>NW_026555345.1:0-2694314 GCF_029017545.1 Prosopis cineraria | reverse complement strand
TGGTGTTGGACAATTTGAATTATTAATTTTCTGTTCTTTATTTTTTTAAATATCTTGAGCTGTTCTTGAATTGTTGGATTCTTGAGTTGTGTTTTTTTATTTTCTTCCTTTTTGTTTCCCCATCTTTGATTGTTCTTTTTTATGTTAAAATTTGAGTTTGATTGTTTTTTAATATTTTTATGTTAAAAATCTAAGCTTGATTTTTTATCTTAGTGTTCTGAGTTATCTTGCATTTTTAGTGTTGTGGATGAAGAAAAAGAAGCTGACAAGGGATGAAGCATTGTTTTATTTTTTTTAGTTTTTAAAAAATGCCGCATGGCAAGTAAAATTAAACAAAATGGTCAATTCTAATAGTAGGGTAACATTGCTCCAAAAATAAATTTCAAAATACTAAGCGCCCTTTGAGGAAAAAGTTTTAAAATAATTTACACCTTTATCATTTTTTAATTTTAAAAAATTCCATATGGCAAGTCTAATCAAATAAAATGATCAACTCTAATGGCAGGGTAATATTGCACCATTTTTGAGAATTCCAAGGCAATATTACTCCCAACAAAAGTTTAAGATACCGGGGGCTTCTGGAGGAAAAGTTCAAGGATAAATTGCATCTTACCTTTTTTTAATTAGATTTTGAGTTCAAATTTTAAATAAATAGTAATAATTAAATTGAGATATGTCCTTTTAAAAAATAGGAGAAATTTCATTGAGTTTTGGTAGTTTTTTTTCTCAATATTTTCAGTTCTTAAAGAGACTAAAAACACTGAAAATTGAAAACTATAAGAACTTAAAAAAAATAAAAATCACCCAATTTTTAAAAACTATAGAGATTAAAAACATTGAAAAAAAAAGAAACTAAAACAAAACTCGATAAAATTATAGGGATCAATAATTGTATTTTTTCAAAAAAAAAAATCATATTAGTTTAGATTAAAGACATAAGTTGAGATATGTCCTTTTAAAAAATAGGAGAAATTTCATTAAGTTTTGGTAGTTTTTTTTAATATTTTCAGTTCTTAAAGAAACTAAAAACACTAAAAATTGAAAACTATAAGGACTTAAAAAAATAAAAATCACACATTTTTTTAAAACTATAGAGATTAAAAATACTGAAAAAAAATACAAAAATTAAAATAAAAATTTAATAAAATTATAAGGATCAATAATTGTGGTTTTTTTTTTTTTAATCATACTAGTTTAGATTAAAGACATAAAATCTTGACAGGAGGGAATCTTCTTGTATTTTCAACAATGTAAAAGTCAAACTTAGAACAACATGGAAGTGGGACTTGGCTTCTCTCCTTTGAGAAAAGCCTTCTCTGTCTTTTTGAGGCAGAGGAAAATTGTATCGTTCAGATTTAATAGTTTTATTTTTATTATATTTTTTAAATTAAAAAATATATAAAATTATAAATTTTCTTAAGAAATATATTATCAATCTGACGGTTCATATTTAATATAGAAGGTCTAAAATTAATATTAAATTTTTTTAATAAATTTACTATTATGTTCAGAATATATTTACATAATTCAGAATATATTTAAAAAATTAATTTAAATTTTTATATTAAATTTGAAATATTTATATTAAATATGGACTGTCAGATTAATTAATATTTTATTAAATATTTTTTATATTTTTATATATTTTTTAATTTAAAATAAAATAAAAATAGAACTATTAAATCTGAACGGTCTAAATTTTACTCTGCCTCAAAGGAGAGGTAGAGGAGGCTTTTCTCAAAGGAGAGAAGCTGACTCCAATGGAAGTGGGGTTGCCACTAATCAAACTAATTATTAAATTGATCAAAACATCAATATATGATTCATTGATTAGATCATGGTTGAGTTGTTGTTGAACCGAAACTAATTAAATTAAATATTTTAATAATATATTTAAAATAAGAATAAAAATAATAATAGCAAGAATAAAATTTCAGATAAGAAGACTTATTATATAAATTACATATAAGCCTTTTAAAAAAATTGTGGTTTGAAGAGCCAACGTTTGTGATTGGTATTCACCCAATAAAAAAATAGATTTTATTTTCTATTAAATCCTAACTAAGGTTTACTAAAAATAAAAAATCGATCTTAACTGATGAAATTACAATTCCCATGATTCTAGCATTAATGATTTTCAGTTTTACATATAGTATCCAAGGCGAACCTTTCCCTCTTTCCGGGCATTTTTCCAAATATCCCTCCAAAACGTCAGTTTCGTCGCTGTCTGCTCTTCAAAAATTTAAAATTCTAGAGATATTTTCCAGGCTCATGAACTCCCTTTCGTTTCCACTCTCCTCTCTCCATCATGTCATCTTCTTCATTCCATCTCTCACTATTGGTCCTTCTCCACGCCTTTTTTCCATCATTACCATTTGCTTGGATTGGATCTTGCCACTATCATAGTCAGGTCCATTGCCACCATCCTCATTATTGAAATATCATTCTCCATCCTGTAACTCATTTAAATTTTTAAAATTTTAAAAATATTTAACTCATTTGAATCCATTCTTTTAACATAGTTATGAAGAGCAAAGCATATTTATATGATAAAAGTTTGAGTAACAAGCTTGAAATTGATCATGTTTTACAATATTCTCCATCTTGCCTTGCAAATACCAAAAATTCTTTCAAAAACACTTCCTAAACTAGAATGATGAAATTAAATTTCATCACTTGATCTAAAGTTAGGAGTCATCCTAAAATGTGCAAGATGATACCTTGTATTCTTGTGTGATCTAGGAGACCTTTGAATGATGAGTATCTTGAGTCAATGAGATAAATTTACCTATGCATAAATAAAAAATATTAAACAATATTGCATAAATATTTATAAATCACTTAAATATTTCAAGTTATATAATACTAACCTTTAAGATGATAGGGAAATCGTAAATGTGGTTTATGAAGCGTGTCTATAAAAATCTGTGCATAATGTAAAATCCTAAATTTTCTAATCTAAAACCTATTTGCTAATTAAGGATAAAATTAGTAAATTAATTAAGTTAATCATGTTCTTGAGTTGTTAATTAACCTTGTGAATCATTTGGCAACTTCAAAGTTTGGCTAGGGAGGAACTTGGATTGGATCATGACTGAATGGCATGAGACAAGTGAGAGATTTCTCACCATGCCACATGTCGCGGCTTGTACATCATATGTTGTGGTGCAATGCACATTTTTAGCATTAAGAGGTCATGAATTAGTTGAAGAAATCAAAAGAAAGGTTGGGGGTTTTTGGGGAGCTCAAGGGAGAAGAAGTTAGGCTATGCTAGGGCATCAAAATTCAAGAACTCAATAGTTATTTTGGATGAACAATCTTCTGGGTAAACTTCCTAACCTTTTCTTTTACCTCCCTATCTTGTTTTCATGTGGAAGGGGTGTAGAGTTATTCTAAGTTGGAGAATCTAGGGATCCATGTCTAAGAGCTTGTATGTGGCCTTAAGAGTTTGATTTAGGTTCCTCAGTTTTAGAGTAAGTGATTTTATGAAGCTAAGTTATGGGGTTTGTTATTTGAATTGACCCTAATTGATTTTGTGGTTTTGAAGTTGTACAAGAAAATTAATGGTGATTAATTAAGTGGGGGGGTTAAAGAAGAGGGTGAGTTGGCTGTAGCTTTGAATTGCTCAACAATAAAAGATATGAGTTATGATTAGTTAAATTTAGTTAAAAACTACTTATGTTATGTTAGAAAACTGATATATAATGCTTGATGTTGTAGAGTTTGATAGTTGGAAGCTTTTTGAGGTTAAAAAGCCATATGAACTAATGTTGGCCATAAGTAATGTTTTTATGTCAAAAGGGTTGAGGTAAATAAATAATTGATATATTTATTACCTTGTGAAGTCATTTGCAAGTTATTTATGGAACCATATAAATAATATATCTATATATGAGTTTTTGAACTAATAAGGCAGGCAAGAAAATGAGTTTTGAAAAGATAGGAAATGCATGCCTAAATCATCTTTTAATTATAAGATAAGAGTGTTTTTAATTGCATGATCATTGCATTAGTACCAAAATATATTTGCCTAGGTAAGATGTAATTAAATGACTTGCATATGCATGATTATGAGATGATTAATGGCATGTTTAGTAACGATGGGAGTTTACTTTAGGTAGAATAATAATAAAATTCATATGGTATCGTTGACATCGCGAGACACTTAATGTAGCTAACACTTTCTTCTTAAGACATGACAGGGCACTGTGTTGGAGAAAAATACTCCTTAGCATCCATAGGGTGTAGTTTTTGAGTAACGATACCTCAATTACTTATAATAGGGAGAATTCATAGTTTAAAAATGAACTATAACACCTTTGGCTAGAAAATTTTTTCATGGAAGGAGAGCTTAGATCAAACTATAAGGTTTGGTCCAATAGTGTAGCCTATAGGTTTGGTCGAGAATATTAGAGGTTCGAATGGATATATAGTCATTCATGGTATTTATATTATGTAGTTATTTGTAGCATAAACATGTTTTAAATATCTTGCTCTATTACTTATTTATGATTTTTCTTGTTCATAAATATTATAAATTCTTTTAGTTACTGAGACTATCTCACTCATGATTACTATTTTACAGGTTCAAAGATGGATAAGGGACAACGGAAAGAGAAGGGTAAGGAGTAGCTATTCCACTAGTTGTAATGCCTTGTATACATTTTGAGTTTATATATATGAATGTAACTAAATAGCATTTTGTTGCCAACTAATAATGTACATGGTTTTTGGTTTGGACTTATATGATTTAATGATGACTTGTATTTTGGCCTAGGATTGTGAAATATTGTGATGCATGTGATAATGGGGCTGAAATGTTAGTACAAGTACAACTATAGTGTAAAAGTGATGTAATATTCAAAACTACACTTGTATGATGTGATTTTGTAGTATTTTAGCCTAAGGTGAATGTTTAATTAAACATTGTGTATCCAGGCTAAAATATGGTTATAAACGTATATTAATGTGAAATATATGTGGATGTATGATGGTTTGGCCAAGTAGTGATGATATATGAATATTATGTGAATGACCTTGTTTTATGAGAAACTAGGGTTAGGTGGCCAAATCTTAAGCTTGATGTATGATTGTGTAATTAATTGATCAATCAGGCACACAATGGCCTGTTGGACTTGATTTAAACTCGAAAAAGAATTGATGATATAAGTTTTGGATTTTGAACACTTGGATACATGAAATTTGCTCTTAAAATGGTTATTTGAGATTTGTATGTCACATTTTCAAATTTGATATTGGATTAGAATGAAACTTATGACATTAGCTAAATTATCAAATGAGCTTCATGTGAGTGCTATATTATTAGATGTTAGTTGCGAAAATGGCATACGTCTAAAGTTCGCCATAATAGACAATTTTTTATTATTATGAAATGGCATGTGCACTATGACATAATTACATAAGCTGTGGTGCATAACACAATGGCAAGATTGAACTCTTCATGCCATATATTGTGGCATATGTGCCAAAAAGTGCTGATTTGACTTTCTTGCCCTTGTTTTCATGTGTTTTGTTTCCTTATGTCCTTCCATGCTTCTTATACTTTTAAATCTTAATTAGTTGAAGCTCAAACTATTACTTTAAAGGGTTTATGAGATTTTAAAGGTTTTCAATTTTTTCTCAAAGTTTTTATAAGTTTATAACATTCATTCATTAAGGTACTTTGGGAGGGGCTCAATGACTCCTATTTACCATCGTGTCATTATGTGTTATGTTTGAGGTGATTATTGGTAATGTCAAAATGAACGTTATATATCATCTTTTATATGTTAAAAAGTAGCAATGTCCATTGAATTGATAGGTCTAATTACACAATTGCCTAACTTGTGTACAGCTGTTAAAACTCTTTTGAAATGGTTGTGAATGATTTGACTAGAGTGCTGAAATTGTTCTTGAACTTGTCTATATGTGAATAAAAAAAAGTCAAAATATAAACTAATTTTTAGATCTTCAAGCATTTGAGTTTTGGTTTCACATTAAATTCACTACACTAAGTTCAGCAAGCTGGGAACAGGGGATAAATCAATTAGAAATCTTATAGTTCAAGCTCAAGTGTAGTCAAAAGGAATTGTGGAAGTAATGGGTAAGTGGTGAAAGCAGGTGATTGAATGCTGATAGCATTACATTTAGAGTTGCATCAAATCAAAGGTTTAACAAGACATGAATTAGATGTTGACAATATATGAGACCTGCCAATGTCATACAGTGAAATTTAAATAATGGAAGGATCTAATTTGAAAAAAGTCTGATAGAAAGAGCTTATTACTTGAATTAAACACTCGATAAAATATAATTAAAGAAAAGAAAATCTCAACCTATATCCTCAAAAAGGCTAAACCTGTAGCTCCTAATTTGATTCTTATTTCAACTTTACTTGATAAAATAAGATGGAAGAAGAGAGCAAAAATACTACCCAGTAAACTTCAAAACACTCATAAACCCAATCAATTGCAAGGTTGAACATGAAAACATAAATGTTAAAAAAATCATATAACTCTAAAGTACTAAAATCTATCACCATACGAAACATAGTAGGCAGCCGAATAACAAATCAAACCTCTAAATAGATTTGGGAGATCGGGCTGATCCGATGTAAACAAACTAGAGTGAGGGAGAAGGTGAATAATGGCTACTTGAGTGGGAAAAGATGTTGAGAAAGAAGACACAAGGAAAATGCTTACTTTTGTCCTATGCAGTTTTGGCATAAAATCGCCGTGCCTTTTCTAATTTTCCCTCTCATCTATCGTAGGACTTATTCTAAGAAGCAATTTAGATTAATTTATCCAAATAATCAAATATTTGATTTTTTTTTTAGATTTTGATTATTTTTAAAATCTTAAACAAATATCTTAAATATTACTTAAAGTGATTTTTTTAAAAAAATGCTTTTTCTAAAAAAAAACCAAAACAAACGCCTATTTTCTCCTTTTTTTAATATGTTTTTAACTTGATTTATTTATTTATTTATTTTTTTGGGTTGATCATCGTCTTTCTCATTTTTTCTTTCTCCTCCTTCCATTTTCGAGTTCTGATTCTCAATAATAAAAAAAAAAATCTGACTCATACCATTTGTGTGAACCAACTCTGATTTCTGGCTCAACATCCGATTTCGGATGGCTCAATCCCAACAAATTATTCAAACAATCTAAATGTACAAGCCAAGCTGTTATACTAAATGGGTGCCGGCCGGACCGGACCAACTCCAGTTCGGTTTTGAAAATATCGTGTTTCACTACTATTATAGCCTCTGCAAATTTTGTTTTATTGGTGTACGATGACATTAACAGTAAGTCATTGATTGATTGATATAAAAGGTTAATTAAAAAATTATGTAAACCCTTCGTTGCGGACTTGCGGTACCGAGTCGGTCAAAAGCAAGCATTTGTCACGATCGCTGCAGGCGAGTGCGCTAGTGTGATCTGCTCGTATTTAAGTACACCACTGATTACTGATTACAGCTAATTTCTCCGAGTGTACGGAGGCCACCTATTTGGAAGAATTTATAATAGACGAGGTCGTTTGAATAATTCCGCGCCGTTGTTCTGTCATTTCCCAGCAATTTCCGTTGGACGTGTTCGTTTCAATTTCATAAACCCGTAGTCCAAGCCTTCCCCTACTGTTCCATTCCCTTCTCCTTTGTTTACTACTCATTCCTCACTCCTGCTGACTTCATTAGCTTCTTTTCCCATCCTCATCACTTCATTCCACAACTGATTGGAGCGCCAATTCTTCACCTGGGTTTCTGGTTGTTGAACTTGTGTGTATGTTTTTCGCGGATCTTCCCAAAAATCTGTACTTTTTTTCATGGGGTTTAGATGATAGTGACGATGAAGCGGTTTGGGTCTGTCATGTTTTAGTGTGATCTTAACTTGATCCTCCATGGCTTCGCTTCTAAGAAAATTGCGGCCTGCTGCGTCATCGTCGATTCACGATGATGGCAACGAGTTTAGCTATGAGTACTCGTTTGCAACAGAGTACAAGGGCCCTCCTCTCAATTTCTCCATCCCTCAAGTAACCCCTTTTAAAATTGAGCAAATCCCAGTTGCTTCCTTAGCTTCTTCTTCAGTTGATCAACTTTCCGTGCCAGTTATTCAACCTATTGTGAAATCTAACAAAAAGCTGAAACTTAATGGAGATGTTCTTGTTTCTTCAGATTCAAATTCTCCTGCTATTGAATTTGCTATCTCTGGCTCTGCTGAGTCAACGAAGACTGGCTCTTTGCGAGTTAGGGTGGATACAGTAGATAGGATAGATAAGTCAAGCTCGTTAAACAGAATTTATGATGCTTGTAAGTGTAGCACAGAAAATATATCACAGAAACTTCAGACTTCTGGGTCTTTTGGAGTTTCTGGCAGGGGTGAAATTGTTAGCGAGTCTCTTGAAAGTGAATTGAACCCCACAAATTCAGATACTGCAGAGTCAGGCTCAAGCTCGCGCTCAGCTTCTTCCGGCATTTTTTCATGCAGAGAAGATGACCGTAACAATAACGCACCGGTACATGTCAATCGGCCTTCAGTTGTGACTTTTCTTAGTTCAGAAGAGTCACTTGAGATGGCAGTTAACGAGAACTTTAGGGGTTCTGAGGTTGCGAGCATCCCTGTGAGGCCACATGCTGAGAGAACAGGGAAGAAAGGCACGTGCTATAGATGCAAAAGAGGAAATCGGTTCACTGAAAAGGAGATTTGCATTGTGTGTCGTGCCAAATATTGCCGATCCTGTGTTATAAGAGTCATGGGGTCTATGCCTGAAGGAAGGAAATGTATCACTTGTATTGGTTTCAGAATTGATGAAAATATGAGGATTACCCAGGGAAAGTGTTCTCGTATGCTCAAACGCATGTTGTCTGAGGTGCAAGTAAAACAGATAATGCAAGCTGAATTGAATTGTGAAACTAATCAAATGCCCCCAGAACTTTTTTTTGTGAATGAGGATCCTCTTGACCGAAGCCAGCTAAAGCTGTTACTGAGCTGTCACAAACCCCCAAAAAAGTTTAAACCAGGCTACTATTGGTATGATAAAGCATCTGGATTTTGGGGAAAGGTGAATATTATCCTTCTTAAGTTCTTATATTAATCTTGTTAATCTTCCTGGTGCTCAACCTTTATGAGGTTGAGTTCCTCAGATTTTACTGTTAATGCTTTAACAATTGAAACCCATATTTGTCGTACTGCAATCTAACAGGATGGTCATAGGCCTTGGCAAATTATTAGCCCGCAACTAGATGTTGGAGGTCACCTGCAAAAACATGCAAGCAAAGGAGACACAAAAGTGTCAATAAATGGCCGAGAAATTACGAAACGCGAGCTCACGATGCTGAAGGTTGTCGTACTGGGAATAACTATAATTTATTGAGGTTTACTGAGCATGTTGAATGAATCGAAGTATGTTCTGTTTGTTTGCAGCTAGCAGGAATCCCATGTGAAGGAACACCTAACTTTTGGGTTGGTGAAGATGGCTCCTACCTGGAAGAGGGGCAGAGGAATGTCAAAGGGCGTATATGGGATAAGGTGACTAGTGTGTTGATTGAACTTGCCTTTTCTTCCCATATTTTTCTTGCTATATCATTCGTCAATGATCGTGAGTATACTCTTTTACAGACAATAGTGAGGATAGCTTGTGTCTTTCTGCGTCTGCCAGTTCCTTCCAACCCCATAGCTCCCAGTGGTGAAAGCGAAGGAGGAGATAATAGAATCAAAGATAACCTTGTACAGAAAAACCTTTACAAATTTCTTCTCGTTGGTTCTATCAAATCTGGAACAAGTACTATAGTTAAACAGGTAGTAACAAGAACGCTGCTGGAGGGAACTCTTTTTCGTTGCACTGAGCACTGTTAATGGACCAAAGGAAAAATTTGATGTTGATAAGTTGAATAATTTAGCCTAATTCTTTTACTGCTTTCCGTTTCTCCTGCGATCATTTCTATATGATGTTGATCCCAAACAAAATGAAGTTAAAGGTATTGTACATTTATAACTGTTACAGACCTGAGCTCTTCAACATACTTGATTTTTATCGGTCACAGCTTACATTGCTAGTTGTCCTGGTCAGGTGATAGCTTTGTGCTTGACCCATATTTTCAGAATTTCTTCTGATATACATTCTATTTGGTTAAATTTTGGTATTTCTTGCCTTTTCCTTTGTATATTTGACGAATGGATAACACTTATGTTTGTTAAATAATCCTTGATTTGGAGTGATCCTAAAGACTGAATATTTGATCTCAGGCCAAGCGTCTGTACAACATTCCTTTCTCTGAAGAAGAGCGCCAAAATATCAAGTTGGTGATCCAAAGTAACTTGTATACATACCTTGGTATATTGCTGGAGGGGCGTGAGACTTTTGAAGAGAGCTTGTTGGAGAAGAGGAACGGACAGATTGCTGACGAATCCACTTCAGCTGGTAATTCTTTTTCCCTAAATGAAAATTAACCAGAAGGCTTGTTTGGATCAAATGATTGGCAGCATTCCCTTGACCCCTTCCCCTTTGCAAATCAGTGTGTGTGTGTATCATAAAGTAGGCTGGTTTTATAGATTCGACCACTCAGCATTATTGATAACTTGAGCGGGAGTTTTTTCAAATGTTCTATGATTTTCTTGCAGCCAGAGAAATTAATTAATGTTGTGTAGTCAATTGCAAACGGCAAAGCATATATGGCATTTCTTCTTTTTTAAGCTGAATGCTTTAGAATACTTCAATGCCATTATGATATCTTAATGCTTCAATACGTGCACACTCTGACTTACCTTTCAAAACAGTCCCGTGAAACTATTTACACGATGCTTCTGCGTAGTGATGGCTCTTTGTTAATTAGCCTAAAGAAAAAGTTCGTCTGCCATTAACTGATAGTTTATTATGGAAAGAATTTATTAACATCAGTTAGCAACAGGGAACACAGGCGAAACTACTTATACAACAATCTATTCCATTAGCCAAAGACTGAAAGCTTTCTCAGATTGGCTTATCAAATATATGGTTTCGGGCAACTTGGATGTGATATTTCCTGCCGCTACTCGTGAATATGCGCCTCTTATAGAAGAGCTATGGAGGGATGCAGCCATTCAAGCAACATACAACCGGAGAAATGAACTAGCTATGCTACCTAGAGGTGCAAGTTATTTTCTGGACCGGGTAAGATATTGTTTGGTTTTCAATCTGTTATTCATATTGTTTATGCCTGCTGAACATGAGTGATTCCTGCAACATCCTATTTTAGGAACCTTTATTCGGCAATGGAAGATATATTAGGTTCCATTAGGAGCAGTTAGAGACAAGAAGAACTTGAAAATTCAAACTCAATCTTGAATTGCTTTATCTAGATATTTCTAGAAATTTAGGCTGACTTTAAAAATTCATAACTTATTCTAGAAATCTTGGATAGAGCTGAGAGCTCATTCTTGTCTCTCTTTAAAGCTAAATGAGTCCTCTATATAAGACAAATACAAAACTTGACTTTGACTAAGCCGATCAATACAGTTTATTCGTTTAAATAGATTGCTCTGTTTTGCCCTTTCCAACATTCCAGAGTTTTTTCTTTGACTTTAAAAATTCATTTATTAAGTTATAGGACTCCAATTCATGTGTTCTTGAGCTTGTTAAAAAGCATAGAACCTTATCTATAAGGGAAAAATATACCACATGACTTTTGTGCATCCATTTAATACAGTTTAATAACTCTTTAAAACTGTTTAATTCTCAATCATACTAGAGTCAGATTTCTGCGTCCTACCTTGCAAAATTCATATCTAAAATTATAGAGCTCCAATCAAAGTGATCTTGGGCTTGTTTGAAAGATTGAGATGCCTTCTCCAAAAATAAAAACATGAAACAGAACTTAGATAAGCCCAGATTATATAGTTTACTCATAAATGTTGAACACTTAGTCTGTCCACAGAACTAACTCTAGAATTCATAGGTCTACTTTCAAAATTCATTGTAAATTCTACATCTTTCATATATATGTGATCCCTAGCTCATTTAAAAGCTTGTGAAGTCTGCCATATGATAAAAATAGTAAACAGAATTTTCTCTGGCGAATAAATACAGTGTTCTAAAAACATAATGTTTCGATTTACTTGCTTCACTACTTCCAATATCCGTTTCTCAACCTTGTAATCCCATGATACATACGTTTGATTACCCTCATATGAGATTTGTTATAAAGCTTAGAATGTCCTTTATCTAGGTTAACAATTTCAAGAATTATAAGTCATTAGATCCAGTTTTTGATCCAAACATGAAACTATAATGAAAACTCCCATTTCCAACATAGCACTTACTAGTTATTTTCCTTAAACTCCCATTCTAACTAGTTTATATACATAACTCATATAAACATCTTTTCAGGACATACAATTCAAAGAAACAGGACAGACTACAAATCTTCTAAAGTCACTTGATTTTACATATATTTTGTAAATCATGATACCAAACACGATATATGATTTAAACTTGACTTCTTGCTTTTTCTTCTCTTCAAAACTTTCTTGCTCTCTTTGATACAAAACTGGAACCTGTTTTAGTATATTATTTGGAGTGTGAGATTATAAAATGTCAGTAGCAACATATACTCTCATATCAAGTTATGACAATATTCAAGCAAAACCAGTTTATCAACAAGCTTGTAGATACGGCATGTTTCAAAATGCAATTCTCAACTTTGCTCATGTAAAGTCAATCATGTACTCCAAGGAATAGCCATGGAAATAAAAAGAATACATAAGAAGCATCAATAAACTTACTTGCAATAATTCACAGAACTAGTAACAGGCCTAACTACTAGAATTAAAGCCATAACTAAAAAGAGAGTATATATTGCTACCTTGTTTCCTAGCATGAGATAATCTTTTCCTTCATCCTAGCTTATTGTCACCCTTACTCCTGCATCTTTACACTCTCAAGAGCAGCCTCTTGTTTTCCTTTTGTTTCTATACCTCTTCTTCACTTTCTTTAAGTTTCTGATTGGCAGAGGAAAAATGAACGAGCAAAGACATGTAAAGCTGATGCGCCCACACACACACACACACACACATTGAAAAAGGGAGTGGTTCGGTATTTTAATTTATAGATTAAACTGATTATAATTTTTAGTTTAAAAAAATTCTCAAATGCTGCCACCTATTTTATCTTTCTTCATAGTAATTCTAGATTCTCGCCACCTAATATAATTTCTTCTTTAGCAGTCTCATCTATTGCCACATAAATCTCTGCTAATCTAAAGTGATGCCACATAAACCTTTTCTAATCTAAAGTGATGCCCCACACACACATATACTCAATTGATTATAAAACCGCTGTGTGTGTATTTAGAAGATAAAATTTGATCAGTGAAGAAATATCAATTTGCCACCCAATCCATTAGGGTAAATCTTAAATGTTGACGCACAATAAATTCCAAGCCTTGAAAATTTGTTTTAGAGCCACGTAATAGATTGAACATTCACTTCAATTCCCATATCATGACATAATCCATTTTGGCTAAATCAAGTCGCATAGCCAAGATGATAAGTTAGTGGGAGAGAGAATTGAGGTGCTTACCACTTACTCTTTCCATACATTTTGGTTCACACACACACACGCATTCTTCTCCTTTCATTTGTATCTTCTCCCTCCTTTTTCCTTGATTACATGCCGCATAACATTCCTTGAGCCATTGTAAACCTTGTTGGCTACCAATAATACATTGCTTTACTAATTCACATGTGTGATTGCAAGATACACACGCACACGCACACGCACACATTCTCACCACTAGTTTAATTCATAATTTGATTCCCAATTTCTCACTAATTCTTATCTTAATATCTTTAATTTCTCCCTTGAATCATAAGTAAACATGGTCTCTTTAATCTTATCTCATCTTGTGTTAATTCTTTTTTTCTCATATAAATGCATGGCAAATTCCAATTACCATGAAATAACCTAATTACATTTAAATAAAGATTAACACCTTTAATTTTTCACTTTCCTTCTTAAAATATTATTTTGATGCCATAAGAATATAATTTGGACTAATTTATTATGATTAAGGTTCTCCCTAATTCACTCGATAATTTAGGATGTCATTTAGTTTAAACCAAGAATCTTTATAATTTAATCCTTGCTTGCTTTGACTTTCTTTTCCTAAATTTTTCTGTATATTCTAGGCATCTTTAAACTTTTATGGATCATAACTTGTGTCCACACTCACTGTAATTTATAATCCAATAAATTATATATAATAAGTGGACATGGGGTAAATTTCCTAAAAATTCCTTAACTATAAGGATTTCTTTATTTTCTCTCTCTTACCTTGAGTACATCGCCTTTGAGTTCCTATCCAATTTGGAAAATAGCATACTAATCAAAACTTCTTGCCTACACCTACAAGCACTCAAGTCTAAATTTCAGGATGTTACAATTCCAAGAGTTGATATTAATGCAGATAGTTTGAATTTTGAACATGTTAAAATTTCTATATTGCTGCCTCTTTTTTCTTTTCAGTGAGAGTTTGGGTGATTGATTTGACACAAATGAGAAGATCAAATGAAAAAGAGAGATCAACAGAGCTAGTGTTGAAATAAGAGTTCATCACTGCATCAGTGTAGTTTATATTTTGGACTTCTGGATTATCAGTAAGACATGAGGCTATTTGAATCAATTAAGTATAAGTTGGTATTGAGACGATGTGAAACCAGATAGAGGGAAGACTATAAGTTTAATTTATAGTTCTTAAATGAATGATCTTAATTTTGCAACAAGTTGTGATAGTTTTTTTTTTTTTTGGTGGTTTAAATTATTTGGATATGAATGTATGAGGTTCATAACATCACTTTAGAAAAGAAGGCTAGCTTATCATCAATGTCTAAATAAATCTCTGGATGCAGGCTGTTGAGATTTCCAAGGTAGACTATGAACCCACCGACATGGATATCATGTATGCTGAAGGGATAGCATTATCTAACAGTCTCACTATGGTGGAATTTTCATTTCCCAAGACAAGTTCTGAGGAATCCTTGGACCCTGAGTATCAGCATGACCCTTCTCTCAGGTAGCTTCTCTTCTTTTATGCAATTTTAGTTGTGATCTATAAATGCTTCAACTTTATTTTGAGATCAAACCTTGTGATCATCTTAGCTTTTGGGTGATGTAGTGAGTCTTATTTTAGTTCAAACCAGGAGCTTTCAGACATCACCCAGGCATGATGATGGATGAAAATAACTTGTCTATAGACAAAAACCCCATTTTAATACTTGAAAGATTGCTGCCACTAATTTAATACTTCATTATACATAAGTAAAACTTCACTATATATGCCATGTTTTTGAGTGCAAAGTATCTGATCGAGATATGCTGTTAGTTAATTTTTTTTTTTTTGGGTGCCCCCTTGCCCTAATACAACTTCACCTGTAGGTACCAACTCATCAGAGTACATCCAAGAGGCCTTGGAGAAAATTGCAAGTGGCTGGAGATGTTTGAAGACATGGATGTTGTCTTGTTCTGTGTCGCCTTAACTGATTATGATGAGTATACTGTAGACAGGAATGGAGTTTCTACCAACAAAATGATGGCAGCCAAGCAACTATTTGAAAACATAATCACTTATCCTTCCTTCACTAACAAGAAATTCCTTTTGATTCTGAACAAATTTGATCTGCTTGAGGAAAAGATTGAACAAATACCTCTAACTCGATGCGAATGGTTTTATGACTTCAATCCAGTGATCAGCAAGAATCAGAACCGAGACAATAATTATACTAATAACCCTCCATTACCTCAGCGAGCCTTTCAATTCATTGCCACCAAGTTTAAGAGGCTTTTCCATTCTCATACAAACAGAAAGCTGTTTGTTTCATTGGTCACCGGGTTGGAACCCGATACTGTTGATGATGCTCTCAGGTATGCAAGAGAAGTTTTGTTATCGGAAAAATGGGATCCTTATATCACAGGTGAGAAGTTTGAGAACACTTCAACATCTTTTGATGAGATTGAGACAACCTCTTGAGGGTTCCTCCAATTCGTCAAGTCTGTATAGGGATGAGTAAAAGAAGAATCAAGAAAAAGATTCAGAAAGTTCTGACCTGCTGTCATGGTGCTACAAAATTCTTTGTACATATCAAGCCATAAAAGATGCAGAACATAAATAAGATCGTCTCTGAATTTGATATGAGGGGACAAAAGATTTTTTTTATAATTTTATTCTCTCTATTCTCACAAGATAAACTGCAACAAATATCCATAGAGAAGTGAACCCCCCCCCCTTTTTTAAAAACCTTTTTCTATTATTTTTCAGTCGTTGTCTGATGAAATTGGTATTTTTTTTTGTTTTTTTTGAAAAATATCTCGATGAGAAAATCCTGTACCACAAAGTAACAATTTCCAAACTTCTTTGAGTCGATGTACCATATCATTGTCAAGTTCTGGCCAATGGAAGAACAAAGTAAACTTCCTCAAAATGCTTGTCCATGTCCTCTCTTGCTCCTCTTTTACTCTGATATGAAGTTTCTGCTACTCATACTCTTAGCAATAAACTTGTGAGACTACGCTCACAGGGTTCAAAAGATATATAAATCTCGTATAACACTGATACGCAGAGTTTGAATTGTCAGCGGTTCAAAAAACATTATAAACTCTAGCTTGTGCTCCCAAATATTTAGCCTAGCCTATTTGCATTTGTCATGGTAAAATGAGGGTTAAATTATATTTTTTAAGAGATGCCTAAACTCTAAATTTTATATTTTTTTTCCTTAAAATATACAAACCAATTCAACACTTTTTTTTTTTTAATAAATGAGTATAACATAGTTTTTAATGTCAGAAGGAGAGTATAAATTGAACGATTTTGAAATGTGGTTGATGCAGCCAAATTTAACATACGGTTTTGCCAGATTCCACTTGTAAGGAAAGACATCAAACAGCCAATGTGGCTTTCTGTGTTAAGACGTGGCAATTTGTCTCTCACAAACAACGGAGGGTTTTTTTTTTTTTTTTTTTGGTTTGATTGTTTAATGGCAAACTTACTTATCCCAACCAAAAAAGTAACAAGGAAAGAAAGAAGGCCGGCCGGCCAAAACCTTATAGCATTTAGAATTTGGAATTTCTATTGTTAGATTTAGATGTTCCTATTGGAGAGTCTCCATCATGACTAGATTTTCTGTCTCATTAGAAGGCTCGGATTTTTCAGGCTCGAGCAAGAAATAGTTAAGCACAGTTTATGCATAATTTTTTTTAATTTTCCTTTTTTTTTTAGTAATTCGATCAATTAAGTTCAGACGAGACTCTGTGGCTTCTATTACCTTTCGCCACGGGAGCGACCGTGTTCTGTCAAATTGTTCTTGGATACTTAATCAAGATTATAAGAATTTGATCAAATTTTCCAAATGCTTACCCTGTTTCTGACAAAACACGACACACACAAACTTTCGTTTTCAAGGAATCAATCCCGCAACATCGAACTCCAAAAAAATTAAGAACCGTGTCAAGTTGGGATAAGCAAAAAGACACCCAAGTTTTCTGTTAATCGCCTGCAAAATTTCGAAGAGTCCAGAAACGAATCAGAGAGACAGAGATGACGCAGGTGATGAGGAACATATACCCAAGTGACTCTGACAGGACCATACAACTTACATTAATTTCACAGAAACTTGGTACTAATTACACTTTCCTGGATCTAACCAAATAAACTGATAGACATGCATACATATAAACACAGAATGTCTAGAAAGACACGAGTATATCAGCAAGGAGCAAAGCGATCCATGAGCAGGGAGACAGTGGATTCTGACATCTCGACGGGTGGCGTATTCTTGAGAATGGTTTGGTTTCGAGGAGATTGAGGAGATCGTGAAGATGATTCCTTGGATTTGGAGGAGGACGAGGTGGGGTTGGAGTTGGGAGAAAGCAGCTTGTCTCTGAGCTTTGAGAGCTCTCCCACACACATCTCAACCATAGCCGACATATTCAGATGCCCTAAAGCAACAAAAAGATGCCTTTTTTCTTCCTTTCACTGCACTTTCGAGTTTGGAGCTTGAAATGAGCCTCTGCGACGGGACACCTGCTTTATATAGACAAAGCCACCCCAAAAAAGCGCGTTCATTTGATTCCAGCGGCTCCAGTAATTATTCTTAATAAATTTGAGTCAGGGCTCCATTAACTGACATAACAGAAATTTTCATAAACAGAATTAGTTTGTTAATATTATAGAAATTGACATAAAATGAACATCTTTTCTTTGAATTTTAATTAGCGATGGTGTGACTGTGAGAGATCAATTTTTTTTTGGCTAGGCCCAGCTCTTGTTTGCTGTCATTTTTAATTTACAAGATTTATTCTTGAGAGAATGGCAACCAATTAACTCAAAGAAAGTTCAAAGTACTAAACTTTAAAAATTTATAATTTAAATTATTAATTTTATAATTTCATTACAATTAATTTATAATTTATATTTTAAATTTAAAAAAAAATTACTTATTTTTTATTCATGTTAAAATTTAAAATATGAGTTGTAAATTTATTACAATAAAATTATAAAAATGAGAATTAAATTTATAAATTTTTAAAATTTAACATTTTAAAATTTAATTTAAATTAATTAATCACTTTAAGATCTATTTGTCATTCTTTATTTTTTTAATAATACTTACATGAGTAAGTGGAAAAGGCAGGATTAGGAAAATTCCGCCGAGGGGAGAGAGGGAGTGGGGATAGAGGTGCCACATAAGGAAGAGGTATGCTCTCACACACAGTTTCGTGTATTCGTTGGGCAATTTCTATTGGCTGCTATATAATGTTGTCTCTTTTTTATATTGAAATCCGGAATTCCATCCTCTTCATACGGCACTCGATACATTTTAAAGTACATTAAAAAATCATTTTATTAACTCCTTTGTTAACAAGTTTATTAATTAAAAGAATATGAATATTAGAAATAATTACATTGCTTTACTCCTAGAAATTTGTTCTAGATGTCAATTTCATCTTTTAATTTAAATTTAATATTTATCAATAAGTTCTTAAAATGTTATACTCATGTATAATTACACCACATGTGTGTTTAGATTATATGTCTTTAACTTAACGTAAACGTTAAGAATCGAACATTTTGGTTACTTCCCTGACTTGAGCTTCTTCTTCTCTTCTTTTGGGTGGTTTTTTTTTTTTTACAACAATATACAATATATTAAAGGGAGGGAGTGTATAAGTTTTTTATTTATATTATTTTATTATCATATATTAATATTATATCTATTGAATATAGAAAGATCTAAATACTTTGTTATCGATTTGGTTAAAAAAAGAAGAACTTGTTTTTTTTTTCAATAAAAAAAAAGGAACTTGTTTCAGTGATTGAGAATTTGAGATGTATGAGTGTTTTGATAATCAAGGGAAAGGATAAGATAATCACACAGAAGTTTCTATCCATTTACTGTATTCTCTTATTATAGTTGGAGTTTATTTATTCTTTTACGTTACCAGTTTGAAGACTCAGAACATCACACTTAAGACTTTTGCAAGATAAATTAAAGTATTTAATTTTTACAACATCGTAGTTTTAAGAATGATCCAAAATATCAGCTAATCATTAGTTTTTTTCCTAATTGTATTATCTAGGGGTATATATGAATATTGTGAGAATACTTTAAATTGATCATTTTTAAAAATACTAACAGTAATTGAAAAATAAACATAAATAATTATTCTCAAAATACGAATATAATAACTTTAATCAATTACGCTTCCAGCTTGACATAAATTATATGGTATTTAAATGTCATTAATATTTTATTAGCATCTAGGTGTCATTTCTCATTGCAGATTTCACGGACACTTTAGTTGTTCCGCCGTTTTTCAGGTTTTAAGGAATTTTTTTCATGATTTTCTTTCACAATGAGATTTGTATATTATTAAGTTCATACACTTGAAAATTACATTCAGAGTGTATTCAAATCTGATCTGATGACAATGCCAAGAAACTTCACACAAAAAGAATTGTTAGCACATTGAATTAGTTAAAAATTATTGAAATGTTAAAAATTAATTTAAAATAACGCCTTTCGGTTTGTATTTAGCTTTAATTAGCAGCATGAATATAATTTAATTTATTTGATAAAAATAAAATATTGATTATGGATTATTATACAAGCATAGAACTCTGGAAGCAATTACTTTCAAATGTTTTAGCTTTTGGTGAGGTAATTAATTTCCTTTCATGCACCAAACAATGCGTATTGAAAAAGAAATATGTTTGCTTGGTATATATATATATATATATATATGTATATATTATAGAAATATAATTTTAATATCTTTTATATTGTAAAGTTTGTTATTTTCGTTATTATTCATTTACAGTGGAATGAAACAGCAACAAAAACCTTTTTCTTTTTCAAATTTTTTTTTGTTTAATTTAAAGATCATGTGGGACGTATAGTAAAAAAAAAAGTTTGTACATAGTGAATGTGAGATTCATGTTAAAAATGTTAGATAGAAAACAATATATGTTAGTATTTGTATTTTGCATATATATATATATATAGATAATAAATTGTAGACAACAATTAGAACTAATATCTTCAAATAATAAATTATCTTTATTTTCATATGCATAGAGTAAAAAATTATAATTATGAATTATCTATATACTCTATTAAACTTCATATATTGTAAAGTTTAATGGGATTTATTGTTCATCAAGGTTTTTTGAAGAGCAACCCCATTAAACTTTAATAATAATAATAATAAATGTTAGAGTTGCAAGAAAGAAAATGTGAGGGTTGATATGTAATAATGATATTATAAAATTTAAATTTACAGAATTATAAAAAATATGTGTGTATAATTTAATGGATATTTTTATTGGGATAAATAAGCATATTACCCCTTGACTTTAAATTCAGTAGTACCATAGACTCTAAACTCATCTATTGTGAAAATATGATTTTAACCAATTATTATTTTACAATCTTGTTCAATATTAATTTTTTTATATGATACTTATTTGTAATTTTATAAATCATTTTTTATAATTTTTATGTCATTTTTTATAATTTTTCAGTTAACTAATGATCAAAAATGATTGGGTGCTCAATGCTCCACTTTGAAAAGTTGAAAGAGAAAATTTTACTGTATAAAAATTTAGGATATCAAGTATTCTAAAGCAAATAGTTAAGGAATAAAAATACTTTTCAACTTTTATATAAATTAATAAAATATGATATTTTAAGTACACAAAAATAAATTATTTTTTAATTTATATATTTTGTTTTGTTTTTTTAAGTATTAAAATATCCCTGGAGATGGAATAAATCTAGTTCTTTAAAAAGCATAAACAAACACAAATATCTAAGAAAACCAGGGGCTGCTGCGAATTTTAGGCAAAACGAAAGAAATGTGCCTTCGGAATAATTTTGTAGGTTACGACAAGTCCATATATAAAGACAATTTCTTATAATGGAAGAGAGAGAGAGAGAGAGAGAGAGTGAATGAGAAAAGAAGAAGATGAAGGAAGAAAAGTGTATTTGTGTGGACTGTAATATCAACAATGGAGAATTACATTCAAAAATTATTTAAAAAATTTATTTATAAATAAAAATTAATAATAAGTTCTATTAAAAAAAGTAACGTTTTAATTTTAACAATGATCTATTTTATATTAATTTTTATTTATAAAATAATTTTTGAATGTGATTCTCTTTGTTAACAGTGTGAAATTGAAAGCTTGTCTCGAACTCAGCCACTAGATCATTTCAAGTAATTTCAGAGAAAGTTCAAAAAGAAAAAAAAATTGTAGACTGTCAATCAAATAGGGCTCTTGGAAAACTCAAAAACAAAATTAATTCTTTGAGGGTAAGTTAATCTAGTTAACAAGGATACAAATTTATAATTTTTAAATTTCGTTATTAATATATAATTTTTATTGATAAACTTTTTTTAAAAAAAAGTCAGTTAAATATCTCAAAAAATATATTTTATATTTTTTATAAAATAAAAATAATTAATTTTAAAGTAAAAATTGATTTAAAATTAATTTTAAAATTAAAAAATTTGAAAATTTGAATATTCGGTCAAGTTTTGGATTAGGTTTAACCATTAGAGCTATTCAAAAAGTTTGAGTCTATCGGGGTTGAATTACCGGCTTTAGATGTGAAGTTTGTTACAAATTTGATGAATTTATGAAACCCAACCCACATAGACTTTTCTTTCAATATTGACAATTTGAGATTATTTAGAACATTCAATCTTATATATGCGAGTTGTATTTTTGAACATTTCATGAGATGCATTGGTGACAAAAGTCCAGAACTGAATTTGTCCCCAAAGACAAATTGTGCGTTCCCAGCTGTTTCTTTGAGAACCCGGTTTTGCTTTCTCGTGAGCCACTGTTTGAAATTTCAAAGTCTGACGAAGGATAAGAATAATATCTGGAAGAATCAGCCAAAAAGATGTAGAATACAAAGTAAAGTTTAATTTCAAAGACGTAGAATAATTTTCAGTTCATGAATTTAAATTGTATTCTCAATGTGAGGAATACGTTAGTATTTTTATAAACACTTTTTAAATTTTAAAGTATGTTTGATTTTAGTGAGCTTTTGAGATTTAACTCATCTATTTTTTTATAAAAAATAATGTTTAAAGATAAAATTAGTATTATAAATTTTTATAAGCAAGTTCTTTAAATTTTAAAAGATAATGAAATGTAAATTTTAGCTTCTTGGAGTTGTAAATGTTCTTTTAAAACCAATCATACTTGAGTCAACTAGAAAGAATATCATTTTTCTCAAGCAAATGGGAGAGTTAAAAATCATGGTAAGCGAACTACCTTTAATTGGAGGTAAAATACTCCAAATTTGAATATTGGATATAAAAAATATTTTTTTTTAATTGTATGGTTTAAAAAGGTTTTTTTTTTGTTAAAGCTTTTTGGAATTTCATATTTTTATTGTAATAATACTTGAATTACTTTGTTAAGTTTTAAAGTTCGTGTTGATTTTGTAATATTTTCTTTTCTTTTCTATGGTGAACTTCTAGTTGTCTAACTCTATATAACATTTTAATTTAATCTTTTATTTTTATAAAATGTCTTTTAGTTTTCTAATTCTTGTAAAGTTAATTTTATTAATTAAAAATGTGAAATGTTGACAAAACTAGTCTCAAATGATATTTTAATTCAATCATTTTTTATTTTCTCAAATCAAAACTAGTATCTCAACATTTAAAGATGCTTTATTAGATTTTAAATTTTAATATCAACATTTTCTATCAATAAAGCTAATGATATGAATGGTTAGAATTGAAAATATATGAGAACCAACGTTAAAACTTTATAATTAAATGTACTTTTGCCTCTTTGATTTTGTTGAAGTTGTCTTAGTAATATATTAAACTTCAATTCAGAAGGAAAAATATTACTTTCTTGAAAAAAATCGCTCCAGCATGTATTTGCATCTTTTTGAGTATTCCTAATCCCGTGCCATAATTAAGATCATTTGAATTCCCCACAATTAATTATGCCGTAGTGACTAGTGATACAACATTTATCAACATTAGATCCAAAATCACTCCATACAAATATCTCAAATCACAATCACACCTTCTCAAATTAGCACTACCACAATGAATCCTTTAATTAGGGTGGTCAAGCTTAACAATGATAACTTAATTATTTAAGTTTAGCTTAAGAGAAGAGGAATTATATCGTATCAGAAAGAATTCCATCTAACCATACAATTTCAGCCAGCTAGATAGATGTAGACCAAAAAGTAGAGCTAATTACCTAATGAATAACACTCACCATTCGGGAATGGATTGATATTATGTTGAACACGTGTGACTTCTTAAGTGATCTTTATCTTCAAGGTCACCAGAAAAAAAATGGTGCGAATCAGCTGCAGAGTCCATGGTTTGGCGTTCTTATTTTAAAGCAAGAAACATACTTCAAAAAAGTAAAGGGAAAAATTGGATTGAGTTTATATGATAAACACGTCTGAATCTTTCCTTTTTGTTTTTAAGAAGACGTTTTTAAAAAATTAAACAAGCCAAGAGAACTCACTTGAGAAATCTATCCACAGTCCACACTACAACTTTAACCATATAGATATTTATATTTTATCATACAAAAATGCAGAACAATATCTGCACCTACACTCATTTTCATGTTCCAACCTTTGAAATCAAATTCAGAGAGAGAGAGAGAGAGATGTGAACATATGATACAGAAATCTGCAGTCAAGCAGACGTGACATGAAAGAGATTGTTGTTTTGGGCAAATTCAAGGGCTAAAACAAGAAACGAGCAGGGAAACAGCATCCTCAGAAAAGAGCAACCTAGGCTTGTTAAGGTGGCTGAATTCGCCAACAGCCACAGCCAAACCAATAGATCCCATCTTCTGCTTCTGTTGTTGTTGATCAGCCTCCACGTGGGCGGAGCCATGAGGAGCAGATATGGCCTCATCCTTCTCCTTCAGCTTCGATACCTCGTTGGTCCACCTATCAGTCAGACCAGACATGCTGGTATGGGATTATACACACTGCAGTTGAGGAAGATGCTTTCACTCTGTTCTCTCGTGCCACTATTGGGTTACAGTGAGCTGATCATTGTGGAGCAAAATATCCAGCGTTTAGGTTTTTATTATGGGAGATGATGGGGAGGTCGGTAATGTGGATAAGGGAAGAGTGGGGCCCCGCATGTCTGTGTGTTTTTGAAATCATGGCAGCGAACAGGAACTGATATAATCTTATGACAGGACTTTAGTGATCTCTATCTTCAAACTCAATACTCAAATGAGGTGTAAACCAGCTGCCGAGACCATGGTTTGGTTTGGTGTTCTTATCTTGTTAAATAAAAAAATGCATATAAGAATCCAAAATTTAAAAAGAAAGTGTTTAAAAAGTCTATGTGATGAAGACTTGATAACAAAAGATGCTAACACTTCATTTGAAGTATTTAAATGGATTGATTATTCCCTCTTATTCTTACTTAGGCATTCATCATCACACTTGCGCTTCTTTTTTGAGATAAAAGTCAAATTTTATTAAACATAAAACATAAAACATAAAAAAACCCTAGAAAATTAAATTGCAATTTACTATGAATTAATTTTAGCATTTTACAAATCGCAGGATCTGCATCAAATTACAAATTTAAATATATTTAATATAGATATAAATTTTTTCAATTAAGAATAATCATTATATTAAAAAAAATTCCCCCAATTTTTTATATTTGTTCATAGATCACTATACTAACAAAGTACAATCAAACAATACAACCGTTAAGTTTGAAGCAACTCGACAATAACAAGTTGATTGTTTAATTGTTATAAGTGAACACTGATATAGAATAGTTCCTTTTATTCATAAAAATCCCAACGATTGTCACTAGCACATACACTAATATAGTCTGGTACCATTAACCAAAGGACAAATTTCATATGCACGGGTGCAACGAGAAATTTCTAGTGTACATAGAAAACAGAGTGAGATTAACTTCCAGCAGCAATGAAACGAAAATAGAGGCAGAAAATCAGATATATGATTACATTTCTCAAAGGGAGATTAACTGCCAAATCCAGTCTTGACCAAGATTGGCGTCCGATTATAGAAATCAATGAACAGCTGATTTCTATAACCTCTCTCCCGATGAAGGTCATGTGAATATGCATCTGATGCTCAGCTGTAGATTTCCAAGATATACATTGATCCGGCAAGAAAAGGCGCACTGGATCACACCCAGGTCTTCTGAGAACTCAACCCTTCCCGTACCATAAGCATTTCATCAGGAACGTAATGTTCAAAACATGCCCCTTCAAATTGACATGGATGCAAGGAATGAGGGACAAATCAGTAGCATATAGATTGAACCTGTGACGGTGAGGGCATGCCAATCCTTTTTCATCTTCCACTAATTCAGCTTCAAGCTTTGGATTTTTCAGCAGCATGTCCTGAGATAATGCACGTCAAATCATATGCACTGTCTGTACTTACAAGTCTGCCTACGTAACATTGAAATTGAATGGATGGCAGAAGCTGGACATACAGTTAGGCTGTGGATAAAGCAGTGACTGTGATCATTGGCGGCAGGCTACTACTGGATATGGCCAGGCCAGAGGGGCCTGATAAGCCGTGGCTTCAATACCACACGCAAGAGACCAGACCAAAGGATCTATTCCCCGCCATAAACAAACCAAACAAAGCCTGAGGTCACTCCTTGCATGATATAGGGACGGTGCTTAAGCAAGATGCTCAAGTCACAGAGCGTTCAAATCCATGGTGTCCAGCCTTCGTACATGTTGCAAAGATTATCTACACTAGTAGCTTGCTTCAGCAGATAATCCACTTGCTCCGCAATACTAATTTCTCTGGAATAAAAAGAAGAATTACTCAGTATCAATGATAAATTCCAGGCAGATTTCTTCAAGTTCCAAAACTAAGAATACCTGTTTTCAGAAATATCTCGACCTTCTATCTTCATCTCAACTCGCTTCAACACTGACAATGCATATGCATTTTTACCTAGCAGTTTAGCACAAAAAACAAACAACAATGAAGCATCAATTGAATGCTGAACAGTAAATGGCCAAGATATAAGGAAGGACTTGTGAGTCTCAATTGTAAAGACGTCTTCTTGCTCCCATCTCAGTGAGGTGAGGGACGAATGACGAAACCTAAGAGTTGAGAATGTGTCAGCGGTGACACTGATCTACACAGCTGTGGCCTTTACAAATAAGAATCTGTACAAGATATACGACAGCTTTGCACACACTAGGATACCCATCATGTTCATGCCAAGAAATAACTGTCAAACTCAGTCATAACTTGTTTCCACACCCATCCTAGCACTGTAAAACATAAGCCACTATAATAACGTAAAATGTAGCTTTCAAATGTCAAAAGTGACATTAAAGTTCAGGAGAATTTGGAACCTCAAGGTAAATACATTTTCAGCTTACCATGAAGGCTAGATATGATAGTAGTTCAGGAGTTAGATGAAATAAAAGTAAAAATCATGGACTTGATATGTACCTCTTCCCACTCGAGTGCTGGTATTTGAGTTAGGATCCAAAGCTTCATGATGTTCAGTATCATTCTTATCTTTCTTTGAGGAGACTGGTTCGGCTTCACCCTCAGACTTTTCTACGTTCTCATATAGAGTATTCTGGGTATTAGCAGGGATGGACACAGATTTATCAAATGGCAAAGCAGAACCATCAGCGTGAAAAATGGAAGCAGAATTTGAGATTTCTTCATTGGCATTAGGCTCCATGGATTTGAATTCTGAAAGCTTAGAAGATGAGATTTCTTCACTGTCAGTGTGAGAAATTGGAGCAGAATGTATGTGATCAGTGTCATTTCTACTATTAGAGCTTTGGGAAAGCAGTTCTTCATTTTCTGTTGAATCATTTAAGCTATCTGGGAAACTAGCTTCAGTTGAAGGAACGCCAGATCCAGAGCTGCTACAGTAGATGCTATCAGGCGGAGATATCCATCCTTTATCTTCCAATGAAAGATGAGAAAATCCAATAACATCTTCATTAACCCCATCATCAGATTTGGAGAGACTCTCCCCTTCCTTGCCATCGAACTCAGCAGCATCACCACCAGCTGGATCTGATCTTGAGAGAGCAACATCCTGGGATTTTGCTTCCTGGCTCTCTCCTATTCCTTCAAGAGCCTGACAGGCAAAGCGTAAACAGGGGGAAAAAAAACCAACAAAGGCAATTGAGCAGGAGCATGTTTGTGCAGAAAATCCTGCATCCTAGTTAAAATTTTATATTAATACAAAATATATTAGGAAAACAAGATTTTGGAAATGTTGCATTACTTTATGAAGATTTCCAGCATGGAGACTTGCTGTTCTTGCTAGCCTAGTCAACATGGAACAGAGTCCCTTCACAGCTGATGTCAGAGATGGTACTAAGGGCTTAAAGGTCTGGTACGCCTCTCTGATTCTTAAGCAATAAGACTGGTATATAGCCTGTCCATGAATATGCGATATTTCCTTCTTGGTCTCTCTTTCCCTGGCAATAGCATCAGTCATAGCAGCTACATCCTTAGACAGCACGGAATCAAGTGGAAGGAGGATAGAATTTGCCTACCAAAACATGAAGCGACCACAATACAATTTTGATTTTAGGGAAGATAAATGTGTTAATGTAACCAATATACCATTATAGTTGAAAATATAAACTCAGAAACAAGAGAAACCTTCGATAGGTCTTCCATAAGAGACAGGTGAATAGCCGCAGCCTCCTTTCCCAGATTGTAAACATCATGTACGTCTTCAGTTATTGCTAGAACCTTAAAAACCAAAGTAACAAACTCATTTTTAGACCGGAGGTAAGCTATTGTAGAAAATTTTATACCTTTGTCAAAACTCAACAAATATACAATGACAATTACATAAAAATTCTCACTACTATGTCAGGTCTCCGGGTTCAACTTAGCCAAGCAAAGCACTTCACCTAGATGCATATTTTCAAAAGAGATTAACTTGGAAACCCCATAATAGTATCAATACTAACTCTCTTATGGCCTTATGAACCTAGAGACTGAAAACAACATAATTAAATATGAATCTTCTCCAACTATGCATGCATGCATGTACGAATGTATGCAAAGCAATCCACATGTATATCACATGTTTACTTTAGGGTGTCAACTTAGTACCGTTACATGTTTCAGCTGCATGAGCGTGAGTGACTTGAAAAAAAAGCAAATTGGGAAACCTCACCGTCAACAAAATAGTTCTTCATATGCTATACTTGATGAGAACAATTTGAATTAGATTTCAAATATAAATGATAATAAATTAATAATGGACAATTCTAAGTCATAGCTCTGGAATAATACAGAAGAACTTAAAATCAGACATCCTGGAAACCTAGGGACTGACTGACATTTGAAATCAAGCCAATACATTTAACATGAGATAACTTCTAAAATATTAATAGAGTCCCAAGTGTTCCAAAACCCCTGCCTCCATCAACAATATAGAGCCTTATTGTGACTTACCTCCATGAGTTTCTATAAATAATCTGGAATAAAGTTTGAAAGTATACTTCTCATTAATATATATAACATCTTTAACTACAATACCTCTTCAAGCATAGAACCACACTCTGAGGTCAAAGCTGTATGGATCCTTGAAATCCGAGCAAAAGCACTCAGTGCACCAATAGCCTCATAAGCACAATCCCGCATTAAAAGAACAGTGCTTTGTAGATCACCTTGAAAATAAAAAGAACAAATTAAAGCAACACATATAGCCACTATAATAACATTATCACTCGAAAAGAAAACTTGCATATGCATGTATGATTCATAATTAATGGAGTACGGTCATGTAAAAATAATTTTAAGAAGTTGTCCATATTTGACGTGAGTCGAACACTCATCAAATATGACATGTCTTTTCATGCTTAGGATTGATATTAGTGTCCGTGCCTCAAGGTTTTGACATATCAAGAAACAAAACTCCTCAAAAGACTTGAAAACGCCCAGAAATGGGTTTTACTATTGTCTCTAACATTCGAATGACACTGAAGCTCTTCGGACAAGAAGCACAGGACACATGCCTACAGTGCCTCATGCAAAAAATGTAATTTGAATTAGTATAACAAGGTCAATACAGCTCATGATCACTTGGTTGAGGAAACTCGGAAACTTAAACAATACTATTACTTCCCAAAAAAGCCTAAACTGCCAAGAAATGACCCAACTCTACTGGTTTCCCCCCTCTCAACTACTAATATAATGCAATGAATAGTTTGAAAAGAGGGCATCTTACCAGAAGCTGACTTCGCTTTCAGAGAAGCAATACAGAGTTCATTAGTTGCTGCATATAATCCATTGGAAGCAGCTTCAACAGTGCTTTGTGCAAGCTTCCATTCTTGCTCGGTACCTAGTACAGGAAAAAAAGCATAATTTCATTTTCCATATGGGTGTTTAACTGAAATTAAGAGACTCTAATTGTCAAGGAATATTGTAAGCGTAAACTCACGTGTATAAGAATGATAAGTTACATCCAATCTTGTTAGTGCATTCAAGTATGCTTGCTGCCATGTCTTGCCATCAACACTAGTCCTGAGAGGATAAGGCTGGCTGGGGATAAGCAAATATCCATCTCTTGATGCTTCAAACTCTAGCACTGACATGCAAAACTTCACAATGTCAGATGCCTTTTCTCTAAATTCCCATAATATATGCCTCCGCATCTTAATATGCTCATGGAATTCAGGAGGAATTCCTAAACTTTTGTTTGAAGCAGTTCCAGAAGTGCCAGAACTCGGACCTGCACAAGCCCAACTCATAGCTCTCTCAAGCTGCCCTTCAGCCACAAGAGAATTTCGCTCACAGGATTGAAGGCCATCCATTGACCTGGTGATTTTTGACACAGCAGATTGTATATTTTCCAATAATTTAGATCTGCTGAGGTTTAAAATAATCATATTTAAGCTGTCATTGCTATCAATGTGTTTCTCAAACCTGACTCTTCTGCTATATGATTGGCTCATGCTCACATCATGCATCCATTCAATCTGAACAATCTCAAGGGTTGTTTTCCTAAGAGCATCTTTCAACTCATTTACTTGTCTATTCATGAGGGAAGCAGCTGACTTTGCTGCTCTAGCAGTTTCATGAGCATTACAGTATTCTTCGAGCATAAGTAAAACTTTTCTCACAACCCCATCTCTTTTCAACTCATCTAAAACAATTTCCTTAGTTGCCTCCGTTAATTGCTTCAAGCTCTCAATTTCTTTATCCAAACAAGCCAAAAAGCTAGGAGCAACTCTTTCTTTTAAGTACTTATTGACATGTTTCTGTAGCTGGATCTCAAGCTTTTTCTTAACAAAATTGAGTGACTGGTCAAAGCCTAGGTTTTGCTCAACAGATGAAGCAACATCACGTATACATGCATCAAGAAAGGAATCTATCACACCTATTTTCCAAATAAAGAATGAATGACCATCCAACAAACCACTGACTTTCCAGACACATTCACATATTGGATTCCCAGAATTTATCAAATCTGCTAGAGCCTGAAATTCACTTGAGTTGATTGCAGAACCATCAGCTGAATACAACATACTATCACAGGATTCCAATTGCAAGAACGGCTTCACTAGTGTGGCCAATAGTGCTTTTCTTCTTAAAATATGTGGCTCTCTTTGTTCTTCAGGAAAGACAAGTGATTGGAAATGACTCTCCACAGAAAAAAGAGCATTTTTAATATCAGCTTCTCTCTTTATAAGCGAAGAAATCCTCAGATCCCTCTGATTCCATGTTTGATGGAGTTGATCAAGCTGTGCTCTACAAGCTTCCTCTTGGGATGCAAGTTCCTCTGCCTCTTCCCAAGAAAGATGATCTCTGCCCTTGACTGCAGCTTCTTCAAGAGCAAGCTGCTGCTCAGTAATAAGACCAACCTTAACAAAATAGTTCTGCTCAAGTTCAACCAGTGATACTCTCTCCATTTCAACCTCCACAAGCTGCTCCAGTGCAGTATCTATGGACCCTCGAACTTGTGAGATTAACCCAAATGCATCCATAACTTCTGAATGTAATGAAACAGCAGACCGTATTACATCAGGTAGAACAATTTCAGTCATTTGACTAACCAACCCATTACAGGAAGACAAAATGGTTTTGAAAATAGAAACCCAATTGCTTTCAGAAGGGAATTTAGATTTACTTTTATTGAACTGAACAGTATGAATGTCCTTCCCAATCATTTTCCATAGATCACTCACAAACTCTGTCACAAGATTACATTGTTCTACTTGCACTTCGAACTCTGTGAAAATAGCACTAGAATCATTTAGCAATACATTATGTTCGTTACTTATGTTAAGTACTCTATTCTTGACCTCATTATAAAGCAAGCTTACAGCAATGTTAAGAATTGATAATGCTTTTTCCTTCTTCTCTTCCAGGTCACCAGGCAGTCTAGTATTGTTTGTTTCATCTTGTCTAGATTGGACTGGCGATGTACCATCTTCCTTTCTTAAGAAACCACTTGACTGCATAAATTTCATAAAAGCTGACAAAATTCGATCTTTAGCCTTTACTTCTGAATCTAAGCCTATGGTACTCTCTAGTTCTGCACGCTCTTCTTCTAATTTCTCTATTTCTACAGCATGTTTATCCACTTTAAGACAAAGATCATCATGTCTGAATTTTATAGAACCGATGCTATCTCCATGAAATTTTGCTACAAGATCAGATGCCTGCCTCCTGGCAACAGAAAGAATTTCAGAGGACAGGGCATTGATTGATAGTTGCAGAATTTGAGCCCACCCATGAACTGCACTGGTTGTAAGGTAATTTAAGGGTAAGATTCTTTGCAGAGCCAAGGAATATGCTTGCAGCGCAGTGATGGCAGAAGCAAGTCCATTATCTAACTCAGACACAAGTTGAGAAATTTCCCTATCTATATCATTGCATTGTGTCTGTGTTGGCTCAGGAACAACAGTTAGAGGGACACCAGCCACAATGACTGCAGATGTAAGAGACAAAGCTTCTTCCATGTTATTCAGCTTATAAGAAGCATTTACTTCTGGGATTATATTGCATTGCAAAGCATCAAGAATCCTTCCATGTTGCTCAACCCAAGTTGTTGCCTCATGAGCTTTCTCTGTAACCATAGCCTTTGCTTGGGCAAATTCCCGAGCCTGTATTTCAAATGAAGCTCGGATTTTCTCTGATTTACTGGTTGCTTCGGCAACAATTGACTTAGCAGATGTCTCATGCAGAGTAAGGTTAGATCTGTCTTGGTCAGCTCGATGAAATTGAGTAGAGGCAAGCTCATATTGATTTAGAACATTGGTGAACCTCTGTACATAAATTTTCAAAGTCAAATTAACACAAAATACTTACTGATCGAGATCTACATAAAGTTAAGCTTCAAGTGTAGTTAAGAATGTAGTGAAACTTTATCAATACCTCAAGAGCAGATTCAACAGCTGGGAGGCTAGTCAATAATTGATCATGGTGTTCCTATTCAAAGATTAAGGGGAAAAAACCATATGTCAGGTGCATCTCAAGAAAGCATGGCTGGTTGTTTGAAAAGATGCAAGATAATCAGCTTCAGTCAATGTTTCATTTTCAAGCACAAAAGGATCGCATGAATAAATAGAATGAATCAAGCACCTCAGGATAGCACCTGAAAGAAATTCTAAATATCACATGTAAGATAGATACTAACTATCATCTACACATATACATTGATGCACACGTTTGTTGGTTATTCCAAAGCACCTCCAACCCAAGCATCAACTACTTGGACTAGAAAAGATTGGAATGGAGGGTAAAAGATATAACAAACATTTTCTTCCTAGACAAAAATGCATATGCAACTTTTATCTCTTAGTTGGATAAATACCTGTAAGGGAACACGAATTTCCTGCACTCGAGATGCAAATAGACTCAAGCTAACAGCTAATTCCATGCCTTTTCTTTCTTCACCACCAATAGCAGCGTCATCATGAAAATCACCCCGTGTCCACTCTACAAGTGGATCCCAAACAAACACTTCCAGCAACATCAAAAGTATGTCTTTGTTCTTCCTTAAAATGCCAATAACTGTCTCACAGTTTGCTCTGAAACTACCTTCTATTCCAGTCAGCCCTAAAGCTGTTTCAATCATCTGTGTAAGACGGAAAGGAACAATCTCTGGAACTTTTAATCTTTGTCCTTTATCAAAACAAACATTATAATCAATATGTACAATACTCCCACTGCCAAAATCAATAAGGATGTTATCCAAATGCCTGTCACCCAGACCCAGAATATGTCCAACCATGCTCATTGCAGCTACACTTCCAGAATACCTACAACTTAAAAAAAATATCTATAAGCGCAACTGTACATGATTTCCTTTATATGTCGCAAAATTTTATTGAAGGCACATGCCAGCCAAGGATGAGTTTGGAAACACATTGTAAGAGAATGGCCAATAAATAGAAATACCATTATTTATTTGATATCTAAAGAGAAACAAGATCACGGTCAACTCCAACTAAAGTCTGACTTAAAGCATCGACCCACTAATTTTCAGGTGTCAGACATGGACACTGGCATGACATGCATCTATCATGTGCTTTGTGAGGACATGTCACAACCAAAAAGTTACCTTTTTAGCTCGAACAAGTTGATCCCGGAAAAAAAAGGGTACACAGTTTTTTTAAAAGAAAGAAAAAGGATAGGATGAGATGCTTCAATACCCCATATTGATAAGATATAAAATGTCTTCCCAAATGGTTTGTGCTGTACATGAAAGTTCCACATATACATATATATATATATATATATGCATGCGAGCACTTGCAGGGCCTTAGCCCAGTGAAAGGTCTGCCTAAAATAATTTGGCATCTGTTTATAAAGTAGATTTTTAAAAACTGTGCAAAATGTTCAAAATAGGATAGTGCTGGTTGTGGTTGTTTCTTTGAAAATAGGTTGCTAAATGGAAAGGCTAAAAAAATAGGATTTGAATATGACCCATACATGGTGTATATATAATGTCTATTTTTTCTATGTTCAATGTCTCTGTCCATGTCACCACACTTCATAATTTACTGAACATTTGACATCCATCATAAGCAGAGATTGACATCTATGATTTTTGGATTAGAAGGTAATTTAAATCCCAAGTTTAAAAGTGGTGAAATCATGCGTTACAAAATCTAGATCCATAACAAAGGAAAGGACTCAGCTATTGTATGTATTGTGATGCAACCATAAAATTCATTGGTAAAGACTTCAAGATTACTTGAATCTACCTCTTCATTTTTGAGCTGAAGGCTTTATATCCTTCACTAGCGCACCATAATTCTTGGTGCAGAAGATGCTGCGGCACCTCCTTCATGAGATCAAGTAGAACTTTACGTTTGACTTCATGAGGCCAATCTCTTCGAGAAATTACCCTTTTGATGCCTTTCTCTTTAAGTGCTGGTATGATCTTCCCATAAAACATATCACTGGGCCGAGGAACAGGTGGAGGAGCAGAGGGTTTTGCATTCACAGTGCCCACTGTTGCAAGTTGTGCTAGCTGGACACGGCTTTGCCAAGATTTAAATACACTGTATATACTTATCACATTATCCACCCATTGGATAAGCCCTGCCCGGCCACTTATTGGAGTGACAGAATAATAGCGAATGCCAAGTGAGTTACCATGGGTAGAAGAAGAATGCAGAAAACCATTTATAGCCTGCAGCAATTGCATTATTCTAGCATCAAGGCGCAGATCTTCTCGCCCTTTAAGGAGATATGTGTATGTCTGACCATCTGAGCCCAATATAACAACTTTTTTAGGCTTAGTTTTTGTTGATAAGATAGTGACTTGTTCATGGAAAGAAGCAATTTTAACAACCCCTTGGAGATCAGTAGCTTTGTCAGATACTGGTATTTTGAGTTGTTTCTCAAGACCTGGCATTGGAACATCTGAAGATGATAACTGAGCCAGATGCGGCGCAACTTCTTGTAAAGAAATTGTAGACTTCCTCTGGTAAGAAGCCAAGGATGCAGCAATACCATCAAAAGGTCGCCACACATCTCCTAGACCTGCAGCAGATGTGGGGGGAGTTTTAAATGATAAAATTGCTGATTTTAATTGTTCTTGATACTCTTTCTGGAACCAAGCTTCATGAGGGGTCTCAGGTTTTCGAGCAGTTGAAGCTAAACGACGTTCCAAGGCCACAACTATTGGTGCCATCATTGCAGAATATCGAGCAGAATTTATCTTGTTCTTCTCATTCTGACTAAGACTGATGTTTTCTGCAATCCTTGCTGCTTCCTCTTTCAGCACATTTACACGCCTCATCACATCTGCAACAAGACTAACTAAGGCCCAATTCCATCATCAAAGAAGACAGAGACAAATATCCCATAAATAGGAAATTTCAGGCATGTTTGGTTTCTGTTTTTAAAATTGTTTTCTGTTATTAAAAATAAAAAAATTTGTTTCAGTTTATGGGTTTAAATGTTTTCAAAAATGTTCTCATATTTTTGTTTTTTAAAACAAAAAATGGAAACAAGTTAGAGCTATTTTCGTTTTCTTCTTTTATTTTTAAAGCACATTATATTTAATTATTGTAAATTACCTTCAATTATGGTCAACCACTATCATAGGTCATCAACATTAACCATTGGCAACCACCACTGTCGGCCTCTTTTAAACTCTCAAATTGTTTTCAAATTAAATTAATCAAACAGATTATCATTTTATTTTGTTTTGAAAAATAATTTTTATAAATTGGTTTACAAAATAGTTTTTGAAAACAAAAAATGAGAACAAAACCAAACAAGCCCTTCATCATTTATTCTGTCTTGTAGGCAAGGAAAAGAGGCATAATGATAAACCAAAAAAACAACCTGTGTGTAGATCCTGAAGAGTACTGAGCCACAATTCCTCCCAGAGAACAGTAACATTGCTGAGTTCATTTATCATTAGCTGAACATCCTGAACCAACCTAGGGTAAAGTTCCCTCTGCATGGTAAAAAGTGGGTTTTAGTAGTCTCATTCTCATACAGTAAGTTGAATGGGCAAGCTCACTAAAAATTATTCAAAGCAATAATTGCTCTTGAATACAGCCAAATTAACGAGCGTATATTATGATGAATATGTCTGGTCGAAACTAACAGGTTCATATCAAGAAACTTACTGAACAGAAAGCTGGATTACCCTCTTATTTGTCATTCAACGTTTGAAAACAAGCTATTGAGTGCATATCATGATGCCCCTTACTACAATCAGTCAATGCTCCAAACACATTTGAGAATAAAAAGCAAACTTCAGATAGGACTTCTACTTACGCTAGCAGGTCTTCAGTATTCTACAAAGCTGGGAACATATTTTAGCATGCCACCCAAGCCTTAGGTAAACGAACCCGCCAGAATAGAATGGCAATTTGGATTTTGGATTCACAAAGTTGAGGCCATGAGAACGGAAGAGGAATAAGGTGCATCAGGAACAAACCAGGATACACAGGTCTCATTTTATTTGCAGAATCAAAGGCCATGGAAATAGAAAAAGAATGATAAAAGATATGGATGGAAAGAATTATGTTTACTATAGTTAATAATGGAATAGGAATATGACAGGTACCTTAGCTACTAAGGCATGAAAACCAACCCACTTAAATACCCTATTGAGCATCCCATGCCACTCAATATGAGACTTGGTATCCCATATTACCAAGTCTCCATAAAATACCTTTCCAATAGTTTGTTGGGTAGGATAAAAATAATGAAGAAATCAGAACAAATGAGAGCAAGATGACAAAAATACCTCTAGCCGAGGAAAAAAAATATTTAGTTCAGAAATTTTTTAATTAAATTTAAATTTAATTTCCTATAATCCAAGAAATTATAATTAGATTTTATAAAATTTATGATATAATTTTTAATATTAAACTTTGTTAGTATTTCATAAAATTTATTAATATGACCACTTTTATATTATTATAATATTGCAAATATTTATTATTCATATTTACAAAATGGATAGAAATAGTACAATTGCAAAAAGGATGGCTTGTTATCTCCATCTCCTCCTTCGTGCCAATGGAAGGAAAAAATGAGCTCGAAGTTCAAACCCTTCAAAAAGCTTTTATACTATGTATCCAAGGGCATATCTGGTAATCAACTTTTTCCCTCAGATATTTTATTGTTGACACCAAAACACACAGTAATCCAATTTACCACTTCTTTCCCATTGATCGCAGAGCACGCAGTGAACCAAACATATTAAGGATAAGCTATTCACCGTTTCCATCTCCATCAAGCTACTAAATGGGGCCACACTTGGACTTTTTCAGGTTGAGAGGCAATCAAAGAATAGCCAATTTATGGTAAGTAAAGACACAACCAAGAACTACTGGTAATTATTATTATTATTATTATTATTATTATTATTGCCAATGAAATTTACTAGCAATTATTGAAACATTTGCCCTGCAGTAATTTAACACCCAATTATCAACATGACGTGAATGGAAAATAAAATTTTGAAAATAAAATACACCATATCAAAGAGAAATTTTCAGTACCAGACAACTCAGCACATGATGTAGCTCTTCTGAAGGCCTCTCTTCATAAGCATTAACATCAACTAGTGTTGGGTACACTATGGAACAAGGAGACTGCTTAGCCAGCATAATCAGTAAGCCCTCCAGATGCTTCCGGATCACTTGTTCATGGTGAGAACTTATGCGAGCAAATAATTGAGGGGTAACTTCCTACAAAAGACAACCATAGAATTCCATAAAAACTATCCTCTATTGAGAAAAATGAAGTAATTAGAAGTAAAAATGCCAAGATCCAGCATGCAACCTGCCATGGCAACAAAGGGACAACCATAAGAGCAGATTCAAGCGTATCTTTCAACTCCACACCATAATTGAGAAGTATATGCAATATGTACAATATAGCCCTCAGAGTGTAGCTTCCAGTCTTTTGCTTCAAAGACTCATCATTGAAACAGGCATCTGATTCTGGCAAAGCTGGGTAGATGAATAAGAAAGATATTGTATATAACCATAAGCTGCATGCCCAAACAGGGACACTCTTCTCCTCCTCAAAGACCACCAAATGTTGACTAAGTCATCCAAAGTAGATATTACATCAGATTCCCGGAGCCCAAGATTTGCATTTAACAAACAAATTTTTAACCGAGAAGATAGCATGACTGAAAGACTTTCCCCACCACAGTTTTCTGCACCTGGTGCCGCAGCCACTGTTTCAATAATATTCACTAACTGCAGCACTAATGTTGTTAGAGGGTTGTCGCTATTTGATTGCTCTTGTGAATCAAGCCAAAATTTCCAACCTTCTTGTTCATCTTTGAAACATTTCATATCACCCTTGTCCTGTAAAAGGTTCAAAATCAATGATTTAACCTGTTGTACCTCATCCTTAGTCAACTTAAATCTCTCAGGTGAAACTTCAGAAATAAGTATTGGAGAGAAGCACGAACGAAGGGCAGCTTCATTATTATTAAGTTGTGAGTCCTTGGCTTGCTTGAAACACCAAGAGGCATAAGAAATCCATGACTTGCCCATGGTGGGGCAAATGCAAGTAGACAACTTTGTGGATGTGCCAACAATCTCCTCAGTAACCTGACCCACACTATGCTTAAATCTCATATTCTCTTCATTGCCATCCTCATCAACTGAAGGGATTTCAGCCCTTTCAAAATCTGCAAGTATGTTAAGAACTACATTATTGGGAGTCCAATCAGAATAATTTTGCCTCAGCCACTTTGCAAGCTTCAAGCATGCTCTGGCCCTCAGAATCTTCTCATCAACGTCAGACATTCTATAATCTAAAGAAACCATACAAGGACGCAACAATGACCAGAGGTTTGTGAAAGCATCTTCAAACTTGTTTTCTGCATACAGTAGCAGAATGCTCTCATACTGTAAATTTAAAGAGAGAAGATCACGATGCCTCTCTTCAGGACAACTGGATATGCAATCTTTGAGACAGTTTTTCAAACGATTTGCCAACAATAGGTTTCTTTGTCTTCGGGCTAAATTCAGCAAATTCATGCAGAGCTCCATACAAACTGAAGAAGTTGAGAACATTGCTTGGTATACTCGAAGAACCTTCAACCATGGACTACAATCTTGACGGATTTTGCTAATAGAAGATGGCACCGACTTAATATAGGAATTTAATATTGACTGAGCATGTTTGGCCTCGTCATGTGTTGATTTAAGCTTGCAATCCTCTTCTAATAAGAAAATGCAGTGCAACTGAACAGCAAGAGGTGTTGCTTCAGCCAACCCTTCAAGTGGCAAAATAGATAGAGGCTCCTCCAACATTGATCTAGCCTTCTGCAAATCAAGAATCACTTTATCACTCTTTCCCCCCTTTTGGAAAAGCAATGATTGCAAAAGCATCTGCTCACTCCGTTGCAATGCTATTTTTGGATCAAGGGTGAGTTCACTGCTACTTTTAGGTGTCAAATCTAGGCAAGACCAAGCAGCCTGGTAATCACCCTCATCAAAGCGTGCCAACGCATAGATTGCATTAATTTCATTTCCAGCCATAGTTAGAGCCCCAGAATAGCTTTTTCCAGCATGCTTAGAACGAAGTAGTTGCAGCTCTAATAGCCAACTTTCAAGAGATTTCCAATCTGATACAGCAGTATAACTCTCAATTACTCGTGCAATGACAAATTGCACACCATCAGAACCAAGAGAACTAAGTGACTCCTCTGTTTGTAACAAGTGAGTAAAATGAGCAGCAGCACTTTCATATTCACCTCTTGCCTGATATACAAGCCCTGTTATCCATGAAAGAGGGCTGGCTGTGCCAGAGTCATTGAAGGATTGGTTATCATCCCCAAATAAGGAAGAGAATGTTATTGAAACCCAATTTTGCAAGCCAATCAAAGACTCTGGTTCAAAACTCCTGCAAAGAGATAGTGACATGTGCCTTAAAACTTTTAAGACATCTGCTTTATACCTTCCTCTGATACTATGTAAGTTCTCAGCTACTTGAGCTCTTGATTTTTCCTTCAAAGCTGACATGGAAAGATTTTTCAGCTCCTGCAAACGTAGAGTGCAGTATTGAATAATAGCATCATTGCAATGTAGAGCCAATCCAGCATGCATCATTGGTTCACATATACGAGAAAACCACTCTTCACAAACTTTTTTGTTAGCTCGAAAGAACAAAGAACTCTGGCGGGTAGCAGATGGTAAAATGACAGAACCCTCATATGCATTATATACATTTTTCTTTAGAGCCTCAACAAAATCCAGCAATAATCTCATTGGCAATAGATGAGCACCAGAAGATCCTATCATGCTTAAATTTCCATCATTTTGCTCGTTATCAAGATGTAGAAGGTGAGCAACATCCAAAAGCATGCGCTCTAGGGCAGCGAATGTTTGAGCAGGTCCACCAAGATTGGTCCTAAGACGCGTAGCAATACAATACCTAGCAGCTTCTTGTACAGCCCACCAGGCACCAGCTAATGAGTTGACAGAACATATTCTTTCAAGAATGTCTTCATCCACTTTTACATCCAACCATACAGCATTAGCACCAAAAGTTCCAGTATCTTCAGGCTGACTAAAAATAGAATCTCTTGAACTCTTGCAGCTGTGAATGAGCCTCTGAATCCAGGAAGAAAGAGGCACCTTCCATCTCTGTGAAATGAAACTTAAGATAGACACAAGTTGTTGTGAATGCAGTTGCAGGGGCAGCTGCTTCAGGGAAAATACTTGCTTCCAGTGCAAGTTGGAAGCATTGCCTAAGCTCAGGTTAACATGCCTAAATCTCCCATAATCATAAAGGCCACAAGCATATACAGTAGTAGGCAAAATATGGGCAAGTAACCTCACATATGCATCCCGTATCTCAACAACTGGATCACCAAGTTTCTCAAGTATCACTTCAGCTAGAGGATAAAAACAAACCGGATGTAAAAGTTTTGCTCGCAGAAACACCTCTAAAGTTATTGCAACATGTGATCTCACTTCAATTTCTCTGTCAAATGTAGCAGCTAAGAGTGAGAAAACTAATTTCACTACAATATTAGCATGTCCACATGGTTCATAGGAATAAGCACTTGCATTTGAGATCTCATTAATAGCCATAACAATCTCACAGAACTTTTGGCCCCAATGTAGGGCTGCCAGTTTAACTGCAAGAGGAGACGAAACCTGAAGGCCTTTAATCAGGAGCAAGCTATACTTGGCTAGATAGCCAGTAATCAAAGCTGAATGGCCATCACTTAAATGGTCAGCGCTACTCTCCTTTTTAGTTGGAAATTCTATAAAATCATTATCATAATTCCGGTCTCTCACAGAGCACTTGATCATGAGCTCAATTGTAGTCAGCCTCTCTAGTGACTTGAAAATGGCAACCTGCAACTCCAAGTAAGGTTGAATAGGGATTTCAAAAGGATTCAGCTTTTCCGTAATAAAAGACACCAACTTTTCTGACCTCCTAACATACATGGCAACAATTTCTGTTGGCCAGTCAAATTGCTATCCACAGCCAAGGGAACACATGCCAATAGAACTTTCAAATCAAACTTGATTAATGAAAATAATTCAAGCTTAGAAAATGTTCTTGAAGTTGTGACACTATTGAAATCATTTGTATGATGAATTTTTTTTCCTAGCATAGCCTTCAACACCTCCAGCTCTTTCATCATGGAGGTAACTGCTTCATTGACAACTTCTTCATTTCCATGTTGAAGCAGGAAAATATAAGTGGCAGCACAACTTCCTGTTACTAAATGATTTGGATGGAACCGCAGCTGAGAAATTGGTGCATCAAACTGCAATAACTTCTGCACAGATGATGCAAGGAGGCCAAGCTTTTGCAATGATAATAATTGAAGATTAGTTTTCAGAACCCCATGAACTTGAAAGGATGTAATTTTCCTATATCCAGCATGGTGAGTTGTAGCGTCCATGTTCAAGCTTTGAAATAAGATATCAACAGCAAGAGGATAAAAATTTGAAAATTGTTCACACAATATTTCTGCTAATAGGGTCAAACACTTCCAAAAGTCTTCAATCCATTCAGACCATCCAAATTTTTGCCCAACCACTGATAAGCATCTCAACAAGTGAGGTAGCATTGTGCTAAGGGGTTCACTTATTTGTTCAAGAAGATTCATTTCCAGCAACCCAGAAGCAGTAGATTGCAGAATTGTTGAGAAGCAAGAAAGTAATGCCAGAAGCCTTCGAAATTGAGGTGGGGTTCCAGGTGTTCCATCTTGAAGCAAGACCTCCATGTCACCCAAAACTTTGTCAGTAACCTTAGAGACATAGCCAAGCTACCAACCCAATGTTTCTGAAATTGCAAGAAGCTATCCATTATAACACGCCTTTCTGATTCAGCAAGGTCTGGTACCAATGCCCATCCAAGAAGGAGGTCAACAATGTCTGGAAAATGAGGTTGAAAGCTTCTTGAGAATTTCACCGAGATCAATGTTATAATTCCCAGAAGTCGATGCAATAAACTCAAGGAGGTTCTCTCATCCTCAAAGAGTAGCTGGCATGCTTTGAGAATCGGCAAAACATACCTCTCAGATCCAACAACATCTCCAACATTAAGAAACTCTCGCAGACCATCCAACGCCAATTCCTTAGTCCCATCAACTGCACCAACATTACTTAATAATGGCAACGCCCAACCAATAAACCTGTCAACTAAACTTGCAAGTATGACATGGTTCTGTCTTCCATTTGATGCAACAGGAATTGAACAAATGACAGCACAGAGAGCACCATAGGCTATAACTGCTGCCTGACGCACAGCATAAGATCTGTAGTGGGATTTCCCAAGAAGGGGGAAAATAATATTTCGGCAGAGTCATATTTGGACAATGAAATGAAGGTCTAGTTCAGGACAAAAGCCTCTCTATTTGCTCATATTAACCACTCAAAATAAAATCCCTGCTAAATAATAATGTAATATGCAGAGGGGCGAATTGATGGGACTAAAGCAGTATATTCATTAGCATAAAACGAAAAAAACAGAGGGAAGAAGCCTTAAAAAAATGCTTTGGAGTTCCCTTCTGCCTCTAACACAGTGTCTGTAAGACCTACAATTTGTAACATAAATTACTTTCCCACAGCCGATGGATTCTTCTCTTACAAACGGAATGAACCATACAAAAAGCAAACGACTATTTTCACTCAAACCAGTTCAGCGGTAAAGATTAAACAAAAATCGACTAATAAAAAGGAGAATAAAATAAGAAAACGATACGCATAGCCAACAAAAAAACTGGTCAGGCAGACTCAAAATTAACCAATAGCCACAGAAACGGAAGGGGGGGTACTTACTTATCAGACAGCAGTTGAGAAAAACCTTGGGTGAGGAAAGCGGCGGAGTGAGTGACAAGGAGCGAATTGTGCGGATATACAATTGCGCGGTGAAGTGAGTTAATGGCAGCGAGTCGAGGAGAGTCATCGTCGTCGGAAGGGGCGGTGGACGAGGATGAATCGTCCTTTGGAAGAGCAACGGAGAGAAGCGCTGCAAGTTGTTGCTGATGATGATGGAGTCCTTGCATCATTGTGTCGAAGATTATGGTTTTGCATCTCGTGCTTCTACTCTGACTTCCTCCATATCTTGCACTGCTTCCTGCATTTCTTTTGCCCAGAGCAAGTTAGCAAACACGAACGGATGGTCCATTCCATGAAATTGCAATGGCGTGCGAGGGAGATATATTGATTTTTTTTTTTTAATAATCCGGAGATATATTGATTTGATGATCTTTGTAAAAACTAAAAAGGTGTATTGTGTGAAAATTTTAATATCTCATAAATTTTTAATTAATAGCAGACGCTGGCTTTAGGGAATAGTAAAAATAGAAAATTGAAGTAGCATGTATGATAATATTGAGATGACTATGAGAAACATATTAAAAAAAAAATCTAACATAAACATATTTAAAAACAATAAGTGTAACATTTATTAAAGGAAAGTAATAAAAAATTATTTAAGATAATCTGTACATGCACATAAAATTAATAAGGAGAGAAAGGCTAATTTTGAACTTCATAAAGAGAAGTGGAAAAGGACCCAAAAAAAAAATTTTGTAAAAGTTATTAAATGAAATCTCTTAGTTGATAATAGAGTAAAGTATATATTTAGTTTTTTAAGTTTACGCAACGTTTCATTTTAATCTCTTAATTTTATAAAGTATATTTTTGATCTTTTAACCCTAACGTTGTTAGTTTTATTTTAACGAATGTTTACATTAAACTTTCAAATATTGATAAAATATTTTCAGATATTAACATGTTAAGTTTAATTTTTAAAAAATAACAATGACAAAAATAATCATTTGAAAGTAACAATGCTAGGGTTAAAAAATTAAAAAGATACTTTACAAAATTAAATAATTAAATTGAAACTTTATATAAAGTTAAAGGACTAAACATATACTTTAGCCTTCATAATATTGCTAGAAGGTTTCGTTCAACAATATTAATGATGATGTCTTAAGTTTTTCCTTTTCCTTGTTTGACCAGAAAGATCTTTTAGTTTGGACAAAGGCTAATAATGGAACTTACTTTGTGAAACAAGGTTTCTCTTTATTGAGAAATAATTCTTTGAGCTTTATGCAAGTTTAGGGAGTGGATTGGAAGAAATTATGGAAAATTGACTTACCTTTTAAGTTTTGCTTCTCTCTTGAAATATCATTCATGAAGCCATTTCTACTTCTGATATACTACAGAAACATCATCTTCAAATCTCGACTCCTTGCATTTTTCAACGATGATGAAGAAGAAACTCTAAATCATATTTTCCCCCACTGTAATTATGCAAGATTTGTATGGTTTTCATCAAACCTTGCTCTCAGATATAATGAAATGAATGATATTAAATTTTTCCTTATATCCTAAATTAATCAAGCTTTATTAGATAGGGAATGGCTACATCAGTTGAAAGAAATTCTTTTGCTAGTCTAGGCAATTTGGGATTTTAGGAACAAATTGAAATTTCAAGATGACAATATCAATCCCATATATGAACATAAGAAGGTTAATTGGTGCTTATCAAGCATTAACTTTTCCTCAACTGACTCAAACAATTCACCGCTTCGTGTAGTAAGCGATGAATGGAGCAGGTTCCAAGTGGATTGATGGATAACTGTTTTTTAAAACATGCAAGAGCTTGAGAAGGTTGGTTCATCTTTTTTTGATACTAGTGAGAAGAGGGACATGAGAAGACATAAGTGCATATTTAGTAAGTTTCTTATTTTTAAAGACTTTTGTTTATTAAATGGCAGAATTGGAAGGGCTAGTATGGAAGAAGATCAACTTCTTTTTTCCCCAAAGGAGTTGCACTCCATTTTAAAATAGATAACTAATCTTGATGATTTTGGTTTACCTAGTTTCTCTATTGTTACTATTGTTTTCATCAATGGTAAGAATTTGAAGAGTACTCTTATTCTAGTTGAAGGACACCCAGCTACTGGCATGATTTGGAAATATATTAACAAGCTACTTCATCTCTTTACATTCTCTTGGTTGGAATTATTGCCTAATCATTGGAAAAAATTGATGAATTCAAAATAGCAGTTCACCTATTTGTATGAATTTTCCTTTTCATAGTTAAACTTTTTGTAGTTGTTTGTAATTCCAAAAAAAATATTGTTAAAAAGCTTGGTTGATGATAAAGTACAATGATATCGTGTAATCTATATAACCAATTCCACTTAGGAAGATAAAGCTTGTTGTTATTGTTGAATGCATGCGTAATTTGTCTTTTTTATTAACACAAGATATTGATTTTATCAATTTTTGAAAAAATAGCTAATATAGAGTCACAAAAAATAGCATTTTAAATTTTGAGTTATTAACAAATAACTCACATTTAAAATAAAAGGTGTAAACACCTAAGTTTATACATTTAAGCTGTCATTTTTCACTTAAATTAGAATTAGAAAATATTCACACTTTTTTCATTTTTTGTTTGCTTGTGAGCATTATATGAGCATATATTTCCATGAGAAGCTCTTGCTCAATAGAACTAACTTATTGGGATAAGACTAGCTTCATATTTTAGAGGATCAAATGTTGAACAAAAAAATGATATAACATTTAAGTATTTAATCAATGGTTCGCTTGTTTTACCTTTTTTTTAATAAAAACTATCTTATCTTTTAGAAAAAAAATCTATTTGGTGAGAATTTATGATATTTGTTTTAAATTTGAAAATAATCAAAATAAAAAAAATAGATTTTTAAGTATTTTGAGAAGTTATTTTGAATAGCTTCTAAAAGTAATTATACAAGGAAGAATGTTAAGAAAATACGAAGACACATGAAAATGACATAAAATTTTAAAATATTAAATAATAAGTAATTTTTATAAAAAAAAAGAAATCCAAGAATATACCATAAATTCTAAAAATAACTCGTTATTTTTAAAAAGGCCATTATTTCAATAATAAGTTGCTATTGTTTTTGCAAATTCTAGTTTTTATACTTACTAAAAATATAAACACCTTATTTTGTCTCTAAACCTATTACCCTTTGGAAAAAAATTAAAAAGTAATTTGAAATATGTAAATATAAAATATGTTAATATAATGTCATAAAAAATACAATATAAAAATATTTTTTAGATATTAGTAGTCATGGTTAAGCATGCTTTAATTGTTTTTTAAGGGAAAACACAATCAATTGTCCTTATAATTTCATCGAGTTGTTTTTATTCTTATAGTTTTTAAGTGTTTTTAATGCCATATTTAATAAGATCGAGTGACTTTTGTTCCTCAAATCCCTATAATTTTAGTGTTTTCAACCTTATATGCAACATCTCAAAATTTAACACAAGGGTTAGATTAATTAATTAAGGCATTTAATGAGTTAATTTCTTTAACTAAAGGTTAACTTTAGAGTTGGGAAGGCTTTTTAGGCCCATTGAATCGAGGTTTAAAATAGGATTTAGAGAACTATTAAGTTGTTTTGGGCCCAAATTATTGGGCCTAAATTAAGGTTCCTAAAACATGCCATCCACTGTGTTGGAACTGTCAAATTTTAAATTATGTAGATGCATTTCGATCAATATAATTGAGGGAGATTTTCTGGAGTTTCAAACGAGAGAACATAAGGAAAGCTATGCTTGGGTTCATCTTAGAGGTCATTTAGAGGATATCTAAAGCTAGAAACACCTTGGGTAAGCTTCCTTCTTCCTTCTTCTCTTTTCTTACTTTTTCTTGGAGTTTTCTTGTGGCAATGAAGGCCATCCAAAATGGCAGCCAAGTTACGACATTTTAATGGCTCCAATGAAGTTCATAAGTGTTCTTAAATTCCTTTAATCATGGGTTTGAGTGGTTGATAGCATTTAATGCCATCAATGAGGGGTTTAAGATTAACCCTAACGCTAAATAGCTAGATTAAGTTAACGGGGTTAGTTATCAATTATTTTTAAGTTTAATGAAAGTTAAATAAATTAATGGAAGTGAGTTTTGTGGTTTGATTCTACTTAGTCATGTTTATTGAAAGTCTAAGACCTTAATTGTAATTAAGGTTAATTAATGACGATTAGTCATTAATACAATTTGTTAATTATTAACTGTAGATTGACTAATTAGAGCTTTTCATGCTTGTTGGGAAGCTTTCTTAGAATCCAAAACTATATTCTTAAGAGGGTAACCTAAAAGTTAAGGTAACTTGGAGCTAAATTTTTATAGATAATTGTTATTTGCAATTATGAGTTGTATATTATTGATTGTGTTGACTCCAATGATACCAATATATAATCTTGTTATTATTGAACATTAAGCATTATGTGATATGTGGCTATAAGTTTGTTGATAATGAACTATAGTGGTTGATTTGTTTTTGGTTGTGTGATTATTAAGCTTGATGGGAAGATGGCATTATGACTATTGAAATCTTAATGAGTATTGCTTATAGTATATGAATTAATATGTGTTATGTGTATAAGGATGTAGATAGTGGTTAAGTGATTGAATATTTATGGTACAATGCTAACAACGGAGTATGAATACATGTATTGATAGTGTAATCTTGTATAAGAAAAAAATTGTTAAAGGATATAGTGATGATATGTCATGAAGCAGGCCTTATAATATTGATATGAAATTTAAATATTAGTTTTTTCTCCTTAGCTTGATAATATGTGCATGATTATGAAATAAGTTAATTAAGTTTACATTTATGAAACATCATCAAGTAATATGAGCATGTTGCATGATCATGGATAGGTGGGATTCCACTCGAGTGAGTAAGGGCATTACAGAAGATCTACATGGTGTAGCCTTCACTGAGATTTGCGCACGATAGTTGACATATTTGATTACAGTGTATGCCCATTGTCAATTAGGGATATAATATGTGAGCACGCTTGCCAAAGATCACAGTATAGGTCATGGCAACTATGACACTCTAGTATTTGAGGTGAAGGAATCCATAGTCTGAGAGTTATGACCCCTCACAATTAGAGAGCAAGTCTAATCCATTCACACGAGTTGATCCTATATGATTTGATAGTTTTGTAGATTCAGTTGAAAGATATAATAAGAGAAATAAAGATGGAATGCATGTGATCATACATAATTATCAGAATTACATTTTATGCCTTGTGTTTAATGATAAATAGCCTATCAATACATGTTGAACATTGAAAATTATGTCAATTGTGATTCCTTGCCTTGTGTGCTTGTATTGCCACATTCTTATATACTTAAATTTATGTGCCTTGGTTATTGAGATTGTATAATCTCACTCCTATTATTTAATACTTTTCTAAGAAATAATAAGTACGAGGCTAAAGGGAAAAGCATCAAAAACTAAGGAAGTTTAACTTCACTCGTTATTGCTAATATTAAGGGTTTGTACTTGTTAGTAGGTTTATTGCATTTACACGAGTTTAAAAGTTAACTTAGACAATTCCTTGTCATGGCTTTACTATAGTTTTTTTTTAATGTGAAATGATTAGGCAACCGTGTGATTAAATTATAGTTGTTAAATAATTGGCATGTTGAAGAGTTAAGCATGTGTAGTATAATTGTGACTTACGTTGTTTTATGATTATGATGACTAGTGGCTAGTTTTGGAGGGGAGACACTTGGTTGATAAGTTGTGTGTATGACAAGCATGTTAGCTCCAAGTATTCCAAGATCTTTATTCGGTACCAAATTGAATTGTAACAGGAGCTATTAGTTAGGGTTCTTAATTATCTGTATGTGGGCACTTGAACCACTTTGATTAGAGGTTCGGGCGATTAATTAGGTACATTGAAAGTTTAAATTAAAGGCTATCATTACCATGTTGTACATAAGGTTGTGCTATGGCGAATGAGGCAATTGGCTGTGATAGAAATGGTCTCTATACTATTGAGCAAGGTAGATGTGCACTTAGCCATTGTGGATCTATGGTTTATGGTTGGCCGTGGTAGATAGCTTCTTTTAAGGTTAACCGCAGTAGAGGTACTTTAGTCATGATAAATTATATAAGACACCGAGATCTCCTATATTTATCAAACCTCTCAATTTTTGAATTCCTATATTTATATGTTTACAAAACTTGTAATCAAAGATCTCCCTTGATGAAATTTCTTAGACTTCTAAAGTAATTTTGACTTTTAAGATCAAGTGTGAAATATATAAGCCATCAAAATGCTTATTGTTGTGATATGCAATGTGTTTTATTTTCAACAGTTAGTATTTTTTATGAACTTGATAATTAGTATTTTACTTGCACAAGAAGTACATCATGGTGAAGAAAATAAATTATTTGTCAAAATATATGTGTGTGTATGTGTGTGGGCATATATTTTTTTGTATTATTGCAAAAGTATGTATATATTGCTACTACTACTGTTGTTACTGTACAAGCATAAATTTAGCAAAGAGATATTATATGATAATAAGAGTTGAAATTAGGTAAGGTAGAGAGATATTGAGGATATCCTTTGATTTTAATTAGATAATATTTTGACTATTTGTGCTTAACTAACACTTTGTTTAGATTTTAAAATATGACTTATTATATGATTTTTGTTTGTGTAGTAATGTTGTTTTATTTTTCTAAAATAGGTAGCACTTTCTTTTAAATGATAAGGTTTAATGGTTCATGCAATTTTTTTAAAAAATAAATTAGGGTAGATTTATTTGGGGTAAGTAATGATAATACATAAATTTAATGCTCTCTGTATCCTCTATTAGAAAGGTATACATAATTATTTTATTATATTCAAGTAATAAGAAGAAAGCAATTTAATTTTAATTTCATTTTGATCTAGTATTATATTCTCATAATAAAGAAGGTTGTTAGGAAAAAAAAAAGAGAAAGTTAGTTAATTTGTAAGAGTGAGATAGGAAATTAGATATCACTTTTCTTTCCCACCTCGACCAAACAATCAGACAAAAGTATTGTTAAAAACCTATTCTCTTCCTTGTCTTCCTTAAGACGACATGATATTATGTCAAAGATGTTGTCTTTAAAATTAGATTGGACTAGCCAATTGGATTGCTAAACCTACAACTTGACATGTGTCTAGTTTGATTTTGTGTTTTGATGTGGTTTAAGTTGACTTAGGTGACCTAAGTTAACCTAGATCAACCACAAGTCAAGCAGGTTGGATTTTTTAAATACTCATTGTTTTAAGGTAAAAAAAAGGCAAATTGGCAAAAATATCCAACAAGTTGTCAGTTAAAAGCATCCAATAGTCTAAAATGAAAAAAAAAAATAAGAATACCCATAACGTTATTTTAATGGGGGCAAGAGTGACCAAATTGTTAGCTATTACTAACCTTTGTTAATTTTCAACATTAAGCCTCTCTCTCCTTGCCACCTGTAAAAAATATGATGCAAATCTAAGTATGCTTGCCAGCTATGCATCTTCTTTGTCTCCTTCTTCCTTTCACCCCCTGCAATCACAAAGCCACTACCTATAGGGCTTAAACTTGCTTGGTGATTCCATCATATCTAAACAGTGAAGAATAATTCTAGTCATAATGAAGTAGTTTAAAGGTGGAATTAGTGGTACTTAACTAGTGAACGAGCTTGGAATTAGACGTTGAAATTTGAACCTTTTCACATCTTCATCCCACAAATACTTTAGAATTGAAAGGCTATGATGGATTAGATTCTAGTTCTTGGGCACAAAGTAGAGATCGACAATGATAAAAATAAAGGCTAACGACAAATCCTTGAAGTGGGTAGTCCTTCACTTTCAAGGCAGAAAAAATAGAGAAGGTAAAAGAACAAAGAACACAAGCAAAAGAAAACTATAGAGGCTGTAACGTTCTCACTCCACGAACTATAATTAATAAAAGAAACTCATGATAATTAGAGGATAGCTCAAAAAGTGATTAATAAGGTTTAATTCAAAAGTAAGGGATCCTAAGTTTTCTAAATAGAAACAAGTTAAAATCAATCAAAATCTTTCATATCAGAGTAAAAATAAGCTTCGGAAGCATAGGATACCTCAAAGGAGTGAAAGAAGTCGAAAACAATTGAAAAACAAAACATATGCTGTGATTCAGAGTAATGCGTCATGGCTCGTGCACGCTGCGCCGCGGCGTGTTGCATGAAATTTCATTGGTTTTGCTATTATTTGATAATAGAATCAGGGGAACTTTCAACTCGCCCCGATTCTCCATCCGGATGATGTGATCTAGGTGTCTACAGAAAACTCTTTATATAAACTAACTAATGACACGAGTTTTACTTCCAAAACATATCACACTAGAAAGTTAGACACCCAAACACAATTTGACCATTTTTCAATACTTTTACACAAAATGGGTGTCTAAAACCCTCAACAAGTACTAAAAGCTTTTTCTAATGCCTGGACTATGTCCGATAGACATAGGACTACTAATACAACACGTCACACACACCAAAACATCATTATAACTAAAATTCACTCCTTAACCCCGATTTGCCAAAAATTAAAGGGGAAGATAAATTAGCATTGTATTTAACTCAATCATCCAAAACATGCTTAAATATTTATTTCTACACTTACATTAGTATTTTGGCCTTATAAACACACACACACACACACATCAATATACATAAACGCTAAGGGCCTAAAATACAATTCTAACATTTTCAACAACCAAAATAATGCAAGTGAGATAATATGCATCCTAGAATTGGCAAGCCATATACTATTACACAATTAAAGCTAAACTAGAGGCATACAGTAGGAATATGCTAATTTCTCACCTCTTTAGTCTTCTCCCTCTCAACACCAAAGCTAGAGCTTGAAAATTATTAAATAAAGGGGTGAGTTTAGTCACTCAGTAACCAGGGTTAACTTTACCTTATACAGTTATATATCAATTATAAAACAAATACATGTACAAGGAGATCAATATGCAAATCAAACTCACGTGTATCATAATTTACCATTTATCACTATATAGCTCCTTTAACTCACGTAACTAGGTGCATTGTCACCATATTCTCAGATATATGATATGACCCATACTCTTACGACCTGCCACCACTTAGCACGTGTGACACGTCATATATTTACTTAGGCAATGATCATCTAATCTTATATCTTCTTTATTTTCTCAGACTGAAACTGTGGGCTATAACATTGATTAAGGCTCCATCGGTATGATTGGACTACCCAAGCTCACCAATTGTGAGATGTGACCTGGCCAAAGATCACAAAACTCACTCTTGGACTACGGCTTCCCTTATTCTCAAATTCCTGGGGTGTCTTATATCTTAGGTTATTCTCCTCATTGAATCAGTAGAGATAGCTAGGTTCTTGTCTCTCGATAAATTATGGGAAAGTCCCTCGACAAGCAATGGGACAAGGCTATAGCCCCTATGCACTGGAGGGCAGTCTAATTATCATATGGATTGTCTCTACTCCTAAATCTCTAGGTAAACTCCTGCTGTTGATTATGCCATAATTATTACTTACTTAACTTTACTTTTTCGCTTTCATTTACTCACTATTACAACAACCACATTGGGCTCATGATCTTGTGCTACCCAAATGTGTATTCTCATCATTTCTCAAATTCATTTCCTTACTAATACATAAATATCTCTACTCATTATCGCATTCATTTTTCAAAACATAAGCATTTTTATAGTAAAATCTTTTTAACCTTGCATTTTGCATTTCAAGCCAAAATAGCATTGTGCTCAGTCAAATTTTCATATACTCATTGAAAACTAATATATAGTTTTACATAAAAATCAATATGATACATGTAACATTCACCATTCACATTCAACAATCAATTAACACTTAATTAACATACAACCACCTCAAGTAGAGTTTCCCTCCAATTACCTCAAACTTTTGAGAGGTCAAAGGTTTACCCCTCAATCAATTAGCTTTCAAGTTTGAATTTCCACTCTAATAGATGACCAAGAGCCAAAACTATAATCAACCAAGTTGAATTCCATCAACATAACGAACTTAAACATTTGAACCCTCAATCTCTACTTCTAAATTGCCCAACCTTCACTTTACAAGAGATGGAGCCTAACCATTAGGTTTAATGGTTACCTTTAACCCCCAATAACATTAATGAGCCATTAAATCTCCATTAATGGCATCGCAAACTTTCAATCACCCACAATAAATGGGATTTTCAGACATTAATGGTGCCCAACAATCCAAAATACTAAAAATCATCATACCTAGGTTTAAATACTTTAATCTACCCCCATTAACTCCATTTGAGTCAATAAATTCGGACCCATAACCTATATGGATTGAAATCCCACTTCCACTATCAAACCCTAATTATAAACTCATAAATGTGGAAGAAAAGAGGAGATTAATGAGTATGATACTTACCTTGGGTATTTGTAGCCTTCAAAATACACTCAAAGTAGTCCCCAAGCAAATTCTAGCAGAGCTTTAACACGCCTCTTCTTTCTCTCTCTTCTCTTCTTTCTCTTTTTGTCTCATTTCGCGTCTGATAAAGTGCAGAAAATGGCCATGCGCCGTGGCGGACGCACAATGTGCCATGGTGTATGACACAAAGAGATCCTCCCTCGCTCAGAGATGGTTGTGCATCATGGTGGACAATCTACGCTCTGCAGCGTGTGGCACAGCAACTTTAACTCTTCCTTTTCTTCTCCTTTCGATGCCCGGGTGGTCTGCCTCAATACCAGACCTACAATTAGGGCTAAAATAGCATCAAACATGATTATTAGACCTATCTAGCCACACACTACTTCAATTTACTTAATTACCCTAATTAGGTTTAATTAATTAGGGAATTAAAAATCAGGATGTTACAGAGGCAATGACAAGAACCAAGGTAGCGATTCAAGTTGACTTGGTTCTTAATGTCAAACTGGACTCTCAAGGCTTCTAGACCTTAATCTCATCTTCGTCTTGCACAGTGAGGATAACATCCTTTTCGTTGATTGATGAGAGACTATGAATGGATGATTAGATTGTGCGTGACGAGCGAAGAAGCAAAGAATTGGTTCTAGTGCATTTAGTCTGGCTATTCTAACCTTCCATCGAAAAAGTAGGGTCTTATGGGAAGGTTCAAATCTTCGGCCATTGACCTCCTTAATATCGCAATATTCTCATCAAGAGAGTGGTTTCAAGTGTCGTTGGGTCAACATCTTAGGCGGGGCTCTGTGATTGCAAGTTTGACTCTTAGCTTAAGCGAGACAACAATGAAGAAGATGAGGATGATGATGTTGGTGGTGGTTTAATAAGAATGCTTCCTCTCACTCTCCGAATCTCTTCCTCTTTCAAGCTAAATCTTAAACATTGACAGGTGGCAGTTCAAATAGTTAATATTGACATGTGACACGCATACTCAGCATTTTACTTAAAAAATTAATGGATCTCATAGCAAATTAATGGTTTGGTTACTCTTGCCCTTACTAAAATGGTGTTATAAGTTTTCTCATCCTTTTTCTCACTTTATACTATTAAAGCCAATAACTTTGTAGGTATTGACCTTTTGTCCAAAAATAAAGAAAGGAAAAACATAGTTTTAGATCTTTGCACTTTACTTAAGTTTTATTGCAAGTCTTGAATCTATATCAAATCTCGAGAAAAGTGCGAGACCTAAAAAAAAACTCGAGCATAGTGCAGGAATAAAAGTTATGTTTTTTTAAATATATATTAATTATATTATTATAATATATATATATATATATATATATTGAAACTAGAGGTGAAAATAGGCAAGGTTGAGCTAGGCTTTGCCCAAATAGGCCTAAGCCTTTGAGATAAATTAGAGGTTTAAGCTTGACCTAAATATAAGGCTTTTTTTTTTCATAACTCATGTCTAAGCCTATTTAAAGCATAACCTAATCTAAAAGCCTATTTAAAAACATATTTAAAAGTAAGTTTTTTAAATATACTCGCATTTTAGTTTTAAATATTTCAAATATACTTTATGACTATTATAATACACAATATATAACCTACTTTCTTAATTACAATATATAATAATTGAAAAGACTTACTAATTACAATACAATATAACAATAAAGTAATAACATTAAGATTTAAGATTAATATATAAGTCTAATATAATTGTAAATATAATTAAAAATAAAAAAATAAATTAATTAAAAATTAAATGATAAAATTAATGTGTTTGTGATATATTACATAGTATATATAAATAAACTGGCTTAATAAGCTTATAGATTAGGCTTTAAAAAATAAATATGAGTTATTTAATTAGATTAGGCTTAACTTGATTTTAATTTATTTAGTAAATAGGTGATGTTAGATTTGAAGTAGGTTATGTTATGGGCTCACATGAAGGACTGGCCTATTCCCAACCTGAAACAAAGAACGCGAAAGCCTGAAGCCCTAAACTCCAGTTCCTCGATCTTCCTCCCCCCGCTCTCGCGTTCTCTCCTCTGTCCTACCGGTCTCTTCTCGCTCTCCCGGTCTCCGTTCGTCCGTCGTCCGTCATCCTGAGCAGTGAGCTCTCTTCGAGCTTCGTGGGTCTGTGGGTCTAGCTCGTCTTCGACCTCCGACAGAGGCTCTCCCTCCCGCCCCACCCGATTCAGGTGCAGCTTCTCTCTCTCTCTCCCCATCAGTCAACTCTGCTTCTGAAATACTTTATCTTGGCTGACGCCTGCTATTGAAATACATGTTCTGATGTCTGAAACGACTGGACTCTGGTGTTGCTTTTTTGTTCATCGAGTCTGTTGTTAAGTATGACTTTTGCCCTGTTCTCTACTCGTGCTACTGATTTGTGTGCTTGAGAAATTTAATTGTGAAATTAATTTTTGTCTACTGATTTGAACATATTATCAAGGATTGAAGTAAATTTGAGCTTGCTTTAATTATGAAATTAAGTTTCTGAATGGTTGTTGGAATTGTGCTAAGCTATTCTTTTTGTATTGTTTGTTTATTTGTGGCCAAATTATTGTAGCTTGCAGATTGGAGCTATCTTAGTCATTGAACATGGGTATTGGAAGAAATCCTATTAGTCATGGAACTGAGAGTTATATTAAGTTTTGGATAATGTGTTTTTACTTAAATTATATTATTTTATTATGACTAGTCTGATTTTGAGTTGACCCGTTCGACCTTGGTTGAAACCTGCCCCCTGAACTTGGCTGGTTCAATGGCCAGTTTAGTTTTCAGTATTTTGGTTAAAGAGGATGCAGTCTACGCCTTCGCAGAGGAATCTGAAACAGCATTGGTCTCTTCATGTCGAACTTCAACTTCTAACGGTCCTTTGTTGGTGCAGAGAAGAAAAGGAGCAATAAAAGATGTCATATGATGATGTGGAGATTGAGGACATGGAGTGGAACGGGGAGCTCCAGGCTTATACGTACCCTTGTCCATGTGGTGACCTCTTCCAGATCACAAAGGAAGACCTTAAGCTAGGCGAAGAGATTGCACGATGCCCTAGTTGCTCCCTGTATATCACTGTCATATATAACATTGAGGATTTTCTTGACGATCAAAATTCTAAGAATCATCTCGAGCCGCCAAAGCAACAAGCCATTACCATCGCCTAGATTGCAGGTTCTTAATAATTTTTACAACCCCTGCTATCTGTTGATTGATTCGGTTTTTTCCAACTTTTTTCCTTTTCAGTATCCAAGAGTTTAATTAATGTGCTTCTTTCGGGTCTTTGCAACCCCCCAAAATATATATATGCATATACATTATACATGTCATGTATCTGATTTCGAATTCAGCTGGTTTGATTGTCAAAACTTGATGATCCTCTTCTTTTATTGACATCCTGGGATTGCTTTCTGTTTTTTTTTTTTCTGGCTTGCCTATTCATGGAGCAATTATACTAACGTGTAATCTAGTTAACAGTACAAACTAGGTTTTGTTTAGGCCTGTAGAGTGTAGATGTAGAGTGTGGAACAAAAAGGTGCAATTGACTGCTTAATATGTTGCCTTTAAGGTCTGTCTGCTACCCCTTCCCCGCCAAAAAGAATCCCAAAAAAATCTCAATCTCTCTCTTTTTTTCTGGCCTGAATCTCTCCCTTCTTAATTATTCATTGGGCATGATATATGTGGAAAACAAGAGGGCAAAGATGGTAGTAAGAGTTTAAGTTTTCATTCACTCTGACTTTAAACGGATTATTGTGCTTGTTCTGTTAATTGAATTGTATAATAGCATCAGTAAGCTTTTCCTGGTTTTTATCCTTGAAATCGCTATGTACTTCCCGAAAAGAGAGAAAAAAAAAAAGAGCACTCGTGTGTTATAGATGACAGTGATGTACAGGGATTTGTACTCTCTAAGAACCAGGACAGCACCATTAGTCTTGATTTTCCTGAATCATCGTGCATGCGGATGGTTTAAGAAAGAAACATGAGAGGTTGTGTCTAAATTTCAAGTTATTGCTATGGCTCATTGGTAAATAAATAAATATATATATATATATATATATTTATATTGGTGGAGATAACAAGGATTAAAGTAGGTCATAAACTTACTATTCAATAATCATCAAATTATTGGTAATGACCTTGTAGTCTAAGAGTTTCTTATCAAGTTGACAGGGCAAGTTTGTTGACTCTAGTGTCAATTGATCATGGTGACACACTCATTTCATGTTGTGCTTTATTTGATGTATGGTGGAGAAGGTCTCAAAATATAATTGTTTGTATAATGGATAACTAACTTGTCTGAAGATATTCAGGTGGAGATTAAAATCTTGCATGTTCACTGCCAATTCCTTTTTATATGTTTTTGGCGTTTGCTGATTTGCCATATCAGTTTTTCCTATTTTGGCATTTCTCATCAGCATTTCCCACTCACTTTTGTTTGTGAGATCAAAACCTTGTAACATAAAACTCTACTGCCAAGCTCTAAACGGATGTGGAATCATTTTTTTTTTTTGGGGCGTTGCTGGTGCTTTATGTTGATGTCAATTATCTGATCTGTGTCTTCAACCCCGTTGCCAAGTGAATCACCTAATTTTTGCAAGTGGCTTATCTGGAATTCCCAATTGATTCTATGTGTTTTCACAGTTGATTCTGTTAGTATTTCTATTGTAAGGGAAAAAAAAAAGTTCAAATTAATTCTACAAATTGTGAATGAGACTACTAAATCACATATAACAGTTGTGAATTCCAAGTAAACCACTTGGGAAAATCAGTTAGCCTACTCGGAAATGGGGTTGTCTCCCAATGGTCCTTCAATGAAATTTTGATAATTGGAGGTCTGTAATTGGAATCAATGGCTTAACATGGCTTATCAAGGTCCTTAGTTTGCCATTGTTCCTTCTTGGTGATAGCTGTAGTGTTTCATTGAATCTGAATTTTTTCCTTTATTTTTTTCTCCTCATATTTTGTTCACATAACCACATTATGTAGGTTTCAAGGTGGTGAAAGCCGAAAGATAGGTTGATATATTGCAATTACAAAACTTGGTACTGCATGTTGATTGGTAAAGAATAGTAAATGGTTACGCTTCTTCCGGGTATAGGACTGAATGCTTTGGCTTGCAGATGTTCTGAAACGGAGGCAGCTATAGATTTTTTGGTGTGGCATCATTGATCATAGCATACACAAACCATTTCTTGCAGACAGGAATTTTTTATTTGAGACTTGAGATGAAAAAGGAGAGAGAACTATTATAATATAATGTGGTTTAACAAGAATACTGTTTTTTTATTAGAATTATTCATTATCCATACTCTTTAGTAGTGAAAAGTGAGCCCTGTGGGGTAGCCTTAAGAATTTTGTTGCATTATTCCTTTAGCCCGAGGTTATTTAAACGACAAATTGTGTACTAGCTTGTAATGGAGGACGCCAATGGAAATGGCCAAGCCTTCTATGCTTTATGAACAAGTCCTTCCTTTTCCTGTATATTTATGACTACGTGGAGAACTGTTTTTGAATTTGAACTGCTAAAATTAATGTTTTTAAAGTTTTTTTTTTTAAGAATGTAAATTTTGAAGTGAAGATGATCTTTCGGTTTGTCATTTTTTTTAAAAAAACTTCAAGTGTAAACTGTTGAAATTAGATTTGGATAGAACGATTACAATAGTGGCCAGCACTAAATGGGGATTTAATTTGTCACTACATCTCTTGTAGCTTGCAGAGATTCTATACGAACTGTCTGGAGTCACGTAAACTTTGGTGTCTGCATTAAATGATCCTTAGTTCTACAATTAATGGGGAAAAAAGATCGCAAGTCTTTGTGGATTTGGGGGTAATTTTCACAGGGCACTTCAAAAGAGATTTGTTCATATCAAATATTTTATATTTTAGGAAGTTGTGATTATAAACTTTAGTACTTTAAATTGGATATAAATAATATAAAAGATTTATGCAAATGTGGGGGGTGCGGCTATAGTATGTGTTCAACACGCCAATCCGACAAAGTTTGTGAAAGTAAAGGAAATCACTTTATAAATTGTACGGTCAACTTTTTCTGTAGTGGTCAAGCGTGAGCTCTGAGCTTCGTTTAGCAACTAAAATAAACATCTTATTTGAAAAAAAAAAAGAAGAAGAAGAATAAGCTTCATCCGCCGTCCGTCATTATAGTTTAAGTTAACATGATGAGGATCTGGCTTGGCCACTTTTGATGTGATTTACATGTTAACTTTAAATTGACCAGATGGAGAACGTTACACCATTAATTTGATGGACAAGTGGAAACACGTTGTTGGTCACTGAATTTATTGGGCACATTTCAGTTCCACTATATTGCAGATAGGGTTACCTTTAGGGGTCACAATTACATAAACAGAAAGAAAGTAATAATGAAGAGCCCTTTTTATCATGTAACCAGGATCGAGTGGTAATTTTGGGCACGGAAGGGCAAGTTAAATTTGGCATTTTATAGATAGTGGTAGTGGGAGTTATGTCATAACGATCCCCCACTCTGATGCGGATTTCCAATTACAGATCATAAGTGGTCACTCCCTTGCACCATCACCCATCGCAAGTTTGAATATTCATTCGTACAAGACTCATGGACCGTGGAAATCTGACATTAACTTTGACAATCAAATTAACGTCTGAGATGAACAAAATATATTGCTTGATCAAAGTACGTGCACTATAAGTGTGTTTAGGGACGTCGTTGAATAAGAGAGATGAGTGAAATATGCATATTGGGAACCACGTCATACGTTGTTTAGGTAATTCCATGATTGACCTCATAAAACAGAATTGCGCAAATGCTTGATAAATTGAAGAGCTTTAAAGACATTAGTATTTCTTTACTTTTGGGTAATAAGACCTGCGAAATCCAATTCTACCAATTAATCTATGCTCAAGTCCAATTACTTAAAAAAAAAAAATCACTCTTAAAATAATTTTTTATTTCATAAATTTAAATGAGACTTCATTTTAAGGATATTGAAGAGGACGCTTCAGGCTTGCAGTCTTTTTCAGACTTCACACTAGTGATTGTCAAAGACAGAAGGGAAAATGAGAATTAAGAACCCTATAAGAATATTAATCTCAATTAAGGGTTATAACATTTTGAAATTTCAGTTAAGGATCATGGTCCTTAATTAAAATAAAAAAATATAGTTTGTAAGGTGAAATTCACTAATACCACTTGGGGATTCACTAACCCAACTTAAAAAAATTACTAACATATATTGTGAAAACATAAAACCTCATTTGAGAATAGATTGTTTAATAAAAAGTGTCATTTAAGAATTCACTAACTCGATTTAAAAAAATTTTTAATGTATATTGTGAAAATATGAAACTCTAATTGAAATTTGATTGTTTAACAAAAAGCGTCACTTAAAAATTCACTAATCAGACTTGAAAAAATTTCTAACATATATTGTGAAAAAATGAAACCCTACTTGAGAATTGATTATTTAACAAAAAGTGACTGATCAAAATTGAGGTTTTTTTTGGTTAAACAATCGATTTCTAAGTGGGGTTTCATTTTTTATAATATACGTTAGAAATTTTTTCAACTTTGGTTAGTGAATTCTCAAGTGTCATTTTTATTAAACAATCGATTTTCAAGTGAGGTTTCATGTTTTTATAAGATATATTAGTAATTTTCTCAAATTGAATTAGTAAATTTTTAAGTGACATTAGTGAATCTCACCTTCTAAACTATATTTTTTATTTGAATTAAGGACCACGATTTTTAACTGAGATTTTAAAATATGATGATCCTTAATTAAAATTAATATTCTTAAAGGGTCTTTAATTATTATTTTTTTAAGAAAGAAGTTGCGTGCTCGTCTATTTGTATTTTTTGAAAAGTTGTTTATATGATAAAGTAATGTACTCCATTTAGTTGATTTAAACTTTCCATCTTCTATATTTATATATTTGTTTGATTTAAAAAATATATAAAATAATATGATTATATATGCATTAAAATATATACTATATTTATACCTTTAATTCTTTTTGTGTGTTTTTCTCCAAATGCAAATATGAAATATTTGAATTGATGTTTGTAAATATGCTTCCAATTTTATGAATATAAAATAACAGAATAGATCTAATTAAGAAGCAAATACATTGCTTCTACTTCCAAAGGGCGTCAGGATTCATACTTTCATACAAACTTTATAAACTACCAAAAAGAAACAAAACCCAAATATGTTGAGGAAAGTTACAGGTACCTAAAGCTTTCTGATAAAGTGGCACGCCCATTCATTTTGATTTTCTTTAACTTTGCTCTTAAACTGTCTTCTTGTGCATTATGTGGAAACACATGCAAAAAGCACCAAGATCCAAACGTGAGGACTAAAATCATAGATTTACTTTTCTCGGCTTGTGGCTCTTTATAAGTTGCAGGCAAGGTGTTTGTAAAAATGCCTCTTCTTTGGAAACGCCTAAATTCTGAAGCAAAGAACAAAATACCGTTCACATGGGCACGTTAATAGGACACATAGTGCCTGGATTGGCACTCTTCCTTCTTGGACTGTGGCACACCATCAACACCATCAAAGCTTATTTTGGGAGAGGCCCTTCCAATTTCACCGTGAGATTCTGGTACCAATTCAATGTCTTTCATTGTAGACTCAAACACTTGGAGCTCATTTCCATTCTATCTTTCTCCATCCTTGCAATTTCCCTTCAAGTTCTGGATTTTCCTTCCTTTCACTTCACTCTCGAGCTTGACAGTTTTGAGCATGTAACCATGTTCATACAGCTTGCTGTGTTTGCAAGCTTCATCCTTTTTGCAGAGTTTTTGACTGATTCATTTGAGCTCTTGTCTGGGTTTGTTGGGATCCTTGCATCCTCAGTATTTACTCAAGAGTTCTTTTTGCTTCATTTTCACTCCACCGACCACGTTGGAATTGAAGGACACTACCACTGGTTGCTTCAACTCATAGTGTTCATCTCACTTTTAGCAGCTATTGCTGCAACTTTTTTCCCCAAGAGTTTTCAAGCAGCACTTGTTCTTTCCATTTCTGTCATGTTCCAAGGTTGTTGGTTTCTCAACATGGGATTCATGCTGTGGGTTCCTGCTTTTGTCCCTCAAGGGTGTTCTATGAATGATCTAGGCAAGACCAGAATGGGTCATAATCATAGCATGCTTGGAGCAATTTCTTGTAGCTCTGATGAGGCTGATTTTAGGGCCAGAGCTCTTGCTAATTTACAGTTCAGTTGGATCTTTTGTGCTATTCTGATAGTTTCAGGAATAGTTGGTCTCAGAATGGCAAGAACTATAAGACCCACCATTTCAGACAGATTGGTTGAGTACCAGAGACTTCACAGCAAAGTTGCAGATTCCACCATAACCACTGAAGGTTTGAAGCTGGTTAATTCACAATTTGTTAAGCAGGAAGAGGCTTGAAAATGTGATATAAAATAACCTTTATATGGTAATTATAATTACACAAGACAAGGCTGATATTATGCTTTATCCAACTATCTGTTGGATTTTTTAGATACTTGTGTCAACATGTATAAATGCAAATCCTATGGATACTAGATTGCAACTTAAATGTTACTATGTTTTTCTTCCGGAATACATACATAAACTGTAAAATATAGTATGTTTTTACATAAACTGTAAAATATAGTATGTTTTTACTTGTAATGTTACCGAAGTCTGAATCCTGTTGAACAAAATTTTGCTGGCCAATCCGCCAGGCTCCAAACCCCCCCCCCTCCCCGGCGGCGGGAGAATATGTCTGTAAATTTTGTAATCTCAACTTTGACCACTTGTGTTGGTTGAAATAGGAAAGGATGTTAGTTAAAGCATACACAATTTTTCCCCGGAGCAAGAGTATAAATGAAAAGCTTCTCTGAGAGATAAAGGTAAAAAAAATTATCTTTTTTAAAAATATTATATCTATATAAGGATATGTGATACTGAGATGAAGAAAGCTTTTAAAAAAAATAACAAATGGTAGAATCAATGGACCTGATTGAATCCTTAGTGAAGTGTGAAAATATTTAGGTTAAGAAGGGGTGTGGTGGTTAACTAAATTATTTATTGAGATATTACGATCTAAGAAAATGTCTAACAATTGGAGGAGAAGCATCTTAACTCCCATTTACAAAAATAAAGAGAATATTTAGAATTATGCTAACTATAGAGGGATTCAACTTATGAGTCATACAATGAAATTGTGAGAAAGAGTGATTAAGTATAGGTTGAGATTGAAGATTGGTATTTTTAAGAATCAATTTGGCTTCATACTAGGTAGGGCAATTACAGAAGCGATTTATCTACTAAAGGGATTAATGGAGAAGTATTAATACAAAAGTAAAGATTTATGCATGATTTTCATTGATTTAAAAAAAGTTTATGACTATATACTGAAAGAAGTACTTTAAAAAGTCTTAGAAAAAAAAAAGAGTTCGGATTGCCTATATTAGAGCTATCCAAGATATGTATGAGGGGGTAACAACTAATATGAGAACGTTTGGCTGTAAAATAAAGGACTTTCTTATAAGGATTGGACTACATCAAAGATAATCTTTGAGTTCTTATTTATTTGACTTGATCCTAAATGTTTTGACTAAACATATTCAAGAGAAAATCTCTAAATACATGTTTTTTTGTGGATGGTATAGGTCTTATTGTGGAGGCAAGAAAAAATATTAATCATAAACTTGAATTATGGAGGAGGACATTGAAGTCAAAATGTTTCTCCTTGAGCAGGAGTAAAACAAAATATTTACATTATAATTTTGATAAAAAGTCAGTCAATAGTAATTTGAAAGTAAATTGGAAGATCAAATTATATTTCAACTAAAAAAGTTTAGATATTTGAGAGTTATTATTCAACATGATGGGAAAATTGATAGGAATATTGCATATATGATACAAGTTGGGTGGTTTAATTGGAGAAATGTTAAATGAGTTATTTGCGATTATAAGGTACATAATAAACTTAAAGAAAATTTTTATTTCACTATTATAAAACCAACTATGTTATATGGTAGTAAGTGTTGGGCTTTAATAGGATAATAAGAGCATAAATTTAAAGTATTAGAGATAAGAATGTTGAGATGAATGTGTGAGCATACATGTAAAGATAAAATTTAAAATGAACATAAATGAGAAAAAGTGAACATAGCATCTATTGGGAGAAAAATAATAGAAAATCATTTGAAATAATTTGAACATGTACAAAAAAAATTGTGGGAGACATTAGTGAGGAGAGTGTAATAAATAATTTTGAGTTTTGTTAAGAAGGGTCATAGAAGGCTAAAAAGTACACTTACAGAAGTTGCTGGCTGAGAATTTCTAGTTAACAACATTCCTAAAATTTTAGTAAATGATAGAGTACAATAATACTATACAATTCATGTAACCAACCTCACCTAATAGGATAAGGTTTATTGTTGTTGTGTTGTCGTCCTTACTCTATCATGAGTCGTTGCTAGTCATGAATGTGGATGGAGACATTGCTATACACCATAAAGTTATATCATTATTTTTTGCATTAAAAAATGTTGGGTTAAGTCTAATAGAAAGGGTTAATTTCTCGTAAAGTGACTAACTAATGTTAAAATTTATATTGTAAAAGGTTCTCACATTTAATATCTTACTAAGTGTGGAATATGATTGTCTCAAATAGAAGAGTACATGTATATAATAAAAAAGGATTAAAGGAAAAAAATATTCTAAAAGTTTTCTCAAAGGAACACCCAATTTCCTATTAGGAAAAGCAATAATACCTTGGAAGTGTTAAAATTGGAGCAATCTCGCTCTTTTCTAACATTTGACTAATGTTTGATTAACGAGGTGTTGAAAAGTTTGATGTGGCAAGCCACATAATAGAGCCCTTTTGAATTTACTCATATTCTCGAATTCTTTTTAATTCTTCAAAAAAGCATTAAACCAAAAACATTCCCCTCATCTTATTACTATTGCCGATCATGCTCCAAACCTTCAAGTCACTCAAGGAATATGCAAAAGCTTTGAGATGATGATGGAGAAATAAGTGTGAGAGAACTTGATAAAGACAGTGAAACCAACCCAATGGCAATTTTATTACTCTCTCTCTAGTCAGATCACTAGTGGACTTGAGAAGTTTAGAATGAGTACAACTTGCTTCATGAACACCCTTCAAGTTTAAACAAAGCAATTAAACCCAACAAAAAAAAACATCATGTTTATTTTAATCAAACACAAAAGATCAAACGATATCAAAACCATATGTCATTAAAATTGAACCAAAACCTAGAAATTGAAACCTATAAAACCCAAAAGCATGACACTTGTGCACCTTTAAAGCTAAAGAACTAGCCTCACACTCTAACCACCTTCCCTAGCTATACAAGATAGGCAAGATCAGGGGAAGTTAATCAAAGTTGATGGATATGGCCTCACATTCTAGTCATCTCCATCATCATCATCAATCTTAGAACCCATAAACCATTTTTTGATTTTTGGTTCTTTCATATCTTTGAGATTGGATGACAAGGGAAGTAAATCGGAGTCGATGACCAGCGACAATTGTAAGATCGGACAGAGTCAATGCAATGGTTGTGAGATCGAATGGAGTCAATCATAGTGGCTATTAATATTAGAAAATAAAATTCAAACAAGAATAGAAAATCAGAATTAGAGGTACCTAGGTTCATGAAAGTGACTTTACACCTAACACTACCCTTGCCTCTCTATTGTTTGAAGATTGACGATCTCCAGGGTTAAGCCTTGAGAACTCAATGATAAATCTAAGGTTGATCAGGAGGACAGCAAAAGGAGCTTATTTAGTTGCAAATGAGAGAAGGAACATAGGAGATGATAGAGATTGGGGCAAGTGAGATGTTCTTTGTTAGTCCACGTGTGGTCTCATCTAGTGCAAAAGACTTCCCAATTGTATATTCATTAGTCAAACTTGGTCAAAGGTTAGAAAAGGATGAGATTGCTCCACTTTTAACACTTTAGGAATACCATTGCTTCTTCTAAAAAATAAGGATACTGAGTACTACTTTAAGAAAACTTTTAAGATATTTTTGCCCCTTAATCTTAAAAAATTTTCTTGTTTTATGTGTTCCTAGTTAAAACTAATGAAATTTTTGTTTCTCATTTTTAAAGTATTTTATCTTCAATATTCTTATATGTTTCTCATTTTAACTTGATTAAGGGTAGTTTTAAAAAATTGTTTTTTATATTTAAATACATCTAACACATTTTCTTAATATTTGTGAAACTGTCAATAGATTCTTATAATAAGAATTGGTGTGAGTAATTTATAGTATGAACTTGATTACTAGTTATTTTTTTCCAAGCAACACTATAGAATATTTAAATTATTTTTCATAATCTTTGGTTGAAAAAATATTTTTCTTAATCTAAATAATCTTGTTTATTAAAAAAAATAGTCATGGAATGAACTTTTCTTCATACCAACTTAGTCAAGTAATATACCTCGTTGACTTGCAACATAGTATCTCGAAGGAAATTATGAATTCAATGAGGAATTTATTTGTTTAAATCATGACCTAAATCTTTGATTGATTCAATAAGAATTCTAGTTAGTTTTCTCAATCTAAATAACCCGTGTGAATACTCATAGGAAGCGCGAGAAGGTGCGGAACACGAGGCAATTTATTATTAGTTTCCAGAAAATAGTCCACTGCAATTATCGAATTCTTTCCCGTCGGGAAAAAAAAAAAAATTCCTGTATACTATCTTACTTTTCAACACAATTGCAAGATATTTTTTTTAATCAACAATATCTCTTAAAAAGATATCTAGTTAAAAGTTACTATCCTTTAAATTTAAATGTTTCATCAATTTTAGATGTATTTTTAAAATTTATAATTTTTTAAATAAAATTTAAAATGAAGTTAAAATATGTGATTATTTTTTTATTTTATGAAAATTTATATCAAAATTCAGGGGGAAAAAGAAAAATTACACTAATTAGATTTTAAAAATAAAAAATATCATAATTTTGCCACTGTAAAACGTGATTCAGCGAATCATAGGAAAAATCAAATCATCGTTTTGGAAACTAGAATATTAAATTTAAATGACGATAAAAAAGCGTATGAATGAAAATTATTGTTTATTTTAACATAAAACAGATAATAAAACAATTGATATGATGAATAATTAACAAATTAATGCCTCAATGCGTTTTCGTTTATTTTTGTATGTTCAAATTCAATACTGTAAAACCTGCATTAAATTTTGCAAAATAGCTGAGAGGGACATTTCTCTTTTGGAACAATAATCGAAGAAAATTTGAAGAGAATGGACGAGGAAGCAAATCCCCGGTGGCGATCAAGCTTGCCGGACGGCAAACCGGCCCACTTTTTCAAGATAATACTTCCTACTGCGATTCTTGACAAAAAATTGGTAATGTTCAGTCTGCTTTCTTGCTTCTTTCCCCACTCTCTAAAATTATGAATGTTCTGTTTGGTTTCTGAGAAAATTGGAGTCTCGTGATGATGCTATAGGAGTTTCGCTTGCTCGCTAGATTGTGCTCTGTTTTGTTCCCAAGATAACCAAACAGAAGCGGATGAGATGCTTCCATTGCAAATTCCAAATTTGTGGGAATTAAAGATACTTACTTTGTTATACCGATTGAGATAGACATAGTTCAATATCTAGCCAAATAAAAAGACCTTAATCTATTTGTTTTTTTTTTCCAGCGAAAAAAATCCTTTTGTTTTCTGGGAAAACAGAGACAGACTTCAATGCTGCTGGAGCTCTGAAAACAAAGTGTAGATTTTCATTTTAAATTTGAATAATGCATATGTAAATCGCTGTGAGAAGAAGATTCTTTTGTTTACGCGATAGAGTTGGATACAATTTAATCCTTGAGCCAAAAAATGATTTGTTTACTGAGGAAACAGAGATTCACTTAAATGTGCTTTGTTTGTTGATATTTGCAGAGAGTTCCTAAGGCGTTTGTGAATCAGCATGGGGATGATTTCTCTCCAATCATTACCTTACATGATCCTAATGCTCGAGAATGGAAAATTGGCTTGGAGAAGAGTGAAGATGATGATGTTTGGTTCTCAGAAGGCTGGGACAAGTTTCTGGAATACTATTCCATCACCAACGAACACTTTCTGGTTTTCAGATACGAAGGAGATTCAAGATTCCATGTTCTAATATTCGACATGACTGGATCAGAAATTCAATATCCTTCCCAAAATCTAAGTCCTGAGAGAAACCAGGTTGCCTCATCGGAATCATCAAAGAGCAACCACCATGATTATCATCGGAGTCAAAATGACAATGACAACCACAATGATATTGATAATGATAGTGATAGTAATAATGATAATGATATTGGTATTGACCATCACTTTACTGAAGAATATTTTCCTGATGACGAGGATGATTCTACTCATGCATATGAAGAAGATGATCCCTACTATAGCACTTCTTCATCTAAATCTACTTCTACTTCTCCATCTGAATCCACTTCTCCAACAAAAAGACGAGGCTTCACCAAATTCATCGATAAATCATCAAAAAGAGAGAGAAGAAAAGAGTATTCTTCTCCTTCTTCAAGATCTGCATTTCGAAGAAAAAGAAAGAGGCATCAACGCGGTGCCAGTGAACGTGGTGATGAACAAAGTGACGGAGGTTCAAATCATAAAAGAAGAAGATCCAAAGAAGGAAGGCATGGAGGGAGAGCGAAGAAAATAGACCACGTGGAATATGTTGGTAAACAAACAGTGAAGTCAAAATCATACGAAAAGAGGCACATATCAGATAGAGTGAGAACCAAGGTTATCCAAGCTGCTGACAACTACAGATCTCGCTTTCCTTATTTCAGGGCTGTCTTGAGACCTCACAACTTATACAACAGTTTTATGGTAAGTGCAACATGTTTATTAATTATATTATTATTGTTATTCAATATGAAATTCTTACTATATATATTTATATATATATAGACACCTTGTTAATGCAATACCAGATCCTGACGTACAATTGCTAATAGGAGAGTTATTGAAAATTTGATACTCATTAGGAGTGACCTATATGACTTAAATACCTGATTTGCAGTTGAGGTTTTCATATTTGCTGATGCTTAATCAATATTTGCAACTTATTCCCTTTGTTCCAAAATATAAGTAGCTTAATCCGCATGCTAATATAATTCTTATTCTCATAAAAAATATATTATTTTTCCTTTTTGCTCTTAGTTATAATTTATGATGAGTAAGAAGAATATTATAAATTAAATACAAGAATCTAGGTTAATAAATATAATGGTTAAAATGAGAAAAAAATTTCTACAAATATTAAGTTGTTTATATTTTAGATTAAGATTAGGAGGGAAAAAGGGCTTAAATTTTGGACAAAGGGGAGTATGTTTTATAGAAAACTTTCTAGACTTAACTGTTTGTTATCAAATTGATCTTCTGGAACTGAAGTGTTAGTCCACTTTACCTATTCCCAATAGCATAACTTCGTCCAATACTTGATATGTTCCCAATAGCTTCTCCAAACCTAGTTGTGTTACAAGTACTAATATGATGACGACGACAACGATGATTGTGGTGGTGGAGCAGTATGTGCCAGCACGTTTTGCAGTGAAGTATTTGGGAGGAGGGTCATCAGACAAGAAGATAAGACTGGAGAACGGGAGGGGGAAGCAGTGGGAAGCTCGATGCTTTCCCAGGAATGGGGCTGGAAATGGGATGAACATAGGAGAAGGCTGGGCCAAGTTTAAGGAGGACAATCAGATCAAGGAAGGGGACGTCTGTGTCTTTGAGTTGCTCCACAGTATTAACTTTGTGTTGAGAGTTCAAATATTTCGCGTCAGACATTATGCAGATCGCTGAATGAACATGAACATGTGACTGTACATACATTCACGCATGCATGCCACTTTCATGTCTTTCTGCAAGGCTTTGTCGTTTCGGTTTTTGCTTGCTGCTGCTGTTGCGCTTGTTTGTATTCCATCAGTTAGCTTGTAATTCTTTTGCATCAAATTAATAATATACTTAATCTTTTATGAGGTCATGTCTTGTGTCTCCATTTATTCTCTGAGAAATAATTTTTTTGTAAGTTTTAAGTTATATATATGCTTTTTATGCGTAAAACTTGGATTAGCTTTTCTTTAGTAGCAAGCTAGTTGCATGTTATCATCTTAACATATTTCTCTCTCTTTTTTCAATCCTCTTTTTCTTTGGTTTCTTCTCCTGATGCAAGAAAAAAATGTCTTTGGCAGAGACAGATGACATTATCATAGAAAGGAAAAGAGGTATTAAATCATTTATATTATCTACAAAAAATTTAATTTACTTTTAATAAATGCATCATTTTTAAAAACTTGTTTTCTTATGCAATCTCTTATCCTATTTATAAAAAAATTATAAAAAGATAAAATTAGAAGAAAACAATTAATAGTTTTTTTTATGTAAAATGATTTATAAAAAACATCTATCAATTTCTTTTATGCCTGAAAAAAAAAGTATCATCTTTTACCAAAAAATAAATTAAAGGCAAGGTTTTGGCTACAGCCCTCGCACTTTTTTTTTTTTTTAAATTGCCCATCTGATATTCAAAGCTTCACCTTGATTAATTCAAATTCGATCCACATTACATACTTGGTTATGGTGGGTGAGTTTTCCAACAAAAATTTTCTGTGAACACAAACCTCAAACTTAAGACCTTATTTAAGTAAAACCAAACCGTTTACTACTCGGATCAACCTGTACGTCAGCCCTCGCACATTTCAATTGAGGCGATCTACTTCAGAGCCACGGACAGGACAGTTAAGTCCAATCGTGGGTCCCTAAAAAGTGCAGAATCCATTGGAGGCTGCATTGCCATCCAGGAAGGGCGGCCCCACTTGATACACTAGTCATAGCTTCAACCGTAAAATCAAGCCCGCATTTGTATGGAATTAACCACTAATTGTTCTGTTCTGTTCTAATATAAACTTATTGGACGTCCATGATATTTAACTTCAAAGACTCCGCACTTTATCCTGATTAATTCCACAGACAATTACCAACGTGGTCACATTCATCTGGACACATGCAAGAACATAGTCTAGGAATCTGTAACTTTGGTGTTGCCTTCGCTTTTAGGTAAAACCAGTTACCAAGATATGAAAGTGTGTTGCGTGTGAACAACAACGTAGGAAAAAACAGAAAAGAATTAAATATCATTTTTATCCCTCAATTTTACTTAAAAAATCACTAAAAATTTTAAAATTAATTATGTGTTAATTCTATCACTCAACATTAAAAATTTTTCCTTTCATCATCTTGACCCCATTATTTAATGTCCATTAATTATTAATGAATCCAACTATTTTTTAAAATATTTTTTTCAAGTTAAGGGTCATTCTTTTTCTCAACTCAAATATTTTATAATAAAAAATATTAAAAAAATATAATGTAAGGTTCATTAATAGTTAACTAATGAGGGAAGGAATCTATAAAATTTAAAAACAGAATTAACCCAGAGTTAATTTTAGTGCCTCCAATGACTTTTCAGATAAAATTAAAAAACAAAAATGATCATTAACCTAAAAGAAAAAGCCAGCACAACATCAGGGGAAGCTATAAACATTAAGGCTAGGGCACAAGATGCCCCCGAAAATAAGAAAAAGGTGCGAAACTGCAGAAGTACCAACGTTTCGACTCAAGTTTCCTATCAGAAGCTAGACCAGACAATCTATTTACAAGCCATAATCAAAATAAAGTCTCAAAAAAAAAAAGAAAAAACGTATATCCGTAACAAGACTACAATAGCTTAGTTCCACTTAAAGTCAACCTGAAATGTATATGGACAAGGAAAAAGCATCTAAGTTCCACATTAAGAAATTAGATGAGTGATAAACTGATCACACAGAAGCAAGAGCTACATGATAATACACTTGAGGCGTCAGCAATTAATCTGCAGCTGCTAATTTCTAATCATTTTAATAGGGCTCACATTTTGCTGCATGGGATTGTTCAACAGTTTTGGGGTTGGGCTCATGCTGGGGTTTTGCTGCATGGGAGGGTTCAACAATCCCACGTCTTCTTCGAGGACTTGGAATATAGTAACTTTCAGCACTACTTCCCTCATTCTAAGAAGCTCAAAAACGCAGACATCGCCTTCTCCGAGGTTGTTATCCTGGGCGAATTCGAACCACCCCTGGCTTAACTTCGCTCTACCTCCTCTATAAAGGCAGCGAACTGGCCACTGTCTCCCCTCGGGAATCTGGAGTTTGATGAAACCTGAAACCCCATTCAAATGCTTTTCTGCAAAGCATGAGGGCAAATACTGGAAAACAAACACAAGAAAGTTCACGTGAGAAAAAATAGTGATGAAAAAAAAAAAAAAAAGGTCTAACCGAACCTCCATATTGACCTTCTAAAGATCAATCCAGTATTATTAGTTCCCTTAGTAATTGCTTCTATCACTTTGGTATTTATAGATGTAACCTGGTTTCAACTTCATTGGAAATGTACTAAAATGATACTGTGCAATCTTTCAAGGATCAAGCATTCTATGAAGATGAAACACAATCAACAATCAAACTGACTAAAATGATACAAAAAAGTCCAATGGAGGACTAAAGTCGTTTTTGGAGGACCAAAATAGAGATTTTGTCAAAATGTTGTCACATTAAATCCAATGGCTCACCATTATGCATCCCCTATACAGATAGGAGGGCCGCAGGACAACCCTACAGAAAGGATTAGGCGGTTCATATGCTTTTGCAGCATTAACTGCCCTTTCTCTTTCTTCTGCTGTCACGGTTCTTTTTCTTGCAGAAGCACTTTCATAAAATCTAAAACGCATTTCTACCTCCTCTTCATTATGAGGAGCGGATTCCTCACCATCTGCATAACCAAAAACTGAGTTCATAAGAAAATTCAATATTTTGACCAACAATTACAAGAGATAATGAAGTCCTGTTAGAGCTTACTAGGATCAGTTTTCCGCCTTTTTCTTACAGTTTTTTTAACTCTCTGCATTTCATTATTGGAAGCACGTAATTTCAACTCTTCAGTAGACCTCTTAAACTCAGCTGCATTGAACTGAACACCTTTATCTCTCATCAATTGATTGTTTTGTGAATTGGCACCCTTTGAAGAAATGGTGTCTCCCCAGTTTATGCTATTAAGTTTAGACCCATTAAACAAATTCTGCAATGGTGAAGGAGTATAATTCTTGCCAGGTGTCAATTGATCCGCAGATCCAGTAATGACCTTGTTATTAAATGCACCAGGGTTTAAATGCAAAGGTGTTGAGTCAGAGTATTCATTGTAATCTTCATCTTCCATGTCATCAAAAATACGTTGGTTGGTAAAGTAAGGCCGTTCATCACAGTTTCGATTGGCTAATTGATAGTTTATCTCGGAAGCAGCCAAATTGAAAATATGAACGTTGAAAGAAGAATTCCCTTCATATCTGAACACCAAAAAGCATCCAACACCTATGGAATAACGTTGAACAAACTCCTTCCAACCATCATGGAGCCAAAATTTGTTGTCTGCTTTTTTAAAACCAATACGCCAGACACTGCCATCAGGAACACTGAGGGTAGCACTTGTAGACAGCTCCCCACCAAACCTCCTCAAAAAATAATCTGGAACCCTCTGCAGTTCACAATTTAGGTCTTGACTATTAGTTAATACTCACAATCCAAGATTACAGATTGAAACTTCTACAACTATTATAAAATTAACTGCAGAAAATTAATTAGAGAATCAAGCTGGTCATGCCTATCCTCACATCAAAGAGACAGAGCCTGGAAAATAAGATAACAGAGGGTGCTATATAATGTAAACACGATTATGGGATGCGTGTAAAACTTAAACATTGACGATCATAGCATTAATCCAAGGAAAATCCAAAACTATGCTATTCACATAAAAGGACCAAATCAACAAGGACTGAGGTTGAGACTGCAACCAATGATTAAGATTCCCAGTTACTACTACTAGTCAGAAAAGTGAGGGTAGGAGAGAAAAAAGGGAGAGATGTAGCTGCAAATCAACTTACAAGAAATGTCAAAATGGTCACAAAATAAACAATACAAAAACAAAAACAATATAACAAGAAGCATTCCCCCAGCAAGTGAGGCCAGATACATGGATTGTATGACACCACTAGGCTCTAGCAACAACTAACTGTTTAGATATATAATCTATCATCAGATCCCGTTTTATAAATTTCTTGATTGCAATAAACAAAAAGACAGCAAAAAGATTTGATTTCTTTCAAGGTAGTCAACATGTAATTCAGAAACCAAAGTTGCAAAGAACTTAATCATCCAAAAATCACCTCTAAAGACTAGGGATTTCATCTTTTCCCCCAGTTTCCTCCTAATCCCCCCGATGAACTTTTAAAGGAAAGCTTTTAAGCCAATCTTAGAATAATAGCTCGTTTCAAACACTGCTATACCAGTTGAACTTCTGTAACTAATTAAACTCAGATGCTATTGGGAAGGGATGGAACTCCAGACTAACTCCATTGCTATATACTTTTGATATAAGTTTCTTACATTAATTTCTTAGAATTATTGAAAGTCCTACCTGCCTAAATTCAAGTGCATGGTAAAGAACTCAGGTTCCTCAAACAGAGCGGTTAGTCTAATTTTATTGAAATCAAATCCTTATTTTTTTTGCACCGAATAATTCGAAGTTTCTCAGTTGCCATGTAGCCTAGACTGTTAAGTTTTTTAATACACATCCACTACTAAAAAAATGATGAATCAGAAAGTTTTCCCGGAGATTTTCAATCAGAAGTACGATGCCCAAGAAATCTCAGGCTGTCATTGGAAAGCACTACTGACAAAGAAACGGTTATGAACTAAATCTACTTAAGTCTAGCATTAGTATTCAGCTCAAGAAGGCATAAATTCAAAATCATAGCAACTTCACCCACAAGGAAAAAAAAAAATCTATTTCCACTAAATTAGGCTTCCTTGGCGTAGCAAAAGCCAAAACAAATGAAATAAAAGCCTCATATCAGAAACCGACTATCTCAGTGATGGAGCTCCACCAGCAAGGAGTTCTTCTATGTGCAAAATCCTTTGAAAATACTGTGCTTTATAAAAATATAGATTGACAACCCATGAACATCCCTAATACCCCACCATATCCTAGAAGACAAGAAGTGCGAAAGGAATTGGCTTTTAAAGGGGATAAAAATCTTAAGTTACCGAAGCAGAATCAAAACGAAGGCATACTATTCTGCCAATTTTTTCACTCGCTCAAATTTATCATGAAAAGAAGAATACGGCCAGTCCAAGTATCAATTAAAAAAACTTGCGAAGAAAACAGAGGACGGAACTCCAAGAAGAAGCTAGAAAGAGCGACAGAAGGGGAATTTGGGTACCAATTGGCCGGCTTGGACGGTGGATGGAAGGACAAGCTTGTGAAAACAAGGACGCGGCATTTTCTGACTATTTGGGAAGCCAGAAAAACAGGGCTCAAAGCATTTGATTAATTCCCTTTTTTTAGGTTTGACAGAAAGCCTCTTAGCTTGCAGATTTCCTTAGCTTTCAGATCTGCTTCTTCTCCATCCTTTCACTCATAATTCACTCTGCTTTGCAGTCAAACAGCGATTTTTAAACCTTATAAAAACCCCAACTTGACCTAATTAAAATGCCTGCCGAGTCAAGCGAGTCCGTGACTCGGAAACTCACCCCTCCCCGTTATTTCCTTACCCTTGTCAGAATTTCTAATTTCGATTCCTTTTTCGGGTATTTAATTGTTTACGCATTTTACCTTTTTTAACATGTGCTTTATACAGAATTCAATATTTTATATTTTTATGAAACTGTTAATGTTAATTAAAATATATGATAATTGATAAATATATATATATATATATATAATTTTTTATTAAAATGTACCTACCACATTACTGTTAAATGGTTATGTATAAAAATATAAATAATTAACATAAAATAAATTCAGCAAAAAATAATGTTAAAAAATAATATATTTATTTAGAAAAAATATAATATTTATCAATAAAAATTGCATATACTTATTATAAGACGATTAATTAAAAAAAAGAAAGTGAGGAATAGAAGGGAGCATCCAACTAATTAAGTAATTGGCAAAAATGAATGAAAAGATCCAAAATTATCAAAAGGAAGATCCCTTGCGACTTTATTCCACTCTCTCTGTCACCTCCTTTTTATTTCTTTTCCTAAGCAAAAACCAAACAGCTCACAAATTAAGCTTTTTGACACTTGTCAATACGAGGTAACATTTTTAGGACCACCAAAAAAAAAAATGATAAAGCTGATATCCGTACCATTTTTTCTTTCTTTCTTTCTTTCTTTCTTTCTTTCTTTTTTTTTTTTGCCAACAGATATCCATACCATATTCCATAGCTAATCTTCAAATTTCATATTTTACATGATATGTGGCATTAGTAAATTTAAACCACACAAGGGAATGGTGTTAAATCAATAGATTTATTTAGGCGCAAACAAGGCAAGAATGAACGAGTAGACAGAACTGAACAGACAAACTATTTGATTTTTTATTAGAAGTTAGCAATTTTGTTAGCTCACTTGGAGAAAAATATATCATTTCATCGATAACAAGAGAATCGCATAAGAATGTTGGAGTCATTCAATCTTGATATTCTTTTCTACACCTAAAGTATTTTTATATTATGAGTTTGATAAATTTAAATGTAACATATATTAAAAAAAAAATCGTGGTCATGGCATGATAGAGCATGGAGAATGGTAGGTTCTTCATTGGGGCTTCGATAACATTCCTAAGATTCCGGTTTTTTACCTTAGAAGCTAATAAATATAATGAATTTTTCGTTCTTATAAAGAAATACTCAATATTCAACCTCACTTTGTTTTTATCACCACAAAGCTTGTCCTCTTAATATAATAGAACTGATATTGTACAACTATCTGATTGTTCTTCCTATAGTAGTTTTCTGTACAGAAAACATTCTCTTGAAGAAGATGATGAGATTGAGAACAATGGAAGAAGAAGGCTTTGCCATGTTGAAGATGGTTATTGTGATATTGATGGTCATGCTTGGTGCAGATGCTGCAGATAGAAATGATGTTTATAGTCCATGTTCTGATGCTAAAGTTCAGAAAGGTGATGGCTTTAGCTTTGGTGTTGCATTCTCAAATAAGGAGTCCTTCTTTCTGAATCAAGGTCCACAGCTCTCACCGTGTGATAGCCGCCTCAACCTTTCCGGCAAAGCTGCTCAACTTGCCGTGTTCCGGCCACATGTTGATCAGATCTCTTTTCTTACCATCAATGGAAGCTCTTTTGATCCGGTATGAAATGTTCTTGCATACCTGTTTTGACTTTTTTTTATTCCATAATATAAAGATAAGTCTAAATGGCTTGACTAAAGGTGATTTGAATGTATTTGTGACTCATTGGATTCAGAATTCAATCTAGTTTGTTAAATGGAAGCTAATAAAGTATGTAGCTGTATTATCTAATAATCATCAGTGTAATATTTAAAAGTAGAATGGTTTAGTGCCATTACTTAATTGTTCACTTGTGCATGTGTTGTCATCTCTTTATTTCTCTACATATTTGATAAAATATGAATGAACTAATAAGGATTTGGTTCAAATCATGATAACCAAAGAACTGGTCTGATTGTGATTCTTCAAGTTTCCCTTTGAACTCTTCATTCATGGTCTGATTCATGTATGCCTGGATATGCATTGCTTGAACTAATATTAGTATAAGCATGATTTGAAGAGAGATGGTATGCAAGTGCTTCTGGTTTAGAAGGTCAGATATATAATCTCTATGTTAAGAAGTTGACATGATGAGCATGACCCAGCTTGAGCAGTTTTTTGAGACTTGCTATTGACCAGGCCAAGTCTGGTGGATTCATGGTAGCATTTGCCGGACATCAGTATGCAGCAATATCTGCTCCAGTCATGTTTTCAGACAACTCTCACACCATTACTAGTTTCACTCTGGTAAACATCATTTCACTTGCTTAGAACTTGTCGGGACAGATCTAGGTTCATTTATTAATCAAAGTTTCAGTCAAGCTATCATATGTGAACAAATTGGTCTAAATGAATGATTAAGTGCTTGGATGGATAACTTTCATAATCAATTTTAGATCTCAAAACTATGATTTTATGAAAATATATCTAAACAATTCTATCACGTGCTAAAATAATTTATAAACCTAAAACCATGATTTTTTAAAAAATATCCAAACACCTTTAAAATATCTTATACAACATTATATACTATGTGTCTCTTTTTGCACAGGACCATCATCCTAACTCACAAAAGAATCCAATCCATCCTATTATTGAAAGAATTGAGATCTGAAGTTTTTTTTTTTCAAGAGCATAATATATTGCATTCATAATAGAACTATTTGACAGTGACAGTAGGTGGATTATTCAAGATCAATGCTTGAAGAAGCAAAGTGTTTATTGCCATAACTTGTAAATCTGAAATGGGATAGATTGAGCAGATTCTGGAGTTTAAGGAGGGAACTCTTCAGAATCTGATATGGAAGAGCTTTGGGTGTGAAGGCTGTTCTGGGGAAAGCGTGTGCCTCAACAACCAAGACTGTGCAGTGACAGCTTCAAAGTGTCAAAACAACGGAGTGGGTGGCTGCAACATTGGGATTCAATTGGCATTCACAGGGACAGACAAGAACCTAAATGTCCTCAATTCTTGGTATCAAGTCAGAAAACTCAGGCTCTATTCTCTCCCTTCTCTCTTCTCTGATCTTCCTGATTCCATCATTTCCCCTTGACAAGTTTGTTCTGATTTCTCATCCTGTTTTTGTCCACACTTGTTGATGTATATGAACTTGGAACAAATTATAACTCTTACTATTCAATCACGTACTCTATGCATCTCTATACATAAAGTAATTTTAATTAAATCTCGTGTACCAACAAAAGTTTATTATTTAGTTGAAATCTCATTCAAACATAATGATTTTTCAATTTTGCTCTTAATAATGTCACAATTAATATGGTGGTGGTGGGGGATAAAACACACAATTAATATCTTTTCCATTTTCAAGACAAGGGCAAAATTTTTTAATTGCTCAAAAGTATTATGATTACCCTTATATTTAGGTATGAAATAAACTTCTAGAAAACGTCTTATATATAGAGAAGGATGAAGTAATTAGGAAGACAGTGATACCCAAAAAAAAAAACCTTATTATGAGACATACGTCACCAAAACTATTTGTCTTCATTTTCCCTATGCATATGGAGACTAGATCCTTTAAAGTAGAAAGGGAAAAAGAGAAGATTGAATTTCACTTCATTTTCCCTATACATATGGGTTCCACATATGTGAAGTCTCCATGGGATATTAGACTTTATTATAAATATTATGTTATTGGCTTATTTCTGTTTTAAATATTCTTAGGCTTTATTAGCAGTTATTATTTATTATTATTATTATTTTCCCATCCTAGTATATAAATACCTAGTTGTATTTCAGTATTCTATATCAATGAGAAATATTTTCACTCAAATTTTGCATGGTATTAGAGCTAGTGCATTTAGGGTCTCTGGTTGTGTACGTTTAGGGATTTTTAGGTGATACCTCATCAAATGTACCCCTTGAAATGTCTCTAGCCATTGCTATTCATGGTGGTAGTAGGAGCTCTAAATCTCACCGCTAGCCTAAGAAGGTGCCCAAGGGTTTGATTGGTGAAACCTTAGAGTTTGACCACGACTGGTGACAAGTAGCACTCCCACTCACTAACTCAAGATTCTGCTCAGAAAGTGCCAAGTGGCGAATGGGAGTGCATGAAGGATTTGGGTGGCTCGCGATGCTTTCCTCTATCGTCGACATTTTCAGTACGATCCTAATGTGCCCCAGATTTGGGCAACTTGTCTTCTATATTCCTTTGTCTCAAGTTCTTCTATTTATGTGACTGCTAGCTGTTTATGGGGATGTGGTGTTTTTTCTTTCTCTGTTATGTGGAAATTGTTGCATTCATCAAAGTAATCTTATGGGTACTCTCAAATATCCAACTTACCCAATTCAAATCTTTACATATAGCAATAGTAGCAAAATAGGAGACTTTCCTTTAAGATCTAACAACGTCACGAGATAAAACAGTATGGATAGTTGACTTTGGAGCCTTCGACCATATAACTAATTGTCATGAATTGTTTACCACTTATACCCCATGTATTGGGAATATTAAAGTCAAGATTGTAGATGGCTCATTAGCACTTGTAGCAGGAAAAGAGATTATTCAAATTTTAGATTCTATAATGTTGGAATCTATACTCATGTGCCTAAGTTTGATTACAATTTACTTTCCATTAGTCAACTGACAAAGCAGTCAAATTGTTATGCTAAGTTTCTCCTATCCCATTATGTGTTTTAGGATTTATCATCTGGAGTGACAATTGAAAGTGTTAAAGAGTATGAAGGGCTTTACCATTTTGAAGTCACCACTTGAGTGGGTAACTCACCAATTATTGGTAATTCTACATCTACCTTTAAAGTTGATAATTTTATGTTATGGTATAAGAGGCTAGGTCACCTTAATTTTCAACGCTTTCAACAATTATTTCCAACCCTATGTCCCAATTTGAATACTGATAACATTCGTTGTGAAGTGTGTGAACTTTCCAAACACTATAGACCTTCTTTTTCGAGAGCCAAATATACACCCACCAAACCTCTCACAACCATTCATGATGACTTGTGGGGGCCATCTCGTACTCCTAATCGTATTAAAAAAACATGGTTCATTTCCTTTATTGATGACAATACTCGTGTCTGTTAGGTTTACCTTTTAAGAAACAACTCATAGGTTGCTCCCACATTCATGAACTTCTTCAACATAATTCAAACCCAATTTAATATCACAATCAAAGTCTTACACACTAACAATGGCACTGAGTACTTTAACCAGTTTTGAGTACTTTCCTCCAAATGCACAATATTATTCATACTAGTTCTTGTGCTGATACACCCCAACAAAATGGGGGAATGCTATTTTGACTGCCACCTACATAACCAACCGAATGCCCAGTCATATCTTATCCTTCAACACTCCTCTCCACAAATTGTGAAGTACTTTCTCCACATCTCATATTGAAACCAATCTTCTGCTTTGGGTGTTTGGCAACACAACCTTTGTCCATAACCATCAAAGCTCTAAACTTGAACCTTGAACTATCAAATGCATATTTCTTAGGCACTGTGCTACTCAGAAAGGATATAGATGCTTTAGCCCCATCTCTAACTACACATTTGTCAATCTTGATGTCACCTTTCGTGAAGCTACTCCATTTTATCCTTATTCTTCGATTTAGGGGGAGAACATAAGAGAATCACAAACTTGGGAACAAGAACCTAATAGAGAATTGGTACATACTAAGCCATTACTACTACCATACCCTGAACCATTACCTTCACTGTCACTACCAGCACTTATAGTTCCTCTTATGTCATAGCCTAAAGAACACAGGCAGGCAAGGGGAGATGCAAAAAGACCACAAAAGGGAAAATTGTTAGTTTACACTCATAAAGAGAAATCAAAAGATAATTAGCAACTTGTATCTGAAGCACTAAGAGAGTCAGAACCAGAGGTAGCTCTTGAAGCATGACCTCATAAAGACTTAGAAATTAGGGCAACTCCTAAAAGCACAAAGCTAGATAGTACAGAACGCGTAAGCTCATCTACTAATCTTGATCTTCCTATTGCTTCAAGGAAGCAACCTTGCTTATGTACTTTCCATTCAATAAAGAGGTTTGTCTCATACAATGCACTTTCTCCTCAATATCGGGCTATTGTTATTAATCTTGATAATGTGAAGGTACCTGAGACTATACATGGAGCTCTAAGCATCCCTAAATGGCAGTGTTATTATGGAAGAAATGAGGGCCTTAGAAAAGAATGTGATATGGGAACTTGTTCAACTTCCAAAAGGAAAGAAAATAGTGAGTTGTAAGTGGATATTCACCCTAAAATACAAGGCTGATGGAGCCCTCAAAAATTGAAAGCATGCTTGGTTGCAAGAGAGTTTAACCAAACATATGGCTTAGACTATGAAGAAACATTTATTCCAGTGGCAAAATTGAACACTATCAGAGTCTTATTGTCTGTAGCAACTAATTTTGAGTGGCCTCTCCTTTAACTTGACATCAAAAATGCATTTCTAAATGGAGGGTTGAAGGAAGAAATGTATATGACACTACCTTCTGGTTTTGATAAAAGTAGAGAAAATCAAGTCTATAAGTTGAAAAATTCAATATATGATTTGAAACAATCACCAAGAGCTTAGTCTAACAGGTTCTCAAAAGTTCTAACTTCTAAAGGCTACAAGCAACCCCTATTAGATCATACAATATTTGTTAAGGTTGAAGGGAGTAAGAAATGTATCCTTCTTGTCTATGTTGATGACATAATACTTACCGAAGATCACCTTGAGGAGATAGAGAGAGTGAAGGATTCCCTTAGAAAGGAATTTGAAGTCAAGGATTTTAGGAAGCTAAAATACTTTCTTAGGATGAAAGTTGTCAGGTCAAGAAGAGGAATCTACATTTCTCAGAGAAAATATACACTTGATCTCTTGACAAAGATGGGTATGTTAGGCTATAGACCTGTTGAAACATCTATTGAGGTTAAGAAACCAAAGAAGAAGCTTAAGGTAAATGAGGAAGGTGAAGAAGAGAAGGAGGAAGTCAAAGAAAAGGAAGAAGCAGCTGACAAAGAAAGATATCAGAAGCTCGTTAGAAAATTGATATATCTCTCTTATACGAGGCCAAATATAGCCTTCATTGTCAGTGTAGCCAGTCAATATATGACTTTTCCAATGAAGAGTCATATGGAGGCAGTGTACAAGATCTTGAGATATTTAAAAGGTACTCCTGGTAGAGGTTTGTTCTTCAGAAAACATGAGCAAAGATCCATTGAAAATTACATCGATGCAAGTTAGGGTGGAACCTATAAAGATCAAAGATCAATCTCTAGCTACTATTCATTTGTGTGGGAAATTTAGTGACATGGAGAAGCCAGAAGCAAAGAGTTGTTTCCAGAAGCAGTGCTGAATTTGAATTGAGAGCTTTGGCTTAAGGAATTACTGAGGAATTATGGCTTAAACAAGTCTTGAATGAGATACAAGCTGGAGTAAGCTCACCATTGAAACTCTACAGTAATAATAAAGCTGCCATAAACATGGCCTTAAATCTAGTGCAACATGACATGTTAAACATGCTAAGATTGACCAACACTTTATCAGAGAAAAAAATAGAAGAAGAAATTATATGTTTGATATATTTGCTTACAAAGTTGCAAGCTGCTAATATTTTGACTAAAGGGTTACTTGCACTTGCATTTGAGAATTACACAAACAAATTGAACATGATCAGTATCTATGATCCAACTTGAGGGCGAATATAAAAATATTAGACATTTATTGTAGATATTATATTATTGCTATTGTAAATATTCTTAGGTTTTATTAGTAGTTATTAGCCATTATAATTATTTTCTCATCTTAATGTATAAATAACTAGTTGTATTTCACTATTCTATATCAATAAGAAATATGTTCTCTCAAATTCCACAAGTCTACCCCGTTAATTAGATGCTTTAAACTTGTGGACCCATAGTCAGGGAAAAAAAATGACATGAAAAGATTTAGGCTACGTTTAAAATTCACATCCATTATTGTTTATCTCTTCTGAATACATTATACACGGTCAATCTGATGATAATATGCTAATTATACTAGGTCTGTCTAAAATGACGTATCATCTCTCTTTTACTGGATTCATCACTAAAACTAAAATTTATTATTCAACAAGGTGAATATGGTCTCAATAACAGCAAGTCACGGGACAAATATGTATAATATCCCGAAAATGTATTAATTTGGGTTCGAAGTTTATCATAGATGATAGAACACACGTTAGATATGGTTTTGAACTCAAGGCTTTGTAGTCGCATTCTTGACAACACCTGCGTTGGCAATGTTTTCATCATTTAAAGCAAGGATTTTTGAAAGCGGATTCTCCTAAATTGTGGACGTTCGAGTAAAAAGTTCTAACTGAATTAAATTCGACCCACATAAAATAAAAGTTCAGAAAATGAACGAGACAGATCCCAATGCGAACGAATAAAGAATATTCATTAAATTAAATCATCAATACAAAAACCCTATGGCATGGTTATGCCTAGAGTGCAGAATGAATCCACCAAAAAAGGTGTTTCCTGTACATGAACCTAAATCTAACCTTTGTACAGTGAGGTGAGAGTTTAAAAGAAAGCCACAAGCATAAAACAACCCATTAAACATTGCTCCTGATACCTTGTAAAAGAGAAAGCCAACAGGCAGAGCCATGAAGAAAAACCTACGTCACCAGACAAACAAAAACTTGGCCTTCCCAAGTCCAATGATCTCAACTAGAACATAAGCAGCGACTCCGACAGGACTATACGGGTTGGTGACCATGCATGTTCTCATGAACACTCATGACTAGATTCCGCATCTCGGGGAATATAGATATGAGTAGAAGTTCGAGAATCGCATAAGCAAGTTGCTTGACGCATGTGGTAGACTAAAATGCAGACAAGTTATCCAAATGTTAGTTTGGAAGAAAATTTCTCGGGTTAAAGAAAATTAAAACTAGACAAATGCAAGAACAAGGAGTCCCCATAAAGCGGATAACACAGTGGGAAAGAGATATTTAACCTGACTAAAATAGTATATATCTCTGGCACATTGTCTGTACTGCTTTTGCCCAATTAAGCTGACCAAGGTGGTGGGAGCTCCATCTGAGAAGATTAAAAGTAAATTAAAATACAATGGTCAGGATTGAGAAGTCTCTGATAGAGCTGTACAGTTTAGATTGAAGTCAAGACTAATCTTTAGAAGATTGAATGTAAAGGGAAGAAGCTAAATATAAGTTTAAAAATGCAAGAATAGTAAACAAAAGTTGACACATGTTAGACTCGAGAAGAAAGAACTAACCAAAGAGCAGTTTCTTGACAGCACTAGCCCTACGAGCAGCCTCAAGCTGTTCCTCAAAGGAACCTGACCCAGATCTAGTGATCTTGCTTCCACTAAATTCACTCATTGTTTGAAAAGGATTTTTAAGGATGTCACCGTCAGTAGTTAACATCTGAGGAGTCCCCACTCTAGTTAGAAATATACCACCAGGCCAGAGCACCTGAGAGCATAAATATTTGAACGAAGTTGCCAATCTACATCTATATATATTATATCATCTAAAATTTACACGAAGTTATCCAAGCAAATCAAAAGCCCCACACAATCTAGTTATTTACAAAAGTCAGAATTTTATTATTCGCAAATCCACAATTCTATTAAATATTTTGGAAAAAGTTCAGCCATCAAGATTTAAATTTATCAACATTTTATGACTTCCAGCAGGGCAAATAGATTGCGTTATAAGTTACATGACTAAGGAAAAGGAAATCAAGATATACAAGCATGATGAACACACAAATAAAACAAAAAATATGGTTATTCATACTGTTAGGAACTAGGGCCGTCACATAATATTCAATCTTTTAGTTGGCAAGCTACATAAAGAATTAAAGATGAGGTTCAAAATTTGATTCAGTCCTTACATCTTGAAGCCACCGAATTCCGTGGGCAATAGTTTCCTCCTGCCTGAGCAAATTAATCTGCCTCAGGAGCCAATCATCAATTGCATCTTCCATCACCAAATGTAATATCTGCTTTGATATCCAAAAGACCTGTCTTCTGCATGAACATAAATTAGTTAATGTAGAAACTCATATAGTCATAGAGTGAAACAAATCAACAGAACTATAAAGACCTAATATTGTTGTATTCACTAAAGTTCACAAACATCGAAAGTAGCACAATTTCCAGCATTTTAGACATAGTAGAAAATACTGATTGAATCTATTAATCATAAATTATGTTTTTCCAAACCAGATGAAAAAGAAATCAAGATGATACCATGCCAGCAAATGGACTTTATCTATAATGCATCTCCTCACAAAAAAAACCCTTTAGGCTTGAAGCATGGACATATCATAGAGCCACAACCACCACTCTCGTGTTAAAAACTCAAAATATTACTCGATCTTTAGACTGAGAAGATCAAATATCAAATAGAAGACTTAGCCAAGAAAATTCATGTATCATGTCAGGAAATCAATCATTCTAAAATTATTATCTCTAACAACAGCATGTAAAATCAAACAACACATCAGAATAACTTCGCATCTTCCGAAAAAAAAAAAAAACACAATGAGAATACCAGAAGAAGATTTAGTAGCATATTGGATTTAAACATTATTTCTTGCACTAACATGAAAATTACTGAACGTTTCAATAGAGTAGCATACCGTAGCCAGCCTCTTTTCTTCAGCTGAAAAATATTGTCAACCAAATTTAAAATAGGGACACTCACATTAGGCGGGGTCCACTGCAAAAAAGAAAGATATGGATGTTTAAGAGTATCTTTTAAACAAAAGAGAAATATAGAAAACGTCCTGCTGACGTCCTGCAAGGGAAGTCTCAAGTAAAACTTCAGTCTTCTTTTGATCTGGTCATATATCATCATTCTTTCATTTAGAAGGGAAAGTACAACAAAAAGAGGCCATAACATACCAAAAAACAAGCTTTTACGACAGTTTAAATCATGGTTCTTAGTTTTCACGCAATATCTACCTTCACATTCAAAGACAAGTGTCCAACAAATTTTCAAAAAAGTTTGTAACTATATCGAGAAAGAGGGTTTTGAACACCTGAAAAGGTCTACCAACTAAGAAGTTAGGATGTGTATGATAACTCAACTTCCTTGATTGGGAGGGGATCAGTTATAAATTCTATTTACCTAGTGGCAGCATGCTAGAAAGTAGCCTAGTCTGTAACAATAACAAGCTACTAAACAATCCATAAAAAACAGTAAGCACCACAGGATCAAGCATCCCAATCAACAAAGGCAGCATATAAAACAGGACAAATACAGTTAGCTGACAACACAGACCTCAGGTGGCACAGCTACTGGATCCTCCAAATTATTAGGAATCATAGTGAAATTTGTAGCCGGTACATCCCTGCCAAACCTGGCTTCAACCACCAAATCGTGCTTTCTGTCTTGATCCAATTTACCAGACTCTCCAGCTTGGTTTATTACCCGTGGTGGAAAACCCTTTGAGCCCAATTCATTGTCAGAATGCCACACATGAGATTGTGCTACTTCTCTATTGACACTCTCATGTCCAATATCAGCACTCTTCTCGGCTTCATCATTATCAGAGCTCAAAACAGCATCTTCCATATTTAGCCTAGGAATACTTTGATTGATTTCATCTGAATTCCCAGACAAATTCCATAGGACAGATGTTGAAGAACTTTCACTGTTGGAGATGTTGAACCAACCACTTTTCTCATTAAACCATCTGAAACCCCTTTAAATTGGCGTACAATATCATCCACAGCATCATCCACATTGACTGTTAATATTAAAAATTCAAACATTAAATCCTGAGTTAAAAAACATATTAAAGGGTTGTGCATTCAGAAACCTTTCCATATTGATTTGAAATTAGATTCCAAGGGGAAAAAAAATTCAACATAAACCACTTGAGACTGCTTTCTTTTTTTAATTAAAACTAGTCTCTATTAAGTATGAACTGTAGGAATTTTCTGCAAGAAAACAGTTTCAGTCGCCAAAGTGAAGCCTTCCAGCTTCATCCATTAAAGAGATAGAAGAGGCTAACTCAAATATCAACTGAAAGGTTTTGCCAGCCTAAACAATACAATGTGCTGTCTCGCTATATCATTCTTCCCCACTACCGTCAACAATAACAGAGAACTTTCTGCTTTATGGGCTGAAACCTTCAAATAAAAGAGAAAGGCATACAAGAAAGCCAATTGTAAAAATTCTCTGACAAATATTTATCCCTTTTCCCCATTTTTTAATGGTGCATTTGAATGAACAGAACACAAGAGTTAGAAGACTTTCAAGTTAGAAAACAAAACTGCCCATACAATTTTTTTTTTAACTACATAGCAGATTAATAAGTGACAACAGAATGCTAATTGCAGGTCAATACATACAGAAAAGTTAATAGCTGAGCTAATAAACAGCAAGCATGAAGAACTCAGGTTAGAGTTATATACCTGCGAGGGTCTTCATCATTGAAGAAGATTTCCCAAATGAGTAGTTCTTCAAGAGGGGGGGAAGGCAATAACAATAGTTTTGTTAGATTATACTTATCATTATCTTTCCAGAAAGTATCAAGAGAAATGATATAAAGGTCATATGAAGTTATAATAAGAAAAGAAAAATAGAGAAGCACACCTTTGAGGAAACACTCAAAAAATCCCATACTTCATGCTGTTCAGCAACATTAGCTATTGACAGGAGATCCTGAAGCAAGACAGCACATAGAGGTCAAGAAAGAGCAAGTATAGAGTACAAAAGAAATATAGAGGACAAGGATTACAGATACCTGAAGGTATTTATTAAGCTGAATGCAACGTTGATGGACAAAAGTATCCTCTGTACTTGAGGAAAATATCCTTTTAGGAGGCAAATGTAGAGTGTAATTGGGAATATCTTTTAGCTGCCGATGCAATCGCTCAAAATTCCTGTACCTGTATATCACCAAGATAAACAAATAGTCATAACACAGAAGTTGGAACAGAACAATTTCCAAACTAAAACATATTTTTTTTATGTAAAAAGGGCAGTTTAAGCTCAAAAGTTGGGGGCAGAGAACCATTTGAAAAAAATTGCATTTCAGAAATCTAGTCCTTTTATTTTATAGATAGAATTAGCACAATACCATACTTTATTATCCCAGTTATAATGAACTTATCCGTAATTTTCAAAATTCAAATATAAACTATGGGCTCCAATTACAATTATAATAAAATCCGTAAGAAGCAAACCTTCTCTTCACAAACCAAGTCCTGTTTTGTGCATCTGTCACTGCAATTGAATAAACAGCAAAAGATTTGGACGCCAGTTTCTCAAAATATGCCCCCATAACCTGCGAAGTACAAGTAGGCAAGGATAAACAATTCATTAGTTTTAAGCTTTTAGTAAAGGGTTGGTCTTATACCCTTGTCTTGTACAGTGTATAACACATCCACTTCTACAACGTCGTTCCACATGTTGTACATTCCTACGAACTTTAGTAATAAATATAAGGAGGTTGATCATAACAAGCAAAAACCTCTATAATAAAATAATCTTCATCATTCTTTCTCTCCTCCTATTCACTCTGATATACAACTGCACTAGAAGTAAATACCCACAGTGACAATTCATTCTGCTTTTAGATAGTGTCTATTATAAAGATCTGGGCCACATTAATTTCCAAAATAATATATCTCATGATTGTCACAGCCAAGGTGCATACCCGACACTGGAGCTTGGGAAATAGTTGCCCCTCTTTCCTAACAACCATGTCAGAAGCACTCTTTCCCCGAAATCCTTCACTACACCTCTCAAAATCAGGGGTGTAGAACTCTGAAATTATGGGCCCTCCCTCTTTCTGCAGTTGAATTGACAAGTCTGAAGTACTGTTGGATTTCTTGAACCGACTTTTAGAAGCAACAGCCTCAGTATCCTTAACTTCACCAACTTGATGCCCTCCCCCAAATAACTCATTGACAGGGTTCTGAGAAGAAGATGACTCATGTGTGCTCCCAAAATTTACCAGGGGATCTGAACTCAAGGTGCTCGTTGGCTGCAGCGAGGACTTCACTTCTGGAACTGCATACTTAACAGGATTGCTTGCTGACATTTCTGCAGTCAAATTTCTACCAGGCTCCACACTGTCTGTAACAGGACTCTTTGCAGGAAGATCATGAATGCCTGCTTTCATTTTTTTGATCTCTTTCTTTTTGTAGTTCCTTCCTTTTGTCCACATGTTGTCAAGATTCTCAGGCATAAGAACTTCAGTTCTTCTCTGAGTTGCAGCATCTAACACTCGTCCCCAATCAGCATGTCTGACCCGCAAACGATCTTGCTGATAGTGTATTTTAGCTAATGTCTTGTCAGCCCCTTGGTTTGAAGATGGGGGCTTTTTCAAGGCTGTGTTATCATCACGACCAACCCCAGCAACAACAGAATGCCCATGATGATGACTAGCTGCATTAGAAGATTGATCATTGGCAACCCCAAGTATGCCCCCATCATTAAAGATAAGAACTAGGGTTTCGATCAGTTCATTAATATACCTGATCATAATTTATAGAAAAAAATAATCACATATTTATGAACATAAATTTGGATAAACATGAAAAAATATAGTCATAAGTTTTCTGCAAAACTCAAACTTATAAACGTTCTACATGAAAGGTTTATTCCAGACATCAAAAGGCAAATGGAGTCTCACAAGCGTTTGCACATTATCCAATCACAACAATAAGACATGTTTTAAGCATGTATTTTCCCCCTTTTGGTTTTATTTTGCAATCAGATATTACTTACATATCATAGTCCAAAATAAAAACTAAAGCTTCAATAGCCCAAATCCACAGAAGAAATTTATAATAATCAGTATCAGATTCTCTAAATTTGTACCACACAAAGACCAATCAGCAAAACCTCCACCGCAACCCCAAAAAAATAGCAACTGAGAAAATTATTATCTAAAATACCAGTTGTGCAAACTGTTCATCAGAGTAAAAACAACTAAAAACCATTCACATCTTCCTACCTGAAAGAAAAACTTAAAATAATAAACTAAATAATATAATCAAGGACATACCCAGGGCTTGCAAATCCATGATGGGTTGTATTACCAAGCAAGTTAATAGTTCCCTAGCAATAGACCGAATCACAGGGCATTGAGCTTCTCGCTGTCTAAGTACTATAGCAATCACCCCACCCATCAGTCTCTGAAGAACCTACAAGAAGGTGAAACCATTGGTCAAGATGCAAGCCATAATGCCCAAAAGAAAAAATGGATAATGTCAGAACACTCCACTCACACCTTGTACTCACTCTCAGGAGATACAAGTGCAGGATGAAGCTCCTTAGAATTCAACAGATGGTACTTCAATCATAACATCAACACCTATGACAGCTTGATTTCTTCTGAAAGATCTAAGTGATGACGTACTAGATCAACTATATCCCTGTCACATGAGAGAAATTTAAGAACAATCAGTAATTATAATAGTACTAGATAATATTTCAAAATCACATTTAAAATCCTAACCAAGAACTCGCCATATTCCCAATCCTATCTTCTTTCAAAGAGGGAAAAAACACACACATACACACAGAGGATGGGGGAATCTGATACCTTGTGAGTATGTCAACAAGGTTTATCAGATGGTACTTCAATCGTTCATTCCTCTCCTCAGAGATAATGTTAACATAACATCAACACCTATGACAGCTTGATTTCTTCTGAAAAGATCTAAGTGATGACGTAACTAGATCAACTATATCCCTGTTCACATGAGAGAAATTTAAGAACAATCAGTAAATATTAATAGTACTAGATACTCTATTCAAATCACATTTAAAATCCTAACCAAGAACTCGCCATATTCCCAATCCTATCTTTTTCAAGAGAGGAAAAAACACACACATACACACAGAGGATGGGGGAATCTGATACCTTGTGAGTATGTCAACAAGGTTTATCTCTTTAAGCATTCCGATATTTCACCAAGAGCATCCATTATAATTGCATGAATGTGCTGAGGAAACTCTCGATCTGGAGTAATATCTGAGTACCACAAATCTATGACAAAATCCTTCAATATCTTGTCAATGAAATCATTGGCGCAGCCTCCACGACAGGAGAATCAATTTTCCTCTTCCATTTTGCAGGGGGAGGTGGAGTAGAGAGGCGTGGATCATTCAGAGATAATGTTTCTTCTCCAAATGAGATAAGTATGTCTGTGACCGAGGCGGTTTAACCTTCCAACGGAACTCCACATTATTCAAAAGAATGCGCAGTGCAGAAACAAATAGAATTGAGATGGGTACATTCATCCACATCGACTTACTTGTATCTGTGACACAATAAGAATGTCAATACGAAATAGGGGTTCAACTTGAATGCCAATGTTAGTCCGTTTCCCTTCTTCGTTTATTAATAAGGATATGAATTACTACATTGGAAGTCATGCTTATGACCAGAATGAGAACAAACTGAAGTACGGTCATTAATTAGGGGGATATGGCCCCAAAATAGGGAAGCACAAGCCACCAAGTAATTTAAAGAGCGGGGTTGTGCCTAGCTGAGACTAGGAATGAAAACCAAGCAAATAGCATGGGGACGTACGACACTTAAACTCTTGTAAATCATAATTATATCAAACAGGTTATATATGTGAACTTTAAGCAATCGACTGAGCTTAAAGCAGGCATGGTGATGAAGCAAGCAAAATTTATCAACTTTTAATTTTCTTAGCATATAAGGAGAGTTCAGCTACTGACGGCCAAGCTAAAGCTCAAACTTTTTGCTATAAACGATAGCAATTAATAGTTTTCATAGCAAAACCCAGATCATCTGAAGATACGCAGATACAAAGTCATTCCGTTCATTCTGAAAACATCAGATTTAACAATAAATTAACAAAAATTACACTATCCCAACCAAACCCAATTTGAATCACTTACGAGTGTTAAGAAATAGGTAATGGCGAATATAGAAAGGGCCCACCATACAGTTCGGACCTTAGCCTCTTCAATCAGATCATATACAGTATTCATGGGCTTCATTGTTCGAAAAGCCCCCAATTTTTCAGTGTGATCACCTACAAAAGCGAATCCCCAGCTTCAAATTCAAACACGAGGCCAAAACATCAGAACTCCGAATCGGAAATAACGATGCTAATCGTGGTGCATCTAGGTTCGGTTCGATTTTCCACAGGCTGGGGATTTCCAGAAACAATTTTAAATTCCCAAAAAAAGATACAACTGGAATTTGATTTGTCCAGCCTTTTCCAATAATGTTGTTTGTCACTTTGGTCTTTATTTAGAGGAAGAAGGTGCCCTCTGAAGAAATATGGGGAACACAAAAAGAAAATGATACAAGTCTCGCGAGTGTTGCTTCCACGTACGTTTCTTCCGTTCCTCCCCTCTCCTTCCAATTGCCCATCCCCGATTCAATTTTTGAAACTTTTAATTTGTTATGTTGTAAAAAATTAACACTTTTTGCTAAATCCAATTTTAGGTAGTGAAAATATCCATATTTTAAAATAAAATAAACTTTTTTGATATGTAATTGATACAGTACATATATTACATTTTATCTAGGATATGTATTGCATATTTTAATATTTGTATCACAATTTTTTTTAAAAAAAATATTTATTAACACTTAAAAACTTTTAAAATTTTAATATTTTAATTAATTGTTACAAATATTCTTATATTATTTTTAAAATATCTTCGGAAAACTTAAGATATTGCACTTATATCTAAAAATAGTGAAATATATTTATTATGCTTGTTTTCTAAATCTTAAAAAATAATGCATCTATTGTATCATACTTTTTTTAAATGTGGACTACACAAGGGCACCTTCATTCATTTAACTTTTTTAAAAAAAATTAGTCCTTCTATGTAATTTTAAAAATTCACGGTCCTTTAATTAATTTCTTTCCGTAGTCCTAATGTGTCACTCTCACGTTTTACAATTTGTGAATTGTAGAAATTTATTTATTTTCATTTATGCTAATTGTATATAAGGGTAAGCAAAACCGAATCGAAACTGAAAATCAAACCAAATTGAATCGAATTTTGTCTATTTGATTTAGTCCATTTAGTTTTCAGTTCGATTCGGTTTTTTTAATGAAAATTTTGATTGATCGGTTCGATTTGATCTGAGAATTCAAAAATTAAATAAATTAAACCGACCAAATTATCTATATTCTTTTCTTTCATATTTTTGAAAATGTGAATAAATTCTCATCTAGGTGAGTAGAAATATCTTATACTGCTTACAGTAATAGTATTTTTTTTGTTTAATGTGATTGTTTTAATTTTTAATTTCTATAATTTAGTTTTTAGTACAATAGTGTTGAATCTTATTAATTTTCTCATAAATTATGTATAAGATGTATTCTTTTGTTGGGCCTCAATGTCAAGAAAAAAAAATTAGATAGAAAAATATATAAATAATTAAATTTATAGATCCAAATTAAAGCTCATAAATCGAATACATCGATCGAACTGAATTATTAAAATTCAGTTCGGTTATGTATTTCGATTCGATTTGATCTAAATTTTTTATATTAATTTAATCGATTAATTTTAACAAAATTAAAATCGAGCCGACCGAATTGACCAAATGCTTATCCTAATTATATATTGATATATTCATTATCAAGTATTGGCATTACTTTTGAATGATATTAAAAAAACGTAATCCACCTACTATATATCGAAAATGGCACATGAATATTATTTATCCCACCACCAGGCTCGAAACTTTTTTTAAAATGTTTGAAAGACATCGCCGTTCGCAATAAATGCCTCCTGCAAATAGTGCCCTCTAAAAGGAAATACGTTACGTTATCACATTATATCCAAAGGTCTTTTGCTGGCTTTTAAATTTTTTATCTGCTTTTTTATGAAATTATTTTTCCTTGTCAATTACAATCTGTCTATGGGTCTTTTTTGGGATTTCAGTGGGTATAATAAATTATAAAAATAATTGATTAAGTGGTAGATTTTAAATCATAATTGATTATGTTATAACGTAATCTGTTTGGATACTGTTTTTTTTTAAATTGTTTTAACAGAATTGAAGATATTTGGATAATTTAATCAAAATTAATTTTTAACTAATAATTTAATTTTTAAATATCAAATATTAATTTTTAAATATATAAAGTTTAAATTTTATTAAGGAAAAAAAAAGAAAAAGAAGAGAGTTTAATTTTTATTTTATTAAATTATGTTGCTTTTTATAATTTTTTCCTGGGCCTGTTTTTTTTTTTTTTTCCCAACGTTTTGACAACTTTTGGCAAAAAGCAGTCGAAGGGAGCTCGGAAAAAACGCGCATTTTGGCCCATAATTGACCTTTGATCATTTTCGACTGTTTGGATAGATTGACAGAAAAAATTGATTTTGGGTCCAAACGCGCGTTTTCTCCTTATCCAAACGGGCACTATATGGCTCTAAGAAACCTAGCTACATGACCCTTTCGACTCTAGCTGGAAAAGACGAAATTACATAAATTAAATTAAAATTGTTTGACGCCTAATGTATATTAATTGTTCATATACGAGGCTATGTCGATCTCTAATGGGCTTTTGGACTTTTCCCCTCATAGATTGGTCGTTCGAATAGTCATTTATTTCAATGGAAGAATGACAAAAGAATTATAATTTCAATTGTCAAATTTTAAAAATTTATAATTCAATCTCTCAATTTTATAATTATATTGTGATAAATTTATAAATTATTTTTAAATTTTAACATGGTTGAAAAATAAAAAAATTTCTATTAAAATTTAGAATACAAATTAAAAATTCATCGTGACAGAAATGCAAAATTAAAAAATTAAGTTAAAAGTTTCTAAAATTTAACACTTAAAACTTAATTTAAATTAATTAATCTTTTTAAAACCTCTTTATCATTCTCCCTTTCAATATTGGTGGCTTCACTCTGCCTTTAAATCTTATGAAGTATTAGCATTTAACAATTGAACAAGGTGAAAAGTCCTCTAGCTGCTGTCATGTTTATTATGGGTTGAAGGATCTACGTGTGATCACTTGTTAATTAGCACAGTATATGGTATTATGCCCTGCTAAGTATTGCCCTTATATATAAGGACCTCTAACTACTGTATCTAGAATCTAGATGAAGGGGACTAACTTAAATTAGTTAAGGGAAAAAACCTTTGATAATTTTCACATGAGCCCACGTTAACGTAGTACTACTCTTGTAGGTTCATGTGGCTTGTTGCATAGGCATGAATTAGGGTGCACTAGCCCACGTTTAATTGTGTAATTTCTTTTTGTGTGGTTTTTTGCTTCGATAGTTTACCAAAATAAATAATCAACATAAAGTGAGTGGAATACACTACAAATATTAAATACGAGTGGTAAAAATACACACACGTTGCTAAAATTAAAAAAAAAATCAAGCATTTAAATATAAAACGTAACTCATATTGACAGCATGTTCTCACAACGCGTTACATAATTTAACATTTTCCATAGCCTTGTTTCCGTTCATTTTGCAACCATTTTTGGAATGAGAAAGTTGTTCACAGATGTATACCTTCTCGGAATCACTGTTAAAGAAAGACCAAGTCAAAGTCAATTTATTGGCTTTGGTTGTATTGTTCGCCACTAGATTCTAAAATCATTATAATCATAACCAATCCTCCGTAGATCTGCATGAAAAGAAAACTAAAGGCATGCCAAAGATAGAAGTACCTAAGAGAGAACCCATCTTGTAGGGTCTAAAATTGGTTTTCAATTTCCACCGTTATTCAAATGTTGTCATCCACCTTCTCTCAAGTATATAAGCTGAATGTCGAGTTTATTTCCTTAGCTTACTAATTATAAGCAGCTTAATGCCTGTTAAGATATCATGGCTAAACCATATTCGAAACAAGCTTTAGGCTGCTTTATCTTTAGCTCCTTCATTTTATCTTCTCTCTCTCATTTACTTCCATCAATAACAGGGGATAGCAATTTTTCATTAGATTTTAATATTCAACTGGATGCTAATTTGACTTTTGACCATGGAAGGCTTAAAAATGCTTATGTTGCTCTTCAAGCATGGAAAAGTGCCATATACTCCGATCCATTGAACACACTTGACAATTGGGTGGGTTCTGATGTATGTTCTTATAATGGCGTGTTCTGTGCTCAAGCTCTTGATGACCCTAAATTAACTGTTGTTGCTGGAATTGATCTCAACCATGCAGACATTGCTGGGAGTCTTGTACCAGAGTTAGGCCTTTTAACAGACATGGCTCTTTTCCATATAAACTCTAACAGGTTTTGTGGGGTTGTTCCAGATAGCTTTAAGAATCTCACCCTCATGTACGAGTTTGATATCAGTAACAATAGATTTGTTGGTGTTTTTCCTCTCGTAGTCCTTACATGGCCAAATATAAAGTACTTGGATCTCAGGTATAATGATTTTGAAGGACCTTTGCCTCCACAGCTATTTGAGAAAGATATTGATGCATTGTTCTTGAACAATAATCGTTTTGTTTCAACCATCCCAGAAAACCTAGGAAACTCCACAATCTCTGTGGTAACATTTGCTAACAACAATTTCACAGGTTGCATACCAAAATCAATTGGGAACATGAGGAACTTGAATGAAATCATTTTCTTAGGCAATAGCCTTAGAGGTTGCTTCCCAACAGAGATTGGATTATTAGGAAATGTGACAGTTTTTGATGCAAGTCATAATGGGTTTATTGGGACTTTGCCAAACCTATCAGGTGTGAAGAGCATGGAGGTAATAGACATTTCACATAATAAGATATCTGGGTATGTGTCGGACACCATTTGCAAGCTACCGAGGTTGACCAAATTCACATTCTCTGACAATTACTTTAACGGAGAAGCTCAATCTTGTGCACCTTCTGCAAGAGAAAATGTTGTTTTTGATGATAACAATAATTGTTTGCCATTAAGGTCAAATCAAAAGACAAGCAAGCAATGTCTCCCGGTGGTGACTCGCCCCGTAGATTGCAGTAAGAGTTGTAGGAGTGGTGACAACAACCATACCCCATTAACACCAAAATCACCAAAGGTAAAGCCACTGGTTCACTCTCCTCCACCGCCACTCATGTTCTCTCCTCCTTTGCCAGTTCGCTCTCCTCCACCGCCAGTCCAATCTCCACCACCACCAGTGTTCTCTCCTCTGCCTCCCATCCATTCTCCGCCACCACCGCCAGTTCACTCTCCACCACCACCAGTGTTCTCTCCTCCTCCGCCACCAGTTCACGCTCCTCCACCACCCGTGTTCTCTCCTCCACCTCCCGTCCAATCTCCGCCACCGCCGCCAATTCACTCTCCACCACCACCAGTGTTCTCTCCTCCTCTGCCACGAGTTCACCCTCCTCCACCACCCGTGTTCTCTCCTCCACCTCCTATCCAATCTTCGCCGCCGCTACCAGTTCAGTCTCCACCACCACCAGTGTTCTCTCCTCCTCCTCCAGTCCACTCTCCACCACCACCAATTCACTCTCCTCCTCCTCCAATCCAATCTTCGCCACCGCCGTCGCCAGTTCACTCTCGTCCACCACCAACTAGTTCTCCTCCTCTAACTTCTATATTTTCTCCACCTCCACCGGCATGGAATGATGTCATCATACCCCCAACCTTTGGGGCCCAATATAGCTCCCCACCTCCACCGGCTATTGTTGGATATTAAAATAATTAATATATGCTGATTGTAATTTTAGTATTTCTTAATTTTATTATCTCTTCTTGAATTTTCTTAGTTTTTATTTTCATACTAATTATTTGTGTTTGATTGGACTGCTAATTAATATACCAATATTGTCATTCAAGATAACAAGAACAAGTAAAATGAGTGGACACTATTATTTTCGAAGGTATCATTAAGGTCGTTGGTTGCGTTTTAAGCCATCTTTTTTACCATTGTCGAAGGCGTTCTCAAATGCGAACCCAATCTTTCTAGGAAGGAATGCCCTATACATTAATGGAATCACATGAGAAAAGTCCAAAAAGCCCAAATGAAAGCCCAAACAACTCACCTCTCTTTTCAAACCTGCTAAGAAAACTTTAATTTTCTTTTTGATGATATTTTGGTCATTTTCCTATGAATATGTGCTTTACATAAAATTTAACTCATTGTTCATAATTTATAAATAATACAACTGCTTAGAGTATATCATATAGATATAGATTTATATGTTATTAAAGAAGGGAAAACATCAGTAAAGGATCTTAAAAGTAATTTAATTTTATAAAAGGACATTTAACAAGTAAATATTAATAATTAACAAATGAAGTTATTATTGTAACAAGTATTCATTTTGTTAAGAGCCTTGTCGGACGTTAAATTCTTTCAGGGTCCTCCATTAATATTCTCTATATAAAAAAGCCAAACTCATGATAAAGAAACAATTAATGATGTTATATTCATTTTTAACCAAATCTCATTTCTAATAAATTAGTTAATTTTTTTAAATTAACACCATATTCTATATTTACCGTTATTTAATATGGTATTTACTTTAAAAATTAATATAAAATAATTTATTTACTAAGAACATTAAAAAAATATATTAATTATACTTTAAAATATTAAAAATGCCTACATTTTTTAACATATGATTCCTACATTTTTTAGGGGAGGGATGAGTACAAATTAAACTTCGTAACACTCCATCTTTATCTAAATGGAAGAAAATGCTGAAACACTAGAAAATCGCTGGACTTCACGGCCTTCCTTTGCCCTGTTTGACAAATTATTTTGAAATATCCACGCTCCCGCCATAGGTTTATCCATGTTATCTATCTGCTTTATATATAATAATAACAATAATTTTAATTGATACAAATTGTGGACTGGATTATTTTGAATTGATGCCATGCCATAGCTTCAAACCAACTAATTATTAACAAACTAGTAGTATTTGCAATTTGAGGGTTGTTCTATAGTTATATAAAAAAAAAATTAACAGTAAAAGAAATAAATTATTTGGTTATATTTGGTAAACTCCATCTATTACCATATGTTTGTTGAACAAAAAACAATAAATTGGGTGTGAACTGTGAAGTTGATGGAGAGCACTTGAAAGATCAAACCAGTAACATACGAGTGTGTCCATTCCTTGAATTTTTTTCTGGGAATAGGTCACCAGAATTTTAGAAACCTAAACATTATTAAAGGGTTTGTAGGGCATGGCAATATGCCTCTAATTTAGGAGAGAATTGCTTCAATAAAGAATGTTTCCTTTGTACATTTAAAATAATTTATGTATATATAATTTTAACTCGATTATAATTTAATAATAAATTTTGATTCGATACAATGAGCTTTTAAAATTTTAACCATATAAAATATTAAAATTTAAAAAAATATTTTAAATGACTAAAATTATATAAGTTAAGTTTTATTATTTAAAATTCATGAATAAAGTTTCAACCAAGTTCAAAATAATAGTAATTGAATTGCACTAAATTAAAACCTCTAAAGAGCAGTGAATTACATAACTAAGCCTGTAGCAATATGACCCAATGATTTTTTTTTTTTTCCTTTTTTATAATAAAAAAATTAGGTAAATTAAATTTCAGAAACTTATCAAGGCCAAAATATATTTTTAAATTCAAAAAACTTTTGCAAATCACCCATAAATAAAGTTTTCTTGTTGATCCCATAATTTTGTGGATTATGAGCTAAGTTTTTATTAATTCAACCGGCCTAATTTGGTACTATTATTATTTTTTCCCTCTCTTACAAATTACAACCATTGATTATAGATATTTTAATAGCTAAAATATAGACAATAGTCCAGCACAAGAAAAACGACAGGGTACCTGAACTGATGAACCACCCCCAAGCAACCGATCGATGAACCATTTGTTCGTCACTATATTACAAACCCGTCCAGGTTCAGTGAATAATATTTATGGTCCTTCTTCTTCCCCTCTCTTAACCAGTCCAAGCATCACTCAGAACAGAACCATCCACCCCAACTTGAAGCAGAAGCCATGGGAGAGGTAGACCCAGCTTTCATTCAAGCACCAGAACACAGGCCTAATCTCTCCCTCGTCGCCGAAACTCAAGGCATTCCCGTCATCGACCTGTCTTCAATCCATCGGCACTTGCAAAACGACACCGTTTCAGACCCGCCCGCCATTGAAGGCGTCGTGAAAGAGATCGGCAGAGCATGCAGGGAGTGGGGATTCTTCCAAGTCACCAATCATGGGGTTCCTCTGAATCTCAGACACAGAATCGAGGACGTTTCGAGAAAGTTTTTTTCGCAGAGTTTGGAGGAGAAGAGGAAGGTGGCCAGAGACCACACAAGTTTGCCTGGTTATTACGATTCAGAGCACACCAAAAATGTCAGAGACTGGAAGGAGGGTATTGATTTTCTGGCTAAAGAACCAACCCTGGTCCCTATTTCCGGTGATGAAGACGATGATCGAACTACTCAGTGGACTAATCGGTACCCTCAATCCCCTCCGGACCTAAGGTATCTATCTCAACACTACAACTCAATCGGTACTGCAGTTTCAACGTAATTTAGCAAATTGATAACGATGATGTTGTGGCCCGTGGGATACTAATTTCTTAATCTTGTTATTTATTGAAGAGAAACAGTTGTAGAGTATGTGGATGAGATGGAAAAGCTAGCGTTTAAGTTGTTGGAGCTGATAGCTCTGAGCTTGGGGTTGGAAACAAAGAAGTTTCATGGCTATTACCTGAAAGATCAGAGCAGCTTTATTCGATTCAATCACTATCCTCCATGCCCTTCCCCTGACCTGGCTCTTGGAGTTGGACGACACAAGGATCCTGGTGCCCTAACCATTCTCGCTCCAGATGAAGTTGAAGGGTTGGAAGTAAGACGCAAATCAGATCAACAATGGATCAGGGTCAAACACATCCCACAAGCTTTTATCATCAACATTGGCGATGTCTTTCAGGTACCACTTCAACATCTTCATTAATTTCATCAGATGTTCGTGCTGTATGAGCATGAATCCGTCGTATTTTTGAGTTTAGTTGTTTTGGTTTGTACTGTGATGAGTTTTGATGTGTAGGTTTGGAGCAATGATGAGTACGAGAGTGTGGAGCACAGGGTGATTGTGAACACTGAGAAGGAAAGGTTTTCGATTCCCTTCTTCTTCAACCCTGCGCATTACACCATAGTTGAGCCAATGAAGGAGCTGATTAACGAACAAAACCCTCCAAAATACAAGCCCTATAATTTTGGCAAGTATCTTGTGAACAGAAAGGACAGCAATTTCCAGAAACGGGACGGGGAAAACCTTCAAATTTCCCATTTCAGGCTGCCTTCAATATAATATCATGCCAGTAGGCTTCTCTATGGCTTGACCAATAATGTGAGACCAAGTGAGTGCATTTTCTTTTCTTTCTTTTTTTCTTTAAAAAAAAATTGCGCTTATTTGTATGTGTTATATGGGGAATGTAAATTGGACTAAATAAAAACGTCCAAGAATAATACAGTTTGTAATGTTTCTTGCCATAAATTTAAATTGTGTTTAAAAGAAGAAGAAGAAGAAGAAGAACTTGATCCTTTACTAGTGTTTTCTAGTAATTAAGTTCGCGTTTGACTCTTGGACAAATTATCCTTCACTTCATCTGTGGCTGCAAATTATTTATATCACTTTCGAAGAGTTACTTTACAAAATGAAACAACTAACTGTTAATTTACCATATAGCAATAAAAAAATTGGATTCTTGAACAAGACACGATCATCTAAAATGAAAAAGAAGCATACCGGAAGGGCAGAAACACACGTAGCCTTTAAACAGATGAACTGCCGAATACATATAAATCCATTTCAGGTTAAATGTTATGTACATAATGCCATAGCCACTATATATATATATATATATATATCAACAATACAACCAGATGCTCTGTTTATGATTTCCTTCCACAGAGCGGCCATGGGAGAGGTGGATTTCTCGCTCAAGCTCTAGAACAAAGGGCAAAGCCCTTAGTTATGCATGATAGCTGAGGGATTAATCCCTTTGATCGATCTCTCGCCTTTAAACTACAACAACGAACGAGAACAAGATGGCATGTGAGAAGACCCAATCCCCATGAAAGAGCCGGCTGTAGAAGAGGAAGGGAGGATATTTACAACTTTGTACTCTTTCACGAACGAAAAAATAAAAAAATAAAAAATTCAACGCTTGTTGCGTTTACTACAACATTGAAAATTGGATCAACTCATTAGGGGACATTCGGATCTGGTAAGGGTGTGGGAGATATGCCACAAGGAGGTGCTCTCAAGTGCCAAGAGTCTAAGTCAAATACTTAGAATACTGGAGCACATAAAACAAAAAAAAAAATTGAGTCAACTTAATCAGTTAAATCAATTAATTCTTAAATTAGTGTCTTGATTAATTCAATATGAATCTCATCATATATATAATTTAGATTATTAATCAACCAATATCTTGATTGATTTAATAACTCGTCCAATTATTAGTATACCAGTCCTTTCACTCAGAATTAAGAATTTTATGCAAAGGGATTTTGGAGACTTCCCTTAATTAATTTATAAATTCATTTTTATCCAAGTCATTTTAGTGTTAGGAACCAAAAAAAAAAAAAGAGGTCAAATTGCGTGTTAGTTGATCTGCGATCCCTTCTAGACTTTCCTTAATTAACTTATAAATTCATTTTTATCCGAGTCATTTTCGTGTTAGGACCCAAAAAAGGGTCAAATTTCGTGTTTGTTGACTTTGTTTAGAGTCATGAATGTTTGTTCGTCCACGTTAGTTGAGTACGGTGTTTCAATTATTGTCAGGAGTTTCAATTATCGTCAGGAGTAGTTGAAGCTTCAATAAAAAAATGGGACAAGTGACTATTTCTTACCTGACGTGAAAGATAAGAATGCATCCATATCTCTCTACCTCTCCCTAAAGTTTGATATTTTTTGAAAAAATAAATGACCAAATTATTTTACTAAAATAACAATAAAAGTTTTTTAAATTATATAAATAATAATTTAATTTTTTAAAATATTGCAATTCTATCAAAATCTCTAAAAAATTTATGTCATTAATAAATTTATATAAATAATTAAATTATCTTTGTTAAAAATAAAAATCATGATATTGTTATAAGTGTTAAAAATAACAAATAATAATAATAAATTTTATTTAAATAATTAAAATTTTTTTTATATTCACAACGATGTAACAATAACTATAACTTCGCATGTCTAGTTCCTAATATTACTACCGGTATTAAAAATAATAAGTTTTGTTTAAATAATCATAATTTTTCTTCTTATATTCGCAACAATGCAACAGTAAATCACAACTTTATATGTAAAGTTCATGATATTACTACAAATGTTAGAAATAACAAATAATAATCAGAAGTTTTGTTGAAATAATCACAATTTTTCTTCTTATATTTGCAATAATACAACAAGAAATCACAACTTCGCATGTCAAATTATTAATATTGCTACAAGTGTTGAAAATAATAATTAATGGTCCAAAGTTTTTTAAACAATCATAATTTTTTTATATTTACAACAACACAATAGCAAATCACAACTAAATTCTTGATATTACTACAGGGACAATTTGACCATTTATATAAATTTATTAATGACAAAAAAAATTCATAAAAATTTCAATAAAATTATAGCATTTCAAGATATCGGATTGTCATTTATATAATTTAAAAAAATTTTATTATTATTTTTTTAATTATTTTTTAAAATTTAAATCTAATAGCACCATAAATTCTGATAGAGTTTATAATTCAAGCTAAACCTAATAAGCTAGCCCAAATAAGCTCAAAAAAATTTGGAGTTGAGTTTGATAAAATTCTACTTTTTAAATTTCTGTGCAAAAAAAAAAATTCAGGCAAGCCCAAACAAGTTTGGACTTGATCCAAATATCCGAATTTAAAAAATTACATTTTAAAAAATATATATAGGTATTAATTAATTCTTAAGTTTTAGATCAGTTTTTATTAAGATATCATATATTTTAGTATACTATTATAGATGTTTTTAAAATATTAAAAATATTTATATTATCATATTTTTTATTATTTTTAATTTACAAAATATCTCAAAAAATATTTTAAATGTATTTTAATATTGATTTTTAAATGTTAAGACCCGCATATTCCTTTTAAAAAATTGATCTTCTACATCATTTAATTATCCCTAGAAATATATTTTATATTTTTTATAAATTAAAAAAATTAATTTGAGAACAAAAAATTAAATTAAAAGTAATTTTAATAAATAAAAAATGATTATTTAGGTATGGGCTAGACTAAAGAGGTTCGAGCCAAGCTTGGCTGTTCATCCTTTTCTGTAAGTTCAAACTTGCCCAACCCGAATATACCTAGCCTACCTGAATTGCTAGCTTTAGAACCTGAATTTATTTATTATGTAAATTATTCTATCAACTTTCAAAAATAGTGCAATATAACTCTAATTATTAATAATAATTAATTTTGATCGTTAATTAAAAAATGATAGAAAAAACATCAAAATTATAGAAAAGTTAATTTTTTGGTCCTTGTCAATAATTTTTGGGCCCTTTATTATTTTTTAGCCCTTTTTTATAATTTTTTAAATTTTTTTTATTTTTTAATCAACTAATAGTTAAAATTAACTTTTGTTAATGGCAGAAATCATATTACACTGTTTTTTAAAAGTTAAAAAATAATTTATATAATGAATAAGTTCATAATTTATAGTTCTATTGGATCTAAAATTTAGGAGATAATTTGCTTATTTACTTTTTTAAATTGGCCATTATGGTTTAAGAATTTAAATTATATATATTCATATTAAAATAGTTTAATTTTTACCATTTTATTATTTTCATAAACTTTATGTTTTTTATTGCAACAAGTTTCAATATATATATATATATATATTTAACTAGCCTTTACTCCCAGCATTATATTATACTAATTTAATCTTATTCAACCACAGAATGTTTAATCTAAATTATCTTTAAATAGATAAATAAATGAAACATATGTTACACTAAATTTCTAAAAATATCTCTATAAATAATTTTTGTTGTAATAAATGTTCCATGGGGCAAGAGAATTTTCAACCCTTCCTTACTTTTAACTCTTGATAGTACTACATATAATTAATTGTGTGAAGACAGGCTTCAGTAAATACAATCCAACATTTCACAATGACTGTCTTTGACTCATATTGATTGTCTTTACAAATGAAATAATAATAAAAAATTGCCTTCTTTGCAAATGGAAGGGCCATTTATTTTATGAAAGATTTATGTCCATTTGATAAAATTAACACTTTCTCATTTTGCTTCAAACCATTTAAGGTGATGACTTTCATGACATTTCTTTCAACATGAGTGGTACGTAACATTGTACCATTATATAGGTAATTGCCTTCCTATGTTCCTAACAAATTTATGCAAAAAATATCTTTTTTTTTCTTTATATGCTAGAATCTATATATATATAATAGAAGAATAACAAGTACTTCTCTGAGCTTGACACGTAAGCATTTTTCAAAATAATGCAATTTTAAGTTACCTACCTCATTAGTAATTTCAAAAAATATTTTTTAAAAAAGTTATCAACATCATTTCTGAAACTAACAAAAATTATTTTCCTTATTTCAAAATACTCTCTCCCATGATATCAATTTTCAACCATGACTTCTAACTAATTTGCAGTTTTTAATGTTAATTTTAAACATTTTTGAAAAATTTTAGTATCATAACTTCCTCACTCCATATCCTATTTGTAAAATTAACTTAAATTTTTAATTATAATTTAAAAGTTCAATTTGAATATATTATTTATAATTTAGATATACTGATGTCTTAGTTTTTAAATTTATAATATGGAAGCTACCATGATCAACTTTACCTTATCCCTAAGTATTCTCACTTCTTTTTTCAAAAAAATTAATATTCTCACCATTTTTTGTGATCTTATCCATTAACATACCTTCTCAATTAATTCAAAATTTAATTTTAAATTTTAAAAATCTTAAAAAATTTTAAACATAAAAGCCTCCCCACACCTTAATCCCGTTTAGAAAATTAATTTTAATTATGAAACATGGGTTCCACCCACACATCCCCATATAAGAATTTCAAACATAATAACCTCCCCACTTTTCAACTATCTTTGTTTTATTTTATACATGTATTTTATGCGGAACGTGGAGACAGTTGGTCTAATTTGTGCCTTTGTAACTCCTCCTTGCCAAGGAGTTGAGTGAATAATTGTCAGTTATACCTCTAAACACAGAAATCCATGAACAAAGGTGATGGGCAGTTACAAGCATTTGTGTACTTTTTTGTCAATGCATATTTGAGAAGGAAGTCCATGTTTATTGAGAATCCAAAGGGAAAAGCAATGAACAAATCATAGAAGAAGAGGTAATATTTTATAAGTGGGTCACTTTCAATAGGTAACTTGCTAGAAGGAACCTACTTTATGATTTAGAAACCTGTTGCTTTGAATATTTTGATCTCAATTGTAATTAAAAACTAATACATATGTTTAAACTTCTCAAATGTCAAGGACTTAGTTTCTTCCTTTTTTTTTGTTCTTCTATGAAAGAATGCAAGCTAGTGAAGTCTTTTATCATATAAATGTTACATATATAGGTCAATCCAAGACATGCTTATAATGCTCCAAGATGGTTTCTCCCATAACTTGGACACCTCAAGTGTTTTCTCAAAGAGGTTTTTGTGTTATCATTTGAACATTTAGGTTTAAGTTTCTTATCTTATATTGTCATTGTTGTTTTTAATTCCAATTACTTATTATAAATTATAAGCCTTGTCCAAATCTCATCTCTCTCTTTTTATGCTATAATGTATAATTTATAATGTTTTTTAGCATATATATTCGATGGCAAAAAGACAACAAATAAGAGTATGTGATTCAAGATCTCTAATTTCAAAACTAATGATAGATAGTCTTTACATTTGATTTGTCTTTATAGTATTATTTGCTTGTGTTCAATATTAGAATCATGAAATGTGTCTGAGGGTAAGATACTATTATTAATTTTTACTTTAGACTTTTGGTGTCTTCCTTTGGAAATTAAAATACTATTGCTAGCATTGCATGATTGCAATACTTCATATTACATTGGGAAGTTGTCTCAAGCATGAAAGGTAAATTTAGATATGAATTTAACTTAATTTTTAGGTGCATATTCTCTTGCACATTGTTTTGATTTAATTCTCATAAGTTTTGAAGTATTCTTTTTCATCTCCTAACATTATTTTAAGGGATTATAGAAAATTTTAGATGGTCATTTTTCATTGTTTAGCACAGGAATATATTATCATCTTCCATGGTTTAGCTTGTATGTGAAGTCGTATAGGATTCAATTTACAAAATTATTGGTAATTGATGAATATAATTGATGTTTATTTTTTCATTCTGGTAACTTCATACCTCATGATCTAATAACTTCTTAACTCCATAATCCCTTTTTAGATGAAGTTAGTTATTTAAAGTATTCTACCATATCTATATCTAACTGCTTATATATACACGGGATACACACACAAATATATATATATATATATTAAAGTATTCTATCATATCTATATCTAACTGCCTATATATACACGGGATACACACACAAATATATATATATATATATATTATCTAATTAACTAATATTATTTTATTAATTAACTTATCACCCGTGCATAGCACGGGCATATGTTAGTTTTAATAAATAATAAGAGATGACATTTCAAGAGTAGCAAAATACCACTTCTTTTTTTTACTAAATTAATATTTTATTCATATCAAAAGTAAAAAAGTGACGTTTTTAATTAAAAATGTCACATTTCTACTTTATTAATGATTTAAATTTTTACTTTATTAGATTAAATAATTATTTTATTATTAATTTTAATTAGTATAACTATTATTTAATAGGTAAATAAAGAGAGGTGGTATTTTTAAATTTTTTATTATTTAATTATTTTTTATAAGATAAATATTATTTTATTATAATTTATTTAATGAGTATTAATTATTAATATATATTATTATTTAATAATTAAAAGTAGAGATGTGGCATTTTTTAAGCTTGAAAATTCCACATTTCTTTTATGTTTTTGATTTAGTTTTTTTATTAAATTAAATAATTATTTTATTATAATTTATTTAATTAATAATTTTAATTAGTATATCATATTATTTAATAAATAAAAGTAGAGAACTGACATTTGCTAAACTTCAAAACACCACTTCTATACTCTGTTATTAATTTAGTATTTTATTTTATCATATTAAATAATTATTTTATTATAATGTATTTAATTAAAATTTATAATTAATATATAATGATATTTAACAAAATACATGAAGAGATGTGGCCTTTCCAAATCTTATCAAATGTCACCTCTCTTCTTTTTTTCATACTTAATTATTTGTTTATAAAATAAAATATTATTTTATTATAATTCATTTACTTAATATTAATTATTAATATATATTTATTTAATAATTAAAAAGCAGAGAGGTGGAGTTTCTTGAGTTTGAAAATGTTACCTCTCTATCCTATTATTAATTTAGCATTCTTATTAGATTAAGTAATTATTTTATCAAAAATTATTTACTTGATAATTTTAATTAGTATATTATATTATTTAATAAATAAAATCAAAGAGGTTATGCTAGAATTCAATCTAATAACTGACGAAATGCCTCTATTAAAATAGTTGAATCACCCAAAAAATGAAACTAAAATCAATATATTATAATAAAATAAATATATTACTATCTAAAGTTTTAAAAACTTTACTATTCATGAAACTACATAGTAATTTTTTCTTAAAATTTGATCAATTTATTAAAAATATATTGTAAGTTCTATGGCTGACACGATGAGAAATTCACAAAAGTGTAGCACCGGAAAGGGGAGAAAAATTTTCTATATTGTGAGTTAAATAATTTGAGTCATTTATAACTTATGAATACTACAGTTTTTATAAATTTTATATTATATTTTTATATAAATAAATATAGCTTTATTATTAAACTATGTGTGTTTTATAATTTTTCAATATATAAACTTTCCATTTAAATTTTTCACCACAATTTTTAATTTTGACTTGTTTATATGCCAAAAATATAAAACAACAGAGGTTATTATAACACTTTTTTTATATTTTTTTTAAAAAATATAACTTTAAATTCTCTCACTATACTCGAGCTTTGTTATAGATTTATACACTTTTTTTATTGTTTTAAGTCTTTATATTTTTTTGTCCAACATTCTAAATCCCTATAACACCTCTTATGAAAGGATATAGAATATAAAAAAAATATAGAAACTTGAAATATTAAAAAAATATAAAAATTTATATCAAAACTTAAATAAAGTATAGGGATTAAAAATTATGCTTTTACATTTTTGTTTGTCGGAACTTTTCTTGTATTTGAAGAAAGAACAGGAGGATATCAAGAATCTAAAGTAGTATTATATTTGAAAGGAATTTTAAAATATTGATAGATCATACTACAAGCTTTGATCTTAATTTATGCTACATATAAATTACTTTTATTATTATATCTGGTTTTCGCATGTAATTTTTTTGTTTTAGCTTTGCTTGTTAATTGTTTTACCTTAACCCCAAGAGGTATCCTTTTCTATTTTTTTTCTTTCAATAATTAATTATTAATACTTTGACAGGAGAATAATTTTTTTATTGACACGCTTCTTTCCAATAAATTGCACGAAATATAAAATGAGTTATACAGGTACAAATGAAAATTGGTTTAAATGATTAGCATAAACTCATTCTTTAAAAAAAAAAAAGGTGAGTTTTAGAAACTAAGTTGGTGCGCTGTGCATAGGTTTTGAAAGAAAAGTGATTATCAACAAAAAAAGAAAGAAAGAAAGAAAGAATTTGAAAGAAAAGTGAAAGTAAATTTAAATATTAAAGAAATAATTAACATTTAAAATGGGTGAATAACACATTTAAGGACGATTAACACATGTTTCTGAGTAAAAAAAAAAAAACAAAATCTCCCACGCCGCCTTTTTTTTTGGGGGGTGGGGAGCTTGATCTATAACACTTTTGCCAATAGTTTTTGAATCCTAAAACATATCTTAACCTAACTTACAAAAACATTTTTTATTTGAAAATTTGTAAAATGTACTCCTTCTATTAAAAAAATATAAAATATTTTTAATTAAATCTCACTCTCAATAAAATTATTACCTATATTTAAACTAACAATATTTTTTTATATTTATTCTTAATAAATACTCTAGAATAAATATAAAGTTATTTATTAATAGAGACACTTTTAAAAAAAAATAATAATTATATCTTGAAAGACTACAAATATCTTATATTTTTTAACATTTAATTTTTTTAAAAATATCTTACATTTTTTACCGGAAGAAGTGTGATTTATGAATAACGTAGCTTGCAATAAGTTTCATTTTATATTTGTGTATTCTATGACATATTCACACAAGAAAAGAAGAAATATGGAATTTTATTTTTTTTAAAATAAATGAATTATAAATATTTGTTATCAAAAATAAAAAATAAATTCATTATAAACAAAAAAAAACTTTATACAAAATAAATTTGGATGTTTTGAAATTTAAAATTTTGTGAAGTATTTTCGCATTAAAGAAACGAATTTTCACTCTTAATATCAAGTTTCTTTTAAAAAAAAGTATTTTAAAATTATTAATATCTAAATGATACGTACACTTCCATGGCGGCCCTCTTTCTTTGCTTGAAACCAACGTTATATTGCTTCATTGAGATTAATATTGGCAAAATATATACTTAAACATGACAACTTGAAGGGGGGAAAAACAAAAAGTTTGTAAGGAAATATAAAAAATTAAAATTGTTCCTTTATGAAAAAGAAGCAGCAGCAACAAGCATGAGTTTTTCCGTTATCATGCGTTTGTCTTTGTTTGTCTCAGTTGGACTTGAATTAGCCTGGATTCAGTTAAAATTCAGCTTGACCTGAAACATGTTCAGAATCCCGGCAAATGTAGAAAATAATACAGTTTTTGTAATTTTAATAATTATAATTTAATCTTTAATTTTTGACTTGTTATAACTTAATCTATAAAGTTTTGATTAAATTTAAAATATTTTTATTTTTTATAATTTTATTTTTTAAAATATAAAAATTAATATTTAAGAGGTTGAAATTTTAAAAACTAAATTACATGAGATAAAATTTAGGGATTGATCTACAATCAAGTCAAAATTTTAAGGACTGATTTACAATCAAATTAAAATTTTAAAAAATTAATTATAATGAGTCAAAGTTTAAAAATTAAATTATAATTGAATTAAAATTATAAAATTAAATAATTAATTTTCCTTAACAACAACAACGTGTATTTGTCTCCCTTGGTTCGAAAGACCCAGAAAAGAATACACTGAAACAGAGTATTCTGAGGTTCAAACCACGGAAGGAGACGAAACTGCTGAATAAATAGATAAATAAATGAAGAAATTTGAAGAAACCTATCTCCTCCATATTTACCTATTCGAAGTAAATCAAGAACGCATCACCCAAAATATCATTATCGTGTGTGTGTGTGTGTGTGGGAGAAGATCTTTGTGTCTTTGCACGAGTTCAGAAGTCAAAATGAAACAGAGATCCAATCTATCACCACAAGAGGAGAAAAAGAAAAAGGCTAAAGATTGATCAAATCCACAGAATATGAATCCAGAAACATCTCTATATCCTCACACAAATTCACCAAAAGCATGGAAACAGATTTCCCTACAGCTCAGAAAAAAGGAAAATCTATACAAACAGGGAAACATGAGAAACAGAGGAATCGGAAACTTAAAAGGGGGGAAAAAAAGAGTTAGGGAAGAAAACCAGAGAAAGGAACAGGACGGGTGATTGAACGATTCAGATTACCAAGAGACTGAGAGGCTTCTTCTTGGGCGACCATCACTGTTTCTGCCACGTTCATGACGAGATCGATGGCCATTCTCAACAGAGTTATGCACAGTTCTATTCTCTGGATCACCATTTTGCTCTGTTTTTCTCTCTGTTCTGATCTGCTGTGCTCTGCTCTCAACCCTTAATTAGGCAGATGTTTTTTTTTTTTTTTGGTTTCTTCCACTTTACTCATTCTCAACGTACTTTTATACCACGTTGCTTTTCTCCCACTAAAGAATTAAATTTAGTTTTTTTTTTAAATTTTGCTACTTGATAAAACCTGAAAATACTAACACCACTGAGAATACTAACACCAGCAGCCTAGACTAACATTTCAAATATAAACTCTTGCGTAGTCTATGAATAGTCATTACAAATGTAAGTTGAGAGTTATATTTAAAATTTATTTTATTTTTAGTTAAAAATTATCTTATGTATAATTTTTATAATTAAAACTCGTAAATATAAAATTATTTATCAAAAACTTAACTTGTTATTAATTTATCTTCACGAACATAACAGTCTATCTCTCAAATGAGGAAGTTAATAACGTCTCAAAGACTTTTGTCAAACCCCTGAATTTTAAAGCTTATTTATTGGGATTTAAAAGTAGAGGAGGTTGTGGTCCCGTTTGAGTTTTGCGTATCGTTTTAAAATGATTAGATGATATGGGGGACGTTTAAAATATTTATATTAAATATTTTAATGAACGCAAATAGTAAATTATTGACATCTAAACTAAATTATAATCAACCGACACGCATTTAAGTGGAGGTCATGTTTCTTAATTCAAATGCTTCACCCCACTTATTTTAGGTACAAATTACATCATATTATTTAGCATTATTAATTGCTTTAAAAAAATCATTTTTTTAGAAGTTGGGTCCCTAGACTTTGAATGATTTGTATACATGGCGATGAAGACTTTCATGTACGAAGGATGCTTACAACATGCAAACAAATAAAATTGAACAAATTTGGAAAAACCAAATAAAATGTATAAAACTGGTAAGTACAGAGCATAGGTTCCCCTTTATCATGGATCGTGTGGCTCAGAGACGGACCCACGTTCGCCTCAATACTTTTAAAATGAAAAAGTAGTAGTGTAGATTAAAAAAAATTGTTCATGAAAATTTTTTCACAAAAAATTCTCAGGGATGCAATTTTCTTGGAGGCAAAATGATAATAAAGAAATGGAAAGGTTTTTGTGTACAAAATTCTCTACTGTACAAAATAGGTATACTCCTTTCATTAAAAAGTTTAAAATATTTTTTAGGTTGTTGGATGTTAAAAAATAAAAAGTATTTTTAGCATTTCAATATGTAATTAATGTATTTTTTTAAAGTGCTCTTAGTAAATAAATCACTTTATATTTATTTTAAAGTAAAATATTATATTAAATAAGAATAAATATGAAAAAAATGATGTTAGTTTAAAAACAACAAACTATTTTATTGAGGTGAGTTTCAATTAAAAATGTCTGTAAGCAAGGAGTTATATATTTTATTTAATGAAAATTAAAAAATATGATTCTAATATATATATATATATATATACTTCTTCTATTTAAAAATATAAGGTATTTTTAACTGAATCTTACCCCCTAATGAAGTAGTTACCTATTTTTCAACTAACTCTATCTTTTCATATTTATCCCTGTTAAACACCCTACAATAAATATAAAGTCATTATCAATAGGGACACTTTTGAAAAAAGATAATGATTACACCTCAAAAGATTAAAAATATCTTATATTTTTAAACATACAACTCTTCAACAAATACCTTATATCTTTGCACGGAGGGAGTATATAAATTGCTTATACAAGAGAGTTTTTTATGTCATTATAATTGTAACATCCTAAAAATTTTAAAACTCAAATTTATTTAAAAATAAAATAAAATATCTATAATTAAACTAAAATTTAAAACAATTTGATAGAGGTCTAGTTAGTTTTATTTGATTTTTAACTATAAAAAAAATTACCAAAGTTGACCCAGGCTTTTGTGCAATAATAAAAAATATTGGGCCATTTCTTGTAATTTTTTCCAAACTTTTAGATCAGCAATTTAAAGACCAGAATGATTGCAGAAAACGTAGAAAATGAACAAGAAAAGAAACGCACAAATGGGAGAGAGAGAGAGAGGAAGAAGAGAGGAGAAAGAGAGAGAGTTAGGCTTGGATCTAGGAGTCTTTGCGACCGTTGCAAGCTCGGCTACATAATAGGTAAACTCTCTACTTCAATCCTCTTCTCTTTCTCTTGATTTTCTTCAATTTTTGGAAGAAAAATTTTTTTAATTTTGATCCCAAAGGCTTTATTCTTGTAAGCTTTTGTTTCTTTGAATCCTATGAAGCATGTTTTGAGTTTCTATATAGTGATCTAATGTTTTGAGTGGATAATTGGATGAAAAGAGGTGTTTTGGGTACAAAATAAACCCTGAGAAATTGGGTTTTTGCTCTTCAATGGTTTAAGCTTATTGATTTAGTTATAATTTTACTATTTGAGCCTAATAAGATTTAAATTAAGGTTTGGTTTTCATTATAAGGGCTAATGGTGAAAGTTGGTGACACTAGGTGGAGGTTTTTAATTGATAAAAAATTATATAAATTGAAAATTAGCCTAGTGATGGCTAATAAATGGTTTTAGTGGTTAAGTGATACTATGTGAATGGTTGGTTTAATATATGAACCATTGGGATGGATTATGGCTCATAGACCCAAGTTGTGTGGTATGAGTTATAGTCTTCATTAATGCTATTTGACATGATAAATGATGTGGATCACTTATATGTTGTAGGGATTGTTGGTGGAATTTGTTCGGAAATTAAGGAACAAGCCAAGTTCTATTTTATACAAAAGGAACCCTTTTGGTACCAAAGGGTTGAGGTAACAGGAGAAATTTATATTTTTTATTACTTTATTTTAGCTATTTTTGAATAAATATTACTAGCTATCATACATTACATGTTTTAAAAGATTAAATGTGTTTTATAAGGGATTATGGGGTATTAATTTGATTATAGTGCAAATATGTTTTCTAATTGTTTAACAACAATGTTTTTATGGAAACGAAATTTGTTTACATGTATTTTAATCATAAAGAATAGAAGTTGCACTTAAGAAAGTGTAACTAAGTAAGGTACATTAGATAAGCTAAGGAACCGTTTAAGGGAGATTTATAAATGTTATATTACCTTAGAGTGTTGAAGTGGTCAATACTCGGGAAAGGTAAACAAGAGTAAAAGGCATGATCTCGGTGGGAGTTTACCAATGAGAAGGTGTGGATTTTTGATATTCTATGGCACACTGTCAGTACTCAGTATTGTCTTACGTATTGTGGGCTCAGTGCACTAAAGTGGTTAGTGTATTGAGTGTTCGACACCTCTCAGTAGGGGAGGGAATCCGACATATGAAGTGTGAGAATGAGTGCCTAATCCAAGGTAGCCCTCACATGGAGAGTAAGTCGGGCTAGCTCTGGGAGGGAGTTAGCTTTGACTGCTTAGGATTCACGTCGAAGGGGTATAGGCGGTTCAGTGGATTAGATCATGCCTTAGATTATGTTTTGTGCCTGTGGAGGTACAAGTAGGTATAAGATTTACCTGCGAGTTAAAGAGTGCCAGGGGGTATTTTATTGGTCATGAAAGGCCATATCGGCCTAGGTCATGCATTCATGCATTTTTTAATGGCTAAATTATATACTATGTTGAATTTATTATTTATTTATTTGATTATGGCTTACTTTGTAATAGCCCTCACCCCTTTCTTTTCAATATTCTAGGTCCAGGCGAAGGATCCAGTGGTGGACGGGGAAAGGAGCAAAGTTAGGGGTTTGCTTGTGATTTGTAAAGAACTGCAACCCCTTTCTTTTGAGTAAATATATTGTAACATATTTAGGATTAAGGTGCCAGTAGGATATGATTATGTATGTGTGTGTGGATTGTGTGCTTGTGTATGAATTTTTATCTGTTTGTAGACTTGTGGCTAGGAAACTTGGTTATGGTGTGTGGTTTTGATGAATTTACTTAATAGACCAAGTTTCTATTACAAGCAGATATTTATTTTGATGTGTGTGTGTGTGTGTGTGTGTGTGTGATTCTATAAGCAAATGCAAAGTGGTTGTATTGCAAATGGTGTGCTATGGGCAAACATACACCTTAGATAGAGAGAGTGGGTGCGTAGGCCCCACAAGGAGCTCTGAGCCAAATAAAAATGTTTAGCATATGTATTTATATAAATACATGGTATTTGAATTGATTTGTGACCATTCTTGTATGATTTGTGCATTTTGAGGGTTTAAGGTCCATTTTGAGAAATGACACCCGGATGGTCAAATTTTGATGTATAGGAGTTTTCCATCATTTGAATATTCTATCATGTGTTTTTAGTCTTATTTGACGTGTCCAAAGTGTTCCCACAGGTTTGTGACCATTAGGATGAGATTTGGATAATTTTAAAAATGGTTTTTACCAAAAAGCTGCACTTTTGCATCCGGGTGTCCAAATCTTAATCCGACCGTTGGATTTCTTTAAAATTTGGGTCACAAATAAAACCTTTTATAATCTTCGTGTGGGATTTAGAATCATGTCGATCGGATATTGGATGGAGAAACGGCGCACTCCAAAATTTGGTCTGGAGGTGCTGTTATGACAGCATTTCATTGCTGTCATGACAGCTACAGTAGTGATATTGTAACCTGCACAAAATTCAATCTGTCTATTAAATCTTTTTCAAATTTGATATGCTAATAGTATTCTTTAAAAGTGACATGTGGGATTTGGAATCACTTCGATCGAAGGTCGGATAATGAAATGGTGCACTCCAGAAGTTGGTCCGGAAGTGCTGTCATGACAGCAAAAGTAACCAAATTTATAACATGTCTAATTTTTAATCCGACCGTTGGATCTTTTTGAAATTTGATACACTTATAGTACCCTTTGAATTTGACGTGTAAGCTTTAAAATTTCTTCAATCGGAGATCGGAAGACAGAACGGTGCCTCCTTGAAGTTGACTCGGGAGGGCTGTCATGACAGTAATTTAATGCTGTCATGACAACATATTTTTACCCTTCTTTCACCTAACTTGCTTCCGTGCGCTATAGGTAGAACCTATAAATTTTTTTAAAATGCTCTAAATGTTTACTTTGTAATTGTGTATTTGTTTAGTAATTTAAATGGTTTGTTTCCTAAGTTGATTTTAGGATGAATTCCTTAACCACACTTAGCTTATTTGAATTGTGTGATTTTTGAATAACACTCGAGGCAAGTGTTACAATAATGCTATATTCTTGTGTTGTTTTTAATATTTAATTTTACTAACTTATATAATAAATATAATTATATACATTTAACATTATTATTGACAAACATATAAATATTTATTTTAAGTATAAATTATGCCCCATTAATTTATTTTTCTAGGTTTGTTTCTAGTGTGAGTCAGCCATTTGTTCCACAAATATCCATTTATGATTTATCCAGTTTGGGGAGCACATTTTGTACATCAGGGGTCGTGAAATAATCTGGATAGTTTAAATTTAATTTAGAGAGTTTAAATGTAAGTACTATTTTTTAAAAAAGAAGAATTTATAAAATTTTCAATAAATTTTTTAATTTCCAATATGTACCATCCATATTTAATCAAATTAGTTCAAATTTAATATTAATTTTTATAAATTGATGATACTAATTTACTCTGTACTATTTAAATTTAAAATTTTTAACTTATTATACTATGAGATTCAAAACAGTTTAGAGTAAATCTGTATAGTTAATTTTTAAAAATTATAAATAATAATATTAAATTTAAACTAAGCTGATTAAATATAAATTATAAATATTAGTAATTAATAGATTTAATAAATTTTATAAGTTTTTAATTTAAAAACAGAAAAAAGTAATTAAATCCGAGCCTGCACAGAATATTTCAAGGCCTCATTGGCATCGAGTGTGCTCCCCCCGTTTTATCACTTAGTTTTCGACCAATAAAAACAACAATAATCAAAGCTATTAGATGCTACAGTAACATGTCACCAGAAACTTTGCACGCTAATTTATAAAATTTTATTAAATAATAAAATTCTATATTTTTTAAATTTTATTATTACAAGCTTGAATAATTCATGTATTCTCTGGAATCTTTTTTGTTGAATTGTTTCTGCAATATTAACATATTTGCTATAAACATTTAATATTTTATGCCTGCGAATTTTTTTCCTCAAATTTTATGTCATCTACTTATCTACGTGATTTTTTGTCACAATTTTCTCATATTATAAAATCATGTTTAAAAATATTAAAAATTGACAATAAATTATAAATACTAAAAGTGAAGCATTTAAATATCAGCTTGTTACTTAAATATGCCATTGCATATTTGCATGAAAGTAGTTTTGGACATTGGCCTCAGCAGAGTAGTAGGGGCATAATAAACAATTGATGCATGCAAGACACGGGATTGAATCTGCTTTTTTTTAAAAAAAAAAACATTATCTATTAATTAATTAATTTAATCTTGACTTCAGCAAACATTTAATATATATAAATTATATATGAACAGTACAACACCCACAATTGAAGTTTCATGTGTGCAATTGTGCATATCTATCCGGAAAGAGACGATGATTTGGCTTGAAAATTGAAAGGAATCTTTGGAGCCTGCCCGTGATTGTTCTTGTTAATAAATAAAAAAGCTTATTCTTTTTAAAAAATTATCCTAGTCCACACTCACAATAGTGAATAAGAATGCACGCTTATCTTATGAATATTATAATATTATATAAATATCTATCATTTCAAATTTTTTAAAATTTTGTTGATTATCATAATATCTTTCAACTATTATTATTTTATATATTTTATTTTATTTATATGATATATTTGTGTTTATAAATAAAAGGTATATTTCACATATTGAAATGAAAAAACTCTTAATTCTCTTATAATAATTTTCTCTTTCTCTCTTTCCCTACTCTCAATCTCTATTTTTGGAACACATTCTCGATATGATTGCTTTATACTTAACATCACTAGGTGGGTGTGCTTATAATTATTGGATTAGATATTAATGTTCATATTACTGAACATCTCTAATAAGAGTGAAGGCACACTCAGTTGAATATATAACAATATGACTCTATCATCAAGCGCTCTTATTATTTTATATGTTATTTATTTATTGATTTTTTTTGTTTCATTATTTTCTTCCTCCATCAATTAATCAAATAATTAAATATTGTGTGCCACATTCACAAGTATGAGGCGCAGTTCAATTTCAAAATAGTAGATCCCAAAGTTACCTAATATAACATGAGATGGATCATGAAATTATTCATATATAATATATAGTAAATTTTGAAGATATGCACATAGAAATATAAGGTGGAATATAATGTGAATTTTGAAGATATTCACAAAATTTAAAGTAAATTTTAAAACTATATATCCACAGAATACAATGCAGATCCCAAAAATATCTACATTTATTTATTTATCCTACGTACATCAAATTCCTTATTCTTAATTCATTGCGCGCGCGCGCACAATTTATTTTCTTAAATTATTCATGTATAACATAAAATGAATACACAGTTTATTTATATAAAATATAAAATAAATTTTGAAGTTATCCATATAAATTATAAAGTAGATTATGAAATTATCCACGCAAAATATAAAATAAATTTTGAAGCTATAACAAAACATAAAGGAAATTTTAAAAATATATAATTCAGTTATTTATTTATTCTATAATTTTTTGTTATTTTATAATCAAGAATCATACTATCATACCTTAATTTGTTTATTTTATTTATTATAGTTATATCTCAATTTCTTATTTCTGGTTATATAACCTAAGATTACCAGCATTGCGCGCGCGCGCGCCCCTCTCGTTGTTGTTCTTAACTTCCAATACGCGCATATATTGTAACACACACACACATTTCGTTGCTTCTTCTTTCTTTCTTATATTTTTATTTATAATATATATAAATATATAATCCATTGTTTAAATATGCGTGTATGTGTGAATATTTTATTTTCATTTATTTCATTTCCTTCAATATGCGTGTATTTGTGTTTATAAGTAGAAGGCACATCAATTCTATTCTACATATCAAAATAAAAAAACTTTTAATTCTCTCATTTTTTTTATTCTTTCATTATGGTTATCTCTATTCTTTCTCCCTCTCAATTTCTATTTTCATAACATGTGTGTGTAAACAGAATTCACTCATTTTCAACTTTCTATGAATGAACATTTTCAATTTTGTCATTTTTCAAGAAAGAAAATACGAGGCCAGCTAGGATCTTTATTGTTAAAATTTAATGATAAGGTTCAACCTAAAAGATAACTCAAAATAATGAACATGTGTGGGTAAGATATTTTTACATTTTTACAAATATTTGTATTAAAATCAGATAAAATTTTCCTTACTTTGTATTGCAAGGAAAATAAGTGCAACGCATTTTTTTAGTAATAGGGTAAGAAAATGCATATATTTTAAAAAATAAAAGAGGAGTGAAAATTTTAAATATCTGCAAGTAGTTTACACTTAAAAAACTAAAATAATAGATCTTTTTTTTTTTTTTGTGGGAAACTGAGTCAATTCATGCGTAGAAAAAGAAAAAGAAAAACAAAACGATTACAATGAAATGGCCTTTTAGTACCAACACTGAAAGCCCCCACAACAGTCCAGCTCCAGCACATGGAAAACATCAACAGATCTGGGGAAAACAAAAACGGACAAACAGAGGAAAGACCAAAGTGCAGAACAGAAATGACATCCACAGATGCTGACTGAGTCGCCGTTGTCGAAGATGAAGTAATGTTACTGATGCAGATCATAGCTATGAAAGTAACGAGTTCATAAACCGGGCCATTGAAAACGGTGGTAAGTCCAGTGAGTGAAGGATGACTGAACTGACTATCAGGAAACCGCTAATCGGTAATCAGCCCAGTGAAAGGAATCCCGTAGGATTTGAAAGGCCAACGCACAAACAGCTTTGGTTTGATTTGAGAACCACCGACATGACCCATAATGAAGCAAAGACACTGACAGCAATCGTAATCAGCCCGCAATCTGAAGATGCCAAAACCAGACAATAATTTGTCTCTTTAAAATGTTTGACCCATGACTCGATTAATCTTCTTCTTCTTCTTCTTCTTCTTTTTACTTCAAGGTTTTCAATTGCTATGTAATTTCTTTAACCAGAAAACACGCTGAATTTCATTCAAAGGTATCAAACAAACAGCACCTAGAAAACAAATATCCATGAGCAAAACACAAAATACTGACCCAAGAAAAGAAGCTGTTTGTGTTTGAACAACAAATATCCAGGCGTGCCAAAAATGTTGAGTCTCAATTAATAATAAAAGGGGTTCCGATTTTTTATTACAGTTCACTTAAATGTAAAAGATATAGAAAACTTGATAGAATAAGTGTTTTTGATTTTTATTTGAAATGAAAAAATGTTACAAGTTTAAGTTGAAAGTAAGAACTAACTGCTAAACCTAAAAAGCTATGAATGCATAATGTGAGTTTTTGTTGAGTGTTGACTGTCCTTCTTCAATGTTTTCATATTTATTTATAATGTCAGAGTGATGGTAGCTTCTCCCTTAAAACCTAGAACATTCTGCCGAAGAATAAGAGATCCTGCAAAACTCACAGCACGGTCTTTACTTAGTGTTCTCCATTTTTGGCAACTTATCCCGTCTCATCGAGATATTTTGGCATGATGATACTGCTCCTGTGGATTCCGAAATCACTTGGCATCATGTTTTTATGTGCCAACGGTCTAATATTTGTAACTGACGAGATTTCGGCATATTCACTCTATCGTGGCTTTTTATTGAGCTCGAGGTCAGCCCCTTTGTTCAGATTGAGCCTGATTCTTCAGTCACTCAGCTCAAATAGTTTTATAACCTATTGAACAACGTATCATATTTTAACCCAAACAAAACTAAATGCAAGCATCTCAACAGAAAGATGGCTGGTAATAGAAACACCGGCCTCAACTTCTGCCTCATATCATGTGTCATCCCTTTCCAAGGTCAAAGCCCACAAAGGATTTAACATCAGAACTCCTACAAGTTTTGGTCCATTTTCTTGCGCACTGAACAAGGCTCAGAATTGAGAATGTCTGATCCTACCTTTTCTAAATGGTCACCTTTCTTCCACTCGAAAATCTATTCACAACATTTGAGGTTTTCATTTCAAGACTGCCAAATCTTTTACTATCAACTGTGATTTCAGCATATGGTTTCTACAAATTAATTGCCCCAGTTAATGCCTCCCTTTCCCAATATCAATTAGCTCTAGTAATGCAATAGGAATTTTTAAGATTATTTCTTTTCTCTTTTTATGAATGTTCCTTTTAGTTTTGATGACCAGATTCAGTCACCATTGAGCTTTCATTCTCTGCATGTATATGACTCATCTTCACTATCAAACAGCCCCTTCTAAACTCTACCCCACAAGTCATCAGATTCTGAACTGATTTCAAGTATTCTTGATAATCAAGGCAAGATTGAATTTTAATTGCAATGTACTTTACTTGTCCTTGAACGAACTTAATACAGCAAATTAATTGACACTTGCTAATTTGAAATTTCAAGCGTAGCATTACCCATAAGCGAAAATACTTATAATCTCCCTTAAAAGCCAAAGCTATTAAAAGAATTCTGTCAGAAATGATTGGCAATTGGTGATTTAGTTATAGATAGGAAAATATGACATAAAAATATTAATTATTACGGCGTTATCTAAAATAACATATAATATTATAATCTGAACAAAAAGATATTATATGATTTTGTATATCACATCTTAGTTGAGTCAAGAAAAATTAATACTCTATAACCAAGGGCATGTGATTAAGTAGTAAGGGCTCATTCTCCCTTAATCAAGTATCAGGGGTTCGATCCCTGTTTGGGTATGAAAAAAATATCCTTTGGCCACCTCTCCCACCCTTTGAAGTGCCTGACTATGAGCGAATCCGAGTTAGTTTTGACCGTTGTTGTACTTCAAAAATGATCTGCCTAGGATACTGAATGCGTAAGCACCAAAAAAAAAAAAAAATTGCACTCTCGAAGTACTATGTCATCCACACCAATAAGAATATTCCAAATAAAATAAAATAATTATTTTCTTAACTTTTTCAGCGCACATAAATTCTCTCTTCCCATATATATATATTCTCTCCACAGTGTACCATGTTTTGGACAAAGCACAAGTAAGGTTGCATTATGGGAGGATGTGATAATTGCTCTAGGTTAGTGGTAGTGGGGAATGGGGATACCTTCATCTTTAGTTCGTGATTTGCTCCTTAGCAAAATTTATTTATTTTAAAAAACTATAAACATGTAAAATGAGTAATCCACTATTAAAAAAAGTATCGAGTGTTATTTCTTATATGAATATCAAGGTTTGACACACAAAAAACGAATATCAAGGAATAAACTGTATATATTCATCATATATAATAGTAGTCAAACTTCTGAGATGCAACTTACTATTCATAAATGTATATTAGAAAGTCCAAAAAGTAAACTCATTCACACTTGTAAAGAGGTAAACAAATTGACGCTAGTGTTGGAGAAAATATTCTCATTAATCTCCTTTGTCAAACCATTTTATAAAACAAATAAAACTAAAACATCTCATTCCTTCCTTTAGAGAAGAAGAAAGCCTTGCGTGCATCCTTGCATGTTGCTATGCATCATGAAATGCAAAAGCCTCCAAATTTCAACCGAACTGATCCTAAATAGATTCATGTATGCAATTTGACCAAGAATTGAGCTTATCAAGGAAAACAGATGGGAAGACAAGGAACATCAATTCATAATGTAATAGTATAATACAACACATATCAATAAAAAGCACCACCACATGAGCAGGAAAGATCAGACAATAACATACAAGCAGGATGGACTCTCAATGCATAAGAAAAATCCAATCACAGAATCCTTCACTCTTGAGATTTAAAGCTTTTTTCCACATCTCCTGCAACCTATCAACAACCCAGCTTATAATATTCAACTTAATCGAAGAAAACAAGCCTGATTTGTCCCCTGGCAGCTATACAGTTACATAGCATAGATTATCTCTCCACTGCTCTCGATATCAAGGTCAGGATCTGTCTCCTGGTCCTCGTCCATGTCATCATCGATATCCAAGCTACCTGTAAGATACTGGTTGAGAGACTGAGTGCCAGCTGCTGGAATTGTAGCCTCAGAAATTATCTGCATGATTTCTTCAATGCTCTGCATCGGTTGATCAGGCTCTTCAAACTGATTGTTCATTGTCCCCTCGTCCATGAGATCAGCTGGAAGATTCTTTAGAAACCACTCATGGTTTCTAATATCAGGCATGGTTATCCTCTGTTTTAAATTGATGTAAATTTCTAATGAGATGATCAAAGCCTTCATCTCTTAAAAAGACAAATCATGTAGCACAATTGGACAAGACTATAATTAAAAATCCAATTCTTTTCGAAGAAGTCAAGTACATACTCAAGACATATATATTTAAACAACTAAAATATATTAACCTGTGAAGGGTCAGCAACAAAGATCCTTGATATCAGATGACAACACTCAGGCGATATATGAACATAGTCAGGAATTGAGTACTGGACATTCAAAATCCTCTGCAAGAAATATCCAAACAGATTAGGCATACTATCTCCATCAAGTTACCAGTGAGCGAAAAAGAAAGTGATGAATTACATGTATTGTCTTGCGGAAGTTTTTTGGTTCATCAGGGTCCTCAAAAGGATATGCACCAACCAACATGACATATAAAGTTACCCCACAAGACCACACGTCTGCAATCTGAGTCATTTAAGCAACAATATCATCAGTACAATGTATCTATTACATAAAGTAACAAATGAAAACTATCCTGAATGAGATGCTTGTGCATCACCATCTAATCTAAATTTTCATGTATCTATGAGTACAGGATCAGGCATGGTATTGCCCACAAGCCTTTAAGACTTTGCTTCTAACCATAAATGAAAGCTAACGCATAGTTCAGAACTTCCAAATGGGAAAAAGAATTAGGCAAACCTCTGTGATTCTCTAACCGTCCCTCTCTTCCCAACACCAACAAACACAAAAGATCTTATCATTGGGGAACATTAAAATTAGAGTGGGGAAGACAAGAAACTTGACAGTAAACAATCAAAAGAATGAATTAGACCCCAGAAAATTGCTTAACTTGTCCTTTCTTTTTTCCCACCCGATCATAGAAGCCAAGGAACTAATTCATGGGTGGTTGTAGTCACACATAACTACTTCCAATAAAAAACAGAAACAGTAAATTCTGTATTATAAAATAAAAAAAGGAGCGCATCCTAAGCGGAAATGCTTAGAGTCGCTAGTCAGATGAGTTGTCTCCTGGTGATAGAAGTTACATATACCTTGCCATCATATTCCTTCTTCAGCAACACTTCAGGAGCAATGTACGCAGGAGTACCAACGGTAGATTTTGGTTGTGAATGGAGCACCGACGACTGCAAGAGTAAACCATGGTACAAGATCCAAGGAGATTACAACTTGATACACCAAAGACAAGGGAGATAGAAAGAGAATATTTTGGTCTACAAGAAAAGCTACTTTTAATTAAACTTTCTAGATAATGCTCTTTTCCCAGTTTGAGTGCAACAATCTGAAATATCAGGTTTATAGCTGTTGCTCCACATAAGAAATTTGAAGAAGAAAGTATACCTTTGAGTATCCAAAATCACAAATCTTCAAACGTGGAGCTGGACTTCCATCTAGCAATGTGTTCTCCAACTTCAAGTCACGATGGCATACTTGCTTTAAAGTGAAAAAGACAGAACAGTGAAAATCAATTCAAAGATCTCACTAGGTCTTCTGGGCAGCCCAAAAGAAAGAAAGAAAAAAAAATTAGTCGAGCAAAGAAAGAGGAGGCATTTGGCATACGGTGTACATCTAGGATACATGCCAATGTACTAAATGCCCCCTAAATGTGCTACTTAATCTTGCATACCATTGCATGACAATAGCTAACCCCTGATATAAGCTGTTGGAAGAAGAACCGCGCCTGCAACACCACACAATCCACATTAAAGGTGACTGACACATCACAGAACAAACACACTGGTTTAATGGAAAAGAACCTCGTCCTCACTGAACCGCCCTGCATTGCATATTCGTTCAAATAGCTCCCCTCCAGAAGCATATTCCATTACAATAGCTAAATGTGATGGGGTCAATATGACCTACAGTCAAAAGGACAAGTAAGCTAGCAAATACTTCCATGATAGGAAGAGATATGATTGACAATGGGTTGTACAGACCTCCCTAAACCTGACAATGTTAGGATGCCTCAGTGACCGGTGATTTATAATTTCCCTTTGTACATTTTCATCTATCTGTTAAGAAACAAGTAAGATTACTGATCATCACCAAAGCAACATAATATCTGTTAGAGTGCAACTGTACCAAAAATTAGGAAGTCCACAGCTTAGTACATTAAGTCCAATGAGTTGAATAACTTCAAGCAATGAGGAACCATGGGGAAGATACGGCGTACAGAGAATATTTCAGGACAACGTTTCATTTTTCCATCATGTGTTAGTAACCAAGGATACTGCTCATATTTCTAAGCCATCCATTAAGAAGCTACTACATGCATACAGCAGGCACAATACAAACCCCAAGAAATAAAAGAATATCAATAAATATAAGTAGAATAAAAATTAATTTAAGAGCTAACTAATGCTCAAACCAAAGATTCAAGACATCATTAAACTGCAGTTACAAGTAGAAAAAAGAAAAACAATTAACTTCTTATGGCAAAAAAAAAAACGCAGACAGTTCTCTGGGACTCAAATTCTATTTAAAAGGAACGGGTAACGGAATGTATGAGTCCCGAAACCGATATGGTTTTAATCAGGATGTAATTCGTCACCGGAGATTTTCGACTCTTTCAATTACCAAATAAGTAAATATCTGGCATCCACTTCAGGTAACCCCAAATAGAAAAGACGAAATAAATAACAAGGACACTAACCTTATCACCTCTCTCAATATACTTCACAGCAACGAGTTCCTCCGTCTGCTTGTCCCTCATAAGCCTTGCGACCCCAAAATTGCCAGACCCAATATCGCGCACGAGTTCATATCGATCGCTGTCATGCATGATCGGCATATCCATTCCTGGCCCAACTGTGATGGCCGAACGATCCATTTGTGCCTCCACTGGAAACCCCCCCTTATGTAGAAATCTCTAAGAAGCTCGGTTCTCACATTATCATCTCAACAGATGAAAGGAAGAACCCCAAAAACCTCAATCAGATCGAATAACGAAAAGCCAGCGAAGTTTGACGCGGTGGAACCTAGACCACTGGATTAGATGAGACGAACAAGGGCTGGAAGTGGGTGAAGAAAGGGATCAAAAAGATGGTTTTGAGCCCGTGAAGCTTCACCAACCTGAAAGGGTACTTAAGATTTTATTTTCCAACACTTGAATATATAGTTTTGGAGTTGCAGAAAGCGATGAGTGATTGATGATGAGCTCGTGAATCGTGAACCCTTCTTATTCTGTTTTGCTCCCTGTAGATCTTTGCGCACCTTTCCTAGCTTTCCCTCCTGGAAGTTATCTTTCCCGATTTTATCCAAAACCTTTCTGAGAGAGAAGGACTAAGCAGATATTTTTAGCTGGGCAGAGAAATTATCAGTAGTTTTGTGTCAAAATCAGTGAGATCCAACTGCGAAGACAGAAATAGCCTTGGGCATTTTGAGGAAGACACAAATGGTCAACTCTGTGGTTCGAGTTTGGGGTTTGGAGTTTGGAGCCAATGACCATAATGCAGTTCAGAAAGGGTGATCAAAAGTGGAAAGAAAAAGAGGTTAGGCTCACCAAAGATAAGGTGCACAGGAACGTGATGTCCGAAGGGAAAAAACATGCACTCTTTCTAATTTCTTTTAATTGAATATTGATCGCAGATAAGATAATATTTTCATGAAAAATCTATTTTGTTTATCTTCAAAATAAAGTAAAGATAAAATAATTTATATAAGATTAATGAATATAAAATAGAGAATAACAATGTGCTTAATGGCTAAGTTTAGATTTCTTTTATGTAATGACCAATTAACTAATACATTCATTTTTATGACCAGACTGTGCATTTTCTATTTGATGGATATGTTAGTTTTTTGAAAAATAGCATTCAAGATCACTGTACAATATTTATATTATATAAGGATCAAATAATTTCATATTTTTATTGCAGTTCTCTAGTCCTTCTGACATATTAATTTCATAGGCAAAAACGCCAAAATACTCCTCATAGTTAAAAAAAAAAAAGAAACCCCCACCGTCGCAGGAGCAAGCAATCGGATCTCCATCAGTAGCAAGGTCGCTAGAGCCCCTGTTGCGGGCGAAGTAACTAGAGGTTGGTCCCCTACAAAATTTTATTTCAAAACTAAGGTTTTTAAGTGGCTATGGGTGAGTTTGATCCTATAACCCTTGACCACTTAAAAAATTTGGTGCGCACTAGGCCACCAGGCTATTTAATATATATATATATATATATAAAAATTATAAGTAGTAAACCAAACACAAAACTACTTCTATGTAATAATTTAATATGTATTGTTAATTTTTTAACAAAATTTATTATTTTATGAATGTCACTTGTTAATCTAACATGAACAATTATAAATTGAAGACTTCAAAACTTCACTCATTTTACTTGTTAAATGTCTCAATGTATTGTTGTCAATCACAAATAGGTTATTACCAAAATTAAACGGATACTTATCAGTGAATAACTAATACATACTGACCTTTCCTATCGATTTTTCTAACAAATATTCATTTGGTTTTGACAACAATTATTAGAACATTTAACAAGTAAAATAAGTGAAATTTTAAACTTTCAATTTATAATTATTCATGTCAGATTAATAAGTGATATTTGTAAAATAATAACAATTTATTTGAAATTAACAAGAATCTATTATAGTTTTAACAAGTTAGAAAAAATAATAAGAAGGGTTTAGTTGTGTGTGTTAGTCATTCACTGATAAGTATCCATTTGATTTTGACAACAATTTATTCGTAATTGACAACAATACATTGAGACATTTAATAAGTAAAATGAGTGAAGTTTTGAAGCTCCCAATTTATAATTATCCATGTCAGATTAACAAGTGACATTTGTAAAATAATAACAATTCGTTTGAAATTAACAAGAATCTATTATGATTTTAACAAGTTAGAAAAAATGATGGAAAGGTTTAATTATGTGTGCTAGTCATTCATTGATGAGTATCCGTTTGATTTTGACAACAACCAATTTGTTGTTGACAACAACACATTGGGATGTTTAACAAGGAAAATGAGTGAAATTTTGAGCCCTCAGTTCGTAATTATCTATGTCAGATTAACAAGTGACATTTGTAAAATAACAACAATTCATTTGAAATTAACAAGAATCTATTATGATTTTAACAAGTTAGAAAAAATGATGGAAAGGGTTTAGTTGTGTATGTTAGTCATTCACTGATGAGTATCCGTTTGATTTTGACAATAACCTATTCGTAGTTGACAACAACACATTGGGACGTTTAACAAATAAAATGAGTGAAGTTTTAAAGCCTTCAATTTATAATTATCCATGTCAAATTAACAAGTGACGTTTATAAAATAACAACAATTCATTTAAAATTAACAATAATCTATTATGATTTTAACATAGAAAAAATGATAGGAAGGGTTTAATTATGCATGTTAGTCATTCATTGACAAGTATCCTTTTGATTTTGACAACAACCTACTTGTAATTGACAACAACACATTGGAACGTTTAACAAGTAAAATAAGTAAAGTTTTGAAGCCTGTAATTTGTAATTATCCATGTCAGATTAATAAGTAACATTTTATAAAATAATAACAATTCATTTAAAATTAATAAGAATCTATTATGGTTTTAACAAGTTAGAAAAAATGATAAGAAGGATTTAGTTGTATGTGTTAGTCATTCACTGACGAGTATCCATTTAATTTTGACAATAACCTATTTGTAGTTAACAACAACACATTGGGACATTTAACAAGTAAAATGAGTGAAGTTTTGAAACTCTCAATTTGTAATTATTCATGTTAGATTAATAAGTGACATTTATAAAATAACAAATTTTATTCAAAAATTAACAACACACATTAGATTATTACGTGAAAGTGATTTTATACTTGGTTTATTACTTATAATCTTTTTTGCCACATATATATATTAAAGGGTTTGGTGGCCTAGTGGCCATTAAATTTTTTAGGTGGCCAAGAGTCATGGGATGAAACCCATCCTTAGCCACCTAAAAATCTCAATTTTAAAATAAAATGTTACCAAAGCTTCGGCGACCCTAGCGGCAGTAGGGGCTCCGACAACCTTGTTGCTGGTGGTGATCCAACGGCTAGCAATGGGAGGAGTTTCTTTTTTTTTCTTTTTACTTTAACTATGAGGGGCATTTCAATCTTTTTACTTATAAAACTAATATGTGAAAAGGACTAGAGGGCTGCAATGAAAATATAAAATTATTTGATTTTTATGTGATATAAATATTATACAATGATTCTTTGATGTTATTTTTCCTAGTTTTTTCGGCCGAACATTTTAAAAAATAGTGCGAGGGCTTAGAGTCATACAAGTGACCGTAATAATTGATGATACAATGTTATATGGTTTGAAAATTTATTTTCTGATATAATATGGTCTTGTGATGAAAAATCATTGAATAATTCAAAATGATTAAGTTCGTTACGTAAAATTACAATAAACGGTATTCCATTAGCATATAGAATAACATTTTTAATAAAGAGCGGCCGTTCTATCTCTAAAAATTACTACATTTAAAAAATAATAAAGTTCAGCATAAAACTATCCAGATCACTAAAAATAAATCGCATTATTCAAATGTACAAATAAATAGTATAACTTAGTATAATTTGATTGATTGTAACTTAATGATGCTACTCATGTAAGTTCCTAAAATTAACATCTGGTGAGGCATTTGACTTACACTATAATTCGCAAAAATTATTATAGTAAAATAATTAGAATTAAAGGAGTATATTTAGAAACAAAACTAAGCAAATTCGTTAGGGGAAAATTAGTTAAAAAGAAAGGAGGGCCCCTGTGCTCAGGTTCCAAAAAAACAACATGGGAAAGTTTCGAAGGCGATTATTATTTATAAAGAGCATTCCCAATTATATGATAAAGTAGTGTGCAAGAAAAAAAGAAAGCAGTCACAAAGCAATCCATGTGCGAATGCCAAATCTTAAAGTGACTTGCACTTAAAAAATTAAATTAAAATATGAAGGTAGTGATAAGTGATGTCATGACAGGTGGAAGCTTGTTAGGACTTTACGATCAAACAAATCATAAAATAATAAGCCCTACCAAAAGGGAATAACATTTATAATCAATCATCAACCATTGTTATAAAATCCTGTCATTCCATTCAATGAATAAGAGATGGTTATTACCTCCACCTAGTCTTATTTACAAAACAAAAAAAGAAACAAAATTTTAATTCTTTTTATAAATTATGTTATTAAGTGTTTATCATAAATTTTTTTTTATCTTTCATTAGTTGTTGAAAAAATATATTATTAAAATATATATATTTAATAAAAATAAAGTTAAAAATTTATTAATTTTTAAGACAGAGTTAATAAATTTTAAAAATATTTTTAATATTAATGAAATGTATTGAAAATAATTTATGAATAAAATTAAAAGAATATTATTTTTTGCGAGAATCCTGAAAAGGAAGTAAATGAACAATAAATATTCGAGCTAAGTAACGCTCTAGTTTCTGGTCCCTTCCTAAAGTAGTTATCGTTTCTCGATTTTTTTAAATTTTTTGTTTGACTTTGGGTTACTTACAATATAACAACCAAATTAATACATATAAAATCTCTTTCTCCTCAATGTACACGCACACACTCTTTCCCATTTTATTTTGGGTTGTCCATTCTCTTTTAGTAACCTCATTCCACCTACACTACATAACAACCCTGACTTGCTTGTCTCTATCTCCCCAGTTCTCTATATGGTTATATCTACACTTGATTACGATCCATCTTCACACTCACACGATAAGAACAGTAAGTGAAAACACGATAAAAACAAGATATTTAAAGTAATTATAATTTTAAATCATTGAAATATAGAGAGAATTTAAAATTATAAAATAATTGTAATAAAAGATAGATTTGAATTTAAATAAAATTAAATTTTTTTAATTTTTGTATATCTAAATAAAAAATTTAGACTGAATACAAATTTAAATTCAAATTTTCATTAATCTAAACGCTCCATTAAAATTAAATATTGTTGATTCCTAAAAATAGGGTAACCTTTTTATTGTGTTTGAAAAATATGGAGTGCATGACGCTTGAACCAACCAAGTATATAGCATGAATGTGTGAGTGTGTATCATGTATATTCAATATAAGATGAAGAAATTATACATTGTAAAATAAATCCATATGAGTTACAAATGAAAATAAAAAGGCTTTTCATGGAAAAAAAAATAGAAAATATGAGACCAGCCTGCCCTGCCTTTACCTGACCTGGGCTAGACAAATTTAAAAAAAAAAAAAAAGAAACCCAAAAGAAAAGAAAAGAAACAAATGGGATTTTTGGGAGCACTGGAAAAGCGCACTTCAAATCAATTGAATGTTATTGGGTACGGCCCAAAACTGGAGTATCAAGTGGTCCTAATGTTACAGGATTACTATTGGGCCTAGATTGTGGGCCAAACCTAAGTACAAGACACATTTCAGCCCAGCATTACCCCTAATGGGGTTTATTGCTCTTATGCTCAGAGTTTTTCACCCACAGGGTCTTCATGGTCTGACATTAAGCGCAATGTTAGCTTAATTTATCATTCTTTCGTGGGAGTTCGCAATATTGAAATACATTTTTAATGTTATAAATGTACAATGTAGTTAACTAATTTTCGAAAGTTAAAAAATTGAGTAAGTTTATTAAACGTGAGAGATAAAGTGAAAAAAAAAATCTTGAAATTAATTAGACCAATTTAGAAAAAGAAATATAAAACGAGGGACATAATATTAAGGTCTTACATCAGAACCAAAACAAATCCCTCAGCTAAATCTTGCTTTCAAGACAGGATGGAGTGGATCATATGGTAACATCTAAATGATCTGGTTTAGTAAATGAATCAGTACATGCTAAGAAGATCAGAACAACTTATATATTTAAAAAAATAATAAAAAGGTTAATATACAAATCTATCTCCAAAATTTTCGCGCAGTGCAATTGGCATCTTGAAATATGTTTTAGACACAATGTTACCCTAATGTTTTTCAAAATGGTACATTGTTATCCTAAATTAACAGAAGGGCTTAAAGGCAAATTAAATTAACAATGATGATGATGATGAGAATGGGGACGCATGCAAGATGGAAATGATTTTACTGTTTGGTGGTGGGATTCCATTCCAAAAGCAATCACAATCAAGAGAGTCTGTCTTACTCTTCCCATTCAACTCCGATTCATGATTTGCACAATTCTCTATTTTGTCTCCTTAATATCCCATGCCTTCTTCTTCGTCTTGTTAGTGCCAACAATAACAACACTTCGTCCTCATTGCTCACCATGATCTTTTGTCCCTCTTCATAAATAAGCACATAAAAAGAAAATCAAACCCATCAATGACAAATATACATACATACATACATACATACATATATATATATATATATATATCATACAAAATTTAATCATGTGCTTGAGAATTTGTTTAAGACTTCAATGGGAAGAGTCTTGCCCTTCCTTTTTGAGTGGCTGGTATTGAGTAGATGTCGAGACAATTCAGTGATTGGGGGCGGGAAGTCCACCGCTTCGCAGATTTTGTATTCGAGACGATTAACTAATTTCCTTTTTAAGGAGGGATTTTATGACAATTTTCTAAAAGATTAATTTGATTATTTGGCTCGTTGCTCAACGTATAGTTATAAAACTGAAAAATTATAGTAGCGTATGTCATATTCCCAGAGAGAGAAAAAAGAAAGGTGAACAATTACAGATACTACCATTTATTGGATTTCAGGTTTGTGAGAATCTCCATGGAAATTAACGATCTCCTTCAAGGCATCAAACTTTCCGTGGTCAAGTTTCATAAAGCACAAAGCTTCATCAATCTTCAGTCACAAAGGAATCAAAAATCTCGTCAGCCAAGCAAGAATCAAACTTCCACCACTCCTTATGGGTGTGGACACGAACACCCACGAAAAGATACCCAAATGGATAAAACATTAATAACATTACATAATATATTCAATGACATTACAAGCTTGAAACCATTCTAATAGATCAAAAAAATAATAAAATTTCTTACTGTTCATAACAATGAATATTATAATTCATGGCCCACATTTCATATAATAAATGAAAAATGCATGTAAATTACATATATAAAAAATACATTTCCATATATCATTTATATGAATTTTTAGTATTAAATATTTATTTTATTTTTGTAAAAAATATTTTTAACAATTAGAAATATCTAATGAAAATGTCAAATTTTAACAGAATAATAAAAAATATATATCTCCAATTTTATATCGTTAGTAAAAGATATTATCATTTGAAGATACCAATTTTGTGACAACTATCTAATGAGAGAGAGAGAGAGAGATTATCAATAATTAAAATTAGAATATAGTGGAATTATAAATAAAAGGCATCTCTCTAGCTTGCTGCCTTTTTTTTTAATTTATCCAACAAATAGGATATTATTAAGTAGTAAGAAGTATCTTCACTGTTTAATATTATGAAGTATTTTTAATTGGATCAAACCTCAATGAATTCGTTAATTGTCTTTAAAATTAGACACTATTTTTATGTTTATTTTTATTTAATAAGGTATCTTAATTTAAAAAAATCTCATTAATTACACTCCTAATTAAGGTTTTTTTAGAAAATTTTTATTAATTATATTTTAAAAGATTCAAAATATCATATATTTTTTAATATTTTACTTTTAAAAATGCATTATATTTTTTAATGAAGGGAGTATGTTTTTGAAAATAAATTCAAGAGTGTATTTTTATCTTCTATTAGTTAAAATTTTAAATTATCCCTCTTTATTATACATGTTGAACAAAATGAAAAAAAATGTTGATGTCTTCAAGAAAAATATCGCTAAAAGCAGAAAAAGAGAGCGTAACTTTTTTAACGAGGCACTTAGGATTCTTCATTCTTTGGAATTGACCGAATCAAACGTGAAATGTTTCTTTTATTGTGCGTTGAAACACGAAAAGATCCTCCCAAGTCATGACCCATGAGGCTTCAAAATTCCATTATGCTATCATTACTTCCAATGGAAGCAGATTTAAGAGAATCTTATGCCCCTATTTTATTTGACCACTTTTAGCTTTATCCAATATTTAAATCCATTTTAATAGTGACCCAACCAAACATCTCCTCCAATTTACCATTTTGCCCCTCACTTCCCTCCAGAGTCTTCCATGACGGTCCATCGCTAATTTGTTTATGTTGACGTGTGTTATGGTCAGCTTAAGCAGACGTTTTGCTGTCGCCTAACAATTATTAATTATTATATATATTAGGTCAATTATTGTTAATCTATCTCACCTGCATCTCAATCCCTTCAAGATCTTGTTTTGCTCCTATTTTGACCATTCTCTCTTTTTAACTTCACATTTATATGCTAAATCTATTTACTAATTAAACTATCAACTTAATCTTGACTCCCACATTTTATAATATCACTTTCATTGAACAAATAATTCATCAATCACATGGCCATTTTTCAAATGTACCAAATATATAACTTATCAATCTTATAAATACCATTAAAATACTATTGGCATATCGTCTGCTTTGATATAATTGATTCAATTTGATTATTCATGGTTTTTCTAAGGCTTAAACAAAGTTTTTTTAAATTTTTATTTTTATTAAAAATTAAACTTATCCTTTATAAATTTAAAATAAACAATGTTATTGGTTTTTTTTTCAAATGATTCTGTCTGTCTGTTTTGTTTTATCTTAGATTCAACCAAAATACTTAGTAATCAATTGAATTGAATATTAAATCTAAATAAGAATTGCATGAAATGAATAACTGATCAATTGCGAGACACAAGAACATGATTAAAAATTAAAGATAGAACTGTTTAATCTTTGACTTGAGAGATTATTAAAAACACTTAAAAAATCAAAGAATACAAAAATATAAAAGAAACATATTCAATATAACTTCCTTTCTAAATCATCAGATGGTCAACAGAAAATCTAAATTAGTAAAAGTCTGAATAGCAAAATGAAGTCTAGAATATGGGAAACTTGCCTAAAAATCTCTCACCAATAAATTTATTACTCTAAAGCATGTAGAATCTATGGAAGGACCAAGGTTTTTGGGTGTCAATATTTAGAGTCCTTTGGTGTCAATATATGGGAATATTAAAGGATCAAGATCTTTTGGTGTCAATAATTAAGAACATTAAATTTTTCCGTAAAAGAAAATGTGCATCAACAAAAGATATCTGCATATCATGGAAGATGTATTGCACCCAATGACACATTCCATCTTGTGATAGAGCTTTGCACCTAATAGGAGAATATTGTATATCATGAAAGAATCTTACATATGGATGCAGAAAAAGTACACCAATGAAAGATATTTGTATATGATTGTATGTGACAAAATATGCAACATCATGATAATATTTTGCATCTAATAGTAGCTTCCTCATATATATGGAAGAAGCATGCACATGTAAGAGAGTGTTGCATAAGATGAAATAATATTTTTCATAATATTGATTATACATATTTAAATGTATCTTCAATTTTTAGAACATCATTCATAGATATTTATAATTTTAATTTTCAAATACAACTAGATTCTCTTTTCCCGTGATAATAGTTATGAATATTTGAATATGTCTTTAATTTTTATGAAAATGCATATGAATATATTAAAAATGTATATCCCTAAAAGATTAAGTATAGGCATTCTAGTAATCTACTTATTAATTTTTATTCTTCTAAAAAATCTCAGTCCTTACACAAATTCTAGATCCCTTATAAAAATAAATAAATTCACTTGTAAGGGATTTTGGGGAAATTTTTTCAATTAATTTTGCTCACAAATTTCGTATTTACCTTATAATATTTGCTTAGAAAATTGTGAATTTCATGGACGATGTAGGAATATGGTACCGTTAGTGAATAAAGCAAGTAAAGGTGGGCATTTTGAGAAACTGAAGTGAGAGGTATTGAATTTCTCTTGACGGATTTTTTTATTATTTATTCATTTATAGTCAGAAAGGTGCGGATTCTTATTTCTTCCAATGGAAGCATCCGACAAAGGCAATACAGACGCGGGAAATGGGGGCGATCCAATTGAAATAACAGGTTTTAGATAAGAAATAATAAAAATAAAAATGCACAACGCCAGCGAACATAAGAATAATAAGATGAATATTTATTATTTAATGATAAAATAATAATGCAAAAGATGATTCGGTGAACAGGACCCCGAACCGCAGGCGCCAGGCGCGTAGAGAATCTTAATTCTATACGGACGAAAATGCAAGGAATCTAACGGTTGTTAAGGCTTGTCTTTTTGGGTTAGTAAAATAATAATAAAAAATTAAAAAAGCATCTTTTATTATGTTCTCGGTTCTCCCTCGGTGTTTGAGAAGTAGATTTGAGATGGGATTTGTTGCACTCTTATTAGAAAATTCATAATCCCTTTTTTTTAAAATATAAAATATTTTTAATTAAATTTTACCTTTTAATGAAATAATTACTATCTTCAAATTAATTTCATCTTTTTATATTTATTTTTATTAAATACTCTATAATAAATATAAAGTTATTCATCAATAGGGACATTTTAAAAAAATATAATAATTATATCTTAAAAGATTAAAAATATTTTATAATTTTTAACATTTAAGTCATTAAAAAATATCTTATATTTTTTAATAGAATGAGTAATTGTTAATGCCTATAATTTTATAAAAATTTGTTTCTAATTAATGTAATTTTTTTTCAATGTTTTTATTTTTTTATATAAACTAAAAAAACTGAAATTATAGAAACTTGAGTAATAAATATTATCCAATCATGCTGCAATTATGAGAATTGAATATACTGAAGAAAATTACAGGAATTAAAAATAAAATGCAATAAAATTATGAAAACTGATAATTGTATTTTTCTTCTTCTTCTTATTATAATTTTTTTTAACACAATATATTTTGAGTATTAATAATTAATGAGATTATAGTTATATATTACCGCAATATTGCATACTAACTAAAAATATTTGTGCACAAATTTTTTTTTTCCATCTCCGTGACGGTGAGTTTAGAGACGTGACCAAATATCCAAAGGGTCCCACTTCATTATATCTTTTCAGCAGTACAACTCCCACTTTGACAACCCCAAACCGCCAAACGTTACTTGGAACAAAAATATATTATAAAATTCGAGGTATTTTGTGGAGTAGTTTTTGTAGATATGTTGACATTTTTTTTTTGAGCAAAATATGTTGACATTTTTTTATACGAGGATTTTACATAGAAAGCAAATTGAAAATTATGAGAGAAAAAAAAGTAGACTCTACCATGGGAGTATTTGATTCAACTAGTTTTGGAAATTGAAGTAACTCATCTTAAAATCTTAAATTTAAATATTAAAATATATCTTTAAGTTAAATAAATATGCCACCTGCATAATTGAAATATTCATAAGACTACAGTTAGTAATAATAATTACATAAAGTGAGGGTTTAGATTAATCCAGATGGATGATGCTAATGTCTTAGGTTTTTTGGGATATCGTGTGATAAAAAAAAAATCTTATTAATTTTAGAACCTAGATGAAGTATGTAATTGTACTGAAGTTGACCTATATTAGGAATTTAGGATTATATGTGTGTGATTTTAATTTGACCGATGGACGTTGAATTTGGTGATCTCCATTTGGCTATTATGGAGATAAAGATTATGAGATATATATATATATATATATATGTATGTGTGTATGTATGTATAGTGGTGAGATATGAGGGGAGGAAAGTTGGTTGGATACACACAAGATTTAAAAAAGCGTCAAATGTTGAAATAGGAAGAGGCTTTCGTTCTTTGAAAGCGCATATAATCCTAATCCTTGAAAAAAAGCAGCCATCTCCATTTACTTTTCTTACTTATATTCATATCTTTTGGAGAAAAAATGTTTGCATTGAAACTTGTCAATTCGTCTAAATGAATTAATGAAGAGCTAGTTTATAGCATCCTAACAGAGTGCGTGTTTTGAAAACAAACATCTTGTCTGTCACAATAATTTGAAAATATATTTTTATAAGTACTTCTAAAATTATAAGATTATTTGTCTTTCATTTACCTGATTTTTTATGAAAAAAAAACTAGAAAAATATCAATTCAAGTCCTTCTATTTTTAAATTGTAATCATGTTTTGTTTATAGTGTTTATTGTTTATTTTCATGATTTTCCATTCCTTTTCGTTTGTTTCATGTAAAATGTTAGTCCTTATATTTTAAAAACACTTAGAAGGACCATGAGATAACCAAAACAATGTTAATTCTGTCGATATGGACTTAAGATGATCAAACACACTAGATGATTGAAAAAAATATGCCAACATAAAAAAAATTATACATTTATCTAATTACAAGTTTGGTTTTATTTAAAAAAATCAGGAGGGGCATCATATAAGCAAAAGGGCATTGAACCTTAGCAAAATTAATGTTGTTTGAACTAACTCAGGGTCCTTTTGAATATTTTTCAAAATAAAGAAACTAATTTTCTAAACAGATCAAACGAAAGGGATAAAAATCATAAAAATGAATTATAAAGATTAAAAACAAAACATGATTAAAATACAAGGAGGTCAAATGATATTTTAAAAAAAAATAAATGATACATCATCTTTAAAAAAATACAAAGTATTTTTTAAAATATTAGTATTAACAAATATAAAATATTTTTAATATTTTAAAGGGTAATTATTATGTTCTTGTGTCTATAATAAATCAATCATTTTATATTTATCTTAAAATAAAATATCATATTAAATAAAAATAAATATAAAAAATAATATTAAATTAAAAAATAAATAATTATTTTATTAGAGACGAATGTCAGTTAAAAATACCATGAACGGACGGAGTGTTCATTTACAACGCGTTTGGGAATCTCTGCCTCTCTGGTAACATGGTTCCACCTCGGTGGCCTCCTAACCTACTTTTCGAAAACCACACCCCTCTTTCTTTTCTTTATTCAGGTCCACTTTATTAACTTTCTGATGAAATGGTTTGGTTCATAAGTCATTAAATTAATAATAATTATATTTAAAATTTTATTAATTTTTATTTTTTATATTTTTATTATATTAATATTAATCAAATTGATAAAAATAATTTATAAATAAAATTAGAAAGAATGTAGTTTGTAAAAGTTATTATTATTCGACTCTACTCTTCCTTGACTGTCACGCTGTCGCACTAGTGTATAGCATGAAGTACGTAACGTATTCAAATATAAGAGGTTGTTCAAACTTCAGTCAACAAACCATGCTCTGATTTTAAGACAAGTAAATTAATCGGTCCATCCCAATTTTTTTTTTTTTTTTTCAGGCTGAGGGGTAAGTGGTAACTATTTTATTGGTTAAACACCATGGCTTGTGTATATGGCAAGTAAAACACGTTTTCATAAAATAATAAAGAACTTTGGTAAAAAAATAAAATAATAAAGAACGAAAAAAAGTACGTTGGGTTAGATTTGGAACTCTTTCCATCAGCAGCACATGGCTATGACATTTTAAAAAGCACTGGCAATGGATCAAGATTAACCAAGAATAATTGTCATTTAAAATATAATATTCTAATAGTATAAACTTGCACACATTATCGTTGTATAAGTATCTTTACACATTAATTCACCACCCGTATGTATTTCAATTACCAGAAATTAAGATATAATGTCTTTTTATTAATTTATCTTTAATTTTTTGACCTGTAAATTGATCTTTAATTTCGGGAACTAGAAACTTGAACACAACAAAGTCATAAGGAAGAGTATTCTATTTAAATTATTGAAAAAGAAAAGTAAAAAATAGACCTAAATAAAATCTAAAAAAAATTAAGTTATAACAAATTAAATGGCAAGTTTTTTTTATAAAAAAAAAAACAACAACATTATATCTTGAAGAGTATTTCCTGGATGCCTAAATATAAGTTCTAATTTTCACCTTCCTTCAGTCCCTAAATATCAAGTCCCAATACAAAAGTCTAAGTATTATTAATATTTGTTTCCAGAAATACCCACTCTAATTCTAATTATAACTGATAATTGTTTCTAGGCACTTGAGATTTTAAAATATTGTAACATTTAATGAAGGGGTAAAAAAAAAATTTAGTACCTCCTAAATTTGTATAGTTTTTGATATTTTTTATTGCTTCCAAATATCCTCACTTATTCAAAGCACAACTGGATGTTTTAATATATCTTTTAGTACATATTCAAATATTAATTTATTATATTATAAGGATTAATTTCTTTCACTCAACTGAACTCAAATCTTAAATTATAATTTTTAATATTAGAACTTACTTCTTCTATTTTTATTTGTAAGAGAAAAAAATTACATTACACAATTTAAAAAAATAGTTAATTATATTAGTCGTGTCTACAAATAAAAGAATTAAACTACAATACCTTTATTAATCTTGTTAATCAAATTTTTATTAATTATTTTTTATGATTATAAATGATAAAATTATGAGGGCTAATTTAAAAAGTTTACAATAAATACATATTAAAAGTATAATTTTATTTATATAAAATAAATTAAAAATGTTAGTTTTTTGAGTTTTTCTATAAATAAAAACGGAGGGCGTATGTTTTGAGGGACGATAAAGTGCTGATCAAATCTAAGAGAAGAATACTTGCATAAGGGGACAAGAGGTAGATAATTTCAGCAACCCTTAAAATTGGAGTACACGTGTCAAAGAGATGTTATTTTGGGGAAGGAGGGATGGGAGTCCCGGGACATTTCACTGAGTCAGTCCGGTCCAAGACAAACCGGTTGGCGGGCGTCACATGATAGATTAAATACGCGACGACGCGAAAGTGACTTTCTCAAAACACCCGTCTTAGCTGGGCAATGCTCTTCTCACTACCACCGCCACTACCCTGATCCTCTTTCTTCTGCAGAATCTCCGTGTTTGAAAATTCGATATTTCTTTTCCAATCCCTCTTACAATTTCACTTTTTCTTTTTCGTTCCCTCTTTTCCATCTTCTTTCTTTTCACATAAGTCTATTTATCCTCCGATCGCGTTCTCATCAATTAATTTATGGTTCTACCATACCATTTATTCCTCTACCTATATATTCGTTATTTTATTGCATCTCTTCACTGTTCGCTTTCTGTCCTTTGCATTTTCGCTTCATTTTCCCCATAGAATCTCCAGCTGCTAAGCTTACCGTTAGGAGATCTGAACTTGGGTGGGAAGGATCTGAAAATGGGTTCGGTTCCTCCAGAACTGAGCTTGGATTTGAGACCCACTTTTGTTCCCAAGACGATCAGTGATTTCCTCTATGAGGTTTCCTCGATCGGCAACGCTGCTGACAAGTTGTCGAGGTTCGATGAGTTTCTCAAGAGATTGGAGGAGGAAATGAAGAAGATCGACGCTTTTAAGCGAGAGCTTCCTCTCTGCATGCTCCTCCTAAACGATGGTTGGTCCTGATTTTCTCTTTCACCTCTGAATTTGATTCTCTTTGGATTGATCTCTGGCTGTTTGATGGTTGTTCTGTTTCCGGTGGTTCTATTACTTGGTTCCCTTGTTATGATGATCCAAGCTTATGTATCGTTTTCATGTATGTCTCTGCAGCAATCTTGACTCTGAAGGAGGAATCAGCAAAACTCAGGATGCCTACTTCTCGGCCAGTGCTGGAGGAATTTATTCCCTTGACAAGAGAATGTGATCAGAAAAAGGATAATAAGAAAGAAAACGGATGCAGAGATAAGAAGAATTGGATGAGTTCTGTTCAGCTTTGGAATACCAGTATTCATCCCGCTACTAACCATGCTTATGAGCAAAGGCAACACTATGAATTAGAAAACAAGGTAAAATAATTTAAGGAAGAATTCCTTGGATATTAAATTTAGTATTGTCATTAGTTCGAATATTAGAATCATCTCAGTGAGGTTGTTTTGTTTTCTCCTTGATCATAGCAGAAATGCGAAGAGGAAGGGCAATCTGTTCCTGAGGTCCCATTCCAATCTGGTAGAAACGGCGATAATGGATGCAGAGCGTTCTTTCCCTTTTCAGCCTACCCTAGCAACCCTGCGACGCCAGTGGCAACTAGGGAAGAGAAGGAAGACTCCATTAATGGGCTTTCTCTTCTGACTCCTGGTACCAAAAATTTGAAGGAAGGTTCTGGTTCAAGTGGATCAGGAAGTAGCTCTAGCAGAGCAGTTTCCTCCTCTACTCCCAGTTCACAGCCAATTATACCCACAGGTCATCTGCAGCCACAGAAGCAAGTTGCCCGGAAACAGAGGAGGTGCTGGTCGCCTGAATTGCACCGACGATTTGTCAATGCATTACAGCAACTTGGAGGTTCTCTAGGTTAGAAATTGAAACTTCACAAAAATTTCTATTATTCTGTTAGTATTCTGCTATAGCAAGGGAAAGGATCAAGGTTTCACTATGTTGAATTGAAACCATCGAATATCTTGTTCAGTATAGGGTTTCATAGTATTCTTAGTTTCTAATGGTGGGACATTATCGTTTACTGAATGAGTGAATGAAGATAAATGTGCTTACTAGTATTGAAATTGTGTGGATGCTGGATTCTGAATGTTCTATACTGTGACTTGGATAGCTTTAGGGATAGGCCAAAGAGTGAAAGGCAGATGGTAAACATTTTATATTGCAAATCATCTCCCAATCTGAAATTTCAAAACACAAATTCGACAGCTGTTAGTACTTTTTGTTTTAGTTCCTTGTATTTAATTAACATCTCTGGGTTTCTTTAATGCAGCGGCAACCCCTAAACAAATAAGAGAACTCATGCAGGTTGATAGCCTGACCAATGATGAAGTGAAGAGTCATTTACAAGTGAGTTAATGGTGTTCTAGTTCTCCTTGTTGCTTGTTTGGTTTCCAGGAATTGATGATATATTAGCAATTCTTGGTTTGGCATGTCTGATAAAGTTTGTATTCTAAGATTTACAAGTCTATTGAAGTTTGATGTGGAGACATGATATGGTTACTCGTTTTTGCAGAAATATCGACTTCACACTCGAAGAACACCAGCTACCACGGCTGCGCCTGCTAATCAATCTGTAGTTCTTGGAGGTTTGTGGATGTCCCAAGATCAACACAATGAATCCTCCAAGGCTAGCAGTTCAGGGTCTGGTTCTCCTCAAGGTCCCCTCCAGTTAGCAGGATCTGGTGGAGGGATGTCTCGAACTGAAGGCGACAGCATGGAAGATGATGAAGAGGAAAAATCTGAGAGCTTTAGCTGGAAAAGTCATATTCACAAACCTCGAAAAGATGTATAGATACTCTCCACCATGGATTTTGCAGATAAAAATATACGTGGGAGGAGTTTTACAACTACATAAGTATAATACATCATACTTATAAAGAAAAAAGGATCTACGGATAGAGGCTATTGAAATTTTTGCAGGACTAGCTTTCCTTCTATTTATCCAACTTGAGTTTTATCATGAGAACTCCAAAATAAAATTCCTTCATGCCATTTTCCCCATGTATCATCAAGTTCTTTCATTTCTTGGTCCACTGTTTTAGATCAGATGCTCAGTAAGTCGCCCAATTTTTGGAACTATGGATGTTTCATTAATTTCAAGGAAACGAGGTTGCGCTCTTGAATGCAGATTCATAATTTGTTTGGCACTCGTTGGCTAGATTTGCAGGATTTTCTTTTCAAATCTTCAGATTTGGTGACTGTTGTGGAAGATTTGCACTGTGATATTCTCTTCCTTGAAATTATATCTAGTCTTTATCTTGTCTCTAAGATACCCGTTCAATAGTGGTCTGTCTTTAATTAGAAAGGATCATCCACCTGAAAACCATTTTATCTTCATTCTACAGGCTCCTCCAAACATTGCACTATGTAGCATTTCGGTGGAATTACAAGCTAAAAGAACATAATCCCGACTTAACACCAAAAGTAAGACTGATGATTCAAAAAGCGAAGCCCATCAAACTTTTCCAGTCAACCAATCAACTTAACCAGACAGCTTTGAGCCTGCTCTAAAAGTTTAATAAGTCAAGAGGACAAATCTCCTAGCTTTTACCCTTTTACCTAACCTTGGCCGCATCCCGCTTCCCCCCCCTAAAAAAAACAAGAACAATAATCAACCCTCAATCCTTCTTGTTTATCTGGGTTGAAGACAAAAGAGTCACTTTCAGATGCAAAATAATAGAGGAGAATCTTGCAGACAAGATATAAGGACGGAGCCCACTGCGATATCCCGCGTTTTAATTATGGTATATAGAACGTTGGGTGAAAACGATGGAACCTCTCTCATCATTATCATCTTCTTCACTTTCTCTATCAGGTTCTCTCCATCATAAATTAAAATCACCAATTCAGATTCCAAAATCTTTTGGAAATATTCTGAGACTTGGAATGGTATTAATGCGGAGAATAGAATATCATGCAGGAATAGAAATCACATGGCAGATAAACTAAAATATAAGGGGTGTGGTCCCAGATAGAGAGAGAAAGTATTCATAAGAAAGATTCTTTGAAAGAACAGAGCCAAGCGATGCTTATCCATGCTGATATGTATAAAGAAAGAGAGGATTTCGTATTAAAAGAAGAAAACGCAATCTCAGAGGGCTCTACACACAGCGAGATACATGTAAATTGCCAAAAAGTGGATCAATACCAACCATTTGATATTCGAATTTATTCCTTTACCTAACTCATGGTTATCTTCACTTGCTCTCCAATCTATGTGTCAAGTCGCTTGAGCTTTCCATGTTTTTGATAGGAACTTTTCATTAACCTTCCATGTAAGGAAACAAGTTTGTTTCTGTGGGTTTGTTCATTCAACCTAATGCTGTTCTTTTTTTTGTCATGGTTAATAATATATGAAGAATATGGTATGTTTGCCTAGATTTCTTTTTCATTCAAAATATTCTTTCCACTGAATTGAAGATATACATATGTTATTATTGCCTCCAAATTAAACTCACACAAACTTTCCTTCGGATAGCAATTAAATTACACAATCGTCTCCTTTATTTAATTTTTCTTTTCTTTTATTGCTTACAAGAATCCTTTTATTGAAAACAACCCTATCATGGTACAACACTAAATGTAGATGCCTCTTTCATTAAAAATTTAAATATTAATTTGTCACATTGTGAAGGATTAATTTTTTTTATTAGACTCAACTCTCGTTGGTTATCACTTCATAAGTATGTATGCGCGTGTTTTCTTCTTCTTTTTGTGGGATTGGGCTTATGTTAGCTTTTTTGAGTAATATGCAATTATTTAGGTTTACATGGCATGACCGTTACATGCTTATTCATTAAATCTTACACCTGCATATTTAAATGGAGTCACGGAATCAAAAATATTCAGTTAGGGGCAAAATCAATGCAGGTCTAATAGATTAATACGAGTGTTAATAATTATTAAAAATATAATTGGGTAAATGACATTAAAAAACATTTTTGAGATTCCAAAGACCAAGGTTAGCTGAAATTATAATTACTCTGAATTAATTTTTCCATTACCGACTATATATACGTGAGTGTGAGCTTGCGTGTGTGCTGGCTATGAGTGTTGCATCCTTTAATTTGTCATTCCCAAAATAGCTGCAATAACTAATAGGCCCATTTTGACGAGGCCCAAAAGACTATGGACCTACACCTCAAGAAGAAGATTATTCGAAAGCCCAGTTATGTGGCTTAATATTATTACTGTTGCTAACACAGTTAGAAACGTAAAAACTAGAAAGAAAGTTGTCCCCCAGCCAATGTTTTCAAAATTAAATCGAATATTGAACTAAAAAAAATTAGTGATTACAGTTTGCATGATCCAGCCAGATTGGATTAATAGTCTAATCGACGACCAAATAATCAAATTAAAAAAATTATATATATATATAATATAAATATAAAATTGCTACTTAACTTAAAAATAAGACTAGATATTTTAAGTTTATCATAACTTAACAATTTAAATAATATAACATAACATCAAATGATTAAAAAAATTAGTTATTTTTTTAAAAAAATGATAAAAAATAACAACAAAAAAGAAAAAGGGTATTTTTTTTTGAACAATTTAGTTTTTACCTTGATCTTAGTTTTCGGTTTGATTGTCAATCCAAAATGGCTCAATTCAATCCAACTTCCCAAAATTTTTAACTTAACTAAGCTATTAACCTAATCGATCAACGATTTGATCAGCCAAGTTCATTCCATTTTTTTAATCATTGCCACAAACAGCAGGGACAGAACTAGGTCATGTGTGGAGGGTGGAGGGGGCTACTTTCTTCTATTTTTTTTTGTTGAAGAGATATAGGTCCCATATTTATAGCATGTCTCTCAATTATGGCTCCATTTAGAAAGGTTTTTAGGTTTAGTTGAAGGGGCTTTTTAGGTGTTTTTGGGCAAGATTTATTAGTAATAATTGTTGTGAATTTGGCACGTTTTGCAGTGCTTTGAGAGGAGGAAGTCAATTCTAAAAAGAGGTTGTTTAAGCCAAATCCAGACTCAAGCATGTTGAGAGGGAGGAAGAAGAGTATATAAATAGCTAGTATCAACAGAGATATGATAGAGAGAGAGAGAGAGAGAGAGAGAGAGAGAGAGAGAGAGAGAGAGAGAGAGAGAGCAAGTTGAGATTAAAAAAAAAAGCTATCAAGATTTAAGTTATATTTTATCTGGTTCTATTTATAAGGTAGATAAAATGATTTTTCTTTAATCTCATTTATAGGCATATCATCTTTTACCCCATTAAGATGAAGGAAAATGTGGAAAGAAAATAGGGATGGGCAAAACTAAAAGAAAAAACTTTCAAAAATTGTAATTTTTTTTACTATTTTAGGAATTTTTTGATTTTGTCTCCTTTTACTTTTCTGCCTAGCCTTTTCCTTTAATCCAAACGAAGAGTAAATGTTGGTAAGAGAAAACTCAATAATAAAGTTTGTCTATTAAATAAGAGCAAAGTTGAAAAACTTATTAAATATTTAGGGAGAGGTTATAATTTTTAAGTTTTTTTTTTAATTTTAACAAAACAAGTTAGAATTGCTTTATAAAAAATATAGATGAAATGCATATGCAAATGTATTGTCATTTGTTTAGAATTATGCAACCTAACTTTGATCACCTTGAAATCTCAAGCTAGTTCTGCCCCTATGTATAACTTCACAATTCACTTCTACTTATTTTATCACTACACCATATAACATCGGTAGGGCCTGTTTGGTTTTGTAACTTCTCACATTTGGGAAGTGCTTTTCCACTTTAAAGCATTTCTCAAATGTAGAATATTGTTTAGATAAAATATTATCAAATCAGAAGCACATTTGAATTACATTTGAAACATCTTTGAAAGTTCATTTAGCCAATGTAACCCATGTGTTTTTAACTTTGATCAAATGGACTTTTGCTCTACTAGCTCACAAAATTAGACATCTTTTTAACTTTAAAGCCGATGCCATATCCTCATTTCTTTAACAAATGTTTCTATTATTTATCATTCTTTTATTATAAATTCTTTCCCAACTTTTTAAATTTTATATTATTTTATATTCCCTCCATTTAAAAATATAAGATATAGTTACCTATTTTCAAATTAATCATATCTTTTTATATTTATCTTTATAAAATACCCTATAATAAATATAAAATCATTATCAATAGGGACACTTTTAAAAAAAAGAAAATAATTACATCTTAAAAGACTAAAAATGCTTTATATTTTTTAACGTCCAACTACTTTAAAAATACCTTACATTTTATAACGAAGGGAGTACACTTTTTATTATATATATTATTCAAAATAAAAAATTTTATATTATATATAATTTTTAATTTAAAATTTTTATTACATTTTTAAATATTTCTAATATATTACATTTGATTAATAAAAATTACAAATAATTATAAATTAATATCTATTTTTAGCAATGGTACATTTAAAAGTACATTTCACTATATATAATTTAAATAGTTGTTAGTTTACTAAATTAACTTTACAAAAATTACCTAAATATAAATTTTATTACAAAAATTAACTTTTATTTAATTAAATTTTATTAAATAAACTTTTGATAAATTAACTTTTAACCAATGAAAAACTAAACACACATTAAATATTCTTTCCAAATTCAATTTATTCACCACGTTGACTTTCCAAAAACAACAAAAGTATACATTTTGGGTTTAATTAACACTTAATTTAAAAGAGAATAGTGTATGTAATTATCTTATTATAATTATTTTGGTAAAGACAGTAAACTATTTTTAAATAGTTTCATTTACATATCTAATTTATACACTTTTATAAAATCAAGTAAATAATTCATTTATTTAATATATTTTAGTTTTATATATAACTTATAAGTTAGTTTCGCATTTTTTAAAAATATTTGTGCTATACATTAAAAATTTAATTTCATTTTGTGCAATAATTTAATAATGTTGTTATATATTTTTTAATTATTATTTTCTAATATAAAATCTTATGTTTTTACATTACGAATTTATGTTCCGATCTGATTATTTAGTTAAATATAAAGAAGTACAACTTTCATTTATTTTTAATTTCGTTTCTAAATTATTGCGGTTGAATTTCTCAGACATTTTTTCATGTGTTTAAAATATTATTTATGTGTGTTGGATTCTTTTTTCAAAATCTTCTTACACAGTATTTAATCAATAAAGAAGTACAATTTTCAAAATCTTTTCTGTCCTTTGTCAATTCTTACCTCCATCGTTTGTCTCTCTTTCACGTTCCATTTCTCTTTCTCTTTGAGAGGAAATACTTTGGATGTAACTTTTCAAACGTTGAACTCTCTTTTCTCCCTCAAGACATCAATTCATTTTCTTTCTTTCTTTCTTTCTTTTTAAAAACCTTTGAACACTTCTTTAACTTCTACTCAAATATATATATAATTATGAGCTTTTAACATTATGCAATTATAAGTTTTTAACATTATACACTTACAAACTTTTAATATCATCTTTTTTATACGAGTATCAAGTGAAACCTAACCGTAATATCACTTATTAAAAATTAGGACTTAAACATGACAATTATGAGTTTTTAACATAGTGTAATTATGAGTTTTTAACATTATACAATTACAAGCATTATTCATTGTCTTTTTCATATTGGTTCCAAGCAAAATTTAATTGTGATATCACTTGTTAGAAATTAAGACTCAAACATGTGTGTAATTACAAGCTTTCAATATTGTATAATTACGAGCATCTTTTCATACAGGTCCAAAATAAAACTTAATTGTGATTTTACTTTTTTAGAAACTAACATTTACTCCTCTGTGCGTTGCACGGAGCAATTTCTTAAAGCTTTCCCTTACCAATATAATTTAATAAATTTATTCATTAGGTAATATATTTCAAATATTCATAATGCTTTCATAAATAATGAAATTCTATCATCAAAATAGTAATTGAACAAAAAGTATTTCAATTTTAATTAATGTTTTCTATTGTTTAGTATTTATTTTTATCCATAATTGAATGAACACTATTAGAAGACAATGACTAATTGTTGCATTTTTTTGTTTAGATACTTGAATCAATTAAATCCAAAAAACATAATAAGACTAAATTCAGATAAGATAATATAATACTCAACGTAAAGATTAAAGAAAAAAACGTACACCAATCATTGTAAAAGGATGGCATGATTGTTTATGCATGCCCGCATCACAAATTAAGTTCACCACAAACAACTACAATAAAAATTAATAATAAATGAGATAAAACAATGGAGTTGCTTGTCAATCCAGTGCAGAATTTTGAGCTTCCATATCTTGTGTCACTGCATCCTCACTAAACATAAGGGTCCTAGTCATAGTACTCTCCTCAAACTTTGGGATCCCAATGTACTTTTGTAGCATTGGAGAACTGTGTTAGTTCTATTTCACCTGAATAACAGATTTAAGAATGCAGCTTAGAAACGTACATCTGTAACGCTCTATTTTTTGGAGGGAACCCAAAAACATATGTAAATCTCTAACGATTGCCAAGAATAGTGGACTTTGTATTCACATGATAAAAGTGGGATAATATCTTGATAGTATTTTGTCACTTTGTGCGTATTGGATAATAAACCATCAACTCTGGCAACTTTTCACAGTATTTATATTATGTCCAAGCTTCAACGGCATAATCGCCGTACAAGTGACATGAAATTATCTCCTTCCTTCATCAACATCAACGAAATTTACTTAATTACTCTTTAATTATCTCTTTTAGTCTATAAATTAAAATTCAAGATGTCACACCCACACCTACGATGTGCTCCATCACATATTCACATTCATATGTCAGTGTCACCTCCTCCCATCTAATTCCCTATTCTCTTTTCTTTCCTTTTTTTTTTTCCTTTTAAATACTCAACTTTTCAGACTTCACTACTTGTGAGTAAAAGCCATCGGATATATAAAATCACACATACTGATAAAATGTGGTTAAATTGGTGTAATTTTTAATAACAGAGATTATTCCAGCTTGTGAAACCAGACAAAAATCCATTAATGGTTCTTATATAAGAATCACGAAAAAAGCTGCTTCATATCATGAAATAGTATCCAACAATTAATAAGAAACAATCAGCAATACATACGAACACGATGAATATCTGATTAAATCTGTATGAAGTACATTAATTCACAAGGCTCTAAGTAATGCAAGGGCCCAAGTAACCACATTGATTTATAGTTACACAAAAATGTTTAAACCATATTGTGTGGAAGATTTTGCTTGATTTTGCACAGCGTCCTATTTTGTTTCTACTCTTATTGCACTACTCCCATTATAAATATAGATAAGCTAAAACTGCAACTGGGAAACGATGCAAGAGGTCTGACCAATTCACCATATCATGTAAAATAACCATCAATCACATATATTCACGGCTACACAGTTATAATAAATGAAAAAAAAAACTTGATGTTGATGGAGGTGGTTCCAGTACTACTTAGAATTACACACACACACACAATATTGGTTGATTCACTATATATTAGGGTCAAGAGGAGATTGGAGAACTCCATATTATTTGAAACCAAACAAAAAAAAAAAAAGCCTTTCACCTTGCAATTATGTGTTTTAACAGTATGCAATTATGAGCTTCCTTTTTTTTTTTTTTATTTAAGTCCCAATTTAAGTCCCAAGATAAACCTAATTGTGATACCGCTTGTTCGGAACTATGATTTAAACATGTGCAATTATATGTTTTCAACATTATGCAATTATTGGCTTCTTCTTTTTCATATAGGTTGCAGATGGAACCTGATTGTGATATTGCCTGTTTAGGAATTAAGGCTTAAGTGTTTGTGAAATTAAGAGGTTCTAACATTGTACAATTACAAGTTTTTAACAATGTACAATTATAGGCTTTCAACATTGTCATTTTCATATAGGTCCTCAATAAAACTTTATTATGATATCACTTGTTAGGAATTGAGTCTAGATATGTGTGTAGTTACAAGCTTCTAACATTGTGCAAGTATGAGTTTTCAACATTGTGGAATTTCAGGTTCTATGGGCTTCCATTTTTTCATACAGGTCACAATTGAAACTTAACTGTGGTACCACTTGTTAGGAATTATGATATAAACATGTGAGCAATTAGGAGCTTCCAACATTGTGTAATTATAAGTTTTTAACAATGTGCAATTATGGGCTTCTAACATTCTCTTTTTCATAGAAGTCCCAAGTGAAACTTGACTATAATAACACTTATTTAAGAATTGGGCTTAAATATGTGTGCAATTATTTGCTTCTAACATTGTGCAATTACAGGCTTTTAGCAACACAACTTCCAAGCGAAACTTGATTATGATATCACTTATTAAAAATTGAAACTCAAATGTGTGTACAATTATGGGTTTCCATTATTGTATAATTACGAGCTTTCTCTTTTTCATAAGTAAAACCTGACTTTAATACCATTTATTAGAAATTGATATTTAAACGTGTGTATAATCATGGGTTTTTAATATTGTGTAATTACAAGTTTCTAGCATCATCTTTTTCATATAGGTTTCTAATATGTAAGCAATAATAGGCGTTCAACATTGTGCGATTATGGGTTTTAAATGATTTGCAATTACAAACTCTCAACATCATTTGGTTCATACAATTGTGAGTAAAACTTGACTCCCGTATCATTTATTGGAAATTGGGAGCAATCACCCAAAAACAAGGGAAGATATATACCAAATTAAATGACCTATGATTAGTGGAAGCCATTATATTTTAACTTAAAATTTCATACTCAAGTTTATAGACCTCTCAACTATATTATATATTATTAAGCCTAATCTTATTTAATGTAAAACTTTTTACATCAACTTAAGCTATTCATACTTGAATATTCTAACAATCTCTACATCAAGTGAGTCTATAAGTTCCTCCATCTTGAAGAGGTTCTTGTCTACTTGATTTGAGCTAGTCTCATTTTAAGCTTTAAATGGTGTGATAGATACAAGTTCATGCTGGAATCAAGGCTAGCGCAATTTTGGAATTTAGACATGTGCACAAACTTCCAACACTCACTCTTTTTTGGAAACTCAAACATGCGAGTGGAGCCTCGAAACAAGAAAAACAATAAGGGTATAATTTTAGTCTTCATTTTGCAAGAGTTATGCCTAAATTATGAAAATAGATAAGCGTGCAAAATTTAGGGAAGTTCCACATGGCTTTCAAAATAAAGAGAGAAAATTTATATACTTTTACTAAAATTTTAAAAAAAATTGACTTTTAATAACTTCACTGGAGCAAAAAATCATACGTGTTTTTTGGTGTATTTTTTTGTATGGACTTAAACCTAAAATCTTCATGTTTAAGTAATTATAACTCCTTCTACCAAGAACAACAACTGTAATTTTATAGTAACGTTTCATATCAAATGTAAAAGAAATTGCATGAAAGCTTGTCTGATTATTAAGGCTATATTTCGATTAACTTCAAATTGAGGTTAGGAGTAATAAAAGCTCATTACAAAATAAAAATCATGTTTGTATTGAGAATTTTTTTTTTCTCAAAGCTCATTTTCATGGGTTTTGCTTCAGTGTTGAGCATTAAAAGCATTTAATCCGTTTGATTTTATTATTATTATTTATTTCTACATCAGCCTTCAATATGAGAGGGAGAGCTTTTTCTTATTTTTTACCAGCAAAAGTAGGAGAGAGGTTGAAGAAGAATCTCTAATTAATTAACCTGTTTAATATATATTAATTTATTTTAGATTTCTTAACTCTTTTTTTAAATAAAATTATAATTTAAAGTTTAATTTTTTAAAACAGAATGTTGGTTAATCACAAAGTTTAATATTTTAAAAAAACTAAATTAATCATAAAAATATATAATAAAATTTATGTCTTTTTTTATCGTTATACTTTTAAACTAACTTTTAAATCAAATTATTTAAATAAATTTTAATTTATCTAACTGATTTTTGAAAAAAAATATCTAAATAAAAATCACGTTAAAATTACAGACATTTTTTTTAACCTTAATTGAATCCTAACTTAAGTTATAAATTTTTTAATTCATACACACATTAAATCTATCATCAAATCTCTTTCCAATAGTTTCCAATACTCATCAAATTTCCCATATTTTTATTCCTTCAACGCAAACCAATTAAACTCAAAGAAAATTAAGTCTAATGTTTTTCCTCTACAATAACCAACATAAGAGTTGAATTATCTACCGAAAATCATAGTTTTTAACTCAAGTTTCGATTTGATCCAACCCCATTTATCCCTCCTATCACACATAGCAGCAACGAAAATGAAGAAATCACATCCAAGCCAAATAACACACACAGGATTAGCAAGGAGGAAGGGAGAAGACCCTCACCTCAGATTAGCAATGGTAGAAGCAGGACGAAGAAGAAAGTGCACAAACAAGGAAGGGGAGGAAGGAGTCCAACACACTCCACAGCCATGCCAGAACAGTGACGCACTTGGACGATGTTGCTGCTTGAAGAGAGAAGAGAGAACCTTACGGCCGAATAAGGGAAGAAGGAGAAGCTCTGACAATGACGGATGCTCCACGGCCATAGGCGATCATGAAATCATGGAGGAAGAAGATGGAGGGAGAGGAAGACTGAGATTTGAGCTTAATTGGTTTGTGGTGAAGGAATAAAAATTTGAGAAGTTTGATGAACTCAAACATTAGCAAGGAGTTTTTGCAAATTTAGCCTATATTATAAGATCAAACTAATTAACCAGCCAAATATATATTATATTTTGTATTATAGCTGATTTATTATATTTGTCAATAATATACCATTATATATTAATAAAAAAATATTATATATTAATGATAAATCTTTTATATGTTAATGAGAATTAGCCACATTCTCAATTTTTAAAAAATTTAGTTCATATTTTTTACATAGAAGACTTTTTTCGATCAATGGGCCAATTTATCTTTAGTAATGTTACTTGTAATCATTTATAAAAAAGCTTATGAAACTCATAAAAAAACTTTTGGCAATAAAAAAAATAAACATTGATAAAAACTTGTACATATTATTTTTTTAACAAGTCACTATTAGTAATTTAAGAAGCACTAACCATTTTTGCATTGACAAATTCTCATTATTAACTTTGACAATTTCTCTTAATAATTTAACAAGTAAGTATTATATTTACAAAAATTGATATATATTAAATTTTTTAACAAGTCTCCGTTAGTGATTTCACAAATAATTATTTCTAAAATGACAAGTCGTGTTAAGCTCCTGAATCTTCATAAGTATTGATTTGAAAACTAAAAACAAAGTTAATCATATACATAAATTTGTGCATTATATAATTAAAAAATATTGATAGTTTATTGCAATTAATCCTTTTGGTGATCAAAGGATTGTGGGTTCAAGTCCCTCTTGGCTACTTTGAAAATTTAATTGTCATCAAAACCTTAGTTGTCAGCAACTTGTTTAGCTCCGATTATAGTTGGTGTGTGTTTCAGCAGTCGGTGATAATGATGAAAATTTTTCCAAAACAAAAATATATATATGAAGGATAATTTAGGTACTTTTTCATGATAAATGTTGTTAATTAGTCCTTGGATGCGGTTTTTTCAGATTTTGGTAGTTAATCATAATTAAAAGGAATTTTTATTAGAAAAAAATAAAAGAAATAACCATTGCCAAATAAATGGTACAAAACGTAAAGATTTTGACTTTTTTTAGCCAGCAATTTCTACATATGGTGATGATAAGAAGCAAGGCGTGAGCTTGCACGTTTGAGAAATGGGCATTAACGAGGCCTAGGGCAAGGAATAATAAGAAGAAGAAATTAAAAAAGCGTGGCCTCGCTGGAAGAATAACAACCTCAAGATTTTAGTCAAGCCCACAAGTAACGGTATAAGAGTGAGCCCTTCACTTTGGGCGCGAAACGTGGATTTAACATCGAAATACAGTTACTAACTTCAGGGAAAAGACTGGGAGAGATAGAGAGATAAGTTTTCTTTCCACATTTCACAAAGAATCAAGGATTGCTTTCTCTGATCACATCATAATCTCACACACACACACATACAGAGAGAGAGAGAGAGAGAGAGGATAGAACGACATAGAATAGAGGGAAGAAAAGGCAAAAATGGCACAGGCACAAACGTTAAAGGAGGAGAAGAGCAATATCCAAGAAACTACAACGCCCAGTCCCACCTTCAAGTTGAATGCTCAAGCACCTGAATTTGTGCCCAGATCGCATTCCCAGATGCCGATTTCGGGTTATTTCTATCCCTTCTTTCATATTCTCGGCGGGGCTGGTGCTTCTGATTGGTTCCCTGGTGGCGATCAGGATCCTTCCTCCCGTTTAATATCCACGACAAATGTGGCACTCCCCAACTGCTCGAAGAATGTCCTCACTCATGATCTTCAGCAGAAAATCGTTAAACAGGTTGCCTTCCGCTCTTTCCTCACCTTTCTGTGTTTCCGTCTCATTGTTATTGATTTTGCGCAGTATCCCTTAATACATTAGCCATATGTTCTGGCATTTTCTGTTTGGAATAATCTTTATCGATATGACCGTGCATGCGTTGCCTTTCCACTGTCTTGAGATTTGGGTTTCCGTATTGTTTGGTCTTGATTTCATAACGTTCTTCTTATTGCCTTTGTCATCTGTTCTATTTTGCTTATGCATGATCTTTATCATTGGACGCCATATCCATCGTCTTTTTAACTTTTACCTTTCTTCTTTCTTTTCACTGTCTTGAATCTTTTATTTTTGTAAAAGATCAAACCGGTTTTCTGGCCCTCTTTCATTTTTTTGTTGACGTCTTCGTCGGCATTTTCTAACTGATTTCTCATGGCTTATTTCTTCTGTTCGGTTTTGTTTCTTGATGATCATTAAGACCACATTAGCTTTGGCTTTTAAACTTATTTTCTTCCTTCCTTTTACTGTCTTGGATTTTAGAATTAATTAGAAGAAATTTTTTTTGGGGGGTTTCCATCTGTTAGTGTTGAATTATTGGAATATTTTCAACATTTGTCATCTGTTCTATTTTGTTTTTGGATAACGTTTATCATAACGATCCTATATGCATTGCCTCTCTGCTTTCTTTTCTTCTTTCCTTTTTAATATCTTGGGATTTATTATGAATTTTCTCTATTACATTCTCTTTCTTATGTTATTCAGAAATTGATTTACATTAACTAAATAATGCCGGGGATATAATATTTGAGCTATGCAGCTTATCAATTTATAAATATTGTGGATATAATATATAGGTTGAGTATCAGTTCAGTGACATGAGTTTGCTAGCAAACGAATCTTTCCAGAAACAGATGAATAAGGACCCTGAAGGTTATGGTAAGGATTTTAGAATGGCATTTGTCAAAAACTCTTCCTTTCCTTCGTAGATAGTTCATATAATTGGTGGGTGTTGATTTTTCAACAGTTCCTATATCCCTTATCGCTTCCACAAAAAAGGTGAAGTCCCTCACTAGAAACATTCATCTACTTACCCAAGCACTTCGTTCTTCTTCAAAACTTGTAAGTCTTTTGAATGGATATGATATGTGTGTCAAGATGTAGAATTTATTAGGTCCTCTTCAGCTTGCTTCACAATTACTTTTTTGAAGGTTTTAAGTGCTGATGGAAAAAAAGTTAAACGTAAACAACCTTTCACTGATAAGGAGAAAGAGGACTTGCAGGTGAAGCTATGACATGGTTTTTGTTCACTTGGCTCATCTTAAACTGGCTAATGTACAGAGAGATTTTCATTTTGTTTTTCAGTCTCGTACTGTTGTGGTTGAGAATTTACCTGAAGACCATTCCCACGAAAATCTCATGAAAATATTTAGTGTCGTTGGAAGGTGGATTTCATTTGCCAACACTGCATTTAATCTTTGAACTTACATTCTTTCTGTTTCTTTCATCTAATAAAGACATCAATTCATACTTCATCTGTGAACAGTGTGAAAACAATCAGAATCTGCCATCCCCAGGAATCTAGTTCTCCCAGACCAAAGGGTGATCTCCTCATTAGTAACAAGGTATAGAGAATACACCATCCTATGTTTTCTTGGAGAAATTCTGAGGTAGATAAATATATAAATAATTTACAGTCTAAATCATTCACGAATAGACATGTAAGACGAATGAATGATTTTGCAAAACTTACCTTTGGCATACTTATATGTCTATTCTTCATTGGCTTGGTGAATCTACCTGTGAATTTCGTTGATTTGGTGGCTAGAAGGCACTTGATTTTTCCTTACCTTTGCTTGCTTGTGCATCTCTTAGCTACATGCACTTGTGGAGTATGAGACACCATATGTAGCTGAGAAAGCGGTGAGTTACACTCTTTAGATATTTCGGGTAAAGATGCATAGTATACGCCTCTTTTTTCTTTTAACAGGAATTACTTGATCGATCAGGTTGACAAGCTAAAAGATGATAGGAATTGGAGAAATGGGATGCGAGTTAGGCTGCTGCTTAGGTGCTCGGTACATATACCTGATATATAAATCTTGTTTCATATCTTGTGCTCTTGAATTTCTCCTCCTCCTCTTGATGGGATTTCATGTAACATTTGCAGCCAAGATCTGTTTTGAAGAGCAAAAAGTTGGAATTCGACGGCTTTCTTGAGGAAAATGAGATGCTAAATTCTGAACCTGCTGAGGATTCTTCTCATTCAAACAACACTGACCATTTGATAGTTCAGACTAACGTAAGCGTCATTTTGCTCATTTCTTCAAAGTCTAAACTCTTAACTGTATGTCTTATCTTATATGTTAAATACAAAATAAATGTTGGGAATACTTAGTAACTTAGATCTCTAAAAAAGTACAGACTAGCTGAAGAGGACGTCTGACGAACGCTTGTTAACAAAACTTTTCCAAAATAAAACATATAATGCAATATAACCCTGGGACATTAAGAAAGTAGCCTCTCATTATTGCCTCTTCCAAAAGAGTCTTTCCAAGTGCTATAATTAGTTAAAAATTCCGATAAAAAAAAACCTCAAGAATTGAAGAAACTAATAGGTAAATCTGCATGGTAGATCAAATCGCTTAGGAAAAGGTAACATAGCCAAGTCAGCTGCACTTTTTAATAAAACTCTCCCCTTACTGTGTAGACTTGGCAGCTCGTTTGATAGCATGAGAAATAATCTTATCCTTATTTTATTAATGTAAAAGGAAAAGACACGTGTTATTAAATAATAATAAGATCATGACAAACATAAGAAAGAGCAGAACTTTCTTTTCCACCTGCATCTCATCATTCCAAATTGAACTTGGGTTTGTCTGAACATTTTGAATGAAGCGTATCTAAGTTGCTTTTATTGGTTAGGTGGAAGAAAATGGAGTGGGATCAAAGAAAGGATGGGGAAGAGGACGTGGGAAGGGAAGAGGACGTGGCCTGCTTGCTCTGCCATGTCAACCAAGTAGCAGCCCTGCTGTTGTAGTGAGTGAAGGAGGCTCTGCAAAACCCAACACCAAGGGCCCCAGAATGCCCGATGGCACCAGAGGCTTCACCATGGGAAGGGGCAAGCCAACCACTTCTTCTTCTTCTTCTGCTCTACCAGGGTCATCTCAAGAGTAATAATGGCCCACGCGCTCTTGCTCAAATTTTGTTCTCTTCTCTCTGCTTCCATGATATAGTTTTGATTGTTTACTCTTAATACTCCTGTTTTTTTTTGTAACATTTTCTTTTACTCATTGTAAACACTTTATTTTAGCAGTGGATAACAAATTTTCTATATGCCTTCCTAATGCTAAATAACCCCTGGACTTGTCAATGTATGCGTTTATCATCAAGAAAGAAATGAAAGAAAAAAGGTTGATCAGATTATACTTTTTCCATTATTCATATTTGTTGGAGTATATTTTAAATTTCATAAATATTTAGGTGTCTGAGCGATTGGAGTTTGGAATTGGATGGCAGATATCATGAGTTTGATTCCTATCACAAAAGAAATAAAAAGAAAATATAAGGGCAAACATGCCCTCGGTGTCTTGAAGGTTCCACTACTTAAAGCACATGCTTGAAACATGACACGAGATGATGGTGAAGACTTGAACTTATGATTCATGTATTAAGAAATTCTGTATTTGTTAAAAGAGTGTGGCAGAGACTGATTCCTGAACAGAGTATGCATGCTTTTATGAACTTACCTATTAATTAATAATAAATGGCTTGAACATAACTTACCTTTTTGCTAATTGTGGAATTGTGCTGAGAGCTGATATGGCTTGTGGCCAGGGATTGATTGTTCTCTGTTGGATTTGATCCTCTGAAATAGCATTTGGTATTCTGGAGTTGTGGGAGAAAAAAAAAACTAAAAAGAGAGTCTCACTCCTCAACACTAAAACCAATATTGATGATTAACTCATCAAAATCAAGGAAAGTTAGTTAGAATAATAAAATTGTCTTAAAAATAAATCACTTTTCAATTTTTTCCTTAAATTTAAAAAAAACGATTTAATATGTGGAAGAGTTTTCATAAAAAAATAAATTCTTGCACTGCTTTTTAGAATTTGTTGGAGGATGTTTTGAAATTATACATTAAAGGTTAAAAAAATCAAAAGAAAATGACTTTTTAAAATATGACTTATAATTAAAATAGTATGGAGTACTCAAACCAGTGAAGACTGAATAACGCCTCATCTTCTTTTGTCATGTTACGTGACTCCTTTTCATTTGCTAGGCCATCATAATCGAACTCACACATACACTCGGAGTCCAATATTGGTTTTTTTGGTAATTGGAGTCTTTATTTGGGCCAATACTTGATGCACTGAATCGTGCCTTGCTATGTTTGAAACATTGAATCATGTGAATTTTAATCTTAGCTTTCTAATGTTTTAGATTTTAATATTTTATTGGAGATTCATAAAATTTTTGTAATTAAAACATGGGTTGTGCAAATTGAACATTTATCATTGGAAAAGAAACAATATCAATGACTTATTATCATACAGGAACAGTACCATTATGTATGATAAATTTTAAAACTATTAATATGTGGCCAATGATTCCAATTGATTGCTTTGCTAATAATGCGAAAGTTATATGTTCGAAATCCGCCTTTGGAAATATTTGAAAAAATATTCACCGGAAAAAGAAATATTTGAAAAAAAAAAGTTATAGTAGGTGGATCACGGTTTTTTAAAATATCATTTCAAAAAAATTGATGCTCATAATTGAAAAAATACTGTTTAAAGTTAATGGCATTTAAAGCATAATACCACTATACATGAATAATTTAAAAATAATAAATATGTGGCCTATGAGCTTAACTCAGTTGGTTAGAGCGTTGTGCTCATAACGCGAAGGTCGCAGGTTTGAGACCTGCATGGGCCATATTTTTCTTTTTTATTTTTTGTTTATAACATTTAAAAATTAATGCTATTATATATGATTAATTTAAATTAAGTAATATGTGATCTATTAGTTTAGTTGGTTAGAGCGTTGTGCTAATAACAATAACAACGCAAGTCTTGCAAGTTCAAGACTTGGATGGGCTTGTTTGTCAGAAAATTGGATGAGGTCCCATGTTTGAGGCCTATATCTTAGAGTGAATGATAGAATTTTTTTAAATAAATAAATTATGAAAATGAATCATAAAATTGGGCTAATTATTTTGAAGTTTCTAAGTACTTTATGAAATTATTTTTTTTTGGGAGAAAAGATCATATTGTCCATTCCAAAAAAAAAGTTCCACCACCACTCGTCGCCAGATGTTACACTGTCAACTAATGGAGCTTCAGAGACCGGAGAATTATTGGAAGAGGTAAATGACTAGTCAAGTCAAGTCAACGCAAGTAGTTTTGGCATATGTCAAGAAACAATTATCCAGTTACAACTAATTAATTTCCTGTGAAATTTATTTCATCAGTGTTTAAATCAATGGGTTCCCGAAATTATAGTGGCTAGTTAAGTTAAAACAATGATTAGTTCGCTTTAGAAAATGACAAAAAAAAAATCTTAACAAATGACAGCCAATTTCCTAAAAAAATTACTACAAATTAAAGTTTATAATTAGAAGCTGGGGTTTCAATTTTAAAAAACTTACAGAAATGAAAAGAGAGGTGGGAAAGTTAATGGAGAATAGTGGGGGTGGTGTTCATCATCTTCCAAGTTCACTGAATGAGAGCACAATGACTTCCATTACCATTGTCACGTGAAATATTATATTGTCAACTATCCTCAAAATTATAATAATAATACGACAATATGATAAAAGTAAATCAAGTGTAATTAGTAAAATAATGAACTTGGTAGAGAAATTACATGTGTGATGTGAGTATACAAATTAATTCATTTAATTTATCTAGTCGTTCATTTAAAGAAAATTATAAAAAAAATCATGACTGTATATCAACACCTCTTCTTTATATTTATTTAATATCTCCAAATATATATTTTACGTTTTGAGTGTATAAAAAAAACTCAAATTGTAAACTATAAAGTAATTAAATTACTGTTATTTGCCGGAGTAAGTGAATCCCACTTAAATTAATACGAAGATCAGATTTATCTTATCTTCAAGCATGCACAGTGCATAGTGCGGACACAGTGCGTGGTCTACTCTTGAGCAAGCTAATTTTTTTCCAATTATCTTTCAAATGTGAGATCCTAGTCATTCTCAGTTCTGAAAATTTTCTACCAATCAACCTTTTTGTTTTGCAATTGCTATTTCACGTCATATCAACTTACAAATCTGCATTTTCCCATTCATTAAATAATTATTAGTATAGTGTACAAGACATTTTTATTAGTTTTAGTCCATAAAGTAATTATCTTTCTTTAATTATTATGGGTGAAAATATCTTTTTTTTTATTTTTTACAAAATGTACAATATACTTTTAATAAAATAAAAACCATTACAAATGTAAATAAAATATGGAGATTGAGTGAAATTTATGTAATAAAATCAAGAGAATTCTATGGCTGAAATTTACAAGTAATAAGTATATAAGCCCACATCCATACTCCCACGCATAGTAATTATGAAATTGCGTTCAAAGCTCAAAGACATATCATGCATATATTGAAAAACAAACTGGTTATTAAACCATTAAAGAGTTAATGGTTAAAATTGTAATCAAACCCTAGTGCAACTATTCATAAATAAAACACTTTATTGAGGTAGCAATGGTTTGTCTAGGTTGGTTTTGAATACTATAGTGATGATCACAAAAAAAAAACAAAAGAAAAGAAAATACTAATAAAATAATGGTCGTGTAAGAATAATGTCAAAAGTTTTGGCTGCGCACGAGCAATTAGCTAGGTTTTAGCAATGATAATGGAAGGAGCACTTGTAAGATAAACCAATGAGTTGAATCAGACATTCTGTCATGCTTTGTACACATTGGAATGTTCTGCACAGGAACAATAACATAGTTTAATTCAATGAAAATGGTTGGTACGTAGTTTGTGTGTGTTTATATATGAGCAACCTTGAAGTCTGACGCATGTTTACGAATAAAGAGGAAGCAGGACTTATGAACCGTTAACTCAAGCCATGGCTTCTTCCAATAACACAGTCGTGTGGTGGTACCTCATGAGTATATTCATGTGGTGCAGTGTTTGGTTGTGTCCCCTCAAGGTTCAAACGTTTCCTGCGTATGATTATCCTCCCCGTGGAAGCCAAGACAAGAGCCTAGATTACAACTTCTACGGCACGACATGCCCTAACTTGCTCTTTATTGTTCGTTCTGCCGTCTGGTCTGCCATCAACAACGACCCCAGAATGGCTGCCTCCCTCCTTCGCCTTCACTTCCACGATTGTATTGTCAATGTTTGTAATCCCGCTCTCTCTCGCTCTCTCTTATAACTAGTGCGTGCTTTAATTAATATTCTCATTTATTATAGTTCAACTTTCTCCGTCTTCATCTTTATTATGTGCATGTAATTGCATACTAGTTAATTTTCTTTTTTTTTTATTAAAAAAATAAAAATTTCATCTTTTTCATCTATCATTTCCCATGAATTCTAATTCAACTTGTTGAAATTTTATATATCAAGTGTGGATAGATTTGACTTGGTATGGAGAGAGAGAGAGAGAGAAGTCCCGCATCTCAGTTATATAATTAGACTGAAAACACATATACTTAAGATTATGGGCTAATATATGAAATCGCCATGCCAAAAACTACCCCTGTGCAGTTCTCATGATTTTTTCGGTCAACGTACGCTTTTAATTGTATGAGTGGACTTGTAGAATGAAAGACGGATATATTCTGTTTAAAAAGGTTTATGTTACTTATCTGGCATGTAGTGGGATTTTGTTGTGAAAATTCTCATTTGAAATTGAAGGTATGTTCTTGAATATTGTTGAATTATTTTGCGATTTCTTTGAGTACAAAAATCTAAGATAAATAGTATTAATTTGAGAAAAGATCAGATTAGATTAAAGAAATACAAATGCAAATACAAAAAAATATTTAAGGGGGGAAAAAAACAGATCCATGACTTTGTCCGATACATGCAGCATTACTATAGCGGTGCGTGCTCACTTGCCTGCCAGTGCCTGGCCTGTCTATACTTTGCAGGTTGCATCAAGATTCCATACCCCAAACAGCCACGCATGAAATTCTTAAAATAAAAGATCACGCACAAAATTTTATAATATTTTCTGTGCTTTGAGGGGGGAAAAAAGTCCCTTCCTATATTTATCACAAACAAATATGAAGACAAAATGGCGAATAAATATAATTTAGGGGACATGTTCAAGTTAAGAATGAAAAAGAAAAGAGGAAAACGGAAGCAGGGTGTAAAAAGCTGAGGATATGATATGATGAAGAAGAGGATAATGTGTGGGTGCAGGGATGCGATGGATCAGTACTGCTGGATGACACGGAGGACATGAAAGGAGAAAAGAACGCCGGCCCCAACCAGAATTCCCTCCGAGGATTTCAAGTCATCGACTCCATCAAAGCCCGCCTCGAAACCTACTGTCCCTCCACTGTCTCCTGTGCCGACATCCTAGCCCTCGCTGCCAGAGAAGCTGTCCTCCAGGTTCCTCCCTTTTCATTGATCAGGCGTTCATTCATCTCATGGTTAACTTATTTTATATATATATATATATAACACAATCTCATATATTACATATCAGGCTGGAGGGCCATCTTGGCCCGTTGGATTAGGCCGCAGAGATTCTGTCACTGCAAGCATGGACGCGGCCAATCGGCAGATCCCCACACCTTTCGAGCCTCTTCAAAACATCACCGCCAAGTTCACTTCCAAAGGTCTTGACTTGAGGGACGTCGTTGTGCTCTCAGGAGGACACACCATTGGATTTGCACAGTGCTTCACTTTCAAAGGGAGGCTCTTCGACTTCGATGGGTCGGGCAAACCGGATCCGGGGATGGATTCGGCTCTTCTCTCGGGTTTGCGGAGAATGTGTCCCAACAGAAACTCTTCCAATAGGAACCTGGCTCCTCTGGATGCTGCTTCCTTTTCCAGATTCGACAACGCCTATTACACCAACCTCGTCAAGAACTCTGGCCTCCTTCAATCGGATCAAGTTCTTAAGGCAGATCCCGCCACTGTTAATCTGGTGAATTACTATAGTCTCGACCAGTTCGCCTTCTTCATTGACTTCGCTGCCTCCATGGCTAAGCTCAGTAGTGTCGGGGTTCTCACGGGCCAGAATGGCCAGGTCAGACTCAAGTGTGGTTCCGTTAATCAATATTAAAAACAGAAGCCTCTCTATTTGATCACTTGATTGTGTATAGTAGTTTAATACACACACACACACTCACACTCTGCTGGGTAGATAATTACCCATCACTTTGAATACTGCTGGTGGAGTAGCCTTCGTGTGCTCGACTCTGTAGAAAATTAAGTGCTTCATCAGGGTACCATAAAAGGCCCTGTTAATTAACTGTAATATAATATACAGCCGTTGTGATCCGTTGCTAGCTAAATGGGGAGTTTTAATGTAATATGAAAAATCGAATTAGTCAAACTAGTATATTATTAAATCAATAGTTTTACCGGTTGAATGAATTATTTTGCTTATGACCAGTTTAATTACAATTTAACTGTAGTTTTAAATCATCAACTCTAGAACTAATACTTGATTGAACTAATCAAGGCGGATTTTCAATACCTCAATTTTAAATGTTAATAAAAGTTTTATAATACCCCACTATAGCTTTTGCAGTTTGGCTTTTTTTTTTTTGGGTGAGTTCTAATTTTTCAGATCTTTGACTCAGATTAATTTAATTGGCAATTGAGAGTATCTTTTTAAAAGGCATACCTCCTATAAATAATTTAATTACTACTGCATAATTAAAACTTGAACTCAAGATTACTGATTAAGTTGGGTCAATCCATTTATTATTTTGATTGATTTTAATTAGGGATAATTACTTTAAAGCCTTAATCAAAATAATTAATTACTTTCAGATCCATTAACAAGTTGTCAATGAATTTGAAAGTAATTAATTATTAATTGTTAATAGATTTGAATTGTTAATGGATCTGAAAGTAATTAATTTTTAATTGTTAATAGATTTGAAAGTAATTAATTGTTTTAAGTAAGATTTATATATAATTCTTTCATTTAATAATCTAAACTATAGAAAACATGGCTGAAGGCCCTGACACGCTGGCAACAGAACCTTAATCTTCAAGTATATACCAACAGACCAGATTTCACACTTGTTGAACAATTTGGGCCAATGGGAAACAACATCACCAATCCAATCCGAGTTCCTTTCCAATATACACACACTAGCACAGTTTGCATAATTTAAGAGACAAAAATACAAGAATAAATCTTATTCAATGTATAAAATTTGTTATTATGTATCTGTCTTTCCAAGTGCCGTTGGAAAGGATTTTTTATCGGGTATCGTTCTGTCCTTTCCATTTTCATTATATCATCATACGTATATCATAAATACAGTGAAGAAGTTAGAAGAGTCACGTCTCTGCTTTCGTATGTCTCCATGTTCCAGAGAGAGTTGTGATGCCAAAAAAGCATCAGAGAATGCATTCGGAAAAGAAGCCGACAAGTTGTGCGCAGAGTCAGAAAAGAGTTTATTCAAAAGTCAATACCCTGCCCCCATTTGCTTTTTGTAGAGTCGCCTCGATTTTAATCAACTCGCTCACCGAACACAATTTCTATTATCTATTCTACTTGAACTCTGAAAATAGCTACCCGGGCCCGTAGGTATCTCATTTTGGCATTTTGCACAACTGATTCTGCTTGATTTTAGGTCCAAAATGTAGTCATAAATATTCTTAAGAATAAGCGGATAAGAACGAGTCTGTTTAGTGCAGTTTGTACGTAGCAGATAATAATAGAGCTGAATAATGGAAATAGTGGGTGGGGAGGTGGTCCAATTAGAGCATAGTGCGTATCTCAAAAAAGAGAGAGGCCTCAAACTTTGAAGTATTATTGATTATTGAAGTACTATACCTTTTGTTATTTGAAAATTGAGAATTGTTTGGAGAACAATAATGATGATGATGTTCAACTTTTTGACCTTCAAAGGGCCAAAAGCTTGATGAGCTTTTCTCTTCCCTATGTAATGTAGCCGAGAGAATTCAGTATTTCATGATTTGCTTCGTCATGCGAAGCTCCTCTGTTGTCCTTGTTCGCTTTATGCTCCATTCGGTACATCTTGCATGTTCTAACTTAAGATGGTAGCCATAATTTTTACAGATGTTTACAAGATTTACTTTTAAACTATTCGAGACTTCTTCCGAATTGTTGTGTTTTTCCATGATATGGATTCTCCAATATTATGTTCTTTCACGTCCAAAAAAGAAAAAGCATCATTCTCTCAAGTAATGTCTAGATATTTTTTAAATTTTGCCACGAAACAGGATGTTTATTATTGCTTTTCTTTCTGATCGATGGTGACTTAGTTTTCAAACAATAATTGATGACATCTATCAACCATAATGCTCTCATAGCTGGTCTTCATGTGTTGATTGTTTAAAAAGTTTGCACCGCACGGCTTTTTTTTTTCCCCTTGAATTGATTCTGCATTGACGACTGGTACATTCTACAATTTACTTGAACTTTATGCCTTTATTTAGAATGGAAAAGAAAAATTAGCAGAAAAATATATTTTTCATTCTATTTTTTTCCCCTAATGAGAGAAAACATAAAAAAAAAACTTTATATTAAGGTGAGAATACTTTTTTCTTCAATTTTTAATGTCCTCATATTTTCAGTCTTTTCGCATTTTAAAAGGAGGGTGCGTATATTTCTTTTTTTCTGCTGAAAGAAAGAGAGTGGGAGAAGCAGAGTAATTATGAATAATTAAGTTGAGGAAAATGACGAGACCCAGCAGAAAGGAGCGTGCCAGTAAAAACAAGAGTGAAAATCACTTGCGCCCCTATCAAAATATGGGAGTGATTGAGATTTGAGATCTGGCGATCCTGGGTCTGCATGATAAGGTACTTGATAAAATCTTGGAGGGCCAAAAAAGTAAAGTAGAAAGGTCACTTCTTGTTAGTGGGAAGCTTGCATCGCAACATCCTTTCTCACTCCTTCAGTTCTACCGAATTCCTCCGACTCGCCCTTCGATCCCCCTACACTCCTCACCACTCACCAAGCGGAAAGCCTTCACTTTTTTTTAACTCCCTAATTTGTTTTCAAATCATTTTAACAAATCCGCTCTACATACCGTACAACTTCTTCCACTTGTCTAATTTCTTTTGTTCGAATCAAAACATTACGAAATAATTCATATATTTATTGATAAAGTCTAAGATATTGAATTTGAGAGTTCTTCTTTCTATTCAAATTTAAGAATATCTAAATCTGAATATTTGATAGTGTACCCCCTTTTTTCAAGAGATAGCACACCAATTAGGATTGGAAGGTACTGAATTTCAACCTAACCCAAAATTTGATCTCTTTTATGAAAAATATTAAGTTAGATAACCCGTAGTTTGATTTTATTCAATGATAACTTAAAAATTAACAGGACCAAACTTAATCTATAAGATTGAAAGATTGGTTTTGTTAGTCCCATACTTATTTAACTATTTTTTTATGAGAGGCAATAATTCATTTAAATCTAATAGATTCAATTAAGGTAATAAAATCACTTATAATCATAATAAATCCAAAACAATTTCCAATAACAAGAAAGAAATATTTCAACTACATTCTAAATAGTTTAACTTCAACAAAAATAACACTCAATAAATTATAACAACAGTATATTATAACAATAATTTAGAAACAAACTCAATAAATTTTTATGCAATTATCTCTTTAGCTTCAATTATACTTGAAGCATTTGTTAAAAATAAATTAATTATAATTATATTAAATAAATTTATAGAACTTGACTAGACCAAGTGGTCTAAATATCTAATCATCTATTTAATCCAATCCAAAAAAATTACGTAATTTTTATTTTTTTAAAATTTTAAATGATTAATATTTATAAGGATCAAATATAATAAGATTATTTTAAATTGAACTGAATCAAATAGGAAGACTTTTGTATAGACTTAACACTAACTATAAAAATAGTTTTGATTTGTTTTTAAAAGAAAATCAAAAAAAGAGAAGGAGAGGAAACAATCAGAGTCTCTGTAAGACTGTATCAAAAGCTGTTTTTTTTCCTTGGGAGTTACCCCAACACTTATAACAGGGTTTAGGTCCTTTCAGGACAATTACTCAATTGCACTTTACCGGTGTCATATATTCTTATTCTTATTATCAACACCACCTTATTAATTTGGGTAAAAGGAAAACGAGCCCACGAGTAAAAAGCAAACACAACATACCCACCTCTTCTCTCTCTGTCTCAACTCCAAACACTCCATCGTTTCTCTTTCTTCTTCTTCTTCTTCCTCTAAAGTCTAAACCCACAAAAACTTTCCTTCTTCCTCAGCATTTGTTCAAGACCCCAAACCATAAATTCCCACCATACACGCCTTTTTTATTTGTTTTATGTTTTCTGTGAGTTCTGTTTCAGAGCTTAAACCTCCAAACCTCGTGCCATGTCCTCCACCACTCCAATGGCGAATCAGCCACCTCCCCAGATGCAGCTGAGCCAGCAGACATACCCGACTCGTTCTCCTCACGGGTCTGTGGGGCCCGTGATCGCTGTTCTGGCCGTCATCACGGTTCTGGGAGTCATAGCAGGAATGATAGGCAGGCTCTGTTCGGGTCGCCGGGTCATGGGCGTGGGAGAGTACGACATGGAAAGCTGGGTGGAGACCAAATGCTCGTCCTGCGTCGACGGTAGAATCCCCTCTCCCCCTCCACGGCGGCCCTCGCAGCCAGCGGCGGAAGATGTCGGGACGCCGGAGGAGGAGGCGGCGGTGCAAGAGGCAAGAGAAGATGAAGAACAAGAAGCGCAGGCAGAAACAGCAGGTGGGCCACAGTCATAGAAGAGGCGAAGTAGGAATATATATATATATATATATATATAAGAGCATTGTATGATTCACGAATTGGTATGTTGGGTGAATGAATGTAGTTTGTGTTTGAAGTGTGAACATACAGAAATCGAATCGAAATGGAAAAGGGAATGGGTTTAACAAATGACAAATGTAATGGCTGCCATTATGAGCTGCCCTTGGGTGCCTGTCCTCTGTCTGCTTCCCTTTCCAACGTTCCATGTTACCCTTCTCAGCTTTTTTTCATGCCTTTTTCTCTTGCTCATTTTTCATTAGCCTTATTTATTTGACACTTTCAACATATTAAGACTTGTATGTTTTAATAACATATATTTTTATTGTTAAGAACTATGGTTCAATCCGCAAGAATTTGGATATTAACTTATAAAATGTTTCGGTGAGGGTCTTGCTAATAGAAGATCTGTAAATACTTGTATAACTTTAAGTACAAGGGCATGTTCAAGTCCAGCAGCTCTAGAGTTTAGGCCCAACTCATTTAAAATTTTGACTTTGATTAACAAAATGTACTTTATTTTATTAATATTTAATGAAAATTAGAATAAAAAATTTGTGATAAAAAAATTAATAACATGCTTTACATAAAAAGATAAAATAATCATTTTCTCTTGATTTGATAAATAAGAAAGTAGGGAATGCAATACAATTTTTTTCTTCCAGACTTTGGGGCAATCCAACTTTAATCCAAACAAGGCTTTGTACTATCTGATATCTTAACCTCATTTATTTTGCAATATGTCTTATATTAATTAGAGGAAAATGCAAGTTATTTTACAGTGGTGGGACCTGTTAGTTTGTCCTCATGTCAAAACCAATAAGTCATTTACTTAACATAATGTTAAGAGGGTTTGTTATGAATTTAAAAGTTGAGGAGATAAATTGTACAACAAATGAGTTTAGAATATTTAGTACTATTCAACCCATAATTTAGTAGGTAAATTACCTTTTAACCCTCTTTACTTCAATTTAATTTTGAAAGAATCATATTCAAGGACTTCTTAAGAGAATTATTCACAAACAATAATTAATATAAAATTATTTCTTATTAAAAAAGTAATAATAACTTGTTTTTTCTTAAATAGTATCTTATTATTGATCTTTATTTATAAATAATCTCTTTAAGAAGTTCTTGAATGCAGATTTTTCTTTTATTTTTGGAAAAACAAAATTTTTACTCCTTATAATTTTATCAGATTTTATTTTTAGTCTCTGTAATTTTTTTCAAATTTTTTAGTTCTTATAATTTTAAAAATATTGGATAATTTTTATTTTTTAAGTCCCTATAACTTTTATTTTTTTAGTGATTGGAAATATTAAAAAAAATTAAAAAATTAAAAGTAAAACTATCTAACCATAAAAGCCACATGATCTAATGTCGATGCATATCCCCCAACATTATTATTGACATTCAATTGCAACATCACTGAATTAATTTATTAATTAATTATTTAATAAAAGGTCACGGTAAAATGGTGTCAGGCACGATAATAAATTCACGTCAAAACACATGAGGTGTCTTCCAGCTAGAGGCGGATCAACAAAAATTATATGGTGTTCAAATTATTGTTAGAAAGCCAACGAGCAAATAAATTTACATATCTATTTGCTTTTCTGGCTATAAGTTATCATCCAATCTCCAACAAGAAGGTTCCTCATCTTCTTGATATTAGCATAGAGAAGGTGGTCCTGAGTGAAATCAAAATCATACAATGATACAATATCAAACATCTATGTACCTGCACGCAAGTTCTTGAACGATCCAGGATCTTCTTTTTTATTAAATAAAAAATCTATATGTTGTCACGGTTGTGGGTTGGCCCCTCGCTTTGCTTTTCTTTCTTCTCAGTACAATATATTCTCTTTGGATCTATGATAGCATATCTAGCAAGATTTTTTAATTCTTAATATAAGATATACGGAGTTATTTATTATCATTTTTAAATTTTATCTCTATTATAAAATTATTTTTTAAACACATCATATTCTGTGTATATCTCCTCCATTTTTTACAGGGGTAAAGTTGGGAAAATTTTTCATTTAAAGACATTTAATAATTTAACTATCGTTTCTTGGATTGGAGGGAGTAATTAAGTAATCACTATTAATTAACCATAGTTGACCATTGTTATTAGGAAACTAATAAAACTTAAAGGGAAAATTAGGTATAGGTTTTATGGAAATATGGAATAGACTTCTTTATAAATAAGTCTTGCAAATTTTAAAAATCATGGCTAGATCTCTTAAGATCTAAGTGCAATTTTAAATTAGGATAAAAAGATAATATTGTCCATATGTATTATGGTTAACTATCAGATATGTAAAGTTATAGTTACAAAATATTAAAATAATAAGTGTAAATTATTGATGAATAATTAATATTAAACTTTATTAGTAATGTGTGATTGGTTTAACTATTAGATATGCAAAATTATAATTGTAAAATATTGAAGTGATATTTATAAATTATTAATCTAGTAATTGTATATAAAAGGTATTAAATTTGTAATGCATGATTATTTTCATTATTGGACATATAAAGTTACAATTGTAAAATATTAAAATGATATTTATAAATTAATAATGAAGAAGTTGTAAATTATTTGATTGATGTAGTGTATTTTTAATAAGGTCGTTATTGCTTTCTTGTACTCTAATTTCAAATTATACTTCAATCCTAATGAACCTGGCTATAGTTTCTCAATTTCACAAAATTTATTTGCATGTGTTTTATGGGGGGACTTCGACGTGGTTTTTCCAAGCTTAAATTATCATGAACTCCACAAAAATCATTTACTTTCACATGACCCAAGCAACACTTTTTATAGGTTTAGAGGAAAAAAAATCTTAAAGATTTTTTTACAAGAGCATTGGACATTCTTTTATTTTAAAAAGAGTAACATTAGAAGCGTTAAAAGTGGAGTAATGGCGCCCTTTCTAACTTTTGACCAACGACCTTGATATGGCAAAGACTCCTTTTATTTGCTCTCATCACTACAGCTTTTTGTGAGCCTCTTCACAACCCTAGAAGTAGAAGTAGAAACTTGACCTCGCCTTAGACTTGGGTTATGTTTGACCTAGCAATCATTCCAACTCACTTGAACGGATTCCACGGAAATTAGATTTAGTTCCATGATGGGTTAATCAGAGAGACCAAATCAGCCTGGAAGTTTTTGGGTAAGCAAAGGTAGGTGCCACGTCAGTGCGAGGGGGCTTCAGTATTGACCACAAGTTCGAGTGTTTACCCAGAAAAAGCTCCGCATGCCTTGAAGATTCTAGAAAATGTAGGAAAGCAAAGACCCAACCATTAAGCCCTTCGCGAAGAAGATTCGTTTGTAGGGGTGAATGCAACAATTCTGTAGTCTCAAAGGAAGAAGCCACTGATGTGAAGAAAGGAGGAGGACAAAAAATCCAGAAGGTGAAGAGGAAGGTAAACAAGGCACGAGTTAGTTGATAGTGAGGCAAAAAATGATCAAGAGATGTGGTGAGCTCCTATCTCAAATATTTTCCCTTGTTTAGGGCATATTTTCTTGGTTTGAATTTGAGAGCACAACTTCTAGGTGTGAGACACCGAGAGCGAGACGACATGACAACCTCTGACTTCATTCCTTCTCTCGATTTGTTGCTGCCACTTGACTTACCACATCAAAAATTTCTAGTCCTCTGTTAATCAAACGTTGGTCAGAGGTTAAAAAAGAGTGATATTGTTTCATTTTTAATACTTTTAGAGTAACATTGCTTTCCCTAAAAGATAAGGAGACTAAGTGCTCTTTTGTTTTTAAATTACTGTGACAATAATTTCCCAGTTGCAACTAACAAGCCATGCATCTTCTAAATATCATGGACCTATCAACTTATGAGTTTGAGCCACGTTTAGTAATCTGCTCGTTATCCAGTTCAAATGAAGAATCGTTCAAGCCCAATATTTTTTGGCCCTTCAATTCCGATTACACTAATTTCCATTCAACAACTGTCCCCCTTTTTTTTTTTGGCTGTGGACACTAGACAGTTTTTTTCCTATTAAGTATTAATTCCTCATGAAAAATATAATTTAGTTTTAATATGTGACCATATAAATGAATTATTTTTGGATTTTATAGATAATATTATTCAATATCTAACTTTGTAATATTATTAGTTAAAATTTTCAGAAAATTTTTCCCAATGACTAAAAGTGTTGTGGATTATAGATATTAGTTAGTTGATCCATACAATTCAAATGGCCATTTTTGAGATATATTTTATTTCTTTTAACAGGTTCCTCATATACGTGCGCGCGCGCGTGTTTCCATGAAAAGTTAATGACAGCCATTTAAAAACGACCGAAACTCTTCAATCGTAATAATATATTTTGCATATAAAAGATCTATCCTAATTAATTTAATTACTTAAGTGTAAAAAGGTATAGGGAGTTGCACTATTTGTGGGCGGTCACCAATGTCGTTCATCTTCTTTTTTGGCCAACATATAATATAGTTTATACTAAATGCATGTGCCCACTCTAAGTATAATTGATAGTTGAAAAAGTATACGGACACTTTTATATACAAGTGCGGATTCACACACACACACACACGCCACTGAAAGAAATTCAACGAAAAGATAGGGCAAAAAGATACACAAAGAGGAGGGCACTGATCCGAGAGGATATGAAGCATCCATTGGCTCTTTGGTGCATACTTGTTGTATAAAGTAGAATCACTTTGAATAGTGAGAAGCATAAGTTATATGATATGGACACCAGTATATTCTCATCCTGTCATAAATGAGATATGATCATGTTCCTTTGCGTGAAAACATATATGAAAAGAGCAGTGAATACAGTAAAGCACTATTTTATCTAGTTTTGCCAACTAAAAATGCATGTCCAAGAATCCAATAAGAGAAGAAGCTTGGAAGGATTTCTATACATACATGACAAAAGGTGGAATCACATTGTTGCAAATATTTTTATCTCACGTGATTCCAATTTATCTCCCTCACCTCCCCACTCACAGCCACATTATAAATTTGTTAATAGACACTTGATTCAATTAGTAAAAGAATTGTACTGACTTAGTTTGAGAGCTCAAGTTTGAGATTTGGGAATATAACATCGGTGGTGATCCTAATTTGATCTTAATTTAATTATACATAAATAATGGTAGATACTGGATACCGGTAATACATATCATGGTTTTGTTTAAAATTGCTTGGATCTTATCATAACTAAAATGAAATGGAAAGATGGAATGGGCTATTAGGGATGAATGAAAGGCTTAATTCCACTTTGGGATCCAAGTGGCGCCTCTACACAACAGTCATGCCCACTCAAGTCCAGTTCATGTTTATATTTATATATTCGTTCATAATATATTTGTGCCCCACACTCTCATTTGGCCTCTTCTGTACCTTCCACAATTATCTCGACAAACAAACAAAGTCAACAGAGTTAAATTATTTCCACGTGAAAATGCCACAATTACATGTCTCTTTCTCAAACTAATGTACGGTACTCATCTATTGTAATTGAAAAAAAAAAAAACAAGAGGTGATATTTTACGACCTAAAAGATACAACCTTACTCTAAGTGGCCTTTCTAATGGGGTGATTTTAATTACTTCATTTTTTATGTAATATAGGATATTTCTCCAAGATGTTGGTCTAAAACGTAGAATATTTTGTAATTTTAAAAAAAGTATTTTTTTATACCTATGTGGTTGATATGGGATGAATGATTATACATAAAAAATTATGAGTGTTAGTTGTAGACAAAGATACAATTAATTAAAAAATATGTCGACTTTTATGATATTTTAAAAATTAAATTTTCTTAAAATGTGTATGTTGGAAGTGTCCTGTATTGCAAATAAGAGGGAGTATATTTTAATTTTAATTTTGAAGAAGTGCAAAGTGAAAGAATATATTAATCATAAAGAATTGTTATTAATATAAAACCTACATAAAATGATTAAAAAAACTCACGTGAATTCAAGATGTGCGAGACATCTGACTTCTGGTTCTGGGGATGAAGAATCTAAGGCCAGTTTGTCAACTTCTCGTAAATAGCAAAGCACCTTATGCCCGGTTACAATCGTGTCATTTATGCATTCATAATGATTAACCAGCGCAGTCAGTTTTTTAATAAAAAATCACGTATTCTGAATCAAATTGCGTTTTCTTTTTTTAATTTTATTTCTTCTCGATCTAAAACAATTCAGAATCCTATCATTTCACAGTTTGCTTTAGCTTCCCATCCCATCAAACAACGAAAGGTGATTAAAATGTCAACATGGTTAAAGTTGAATTGTAATTATGAATCACTAGTGGTCAAATGCGAATTAGGTGAATCATTATTTAGCAGGGATCAAACTAGCAATGCTAGTGAGAGTTTATTCAAGTACTATTGCGGGCATTTAATTTTAATTAAGGATTAAAAAATTTTAAAATATTAATACATTTAAAAATAATTTTAGATAAAGAAAAAGGCAATAATACTCCTCTTTTTTTTTTTTAAAACACTTGCAATGGATAGTGTTTCATTAAATGTGAATGAATATTTATTAATTAATGAATAACTATTTATTAAAACATAATTTGTATATGTTCCTTTTCACAATCAAGTTTTTTAAAATTTTTAAACTTGTGTATTAATAAATGACTTCTTAAAAGAACTTAATTATGAAAAAAGATAAGTATAAATTATGTTTTAATATGTAGTCATTTATTAATTAGCAAATATTCATTCACATTTAACAAAAAATATCTACTAGATGACAAGTTTTTTTTAAAGTAGGGGTATTATTGTCTTTTTTATATAAAATTATTTTCAAATCAATCTCTTAATTATGCATTGATATTTTAATTTTTTATACTTATTAATATTATTTTTTTTATGGTCCTGAATGATACTTTTCCTTGAAAATAAGAATAAATGTTTTGGCTTTGTCAACCAAAAATAGTAAAGTTTAATAAAAAATAAAATTATAAAAATTAAATAAAACGTCAAAAGTAGTATATAACTTCCACCTTTTTCTTCCACGACTCAACAACCAAGGCAGGAAGGCAACTTACAAGTTAACCCAAAAAGATATTATTATTAATTTTTTCTTGTTTATTTATTTACTTCAGGGGAGAAAGAAGTGGGGCGTTGCTTCATCAAGTTGATAACTTGGAGGCGTTTGACTTGAAATTGGGTAATGGCTATGTTAGGAACTGAAGAGCGAGAAGTTTAGGCGCCATAACTTATCACTTATCAGGGAGAGAGGGGAGGGAGATCCTGAAGGCCTTTGCTTTTTTTAATTATTTTAGCTATAAATTTGAATATCTGTGTCTGTTTCCCTCTATTCTGACTCTGAGAGGAGCTCAGAGAAGAGTCTAGAACCTCCAACCTGTATATTTATACCTGTTTACCGACGAGACTCTACTTGTGACGCTCTTTCTCGCTTTCGTTTACTGAACTGAGAATCACAACGCAAATGGGGAGACCAAGGTGCTTCTTGGACATTAGCATAGGAGATGAACTTGAAGGGAGGATTGTGGTTGAGCTTTACAACGATGTCGCTCCCAAAACTGCTGAAAATTTCAGGGCTCTCTGTACTGGTGAAAAGGGCATTGGTCCCAACACTGGGGTGCCCCTCCATTTCAAGGTCCCCCTCTCTGTTTCTTTTTCTTTTCCTCTTTCTGTATTATTCCTTAGTCGTTTCGGGTCACCGATTGGCTGATATGTCATTTTTGGACTGGGCAGTATCAATTTTTAGTGCTGTTCATGCTGTGATTCTTGTCTAAATTTGGGAATTCTTTGTTCTATGACTGCTTGAATGGGATGGGTCTGATTTTCTTCGACTAACGGGGTTGCCGTGTGCAGATTTAAGAAGGATGTTTGGGGAATGAATATGGCTTATGGTTCTTTATGAATGATATCTTTTTAGTTTATCAGATTTTTTTTCAATTCGTTTTTTATGTGGACACGGAGGCTCCAATGGGGAGCCTGTTTTTGAGAGTATTTGGTATCTGGAAACTCTGGACTTTGCAGTAATCGAAGGATTGTAGATCACTCTCATTGCTTTTGGTCGATGATTGGGGAAAAGGCGGTTGTGCCCTTTATCATTTTGACTGTGAATGTCTGTTTTAGCCTTTTAGGTTTATTGGTTCTGTATCTATACAAATTTCATTTGGCAGTTATCAATAAAGTGGATTTTTATGGCCATTATCTTAGACAAGGGGTCTTTAAAGGCATTAAATTCCTTCATATAGAAATGTTCTCTTTTTCTTTTTTCGAGTGAAACACATTTGGATCTACTTTCTCTTTAATAATGGTCATCAAACATGAACACAAGTAGTTTTTGGCCCAAAAAAACATAAGCACAAGTAGCTAATTATTGGACAGCGTCTATTCTTAGTTCAGTGCATCAATGATTGCATATAACAAGCTGAAAGTGAATTGAAGAACTGTGTCTTTGGATGTAACACAGTACACTATGTGGCCTCTGCTTTGTGCTAGCTTATGACTATGAGGCAGTCCTATCGGCTCTAGTAGTATGGTGCTCATCTGTACTTTGTATAGCATGCGTTGTATTAGTTTTATACTTGATATGCTAGGATGTCATGATAACTGATATACATTTCTTCTATTTTATCTGTCTCTTAAGGGGAACTGGTATGTGAATGCAGGACAGCAGGATCAAAATCTTTCATGTAGCATGAGATATAATATTTCATATTTAAAATTGTTACGTGCAATGTAAATACTAAGCTCAACTATTGGACTCATATTGTATTCTGATGTGGTTCTAGGGATCTTGCTTTCATCGTGTTATTAAAGGCTTTATGATCCAAGGAGGAGATATATCTGCTGGAGATGGCACCGGAGGAGAGTCTATTTATGGGCTGAAGTTTGAAGATGAGAATTTTGAGTTGAAGCATGAAAGGAAAGGGATGCTATCTATGGCCAATGCGGGTCCTGACACAAATGGGTCTCAGTTTTTTATCACCACAACCCGAACTTCGCATCTTGATGGCAAGCATGTTGTATTTGGGAAGGTAGTCAAAGGAATGGGAGTGGTCCGTTCAATTGAGCATGTGACAACCGGTGACAATGACTGCCCCACTCTAGCTGTTAAAATCGTGGATTGTGGAGAAATCCCTCAAGGAGCAGACGATGGAATAACTAACTTTTTCAAAGATGGTGATACTTACCCTGACTGGCCAGCAGACCTTGATGAGAGCCCTAGTGAACTTCAATGGTGGATGAGTGCGGTAGACTCCATCAAAACTTTTGGTAACGAGTACTACAAGGTATAAGAGCTTTATTTAGTCAATCTCGCATGCTTATCATTTATCTTTTTTTGGCTGTGGGAAGAATGGTCCAAAAGTTTTCATGAGTACTATTACTGGTGAGACACGACAATTGCACCTATCAAAGCAGCTAGAAACAAATGCAATATTTTTTGGGGCCTGTTAATGGTTATTCTGTGCTGATGCTAATATTTCTCTTTGGCTCCCTGGTGAAGTACTTATTTTTTAAAATGTTTTTATCTGATAGAAACAAGACTATAAAATGGCTCTCAGGAAGTATCGGAAGGCTTTACGCTACCTGGATATTTGCTGGGAGAAGGAAGGGATTGATGAAGGTATGCTGAATTTTATTAGCAATTATTTTGCTTGATTGCACAGTAACTTTGCTACAAATTCAAAAACCTGACTTCTTTGCATATGACAATGTGTTTATGACTTTTTGTGCCTTTTCAGAGTTGAGTTTAAGTTTGAGAAAAACGAAGTCTCAGGTTTTTACAAATAGCTCTGTAAGTGGAAACCTACTTTGCTTTTGCACTGTGATGCAGTTAAAAATTACACCATTTCTACGATTACAGTTATCCATTAAACTCTGTTGAATCCTGTTCACTAATCTGACTGATCTTGCTCTCTCCCAAGTGCTTCTCTTTTACTGAGGTATTCTGTTTCTGCTATTTTACATTTTAGGCTTGTAAACTAAAATTGGGGGATCTCAAAGGAGCATTGCTAGATACAGAATTTGCCATGCGTGATGGAGACAACAATGTCAAGGCTTTGTTCCGTCAAGGACAGGCACGTATCTCAATTGAAGAACTCTTAGAATTTACTGAGGGATCAAGAGAGTTTCAGACATTGGAGAAAACCATTAAACTTTGAAAAGAAATAAATAAGTTGACTCAACACTAACTCTCAATCCAAACTACAATGACATCGTTCAATTCATGTAATTAACCCCACCTAATGTGATTGGGTTGTAAGATTCAAACTCAAGATTATTGATTTAGATCAACCCCCTTATTAGTTTGGTTGATTTTAATAAGGAATAATTACTTTAAAGTCCTACTCAAAACAATTAACTAATATTAGGTCCATTAACAACAGAGTTTAGGAGATGATTAACTAATCTCAGTCTCCTAAACTCAGTTGTTAATGGACCTGAGATTAGTTAATTGTTTTGAGTAAAACTTGTATGTAATTGTAGTTTGGTTGTAAGATTAAGACTGATATAACCTTCATTCTTATTCTACTCAATGTATGTCTTCTTTCTAGTTTTTACTGACACTTGACCCCAATGTTCAGAAGTTAAGTACCAATTTCTGTCTTCCTGACGGTATGTACAAGTCTTCTAATGATTGCGTTGCTTCCATTTGAGCAGGCGTACATGGCACTCAATGACATTGATGCTGCAGTTGAAAGCTTGAAGAAGGCATTGGTTTTGGAGCCAAATGACGGTAAGCTATGATTTTAGTTCCAAGTCTTCGTCATAAACTTTGGTATTCCTGATTCAACCTGGAATATGCAACAATATGCAACAAAAGTAAACTGGGCCTCAATCTAAAATTTTGTGAGTTGAGTAATCCGAAGTCTCTAAAAGGCCATTTTAATGTCTGGTGATTTTCAGCTGGAATCAAAAAGGAACTTGCTGCTGCCAGGAAGAAGGTGAGTCATGGGCATATCTATCTAAATAAGATCGCTTTTTCATGCATCAAACACTTGTGGATGGTCTAACTGATTGTACTTTTAACCTTAACAGATTGCTGATAGGCGTGATCAGGAGAAAAAGGCATATAGCAAGATGTTTCAATAACATTTCTGGTATGTTTCAACAAGATTTTTGATATCTTTTGTTGTTCTTGTTATTATAGGATATCGTACTACACTGTCATCGTGTTCCTTTTTTGAGGTTACAATGGCTGCAATTTCCGATGAATCAGCCATAGATTGATTTTTGATTTGTTCTCTAATGGGTTATGTTTCCTTGACAGCGGGAGGGACGCAAACAAATCACCACAGCGAATACAAATGTGAAAGATTGGAAGTAGACAAACGAAATGGTTGTGTTATAAATGATCGAATTTTCAGCCAAAGATTTTTTGCATTGTTTTACAGGGAACTCTTAAGCCTCTAGAAATATTTTTTGTATTCCTCTTGGAAACAGTGGTGATTTTATCTGGTGGACCACATATTGTAATGCTTATGATTTTGGTAAGTTTATATATTTATCTCTCATTGATATCATCTTATCTTACGCCAATACTATCTCTCTCTCTCTTTTTTTAATATATATGGGTTTAATTAGTATCTTGTTTTGCCAATTTCACTTTCTGTGTGGTTTTTAGTTTGTCAAAAATGTATTTGTTAAAAGTTTATTTAATAAAAGTCAGTGTAATAAAAGTTAATTGTTAAAATAAAATTTATGTTTGTATATATTTTTTTTAAAAGTTAGTTTGATAAATTAAAAGTTGTTTAGATTGATGATGATTTATGTTTTTGAAGTGTATTTTTAAACATGTAATAATTAAAAAAGATATTGATTTATAATAATTGATAATTTTTTATTATATAAGTATAATATATTAGAAATGCTTAAAAATGTAAAAAAAAAATCTAAAATAACATTTAAACTCATTTTTAAGAAGTTATTTTATTCACATGAAAAAAATACTCAACATCTAACATCTCAAAATGTTAAAAAATAGATTTAAAATGTGAAATGTGAAGAATCTAAATGCACCCTTAATATTTCAAATGAGTTCTCAATCTGATTTTTGACCTTTTATTTTTCCTCATTCTTAAAATTTCAAGTGAAAAATTATGATAAAAGTTATTTCAAAATTTAATTAGAAAATTCAAAAGAAAATTTTAATAATTTTATGAGAAATATAATAAAAAATTAACGAGATAGTTAAATTTTTTAGGATCTATTTGTTTTCTTTTCATTTTTTATTTTTAAAAATTATTTTGTAATACATTTTTTAAAATAAAAAAATAAAATTCGCATGGTTATATTAATCAAAAATAATTTGAAATTAAAAATAGATTAATAATACTAATTATAAATAGTAAATGATGGTAATTAATAATAAAAATTGAGTAATGTAACTATAATTTTTAATAATTAAATATAATATACTTTAAAAATAAAAAATAAAAAAACAATTTAAAATTGTTTCAATTTTTTTATTTTTAAAAATTAGAAATAAAAATAATTTTAAAAATAATTATCTAAACAAGTTTTTAAATTTTTTTCAAAAAAAATAATTTTTAAAAACAGAAAATAAATAAGTCCTTAGTTTCTTAACTTTGTTTTAATTAGTGATTGGTCTTTAAAATTTTATAACTGTGCATGATTAATTCTTATGTTTATTTTTGCAAATTGGAAGGATTACTTGTGTATAATTATAAAATTTTAAGGATTAAATTATAAAATACTAAATTTTAGACATTAAATTAATAATTAAGATAAATTTAAAATATGGAAATTATCAAATTATCAGGATGGAGTTAATAACACGCCATTGAGCAGTCATCATTACGTCGTCTGTCGACTAAACATGTGAAGTATGAAAGATCTGAAAAGTTAGACGTAATTTGCAACCAATACGGCGCACTAGTTCATTTTCCATCGATCTGTTAAACCTGCACTATTGTACCTTGACACTGTTAACTTTTCTGTTCATTTTTCGAACCACGTTCAACCCTATGAGGTCAAACTTGACCAATTTTTAATGTATAATAGTGAGAAATTATGTTTACTACTTCAACAAATCCATTGCATCTAATTACAGTCAACGACACAAGATTTGTTTTCCTTTTAAGCTAGTTAATCATACGTCAAAACTAATTTTTCTCTCACTTTTCCACGGTTTTATTGTCAAACTCTACAATCATCAAAGACAAGAAAACGTGATTGTTCACAGAATAAAAAGATAGGAGAATTACATTTAGTCCTCTTTTAAAAAAATTAATCACAAATAAGGATAAGCAAGTTTTATTGAAGAAAAAACAATTCATATTTTTATTTTAATGAAAATCCATTGTGCATTGACTTTATTTGTGATTAATTTTTTTGAAGGGACTGCATGTGACTTTTTCAAAATATAATAACGAGTATTTATCATATGCAAAATAAATTTAAACATGCAGAATTAAAAACTCCTCGAATGTCTTAATAAAATTTTAAAAGTCCTCTCTATTTTTTTTCTTTGTTTTTTTTTCAACCATGCCCTCGGATATAAGGAAAGAAGTGTGAAAAATGCATTATGCATGTTTTTTAAATTTTTATTTATAAATTTCTTTTAATATATTTCGTCAAGAGAAAAAACCCTTAAAATTCATTAGCTCTTTTAAAAATTTATAATCTTTTAATTTTTTTATATTAAATATACATACTTTAATTATGTTTTTTTTTTCTCATGAGTAGTACTTAATGGAGGTAAAATGATAAATTTGAAATAAAAAGTTAATGACATGACCATCACTTATTAATAGTCCTTAATTGAGGTAAAATGTATTTTCTCTCTCCCTTTTTTTATATTTAAGATCGGAAGGAGTGTATATATTCATCACTCAAAAAAAAAAAAATTGAGAGCCAGGAAAATATTGTAAGGTCAAGGAGGGTGTGCAAAAGAAAAGTGGGATGCTTGAAATATGGGGGGAAAACATAGAGAACATACCTACCCACCTTAACGCGAAATTAAAGAGGGTTCGTTTGGCCATTTTGCACCTCCAAATCAAACTTCATGCCCCGCGTTTCCCCATCTTCTCTATTACTATATATATATATATACACACCACACACTCCAACCCCAACCACATCAAGCAAATCATACTTCAGAACGCTTCTACCTTAGCTTGTACTGATCAAATTAATGCCTCAATAATCTTTTGACAGTACAATTAAGAGCCACCATGACTCCCAAGTTTGCACATTCCCTCACTGTTGTGGTTCTTCTGGGTTCTATTTTTGGAGCGAGTGTGGCCAACAAGGACTGGTTCTCTGGTTTTAACTACACAGACTGGTGGTCCAGATTCGGGCATCAGAAACCCAACCAGACTCAACCTAAGTCCAACACAATCCTTGTTGGTGGCTCTCAGAATTGGCGCTTCGGCTTTAACTACACCGACTGGGCTATCAAAAATGGCCCTTTCTACCTCAACGACACTCTTGGTGAGCCAGCTCTCCTTCTCTTTTTCTGTACATGTATACGTGAACAACCAAGCATGGCCTCGTTTTGTTCACTGTACGTGCTCGTATATGAATATATGCTCACATGCTTGTGTATATGTTGGAATTCAGTGTTCAAGTACGATGCTCCGAACGCCACCACGCATCCACACAGTGTTTACATGTTTTCGAACTTTCGGAGCTTCTTGAAGTGTGATCTGAAAAGGGCAAAGATGCTGGCGAATGCAACACAAGGCGTGGGAGAGGGATTCAAGATTGTGTTGAAGAGGTGGCAACCTTACTACTTTGCTTGTGGAGAGAGAAATGGCTTTCACTGCACAAATGGTGGTATGAAGTTCGCTGTCATGCCCATGCTTCGCTCCTTCTTCCCTTGGCCTTGATGATTCTACAATATTATTGCAGCAGAACCACTTCTGTGTTATAGTTTTTTTATTTTCTCTGATATACATGTTATACAAAATGAAAACAGGTTTCATTTTTCGTAGTTGTTTTTCTACATATTGTGATGCATTTGAGAAAATACTGCTAAAAGATATGCAGACTGAATAAATGTAAAAGTTGCTTGTTTCGTCTTGACCAGCAGAATTAGGTGTTCTGATTGCGGTGTTAATCGTAATATTTTTATCAGATGTCATGACTCATGACCTTCTTCAGACATTCGTACGTGGTGTGGTTTCGTTTTGTGTTGATCGTTAGTTGAGATCTACATTTTCAACACTTTTGGAAGACTATGTTAAGACCCTTGCTGCTTGAAACGATGTGAACTGTAATATATTAATATTTCCTTTTGCTCAAGATATTGATAGTTTCGAGATTTTATAAAAAAAAGATTTATTTTGTTGATATTTTATAAAAGTAAAAACTATCTTACATTTGGTTACACTAATAAAATGATGATTATTAATTACTTATTTTTAAATTTTATAATATCTTCCTCAATTTCTGTTTTATAAAAATAATTTATTATTCTATTATTTTAAATTTTTATGATATTTTTGCATATCCTACCTTTTTAAAACATTATCTCTCATCTACCATATTACTTAAGGTATCTTCTTAAAGTAATTAAAAATCTGCTTTTTTTTCAACTTTGATTATTTTTAACAGTTTAAACAAAAATTATAAAAACTGATAAAATAATTTTTTAAAAAAATAAGTATTTTTTTATAAAATAAGTTGAAACAAACCCCCCAATCAAATATGACTCGATTAGATATACATATATGAAGGATACCTTTTAAAAAAAAAATTAATAGAAGAACTTTTCTTATATTCGTTCCTCATACTGCATTGAGATATCCCACCCTAATTTACAATAGTTCATATAGGGCTCCTACATTTTGTTCTCTGTTTCATATTGACATTTTAATTAACTAGCATATCTTCTACATTCAAAATATTTTTAGAAGATAGAATCTCTATATTGATGAGTCTAAGAATGGATCATGAGATAATGGGTCTCAGTATGCATTATGGCCTGTATAAATAATAGATTAAGACTTTAATTAAGACTGAGCCTAAAACAAATTTATTGATCTATTAGAACATAAAAGTTGACTGAGTGATGCTCATTGTCATCGACGCTGCTTCGCAAGACACACCTCATCATTTATAATCCCAAAATTGAAGATTGGCTGCACTATAAATTGCCACCCCATTTACCTATCTCCTCACAAAGAAGATGATCACCAGATGAGTGTATAATATTTTAGTATATTGATTAATAACTTACAAAATTCGAATGCCCATACTAATCATCTATGCAAATAATGGAAACCGAAGCAATCTTAAAGCTCGATCAATAATTGAAAAAATTAGTTGACACATAATTTATGCTAATCATAAAAAATTAAAGTAGAAGTTATAAAATTCAACAAGAATTTAATGAGGGAAATAAAAAAATTACATATAGGTCCAGTGGAACTTATCTATTTACAAAAAAAATTCACAAAATTCATAAATTACAACCAACTCTTTTGGGATCATAATGTAATTTAAAATTCAGGTGCAAAGACAATAATAAATATCTTAAAAATATATTATATCAATAATTTATAACTATTACTTTAATTTTTTATAATTGTAACTTTACATATACAATAATTAAATTATTCATGTGTTACAAGTTTACTATTAGTTGTATATAACTACCTAATATGTAATTTATCACTATTACTTTAATCTTTTACAACCATAACTTTTTACGTCTAATAAGTAATGACAATATTATTTTAGTACTCTGGTTTTAAATTACACTCAAATTTTATGAGAGGTTTCTAAATTTTACAAAATTTATTTCTATTCAAATATGTTACACGAGACAGTATGTAATTTATCCTAAAAAAACCGAGTTGTCAAAAAAGATTACCATCCACCAAATTTGGCAAAGTTTTATAACTGAAAAGAAAAAAAAATTATTATAGGAAGATAAAAGGCCTATATATATATATATATATATATATATTTCGGGGTAAAATAATGCGACATTAAGCTGTCATCATGTCATCACGACTCGATTGAATCATTGATCGTACGTGTAAACGCTCTTTCGCGTCATGAGTATGAAAATATCAATTCCAAGTCAGAGACGTCCAATTTGGCGCCCACATTATCCCACTAGCCACCTTCCATCAATCAGGTACGTTCGCAACACGCATATTATATAACTTTCTTTTCTTTCAAACTTCAAGCCCTCTCTTTTATAAAATTTAAGCATTTTTATTACAGCATCGTATATACTCACACACTGCTTCTCTATAGCCAACAACACAAACTGAGCCTATACATCCTTTTAATAGTAATTCAACATATATGACTTTTTTTATTTTGTCTAGTTGAAATAAATGTTCCTGAGACTTGGTCATTAACGCTCACAGTCAGGCCAATACCCATTTTTGTTTGGAAATCAGGGTTTTATTTATTCTGGGCATGAAAAATGAAAGGAAGTGGAAGACTCTCTCTCTGTTTTTTTTTTAATGTGCAATACCATAGAAAACCGTGCAAAGAGGAAAGAAAAAAAAATCAAGTCATGTTAAGATCGATAAGTTTTTTGCATCCTAGTAGTGGATATATAATTGAATTTTATAATATCTAAGTTGTTGCAAGATGCTTGGTGGGTAAGTAATTTGACACATCTATTTGCTTCTTCAAACATATGGTGGAATGTGATCGTCTAATTTTTCAAGGTATAATCCTTAATTTTCTTGATAGTTTTTAAGAAGGGATAACTTTCAGAGAAATTGTAATAAATGAGTAATAAAGCTTTCATGGAGTCAAAATAAATATTGATTTTAGTGAATTTAACATTCCAACCAAAATTAAGACCTTCCAATGCATACATGAATTCTATTATTATATTAGGATGATATAGATTGGTATTTAAAATATTTAAAAAATTTCATAATTCAATTTCCTTTATTATTTATCACAGGTGATGCATATCTCCACAAGTAGCAATTTTAATAATGCTAACTTGAATTGTCAATGTAAAGTCTAACTCACCTTAGTTCCTGAAGACATCATTTAACTTCATATCTGACATTTTCTTTGATTAAGTGATTAATTCTTGACCCAAAATTCAAATTGTTAATTATTTATTGGGTGTAAGAAAATGTAATATTTTTATATATCTTGAGTATTTTCTTTAGAAAAGACCTCCTTACATTTAGCTTTCCAATGTTCCAGCAAGCGTATGAGTAAAAAGCCTCTGCAAGAAAGTGGAAGACTTTGAGGTGTCACTTTGAAAAAACAAAAGAAACAGGTGCATCCATAGATATTCCACTCTTCTGCTTCAAACCCTAGCTAACTACCCACCCACGCACGCTATAAACAAAGTTAAAGAAGTTTCATTTGGCCATTTGAACCATGCACCTAAAATTCAAACTTCATGCCTGCCCCCTCCTCTATATATATATATATATACCCCTATACGTTGTAACCAAACCACATAAGCAAATCATACCTCACACATAACCTTCCATCTAGCTTGTACTGATCATCAAAGCATCGATCTTTTGACACAAATAGGAGGAGCACCATGGCTTCCAAGTTTGCACACTCACTCACTGTTCTTGTCCTGATCGCTTCAATGTTTGGAGTAAGCGCGGCCAACAAGGACTGGTTCTCTGGTTTTAACTACACAGACTGGTGGTCCCGATATCAGAAACCAAACAAGACTCAACCTCAGTCCAACACAATCGCGGTGGGTGGCTCAGAGAATTGGCACTTCGGCTTTAACTACTCTGACTGGGCTTTCAAAAATGGCCCTTTCTACCTCAACGACGCTCTCGGTGAGCTAGCTCCTCGTCTTTTTCTATACATCTTCACGTGAACAACCAAGTGTGGTCTCATTTTGTTCACTGTACGTGCTTGTATATGTAGAAATGCTCACATGTTTGCGTATATGTTGAATTCAGTGTTCAAGTACGATGCTCCGAACGCCACCACACATCCGCACAGTGTATACATGTTTTCAAACTTTTGGAGCTTCTTGAAGTGTGATCTGAAAAGGGCAAAGATGCTGGCGAATGTAACACAAGGCGTGGGAGAGGGATTCAAGGTTGTGTTGAAGAGGTGGCAACCTTACTACTTTGCTTGTGGAGAGAGAAATGGCTTTCACTGCACAAATGGTGGCATGAGTTTCGCTGTCATGCCCATGCCTCGCTCCTTCTTCCCTTTGCCTTGATATAAGAAAAAATGCAGCATTATATATATATGGTTCTGGTTTATTTTCTGTTAAATGAAAGCATATATAGGATAAATAAATGATTTGGTTTATTTTTATTTATTTAACAAATATCCCTGGATTCCATGCTACCATGAAAGTTTAGTTTTGAGCTATCTATCATGCCAATTTTATTTGTGAACTTTTTTATATTATAAACTGTTTGCATATGTTGAAAACCCTCTGTTTTCGGCTTTAGAGTATTGAAAACAAGGGAGGGGATACATTAGGCCCAATCTAGAAGAGATCAATGCGGGCGGCTCCGATTACCCAATGGGCATTGGGGCTAACAAAATTGATCCTTCATGCTTCTCAACTTTCTAGCACTCCTCAATACTTCCTTCCTCACACATGTGCGCACTAGTATATCAGCACTCGAGTTAATTTCACGCTTATTAAAATATATTAGCTATAATTTTAAATTTATAAAAAAATATGTAACTTTTCAATTTACCTTTATTTATAATTAACAACTATAATAAATTTCTATTTAAGAATTTAAACTATAATAAATAAACAATGGATAAATTGGAAAAAAATATTAATTACTGTAACTTATATCAAAAATTAAAAAGGGCTTTTGTCTTATGTTAAAGCAACAAGAGAGTAGTCCAAGTTTTTATACATATTTTTCTACAGTAGGAACTACTGTACCTTTCAGGCGTTTTGTATTTCATTTCAGAAATGATTCAACCTATAAATTTATATTTTGTTTATCAAGGTTTTTTATGTATATCTCTTTTAATGAGTTTTATTTTTTTTTACATGTTCAATTATTTATCAATAATACATTTTTGGAATACAATAAAGTGACAGTTGGGGTTTGTTTGATTTTGTTACCAAGTTTACTTTTCTAAAAAATATTTTATAAATTAATTTTTATGAAACAATTTTAGAATTAAAAAATTATTTTAAATCATATTTTTGAAAAATGTCTTCCACCATCAATCAGTAGGCCACTTTTTACTTATCATCATTGGCCATTTCTGCCTTCTTTTGCGCTACTATTATTATTATCAGCCAGCACCAACGATGACCATTAAGCACATTCGGCTATCACTGCTTACAAACTACCACCATCGATTGGTAGATGGTGATAATAGGTGGTGATGATTGATTGATTAGTGGCAATGATGATGGCAGACAATGATAAGTCAATAGTGGCTAAGGGTGATGACTGGTGATAATTAATAGTCATGGTGATGATGGGTAGTAGCTAATAGTGATAGTTAATAATATCAGATAATATTAGTGCCAAATTGTGACTGCTAGTTGGGATCAACGATAATCACTAGTGATGATTGATGATAAAGCCTAGTGGTGGCATGTGACAAGCTAACAATGAGTAGCCACAATATGGGATTAGTGAAAAAGACTCTAATTGGTCAAATATAGTTAAAACGAAGAAAACAAAAATAATTTTACGATGTTTCTATTTTCTTGTTTTTAAAAACAAAAAATGAGAATAGTTGTAAAAATATTTTTGTACAAAACACTCATCCAAACAATTTCTTTTTCCTAAAAAAACACATTACATAACTCTCAGAAATAAAACCCAGGTTTGATATCAAATCAAGGATACTGTGTTGAGATACCAACCATAGAGTAAAGACAAGTACTCCCTTGGATGGTTGCGTTAGGATGATACAGACACATCCAAGAATCAAGCGTGGTTCACATATCGATTATATCAAATCTTCCGTCCTCTCACAATCTTGTTTTCCAATACTTTCAAGGTACCAAATCTTTGTAAAGCTCCCAGTTGGTGGCCTATCACACTGTCTTTATAAACATATTGATGGTTGGAAAGAGTTGCTAGTACAGTGCGTCTTATGCATATTTGGTGGCCTATCTATTCACCTTTCTGATGCATCAATTCATATTAATCCCCAAGCATAATATCATGTTATCATGTTATTAGCTGCCAAATATCCGAAGCCTCACCATTTAGCTTCACTTTAAAGAGGGTATCTTTGATTTCTTCCTCCTCCTCACAAAATATGTCCTACTCGGCTGAAGCCACCTGCATGTTTATTTCAATCAAATTTCCCTTAGTAAAAAAACCATTATTTAGCATGCAGGGTGTCAATGGCCTTGTAGTTTAATAATATTTAAACTCCTTATAAGTGAGAGATTGGGAGTTTAATCTTACTTATAACCTCAAATTGTTAAGTGTAATGTCTTACATGATATTATCAACACATACCACACATAAACATGCTATTGTGGAAATAAGCTTTTGTTTAATCCTCTTTTGGCTACTATAATAAAAAAGGCTAAACATTTATAGATAAAAATATTTGAAACTCGGATCCCATTTTAAAATCAGCTCAAACAATATATTTTATATTCTTGGAGGGAAAATAAAATAATCATTTCCTTCACAAAGACTTGTAAACAATCTAACATGCAAGTAAACATGATAGATTATCTAGTTAACTCAATCATTTTATTATCAAAAAAGGTTACATATGAATATTTCAATGCTCCTTACCCTCTTCTAGCTCAAAGAGGTTCCAAGCAATGACAATCTACACATTTAGACATTAACCTATCAAATCCAACTCTAACATAAGCGCTTCTTAACTTAATTTAGCTGACCTAAAGCCATAATACTTTCTTTATCATAACTAAAATCAAAACAACATTCCATTTACTCTATTTAACTTCCATTAAGTTAAATAATATCAATTATGATTTTCCATAAGTTCAAAACTCTCATTTCAAGGATAGGGTTCGTCCAACATTAAAGCCCCAACCTTAAAACTCTAAAAAACCATAAATTTTAGGTATAGAAACTTAAATCAGCTTCTAATGGCTCCATATAAGCCAAGGGTTCAAGCCAAACCTTCCTCTAACTTGAAAACCATCATCATATTCACAAAACCAAAAGAAATTCACGTAGAAAGACAAGGAGGAAGATATGAAGCTTAGCTAGAAGATTAGATGTCCAAAGCCATGGATTAAAATCCTAACAAACCCACAACCCTTCTTCGTCACTCCTCTTTCTCTTCCCTTCCTTTCCTTTTGTTTTCAAATGCTGATTGCATTTGATTTAATGAAATTTGGCCTCGTCCATCACCACAACAGATCACTTATCAACCCTACCTCCAAATTTTAAGCCTCCATTAAGGCTTGGTCTGCCCAATTACCATCTTGGCTTATTTTAAAGCTGTTCAAGTAATCCAATAGGTTTATTAATTAGTAATCCAAAACATAGTTAACTTTAATAAATTCACTAATTTTACTAAATTATCTTTAATTAGCTTATAAATTGATTTGTATTAAAAATTCAGGATGTTACGTTAATATTTGCTCCTCTCTAATTCTTAAGAAGAGCGGAGTAAACGTTGCAGTACTAGAAGGCAAAAAGTTGTACAACAATTGCAATATAGCTAATTAAAAATCTTAAACGTGATTAGTGATTTACATAATGAAGACAAATTGACAATTATTGTGGAGCAAAGCCAGAGTCGGGATGCATATGTGAGTGAAAAAATCAGTGGGCACACAATGAATAAACAACGGAGGGCATGGACATGGGAGAGTTTCATCAAAGGCAAGTAAGTTGAAAAGGACAGGGAGATAAGCAAGTGGAGAATGGAAACAAAATACGAGTTATGATGTAAGGGAGTGAGACTTGTGTTCTCAGGACTTGAACATCACAAATAGCCCTCTCAATGTGGGCACATGCAATAGTGCTCCACACTTTGGGACATTAATTAGTAATTATCGCTCCCTTTCCTACTCCCAATAATGACGACCACCTCCAATTGTTAATTTTGGAGAAAATGACACTTGCAAGACTAGAAATAATATTAAATAAAAGGATCTCAAATTTTGAAAATTACCGTCTAAAACCTATTTTAAAAATGTATACTCCCTCCATTTAAAAATATAAGACAGTTTTTGAGAAATTGAATGTTCACAAATATAAGGCATTTTTAGTCTTTTGATATGTAATTATTATTTTTTTTCAAAAGTATCCCTATTAATAATAATTTTATATTTTTTATAGAGTGTTTAATAAGAATAAATATGATAAGATAAGGTTAGTTGAAAAGTATATAATAATTTTATTAGAAGTAAAATTTAATTAAAAATACATTATATTTTTAAATGAAGAGAATACATGTATTCATTATATTTTTCATGGCGGTTTTCGAATTTCATTATAAGCGTCATAATTGAGATTCAATTGTTACTCTCAAATTTACAAGTCAATTTTAGGGGTGGGTGGCTGAAAATCCACACCTAAAATAGACTTGTGGATATCGAAATGGCAGTTGCACATGATTTGTGAACCTCAGTTGTTTCAACTTTTAATTTTTTTTATTTTGAAAAAACTTGTTTGAAATTTTCAATTCCACATTTCAAATTCACTTAGAGTGAGGTACTATAACACTTGTAAATATTTTTTAAAAAAATTATATGGATCTTCAGCCCCTAACCCTAAAATATCGACTACTGATTTTGAGGATGACAATTGTGAATCTCTTCTGTAATACTTGTAAGCTTTGTATGAAATTTTCAGCCCCACCTTCTGAAATTGACGTACACAAGTGTATGATTGGCGGTGGTGATTTTTTTTTTTTTTTGGGTTATCACAAGTTGCATGGAATGACAAATATTTTATTTTATTTTTTAAATACCAGGGCCTTTAATTTGATAATAATTAATTTCTAAAATGCAAAGACTATGGTCCCTATTTATATTTAATAATTTTTCTTGGACTACAGGTATGGTTTCCCCTAAATTTGGTTATTGGGCGTCCCCATCAACGTAGATAAGCGTCGTTTTCAATTACGTGCGGGAGGTGGGTACTTATCCTCATTGGAAATTCATGACAAATCTAAATCGTTAGTGTTTTATATACCTAACCAAGCAAGAGAAAAATTGAAAATTTCTAATAACTTGTGTACATATATATAAGTTCCTCTCTCTCTATGTCAGGTTGATTATTAATTTTAAAGAAATTTGCAAACTAGTGGACTCAGCAATATGATAAAGCTGTGCCCGTAAATTCTGTTTCTGGATTTCATTATTTGTTTTGAAAGCAGCGGCTACCAATAAAAAGATGCGTGTATGCAATTGATTGTTAATTGATCATTACAATTATCTAACCAAATGTTTAATATATTAATAAGTCTTGAATCTAACAATAGAAATGAAGAGTTAATTCATCCAACCATTCAAATTTAGCCTTTAAACTGGATTCAACTCATTTCTTTTTATTTCGCACCAATCAACTGAATTAAACGGAGTTTGAAATTTTGGGATAGCAAAATTTTTAATTCCTAAAGTTTTACTCAATTTTCGATTTAGCCATTGAATTTTGATTTTATATAACTTAATTCTTGTAGTTTATTAAATTAATAAATTATAGAAATATATTAGATTGTATCGAATCAAAAACAATAAGGACTAAATTGTTTTTGAGTCAAAAAAATTATAGAAACTAAATTGTTACAAATTAAAGTATATGGACTAAATTGATCATTAAAACAACTTAATATGTTAATGAAACATTGACTTCTTCCAAGTGATGGAGACAGTGCTACCACTAAGATAACTAATTATTAACATATTTGTGTGCATGTGTGAATCTCTTTGCTACAAAATTGGTTATATTAGAGGTAAAATTTAAAAAAAAATTAAAATCTTGGCTATTTATTTTATTCGTAAAAGTATTTTTGACTGTATTGAGTTTATTAGAAATAATAGGGTAGATTTCAAACAAATGAATTTTTTTTAGACTTGACTGAAGGGGGGACTCGAGTTTGAACTAAAATTATTGCACACGACTTAATTATAAGAATATATCAAAATTATAATTGAATTATATTTTTTAACAAACATTAAAAGAATGATAGAGAGATTCTAAAAGGATCAATTAATTTAAGTTATGTCTCAAATATTAAATTTCAGAAATTTATAACTCATTCTTTTAATTTTGTAACTCTATTATGATAAATTTATAACTTATATTTTAAAATTTAACATGAAAAATAAATATTTTTTATTCTTTAATCACATTAAAATTTAAAAAATAAATTATAGATTCATAATAACATAGTTACAAAATTAAAATATGAATTTATAAATTTTTAAACCTTAATACTTATGACTTAACTTGAATTAATTGATTTTTTTTAAATTTCTTTATCACCCTCCCAAATATATTTCTTCATGGAGAAAGGGTTAATAATATTCAACTTTATAATGGTACTGAAGAAGTACTACCATAAATATTTCCATAAATTAAGCCTTTTGTTTGTACTACGTTTTACATGGAAAGCTCATCCCTTAGCTTTTTGAATAAGTAAAGTAGGGGAGGGAATTAATTGAGAATGCATGTGGGATCACACGTCTTTTTATTCCTTGAAGTAGCTTGACTGCAGACTTAAGATTATATGAATGAATGCATTAATTAATTGATTAAACCCACCACAAAGTGCTGCCTAACAGTGAATGCAAAAGTGTGTTTTATGCCGTCACAATGTCGTTTTGTGGGGTACACACTCACGCTAGCATAATTTTAGTGCTTATATGATTTTTTGTCTGCAAAAGCTCATGTCAAAAATTTATTTGATAAAAATTAATTTAATGATAGTTAGTTTTTGTAACTCGTTGAAATTTGAGTCTCCAAAAAATTATCCTATTTCACCTAATTAATTTTAAAGATGGTAGAATGCATAAAAAAAATGCTTCTTCCCATGCTAAATGTAGGAGCTATTTTTACTTACGGGAGTTTATTTTATAGTAGTAAGTATTAAATTAAGGTCTCAATCACCTTTTGTCTTCCATGTTTATTTAGACATTTTCCCAAGCTATATGTCTGTGGTTAGATCTTGTATAATGTATAAGTTTTTTTATTGATATTAATACTTCAAAGTAAATGGTTAAAAAGAAAAATTATTTTAGAAAAACCGGCACACTTTTTTTTTTTACAAGTAACTAACTTGACTAATTTTATTAATGCATGTCAATGAATTAATTAGCCCTCACATTCATCGAATGTTTCGAAAATTAAATCTGAGCCAAATAGATCATAATATGATTTCAAAATATATTGTAAATTGACTAGCTTAATTAGAGCTAGTCAATAGCTTTTAGGGGTGCACAAAGATTAAGCAATATCAGGTTAGTGATCAACTCGATGCTTGGTCCTTATGTACTAAGACCAAGACAACCCGATATTAAAAGATTAGTTTTGGTCTTGTATTGAAAAAATAAATAAATTTAAAAATAAAATAACAAATAAATTTTATATATTAAATTATGTCCATTTAAAATATCCCCCAGTAAAATAATATTATGATTGAAAGCAATATTTTTTTTAAATAACATAGATTGTTCTTACAGAATATTAAGTTAAGAAATAAAATTAAGATTTTAAATAAAAATAATATATTGATTTCTTAAAATATTTCATAATAACAACAAAGTAATTTATTAGGTATGACCTATGAAGAAAAAAATAATATCATAAAATCAGTTAATACTAATAAATATTTATAATTACATATATACACATACAGAGCAAGCCGGGTAGGAGTGGGTTTAGACTAAAGTCGAGATCTAGCTCGGCTTGGTTACCATGACCAACAACCCCATCTCCCAAGTAAGACCGAGCTTACCAGGTTACTAGTTAGTTGAAAACCACTAATAAATTTGATTAATAAATAGAGTCGTCAATTAGGAATAGGCTTTGCCTTTTTAAGATCAAAAAATTTAAGGCAAGGTCGCTACTTTAATATGTAAAATGATAAATCGAGTTTAAAAGGACTAACCTTTTTAAGCTCTTACGTATATATATTAATTTTAATATGAAAAAAATCAAACACCACTAAAAGTCTAAAACCCTAGTTTCATTTCATTGTTTTCAAGTGTGTTGTCGTTCCTTCTCCTTTCAATCGATTCTCAGGATTCAACCCAAGGAGAAGAATCAAGTTGCATCGATGTTGATGACAATGATGTTAGCAAAGTTTAATTGTTATTGGTGCTGGTTTTGTAGTGTTGTTTTTTTTATCAAGCTTCAATTTATTATTATGTAGATTGTTTTAAATTTATTTTTCTGGACCTAATCTAATGCATAGTAACTTTTTTTGTAATTTTAAATATACTTTTTAAATTTTTAAATTAAAAAAAAAAGGAAAAAAGGGCCGCCTTGAGGGTTAGGGCTGGTATAGCCAAAATGGAGTCCTAAAATGTAATCAGACTTAACAGGGCTAACCACTTTATATCTTAATCCTTCAAGAATTAATTTTTTAAGGTCGAGCTAGCTCTAATTAACGATCCTAAGTGATAAATAGAAATGGAAAAAAGAGAGGAAAGAAACGAATTCTCTCTAGGTTGGTCCCAATTAATGTTGGATTGGAGGGAGAAAAAAGTCAAAAGATAGTATTGAGATAGTAATCCCTTTCCGTTAAAAATTGGACTGAACAAAAATTGAGAAAAGTTGAACCATTCCAACGCAAACCTGCCAATCTTCCCCGTGAGAGCTTCCAACAAGTGATCGCATGCGACGAATATGCAAATTTATATACACAAAAGGGCTCGGGATTGACAAACGTATACATAATACAAATTAAAGTTTTATTTGTATAAATTTTGAACAACTGAAAATGTGTAATATCTATATAATAATATGAAATGTATGAAAGCTTCATAACCATGGCTCCCGCCAAATCCAATCCTCTAGATATAATATTGGGGTAAAGCTTCATTTGGTTTGGCATATATAATAGTTTTCAAGGATTGAGAATTGGAAAGAGAATATGGATGAGCTTTAAGAACTAAGGGACGGAAAATTAAATCAACCTGTGCCTGAGCTAGTCAAGATAATAGTTTGCAAATTAATGATTAAGATTATATTTGAATTGTAGTCAAATTAGTCCTATTGAACAGATCAAAGTATTGGTTCAATTATCAAACAAGTTCACCCTGTTTTTAATAAAAACATGCAAAGTATATAATTAAAAAAGTAATGAAATTATGAATATCTTAATGATAAAATAGAAAATTAAACATACTAGAAAGACCAAAATGCCCTTAATACCAAAGATTGTTGTTATTGAAGAAAACGGTGGAGGATGGCAGGGGGCCAAAAGTAAAGCTTTGTAAAAGTTCGGTTGTCTTGGCTAACCCAATTCAAATTGGATAAACTCAGTACAGTAAAAAAAATTGGTCCAAAGGACTAAAGAAATCAAAGAAACTAGACTAACTACTCGAGTTGGAACAAATAAAAAAGCAAGTTTTCAAATCATTTGATCTAATCCAGTCCTATAAAATATCTTAATATATTTGAATAGTTTGAAGTTTAAATACAGTCATTCCTTCATTCACATTTCATCCTTCTATTTAATATAATTTTAATTTAACTTGTTGCTAAATTATTATTGTAATGTAGATTAGATATGTCGCTGAAGTTTGTTGAATGTTATTGATGTTGTTGTTGAAGTTATGAATTTGAACAATTTAAATTGTAACTTCTATTGCTGTTGTTGGATATTATTATGAATTTTTTATGATTATAAATATTTTTATTATCTTAATTAAATTTATCAAAATGATAATTATTATCTTTCATAAAGGAAAAAAAAACGCTAAGTATTGAATTATTAAGATCAATTTCTTAATTTTATAAATCAAGTTCAGTCTCGTTAATTTTTTAATTACAATTGAATCATATCGAACTACAAGTTATTTAATCCAATCTATTTTACAAAAGTGATCATATTTTGAGTCCAATCCTTCATGCACCTCCGGACAAAAAGACCTGCAATGGTTGTGCATGACAGAGGAGTGTGTGTGGCTGTGGCATAGAACAAATCCACGGATCCTTGTTCCCCGTGGGTCTTGAAATACAACACCTTCTTCGCAAAACGTTAACTAATCCAATAATATAATTACGGATCTCCACCATCTCCAATTATTATTGCTGTACAGCCTACGTACCAATGCTTTTGTATCTATGTCCTTGTTGATATGACCCTACAGTTTAACCACACCCCATCCGAGGCTGGTTACTTTTCCAGCACTCATTCATGTATCAGTATCATTACACTCTTTCTCAGATTGCAAAGATTGGATTAATTATCAGAATGATTAAAACATTGATTCACCCGTTACAATTATAGTCAAACCATAATTGATTAGACTGGCCATAAGGAAAATATTTATTGAATCAGATACTGGTTTAGTTGATCAGGATGACTCAATATCTAACACCATGTTTGATAAGCTTACCATATGTGTGCGCGCACAAACAAGTCCTATTCGGGAAAGTTAAAAACTTGCCCGGCCATGATTTTGAAAGAGTCATCTGTACATATTTCTATATCTTGTCTTTGGAAATACGGACTAAGAAGTGCAAGCCAAGTTATCGAAGCCGTTTAACGCTCGGCTTCTGACAGCCTGCTCTCTTAGCTGTTTTTATATTACTTATTAAATACTACAAGGAGAGTTTAAAAACTGATCAAAATAACATTATTTCCTTTAATGGAAAAAAGGATGGATCATGATGGAGAAACGCAGGGATTGCTTGTGAGTTACTCTGCCCTAGTGGCTGGGATAATTTTATCTACACGCCTGCACATGGGTTTGCAACGTCTAGGCTTTGTTGGTGTCCAACATTTTACTTATGTATCAGTGTCTTCATACAGACTTTTCATTCTAATTATATTTTTTAAAAACTTTTTATGCAGTGTTTACATTCATAGATTTGGAAAATTTAAAGTTTATATATTTAAATTTTTTGTTTGGATAGCATAAAAGATTTTCTCTTTACCTTTTGCAAAAATAAGGAATGCAAGCTAAGATTCAAAGCCAAAACAAAATATTAAGAATGGCAAGATTGTTTTTATATTCAATTGATAATAGACAAGAGTAAAAGACAAGAATGGCAAGAAACACGGACAATCAAAGAGAACAAGATAGTGGAAGTGTCTAAAATTTCAAAAGAATTAGGTACAAAGTAAATTTGATTCAAATTTAAATATTTTTTATGTATTTGAAAAGGAATTTGATCTAGGTCCCGTTAATTCAAACACAATATATTTTCAAATATTTGATCTATTGCTTCTTATTTGAATTTAACATATATCATTAACTCCACCTTACTCTAAGTTATTTTATATCTACACTTCATTCTTATCGTTATCTTGTTGTGTGTTGATTGCCTCATTTTCTAACTTCTCTTTCGATGAAGAAAACAAATGGCACTCGCAGTATGAAATTATTTCCCTAGACATGATAACATCATCTACTCTGTCAATTGGAAATTTGCAAGAAGGATATCATCAACATTGCGTGTTCTTGTTTACTCGTTGGATCTCATTTTTTATTCGTATTGAACTCCTAACAATCAATCATTAGTACTTGCGTCCTAGGTAACAAAGCGCACCACTTTTGTATTTTGTGTTGCCAGCTTCATTCCTTGATATCATTATTAACTGGGCTAAAATCTTAATTTGCCTCTGATCTATGTGCTGGATATTCTCAAGTCAAGGATAGCGCAATGTTGTCCCAATATGTCGAAAAATTCTTTTTGTTAAATATCCGTTAATTTAATTGTTAATTGAGTTAAAAAAAAATATAGAGAATGATCTAAAAAAATTATAAAAAAAACAACATCATGATATTAAATTATTCATATTGTAATAAGATGTTATTTATAAAGATAATATTTTTAATTACTCATCCTTGTTGCGAGCAGTAGTGATATGATAATTACCAATAACTAATTAAAATGATAATTTGGTCTTTTATAAAAGTAGGAAATAACATTAGTCTATTAGTATTTTTCTTATAACATTCTTTTATGAAAATTTTTTAAGTCATTCTTTATAATATTTTGGATCAATTAACAGTTAAATTAATAGAGATTCAACAGAGAGGCAAAATTATTCCTTTTTTTAATACATGAGGGGCAAAATTGTATCACCTTTGACTTGAAGGTACCTAGTCCACTAGAAAAAAAAAATTGATAGGAAAACTAACACTTTAACCCTATTAATTTACTCTGGTGATCTTAATTATGTAATAAAGTTTTGAAGCCTTGATTAGTCCTAAATATATGATAAAAATGTATTTCTTCTATCTCAATTTATAATATGTTTTCGAACAAAATTACATATATAAATAAAGTTTATTAAATACACTTTAAAACTTTATTTTTTAAAATATAAATATAAATTTTTAAAAATACTCTTCATTTATTACTTCATTTAAAAAAATATATAATAAAAAGGATAATATTAAAAAAATATTAATAATAAAATATTGTTTTCGTCAAAAATATTTTATATTTTAACATGTTAAATCTCATTCAAAAATATTTTATAATTTAAAATAAAGTAAGTAGTAGTTAATTTTTTTAAAAATATTATTCTTACTTAATTACACTAAGTTGTCGGTCGACTTTAAATTTAAATTTATTGACCCACCCTATTGCTGTTATTAGTTTGAATGAAGGATAGAATTTAAAAGTCAAATTTTTTTAAATGTAAATATATTAACTACTTTCTTAAAAACTGCATAGTTAGTTAATTTTATGGCACTTTTAGAACTTCAAATATTCTTTTAACTCAAATCATCAATATACGATACAGACGTTATGAGAAGCAAAATAAGGGTGGTTTTGAAAGAAAACGCATTTCAAATTAAAAAAAAAAAAAAAAGAGGCTCTTTACCTGCAATTTAAGCTCTATGAGAAATGTCTATTTTGTATGATGTAAAATTATGGTGAAGGGATTGCGCATTGTTGCCTTGTCGATGACCAGGGAAACAAGGAAGAGAGGCGGCACCATGTAGCCAAAGCCATGCCAACCAATACAACAATCCTCCTTCACCATCTTCCCATGCATCTTCTTCCTCTTGTCCTTATCCAACTTCCTGCATTTCTCAATTTCTCTCCCTTTTTCTTTTTCTTTTCATCTCATCTCTTCACATTATTATTCCATCAACAGTTAAACACCCCCACAATTCCACAATCCTCTGCATGCCACGTGGCCACTCGGATTGTCCCACCTTCATCTTCTCCATTAATCCACCTTTTCTATCTACTCTGATCTTCTCTTCTCTTGCTGCATTTATTTTTCACTTCTCAGTCTTCTCCTCTTACTTTTCTTCTCTCTCTCTCCATGCTCCTCTGCATTTGTCTGAACCTTTCGCTGATGAAGCCCCGAAATGATTCTCATGCCATCGATTCTGGACTTTCTACGCAATGCCATGAATGAATTATCAGTGATATGGTAGCCCGGCTTCTTTGATCGAACCCAGCATGGGAGTTTGTGTCTCCAAGCCATCGAAGCCGAACCCGTATGGGGTTAGGCAAAGAGAAGAAGACCACGATCCGTATGAAGCTTCTTCTCAAATCCCGAAATCTCCTCTTTCGCCCGTCCCCAACAACTACCACCGGAAAGATGACGTCACTACAGGGAAGCAGTCTCCGTTATTCCCCTTCCACAGTCCCAGTCCAGCTCATTTTCTCAAAAATTCTCCCTTGTCGACGCCGGGAGGGAGCAAGAGTACGAGTTCCACGCCAAGGAGGTTTTTCCGGCGGCCCTTTCCTCCGCCGTCGCCGGCCAAGCACATAAAGGCTGTACTGGCGAGGAGGCAGGGAAGGAAGGCCGCGACGGCGATACCCGAAGAGGGGGAGGATGATGAATCGAGAGATTTGGACAAGAGGTTTGGGTTCTCGAAGGAGTTTACCAGTAGATTGGAGGTTGGAGAAGAGGTGGGAAGAGGGCATTTTGGGTATACATGCTCTGCTAGGTTCAAGAAAGGTGAACGTAAGGGTCAGGAGGTGGCGGTGAAGGTCATTCCTAAAGCTAAGGTCAACTATACCGTTCTCATCGTATATATTGTTCTTTCTCTATCTCACATTCCCTTATAATTGCTTTTGCTGAAAGTTATACTGAGGACTATGAATCATTTTGATCAAACGGTGTTGGTGTCGGAATTGTGGGTACTTTGTGGATAAAGCTTGAGATTTTGAAGTCTTATTTTAGTCATTTCAAGGGTTACTGTTGAAGATTCTTCTGGCTAGTTAATGTCAGAATGGTCCAACCGTCTAATTTTGCCTGATAAAAAACTTCCTTCGATGAAATTTTGATTGGGTTGCAGAGAAAGTGGTTAACTTTATTTCTTTGGTTGAATTACTCAATCAGTTCTTTTAATTTTATCAATTTCTAATATTTTATTACACTTTGAGACCTTGCTGCTGAGTCTCCGCAATGACAATCTACGACAAATATGTTAATAGAGCATTGACTTAGCATATCCAAATCCCAAGTCGATGATTAGCAGCTGCAAATCATTGACTCGTGTGTGAAGATTTTCAATCCTTGGCATTTGAATGTAAAAATGCAAAGATGGATTTTCTAGCTAGTTGATTGCTCACGATTGGATTGAATGGTTGTCATGTAAGGGGTTAGTTGGTCAATAACTACTTGTATAGCTTTTGCCCGAAAACAACCGTTATAGGAATTGTGACATATTGTCACATCTCATGCCTTATGACTATCGAAGTTAGCCAAAAAAGAAGTTAAAAAACTATAAGGATCTAGTCGCAAACTTTTTAAGTGATTGGAACTAAGTTGCAATTGGGTTGAAACCATAGATACGAATAATTTTATTAATCTATTTTAAGAAAATGTAGCTATAAAATAAAAACGGATATTCAATTCTATTCCTACATTATGGGGCTAATTTCAATTTTTGAATTCAATCATAGAACTGTTTTTTAAGTTGTCACTTCTTTATGTCACTTTTGTCTATACCACTTTTCAACAAAGCATGATACATGATATTCATATATGGGATGACTAATATTACAACTTACTTATGATATCACCTTTTTTGTTGCCAGATGTCAACAGCAATTGCAGTTGAAGATGTTAGAAGGGAGGTGAAAATATTACGAGCCTTGACTGGACACAACAATCTGGTACAATTCTACGATGCATTTGAAGACCAAGATAATGTCTACATTGTAATGGAGTAAGTTTGGCACATTTTCTGCGCTTTCAGATTTTATCATAATAGCAGCATTGATGGTATTTTAGTGGAGACTTTTTTTTACGGACTTTTTGATGGGATACTATAATCTATCTGTATTCACTCAATGGTCTTGATTCTAAGTTTCTTTTATGGCAATTTTGAATATTCTATCAACCTGAGTTCACTCTGCACTTTACTTAGGAGTTTTCTAGGTTTTGGATATGAACTAGGTGCTTTTGTGTTTTAGGTTATGTGAAGGAGGTGAGCTTTTAGATCGAATTCTTTCAAGGTGATTCTAATCTCTTATTACATCAGCTTTAACTTTTGGTTTAAAAAACCTTTATCTTTGGGGATGTACCTTTTCCCTAATTGACATGGTTTAATCTTTCTGTAGAGGAGGGAAATACTCAGAAGATGATGCAAAAGCTGTCATAATACAAATACTGAATGTTGTTGCATTCTGTCATCTTCAGGGCGTGGTGCACAGAGATCTTAAGCCGGAGGTTAGCATGTACATTGGCCTTTCTCTTCTGTAACTGAAGCATTAGTCTACATAGGATGGAGTTGCAAATACCATATCTGTTTGGATGCTAGAATATTCAATGAGTCATAGCTTTATATCTTGTTTTTGGCTGACTGGATTTTGGAATTTTGAGAGGGCACTAGATAGAGTCAGGAATAAGGGCTAGCCTTGGTGGGCTGCCCATTTAAATATATTTTTATAAAGGCTTGGGCTCGAAAAAAATGACAATTTTTAGAAAAACCTGACTTTGAAGCTAGGCCTTGATAAGCCTTGAAAAAACGGGTTTGGGCTCAAGCAGCCCTTGTAGGCCCATTTTATTTTTACTCCTAAAAAGTAAAATATTTTTAAATTTTTAAATTGAATTTAAACTTTAAAATATATGTTTATAGTTTAATATAAGAATTTCTATCATTTATTTTTAATTTTTGAACATTATAACTTGTATTTTTAAAAAAATTTGAAATATTATAATTTAAAATTTTAATTTTAAAAAATAATAACAAGGGTTACAAGCCTGCCTTGGCCTTCAAAAAATAATGGATTTTGGGGTAACCAGGCTTATGGCTTGAGCCCTTAAAGGTTGAGCCGATATGGGTCAAGCCCGCCCATTTCCCATCTTTAGCACCGACATGAGTACTACCATTTAAGTAAGCAGAATTTTGCAAAAATCATTAATCATAGTATGTATCATGAGCATGTCCCAGTCAAACATTTCCAAAAAAAGAAAAAGAAAAATATAGTGCTTAAAACTTGCTTTAATGGAAATATCTGCTGCTTGTATTGTACACACTTCTAATATGTGATGAGTAAAATGGGTAACTGGATATTGGCATTGCAATGTGGAATTGTTTGCTCATTACATAACCATCCTTCTTGCTGTTTTACTTCTCAGAATTTTCTGTATGTTTCAAAGGATGAAAATGCTGAATTAAAAGCTATTGACTTTGGGCTATCAGACTTTGTCAAACCAGGTTTAACTTAGTAATGCCCTAGTTGATACTTTCTTCTCACCCTTGAGAATGTGGGGCCATGGCTTGATTCTTTTCCATGGCTTTCAGATGAAAGGCTCAATGATATCGTGGGCAGTGCATACTATGTGGCCCCTGAAGTTCTACATAGATCTTACGGTACAGAAGCTGATGTGTGGAGTGTAGGCGTGATAGCATATATTCTCTTATGTGGAAGTCGTCCATTTTGGGCGCGAACAGAGTCTGGTATATTTAAGGCTGTTCTGAAAGCTGATCCAAGCTTTGATGAACCTCCCTGGCCGTCCTTATCTTCAGAGGCAAAAGATTTTGTTAGGCGCCTGTTGAATAAGGACCCAAGGAAGCGAATATCAGCTGCTCAGGCTCTAGGCGAGTTTTCTGACCTTTCTAATAGCAAATAAGGTTCTAGACTTCTAGTAAGATCATTTTTTGAATTGCCAGTGGCATTCTTGTATTTGCAGGTCATCCTTGGATTAGGAATTTCAACAATGTAAAAGTTCCTCTTGATATTTTAACATTTAAGCTCATGAAGGCTTATATGAGATCATCATCCTTGCGCAAGGCTTCTTTGAGGGTGGGTATAATTTAATACTGAGCTAGAAATAAAGCTTAATTTAATATTGAATATTTATAGCTTTCAACATGAAATTCATAGTCCACAAAGTGACCTCAAGTTATATTCTTTTTTCTCCAATAAACTTTGGATTTTCTTATCTCTCTGCTATCAACATACATTTGGGGAAACTTGTATCTACTTTCTTTGTTTTAATTTTCCAGTTGCGTTGTATAATTTATGCTCGTTATTGATATTTACATGGGTCTGTTACATTGAATCTTACTAGTTCTCTCTTTGGCAGGCCTTGTCAAAGACATTGACTGCTGATGAGCTCTATTATCTGAAGGAGCAATTTTCTCTGCTGGAGCCTGGCAAAAATGGCAGCATAACACTAGAGAACATCAGGATGGTGAGTGGATAATATACAGCCACATCAGCACGTGAGACATAATGTATTGTTGGATTCCATGAGTTTCTCATTCATATTTGTCTAGACAGGCGCTGATGAAATATGCGACTGATGCCATGAAAGAGTCCCACATTTCTGATTTTATTGCCTCGGTAATATCTTGCTCTGTATGTGTAGAGGGTCCATAATTTTGACTAGTTACTGATTCATATCGCTTAATATTCCTTTGGTGACAGCTAAGCTCATTACAATATAGAAGAATGGGTTTTGAAGAATTTTGTGCAGCTGCATTAAGTGTGCATCAGCTTGAAGCTCTTGATCGTTGGGAACAGCACGCACGCTGTGCATATGAAATTTTTGAGAAAGATGGAAACAGAGCTATCGTCATTGAAGAACTTGCTTCAGTAAGTTCCGGACGCTTCAGTCACAGTAAATCTTTTGTAATTGATGTCTAATCTTACATTTGAATCATTGTGTTGTTACCTGCTCCCCCACTATCCCTGAAACTCTTTTGAGAGGATATTATAGCTCCAGCTATGTCTAGGCAGTCATGAATTATATTAAATCTCATTCAAAAAAGAAATAGAAGAAGAAAGAAATGGCTAACCTCTATTATTTTCTTGAAACTGTTGTTTTAGGAACTTGGACTTGGCCCTTCTATCCCCGTTCATGTTGTACTTGTCGATTGGATAAGGCACACTGATGGGAAGCTAAGCTTTCTTGGGTTTGTCAAATTGTTACACGGTGTATCTAGCCGAACTCTTTCAAAGGTGCAATAGACGAACGAGTTCAGCAATGCCTCTCGGATATTCTGAGATTTCTCTGCTATTTGTGGTGTTATCATATGTTGACTGTGCACTGCAATTGATGATAGTTTGCTTGATATCTGGTGCTCTTGCAAGCACATCCCCTTACAGCAAGCCCATACCCCTTTGTTCGCACTAGAGCTCGAATTGTTCAAGAAAAAGTCTATATGCGTGGTCATTGAGGTCAGGCATGAATTGGAGAGTCTAGAGAAATGGGTGGTAACAATTTCATGTAACTTAACAAGGAATGCTCCTGTATACACACGATCATTTGTAATAATTCTAGCGTTAACTCATAATGTATACCCTAATTTTTTAGTTCTGTGAATCAATTACTTCGCTGCGACCATGATTTGGTGGAGATTGGTGTCACTATCAGCTGATCAAGGGAGCAATTGTGCTGTGGAAGATGTCGAAAGATTCTGGTTATGATGGAAGTCTAACGACATCATGAGCTTTTAACCCAAGTAAAAGCAGTATATCGTCTATCGCCAACTCTTATTGTTTGTAGGGGATGAAAGTGAAGTATATTTAATAGCATTACCAAGAACTGATCCAATAACATTGTCTGTTCATCCCTGAAGCTCAAAGCCACATGAAATAGGACGAGTTTCTTCTTCCCGGATGACTTTCCATTTCATAGCTGATAAACAGGACCATATGAAGATGGAGACGAGTGAAGAACAGCAGGTTTGCATTCGGATTTTGTTTGGATAAATGCATGAATGAAGAGGCATGTACTATGTTTTTTTTTTTTTTTTTGCCAAAAGAATGTAATGTATGTTTCAGATTATACTAATAGTACCGATTCCCCCTATAAAGATGGGATTAATTGTGATTAGTGTATTGGTATACTTCGAAGCCCAAAAAGAGCAGCAGGCTGTAGATTGGGCCTGGCTGCTAGCCCAATTAAAATGCTCATTCATTTACTATGGCCATGCAAGTTCATGTCGTTTTCCCTTCCAGGGAAAATATTGTTTATGACTTGTGACTAATCTGCTTGTTATAAATTTTATGCTAATTTAGTCCTCCAAAAGGGAATTAGTCTAATTTAATATTTTAAATTGAGAACAAGCTGCATTATTCATGAAAATGGGTTTTATTAGTTTGTGAAATTTTGTTCTATAAATTTTATACTATTTATATCAATTATACAAAACTCCCCTCATTTCTGACAAAAAAATAATTAAAAAGAAGCGCAGCGTTTTATTGACGGAAGAAAAAGCGCGCGCAGTGACAGGGACAACGCTAGGCTGCGCGAAAGTCAATGATTGCGGCTGATGCTGGCGCCGGTCCCCTCCTATGCCAATTTGGTTCCCCATCCTCTGCGTCTCAGCGTATCTACGGATCCTCACAATTGTTATTTCAACTACCCCAAAAAATAAATAAATAAATACTAACCAACCAACCCCTCATTTAAAATACTTAAAGGGATTTCTCTCACAAACTCACATGATCAGTATGAACCAAGGCAAAGAAAACCACAATGGTCACGGAACTGCTCAAGATACTGATTGATTCAAAAGTTAGTGGTTAAAATTTTAATTAAATTGTGATCAAATTAATTATAAATAAATTATTTTATTAAGCTGGCCAAGTTACTGATTTAACAATTTACTGCTTTGAATTTTCATATTATGATTTGAACATTAGATTATTTATGTACTTCACAGAGTTTAAGAAATAAAATTTATTATTATTGATAAATTTTATAGTTTATATTAGTTATACTCTCTCTTGGCCATAATATAAAAGTCATTTTTAATTAATTTATGTTTCTTAAAAAAAGTTGGTTAAAAATCTTAGTTTTCAAAAAAAAAAAAATTCACACCCTTCTGGCAATACTTTCAGTAGAATAAATATAATATTTGATTTATTTAAAACACCTACATTAATTACTTGAGCGGAATGTAGATAAAATAAAAGTATAGTTGAAAAAGTATATATATAAAACCTGCTTAATACTTATCTTTTGGATGAGCAAAGCTATTAAAAAAATGTCTTAGATTATGATGCGGAGGAAATATATTGACATTGATAGTATACCATAAAATCACCGAAACTAAAGCCTAATTAAAAAGCCCAAAAAGACGAATCAACCAAAATCTAAAAAATGCCAATGTCGAGGACATGACTCATTGACTCTGCACTATGACGGTGGAACTATTACTCATTTGATGTTCCATTATATGCGAACTAATTAATGTAAGTATAAGCTCCAATCTCACTTAAAAAGTCTTACTTATATCTTTTGAGATTTTATTCACTAAAAATATCAACTCTTAATTTTGCTAAATGCGCTGTGCGTTGCCCCTTAAATAAAAATAGAAAAAAATTGGTTAACAGTGATTTGAAGTTAGTGCATCAAATTACTTGACAATATTTTGATCCTATGATTGCAAAATACTCCACCATACTTTATTTATTTTAGTTACATAGACCTCCTATTTGTTTTGAAAATATATGTATATTTTCCTAAAAATTGAAAGGTAAGTTATATAAACCTTCCTTGTAAATTTAAGATTCTATGTCCATCCACCAAATCATTGTCGACCAAAAAATCAAACACTTCAACTTTGTTTTGACCAAAACACATATCCCTCTCTAACACTTACAATTGCAAAAAAAAAAAAAGTCTTTTATAGCACCAAAAAAATATATATGGCATATATGTTTTCAAACTTATTATTTTAGATAATCTATTATTTTATTTTTTTTCACATAATTTAAAATTTTGTTCAAGCAAATAATAGAATAACTTACCGATCAAGTTGTCAAATGAAAGGGAATTTACTTACCTGTTATCACCTAGTAATTGTAGATTCAGCTATGAGGCATTGCATAAGCTTAACTGAAAATTTGAATTTTTAAATTTTAATACACTCATGTAAAATATTGAAAAAACAATAATAAAATCTCTTTAAATTATATAAATGATAATTTAATCTATTAAAATATTATAATTTTACTAAAGTTTTTATGAACTTTTCTATCATAAATGAATTTATGCAAATGACCAAATTACGCTTGTTGAAAATAAAATAATTATAATTTTTATTTGAATAATTACAACTTTTTTTATATTAACAACAATACAACAATAAATTACAACTTTGCCGCATATTAAAATTCTAATATTGCTACAAGTATTGACAATAATAAATAATGATAATAAGTTTTTTTTAATAATTACAACTTTTTTTTATACTTGCAATAATGTAACAGTAAATAATAAGTTCACATGTCAAATACTTAATATTGCTACAAGTGTTAAAAATAACAAGTAATGATAATGATTTTTGTTTAAATAGTTATAACTTTATTTTTTATATTCATAATAATATAATAACAAATTACAACTTCACATACATATCAAATTTATGATATTGCGACAAGAGCAACTTGGTCTTTTATATAAATTTATTAATGATAAAAAAGTCTCTAAAAACTTTAATAGAATTATAATATTTTAAGGAAACAAATTATTATTTATATAATTTAAAGAGATTTTATTATATTTTTTATAAAATATTTGGTACCAGGGTTTGGCCAATCTGATGTGATCCTGTCAAACACAATATTATTACTTGTCAAATTATAAATAAGAAATTAGTTATCTCTTTTCTCAATTAAAAAAAAAAAAACCAAAACTTCAGTTACATTGCATTGTCGGTGGGCAAATAAAACCTAAACTATTCAAAATTCCTAAGCTGGAGGTATGTTGGAGTACGTACCTATCCCCTATTGCTGTCAAGGGCTGAGCTAAAAATTTTATTAAAAGGACTAAAATGATAAAATATATATTATAATTGAAAGAAAGTTATACATATATATATATATATTATTGACATAATATAAATATCTCAATGTATGTGTTTATGTTCAATTTTATAAATATAAAATAAATATAAATAATACCTTTATTTTTTAAGTTTCACTTACTGATTTTTCATGACATAAAAATCATTATTTATAATGTCTATGATAAACTTTTTAGCAATTCCTTCCTAATATAAAATATCATTAAATTGATGAAAACTATATCCTTTTCTATATATAAGCATTGAATGATTTAAATTTATTTTCGATATCTAAAGTTCAATTCAATCTAAGAAATTCTATTATTTAACTTACTGAATTTATCATTTATTTTTTTAATTAATAATTATAATAAATAAATATATCAACACGGTAATGATGTTCAATTGTTACAAAATTTTTATGTTGATGAGATTGAATTATATCAAAATAAAAATTATTCATATAATAAATTTTAATTGATTGGTTATTACAAAATAAAGTAATTTTTTTAGAAGAATATCTTAATCATAAACTCTTAACTTTTGGATAGATAAATTTATGATAATTATCAAGCACACAACATTCAATCCATCTTAAAATTTTTGTTACAATGCTTGTCAAAATCAAATATAAAATGAAAACATGCAAAATCAAATGACACCAATGCCTTAAAAGCATGTGTAGTATTATCCTATTGTAAATAAATAAATTTTATGATAATTATATCTTCAAACTATTAAAACAGTTGCACTATACATATATAAAGAACTATATATATAATATATAATTAAAATGAAAATTACATGCATCTATTGTCTCAATGTTTTAATAATGTACCAACCAGGAATAAAAATATATAACCCCTAAATTTCACTAAGAAAAATTAAAAAGTTGAGGAGGGGAGGGATGATCACCTAATCCCCCTATCTCCATGCCTGTTTGCTGCCGACATATAACAAGTGTAATAAGATATGTATTTATTTCTCTTTTAAAAAAGTTATTTAGTGTTGTGCTATTAAATGATGAGTTTAAAGACTCTTTATAGTCTTTAATATAAGGCAAAGTTTGAAAGTGATACGAAAAAAAATTAGATTAATTAATTTTTTTTAATTTTACCATTGTTTATTTATTATGATTTAAATTATTAGACAACAATTTATTATGGTTATTAATAATAAAGAAGGATAAAATTGAAAAGTTACATTGTGTGTGTGTATATTTACAATTTTAAGGTTGCAACTCACATTTTTAATAAGTGTGAAGTTAATTAACTTTATCTTATATTAAAAAGCTAAGTGAGTATTCGTTCCCATTCTAGCCAATTAATAAAATCAAGAATGAATATATACATTTTCCAAAATAACTAGCCCAACAACTTTTTTGTGGCGCAAGATGTAATAGGCAAAAACATTTGATTTGTATCGTTGTTTTATTTTGATGTTACTTTATTTAGGTAGATACAAAAGAAATTGGAGAGTTGGATTGTTTAATTACTTTTTTGATTTTAATTTATAAGATACATTTAAATGAAATGACATATACTAATAAAACTTATTAAATACATTTCACAATTTAATTTTTTTAAGATAAAAATATAAATTTTTATAAATATCTTTTATCTAATATTTTAAAGAATAATAAAGAGAGAGAATATAATGAAAAAAGTAATATTTTAAAAAATATTATTAAATAAAATATTATTTTTGTTGAAGTATCTTATATATATTTTAGGACACTGATCTATCTAAAATGTCTTACAAAGTACTTTATTTTTAAAAAACTATGATTGATTTGTTTTAATGCCACCCACTCTCACTGCAATTACACTTTTTGTCTTTGAATGCAGTCTTACGCCAAATTTTAATCTTTTCAATTCGGCCGAAAAGCAGTCAAAGGCGTGCAAGCCAATCTCATGAAGTAATAATACAAATTCAATTTATTAACGTAATCTTGGTGAGAGTGTCCTGAGTTTTTTTTCTCTATAATTACACACACACATGTTAATCATTCTTACTGAAATCTTTACGTCCAGAAAGGTCTCAATATTGTTAATTTCTTTGCGGGATTTGGTTTAGGGCTAAGAATGACCCTTGAAATCTAAAACTAAATTCACATGAATTATGTTGATTGGGTTTGTTTTTGTTTTAAAGTTAACCCAAAAAAATGATTTTGATTTAAACTACCAGGGTTCATGGAGGAGTTCTTTTTAGAGAACTTTAAGCCAAAGATGAGGGGTACTGGAAGAAAATCTATTATCAAAATAAACTAAAAATCAACTTTCTTCCAACAATCTCCTCATTTTTAGCTTAAAATTCTCCCAACAACTTGTTAAGTTTAAGCAATTGGTTCTTGTTTACTCATACAATCATTTTTCAAGAAAAATATACTTTGATCATTCATCAACAGAATCAATAGATTGCGACCACCTTCATGATATCATCAAACACGACACTTTTGCACACATTTTCCTATGGTATTTGTGCTTCTCTATCTATGTCATTAAAGTAAAAAATGATTAAAGATCGATCTTATACTTTCATATATCAAAGACAACATTTTTTCAATTAAGAATTACAAAAATAAATTAATACTGGTGCTTCTCAAAAATACCAACCACATTTCTTAAGATTATTAGTATAAGTTTTCACATGATACTATAGTGCTCTCATTCATATGCATCAATAAAATTAAGAAGATCCAATTGTAATTGCGGTTTAAAGAGCCATAAGTTTCGAATGAAGGGTCTTTTAATGCATGGAATCGACACAAGTAGCCTTTACATAAAGCCTTAGATATATAGGGTAGGGTTAGCTTTAAATTTGCATGCATGCCTCCTCTCGTCCCTACGCCCTTTTCCATTTGTGTTTGTCTGTTTGTACTTTTAGCATTATTAACATAATTATATACATTATTTTCATATTTCAGAAATAATAACCTTATCTTAAATGCATGGACAGCACATACATATGTACATACAAAGATATATAATTTTTCATATGCATACACTTTCTATTGCGCTCATTTCTTCCTCCATGTCCCATATTAATTATTGCATTATAAGCTTTCAAATTAACGGAATTAAGAAGACCAAATTATAATTATATTTTTAACTTTTAAGAAACATAAATAGTAACGTTAAAATAATATAATTTATTTTTATAAATTAAAAGAAATTTATCCTTAAAAATTTTAGGGAGAATGACAAATAAGCGTCGAAAAATATCAAAAGACCTTTTATAATTGAAATTTAAGAAATTTAAAAGCCAACTGTCTTTATTTTATATTAATTTCCCTTACAAGGTATTCCATTGTCATTCTCTCAAGGTTTTAGTTAGGGAGAATGGTGGATTTAATAATAATTAGATCTTCGACAAAATTTTCTTAAACATATATTACAAAAAAGAATCTCAATTACAACTTATAACTTATTTTCATAATTTAAATATTTTATTTGAAATTAAATCTTTTTGAATCATGATTTCAGTAATTTGTTATGAAGTTCTGTGTAATGTCTAAAGACATTAAAATAAATGAAAAGAAAAAGGAGAGAGATCAGTAAAAGGAAAGCAGCATGATGGCATATAGTTTCAAAAGGGTACCTTGAGGGTCTTCGCATAAAGCCTTTTGAGTCTGAGATATTATAGGGTTAGCTTTATAGTTTGCATGCATGCCTCCTCTCTCGCCCCTACTCCTTTTTCCTTGTGTGTCTTGTTTGTTTAATTTGTAGCTTTACTGATATTATTATAAATTTCTTTTCACCATTAGACACTAAATATATATAAATATTTTTTTCAACTAAAATTTTAACATCAATCTGATCTAAAATATACTCTCTCTGTTAAAAAAATATATTATATTTTTTGAGGAGTTTGATATTAAAAAATATAAGATATTTTTAGTATTTTAATATATAATTATTAATTTCTTTCAAAAGTTTTTCTATTAAATAATCACTTTATATTTATTTTATAAATAAGAAAAGATAGTATTAGTTTAAAGATAAATAACTATTTTATTTTAAATAAAATTTAATTAAAAATGTTTTATATTTTTTAATAAAGGAAGTACTTGTCTCAAATATAAATAAAGTTTGCGCTGTTGTTGACTTCCTTCTTGTTGGTAAGGTGTTGAGTGTTTCATTTGAAAACACACTGCTCCATCACGCAATGAAAATGAAACATTGCATTTTAAATCTCTAACACAGTTTCCCCCCGGCGAGAGGGGGGGTTGTGGGGGGAGATCCTAATTGCAAGCATTAAAAACTGGATGCGATTTGTGACTGACTAAATGTCAGATAAGATAGTAGGCTAGTTTCCGGTTAAACCAATCCAACCGGCTAATCCGGTCTGATTCTTTAAACATGGTTAAAAATAGTGGGTGAATACAATTTGTGATTAACTGAATACCTTTGGTACAACAGGGTTTCCAAAAATTAAGTAAATGACAATTTTGTCATCCAAAAGATATCATAATTTAATTAAAAAACCAAAATTACTTTTGGTGATCTTTTTGTGCATGTCTTGTATGTAAATAGCACAATTATTATCTGATACAGAGAAATAGAAACAAGATGAAAGATCACCTACCACGCTACACCAAAATCAAATTTAACCCAAAAAAAAAAAAAGGATGATGGAGAAGAAGAAGATCAAGTACGTAGATAGATGAAACGAGAATGTGGATTTATATATGTGTGTGTGTATATATATATATATATATATACGAAGGGATTCAATGTCCCTAGCCAGCGATCTGATGAAGACTAGGATTGAAGCCGAGGCAGCCTAATGGTCCGAGCTGCTTGTAAGGCAACACCGTCTTCTTCTTCATCTCCTCCGATGCCGCCCGGTTCACTGTGTAGTGCAATTCATGCGCCGAAACCGGTCCTCTCCTTCTAGACGAGACCGAACCGAAGCTCTCCGTGGACCGGAAACTGCTGTTCCTCACTTCCTCCTCAACCTTCTTCGACAGGACTGTGTATTTCCTCAACGGGTCTTTTCCGGCGGCTCGTCCCTCCGACGCACTCCGGAACAGCAGAAAATCTTTTAGCCTCCATTTGCTGTACCCTTTCGTGAACGAAAGTGACGACAAGAACGAAGCGTGTGATGATTTTGTATTATTGCTTGTTGAGGAAGAAATTGCTTTAGCTGCCTGGGAGAAGTCCTGATCGGAGACGTCGTCCGCGTTCGAGTTTCTGAAAGGAGGCACGGATCTGCTAATTCCTTTACGTCCAGAACTCGTAGACGAACACGAGAACGAAGAAGCCCTTCCCGATCTCCCTCGCTTCTGTTGCTCCTCCTCTACTCGTTCTTCCACTTTTCTGCTTTTCACAAACGAGTCAAAATCAAAATCTCTCTGCTCCTGAACGATTTTCTTTCCCTTGGACCTGGTGGAGGAAGATGATTCGAGGCCTTGGGCAGACTTCAACGGGGGTGACGGCGGAGGCTTCAGAGGGCGGATTTTGCCGCCGTCGAAGAGTTCGTCGGCAGAAAGAGAAGTCCTCTGCAAATGGCCACTGAAATCGAACTCGAAATCTGTATTGTTACCGGCACCGGCGGCATCGGGGAAGGTGGGAGGTGTAGGGTTACGAAGGGAAGAGGAGGGGCTGGCGGGGGCGCTGAAAAAGAAGGTGGGGAAGAGGTGGGGGCTGGAAGGAGCGGTGGTGTAATTAGGGGAGGAGCAGTTGCTGTCGGAGATGAAGTCGGCCGGAGGGAGCGGTGGGGCCACCTGCAACTCCATGGGTGGTTGGGAAAATGAGGGAAGGTGAGACTTACAGAATATATAGAGGAGGAGGAAGAAGAAGAAGAAGAAGAAGACAAGGCCAGAGCGAAGGATAGAGTAGAGAGATGAGATAATTAAGAGCGTGAAGGTTGACTTGACCACTTCATTATATAAATTTACTTTACCACGTCACTTTTTATTTCATTTTTTTGGAAAAAAATGCTCTCTGCTGGCTGTTTGTTTTCTATTGGTGTTTGATCAGTTTTTTTTTTGGAAAAAAATTACCGGCATTTTTTAATTATTTTAAGTTGACACCTCACGGCATTATATTATTTGGAAAACATGCAGAGTTACAGTGCTGTAGGTCAATTAAAAGTGTTTTCATGAACTACGAATAGTAAAAGATCGACATGCCAAAAATAACAGAACATAATATTCCCTAACGTCTTGTGACTCGTCATTTAACATTTGAGAGCTTCGGAGTTTAAAGAATAAAAAGGAGTGGAGTGGAGTTTCATTGTCACGCAAGAAGTTACTTTAATTAATATTTCTTTTATATTTATTTACTTGTTTTAACGAGATTATGCCATGTATATAAAGGGAAACAACATTTTCAGTAACAAAGCTTTAAAGTTAAAGGTCAAATATAGAGCTGGGAGGTCCACAAGCCTAATATCTTTTGATATTTTTTAAAATTTATATTTTACATTATCACAATATATATCCAAACTCCAAAAATGACCAAAGATAAATGTTCAACAATTTCAATTTGCATAATACAAATACAAGCTCTAAGGAACTACTTAAAATGTTTAAAGTCTAAGAACTTGAAGAGGACATAAATGGCCTTTTGATCTTACAAGTCTGACGCGCCATTTAAACAAGCTAAAGAAGTGCCGAATCATCCTACATTCACAAAGCTGCGATGACGAAATTAGGGTTTGAAGGAGAGGAGATGATAGAAGGGAAGGAGACAAAAGTAGAAAAAGAGGAGAAACAAAGTCAAGTGCAAAAACCAATTGCTTAATTAACTGAGGATGATAGTTAGGTCTTAGAAGTTTTGAATTACTTACAGTTGGTCCCTAACAAAATTTTATAAAAAATAAATTATAAATATTAATTTAAATAGTTATAAATAAAAAATTTTGTTATAATTATAAGAATTACATTTAATATTTAAATACATATTTGTAATTGAAACTCATAAATTTGTAATTATGAATTGATATTTTTCACTTATTTTTTTAAAAAATTATTAAAAATCTAACTATCATTAATTAAATATTTTAAGATCTAATTGTCATTCTTCCTAATTAATTTTTCTCTCCTTCAAATAATCCATCGTTTGGTTTTTCTACTTTTCTTTGCTCCCATCAAAGAGAGAATAATTACAAGTAAATATCAATGCTTAATTAAAATAATTATATAGTCTATGTGATATAACTTTTGTAATTGGAGGGAGACAATAATTATATTTAGGGGTATAATTACGAGTAATTATTAAATTACACTGTGGGACGATGTAATGATGTGGAGACGAGAAGCATGAAAGTTCACCAACCCACAACATTCTAGATTGTGCCAAAAACTCAAAGATGGTGTCTGCCTCTATTCCCTCCTACTCATCCAATGTCATTTATGAGAGTACTTTCATTTTCTTGACCAATTATTACTAATTCATATAGGTATTATCATTTTTACACCAAATAATAGATAGGTATCATAATGTAGCTTTTATTAACTGTTAAACAATAATACCTCCATCTTAAATTATGAAATGCTTTTAAATAAAATTTCACATATTAATAAATTTATTAAATATATTTAAAAACATTATTATTTCAAAACAAATATATAAATATTTAAAAATATTCTTTATTTAATAATATGTAATCCACGGCTCTCTAAAATTAGAGAGGATCTAATTTCCTCAGTAATCTTAGCAAGGAACTTAGGTCCCCTCTAATCCCTTGCTAATTCAATGTTTCTAGCCAAGTCTTAGTGAGGAATGATGTCATCACTAAATTTAGTGAGAAATTAATGTCCTAACAATGTCCTCGCTAATTTATTTTAATGTTTAATTAATGGTGACGGATTAGCAGGGCCTTATTTTCCTAGCTATAAAAATTAGAGAGGCTTTGGTTCTTCATTATTTCCTCACAAATTTATTTAATAAGAGAGAAAAAATGTCCTTATTATTTCCTCACTAAATTATGCATTGGTTTTGTAAGAATCAAAATTTTAATTATAAATAAGTCCTATTCAATCAAGCAATTACTCACAATTGAAACTTTTATTGGCGAGTAATTCAATCCATCAACCAAAGCTGTATAAAAAATTTAAAATACACAATAGAATATAGCATAAGTGGTTCGATCCATTAACCACATATCAAAAAACATACAATATTATAACTAAAAAGTGCAGAGTAATAGACTCATACGACATTATTTACATAGCACAAATTTATGACTAAAAAGATATTTATCGCCACTAAGACAACACAAATCTACATGTGGAATGAGTATTTACTATTAGTAGTGCTTAAAAATAAATAATTTTTTTAATTTGGGTTTCTTTTACCAAAATTTTTTAATTTGGTTCTAAGAAATATTTTTCCCATATTTTAATGTACTCTTGATTCATGTGTTTTTTTTTTTTAAATTGAAACTTTTATCAAGAGAAGGAGACATACTTTTAGTGACTAAGTCATTATTTATTTTCCCTCGAGCCAACTTAATTTGTCTTATCTGTAAATTATCCCCCGTGACTCACATTATTTTCGCTATATAGAAATTGGAAAATTTGTGCCAACACCAATAATAATAATAATAATACTTCGATGCCTAAAATATTTTTCTATCCACGTAAATAAATAATTATAAGCGAGAAAGATCTGGGAAATGTCAATAACCTCTAATTAATACCCTATAAACTTTAAATAATAATCGCAGGTTTAATTTTAAATTTAGTTTACAGTATACTTTATGAAATTGGAACTTAATATTTAGTTTATGACATTTCCTTTTCCTTAAATACATCACTTACCTTTATCATACTATCTTATTTGACTTTGCTGGCGGCTAAAGGCTGGGATTTCATTTACAAACCACAATCAACTAACTAATCCACAAGAAAATTAATTATTCATCACAAAAACCACAAGCCAATTAAGAAGTGAAACTCATGTTTTGGCATTGAGAAGTATTTTTTTTTATACTGTTTGGTAAAATGAAAACAATTTAAGAATAAAAATAGAAGACTATCAAATGACCCTAAGATCTGAAGCACAGAAATATATCAAAATGAATTTTTAAATTAGTTTAATTTGTCAAAATATTTATCAAATTTCCAGTGATGAATAATTTAAAATAATAATATAATCATTTTTAATTATAAAACTTTAATTAAAAATAATTTTTTAACCTTGTTTTAAAGGCTTGATTTTTGAATGGAATAAGTTTATTTTAGATACAAGACTGAGCATTCCTCCACGAATGAAAAAAAAATTAACAGAAATCACCAAACAAACATGAGAGGTGAATTTTATCGTTCTCAATTCTACAATGCATGTTAAATTATGGTAGAGTTATAATCAGGTCATAAAATAATAAAATTAAGTATTTTTTCAATTTATTTACTAGTCAAACTTCTATACTTATATGTTAAAATTTAATATTTACAAGTGGAAGAGACTCATAAGTGATTAGTTTTCTTATTAAAAACTTGTATGTAATTGTCCTTTAAATTATTTTTATGTTCCCAGCCCCACCCCCAAAACCTTTTCATTTTGGTTAAATCGTCAAACCAAATTGGCTTAATTAATACTTTATTTTTGGGGCTATGAATAATACTTATATAGAAGAATCTACATTAGGTCCCTGGTCATTCACAATCATACACGTCCATAGAGATAATAACAGATAAAAAGAATGAGGCTATTGATTTGGTGATTACAAACACATTCCATCCAAATCCGTAGTAAGCAGCCAGACTTGGACTTCAATATTACACCCTGCAAACCCATGATAATAGTAATGGAAAAGCTCTTCGAGAATTGGAATTAAACACTCATTTCTCTCACTTTTGACACTTCTCTTATACACTGCTATTAGTAATGTACTGAAAAATCATACTTGTTATTGAATTCATCAACGCAATTGTTAATGGTCACTGGTTCAATTGTGATGGAATTGACATCAATGATTAAAATAATATTTTTTTTGTCCTAAATTATAAAATATTTTTTAAAAGATTTGACGTTCTAAAATATAAGACACTTTAATAATGTTAATATTTTATTAAATAGACTTATTTTAATACTATCCTTTCTCTCTCTAGATTTAATTTTTCATCCATTTTTCTTTTCAATATGTTAAATAAAAGGTATTTTTGAAAGTATATATTTTTATTTTTAAAAAATAAAATTATTAAGTATATTTAATGAAGTTTATTAATATGTAAAATTTTGTCTAAAATTGTGTTATAAGTTGGAAGAGTGAGTATAATTTAATTAAAATGTACAAAAATATTCATACATATAACCCTAAAAAGAGTAATATTTAAATAAAAAAGGCATTAACCTGCAAGTAAATATAATGGAGCATTTATTTATAAACTACATATAAACTAATAAGACACACTCTCTTCGGATCACAATATAAATTATATTCTAGAAGTCTACTTTTATAATATAGGGTATTGTGTAATTTTTATAATTACTTTTTCAACTATACCCCTACTTCATTTATTACTTTTTTAAAAAAAATAATACATTAAAATTTTAATTATCATTATCAAAACACTTATGTAAGGTATTTAATAAGGGTAAAATTAAAAAAAATATAAATTAAATTAACGTTTCAATTAACATTTTTCATAAACCATAAATTAATTATTAATGTCCTATATTTTGGCCTAAAGGGAGTAGTTACTAATTCATGAATGTGACATGCTATTATTTTTTAACTCAAAACAATGTCATTTTAAGCTCAACAAGGGGAAAAATTATAAAATCTCCAACTCGGTTGACTTGTTAAAAAAATCTTGACCAGATTGGTTCGGAGACTGATTTACTGATTTGACCATCTAACCTAGGTTGGGTTTTTTTTTTGGTACATAAGAGGGTAAAGCCTGACAAAAAATTAAATTAGTGGAGGGAATTGAGATCCCAAATACTCTAAATCCACAAGGCTCCTAAGATGATTAGGAACCGTATCAAGAAAGGAAGTATTTTGCAGCCCATCTTTAGTTAATCTATTAGCTACTCCATTTCATTCCTTGTAGACAAAATCCATAGAGACTTCCCACTCCTTTTGAAGCATTGAGCGTATCTGAAGCAGTAATAAGCTGTCCACTCTTTGATTTTCCAGCCTTCAATTCATTAACAACAGTCTTAGCATCAGATTCTAAGATGACTTTCTTAAATCTCATGTCCCAAGCCAACTGTAAACCTTTAAAAATTGCCCAGGTTTCAGCATCTAAAGCACTACATATTCCGAGCGTATATGTAAATCCCGCAATCCAAAAACCATAAGCATCCCTTAAACATCCACCACATCCAGTTCTATTGTCTAATGATGACCTGGCACCATCAACATTTAATTTCACCCACCCATATGGGGGCTTAACCCATTTCATCGGCACACAGGGGCGGTAGATCATTCCCTACTTCAACCCAGGTTGGGTTTTAGTACCATATGTCCATGACTGTTAAGATTCCACGGTATTGGGCCACCTCATCCATTTTATTAATCCTCGTACCTCTCCCTGGAGTCTGTTATTAGATGAACGTTGAAGTTCCATATCAAGCGATTAGAAAATTGGTCATAATGACAAGCCTTAGAATGATTAATTAAGGCGAAACTCTAACAAGCGTAACTAATGACCCACCCCTCAATGTCTTCCTGTTCAATTTATAAAGGACAAGCATTCAGAAAAGTTGTATGATTTTCACAGCATGAATACAACATCTATGCATGTTTTATCGTTCATCACTTTTCAAACAACCATCGGTATTAATTTTAACAAAACCTGTGGGAGCACACTAACACTGTGTGCTTCATTAATCATTATCCACAGCATGTCATTTTCGTGTAAGATTCACCACAACACCCCCACCCCCCTGTTACTACGCCAGCATTCCTTAACAGCCCACGCCGGGACTGGTGGACTCGTGTCAAAGGCAAAAGATATTTCGAGATTTTGAAATAAACCACATGAACATTAAGTGTCATCTTTTTTAGTATACTTTTTCCATATTCATATGATGTTCTTTCTATGGTAAAATCTTTGAAGTTGTTAATACGAACCCAGCCCTAAAAACCGATCCTTTCAGCCGTAGAAAATTGGAAGAAAAAAGGGCTTGTTTGGACAACCATGTAGCCACGGGTGTCCGGGGCAAACCTGAAAATATGATCCTTTTATGTGAAAACTAAAATGGCTTTTGGGCCTAGCTTTTATTCAACCTACTTAGAAGGGCCGACTCCTCTCTACTTGTCGTGTTAAAGAATCTTGAATTTTTGTTTTTTTTAAAAAAAATGAATCTTGAAATTGGAGGAGTTCAGATTCTCTGTTTTGCTTTACTTTTGTTCTTTTCTTATCGTTCATATTAGACTCTAGTATATACGAATTGCATTGCAGCATCCCACCAAAAAAAGAAAAAGGTACTCAGGACAATCTTGGTCACCTTGTGAGAAGATAGTGCTAGAATATCTTAGCACTTTGTTTGTTCCAACCTCAGTAACTATCTAATAAGGGTTGATGGTGATGGTGATGTTGATAAAGAATCCGAACTAAATAATATATGTTCAAGCACACCCCAAAATTTCAAACAAGATATCAATACAATCTTAAGAATCTCTCACGACAGTATTAACCAGCTACAAAATTCAGCATACTACAGCTCTAGTTAAAGGGCAATAAAATCCATCCTGCTTCAATTTTCACTGCTGCTTGGACTTGCAATTGCTACATCACCGTTTTAAAGCCCCTTCTACTTAAGTACAGCTTGCATTTTCAGGCCTGATTCTGTCTTACACCATAACCTTGCCCTCCATGGTGACCTCCATTGGAATCCGTCCTCCACTGTGAAATCTCCAGCCCAGTAAGTTAAACAAGAAATGGATTTATTGGACAAAAATTACAGCCTAAACTTTTTAACTTCATAGCAAAAAATGCAATTGGTGTGTTAATTCACATTTCTTGAAAGATATCTCCAATATAGAACCTGCAAATAGAGAAAGCTTGCAACAAAAAAGCAAACTGGGAGAAAGATAGACTGCTAATGATGCCTATCCTCTTTTTCATGAAAAATTGGAAATTGTACAACAGATTTGGCGCATAAAATATCAAACTGAACACGATAAGAGAGTGTCATTCATTATCAATAAGCCTAACTGAGTTCAAACATCTTACATGCTTATTTCCTGGACTGCGACCCCAAGAAAGACGCACTGTCTGCTTTCCTATTACTGTCCCATTCAATGCCTGAATTGCCTCCTCTGCATTCTTTCTGTAACAGACAGAAAAAGACAAAATTGAACGGCTAATTCACCAAAAATTAAAAAAGAATATATGTATGTATGTATGTATGTGTGTGTGTGTGTGTGTGTGTGTGTGTGTGTGTGTGTGTATGTATATAACACTAGTAATGATAGCACTATTCACAGCAGTTCTCAACCATACGATTCTAAATTATAACAGGCTGACACCCATTCACACCCATTCACATGCACAAGTGCACATTTTTAAGTTTAATCACTGGGAACTGGGGTTTAACTTATAAACCATGTTATGGCACACAACAGGAGTACCTGTTAGCAAATTGAACAAAACCACACCCCTTTCCAACGGGTATCTTCACGGAGACAACTTCACCATATTGCAAAAACGGTTGTCTGAGATCTTCATCACTGACGTCTGAATCAAGCCCTCCAACAAATATCTATGTAACAAATAGATTAGTTACTGATGTGTACCAAGAGCAAGGCAATGACAATTACAACAAGAAGGAGAAACCTTATCCCACTAGGTGAGGAAGGGGTTATTACATTTTTTTTTTTTTTTTGGGGGGGGGGGGGGAGGCTTACTCACAGTTGTGTTAAAAGAGTCCCCTTCAGACTGGGAACCTTGGGCCATAGCACCATTAGAAGAATATCCATTAGCCAACACCACAGCTGATAAAAGAATATCAAAATCAAATTTGAAATCTTAAAGAAAATTTTGGCGCTGTAAACAACACATCCAGCAATTAAAAATATAAAAATAATGAACTAAAGAAGGAATTTAAAGCCTATTTACTAAATAAATTCTGAGGACATTCTTGATTGTGACTAGTTCCTAGACCTAAATTTGAAGTGTATGAGAAACAGTAATTATGATTCGGACATGGGAATAAACGTTTTCCAGAATAGAAACACAACCATAAAAGGGGGGATCTCAACAAAAATATAGGCGTATTTGATCTCAACAAAAATATAGGCGTATTAAAATATGAGACATTTACTACGACCATAAATCAATGAGCCACAATCGTTAGCATATCCAACTTAGCCTCTTATGTCACACTAATTAAATAGTCAATAATTTAAACTATTTGAGTCATCATAACTCCAAGGTCCTAGCATTAGTAGAGCTAATTCAACTGATACATATATTAGTATTTGATTAGCTTAGTGAAGAATATGCACAATACCAGCAAAATTAGGATGAAAAGGTATAGAAAGGATAAAAAAAACCAATAGAAGACCATGTGACATAATTCATTCTAAGAATAAAATTAGCATAAAGGAGGTTATGATTACAAATGCAGGAGCGAAGCTTGTTAGTATCAGTTGCACTACAGAAATATAAATACTTAACAGGGTACAGTTCACTAAATTTACAATAAGTGCATCTTGACAAACCTTGTGAAGAGTAATGTTGTTGGTGTCCGTATGATTTCTTTGGAGTTGCAATACTTATTCGCATTGGCCTACTTGAACAATATTGACCATTCATTTCAGCCAGCGCCCTGGATCTTTCATTTTCATCAGCAAACCTAACAAAGCCATAACCTTTTGAACGGCCAGTGCTAGAATCAATGACAACTTTTGCTCCCTTAACAGATGAATATCTGCTTGCAAAGGTTTCCTGTAGCATAGCATCGGTAACATCTACAGCCAAGTCCCCAACAAATATAGAGTAATCTGAATTAGCATCAGATCGCCTATCGCCTGAACTGAAAGCAGCCCAATTAAGGCGAAATGGCTGGTCTGTATTTGGCATCATAGTGCCATTGTAGCTCTGTAAAACTTTCTCAGCTGTTGCACGTGTACAAAACTCAACAAATCCATATCCTTCAGACTGACCAGTTTGCTTATTTCGTATAACCTTCACTGAATATACCTGTACAGACACAAGTTTTGCATAATTACAGCTGCTGAAACACATTGTTCTCAGACTCAAATCAACAGAAAACAGAAGCACTATGCTAACATCACAGAAGCATTCTGAAATTAAAACAGAACTCTAAGTAGTTGGAAATTTTAAAAACATAACGGGGCTGTCTTTATATAAGCAAAATGAGTCATACAGACTAAGCAAAATTCAAACACAATGCTAGCTTAGCGCATGATAGTGCCACAGACTTGTGTCTAAACCAACAGAAGCATATTAGGGGAAAACCATTTAGCAAAGTCTCATCATGAATCAGCCAGCATATCTTCCTAATATCCCCAAATCAACACTTCTACTAAAAAAGTAAGAGTTACCCAATGAGCTTCAGAGCACATAACCTGCCCGTCTCCCACAGTTGAAAACTGAGTAGATCTTAACTATGCAAACAGGTCCAATAAACTTAAAACAATTCCATCCAAAAACTTGGGAAAATATTCCTAAGTTATCATACATAACATCATTAAGACTGAGGTCTGATTGAATGCAGTCAGTACTGTCTTCTTAGGGTAGCAACAACAACATGGAGTGTGATCAATTAAAAGGATAGGGGGCCAAGTCTCACCAGGCTTGATTCGCGTATGCATACTTTGAGCTCAAGCTTACTAAGGTCAAAACACATGCTCAAGAATAGATTGTCTAATGCTCGTGAATTTACTCACCCTGCGATTGATACATTAATCAACAGCTCGTTCATTTAAGTTGTGAAGATTGAAGAAAACCCATGCCAGAACTTAATTTTTCAATGAACTAAACTTCAGCTCAGATCACCAGATGATTGCTGATGATAGGACTGAGAACCAGGTCAATTAATGCATTCCTCTTTATAAGACAGATAGAAAGGGAATGTCACTTCAAGTTATGTAAGACTCACTATGAGAGTCCAATAATAACAAAGAACCAGGGAACTCATAGAAAGCTCAGTTGACTGTGCAAACATGGGATTGACTTTCTACAAAAAAGAAAGCCTCTGTCAGTGGTTCTTTGTTTTAAATTTAATACAGCAGGGAAAGCAGTGGGTTCCATAACGATAGAAAACTATCCTGTAACGCAACATGTCAAAACTCAAGGCTACAGACTAAAATTCTTAAATTATCCCGAATGGTTTGCTTCCTTAATTATAAGATCCAATTTTTATGAAATATAATACTAAGAACACGCTAGCACAACAAGATACCACTCAAAACATATATTTCGCACTTGGCAATACTCCAGTCGCATTCCTTCATTTCTCTAAGTTATAAATACCTGACATATGTATTCTAAGAATATTAAACAAAGAGCAAATCAATTGTATTCAAACCCAACCTTCCATAAATTTCAATGAAGAATAAAATACAACTAGCGCAAAAAGCGACATATAGAGCAAGAGGGAGAGGTTGGCCAAGAGAAAAAATTAGAGCAAGAGAGAGAGAGATGGTGACACCTCGCCTGTGTGAGCAAAGCAGCTATTTAGGTAGTTCTCGTCCATCCAGTGATGCAAGTCACCGAGCCAGATCGTCCTGATCTCATCGTTGGAGCTCTGCTGGTGGTGCTGCGGCTGTGACGGCGGCTGTTTCAAGTGCGGGTGGTGGTATGGCGGCTGATAATATTGGTGAACGTAAGGGACATAATGCGGCGGATACATCATCATCTGTTGCTGCATCATCGCCATAGCCGAAGCCGGATATTGCATGGTCATCCATTGTTGGTGATACTGATGCGGCTGCGCCCATTGCTGCGGCTGCGGCTGCTGCTGCTGCGGATTCAGATCGGCGGCGTCGGGAGTTGGCTGAGCCATGAGTTTCAAGTTTTGTGTCTGCTTAGGTGCTTTCTCTGTCCACAACTCTTCGTCTATGTCGCTCTCTCTTCACCTTCCCGTCTCCAACAATGGAAGTTGCTGACAGCGAGATGAGAGAGAAGGAAGGAAGAGAGAGAAGGAGTGAGAGAGAGGGGAGGGATTGTGTGTTGTTGTGTTGGGTTTGGGTTTGCAAGAGACACAAAACACTACTATTACTGTGTTACAGGTTGGATCTCGCTCGGTTACGCCTCGGTTATAACGTCGGTATGCCGTCTCTTATCTCGTGGCCTTCTATGTGGGATCCATCTTGCCAAATCGACGGCTCTCATGCGTTTCTCTCTGCTTCTCCACCGCTTCCGTTGTTATCCTCCCGTTATCTCTATTCTTTTCAAATCTTGCCTTATTGATATTAGTTTTTTATTCCTTAAACTTAATTTCATAATCAACTATACTAATTTTTAAAAGATTTCAGTCAGATTATTAAATTAATCAATTTTTTGTGTTGAATATACATACATACAAACATATATATATATATATATATATCCACCAAAATAAACCTTTAATTTAATTTTCTATGATCCTACTCTCTTTAAAGTTTAAATTAAACTCATAATTTTCGGATTTGAATATAAAAAATAGAATTTTGAATGAAAAAGTTAGATATAAATATCCTCATCTTTAATTTTATTAAGTTAAAAATCATATAATATAATATATATATATATTATTTCAAAAAACTAAAAATTGTAATTCATTTTAAATTATTATATCTGATTAAATTCAGAAGCTTAAATTTCATCTTATAATAAATTTAATTTTTTTTGTTATACTAATATTTATCAGGTACATGCTAAAACATTATTATAATATCCAGAATAATTTTAAAATATTGAACACAAATTAAGACTAAGATACCATGTGAAAAGGTAAATAAAGAAGCTAACTGCGCGCAAATGTCGAATATCTAACTCAGACATTTTAGCTTTTATTTTTTTATTTTTCAATTGATTGTTTTTCTTGATAATCATTATATCATAATTAAAATCCATGATTTTTTTTTTTGAATTCATGTTATTAGGATAGAGAAAATCCTCAAATTTAGGCATTAGCCATAAAAATTTTAAGTCGAATGAATGATATAAAGATAATCAAAACAAATATATAATTATATGAGAAAACTTATATACTTAAGCTATATGTATCCAATTAAATTAAGACATGTGAATCTTTTATAAATTATTTATTATATAATAAATTTTTTTTATTGGTTAAAATATATTAAGATTCATATGTCATGATTTAATTTGATATAAGTATATTAAGTACATAAGTCTTGCCCATAATTACATTTATATGATAAAATGAAAAATAGAAAATAATCAAATATTTTAATCAAAATTTTTCCTTTAGGATGAGTACAAAATTTTTCCTTTAGCATGAGTACCCTATTCCTTTTCTTTTAATAAATCATTATTTTTTTTTAAAAAAAAAAGATCTCTTCGGTAGAACTTATAATCTCTTCAAAATTAGTGGGGAATTGCGCAGTCGGGGGAAAAGACAATTAACCAGTCATTATTATATTTATAATCTTATAACTCAACCAAAAAAATGATAGCCATAGTAAATCATAGTGATATATTGCATAAAAACCGAATGTCTTCATTTATTAGGAGATGTTGTAAGTGACCCTAAGTTATAAAGAAGACATTAATTCCATAAGGACCTATTGATTCTTGCATTGCCTTATTATTATTAATTATTAATTATATTTGCATGAACAAACTCCATTATCTTCGAATGTCTAAGAGAGAGAAAATAAAGAGAACAATAAAAATAAAGAACGAAATTCGTTGAAAGTTGCTCTGTTTGTGTTCGTTGTGGAGGAAATGCAGTCTAATTCATGAATTTAATTGCATTACTTTGGCAATAATTAATAACACATCTTCAATTTATAGAACCAATTTTGGGTGTGTTCAGTACATTGTTTTATTGTTATGATATAAACCGTCAAAGCATTAAAGTAATACATTATGGTATTTAAGGCATGTTTAATAGCAGTACATGAGTGCCATTCAAATTTTTTGTTGTTGTGTCTCTTTGCATGCTATATGTCATTAAACATATAAAAAAAATCCTTCATTAAAATTTAGAGAAGAAAATCTAAAACACTTGTATATCCATGATTCCTAATTTTTGTTATGACCATTTAACTGTGTTAGATTCAAGCATTATCAAGTTTAATTAAAGGTGGTTTTCTCAAATACATTTTTTGTATTTACATAGACTTGAACTTAAGAGTTCATGCTTAAACAATCATAACACTTGTTATTAGGGCATGACCTGATGTTAAATTTAATAAATTTTGAGGATTTTGGAATAACTGTTAGAAAAGCAGGGTTAGGGAAAGTTGAATACAAATGGGCATATGCAAAACATGTTGATGTTGCAATGTGAATGTGAAGACAAGAATGGCTTTTAGGTGTTTACCATAATAGTAGAATTGATCATAATAATGAAGATAATAAATGCATGCATGTTCTGGTCAACGTTGTACCAATTGAATTGTAGTTGTCTTTATTCTCTCACGTGGAAAATTTGACTTTCTTCATGACACCGCCAAAACTAAAATAAAATGAGACTCTAATTGTTAATTTTGACTTAATTGTATTCCCTTACACCAATTAGATGAATATTCTTTCTTCTGATATACTTTGTAGCCAAAAATAAAACTTCTAGTATGTTGTTCTATTTGTCATTGAATAGTTTAGTGAGATTATCCTCCATGTTCCTTTAGGAAAAATTATGGGACGATCATATCGAAAAAATAATAATAATAACAATCATATAAAAGGCCCGAGAAAACTTCACAGAAATAGTCGACTTCTTTTACCCAAGTTCAAAGATCAGACCACAGCTTATGCCTCCAAATTTAGAAGAATTACAACCCATACCCAGCTTTGATTCAATTACCATGACTATTACTATTTTATTAATTGAACTATTAATTTGCAATTTTTAATGGTCACTTAACGCGCTTTGCAAGTTTATTCATATAAAGTTACACGCTTAAAATGATTAGCGCGATAGCAGGCCATAAAATATGTTCCCAAAAATAACCCCCATTAGATATACAGAAACGCAACCACTTAATCTCCCTTAATATTAAGTATTTTCATGTCCACCCGTTCATGTTTCCCCTAACTAGTATATTCATTTGGAGTTCTTTCTTCAATACTATGTACTAATTAAAGGAAAAATTGACTCTAGAAATTCTGCAGCTTGAGATAACTTCTCTTTTGATGTTTCAACGGCTAGTATTCAATAATCAAAACTAAGAGAGACAGAAGGGGCCTATACAGAATGAATTAAATTGGATTAGGGAAGTAGAATGGGATTTGCAACTGGCAACCAAAAAAAAAAAAAAATGCAAGAGCCTTGGCCAAAATTTCAAACAGGGTGACTATCCATCCTGTTGGCTCTTGGAGCAACTTGTGACTAAAGGTTTCAAAGATGAAGGCAATTAGGCAAACAGAACCAGATGAGCTATGTACAGTCCTAGCAGCTTGCCACATTCTGCATGGAGGAAGCTTACTTGCTATAATCTGCAAGGAGGAAGTTCTCATATGGCGTCCCGATGAGTGTGTTCCTCACATCGTTCCAATTTTCGACCTGACCTGATAATGGTCCTTTATGGATCTTCACCTGACGGCTCGTCAAATCTCTTCGGGGAACCTTCAGAAAATCTTGAACATCCATTAATTTCTGAAACCATAAAAAGAGAAAGAAAGAAAGGATTGTTAATGGCTGACAGGATAGTTGAAAATATTAATTGGTTTGATCTTTTTTGTGTGATATGTAGTACGACTTACAGTGTTGTTTTTGACAACATCTTCATAGTATATGATAATATGCCTGGTGCTCTTGAAATATTCCAAAGCCTTTGTGGCGGTTCCATTCACTTGGTTTATATTGGATATCAGCACTGTCGTGTTGATTACGGGCTTGTATCGCGCAAGTATCTCTGCCTGAAAACCACTGTCAGAAATCATTAACATGACAGAACAACTATTTTGGGTAGGACAACACATCAGCTGACTTAACAGAGGTTGCATCTAAGCAAGATCTTCATGGACATGCACAGCATCAGATGTTCCATTTCACATACGGAACACGAAAGAAAATATTTCAACATGAGCATCCATGGGAGGAAGAGAGAGAAAGACCTCATGGGGTGAATGAACGTGAGACTTGTGAGTTCCATTTAACAACTTAGCATCCCTATCATATTGATTTGCAAGTACAGAAACCATTCGACGTAGAAGATTCCTTCGGAAAAGAAATATGACTGAAACACCATGTGTTCTGAAGTAATGCACTATCTGTTCATGATGCTGCATCAATCCCTGTGAAGATTATAGAAGTATGATATCCCAGATTTATTACTTATTACACTCTCGAATCAAGCATACATAGAGCAGAAGTTAATACCATCATATCAGACATTTGAGCTATACCAGCTTTTCCGTGAGTACAAATATATATACATGGGCAGGGCAAATACAAAGGTCAACTGATATAAAATTGAGATCTGACTTAAAATAGCATGAAATGCAAGCAAAATAAAAATAAGTGCATCAATGTTAAATTAAAAAATAAGCCTTGCCCACCATTTGCCAAGTCCTTGGAGGATTATGATTTAAATATGATTAACAATTATATATCATTACAAGATGAGAACAAATATAATAACATTTTTTTCACTAAAATGAATTAAAAAAATCGGATGATATCCAGTTTCATCAATTTGAATATTAAGCTTTCTTTGTAATCAACTTGCAGGGGCAAAAAACTTATTTAAGTTCTAACGCTTTGAGATCTTCAGCTTTTTACTGAGCTCAGACAAAAGCGTGGACACACACAGCGACCCTACAAGATTAGGAAATCTGAAGTGTCCATGTACAATTAGAACCGCCATAAAATGTTTAATACAAATAGAGAGATTCTTAGATAAATCTGATTTATCAAAGATTGATGAATCAAACTAATCTGATGGACGTCTATGAATGTTAAAGACAGGCTTCAATGAAGATTGCACCTAATAATGCTTCTATGCCGTTTTTCATAGAAAGTCAACTTCCATGTTAACCCTCTATGTGATGATTTAAATCATTTAGCATTAATTTTCATTGGCCATAAAAAGCAATGCCACAAATCGTAGTAAGATACAATGGAATACATGAAAAAGCCTGAACCTTGATTTAAAAAAATGAATGTTTATTTACTATGTTCTAGTAGGTGTCACCTCTCTTTCAGAATAGCTCAAATACCATTACTATTTTTCTTACATATGTCCGGACTGAGAAAAGATATCAGAAGACTGTATAGTCTCCATACTCTACAGCGTCTACACCCAGCCACGCCTCCACCCATGTTATGTTAAACTATTTTACTGCATAAAGGAGTAACCTCAAATTTCGGTCAGCCTTTATTACAATATATATGAGCAGTAAAGTACACTAATTTCCTTTAGATATTTGACAGAGGACTGCCACCTCAGCCGGTCAGCCCTTGAGAAGCTACATGAGAAGGCACGAATATGCCAGGATGGCTGACCAGCACTCTATTGCTCTACTGCCAGGATTTAGAGTCTAGCACTCCATTCTCTAGTAATTTATATTTTTTCTTATCTTAAACCTGCTTGATCTACCTGAATTTTACTGGAATAAAACTTCGTACAATTTTCAAAACTCAGACGGACCTGTCCACTCTCAAATTTTCATTTTCTATCCCAATTCCATTTGTGTTCATTTGTTTGTGCTGTTATCCAAATAATGTTTGACCAAATTACACCTCCAAAATGTGTAGCACCCAGGATCCTAATAGCAAGGCAACTCATGGTTGACTCCAAAATCAGACCAAGTGAAATGATACTTCAAAGCCCTCAAAATTGGACAGTACAAGCCCTAAGTTGCACTCTTCTTATACTAGCTCAAATAAGGATGACTCAAGCCACCTCTTCACTCTCGCACTCCCATGAATAGCTCACTGTTCAGCATCCAATGTCAACACCACGACTGCTAAGTTTCCCTCCCTTTCTACAAAATTGACTACAAGAGTTCAAGAGACCCAAGTCACCCGGTCACCCCTACACCCTTACCCTCACATGAAAAGCTCACTGTTCAACTTCCAAGGTGACTATGTTTGATAGTTGCTACTTGCTACTGCTCCACAAAGAGAGTAAGGAAAACTCTCATATGACAATGCTTTATGAAAGGGAAGAAGTGGTTTCATGAAAGATCACTGCCAATGCACAGGAGCTGCAACAAAAGCTAACCTGCTACATCACCAGCAGCCACAGCACTAGCAACAGCTGCATCACCCATTAGTAAGTCTCTAACATCATCAACCACAACATCCAAATCCAACATCATTGCAGGCCCTAGAGACTAGAGTACAGAAGGATTAGACAAGCAACCCTCCTTTACAGCCCGGGTTCTTGCATGGAGAGCTCTGGCAATGGCAATGGCAATGGCCTTCCCGCCCTACATTTGAGCATGCTCATGGCAAAATGGACATTCATACATAAATCAAGCAGTACCTGATTAAGCATCCACTTCAAGCCAACTGCAGCTGTGCACTCATTTTTTGAAGCACTGCTGAACCAATCTAGGTTATAAACTTTGTCCAGAGTCTCCACAAGTGTTGAGATATTACGTCTTCTCACTTTAACAGAGAAAATCTCCCCATTTGAGCTTATATTAATATGGCTGTTGAGAAAAGTCTCGAACCACCCGCTCCCAGATCTCTGCATTGACAAAATGGCAAAGTTCCGGACAGGATTGCAAGCACATTCAGCCCTAACAATGGCACACCAAAGAAGCCATGTACGTAAATCCAAGCAGATTCAGGAACTAAATCCAATTCCAAAGCAGTAATTTACCTGTCATAAGTTTTGGGTTTAGGGTAGTGCACGTAAGGGATTTCCCAAGGTTCAATGATGGGTTCCGGGCATGCCCTTTCCGTTCGCTGGATATCTAAAATTACGGTCTCGGTTTGAACACCTACCTGTTTCACACAAATGGTACATATATACACGCCACAGACCATTGCCAAGACCAATACGACCATCCTCCATACTATTGTTGACTTCTTGAACGTCTTTAAGAGGAAAATGTCCTGGAATCATAAAAACAATATTTTATTCAGTTCACAAGCAAAATATAAATAACTACAAGTAGGCTTCAACTCAGTTGATTCAGCAAAACGATGAAATGAACCGATTGAGCTAGTCAGATGCTAGTAAGACCTTAGGAAACCATCCAATAGGTCAAGAAGGAGCTTCAATTTGTACATATCTGTTCCAATTTATTAAACAACCCGATCGAACAATCTCACACAGAACCCCATGAAACAAAAATAATGATCATATAGAATATTTTGCCTCAGATTTTGGAAGATTCAAAGGCAAAAGGACAACAGTACAGCACATAGTTAAGTGAAACTAACCTTAGCAAAGGAAGAAAGATCATCGGCCATGGTTGCTGGTGTGTTCACAAAGAAAGCGATTGAAAAGGCATTGGGGGCAGCTGGGAAAACTAGCTTTGAACTTCTCTTCTTTTTCTTCCTAAAGCATGTCAGCTCTGATTGCTGCAGAACCCACGAAGATTGAAGGAAAAGCAAAGCCAAAGGAGGGTTCTTGATGGCTTTGAGCTTTTCCTCGTGAAGAACAGAATGATTAGATGCTTCGACCGTTGCACGCTGTCCTGCGCTTTCTTTATTTCCAGATGGTCACACGCTAATCTTCTCCATCATGCTTCTATCCTCGGCTCGGAGGCTCCAGCAAAGGAAAGCTGAGCGAGAGAAAGGCCAAAGCAAAACGACGTGGATCAATGGTCTGGAAGAAGAAGAAATCTTGTCAATTCCAATTATAATATAGGGAAAACACTTCTTTCAGGTTCCTATAACTTTATTTCTTTCTTTGTTTTTTTTTTACTATATTTCAAGTCTTTATATTTTTTTTCCATATATATTGTTGATCCCCTAATTTTAGAGGGATTTTAACATAACACAAACAGAATTAAAATTATTAATGTATCTATTCATATCGGTAAGTTTGTGTTGATATATTAAATGAGGATTAAGTTAAATTTTTTAATGAACAAAATATATTAAAAAAAGCTAGATTAGATTAAAAAAAGGTTGACATTGAGTTAAAAAACTATAAACTTAAAATATCTCTAAAAATGTTTAAAATTTAATTATAATCTTGATTTTTAAACTTTAAGACCTCCAATTTTTTAAAAAATTATTTTTCTTATTTTTTAAAATGTATTATATCTCAAAAAAATTATTTTATTTAATGTAGCTTTTTTTAATTTGTTTTGCTTATTAAAATGTCTAAATCAACATCCATTTAACACATCAACATAAATTTAACAATATTAATGGATATGTCAGTAACCTTAACATTGTTTATGTTATATGAACATTTTCCACTAAAATTATAGAAACTAGTGTTGTAAATAGAAAAAAGGTACGAAGATCTAAAATACTTAAAAAAATGCAAAACATTATAACAAAATTTAAATAAAATATAAAAAATAAAAATAGTATTTTTAAATTGTTTATTATCAAGTTAATAAAAGCAAAGGCCAATTTATAAATGTCTTGGGTAGTTGTTGGAGCTTGACCCGTGCTGCTTGACTTTTCAGGCCTTTATTATGCTTTTGAAAATACTTATCCTTATTGATTGATTTCTTTTGATGTAAGAGCTTTTCAATGAGTAAGATCAAAGTCAAAATTATTACCCAATATTAAATTTAATTAATCATTGTCATACTTTAGCTACAATTTTAATCATGGTGTTGATAGTGAGAAAAAAGGAGGAGGGAAATGAAGAAATAAACATAATAGTAGGAATCAAAGTTAAGTACTAATAATAAACATATGAATGTTGGGCTTTAAATGTTGAGAAGGAGAATGCGAGCTGGGTGTAGTACACAGAGCAAGTGTTATGGGCAGAATGTGAGTCTGATTCAAAACCCATTCCAGGACCAGGAGTGGCTCTCATGATATAGAAATTTTTAAATCCTAGGATATTATTGTTGTCCAATGAGCGTGATTGGCGAAGCCGAACCAGGCTGGACCTGGCTGTCCTCGTCATGAACTAGAACTAATAATACTAGCAGTTGAAACAAAAGAGACAGCAACTCCTACTTTTTTTTTTTCTCTTTCTTTTTTGTTACACACAAGTGTATTTTTATTGAAAGCAATTTTATTCAATGTATGATGGGACACTAGACTTTATGAGAATTTAACCCCTTTTATTAAACTCAAGTCTTGTTAATATCTCTCTCTCTTAAATTTCAAGGACAAGGCAAACCCATGTGGAGAATTGAAGAATTAGGTCTAGTTAAATCACAAAAAATGTCGACACGGAATAAGTGGGTCATTAAAAATTATAGTGTCTTGATTATTGTGATCGATATGAATCTGATGAGCAAGCCAATTTGTTATAAACGCCCGGTATTCACAAGACATGATCCATTGCCAGGTCGCTCTCGATAAGAAACAGCAAATAGATAACGAAGAGGTATGAATTGGAATGCAAATGGATAGCAACCAATTCAGGCACGTGGTCTCCCACTCTGCCAAACATCATACTCGTTTTCCCTTTCCAGCCAAAAGGAAAAGAAAATAACTTTATTTCTGTTTGGTTGTTTGGTGATACACTTTACGTTACATGGCACTTTTTTTTTTTATCCCGGCTATGTAATTGGGTTGCAACGTGCAATAACTTTTAAGAACTTCACAACTTGCTCCAGTTGTCACCTGTTATTGTAACACACAAAATTGAAATTTCAACAAGAAAAAGGTATAAACTTTAGTCCTTACATTTTTTTTCGATTCAATCCTTAAATTTTGAATTAAGACAGCACAATCCTATAGTTTCTCCATTCAAAATATCTCCATTCTACTCATAAAAAAAAAAATCTCAGTCCATGTAGTTTTTTGATACAATGCAATTCAATTCTTGTAAATTATAATTGCTTAATAAATTACATGAAATGAACTGTATCAAGTTAAAATTTAAATTTTAATTTGAAAATTGAAAAAAAATAGAGATTAAAAATTATATTGTTCCTTTCAAAAGTTAGCCCCAAAAAATACAATCCACATATTTTTTAAGGTTTGCCTTCCAATTCAGTGCTTCACGGGCTGTGCATGGATCCCCCATAATGAGTATGCAAGTCCATCAAAGCTTACACTTGAGGCCCTATTGAAGGCACTATTTTCTTGTTGGGTTTGGTTTGCCATTGCCTGCATAAGTGGCAAAAAAATGAAAAGCCTAAATATTAAAGTAATGAATGAAATGAAAACTAACAGAATCGGCTATATTATCATGACATGACGAGTCAATATTCAAATAAAAATAAGATCTGTAACTTTTTTCTGATATAACTATTGGGTATCCGTGATCTGATGCTAGGGACCATACTCAAATATTGTTGAAGCTAATTACATATTCTAAATTTTATTATTAAATTATTAATTCTGACAAAAAAAAGCTGATCAAAGACTTGTTAAAATTTTGCAACAAGAAATGTTTCACCGATTTAACAATTACGTTGTTGTGTTATCAAATTTTTAATATATCAAGTACTTTTTTAATTAGGAAAATATCACAAACTACTTATTATAGACCAACCTTCAAGACCCTACAACAAGTTTATTAGTAATCAAACAATTAAAATGTGAACTTTAATTTATCTTAAGAAGCAGTGCCCAAAACCATTTATTTGGTGATAACATCTAAAGAAATATTCGGGAATAAAATCCCGAGCTTTTGAAAATATTTGGGAACAGAACAAATCACAATCCTCATGACGTTTAAATTTTTACATTTTTATTTTTATTTTTAAGTGAACCAGGCAACAGATTAAGAATATTTGATGTCCTCGGCTCAAATAATACTCCTTATTTAAATACTAAAAAGGATTTAATTTGTTGGCCGAGATTAATCATACAGTTTATATTAAGTTTCTTTTAGTTTTGAACCTTGAGTTCCTGTCATACTTCAAAGCACTGTTGGCTTGCCTTTTCTCCATAGCATATACATTTGGTGGGATTTTAAAGTAGTTAAAATATATTCCCTTTTGTTCATAATATAGTGCATTTAAAAGGCAAATCATATTTTATCTAAAATATAGAATATTGAATAATTTTGATAATTTTTGTAATCGTATCCTTACTTTATTTATTATTTTTCTAAACAATAATCCATTAAAATTTGAGAACTTTAATTATTATTATCAAAATACTTATATAAACTATTTAATTAAAATGTAATTAAAAATAATTCAATAATTTTTTTTGAAATATTAAAGTTTCAAATAATTGTTAATTGTTTTAAATGTATAAAATAATTATCAAATACTTTATATTGTGGACCGTATTGAGTAATATAACTTAAGAGGAAAAATAATGATATATGCTAAATATCTAAGCAATAAAGTTGGCGAAATATACACGTGTGTTTTGCCAGCAACCATTCCACTCAACCAATGTCACCACATCAACTGGACGCAGTTAAAAACATTGGTTTCACCAAACATTAATACTTGCATGCAACTATGAATTTTAAGTTTTGGAATAGAATTTTTTTTTATTTTTGTTTTTGCACCTAATATCCTGAAACGTCTGAGTATGATAGGTTCATTATTCACCAAGTTCACTGCAAACTAATTTAAATTTTCACCTAGGTGAGGCACTCTTTGTCACTGACAAAGCATGCTTTGCATGCTCAGCTATGTTGCTACACATTCTAAGGCTCGAACACGAGATTCTTAGTTAAATTGACTTGGACAATCACCCTTTAAAATAGAAGTTGGTCCTGCACTCCTTCAATTTCTTTCATTCCCCCATGGCTTCCCAACCAACTGCGAGACAAATCACGGGTCGTCCCACATGGGCTGAAATTTTGGTGGGTTCAATTTGGGTTAGCTTGCTAAATAAATGAGTTGAAAAAACTTAACTCAATCCCTTCACTAAAAATGCATCCCTATTTTTTTTTATAAAATGCAAAAACTATAACAGCATATAATTAATTAATTACAATAGATATTCAAAGTGTAAACTAAAAGCCCTGTTACTGTTAATCAAATCCTCAAGTCAAGTTGCTAACCAATACTGGCCAAAAAGAAAAAAGAAAAGTGGCTAACCAATAAAGATATCAACTCGCAGTTTTTGACTTCAAGCGGTAGCAAGTGGCACCACACTCTTCAAGAAGTCTGCGATCTTTATTCCTTGATCTTGAACGAATGGCTCGAAAATTCAATAAGCAGAGTGCTGACTCACATGGTGACGAGATCCTCCGATTTCCCTCCCTTCTTCGAAGTCTTCAAAGGCAGTCGAATCCAAAGGCACCACTCCCTCGACGGCGCCCCTGCCCCTGTCATCCCCGCCGGCGTAGACCCCGTCACTGGAATTCAAACCAAAGATCTCGTCTTTTTACCTGAATCCGGCGTCTCCGCGCGAATTTTTCTCCCTAGTGGCGTTCCTCAATGCTCTTCACCACACAAATCGCCGCTTCTAGTTCACTACCACGGCAGAGGATTCTGCAGCGGATCAGCTTTTGACGTAAGTACTCACAAATACATCACTTCTCTCATCACTCTCACCAACGCTGTCGTCGTTTCCGTCGAGTACAGGCTCGCACCAGAAAACCCGCTCCCTATTGCCTACGACGATTCGTTTGCCGCGTTGCAGTGGATCGCGTCCCACTCGACCGGGCATGGACCCGAGCCCTGGCTCAACCAGTGCCCGAATCTTAATCGAATTTTCATAGCCGGAGAGAGTGCCGGTGCCAACATCGCCCACCACGTGGCAGTATGAGCTGGCGCCACTGGATTGGCTGGCGTGAAGATAGTTGGAATGATTTTACTGCACCCATTTTTCGGGACAAGCGAGGAAGATGAGATGCACAAGTTCATGTGCCCGACGATTTCGGGTCGGGATGATTACCCAAAGTTAAACCCAGGAGTGGATCCGGATCGGGGAAGATGGGATGTGAGAAGGTGTTGGTGTGCGCGGCTGAGAAAGATGGGTTGAAAGAGAGAGGAGTGAAGTATCATGAGACGTTGGGGAAGAGTGAATGGACCGGCCGGGCGGATCTGATTGAATCCGAAGGAGAGGATCATTGTTTTCATTTCACCTGTTCAACCCTAATAGCGACCGGGTGGGCCCGCTTTTTAATCTCATTGCTGATTTTGTAACCAAGTCCTAAAGCTGCGTGGTTCCAAGTGGCGACTTGGGTATGGATTAATCTTGGAGATTTGGAGTATTATCTATCCATGTTGTGTTTGTGGTGTGCAAATTAAACTACATTGTAGTATGACTCTGTTGTGGCCAAAGAAAAAAAAAAAAACTACACTGCAGTATTACAGTTAGTATTGCTGGGCAATTGAGCTTTATATTACCTTGACGGGAAAAATTCGGATATCTCAATTCTCAAAATATAATTAGTTATTACTTACAGTATTAGTTAATTACTTCAATTTACGGGATATTTTTTTTATTCTAATTGCAAGCTAAATTGACAATACCTGCATATAAAACTTGCAGGTTGATATTCTCTTTGTTTTTATTTATAGAAAAAAAAACTGTATTACATAATTTAATAAAATTAATTAATTATATTAATTGTGTTTAAAAATAAAAAATTAGACTACAATACTTTTTATTAATTGTATTAATCAAACCTTTATTAATTATTTTTTATGAGTATGAATGATAAAATTATTAAAAATAATTTCAAAAAGTTTGTAATAAATATCTATTAAAAAATATAATTTTATTTATATACAAAATTAAATTAAAAATAATAACTTTTTTATAAATAAAAACAGAGGGAGTAGATAATTGCCCCCCACACATATGTTTACTTTATCTCCAGGGTTTTTAAATGCACTCGCTCACACTTTGAATCTTTATGATCCATCACAAGTCCTTCGTATAACACAAGTTCCATTAATTATATAAAAAAAAATATTCATTTAACTTCTCACCCATGTATCATTACCATATACCTCCTCTATTTTTATTTATATAAAAATTTATTATTTTTTACTTTTTTATATAAGTAAAATCATCTATTTTAATAAATATTTATTATATATTTTTTAAATCACTATTTATAATTTATATTGATAAAAAATGATTAATACATACTTATATTGATTATTTAGAGTAAATTTTTTAATTTTTTTATTTTTAAATATAATTATTATAAATAATTATCTTTTTAAAATTATGTAATATTATATATATATATATATATATATATATATATTGAAACGGAGGGAGTGATAGTTATATAAATATCAAAAAGCAACCGTCATTCAACCCAGGCATTGTCCAAACGTTTCACCAACCATTCATACCTGCAGCCATGGAAGTTCTTGAATGGAGGTTGGTCCACGTCTCCTCGTGCTCTTATCTTGTGTCCTATTTCTCCATTATTTCAGCAACCTATTGCCTTCAATTTACTTTCAACTTCATCCCCTCATGGCCTCACACAATGACGATATCCTCCATGATTTCCCGCCTTTCTTCAAAGTCTTCAAAGACGGTCGAATCCTGAGGCATGACTCCTTCGACGGCGCCAACGCCCCTATCGTCCCGCCCGGCGTAGATCCCCTCACCGGAATTCAAACCAAAGACGTCGTCTTCTCGCCTGAATCCGGCGTCTCCGCCCGAATTTTTCTCCCCAGTCTTGCTCAACACTCTTCATCACACAAATTGCCGCTTCTGGTTCACTACCATGGCGGAGGCTTCTGCATCGGGTCGGCTCTTGACGTAATCACTCACAGATACATCACTTCTCTCGTCACTCTCACCAGCGCCGTCGTTGTTTCCGTTGAATACAGACTCGCACCAGAAAACCCTCTCCCCATAGCCTACGACGATTCGTTTGCGGCGTTGCAGTGGATCGCGTCTCACTCAACCAGGCGAGGACCCGAGCCCTGGCTCAACCAGTATCCGGACCTCGATCGGGTTTTCATAACCGGAGAGAGCGCCGGCGCCAACATTGCCCATCACGTGACGGTCCGAGCTGGCGCCACGGGATTGGCTGGCGTAAAGATAGTTGGAATGATTCTACTGCACCCGTTTTTTGGGACAAGCGAGGAAGATAAGATGTACAGGTTTATGTGCCCGACGAGTTCGGGTCGGGATGATGACCCCAAGTTGAACCCGGGAGAAGATCCGAATCTCAGCAAGATGGGATGTGAGAAGGTGCTGGTTTGTGTGGCTGGGAAAGATGGGCTGAAAGAGAGGGGGGTGAAGTACTATGAGACGTTGAGGAAGAGTGAATGGGGCGGTCGGGTGGATCTGATTGAATCCGAAGGAGAGGACCATTGCTTTCACATGTTCAACCCGAATAGTGAGCGGGTGGGCCCGCTTTTTAATCTCATTGCCGAGTTTGTAATGAAGTACTAGAGTTCTGTGGTTCAGGTTCTTGTTCCGGGGTGGTGTGGCCGAATCTTGGACTATTTCAATGCTTAAGGAGACATATTGTTTTTTTATTTTGCATTACTCATGTGAGTGTTTATGATCCCTGGATTATACCATATAACTAACTAACTGTGTGAAAATTATACTCACTTCATGTAAAAATATATAGCAAAAATATATAGCATTTTTAACCGACCTTTAATAAAGTAATTATTTATTTTTAAATTAATTTTATTTTTTTATATTTATTCTTATTAAATTTTTTATAATAAATATAAAGTTACTGTCAATAGAGACATTTCTAAAAAAAAATAATAATTATACCTTAAAAGATTAAAAATATTTTATATTTTTTAACATTTAACTCCTCAAAAAATTTTTTATATTTTTAAACGGTGAGAATATTTGTTACATGGAGTTTAAGAAAGTGAGAATACAACTTCTTACTTTTTAGATTTTAGAAATTTTATATTATGCGTGCATGCCTATGTATACATGTGTGTACCAATATTCATTATATGTCTAATTTTTTTACATGAACAATTCTCATGGATTGTTTATATTATTTGTTATTTGTTATCTAAGGTATATAGATTATTTCAATTAACATGCTATACAAGGCTTGGGCGGGTTGGAAAAAATGATCTGAATAAAAATGAATATTTTTTCATTGACTTGGCTCCTAAACTAAATAGACCATGCCTAGTGACTTAACCCTAATGAGTTAAGATTGACTTATTTAAGTCATATTATTTTTTACAAAAACTTTAATAAACTAAAGAAAAAACATGAAGCAGGGACTTTCATAAATTAATGGGTTAGAATTGACTTGTTTAATCTATATTATTTTTTACAACAACTTTAATGAACCAAAGAAAAAACATAAAAGAGTTTTGGCATTATAATCTCATAAGACACAATAATTTAAATAATAAATTATATAAAATACAATATTATATATTCATGATGGGAATTATTGTTAACCCATCAATGACTAGAGAGTTAGGTTGGATTAGAATTTTTCAACTCTGAAAATAAATTGAATGCAACCTGACTTACATTTTCCTATCTCATGTAATCTGTTTGTCGCATACGATTTTCATCTGATAGTTATGTAGACTTGCTCCTTGTTTTTAACAAACCTCCCCTCCACGTACCGTCTCCAAATTTTGTGAAAATTATACAGAATTTTCCTACAAAATATTAAAAAAAGAAAACGGTCGAATACTCACTTAAATCCCATCAAACTATCAATATTTAAATTGTGGCCAAAACGGCGGACGTCTTCGTGACTTCTTTTGACCAACCGTTTTTATTGGCGTTCAACTGGTGGCGATCTGGATCGTTCGAATTTTTATATGGACGCCAGATTTCAATTTTTTATTTTTTATTTTGAATTTAACATTTATTAAAATAAAAAATTATAAAAATTGAAAAAAAATATATAAATATATTCCACTTCAATCTGAGTGAATTTAATTTGGGTAGTTAAATTTAATATTAAAAAATTTAATAATTTTTATAAATTAGATATTCAGATTCACGCTAAACAGTTCATATTTAAAATTTATAACTCTGAATCTTCTAAAAAAAAATTAAAAAATGCCCATTAAGAGATTATCTTTATTTTTAATATTTTTATTTATCAAAATAAAAATTACAAAAATTAATATTAAAATGAATCACTTAAATTAAATTTGTATTATTTAAATTGAGAGAAACATATTTATTGAAAAAGAAAAGAATTTTAATTTTAATAAATATAAATATAAATTAAAAAAGTGGATGGCCCAGATTTTTTTTTTTAAATCGAGAAACGGTGCGTCACCTGATGAGCAGCAGACGCACCCGAAGACTGGCCCCTTTTATTGGAAGATAAACACATGTCAACCAAAAAAGTGGTTAAGGCTGTACTCTCGCAAGTGCTTTATAAATCTCTGTCTCTTGACATACTATCACCAGTCAATCCTCTTCCACCATAACGTCTTCGCGTCAACAATGGATACCAATTCAGCCCCTGACGATGATCATATCCTCCGCAACTTCCATCCCTGGTTCCGTCTCTACAAAGACGGCCACGTCCAACGCCTCGTTGGTGAAGAAAAAGTCTCTGCCGGCATTGACTTTGTCGTCGGCGTTCAATCCAAAGACATCATCATCAACCATGAAACCGGCTTATCCGCCCGCATGTTCCTCGCCATGACCGCCGGTGCTGCCGACAAGCTTCCCTTGCTAATTTACATCCATGGCGGTGGCTCCTGCGTTGGCTCGGCCTTTCATCCATTTTACCCAGGACACCTCGACACCATCGCAGCCGAAGCAAACGCCGTGGTTCTGTCCGTCAACTACAGGTTAGCCCCGGAGCACCCTCTCCCCATCGCCTACGATGACACGTGGGAGGCGATCAAATGGGCCGCAGCCCACTTGTATGGCGATGGATCAGAGCCCTGGCTCAATGACCACGCGGATTTCAGGCGAGTGTATTTCGCCGGCGATAGTGCAGGCGAGAACATCGCCCACAACATGGCTATGAAGGTCGGCCTCGACAGTCCTAATGGGTTGAACCTCGCCGGAATCGTTCTGATCCACTCGTATGTCGGTAATGATCGAAAAAGTGAGCTGATAGAGTTGTTATATCCAACGATGGCGGGGCCCGATGAGCCGAAAATAAATCCGGCGAAGGATCCGAATCTGCAACGGCTGGGTTGCCGGAGAGTGCTGGTTATGGTTGCGGGAAATGATTCTCTGGTGAACCGTGGGAGGGCGTATTACGAGGCCTTGAAGAACAGTGGGTGGGAAGGAGAGGTGAATATGGTGGAAGCAGGGGGAGAAACCCGCGAGTTCCATTTGTACGATCCGGAGAAAGAGAAGGCTCGGAGCCTTGTAAGGCAGTTTGGTTCGTTCATTGCCCAGAAATACTGCTTCCGTTCTTGTATATAAGTTGTATTTCCCTCTTTTGTATATAATCTTTGTTGTTAGTATTAGTTGTTATTAAAAATCACCTATCTGTTATATCATAAATTGTGTTTGTCGTCCAAGAACCACTTTTCCCGTGGAGACTCCATAATGCTTAGGGTGAAGTGTTTGTTTTATGTATTGCATTTTAAGTGTGCATGTTTATAATCTATGAATTATATTAATTATATGAATAAGTGTGAATTATATTTGTTGTATGGAGTCTATAAAATGAGTATATAACTTCTCACAGTTTTTATATCATGTGTAAAGATATCAATATCCATTTATAATTTCTTTGTTTAAATAATTTACACAAATTGTGTATGCTATTTGCTGCTCACTCTTCGTTTTAATTTGCACACATCTCTCGGACTCATCTGGGGCCGAAAAACATGCATGGCGTTTTAATATATCAACTAGGGTAAGGACTAAATTTTTGAAATCTAATTGATCGAGCCATATTATTCCACTATTTAAATAATAGAAGATATATATTTGTACGTGTAATGCTATAATTTTTTTTATATTCACCGTTTAATTAGATAGAGTAACACATCATTTAAAGAGCCATATAAAAATACTAAATTAGAATTAAATCTTCTTTCACTAATTTGCTAGGGTAGAATTAAAAATAATAATCAATAATTTTCTATGTGAATTCTTCTGTCGTTAAAAAGTATATGATACTTTTAATCCAATCATATCCCAAGATCAATAGATTAATTAACTCTCTTTAAACTTTATATCTTGACAAGTGATTAAAGCACAAGTTATTTTACTTAGGACCAAACATGATTAAGGCATGTCTTGTAAGATTATTGTCAAAATTATGACTAATAAGCTGAGGTTGCTCATGGATAGAATTATTTGTCAAAATCAGAGAGCTTTTATTCCTGGCAGAATGATTCAAGATAATGTGGTAGTAACACATGAAGCTTTTCACTATCTGAAAAACAAAAAATCTGGTTCTAAATGGGAATTTTCTTTGAAAATTGATATGAGTAAAGCATATGATTGTGCGGAGTGGGATTTCATTGAAGCTATAATGGTAAAGATGGGCTTTTATAGTGTGTGGGTAAGGTAGGTCATGGATTGTGTAACTTCTGTAGCACTTGATCTGCAAATTGCAGGTAGAAGTATAAATTCATTTGTGTTTGGACGTGGGGTAAGACAAGGTGATCCATTATCACCTTATCTTTTTATTATAGCTATTGAAGTTTTATCCCTTATGATTAAATTTCATGTTGAAGATAAGGATCTAAAGGGCATTAAGCTTGCAAGAAAGGCTCCTGTGCTGTCACATTGTTTTTTTGCTGATTATGCTATTATGTTTTTGAATGCTAATATGGTGAATTGTATGGTGTCGAGGCACATTTTGGATGTTTACTATGAAGCATCTGGGTAGATGGTGAATTTTGATAAGTCTTGCTTGTTTTTCTCAACAAATACTCCTTTCAGAGTAAAGAAAAGGGTTTCTGACTGTTTAGAGATCAAAGACTCGAGTCAGCCATGTAAATATTTAGGTTTTCTTGTTCTTCAGGGGCAGTCTAAATCTATTGCTTTGGCTTTTGTAAGGGATAAGATTGGGTTGAAGTTGCAAGGTTGGAAGCAAAAGTTGCTCACTTTTACTGGAAGAGAAATATTAATTAAGGCAGTGGCAAATTCGATTCCCACTTACCTAATGACTTGTTTTTTATTTCCTAAGAAGTCTTGCATGGAAATTGACCAACTTGTATCTGGTTTTTGGTAGGGTCAGAAGGGAGAGGAGGGTGTTATGCATTAAAGGAGTTGGTCTGCTTTGACTAAGTCTAAGGATGAAGGGGGTTGGGTTTTCATGATTTTCTTTATTTTAACAAAGCTTTGCTTGCTAAATCTGCTTGGAGATTGCCAAATGACTTTTGGTGCAAAATTCTTAGAGGCATTTATTTTTCTAAAGGAGATTTTCCTAAAGCCAAGAAAGAAAGCAAGGCTTCTTAAGGATGGTCAAGTCTATTGGAGGGTAGGGATTTAATGTTAGAGAAGTCGTGTTGGAAGGTGGGGGATGGGAAGGATATTCCTATGTAGGATGACTATTACCATCTGAGTTTGAAGGGTTGAAGCTTAGTGCAAGTGCTAGAAATGAGGAGGAGAAGAAGTTGAGAGTTGTAGAACTTATCTGTAATGGCAGATGGAAGTCGGACTCTATTGAACATGGAATATCTCAATTAGAAAAGGAGGCAATATTGAAAATTTCTATTCCAGCCCAATCACGCAAAGATAGCGTGGTCTGGTTGATAAATAGAGATGGTTGCTATAGTGTAAAATTACGTTATAGGGTGGCTAAAAGGTTGAAGGAGGTTACCAAACCAAAAGATCCTAGGTCTTCTTATCATCTGCCTAAATAGCTTTGGAAGTGTATTTGGAAGGTTTCAACCTCCAAAAATCCCACATTTTTTGTGGGGGTTGGGTGCTGGCACAGTGGCTAAAAGAGATGCTTTGTTTTGAAAATCTTGTGCTAAAGATCCTGGTTGTCCTGTTTGTGGAAATGGGAGGGAGACAATTGAGCATCTCTTGTTTCTGTGTCCTTGGGCTAAACAATGCTGGTTTGGAAATGTATTGGGGTTTTAATTTAGTAAATAGTCTGTTACAAGAGTGGAGGATTGGCTTGCTGAGGTGCTTGCTGGTAATGTGATTGATGAATTTTGTAAATCGATCTTGGCTACAATGTGTTGGTGGATCTAGAAGAAGAGATGTAACTAGGTGTTTAGAGGGGAGCAGGTGGATGTAAAGGAGGTGGTCAGTCTTGTTTTCTTGCAAGTTGAGGAGTTTCGAAAATCTAGAATTAAGGAGGAAAAGGGTAGCAGGAAAGTGTTTAGCTCAATTCCTGTTAGAGTTGCTCGATGGTCTGTTCTTGAGAAGGGTGTAGTTACATTTAATATTGATGGCTCTTTTGTTAAAGGGACTAGGGAGGCAAGGATTGGCTTGGTTTGTAGAGATTGTGATGCTAATTTTTAAGTGGTCTGGGTTTAGGGTTTACAGGTGGATGCTGTTTCTCCTTTTATGATAGAGTATCTTGCTTTAAGGGGAGCTTTGTTGCATAAAGATAAGTTTCCTGAGGCTTGTGTGGTTATTGAGATTGACTGCAAGGTTTTGTTTAATTTGTTGCAAAAGAATTCAGCTGTGGGATGTGAATGGAAAACTCGTGATATGCTACAGGAGATCCTGAAGCTTAAAGAGTCTATGCTTAGGGTGAACTTTTCCTTAGTTTTTAGGAAAGGGAATAAAGCTGCTGATCTTTTATCAGTATTTGCAAGAAAAGGGATGTAACAGTATTTTTGGCTGGGCGATATACCATCCTTTTTGAGTGAGGTGTTGGCTTTTGACTCTGTGTGAGAATGAGTTTGACAAGGAAGGCATTGGTTGAAATCCTTGTTTGGCTTGTTCTGTTTTGGTCTTATGTTTTTATTTTCTTTTGGTTTAGGTTGTACCATATGTTTAATTGATTTCTTTTACTTTTTGCTAGTTTGTTTGTATAGGTTGCTTTTATTGCTTTCCTGATTAGTGAGTGTAATTTTTTTATAATCAATAAAATTGACTTTTTTTGGCTAAAAAAACTTGATTAAGGCATTATATTTTTTAATTTAACTGTCTAAAAATTATTTATTTTGATTTACATGAGACCTTAATGAGTTTTTGCAGAGTTTATGCAAAAATTAGATCAAATATTTCATGTGTTTAAAATTTTGTCAAATTTACTCCCTTGTCCTCTCAATTTAATTTAGCTTTTTAAAATTTAACATTTTTTAATTTATTATAAAAATTCAAGTTTTTATAATTTACAGGTAATAGTTAAATATAGACCACTTAAATTGCAATCTAAAATTCAATATTTTTTAAGAAGAAGCAATTAGAAACAAAAATAAATATTATAAAATTATTGCCTCTTATAGTCATTATACATCTAATTTTGCTTTTGAATTTTATCAATAAAATAAATTACAATTTTAATAGTAGGGTTGTGCCCACATTCAAACCAAATAAATTACAATTTTTTAAACTAATTTAAAAAATTTATTCAAAAATAAATCACATTAGAATTTGTGAGCGTGAAGAAAAAATTTTTTAATGAAAATTATTTTAACACGTTGCACTGCTTTGAATATTTCAACAAAAATATTTTAATTGTTAATATCTAAAATACTTCACTTAACTGCCCCATGCATTCTTGAACTTTGTTTGATGTCTTTTATCTCAATACATTTTTAGCCTTCCATTACCTCCTCCTTCGGCGAAAATATGCAATTCATTATGAATTGATTTTAATTTATTATGGATTTATTCTTATATAGTTGAGCATGCACAGGATCCCATTAGCAACAACTACTATATTTAGTTAATTAAGGCATTTGCATATAGGCTTTAACAAATCAACAACAATTATTGGCACCAGATCAGAATAACTCAATTCAAAGACAATATCTCAAAATAAATAACTAATGAAATTGGAATTCTAGAACAATGTCTAAAAATAATAGATTTTGAACCATCCAATCTATGCGAGGAACACCAAATATATATGTTTTGTACTTGACTCACTTTTTCAATCTCTATTGAGCAAAATATTAATACATGTACATTACATAAGTCATGATTCAGGATTAAAAGGCCGTGATGAGGTTTCTTGATCTCTTTTGAAGCCTTCCAAAATGTCCACCAGATCATTTAAGATAAAATTCGAGAGTTCATGCGCATCCTAACAAAAGGAGAAAGAGAAGATCCATTTAAAAAACATGCATGGCATTTTAATATACCAATATCAATATGTGTATATTAAATGTGTGTGTGTTATTTTATAAATAGCTAAAGTATGTTTTTAATCTTTTAATTTTATATGAGATTTTATTTCAGTCTCTTAATTTTATAAAGTATCTTTTTAATTTTTTAAGCATAACACTATCAATCTCATCACAAAAAAATTATACATTAAACTTTTAAACATTAACAAAATGTTTTTCAAATGTTAATATGTAAGTGTAATTTTTTAAAATAATAATAATTGACATAAAAATAATTATTTAAAACTAACTATGTTAGGTTAGAGAACAGAAAAAAATATTTTTTTAAAATTAAGAAATTAAATTAAAACTTTGTATGAAGTTATAGGTTCAAAAGTATACTTTTTCCTTCATAAATTAATAGTTGCCTAAATTTAACCGAGTTCAAAAGTTTTTAATAGTTTTGAAATTTGAACAAATTGGCAAACTCATGGCCCAAAAAAAAAAAAACTTGGACCAATATCTGTCAATTAAATGGTTAAGTGAGATCACACATGCAACACAAGTTCTCCATTTACTTGGTTTAGTGTGGTGGTTGTTCTAATTAATTTAACGCCCAAGCCCTTCTTTTTCTTCGCCATGAAATCCCATGTCCTTATACACAAACTCACTTAGATGATCGAAAACAAATATATCAGCATTTTAGCCAGAAAGAAACACTACCTTACTTACTTTTGCATGTATAATAAAGAATAGCTCCGCTGGAATTCAATGGTGGGAAAGACGTGCGGGAATAGTCTCTCTTTCTGTTTCCTTTTTCATTTGACTCTACAGTGATTTGCACTTTTGTAATTTTAAAATCTCTTAACCTATTAATTAGAGTTAAATTGTATTTTTATTTATGTAATTTCTTTTAAAAAGCACTGGATACCTTACATTAATAAGTAGGGTATTTTTTAAAAGAGCAAAAAATTTTTAAAAAAATACCCTCACTTATTAGTACAAAGTACCTAATATTTTTTGAAGAAAAATATAAAAATAAAAATATATTTTAACCTTATTAATTAAAGGAAGAACACAAATGTGAGCAGCCAACGAACATCCCAAGCTACACCTACACTTTGTAAAAAGAAAAAAACAACCATTATTTAATACTGAGTACATTCCCCAACACCCCCCCCCCCCAAAAAAAAAACAAGAAGAGAAAACTGCTAGTATGTTTCTTATTGTAGTCAGAATTATGTTGGGTATTCAAAGGACCGTACACAAGTACAATGGCTGAGGGGATTTGCAGGGGCTGTGGCCCTCCAATTTTTAAAATTTTTTTAATATTATATAAATAATTTTTTTAAAAATTTATAAAAACTCCATAGTATATATATATTTTTAATATTAACCTCTCTTATTTTTCAAATTCTGACTCTGCCCGGTACAAATAGATAGGTTTGAGATTTCATGACTATTTGTTTTGTACCCTAATCTTATCTTATCTGTTTGCACACTGATACTTTGATCTTTCGGCGCAATATTAGTGCCAATAAGAAACTTACTAGCAATTTCCCAAAAAAATAATAATGAGTACATTAAAATAAATTCTTTTTTATTTTTATTTTTAAATATTAAAATATCTTCCGATGTGCAATGCACGGGAATCAATTAGTTTGGCAATATAATACTTCAAAGCGGGAGGCAAAGATCTTTAATTTCATTAATACTTTATTCATGTAGCCGGTGAAGTGGGGTGGCGACAATGATTGATTACTCGCCACTCCCCATCGTCTGGGACTGACACTATTGGCATAGTGGTACCTATCTCAATAATTCGACCTGAGAAAGTGAAAATGACTCCATGGTACCTTAATAAATCCAAATTTTAAGAAAAGTCCACATAATAAATCCGGCCAGAATATTCAAATTATTTTTTATTTTTAACGTTAATTTTAATTTAATTTTTTATATTATTAAAAATATAAAATATATTTTTTGGGATTCTTAAATGATGTAGAAGATTCAAACTTCTTTTTAAAAGTATAGGTCTTAAAATTTTAAAATTAATACTATTAAAATACATTTTAAATATTATTTTAAGATATTTTATCGATTAAAAATAATAAAAATATGACATTATAAATATTTTTAACTTTTAAAAAAATATCTATAACAATGTACTAATATATATGACATCTTAGTATAAAAGGATCTAAAACTTAAAAAATTTATTAATATTAAATATATTTTTTAGAATGATTCTTTATATTTGGGCTGTTTTGAATAAATCCACATTAAAAAAATTTATTAACTTCAACCTTAAATTTTCCAAATTTATTCAAGCTGCGCGCGCACATATTGAAGAGGCTTGCTTAAAAAGATAGATTAAAAGATGGAAATTTCTAGAGATTTTGGCATGTGTGCATACTGTATAAGCAGTTATATATATATATATATATATCAAAATCTGTTTTCGCTGCTGTATTCAGTATCTAGCATTAGAAACAGCCACGATATAGGTGCACGATCAAATACGAAGAAAGTTTTCTTGGCTCCATTCTTCTTTTACTTAACAATGAAAATTAAATAGCCACACTTCTTCTTGGCTCCGTTCTTCTTTTAAATATTACTGATCTTTACGCAAACATATATACATAAAGCCACATTACATGCCACTTTAGACTCTCATCAGGAAAATAGTTACAGAAAATGAAGCAAGCAAAAGATTAATGAAACAAACCCCCACTATGGTCAAGAAGCAGTAAATGTTTGCATTCTCTAAGGGGGTCAAGAAGTAACAACATCCCACTTGAAGAGTTGTGAGCCATGTGAGCCAAAAAATTTGTGTGGGACATCACCTCTCATGGGACATAGAGAAGCTTAAGACCTCTATGATTAGCAATCAATTTTTGTGCTTTAGACATGTCCTCATAATATGGATGAGCAGCATGAACTCCTTGATATACATAGAGAATGGCATTGAAAGAATTAAAATATATAATTGCCTGTTCAGAGTTCTTAAGCTCAGTTTTGCACCATATTTAATAGCTTTGATTTGTGCAATGATAATTGGTAGATAGCCTAGATTACAAAGAAACCCACTCAACCACTCTCCTTCAAAATTTCTTACTAAACTACCACAAGCTGAACAATTTTGAGATTGAATTAAGGAAGCATCAATGTCTATTATGAATTTCCCTAGCAGTGGTGAAACCCATTTGTATCCATGATTGTCTCTTGGAGTATCATGTGGCAATTTGAGAAGCTCCAAATCTCTTTCCTCCATCAATTTTCTTCTACAAACCATGTAAGATATGTCACATGTTGTATTGGGTGCCTTGAAAAATTGCCTTACATCTATGTATCCACAATGAGCAACAGATATGGTCAATGACTTTTACCTATGGCTAGTGTTGGAATTGTCTGCCACCAATATGATTATTACTATTCCAGTCTATTAAACTTCTTGAGTTAGATTGGACAGAAGACTAAGCTTTTAAACCATTTAATCCAATTCGATCCTATAAAATTACTTTAATATAATTTTAATTATTTTTAATATATTTGAATAGTTTGGAGTTTAAATACAACATTTCTTTTATTGACATTTTACCTTTCTATTTAATATAATTTTAATTTAAATTGTTATTGTAATGTATATGAGATATGTTGTTGAAGTTTGTTGAATGTTGTTAATATTGCTATTAAATTTATGAATTTAAATCATTTGGATTGTAGCTGAAATATTTGTTGTTGTTATTGGTAATTATTATAATTTTTTTATGATAAGTGTTTTTATTATTTTAATTGAATTTATCAGGATGAAATGAATTGTTGTTTTTCATAAAAGAAAAAACAAAAAATAAAATTTAAATGAGTGCTAGATTACTAAGACTAATCTCCTGATCCTATGAACTAAGTTTGGTTTTGTTAATCTTTAAGTTACAACAAGACTAAATTAGATTATAAGTTATCTAACCTAATCTTTTTCATGAAAGAAATAAGATTTCAATTTAGGCCAAAATTCAATTTTATCCAGTCCTCTATTAGTCCAAAGAGTACTATAAATTTGTATAATAAGTTAAAGGGAAAATGACAAACAGGTCCTAAAATGATCAATTAATTCAAATTAAGTCTCTAGTACCAAACTCGTTGTTAATCATATTAAAATTTAAAATATAAGTTACAAATTCATTACAATGAAATTGTAAAATTAAAAGATTGAATTACAAATTTTTAAAATTTTAATACTTAAAACTTAATTTAAATTAATTTACCATTTTTAGACCTTTCTATCATTCTTCATAAATTAAACCATTTTGAAAGCTCGTGAGTTTCTAGAAGAATGGGCTCAATTCGAATATGGATAATAAAATAATCAATAAAAAAATTAGCCTTTAATTCTCAATAAAAAATTTTTTACAACCCTTATATATCATATCATTTATAATCTTTTTAATAGAAATAAATTATGTTAGTATTAATTCAATAAAATAAAATTTTATATAATATTATTTTTAATGATTTTGTTTATTTTAAAGTTTTTTTATTTTATCTTTTTTTATTATCATTGATAAAATAATAAATTATTTGATATGATGTATTTTTATTGGGCAGATGGTGGACCACCTCAAGAATTTCTCTTCTCAATATTAAAATGTGGCCAAAAAAGTGGATGTCCGTATTCATGACTCTGCCTGGCCCGACCAGTGGCCAACCGTTTTTATTTGTGAACAAAAAAATAAGAAAAAAAAACCGATATGGATGCTAAGGTGCCGTAGGTGCTTTAATCAATTAACCTGTGCCTTTTATAACTGAACTACCATCACTCACCACTCTTCCACCGCTTTCTCTTCTCTTCCATCTCCTTCCTCACAAGCTCCTTCCATGGATCCCAATTCAGCCCCTGATGATGATCAAATCCTCCGCAACTTCCATCCCTGGTTCCGTCTCTACAAAGACGGCCGCGTCCAACGCCTCATGGGCCAAGATAAAGTGCCCGCCGGCATTGACCCTGTCACCGGCGTTCAATCCAAAGACATCACCATCAACCCAGAAACCGACTTATCCGCTCGCATGTTCCTCCCCAAGGCTGCCGGCACTGCAGAAAAGCTTCCCTTGCTAATTTACATCCACGGCGGCGCGTTCTGCATCTGCTCGGCGTTTCATCCCTTTTACCACAGCCACCTGAACACCATAGCCGCCGAAGCAAACGCCGTTGTTCTGTCCGTCAACTACAGGTTAGCCCCGGAGCACCCTCTCCCCATCGCCTACGATGACACGTGGGAGGCGATCAAATGGGCCGCGGCACACTCGAACGGTGTTGGGTCGGAGCCCTGGCTCAATGACCACGCGGATTTCAGGTGCTTGTATTTCGCCGGCGATAGCGCAGGCGCGAACATCGCGCACAGCATGGCGATGCAGGTCGGCATCGACGGTCTTAATGGATTGAACCTCGCCGGAATCGTTCTGATCCACCCGTATTTCGGGAACGATAGACGCGACGAGCTGATCGCGTTCTTGTATCCGACGATGGCGGGGCTGGATGACCCGAAGATAAATCCGGCGAAGGATCCGAATCTGCGACGGCTGGGTTGCCGGAGAGTGCTGGTTATGGTGGCGGCGAACGATTTTCTGGTGGACCGTGGGAGGACGTATTACGAGGCATTGAAGAACAGTGAGTGGGAAGGAGAGGTGGATATGGTGGAAGCAGAAGGAGAAACCCACGTGTTCCATTTGTACGATCCGGCGAAGGAGAAGGCTCGGAGCCTCGTGAAGCAGTTTGGTTCCTTCATCATCCAGAAGTAGACGACGTCGTATTCTTGTGTTTCTAAACTTTATATTTTATATTTTCCGTGGGGCCATCTTTTATTGAGTTTTATCTGTTTTATTTTTTTTTTTATGTGGAAGGTTGCGAAAAATGATTGAAACTATATGAAATAAAAATGCAAATTAAGTGCTTGATGAATTTTTACCGCTCAATTAACGAAAATCTGACAAGCTCCATCTGGGAGATTGGTTCCTAAAGAAGCAGATAACAATGGAGGGATATCCTAAAATATCCTTTTACATGTAATATTATAATTGGTAATAGGCTAATAGTAGTAGATTTTTAAAGTTTAATTGATCGTAGAACCTCGGTAAAGCAGAATATTTTGGATCCTGGGTAGTTTGTTTCTCTAGGCTAAATTTGTGAAGGTAATGCTAATGCCCATCCGAGAGACTGGTTCCAAAAAGGGGAAAATAACAATGGAGGACTATCCTAAAATATCCTTTTATTTATGTAATATTATATAATATTATAATAATAATTTTATACACTATTAAAATGAAAGACCATTAAAATTAGAGAGGGAAGGGAAAATAAAAATGAAAGACCACTCTATGCCTTTGAAAGAGGATTGCATTTAAATTTAAGTGATGTGAAGAAATAAAAACTATATTTAAACTAACAAACTGAATTGATTTTTCATAGTATGGTGAATTAAGGATTGAATTTTCATTAAAAAAGATATCTACGCTTATAATTTGTTTAGATGAGAAGACCGGTGAGAGAAGAGAAAATGAAAAGTAACAATGGCCTTTGATCATAAGATATATGTGTACAATAAACTGAAGAGGTCTGATGAATGTTTTCTTAATGCAAGAATTCGAAGGGTGTCAGGTTGTTTTGGAGACTAATTGTGAAGCTCTTTTTAAGCTTCTGGAGAGGAATGATGCTCAAAGCCTTAAGGATGTGAATGGCAGAGGGCTTTATTGTTTTCCTTTCGCTTTGCCTTTTCTTGTTAGTGTGTACTTCTCTTTTTTTGATATTAATAAAATGAAAACTTGTTTTGGCACCAAAAAAAAAAACAATAATTTATTACAATCATTGATTATAAATAATAGTAAAATTAGAAAGTTACAAAAGTTTTTACAATTTTAAGGTTATAACTAACTTTTTTTAATAAGCATGAAGTTTGTCAATTTAGTATTATATTAAGAATAAGAGAAGTAGTAAAGTTTAGAAGAATTTTATGATCTTAAATACAAGAGATGAAGACACCTTACAAGAGTGTGTAACATTAATTGTTTTATTCTAAATATGTATTTCTTTTTAATTTTTAAAATGAAAAGATAAAGAATATTTGAATTTTAAATTTAAGCTGTTTATTAGAAGTAAAAAAGATTAAAGCACTTTTTAAACAATTTCAATAATATAAGTAATTTATTTTCCATGAATTAGTTATAAATGATTTATAATAAAGAGTTGAATTGAAAGACATCCATCAACTAAACTAAATTAAAGTAGCATTTGGATTGATGAATTTAGATTTTAAAATTTCAAATCTTACATTTAAAATTCATGTATTTCAATTTTTTTATTTGGGTAGTTTACAAAATTTTAAATGAAGATGAGAGAAAAGTTTATATTGGAAAGGAAAACAAAAAATTAAAAGTAATAAGTTAACCTATATTTTTCAATTGATAAGAAATGAGAGTGAAATATAAATAAAAAACACAAAAGCCATTGAAATATCAATAGTGAGAAACTAAGATAACAAGAGATTTGAAATGAATGAAATTTCAAATGGCTATAATGTAGAGGGAATTTGAAACCACAAAGAAAATATAATAAAAAATGGATTTGAATCTCAATCAATCCACATCTATAAATTTTTGTATATTTAAATGAGAAATTCAATTCTAACCTGAATGTAAATTCCCATTAATCCAAACACACTGCTGTACATATACTAAAAAACCCAAATTAGTAAAATTCATTAACCATTTTAGGTATTCATTTTAGTATTTTTTTTTATAAGTTTCTTTTAATTAACTTACTGGAATCAAAGTGAGTTAATTAAAATAATAAAAATATTTTAAAAATAATTTACTTTCCAATTTTAATTCTAAATTTAAAAAGAAAAATTTGACATGTGAAAGGAATTTTTAAAAAAATTAAAATATTACATTTTTTTTAATTTATTAGAGAATATTTTGGGGATTGTGCATTAAAAATTATGAAAAACTTAAGAAAATGACTTACGTAAAAGATTAAGAAATTTTTTTAAAATGTGGTTAATAAAAAATTAAGGTGAGCAAGATCAGTGAGAAACACGGTGAGAGAGAATGGGGCTTCGAGTGCTAGTAGAGCGTCTTCTACTAGTTTGTCAAAATGTGCTTAAGGAAGCAGACTTACTAAGGATAAGGAGGATGCTTCTTCACGTAGTAAGAACAAGCTAACGATTCAGCAAAGATTGAAAGACAATCTGATAAAGATGTAGAGATGGTTGAAGGTGGTGGGACTACCTCAATGATACCCAAGGCTTCTATGGAACAAACATCAAACAATGGTCACAGATTTCATCAAAGACTCTTTAGTAGAGAAGGATAATGTGAAAGTTAAGTAAGACTTTGAGTCTCTCTTTAAGAAATGGCTGAAAGAGGAAGCAAAGCTATACCCTAAGTTAACAAGGGATCAAAAGAAACTTTCTAATCAAATTCCTAAGATTGATATGACTGATGATGAGTGGAAGAAGTTATGTCTACCATTAAAGGATGCTTTGATCCTTACTCTACTGGGGAAAAGGATATGGCCAGAAGATATGGGGAAGAAACTTGAGTTTTTGTTAGGTATTACAGACTTTGAAATGGTAGATATAGAGAACAATTACTTCGCCCTGTGTTTAAAAAATAAAGTAGTTGTGATTGCGTCTCTTGAATGAGGGTCCATGATCAATCCTGGTCATTACTTGGTAATGCAATGGTAAAGCCTAAATTTCAACCCTTACAACAACAAGGTATAAAACATTACTATATGGGTGAGAATACCTATTCTGCTTATGCACTGTTATACTGAGGAAATGTTGTGTTTATTGGTTAATAAAATTGGCAAAGTGCTTAAAATTGATAGAAACACTATGGTCAAGACCAATGGCTAGTCATCGAAGATGGAAATAGGTAGATTTGCTTGTGTGAGTCTGGAAGTTAATCTAAACAAGAAACTCTCTTCATAGTCATATATGAGGGACTAGATATGATTTGTTTTAACTGTGGCCAATATGGTCATAAGAAAGAGGATTGCCTATTGTTAAAGCCTGAGAGCAGTATAATAGAGAAAAAACAAAAGGCAACCCTATATACCTAGATAGATGACATTTGTGTATAAAGATCTTTTTCACAAGCACATGGTCATATGGGTAAGAAAAGTATGCATCAAGGTTTGAAGCATTAGCCAACTTAGAAGAAGAGGGGGTACCAAGTACATCTATACCCCATTTCATGAAAAAAGCTACAATGGGTGAGTGACGACGAAAAGACAAATAAAAAAATGTTAATCAAGGTGGTAAGGGCATTGTGGGAATAGCTGACTGTAACATCCTGAATTATAAATATGAAAACTAATTACTAATTAAAGATAAATTATTAAATTAGTAAATTAATTGAATAATCAAGATTTTAAAAGGAGAATTGACATTTTAGGTAAGTGATTAATTGTATTGTTAGGATCAAGTGGAAGAATTACAATCCAGAGTGAAGTGTGTAAGCCACAATGAAACTTCCCTTATCGTGCCGCACGCCATGAGATATGCACAATGCACTAGGTGTATGGTACATAAAGTTACTTTTTAGTACGTGGATTAGCTTGAATTTCAGAGAGGAAAAAAGGAAGAACACATAAAAGAGAGGGAGAAGAATATATGCTATGTTAGGGTATTAAGTTATGGAGCATGGAGGGTTAGTTCCAACCTTTCACTTAACAAGTAAGTTTCGTATCACATTACTCTCCTATTCTACCTTAATTTATCTTAGTATTGGATATAGAAAAATTGAATTGAAGAGTTATTTTTTAACTCAATATTTATAAAAGGGCTATTGAGAGTTAAAGTGGAGTTTTATTACTAGTTTAATAATTAATGGTTGAGCTTTAAGGTTATAAGCTCAATTTAACTTAAATTAAGAATGTAATAGACGTTGTAAAATGTTTTTGAAAGGACTTAAGATTGTCAAGTGGAAGTGATTAAGCGTTTAAGTAAGCTTGATTTGGTTTAATTATGTTAATAAGTACTTATGGTCAATTTGTAATTGATATAATGCTAAATTGTGTGGATTAACATAGCTTATAAGTGTTCAAAGCAGCAGTTTGCCCCAAATGTAAAGTATAACGCACAGATTTATTGCCATTGCTCATCTTTCCTTAGTCCACAGAGTTCGGACACTTACACAGTCATCACGCAAGCTTGCCACTTCATGCAGAAGATCACTCATCTCTTTTGAGTTCAAACCGAATACTTTAACTCATGGATTCCTGAAGCGAACGTCCATGGCAAGACTCACTGGCATCTTCCTTAATTATTCATTAAGGAAGATCGAAATGAGCAACCAAATTTTCTCTGGAATTCTTCAAGAGAGATAAGACTTGCATTTGAGTTTTCTTAGCTCATTTTCATTTTTGGTTTTACTATGATTCACCTCTAATTTTTCTTATTTTATTGATGCTATTGACTTGATGATTTAGTTCTGGTTAGATTGAATTCTCTAGATTATTTCATTCCTTTAAGAGAATTAGATGTTATGATTTAATTCTTAAATGGGATGATACACACTATATGTTTAAATTTATGCTTCAATAGTTATTGTTGTGTAAATGCTAATTTATCCAATCCTTGTGGTGATTTTAGAACCATTTAGCTTCTGTTTAGGTCTTAAATTGAAGTCAATTGCTTAATTCTTGATTGGTTCTAAGTGTTAGAACATGGTTAAGGCAAGGCAAGATCTAATTTTAGAATCAACTTATAGTTTGGCATAATTTTTAAAGGGATTGCGTCTTGGTTTAAGCCGTAGTCACTTAGTTCTAATGGTGATTAGACATTTGCTTAAGATCAAATGAATTGCAAGAACAAAATGAATTGAACTTAGGATTCTATGATGGTGAAAGTAAATTCAAACCTTAGAGAACTCACTTATTTGCTTGGTTAAGTCAATTTCACTTCATTTCATAATTTTTTATAAAATTTAAAAATTATAAACATTTTAAACCCTGAACTCTTTTCAAAACTAACATTGTTTTAAGCTTGTGAAAAAGGTTTATGAATTATCTTTGGTTGCTTAAACTTGCTCTTTTAAGATTTTAATGACTTAAGGTGTACTCAACTATATTCTAGTTTCTTTAATAAGTTTGATACAACTAAAGGCTTTTCAAGGCCTTCCCTCTCTATACTATACACCGTAGTGGATGATACTTGCACCACAACAGATGGGCAGTTTAGAACATGTCCAAATTGCACTTATTTGATATTTTTTGATGATATTTTTCCTTTTCCATGCTTTCATATTTTCTTTAATCATATTTTAAACTATTGTTTGATGTCAAACATCTTTTAAAAAGAGTTTTTTGGTATCCTAACTTTTTAACTTGATTTTAAACCCTCATCTATTATAGTAACCTAATATAGAGATTTGCTTAATTTTAATTATCATGATAGTGTTTCATGATAGTGTTGTGTGCTATGTTTTGGTGATATCAAGACAAATATTACATAAAGAGCACCACAGGTAACTCTTTTTTATAAATATAAGGGTTAAGGTAATTGAATAATTTATTATATTTATTACTTAGTTTAATTGTTTATTAGTAAATTTATGTAGTATGATGTATAATATTGTTTATTGATATGATTTGAAACTTGCATGATTTAGAATGGGAAAGGGATTTAACTTATAAAATAAATTACTAAAGGAAGTTGTTTCAAAAGCTAAATGATAAATAAACTATTTTATACACATGTAGATATATCATTGTATATTATGTGAAAAGGTATTATCATGATAGAGGCTGAAAGTTCACCCTAAGTAGAGTAGTGTGAAAGTCTATATCTCCTTAATGCCCTAAGGGGTGCGATGTTGGAGAATTTCTTTCCTTAGTGCTCATACAAGTACGGTGTTTGAAACTATACTCCTTAGCATTTGTGAGATGCAATATTAGAATAACGATACGTTTATTGTGTGTGCAATAAGAAGAATCCATACTCTAGAAGTAGGACAAAACACATTTGGCATGGTGATTCTACCACTGAAAGTGTACTCGGATCAATTTACACAAAGTTAGTCTAATTAAGCTTATGGGTTCAATCAGGTTAGATGTGGAGCGTAGGTGGAATATGATGATCATGCATGCAAATATAATTATTTGTGAATATGAATATATATAGTAATATGATTGGTAATGATTAAAATTTTATTTACATATGTAATAATTTTACTTATTAATAGATAGATTTAGACTATTTTAGTTACTAAGACTCTATCTCATTCTGTAGTTACTATTTTACAGGTTCAGACGTTGATTAGAGCAGAGGGAAAGATCAGTAGCATTTTTTTGAAGATTTAGACACATTAACACCCAAATTTGAAAACTCATAGATATTTCATATCAAATCCATTTTGAATTAAATATATGTCTTTGGAAACCTATACAAGTCTAGTTTCAAATGAAAGAAGTTTCATATCAAATTGAATTGTATACTAAGAGATATAGAGAAAAAATTGAATAAAGGTCAAAACCAAATATATCTAAAACTCTTGATTCAAAGCATAATCTTCAAGTATTAATAACATAACTTCACTTTAAGTAAATCTAATGTAAATATCCAAGTTATAAAAAATAACATTTTGAATACTCTTGGATATGTACTCATTTTAGGATAAGAAAAAAATATGATAATATAAAATATCTTTCATGCACATAAACCATTTTTTTGAAAATCACATAATATAAAATAATATAAGTAAAGACACTTTAAAGCACTTGTTTCATGCTTATAGTTGACCGCTATATATATATGAAAAAAATAATATATTTAATTAACTAATCTATATTTGTCACCATCAAAACTTAAATTAAACATAATATCATAAGATATTATGTCCAATATGCCAAGCATTGGTGGCGAGAGTTCATCAGACTAGATTTATGGGACAAATTTCAAAGCTTAAATAGGTGGGATTAACTAAATTGGAATATGAAGACAAATGTGAGTAAATCTTTTGTTCAAAATGTACCTTGGGACAACCTCTTTACTTATATATACTGGGATATCTGAAAAGATAGGCGTAGATATGTTTTTCAAAAGGGAGAAACTTGGGTAAGGGAAGAACCTAACTGTATTTCTTTAAAGTAGTTGCTGATTTAAATTTAAATAACAATTACCTTCACATACTCTTTTAAGGCAGGTTGACTATCAGCTTCACAAGAATTCTTGTGCTATTCGACTGGAAACAAATGGCTCATCTCTTTTGTATGAGAATAGTGCTTATGGAGGTGTTATGAAAGATGCTACTGGAGATTGGATTTTGGATTTTAACTGCAAAGTGAGCAAACTACTGCCTACTATTTCTAAATCTAAAATTTATGATATTTTCAAAGGTCTTAAAATTTGTTAAAAGAAAGGTTTTAAGATTGTAAAGGTCTTTTGTGATTATGTGAACACTATTTTCACAATCTCAAGAGCCATAATTATCATTATTTTTAATATATTATTGATTCAACCAAAAAGCTTTTGATTAGAGATTAGGTTGTCCAATTTCATTTTTGATTTAGAGATGATAATAGGATAATTGATTACCTAATTAAGTTAGCTTTTAATTTTATTAATGATTTTAACTCGCATGACCAACCTCACATAGCTTGATTGGGGTGGCTTCTGGTTTTTGCTTTTTTAATTTATCTGTAATTGTATATTCTTTTGTACACATTCTTTACGAAACAAAGTATCCAGTTTTCAATCAATTTTTTTTTTTTAAAAAAGAATAAAAAAATAAGGGAAAACAAAGATCATTTAATACAGCCAACCCCGCATGCCGCAGCAACCACCTACCAGAGTACCAAGCGATGGATTCCAGCTAACTATCATATTTCTTCAGCATCCTGCTAACTATCCTCAAGATAATACTGTCAGAGTCTCCGCCATGGATTCCAGCTCCGCAGAAGTAGCCCACGACTTCTCCCCTATGCTCAAAGTCTATAAAGATGGTCGCGTTGAGAGACTCTTAGGCTCCGACTTCGTTCCTCCATCCCTCGACGACCCTAACACTAACGTCCGGTCCCACGACGTTGTCATCTCCCAGGAAACCCCCATTTCGGCCAGGTTCTTCGCTCCCAAAATCATCGATCCCAGCCACAAGCTTCCTCTCCTCGTCTACTTCCATGGCGGAGGCTATGTCATCGGAACTCCCTTCAACTCAGCGTACCACAACTACCTCAACTCCGTCGTGTCCACGGCCAACGTTGTCGCCGTCTCCGTTGATTACAGATTGGCTCCAGAACACCCCGTTCCGGCTGCCTTCGAAGACTCCTGGGCGTCTCTCAAATGGGTCGCTTCCCATGCCGGCGGGAACGGATCCGAGGACCTACTCAACCGTCAGGTGGATTTCAAGAGAGTATTCTTCGCCGGAGACAGCGCCGGAGCGACCATCTCACACCACATGGCGATCCGCGTCGGCACGGAAGGATTACCGGGTTTGAATCTGGAAGGGATCGTTCTGGTCCATCCGTACTTCTGGGGAGTGGAGCCAAGAGGGTCGGAGAAGACAGGAGCGAGGGAGAGATCCTTCTTGGATAATCTGTGGCGTTTCGCGTGCCCGACGACGGAAGGATCGGACGACACCATGTTGAACCCTGCGAAGGATCCGAAGGTGGGAAGCTTGGGTTGCAGAAAGATAATGGTTTGTGTTGCAGAGAAGGATATGTTGAAGGAGAGAGGATGGTACTACAAGGAAGTTGTGGAGAGGAGCGGGTGGAAGGGAGTGGTGGATGTAATGGAAGCAAAGGACGAGAACCATGTGTTTCATCTCTACAATCCGACCTGCGACAATGCCGTGGCCATGCTCAACTCTATTGTCTCTTTCATCAATCAGGGCTAAGAATGATCATCGTGTGGTTTCTAGTTTCTGTGTTTTAACTTTGACGGAAGATCGATAAAGATCAAACTTAGAATAAGATCGACAGCTTCTGATGATGATCTCATCTGTGTTGTCGTCAATATTATTAGCAGCGGTATGTCACGTTTCGTCATTTTTCACAAGGTCCGGAATGTTTTAGAACTCTCCAGAAGGCTCTCAGCTAACCTTAAGAGTGTTAGAGAGTGCAAGAACATTCTAGAGAAACACACACAACTCTAGCCTCAATATTTTAATATTGTTTCTAGATTCTTCCATTTAAATATCTAGATATTTGTTAAGAGAATTCTAGAGAATCAATTATAACCGTAGGATAGATTTAATCTCCACCGTCCATTGAGGAGGTAGGAACATTCTAGATCCAAGGGGAGGCCTATAAATACCTCACCCCTCTTCATTTGTAAATCATCCTTGAGTTCTTAAAGTAATAAAACTCTCACACTCTCCAAACTCTCTCTACTCTCCTTTGCCTTCAAGCTTTCCCTTTTCTCTACTTAACCAAGCATCCTCCTTTCATACGAGTTAGGCTTACTTAGCAACTTCCAGTGAAGGTTGTCTAAGTGCCGCACGGGTTGAAAGACTAGCCCCGTGATAGTTGGTATCAGAGCTCGATTCTACCGTTGTGCTTGAAGGAATGTATTGTACGATGGCAACTGAGGAAGGAAACATCGTTGGCACGGAAGCACAGGAGCAAGCTCATGCACAACAGGAGCAAGCTCACCCCAGGTCCAAGCGAGAGCAAGGCCGGAGCAGGGCACCTGCAAGTGAGTTCCTTGAACCTCGTGTTGTTAGCTTGGAATCTAACATGGAGGAAGTGAGAACTACTATAGGGAGACTCAACGATCAACTCAACAATTTCATCCAAGAGAATGGTGAGATAACGCGGGCTGCCAAGTTAATGATTGCAGACCTTAACGATGATTTAGGGGAAGACATTCGTTCCCTCAGACGTGATCTCGCTGATCTCCACAAATATGTAAGAGATGAGGTGCGAGGTCTACGCTCTCAAATGGATGAGATTAATCATGAATGGAAATCTCATCACTGTGTGAGTAGCCCTATTAGTGGTAGTACTTCAAATGCCACTTTTCAGGGACTGAAAGTGCCCAAGCCGACCATGTACAATGAGGCACGTAGTGCCATGATTGTGGAGAACTTTCTCTTTGGCCTAGAATAGTACTTCGAGGCCATAAGAGTCTCTAACGACTTGATCAGAATCAACAATGCTTCAACTTTTCTCCGGAATGCAGCCCAACTATGGTGGCGCAGAAAGCATGCTGAGCGAGAGAAGGGCATCTGCACTCTCAACACATGGGAGCTGTTCAAGTCAGAACTCCACAAGCACTTTGTTCCCCACAATGCTGAGACAGAGGCTCGAGGTAAGCTTCGTAGGTTGAGACAAACTAGTAGTATTCCTAACTACATTAAAGAGTTTACTACCATCATGCTCGAGATCGAGGACCTGTCCGACAAGGAGGCTCTTTTATACTTCATGGACGGACTTAAAGACTGGGCGAGAGTAGAACTCGATAGACGCAAAGTGCAAACTCTAGATGAGGCAATTGCTGCTGTTGAGTGCATAATCGACTACTCCACCAAGTCCAAAAAGCCTAATCTTGGTAACAGTGGAGGAGACAAAGGAGGATAAAAGAAGAATTCCGATCGTAAGGATGGTGGTAAATTTTTTGGTGGGAGTTCTAGACAGGATAGACCACCCTCAATCAAGCGTGATGCCTCAAAGCCATCGAAACCATACTTCATGTGCGATGGTCCACACTGGACCCGTGACAGGTAGCTAGTGGTTGTAAGTTGCGTAAGTCATCATTTAATGGTATTAATGGTATGATCAGCCAGTGGGATAACATGTTCAGTTCCGGCGGTTAATGTGGTGCCTGAATGCGGGGATCGAACAGTGAACTTCACTTCCTGCGGCTGCGAGTGAGTCGGATTGTGGGGTCCAAATCAACTTGAACAGCTGGACAATTATGTATGTGTTTGTTTGTGAGTCGGATTTCTACCTTTCTTGTGGGGTCCAACTAACCTGCTTGCAGAAAAACACTAGTACCGGTAGCTTTCAAAAGTAAACGATGGCACCAGAAGTCCAAAATCGTCTTAAATGTTCATGTTGGGGGGGGGGGGGGGGGGGGGACTATTTTCCGGGAAAGTCTCCGTTGTTGGTGTTATTTTTAAAAAAAAAAAAGTTTCCAATGTTGGAAATTTATCAAAAAAATTATATTCAAATTTTACAGAAAAACAATTATTATCAAAAGATGATAGACTCAATAATAATTGCTTTCTCTTTTTTAAAACTACAAAACACCTTTGAACAATAATACATGTACTAATAAAATTTATTAAATATACTTTATAATTTTATTTTTAAAAATAAAAATATAAATTTTAAAAAATACTTTTTATTTAATATTTTATTTATAAAAAATATTAAATAGAGAGAATATATAAGAATGATAATATTAAAAAAATATTATTATTAAAAATTTATTTTTATTAAAATATTTTATATTTTAAAATACTGAATTTCTCTTGAAAATGTCTCACAATTTAAAATAAGATAATATTAAATAAGTTAGGTCCTCCCTCGAACTCTAATTTATTTTGTGTTTTCCCATACAAAGCGTCATAACTTTTCTAAAATAGTATGAAGAAAAAGATTGACTGTTTCAATGTAACTTGGTGACTCAGGTTGGGTAAGGTACACAATTTCTATCTTATATGTTTATTTTGTGTTTTTCATAAAAAGCGGCATAACTTTTCTAAAAAGTATACAGAAAAAGATTGACTATCTCAATGTGACTTGGTGACTAAGGTTGAATGAGGTACACTGTCTCGTATGTTTGTTTGGTTTTCTATGTATCCATTGGTTCCTTGGCTAATACTACTCCATTTTTTAATATACAAAATTATCATATTTTTTGTTTTTGTTTACAAATAAAATTATAAATTTCAAGGAGTATTTATCATTTTTTGTTAAATTGTCCCTCATAAAGTTAATGTTTATTTTATTTGACAAATTTGTTTTATTAATTACAGCCTATATGGATAATTTAATCTATTTGTTGTTTTTAAACATAATTATCATATATAATTATTTTTGTTTTAAATTGTATGAGCATGCCGGGAAATATGACCACAGGGATGAAGGCCATGGCGAGGTTGGGGACGATGAGGATGGGCCCCAGTGGAACGGGACGGCAGTGACTTCAGGAATTTCTCAGTCCCCATCTCCGCCGCCTAAGGAGAGATTGAATATGCTCTGAAGAGATTGACTGCGATTCGAAAAGGAGAGGCACGATTCATGAGTTCGAGCGAGAGAGGCCATTGACACAGACTGAGAGAGATGCACTGAAGGATAGTGATGCTCTGAAGATATTGACTGTGATTCGAAAAGGAGAGGCACGATTCATGAGTTTGATCCAGAGAGGCCATTGACACAGACCGAGAGAGATGCACTGAAGGAAAGTGAGTTTGTGGGTGCGTGTAAAGCAGAGAGAGAGAGAGAGAGAGAGAGAGAGAGAGAGAGGAATAGGAATAGTCAAGAGTTCCACGTTAGGCGAAAACTTTAGAATTAAAAATACTCTAAGGACTGCTTTAAGGTAGCAGGTACTACTCGGAGGAAACTTTAAAAATAAAAATATGCATTTGCCTTTTTTTTAAAATTCAAAAATAAAAGGAGCATACTCTCTCTCTCTCACACTGTGTAAAAATATAACATACTTTTAATCGAATTTTATCCTCTAATAAAAAAATTATTTAATTTTAAATTAATTTTATCTTTTTATATTTATTTCTATTAAATATCATATAATAAATATAAAATTATTATTAATAAAAAATTATTTTTTTAAAAAAATAATGATTATCCTTTTAAAAAATTAAAAATATTTTATATTTTAAATATTTAACATTTTAAAAAATATTTTATATTTTTAAATAGAAAAAATATTAATTAGATTTCACACAGGCTTGATCACCTTGGAAGATTATTTTGGGTGGGATTATGGGAGAAGATTCAGTTCCCTCAGTGTCTGCGGGGTCCATCAAATAAATATCAACAGTCCATTCTAAAACTCAAACACGTATTTTTTTTTTTTTTTGACCAACCAAACACGTTAAATTATATTGCATGTGGGCAAGAGACAAGACATTCAGTGAAAAAAAAAAAATAAATATTTTATTGTGATGAGATCTTCTCACAATTATGATCAGATCCTTTTTAAATTTTATTTTTTTATGAAAAGATTTTTGTGGAGCATAATTTTTCTTGGAAGCTTCATCTCAGGACTATTTAAAACCTGTTAGGAAAATTAATTAATTAATGAGTACCAATAATTTATATTATTTTCATCATCCGTTTTTTAAAAATTCAAAAATCATTAATTATATAGAGTATAAAAGTCAAAATTTAAAATATTTTTATTATTAATATAAGATAATATTAGAGTAATTAATCTTTTTTCATATTTACCTTTTATTGAGCTATTGTCATTTGAATTCCTATACAATAATTTATTGTGGTTATTTCTTGTAAACTTCATACTTATTAATTAAGAAATGTTGATTATAATTTTAAAATTGTGAAAAATATTATTTTTTTAATTCTACCCTTATATGAAGTTAATCAACTTTGTCATATATTTTAAAAAAAATAATATATTACACCAATAATAATAGTTTAGCAATAGTTAGGAAACGAGTCCCTTAAATCGATTGAGCAGCCTCACTGTGTTCTAATGAATGGCGTAACATCCTAGATTGTTAATAATAATTTTATTAAAAAAATTAAGGTGTTATTGAGAAATTATTTCAAGATTAGTGGGATTAAATTAAGTGCAGTGTTTTTGTGTTGCATGTTGCGATGCACGTTACACACACTGCTGTGCACGGCACAAATATGCACTTAATCTCCCAATCCAAAAATTAGATAGAAGGGAGAAGTAGCAGCTAGGGTTTGAGTGAAATTAATGAGCTCTGCTAGGGTTTGGTGAAAGGCATTCATTGTGCACGATTTTAGGCATTTTATAGTCAAGGTAAACTCATTTAATCTCATGTTTATCCCATTTTCTTCATTTTAGGCTATTTTTCTAGTTATAAGAAGCTAGGGTTCTAATTTTTAAGCAACCCAATTCCTGAGTCTGAATCAAAAATTTGTTTTAAGTTAAATCAATATAACTTATGTGGTTTTGAGGTTATTTATGATTTTGAATGGGTGGATTTTGAAACACTAGACTTGGTAGGGTGATTATAGGATGATTTGAATTTTATAAAGGTTAAATAAGTGATTAGGAGGTATAACGAGAATGATTATAATTTTATTTAAAGTTTTAAGTAGTGATGACAACCTTGAATTAACTAGGTTACTTAACCTAACCATGGGATTAGGGTGTGATTCATGTGCTAACAATTTGATTAGTATTACTTAACATTATATTGACAATATTATATGGTATGTAAATTGTGGTAGACGTATTGAAAAGGGTGAAGGTGCTCTTGTACGAAGAGCTTTAATAGCAAAGAATTAAGGTAACTACTATTAATATGTGACTATAACATTTTAGGTGAAAACTTGTAATTAATTGCCATGTGGTTAATTTTTAGTGATATTGATGGCTTCCAATTTATGGTTAGTGACTTTCGAGTTTTTAAGTGAAAGATATTGTGTTTTCACATCTATGTTGCAAATCCCATATATAATCGTGTTCAACAGCTGCAACCCAACTATAAGAAATACCTCATGCATATGTAAAGTGATCATGAAAGGTCATTGGTTATGTAATGTTTGAGTTGGTCAAGTGTTTCACCTATTTTTTGAGGCTTTTGGTTTAAAAGTGTTTGGTATTTGAGAAAATGGTGTTTTGTTTCAAATTGCATTTTAGTGAATCAACTCTTCATACAGAGGAGTTTTGATACCAAACCAAAGCTCTTAACTAGATTTTAAAATAAATTTCACGTGAATACTTAAATCACTCAAATGAGAGTTGTGTGGTGAAAGTTATGTGTGTGGTAAGTTCAGGTTTTACGATAGTTGTGCACCACGACGTAAGTTCAATGAGCTACGATGCATATCACAATTTTTTTTTCAAAAATTTCTTATTTTTGATAGTTCATTTGAAGTGGTCCCTATGCTCCTTCTGCCCCTTTATAAATTGGTTTTTTAGATAAATTAGCTTTTGGGAACCATGCTTCATGCTTTAACGTGTTTGTGGATTGTTTTACTAATAATTTTCCACCTTTCTTCATGGGATTCCATTAGGTACTATTTGAGATAAATAATTCCTTTATTACCATAGTAGAGTCATTTTAGTATATTTGATTCTTTCTATCATAATATATTTTTATGATAAATGATTTAATTTCTTCAAATTATTATGATAGTCTATTTTCTATCACGGTATGGTTTGAAATTTATACTTAAAGTCCTTTATACCATGGTAAACATGTATTTACCATGGTAATGTTTTAAAAGGGAGTGTTACACTTAATTATCATGGTAGATTATTTTCTATTGTGGTAATAGTTCAATATTATTAAAATAGTTCATTAAATTATTACATTGTAAAAAATTTGTGTGAAAATTTAGAGTGTTACAAATGACGTGGCAGCAAACATGACATGGGGGAAAAAAAACTAAATGCCACCATGCAATTAATTACAAGAAAAAATCATAATCAAGAACTTCTGAAGACAATTAATTACACAATAAGACCAAATGATTATGATCTTACTCTATAAGATCAAAGTATCTACTTTTGGTGTGAAAAGATAAAAATATCCTTCATGTGTATATTATATACTTTTTTAACAACAACTTTTCATTCAAAAAAAATAATAAATTCTCTTATTAATAACTCTAAAAAATTAATTTGGCAGTAAAAAAGTACAAGTGTTGTGATTTGGTTTTGAAAAAAAAAAAAATAAGTCTCATTTCGACTCTAACAACAACTAATTCCCTTATTAACATTTCTAAAAAAGTAACTTGACTGTGAAGAGAAACAAGTGTTGTCATTTTGTGATTCAATGAACAACTTTCCATTCTAACAACAATTAACTCATTCATTAACAACTATACAATATTAATTTGGTAAAAGAATTGTTATAATCTAATGAACAAGTCTCCATTCAAGAAAAAAAAATCTCATTCCCATTTTAACAACAATTAATTCCCTGGCCATAACAAAAATACATCAGGGATAATTTTATCTTTTCACAATAAATTTTAATTACATTTAGGTTCTTTAGTTCTACAAAGTAATATCAAAACTATTTAATCTTGCAATATAATTAATTGTCTTTAAGGGTCCTTGGTTATGATTTTCCCAGTTTTATGATCTTCCCTTTTCCAACTTCTTCTCTTAAAAAAAAATTAAAAGGAAAATAAAAAAAAAAGAAGAGAATAGATGGAAAAGGTTAACAGCAAAATAAACGGAAATGGGACAAAGTGAGAAGCCTGCTGAATACATGAGTGTAATTTATGGGAATATTTAATGGAGGCTTTTTAAAGTTTTAACACTTTAATCGCTCCTTTTTAGTCTTGTTCCTTGAACCTCACGAAAAAAATGTTTTCTTTTTTTTAGGGATAGTTTGTTTCTCCAATGTTTTTTTTTTTGGTGTCCCTTAGATTTTTATCTTTTGAAAGAAATCATGTTCGAGTTGCAATACTAAACAAAAGCATTTCTTTCAATAAAAATTAAAATTTTGATTCATCAGAGTGATTAGTCCCCACCATTCTATCCAATCTCTGTTATAGTTTGTTTTTTCATGTTATTACTTATTACTTCATGTGAATGTAATGCCTGTTTTATCCCCGAGCTGGTTCGGAAAGGATAACACATAATAGTGGAGGAATATTCCTCTGCGTCCAATATAAAGAAATGGTGAAAATAAACAAAAACAAAATAATGGGCATTCATTGATGCAAAATAAAAAATATAAAAATTAGGATAATGTACGGCGCGTTAGAAATTTTTTTTGTTTTATTATTTTAAAAATTGATATTTTATAAAATATATTCTAAGAATATAAAAATAATAAAAATGAGTGTTTTTCTTATTCTCCCATATTCTCCCAACCAATAATCCCAAAATATTTAAAAAATGTTTTCATTTTTCTATTCTCTAAAAAAATATTTTAATTTTTTGTTCTTTAGAACGCTTTTTAAAAATACATTACCAAACATAGTATTGAAACTTTCAAATAATATAACATTGAGCATTGAAGCTTTCACGATACTAGTGTATCATATAGATTTTCAAACAATGTTCTTAACAACACATTAGGATGAACTTTCACCTTCTCATAATGATCATATCAAATATATGCTTAATGATCCAACACATAACTATAACATATAATTTTTACTAAAATGTTCATCTATACTTAAACATCGTTTCACAAATAATTACACTAAAAAAAAGCATTTTTGCCTTTGAAAATCACAACACTAAAAATATAACTTTTTATTCCACTGCATATAGGATTTATAACTATAATCATTTCATAATAACACTATACTAATATAAAACAAGCATTTCCTTTACAAGTAAACACACAAGCATCTAAGCACACAAATAGAAAGCTTAGACAATTTAGTTATCTCAATCTTTTTATTACTAAAAGGATTACCGTGATCAAACGACTCCATACATATTTACCAATACCACAGTGCTTGGATAATAGCTAATCTACAAGATTAAATGCTTAATTATCAATCTGCACACTAGTTACCTCACTTACAATACAAATTTTGGATACTTATTATATCTAAAATCTTAATTTAGCCCCAACAATCCTTCAATACACTCCATTAATTTTACTGAACACCCAAACACTTAAATAGCACCATTGCATTACTTTAATTGTTCTCAATCTTCTCATTCTTACTTAAGGTTTATCCAACCCATAGCCAAAAATTTTAAATCATTATATAATCAATAAATCTAGGTTTAGAGGCTCAATTTAACTCCTTAAGACCTTAACTAAGGCAATAGGTTTAGTCATTAAGAATAATCTAATCAAAACTTCAACTATAACCAAAAGCATCAAAAATTCACATAAAGGGAGAGGAAGAGGTGTATGAAACTTACTTCAGGGCAAATCTTGCCCAAATGCTTCCAAATTAGCCCAGAGATTATGCCTTAGCAATCATCAGTCGTCTCCCATCACCTCTTCGTGTTCTATCTTTCCCTCTTCTAATTTTTCATTTAGATTTACGTCCAACAAGTGTAGATTTTTGCACATGTGCTGCAGCGCATTAGCTTACTCACTGCGGCATATGGCACATAGATGCCCAACACAATTTAGACCTCTCTTCATATGATGGCCCATTCAAACTCTAATTTAGCCCTCTTTTAAGGTTATTTAATGATCCATTAACTATATTAGTCTCCCAAAAATATCATGAATAAAAAATTTACTTACTTTTACCATCATATCATCTTAAACATCTAAAATTCCCAAAATTGAAACGCAGGATGTTACATAAAACCCATTCAATTCTTGAAAAAATAAAATGCTATAAAGCCCTATCTTTTTACTCAAGAAAATGCAGCTGATATCCTTTCTTTTATCACTCTTCTTGCTTAAAGATTCATAAGGTCTCCCTCTATCATTTTGGATTCAAGGCAATGATGGTAGCAAACCTACAAGACGAAGTGTAGAAAATAAGAAGTAGCAAAATAACAAAAAGTCATTAACAACTTTGCATATTAAACAACAAGGTAGAGTTTAACTTCAAACAAGCCAAACGCAAGGATCAAGGTTTTTCCAAAGAATAGCCATAGAGAAAAGCATTACGAGCAAAGACCAAATTTTTGAATTTGTGAGTAGGGATAATTTAATTTCAGACAATTTTTATTTTGTTTTTTTAAATTAGCCAACCTAGCGAGTTAGTTAGGTTGATCGGGTTATTTTGGTTCATGACTAGGATGGTTTATCTCATAAATCGGACAGGTCAAGTAGTCGGTTCATCGAGTTGATCCAGTTTTTCATTCAATGATAATTACTATAAAAAAATAACTTTTGATGACAATTTTAGCGATGATTCACCAAAAATATATTTTTATCAATAACTTTTAAATGTTGCTATCAAAAGTCTAGTTTTGACAATGACATTTAATTGTTGCCATCAAAAATATATTTTTGGTCGTGAAATTTAATAGTTGCCATCAATAGTGAAAAAATATTTTTATAAAAAAATAATTTGTATAATTACTTTCGATGACAACATTTGTCTTCATTAAAAGTGTTTTTAAAAAATTAAATATAATTGTAAATTATATAAAATGATTTATAAAATTATCATTTAAATCATTAAAAAATTCTTATGAATTATTTTAAATATATTTTTTTATTTTATATATAGAATTATAAATAAATTATATATATTATCATGAAAAAAAAAGAATAATAGTGATTAGTAAAGACGTGTTAAGTTTAATTATTAAATTAATTTTTAATTTTGTATTATTCATAATCTCTTTTCAGACATACATAACTTGTATTTTTTTAATAATTATGTTGTTAAGCTAGTATTTTAATATGATAGATTAAAATCTTGATGGGTTATTACTTTCAATTAAAATATAATTAAATTATACATAAATTGTTACTTACATATAAATACATAAATAGCATTGGGACGTTAAAGTTGTATAGATATTACAAGATGTAAATGACATTGTAGATTGTAGATTACTTAGCATATTATGCATTTGATACTTAACTTGGTATAGACATGATGTATATTTTTTCTTCTGAGCCCTAATGGGTTTTAGATAAGAATTTCATGTAATGCTATCTAGTACATTTAGGTTTTTATTGTTATAAAAAAAAAGAAGTTGTTGATAAAAATTTTAGAACTAATTATTACTGAAAAAAATATAAAAAATTATTCAAATAAAATTATTCAAATTTACCTTGCTGTAAGGTAGAGAATGATCAGAGGTTAGTTAGATTGATCACATATGAGATCTTTGTAATTATATTGTATTGTAAAAGTTATTAGTATTTATTAAAAATTTAAAATTATTCAAAATGACTATTAACACAATTTATGTAGTTAAAATTAATTTATTATTAAAATAATTTTTGAAGATATTAAAAAATTATGGATAAAATATATTTTTAATAAAAGAGATGGAAATATTTAACCATTTTGAGAGAAGATAAAAATGGAATCATTAAATTTATTAACTTTTGGGGAAAATATGGAGAAGAAAAAAGCAAAAGATATTTAACATAAACTAATATAATACATATTTATAAATAAATTACATACTTAATAGTTTTCATTTCAAAAATAAAAATAAATTTTAAAAATTGGTTACAATGTATATAAGAATATTATTTAATATTTAATATTTTCCTATTTTAAGTTTATTTCCCTAACAAAAATAATATTTACTTGTAAAAAATAATATTTATTAAAAATATAATTTAAATATTTATATAAATTATTTTTTTATATTAATAATTAAAAATAAAATATAATGTATGTATATATTTTAATAATATATTATTTGATATATGTGTATGCAGTTAACTAACATATATTTAATTTCACATATAATAATTATAAATGCATTTTAATTCAATAGGCAAAAAATGAGATTTGAAGGTTGGAGATGGAAAGTCAAAAGTTTAAAATTTAACTTTGGCATACTTTGTAACAAATATATGATATAGCGTGTGAGATGACTTGAGGAGGCATACATGTGTCAAGTGACGTGGCACGAGGTGACATAATCTGTCAAATACATGGCCTGTGATGTGGCACAAGATGACAAGTGACATGGTATCATCTACCGCATATATGAATGGTATTATGTAATGCACACATGACAAAGGGAAGTGATATAAAATAACTTATTATTAAAAAAAGTTGCTACTAAAAATATTTTTTACTAGAGTTATAGCCATGACTTTTAGACTTTTGTTATCAAAAGTTTTATTTTATATATATCTATATATTTTTTGGTAGGTGAATGTTTTTTCAAGTTTCCGATAGGCGCCCATAGCTGTCATTTGGAGGCCTAACGTTGGGAAACATAAACCTGCTTGCAACCTGTTTGACATCAAACCTCACGGTGGAGGCTCGAGATTCCTGCAAGCATGGAGTTTCTTCATTTCCTTCATGGGCTGCTTTCTGTTGTCTTCGTTATTAGCCTCGTGTATGTGGTTCTCATCACCACGTGATTTACACCTATGGGCTCGTCAAGTTTATGCTTGGGGCTCATAGGCGGGGTCGTTTGACCCACAGGCCGACCAGGGCTCTCAGTCTGCGGGCTTGTAATGCGTGTGTATTTCTTTCTTTTGATGCATTTGATATTTCATTAAAAAAGTCAATAATTACTGGCCAAAAAATGCAAACGCCAAAAACAACTAATAGTATCTCTGTTTGTATTTATAAAGCGAAAGAAGAAAAAAAATCTATTCTATTATCAAAACTTTACTTATTCAAAATTTATAATTATCATTAATATTTTTATAAAATTCTTAATTTATTATTTTCTCAAAAAATAAATAAATCTGAGGCTCAACTTTCTTGTTTATCGACGTGTCTTGGAGTCGAGGGTTTGTCAAGTTTATGTTTGGGGTTCACACTTCATAGTCCGGGTTTACTGTAATTTTTTTTTTTGGGTCCTACCTTCATTTGAACCTATATCTAGAGCTAATAATTTAGATCAAATTGAATTAGTTAGTGTAAATCTCTTTGAAAAAGTTAGGGTCAGATTTAATTATATAAATTTTTTTTAAAGGTAATATATTTTAAGTTTAATTTCATTAAACCCAATCCTAATTGAACTTGATCATTGAAATTATCAGCTCTATATATATGCAGAGCTAGTAAATTTAGAATCGAGCTCAGCTCAGTTATATATATTTTTTTAAAAGAGAAATACTTTAAACTTAATTTAAATAAGTTTGACTAGAATTAAGTTTATTCTATTTAAATTATTTACTCTACATATTTCGTGTGGTTCCATGTCAAGCAATGAACGAAAGACAAGGGCAAAGGCTAGCCGTGAGCTGAGTGTATGTGTATTTGTTGGTATGTCTGTTCCAAGTGTGGGCTTGCATGTGATTACTTTGTTTTAATGCATTTGATATTCCATTCGAAAAAAAAAAAGAGTTGACAAATACTCTCGAAAAACCCAAAAAAGAAGAAGAAGAAGAAGAAGAAGAAGAAGAAGAAATGCCAACAATAACAACTCGAGTCGATTGTTTTATATTTCCATTTTTTTAAATTAGTTTATAATATGGTTTTTAAAATTATTTTTCAAAACAAAATAAAATAAAAATTAGTTTAGTTATGCGATTGATGATGATAAATTATAAGAGCGTTTGTTTACAAGCTGAAAATATCACTAAAGAATTGATAAGAAACATATCACAATTAATGATACAAATCCATAACATTAAGCACACAACTCTAGCCTCAATATTTTAATATTTGTTACTAGATCTTACCATGTAAATATTTAGATATTTATTGTAAATATTTAGAAGAGAGTTCTAAAAAATGAATTGTAACCGTAGAATCGATTCAATCTCCACCATTCATTAAGGAGGTGGGAAATATCTAGATCCAAGGGGAAGGCCTATAAATACATCATCCCTTCTCATTTGTAACACAACCCTTAAGTTCTCAAAGCAATATTACTCTCACATTCTTTAAACTCTCTTTCAAGTATCATTTGCCCTCAAGTTTTTCCTTTCTTCAACTTAATCAAGTATCTTCCTTTCATACAAGTTAGACTTACTTAGTAACTTTCAGTGAAAATTGTTTAAGTGCCGCACTAGTTGAAAGACTAGCCTCGTGACACATGGCTCTATTAAAAAATTGACAAATAAATTATAAAAGAATACCATGAAATTGGGTAATTATCCTACAGTCTACTCATGCGACATGGTTTTTTATGGCAAAATTACATTTCTGACACTTAACAAAATAATAGAAAGAGTAGTTTTAAAAACTAAACTAAAGTTGCTAATATAGAAAATGAAAATGTTAACTTAGTTACGCAAGAACAAATATCCTTCTTGTTTTAACTTTTAACAACTTTAACTTAATAATTGGCAACTATAATTTAATTATTAACAATACAATTATCCATGACCTAAGTTTATTTATGCAATAATAACTATGTTTCTTAATAGAGGTAGAGATAGAAATTTTATTATGAAGGCTAAGATGACAAAGCATATATAATAATCAAAAGAAAGTAATATATATGTCATTCATATAATGTAAATATTTTAATGTGTATATTTTTATTTAATTTTATAAATATATATAAAAAGTATTAAGGGTCATTTTTGTCTCTCAATTTTACCTAAGAAGTCGCTAGGTACCTTAAACTTAATAACGGGTCAATTCTGTTCCTCATCATTAAAGTTCCTTCTTTCGTTACCTTGTCATTAACTCATTATTTGTTCACCATTAATGGGTCTTATATTTAATTTTTTTAATATTTTTATAATAAAATATTGGGTTGAGACTTATTTTTGCCTTTCAATTTTACCTCAGAAGGTTAGTAGGCATCCTGAATTCAAATATTTTATAATAAAAATATTAAAAATTAAATGTAGGGCCCATTAATGATGAAAAAGCAATGAGTTGGTGGTAAAGTGATGAGGGAATAAATCTTTAACGTTGAGAGATAAAATTAACTCACAGTTAAATTTATGATGTCTAATAACTTTTTGAGTAAAGTTGAAAGGCAAAAAATAACTCTTAACCCAAATAAATATATACCTTTATTTTTTTAACTTTTGATTATCGATTTTTCATAACATAAAATAATTAATTATCATGTTTGAAATAAACTTTTCAAAAATTTCCTTTTCCATATAAACTATCACTGAATTGGCAAAAAAGTTATCTATTTTATGAACATTGAATGATCTAGATGAATTATTATGATAAAGTTTTCTTCAATCTTAAAAACTCTATTACTTATTTATTAAATTTACCATTTAATCAATTCTTTTAATTGATCATTATAATAAATAAATATATCAACACGATAGTAATACTCAATTATCACATAACCAGGATGTCAATCATATTTTTTTATTGTAATGCTTGACAAGATTTGTTAATAATAATTCTTATAATTCTTTTTATTGAATAATAAAATAAAAATAAAATCAAATGATATCAACAATGTGTTAAGAGCATGTGTAGTATTATTTGTTGAAAATAAATAAATCTCATGATAATTATATCTTCAAGTTATTGAACTAATTACATTATATATGTGTAAAAAATTTATATAAAATTAAAATAAAAATTTTATCTAATATTTCAAGTCTTTCATAATGTGTCAACTCGAGGGGTTAAAATATATAATTTTTGTATTTAAAAAAAATTAAAAAACTCGGGGGTGTGACCACCCTGTTTCCACACCTGCTCTTCATATGAACACAGCTTTAGTTTAATTTTTGACAATTACGGTTTCTATTATTTTGTAGGGGGTTGGAAATGTAATTTCACAAAAAATTATGTCATATAAATCCCTAAGAATTTGAGACTAATTACCTCATTTTACGACACTCTTTTATCATTAGTGACCGGATTTGTTTGTTTTTCTCCTATTAAAAAATAAGTTTTCATATACAAAAACTGAAAAATTCTACAATCAAATCATTAATGGTATGTTTGGATTAATAGAAATTTAAATTTAAATTTAAGGCAAATCCTTCATTTAGATACAAAAAATTTTATAAATTTAAATTTGGTTTAATTCAAATCTATTTCAAATTATAATTTTTTATATTTTTAAATTTCTTCTATACTATAGTCATTTAAAATTATAATCACTTTAAACATTTTATTCTATCCGATTTTCATTATTAATATCTCAATAATTTTTATATATTTTTTCATTTGCTATTAATTAAGAATAAAAACAAGTTCATAATTTTTAATTTTTTATTTTTGTTTTGAATCTTAATTCATATCTTTTATTCATTGTAAAAATTTTAAACTGCTCCAAAAAAAAATTTATTACATGAATTATAAATCTAAAATATAAATTCAGATTTATCAATCAAAAATACATAAAATTAAGGATATATTTGGGTAATCTTAAAATTATATTCAAACCATATTTAAAATACACTTTTATTAAATTTAATAAATAATTAAATTTTTTAAATATATTTTTATTAATATAAACTAAAATTCAAACTGATATTAAATTTAAATAGTTTAGATTTCACGCGTTGATGATTGTGCAAAAAATTTAAAAAAGATGTCCCAAAAGATAAAGGTCGTTGGAAATATTTGAAGCTAATGACTAGTAATGCTATTAGCACCACACACTTGACTAGGCCGTTGGGCCCTACCTTTCGATTCATCATCACCTCCTGTCTTCTGTGTGTCTCATTGCACTCCGTCTCACTCCACCGTCCAATTCCGCCATGGATTCCAGCTCCACCGAAGTAGCCAACGCCTACCCCTCCAGGCTCAAACTCTACAAAGATGGTCGCGTCCAGAGACTCGTCGGCATCGACTTCGTTCCTCCATCCCTTGACGACCCTAACACTGAAGTCCGGTCCCATGATGCTGTCATCTCTCAAGAGGCCCCCATTTCGGCCAGGCTTTTCGCTCCCAAAGTCATCGACTACGAACAAAAGCTTCCTCTCCTCGTCTACTTTCACGGGGGAGGCTTTGTCACCGAAACCCCCTTCACCGCACGGTACCACAACTACGTTAACTCCGTCGTGTCCTCGGCCAACGTCGTCGCCGTCTCCGTTCATTACAGAAGAGCCCCAGAACACCCTGTTCCTACTGCCTTCGAAGACTCATGGACGTCGATCCAATGGGTTGCTTCTCATTCAGGCGGCAACGGAACTGAGGAGTTACTGAACCATCACGTCGATTTCGAGAGAGTATTCTTCGCCGGAGACAGCGCCGGAGCGAACATCTCACACCACATGGCGATTCGGGTTGGCAGGGAAGGATTACCGGGTGTGAATCTGGAAGGGATCGTTCTGATTCATCCATACTTCTGGGGAGCGGAATCACTCGAGTCAGAGAAGATAGACGCGGGGTTGAGATCCAAGGTGGATAGTCGGTGGCGTTTTGTGTGCCCGACGACGGAAGGATCGGACGACCCGTTAATTAACCCGGCGAAGGATCCGAATTTGGGGTGCTTAGGTTGTCGGAAGATACTGGTTTGTCTTGCAGAGAAGGATATGTTTAAGGAAAGAGGTCGGTACTACAAGGAAATGGTGGAGAAAAGTGGGTGGAAGGGAATGGTGGAAGTCATGGAAGCAATGGACCAGGATCATGCGTTTCACCTGTTCAATCCGACCTGCGACAATGCTCTGGTCATGCTCATGAACTCTATTGTCTCCTTCATCAATCACAATTAATTGAGAATAATCAGGATTAGCTTTCATGGAAGATCGACTGGGTTCAATATTGAGAATAAGCTTAACACATCTTGTTGGCTAATGTTGAGTTATATCGCATCTGTTTTTATGTGATCTTGTCAATTATCAGTTAATATATTATTCCAATATTGTTAAATGCGGGAGATATATAGTTTAAGTGGCTCTTATGCTCGAGATCGAAGAGTGTAATATTATATTATCCCCCTCTTGTTAAATGTGGGAGATAGTGATATGGACTTTTGGATGACGCGTTGTTGAATATAATCTTGAAAACGTGAAGTTTGGGAAACGCAAACAATCTCCCACACACGCTTGAAGTTAATTATAGGTGTAAGTGTATCGTCCAAACAACCAGAATTAAATGCATTTAACTTATAATTTCCTTCTTTGTGTAAAAGAAATGACTTAGCACTCCTTTCCGCCTTAAATATTGGATTCCTCTAAACATTTTTGTTTGTGTCTTGTAAGTGAGAGAAGAATTTTTTTTTTTGTTCTCTTTATATAAGTCATATTATTAAATTTTCACCACACGTTTTTTTTATTCACAATTAAATATTGGCTGGGAAATTATGTTAATTATTAAGGGCCTGTTCAGATATATTTTTAAAATTAATTCTGAGTTTAAAATCATGATTTTAAAAAATTTTATCTGCACATTCCAATTTTTAAAAACCAAATTTGACCTCCATCTGGAATAAGTTAAAATTTATTCCATCTAAAAAAGAAAGAATGATATAGAGGTTTCAAGAGAATCGATTAATTAAAATTACGTTTTAAGTGTCAAATTTTAAAAATTTATAAATTTGGCTTTAAATTTTATAACTTTATTATGGTAAATTTATAAATATATTTTTTAAAATTTTAATAAAAAATAAATTTATTTATTCTTCAATCATATTAAAATTTTAAAAATAAATTATAAAATTAAGAGATAAATTTATAAATTTTAAAAATTTAACACTTAATTTAAATCCTCGTAAAACCTATCCGTCCTCCACCTTTTAGAAAACTTGTTAATTCGAAGAGCGAATCCAGTGGCGCCAGAAATTTAACGTGGCCAAATCTTGTGGCGTCACTTATTCAAAATCTTGAACGAAACCAATTGCACCTTTGAAATTAACAAAAACGACAAATAATGAGCGAAGAAGGTGTCCCATAGACATTGAGGGAAGGCGGCAGAATTATTCATCAGAACATGAGAGAATGCTTGATCTAGGCAATGACAAAAGAACTCTAACAACCCCCCCCCCCCCCAAAAAAAAAGAAGAAAAAGGTTTGAGCTATTAACATTTTTACATTTAAAATTGATTTAAAAAAATTATCCAAATATCTTTCACTTTATCAAAATTAATTTTTAAAAATTTATCCAAATATCATCACATTTTAATAATTTATAAATGATTTTTCAGAAAGCAAACCTGGCCAAATCGCATAGGCACACTTATTTCACAATCCTGAACAAAGCCAATTGCACCTTTGAAATTAACAAAAATGAGCAAAGAAAGTGTCTCAAGGCTGAGTAAAATTGCTCAAAAAAAAAAAAAAAAGGGGGTGAGTAAAAGTGAACAAAGCATACTCCAGTAAATCAGTTAAAGCCAATCCAATAAAAAGTAAATAAAACCGATCACTAATAAAAGTTGGTTTGATTTTATAACTGTGAATTTTTTTTTTTAAATCTTAAGAACACTTGAACCATATCTTTCTTTTTTACAATTTTTAAATGCATTTGTTATTATTAATATTAGACTATTGGTGTTTTTTTTTTTTAATTTTAACTTCGAACTAAAGTCCAATCCCAACCCAAAATACTTCAATAGAATATCTAACCCTTCATTTCTCAGTTTTGTTATTACACAGCAAAATACATATATTTCAAGAATGATTTTTTTAGATAATTTTAAATATATAATTTCCCTTTTTATTTAAAGTAAGTTACTTTTTATTATAGACATCAAGACAATTAATAATGAAATTTAACTTGTCTTAATTACAAATACATATATGATGTTTCTTGATAATGAAACTTTAATATCTCTTTTGGATATGATGTTCATTTCTATTCATAGATAATGAAATGTCACTTGAAGTTAGAATATGAAAATAAAAAAGGAGAGTCAAAAGTCATGCTTGGCCTTAATATATGATGTTATATGTTACAAAAATATTAAAACTTGATCCATATATAAACTAACTAAACCAAACCAAACCACCTAAAAAATGAACCAACCCAATCCTAATTAAAAAAAATTGGTTAAGTGTTATTTTTTGTGTAAATCAATTAGTTTGGTTTGATTCATCTTTTATCAAAACTGAACCAAACCACAACTTTGATCACCTTAGTCCTATATAGGAAGACAGCAAAATTATCCATCAGAACATGAGAGAAAGATTGATCTAGACAATGACAAAGAACTTTTTTTTCAATGTTTATGCTATATTTGTAATGCCCTTTTAACATTACGATCTAACACGCTAATTCACATGGGGTTAAACTTAGAAAAATAATTAAAGATTGGGATCCCATAGTAAATCTTTTGGAAAACTATTTCAAATAGGATTAAAGTTTTATTCACACATAGCAAAAGCATAAAAAATCACATATACAAAGCACTGGAAGAAAACGAAAGCAAAACGAAAATTTCAAGCCAAACTGAGTCATATGTCGCAATATGTGACATAGAGCCACTATTTTTCATTCTATGACATGCCCCGCGACATGTACACCATGTGCTGTGATACACGTATTAGTTTTTGTTGTCAAACAACACATCTAATACAAAATTATGATATGGGCTGTTTTCACATCCGATGTCTAATTGGAATGGTTCAAACACTCATACGAAACTTATTTCAAAATCTAGCTAATGACATTGGTTTCATTTAAATATGATATTTCATTTGAAATTTGGACACTTGAATGTGAAATGATTATTTCAAGTTATTTTCATTCACCTAAGCACCCCACTTTCAAACCAAGTATCATTGGCCATTTCTAGGGCCTTGATTGCATCCAAGAAGCTATTTAACACCTGATTGACTAATTATATACCCAACATCATGTATACACACAAGTTTGGTCATTAAACTGCCTATTACACACACTTAGGCAAAAATCATATAATCACATATAATTATCCTTATAGCCAAATCCCTTTATATATATATATATATATACTTATGCACTTGGCATTATATCTTAGCTCTTGAATACCAAAATCACACACATCACAAGATTACACACATTGGGCTAAGTTTCACACATATGTATAAGTGAACTTAAAACCATGCTTATGAAAAACCTATGGCAACTTATATACATAAAATGACAAGTTTAAGTCCATCACACCCACTAGCAGGCTAATAGTATTGTCACTACTCCCTACCTGACTCTTTCTTTTTCAAGCTACCAATAACAGGTCTTGAAAAATATGAGTAACCATAAGTGACATAAAAATCTCAATAACCAAAATAGTTCATTAGATGTATGCTAACAAAAATAACCACATACAGGTAAATAAAAGCATTATAATATACACACTTGCTAATTATATATATAGATATGCATTTATAGTCACTTTTCACAAAAACCAATCACACTCTAACATGATAATCTTTCCTTCAATCCTCCAAACTCCCCAACTGAACTCATAAACTCTCTTAGATCAATTACATAATCATTGATTCAAGCACATCTTAAATGGTAGTAATGCCCGGCTAAAGGTATTTTATCCCACTTCAAAACTATGAATTCTCCTTTTCACACACACGATAGGGGTGTCGTTGACTCCTAACTACACCCTTAGGGCATTAGGGAGTTACCAGATTGCCCGAATATCCTATGGTAACAGTCCCAAATAATATCATGCACTGAATGTCCCATGGTGCTAGCTCAACCATATGAATTTTGTTTACACATATCTCCATACACACACAGTGTAAAATCTTTGAGTTAGACAAGTAAGGTTACCCTTACTATTCTACCTAATCTCCAAACATCAAGGTAATGACCCAAATTATCGAATTACACAATTGAGATCCCAAGTTTTTAAAGTTTTCCAACCAGTAAATCATCTTTGCAAGTATAAATTAGAGTTTAATTAGTATGCGAAAGTATGGAATCTCAAAAAGAATCAAAACATTTGTATTAAAGTTGGACATATATAGTAATTCAATAAAGAAGAGAGGCATACACCATGGTTTTTTAGTCTCTGTGCCATATGCTGTAGCATTGCACATATTTGATAGCAAATTTTGCTATCATTTGATAGCAACCTGTGGTGAACTTTTGATGCACCCCATTTCTTTATCTAATGTCCAATTAAGGTGATCTAGGTATCTACAAAGAGCTTTCTCCTAATTTTAGCTAATGGCTTTAGTTTTACAATCAAATTATCTCTCAATCAAAAGTTGGACACTAATTTTAAAATCACTATTTTTCACAATTTCCACACAACTTGAGTGCCCACAACTCATACCAAAGGCCAAAAGTTATAAATACCACCTAAACCATACTCATTAGACCAAAATGGACCTGTGCAATACACCTTAACTCATAATTAACAATTACATCACATTTTTAATACTTAACCTCTTAATCTCAAAAATAAAAGGGGAAGTTCTAATCATAAATTTCAATAACTAATCATCATCAATCAAATATCATACACAACCCTTACTTATACTAGTATTTTGACTTTGCTTTAGGTTATACAATTAATACATATACATCTTAGGGTTCAAAATATACAATATAGTTTGTCAAAGCACATATACATCATCAATCAAGTATTATACACAACCCTTATTTGCACTAATATTTTGGCCTCGCTCTAGGTCTTACAATTAATACATATACATCATAGGGTCTAAAATATACAATATAGTTTGTCAAAACACATAGTACAAGTAAGTCACAACATGAGTTATCCCTAGTTGACAATATCATATAAAATATACATATTAATACTCAAAAAGAAAAGGAGGCCTACAGATAGGATAGTAATCCTATGCCTCAGGTTGTTTTCCTCTATCTTGTTCCTTTGAGTTAGTTTCTAAAATATTGAAGATAATGAGATGAGTACAACTACTCAGTAATCAATGTCTATTTAACTTATGCTAATACATGTTCATCAATTTAAGTGCAAGTGATAAGGATATCATATTTGAATTATATATTGCATTCAAGAACACATTTTAAGATTCACATTCATAATAACACATGCTCATGACATAATGGCTTCATGGTATAATTTCATATCAAAATGAGACTAATCATATGATTTGTCTTACTAAGATCACAATATAGACAATCATGTGCCATTTTATTACTATATGCATGATCACACTTCCCTTATATCCTCCTTATGCCTCTACCATGAAATTGTGAGCTATAACACATTTAGATAATTTATGAACTGAGACTACCCTAGCCAAACACATGTGAGAGGCTACCCGATCAAGGTTGCCTAACTCATTTGTGAGTCACAGCTTCCCTCATTTCTCATACTATGGGGCATCATTGTCTTTAAACTAGCTTCCTCATTAAATAAGTGAAAAACTAACTAGATTTTAGTCCCTCATTGAATCAATGGGACAGTCCCTCGTTGAATCGATGAGACAGTCCCTTATTAAAAAAGTAGGATGATAAATATGATAAACTCAAGAAAACCATCGAGTTTTGGTGGAAGCCTTACCATGTGGATTTAATTCTCTACTCCTCTTCTTAGGTGAACTCCCACTTCTCAAGATCATGTGATGCATAACAATGCAACATTTCAAGGCATGTAATTACTCAATATTCAAGCATGCATCACACCATCATTGTACTCATCTCATATATTAATGTCAAATAAACACATATAATCAAATCATTGAACTCCACATTACTCCATCTCATTGAACTCCATAATAACATATCATAGAACTCCATAAAACACTACTTCATTGAACTTTTCACTTATCAAATCATTGAACTCCACTTAACACAAAAATAATTGAAATTCACATTATTAAACTTTATGAAATCACTATAGTGGATTTTCAAGTAAGTTATGCCACACTTGTATCTCATCCTATTTTATACTTTTAAATTATCAAATATAAATCAACAAATCAATTAACACACAAAAGCACAAGAAAGAATTTTTCAGTTATCTTAAACCTTTGAGAGGTTAAAAGTTTGACCCCTCAAATGCACACTTTCAAAGCTTCCATAAAGCTTGAATGGTGCCAAATATGCTCACTCTACAATTAATCATAATATTAATCATCAATACCCCTTTTTGGATAATTTTCACTTTCAAATCAAACAATTCTTCACTCCTAAGATTCAATCTCTTCACATGTAAGGGTATCCATAGGGTTTCTTAACTTCCTTTAACTCGTATTTACCTCATTGAACTCTTAAATAACCATTAATGAAGCCACATTACCCCAACCACCTTATTTATGGTGGATTTTTATTCATTTATGGACCCAACCAACTAAAAAACATGGAGTCATAAATGTTAAGTTTAAATAGCTCAATCAACCCTCATTAACTTTATTTAAATAAATGGATTTAGATCCATAGTCTCTATAGACCGAAAATCATCTTTCTCAACTAAACCCTAACTTTTCAACTAGAGAAAAATAGAAGAGGAAGAGAGATTTAAGCTTGAAAAACTTACCTTTAGTATTTAGAAGCTCTAAAACACTTCTAATGCTTCAGTTCCTCAAGCCCTAATAGAGCTCCTTTGTTGTTCCTTCATTTTCTCCTTTTCCCTCCTCTGGTTTTCTATTTGATTTACATCTTATTCCTGTAAAAAAGTAACCATGGACCATGATGCATGGTACAAAAAGGTCCTTCTATTTCAAATAACATATGTGTCTCAACAGATTGTCCATATGTCGCGACATGTGGCACAGACCCATACCCTTCAGATTTTTCTCCCTTTTCCGTATTCGGGCAACTAGACTTCGCTTCGAACTTGTATTGAGAACTGAAATCACAATCAATCGTACTAATTAGACCCCTCTAGCCACACACCTCATTAATAAACTTAATTATCCTATTTAAGCTTAGTTAATCAGGTTAAAATTTTGAGAATGTTACACACAAGGTGAACTCCCATCCACTATTATGACCATGCTACTATCACATGCATATAATCACATTTACACACTTCCACACTTATAGGTATATATACATATATATATATATATATATATTAATTTTATTTTTAAAACCATTTATAACTAAGTATACAATTTCAAGTCACTTTTAAAAGCTAAAACATGCACATTGTAAAATGCATTAAATTAGAGACCATAAAACCATATTTTTACATTCACTTATATGCAGTTATACTAGCTAATAAACATAACAAAATATTTGATTATCTCAATCTTTTTGTTCTTGAGAAAGGTTACCCGTGGTACAAATGTCCTTTCTTGAATTCCTTTCACTTAGTCAATGCACAATTTCACAGCACTTTATACAAATTAGTACTATAAGTCATTTACTAAACTGACTAAAAGTATCAATTGTCACAATTAATCATAGTTAACTATCCAACAACTTTCAAATCACCATCTTAAGCTCTCATCACCCTATTACACTTGCTTATCACTTCTATTTACCCTAACACACTTCTCCTCAAGTTTTCAACATTTTGAATTCAATAAATTAGGCTAAATCAAGCCTATAGCTTTAAGACTTAGCCATTATCTTCCAAACCAATCACAAAATCTTAATTTAACTTTGAAGGGCTTTTTTATTATTAAAGGGTACGAAAATAATCCTTTTAAAAACCCTTGATTCAATTTCTTTATAAATTAAACTAAGAAAAATTAGTGCAAAATTAGAGCTTAAGGCTGTACGAAACTTATCCAGCAAGCTACAGGTCATAAATATTCCCTAGGTGGTCATAAAGCCTTACCCTAGCAAAAGCACCCTTCTTCTCCTCTCTCTTGAGCTTCTCTCTCTCTTTTTCCTTCTCTCCTCACGCCTGATCCATGTATTTAGAGTCAAAATTTTGTGTCATGTGCTATAGTGCATGAAACATATGCTATCGCCTGTGGCACGGTGATGAAAATTTCACTGCGCTCGCATACTTCGCTCCAAAATTCCATTCTTCTACCTGATCCTATCCATTCAACAACTTAAGAAGTCCATCTCAGCTTATCATCCAAAATCCTAATTATTTAATTAATCCACTACATTATCATTTTACCCTTTAATTAGTAATTTATTTCTTGAATTAAAATTTCAGGATGTTACAGTATCTATTCTCCTTCTTTCTTTAAAAACATATTGAAATTTGTCTATTTAAAATTAATTTTGAAAAAATTATCCAAACATATTTAATTTTATCAAAATTAATTTTCAAAAAATTATCTAGACAATCAATTTTTTCCACAATCAATTTTCCCTAATTAGAATCAAACACACCTTAAGATATACATATTTACAATAACAACAACAACAAGCCTTATCTCACTAGATAGGGTTGGTTACATGAGTTGTATAATGTTATTGTACTTTATCATTTACCAAGCTTTTAAAAATGTTGTTAATTAAGAGGTCTTAGTCAACAACTTTCAAAAGTATTCTCTTTGGCCTTTATCTACCTCTTTTAATAGGGCTCAAAGTTATTTATTTCACTCTTCTTACGAGTGCCTCCTACGATCTTCTTTATATGTATCTGAACTATTTCAAACTATTTTATACCATTTTCCCCTTAATAGGTGCTATGTCTACTTTTTCTCATATGTGCTCATTTTAAATTTTATCTTTACGTGTATGTTCGTATATTCATCTTATCATTCTCATCTTTATCACTCTAACTTTATGCTCTTGCTTTCCCGTTACAACCCAATATTCACTACCATATAATATAGTTGGTTTTATAACAATTTGATAAAACTTTTCTTTAAGTTTATTAAGTACCTTGCAATTGCAAATAATTCCTTTAGCTTTTCTCCAATATCCCTATCAATTTCGCCATCATGATGAATAATAGCTCTCATATATCTAAACTTTCTTACTTGAGATATAATCTAATTTTCTAATTTTATTTCTAAATTATTATTGATTAACCTCTCCTCAAAATTATAATGCAAATATTATGCTTTACTTCTACTCAAGGGAAAACCTTTTGACTTTAGTGTCTTTTTTCATAACTCAAGTTTACAATTAATCCCTTCTCTTGTCTTTACAATAAGAACTATATCATTCATAAAAAATGTGCATTCAGGAATTTCCTCTTGAATATGCTCGATTAAAACGTCTAGAACTAGGTTAAACAAATAAAGATTTAAAGATGATCCTTGATGTAGTCTAGTCCTCAATGGAAAGTCTTTTGTTTTATCGTCAAATGTTCTTATATTAGTTGTTATTTCCTCATACATATCTTGTATAGCTCCAATATGGCAACCCGTGTAACACACTAATTTTTTTTTTAAATAATTTAACTTAACCATAGTTGGGTTACAGCCACCCAAAACATTTTTATATCAATAATTTCAATATAAAATATTTTATAATTGGCTTCAACTCACACAATATAACATTTTAGATAAATTTTTACCTCCCACATGCCATTAGGCTAAATCACATTTATCCATCCTTATACTCCCAACAAGTAAAATAAGCAATTTAGTCAATTTTCAACACAAGCCAGTTATTTGGCCTTATAATCATGCCATTTTAACCAATCTAAAATAAACCAATTATTAAAATTACAGTCATCCAAATTGTACCAAAAATAGAAATAGTTTGAAAGGCATGATTACATTTATATATTCATATAATTGACAATAAATAAAAACCCTAATATTGGTAATATAACACATTATAAATCATAAATCAAATACCCAAAAGAGACAGTGGATCTATGCCACTAAGCCTCTGGGACTCCTCCACGTGTCACTCGTGGCTCTTCTCCTGAAAATTGTTAACCACATAATGAGACTCAAAAGTCCCAGTAACCAAAGCCAATTTATGATAGTGTATACAAACAGTTAAGTATGTGCTTACTAAGTGAGAATTAAAAATAATATAATTTCAACAAATATAAAAAATAATACAATACACACAAACAACCATCCTTATATCCCTCCATTAATCTCAAGCCGTAGCCCTCACTCGGTACTAAATTACCCGGCCAAAGGTAGATTAGCCCGAGCCCTTACAAGCCACCTATTGAGCTCCAATAGGGGCGTACCACGTGGCACATAAATACAACAACAATAGCAAGTCTCCCAACACCTCCCACAATAATGAAACAAATTCATAATAATATTACACAATTATACAATATTACAAAATTCATAATTTTCTCAATAATCACCCAATTAACATGAAATAACACTAATCACAAATTAAAAGCATGGTTACCTTGTGGCTTTTTCAATAAATTATTCCTTACAATTTCTCTCCCACCACAATCTTCACCAATAATACAATTTTCAAATAACATATTATTTATAAATATTAGTTTCAATTTTTGAAACTAATAAAATAATTCTAATAATAGAATTAAAAATATAACATAATTCCTAATCTCAATTTTAATACAAATCTAGAGTTAATACTATTAAGTAAAATTTTTAACTCCTCTTTTACTCATCAATAAACATTAATAATCTAAAAATTAAATTTTAAACTAATTTCTATTATCAAAATTCTTTTTTTATTTCATAAATTCGTACCTAAAATACTCAAAAATTAAAAATTGAGTCTCTAGCTTAGAATCATAATCCTATAGCCATAATAATTCATTTTTCATCCCAAATAATCATCTAAACCTCAATAAATAAACATATATTTTTAGATCTAGTTTAGAATTTGATCCATAAGCTACAAATTCAAATATCATCAACAAATTTATACTCTGGAACATTTATTATACTACTGACAACATAAAAAAAAATATATTTATTCAACATAAATTCATCCCTCTTCCAGATCTTAAATTTTCTACCACTACAAACTCAGAAACCAAAGAAGAAGGATGACTAAAAAAAATTTTTAGAACACTTACTTAGTCCTGAAAAACTTGAAATCACACCCTAAATATCCTATTAAAAACTCTTACCTTAAAAACTCAGATCTCCCGCACCGGTGAAACTAGACGCTCTCTCAGCCTCAGCTCACGCACAGGGAAGAATGAAGAAACGAAGGAAACAGGTGAGTTTTTATAAAAATTCAGTGGGTCTCACATCTTTTTTTATTATTTCTTCTCTCCCCTCTCCTTTTTTTTTATTATTATAATATATATGTAATGATGGCACGCGGAAACGCCGAAAGTCTTCTTGTTCTTCTCGTTTTGTTTTTTTTTCATGCCTTTTCTCTTTTTTTTATTATAATAATAATAATAATTTAATAATATTATTATTATTTAATTATTTTTTTAATAATTTTTTTTTATTTTAATTTATAATTATATTCTAAGTTAGATTTAATAATCATCTCTTACTAATTTTCTTACCTCTAAATATTATTTTTTTTAAATTTCTATTAACTCAAATTAACTATTAAAAATTAAATTGGGATGTTACAACCCGGACTCCCTTCTTTTTCTAAGGCTTTTTAAAGTACTTTTTTTGATTTACGGGCATAAGCTTTCTCCAAATTAATAAAAACTATCTGTAAATCTTTACTTTTACATCGATACTTTCCCATTAATCCCTTTAATAGATAAATAGCTTCTATAATCACCTTACCTAGCATGAAGCCAAATTGATTTTTAAAAATATTGGTCTCCAATCTCAACTAATGTTCAATCACTCTTTTCCACAATTTCATTATATAACTCATGCGTTTAACTCCTCTATAGTTAGCATAATTCTAAATATTTCCTTTATTTTTGTAAATAGGCACTAAGGTGCTTCTCCTCCAATCGTCAATCATTTTTTTGAACTGTAATATCTCATTAAAAAACATCGTTATCTACTACACCCCATATTCACCTAAATATTTTCATACTTTAATAGGGCTACAGTCAGGTCTATTGACTTTATCATTTGCTATTTTTTTAAGAATTTTCTTTACCTCACTATTGAAGATCCTTTAATAGAATGACAAATTTTGTTATTTTTCATGAGTTACTAAATCCTCTGAGTTACTAGAGGAACCCATCCTATCTATCTTTAATATCACAATCTGTGACCAAAACTCTTCCCTCTTCATCCTTTATGCACCCTATTTGTTCTAGATCTTTTTATTTTCTTTTCATACTCTTAACAATCTTATAAATTTTTTGTTCTCCATCATTTATTTCAAGACTATTATAAAACTCTTCAAATACTTTAGAATGAGCTTCAGTCACAGCTTTTTTAGTTTCCATCTTAGCCATATAATACTTTTTTCTAATTTTAATCATGTTGTGCTCTATCTAGAATTTTTTAAGAAGGAAAATCAAATAAATAAATATTTGGAACTCACCACTAAAATTTTAAAGGGTAATTTTAGAAACCTCTATAACATGTTATCTACATATAAAAAAAAGGATACGGGACTCGATTGCGTATAGGGAAGGTGTTAGGCACCCTATAACACCTATTTATATGAATGGTTACGTTAAGTTAATTATATAAATTTAAATGGCTTTAAAAATATTTTAATTATGCTTAATAAAAAATAAGGTAATCAAAAGGATATATTTTATTTATTTATAAGTTAGATTTAACTTAAAATGAAACCCTAGGGCCTATATACCCTTTCGAGGGATCAAAACTCACGAAGTTCAAGGTAAAAATACGCATCTCTTAGTTGAGATTTTTTAGAAAAATATTAATTAATAATTTTTTATAAAATAATTTTAATGTTGGTTTGTATTTTTAATTTGTGAAAATATTTTATTTCTTTATTTGTGACAATATCTTAAGGGATAATTTTGTAAAATAAATTTTTAATATGATTTATGAAAATCTTATGTATCCTGAGGTTATCTTTCAAAATAATTTATCTTATTTTTATTTTTTAGAATAACATTTATTTTCATTTATGGAGAAAATCTTTTGAAATATGTACTTGTGATAATTTATCACTGCACAGGACAAGCAAATTGACTTATAAATCTGCAAATACTCTAAAAGTCTCATGCAATGAATGGTTTCAAGATTATGTGGCAAGTGATAATTTATTGCTATGGATGATTATAAATTAATTAACTTATAAGCTTGTATAGACTTTGAAAGTCTCACGTAGTCAAAAGGATGTAAAATCCTTTTAATGATGCATTGCAATAATTTATTACCACATATGATAAATTAATTAATTTAAATACTTGCAAAGACTTTAAAAGTCTCGCTCAATCAAAAGAATATAAAACTCTTTGTAAATGCACGTGTTGATAATTTATCCTCATGTATATTAAATTAATTAACTTAGAAATTTGTGAGGACTCTGAAAGTCTCCCACAACAAACAAATTACTTAGATAAAATCCTGGTAGATATAATGAGGAATCAATAAATAGAGATTTAAATCTTAAAATTTTTCATGAATACCTTCCCACATCATTTATATCCAAATTTTAGCATGATACCTATTAGATTCCCCATATATATATATATATGTTACATAATAATAATAATAATAATAATAATAATAATAGTAATAATAATAATTATCACATAAAATATGCAGTGATTAGAAATTATTATTATTATTTTCTATGTGAAAATTCATCAAAGAATCATAGTGAAGTCCAACACTCATATCATGTTATTATAGCATACGGCATAAAAAAAAAGTTTAAAGAGCAAGGCTCACATGTGAAGACACAAGATGAAGAAGAACAAAACAATAGCTAGTGGAAATCATGACCTCACACAAACAATATTCAAGCACATGAAGAAAAAGATTGCAATCCAATTAGAAGAGAGATCACGTACAGGAGGTGAAAAAGTTCTAGAAAAAGCTTTAAGACTCAACTTTGATCAATGTAAAAGCATGCATGCTTAAAGTTTAAGGAAATGTGAACTTACCTTTATATATTTCTATTAGTTTTTGTCTTCTATTATTTATCTCACAGTTTTATTGAGTCTCTCCAACCGTCCTCCTACTCTACTTCTACTTTCCTTTATATAAATCTTCTACACCTAGGGTTTCTTTAGAATCTCAATCACACCATGATTTTTTAATCTATATCAGTATTTTATATATTCTTTGATTATTACTATTTATATATTAGATATTATTTGTTATCTTACCTGTTATTATATCTAATTATTATATTATTTTGGAATATTCAAATCTTAATATTAAATATTAGATTATATTATATTTTAATTATTATATTATTTTGAGATATTCAAATATTTATAGTTTATTATTATATTAGATTGTGATCTAAATTGATTATATTTATGCCATTTTTTATCATTTTTATATCCAAAACTTTTTACCTTTTATTTATTCATTCATTTTCTTGTTATAAAATATTTTCCTATTTTTATTCTTATTGTTTTTATAGAGATTGTTTTTATAAAATGTTTTCCTATTTTCCATATTCCATTGTCTTTTTCATTAATTTTTTATTATTTTATTAAAGATGTTATCTTATTTATTTTTAAGGGCTCAAACAAAATATGGTGTTCACAAATCATTATTGTATAAACGGATAGTTTTAAAACATTTTTTCTTATATTTGACTTTTTCCTATACATTATTATTCCACTACCAATATTCCTTATCTCTTGGGAAAAAACCTTTTAATTATTCCAAAACTTCTTTAGCAACCTTCCTTACTTTCTCAGTCACATCATTATATAAGATGCTAGCACTCCTTAAGACTTTCAAATTCATTCAGCCAAAAGATTTTACTTGAAAATTTTCTGCCTTTTATCTTTTAATTGCCACCACCTAATCCTTAGAGTTACCACTTATTGGCGCCTTTAATTTTTATTCATAATACGCACATCAAGGACAAGGTCCTTGTGTTGTGTCATTACAGCATCTTTAGGAATCACTTTACAATTTTTACAGAATTTTCTATTCACGTTCCTTATCAAAAGGAAATCAATCTGTGATCTTGAGGCTCTACTTTTGTAAGTGATGAGAAGCTCATCCTTCTTTTTGAAATAAGTGTTGGCAATTTGAAATCATACGCCAAAAAGAAATTAAGAATAGATTATTCTTTATTATTTAACTCCCCAAAATCAAAACCACCATACACTCTCGTATAATGACCTGCCTCCCTTCTAACATGACTATTAAAGTCTCCTCTAATAAAGACTTTTTTACTTTGTGGTATGCATTGAGTCAACCTTTCCAGGTCTTCCCAATACAATTCCTTAAGACCGACTTCTGTCTCGGCTTAAGGTGCATAAACGCTAATAATATTGATAGTCTCATGTTTAAAAATTATTTTTAAGGAGATAATTTTGTCTCTAATTTTGTTAACTTCTACCATGTTCTTCTTTTACTCCTTATCAACAATGATACCTGCCCTACTGTGTGTTCATACTTTTCCTGTATACTAAAGTTTGAAACCTTAAATATCCTTAACTTGTTCACAAAGTCATTTAGTTTTGTGCTGGCACAAGATATTAATTTTTCTATGAATCATAACTCTTACCACCTCCATATATTTACAATTCAAGGTTCTAGCATTCCAAGTACAAAACTTGATCGTCCTCACATGGATTAACTTATTTAGCCACACTTATCCAGAATAATATGACAGCTCTTGCACATTTAACACTACATCTAAATGACAATGCAATGACTCTAACTCACTTGTCACTATACTTGAACCATGTAGCGCTACTTGCGACAACAATCTAGCATTAGTACAAAAATGTCCATTGTCCACATTCATGTGAAATTCAACAAAGTTTTACGCTGATTGTTGAGGGCTTAACAAAACCCTCCTCCTTTACTCGAGCTTGAGATTGACTATAAACATAGGTGGAGTTAACATAAGCATATTTAATATGAATAAAATTGAAAGTTTATTAACTTTCCAAACAAAGGTAATGAATTTTAACATTTTCGTTATTACAATAAAATAGGTTGAAAATGACTTATAAATAAAAAAGATTAAAGATCATTTTTTCCCTAAACTTTTTTTAAGAGTATTGAATACCTTATACTAAAAGGTGGGGCAATACCCCCTTAAACAATTTTTAGGAGAAAAATACTCATTTCATTAAAGACTTGTTAGTTGATGTAGAATAGTTGAAAGCCCCATGCATAATGACAGCATGATGTTTTGACTCATTTTGACCATATGATGCAGGCCAAAGAGGCTAGAAATGGTAGTGATAATAGCAGGAATCAAGCTCGATTTTGGCAACGAAATGGTGACAAAAAAAGGTTAAAATGCCTTGTTGTCATTGACTTATTGTGTGCGGGCCTTACAACTATTCCATATCAGCAAAGTATAATTGAGAAGATGATGGGTTTTTGATAGAAGGGTGGGTTTACTCTTAAAAAAATTATTTACAGGAGATATTGTCCTACCTTTCAATGCAGATGCCCAACGTTTCTAAAAAAAATAAAAAAAAATAGAGAGAAAAATGTTCTTTTAGCTATGGATAAGATTATAAAGATAGTTATATAAGGTCAATAAGGGACCCTTGACCAAAGATATTAAAAAAGAGAACCCCAGAATTTTTAAAATTTCTTTGTAAGGACTGTATACTGAATTGAAATTAAATTTGTGATAGAAATGATAAAATTGCTCTCATTTTTAAATGACCAACATACCATAGATAAGATGACTTGTTCGTTCTCATACTGTATATTGTTACTTTACTTATAAAATGTTGTTAATTACCTAATGTCACTTTTTTATAGCCCTAGTTTTACTTGATTTCATTCTAAGTGTTAGTTTTATAATAAAATGACTTGTTTGTTACCGTATTGTATGTTGTTCATTTACTTATGGAATGTTGTTCGTTTACCTACTTCACTTGTTTAGGGCTCTTGAATGAAATCAAGTGGAAGTAAGACTGTAAACAAGTGAAGTAGAAAAACGAACAACATTTCATAAGTAAATGAATAACAGTATGATAAGAAACAAACCATCTTATATATGGTATATTGTTCATTTAAATGAGGGTAATTTTATTATTTCTATCATAAATTTAATTTCAATTCAATATTCAATACCAGTTGTGAAATTTTAAAAATTCTAAAGTCCTCTTTTTCATTATGTTTGATTAAAAGTCTCTTACTGAAATTTCTCCAGTCATATGTTTATGTGAGTAAATGCATTGATATTCATGCAAGCTGCCACTTTATCACTTTAATATCACGTATGCATAAATAGTCATATTATATTGGTATTATTTAATAATAAGATTAAATTACAGACAACTTTCTCAAACTTTAAACTATATACAAATATCTCTCATAACCTTTAAAACTTAACAATAAATTTTATTGATCTTCTAGATTTATGCAAATAACATTTAGCTATTAATTATACTCTCTTTTAAATTTTTATTTTTATATGCATTTAAAACTCTAAACTTTAATTGATATACAAATAACCTTTTTAAATTTAAAGTTATGTGTAAATAATTAATGTATAAAATTTATCATATAAAGTTATCTGTATAAATATATAATAAGAGTTGAGGGGTTCATTATAAAGTTTTAAATATTAAAAAAATTATGTGTATATAGTTTAAAGTTTAAGAGAGTATAATTTAAATTAATTAATTAATTAATAATAATAATAATGTCATTATTATGGACTACGGAGTACTCTGAACCGGGAGAAAAAGAAAGGGAAAAAAAAAACAAAAATCATTCGATGTGAAAGCAAGTTACTACCTGCTAGCACGAAACTGTCAGCGCCACATCACGTTGGCCTGCGTCCTCTATCTGTGTTATCTTCATCTCTTCAGTGTCTTACTTTCTTCACTGAAAAAGACAATACTCACGGTCTCCGCCATGGATTCCAGCTCCGCCGAAGTAGCCTACGACTTTTCCCCGTTGCTCAAAGTCTACAGAGATGGTCGCGTTGAGAGACTCATTGGCACCGACTTCGCTGCTCCGTCCCCCGACGACCCTAACACTGGCGTCCGATCCCATGACGTTGTCATCTCCCAAGAAGTCCCCATCTCGGCCAGGCTCTTCGCTCCCAAAATCATCGGTCCCGGCCACAAGCTTCCTCTTCTTGTCTACTTCCATGGAGGAGGCTTTGTCATCGAAACCCCCTTCACCGCACAGTACCACAACTACCTCAACTCCGTCGTGTCCGCGGCCAACGTCGTCGCCGTTTCCGTTGATTACAGAAGAGCCCCGGAACACCCCGTTCCTGCTGCCTTCGATGACTCCTGGACGTCGCTCAAATGGGTCGCTTCCCATTCCAGTGGGAACGGATCCCAGGAGCTACTCAACCGTCACGTGGATTTCGAGAAAGTATTCTTCGCCGGAGACAGCGCCGGAGCGACCATCGCACACCACATGGCGATTCGCGTCGGCGCGGAAGGATTACCGGGTGTGAATCTGGAAGGGATCATTCTGGTGCATCCATTCTTCTGGGGAGTGGAGCCAATAGGGTCGGAGAAGACAGGAGCGAGGGAGAGGTCCTTCGCGGATAATCTGTGGCGTTTTGTGTGCCCGAGGACGGAAGGATCGGACGACCCAATAATGAACCCGGCAAAGGATCCGAAGGTGGGAAGCTTGGGTTGCAGAAAGATACTGGTTTGTGTTGCAGAGAAGGATGCGCTGAAAGAGAGAGGTTGGTACTACAAGGAAGCGGTGGAGAAGAGTGGGTGGAAGGGAATGGTGGAAGTCATGGAAGCCAAGGACGAGGGTCATGTGTTTCATCTGTTCAATCCAACCTGCGACAATGCTTTGGCCATGCTCAACACTATCGTCTCGTTCATCAATCAGGGTTAAGAATTATCATCATGCAGTTTCTGGGTTGTGTTTAACTTTCATGGGATGGGAGATTGATTGGATTCAATAAAGATGTAATTGATCAACAACTTTGGTATGGTCACCTGCATAAGTGTTATTGTGGATTAATAATAATATTAGCGGTGGTGGTGGTTTTGGGCGTGTGTGTGTTTTAACATGTTCAGTCTGAGAAATCTGGTTCTCGAAAGCAGGAATTGAGTTGGTGAATTTACTTCCTTTTTGACAGGGTTCAGGTAACTTATTGCAGAAAACTATATATGTTTGATCTTTTTCAAAAGAAAATTAATACTGATAAAAGCAAAATCTTCTGAAATGGGGTTGGAACTTGGAACTTCCTGTGAGAAGGGGATTTCCGTTTCATTGATTGCACGAGGAGGTTACTTTTTTTCTTTCTTTCTTTTTTTGGAGATAAGTGAGCAAATTACTTTAAACTTTTTAATCAAACAATATTATAAATTTTAAATTTATTTATTATATAAATTATTTTTTTAATTCTTAAAAATAATGTAATCTATTCTTGTTGTTAAGAAAAATTAGTTGATTAGAAAAAAGTATAAAACATTGCAGAAAATTATAATAAAGAATCATTACATATAAAGATTTAAAAAATTATAGAAAAGGATAAAAAAATTAATCCTTTTTTATAATTATTTATTTTTTTTATTATTTTTTGATTAACTAAATATTAAAGTTAATTTTTATTAATGACAGTTGTTAAATTACAATGACTTAACTAAACCTCACATTTAAGGAGTAATTTGCTTTTTTTTTTTATTTTAAAGGAAACAATCAAGTGAAAAGATGTAATTGCATCTTAATGGGGTCAATTAAATCAGTGTCGGTAGTATTCCTTTTTAAAAGTAAAAGGTGTTCAATTGTATATGGTATCTTATTATGTTGGGACTTTAGATCTCAGACTTATGATAATAAGATCCTTTTGTCTAAGCCATGACTTGTCTCCCTCACATCTTAATTTGTCTAAACCATCTTATCTTTGGGGAAGCATTGCAAGTGTGTGGACGGATACAATGATGCATGTTAAATGGATGCCAGGTGATGGCAATCAGCTAAAGTCCTTGTCTGATTTTTGGGTTGGGGATTTGGGGCCTCTAAAAAACCTATCATATGCTGAGATTGATGAATTTGAGCAGCAAAAGCCCATTTTAGAATTTATTGATGCACATGGCCACTAGCACTTGAGCTTATTTAGGCAACTCTTACCCTGTTCGGTCCTTCAACAAATCAATAGTGTCGCTATTAACTCCAGTTGCTCCAACACTTTTTGTTTTTGGCATCTCAACTCTAACAGTTCATTCACAGTCAAATCTGCCTAGAGGGCCTTTGAATCTCTCAACTGGCACACTGCAGACACCAAGTGGAAGCACATATGGAAGCTTCTTGTTGCTCAGAGAATCAAAACTTTCACCTGGTTGATGCTTAAAAGCAAATTACTGACCAACTCATAACACTTTAGAAGAAAGATGACAGATGATCCAAGTTGCTCACTCTGCAATGGCTCAGTGGAGGACATTAATCTTGCTTTCAAGACTTGTTCTTTTGCTGCCTCTGTATGGAAGAAGATCTTGCCAACTGATATGTATGTCAAATTCTGGAAAGATAGCATGGAGTCTTTTCTTCTTCTTTTTTTTTTTTTGAGCTAGATAGAATGGAGTTTTAGATTGTTCATATTCTTCAATCCACGAGAGTTAATGCATCTTGGAAAGTGGGAATTAATATCATATGTAAGGGTGTACATGGACAGAGCTAAGCTGGGCAAGACCCTGCTCGATGCCCAATCTTGCCCGTAAAATGCCCTGTTAGTTTAGGCTGGGTAGGGCTGGTTGGGTAGCTTTGGGCCGCTTAGCCCATCAAATAATCACAACCCTTTCCATAAAATCACAACTCTTCTCATCATTTCAAAATAAAACTATCACAAATCAACAATAATAACTCTATGCATCAACTCAAAATATCATCCATAAAATCATAAACCATAAATCTACAATATTCAATTATCCATAATTCAATATCTAACTTGAAATCTAAAACTACCACAAGTCTTGGCACAATATCAAATTATCCATAATTCAATCCAAAATAATAGCTATAATCCAAAATAACAAAAGCTTGGAGCATCATATGAGAAATAACAATTTCAAAGAGTAGGCTCCAATTCATAGCCTCTTCCCAATTTCTAACCTGCATGAATGGAAGAGAAAAAATATGTCATAACTAGACAAAAAAATTGCAAGAACATACATAAAAAATTAAAGAAAAATAGGAACCAAAATATGAGAGAATTAACAACAATAATATATAAGTTTTTTGAAAAATTAGCAAGAAATAATAGAAAAGTTAGCAAGAAATTAACAGAAAAATTAGCAAACAAACTACTTCTAAAGAAACACTTTAACCAGCACTACAGTTGCATTCTCCCCTCCAAGTGTTGCATCTGAAGACAAAAAAAAACAATTACATTAATATAAAAACTAAAGTAAGGGGTGTACAGAAGCTTGATCCTCTATATTAGCATAAAAAAGTACAGAACCATAAATTATTAATTAAGAAAAATCTAATCCAAGTCCAACAATAATTCACACACATATAACTCCAAAATGTAATCCAAGTCCAATAACAATTCACACACACACAAATCCATTTAGAAGTGCAAATCCAAGTCCAACAATAAATTCACACACACATAAATGTAATCCAAGTCCAAAATGTAATCCAATTCCATTAATTCAATTCTTTTCCTTGACTTCCTGGGCAGAATTTGGCATAAGAATAATTGAGAGAAAATCTAACTCTAGGTAGACGAGATCTTCAAAATGCATGTAGCATGGGATGTGATATGCACTATTGCAACTAAAAATAGAGGAAATTGAGAATAACACCTTACAAGATGTGATATAATTACATTGAAATATATATGCAACCAACCCAAGTAGTAGTTAAAGAAAGCTTCATATAGCCATAGCAATGCCAAACCACATGTTTAGCAATCAGCGCAAAGAAAGCATACAAGGTTTTAAACTGAACATCCAAGCCTAATATTTCTTAGCAAAAATACATTAGATCAATTTTGAGCATAAAAATTTCACAATATAAACCAGGAACCTCCTCAAGGGAAAGAATCTAAAAACAGAGCTGTTCAAATCAAATATTTCTGTAATACAGGGAGCCATGACAAGATTATGGAAAAAAATTGAGAGAAAATCTTACCTTAGGCAGATGAGACTGTGAACTTGGGCAAACGAGACCTTCTGTGCGACGAGAGCGATAGACCATAAACTTAGGCAGATGAGAGCTTCTGTGCAACGAGAGTGACAGACCGAGAGACTAGAGAAGGAAGCTAGGAACGGCACTATGCTGTGCAGCTGTGGAGACTAGAGATTGGAGAGTGGTGGAGCGAGAGATGTTGAGTTCAGTCAAGCACTCAAGCTCCTTCGCACAGTTGCACGTCGCATTGCCACTCACACTTGCACATAAGAGAGAAGGTGAAGATTAAGCATTAATTCGCAAATAGGAGGGAAGGGGATCATCGCACTTACATGCCGTTGATGGGATTTGGGAGATGATCCGACTTCATTCAAGCTTAAGAGCTCAATTAGGAGAAGAGATTGGAGAGGAAAGAAGAGCTCAGTCACCATTGCCTGTTGCTCACTCCCTAGTCGCTCTTGTTCTTTCCCCAATCTTTGACTCTCGGTCTCAACTAGGGAAATGGCAAATTAGCAATAGAAAAATTCTAACCTTAATCTTTTCCCTTTCTTTTTTTATCTGACTTGATCAATTCCCTCTCACTCTCAATAAGCTTGAACTTTAAACTAAAAAAATAATAATTAAAAAAAGCAGGTTGGGCTAAACGAGCAGGGCTGCATGACTTGTCCTCTACCCGGACTTGCCCGCACATTGCCCAACCTAAACATACACGGAACATTTCAAGCTCTTTTTTAGGCTGGGTTGAGCAAAAAATAACCGAGTTCAAGCAGGCATACCGGGTATCATGAACACCCCTAATCATATGTTGGAAACTTTGGAAAGTTAGGAACCATAGAATTTTTATTGACCAACAACACACTATTGATTCTTTCCTTGTACATGTTAGAATCTAAGTTGCTCATACCCTTAGAGTTTTCCCCGCTTTTAAAGTGTGCATTTGGTTTTTAATTTTTTAAAAGTCTATTTATTAAAGATTCATTTGGCAAAAATCAGTTTAGTGAAAGTCAGTTGATATAATAAAATTAGTATTTAGATACATTTTTTCAAAAATTAGTTTGAAAAATTAAAAACTATTTAGATTAATGATGTTTTGTACTATTGAAATGTATTTTTAAATATGCAATGATTAAAAAGAATATTAATTTATGATAATTGATAATTTTTGTTATACAAATATAATATATTAGAAATGTTTAAAAAATGTGAAAAAAATTAAAATAACATAAAATTCAAAATGTTAAATAATAAGAATACAAAATATATATTTTAATATTGAAAAAAATTATGTAATAAATAGTTACATGATTAATAGTTTAATCTATAATACATAATCTAATCTCTAATAAAATTACAAACCTTATTCATCTCTCTACCGGAAGTTAAGCTTAAAATTTCACTTATAATTCGTTATTATTATCATGAATGTTAATGATATTTTTATTCTTAAAATACCTAAAATCAGAATCAATTACAGATTTTTTTTAATATTGTCATTTTCCTGTAAAATTTAATATTAAATTAGTACACTGACTTGAGATATAAAAAAATTCAGGAGCCTTGTTTTCCAATTAGTTTGTTTTGGGGTCTTCAGTGAAAATTTCCCTCCTTTCTTTGTAATGAATGCATCTTTTGCTGGTCAAAGCAAAATAAAATAGAAAAGGCTGTGAGATATATCATATAATAAATTCAATAAAATATACTACTTATTTAAAATACAGAACGATATTTATAATTATAAGCAACCATATAACTCGCTCATTGTATTTTTTTTAAAAAAATTAGATACTATGTATTTTATGATTTTATATTTTTTATTATTTAGTTTATTACTAATATATAGACATACAAAAAGGGGGATCAATTTTTTTTATATACCCGTAACTTTACATTTTTTTGCCAGAGTTTATATAAATTCATGAGAAAATTATGTATAGGTCAATGTAAGACATTTATCTACAATAGGTCCTATGAATTTTAAAAAATAAAGCCAAATCTCTTGAACAAGTTTAATTGAAATTTTAGGTGAAAAAACATGCATGCCCTTACTAAAAAGAAAAAAAAACCAATAACATGAAGTAATATTTATCATTTATTTAAAACTGTAATTTTACAATTTATAGGTATACATTTTTTATTTACAAGTCATATACAATTGTAACTTAACACTTTATCAATAAAAATTCTTAATTCATAAGCCAGATTTTGTGTTTTATAAACAATAGACTAAAGTTACATTTACTTTTAACTTACACCTATAATTTTATAATTTATAAGTCATATTTTGTATTTTATAAATACACATGCATCCTTTTTTCGATATAATTAGATGTATTTTGATAAGGACAATATTGTTTTATCTGTGCTTCAACCGCAAATTACATTTAGATTTAAAGAGATTTAATTATAATTTTTAAATTTTATATAATTTATTTGTAAATAAGTCTTTCATATGAGGCCTTTACATAATTTTTCCTAGATTTATTCACTGAAATGTCAAAATCCGATGCCTCTGGAAATTATAGTTGCACATCTTTCGCGGACAAAAGATGGAATGGAATTGAGGCTTTTAGTGCCTCCCCCCACCAGGAAAAATACAAGGGGCAAAACCTGGCAATTAGAGAGCCACCAAGCTCTTTGATATTTCCCTCGCTAAACAGATTTTGATTATCAGGAGCTTTGGATTTTTTCCCCTCCTATTCATATAATCATATTGCGAACGAAATCATTTGCGTCTTCTATTTGCTAAACCCATATATTCTCATTTCTCCTCCTCCTTCTCTCTTTCTCTCTCTGTTATCCATGGAGAGAGCCGCTCTTCGTTCTTTATCTTCCTCTTCTAGATACTTCTGTCGCTCCTCTCCTTCCCTCCTCCTTTTCTCTCGCTCTTCACGTTCCTCTTCTTCAGCTCCATTTCAGTATCGTCCCTCGATTTCCTACCCTATCAGGCGTTCTGTGCTCCGCCGCCACTTCAGATTGGTCCCTGCAGCTCTACCGTCTTCATCACTTCATCTCCGGAAGCACTTCTCTTCCGTGTCTCCTCGTGCTGTTGCCTCGCCTCCATTCCCATCCACTCCAGGTATGCGGAACCTTCTTGCTCTTACTGTGATATTGATGTTACTTGTTTCGACGTTAACTTTGTGCTGTCAAAGTGGGTTTTGAATGGATTATTGTTTCTTTTTACTTGTATTTGCTGGTGAAGAATTCGCTGAAGTAAAGGATGAAGTTGCGGAAAAATTGGGTTTTGAGAAGGTTTCGGAAGAGTTCATTCCGGAATGCAAGTCAAAAGCAGTGCTTTTCAGGCATAAGAAGACCGGCGCTGAGGTCATGTCTGTTTCTAATGACGATGAGAATAAGGTGTTTGGCATCGTTTTCCGCACTCCCCCGTAAGTAAAACTTTAGTTCATGATCTGATGTAATTCTGCTTGAGCAAAACTGCATTCCCCAGATTCTCTATGCTGATAAAGGATATTTATTGGAGCTTAAATTATTTTCGTACCATGGGAAAAAAAGGTTGAAAGAAAGGTCCCAAGTTTTAAACTGTACAGAAAATTAAAATATGTGTCATTTGATCTTGGAAACAATTATACGGAATAGTGCACATGCATATCTGTAATAACAGGGGAGGATTTGCGATGGGCTCATCTTAGATATTGTGATAGACCTGCGTTTTCTGAATTTTGTTGTCAATTCAGAAGATTGTTGATCAATGCGTTTATCTACGGCATCTCTACTGCAATTGAGATTTAATATGTTCTATTGCTGGGTGGTTTTGATGCCTGTGTAACAAACTATGATGACGTCCGACTCTGGAGACATATTGTGAGTGTCAGCAATATGACTGATGCATAGAGGTATCTACACTAACAAGCATAACGATAGAATTATGAGGATTCTATCTAAGCACGTGTGGCTCTGCCAGCTTTCCTTAGAGTCAGTTTGTCAGTGATCATGTTAAGTACATACTGAACTTCCATGTTTCACTTACTGAACCCATGAAGCTTAACTAGATCAGTTCGTGAATAATGAAAAGATTATCCTCGTACAGGAGATGATCTACTTATATTTATGTAGAATAAAAGGGATGATAAGAAGTGGGCATGGAGTGAACATATAATTGTTTAGTTGTTTGGCTTTTCTGGTTTCCCCCTAGGTTAGGCAATAACAACATTTTTGCTTTTACTGCGGGGAGAGAGAGGGGGGATCCCCCCCCCCCTCAAAGCAACGATGTTTACTTCTTTAGCAACTGATGGATGCTGAATATTTTGTGAAATTCTTGAGTCTGCTTGTTAATTCAGGAAAGATTCCACCGGTATACCTCACATATTGGAGCATAGTGTATTATGCGGATCAAGAAAATATCCTTTAAAAGAACCATTTGTTGAACTATTAAAAGGAAGCTTGCACACTTTCCTGAATGCATTCACATATCCTGATAGGACATGTTACCCAGTTGCTTCCACAAATACCAAGGTAACAAGTCAATATACTGGTTGTTGAACTTTCAGCAGTTCAATTGTCAATCTTTTGCTTGAGCTAATGTGATAAGATTGTTATCTTTTTAAACAGGATTTTTATAATCTGGTCGATGTATACCTGGATGCAGTTTTCTTTCCCCGATGTGTGGAGGACTTTCAGACATTTCAACAGGAGGGTTGGCACTTTGAGCTTAATGACCCTTCAGAAGACATCAGTTATAAAGGTTGGATAAATATAGTCATTATCTATTTCAAGCTCTTAAGGCCTTCCAGCATTTTCCATGCATAATGCGTTGATATTTTGGGCATATTGAATGTTTTCATTCTCCCTACTCTTCTTTCTTCCCCTTTTCTTAATGTCAATCTTTTTATTATTCCAGGGGTTGTTTTTAACGAGATGAAGGGTGTCTATTCTCAACCTGATAATATACTAGGGCGGACTACTCAGCAGGCTAGTTCTCAATATCTTGCCCTTTCTTTCCACTATTTTTTAAACCTTACACTTCTTAATTGCCGTCTTTGGGTTATTGGAACATGTGTAACATTTACATAACTCAGAAAACTCAGCACAAAGCTTGACTGCCTAAACCTTCTCTTTACTTTGTTGGGAAATGTTGACTTGCTGGTTGCTAAATATTATCAAATAATATGATCTTAATTAGGATTTACTTTACACTGTTGGCTTTGAATTTTAAATTGTGTTGATTGCTGCATGTGAGATACAGCATCACTCACACTTTTGAATCAATAGACTGAATATCAAGTTCTTTCTAACTAGTTATGAGATGATTTATTGTGTTGTTGATAATTCAATATGTGCATATTCATTGCTATTATGTGTTACTGTGGTCCAGGCTCTTTTCCCTGACAATACCTACGGTGTTGATAGTGGAGGTGATCCCCAAGTGATTCCCAAATTGACTTTTGAAGAATTCAAGGTATGTTTTGAAAATGTCTAAAAATATGTTGTATTTTACAGAAGTAGCACTAAATTTCACTGGGATATATGGTTTGGCTGTCTTATGTGTCAGGACTATCTCCAAATCTTAAATTATTAGAAACAAGCCCAAAAATGTTTTAATTTATATTTTTAACACGCCTCGTGTAAAAATCTTTTGGGCTTGAAGAAGATAAAGCATATTTTCTATCTTATGCAGGAATTTTTCTTTCATCGGAAAAGTGGGAGTGGCAAGGATTTAACTATTGACCACAAGCTCTTGAGCAGTTGGTCAAAAGGGTTTTTAATGTCTAGCTGTTTCAAAAACTTAAGCTGTTGAGAATGACATTACTTATCATTATTTTTTTCCCCGGCAAATATTTCAGTTTTAGGCAAGTGTTTGTAGGAGGACTGAGAAAATAATATAATTTATTGATTTGTTCCAGAAATATGTCTATCTTCTCTGCTTTGGTTTTACAGTGTCCTTTTAGGCCCAGTAGCTTTGCAGTTAACTGTAGTGATTAAAAATAACTCACTTTTCTTTTAACTACTATAAGTGACCGTTTTTGTTTTGAACTTTATTCATAGGAATTTCATGGCAAATATTACCATCCTAGCAATGCCCGAATCTGGTTCTATGGAGATGATGATCCAAATGAGCGCCTCCGCATTCTGAGTGGTAATAATTATAGTAATAAACTCACTGTTTTGATTAGAGTGCTGACAATTAAGGGTGGTGGCTTTGATGTAAAACCATTTAAGCTCAAGCACAAGTTTTTGAGTAAATTAAATTAATGACTGACTGACCACTGAATTATTTGGCAGCCCGATTCACATCTGTGAATACTTTACCCCTTCTATGTTGTAGCAACAATCTGGGTAATGGTGGATGATCTTTCAGGGGTGATGACTTATGAGGGACGCTCCTTGATGGAAAAAACCTTAGCTAAGAAATTTAGTACCCTCTTCCTCTTCCTTTTGTTCTAAGCTTTTAGGCAAAGAGCAAGTAGGCTTTCTGTAGTTGTACCAGGAAAGGGCATTTAAAAGGCTAGTAGCTGTCTCTTAAGTGGTGCTTGATCTTAAATATTATGGTTTATTGCAAGCTATGGTATGAGGTCCAATGGCTAAGAAAATTTGGTATTCATAATATCTGTATTTGGTATGATAATAGATGGTATCTTACATTTCAGTAATGGAAGACATGAATGTTTTGTTGAGCATCTAAATCAATCTTATTTCCTTCTTGAAGTTTCTAATTTACTCTTTTTAATTTTTATGTACTACATCCTATAAATCTTATTATATTTTTGTTTTGATTAGAAATATAATTAAAAAAAATTAAAAATTTCACTTATAGTTTTTCTCCTCATTCATTCATGTAGAAAATAAAGTATAATATTATTGTCATTTTAAGATTTATTTATTATATTTTATGCGGTTATAATTTTTTTTATGAATAAATGTTGTTTTGAAGTAATTACCATTAAATGTAAGGGCAACTTTGGTATCATTGGAAAAAAAAAAAATCATTTCACTTCGTGATATGAGGTGACAATATTTTGGCCATTCAATAACACACATTGTAACATCAGCTTAGCGTTGTGTTATTTCAGATATCACCTTATTTATCTATCATCACATAACAACATGCCGAATACTTTTATCCAATATTAGCATCCAAGATACCTTGGAACGTGAGATTACTGGATCAAAATACCAGTTTACCAAATGCCTCCCTTGTTTCTTTCTCAAGAACAAAGAAAATGAATATGTGACAGAATCTGAAGAGCTGATGAATTTGATTGTGTAGAATTGATCTCCTTATGATGTGATGCATATGTCTAAAATTGATTGTTGATTATGTCATGCATAATTGTCATAAAATTTGGTCCTTAACCCCATAATTGTCATGAACTCAATTAATCTCGAGGCTTTGGAGCTCAGAATACATGACAAGTAACAAGTTCCTTTTTCACACTCCTTAAGGATTTAAGACCTTTATGATCCTTAGTAATCAGGGTTGACTTGTTGAATTTCTCTGTTTATTTGTAAGGCCTGCCTATTTTGTCACTGCTAACTTGGTTGTGAAGTAAAACGATATTACTGGTATGATTGTCTTGTGTTCCTATTTATGCCTTATATTTAACTCTAATATAAAGACCTGTGAGTTGCAGAAATAAGTAACTCTGTCACTTATTCTTTGTGCAGAGTATTTAGATATGTTTAGTGCGAGTTCTGCACCAATTGAATCAAAAATAGAACCCCAAAAACTCTTCTCAAAGCCAGTTCGGATAGTTCAGAAATATCCTGCTGGTGAAGGTGATTTAAAGAAAAAGCATATGGTCTGCCTTAACTGGCTGCTCTCTGATGAGCCTCTAGACTTGAAAACTGAGCTTACCCTTGGATTTCTGGATCATCTTATGTTGGGTACTCCTGCTTCACCATTGAGGAAAATTTTGCTAGAAAGTGGACTTGGGGATGCCATTGTTGGAGGAGGAGTTGAAGATGAGCTACTTCAGCCTCAATTCAGCATTGGACTAAAGGGTGTTTCTGAAAGTGACATTCATAAGGTAGAAGAATTGGTCATAACTACGCTTAGAAAGTTATCAGAGGAGGGTTTTGACACAGATGCCGTGGAGGCTTCCATGAATACAATTGAATTTTCTCTCAGGGAGAACAACACTGGGTCATTCCCCCGTGGCCTATCCCTCATGCTTCGGTCTATTGTAAGATGCGCTAAATTTTTCATATTGTTCATTGCTAATTTTGCATTTCTGCTGATTGAGATTGTGAATGTTTTGGCTTTTGATAATGTAGGGCAAATGGATTTATGATTTGAATCCCTTTGAACCATTGAAGTATGAGAAACCACTGCAAGATCTAAAATCTAGAATAGAAAAGGAGGGAACTAAAGCAGTTTTCTCTCCTCTAATTGAGAGGTTCATTTTGAACAACCCTCATCAAGTTACTGTAGAGATGCAGGTACTCATTCACGTATTCTAGCATTAATTCGCTTGTGGTTTTTTTTTTTTTTGTTATTGAATATGTTACTTATTGATGGGTGTACTTTATCAGCCTGATCCTGAAAAGGCAGCCCGTGATGAAGCATCTGAGAAAGAGATCTTAAGTAAAGTTAAAGCTAGCATGACAGATGAGGATCTTGCAGAGCTGGCACGTGCTACTCAAGAGCTTCGTCTTAAGCAGGAAACTCCTGACCCACCGGAGGCTTTGAAAGTTGTCCCATGTCTATCTCTACAAGATATTCCTAAAGAACCTATTCGGATCCCCACTGAGGTTAGCATTACCATTCCTCTTGAATTAGAATTTTCTTCTGACCAGTGCTGTGCAGAGATTGACAGGCACATGTTTGCTCGATGTAGGTTGGTAATATCAATGGAGTTGAAATGCTGCAGCATGATCTCTTCACCAATGATGTTCTGTACACAGAAATAGTCTTCAATATGAGTTCATTAAAGCAAGAGCTTCTTCCTTTGGTCCCTTTATTCTGGTAATTAACCTCTAGAAGCTGTTTTCCATTTTATTTTTCTTTATCTATAGTACTTAATATTTTCTTCTATTATGAGCGTTTTGATATGCCTCTTAAATTGTAGGTATCATCTTGATTTTGACATTTCTAATATCTCCTGGCTGCATATAGGATTCATATTAACTCTCTTTGTTACTTTTCTCGTAATCTTGGCAGTCAATCATTGCTGGAGATGGGCACAAAGGATTTAACTTTTGTCCAACTGAATCAATTAATTGGGAGGAAAACAGGAGGAATATCGGTTTATCCTTTCACATCATCAGTGCGGGGCAAGGAAGATCCATGTTGTAATATAATTGTTCGAGGCAAAGCAATGGCTGGACGTGCTGGAGACCTTTATGATTTGGTATTTTTGTTGTTTTGGAACCTCGTTGCCTGGGTTTCATGTTCCACTTCAACACTCAATAACTAGCCTAAAATTATTTCTTCACAATATGTGAAGTTTAATTTCATGCATTCTACTTTTTTAGGTTAATCGTGTTATTCAAGACGTCCAATTCACAGACCAACAGCGTTTCAAACAATTTGTTTGTCAGAGCAGAGCAAGGATGGAGGTATTTGTTAAATAAGAGGATGAAAAGGATCAAAATACAATGCGTTAAACCTATACATAGATTATTTATTGAGTCTAGTTTTTATTTTCAGAATCGGTTAAGAGGGGGTGGTCATGGAATAGCTGCTTCAAGGATGGATGCAAAACTAAATGCTGCTGGCTGGATGTCTGAAAATATGGGTGGTCTCAGGTTAGAATGTGGGATGCTACTTTGGTGATGGATTAATAATCTGTTCATATTCATTGTATCCATTTCTGTTATCTGAATGTTTTTAATTATAGATCATGCTTAGATATGCTTTAGTTCTATCATTGTAATTTTCATTATTAGCTTTATTAATCTACTTAAACTGCTTAATCTGGATTTTGGTAAATAAAAGTTCCATGTATAAGTATTGTTGATTCTTTCTGATTCTGTTCTATACTTCTAGCTACCTTGAATTCCTCCGAACTCTTGAAGAGAAGGTTGATCAAGATTGGGCTGATATTTCATCATCTCTTGAGGAGATTCGCAAGTCCATATTTTCCAAGCAAGGTTGCTTGATAAATATGACTGCTGATGGGAAAAATCTTGCTAATACAGAAAAATATGTGGACAAATTTGTTGATTTGCTTCCCACTAGCTCTCCTAATGAAACAACTAATTGGCATGCTCGGCTCCCTTTGGCAAATGAAGCTATTGTGATACCTACTCAGGTAAAGATAGATCTCCCTCTAGCCATCCCTTGCTTGTGTTTCTTAATATTTGAACTTTTCATTGTGCAGGTTAATTATGTTGGAAAAGCGGCCAGCATTTATGACTCTGGTTATGAGCTTCATGGCAGTGCTTATGTCATTTCAAAATACATTAGCAATACATGGTTGTGGGATCGTGTAAGAGTTAGTGGTGGGGCTTATGGAGGATTTTGTGATTTTGATACTCATTCAGGTAAACACGTGTTGCTTATAGGCATAATTTTACGGTTTCTCTTCTAGACTCTTACCTGTGTATTCTTTCAGGGGTGTTCTCCTTCTTATCTTACCGTGATCCCAACTTGCTTAAGACGCTTGATGTATATGATGGAACTGGAGACTTTTTACGGGAACTAGAAATGGATGGTGATGCTTTAACAAAAGCCATAATAGGGACCATTGGGGATGTCGATGCATACCAACTTCCTGATGCCAAAGGCTATAGTAGGTATGTATATCACATATTTTGCTGTCTCTGCAGTTTTCTCCAATTATTCTTTCATACATGATTTGTGTTGAATGAAGGTCTAGTGGGTAGAGTTGGAAACATCATAGCTAGATGAAAAGCCACAATTGAGAATGCATGATAAAAACTTCTTGTTTTGGATTATTTACAATTCCCATCTCTTATAGTGTTCTCTAATGATAAACTAAGTCCTCCTTCAAGCCCATTATTGTCTCGTGCCTTTCTGAGGCCACTTGACCAGCTCAGTAACGGATTAGAGAGAGGCTGTTCAAAGTCTTTTGGCACATCTCATTCCTGTTATTTCTGACACATAATCTTGTTCAACGGAGTTCTGATAGGATCAACCTCGATCTTCCCTCAAAATGCCTTTTAATTTTTTTGAAAAGCAAAATGCAGAGGAATTTGGCCCTTGAATTTTGACTGCCATTCAAGAAGAATGATTGTGTTCAATTTTCCCCCTCGCTGACTGAAAGCACGAGTGCTGATTTAAGATGCTCCCGACGAGCACTTGTTGCTTCTTTTCTTAATACAAATACAAGTTACATGCGCTTCCTTTACATTTATATTGCAGCATGCTGCGGTACTTACTCGGCATCACAGAAGAAGAAAGGCAAAGAAGACGTGAAGAGATATTATCTACTAGGTAAAGATTTTGATTGGTGTCTGCTCTTACTTTCCTGTTTTTGTAGTGAACTTATTTCTGCTGATTTTAATTGCTATTCATGACGTGAACTTCGTTCCTTTGGATATTATTTGCTTAGAAACGTTCTATCAGTGCTTCTGAAATGAATTTCTGATTCCTGTACTCAAGTTATGTTGCTTATAGACCCTAAATCTCATAATAGTTGGCCTTCGATCATGTGATATCTCGTTAGAGGGAATGCTCAATGCTCCCCTAATTATCCTTGAATGCTACTTTTGAAAGAAGACCTAACAATCAAAGATAAAAAGGTATCCCTGTACTGAAGTTTTGTGCCATGTCTCACTTTCATGTGTCTTGTACAGCTTGAAGGACTTCAAAGAATTTGTGGGTGCAATGGAAGCGGTTAAAGATAAAGGCGTTGTGGTTGCAGTGGCATCTCCAGAGGATGTAGATGCTGCTAATAAGGACAATTCCTACAATTTTCAAGTGAAGAGAGCCCTTTAAACACGTTAGGATATACAGAATGACGTTTGATTTATAGCAGCAACTAATGAGCCATTCCTTCCATGTTTAAGTCCTATATTTAGCACTTGAATCGTTGCTAATAAAAATTCCTTTTCTTCCTCTTTGTTCTGGTCTCTTCTTGAAATCTAGTGGTCATCTTGTTTCTTTTTGGGTGATTAATTATTAATAACAAAATCTGTTCACGTTATCAAGCAGGTAGCGTTATGGCTTTTGTAGGACTAATTTTAGGAATAATTCTTTCTCCAATAATATTACGACATGTATAAAAGATTCGTTCGATGATCTCTAATGTTATGTTGAGTTGTGAAAATTATATAGTTATCTATGAAGATTAAATATTTGTTATGTTGTTATTGAAAGATCATACATTTATATATCTTAATTGGAGAACTTGGTTTCAAAAAGGATCAGTCAAGCATTGTCAAAGCCAATCCTCTTCTCAGACAATCCTAAAATCATACTTTTCAACATCCCATTTGGCACGTTTTACAAGATAAGATGCTGGGAGCTATGTTGATTCAAACTATCAAAAACAAACAAGCAAATGAGATTCTTGGTAAGAAGGAAAATGTTTTCTTAAAAAAATAAAAAAAAAGTATTTATCTCATTTTCTTTTTAAGCATATCTTTCATTTATTTTTTTAGAAAATATTTTTTCATGTACCAAACATACTGAAATGTTATTCTAATTCTGACAATGATGATAGAAAGAAATGCAGAACTAAATTTCACAACAGTAAACCTATCGTCTTTATAAGTGATAACTACATGTGAACTAGTGCTCCTGCTCCATACCCATTTTTGCAGAGCAGTTACTCAACATTTGAAATTCATGTCTCGGAGTAACTCTGCCACACTGGAACGCAAATAATTTGTTCCTTTTTTTTTTTGTCGGCCTGAGAGTTATTTCAATTCCCCAAAGCTTGGAAAAATGTTAGAAAATACTCCATTCAATCTCAAATACATGGTATTGGTACTTACCATATATAGACCAACAAAATTGGTTGAATGGCAATGGCTTACGTTGGGAGCTGTTAATCCATAAATTAGCTTCAACCAATTCTATTCCTTCAGAGTTCTGACCACTATCAGTTGTACCAAGAGGATGGGATCAGCTCTACAGACCTTCTACAATGGTGGTTGCTCAAGGGAAGTTTTTGTATATTATTTATATAATCCACTTCATTTTATATTAAGTTTTTCAGTGAATTACAAATATCAATTAAAAATAATTTGGAATCTTAATTTATCCAATATATATATATAAACTTTTAAAAATACCAAGGAGAAAGAAAGATATCTACAGTAAATGATAAAATAATAAGGGATAGTTTTCAAATAAATTTTATTACTGAATTATTATTATTTTTAAAACATTTTATTTTATGGAATATCAAATCACTTCAAAAAATATTTTATAAAACGTAAATTTTGCAAAAGTAATGCCACTTGCCCGAGTTTTTCTTATCTGCAACGCACACACACCCCTCTATATGAATTAAAACAATCTTACATACCCATTTCTTTTTTAGTTCAGAGTGATCCAGACTGGACTTATTTTTCGATTGAAGCTAGGATATTCTTGAACTTCTTGTCGTTGGATGACGTTGTCTCGTGGATTTAGCACATTTAAAATTAATTTTTGTTTATTGTGTATCTTTTTTTAAAAAAAAAAAGGTTAGAGCCAACAGAATAAACAAGTTATTCGTATTATATATTTTCTTTTTGCCAGCAAGTTATTTATATTATATCAATCAAACCAATTCCTGACAATTACATGTGCACTTTTTTTATGTTATTTATGGAATAAAAAAGTGTGCAAGCTCATTCATTGCTTCTGCTGTGAGAAGTAAAGATACTTTCACAAAAAATTTCAATCACAAATGGGTGAGATTTGAATCAATGTATTCTTAAAAAATGTTAGATACAACCTACATTAATAAATGTGTCTTAAATAACTATTAATGATATATTCAAAAAATCAGTTGTGCAACCGAAGTGATTTTTTATTACATGAATTTACAGTTGATCTTAGTGAATGTGCCAGCTAAACTCCTTTTATATCTTTCAGTATTATTTTTTTAAATAAAATGCATATGTTTGCTTAGCTGTAATATCAGGTAAAATTTTTAGAGTTTTCTGTATTTTTTTTATCAACTTATTTTAAAGTATTTTTTATATTTTAAATATATGATCATTTTTCAAGAAAAAAATTCTCATCATATTTTTTACAAAATTTGAAAGCCAAATAATCAAATTTTTGAACCGCAATAAAGAGCTAGAAAAAGCGGCGTCCACCTTAAATGGGAGCACTTTTTTGGTGAAAAATTATAATAGAATTAATATCCTGTGTTAGAAATTTAAATGTTACTTATAGTCCACTTCTTTCTTCACGTGATACGAATAAGTTTAACAATTAATGAGAAGGTGAATAATTTGAAATTTCTAAATATATGTTCAGAATTTTATTTTTTTCGTGAGAGCTTTCAATAATTGAGCTTCACAGTACTCAAATTTAATTCGGTGGATAGTCATGTAAAAAAATTTAAGTTTGAAGCGGAAATAAAAAAAATTATTTAAAAAAGGCACGTCCCACTTCTTTCACTTTTTAATAATTCCATCCAAAGAAATAAGCAATCAAAAGGAGTCAAATAAAATAAGTGGTTGGGTTAGGAGCAAAGATAAAGTGCGCCGACCAGAATTATAAATAAGTACACTATGACATACAAAACTACAATAACAACTATATTCAATCAGAGTATTGAAGCTGGCCTTTTCTGTTACCTTTGCAGCATCGACTATTAAAGCTAGTCAGATTTTTTTTTTTTTAAGGATCAATTTCATTAAAATGTACTCAAATGTTTTTTGTTACATATAAGAGAAAGTTTTGAAAATAACTTCAGAATGAAGTCACTTTTTAACACACTATTATTTAAAATTAGCATGATTATTTGATATGATACCTTATCTCCATTACACATAGCACGACAAACAAACATATTGAACATGGATTGTCAAATAGTTTTAAGGGGCTTATAAAGTATTGAATTGACATTAAAAATAAAATAAATAGGAGCACATATGTGGCCAAAAAAAAAAACTACACCATTGCACATTTTCTAAAATGTCAGTTTTTTTTTTTTCCCTCGTGTGTGTTGTGGGGCTACTAAGCATATTCATGTAATCCAAAATCGAAATGATCTTATACTTTTTTTGGCGTATATTAATTTAATTTTTATTTTAAAGTAAATTTTAAAAACAAAAGGATATCATGCGTAATTTCGAAAAAAATATGAATAACTTGTTGAGAAATATATAATTAAGGCTCCAGGTAATTGGTTTTAAGTTTTAACATCTCCGTATTTTATGTGCATTTGGAGAGAAGTCAACCCTAGCCCATAAGATAGTAGATGTTTTTATGTGAAAAGTTGGGGAATGGCTTATCTTTTTTTGAACATTTTCTTTTTGCGTTCAACAGATAGAGCCATGTTAGCTTGTTCCTAAATATAAAACGAATTTTAAAACTTTTTTTTGTCTTTGATATAACACAAAATTAAAATAATTACTAACATTTTTTAATTTTACTTATTATTTATCTGTCATCGTTTTAATTCATGGTCAACAATTTATTATGATTATTAATTATAAAGAAAAAAATAAAAAATTACATTATTTTTAAAAATAATTTTAAAGATATAACTATGATTTTTTTAATAAATACAAAATTAATTAACTTTACGTTATATTAAAAACTGGAAAACACAAGTACTAATTGAATTTTTCACTCACTCCATTCACCCTCGTTGAGAATATAATATGTATCCAATATAAAATTTCTTGAGATTCACGACATGTTTGTTTTTTTTTTTTTTCAATGATTTTCAACTTTTAAAAATAATAATAATGCTGTGCTCCTGTTTAATGTACTCTTAGCCAACTTTCTATTTGTGGATTTGTTTTCTGGGTTACAGAGAAGCTACCAGATCGTGAAATAAAAAGTGACAAAAGTGTTCCAATCAAAAAAAAAAAAAAAGTGATAAAAGCGTTACCAACTCAAACTAACTTGACTGATAATGGGCTCTCATCCTTTAAGAGAGTGGTAATAAGTTTGATTATCGATCATTACATATGAACCAAATCTAGTTGAAAGAAGTTTATTATCTGCATTCAGTATTTCAAAAAAATATTAGTCTGTTATATATATTAGCGAAGAATACTCACAGTCAATTAACGATTAAAATTTAAAATAAAAAATAAAAGAGAGTGAACGTAGAATTAAGATAGGGATTTTATTAAAAAAAAAAAGAGTTGATTTTAACAAGAACAAATTTTATCTGACTACATGAATTGCATTATATCATTATACTCTATCATTATTAAGTTTTTATTAATGTTATTAATTAAAGGATCTCGGTTAATAACTTTTATAAATATTCTCTTTAATATTATCTATTCCTTTTTATAGGATTCAAAATTATTCACTTCACTCTCATCGCCTGTGGCTCCTAAGGTATTATCTGTATATGTCCAAACCGCCTTAAATGATTTTTTATAATTTTTCTCTCAACAAACGCTATGCTCGTTGTTTCTCATATATGTTCATTTTAGATACTGCAACTTTATGCTCTTGCTATCTATTTAAAACCTAACATTAATTATTGTACAATGTAGTTAGTCTTATAGCAATTTGATAAAAACATTTTTTTGAGTTTATTAAGTACCTTTTGATCTCAAATAACTTATTTAATATTTTTTTCAATTAAACCACCCAGCTTGTTTCATATATACAGCATCTTTGTCAATTTTTTCATGCTAAATAATAGCTTTCAACATATAAACTTTTTCACTTGATATATAATCTAATCTCTTAATTTCACTTTTAAATTACTATTAATTAATTTCTTATCAAAATTACAATATAAATATTCTATCTTACTTTTATTCAGGCAAAAACATTTTGACTCTATTGCCATCCTTCATAACTCAAGCTTATAGTTAGTATCTTTTTTTATTTTTATAATAAAAACTATATCATTCATCAAAAGCATGCATTTAAAGATTTTTCTTTTTAAATATGTTAGTCAAAATATATAGGACTAGATTAAATAAATAAAGATTCAAAGATAATTTTTAATTTAGTCTAATCGATTTTTAATTTAGTCTAATCTTTATAAAAAAGTCTTTCATTTCACTATCAAGCCTTCTATATATGTAAAAAAAAAAATAATAAGGATGGCACGTATGCACGTTAAGTTTATTCATAATTATAAAAGCTCAGCCCAGATGTCAATTTGATTTGGGACTCTTCGTCAGTTCTAATTTTGAGTTTTATTGTAAACGTCCTAAAATTATCTTGATGTCAGTATATTGAAGTTGACATTAGAGAGATAGGAAATTTTACCTTTAACAATTATTTTGATGATCTTCTATCTATCCATCCGTCCATCCATCCATCTATCTATCTATACTTTCAAACCTTGTTAGCGTATTTTTTATTCTCAAATCTTAGTGAATGAAACTTAATTGATAAATTAAATTTATTATCACATTTTCATGCGAAATCTGATTGGTTAATTAAATTTATTATCACATTTTTACCTTATTGGTCAAATAAATTTATTATTATCACATTTTTATCTTATTGATCAAATTGGTCAATTAATTAAGATCATTTTTACCTCACTCCTAATGGCTAATGCTTTGGTAATTGCACTTCTTCAATTTTCCTCGCAGGTAAGAGAATGATGATTTCCAATATTTAGAAATATCTGCTGTAGCATTTCTCATATATTTTTATTTGTTCGTGATGATAAGCTTATCAGTCTCTCACGTAAGTTATATAAATTTTCCTTAAATAAAAAATAAATTATTAAATAATATTACATACTCCGTCCATTTTTAAATATAAGAATTTTTTTAAATTGGATATTAAAAATATAAGGGGAGAAAATAAAAATAAAAACTCTTTGAGAATGATAAAGTTTGATTCACTTCCTCCTACTCCTCTTATAAATATATATTTTTAAATATACTATTTTATTCCTAATGATAATAACAATAAATTATAACTAAAGGTTAATAATATGAATATATCATGCTTCTTTACTCACAATCTCAATTATAAAATTATAAATTTTCATTGATCTATACTTTTTTGGCCAAGGATTTATGCTTGCTTTATAAATCAGCAGATGCTCCACTAAATATAATTATCGTTCATCAAGATTTATTCATATCTAAAAATTATAATTCAATAACTGATTAATTTTTTATCCGTCAATACAATTTTTAAAATTTCATCAACCTAGCCTTAATAAATATAAAAAGATGGAGTACATTTCTCCATCTAGATATATTCTCTCAAAAAAACTGAATTCGATATGTTATCAAAGTTGTTATTAAAATTAAATTTTAAAGTTTATACCATTTATTTTTACAATCAATATCTAAGAATGTTATATTTTTAAATATACATATATTTGAAATTTTAAGGGGATACAAATAAAATTTTCTGTTGGGAAGAAAAGGGGAAAGTATATTTAATAATCTTATTTAATAATATTAAATTATTTATCAAAATTATAAAAAATTAAAAATCTTTGACAATGATAAATTTCCCTTCACTAATTAATTCAATAACTAATTAATTTTTTCCACTGCAAATACAAATTTTAAAACTCCATCAACTAACTCTTAATAAATTTAAAAAGATATATTCGTCCATCTAAATATCATATTCTCCTAGTCTTCCATTATATTTTCTATTGATTTGTTAATTTACACATATTATTAGTAAAAATATTTTTGATGCTTTATCTTTTTTTATCATACAAATGTATTTTTGGCGATGTCTTATCATATAAATTTATTATTAAAAGTTATATTTAAATATAATATAATTATATCAATCATTTCTTGATGTTCGCACAACACATGATTTTTTTTTATTAATTTATTGCACAGTCAACTAATGTATTCGTACTTATTGTTCCTTACGCGTCCCAGAGTTACTTATTTATTGATTTCGAGTGGATAATGATAAACCTTCGCTCCTCGCATTGGAGTGTACTTAGGAAATTTTAGTCATATTGACATAACCATGGTCCATGGGATCAAGTTACAAAGTTGGAGCAAACTGAGAGTGGATAAATCTAATAAATACTGTTACTATTTTTCACAACTGATCGTTGCTATATATGCTAATAACTAGTTTTTTTGTTTAATTAATAATTGTCTTGATCAATCAAATTAATTTTTCCTAAAAAGAACAATTAATAAATATATACAACTATTAATTAAACCACATCTCTATGAAAAATAAAACCCCCATTTGTTAAATTTAAATTATGTGAGTTGCTTAAATTAACTCATTTAATGAGTAACTCAATTGTAATTATCGAATTGTATCAATATTTCAATATTATCAAGATACTACATTTTTATAAAAAAGAATTGAAAATAATTCTCACAATCAAAATATTTTTTACTTTTTACGAACATTATTCCCTTTGAAAGATAGAAAATCTTTAGTATGTTACGAATATTATGAATAAAAATTCCTAACAATCATTTAATTAAATCAAACAATTATTATTATGTTACTTAAAATACTCATTAAATGAATGGATCCTGGTTGCTGATCCCAATTAGAGTGGAGAAGCTATCCCGCATGTCCTCCGCAATGAAGATGGGTCCGCATGGAGGAGTGGTGGATTGGACCATTGGCATGGGGCGCATCCAACAAACGAATGGATTTATCTATTTTTGTTGAAATGTGTGCCCATTTTTTTTATAATAAGTCTAATAAAAAAACAAGATTAAAGAAAAAATGTTTCCATAGGGATTTATGCTTAACTTCTGACTTACACAATATTTCAAAAATACCAACTATCTCCATATAATAATATTCAATGACATTAACGGTAAATTGAATAATTTTGACGAAGGTTGAAAAGTAATTCTATCCTAAAGAAATAATTGATATTCTAAATTTTCTGTTGACACAATATTTTGAATTATTAATATATTTCAATTAAAAGAAGATCTAACAATCAATTGTAATTTTGAATTGAGGAGTGTTTAATAATTTTACTTCATATTTTATTGAAAACCTCGTTATTATTTAATTAAAGCTTGTAGTAATAAAAGTGCATCCAATAAAAAAAAATTGTTCTTGCCTATGCAATAGAAAACAAAAGTATACAATAACAATAACATTTATCTCGTTAGGTGGGTTCAATTGGTGTATGAATTACACAATATTATTATACTCTATCATCAATTAAGATTTTAATAATATTATTAATTAAGAGATATCGTTTAATAATTTTTATAAGTATTCTCTTTAATCTTTTTTATCTCTTTTTACAGAACACGAGATTATTCATTTTAATTTTCTTGTCGGTGCTTCTCACAGCCTTCTCTATATATATCCAAAATTTGAAGCTTTATTTCTATAAAATTTACAATGAAACTTAAACCTATATTATCCATGATTTGGTTATTTTAACGATTTTGCTGCTTTGTTAAGCACGAATTTAAACTATTACTGACAATGATTAATGATTACTGTGTCACATTTATCCTCGCCCCAAGAGCAACCTTAATCTCAAATTAATGGTCATGAGATGGAGTATGGAGATACTCTTATTGCATTTTAAGAAGTTGAGTTATTAAATTTAATTGTTGGCAAGAAAAGTTATTAAATTTAATTTACCCATTAACAATTTTCCTTTAAAGCTATAAAGTTTTAGAACAGAACGGCCAAATCAGGACGATATCCTTATGGCATCATTTGATTTAATTCGAAGATTCTATTTGTTCACACAATACTCATGTCACAATCTTTTTTCCGCTACAACCGCCATGCTTCCATGTCCGTATGTGCTTTTTTATTTTCATTTTTTCCTTACTTAATTGATTCATTTAAAAAATTAAAGATAAAAGCATTCAAAACGATCGAGTTAAACAAAAACTAGAATCTTCCTTCAATATATGTATGTATCTATCTATCAATTAATTTCAATTTCAATCATGCCATAACACACCAAAATAAAAAAAAGAGTTTGACATAAGCCAAATATTTCAAATCATTGCTTATTATTCTGTGCCCAACGAAAACTTTTCTTTGATGATAGAATAAAATAAAAAAAATGGGCGAGTTAGCTTTCAAATACTTATTTTCAAATTTTAAAAAATACTTATAACTCACTCATTAACAAAGTTATTACAGTAAGATTTAAACCCATAATTTTATAAATTACAAGTCAAATACTTGCCAATGAAATTAACTACTATTGATAAGAAAACTTTTTTCTTTTTGGTGTTTGAATCATAGCACCGGATATAACTCCTTTTGGGAAAAAAAAAATACTCTCTTTATTAAAAAATACAAGATATTTTTTACAAAGTTATATGTTAAAAATATAAGGTATTTTTAATTTTTTAAGATGTAATCATTGTCTTTTTTCTAAAAGTAATTCTATTAAATAAATTACTTTATATTTATTTTAAAATAAAATAATCTAATAAATAGAGATAAATATAAAAAGATAAAGTAAATTTGAAAGCGTGCATGCATGGTACTCTCGTGCGTAATAACTATTCACGTGGGCTCATGCGTGATATGCGGCATAACTAAAGCACGTGACTGTAGGGATTTAGATATTATTATTTTAATTGTAAATATCGTGAGATCACAGGAGATATCTTAGGCAGAACATACGCGAGGATTACGATCGCGTCTCTCTGTATATATGCTTGCCGTGTGCAGCTTATGCTTTGAATAAAAAATATTCCTCCATTAACAAAATCTTCATGGTATCAGAGCTGAGGTCCTGAATACCTTGTTTGTGTTCAACCATGATTGAAACTGATGAAGCCAAGAGTGGTGCCGATGGGAAGAACAGTAGCGACACATCGTCTCCTTATTACTTACACCCATCTGATAACCCAGGGCAAGTTTATGTCAGTGAACTGCTTAATGAAGGCAACTATGCGGAGTGGGTGAACGACATGGCGAACGCTCTCTTCGCTAAGAACAAAATAGGATTTGTTGATGGCACATTGTCAATGCCGTCTGTCGACTCGTCGGAACTCAGTGCGTGGATGCGTTGCAACGCAATGGTGAAGGGATGGTTGAAGAGTTCGATGGACAAGGATGTTCGCATTAGCGTACGTTACGCTAAGAGTGCTCGTGAGATATGGACAGATCTCGAGGAGCGATTCGGAAAAGGTAATGCGCCTCGCGTATATGAACTCCGAAGGCAGGTAGCAATGATGCGGCAGGATCGATCTTCAGCACCCACTTACTACACCAAGCTGAAAAGCTTGTGGGATGAAATAGAGACGATCATGCCGATGCCTAAGTGCGAGTGTGGTAAATGCACGTGTGATATTGAAAAGCAGCTTGTTGAAATGAAGGAACGAGATCGCTTGTACGAGTTTCTCATGGGACTAGATGAGGCATCCAACACCATTAAAACTCAGATTCTTAGTATGAAACCCACACCAAGGCTGGGACAAGCATACCACCTGGTTGCAGAGGATGAACAACAAAGGCAAGTTTCAGCTATGCAGAGGCCTGTGATCGAAAGTGCGGCGTTTCAAGTGCGTACTGATAAAGTACCCAGAGATGGAAAAAGGGAAAAGCCTAAATGCAATCATTGCCAAAAGTTAGGACATACAGAAGATCGATGTTACGAGTTGATTGGGTTCCCTGAGGATTGGAAGAAAGGGAGTCGTGACAAACGAGAAAGACGGACAAACTGGGGTGAGAAAAAGGGTATGCCACGTGCTGCACAGGTGAGCATGACTGAGAGTCCTATTCCAGGATTGACAACTGATCAATATGAACGCCTTCTACAATGCATCAACCAAGAAATAGATGTCAATAAGGTTGAAAGTGGACCGCGAGCCAACATGGCAGGTATGGTGAATTCTAATAATAGCTGGGTGATTGACACAGGGGCAACCGACCACATAGTTTGCAACCCAACGTTGTTGCATAACATTTCAAAGGCTTTAAATCAGCCTCCAGTGCAAATTCCTAATGGAGATAGTGTGCAAGTGGCAGGCATTGGGCAGGCTACAATAAATGATCATCTACAGCTAGACAAAGTTTTATATATCCCAGATTTTAAATGCAATTTGTTGTCTATAATGAAGCTGCTAAAACAATATGATTATATGGTGATTCTTGTGCGTAATATTTGTCTTATCCAGGACTACAGATCGAGGACCCTGATTGGAGTGGCTAGAGAACGGGATGGGCTATATATGTTTGAGTCGAAAATGTCACAAAAGGCAGCCACGCATGTGCGAAGTGTGATGAATGTGCGAAACACAGTGGATCTGCAGGTTTGGCATCATCGACTCGGGCACCCTCCTGAAGACAAAATGAAGAAAATGAGTCTACTCTCAAATGCTTTCAATAATGAGCTCTTGGCACACTGTGATTCTTGTTTAAGAGCAAAACAGACCCATCTTGTATTTCCTTCTAGTACAATAAAAACCTCTTCTTGTTTTGACATGATCCATTGCGATATATGGGGTGGATATAAAGTACCATCTTTGTCAGGTGCACATTACTTCCTCACCATTGTAGATGACTTTAGTCGAACTGTTTGGGTCTATCTCATGAAGCATAAGTCAGATGTGAAAATATATTTACCAATGTTCTTGACCATGATAGAAACACAGTATGGGGCACGAGTAAAAACAATTCGCACAGATAATGGCTTAGAATTCCAGTCCAGCTTCATGCTTGCATTGTATGTTGAGAAGGGCATTACACTACAAACCACGTGCCCATATACCCCACAGCAAAATGGGGTCGTGGAGCGCAAACATCGATATATATTGGAGGTGGCTCGAGCATTACGTTTTCAAGCGGGCTTGCCAACGTCGTTTTGGGGGGAGTGTGTGTTGACAGCTGTGCACCTTATCAATCGCCTCCCGTCGAGGGTGTTGCGTCATAAAACACCATATGAGGTGCTACTCGGTAAGACACCGACATATGAACACTTACGCAGTTTTGGGTGTTTGGCATATGCACACAACTCAAGAATTGTAGATAAGTTTGATGAACGTGGGAGAGCGTGTGTCTTCATCGGATACCCCACAGGCCAGAAGGGATATCGCTTGTACGATATCCGTAGTGGAGAAGTCTATGTATCACGCCATGTGGTTTTCTTGGAAACTCAGTTTCCCTTCCAGAACCTACAAACCGAGACTACAGCTTCGGTTAGTAAGCCACCTACCCATGGTGCCATTATTGATGATGAAGAGGTAGCACATGCATCAGAGGCACCACTTACTAGTCATTCTTCTCTTGTTGAGACTGGTGCTGCATCAAGTACTGAGCAATCGGTTGACTGTCTTCCTACTGTAGAAGTTGAACAGATTGACGCAGTTCGTCGTAGTCAACGAACCAGGCGAGCACCAAGCCATTTAGGAGATTATGATCTCGACCTTCCAACTTCTTTAGCCCATCCGTCTCATCCTACTCTACCCTCTTCAGGGATCTCGATATCTGCATCAGGTAACTCCACTGCACACCCTCTTACTAATTTTGTTTCTAACGTGCGTTTCTCTTCCTCGCACAAAGCATTCTTGGCAGCAATTGATAAGCAAGATGAGCCCAAGCATTTTACAGAAGCAGTCCGCCATGCACATTGGCGTGAGGCCATGGCATGTGAGATCGAGGCTCTTGAACAGAATGGTACATGGTCGATTGTCGATCTCCCACCTGGCAAACATGCTATTGACTCGAAATGGGTATACAAAGTTAAGTATAAACCCACGGGAGAGGTAGAGCGATATAAGGCTCGTCTCGTAGCAAAAGGATTTACTCAACGAGAGGGTATCGACTTTCATGAGACATTTGCTCCGGTTGCTAAGCTTGTGACCGTACGGTGCCTTCTTGCTCTCGCTGCCAAGATGAATTGGTTTGTCCACCAACTCGACGTAAACAATGCTTTTCTCCATGGTGATCTCGATGAGGAAGTATACATGAAGATCCCACAGGGTTTCCATCGTTCTGGACCGCGCAAGGTGTGTCGATTAAGGAAGTCCCTATATGGTTTGCGACAGGCTTCACGGAACTGGTATCACAAATTCACGGATGCCCTTCTTGCACGTGGTTTTGTACATTCTTCTGCCGACCATTCTCTTTTCCTTCATCGACAGGGGGAGCGGTTCACAGCAGCCCTTATCTATGTGGATGATGTTTTATTGGTAGGTAATGATGAGACTCACATGCAGAGTGTAAAGACTTTCCTCCATCAGCGATTCAGCATCAAAGACCTTGGGAAGCTAAAGTACTTCTTAGGCATTGAAGTTGCCCGATCTAGTGAGGGGTTCATGCTTAGTCAACGAAAATACATCCTAGACATTTTGAAAGATAGTGGAATGATGGGGTGTAGACCATGCTATACTCCCATGGAACAAAGTTGTAGATTAAAACCCACCGACGAAGACCCTTTTGCTAATGAAGGACGATATCGTCGCTTGTTGGGAAGACTCCAGTACCTCACCATCACACGCCCTGACATCACCTATGCTGTTAATGTATTGAGTCAGTTTAGTGGGTCACCACGTAAGATCCACATGGACGCTGCAGAACGCATCCTCCGCTACTTAAAAGCGACTCCAGGACAAGGAATTATTATGAGAAGCTCTGGTTCATTGGGGCTCGTTGCATACTGTGACGCCGATTGGGCAGGCTGCCCAATGACGAGGAGGTCGTGTACTGGATACTTTGTTAGTCTCGGCGGTTCTCCAATCTCATGGCGTTCCAAGAGACAAAGTGTTGTGTCTAAATCATCCGCAGAGGCAGAATATCGTGCGATGGCTTGTACTGTGAGTGAAGTAGTTTGGTTGAGATGGTTGCTCAAAGAACTAGGTATTCATTGCTCAGAAGCCACTCCTCTTTATTGTGACAATCAGGCTGCACTTCATATAGCAGCAAACCCCGTCTTTCATGAGCGAACTAAGCATGTCGAAATGGATTGCTACTTCGTTCGCGAGCGGATACAGTCCAAGGAAATATCCCCACGAAAGATTTGGACAAAGCATCAGGTGGCTGACATATTTACGAAGGCCTTGATCAAGGAACGCCATCATGATCTGACTAGCAAATTGGGTGTTACGGACCTTCACACTCCAACTTGAGGGGGAGTGAAAGCGTGCATGCATGGTACTCTCGTGCGTAATAACTATTCACGTGGGCTCATGCGTGATATGCGGCATAACTAAAGCACGTGACTGTAGGGATTTAGATATTATTATTTTAATTGTAAATATCGTGAGATCACAGGAGATATCTTAGGCAGAACATACGCGAGGATTACGATCGCGTCTCTCTGTATATATGCTTGCCGTGTGCAGCTTATGCTTTGAATAAAAAATATTCCTCCATTAACAAAATCTTCAAAATTTAAAGATAAGTAATTATTTTATTAAAATAAAATTTAATTAAAAATATTTTATATTTTTAAAACGAAAGTTTACATTTTGGAAGGGGGGGTGTGGGGAAGCAGTAACCCAAATGGGGGCAGAAACCAATCGTGCGTTTTGGGAAACCCATGGTACATTTTCATGAGGCAGTCTAACGATGACGTTTCGCTATTTAATTCCTTCTCCTCCGACTGTTTTGAGATAGTTGGAGGAAGGACTCCGATCCGAGGCCACAAGGGAGACGAAAGCCATCTCAACCGTCAATCTTTATCAATAAAATAAATAATAATTATTTTCCATCATTACTCCCTTTATTAGCTCCCTTTCACCTTGCTTTTTCCCTCTCAAAGCTTCGCAGAGCCAAAAATTGCAAAACCAGAGAGAGAATGAGTGACCATAAACGCAATGCTTCATCAATTGCTGCCGCTATGGAAGCTTCTATTGAAGCTACCATGTCCAAGAAAATGAAAACTGATATTGCTTCTTGTCAATTACAGCTGCCTTCTTCCGGTGTGCAGCTCCGAAGCTCACATGTGCCGGACACAGCGATTTCTCCGGCCACCTCTCTGAATTCCACTGAAACGGTGGTTTCCGAAGAACATTTGTATGGTCGGTTACCATTGTCCTTTTCCTCGGTATCCAGCGCTAATAACGTTGAAACCATCGGTGCTGTTGAAAACAGCACGGCGGCGGCGTCGGATCTGGAGGTGCAATTTCGAATCTCTGTTTATGTTAACGTTTGGTTTTGTATATATTCTTCTGTGCGATTTCTTTTAAATCCTCTTGGTCGCTGATGATTTGAGTTCTAGCCATAGCAAAAATATTTGTTTCTTTCTGTTGCCTTGGTTTTTTTTTTTTTTGTAAACCCTCCATGGCACGAAACTATGAATGTAATGGAGATATATAGTTATATGGTTGGTCTGTTGATATTTTCTTGGTGGCCAAGCAGTTTCCCCAAGTCATTACAATTTAGTAAAAGTTTAAGTTTCTTTCCTATTCGAATTGTCGTTATTGACCAAGTAATAAGCATATTTCTAATGTTAATTCATACATTAAATTTGATCCTGTAGACCAGCGTTTTAGAAGCTGGAGACTCAACGTATAGCACCTTCAAATTATTCAGGTTTGAAATCGCTTTTCTTGTTCTCTCTCTTCCTGTGTAAGCGCAATTTTCTGAAGAAGCATAACCATCATCATTTTTTTCTTTTTTTTAATTATATGACGTGTAGCAAAGACAGGTACTCGTTGAACGACTTTTGCGGAGATTCGGAAGAAATGAAGGTATTTCCGGTGAGGTCTTCAGTAGATGCGAGCGAGAATCGGAAGTTTCCGGCGTCAAAGATGGCGCCAAAGGAGGAGATTGAAGAGTTCTTAGCAATGGCAGAGAAATACGAGCAAAAGCGTTTCGCAGAGAAGTGAGTGTAAAAACTAAAATCTGTGTGGTGCGCAGGATAAGGGGTGTGATCCCCAAGTGCGCACCGTAGGAGTAGCAGTGAAGGAATCGCGAACCCCTAGCTAACTAACAACTTTCCCCGTTTCTGCAGGTACAACTATGATATTGTTAAAGATATGCCATTGCAAGGTAAATATGAATGGGTTCGTTTAATTTGAATCCATGAAAGTGCCTTACGGAATTGACTGTGCCACTTCTGGAGCTTCTGTTGAAGAAGACGTAGAGTTGCTTGATTTTGTACAGCTAACACGTTGGATAGAAGTAAGAAGCTACAATTCTCTACGGCATCGTTTAAGGCTCTGATGGAAACTTCCTTCTACAGACTAGAAAAGGAAAAAAAAAATTAACTTATAAAAAGATAAATCGCCATATTATTTCTCTGCCTTACTTGTAATTGAACCTCTCCTGCATATGTTGAAGTTTCTGGAGGATTATGCACTTGATGAGGTTCAGCTAAACTCTTGGGGCGGCTCTAAAATTGGTAATTTTTTAGTGAATGGAAAAAGGTGTCCTTATTTTAATTTCTTGGTGTCTTTTTTATATGGAGCTTGCTTTTGGACGTTTTAGAGAGTGATTCTTTTCAGCTTTCCGCGCAGCTTGAAATGATCTTTATGGGATTATTCTGTTTCATAGACTCATTGGGTAATATCCTCTCCATTCGAAGCGATGATTCCATGTTTCTATGCCCCCATATTGCGGGGACCATGTGCCCTTCCTAGAGAAATGCCTGCATATCAAACTAATTAGGTCCTTGATTCACTGTTAATGATTGAAAGAATCAGAGTACCATCAACGGCAATATATTTAGCTCTTGCTTAGAAATAGAATAAAAGAATATCATACCCACCCTATGTCCTAACCCTTTTAATTATTCCTATGACCCCCCGTACCCTTGAGCCCATAGCTAGACTGGTCGTCGGATCTATTTAACATTACACATGAAAATCAGTTTCTTCAATTTTTGCTCCTTTGTTTCATAGCTGTAACTTGGACTAAATTGAACTATTTTTTCACCCCTAACCAACATCACAAAAATTAAAACACTCCTTGCAAATTAAGTACTATAAATTCATGTACATCGAATTGATATGATGAGTAAAAGAAACATTTAATTTTAACCTATGCTTGACTAAGCCTTTAAGTATACGAACAAATTAAGTATAAACTCCTATAAGTTGAACTATTTACCCTTTGATTTTGATGGAAAACGAAATAGGGAAAAAATGATACTGGGAAGAAAAATAGCCAAAAATAAATAAAAATTACTTTCTTTGGCAATTTTTCTTTCAAGTATTCTCTCCCTGATCTATTTCTTCTTATTTTCCGGTCCATTCAATCCAAACATTAATTTCAAAGGGGAGGAATATTAATCGTGTTTGTGTTGTATTGGAATGTCTTGTCAATGTTATTATGTATCGAGGACATCATCCAGCATAAAATAAAAAAGCACTGTGAAGTGAGGGAGTAGGCAATCGATGCCTTGAAAGCAAACATTATAATAATTGACGATAACAGGTAAAGACTAAAGAGTACTGATCAAAGCAACCAGTGAAGCAAAACGAGCAGAGGCAAGCAAAGCAGCTTTTGTTTTGCGTAGTTTTAATAATGATGATGAAAGAATTAAGGGTTGGCCAGAAAAGGGGATGGAAGATGATGACATAATATTCGTTAAGGGAGATGAAGAAACGAAGTGTGACAGACGACATTGTCGGATTTATAAGAAACAGCGTACATACACACATAGACCCCTCCATTATGATTATTCTGTCCACAATGCGAACAATACCACACTCCCTTAGCTTATCCCACCCGTCACTCCTTTCTTGGTGGTAGGGGACGCTTTCCATCCTTTTGTTACCCCATTAATTAATAAGCACCTCCTTGTTGCTTTCAATTTTTTCTGAGTTATTCTAAGTTAACTAAGAACCATTTATTTTCATGATACTTATTGATTTGATTATATAAAATGGTGGACCAGCGTTAGCACACTCCACACTTATATATATATATATATATATAATCACAATCATAATCATAATGTTATCCAGGTTTTACCTGACAACAAGCTTCCATAATTTATTGATGGAAAATAAAAAAAAAAGAAAGTAACCCAATGAAGTTAGAAGTAAACAACATTTTAAAAACTGAACTGAATTGGTTGGTTCAATCGGTTAAATCAAAAACCGACTGCTAATCCAATTCGTTGACCTCTCAAAATAAGCTACAAAGAAACCAGTCAATGACCCAAAAAACCAATAAAAAACCAAAAAAACAGGTAAAAAATTAGACAGGTTCCCTTAAAAATTGGTCTGAATTAATTAAGAATTTAAAAATTAATAAAAACAAAGAACAGCCAAGAATAATTAATATTAATCATATATTCATTAATAATATATCATTTTATCATGCATTTATTAATATTTTTTAAAAATATAAATATTTGCACTTATTTCTTATTTAATTATGGTACATAAATTAAAAATATATTAAGTTAATGTCAACACGGTTGTACCAATGGATTGTGAACTAATGGCTAGTCCGGTTCAATAATCAATTTAATTTTTAAAACCTTCGAAGTAAAGCTCAAGAATAACATTATACAAGTTTATTTTTTAAAAATAAAAATATATATTTAAATGAGATTCATTTAATATAACAACATGATTAAATTATTACACTACAATCATTTTAATTCTCTTAATTTAAAAGGTAATATTAAAAAGAATTATAAATTAAACTTTATTTTTATCAAACTATCTTATATGTTGAGATAATGAAATATCTTTAAAGTTATCTCATAGTTTGAGACAAAAGAAGTATTTATTTTTGAGGAAAAAATGACAGTAAAGTTCAAAAAGATTAAATTCATGGTAGTTAAGTTACTAATAAATTTTTTTACAAAATGAATTACAAATATTGTTTCAAACAATTGCAAACAGACATCTTAATTAAAAATTAAAAATTACATTTAGAATTTAATATCTCACTTACAATTGGAACCTATGCATTTACAACTATTTCAATAGATATTTGTAATTTATTTTTAAAAATTTTTTAGAATTAAATTATTGTTAATTCATTCTGCTCAGGCTTAACAATCATTCTCTCTATTTTTAACAGGATCACAATGTCTATGGGGACTGTAGACAATTAAAAAACGTCCAAATCCTTAAATATAATACCCTTCTTTTATAAAAAGATCAATAACATTATATTAGTAACTAAATATTGCAAAATATAAGTATTATAAAAGTCTAAATTATAGTCGTGCGATGTGACAGATTCAAAGAAGTGAGCCACTAAATGAATCTCCCGCACCAAAAGCCGTAGTTTAACATGTTCATAAAAGTTCGATAATAAATTCTGCCAAACTAGATGCACTTCTCTGATTTAATTTATAAATCACTTTTATAATATTTTATTAAAATAAAAAAATTCAAACCTCATTAATTTTATTTTAAAATTTAATAAATTCTCACTTCTACCTTTTAATAAAGACAAAGAATTATTTTTAATAATTTTTTTTAACATTTAATAAAGGTAAAAATGTAAATATGAATATAAAAAATAGTGAAGTGCCATATAAATATGATTAAAATTAATTTTTTCTTTGTACCTTATAAATAGATCAGAGAAGTATTTTTTGTCACCTTGTTAATGAATAATATAAGGAGCATGGAAAATATACTTCTTACAATCTTATTTATAGAGTAGAGAAAATAATTTTTTGTTTCATTTATAAATCACATCATTAAATTTTTATTACAAACTTTTTCTTTTATCCTCCATTGAATGTTGGAGAAAAAAATATCTTGTTAAAGCATGTATAGTTAATAGAAACAAAGTTGATAATTTATTTAATTTTTAAATAAAGTTAATGAGGTTTAAATTTTTTTTGTGCCTAAAAAATATTTTTGAAGTAATTTATAAATAGATTCATAGGAGTGCAAGGTTAACAATGTTTTTATCAATAAAATATCATGTGAAAATCAATGCAATACTCCCTCTAATCTAAAATATAAGATATTTTTAACTATAATTTAAATACTAATAAAATTCAGTTACATCCTTATTTTTAGTTATAAATATGATAATTTTTTCTTTTTACCCTTTTCCCCAATAGTTAGCAATAAATTAAATGAGAAAAATAATATTTTTTAATAAAATACAGTAACACGAGAAAGCGAAAACCTCCTTGCAAATCAATAAAGTTTTAGCTATCATAAGAAGTGAGAAAAATATAATAAATACTAATAAGATTACACAACAAACTAAGTTAATAAATACAAGGATAAAATAAGAAAAAATTTCAAAACCTACTAAGTGTCTTACATTTTGAACCAAAATGAATTGAAAAAAAAAAATTCTTATAATTTGGACTGGAAAAAGTAATTAATATTTTCTATTTTCAAACTATGAACACCTTTTAACAATAATTCATGTATCAATAAAATATTTATTTTTATAAAAATATATATTATATTTTTTTTACTCTTAGTTTCAATTTACTCTCTTCAGTCCCTATTATATAGTATCTTCTAGAAGAATTTTTTTAGTGTTTAATAGGGATTTGATGAGATATTAATTATATTTTTTAAATTTTATCCTTATTTAAATTTATTAACTATGAAAAAGAATATAACGTAAGTTTGAAAAAATTTTATTTACATAAAGATAAAATTAAAAATTTATTATATTTTTAGATAAAATTAATAGCTTAATTATCTCTCTTTGGTTCTAGTGAGATAAGTAAAGATGCCTCGCAACAGGAATCAAGGGAAGTATGATGAATGGGGAAAAGGTCAAAGATTCGTAAACACAATAATATAGATTAACAAATGCAAAAGATAAAATGAGATTTTTTTTATAAATATTAAAAATATTTATATTTTGCACTGAGACTAGCAGGAAGAAAATGTTTATAATTTGGATTGGATGGAGTATTTTTTTTTTCTGAAAAAGCCCCTAAAATATAAATGCAGGGGGAGGACGGAGGGATTAATCAGCAAATTTATAACAGAGAAAGAAGAGTTAAAGAGAGGGGGAGTATTTAATCAAGGGTATTTAAAAAAAGTGGTATAATTTTATAGATATGACCATCAACTAATTTTAGCTATTTTTCTTGCTATGTAGTAAGAAATTTAGTAGTTAAAAATATATTTTGAAAAAAGAAATGGAAGAATTAGTAAAGACAGTAATGATGATTGCATGATTGGGCAACAAAAAAAATTGATGGATAATAATGGCGTTCAGATCATGCCTTTTTAAATCACCATCGTTCCTTAATTAATGATGGCTGAATGATTAGATAAGAAAGTAATAACATGACTCATGAGGTTTCGGAGGGACAGAATGGGAAAATTCTTTTTCTTTCCCGCCATAGAACCGATCTAATTCTTGATAATCAACCGTGCTTGGCTCGTTGACCAATTAACAAAATTGTGTTAAGCTAGTCCTATTAATTTTTTAATATTTTTAGGAAAAACTACAGATAGGAATCTATAGTTTATAATATTATCTTGATTGCACACATCTATCGTATGTTAGAGATAATTATGTTTGAAACACAATTAAACACAATTAAATATTAAATATGGATACTCTTTTTAATAGGAATTCAAATATTTTGATACTCCCAAACATTATTGAAATATGACACTAATCATAGTTTTTTCTTAATCTATAATTCATGACCCTAAATTGCAATAAGACTTTTGATTTTTAAAATCTAGGAATAATAAAATTGTTATCCCCTCACGTTTGTCTCAATTATCATTTTAGTTTTTAAAGTCTAATTTTTATTGATTTAATTCCTTAAATTTACTTTAATTATTGATTTGATTTTCATTACTATTTAAGAAGAAAAAAAAACTATTAAAATTTACTAACATAAGTAAAGAAATGAAAAAAGTGTAACTATTTATGTAGAAATAAAAAATTAAAACTTTTTTTTAAAATATAAAGCATGGAGCAATGAATTGGATTGATAAAAATTTAACTACACATATATGGGTCAAGTTATCAACGTGTTTTATAAGCTAAATTAATTAGAGAGTCCATTTACATTTAAAAACTTAAAAAATTAATATGACAATTTAAAAAATATAAATAATTAAATTAATAAAAGTTAAATTTAAATGGTTCAATCAATAACTCAGGTGAATTTAAAAGTGTGAAAATTTTATCATCCCCTAAATTGTTTACTAATTTTTAACAAAAACTTCAAGGTTCCTACTTCTTCATGCCTTCGAATAAGGTTGTATAAAGGATTAGACCGTAGCCTAATATGAAGTCTGATTTTTTCATGAAAAAAATTGAGTTATGCAACTCATAGTCTAGTCTAATTCAGTGATAACCTAAAAATTAACAAGGTCAAACTTAGTCCATAGAATTAAGAGATTAGTCTTGTTAGTTCAATACTCACTTAGTTTTTTTTTCCTTTTTGTCTATGAGAAGCAATAATCTATTTCAATCTAATAAATTAAATTAAGATAATAAAAATACTTATAATTATAATAAATCTATAATAATTTTTTACAATAAAAAAATATTTTTGCTATAGTCCAAGTGGTTCAGATTATTAAATTTTTAGTTTGAGTGTGTGATCGTGTAAGGAATCAAACTTATTAAATTATTAATAGTCTTAACTTATTATTATAAATAATTAATAAATTAATTATAATTATATTAAATAAATTTAATAAAACTAGATTGGATCAAATTGTCTAGATGCTTAGTTTCTTATATAATTCAATTTAAAAAAATAGTCTACTCTTTTTATTTTTTTCACTCCTAAAAAATTAATTTTTAATAAGATCGGACCTCTTTGGATTAAATTGAGTTGAACAGGATTTGAGAATTTCTATACAGCCGTACCTCTGGGCATTTTCTTTGGATGTTTTACGATTGTTTGTTTTGTTTCAGACTCAGGTCAAGTAAACTGTACTGGATTGGCCCCATCTACATGAGTTGGTTCCAGCATTTTCCAGGAAATTTAGGAGCACTATTTTAGTTTTTTTAATCATTGTAACAAGATTTTATAAATGAATACTTTGTTTTACACATCATATATATTTCTATCCCCAAGCTAAATAGCAATATATTTTCTAAAAAATTCTGTAATTTTTTGAATTTGGAGATATACAATATCTTATAAAGAGTTTCCGAGAGCTAACTTATATAAACCTTATCTTATAAAAATGTACTAAAAAACTGAGCCTCCTTTTAAAACAAATGTAATTTGGATATATATTTGAAATGCTAATCAATGTAGGGGGTATGACTAACATGAAAACATTTGTATCACTAACAACGTTGTTAGCCTTAGACTTTTAATATAAGAGATTATGATTGTTAATGCATGAAATACTTCCACAAGAGTTAGCATGTCCAATATATGCTTTTGGCCGCACATGATGATTTGCTGAAAACAAAAAAAAACAAAAGAAAACAGTTACTCTCTTGTGTTCCATTTATAAATCACACTTTAAAATATCTATTTAAAATATATTTTTAAAATTATATTTTATGAAATAAAAAAATAGCATAATATTACTTTTTGAATTTTTAATATAAGTGTATTTTTGAAATTTTATATATTTTTATTTTTTATACTTCATTTATATTGATATTAATGATATTGATAAAAATAATTTATAAAAACTATCAGAGGAGTATTATATTTGAATTAATATTTTTTACAATTATCTTATCTATTGCTATAATTTGTCTTTCCGGTAGTAGAGTCGGAGTCTCTGCCGTGGTTAAAAGCAAGTTCATGACTCTGTGTTGCATGTCTGGATGACATAATTCGTCTACTATACATATGGAGTATATATATAACACACACTCCCTTCCATCATAATTAAATCAAGCCAGGGATAAAGATTAAACTTGATGAGTCATCTATTGAAGCATATTTTTATAAGAGTTCAAGCTTAAAAAAATAGCAGTTTTCAATAAAACTAAACTTTGAAATCCAACCTTGATAAGTCTATAAAAAATAGGCTCAGGCGACCTTTTTAATTCCATTTTATTTTTACATCTAAATAATAAAATATTTTTCAATTTTTAAAATTAAATTTATACTTTTAGAATATATGTTTATATTTTAATACAAAAATTTCTATTATTTATTATTAATTTATAAACATTATAACTTGTATTTAAAAAAATATGAAATATTATAATAAAAATTTTAAATTTTTAAAATTTCAAAAAAAATAAAAAATAAAAAGAGCTTAGGAACTTGATTCTAAACCTTTTGAATAAAGTTATGCTTAAAAAAATTATGAATTTTGGGATAACTAGATTTTTAAGTTAGAATTCTTAAGTGCTAAGTTCATTATGTGACAGTTCAGCTTGTTTTCCATCTCTAGATTTGAAAATGGAATGACTTTTAATTAAATATATACACACACACACAAGTTGATGGGAGAGAATGTGATATTTTTGCAAAAGACAGATGCTTTTCAGTTATTGCTGGCTTCCATGTTGGCTCTTCATCCTCATCCCAGCTCTCAAGTCAAGCAACATCGCTTTCGTTCTATGCTGTTATTGAAACGGCAGCGTCACGAGGCTGTTTCCCTAGCAAATTTGGATATCTGACCATTTGGACTTTTATATATTTTAATTGTTCTAATTTAAAAATACAGAGTAGAAATAATTTTTTAACTGTCAATTTTCAAAAATAATCGCGGGGAATGGAAATAAAAAACTTCAACAGAGCAGATTTAATTAGAAGAATCCAAATCTGCTTAGAACGATGACACGATGCTGCGGTTTTCCAGCAACAAAAAATCATATCCTTATCCTCTCTTAGTTTGGCCTTTCCCCACTTTTTATTGAATTCTTATTTAATGTCTTAAGTTTTAAAGGATAGAGATCCACAACACTTCTGAAAAATAAAAATAGTATAACAATACTTATTAGCAACGCATTGCTAATTAATAGAATTATCTCTGTGGGATAAGAACCCATCGAATATAATACAGCATGACATGTTGAATATAACGTTTTCCAAAATGTTAGGATACGAGTATGAAATACACACGTATTGTTTCAATATTATTAAGAAATGTGTACATGACATGTCTCTTGGATTTTAAACAAGCACCATTGCTAAAGTAGTATAAAGATATTTGTAATAATCAACTAAAATATTAATTTTCTAAGATTTTAAGTCATATGAAAATATTTTGACAAAAAAAATGGTAATGCAAATAATGGAATATGGGATACATATCATGATGTAAAATAAAGGGAAAATCATAGTGAAGGACCTCTGAAGGATTTTATTTATCAAGAAGGATCAAATAAATTTGAATTTAAGCTACAAGACCAAGAGAACAAAATGTAATAAAATTGTTATTTTACTAAAAACTTACTTATAAAATTATTAATAAAAATTTTTAAAACTAATAACGGGACTTGTTATTTCATAAATAGTTACATATTCTTGGTCTTTTGATCTTGCAGTGTGAATTCAGAATCACTTGGTCTTTCTCAGTAAATAAAATCCTCCATAAGACCTTCATTGTGATTTTTCCTAAAATAAATGTATTTTATTGGATGTGAATGGAATACACACACTCATGTCCACTTTTTTGCTTGTTTGAAGTATTAGTATTTTTAGACGATAAAAAAAAATTTTTTTTCTAATCCAAAGACAAGGTTACAGTTTATTTGATATATACATTATTGTTAAATTATTGGGTTAACTTTTTAAATTTATAGTTCTTATATTTTTAGTTTATAAAATTATGTCAACTCATTTAAAAGCTCAAATCAAATACAAACTTGATTAAACTCACAAATTGACTTTTTAAGTTTATTGTTTTTAAATTTTTAGTTTATAAAGTAGTGTCAACTAATTCATAAATTAAAATTAGATATAAATTTGATTAAATTCATGAGTGACTTAGTTAAAATTGCTAAACTTGTAAACTTTTTATTGAGTTAGGAAAATTAAGTATATATTGTGCAAAACTAGGTTAATTGGAAGCAGTAAAACCAGATTAAAAAAAATAAAACTCAAAAAACTAAAATTAGTGTTAATAAAAAATAAAACAAGAAATATTAAAAATAGGTTGCCTTATTTTAAAATTTCTATGTTGAGTGTAATAATCTATCAATAGAGGTGGATTTGACTTCAATTATTTAGATTTGGAATATATTTAAATTAAATTATAGTCATATTTTATATTTTAAATATTTAATCATATATTTGTGCTGACTATATGTTAATAGATATAAAGCCTGATGATTTTATGATTTGCGTTTATACCCCATCATAAATTTATTTAAATTCAAGAGTTTCACAATTTCGGAAATATATGGTAATGGAAAAACCAACATTTACTACCAAGAAAGACTAATAAGTTATTAAATAGTATGGGTAATGATTGACTAAATAGTCATTCAATAGTGTGGAAAATGATTGTAGTTGTATTTTTTTTTTTGTTGTAGTTACTTTACACATGTATATTTTTTAATTAGAAGTAATTATATTCAGAATATTATCAGATATTAAATGCAAACATGGCTTTTAGGACTAGTTATTCATTCTATGCTAATTGCTAAATGTAAGACAAATACTTCATGCTTTTTTTTTTTTGAACATAAAACTAAACTAACATCCACCTAGATAGCTTTGTCACTATGAATTAAAAAAAGGTCCTACATAATTTTGCACAAACATTTTAAAAACTATAAAGATTCACGAGTGTTTTAAGTTTATTATTTTTTATTCTGGCAAAAAAATTTCTTAATTTTTATTATAAAATTCAACTTGACATTCTTAGCACTTCATACCATTGAAATAAGATATGCGCAGGCATCAAGTTAAGAGCTACACTGTTTATGACTATAACTAGACATAGGAATTTTGGCCAACTAGACATATGTATTGGACAAACTTATTATTATCATATCATTTAGGAAAAATTAATCTCCCAACCCTTACACTTTTCTTTAGTTATGAATTAGGTCCCTGGTTTCTTCTTCTTTTTAATTGGGTCCTTTAAATCCCCACCGTTAGATTCATTGGTCCCTTATTTTTGAAACTACTTCCTCCTCCGTCTTCAATTATAAAATATTTTTAAATAAAATATCACATACAATTAAGTCTCGTTAAATATATTTAATAATTTTATATTTTTAAAATAAAAATATAAACTTTTAAAAATATTTATAATTTAATATATTAAAAAGAAAAAGACATAAATTAATTATAAAGAGAAAAAAATAATATTAAAATTAATGTATTTAATAAAATTTTAATATAATCAAAGTGTTTTATATTTTTAGATGAAAAAACTCTTTAAAAATATTTTATAATTTAAAATGAAAGAATTATTAAATAGGAATAACGTTGTCAAGAAATCTGTTATGCATTGAATAGATGGCAGACAACTAGGTATGCTTTGACAAGTTGGTTTTGAGTAGGCATCCATGTCGAAAATTTAAACCACACCTGAAAACAATTTTTTTTTTTTTCACATGTGAAGACAAATTTAGCCAAAGGGGTCAGGTTACTTTGTTCTGGGTCCTAGGGTTCTTGAAGAGAAGCCGAGAGGGGAGAAAGGGGCCGCCATTGTGAATGCACAGGGGAAGCCCAGAAAGGAGAAGGGAAGATTGCCGTCTGGGAGATGATAGTTGGTAAGAATCTTGATTTTATCTCCAACGGTGTGGGCTCCGGCACTGCTGGTCGTCGATTGCAAGATTTTAATAAAAGGGAAAGAGAAAAGAAACTTAATACGTGGGTGATTTAATCTTGAGTGCATCATGGAAAGCAAAGCTCGAAAGATTAACAATGAACATATCCACCACCTACAATGACAAACACAGCTCACTCTCCATCTTCAATTTTGTTGCTGTATGTGCATCCTTCGTTTTTCAAATCTTTATTCTGTGTCATTTATAGGTTTGATGGTTTTTTTATCTATGATTTATTTTATTTTATTTTGGATTTGATTTTTTTTTCATGAATCTGAAGTTCTGGGTTATGGGTTCTGATTTGTTTTTTGGATTCTGTTTTTTTATACTAAATCTCATTTTTGTAATAGTGTATGTGCCACCTCATCATTACTTAACAGACTGTTAACACTGTTAGTCTTTATCGAATGGTTTTAATGACGAGTGATTAATACACTTAACAGAAGAAATCTAAATGATCCAAATATATGATAAAAAAGCTCACGGACTTGATTCAAAATTAGGAAAAACACGAGGATCTGGGAATTAGTTTCCCCTATCCTTTAACTTTCGATTAACCAGCAAATAGGAGAATCTTTTTCACAGGAGGTTGTTTTTTTGGGCAAATACACGTTTGAACCTAACTTATCATGTTCAAGCTGGCTTCTTCTTCTTCTTTTTAAAACGTGCATTTGCAAAAGTTACAAATTTTTTACTTCTCACAAATGTAACCTTGATAACTTTCTAAAAGCATGTTTGGAGTTTGGGAAGTGCTATAATTAGCATTGGATGGTTACTGTATCTCTACATTAACCATCCAACCTCTCTTTTATTTTTTATAGAAATTTTTTAATTATTATATAGTAAACAAAAAATAAAATACTATAAATATTTTATAATAGAAAAAGGTGGGTATGGGACTCATAGGAAAAATGAGTTGTGAATGTAAAATAAATACTAAAAAATATTTCTCCAGAATTATAATATAAAACATCTTTTAAAATTCAAAATATTTTTAATTTTTATAATTTTATTTTTAAAAATATAAAGACCAATATTCAGGAGGTTAAAACTTTAAAAACTACTTACAAGAAGCAAAATTTAAGGATTGATTTATAACTAAGTTAAAATTTTAAAAATTGAGTTATAACAAGTCAAAGTTTAGGGATTAAGTTGTTAAAATTATAAAGATCAAATGATTAAATTTTTTTTTAAAAGATTAAGGTTTCAATAAACTTTTTTTAAGAAACCTAAAGTAATTACCAATATTTTGTATTATGATTCAGAGGGAGTAATTTATAAGATATTTTTTAATAAAATTATGCATACTAATAAATTTTATTACATATACTTTACAATCTTATTGTTTTAAAGTAAAAATGTAAACTTTTAAAAATATTTTTAATTTAATATAACTTTATTTGTAAAACATAAATAGAGAATGAAATATAATAAAAATAGAAGGGTAATATTAAAAAAATATAATCAATAAAATCTTAAAGTATTTTATATTTTGTGACATTAAATTATCTTCACACATGTCCTACAAACGAGGGAGTATATATATCGCAACTTACTTTTTTCTTTTTATTGTTATACAAAAAAGAAATTCTTTATGAAACTTAATGGATTTCAATTTTAGAATATTTTTTTTCAAAAAAATAAATGGTAAATATGAAATCTATAATAAAAAAAAGTGTGAAACGTGCAACAAAATTCAAATGCAAATTACACAAATTATAAAACGGTAGACAAACAATGCAATGAAATTTTTTTTATTTCTAGAATTTTAATTAATACATAATAATAAATTCTATAAAAAAATTGATGCTTATTTTTAACCCATAAAAGGTAATAAAGTGTACAATAAAATACTCCCTTCATTAAACAATGTAAGGTATTTTTTGAGGAGTTGGATGTTAAAAAATATAAAATATTTTTAGTTTTTTGAGGAGTAATCATTGCCTTTTTTTAAAGTACACATATTGATAATGACTTTATATTTATTATAAAATATTTAATAAAAATAAATATGAAAAAATAGAGTTAGTTAAAAAGTAAATAACTGCTTTATTGGGAGATGAGATTCGATTAAAAATATCTTATATTTTTAAACGGAGAGAGTAAATTATTTATTCTTTCACTATAAAAAATATATCATAAAAAATAAGTTGCTAATTAAAATCATTTTTAATATACATAATAAAAAATAGGTGAATCTGGCTTTTATGGACTTTTGCCCTTAAAGCTTTTCACCTTAAAATTAGTTATTTCTTGAAACAAATATTTATTAAACTGGCTTAGGGTTGATTGTGGAGACCTTTTTTTTTGTAAATTACGTTTTACCTTGTAATATTGTATATTCATTATTTAAAATATAAATTATAATGTTTTAAAATCTAAAATAAGTAATATAAATCATGATTTTAAAGTATAAACCCCTAATCTAATGTCACTTGAGCCTAAACTTGTTTTTAATATTACAAGCCCAGGTATAAAAATCTAGTTTATACTCCCTCTATTTAAAAATATCAAATTTTTTTAAGGGTTGGATGTTTAAAAATGTAAGATATTTTTAATCTTTTAAGGTGTAATTATTTTTTTTAAAACTGACTCTATTGATAAATGACTTTATATTTATTATAGAGTATTTAATAAAAATAAGTATAAAAAAATAAATTTAATTTAAAAATAAATAATTATTTTATTAGAAATAAAATTTAATTAATTTTTTTATATTTTTAAATAAAGGAAATATGAGATTTTAATTTATTATGATTTAATTTACTTTTGTCATTACATTAAAAAACTGGGGATAAATGAAAATAATGAGATAACGAGAATGGAAGGACAGAGGGTGGAGAGAGAGAAAGGGGGGGGGGGGAGAGCATTATCCAAGAATGCACAGTGGCGCGTGGTTATTAATAATAAGTGGTCCCATTGATGCTCACAGGCTTCGGCATTATTCGCCGAAACAAGGAGAGAGAGAGAGTCAGAGGGGGAGAGAGAAGGACGGAGGGAAGACACGCCAACGCCAGAATTAGCATCCTCAGCCACCAATCAACGATTCATCGTTCATTTGCTCTCTGTGATGAACACTACCCCTTACGTTTCCCACCATCACCATTATCCCAAATCTTCAACTTCCATAAAGTAATATTCTTTTATTTTCTATTTTTGAATATTCGAGCTGAAATTCTTAGAATCTCTTCTTCGAGCTATGCGGAGAGGTGATCGTGGTGGCAGCGCCGGCGGAGGCGGAGGCGTCAAAGGTGGAAATATCTTCTGGGGAAGAAAGGAGGACACTGATTTCAAAGGAATCGTTGTGATCTTTGCTTGGGTTTCTGTGCAGGAGGGCCAGTTATGGGATTATGTGGATTTGTACTCATCCTTAGGGTGGAATTCCCTTGTTTGTCATGCCCATTATATCTCGGCGTAAGTTTATTCCTGTTGTTAACTGTTCTCTTGGTATGACTTTCACGCGCCAGTTCCTTCCAACATTACTATTTCACTTCAATTTTCCCCCAATTTGTTTCTCCATTGATGCAGTGACAAAGCCTTAGTTATTTATCTTTCAATTTTGTTTTTTTGTGATTAGTTTTAGTTTCCTGCTACTGTAACTGCTTGGGTTTCTCTCTTTGATGTGGTTTTGTTGTTGTCCTTTAAGGTTTGAGGCTCGTTAGATTTCTTAGCATACGTTTTTATTGGTAGTTGACGGAATTCATTGGATAAATAAGATGTTCAACTACGAAGATGCCATGCCTGGTCGTAGATGAGGATGAAATCTCCCGAAAATCAAATCTCTATGAAATACAACATGAAGTAGGGGAACGAGACTGTTGAATAGCATTCTCTGGTTTGGGAAATTGTAATCATGTTAATTGCGGCCAAGCATTAGTTTTTGGATAAATGAAAAGAAATATTACGAGTTAAGTTCTTGCAATTCGAGTTTTTTTTTTTTTTTTTTTTGGGTTTTACAAGGTTGTCTGTTCTTTGATATAGTTGATTGTTAACATTGGCCTTTATCTTAGTCAAGTGTTTTGAAGCTGCAGATATCAGAGGTCAGTGATGGATCCAGAGCTTGCCATGCATTTTTGTTTGGGTGGGGTGAATGAAAACTATGTAAAATATGGGGGGCTATAGTTAATTTTAACTTTTTTGGAAAATAAAAATTAAGGAAAATTTTGGCAAAATTGTGAGGTATGGTGCTTGCCCCCCTGTGGATACGTCCTTGTCAAAGGTCTTTGCTTTTAAACTCGCAGCATGAAGGTGCACGTTCAGGTGGAGGTCACTTTGGATGTCTAATAACTTAGTCCTAGTGTTAATATCTTGATGAAGATTACTAAGCACATAAACATACACGTACTACAGTATTTGAGGCCATTTTATGGGCTTGAAGTGCATGCTAAACTATTTGACTATCAGAAAAGGCATGGGCAAGTAATGCATATCAGGTTCACACAATTATAAATCAAGGATGCCTATGCATATTTATGCCTGTACACTACAATTTGTCCAATATATAAATTGAACCACAGTTGGGAATGATTTGCAACTCTTATAAATTGGGCACCCAATGAAGGTTATCATCACCATTTGAGTTGAGCGGAAATATCCAAGACTTAGTCAGAATATGTATCTATTCATGTAAATCTTTTGTTGGAAGGTTTTAGTCTGTGGTTGAACCGTTGAAGTGCTCCACAATAAAGTTAACTATGATAAATGAACATGTCAGAACTCAGAATGAGAGTGAGGTGTCGGGCATAACTAAATAGTAAATTCTCAGTAACAAAGACTTCAGTCCTTTTCAGTTAGCACATATAGAGACTTGCTCAATTGATAATCATTCAAAAATGATCTGGATAGACAATTCTGTGGTTGATTTGCGTTGGTGACAGATAATTGGCTTCTCAAATTTCTTCTCATCTGAAGTGATTGGTTGGCTGCATTTACTGATAGAATTCTATAATTTACTGCTTTCCCATTTTGCAGGTTTCATCATGAGAGTGCATTATCATTGGCAATTTACGTTCTTGATGAGCTTATCAAGGTTGGTATTAGAAATGAGAAGTTGTGCTTAGATTGATTTCATTTGGTTTTCTTGGACATGAGATTCTTAATGATGCCGAAGCTGCAATCTCTCGGGTATAATTTGTTAGCTTTGTATCTTAGGTTTTGAACACAGTTTCTTTGGATTATGCAGGACCTGAGGATAAGATCATGCCCTGTGGTATTTGCATCTTTTTCTGCTGGGTCAAAAGCTTGTTTGTACAAGGTAGTTCAGGTAACTTCACTCACCCGTTCTTATCTTTGGTGTAGAGAATTTAGTGGTTGAAGCTTGTATATTCTGCTGGATCAGAAATGCCCATTCTTATTGCTTTTCATGTAAGTGCAGCTTATTGAGGGAAAATGTGGAGGTCAGCTCTACCTGGTAATTCATTATTCTAGTTGATAACTGAGTTTTTTTTTTATTTATCTCTTTCTTATTCCTTGATATTTTCCTTGGTTAATGATATCTTCTACCTTCTTACCATCTAGATTTTATTGATTATTTTTTTTTTATGTGAAGCATAACTATCAACTGCTCAGGAACTTTGTTTCTGGACACATCTATGATTCTGGCCCTCTAGATGTTACAAGTGATTTCGGCATCCGCTTTGCTCTCCACCCAGCGATTGTAAAAGTGCCAGGACCGTCAAAGGTTGTTTCCTGGATGGCAAAATGTGTAGCCTCTGGTTTTGATGCTTTATACCTCACCAGGTTTGAATCCCTAGCTGCTGAACATTGGCAAGCTTTGTATTCTTCTATCGTAAGTATCTATTCTGACCAGTGGGATTTTTTTTATTTTTATTTTGGGGTATGATTGTATTGTTTTAATTCATTCTAATTTTCATTTTCTCTTCAGAATTTTGGAGCTCCATTTCTCATTTTCTGTTCAGAGAAAGATGACTTTGTGGCATGCAAAAGTATCCATACTTTTGTCCAACGATTGCAAGATCTTGGTGGAGATGTGAACCTTATAAAACTAAGTAGCTCATCTCACTTAGGTTTGTCTGATACTATTTTATTGTTATATTCACTTTCATCATTCTTGCATTGCTACCAAAAAATTATTGATTGCAATGCTGACTTCGGTATTGTTTTTGACTCGAATAAATTGCAGTAAAAAAAAAAAAAAAAAAAGCGAAGGTTGCTGCATACATTCCAGAAGCTTTAGTTTATAGTCTTTATCTTGTTCTATCTATGCATTTGGGAAAATTATATTCCTTAGTTTGTAAATAGACCAGTGTACGCACTCGAAACATTCTAACACCGGTAGTTTTTCTGTTGTTCCAGGTCATTACAAGCATCATCCTATCCAATACAGAATTGCTGTGACCCATTTGTTTGAGAAGGCTACCTCAATTTATTCTCATAAAATGATAGAAAGGGAGAGAACTGGAATGGAAAGTATGCATGACGAGATCTCTGAGTTAATCTGTGACCTACAGAAGGCAGCAATCAATTCAAATGAGAGCCTTAGAAGAGTTGCGTTAGAGCCAAGTGATCATTTCTTTTTGCCAAGTTCTGGAGCATATCATGACAGTAGAGGTTCTGGCTCTCCACAGGATGAACAGAAAGAGAAATCTATTTGTCTGCCCAGTCCCCCAAGCATCAATGCTCATAGTGTCCTTGGCCAATTTCTTTTTGATGTTTGTGTTCCCAAGAATATTGAGGAGTGGGATGTTAAATCTTCAGGGACTTTAAACGGGAGGCCATTTTCATCTGCTCGCAGCGGTGTCAAGTGTATCCTTCGCTCCAGATTATGAAATCGTTTTCTTGTCTGACTTGAGAAAATCCTTAATGACAAAGTTACTTGCAGGAGTACGGTACATTAGATTCCCTGCAAGAACTTGACTAGACAATGTGACCTTTATGCATGCAGAGTAACTGAAATAGTTCAAGTGTTTCATATGGATGGAGGCTGCATGGGAAGAACCAACTCATACATGTAAATTAGTGATCATCTGATTACTTGATGCGGGAGTGAGCTGAGGAGATGCTTGCATGGAAATGTTTTGCATTTACAGAGATATATTAGTGCTAGATGCCAGCTTGGTGGTTGTAGTTTTAATCAAAACTAGTGAGTTTTGTGGCTGCACGAGTCGAGTAATATCCATAACTCATGAACACTATTTTATGAGTGTCTTTATATTGTACATAGTAGATGTGTGTATGTATTGTGAGATTAATGAGATGTGACTTCTGAGGTTGGAAAGTTGTAGATAAGACGGGTCTAAAGAGCAAATAAAGGGGAAAAGAAATTGCTTGCCAGTTATGTTTGTCTATGCTCTTGTTTTCGTCTTTGATGAGCAGTTCTCTAACATCCTCAGCCAAGTCAGCATACAGGTGCTCAATGTCATTTTCTCAATTGGATACTCTTCAGATTCCTGTCCCAGCATATTTATGAGCCCACCCAGCTGTATGGCCCATAATTAATAATTATGCTGCAGTACTGTACTGGGTGTGTCAACCAGTGCTGTTGCTCCTCATTGCTGTGTCAATGAAAGCTACAGTTCACTTGATCCGATGGTTCGAACAGAATTAATGATTCTTCTTCTTCTTCTTTTTTGGAATTATGAGTTTTGCGTACATTGTCATGTGCACTACTCAAAATATGAGGAATATTATGACGTGTTGCAAACTTTACATTTTTTTTAATGGTAATTAATTATTTTTGTTCAAATAATTTCAATTTTCTTAATTTATAAAAACAAAAAAAGGTCTCTTTTGAAAAACATAACAAAAAGCGGGGAAATGTGTCACGCTTTATTATTTGTGATAATTTTGGTTTGTTAGTTGTTATAAATTTTTATTATATTGAAATTTAGATTTATATATAATTTTGATTGATATTGATATATTAAATACAAATGCTTCACAGTCTTAGTCAGAAACTGGATGCTATATCATTTGCATTGCATTAAAAATTATTGGGAAAGTTGCAGTGAAGGAACGTTGGAGCATGTGAATTGTGAAAAAAGATCAAAGCTTTCAGAATTTACTTTGAACTCCCTAACGTTGACAATAAGATTGAAGGGGAAAAGATGAAAGTAACTATACTTGTCATTTTTTTTTTATGGCCATATTTGTTATTTCTCACACTACTTGTATCATTACTTGTCATTTTCCATATGCGTATTTAGTAAAGCAATAAGGTTGTGTGATGAGGAGGAGAAGAATTGGAGGATAGAGATGTGGGTGTGGGACGATTTGTTGAGGAACTTGGAAACGCCGGAATACTCGTCGATGATGTTGGGAGAGTCGTCGTCGGGGAATGATGACGTGGGTAATAGCAGAAGAGATTGGAGGAAGAGTACAAGGGGAGACAAATTGGGAGCAAGTGTATCAGGAATCAGGATTACTTTCAAGACATTGTTAGCCTCTTTCAAGTTTCAACTTTCATCCATTGGCAGTGCTCTGCACTTTCTTTTTTCTTGTTCTTTTTGGACTTGTCTCCACTTCTTTTTAATTTCAGATTTTTTTTTTGTGATTTTGTAAAATTAATTAATGTGATGTGTTATGGTGATGAAGATTGGCGTAATCATTATTTGTGAAACATCATGACAAGAATAAAATTTTTAAATAGACTAGATTTGAGGGAGTGAGTAGCGATTAGTTAAATTTAATAGACTGAATCATGGATTTTTTTTATTTTTTATTATCATCCTCAATACAACATTACATTTTATATTTTTCACATTCATTAATATTAAAACTGTTATATACATGTTTGTCAAGGTAATATTTCTATTACTCGAAGGGTTAATTGTCTCTTTTCTTCTTCAATCTATTGCCAGACATGGAATTAGAAACTTTAGAGTAAATTCAAAAAGCTTTGTCCTTTTTCATAATTAATGTTCTCTACCTTTATTTTAAAGGAAAATGATAGAAAAATTTATTTAAATTATGTAAATAATAGATTTATCTCATTAAATAGCATACTTCTCTTAGAGTCTCGTAGAATTTTTTTTATTGTTAGAGAATTAATAAAATGACTAAATTGCCCTTAAATAAAACAAAAATTTCAAGTCTCAGTGCAAAGTTATTTTCACGCGTTCTTGCTTCTACTTCATCTTCTTATTCTCCTCTTCTTTAGTATGTCTCCTTTTCCTCCTTCTCCTTCTCATCTGTCTTATTTATTTTTGAATTTCTGTACGTGGGTGATTTGTTTTGTTGAGTTGTTGTACGTGGGTATATGTAAGCAATCATTCTGCCCTCCTTCTTTTTGGCTGTGTTGTATGTGGGTAAGTTTTTTCTCCTCCTTGAAAATTTTTCCTCTCATATATGATAGTTAAAGTTGATGTGGATTAATGTATGTAAATGATTAAGGTCTTCATTTTTTTCTTTATGATTGAGGTTTTCATTTTCTCTGCTGTACATGGGTATGGATGCTTACTCATAAATAAATGATATATCATTTTCAATTGTGTTATAAATGCATAAACCAAAGTTGTAAATGACCAATACAAAGTTGTGAATATAAGAAGAATAGTTGTTAAATAAATTATAATAGATATGTGATTATGATGTTTGAAAAATAGATATGTTGATGAATGGCTATTTTATTGTTTCGGGTTGGCATGAGAAATGGGTTTTTTTGCTTTCAGTTTTGAAAATAAACTATTTTGTTATTTTCACATAGAGGAACGTTTTGTAAAAAAATATTGAAAGTAAAATATAATATGATGGGAGAGTGTGAGTATAAAAATGATAAGAGAGAGATGACACTAGAAGATTCAGCCCTTCATATATTTTTGTCAAAAGGATTATAAGGTATTTTAATGCAAGTTGTAGATCACGTAACTGATAATAAAACCTTAGATAGTTGTCACTTTTTAAGATTTTTTTTATCATTTAAATTAATAAAACTTGTTATTTCTTGAATTATAGTGGTAATTCCTTTTTGTTGATTTAGTCAATTTATAGAGGGTATTGATAAATTACAATTCCTTGTTGCATTGTTATGAATCTAGGGACAAAAGCTGTTAATATAGGAATAAAAGTTGTAAATAAAAAGTTATAAATTTGTAACACCTGATGCATATCAAGACTTGCATATGTAAAGTTTTGAATGACTATTGAATTGTTGTGAATTTAGAAACAAAAATTGTTAATATATGAACAAATGTTGTGAATGGAAAGTTGTAAATTTTTAACATCTGATATATATTAGGACCTGCATATGTAGAGTTGCGAATGACTATTGAATTGTTGCGAATTTAGAAACAAAAGTTGTTAATATAGGTACAAAAATTGTGAACAAAAAGTTACAAAATTTCAACACCTGATATACATCAGGACCTGCAGATGTAGAGTTGTGAATGATTATTGAATTGTTGTAAATTTAGAAATAAAAATTGTTAATATAAGAACAAAAGTTCTGAATAAAAAGTTATAAATTTTTAACATTTGATACATATCAGGATCTACAAATCATGACTTGCAATAGTTATTAGCTTGTTGCAAATTTAAAAATAAAAGTTGTTAGTATATAAATAAAAGTTGTGAATGAAAAGTTATAATTTTTTTAAAATTTAAATAAAAGGTGAAATTGTCATTTTTGATAATTCTCTAATCCTTTAAGACTCTAGAAAAATTATATGATTTCGTGGTACTAATATATCCTTTTTATAATTTAAATAAATTTTCTATCATTTTTCCTTATTTCAATGCGATTTTTCCAAAGTTATTTCTGAGTTCTAGTCTCAAAAATCGAATAAGTCACAACAAAATACAATGACATATTCATCAAGACATGTTTAATGCTGGGCAAGTTACGTAGCTTGTTTTTATTTTAGTTTGTTTTTCTTTTTGTATTAAAAAAAATAGAATTGTTCAACAAGGCTCACAAATTAAATGTATGAATGTCTAACCTGTCCTACTATCTCAGTTTATATTAAGGGAGAATTACAGTTTACTCCCTTTTAAGAAAATTAATCACAAATCAAGGCCAATAATAAATCCTATTTAAAAAAAATTTATATTTCACATTTTAATAATAAGTTATTTTACATTGATCCTCATTCATAATTAATTCTCCTAAAATGGAGTTAGCTGTAATTGTTCTTTTTAATTTATTGAATGTCGAACGTAGAAAATATTTAGACTTTAGTATGACAATGATTTAAATGAAGATGACTTTAAACAGGTAAGCACAGTATTGTCACGACCAGTTGTATCGGTGACAGCTATATCTCTATTACTTCAAAGAGATGTCGGATTCAACTTGGCGTTCATATATATATATTTGTGTGGATGCGTGAATCTCTCACCAGTGTCAAGTTATTTGGGGAAAAAAGTGTCAAGTCAGGGACAATTTTTGTTTTTGTTTTTTGTTTCTAAGGAAAGAACAGCGCAAAGCTTCTCTTCGAATTTGAATTGAAGGTTCGACAAAAAAAAAAAAAATGGAATTTGAATTGAAGGCTTAGGTAATAATATGGCGCTCACATGGCCCCACTGCCCACCAAGAGAACGAAAAATAAGAAGGGCTCCTTCCACTCACGACGATCATTTCTCTCCCTTTCTTCAATCTGGTGTTCTTCTCATTTCCTCAAAAGTTCTTTAAGTTTATAAATTTCTTCCAGCGGATACATCTGTGAAGAAAAATCTACCCTTTTCTAATTCAAACTCAAAAATGGTGGTTTCTAAGTTGACATACGAGGAATGCAGGCGACAACGGCTAGAAGAAAACAAGAAGAGAATGGAGGAGCTCAACCTCAACAAGCTCGCTAGTGCTTTGAAACCTTTACCCTCACCTAAGCCTTCCCCTGTGGGTATTTCACTCCTTTTCTTCTCTTTTTCGCATCAGAAACTCTCATGAGCTCTGGTCGGTCTGGTTTTTCTTGTCACAGGCGAAGCCCAGGGTGCCACGTCAGCCGCTCAGCCCTTCTTCGGCTCCGGCAAGAAGGTCTAGTCGCGTAGCCAACTTGCCTCCTCCAAACTACAAGGAAGTCAGTCTTCAATCTTCTGCTCTTTCTTTAATGGCTTCGTCTTCGTGCTTTCTCTTTCACTCAGTTTTTTTTTTTTTTATTGGGATTGTTTTTGTTCTTGCAAGGTCCCCATTGAACCTTTGCTGAGACCAAGAAGGTGAGCTCAAGTTTCACACTTGTCACTTTTTTCGCGCTTCTTTTGAGGTAAAAATTTTCATGGGGAAAATGACTTGTAGGTCCTATCAGAAAAGGGACTTGCTAAATCGAGTTTATGCTTCAGATGAAGTTAGGCAATATGCAATTGATAGGGCAGAAGAACTTCTCTCTGGTTTAGATTCCAAATACCCAAGTTTCATCAAGCCTATGCTCCAATCCCATGTCACTGGAGGATTTTGGCTAGTAAGTAAAGGGAAATGAATATTCCATCAAGAGAATCCTCTGTTTTCTTCATTCTTTACTGATGATTTCCATCAACGGTGATTTCCTGAGATAACAAAAAAAAAAAAATGATATTTTGATCAGGGTCTTCCAGTTCATTTCTGCAAAACTCATCTTCCTCACGATGATGAAACAGTAACTCTAATAGATGAGGATGGAAACGAGTCACCCACCAAATACCTTGCTGATAAAACAGGTCTTAGTGGTGGTTGGCGAGGTTTCTCAATTGATCATGAACTAGTTGATGGGGATGCATTGGTGTTTCAACTGATCAAACCCACAAAATTTAAGGTAATCATGAAGTAGACTCATGCCTGCTCTTGATTTCTTGAGATCGTCAAAACTCACAAGTACTTATTTTTCGCTTTTAGGTGTTCATAATTAGAGCATATAAATCAGAAAACAAGGATGAAGAAGATGAAGATTTGGATGGTACACACTTGAACAGGAGCTCCAAAAGAGTCAGAGCAAGTAACTTCCTTTTACAATTTCTATCTCTTATATTATAATTCATATTCAGTGATTCTCTCCAAGCACACAAGCATAAAGCTAGGTCCAAAGATCTGTGAGCAAAACCTGTCATAATTAAAATTACAATTTTTAATCTTCAAACACATTATGTGACATAATGAAGGTTAATCTATTCTAATCTTTGGTTATACAAGATCATATCATAAGCCTTATACTACTCTGTTTTTATTTATAAGAGAAACTATTACTTTTTACTTATTTTTTTATATAAATAAAATCAAATATTTTAATAAGTATTTATTATATATTTCTTAAATCACCTCTCATAATTTATATTAACAAAAAATAATTAATGCATGCTTATATTGATTAACATAGGGCATTTTAGTCCAATTTTTTTATTTTTAGATATAATTATTATGATTAACTAACTTTCTTAAACTGTATAATATAATTTTTTTTTCTTATATATAAAAACAGAGAGACTACATCTCTAGCGCTGTTTAGTATTCTTATGTGGTACATGTATGACAAGGAAATGTACTACTCAATCAATAGACACCTATCATGTTCATCCTATATCACCATTTATACTAACAAGGGAGTATTTAACTAACTAAATTCCCTTAACCATTTCCTAACAATCCCTAATCACCATACTGATGCTCCCTCCTCAAATGGACCTTCGCATTGATATCAATAGTTATATTTTTGATGTAGAAACAGATCATTCAATTGATAGACACCTATTACCATCACTCTATCGCCCTATATAAGTGAGTCTCTAACTAATAACCAATTATCCTTAACCATTACCTGACCACCTCGAATCACCACGTAACATTCACTCAGAGTGCTTAGATCTGATTAATGATGGTTCATAGTTCAAGTGCAGAATATTCTTAATTAACTTATGACGTAATGAGCTTGGGAATTTGAGGCTCTGGTTTTTTCCCCCTTCTCTTTATGAAGGTACAAGGTAGTCCTCGTTGTTGGGTTATAGCTAGAAGAACTTATTTCGGTGCCATGGAAGCTGCAAGGCAACATATCAGAGTTTTTTTTTTGTTCTCTAAAATGTACAAGTGCACTGAGAAGAAGGGGGCTTTTTGAGATTAACTTAGTTTGTATTGTGGTTCCTGCATCTCTTGGTGCTGATTATGAATATGAAGAGGATACATTTTGATTGACATGTATTATTGAGACTCTTTGGAGTTTTACTTATAATGACTTGAGAGACATGTAATTGTTGATCCAACATTTATGAAACTAATGAACTAACAGAAGTGGTGTTTTTCCTGAATTAGATTTTACACCCAGTCCAAAGTATGGATATACGAAAGTGATGTATGTAACAATGTTTTTTGTTTGATTGCAAATTTTTTCATTCTCATAGTTTTTTTTTTTTTTACTCGAATTCATTCTTTTGAATACGTTAAACTACATAATTTTTTCCTTTTGTTTTTTTTAAAGAACCTTTTTAGACTGTGAGAATAAATTATTGACTAATTCATATTTGAGTTGCATTCAGAGCCATGAATGACAAATAAAACTATCTCATTATTATACTTTTGTTTGACTTGTTTACTAATAAACAAATGAAGTTCTCTATTTGGGGGAAAAAAATTCGTTACCTAAGCAAGTATACAATAACCAGGGTAGGTTTTATGTTATAGGAAGCTTAGAAATGAATTATGCTATTTATAACTTATAAATATTATAATTCCTTAAACTTTTTATGTTACATAATACATGATATATGATTATGTAGATTTGAAGCTATAAACTATACAAATAAATCCACGCACATAGTAACTAAAGTAACTATGTTGGCAAAAATATAAAAATAAAGTAACTATGACAAAATGTTTATGATTAATTTATCAAGCGTTACTTTTTTAAAAAAAAAATTCAAAAAATATTTAAAAATTAAAGCTAAATAAATCATTTTACCAAAAAAAAGCTAAATAAATCATTCAACTTGATAATGAAATAATGAGTTTAGCTTCATTTCACAAAGAAAAAGAAAATTTGGAGGAAAATAAATTGAATCGAGAGGATGTTTTGAATTTTTACCGCCAATCTATTACATCCCGCCAATCCACACTGGGCATCCATGCGGACGTGGTTGTGCGAAACGACACAGTTTCATCCTTCTCTTTCCCTTCTGCCTTCCAATCCAGACGCTCTCTTCTCTCTCTTCCCCGCCGGCACCACATTCGATTGAGCGATTCGAAGTCACCGTTCATCAGCCTTTGTCTTCAATGGCGGGAAAGGCCATTGATATAATCACAGGTTACAGTATAACGGAACGCCTGGTTCTCCTCATAGACCTCAACCCACTTCTTCATCTCGAGGATCCCACCCCTTACATCAATTCGCTTCTCACATCAACCAAAATCCTTCTCACCTTCCCTCCTCTCTCGTCCTCTCTCTTTTGCTTTAAGCTGTTCTTTTCCTCACTTTCTCCTCTTCTTTCATCCTCTAAACTCCACCGTTTTGTCCCCAATCCCTCCCTCACTCTCTCATTCAGTGACTCCACCTCCACCCTCCAATCTCTCTCACAAACCCTCACTTCTCTGCCTCATTTTTACAATCCATTGGATCCCTTTCCTCCAAAGGCCTCACATCTTGCAGCATCGGTGCAACAGATTGTACACGACTATGCTTGGGACTCGGTAATGTGTGATCCTGTAACAGATGGTGTCCTGAATTACCCAGTTGTTCGGTCGAATTTGGTTGTTTTGTTTTCGCCTATTTGTAGATCATCGAAGTGTTTATCTGAATTTTTTGATGTGGAGCCAGGTCACGAGTCGTTGAAAAATGTGGGTTCATTTTGTGAGAGATTCTCTGGATTCTTCAGAAGCGTGAGTGGTGCGTTTGGATGTAGAGACATGCATTTTAGTTGGGTTGATCTGAAGTGCGAATCTGAATGCTGTGAGCATAAGAATGAGACCGATGAAATTAAACAAGTTTATAGTTTCTTTAAGAGTGGAATTAGAGCTTTGGGTTGGGGGTTATGTTCTGTCGATTCAGTAATACTTGGTTCCGCTCTTGTTCCTTTTGGTTTAATTTATCCTAAAATTGGAGTTTCATTGAATTCTTTCGATATAAATGATTATTCTAGGAAACTTCATGTGCAATTGAGTCTTCAGATCTTAGATGTAAGTAGGAATCCCATAGAATATAACTGTTGTGATCTTGAGTTGATCAAATTAAGGTTCTTTGGTAAATATGACGATGTTCGGTTTAATCCAGAATTGATGATTCCGCCAAAAGGAGGCTGTGAACAAAAGGGAAACTTTTGGAAGCTATTTGGTAATGGAATCACAAAATTTAACATTAAGGCTGTACAGAGGAATGATGCTTTTGTGAAAGTAAGGGATCGCATATCTGATTCTGTTCTTGTACGAGAAGTATTTGGTGAATCTAAGAAAAAGAGGAAGGGAATTTCAAATGAATTCTTCGCAGACAGGGTTCTTGAAATTCTTGCAATTGAATTTGATCTCAAGTGGCAGAGAAACTCTGTACCCATTTGGCAAATGCTCTTGAGTTTTCTTTATAACGAAGGTTACTTGGCTTTGGTGTCCATTTCCAATGGCGATGGTGATTCACATATAGGCTTTCTTAGGCCTTTCACAGTATCTTCTGCTCTCTTATCTCTATTAGATGATCCAGATATGGTTCTTGATTTTGATGGGGACAATATGGCTCAATATTTCAGGACACTGAGTTCCGATGTTTGCCAGCCTGGTACCAACTTCAAAAAGCGCAAGAAACCTTTTGGTTCTCAAGACCAGAAGATTGGTGCAGTGATTGAGGGCCATCAGAAGAAGAACACAATGGATAGGAAAAACCTTCAAAACCTCACATGGAGCGCCTTCTGGAAAGCGGCATATGATCAATTTGACATGGACTTGCATGAGGTTTACCATGCCATGGAACGTAACAAATCAAAAAAGTTGAAGTTTTTGAAATGCTGGATGAAACAGATGAAGAAACCTGACTGTCATGATCTAATTGTGCCTGAATCATCCCAGCCAAATCAACTAATTCCAGAAGACATCAACAATAGACTGACCGGATCACTCCGAGATGGTGCACTGCCAATCTCCTCATCTGCCTCAGCAGGTGAGAACACCGTGACTGAGGCTTCAGGAGTACAGGCTGGTGCTGTGCTTGATACTGGGTCAGAAACATCTGAAGCATTTTTCAGTACACTTTCCAACAAGATCCATCAGGGACTTGAATGCGAAGAAGTAGACCTGCAGGCTTTGGCTGAGCGACTTGTGAACTCATCTATCTACTGGCTATCAAAGAAGTTTGACAGAGAAACCATTTCTGAAAGTCAAAATTCTTCAAAACGTAATGATTCTCATGGTAGTATGATTGCAGCTGAACTTAGCAAACTTTTACTGATTGAGCCAAAGGAGTTAGTCACAAGGCATAAAAGCAGAAATCCATTCTCTCAAGCATCTGAGCCAGGACCTACTTCACTCATCACAGAACAAGTAGTTAGAGAGTATCCTTTGAGAACATTTTGTGTAATTTGTGCATGTATTTAATATTTCGTTGTTCTAATTGGTAGCATAGTTTTGGCTTCTCCTGTTTCGACGTTTTACCTTAATGAGCACAAGAAATGAACTACAGATTTTGTTTCGGATGGAAATCTTACAATCCGATGTTGGAAGTGGAGTTCAAGAGTCTAACAAACAGAAGATGGCGAAGCAAATTTGCCTTCTTCTGGAGAATATTCAGTGTCATATGGAAGGGGGATTTTTTGGCGCTTGGAACCTTGATAATTATGTGGCAAAGATCATAAAAAGCAGGTACGTGTTTATATCCCAAGGTTGATAGATTTTATGGATGTCCATTCATCCTTTTTCATAAAGTAACTCAGTATTTCTTAATGCAATGACAAAAAGATTTGTTTCTCTTTGGAGTTAGAGGCATAGCTCAGGCTACTATCATTTTGTGCATTCATTCTAAAATATACCATCTGTGGTGTGTGCTCTGCTATTGGCCGAAATATGTTCACCAGCGAATGAATCTGTGTGAAGTGTTGCTCCTACCTAAAACTTGACTATAATATGATAAACTAGTGCGGAATATCTTTTATCTTGTCACAAATTGTCTTTAAATCTCCCTCAATGTTGCAAGTAAACTTCCCTTGTTTTCCAAATAAGAAAAAACTTGGGAACAATGAAAGTCAGTTGAAATTACATTAAGAGATGAAGAAAAAATTTAGACTAGCGATATTGAAGACTTTGAAATTTCAGGTATTCTCATTCCCTTGGAGATTTGGTTCATAAAATCTATGACAAAATGGACCTATTGCTGTTTGCCGAAGAGGATGAAACCCCTAATCATTTGCTCATCAGTGAAGACAGCAACAAATCATGGAATGGAAATGTCGACAGAGATGAGATGGGTGAAAATAATGTAAGTAGTAGTGGTCCTGTATCATCAGAAAATGAACCCTTTCAGCTCCTCAAGAATGCAGAAGGAAGCCTTGAAAGAAATAAACAATGGGAGGATCACGATCCAAAGTTAGTAGAAGCCAGGAAGAAGAGAGAAAGGGCAAGGAGATTTTCATCTTTCACAAGTTGCATCCCTGATTTGCAGAAACTTTGGGCCCCAAAGCAGAAGGCTGTGAAACTCAACTCAGATTCTCTTAGAAAGCTGCCAACAAGGAAGAAGAGGGAGAGGGCAAGCTGTGACAAAGTATGCGAGACCCCATTGACAGGAAACAAACGTTCATGTTCGTGGACAAGCAAGGTGGATGATGACCATTACCGGGTTGATGGCAGTCAAACAAGTACTTCAGTTTCCAAGGCTTTATTTCAAGATGACCAATTCGTGTGAGTAAATTATGTTCAACTCTTACGGAACAACTGTATATGCCAACATGTAGTGCAGGGTGACATGGTTACTTCAGAGCTCAACCTCAAACGTTGGATGTAAGTGTCTGAGATGAGTACTAGAATTATATCCCTACTAAAAGCTGTACTGCATGTATACCAACATATGATTATTTAACTCGCCACGTGATGTCTTGCTACTGAATAAATGTCTCATTTGTGTAGGCCGGTGTATTTGGCCGTTAAAGAAATGGATATAATTGAAGAAAGAATTGAGTCCCCTGCTACATCTGACTTTAAGGTAGAAAAAAAATGAATTTGTATTTTTATGTCTTAAAACGAGGGTAGAAATAACATATTCAGATGCAAATGCACCATCAGGTTATCTCTGTGAGTAATTGATCAGGATCGACGGAGAATCTCGAGTGTTTTTTGTTAAAAAAAAAATATATCAAGGGTTCAAATTCTGGATTAGTTCCCATATTCTATTCCATTCCTTATTGCTTGAGTTAACCTCAAGGGGTTATTTGGAGCATTTTTTGGACAGACTCTCTAGCGTCTTTTCAAAACTTACGGCATGGAATTGTTAAGCGAAGCATCAGTTAATTTAGATCTCATGAATTATCCCCATGTAAAGTATGGAGAGAGAAAGGGAATAAAACTCACCTTGTGAGACCTTAGGAAGAACTAGTCTGGCTTGTCTTTCTCTTTTCTCTAATCAGGTGGAATATGATTCAGAGGATCCCAATTCTTAGGCCATCCTCATTCACCCATTCCCTAATATTAAAGCGTTAAGGAACAACACTGATGTTTCATGATCATTACCATATTCAGAACTGTCTGAGCGGTGAGTATGAAGCTCAGGAAAGCTTACGCTGACTGGGGGAAATCTAGATTGACATGCAAGCCGTTCGATGATTTCTGAAAGGAATGGTTTCTTCAACGTCACTATCCGAAGCTGTGTGAAAAATTTCTATCATGACGCTCAGCTTGTTTCCGAGACCATGGCTGATCAGGCAAAAGAAAAAAAAAATAATTTGGGGACTCAATAGAAGACAAAGTTTGGTGGCGCATTTGGCCTTGATAGTGCTTTGCGTCAAGAATCAATTTTTTGAGGTTTAATCAATTTTCAAAACAAAATTTGCCAAACAGCATAATGATGACATAATCAATTAAACATGCTGAAATTAATTTTTTTGTTAATCTATTCATACCTGCTTCTGGTTTTCATTTTACCATGTTAATAATAAATAATTTGTAAATAATTCATAATTGTGTTAAATAAAATTTAACAAATTTATTAATATTAAATGCAACTTTATTAATAATTTAATTTAAAAAAGAAACGTATTTTATGATAATTTGCACAGTTAAAATCAATCTCAATATTCAAATAGGTTACATTATAACATAATCAATTCTGATTAAAATCTACCACTTAATCAATTATTTTTATAATCTATTATATCCAACTGAAATCCAAACGAAGTCATAGTCATACCTTTCCTTGCTTCCTGAAGGCCATGTGCAGTCCCAAAAGTAGGGATAGTAAACTAGTTTCTATTTTTAGATTACAATTGATGGTAATTCCAAGGGTAAATGAAGACATGGACCTCTTCCTTTAAAGGACGAGGTCTACCTTAATTCTAGTCAGCCCAAACCGAACTCACTTGAACATCTCTCTCTCTCTCTCTCTCTCTCTATATATATATATATATATATCAAAATGGATGCTTCATAATTTGTCCGAGTGCATGGGAAGGAATACCATTGTGTCTTGTCTGATATAAAAGCAAACTTGGTTAACTGAGTTCTTTACATAACATTTATTTATTATTATTTATCACACAACCTCATCGTAAGTTCAAAAGAAAGGATAGGATATATTATACTAGAGCTGAATAATTTGAAAGAGCAGAACCAATCTTCATTACAGTTCAGTAGCATATTTGAAGAAGAGCTGCAAAGTTGGAGGGCGCTGATTTTCATTCCACCTCCTTCAGTTCACAATTCTATATTTGAAATCGATGAAACAAGAGTATGATCCCTGTAGAGTCATAATTTGGCCACTTGATGATGGAAGGATGGGTCAAGACAGACAACAACCTGGAGAGGATTTATTTGATTAGATAAAAGCATCTAAGGCTAGATTGTCTAGAAGCAGCAGTGCAGTACGTACTGGGAGTAATTACAGGACAAAACATTTTTTTATGAAAACACACTTAAAGTGCTGAGATATAATAAATATCCATTCATATGGTTTTCATGGGAGAACTTGACTGTAAAAACGTACGAAAGCAAAATTTAATTTCATTAGAAAGTAAATACCTTCCCAACACTTTGACCTGAATGGAGATACTCAACTGCATCCGCAACAGATTGTAGGCCTACAAATTTCTTTGGATCTATAGCAACCTATGCGCACAAACCAGAAGTAAATAGCAGCGAGCTTCAGAAGCACGGAAAATTAGAGGGATAGTACTTGTAAACTTAAGATGCACTGCAAATAGTAAAGAATGATCACACAATGACACACAGAAATGGAATACACATTGCATTACCTTTAGCTTGCCCATGGAGTACAGATCAAACAGTCTATCAAGATGTTGTCGCCACAAATGACTATATTGCACCAGGAAAAAGCCAGTCTGAAAATGTTGGAATCGTTATGGAAATCCATTGGTAAGCCAATTGTGGGATTTCGAACTTATTCACTTTAGAGGAAAATAAGAGAATAATCATCAACTTATTTGCCAACGTTTTTCAAATTACTCAAATCAGGGGATATAGAACAATCATAAGTGGGATAGTTCACTAACATTGAAAGGTTAAAAAATTGGAAAGCAATGCTGATTATGAATGTTATTTTAAAAAAAAAATTATCAAGGAAAGGAAATAAGAACTTAGAAAGAAGAATAAAATAAAATCAGCCTACTGGAATACAACTCAATGTGTACACATACCACAGTCTGGCTCTTTGCTAAGATCTTCTCACATAGTCCTGGATAATTTGATGGTTTCCAGCCATGCTCTCCTTGATACTGATATAAATAAAACAATGAAGAAAGAAGGTTGTCCATTCAGATCTGTAAAATGTAATATAGACACATTTTATAAAACATAGAGCACATCAGCACAGAAACAACTTGTTACAATTTATAACCTAGTGTCTCCCTCTGAAAGACTACAATTGGGTGATGACTTCATACACTCTGTTGATTGATTGAGTGGATGAATGTGAAGCAAATTCTTATATTATCCAACCAGACCAAAAGCTTATTAACATCTCTTCTAAATCCCAAGTTATTGAAGTTGCCCCAAATTACATACCCTACTTTCAAACTAACAATTGCATTATTAAATAATAAAACACATAATAAAAATATCTTTTCATACTGAAATGCATAATATAGCTTCTTAAATTTATGCCAACTGTTTAAAAGATATATTCCATCTTTCATTATAACCTGATGATTTGAGTGAGAAAATTCTATAAAAAGTTTGAAATTTTGATATGATATCCATGCACTACACAAGTTCTAAATTTTAACCCAGAGGGACTGCATGTGTCACTAGCCAGTACTACTTCATATAAAGGACTGCACGAGCAACACTAGATGTCAAATATAATCTTAAAGTAAACCAGTACAGCATGACAAACTCGGGCATTAAGATAATAATATACATCATCTGGAAGACAAAAGGGTAGACTTCCAAGAAAAATATTGCAAGGAACATATATAACAGTTACACGAGAATTTGCAAGGGTGGGGAAAGGAGAGAATATCAAAGAACCTGAGAAATCATTCCAATCACAATGAGTCGTCCATAGATGGCTAAAGCATTCAAGCACAAGTTGAACATGGCACCACCAACAGACTCATAGATGATGTCAAAGCCTTCTGGGAACTCTTTCCTCAGAACCTGAATAAACAAAGCCACAAATATTCAATTAGTTAGAGCTTCGGGGCAGTTAAGATATCAATTTTTTTTTCTTTTTCCGCGGGGGGTGGGGGTGGTTTTAAAACACACATATCTTGGACAATGTGTGAAAAATCTATTTCAATGTTAGCAATATCATTTCACATAAATAGATTCATCTTTCAAAATTCAAATGTGCCATCAAATCATCAAGCAAACCATAAAAGCAACCGGATATTGTTAAAAGAACTAATGTATAGAAGGAAAAAAGTAAAGTCAGAGGACTCGAGATATACGGTTTTAATATCTTCATTTTTATAGTCTATGACTCTGTCAACTCCCAATCCTTTTAGAAGCTTGGCTTTTGCCCCTCCTCCACAAGTTGCAACCACTTTATTTCCTCCTAATTTTGCAAGCTGCATGGAGTCCAAATTACTGAGAGGACATTGCATATTGTGTGCAGAAAAATCAAGTACAAAAATTAGACTGCAATATCTCAACAAAAGAAAATCTCAAACTAACTTGGTAATAGATATAAACTGATCGGAACAAATTTACTTATTTCTTCTATCTTTTAATGTTCCTATAACACAAAACAGTATCTACATCTAAGTTTATCTATGAAGTTATGAAGCACGGACATTTCTGTCCTGAGGCATGTTTACCACTAACACTGCCATGACACACCAAATCACCAATAACATGAGTGCATATGAGTTAGAATAATAATAAAAAATAGTTCAGACATGCACTAAACATGGCTTGAAGAAATCAATCCAAAAAAGGGGCACTAGAAACTCCATCTTGATGATATAAAACAAGTTCTATGTTCTTTTTTCACAGGGAAAAATAGTGTAAGAATACCCAACGTCGACGATGCCCATTGAATTTTTATTTGTACATGTTTCATAGCTGTGAAGCATTGAACTAATGAATTATTTAAAAGAAGTCCAGCCTCTCTTGCTGTTTAATTTCTTTGTGTCGTGTCCTCTCTATTTCCTAGACATAGAAAGGACTCCATATTTAGTTCTGAGAAGTGAAGAAACTTACTGGAAAAGGAAGAACATATACACCACGACTCATACAATAATTACAAAAACAACCACAAATTTCTTAAGATAGTGGTCATACATCTTTAGATTCAATGAACCGAGGAAAAATGTTCAAGGGTTGAATAAATATAGTCTGAAGAACATGTGCGTGAAAAGAAGAAAAAGCACAAAACTCAAAGCAATAAATATCTCTGGTCTATACACCAAAGGAAAATGCATTTTCCAGAAATGTGAATTATGGTAGTATAATGTGTAGGATGGGAAGTAACGTGATGTGAATGAATGTTGTCTGAGTTGTGTAAAATATAAAAACCTAGGCTCTGCCATCCACTACATAATATGAAACAGTATAAATGAACACAAACACACATTTGAGAGAAGCAAACGGTAATAAATTTATGCGCACCTGAACTGCAAATTGTCCAGTTCCTCCAGCAGCAGCAGTGACAAGGACTATCTTTCCAGAATCCATTTGTCCTGCCTATTTAATGCACAAGAAGAGAAAACCTTTATTAGGTCAAGCCAATTCAGTGGCAGAATGACTCAAGGCGTTAAACTAATTAGAAGCTGCACAAAAGGTAGTGAATCGTAAGAGTTCTTGAATGTACATAATGTAATATATCAGGCATTAAACTAATTATGGTACATTGCATAACATCTTAGAAGCATGAAGATGAGCTTAAATTAGTAAACCTTTTCAAGAGCGATTGAAGCAGTTAGTCCTGAAGTAAGCATGGCAATAACTTCTGGATCTGGTCTAGCAACTGGAAGGGCATGTTTTGAAGGAATCTAGGCCAAACAAACAAGGTAAACATAAATTGCCTCACTATTATCAACTTTATGATCAAACCAGGACAAAATGTTAAGCAATCTCACCATTATAAATTCAGAATACCCTCCATAAGTCATGAGCGCACAGGGCATGCCAACTTTTAAGTCAGTAACAGAATCCCCAACAGCTGCAATTATTCCTACAGCCTAAAGTATTGTGCAAAACAAGGAAACCAAAGTGCACATGATATGCACAAGTGCATATTAATACATGACAAGAAAAACATCGAATTGCACACATCATATCAAGAAATATATGGTTGGAATAATATCTAACCTCAAATCCAGCATCAAATGGAAGACGAGAAGCAATATCTTTGTCCTTGCCACTAAAATAGTGGCCTGAACTGAAATTCACCTGTCATAACTTGCTTTTGTTAGAATTCAAGGTAAAAATGCTTGTTCTTCTAGATGAAAAAAGGGTTCAGCAAACAAAGAACTCAAGAAAAGGGAAGAGAATCTAGATTTTTTTTTTTTGGTGGGGAGATATATGAAAAGGTTCAAAAAAATATCAATATCTAGACACTTGCTAATAACTAATATTCGAAACAGGGGACCTGAATCATCAATCTCCACATGTTTAAAACCATGATAAGGCCATCAGAAATTATAAGCCAGCAACTTTCATTCTAGAAATGCATGCCACTATTATTTTGTTACATCTATGAATCCAGGATATCAAGACCTTTGATAAAGGTCAATGGGTTCCTCAGAGCAAATTATTTGAAGTGCCATTGTCTCAAAACACAAGCTTGCGTATAAACTTACGCAGCTAATTGAAGTACACCAAATCAGGATTCTTTGAGTTTATGACAGGTATAAAATCTCATCTACATGTTACAATCTGATGCATCGCCTTGAATAATCACATCATTTCCAACCAGAACATTGCTCAGTGCTCACAACCATTCATTATCTGGTGCTGTTAATAGTATGTGCACATGAGAGAGAGTGTGCAGAAGGCAAAAACAATATACATTTTTGCAAAGTAGTCCTCTGAGAAAGATACAGTGACTTACATCACTAGCATTTACACCAGCATAAATCAATTTTACAAGAACATGATGTGGTTTGACAGGTAATCTCAGTGGTGTTCTCACGACACTGGTAGCATTCCTAAAGTTGTGAGTCAAGGTGTGGACAACTCTGCAAAGAATAAGCAACTAACCAAAGTCGTTAAATAATCCATCTTGTGATCAAGAAAATTATGAGGTCAAACTCAAAATATAATTCCGCCTTTTCCTCAGTAACACTAATACATTAGAAAAGACACTTTAAACTATTAAAAAAAAAGCATATATGGAGCATAGGCTGAAGAATATAAATCATTCAGGATCCATAAATATATATGTGCATGTATGGTCACAGTAGAAGCGAAAGAAAGCTTTGATATACACACATTTTCTCAAAATTCTCAGGAAGTTTAATTGGTGGAGCTTTGAACTCAGATCTTCTCCTAAAACTTGATGAGGGTATCAAGTACTTCTTTTCTTCTGATGGTGTGGGCCAGTACTCAAATCCACGGCGATTTGTAATCCACAAGCATGAACCAGCTTTGCTCTCATCAATAATAAGCTCAAAAGCACCTTGAGAGGTTAAACTATTTAGATAAAATATAACAATAAAAACCCTGAAATAGTCACCGATAATTTAATTTGGGGGCTTTCCCATATTAAAGAAACTATCATTAGAAACATAGTCTTCAATCAAGGATGACGTTACACCTAAGCATATTATAGTATTTTAGAAGATGCGCACACACTCACAGAAAACCAATCAACAAGCTCTGTGTGTATGAAGCAAATGTCTACTAAGGATAGAGATTTGGCAAGCTACAGTGTGCAGACATTTGTGGCCACCATCATTTGTCCAAGGTATCTAAGAGAACCAAAAAAAAAAAAAAAAAGAACATACCTTTCACAACCATGTCCATAGGAACAAAACCCCCCATCAAACCAACAAATTTAGAACCCACCTTTTCGCCCATATCAGTTTGAACAAACTGCAAAAGTTATAGGAAGTCATTTTTAAAACAATTACAATGAATCTTCTAATAAAATCAAAATATAAATTATTAATTTCAGACGATAAAATTTCAAATGCCTCAAACTAAAAGAGTATAAAAAAGAAGTCATCATATAAAAGCTTTTACTGCTTAAATTAAATATCAGCCTTGATTGTACTGCCTCCTACCACCGGTGATAAAGGGTTCTGTATGCATATGGGGAAACAGGAAATGTTCTAACAATGATATGGCCCCCTGGAAAACAGTTTGATCAATCTCTCTACTCTAGAACTTAGTGTGCCTAACTGAAACTCCTGACCCTTTAACTGAGCTAACCAGTGATTAATATAATCCAAGATAAAAGAAGCATGGAAAAACCATATTCATTGCAACCATCAAAACAGCGATAAATCAAAATAATCAAAATATCAAAATACTGAAAATATTTAAGTTAGAGGGAAGTAACAAAATAATCAAATTGCCATCTGCTTGACATGTCTCAAGAAGACAAAGAACCTATTTCATTGCAACCATCAAAACAGCGATAAATCAAAGAGAATTTTTCATTATAAATTGAAGAACATTATCTAAAGGTAAACTAGCAACATACCCTAAAAGCCAACGATATAAGAAAGGCTCAAAAGTTAAAACAGAGCATGGTAACAGAAGCCTACAAAGCCTATTAACATAGTAGAGTTTGTTGAATCTCTTAGAAATTTTTCCTTGAAAAATCCATGTCTTGAGCACCAAAGGGAAGCTATATACGCAATTATATCAATAACACAATTAATAAAAATAGCACCAGATACCATAGTTTTATCAAGAAGAAAAATATGCGCTTAAGATGTGCCTAAACCATTATATACAGAAATTAATTTTAAGAGTTCTGGGCAAAATGCTAAAATTCCAGATATTAAAAATCATATAGTTTGACTATAAGCATTTACTCTTCAAACACAACTCTGACCTCAGGGCAAAGCACGTTGACACGAATTCCTTGGCGTTTGTACAAACGAAGTGATCTAGAAAACATGACAACACCACCTGCAGAATGGACTTTTGCTTCAGGAAGCAATAATACACTAATCTAGGCAAAATCTCAGAGAAAAAGATGTAAAAGCCATTATTTGACCCTCAGCTAACAACATAAACTTCATATTAAGAGGTCTTTCAACTAGGCTTGTCAAAACTAGTTGTCCATCTGGCCAGGTCTCCCTCATTTTTACGATTAAATTTGAAAAGTAAGAGACATACAAATCTTTTACATGACAATTTTAGTAAATGATGCATTATGCAGAAGCCATTTTATATTAACAAGTCCCATGAATTTTATTTGGAGAACTCAACAATCAACAGTGATATAATACCCACATTAAAGTTTGTTCTAGCTCGTGTTGTTATAAAATCACCAATCACAAAAGCCATTAAAGCCATTCTTGGCTCCTACCTGATGGTTTGACTAATAACGGTTGGAATTGTTGATCAGATCCTTAGGCTCCTTTTTGTGAGTATATTTAGTTTTCCAATTTCAACAAGAAGTTCTTGATGAGTAAATCTCATTAAAGTTGGTAAAGTGGCAAACCTTTGGAGGCAGAATAGATAGGCTCATTGTACATTGGATAAAGACCAGAAGCAGATCCCATATTGATGATCACGCCAGGCCTTTTGGCAGCTTCCATGGTTCTAATCTATCAAACATCAAGTAGTTAGTGTCATTTATAGTCAATGGCTTTAACCTTTTTTCACTCGTTTAAGAAATAAATAGCATAGTTATGCATGCAGTTCATAATTTTCCACCTTCACGTTGAACTGAGTTTTGTTTTGGCAGATTTAAGCAAAATTATAATTAGAATTAGAGGATAAAGTAAAACCAAGCCTCAAGCTTACTGCAAGGCGAGTGCAATCAATAACAGCATTCAAATTCACATTAATAGTGTATCTCCATGAGTGAGAGCCATCTGTCTTATCCTTGCTAAATGGTACAGGATTACCGATCCCTGCACTGTTGATACAAATGTCCAGTCCACCATATGTCAATGAATGTTTCTCAAATGCAGCAGCAATATCCCCTGATGTTAATCATAAATTAAAATTTTTGCAAACAATCAGAAATAAAAAAGACAAAATGACATGTGATTGACATTTTATGGCATGTATAAAAATGATACGACTTGATGATAGTTGGAAAATGATGAAAGTAAAAATAAGCCCTCCAGATTATGAAATTCATTGCTTTTTCTTCCATGTGAATATATGGCTATCCTCCCCTTATATGATGCTGTTTTATCACGGATTGGTAATACTAAACCTGAAATTGAAAGCAAAAGCAGGCTGGATGATCATCCTTAAAAAAAGAACTTTAAGTGACCAAGCCTAACTTCCAGCATTGTGGACAAAGGGAAGAGAATAGTTTAACTTTGGATAAAACTGATTCTTTTTGTATGGTAAGTAATGCTCATAGATAACTGTTAACTTACTTGAGTTAGACACATCACATTTCACGAAAATAGCAGATGGATGTTCTAACTTGGAATGAAACTTCGTGTTAATTTTCTCGACAAGGGATGCAACTTCCCTTCCCTTTTCTTCAGAGTAATCAACAACTGTGACAAATATACCCTTCTCTGCAAGAGCTAAGGAAAGACTTTTACCTGTATATAAACCAAAGGAAGAAGAAATCCAGTTTACGCATAAATTGTTTTATCTAAATCATAGATATGATATTTAAATCCAATAACTGCATCAAGTGATTGCTAATGTGATGTTCCAATTTCTATGAAACAGAAATAGCGGCTAAGTTAAAATATTCTCCCTAGATAGAACGGTAAATCAGTGTATATTATCTTTCATAAGTCTATTATAGTAGCCGTAAGACCACAATCAAAGCTTCAAAACCAATCCTCCCCTTAGCTACATAGTCGTTGGCTTCCTTCTGTTCTTGTTACTTATCATCCAATTAGTCCCTATACTGATCATTAACACCTTGAACATTTCATTGTCTGTTAGTCGAAGCCCAAACATCCCAGTGAAGAAGAAGAAAGACATCATGGAATTGGGAATGGATACTCCAGTTACCAATAATAATCTGAACACCGAACACGTTCACAGTCATATACACTTAAATCTAGCTATATTGATGACCCCATAGTTTAACCATTAAACTCATCCTTTCGAGCTGAAACATTAACAAAAGCACCAAACTTCCGCACAAACGGTCACCAAACAAGTTTTAAATCACCAATATATTTATTTCATAAATCCAAAGAAGAAAACACACGCATATATAAAATCATGAAAAATCGAAGTATCATAGAATCCAGGAAGAATCAATCGGCCGTCTTTTGTATGTTACCGATTCCAGAGGCACCTCCAGTGACCAGTGCCGACAAACCCGGTTTGAGCTCCATGAACGAGCTTGGATTGTTGCGTCAACAGCTACAAGGATGAAGAACAGAAGGAAGATGAGTCGGCAGGCCTAGAGAAGTAAATGACTGTGGGGTGACGTAACCTATATAAAGTAGGATAAAAGTTAATTCATGCTAATAAATTACACAATTCACTCCTGAATCCTCATTCTTCGAACTGGATAAAATTCATTTCTCATTTTCACAACTCCAGATATGTCCAAGGACGCCCATTTAATTGATGTAAGTTTTCGTTATGACTTATGATCCTGTTCGAATGGATTAGTATGCGCGAGTGAGAAAGGGATATTACCTGTGACGTCTGTGAGCTCTAAGTACCTCCGGAGCCCAGAGGCCTTGATATTCCCGCTCGTGTCCAGCCGAAAGAGAAATTTGTAAGTACTCTCCAACAAGCCCTTGCAACGGTAATCTACCGCAGGGATGCAACGAAGGCATGCTTGCGTGGTTTTACTTTTTGTTGTGCGTTTGTGTTTTTTTTTTTTTTGAAAACGAGGATCTGTTTTGACCAAAAAGACAAACGAGGATCTATTAATGAGGATGAAATAACATGACATATTTTAAAATAAGATTTTATTTTTGTTAGACTTAAATGGTAATATAAATTCTAAATTATGGATCAGAAACGTTTTGTACCCTCCGGTGGTTTGTATGGTTAGGAAAATTCAATAAGTTATACGCAAAGATGGATGGGTTACCTTGATTGGATATATAGACCTGTTTGCATTAAAATGCAAGAACCAAAGAAGTCAAGAATGAATATATCATTTATAACAAAATGGGATGAGCCAAATCTGAAAAATGGCTTATGACAGCTTCTCACTCATCTTATTATTCACAATTTCACATAGCCATTTTACTGTTCATAAATCCATGGCTCAAAAGTGAAAATTGACTTCAGCGTTCGACTGCATGTCATGCAGCCTTAAAAAAATAAAATCTTCCCTTATTTTATTCATTCCAGGAAGCCTTGCCCATCAGCCTCTCCACTCCTTAATCAAATCTCTTCCTTGCCGCCATTAAAGAGCTCTCGCCCTCCTTCGTTCTCTCATCTGTGTCTACGAAGCTCTGTCTTCTCTCCTCTCAATGCGAGATCATTAATGCTGTCTCCTCTAATCTATTGTGGTTGAGCTTCATTCCTCTCCTTTCAATGCCTCTCCTCTCCTCTTCTTTATTTTGCACTAAACTTGCCAGCTTTTCTTTTCTTAGATTGTTGGCTGAAGTTAGAAACTCCAGACACGTGCAACTCTCTTCATCTATACCATTCATGGCTTAAGTGCTTCCCTTGTATTCTTCATGTCTTCTGACCCATTTTCTTATTTTGATAGAAGCCCAAATCGATATAGGACAAGACGAGGGACTTTCCTACGCTTGGGAAAAGTTTGGCCAGCTGAAAGCTCTTCAATTTAGATGATAAAAGTTATTTATGTGCATACTCAAAATGGATTAGATATATAGACCTGTTTGCATTAAAATATACCAAATTTATATTTGGTTTATTTTAAATTTGAACAATTAAATTTGATACAATCACCTTCCAGTTAATTTGAAGGCTGTTAGTGTAGGCCTAAAAATTCTGTCTATTTCTGCCTCTCTCCTCTCCATTCATCTCCCTCTCTCCCCTTTTTTAGTATGAGTTTTATGGCCTTCTTTGTCTCTTGCAAAATCACAAGTTTCAGGATAGAACTAAGCTTCAACGGAGGTGATCAACAAGTCATGAAGAATAGGGGCTCTTTCAATTACTCTAACTAGTCAAATAGAAGCCTCTCTCTCGTGCCTAACTTCAATGGAGGTGATCAACAAATCATCAATTAAGTCTCCTGGAATCACTTCAATGTTATATATGTAGAAGTCTCTCCGTAGTCCCAAGCTTCAATGATCGTGAACGAGTCATAACAATGGAATCTCTGGGCCCACACTATAATGATGGGGCAGAACCAATGTTGATGGAAGACGAGGAAGGAGCTGAGGTTTTGGGGTTCTTGGGCTTGTGGCAACCACTACTGACGTGGGCATTCCTTAAAGTTGCACTCTAGGTCCAATACCTACGACATGCCTTGCATTGCAAAAATAATAAGGCTATGAGAGGTTATATGATAGCTTCAAAAATGAAAAATAAGGGAAGAAAGAAGAAAGGGACGAGGAGAAGAGAGAACAAGAGGAGGAAGAAAATCCTTCACATGCAATGCAGCATAACTGTCCCATTATAGTGCCAACAATTTAAAAAGGAAATTACATGACACGTGCCACATATTTCCAATCATTAGTGGTCCCCACAATTACATAAAAACCAAAAGAAAATGCCTATCGGGTAGTTTGATTATATAAAAAAAAAACCCTGCCAATACCTCATCCTCAAAAATATCCTTGTCTTCAAGGATGCGAAGCACAAACTCACTCTGAAAAGCAATCTCCACGTCAAACCAAGTAAGCCAAGTAGCCTCCTTTAGCAAGCCATCAGCCTAATGAATCAGCACCTGAGAAACTAGACGATTGTGATGCTGAATAACATGTCAGTATAAGATAGCAAATGGAATAGGAGAAGCCGATGGAGTGGTGGCGATGGAAAATGGATGATCTCGACTGTGGGGTCTGGGCATTGCTTCAGTAAAGAGACATGGAAGGCGGGTTGTACCTTACCAAATGGAGGTAGAGCTAATGTTTATGCCACCTCGCCCACACAATCTTAACTTGGAAAGGACCATAATAGCTAGGAGAGAGATTCTTCGAGGAGTAAAATGCAACAGAATTTTGGCGATAAGGAGCTAATTTCAAATATACCCAGTCGCCGACCTGTAATTGACGCTTAAACCTATGATGATCAGCTTATTGCTTCATATGATTCATGGCTGCATGCAAATGATCCTTAAGCTGTGATAACAACAGCTCTCGAGCAGAGAAGGAACAATTAATGGAATCCATAGCTGACTCATAAGGCAAATGCAATGGTAGAGGTTAGCCATACATGATTTTAAATGCATAAGTACTAGTAGAGGAATGATAGGTGGTCTCAGAAGCACCGACACGCCAAAATGGCTGGCGTGTCCGTGTCGGATACGTATCCGACACGGACACGCGTTCAGGATGGGGGAACGGCGCGTCCCTTTTCCCGGTTTCCGGCGGACGTGGGCAGATGCGGGTTGACACGGGCGGACGCGGGTCGGACACGGGCGGACGCGAAACTCTGCGTTTTTCACTTCTTTTAACTCAGTCCCAGCTCCAGAAATCCGATGCCCTAACATTTTCAGCTCCAATCGACCCCCTTCTCGTGTTTTCTGCTCTGTAACTTCACTGCCTGTGTTGGTCGTTCTCGTTCTTCATCTCTCACGTTTATTCACGCTGCCTCGCCGTCTGCTCCGCCTCAGTCTTCATATTCGACTGTCTGCTCTGCCTCAGCGTCTTCGACCGTCTGCTCTGCCTCTGCCTCACCGTCGTTCTTCAGCTTCAATCTTGGTAATTTGTTCAGTTCTTCATGTATGGTCATTCTTCGATGCGCTGCCTCTCGTTCTTTATGTATCTATCAGATTTAGCTGCTGATTTCGAATTTCTTATTATTGCATTGTTGGATAATTTGCTCAATGCTGAACCGAGAGAGAGCCAGAGCAATTGATTAGTTTTCAAATTTAATACTGAATTACTAATTTAATTTTTTTTTATTTAGATAGATTATTTTGTTGAATTAAACATTGATTTATTTTAAATTTTTATTAGCTCTCTTTTTGTTAAAATTGTAGGATATTGTTTAAAATTAAACCTGCAATGGCTTCTAATTCTAGACCCGGTAGTAGTTCAGGAAGTGTGAATTCTCAATTTCAATCTAGTAATACAAGACAGAAAGAAAGTACTCCTTTATGGACTTATGTAACTTTGGTTCCTTAAGAAAATGAAGGGGATGGTGGAAATAGAAGTTGGAAGTGTAACTATTGTAATAACCAATATAATGGCTCTTATTCTAGAGTTAAATTTCATTTGTTGAGGATCTCTGGAAAGGGTATTGCTATATGCCCGAAAGTTGATGATAGTTGTTTAGGTGAAATGCGAAAAGCTCAAGAGGAGGCTGAGAATAGAACAAAACCAAGACATGTGCCATTGCTAACTCCAACTGAGAGCTTGTCTCCTTTATGTCAAAGGGGTTCTACCCCTATTCAAAGTGAACACAATCAGGGAAAAAGGAGGGCAATAAATACAATAGAAAGAGCTTTCCAACAAGGAGCTAGAGATAATTTAACTGCTGAAATTGCTAGAATGTTCTATTCGGCTGGTTTGTCTTTCAATTTGGCACGTAACCCATATTTTATTAGTGCATTTCAATATGCTGCCAACAATGTAATTCCTGGTTTTAAACCTCCTGGTTATAATGCACTAAGGTCTACTTTGTTGCAAAAAGAAAGGGCCAATGTTGAAAAGCAACTTGAATCAATTAAAAGGACTTGGAATCATAAGGGGGTAAGTATAGTTACAGATGGTTGGACAGATGTACAAAGAAGGCCATTAATTAATTTTATGGCTGTAAGTGATGGAAGTCCCATGTTTTTGAAGGCAATTGATGCAACTAGTGAGTATAAAGATAGATTTTACATGGCTGACTTGATAAAGAAAGTAGTTGAAGAAGTGGGGCCTCATAAAGTTGTTCAAGTAATTACTGATAATGCACCTGTTTGTAAATCTGCTGGTAAGATGGTGGAAGATGAATATCCTCACATCTTTTGGACACCATGTGTGGTGCATACACTTAATCTTGCCTTGAAGAATATATGTGCAGCAAAAAATACAGAGGCAAATGAAATTGTTTATGGAGAATGCTGTTGGATCACTGAGGTGAGGGATGATGCAGTCTTTATCCGAACATTTATCATGAATCATTCTATGAGATTGGCCATGTTTAATGAATTCGTGCCATTAAAATTGCTTGCAATAGCCGAAACAAGATTTGCATCAACAATTGTGATGTTGAAGAGATTCAAACTTATCAAAACTTCTCTTCATACACTGGTTATTAGTGAAGAATGGAATGCTTATAGAGATGATGATGTTGGAAAGGCTGCTACTGTGAAGGACATAATTCTTAATGATCTTTGGTGGGAGAAGGTTGATTATATTCTCTCTTTCACTAAACCAATTTATGATATGTTGAGATTTGCTGACACAGATAGACCCACACTTCATTTGATTTATGAGATGTGGGATTCAATGATAGAGCAAATCAAGGAATCAATTTATAAGCATGAGAGAAAATCACTTTCTGAGTACTCTTCATTTTATGAAGTTGTTTATAACATCATCATTGATCGATGGACAAAGAGTGCCACTCCACTACATTGTCTTGCCCACTCACTGAATCCTAGGTGTGTTATTCTTATTTTTGATCATGAAATTCTTTTCTTTATCATTTTTACATCACAACTCCAATTAATGTTATTATATTATTTTAGGTATTATGCAACACAATGGCTTGAAGGTGGACTAAATAGAGTCTCTCCACATAGAGATGCTGAAATATCAACTGAGAGGAAAAAGTGCATTAGAAGGATGTTTCCAGATGAAGAAGAGAGGAAATTGGTTATGAATGAATTTTCAAAATTTTCTGGATGTTCAGATGAGTTCTCTTTTATTGATTCCATACAAGATAGATGGGTATTAGAGCCTAAGGCTTGGTGGAGCAATCATGGTGCTGATGCTCCTAAACTTCAAGGGACTGCATTGAAACTTCTCAATCAACCATGCTCATCATCTTGTTGTGAAAGAAATTGGAGCACTTACTCTTTTGTTCATTCACTAAAGAGAAATAAGATGCTTTCAAAAAGAGCAGAGAACTTAGTTTTTGTTCATTCAAATCTTCGTCTTCTTTCAAGAAAGAGTGAGAAGTATTCTACTGGAGAAAGTAAATTGTGGGATATTAGTGGAGATTGTTGGGAAATAGATGATGTTGAAAATCTTGAAGTTGCAAGTTTATCTCTAGATGAGCCAATTTTGGAGAGAGAACTTATAGGAGAAAGTGGTGGTGTCAATGAAGATGAGGAAGATTAGAATTACTTTAAGTTGATAATTATCTTTTGACACTTGATAGTGTTTAAGTGCTTGACTATTTATTGTATTATATTTTGTTATGGCATTAGACATCTTGAAATTGTGTTTTTAGACATCCAAATATTTAATATTTAATTATTTATATAGCCGTACCCGTATCCTAAAATTCTGGAAAATAGCCGTGTCCGCGTATCGTATCGTATCGTACCCGATACTCGTACCCGTATCAGTGCTTCTTAGTAGGTGGTATTATACAGTGGCAACCAATGCACCCAGTCGCGTGGTCGTTGCCATGTGAAACACCTTAGATAATGTTCTAAGTAATAATTCAACACTTCACTCAGATAATGTTCTAAACAGGGCAAAAACTCCCGCAAGAACTGACTAGTAAACAAAGGATCCCTATCACTGATAATATTAGCTGGGGCACTGTGAATCTTATAAATATTAGCAACGAAAACTTGAGCAAGGGAAGCTGCAGTAAATGGATGAGCAAGAGCAATAAAATGAGCATATTTGCTCGGTCAATCAATAACAACCCATATAGTATCCTTGCTCATCAATAATGGTAACTTTTCAATAAAATCCATTACCATACTTTGCTAACACATGAGGAACCGATAATGGTTGTAATAAGCCAGGGTAGGCCACCATCTCATACTTGCAATGAAGACAAGTTCCATGGTGTTTCAAATGCTTCTTAATATCAGACATCATCCCTTTTCCAATAAAATATAGCTTTAATGTGTTGACATGTCGCTTTGGCTCCTGAATGTCCCCCTTGAGGGCTGCTATGCAACCATTGAATAATGAGTTGCTTCAAGTCATATTGATCTGACCCCCACTACTAGTCGTTGCTTTTGAAGAAGCATATTTTGATGCCAACAACACTTAAGATGTGAGGCCGGGTCCCGCTTCAAGTCTTCAACTAATCTTTGCAAGGTAGCGTCTGATTGCCATTGAGCTTGCACATGATCCTAAAGCTCAGTGGAAAAAGACGAAACGGATAGGTGAAGAAGTTCGCCATAAGAAGCACGAAATAATGCATCAGCTACTCCATTCTCTTGACCATGCCGATGTTTAATCTCATATTAAAGCCCCATCAACTTGGTAATCCAAGTATATTGAGAAGATGTCAACAATCTCTGCTCAAGCAAGAATTTCAAGCTTCATTAATATGTCAAGATAGTAAATGGCCAAATACATAAGTACTGGTGCTACTTAGAAACCGCATGCACTATGGCTAGCAACTCCTTATCATATACAGAGAGAAAAAGATTTTGTGATAGGAGCTAAATTAAAAAATAGATCTCCACAATAAAATATTTCAGGTGAGATTTTAAGTATTTTAAAATTATGTAAGTGTTTTAAATATATTTTTTAGTCATATTTTCTCTTTAGTTTCTGATCTTGTAACTATAGAAAATTTAAGATTTGAAAGGGAGATGAATTTATGATGAATATATATGGTTGTTAAGGTTGTTAGCAGTATAATAAATATTTTATAGTATTATTTCATTGATGAAATTTAAATTTAAGGCTTTTTAGTTAAACTTTAGATCTCTATGAGTAGATTTTTAGTTAAATTTAAAAATATAAGTTAATTTATTAATGTTTAGATAATTATTTAGGATGAAAGATATATTATTATGGTTATAAAATGATGATTTTAGGCTTCAAACTAAGTTTGTAATTTTTGAGTATTTTTAGATGTGAATTTATGAAATAAAAAGAATGATTTTAGTCAAATTTTAATGAAATTATTGTGAAGGAAATCATTAAACTAAGTGAATAAGTTGAAATATATGAAATTAAATTTTAAAATTTAAAAATCTAAAACTAATGTCTCAATACATGCACTCACGCCCGCTCACCCCCCCTCCTCTCTCTAGTGTTAGAATATGAATCGAATTGTGTTAATAATATTAGTGATGTATTGTGATATGATTAATTAAAATTAATTATTATTTGACACTATTCAAGCTTTGAAAGTATTGATTTGAGGGGTAACCTCAAAGGTTACATTAACTAGGTGAAATTTATTTTATATATTTGTGTGTTAATTAATTATATTTGTGAAATAAATGAATATATATATATATATATATATCTTGAAATTATTGTTGTAATGCATATGTTGCCTTATTGGGATCCTACAATTTGTGACAAAGTTAATTATGGCAAATGTAAAGAATTTGAATATGATGGTTGTATGTGGAGAAAAAAATGAATAGGAAAGCTTACTTATAATGTGAAATGTTAATATTAATTTATGCTTTTATGAGATAATGTAATATTATTTGAGTATTGAGGTTGAGGGTTGATGATGACGTAAATACTTTTGACTGTAAATTGTAAATTATTCATGGTGATAAATTGTGTATGAGCATATTGAGTTTTTATATGATGCTAATGTAATTTTTGTAGTAACATGAAAATTAATGCATGAGGCATGATTGAATTTTGATTATTCTTGATGATTGTTGAGCATGAAAATTGAGGATCATGTGGGATAATTGTGAATTACATATGTGAGAGTTATTGAAATATATTTTCTTATAAGCATCATCACATGGTGGAAATTTGCCTTAGTGAAGGAGCTAGTAGTTGTGCAAAATTCATATGATACTTGGGTATTAATCATTAATACCAAGGGTTATGGCCTTTACGTACCTTATAGGATACTATAGCATTTTTTCTACTAAGGGACTTAACCCTATTGGCTTACCTAGAGTTTTGGATAGAGTTAGTCTTAAGTATGATACCTAATAGTGTGTGATTTGGGAGGAACTATATTCATAAGTGAGTAAGATAACCCTGGCCTAATAACCTCTCCCGATATGATTAAGGCCTTAGGTGGTCTCACCACATTGATGACCCCTTTTGGCTATTGGCCTACAAATTTCATGTTAGATAAAATAAGAGGGGATATAAGAAAGAGATTGATCATGCATTTTATTATGTTATGCCATTTGAGTAATTGATAGCTATATTTGAAACTATGATTATAATTATGAAAATAAGAACTTGTGATAAACATGTAAAAAATGTACATGTGGACACTTGTGCCAATTTTGTACTAACATTTAGTACTTGTGAGCAATCATGCCAATTTTATCCTTGACTTTATTCTTGAGATTATTCCTGTGAGTTAGATGTTAATGTGATTAATATGATTTTGATATGATTGTTTACATGGTTATCTTGATGAATTTATCAGTCACTTGTATTCAAAATTAATTATAATATATTTGTATAACTTAGATATACTTTAATTATTGAGTAGTTGTACTCACCCTTTTCTTTTAATATATTACAAGAGCTAGCTCATATGAGAAGAACATAGGAAAGGAGCTTCAAGCCAAGTGATGATAATAACTTCTGTAGGCCTTTTTTTTTATTTTGATATGTATATTCAATTTATGATATTGCCAGCTAAGACAATATACTCTTGATTCACTTACCTTATAAGTTTTGTGTTGTGTGGAAGTGTAGTTTTAGACCTTAAGAATGTGGTTTGGTGCTTATATTTATATTAGTGGGCCAAAATACTTGTGCAAATGCAAATAATTATTATATGTGTGATTTGAGAACTTGAATATTGTTATGGTCTTCTCTTGTATTTTTAATGTCCAAGAGTAAGTAGTTGATATTAACTATATATGAATGCAAAGGAAAATTCATGCATGTGATGAGCTATTGATGGTTAGATAATATATAGAGCATGATGACTAAGTGATAATCATTATAATAAATGTGATTAAAACATGAGCCCCCTAGCCAGTGATAGAAAGATTTGAATAGCTAAGTGTTATATTGTGAATATATGTATGTATGTATGTATGTATGTATGTATGTATGTACTACGTGGAGCAGGGCTCAAAGAGAAAATAAGGAGGGAATTTTTTTTCCTATCTCGGAATATATTTTTTAATATTCAATCAATCTCACGCTTCCGCATATATTTAATTAAATAATGTGAGTTCTTGAATATTTTAAAGACTTGAGATCTCTTTATTTTAAATATAATTTGTGAAAATACATGTTAATCACTTGTTCATGTTAATCTTTCGTAGGATAATTCATTTGGATTAGTCTTTAATTAACTATAGTTAATATAATGATTTAAATCCTAATCTAGAGCATCCTTACAGCAAATGAGTACCATCAGCCATCAGATCAACGGCTCTTATACTATTGATAGCCTCAAAAATGAAAAATTGGGGAAGAAGGAAGAGACGAGAAGAAGAGAATGAGAGGAGGAAGAAAATCGTTCACATTCGGCATCACCGTCTTGGTGCAGTGCCAACAACTTAAAAGGAAATTACAAAACACAGTGCCACAGATTTCCAATCATTAGTGATCCCCACATGACCCCACAATTACATAAAAACCAAAAAGAAAATGCCTATCTGGTAGTTTTATTTAAAAAAAAAAAAAAAAACCCCCATCACTATAGTTGTTGCTGTAGCAGATCTTGGTGTTGAGAGGATCACACCAAAGATGGGTTTCTGAGGCCACAGCTTATAGTTAGAGAGAGAGAGAGGGCGGGGGAAAGGCAGAGGGTGTGTGTGAGAGACAGGGAGGGAGGGAGAGTAACATAAATATATTCAATTATTCATATTCAAACTGTATTAAATGAGTTCAAATTTAAATTATTTTTGAATATATGATATAGGGTCCAAATTATTAATTATGTAACGAGTTGAGACATGATAGTGACAAGTAAAAAATTATTATTTTTTTGAAGGAACAAATTTTATTAAAAAAACAAGTAAAAACGATTACAACCACAAAGACCCATAGAATCTAAATCCCATGGCCAGAATGAAAACCATAACACTCAAACGAGAAACACATCGAAGAAAGCTAACGGAAAACGCATCGGCCTCAAAATTACACACGTAGTTCATAGAATCTATATAAATAAATCCCTAAAAATTAGCCTTGTCTTTTCATAGTACCTCAGCCCAATAAAAACAAACTTTTCCACTTTGATCAGTTAATACGATTAGGCCGGCCCAGGTTCATTTTATTCCTTTTCTGTTCTGAGGAATTGTCTGAAAGAAGATAACCAAACCACAGCTATCTGTTTTATGCTAAAAGACACAGGACAATAAGTCAGTAACATTGTAATGACCAAAAGAAAACCAATGATAACTATCGCTTGAAGAAACAATTAAGTATTATACTAAATTATCACTATCGACATAAGTTGGACACGATCTTTTCTGTGGTAATTGATTTACAAGGGAGTTTTTGGAATTTAAAGCTGCTTGAATCGATACATTTTCCTTCGTTCTAACAGAACCCAATGCTGGCCTCAATGAAGGCTTAAGAGAGTAAGATGGTTTCTGAGGCAAAGAAAGAACGGAATTTTGTTTGACGTTCCGTTCTAGCTGGATCATTTCCTTACTTTCCTCTTGCTGTAGCTCTGAACTGACAGTTGAATCAATCGGTGTCAGCTTTCCATCAACTTGGTTTGTAAAAACAAAGGTCACCTGAATGACAAATTTTCTTTATCATTTATACTTCTATCAAGTGCCCTACAAGAGCTAAGGATTAATTCGCAACACAGGATTAATGAGTATACGAGATTGGTATTCCAACAGTAAAGCCAAGTCGGCTTTAGGCAAATTTGCATGCCACTTTCGAGTTCAACCGGCAATAACAGCTTATATTGTTCAGATTATTGAAAGCATATTTTATGCATTATATGCCCTTCAAAAAAAAAAAAATTATGTTCCGATGGAAAAGGAAAGGTACCACTAATAAGCATAATCCCAAAATTTTTGTGAGAAACAAAGATGACCTGTTTATTGAATGCTTCAGCAAACAGAGTACATGCATGCTATGTCAAATGTTGGATTTTTCAATCTCTAAACTGCAAGACAGCTACTGCTCTTAATGAATCATATACTTGAAACTTAGTAAGCTTTTTATTGTATTTTCTAATTCAGGATCTTGTATCCAGAATTGTTGGAAGAATTAGAAAGCCATGGACCACGACAAGGATCCGATTACTTTGTCTCAAGGTGATTTAACGATTGAGTTTAACAATGATAAGGGGGAAAGAAGTCAATAGAAATATGCTTAAATTGCTATAGCCCACCTCATCTCCGGCTGAAGCCTGAAGGATAGCATCCGGCACAGACGTTGGAAAGAAATGATGGCCCCAGCTACCTAAATCTTCTTCCAAGGGGGTCCCTACCTGAAAAAATGTATCTAAGATCAGGTAATCATTTTATATTAATCCAATATCTCCTTGAATCAAGTGTTGAGATATATAATACGGATTATACAATTGCTTAAAGCATCTCCACCTTTACACCCCACTTGGAGAAGTCGGGCTTATAGACGTTTTAGTGACTCAAGGAAAAATGAAAAAGGTCTTGCAGAATCTAAAGCTGTTGTGTGCGGAAGCCCTTGCAGCTAGAAAACCATGGTTATCTCCAGCAATTTACATAACTAACCTGCTTTTCTGATTTCCTTAACTTATGCATGCAGCCTGCAATTTTTGCAAATCCACCTATATCGTCAGAGGTTTCCTCGTCAAATTCACCGTCACTCGTTGTTGATTGAGCTACATATTTCCCATCGTCGCTCTGAGGCCCCTCATCATGTGTCTGGCACCGAGTGCAATGCATTCTTTCATGAATCTCTGACCTAAAGACATAAAACAAAACAGTAAGGATGAAAGGCCGGTCATCGTTTCTTATGGTGGCTTGTACAATGTCGTTCTTTTCACCAAATCTACATCAATATCGATCACTAATGCGATACAGTTACACCATACCAACATTTTTTTATTATTATTGACAAACGCAAAATGCTTAGATCATTAAAGTCGTTATCCTCTTTCCCATACTATACTACATGAATCACTTAACTGATATATGAATTCCCCCCAGAATGCATCGTACTGGGTGTTATATCAGCATTCAGCATGATAATTAAATTTAAATTGCATGAAAAAATGGAAGGCATTACTTGGCACTTTCATGAAATGTGAATAGATCGCGGAGGACCTCTGTCGAAAAGTTGCCCTGAAAATTATAAAGACTATGAATATTAGTGTACAGGTGTAATGAGCTGTATCAGAAGAAAATGTGGTAGGAGCAGAAACTTCAACCAGTGTCTCTAGGTTATCTGTTTGCTCCTGCTGAATGACCTTTTGTAGCCCTTCTTTTGACATCTGACGCTGGTAGACCTGCAGCAGAGTGAAATGGATTAAATTCACGATAAAGGAATTCATCTCCAGTCAAATATCACAATGATATAAACCTTTTCTTCTATTGTCCCCGCACACAAAAATCTATAGATGTACACTCTTTTCTTCTGCCCATCCCTCCAAACTCTTGCTGCAGCCTGATCATGGGCAAGGCAAAATTGAAATATGAAGGACATGAGTACACAAAGGTTTAGGAAGAATTATAGCGCATGGATATTGATTCCACAAAGGGATTACTTGTTTATCATTTGCTGGATTCCAATCAGGATCGAACAAGACTAATCGATTTCCTCCAATTAAATTGAGGCCACAGCCACCAGCCTTGCTGCTCAACAGAAAAACGAATTCGTCCTGCAATATTTGAAATTTATATCAGCGTACCGATCGACAAGCTCAAATTTTGATATTTATATCTCACACAATCCGTGAGGTTGTGATTATTTCCCTAAAAAATTGATCCATATCACATACAGTGATTGTCAGAAATACTAAAACAAACTAGGTAACTTCTTTATCATTTCGTAAACAAAATTTACCTTAGATTGGTCATTGAAGCGGTTGACTAACTTCTGCCTTTTACCGATTGAAGTTGCACCATCAAGCCTCAAGTACGGGTACCTTCGTTCTCGACACAATTGAGCAAAAAGATCCAGGGTCTGTTCCCCGGTGATAGATTGGTATAGCAAACAAAAAGTTATTGGGGAAATAAATTGGAGAGGAGGAAATTTATTAGCCACAGGGAACATTGACAATGGCGAATACCATAGTTCTAACTCCAAGATTGTGTGATGGAAGTTTGAACCGATATATACCTAAAACCAGCGCATGCTACTGTACTCCGGATTTGACTAAAACATATGATGATATTGCCACGATATAAGATGCAAATGAACTTTGTGAATTATTAAAAGAGATGTGGCATCGAAAGAACTGTTATACATGGCCTTGAGTCATACCGGCAATAAATATTAAAATGAACAAATATCTGGAGGTTAACCTCCGCCCCTCGTCATTGAGACTCAAAAGACCAGCCGCATCAAACGGCATTTCAAACAAGGTCAACAGCGTAAACGCCTGGTGGAATATAAATTCGAGACACACAAACACTATCTGAACAGCATATGAATACTGATTGTAAATAGAGTGTGCTTTGCGGGTTTGTTCATGAATAGGAATCTCCAGCTGATATAAAATAAGAGGAGGAACCTGTCCACTGGTTCTATGGTGCAAAGAAGGTGCATGAAATTCTACTCAATATTTAAATTAATTCTGTCTCTAAGCAACTTGCCCACAGTAATAACAACAGACTTGCAAGCGAGCATTACGGTCCACCAAATATCATATACAGCCTGAATCAACCTATAGAACTAGTTCCAGTTTGGTTTATAGTAGTTAAGTAAATTGTCACATGCAAGAAAGAATACTGAAATGACCCTGTCCTACTAGTTACATTGGTTAGCTAGAAACGCTATTTTAACTCTTATAAAGTACGTAAACATAACGTTTTCACTTTCTTTTTTCATTTTTTTGTTGGGAGGTGGGGCAGAATATACCTGTGTGTAGTTTGAAACAAGGACAATGCGGTCATTAGTCCTATGCCGTATCTGTGCAAGTAATCTTGCTAAGACATGCATTTTTCCTGACAACTCAATCCAAGCTCCATCCCCTCCAGTCCATGAGCCAGATCTAAGGAGAAAATCCCCCAATGATTAAACTCATACAGCAAATGTATCGATGAAACATAAGCTAAGAACATCCACCTTCCTGATAACATCTCTGGTGGGAAGAACCGAATGCAGTCCTCAAAACCCGAAGTTCCTGGACTCCCGCTTCGGATAGTGTCATATATAAGCTGGAAGACGTGAAATTATGTATAAGTGTGATTTGTTAAATACGCCTGAAACTTTTAAAACCATGAACCGGGAAGACGGAAATCAAGGATAAAAAGTACTATATAAGATCACAGATTCACAGCAGACGATAGTAAAAAGTTAAATTGCCTCATAACCCAAAAAAAAAGAAAAAAAGAAAAAGAGAGAGCTTGATGATAAGAATCTGAGACAAAGAATTACAGCTTTCAACAATGAATTTCGCCCACTTCTATCGACAGCATCAAACATAAAGGGACCTGAATACGTCATACCTTTGGATGGTTGCACAACTTTTTGAGAACTGTTATGTAGGCTAAAATCTTCGATTGTTTTACGTCTTCAACAATTGCCCGTTTAACCTGTGAGACACAATTTATCATTTCTCGTTGCAAAGTCCTGTTTCATCCATGTCCGACAGCCTACTAACCTTACGAAAAGTATTTGTTTGCTAAATTAAAGACAGAGCTTACATTTTTGGATTGTATAAAATATTTATATAGGTCTGACTGGAGTGGAGTTAACTTGCAGCAAACAACTTCAACCATCTGTAGCAAGAAAACAACAGCCCTTGCATATAAGGAAAAAGAATGTAGTGCAAGAACTTTAACAGCTAATCACCAACGACCAAGGCGCGGGATTTTGCCGGATCGTTGTCCCCTTCATTACATGTATGATAAAGAATATGTTTATATCTTTAAGTATTTCATTCATTGAGGCGAAACTCTAAATGGATAAAAATTGCCAAATGTTAAGGGATCTCATTACATATGAAACCACTTTTACTTCGGCTTATTGTTGTCAACCAACGCTTGTAAGATAATAGCACGAAAACATTCAAAGAGCACAAATCATTTATTTCAATGTAAGGAAGGAGAAATGTCCACTTGCCAAGAATACTGATTTAGACTTTGAGGGGAGAAAAGATAATACTCACGGATAAATACTAAGCAAAAGAATATGCGGTCCAATGGCTCAACCATATACAGAAAGTTTGGCACATAGATAAAGCAAAGCGGGGTACAATACCTTTGGTGGCAAGTGATTTGATAATAATGCATTAGTCCTTCTCAATATAAACTGCAAAAACACTTAGGCCAGTTAATTTTCAAGAAAATAAAACTTGACTTTTCTCGTCAGAAGACAAAGGATGCTAGTCACATCTGGCTATCATTCAATTATCAATAATTCAAAATTATACCATGTTTTAGTTATCATTCATCAGGCGTTTAAGACGAACTACAACTTCAAAGCCTAATGATAAATAATAGTAGAACTTCCTAAAGTTAGATAATGAACATATAATTGGCATTCATATCCAGCAACGAACATTACAATGTACCTGGTTGACTTTCGCACTTAACTCGGCAGAGCGGTCAGCACCTAGCTTCTTCTCATCTGCAGAGGCAGTAGGTTCTCTTCCACAAATAATCGGTCCCTTCATGACATGATTCAGGAAGACTATAGTCAAAATCAGAAACGTGAGAAAAGAAGGGATATGCCTGTTGACGCGAACAAGAATGGAAAGAACTACTCCTGCACCAGAATTTCCTCAAGACGTGAAAGAGGCACTGGTTTGTTCAATTCATTATATGTGTCTATAAAATGTTCCCTACTATTGTACAGATAGAAGTTTTTCAACTAAATAACTCCTTTTCTTTACGTTTATGCACATTCTAATCAAAACTTTGTTATTTTGTATGTGCAAGTTAAAATATAAAAGCAGTCAACTACTTGCCTCAAAGTACCGGCGAAAATATGTAATGTCACCTAATATTCCAGGATTAGTGAAGTTAACCATCGCAAAGAATTCCTCTAGGTCATTCTGCAGGTTGCATACAAAAGTTATTTTAAAAAAGGTAAAAGGTTAGGGTTATAACTCATAATGCTTGCAGATGATCAGGCACAAATCTCACCTGCAAAGGGGTTCCTGAAAGCAGCACTCTACGTTTGCAGGAGAGAGCAGCCAATGCCTGTACGGAAGTAACTTTAATACTCAGAAGAAGGGCAATCAAGTAATAGCAATCTAACTTATGCATAATTAAGACCATAAAGAACGATGTGACGTTAGGAATTCTATAGTACCCGATTTGTAATTGTCTGGTCATTTTTCAGCCTGTGAGCCTCATCACAAATGAGTAAATCACAAGAGTCACTATGGCCAAATTTGGATGAATGCATACGGAAAGTCTCATATGATACAATAAGCACCTGCAAGTAGGGAAATGTTTATTTACTGCATATGAAGTTCAAGGTTTCAACCTTTAGAAGCAATAGGAAGATCTGTTGCAAAATTTACCTGCAGAGAGCTGTGAAGACTCGTAAAATTGTCAATCCCAGAAATGACATCATCTCTTGTACTTTCACACAGTGCAACAAGACGAACTCTTTCTCCGACCCACTTCTTAATTTCAGCTTCCCAATTACTTACAAGGCTGGTAGGGGTCACAATGATGGCTTTTCTAACCATTGGCTTTCCATCAAACCCTTGACAAAGAAGTGTATGCAGAAGTGTGATTGACTGCAAAGTCTTTCCCAAACTGCATGTAGTGTCAAAAGCAGCCTTATAAAGAAAGATGCCGAGGAGAGTGAACAATCTAATGCTATAATGTCATAAGATATCAAAAGAAAGACGAGATAAACTTGCCCCATATCATCTGCCAGGATGCAGCCGTGAATATTTGCTGTGCTAAGTAGCCCTGAAACACATTCAAACATAAACTGAACTCCTTCTCTGCATCAAAAGCGTCAACAAAATGTTTATTTTCACAAGCTAACCTCCGAGAACCAAAGAAATAAAGACATAATCAGTAGATATGATATAGATGCATTGAGGAACATGTTTCAATATGTGCTGAACCTCCAAATTTCAAACTGCACTGGCTCTCAGAGATTGAAAAACGGGGGTATAATCGAGACATGAGCTGATACTAGGTACGAGCATGAATGCACTACGTTGATAATTAAATATCCAATAGGGCAATAAATGGAAACCACAATGCAAAATTAACATGGGAAAAAGCACCTCTGGTGTGGTCTAAGGAAACGAACAAGCAACGGATCCACTGTTACTGGAGTCAAATTACGACCCTCATCCTCATAGCCTTCGGGCTGCCACAACACGAGAGGTTCAATCCCAGGTGGCAAAGACACTTCCTCTGCGGCAACATCTTTTTCAACGTTTATTGGTGAATTTAACCGGTTGGTAATTGCCACCAATACCGGTCTAGTAGAGCCCCATGGGACAAACCTTTTCCGAGCACATAGGCGACGCGTAAGCTCTTCATTTCCATTATTGTAACCATTGGAACTGGGAGGTTTAAAGGGTTTTCTACAAACAGCTGCTCCTTGCGTTACAGAGAGAACTCGTGGAAGCAGGGATTGTGTCTGCACGACGAGGTTGCCCCTGGTAAATAAAACACATAAGTGAAAAAATGCATGAGTGTGATGAAATTTAAAACACGAATCAAATTGGATGACACTTAGCATCTCCCATATGACATGACAATACCTTCTAAATGATGTTCCAATAGACTAAACGACCAAAAAAAATCGTATAAAAGGTGAAACAACTCGTCTCTAACAATTACAATGCATAAACCAAATGGGAAATATAATTCAATGGCCAAAATCTATGTGCAAATACCTCACAAGAGCATCGATATTTTTCGATTTCCTCTCGTTATCGGACAGAGAACAAACATCGGCCTCTGACCGATCATCCTTATCGAGGCTCTCTTCACATTCACTGGAAAAGTCGTCGTCGTCGTCGTCGGAACCAGAAGAGCAAGAGACGACCTCGTCGTCATCTTCCATGTTTCGTGTTATAGCTGATTTTTCACTTTCTCCGTCCTATAGAGAGAGGCGGGGTGCAATTTCAATTCTGATTCTCAAATTCACTGAGATTGGCGCTAAAACAAGAAAAAAGCTAAAAAAAATTGTAAGGCTGATGAAGTAGCTTCTATCTAAAAGTCTAAACGGATTAAGTCAGCATCAAGTTGAGATGGCCGAGTTGGTCTAAGGCGCCAGATTAAGGTTCTGGTCCGAAAGGGCGTGGGTTCAAATCCCACTCTCAACAAAAATTATTTTTTTAATTGCATTTTACCCAACCAAACAAGCTGAATTTCTTCCCCCCCCCCCCCCAACTTTACCCCCAACCATGTGAAGCAATTTTTTCCAATTTTATTTTTCTCAACAAAAAAAAGCTGGATTTCTATTTTGTTTTCAATTTCATTTTCCTCAACAGCACAAAGTGGAATTTTTTTCCAGTTTCATTTCTTTCTCAAAAGCACAAAGTGAATTTCTTTTTTTTTTCAATTTTTTTGGAGCTTCTGCACACATAGCTCATATAATAAGACTAAATAAAAAAAATAGCATGTCCTTTCTTAAATTTTAGAAATGACCTTTTTAATATTTAGTTTATAATTAATTTATAAAAATATCCTTTTAATATATGTTTTTTGCAAGTACCAAAAGATTCAAAATATAAGAAATCTTTGTAATGAGAGAGATGAATGCGAGACAGAAGACAAAACTAAAAGCAAGAGAGACGAACTCAAGACAGCAGAGCAATGTAAGCAAGCCACAATCACAACCATGAGAGACAAACGTGAGGTGAGATATATCAACAGTACTTGATAGAATGGAGCACGTCAATGGGGAAATGGAGCTACAAATTCATGATTTTTTATTTTACTAATTTAGGTATTTGACTCTCTATGATAAAATAAAAATTCAAAAATTTTTGTGGACTATATTTAATCCATTTTGGGCAAATGATTATGTATTTTTTATATTACTGATTCACGATACTATGTCGTTGATATACTGATGTATATCATTAATATACTACTGCAGATCAATATAATTAGACAATCAAATATAAACTTGTTTATCGTTTATATACATACGTATATCAATGATATAGTATCGCAAATCGGTAACATAAAAAATACATAATCATTTGTTCAAAATGAATCAAACACGATTTGCAAAAAAATTGATGTTACTAAAAGATGTGAAAATAGTAAAAATCTAATGACAGATAATAGATTCCAGCTTAGTCTTCTGCTTTTAGAAATAAAAATTCTTCTCCCATGTCTAATGTTATCTCCATAATGTTCTTAGGAAAAAGAGAGAGGGAGTGTAACACACAAAAATTTTTTTTTTAAATAATTTAACTCAACCATAGTTGGGTTACAGCCACCCGACACATTTTTATATCAATAATTTCAATATAAAATATTTTATAATTAGCTTCAACTCACACACTATAACATTTCAGATAAATTTTTATCTCCCACATGCTATTAAGCTAAATCACATTTGACCATCCTTATACTCCCAACAAGTAAACTAAATCACATTTGTCCATCCTTATACTCCCAACAAGTAAAATAAGCAATTTAGTCAATTTTCAACACAAGTCAGTTATTTGGCCTTATAATCATACAATTTTAACCAATTCAAAGTAAATCAAATATTAAAATTACAGTCATCTAAATTGTACCAAAAATAGAAATAGTTTGAAAGGCATGATTACATTTATATATTTATATAATTGACAATAAACAAAAAGCCTTAATATTGACAATATAACACATTATAAATCATAAATTAAATACCCAAAAGAAACAGTGGATCTATACCACTAAGTCTCTGGGACTCCTCCACGTGTCACTCGTGGCTCTTCTCCTGAAAATTGTTAACCACATAATGAGACTCAAAAGTCAGTAACCAAAGCCAATTTATGATAGTGTATACAAACAGTTAAGTGTGTGCTTACTAAGTGAAAATTAAAAATAATATAATTTCAACAAATATAAGAAATATTACAATACACACAAACAACCATCCTTATATCCCTCCATTAACCTCGAGCCGTAGCCCTCACTCGGTGCTAAATTACTCGGCCAAAGGTAGATTAGCCCGAGCCCTTACAAGCCACCTATTGAGCTCCAATAGGGGCGTACCACGTGGCACATAAATATAACAATAATAGCAAGTCTCCCAACACCTCCCACAATAATTAAACAAATTCATAATAATATTGCACAATTATACAATATTACAAAATTCATAATTTTCTCAATAATTACCCAATTAACATGAAGTAACACTAATCACAAATTAAAAGCATGGTTACCTTATGACTTTTTCAATAAATTATTCCTTAAAATTTCTCTCTCACCACAATCTTCACCAATAATACAATCTACAAATAACATATTATTTATAAATATTAGTTTCAATTTTTAAAACTAATAAAATAATTCTAATAATAAAATTAAAAATATAACATAATTCCTAATCTCAATCTTAATACAAATCTATAGTTAATACTATTAAGTAAAATTTTTAACTCCTCTTTTAATTATCAATAAACATTAATAATCTAAAAATCAACTTCTAAACTAATTTCTATTATCAAAATTTTCTTTTTATTTCATAAATTCGTACCTAAAATACCCAAAAATTAAAAATTGAGTCTCTAACTTAGAATCATAATCCTATAACCATAATAATTCATTTCTCATCCCAAATAATCATCTAAACCTCAATAAATTAACATATATTTTCAGATCTAGTTTAGAATTTGATCCATAAGCCACAGATTCAAAGATCATCAATAAATTTATACTCTAGAACATTTATTATACTACTGACAACCTCAAAAATTATATTTATTCAACATAAATTCATCCCTCTTCCAGATCTTAAATTTTCTACCACTACAAACTCAAAAACCAAAGAAGAAGGATGACTAAGAAAAAATTTTAGAACACTTACTTAGTCTTGAAAAGCTTAAAATCACACCCTAAATATCCTATTAAAAACTCTTACCTTAAAACCTAGCACCGATGAACTTGGCTTACAGATGCTCTCTCTCTGCCTCAGCTCACGCACGAAAGAAGGAATGAAGAAATGAATGAACATATGAGTTTTTATAAAAATTCAGTGGGTCCCACACATTTTTTTTATTATTTCTTCTTTTCTCTCTCTCCCCTTTTTTTATATTATTATAATATACAATGATTGCACTGAAAGCGTTCATGTTTTCTTCCTTCTTTCCTTTCTCTTTCTCATACATTTTCTCTTTCTTTCTTTTTATAATAATAATAATAATTTAATAATATTTTATTTATTTATTTTTTTAAATTAATTAATTTTTTTATTTTTTTATTTTAATTTAGAATTATATCCTAAATTAGATTTAATAATCATTTTCTACTAATTTTCTTACCTCTAAATATTTTTTTAAAATTTCTATTAACCCAAATTAACTATTAAAATTTAAATTGGGATGTTACAGGGAGAGGGAAGAAAGGCACCGATAATTTTATATTCAGGAAAAAAAAAGAAATGATTTAATCAGTTAAGGATTAGTTATAATAGATATATTGAGTTTTAATAATAAATTTAATCTAAAAATAAAAAAGTAAAATATATTTAATTAATTCTATGAACAGACCATTCAAAATATTTAAAAATTTCATTCATAATTTACAAGAGCTATATTTTTTGAGGCCATTAAACTAATTTTTTCTTTTTTTTTAAAGACAACATCCAAAATTCCAAATGCCACAGGATCAAGAGCATGCTTCATATATCCGAGACCATTCCTTGTAAAATAATTCAAAATTTGGTTGATTGAACATGGCACGATGCAAAATCTCAAAACTTGATATTATACTTTTGACCCTTTGGCACTCAAATGCTCTAATTGTCAGTGCACTTGTACACTTTAGAGAACCGAAAAATCGTATGTATAAAGTATAAACCCTTATTTGAGGTGTAGCTGATGAAATAAGAAAATATTAAAATATAACTCCATCTCTTGAAGTTATAATGAAAGGGCTTAACATTTATTGAAATGATAAGTTTATTAGAATAAATGTTTATTTAGATTCTTTAGAGGTACTATTTCTCATTGATTGCAACCTTTCAAATAGCCACACTCTTTCTTTGCTATTATAAAAAACATTAAAAATATCACCATGTGAGGTTGGGAGATCATGTTTATAAAGAAGTCAATAGATGTGTCAATCTTCTAATCTATAAGACTCCCCAAGAAAATTTTGATATTATGCTATTTGATAGACCGCTTAATAATTATAAGAATCTTATAACTTATGACTTATACCACTTTATCACGGGCTTAGAGTTTGGCGCAGCACACGGCGCCCGTGTGGCGTCTCGAGGACCTCATAATCCCTGAGACAAGCCTTACCACATACAAATACACTAGTTTCGCCCTGTCATGGGCTCATCAAGAAGGCGGCACTAGCCCCCGACCAGTTGTGCACTTAGCCTAAAGACTAAGGCAGAACGCACCCAATACCAATGTCGCCCCCTTTACCCATATTGTTTGAGGCTAATCAGTGGATCGTTCATTACATTAATTTTTACACGGTCATGAAGAGATCATTCGTGACATTACCTGATTTTGATCTTATTGCATGGTTTTTTAAAAAAAAAAGTTATACGCACAACATGCAATAAAAAATAAAAAAAAAATTGGTATTATAAGCTGTCATGCTCTTGCCGGATCAGCATGGAATCAATTAATCAAAGCATCTGATTGGTCGTAATGTCAGTTTTTGCAGGCTAAACTTTTGTCATCTTCCCATTTCGCTTCTGTTCTGAAGAATCGTCGTGGGAATCTGCAGGTTCGCGTGCAAATAATAAACCGTGATTATTTCACATGATTGTAGAAATTTAATGCTTTGGCATACACATAAGACAAACCGAAACCCCATAATCGTGCCCTTAATTCACATGCTTTCAAAGCACCTAACCTTGCCCGTGATAGTATTGCCCATATTGTTTGTTTGTCTCGATTAATGTATTGAGGATCCACCAAAGTCAAGTCATGCTCTTTTTAATTAACTTGCGCTCAACTATAGAGAAATTTCACAGCTTCAATGATTTTGAGGTGCATAGATAAATATATACCTATATATATATATATATATATTAAAGGCCATTAAACCCGTGCAATTGACAACAAGCTTGCCCACGATGCGTTGTGAGTTTGGCGGTGTAAGCTAGCACAATTCCCCTCGTAATAAGTTATATTTTTGTCCACCCGTCAATCCATCGAGGGGCTAACCAGCCAATAAAACATATTTTTAAATATTTTTTTATTTTAAAAATTACAAAATCCATCCCTTTAATCATTTTTTGACAGTAAAAAAATATATTTTTAAAAATTAATTATCTAAACAACAATAAAACTTCTTCTAACCATTAAAAAACATAATACAAATTTAAAATACATTGATAAATTTCAAGGATAAATATCTACTCCACCATAAACAAACATAATAAAAAGTTTAACAATTCAAAGCTTAAAATGATGATGATGATGTAAGCACATTATAACTTGATGCACCTTCTTTTTCAACGCTCCCGCTAGCAACTGAAGATTATGATGGTGATTACACATCTTTATAATCACTAAAAAAATAATACATAAATAAATTTTTTCTTTTTATTTTATTATCTCTAGATCAAAACTTTTGACGACTATCTGGTTTAATATCTTATAAAATTTTTACTATAATTTTACATAAAAATATATAAGTGAAATCAAAGTGTTAAAATTTTATCAGAATAATTTAAAACTGTAATGAAAATTTTGAAAAAAAAAAATCACTTTATAAAATATGTTAATAATAGTTTACAGTTTTAATTAAATCAAATAGACCAAATTTTAAGGATTTAAATTTAATATATATTTTAATAGACATTATAATTGTGATTTTCTAAAATATTAAATCATAAAAGAATATTTTTTTTTATATTATAGGAAGAAACATAATTAAACTATCTTGTACAGTATTAGATTACTAACCACATGCAACACACGCATGATACTATGTGGAGGAGATCGAGTAAACACCAAAAATCCCAAGCTACAGGTTCTCAATGCTTAGTGTAGGAGCTTATCAACTATAATGTTTATTTATCAAAGAGTATTAAAATGAAAAAAAATACATTGATTAATCCATAGGTTAACCTACTATGGGTTTGGATTGTGTGGTGCTTTGACTCTTATTCAAAAAATTTAAAAATTAAATGAAAAAACAGCATATGTTGGGGCTAGGTTGGATTTGACCTTTACTTGATTCGGCTCAATGAAGTATTGAGTAAGACCAAGCATACCCAAACATCGAGTTACTTGAACAGCCCCACCCCATTGAACCTCGCATCTTATTTTATTTCTCATTTCCCTGTGGAAAGAGACACAGCACCCTCCATGTTCATTCTATATAAACCTAACAGTCCTTCCACATTTGTCACAAGCAAAATCAAACAGAGCTTGAGAATAGCAGATCAAGAGATGGCAGGATTGAACGAGAAGCTTGTGGTTGTGGGGGTCTTCTTGGCCATGGCCATTGTAGGGTCAGAGACCTTAGTGGCAAGTGGTGAAGGTGTTTTGTGTGGGATGAGTACACAAGGGCTGATGGACTGCCGCCCGTCAGTGAGTGGCCAGCAGCCTCAGGTGCCGCCCACCTCTGACTGCTGCTCCGCTCTCTCCGGCGCCGACCTTAAGTGCCTCTGCCGTCTCAAAAACTCAAAGACTCTCCTAACTTTCTATAACATTGATCCTAAGCAAGCCACGGCTCTCCCTGCTCAGTGCAAGGTTGTGGACCCCGTTTGGCATTGCTGATGAGAGATGAGCCAGATGCATGTGAGGCTCTTGAATATATATTGCTTTCCTGGTTCATGGTTTGGATTGGATCTGTTTGGTTTTGATTTTCCAAACTCAGCAACTGCATAACTTTAGTTAATTAATAAAAATAATAAATCTATTACTACTTGGTAATCCTTTTTATGGAGTACTCATGGTCCTTTAATTTCTATATCAAGCGTTAGTTGTTTCCCTTCAATACAATTTTCTCGTGAATTTGGTATATTGTTGTTTTCTTCTTCTCCCTCTTCTTTTCTTTTTCCGCCCTAAACTCTAAATCTATCATTTCTGGGGGAAAAGTTGATCATTTAATCATGATTTGCAGCTGTTTTTAATTTAAAAAAAAAATCAAGTATGAGCTTGTTCAGTTCGGATGAGACTGAATCTGAATACAGATGTCATAGAAATGTATTAGTGCCATCAACATCGATGTAAGATGTTAAAAAATCGAATGATGGTAACTTTATTGTCTGTATTAAGAGGTGCGAGAGGATGAAAGAAAGTACCAATAATAAGAAAATGCCTTAGAAAACTTAAGATTCATATGATTATGTTCCAGATTTGATGCATCCGCAACTAGAAGTCGTATTATCCATAGTTGGCTTAAATGACAAATTCTCCCTTAAATTATAGGCTTAAAAGCATCTAGAACTGCTAAAATTGTTTTTAGTACAAAATTTTTAATTTTTAAAAATAATACAATTCTACCATTACTTTTAGTTGACTCGGATTGTTAGTTGATTAAAAAATAATATCAAAATTTATAAAAAAGTTCTATAATTTTTGGATTCTTGTTTATAATTTTCTTATTCTATTTATGTAATATTGAAGTTATCTTTTATTATTTTTTAGTCAACTAATAATTATAGTTAACTTTTATTAGTAGTAAGGGCAAAATTTATTATTCAATTTTAGTCATTGGAAAAAAAAATTGTTGCTTAAGCTAAAGTAGTTACCATCATTTACTTTTTTTAAAATTTTAAACTAAAATATTTTAATTTTTACAATGTAAATTATTTATGTCATAAAGATTCTTAGAAATTTATAAAGAATTATAACATTTTATAAGAGCTCATCATTATTTGTATATTTAAAAAATTTGTTATTTTTCTCATGGTACATTACTTTTCTAGATTAATTAACACGTGGCAAATTGCCAATTTAACATTTTTTTATAATTAAAATAACTAATTCCTTTATCTTTATATATAAGATATTTTTAATTAAATTACAGAAAATAATAAAAATTAATTATCTATTTAAAAGCACAGTAATATTTTAATTTTAAAAATAAAAAAAGTTTTTTAAAAAATTTATTATATCATACGTAGGGTGGGAGGGAGTACTTACCATTCTTGCAATTTCTAGGGTGATCACTGACCACAGTGATAGAATTTGTGGGGGAATTGGAGAAATATCGTTAAATCCAAGGGCCGAACTCAAAAAGCGGATATTAGGGTTTTGAACCTGTTAATGCTCAGTGTACTCTATATATAGATGTGTGTGTGCGAGCACGAGGCGAGGCGCAGCCAAGCCCCTGACTGAAGTATTCTGGTATTGGCGATAAGACTTTCTTTTGCCTTTAACATGTTTCCGCGAATGTTCATATCTTCGTTTGGCCTTCATAATCCCAGATAAGCGAGAAGGCTGGTTTCTTCTGATGCTTATTCTGTTTCATCGAAGGCCCAAACTGATACTGGTAGTTTCGCTGATAAATGCCTCTCTCTGATACTCTGAATATTCCGAGGCGTTTACTAGTAACTATTACCATACATTTTTCACTTGTTGCTCACTCTCTCTCCTTTTTTTCCTTCTTTCTTTGGAACAACAAAGATGTAAGTTTTTGCTGGATTAATCTTCTTCAATGATTTAGTTGATTGTTTTGTGGTTTTCGGTTGAAACGAGTTATCTTCTCTACGTTCTAACAGAGTGTTCTGCTTTCTGGTTTTTTTTTTCTATTTTTAATTTAAGCTAAACGATTTTATTCAATATATTGTGCTTTATGTAGCAAGATGTTACCTCACCCAGAGGATTGTTTTATATTTATTAGTTAACAGAAAGGTCAAATTTTGTGTTTTGAAGTTTTGAAAAATAAGTTGTAGAATTAGTAAAAGGCAAAGGCTGTTAAAGGGTGATAAGATGAATAGAGATTAGAGATGACCACGTTGCAAAAAGACCGAAAACAGAATTCAAGTTTTCAATTTTGTTTGGTTTTGTAAAAGTATGTCAAGTTGAACTTTTGCGAGCTCAATCAAATCAAAACAAATCTCTCAATTCTTCAGAATGTTCATATAATTATTTTCGGTGGAACTATCTGTCTTTGGGATATCTAAATTTCACTTCCAGTTTTGATATGATTCCAGTGGAAATGCCTAGAGTGTCTCTCATGTCATGACCATTTGGATTTAGGGTTTATAAAATTGGGCCTAGGCCAGAATTGTGATGCAGAATGTTGCCTATAAGACCGAAAAGCCGATTAGCTGATGAGTGAAAAATGCTTAAAATATAATCTACAGAATCAATTGATGGACCAAAGGAAGCGTTCAAAGGAGATGCAAAAATGTTGGTATTAAAAAAAAAACGGTGCAGAATGAATTTGCTGTGGATCATTCCTAAAGCTCAATCCCAAATGACTTAGAAATTTAATATAAATAGTAAACTCAATTGAAAGTGTTGAGGAAGAAATCATGAACTGCCAAGACTAATGATGTAGGTTAAACGGCGTCGTTCTAAAGGGGCCACGCTGATATAGAGAATCGCATCACGAATCACAAAGCTAAACAAATTTATGGCTGAGAAGGGTGAAGATAACTGTAAATTCAATAAATTGAACCCAAACCCAAACTTAACCTGTTGACAAATGAAATGATAACCTCAAAGAATACATAATTCATACAGATAAAGTTTACAAAGTGTACATCAATTTTTCCCTCAGCCTCAGCATAGAGCAACAAATGGACACCACATTTCAACAAAACCAATTAATAAAACATGATTGGAATATGAATTTTTAATTTGAGAGTACAAACAAATTAATTTAGGAAGAGGGAGCCAATTTCTTGACAGTTGTAGCCATATGCTTGCCCTGATGGTGAGCAAGAGCAAGCTCTTTGTCAGTAGCTTGTCTGGTTCCATCTCCTGCGAAAACTCCAGCACCATAGGGAGACCCTCCTTTCACTGATTCCATTTCAAACATTCCAGCTCCCATTGTATATCCCACTGGAACGTATATCATCCCATGGTGCACTAATTGCGTGATTGCTGTCCACCTACACCATCATCAACAATATGACTTTAAATATTCTTTTCTTTCATGGTATGTTCCTGTTTAGTTCAAAACTACAGATTCAAATTTCCTTAATCCTCAAGTTTAGATAAATTGAATCGTGGAGTGACTAAATTTAAAGCATGCTTGATGACTTGTAAAAAAAGATTCACATTTCTTTATACCATTCTTATTATTTGAACTAGTTTTAGGTGACTTACTGCATGTTTTGTGCCTTGAAATATGTTATACTAATATATTGGCCAATGAAGTTCTAACATTGACATCAAAAATTCAAGCTTATATTCTTTTGAAATAGGATCCATATTCTTACCTGAAATCATATTGAACCAATTTTTGTTTGTTATAGATGGTTTAGTTTTGCAATTTTTTAACTATTATAGTTAATATTTAAATCATAAACATCTATTTGAACTTACACAAAGATAAATTAACTTGACAGTTTAAACGATGATAATTCGAATTCTGAGCCGGACTTACGCTGTCGTTTCTTGGCCACCGCCCTGGGTGCCGGTACTCACAAAGAAGCCCGCAGGCTTTCCCGCCAGTTTCTGCTCCCTCCACAACTGACCCGTCGAATCGAAGAACGCCTTCATCTGCGCCGCCATGCTCCCAAACCTTGTTGGAAATCCGAATACCACCCCATCCGCCTCCACCAAGTTCTCCGCCGTTATCACCGGCACGTTGTCGTCCTTCGGTGGCGCCTTCATCATCTCTAGCACCTCCTTCGGCAGCGTCTCCGCCACTCGGTACAGCACCCCTTCCACTCCTTCCACCGAATCCACGCCTTTCTTTATTTCCCGCGCCAGTGACTCAACATGACCGTACATTGAGTAATACACTATGAAAACCCTCAGCTTCTTCGCATCTGCTTCGACTGGTGCTTCTCGGACTGCGATTGTTGTCGTTTCCGTTGTTCGCGATTGGGTTTCGATGCTCTCTGAAACAGGATCGTTCTTCTTCGAATCAGAAACAGGCACCTTCTTCTTGCTAGGTACACACCCGCCTCCTTTCCCCATTGTTTTCTGATTTTTTTTTTTAAACACTGAATCAGATGTTGTTATCTGAAACTTTGAGATTTATGCTCTGCAATGATAGTACACAGATCATAGCTTACATATAAAAAAGGGAAGATGAATTGCGTAAACTAGCTTGTATTTGACTTCATATTTCTGAGCTGTTATGTTGAATTATGAAAGATATAATTTAAAATTTGTGCTTGTGACGAGAACTAAACGTGGCATCAGCCATGAGCATTGGTCTTAAGAAAACTAGGCAGCCAAAGGAGACAATGTATATAGGCGAAGAATCAAAGGATATAGGGTTGTGGACTAACATGATGCTGGATGATGCTTTTAGCAGAAACTATAGAAAATGGAATACTTCCTTTTCTTTGACAGATTCCGACGAATATATTTTCTTCAAAAATAGTACTATAAATTTGTAGGATATTGCAATACCTCGCTTATTGTCGTTTTCGTTGACACATTCAAACAAACTTATTTGAAATATGATATAATTTATTTGAAATATGATGTAGGTTTTATTCTTCATTACTCATAATTTCCATGCCATTATTGGTTTGTTAAGACTTAAGACCTATAATCCACACAAGTAGGATTAATGTTTTTTTTTCCTCTTTCCTTTATATATATATATATATATATATTACGTGGCAGTACCTATCTATACCTACCACTCGCCACATCAAACGTAGTGGCTTTCGGAGGACCAAATTTCACCTTAAAAAACCCAAATTTTAAGAAGGAATGCGTTGCTTCTTTGAACCAGACCGCATTGCAACTGTTAAATATCTATTCAGAAGAATTACTGGCACGAATCAGATTCATTGACTCTGTGTGGAAGCAACTCGATCATGTGAATGCTTATTGGCTAAGTGCAAATTATTAATGGCACCAATACGAGCGCCTAAACTTCTCATAAATTAAAGCCTTTTGGTCAACGAAGACTGCATTCCTCGCAATATTATGTCATCGCCATGCTTTGAAGCAAATACAATTAGAGAATTCAATTTTAAAGCAACTAGCTTGGGAGCAACATCATCATGAATGTCATCAACAGACGACAAAATGATGAAAAATTATTCTTAGTTGTGAAGATACCAAATTATGTTATGGACAGATTTAATGTTGAAGTGTGTTTCATCCGGTCCTCGGCCTGTGCAATTGTTTTATAATCAGAAAATCCCGAATGAAAGATCTAAAACGTTTGCTAATAGCTTTTTTCTTTCTTTTTTTTTTTTTCCGGAACAGAGAACTTGTTAATAGTTTCACCTCTGTTTCTTTATTTTTTCGACGTTATGTTTGACGGAGACTGATCAGTTGTATTTAAATGTCTAATAATTACCGGTAATTATTTTAGTTGCAAAGATAATGTTGCGAGGTTGATGTGTGCTTATACAGTTGTGTTGGTGTTTTTCTTGGTATTTTAATATTCAGGAGTATACCGAGACATTGGTATTCGAATTATCTATAGATGCGTTGCTCCTCGTTAATCTAATGTATTAATATTTAGCTCGTAAGCGCTTAAGAGGAATTGGATTTAAGTTGAAAAGATGATATGTTTTCTGTCCTTATAAATTGAACCAGTTCTTTTGGATTTGCTAATAAGGATGGGCAGATATTCGGCTTTTTCCATGTTAACATGATTAAATTATACTAGTAGTTGCTTGAGATATTTATTTTTTGTTGTAATTTTATTTGAATAGACTAATTGCAGCCAAGTCTCAGTTTAAGGAAAGAAACCTGTTTTAAATTTCAAGTGAACGAGAATTTGTGTGGTTAAAAAGGGAATATTGCTTAAATTTGTCTCCTCATATATTTGTTGAAGTCCAGGAATGGGCAATATGTACTAGCTTAACCCTTATTTGTGAATCCAAGTTCATGATGCTGCATCTCAAAAACATGGCAAGTGAAATTTGTTCCATGGTTTTGGCTAATGTGTCTAAGTTCTCTGTTGTTCATAGTTCTTTATTAGTCTTCTGAGTTTTGACGGCTTGGTACTACCATTATATTCTATGTTTGAAGTTTGATCAAAGTGCTCCTGGCTTTGCACTGTCTTTGAACAATATGGGCGTTATATGTGTAGCTTAACTTCTTGTTGATATATCTAAGCTTGCCGTGATCGTCCATGTATTCCGCATTTCCACAAAGAGTTGTTTTTGTCATTGAGCTTGCGTAGAACTTGCACAGAAATATATCTGACAAGTTCTTCATTAGACAAGGCCAAAATTAGCCAAGAGAAGTATGGAAAACAAATTTTGTTCGACAATTTCTGCACTCCTAGAGGAAAGGATGTTTTCTTCATTTAACAGTGGTTCCGTCTTCCTAGAAAGAGAGCTAAGTAGAATCTCATCCTTCCTTTCGTGAACCCTTTCTAGTCCTCCATGCTCTTAGGAAACCTTTATTTTGAGAGCGTTGAATTAATGGAGATTTTGATTCTTTCCTCTGGAGCTTCTGGGGCCTTGACATTGATGAAAAACAACTAAAAGCGGCACGCAGCTTTTTCTTACCATCACGCCCTTGAATGTTGGGATCTTCTTGAGGGGTTGAAGTTCTGAGGGCATCAGGGAGTAAACAGTTACATACAGAACCTATAAGGATGACAAAGAACAATGAATCAGGTATTGAATTCCATAATTTCTGAGATGCATCTGATGTGTTTACTGGCAAAAAATAATACAATTTAAAGTTTGAACATTAGAATGCAGAATGCGTGAAGTATATCATATACCTAATCTTGCTAGGCGATTGACCCATTTAGGTATTGAATTCCCTGTGAGCCTTTGGCATATATCCGCACAGAAATGGTTGCAGTTCTTGACCATCAAGTTATAAGTATTACCATGGTAATTAGCTGACTGTTGCTCCATGAATTCTCTAATTTTGAAAGGATTCGAATTTGTCGTTCCCATGAATATTGACTTCCTAAACTTGAATCCTGGGCACTGGCGAGGTTCAACATCAAAGACACCGCTAGTAGGACAATCATGGGCTCCAAAGGAATACTCTACTCCATAAACTGAGCCAATATGACAATCTCAGAAAATATTGATGGCATCCAGATATCTTTTTTCCTCATTTAAGTCATCGGAGCAGGAATAGGTGTGTTTAACATGGTCTTACTTTTTTTTTTTTTTTAATAACAACAAGTTTTATCCTGTGGAATCTGATAAATTACATTCGGTCTTACTTTTTTCTTGAAAAATATTCTTTTTGCATTTCTTTTTAAATAAGATACTTTACTTCTCTAAAATATCAGGGTATATCTGTTGGGACTCAAGTCTACGTTTGTGAATTCGGGCAAATATGCATCTACATGTTATGAGTGTCGTGGGGAATCAAATCCATAAAATGATTTCTTGTTAGCAGATAGAACTGAAGTTACTGTTGTTTGCCTGAAGTAGTTCAAATAATAAGAGGAGATAGCATTTCTTCTTATCATCATCGGTTCAATTCTTCTAAAGAGCGTTTTAGGGATCTAAATTTTAAATGTCTTGGGGCGATACAAGATTCCCTTGATTGTAGCTAAAAATATGTTGCTACTGTGAATGTTTACTGACCTTCAACCCCAGCGTGAAAAACACCAAGGCCCGCCCAGTACAAGTACCCATTTGCGGGTGTCAAATCATACACATTGAGATAGACAGGTACACTCTCTGGATTGTCGTCAACCGATTTCACTTTTGGGAATATGCAAAAGCGGGGTTCTGATTTTTTAATGACATGAAGGTGCACAACAGAGGGCCAGCCATCATTCCCTGGTCCCCTTTTCATGCTAAAAATGAATCCAGGAAGCTCTCAATACCTATTTCCAATCTGCACATATCAAGATGAACATCGAGCATAAATTTTATAAGAAAAATGACAGAAAGTGGCGAGTTGTTATCTGCACAGCAGCCCAATTCTCATGCAACAACTTTTCCTCAAGAGTGAGGGAAGATTATAGCAAGTGTTATTCCCTGGTTTACTTATTATCTCATTGCTTTTGTTCGTATCAGACAAGGCCAAGAAGACATATCTGGCTTGTTTGATAATTTGTTCTGCTGTTCTACTTCCATACATGTAACACTTAAAACCATTGTTTCAATGTGCAAACTGCCGGACAAAGCCCCCAAATATGACTTTACAATGTTTGATGCATTCGTCATCACAGAGGTCATTTATACAGGAACTTATTACAAACCTGTTCCTTACAGATAATGCAGAGATAAAAGGTTGCTACTCGTAGCTATAGAAGGAGGGGAGTATAGGGTTATATAACAATGATTTGAGCCATGTCCAATTTGTGGTTTATGAATCAACTTACTAGTTCCGTTTAGGACGAAGCGCCTTTTGGCATGCTTTTCACTAATATTATTTCAGTAGGACAGAGACACTTTTTTATCTTATTTTTTTCTATATTAACTTCATCTATATTTGGGTAATTTGGGTTAGTTCTTCATTCTTATTTCATGTTTTCTACTTTCTACCATTCCTTTATTTATGTGTTTGAATTTAATTTCGTGCTTCAAATTTTATTTCCTTTCAATTGTGGGATATGAGGATCATCGATCATGTCATAAGGTTACAGATTAGGCATGCTCTCTCTTATGAATGTATCAAAAGGGTGGAATTTTACATCTAAATCAGCACATGAATCTCAAAGACTTCTTTCTTCCTCTTGAGGTGGATTGGGAGCAATAAGTATATCCGGGTATTTCCAATCCCTGAGATGCTGTATTATTTGAAAGAAGAATAAATATTTGATGTGGATCAGATTCTTAAACAGAGAACGAAAAATAAAAAAGGGGGAAATAGATCAGATTGGAGCATGGAAGAGAAGAAAGAAAAGAGAAAAATGAAAAAGGAGAGACGAACCTTGGTTGATTGCAAAGGGCAGCCGGAAGAGAGTGAGGTTGATGGTTGTCATGGAGGAGAGACGGTGGTGGTCCCAGAATGGAACAACGTGTGCTCCTCGGACTCACACATTGTCCCTCGCCCCTCTCTCTTCCGACGCCAAGCCTCTAGGACTTCAGAACTTGGCTTCCCACATCAATGACATAAACAAGCCATTTCTTCATTATCAAATCATGAATTATAAATTGATAAATAAGCAACCCCCAAATTTTCCCTATAACTTCTCCCCTTCGACTCCAATAAATGCCTTTTTTAAGTTAAAATAAATTACATGTTATCACTTTTTACTCGTGAGTATTTTTGGTTGTTGAAGCAACAAATGCTAATGTAATTGATTGATACTTGAATTTTTTAATCATATTGTTAGGGTTTAGATCTCTAACTAGATGTATATTTTTGTCTTTATTAAATACTTTGAATAAAAATATCAGTAATAAGATTTAAAAATATTTATTAGGAGTAAAGGTAGAAACTTATTAAATTTTAAGATAAATTAATAATATTTAAAGTTTTTCTTAATTTCGATAAAATATATTAAAAGTAACTTATTAATAAAATTAGAAGGAATATAAAAAAAAACTCACTGAAAGAGTCAAAGTCAACTTTTATAAATTCTTGGTCGACTAATACTTTAGTATGAAAAAACACACATATGCTAATAAATTTTTCTCTGGTCAAGTGCATTGATGATACCATAAATAGGTGGTAATAAGAAATCTGTAAATTTTTTTTAAAATAAAAATAATATAATAAATAAAGATATATACAGCATCATCTTTTTATTTTTTTATGAGTTAAGGATAATTGTCTTTCAACTTTACTCAAAAAGTTATGAGGTATTGTAAATTCAATTGTGGGTTACTTTTATCCTAAAACGGTTAAAATGCCTTGAGTCCGGCCCATTAACACATCTAACTTCCGTTATGTGGGTCCTACTATTCATATTTTTATCATAAAATATGATATAGTAGGGTCTCACCTCTTTTCTCCCCTTCCATGTCTTCATTCCCTCTCTCTCATCCCTACCTTCTCACTCTCTCTCCTTTGTATTTGAGACAAAGTCATGTGAGCACGAGATTGGGTGTAGTAGTGGTGCTAGGACCTTAGGTTATGGGGTGCAATATTTTGAAAATTAATAATTTAAAAATAAATTAATAATTCCAAAAAAAAGCATGTAAATACTTTACTATTGTACGTTGTGTGGTTTCATGTTTCAAAATCATTGAGTAATCATCTCATTGTTAATGTTAAGAAAAATATCTTTTTTCAATATAAATTATTAGACAATTATTCATTAATATATCTCTTATATGATTTTGCAATTGATTTTTTACAAACTTCTTAGTAGAAAAGGTTCTTTTTATCATTATTGTGGCAATCGGTAATATAATTACTAACTTCAAGAAAGTATAAATTAAGGAATAAATTATATGTCTTCTTGTTCCCACCAATTTATTTGCAAGAGTGCCAATTTCTTTAATAATGCAAATTCAATATTACTTTGTATATCAATAATGTAAGTCTCAAGTTGATTATCAAGCATCATTAAATTAGAGAAAGAAAGCTCATGAATAGAATTTGACAAATTCAATTAACCTTTCCTTATTAAAAGTTGAGAATGAATTAGCCAAATTCAAACAAGATATATAAAGGAGCAATTGTGTATGTCTCAGCGAAATGATATTAAGTTTTTTAAGTTACATATCTACAATGATATAAAATAATTCAACTCGATAATGATATGATAAAATTATATTTTTTTCTTGGATTTGATGGCAAATCTTATAAATTAATTTCATTTTGTTGTTGTTGTTTGCAATTTGATTTACAAGTTCTTGATGAAGATTGTCCTTCATTCGATTGTAATTTTATTTTTAAAAATCTCTCCATCTTATATTCAACACCTAGAAAATTTTAAATTATTAAATTAAAAAATATCTAAGAATATTAAAGCATTAAAAAAGACAACACAAGTAGTATGTGGCATGTTAATTTTATCAAGTAATTTAACAAAAAAGGAACCACAAGTAAAGTACAAGAATATTACTAATTTTCTACATAATAGAACACAATAATTTCACCAACAAGAGATCACACATATAGATTCAACAGTGGGTCAATGGGTTTTGATATATTTATAATATATGAAATAATCAAGGGCTAAAGTACAAATATGGACCAGATATTTTCAAAGTAGTGCAATTGATACACAAAAGTACCTCAGAAGGAGGCTTTGGAGAGAGATTCTTGAGCAATGAGTGAGCAAGAGATAGTAAGCGAGAGTGTTAGAGAGTCCATGAGTGAGTGATAAAGTGAGGGGATATGTGAGTGAAATTGAGAATGCAAGCAATGTTGTAGAGGATATGATTATAGACAATACTTCTCTTTCTAAAAGACTTAAAGATGGGGCTATGAAAAAAGGCTAAGATAACTACAGGCTGAATGTGAAAAACATATAAGTTGATAATGCAAACACAACAGTGAGCTTTAATTAGGTGGTTTAATCTGGTATGGAAGGAAGTTCCAATAAGATTTAGGCCTTCAAGTCTTGCAAAAACTCTTTATTGGGTGCTCAACTTAAGGAGAAGGAAAAAAGTTATGAAGAACTGCTGAATGAATGGCTGGTGGAAAAGATGATAGTCATGAAAATCGATTGGATATTGATCATTATGGACTAACTAGCGTAATAGTGGACACTTGCACCCACTCTGAAACTGTTTGGCATCCTTTATTACCAACTACTCCAAATCATATAGTACCACCCTTGTCCTCACATTCATTACACCCTTCGTTATCCCCACCACCACTAGTATCCTTACTGACATTGACCTTAGTCACCCCCCTCACCTGTCATGCTACCATTGCCATCACTTTTCGGATTGCCAATGCCACCACCTTACTGTATGTAATCGACTTCAATTTGGATTATGCCTTCACATCCTCACATTAATAGGCATGTTTAGATATTTTAGCAAATTAGGAATGTATATATGAACATGTAGGACCCTTTTTTATGTGTTATACTAGAGGTTATTTTGTCATATTTTAGTGTAGCACAAAATTTCCAACTCCTACACTTATTAGGAAGCTGTAGGTAATTCCTAAATCCTAACCAATTATGTAGGTAAAACAAGAAAAAATAAATTCTAGTGTATGTAATATATATATATATATATATATATATGATCTTATCTAAATATGTGTGGAGGTAATCCTATATTATGTATTTTGCAATTTAGTTTCTATTTCTTCAAATATTATATAATTTAAAGACAAGAAAAATGTATGGTTCCCTTAAAACCTTAGGTTAAATCTAAACAATAATAATGGAATTTTTTTTTACCAAACTAAATCATTTTGGTAGGAGAGGTTACGGGGTGTAAAATTTTTGGTAAAAAGGGTGTAAAGTATTGGAACATATAAATCCTCCTTGTAATTTTCTCCAACTCTAAAGGGTGCATTTACTCCCTAGCTTTAATATAGCACTGCCTATAACTAGGTCTCTCCCCCAACGTTACAGATCCTCAACTCTAAGTCCTCAAAGGTTGGATGATGAACCTGCTTCTTCAAGTCAACCTTCACAATCAATGCTGCATTTCATTTATTACTTGCCTTAAGACTATCTTAGTCCACATCATTGATCTCTATAGCTATGACATGCCACCTGTAATAGCCTACATACCACTGTCTTTTCCTTCCCATCTCCTCCACTCAACTCAGCCTCCCCTTTTCAAAAATTGCCACTTGCTGCCATGCCCATGTAGTGGGGCCCAACTAGTGCTTTTTAGTCATAATTTAGTCCATCATTGGGCCTAACTAGTCCATTTTCTATGGTCTAGCATTCCAATAATCCCTAGGCATATAAGCACTTTGTGAAGAGCTGTCGAGTCATCGTGTGTGATGACATTTCAATGAATATGCCATGAAGTGCCCAATAGTTACTCAACATGGATTCTTAAAGTGCAAGATAATGACATGGCAAATTTCTCTAATATGCCACACTTTGCATAGTTATGACTCAAATAATATAGGTCTCTGATTGTATGTTGAGCAAGGCTTATCTCCTTTAGATACTTGTAGGTGTTGTAAATGGAAATCTTCCCTTGTATTAGTTTTGGACTAGGCCAAATGAAGGAAGGCTTTAAAGTTTAGAGCTATAGTTTGGCCCTTTCTGCCTCTGGTCAATGTTGATCGTAAACTTTAGGTTTATTTCTTTAATTTCAAGACACACTTTAGCTAAATATCAATCTTCTAAGTTCACCATATGTCATACTCTCTGTTATTATTATAGTAATTACATTCTCCTATCATATTTGACATTGTCTTCACTTGTCCTCTCATAAACTCCCCCATAATGAAAGAAACAAAAAAATTTCTTTCCACTATTACTTGTCATCTATCATGTCACCCTACAATCATTTCAAATAAATTTTACTCTATGTTTGATTGCACAACTGTAGTTTTAATATTAACAACATATTGTTACTATGTTAACAAGACAAAGTTCAAATGTTCCATATTTCAACTAAATGTTATTCTATTTTTGAATTTACAACTAAAATTCTAATATCAACAATTTATTATTACTATTTGACCAACAAATACTTTATCACTTCTAGACTTTCCTTCCCAGGCCATCACAATATATTGAAAAGAAAAATATAATCAAATTATAAAATAACAACTACACTCTCATTTTTAACAATACATTATTGTATTTATAATGCAACATTCCACATCAGAACAAGACGCTACTATGACTATCAAGATAAACCCACATTAAATGTATATACTAAACTCTTAACTATTTTGTTTCGTAGACTTTGGATTTAGATACCCATCTCTCGAAATACCTCGATAACAAGCCTATGATATCCAATAAATAGAACTAGAACCAAGTTAGTTTGAAAAAAAGAATACAAAACCAATTCACTTGAAAGACAAGGATATAGAGGAAAAAAATCTATAATTTTTAGCTTATTAACTCGTGCAAGCTAGAACTCTAAATGTTTTATTTTTACACACTAACTTATTCTCTAGAGTTTCATACTTCATTTCCTTTCTATTAGAGGGGCACTTTTATCTTTTTACAGTTAAAATTAATTACAGTTAGGGCCCCTAAGATTGCAATATAAAATTAAAATTAATTGGTTCTTAGCTGTGAATATATTTCTCGAGGGTCGTTCGTTGTGATTTTCCCATGTAAAAAGAAGGAAAGGAAAAGCCATTGGTCAAAGTTGTGCCAGACCCCAGACTTCTCTTTCGCGCCACCCAGGTTTCTAATCTCTTCATTTCTCCTCAGTCACTCTCTCTCTCGAGCGGTGAACTAGTCGAAATCCCTAGATTTGCTACTTCCAAGCTTCTCTTCTAATTCGTTTGATTATTAGTTACTCTGGATTATTAATTTTTTCAATTTTTCCTTTTAAGTTTCTGCCTCACAATTCAGACAGATTCATCCATACTAAGTCCCCCCGCCCCCCGCCCCCCGCCCCCCCGGCCCGGGAAATACTAAGGTAGGCTGAACTTTCTTTTGCAAACATATGAATCTGGATTTTTGTGTTTCCTGTCATTTAATTCTTGTCCTTGATTTATCATTTTATACACATTACATGGCTGCAAGACTTATTAATGGGCGTGTAAGAAATTTTTGAAATGCGACTTTAGTTGCCGTTAGTTTGTTCTGAGTAGGGTTGTTATAGTGTTGTTCTCTTATGTTATCACTTCTTTTAGTTATATTTGGCCGCACTAAATTAACTGGAAGGACATTACATTACATTGGCGCCCAAAAAAGTTTTGGCACAACATTCATGACCATCAGCCTTCAACATTTATTCAGAAAAGGCTGAAATACATATGACTATACCAACCATTTCTCATAAATGATTAATCCCAACGCAAGCTTTAAGCGAGTCTGCTTAATTTTGCCCAGTTAGGATAAAAAAAACACTTTGAAAGGAAAGGTAGCGGCAATTCCAATGAAACTGTCTTTGTTCTTTGCTAAATGTGGATTTCAATTTTTTCCTCATTTTAATTTCTTCATTTTCTTTTCTTTTTTCCTTGCACAGTTTACTTTCTTCTACTTATCTCTCACTCTCTAGGCGTTAGATTCAAAAAGGAATCAGTCATCTTGGCGGTACTGAGTTCATATGCTTTTTTGAGCTTTGACGGGGACACAAGAATCCAACAAAACCACTAAACCCTGCAAAACTACGATGGTTCAGGATGTCAGTAAATTGCTTTGTCGTGTCTCATTTAAATTTCTCTAGCTGCTATTTGATTATTTCTGTTTCTTATGATCTCTTCTTTTTCTTTTTCCAATTCTTATTTTATGACAGGAAACTGAAAACAAACCTTTGCAGCCGCATTGGTCTACTTCTATACAGGTCTCAAAGATTTATCTATCTGCATGGGTTTATATTGATATTTGGGTCCTGTATGCCAGTGCTTCTCATATGGAAACAATTAACGCTCCAAATGACTTTGAAATAGGGATATCATTATTCTATGCAAACACCAACAACCCCTATTATAAATTCACATGTAGCTGCAGCAGGTTCTTACTATTATCCCCATATTTGGCCAAACCAGGTAGTCATTTTCCTTATTTATGATTCTTTTAGCAAATTGCTTGCTTTGATTATCATGAAGGGACAACTCGTGTGCTTTTTCATTGTTTCTCATCTGGTGCAGGCTGTCAGCACTTCCCTTCAATATGACCCTCTGCATGATCCCAGAAGAATCAAGAATCATCCAATTGTTGCCGGGGTAGTCACTTGCCAAATATTCTAATTCATTATACTTTCTATATTTTTTCCCTACGTTTTCTATGAAATTTACACAGCCGGGTGCTTTAGAATTATTGTGTTTTTCCTTTACTTGGGTACAATTTTCCTTGTATGGCATTGTCGAGGATGATTGGTTTATCTGCTTGTATATCTGTTGAATAATGCATGTGACACAGTTGCTTTTTCATTCTGCTCAGGGCTTTTTGTTGACATTTTCAGATAAAGACATTATAACTTTCAGTATAAAGAACATGGATTTTATGGAAACATATGATGGGAACCTACAACCTAGAAGTTCTGTATTTGAGGAATTAAGAGAAAATGGAAATGAATTATCAATTTCCAAAAATGAACAAGATGGAGGAGCTTGGAGGTACTTGTCTTATTTAGCAAGCATCCTGATTCCCACTTTTCCAAACTTAATTGCAAATTATCTGTTCATAGTGGGACAAGTGGAAGCATGGGATCATCAGATGAAGACCATGACACTGACAATGTATGTATTCAAGTTAAATATGCCTCTGAGCAATGTAATATATTTCCTATCACGAACTATGATAGACTTTCAAATGGAGACAAAAAATCAATCATCCTGCTGTATAATTCAAGATATTAACAATATCTTAACCAGAAGGTTTAATACTATCCCTTCTTCTGCAGGGTTTTCCTTCAAGTAGGGAGAAGCAATGTAACGTGATGCCAGCAAATAGTATGTTTGAGATTGATGTAAGTTTACTAGGTCATCAAAATATCAAAATTCATAGTCTGATGATCGTTGAAATTTGAACAGGGAACCTTACACAGAGCAGGGCTAGGATAGAAAATTGTAATACAGATCAAGTGAATTCAACTGAACCTAATCTGAATTCAGGAACCGGCCTCAATATATCTGGGACTATCCGTGGACCTGCAAAACTGGTACTATAAATTTCTCTGGTTTTACATCATGTATTATTGGCTTTCAACTGGTACTATAAACTTTTCTGGTCTTACTGCCTTGATAATCAGTATCTCTAGTGAATGCCTGATAGCAATCTGATATCTTGTTTAGATTGCTTGAGTTTGTTTATCTCAGAAATGCGTTATTATTTTTCTATGAACTGTATATGTTATTGGCAGGATGAAGATGAAATAAGAAAAGAAAGAAAAAGGCAATTAAATAGGGAATCAGCTAGGAGATCAAGGTTACGTAGGCAGGTATGCATATATGTTTAAGTATTGCTGGAAGTGGCTTTATACATCTATATACACATACATACATACATGTACTTTTGAAAATCAGCGTTTTCAATAAAAGAAGTTGCCATACTTTAGATTGTATAATTGATCGAAAGGACAGGCAGGTCTTTCATTTCCTTTATTGACAATGATTTAAATTTTAAAACTCTAACTGCAGCAGCAATGAAATTTTTTTCAATTTTAATCAAAGGTCAGAGCTTATTTTTTAGAAGAATGAGCTTGCAAGTTCAACAGAGTTAACTTCATACATCCAAAACCGCTTATACCTTTTTATTTTATTTGGAACATGATGGAATCACAGTGAGTTTACTTGCCAGATAGCCAAAGCTCATCCTTGATGGCCACTTTTGAAATGGTTATTTTACTTGTGCTTCTCTCTGTTTTCTTCTGGAAATATATTATATTTTTGTTAACATTGTCCATCTTATTGCTGATGTTCCATTAGACATTTTATTTTACTATTTCTTGGCAGCAAGAATGTGATGAGCTACGTAAAATTGTGGATGATCTTGTGAAGAATAATTCCCTGCTGAAAGACAAGCTTATGAGCCTTTCTGAAGACTGTCTAGAGCTCAATAATGAAAACAACTCCATAGAGGTGTGCCATCCAAACCATATTTCTTCGGTCATTCTCTCGTTATCTAGTGATTCTCAAGGTGATTGAAGTACTTACATTTGCAAAATATGACCATGCCTCTCTTTCTGTCACTTTCTGTAAAGAAAAGGTATTCTTTCAAGCACCTTGAAGTTACTTGATGCTAAAAAGCGATATTGTTCATGTTATGCATGAGACATCAATGTGCAACCATAACATGATTCTTTTCCCTCTATCAATGAGATCCATTTTCTTTTGGTTTGGAAAAGATGGCAATGAGGATAGATTAGTCCATTTTTACTCGCTAGAGCACCAATTACATTTTACAACTTAATCCATAGCCAAAAACCCCACAGCAATTGGTACTTGAAAATTCCTTTGAAGTGAGTTTAACCTTTGGTGCAAGGGAAATTTAAATCTGGATAGCATGGATTTTTAACAAATCTCTGACCTGGACGCCCTCTTGCCAAGTGTGTCCCCTTTGTTGGCAATGAGATCCACTTTTTAATTACTTAGATCATGTTTTTTCGAGAGCTAATTTCTGATATCAGTAATGGATTTGGCGTGTTGACAGGAAGAGATCACCAAGATTTATGGGATAGAATCAATTGCCGATCTTATAGCCATGAGGCCTGGTGGAGTAACTCATTAAGATATGTTAGCCAGAACCATTTGCTCATTTGCTGATCTTGTTGCCGGGAAGTCTGTTTTATTCAGTTGATGGTAGAAGCTAACATAACAGTTCACGAACCAAATCTTAACTCTTACTAGAATTCGTCATTTGACATTAGAAGCTGGTTTCAACTCTATTTAAATGGATTTATATTATAGAAACTCTGAAAATAACGTTAAATAAATGGAATCATAATAGTCTTTTCTTGGTGGCCTTGACGAACATATATGCTGAAATAATCATGGACAAGTGGGGTCAACAAACAGACCATGAGAACCTCGAGAGCTCATCATCCCGGAAGATTTGTTTAAACACTACATGAAATAAAAATATCAATGTCAAGGGAGGGACACTATTTACAAGTTTCATCTCACGTTTTGCACGAGTGTATATGATTTACTCTGGCTATAACGAAATAAAAAACAAAAAAAAGGTAATGAGTTGTTTTCTCCTATCTTATGAAATGAGACTTTAGATTTTTAAATTAGGAATCTGCAATATGCGCAGTGCTCCAAAGCCAAATATAACTTAATTGATGAGTATTTTTTTTCTAAATAAAAACATCATACACTAATTAATTCAAATAATTTTGAAAGTTTGAATTCCTATTGAAAAATTTGTTCACATTTAGTATGCGATTGTATTTCAAATGGGATTATTTTTTATTTGACAATACCTGCGGGTAATTAAAAAGAAAAGAGGATAAATTATTTTATTAGCTCAAAAGAAAATCTTGTACCCCAAAAATTTGCACTAAAGTTTTAAAAATTTAGAAATATAGTTAATTCACATTGATATACAATAACATATCATTAATAAATATAATAAATTAGCTATAATGCAAAACAAAATAAATGTTGAGCTGTTTGTTTAATTTGTCTAATAATACGGACTATATTTGCAAAAGTTTTAAAAAATAATTGTCAATTCTTTAAATTTTTAACTGTAAATCGACGTGCAATTGTATAAAAAAAATTGATTGGCCAAGATATTCTTGGCAAATGCCAATATATGACAAGGAAACAAATTAAAAAAAAAGAAAAAAACTAATTCCATCTTAACATACAAAAAGAAAATAATACAAATAAGTTGGAATTAGTCTTAGCTTATATCCAAATTTAACATTAGTTCAGAATTATTATGATTGAACCAAGAGCTTGAAGCTACGCCGAAAAATTATCTTGCCAGAATTTTCCAATTTTTTTTCTTTATTAAAAAAGCACATGCATTCTATTCTACACCCCAACCTCGAAGAAAAAGAGAACCAATAGGAAAGTTGACCCCTCAACCAGATGGTATTATATTTATAATTTATAACTCGCGCTCATGAAAAAGATTTGTTTTAACCTACACATGAGCTTTAAATGATCTTTTGTAAACTAGTTAGGATTGGACCCAAAAGGCTTCTAACAGTAGTATTACCATTCATAACCTTCAGGAAAAGGCTTTAGAGCATCCTGCTTCCCATGAACGTAGTATTCAACAATTGCTTGCATTCGCGGAAGCTTGTCGGGGTGATAATTTACGTGAATAATCACTGGTTTCATTTTGCTGAGCTTACCATCATTCCTCACAGTCTTGAACAAAACCTTGCTGTTCATGAAAAGATATATGTCCATGGTTCTTCTGGCCGCATGAAGCCCAATGTAGCCCGGATATGAGGGTGTAAAGAGTTCCTCATTGAAAACAGCCTGGTCCCAAGAATCTGGGTCCTTGGAAAGTCCAATAGCCACACGATCCAAAAGCTCAATTGAAGGGATTGTTGGTCTGATATAGAAGAAACCAGAATTGTAAACCCATATCCTCATAGTGGAAACATATCGCGCCCAACCCATTTCTGGTTCATCAAACAAATCGTTGTGTCCGTAAGCTGTCATGTTATCGTGACCATCGCTCATGGACTCTACATCTGAGTCTCGGAACAGATGATCAAAAGGGTTCTGTAAATATACAATGTCAACATCTGACAGAAGAATACTATACCCCAACTGTAGAAATTCTCTTAGGATACGAAATTTAAGCCCAGAAACTTCATGATTCCCTCCAGTTCTTCCAATAGAATCAATATTTTCATCCGGATCTCTCTTGTATACTGGAACTTGACTTGCTTCACAAAACTTGGCAGTTTCTTCATCCAAAGCAACCACAAGATAATTGGATATACCAACTCTCTTAATGTTGGCAAACCAGACTTCCAGGATGTCCTTCACATTGAAGTTTGCAACTGCAACTATCAGTTCCTTTTGCACTGCGACTTTTTCTAATATCTTTGCCAGTCTTGGGTTCACGGATTCATCAGGAACTACAGTAGGGTTGGTTCTTAATCCCTTGACAGTACCAAAAGGCCCGGCTTTATGCTGTGTACCCAATGTAAGAAACTGCTTATGAGCTTTATCTTTCCCTTGCTCTGCAAGCCGAAGTCTTTCAGTCAATTCTCTCACTTGTTTTTTCAGCTCAGAATTTTTCTCTGATGCCACAACAAGCTCTGATTTCAACATGTTGATCCGATCTGATGATTCACATGCTGCTGGATTTGTCTGCCAGATGAACCATCGTAAATGTGAAGTTCGCAATGCTATGGGGCACTCTATGCCATACAAAACATGTATAACACGACATCATTTCACACCAGAGCCACATAGAAAACTTCAAAATAAAGATTAAAGACACAAAAGGATAGCCTATACAAGCAAACCACGAATAACTCTCGAGCATGTGTGGGCTACTTTAAAATATCAGCTCCAGCCATCAACTCAATTGAATCACGACAGTGTTCAGGAGAGTGGAATAATCCCAACTCTAACATTACATCCAAGCTCCAAAGTGACTCAAAAGACGGAAGTATGCAAATTCGATCACTGAGCTTACAAATTATGTAAAGCCTTTTTTTCTGTCTCCGAAAGGGGGGGGGGGAATAGTTATTGTTCAAAAATGACGCACTCGTTTCGCGTCCAACGAGTTTTTTCCTTTTATTTTCAAGTGATTACTAATATTGTGTGTAAAACTAATAGTGAGGATCAAAATACGAATAGTGAGGATCAACCGAAATCCGAGTCAGCAAGATTGACCTCAATTCATGATATTGCAAGAGAAACAGTAAGTCAGAACAGAGTAATTTACAGTCAACACTTAACATCTTCATTTGGCATCCATGGAATCTCTGATCATGGCCAGAATGTTAATACAAAGAAAATCATTCAAGAGAAGATATCGAAGAATCAGATAACCAGAGTTCAGAAAAGAAAACAAAAACCGAGGTTGCCTTCGTTAAATGCCAAACCTGGGTCATATACACTGCAGTTCCGTGACTGCGATTAGGGGGAATGTTCAAAACGAAGAGCCTATTATTGGGGGATGAGAAAGCGAAGAGACAACCAATAACGACCCCGATTGCTACAGCGATTAAGACTCTTTTTTTGAACAAAGACTGAGTGTTGTTCCTCGTCAATGGTCCTAGTCTCCGGCCAATCATGACGGTGCCTCTTCCTCTTGAAGTCTACTTCAATCTGAGGTTCGCATTAAAGATTGAATAACGGAAGGATCAAGGCAGGATCGAAGGCATTAAGCCAGATTCCGCGGCGACTGTTCTCGAACAATTGAGCTCTGATATGATGAGAGCTTTGTCGTAAACAATAATGGAAGATTTACGATTCACTGAATTATGAAGAACTTTCTGAGTGAATGAATGGTGGCAATGCATAAAATACAAACGATTTTTGAAAGAGGATGAAGGTAGAAAATGGTTCCAATTAAGGACAGAATCTTATTTACTTTTTGCATTCAGAAACATAATAATTCTCATAAAAGACATGCTCGGTAGAGATTTTTTATTTTTTTTATAACTTCTATTATATTATAGTATTATTAATTAACATTTTTTATTTTAATTTTATGTAGAATAATAAAACTTCAATCCTTCAAATTTATCTCATAATTTCTCAAATTTAATTTTTATTAATTTAATCATTTATATTTTTTTAAATTATTATATTATAATTTATTTTTTTTAATCAAATCTTTATAAAATAATTAATTTTTTGCTTTAAAAAAATAAAATTAAAAAATTTATATTTTTATTATATTAAAAGAATATATAATTTTTATAATTCAAAATTTATATAATTAGATTATGTGTTCTAAATAAATTTTATATTTATAGAAATTTCATAAGAATTAGTAAAAATTGAAACATGATATTAAATATTTTTTTAACTGAAAGTATTAAATTAATTTTTTTAAATAAATTTTGAAAGTATTTTTGCTTGAGGCTAGAGTCGAGAATATGGGTCGAGCTTGACGGGTTGCCTGTTTAAGCCCACTTTAATAAGAATTTAGGCTTAAAATTTTGGTATTTTTTGGAGTAATCGGGCTTCGAAGCCTGACCCTTTTACGCTTGAAAAAAAAGGGCTCGAGCTCGAGCGACCCGTGAAGCCCGTTTTACTTTTTTTTTCCCCTTAGCTAACTTAAAATGCACCGTATGAAGCACAGACCGAGAAAATTTATAGTATTTAGCATTAGCTCTCGTGTTTTCACAAAGTATCATTTTCACCTCTTTTCAAATAATGTACAAATATTGATTTGTACCCGCAATTGGTTGAATTGTTTTATGCTATTTTATGGTAATTTTTATATTTTATCTTGTGATATGTGTATAGATATATATTTGATAATAATACAATTTAATTAATAATTATTGTAGGTGATGATGAAGAAGCTGCAAAAATAATTGATATTGAGCCTCCGCCTCCATCTTCCACTAGTGAACCTATATTCTAATATTTCATTTATGGATGATGATGAGGGAGATCTTAATTAGGATTGATGATGATGTTTGCCTTTATCTTATTTGAACTTTTAAATTTTTTATTCATTTTTTAAATTATGTAAGATTTTGGTTTAATGTATGTTAAATTTTAAAATATTCTAAATAAATTTTAATGTTAAATTTTATTTTATTTTATTTTATTCTATTCTTATTTAGGCTTATGGGCTTAGCCCTGAACTCTTTAAATCAGGTTTTAGAATCTAGAACCATAAGGGCCGAGCCCATATGAGTTAGGCCTACCTGTTTACCAAGTCCACTTGAGGCGATCTTCCCCAACGGTTAATGTAGAGTAAACGACGTCGCTATTTAAAGTGGCGGGGCCCTCTTCAACTGATCTCTCTCTCTGATTGTCTCTCTGCTTTCCTCCCTCCCAATGCTTTCAGCCGCTCAGCGTCTCTCTAGCTATGTTGAGTCTTCACTCTTCAGCCTCTTCCTTTGTTGCCGACTTCATTTCATTTCTGGCCACACCTTGGCCAAGCTCAGTCCTTTGATCTCAGGAAGTGGTTGCTTCGTCTGGAGGAGCTCCTCCTTGCCCTCGCTTTGCATGCCTTCAGCCTTCACTTTTGTTTGTTTTGAGAACAGAGCATCTTATGGCGGATGAGTTCGCTGAAAGCATGCACCGGCAGAGAGGGAAGGAGAGGAGAGAGACGATCAGCCAAAGAGAGAGAGAGAGAGAGAGAGAGAGAGAGAGAGAGAGTGGAGAAAGGGAGGAGAGAGATCAGTTGAAGGAGGGCCCCGCTACCTAAAATGCAAACCCGTTTACTCTATATCAACGGCAGGGGAGATTGCCTCAAGTCCTCAATTGTAATTGTTTGATAGTCAAAATATATTAAAAATCAGGGGTAAAAAGAATAGTCAAAATCCAAATGCTCCTTTTCCCCAATATAATTATTTAGTATTCCATTATTCCATATAGTTAGTTAATTATAATTCAAGTATCATTAATGTAAAATGGGAAGTGACTGTGTACTTTTTTTAAACAAACAAATTGACTATGTTTGACATTCTTTTTTTAAAAAAATTATTTTGACATCGTGGTCATTGTGACAGTGATGGTTTTAAAGTCACAATCAAGCATAGTCTTTAAATAGAGTATTGAAAATTAAATTAATTATTAAATCAATTAAAATATATAATTGAATCATAATTGAAGAGTGCATAAATAAATCTTTTCATTAAATTAGTTAAAGTTAAAAATATTAATTCAATGATTTATCAATTCAATTGATGAGACTGATCTAATTTTCAAATATTATACTCTCTCTTTTAAAAAATATAAAATATTTTTAATCGAATCTCATTTCTTAATAAAGTAGTTACTTATTTTTAAATTAATTCTATCTTTTTATATTTATCCCTATTAAACACCCTACAATTAATATAAAGTCACTATCACTAAAAAGTACTTTTAAAAAAAATAATAATTATATTTTAAAAAACTAAAAATACCATATATTTTTTAATATTTAATTTTTTTAAAAAATTTTTATATTTTTTAACGGAAGGAATATTTACAATTAACAACCTGCTATTTTCAATATGTGTGTATGCAATCCATCCTTATCCAATCCAATTTAACTTACGGAATTCTATGTTTTAATACTTCATTTAAAATTTCAAATTTTCTTTCATTCAATCTTTTCCCCACTATTTGAACTACTTTCAATTTGAATCTGTCCAATTTCTTCATTTAAACATTTTTAATTTAAGAAACTTATTTTTATTTTGATATTTCGTGCATGTGTGAATTATTATAATTTAATGAGAAGTCATATACTTGTAGCTATTCCATTGCCCAACCAGAAAATATTACAATTCCAGCTTATTAAAATTACAATATGCATAATCTATAAATAGTATAAAAGCCTAACTTGGCGTGGCCTTTCTGGCTAAAAATAAAGTAGGTGTGCCCCTGAAGATATATTTAAGTTAAATTACGTTCATGTCCCTCGCAATAAAATTAAATACCACAATTCAATGGATCTTGAAGTATTTAATTATATTGTGAGGGATCTAGGTGTAATTCTCCATGTACCTGTGGAAGGGCATTTAACAAACGAAAACAAATAATAATAACACTGCTTCGCATCCATCAGTTGTTCCAATTATTAAGGACATCACCAAATATTTTTATTTCATCATGTCCATCTTCTATATACAGCGGAGCAGAAAGTCAGGAATCACACCCCGAAAAAAAAAAAGAAAAAGACTAAAAACTCAACCCCGACAGGCAATCTTTCACTTTCCAAGTTAGTCCTATGTAAAAAATAAAGAAATAATTACAATTCCTCGCACGCTTGTCTATAAAGAAATGCCTTACTCATTTTCTGGTTCTGAATTCTCACTCTCCCTCCTCGGACCCTGACTTTCTTGCCTTTCGACTGGCCGAATGGCAGACCTTATCATTTCATTAGCTGATACATAAAACAATGAAATGAGCATACAGATTTATTGGCTGATGAACACTACAACGCCAACAAAAACATTAACTGGAAGCCTACATGTCACAAACTGGGCAGTTGGTTTTAACAAAAGCTTCAAGACACACAACTTTTACAGATAAGCATTCATGAATTGGAGAGATTAAAGATGGAAAATTCAGAGGGATCTCGCATGCATACCTGTCACCACGACTTTTGTTAAAAGTGATCTTGCAATCAGAAATTCAGCTTGGTGTGCACTAATAAATTTACCCTGCAATGTTAAAAAGACCAGACCATTACATGTTAGCCGAGGGATGCAGATTTGGCTAGCCAAAACCACCAAATTAGCTCAGTATTAGCCATTAATCATTGCAAGGAGCGGTGATGACCACATAATCGAGCCCTCCCACTCTAATTTCAATGGCATTTGGAAAACAAGACTAAGATAAAGCAATGTATTTCCAGCAATAATAAAATGAACAAATGAGCTCTCACCATTTCACCATAAATAAATTCAACAATCTGATCCATTCTAGCCCGATGCTTCAGCAAGAATGGACGCAAGTTACTCTCATACAGTTGTCTTGCTCCCTGTTGAACAGCAGTTATAACATTTGGTTATCCATCACTAATGTCACATTGATTATTTATTGTGGCAAATCATCTGCAAAAGCAGGGTGGTAAAAATAACCCAGAGAATAAATGAAGCAAAGGTTTAGCTTACATTGACGGTGGGAAGCTGAAGCCAAACAAGAAATGCAAATTTCATATGGTAATAGAGTGGGATCCTGATGAAACACGGCACAAAATCAGATCAGACTGGAATATCTCGTGTGCTGTCAGATGAAACAAATCAAACGAATAGAGTAAATTACTCTCTCCTGCCCTTCATTTTATTTAAGCTATGCAAACTTCTCTATTTTCATGACATCTACTTTAATCTAATTCTGTTTTTTTTTTTTTAACAAAAATCCCCTCCATTAACCTAAACACACATTGAATTGTTATTGCGAGAAATAGAAGCACCGTTACCAAAAATACCCTCACCTTCATATTTGTTTCTCACCAAATTATAAACAAATAAGCTTAGATAAAAATGAAAAAAAGAATTTTATTCTCACTGAATTTAATAAATCCTTAAACTAATTCTCATTTATTAACCAACAACTATAAGGGCGCATCCCTTCCGCATGGTAAGAAGATACTTTGAAGGTAGTATTCAACCATTACCAGGAAAGTACTTTTTCTGCAAACATTTCTACCACGCTAAAAGATCCATAAGCTGCAAATCACAGTAAGATAAGTGCACATTAAAAAGAGGCAGTACAAAACTATCACAATCATCAAAAGTCAGCACCAAAAGAATATAGAAAGTTCAACTTCAGGAAGCTAAAGGTCTGCTTCTGCATGAGGATGATTAAAAGTGCACATCACTACTTAAAGCCATTTTCCAAATACTACATAGTCTTCCACATGTGTTTGTTCAAATCCACAAGGAAATCAAAATTAATCAACAAGGAAATATAAGCTTCGAATGGTGTATCAAAATTCTATAATAACTTTAAAATACTTTCGCAAGTGATTAAGCAGAAGCTGAAATACAATAAAAGAACAATGAAATTAATCAACAACACAATTATCAATCAGATATCATCTTTCTTGTCTTTCTTGTACTAAGTGTGGGGAATGCAGGAGATCATGAAAAGCAAGGTGAAACAAGTAGATATAGTTGATGTACGAAACAAATGGACAAGTCCAAAAGGAACTTAATAATGAAAATGATGTTGAATGAAAATTACAACCTGCCCAGTATGTCAGCCACCTTTGTTGTTCATTTTGGTCTTTGTTCTCAATAGCTTTAAATGTACAGTAAACTGGAAGCACAAGCCCAGCAGAACAGCTATAAAACCAAGAACAAACAAAATTGGTGAATATAGTCATGGGTCACATTTAGATAGAAAACCTGGACAACATAAAAATACTTTCTTTGCAAATTTCATTACTGGAAGGGGCTGAACTTTATAAAGATAACAAATTTCAAAAAGAAAAGAAACATGATACGTTTGGAGGTAAAATTTCCAAATACATCCATACCATGCAGTCCGAACAACAATTTTAGAACCAAGAGGGGAGAGGAGCAGTTGCAACCCAACCCGCGTTAGAAAAACACAATGTTAGATGTTGGAGTAAGAGCATTTTATTACATATAACCCTACGTAAGAGAGCAGTTGCACTCACAACACAATTTGGTCAACTCAGTTACAAAAATGACAGACTCCAAATCTTGTCACGCCTTCTTGGGGGAAAAAACAAATCAATACATAACACGGTCAAGTTTTCATATGTTACTCCAAGATTATATTGAGGTTCGAAATTGACATTAAATGTTAAAGCCCATCTTCGAACCAATTTATCTTTCTCCTTTCCTCGAGCGATCAAATTGCACGAGATGCTCTTTTCTGGTTTTCAAGATGTTTCAAATTGATTATACTTCCCGCCTCGTCCTAAAGAACTTGCGACAGCATTTCTTTTCCCTCTTTAACAAAGCGGCCGATGAATTACCAAATATCGTATGTTATTATCTCCTCTGAAAGTTTAAAAGGGAAAAGAAACCTATGAAAGATAATACACCCTTCCACTTCAAAACTAGTTCAAGCACAAAACGAAGATTAATCTTCAGTCAATCCCGATTACAATCTATCACCGCCAACCAAGATGAGTTCACTCTTTCCGTTTCATATCATCGTGCGTAAAAAAAAAAAAAAACAAAGAAAGAAAGAAAGAAAGAAAGATATATCTCGAATGTAGAAAAATCCCTCTAATATCAAATAATGGCCTTTTCAAAACCGTAATAGGAGAAAGATAGAGCGTGATCGCTTACCTCACCAGGCAAAGCCATGGGAGAGAATTGCACGCAGAGACTGAATTACCGGGGTGTTCGCTTTTGCCTTCTGAGTTCTAACGTTAGTCTGTACAAGGGATTCCTCTTTTTTTTTAGGTCAAGATACGATTCTGCACAGGTGACACTGCAAAGGCGGAGATTTTTTTTTTTTTTACGAAAAGAAGATAGTATAGTAAGCCGATATGGCCAAAAAGGCCTAATTCGATTTTGGATTGGTCTAAAAGTGGGCCATTGAGAATCACATGAAGAGCTGATACCTGAGGCCAATAAAATTGCTTTTTTGGGCTACGGGCTAACAGCCCAATCAACTTACTCGAAAGTTTTAGTTATTTCATTTTTAGTGGATTTTGAATTCAGTACCTACATTTTCACCTTTTTTTTAAAAAAAAAAACTCCAACATTCAGTATCCTGTCGAACCTTGGATATCTCTGTTTTAATTAATCCAAATCCCGCTATATGAGATTATTATTACTAATGATAACCTTACAGTATTTCAAAAGTGCATATAACATATTTATTTAATATGATGAAATGTTCTAAAACTTAAATTTAAAATTTCGGAATAATCTAATTCAATTCGGTTGACAAGTTGACCAATTGCGCCCAGTCCTTTACTTTTGTTTTAACTGGGAACCCGCTCTGTCATGGATCATTCAACGCTGATAATTAAAAAAAAAAAAAACAACTATGTCGACCAAACTGTAAATCCTCCGCAATTCAATGTTGTGAAAATCGGACCGGATCAGGCGGTCCGACCGATCCGACTATCACCCGTTGAATAAAACGGTCTGATTCAATCAATTGAACCAATCTGACATTTGACCTGTGTTGACTCGGATTGAATTGACCGGTTTTGAGAGAACCGGCTTTGATCTGAAAACTGGACCCGAGTCAATTCGGGTCAACCCAATTCAAAGTCAAAAAAAATTAAAAAAAAATTAGGCTGAGTTACTTAGATCCATAATTTCTCTTCTCTAATCACTAATTCTCTCTTTTCTTCTCTTCTCTAATCTCTAATCTCTCTTTCATGGCCCAAACTCAATCTCTAACTTCTCCTCCAACATTTGCCTTCAGCTTTAAAGATCCAACCTTTAGCATCGAGATCGAAAGCTTGTGAGTCATGATATGATGGCATGCCTCCAGTTCCAACATTTTCCTTTGAGATCACAAGCTTGTATTGACATGCCTCTACTTCTAGCTCCAATGATCCCAATATCTAACTTTTGGGGTTGAGATTCCAAGCACCATTGACAAATTAATATTTTATTTATATAATTGAGCATATAAATTTTATTTTTTATTTAATTTTTATGTCATTGGTTCGACAGCCTGTCTAACCGGTTAGACTATAAAAACCGCGACCCGTTGCTTTTTTCGGTTCGATGTCTGATCCGAGTTTCAAAATGTTGCCGCAATTTGCATTCTCTATCCAATATTACAGCTCTCACCTCGATGCTCAGTGGCTCCTCTTCCTCCTAATTCATCTCCATTCAAACACATGCATGCTCTTATCTCCTTTTAACCATGAATCCAGTGTACACTTTCATCTCCCCCCCTCTCTATCCCACCACATGAAGAGAAAAGAAAAGAAAAAAAGACCTGGGTTGCATTTGTTTATTAAAATATAATGGATTGAAAAAATAAAAATAAAAATAAAATAATCAAAGAAGATGGATGAACAAATTTATAAGGAGGAGAGGTAATTTAATTTATGGAGTTAGGAATCATGATTTGTAAAATTTTTGAATGATGTGATAATTCTTACATTTGTAGTATATTAATGAATTTTATCATGCTTATTATGAGAAAAAAATAATTAAGTTTATTTTTATTTTAATTTTTTCAATTCATTTTATTTCATTATATTCTAATAAGAAAACGTGACCTATACCTTACAAACCACTCTCAAAACTATTTGGTATTATCACTCATGTACTTTTGTGCTCTTTGTTCCGTGTTTAAAAAACAGAGACCAGCAGTAATTTAAACAAGTCAGGGTGTAGTTATCTCGGTAACATCATCATGCAAAGTGACCAAAATTTCCTTGAGGGAACCTTTTCTTTTTGTTGAAATTTTAATGCAATTTTGTCAAAATTTCATCAAGTGTCTTGGTTTACATAGTCTCACTAACACTACATAATTGCCATAATATATTTGGGCTTTTGGACATTTGAATTTTGCTGCACATCCCAAAACTTTCTTATAATTAGTTGCAGCGGCAGTATTCTATAAAGGGTTCCGATCATCTCTCATGTTCACATTGCTATGGCAATATTTTCTAATATATTATGTACCAAAACTTTTTTATATGTCACGTTAGTATATTTACAAGGTACCTTATAACATTCCAAAAGTTTTTTGATATTTGAAAAAATTCTATTTTTAAGTGGGATCCATGTTTTCTCAAGTTACAATAATAATATTCCCATTTTATGCTAGTGATTTTGGTAGTTTCATGTTATCACAATAGTTACACTTGCACATAATTAAACTTGAAATAGACATTAGTATTAGATTTCAATATATATACACCATATTTGCATCTTTTTTTACACACAAAATATCCTATATACCTAAACAGTACTTGTGTAGTCTGCTTCCCAAAAAATAATATAAATTGCAAACCTATTTACATAACTTGTCACCACCACAAGTATAAAAAATATGGTGTGAATATTTGTATAAAAAGTCATTCAACAACAAAACACACTAAATAAATAAAAATTAGATACATTTCAATTTCAAATCAATTAATATGTGTATGGTTTTTGTAAAATCTCACTCCAATAAACACAATTAACCATAAAATTCATGATAATCAAAGGATTAACTCAAAGAGCGATTACCAAGTTTTAATTTAAAATCAAGACATTTTAAGTTTTCATAATCACAATGAGTTTAAAGCAATCAAGATCTCTTATAATAGAGTAAAGATAAGTTATATGATACCTTAGAGGAGTAAAAGAAATCAAAAATAAGTGAAAACAATTCTTTTAATGTGTAATAAAATAATGCACTGTAGCTTGTTGCTCTCCGTGCCACACGCCGTGACTTAGGCGCCATGTGCCACAGCGTGTTGCATGTAAAAACCAGTAATTTCTACTGTCATTTAACATTAAAATTAGGAAAACTTTCGATGCATTTTGATTCTTCGTCCAACATCCGAATGATGTATTTAGGTGTCTACGGAAAGCTTTTTACATGAACTAGGTAATGGCATAGGTTTCACTTTCAAAACAAGTTACACCAAAAAGTTAGACACTGAAACACATTTTAACCACTTTTTATAACTTTTACATAAAAAGGGTGTCCAAAACCCTTAATAAGTGCCAAAAGTATTTTCTAACACCTGGACCATGTACATTAGACTTAAAATTATCAATACAACACATCTCACGCACCTAAACAATAGTAGAACAAATTTTCACTCCTCAACCCCTTTTTACCAAAAATAGAGGGGGAGGTAATTTTCCTTTGCATTGCACCCAAATCAATCAAAACATATTCAAATCTTCATTTCTATACTTACACTAATATTTTGACCCTATAAACATATATACATACATATATATATATATATATATATACATACATATATATATATATATATATATCTCAACATACACAAATACTCATGGCCTAAAATACAAATCAGACATTTATAATAACAAAATAATGCAAGTATGATGTCATGCAATTTAGAATTGCCATTTATATACTATTACACAAAATAAATTTAAACCAGAGGCATACGATAGGAATATGCTAATATCTAGCTTCTTAAGTCTTTTGCTTCTCAGTACCAGAACTAAAGTCTGAAAATGTTAAATGAATAGGGTGAGTCTAGCCACTTAGTAACTAAGGTAAAACCTACTCTATGCAGTTATATATTAATTATAAATCAAGCACATACATATGAAAGCAAAAAAAAAAAAAAACTTAAAATATGTTCACCCACATATCATAACTCATCCGTTCTCATTAACAACATCTTTATCTCACACATACTAGGTACATTATCACCATATTATCTGATATGTGATCATGACCTCTTATTCACACGACTTGCCACAACTCAACATGTGTGACATATCATAAGTTTATATATATAGAAAATGATCAACCAACCTCATATCCTCCTTATTTCCTCGGACCGAAATCGTGGGTTATAACACTGATTAGGGTTTCATTTGTGTCACTGGACCACCAAAGCTCACCAATCGTGAGGTGTGACCCGACCAAAGATCACATGACTTACTATCATATCACAGTTTCTTTCATTCTTGAATCTCTGGGGTGTCTCATACCTTAGGCTATTCTCCTCATTGAACCAGTGGAGATAGCTAGATTTTAGTCCCTCAACAAACTGTGGGACAATCCCTCAACAAACTGTGAGATAAAGTTATAACCCGGTGCACCAAAGGGCAGCCTAAATTCTATATGAATTTTTTTCCACTCTCAATCTTTAGGCGAACTCCTACCCACTGATCATACCATAAACATATTGTCTTATTTTTACATTTTCATTTAGTCAAACTCAATTGGCACATTGGACTCACGACCGTACGCTACCCAAGTGAGCGTATATTCTTATTTCTAATTATATCACATAAAACACACCCTTTTTCAATCACAATTACTCATCTTCATCAAACCATTATCAACCGCTCATTTAAAGCACATCATAAACATGCAACTTATGTCAATTATCACTTTTGCAAATTTAAAATTCATTTGAAATCTCTTTAGCATGCTTGACATATGTCAAGTGAGTTGATAAATATGAGATTTTCATTGCATGATGCACTAATTCACAAGTCAAAATTTATATTTTAAACGTATAATTAATATCCACATTACAATTAACATATAACTATTCAAAGTAGAGTTTTCCCAGTTACCTCAAACCTTTAAGAGGTCAAAGGTTTACCTTTTAATATACTAGCTTCCAAGCTTGAATTCTCTAAGCCAAATAGGTGTCTAAGAGCCAAAACTATAATCAATCAAGTTAATCTCCATTAATATAGCTAAACTCAAGCATTCAACTCTTATTAAACATTACCAATCTCACACATTTCAACTCTAATCTTTCCTTTCTAAATTACCCAATGCCCATATTATTTACATTTATGCTTACCTATTGGGTTTATTAACTATCTTTAACATCATATAACTTCATTGAATACTCACATTGTTATTAATACCTTAACAACCATAATGGAGTCCATCATCTAACAACCATCAAAATCATTAATACTAAGTTTAAATACTCTAAAAAATTTTTATTAACTCCATCTAAGCTAATACAGACCCAAAACCTATATGGATTGAAAATCCACTTTCACTATCAAACCCTAACTTAAATCTTTGAGAAAATTGAAGAGAAAAGGAGAAGAATGGTTTAAGGATCTTACCTTGGATGATTTAGAGCTTCAAACCGTCTCAAATCCTCCTTTAGGTCATGCCCTAGCAGAGCAAATGTGAGCTCTTTCGTTCCCCTTTTCTTTTCTTTCTATTTTTCGCATCAATTCACATATTATTTCTACAGAATTCACACCGTGTGCCGTGGCACTTGTCCTCACGCACCTCGGCATGTGATACAAAAAAGGCAATTCTCATTGTGTGGCCCTGTGCATTACGGCACACTACGCACGCACCATTGCATGTGGCACAAAGGCTTTTCAGCTTGTTTTTCTCTACTTTTTTGTCCCCAAGTGATCCAATTTCACTTTGAACCTATATTATACTTGAAATTCCAACTAAAAACACTTATTATTCTCTTCCAACCACACACCACATCAACCTACTTAATTATTCTTATTAAACTTAGTAAATCAGGGAATTAAAAACCGGGATGTTACAATTTTCACCCCCTTTCAATCCCTACATCTATGCTTAAATTGAGATTTTTATATCTATTCTTGATATGTCCAACTTGATTACATCTTGAGCAATGATACACCTTCTTATTTTGAAAATGTGACTTTCTTTGCTTGGTGTGTAGTTATCCTAGCAAACATGTAGTCAGTGATAGTTTCAAAAAAGTATAATCTTCATAATGTAGCTCAGTTAACTAAGGCATGTCAATGGTTTCCATCGAAATCATTGTGGAGTTATAAATTTTTTCTTGTGCATAGATGCTTTTGTAAATACAGTTATGTTGTCAAAAGTCTAGTCAACACCCATAAATAAAAATCCTTCCATTTTACTTAAATAATCTCAGGGAGTAGTGCAAGGGCAATTTGTGTTGAAAATAGCAAAGAGGTTAATATACTTTCAAGCTCTTGCCTAGAGAGAGATTTTGGTAGTGATCATGGTAAAAAATCTTCTATCTTGCATTCACAATTACTCACAAGTTAATTTTTTTTTACTGAAATACTTGCCATATAGAAAATAAACCTAAAACAACTAAGAGCAACATATAAATTTATTATTTCACAACTATCTTTCCCGCAATCCCAACTATGACTACAATAATTTAGTATTCATGTTATATTTTTTAACATCGGCATACTTTTCATTACAAAACAAAAAAAAATCAGCATCCATATTACATCTTTCTTTTCTTTACTCAATTTTTTTAACACTATCTGTGTTAAGAATCATTTATTGTGTGTGTATATATATAATCTATGTAATCATCAACAATATCTCTTTTTTTCTTAGCTATAAAAGAGAAAAGATGTAAAATATCATTTTTAAATATATAAAAATTGTCTTTCACCTAAGAGAGAAGAGAAGATGTAAAAGATAGAGAAGAGAAAAATGTAAAAGTCTATATTTTTCACGTAGAAGAAGGGAGAAGATGTAAAAGAAGATAATGACCTAAATGACGATCTATTTCATTAAAAACTACTATTTTTGTGCTCTTTGAGAGCATATTTTTAGCACCCAAAACGACCAAAACACAAGTATAAGCTATTCTCTTTTAGCATTTATAGGAGGCAAATTCTGTAAAATTACGTATATTTTTTATTTTAATTAAAGACCATAATCTTTAATCGAGATTTCAATATTGAATGGTCTTTAATTGAGATTAATATTCTTAAGAGATCTTTAATTATCATTTTTTCATGAATAAATTTGATTAGAATATAAACAAGCCCCACAAAAAGCTAAGTAATGAATCCAAAAGTTACAACTGTCAATAACAATTGACTGAACATGTTTCACCTCCCTACATTAAGCTTACCCTATACTTTTTCATGTTATCTCTTTGCTTTTCAATCTTGCATTTTTTACAAGTTATGTTACTTTGTTTATCCTTATTTTTTAGAATAAAAAACAGAGGTGGACTCAAAACCAAGGAATAAATGATAGTAATCTCTCAAGGGCTTGAAGCTTTGAATTGAATCAATCTCTCTGAAAAAGTTAACCATAACATTATATATACATTTCTAAATGGGGACATGAAATGTTCATCAGCAAAATGTTGAATGTGGCGGAAGTTTCGTGCCCATTTCAATGAGCTAGTTAGTGGTTACCCAATATGCATGGATATGATCCATTTTTCCATAACTTGCATTACATGCATACAGGAGCTACAAGTTTCTAAAAGGCCCATTCCTCGTTCCCACCCATAGCCTACATCTAATTCCTCTATGTTAAACGCGTGGGAGCCTTTCATTTCGTTGAATGCCATCTTTTGCCACTGCCTTGGGGGTGTGCCAGCTTTAAATATTCTGTGGTCGGAAAACTTTCCCTGCCATTAGAACCTTTAAGTTGTGAAAGAAATGAACTTGAAATATTGTCATGTGAAAATATAATATATAGATTACAAGTAACAAACGATAATGGCCTGTGGGAGGAAGCAACAGGGAGAAAGTGGTTGAAACATGAACAAGGAAACGGAACCATTACCTCTGACAACGTTAGCAGCTGTGACTGCCTCCATCAATGAATCGTGCCGTGGAGCAGGGTAATCATGTTCGTATCTCCACCCATATCGTTATCTCCATATCAGCAAATCAAAATGTCGTTTGGTCCAACTCATGGATTCCCACAACGCTTTTATTAACGTCCAAGGGCTAATGTCTCTAACGATTAAAAGTGCGAGGAGAGGGATCAAACAAAATAAATTTTAGGGACTTCAATCAAAATTTGTTGAAACGATAAGCACATGAGAGTCTATTTTCCCAAATTTTTAGTTTTTTCACTTTTCAAAACGCAACTCATTATACATATATATATATATATAAACTTTTTTGGAAGGAGAAAAATCCAATTCTGTGACCTCTACATTCTTGCCTGTCATATCCTTGGTTCACTTTTTTTTTTTTTTAAAAAAAAACTCTACTACTTACATATATATTTACTGAGAAAGAAAAAACAGAACTACTTTCTAGACTCGCTTGAGACTTGTATTTGAAAGTTGCAATTTTCGTTGGGGTCGGGGAAACAAAAACAATGAAGGTTGCCATTTGCTTTTTAGATAGCAAAGAAGGGTTCCAGAAAAATGATGGAAATGAAAGCAAAAAATCCTAAGAGTTACAACTCCAACGGCTAAAATTAGTTTGTAGTTATGACTTTTTCATCGCGTGGAAATTAATTAATTAAATAATATCAAGATGAGCTCAATATTTTGGATCTTCTCATTAATTATCGAGTGTTAAATGAGTCAATCTCTGATGATAATATTGCTATTAGATTTTTTTTAAATGTGGACGGAAAAAAAAGAATCGTAAGAGGAGGGATACAATCACACAAATAATGAGCGAAGTTAATTGTTTATTTTAAAAAAAAAGTGAATTAAAAGAGAAAAAGAGAAAGGGAAGCATTCGTTCTGTTACATTGCATGCAGCGAGGTGTATCATGTACAGAAAATGAGCAAAGTTCTTTGGTAGTATAACAAAGGAAATAAACACAGTAGAAGAACTACTTAATCCTTTAGGGATAATGTCAGTGAGGTCCCTAGAGGAAGGGGAAATAAAAACAGCGAAGCCTTGAACAACTGAAGTTTCCTTTGTTTATACGCACCCACACTACTTTTCCCCCTTCTTCTGAATTGGTCGAGAGAAGGGAAACAAGTGTTGACCTGATAGTAATAATAAATCCGTAGGACCCTTTTATCTATGTTTATTATAGTTTTGGTGGTGGCATAAACGAACCCCAACCAGGACTTGAGAGAAGCAAAGCAACTCAATGCCCCAAAAATACTCTCCACTTATTAAATTTGTATTCATGCCACCTGTCCTTTCAATCATGCACGTTGTATCTCGGCTCTGAACTAATATACATTACTCATGATATTATTTATAATTTATAAGTGACTTTTAACTTATTTTATCAAAATCAATAAAAATTTTAAAGCTTGTTAGTTCTATTAAAAAATTTAATATATTTTTAACTTTATTCTTTTTAATATATATATATATGTATATGTATATGTATACTTAAATACTTTCTCTCACAAACATTTAATGGAGGGTGAAAATAGAAACCAATAATAAAAAATTAATGATATGATTTATAAATAAAAAAAAATTCTCCATGTTTTATAAATAGGATCTAACGGAGTATATTTTGGTCAGCTTCTAAAATCATACTTGATGCAAAAAATAAGTTACTCCCTTTAGTTTTATGAGGCATATTATTCACTTTTTTTTTAAACAAGTTTTCTGGTTTACGGTCCAATGAACATTGGTGAAAGAAATACATTATTAAAGTATATATATTTAATGGAGATATAATTAAAAACTTATTAGTAAATTTTTAGAGTGTTAATGAGTTTTATTTTTTTCTTAATTCTTATAAAATATATTAAAAGTGACTTATAAATAGGATATGAAAAAGTAACTTGTCACACTTACAATTTTTTTTTAATTCTACATTTCCCTCACTTATTATTACTTTCATGTTTAAACCGACAGCTTAAATGTTTTTTTTTTTTAGCAAGGGTGTTTTCAAGGGGTGACCTGTAAGATATTTAGTATTGTACTACTGGGTAAAATTGAGAATATATATATATATATATATATAATATTAACTAAAGTAGATTAAAGTTTTAATCAATTTTTTTAACAACCTTGAATTAGTTAATTCCATTGTATTATATTCTAGACTGAAAGGAGTACTATCTCGCTTTTGTTGTTGGAGTCCACGTGAATTAATTTCTTAATCGTGTCATTTTAGCCGTAACTAGAATTCTGACACTAGCAAATAACAATTAAATAGCGATCAAATTAAGAAAAAAGACTTTAAATGGAAATAGTTTCTCAAAGATGGTAGTCTCGCTTGTTGCCCACCGGATTCATTATTAGTATTATGCTTTCCACCCTCGCTCTCTTCATGAGGACTGAAAAAGACAAATATAAAAATTACTCAATGTCTTATATTTTAGATCAGGCAAAACTCTTAGAAGATATCTATAATACCGTATAAAATTTAAGGGAGAAATACAAGTACTAATTAGAAGTCATAAATAATGCCGTTGGCGTCAGATTTTGCTTTCAAAAATGAGACTCTTAACCTTAACTGGCACTAAAAATAAACAGTGATACCCATTAAAGGTGGCCCAAGCGGCAAGTGGTAAGATACTCTTTAATTCAATTATTAGGGAACGTGTGTATTATTGCAAGGCCAAGTTCTCGTGTGGAGGAATAATCAGGAAGTGTGCATAAAATTAGCCTTTTTATAAAATGTATAAAAGAAATTAAAGAAACTATTGGTGGATGATGGGGTCTTAACGCAATTGTTAAATATGACAATGACGCCTGCTTTATTAATTTCTATGTGGCCGCAAATTGATAAAAGTAAAACCACGTGACATTTGACTAATAATAATAAGATGCCCCTTTCGGGCTTTCATTAGTCAGCAATTATTTTCAAATGAACACGATGCCATCCCAAGATCGAAACCTGCACGATTCGATCTTATTGAACGATTAATTAATTAATTAACTATCACTGTTTAATAGCATAATACCAACATTTTTTACCACTGTTTAAATAACAAGTACTATGGCTACAGTTGCATTATACTCATATAAAGTTGGGAATAAGAGTCAGGTTTGAAAGGCCGACTTGAAACTTTTATTTAAATAAGGGTTTAATTTTGAAAATAATTTTTTTTAAAAATAATTGAGCTTGAGAGCTTGGCTCTGATAAGCTTTGTTAAAAAAAACTTGAGCTCGAGTGACCTTTCAAGCTTTATTATATTATTATTATTATTATTATTATTGTGAAACATGTATTTTAAGCTAATAACCTATTCACATGATCCTACACGCATTATGTTATTATTAATTTTAATTTATTTTAAAATTAATTTAATATAATTAAATAAATATTAGTGTATAATATAAAATTTTTGATATTTTTTTATAAGTATTATGTTTGTGTATTTATAAAAAATAAACTATTTTTTAACTAAGATTTAAATTTTATTATTAGATTTTTAAACGTGTGTTGCTTAATTTCTAAAAAATTATGAAAATTTTATTTTTTTTAATTTCAAAATATTTTAATTAATTTATAATATTTAATTTAATTTAATTTTTTTATATTTTAAAATAAGACTTCTGGGCTCGGCCTTAAATCCTTTTCATAATAGCTGGACTTAAGAAATAAGGTTAAAAAGAAAAATTAAATTTAAGATTCAAGCTTTTAAAGAGTGGGCCCGTATTTTCAGTTTTATACTCATATAAGATGCTTGCCTCCCACTTAGCAAACTTGTCCACGTCACACTCCACAAAAAGTGTCCAATATTATTTTTGAGAGCTCCCATGGATATTAACCAATGAGTTGAGATTGACGGCCCACGCTGTCCGGCAGTGGGTACAATATCTTCGTCAAGTATAGGACGAGAATTTATTAATTAATTACATAATTTCACGTCCACATACATTATTAATAATATTATCATACATATAATGTTACTTCGGTTTTTGCCAGCAGTGTATGTAATTGCCCTATTTCTTGATTTCCCCAAGACAACATCATCGCCAACTTAATTAAGATGGGCCGAATCTGGCTCCTGTTAGATCACTGCTTTTTACTCCTCTAATTTTAATTATAAAGTAAAGATAGAAAATTAATTTTGATTTTAATTATAAGGTATTTTATTATTTTTTATATTCACCTCTACTTTTTTTCTTTTATTAAATGTCAAAACAATTAATTTCTTTACCCTTATTAAGAATAAAGGTAGAAACTTATTAAATTTTAAGATAAAATTAATAAAATTTAATATTTTTTTAATTCTAATGAAATATAATGAGAATGACTTATATATAAAATTAAAAAGAGTAAGTTTTACTCGCAACCTAATTACGTCATATCTTTTTCCTTCTGAAGCTTCCGAAAATATTAAACATGGGTTCTAGGAATAGTTGGCACTTGCTAATAATTCATTATCATGTAGTGTACTCTCTCCATCTCAATTTATAATATTTTTTAAAATGATTTGATAATTTAAAATATAGGACATTTTAACAAAAATAAAATTTTATTTAATTATACTCATTCTAATATTATCCTTCCCTCTTTATTATTTTTTCTATTTAATGTTTTATAAGTAAAATTATATTAAATGAAAGATATTTTAAAACATTTATAACTGTGTTTCAAAAAAATAAAATTAAAAAAATATATTTGATGAACTTTATTGGTTTAGGTAATTTTGCCAACAAATCTTATAAATTAGGGCAGAAAGAGTATAATTTACATATATTAAAAAAATTAATTAAATTGCTTATTTACTATTATTTTGTAAAATATATTGCATTACTTTATCTAAAATAACTCCCCGTAAGTATTAAACACCTGGGACAAAGAAAGTGAACAAAAAATAAAATTGTGCAATCAATGAGAGTAATTTTTTTAAAAAATAGTATTAAATGCAGAAAACAAATTAAAAAGTTCGAGGTCCTGTATATATTTATATCTGAAATAAATTCCTTACCTAAGTTTTGCATTTAGAACTGGAAGGAGAATCATCTTAATTTTACCATAAGCTTCATACCCGGGATGAATTGAGCCGAGTTGAAAGAGTCAATTCTTTAATTACTCGCAATAATTAGTACAGGAGCAATAAATGTCAAACAAATAAGTTTATCTTTCTGTATTTGTATCATATGCTTAATTTTATTTGATTATATTTTCGTAAAGTGAGGGAGGTTTTGGTATTAAAGTCAAACTTCTTGGCGCCGGCGTGTATGATCCACATGGTGCTCTACATAATCGGACAAAGTGTGATCCAGTGTGAACGAGTAAAATCTAAAAAGTGGGGTGCATATATACTCCCTTGGCTTTCTTGCCTGCTTTTACTTTTTATTGGAAAATGTTGCATCGAAGAGTCTCACTCTCTAAAGAATAGGAATGAAATAATTAGTACTAATTAATGATTGCGGGGACAATTATTTTGGACATACAAATTGAACCACTTGCATGCCAGCTAAAGCAACTTTAATAATTTATTTGATGTGATTTGAGAGAAACAAGTTGCCCTATATATTTTCTTCAATTCTACAACATACAATTCTAAGTTGGAGAATGCATGAGATCCAGCTCAAAGTGTTTTTTTTTTAAAAAAAATTGGATTTCATTTTCTGAACTTGCATCTTTATTCTGTATTGACGGTTTGAGCGTGCATGCTTTGATATTTTAGTTAGTTAAAGTTAAAATAATTAAGATAAAATCACCAAAAGATATAGGACATTTGATTTGTATCTATTACCATTCAACATCGACTTGTTTAAGAGACCACAAATATAAAAAAATATAATTTTAAATTCTTACACTTTGCTCACGTTTTATTTTTTACGAAAAAAAATATAAAGATTTAAAATAAAAAAAGATACAAGAGCTAAAAGCAAAATATAAAGTGCAATGAGTTAAAATTATGTTTTTTTAAATATACAACCTCATCATATACTTGATCTGATTTTCTCTTCTTGGCCACATAGCGGATCTGAATTAGAGGATGTGAACATAATAATTTAGTGACCATAGAAATACACGGTCACGGGAGACATCCAGGGATAAGTGTTATATGTTAATTGCATGGGTCACCATTATTTGTCTTTTTGTATAATGCGCTTGGCTATCATTTTCTCCGCACGTCAAGAAACATTTTTAGAATTTTGTTAATTTAGTTTATGGAATATTTTTAAAATAGAAGAAGGAGCTACCGGTCAAAAAAAAAAAAAAAGAGCGAGCTTAATTCAGCTTTGAATGCATGAATGCAACGGCTGTTCTTCTCTTCTTCTCATTAAGTGTAAAAATTTAGGAAATTGCAAGTTCGATTTTTAAATTTATAATTTTGGTGTGATAAATTTGCAACTTGCATTTTAAATTTTAACAAAAAAGAAAATTCATTTATTCTCCGGCCATATTAAAATTTAAAAAATAAGTTACAAATTTATCATAATAAAACTGTAGAATTGAGAAATAAATTTATAAATTCTTAAAATTTGACACTTATGACATAATTTGAATTAATTTGTCCTCTTAGAACCTATTTATCATTCTCCCACTTTTTATTATCTTTACATTTAAAATTGTTTATAAGAATTAAATAAAAGATAATTAATATACAGATTTTTTACTGTCTAATTGTGTTCAAATTCAAGCATTATCGGGCTCAATTAGAGGTAGTTCTCTCAAATATATTTTAAATGTGAGATTTTAAAATTAAAATACAAATACAAATTCATCAATATTCCAAGCGCTACTTGAAATAATTTCAAATTCTAAATTTTATTTGTCCCTATTTTTCCCCTCTCTTCTTTGTTTCAGGAACAAATTCTATGAAATTTATATCTATGAATTCCTATAATTTTTTAAATTTATTATTTTTTTATAAAATATAAAATCTTCTCTTCTTTTTCAAAATAGATAAGTTCTATAAACTTCACATATTCTTATCTTGAGATGATTTATTTTCCTTCTTTTCTTTAATTATTTCATCTTTTTTGAGTCAACTCATAGATCTTCCCTCTTTTTTTTTATTTATATTTTTTCCTTCTCTCTTTTCTTCTCTCCACTGCCTTCAACACAAGAGACACTCCTGCCTTTTCTAACTCTTTTTCAATCAGACACTAAACGTGAATACTTATTTTAATAATAATTTTAATTTTAATTTTAATTTATCATATTATAAAAAACTAGTCTCTTTCATTAGACCTAACCTTCTATGATCTTCTCTGCCCCTTTTATATTTATTTTTTCTCTATTCCTTGTATTTTCTATTATTTCTTTAAAACTCCACATTCGTCCCTTCTATATAATGATAAAGGCAAAATATATAATAACTTCGTACTAATTCCAGTTAGAAAAATTGTAGTTTAGTCAGTATTGAACTCGCTTTCTTGCTCCCATTTGATTGTGATCCCTTAAAAAGCACATTATGTTGAAGTGTTTGTGGGTCACTACTAGTTATCGATTAGTGATTGTCTCTGCAAATTAAATAGGCCCACTTGAGCATGTCAACGACTTAATTAATTAACTTTATTTTTTTTTTCTCTAATTCATGACATTGCGAAATATAAGTTGCCCAATATTCGAGAACAACTAGGAGAATGAGATATTAATTCATTTCAACTTCCTGATTTGAACGTACAGCTCGATTTTGTACATACGGATGGTTTAAGCGTGATTTGTTAGTTTAGTTAGCTGAAGTTAAATTAAGTTAAGATAACCAATTATGTTGTTGGATGATTCGAATTAATTAATTAAATTGAGAGTATTCATTCAATCCCTTTGCTATTGCACGCAAGTGACGGATATTTTACATAGTTTTCCTTGATAATGGATTGGTATGTATATATATATATGTTAGATTATTTTTTCGTAACTATGTGGATCAGAATTAATTAATTAATTAGCAAGAATATCAAGCCTGAATTATATCCGCCCCGGTTTTCATGTGTTTGTGTGTTTTGTGATAGATTGATTTACGCACAAGCTCATTTAGGTAAAGGCGGAACGTGTAGTCTTTTAGTCTTCAGTGTTTTGTGATAATTAAGAGTCGTTTAGTTTTTATTTCTGTTCCAACTTTTAATTTTTAAAAATTGTTTTGTAATACAGAATTAATTTTTTTAAAAAATGGAAATGAAAATATGTTTCATTATGTTAATTTAAAAATAATTTTAGAATTAAAAAATAAGCTTATGATAATGGTTATAGGAGATTAATGATGGTGATTTATGATATATTTTAATCAAATTAACTATATTTTTCAATAATTAAATGTAGCATGTTTTAAAAATAAAAAAATAAAATGAAAACGTCTTTAAAAAGTTTCTGCTTTTTTAATGGGAATAGTATATTTTAAAAAAATTAAATCTAACAACTTTAAAATGTTTCCATCTTTTTTTTTTTAAATAGAGAATGGTTTTAAGAAATTAAATCCAAAATATTTATCTGAATAATTTTTTTTATTTTTTTTAAAAAACAGAGAACCATTTTTAATTAAAAACATAAATCAAACAAATCCCAAGTCTCATTCTGACAGTTCTTCTCCTCTATGCTGCTAAGAGGACAAGTAAATTAAGCAATACACTCCTTTCTCTCTTTACTGAAAGATCAAATTACAGGTATCTATCTCTGAATTCCTCATCAGTTTAAAAAAATTCGGTTAGAAATTTGGTTGAATTCGTTTTGAGTACAATTGAATCATACTATTACTCAGCAATATCTCTTGTCTGGAATATTAGCAAATTGTAAAAAAATTATAAACAAATTCCTTTACGTGCATTGGAGTATGAGTTCTTATTTCTTTAGTGATCCGTGCATTTACTTTTCAAACTTCTCGCAGTGTTTATCGTTTCTCCTTTTATTGTTCTTTTTTTAGATCAATCAAGAATAAAAACTGAAAAAGGACGAGCACGACCTCATAATTTATAATCTGAATTTGCTATGATCATGTGAACTGACAGAACAAATAATTATTAGTCATAAATAACCCTTACCCTGCCTTTATAATAGGATTTTACTAGAATAAAAAAGAGATAATTAAATCATTAATTTTTAAAAATGAAATAAATTTTTTATTTTATCTCAATTTAAATAAAAACGTTTAAATTTATATTATATTTTTTATAGTCAATAAATTTAAATAAAAATAATATTAAAAAATATAATTAATACTTTATCAGGCAGTACAAAAATTTTTTACAGGAGGTACATGCTCGCACGCACATACATGACATCAATATTTTGGAGTACATTAAATGTGGAGGGTGACTGCATGCGAGAGTCAAAGTGAGTTTGGACTATGAACATTTGTAGATAGGTGACGCATGTTTTAGACCCGGAGAGGATACGCTTTGATATTTTTGGTGCCGAAGCTCTCAGTGCTTTTGATTTTCTTAATTATTATGAGCCCTCGAAGATGATAATCATCAATGACTAATATAATTTTGGAGTCTCACGCCACTCCTCTTCACAAGATTACTCAAACAAGATGTAATACGTGTGATAGCTTTGTTATTTGTAGTCTTATTCGTTAAAAGATTATTCAATGTCCATCGTCCAACAAAACACGAACTGTGCGTGGCCACGTTGCGCGTCTGTCTCTCTCAATATATTTTATCTACTTTTAGCAGAAACAATATATTGGTATACTTTACATCTTATGAGTTCACGGTTTCTCATAGCTAATAGGCACTCCATTAATAGTTTTATATTTTGTGTGTATAAACCCATCATGTTATTTTATTTAATATTTATATCTGACCCAGATGGTTGTGAGTGAAAATTACGTATTCTGTACGGAAATTAAAATCGAAATTCACGATCAACGTCTCACTCTTAACTTTATGAAACTAATACTCAAAAGAATACATGGTCAATTAATGAAATAAAATAGACATATATACTGCATACATGCGTGCTAGATGCTGTGCATGCATCATGAATTAAAAAAGAATTAGAATTTTGGTTCGATTTATTCATACTTCGCCGGCTTCACATTTTAAAAAATTTAAAGATAAAAGTGCATTTTTTCCCTAATATTTTCTATGAGGAGCACTTATTTTGTACAGCATTTTCGTCCCTAAGATGATTAATTCTGAGCACTCATTACCTGACATTAAATCACGAGATGTTGACCGTTTGAATTGCTTAGCTGGACTAAACTCTGATCCAAAATGCTGATGTGGAACTGGTTGATCTCTTGACTGAAATATGAAGGGCAGAAATACCGACGGTAAGCTCAAATGCAGAAATTGAACTAGATGCAAAGATAGAAATCAAACCAAATGCAAAAATGAAAAATCAAAGACCCATATGAATTCGAACCATCAGAAATCAAAGACCAAAAGCAAAAATTGAACCAGATCCATCGTTTAGTCACGCTTTTGGCTGAGGGTGTTTAACCCTGACACATTGAAACCCCTCTAATTCCTCTCTTCCATCTCCATACCTGCCATGAATAAAACACAAAACGAGGTAAGAAACCAAAATGGCAGAGTCAGAGAGATTGAAGCCCAAGGTAAGAACCTAAGAAAAATTCTCTCAAGTTAATTGAAACCCATGGTAAAGAAACCATAATCAGAGAGATTTCGAGCATCCACCCGCTCTCTTTAAAATCGGATTCCCTGAGGTGAGAAGCCCAGTGGAGGACTACTGGAGCCACCAACTGATGACGATTTGGGTTTTGCATTAAATACAGGAGAACAGGTTAGAAGGATGATCAGAGATAGTAAATCCATTAACGAGAGACTTGCAATAGTGGAGAATCATCGACTCATCACCATCGTTGCTGGCTGAGGGCTTTCATTGCTGGTGCAAATGATTGTGGCGGTGGAGAAGATGGGGGACAGGAGATCATAAGATGACATGATTTGTCAGAGAGAATTTGAACGAGACAGGTGACAAAGGCATGACACATGGCAACTTGGAAGACACATGACATGACACGTGGATTTTCAGGTCAGACTTGTTCAAAGTTAATGGCATGATAAGGGAAAAAAAAAAACTTTAATTTAATTACTTTAAAGATAAAAATATTATACAAAATACGTTAAGATATTGGGTGTTACTCAAAGAAAATATTAAAAATAAAAATACATCTTTATCCAAAATTTAAATCTTAAATGAAAAATTATATTTTGAAAAAAATTATGAAATTAGATATTATTTTATTAGATGGAATCAATAATTCTCATACGACCAACTCTGTTTTCATTTATTTTGTGTCTTTGAAATCTAGCTCATTTATTTATTTTTAATAAAAGACAGTAAGATAATCACATTTTAAATTTGACAAATTAAATAGCGAAACAAAGACTACAATCAATGAATCATTGTTTGACCAAGGGTCACGTTCTGTTTTTCGGCTTAAAAATATTTAATTTAATTTATTTTCTCACAATTTTAAAAATGATTTAATATTTGTTTTTGTAATATAGTTGACTTGGCTCTATCAATATGGAGCATCTGTCGTCGCAACCAACGCACACCCATTACTTAATAAAATTCTAAATGAGGTGTAAGCAAAATCGACTAGAAAATGTGAAAGAAAATCGATGAGGAAGTGAATGTTTAGAAATAATCAAAAAATTAAATAAAAAGCTGCATCATTTAGTTTTAAATTATTATCTAATTCAATATATAAAAGGCGTCACCTTATAATTATCAACATATTGATATAAAATATAGTAAAATTTATGGTAAGTCAAGTTGTTTATAAGTGATGAATAATAGAGCTTCGTACAATGTAAAGGCTCAAGAACCATTAAAATATTTAAAAATTAAAATTAAAATTAAAATTACACTAGAATAAATAATTTTAACACTAAATATATATGCTTTTAATATGAAAATAAAATGACGACAAAAACTTTGGCCAAAAAATAAATAAGGACAATAATTGACAGAGACGCAGCGCTTGCTTAGAGGAGTCCAATCCCGAGACTTTGAAAAGTCTCAGGTGGGTCCATCCATTTGATCACTTTGATCAGCCCGTCATTGTTGACCCAAGAAGATGGAATGAAAGTAAATAAATATATTAATATTTACTTCTTGGACCACACAAACTGGATACATCCATCCTATTCCTACGCGCTTTTTTCATTTCAGTGACGGCAGCATTGTAACCACTAACGACTGTGCCTTTTTTTCATGTGTGTGTTTGTATAAAAAAAATAATTGATTTTTTACTTTAAAATTAATTTTTTAAATCAAGTTATCTAAACAGTCAAAAATAGATTATAAGTTAAGAGCGTTTTTTCATAAGCTCTCTTAATCAGTTTTTTGTAAAAAGTTAATCAAAAATATTGAAAAAAATTATAAAGAAAGGCTCAAAAAATTATAAAAAAACCACAACATTAAATAAAAATAAAATTAAACTCTCTTCTCTTAACTTATTTTTTAATAAAATTCAAACTTTATAACCTTAAAAAATTGATATTTAATATTTAAGAATTAAATTATATAATAATTTATATAGTTAAAATTAATTCTGATTAAATTATTTAAATATCTTTAATTTTATTAAAATTAATTTTAAAAAAATAATACCCAAACATATTACGTTATAACATAATCAATTATAATTAAAAGTGTGTGTTTGGACAGCAAATATAATTGATTTTTAACTCAAAAAGTCGGTTCTCCACAAAATTATCCAAACACTTACTTTTTTGGTTAATTGATTTTTGGCCCAAAAATAAATTATTTTTTAAAGTTGAGAATTGAAGCTTGTCAAAAAATATTAGAAAAAATTACAAAAAAAAACTCAAAAAAAATTACAAAGAAAGCACATAATTTAATAAAAAAAACTAAACTCTCTCTTTTTTTTTAATAAAATTTAAACTTTGTATCTTTAAAAAATTGATGTTTGATATTTAAAGATTAAATTATATAGTAATTTATATAACTAAAAATTAATTTTGATTAAATTATCTAAATATCTTTAATTCTGTTAAAATTAATTTTTAAAAAATAGTTTCCAAACAGATTGTGTTATAACATAATTAATTTTAATTAAAATTTATTATTTAATTTATTATTTTTATAATTTATTATACTCAGTTAGAATCCAAACAGGTGCTACGTCTATGTGTGAAATTCTTTTAATCTATCTCTCTTCCTCTTCAAAAGATGCATTTTGTTATTTAATCTTCTTTATAATTTGACATCTTATAAAAAAAAACAAGATTCTTAATGATATAAAAAATATATTGTACCCTCCTAAACCAAGCCTTATTTATTTACATAAATGATATAGGCAATCAAAATCTCTTATGACATTTTGCAATTAATTTGGAATAATATTTAATATTTTTTACCTTAGCCCAAATTTATATGCGAGTCTTTTTTTCTTTTTTATTGAATGTAATGTCTCGATTTCATTGCCGGCTAGATCTCGTGAAATAAAACATAATTGTCATTATAATATCTTACTCTTACTGAAAAATGTACGTAAAAACTGTAGCGCTGATGCATGTAGCATGTTTTCACACACACACACACACACACACACACACACACACGTATCCTTTTTTTTTTTTTTACTGAAACACACACACGTATCCTAAACAGTTGGTTTCTGGGTGATAAAATAAATGATTAATAAGCAAATAAATAGTGAACGGTGGGTTTGTGCACTACATGAGTCTGGTGAAACTGTGGAATATAATACGAGGAATCGAGGTTTAAATATTTATTTAAAAAATATTTTCATATTTAATGCCGACGACCATAGTAAATGTAAGGATAATTACAAATTGTTGATTGTCGCATTGAATGAATATTAAATTTAAATGTGTATAACTAAATTTTGATTTTTATTTATCCGAGATTCACCCACTTCATTCATTCTTAAATTGTTCTCCATATAAAGGGAAGGACGTGTGATATATCTTATCCATTGACCACCTGTGCATAGAGAAGAAAGCATCTCTGTAAGAACGAAGGTAATCATTTGTAATTTGGAAAAAAAAACATAAAAACAGAGTGATGGAATTAAATTAAATTTAGATTTTAATAACAATTGTAAGATTAAAAAGTTCAATGTAAATAAAGAAATGTGGGAGTTGACAAACATCAAAGATCAAACCAAAGAAATAAATGATACTCCTAAGATGCTGGGGAGAAAATAAAAAAAAATATTTTTCTTGGATCAAAATATATATATATATATATATATCACGAGCAGTACAGTATTAAATTAAGATTTTCTAATAACAAAACTCAAAAGTGAATTTTTTAAACGTTGATATTATAGCTGATTTATGAAGATCCAACTAATTATTTTTAAGAATAGAAATATAAAAATCTCAGTCATAAAATTTATATTAAAATAAAATGAAAATGAAAAATTAGGATTAAGATAAGGATAAGATATTTTACACCTCACCGTATGGAAGGAAATTAGCAAATGACTTTCCCGGATCCTCCAGAGTTGCGGCACTAATTTGTCATTATGCGGATGGGACCCACCACGAGGGCCAATTTGCACCCACACTTCTCTCCAGCTCTCCTCAACAGAGAGATTCAGAGATCCCTTCATTTAGATTAATTAGCACAAATCAAGCATTCTATCCTCTGTAGATTCGTGTATATTAAATAAGCTAATCAAATGTGTAATATTTAAGTAGTGAAAGGACAATTTTGTCCTTAAATGTTTTTATGTGTATTAATTTTTATATGATTTGACGATGTTCGTTCTTGCTATTATAATGGAATGGGGCATATTGTGATGGTTTTAAATGTGAAGAGGGGAAATTATACAAGAAAAATTTAAGAGTAAAATTGTCATTTACCCCAAAAAAAAAAAACATTATTCAGCCAAAAAATTCAAAATAAAAAATAGAGCAGAAGAGTGGATGTAATGGAGTCAATAGGGAAGGCTCTGAAAATGACGTTCATGGGATAGCTCGGACTGTAAAGCTAAAGGTGAGAAAAGCCTTGTAGCTTCGCTTATTTAAGCACTCTTCTGGGCCTCTCACTCTTCCTCACATCAGAAAGCAGCTACCACTTATGCTCACTCGCGCATTCCATTAATCCTCTCTCTCTCTCTCTCAACCCCCCCCCCCCCCCAAAGATGGCTGCAGAAGCAACGGCAGAGAAGAAACTTGCGGATTTTGAACCTCAAAAGAAACCCAAAAGGAACAAGTATGCTTCTGCTTGTGCCATCCTCGCCTCCATGACTTCCATCCTACTCGGTTATGGTCAGTCCCTTTTCTCTTTTCTCTTCCATATTTCATGCACATATATTTATTTGACATAAGAATCACGGGCATTTATGTTGTTGTATGAGCGTGTTTTTCAGTGTTGGTGGTTCATATGGTTGTGATTTGTGAACATGTTTGTGTGTTATGTGTGTGGACGTGTGGTTGCAGATATAGGGGTGATGAGTGGAGCGGCCATGTATATAAAGAGAGACCTCAAGGTGTCGGACGTCCAAATCGAGATCTTGATGGGGATAATCAATCTCTACTCTCTCATAGGGTCTTGCCTCGCCGGAAGAACCTCCGACTGGATTGGCCGGAGATATACCATTGTGCTGGCCGGAGGGATCTTCTTCGCCGGGGCCATTCTCATGGGATTCTCCACCAACTACGCTTTCCTCATGTGCGGTCGATTCGTCGCCGGCATTGGTATCGGTTACGCCCTCATGATCGCCCCCGTCTATACCGCCGAGGTCTCGCCGGCTTCCTCTCGTGGCTTCCTCACTTCCTTCCCTGAGGTCTCCTTCTCATAATCCCCAATTCTTTCTTTCTTTCTTTCTTTCAATTCTCCGTAAATCTGACCCATCGTCAAATTTCTGCTCCTCCATGTGAATTGTCTTTTAGTAGACCTGTTACGTTTAAAAATTTCTTACTTTTTAAGAGATTTTCTTACATTATATGCATTGATTTTTGAGTCAGCTCCTCTCTTTTGAGAGAAATCTCTTTTGCCTCTCCTTTAAAGCGGAAAAAAAAAATTAGACCGTTTAAATTTAATCTAAAAAGTTGAAATTTAATAATTTTATTTTTATTTTTATTTTTAATTTAAAAAATATATAAAATTGTAAATTATTTTAATAGTTATATTTATCAATTTAACAATGTAAATTTAATATAGATAATTTAAAATTAATATTAAATTATTTTAATAAATTTATTATTCTATTCAGAATATATTTATACTATTCAGAATATATTTAAAAAATTAATTTAAATTTTTTATATTAGATTTAAAATATCTATATTAAATATAAACTTTCAGATTGATTAGTATATTTATTAAAATTTTTTTATAATTTTTATATTTTTTAACTTAAAAAATATAAAAAATTTTAAATTATTTTAATAAATATATTTATCAATTTAACAATTCAAATTTAATATAAATGATTTAAAACTAATATTAAATTATTTTAATAAATTTACTGTTCAGTTTAGAATATATTTACACCATTCAGAATATATTTACAAAGTCAATTTAAATTTTTTATATTAAATTTAAAATATTTATATTAAATATAAACTTTCAGATTGATTAACATATTTATTAAAATTTTTATAATTTTTTAATTTAAAAATAAAAATAAAAATAAAAATATTAAATTTAAATCGTTTAAATTTTTCTTTGTTCAAAGGAGAGGCAGAGGAAGAGGGGCTTCTCTCATAAAAGCCGACCCCTTGATTCCCCCCCCCCCGGTAAAAACAGTAAAATCAGGCATGTAAATGCTCGTGCACAAATAATTTGTTTGACTTCAAAGAGAGACTCGGCTTGCCAAATTTTCAAGGGTCATCGTGCATGTCATATATTTTATTTTTCTGATAATACCAACTAATTTCTAAAAGTTATATTAAATCTCAATTAATTTTAGATCAAATCACACCTTAAGAGAACTCTTTTTGTGGAAAATTTTATACACATAAAAGAATAAACTTTATTATCGTAAAAGACAAATTCTAACAAATGGGTTCTTTTGTGAAACAAATGCGCACAGTGTACTTAATATATATATATATATATATATATTTTAAAAAAATACAAATTGATTTTATACCTAATAAAAACAGAAATGGAAGCTACGCTTATTCATGCTCTGACATTCACTTTCAATCCACATCTAACATCTTCATGGCTTTGCTTTTCTTTCAGGTTTTCATCAATGGAGGAATATTACTTGGATACATTTCAAACTACGCATTTTCGAAGCTGCCGCTTCGCTTGGGCTGGCGGCTCATGCTGGGAGTCGGCGCCATTCCTTCTGTAATTCTAGGCGTGGGGGTCTTGGCCATGCCAGAGTCTCCTCGCTGGCTCGTTATGCGCGGTCGGCTCGGCGAAGCCAGACGAGTTCTCGCCAAGACCTCAGACTCCAAGGAAGAGGCTCGGCTCAGGCTAGCCGACATCAAGGAAGCCGCCGGTATCCCGGAAGGCTGCAACGACGACGTCATTCATGTGACTGCAAAGCAAAATCTAGGCGAAGGAGTTTGGAAAGAACTGTTCCTCCACCCAACGCCAGCCGTCCGTCACATCGTGATCGCCGCCCTGGGAATTCACTTCTTCCAACAAGCCTCCGGCATAGACGCCGTCGTTTTGTACAGCCCAACGATCTTCAAAAAAGCCGGCATCACTTCCGACACTGATCTGCTTCTCGCCACCATAGCCGTCGGATTCGTGAAGACCATCTTCATCCTGGTGGCGACGTTTATGTTGGATCGCGTCGGGCGACGCCCGTTATTGTTGAGTAGTGTTGGTGGGATGGTACTTTCACTCGTCACTCTGGCGGCGACCCTCACGGTCATCGACCATTCGAAGGCCAAGTTAATGTGGGCCATTGTTTTGAGTATAGCAATGGTGTTGTCGTACGTGGCTACATTTTCTATCGGAGCGGGTCCCATCACATGGGTTTATAGCTCGGAGATATTTCCGTTGAAGCTACGCGCTCAGGGTGCGGCTGCGGGAGTGGTGGTGAATAGGGTGACAAGTGGGGTGATCTCAATGACCTTTTTGTCCTTGGAGAAGGCCATTACAATAGGTGGGGCCTTCTTTCTGTTTGGGGGAATTGCGACCGTTGGATGGATCTTCTTCTTCACCATGCTCCCGGAAACACAAGGGAAAACCCTAGAAGAAATGGAAGGGTCTTTTGGTAAATTCAGGAAAAATTCCAGCACTGCTAACGGAGTCAACCATGTCCACAAAGTTAACGGTAACGGCCAAATCCAACTAAGTTGAATTTGGTGAAGGCGTGTTTAGGGGGATCAAAATCAATAATATTGTTAAAAAGCTGCAAATACTGATTAGTCATAAAGATGTCAAGGTGATGCAGATGGTTGCGAGTTTGAGGAAAACACTTACGCACGAGAAATTGTGATGATCAAAATATTCGACATTAGCAAATGTCAAGCTATCAAATATGAGAAAGATAAATAGCAAGAAGGAATCACATCAATTTGATTGCCATATTAGAACATAAATGGAGTTTTGGTTGGCTGTACAACATGCTAAAATTAATAACACAATATTTAAATTTAAACATTTGGTATTTTCTTTATATAATCTTAGTAAAATGGGATATGATTGTTTAAGTATAAAATCTATGAAAAAGGTACCCTTTAGAAGAATTACTTTCGTTTCAGTACGATACAACCTGAGAGCACAGGGACTAGGATATTGCATGAAAAAATCATTGTGATGACATAAAAGACAGTCTTTTTAGTTAAAGTGAAAAGGGTTATGCTTTTTTATTTGGATAAACTTATAGAGAAGGGCTCCAATTGTTGAGGAATGGAGAAGTGAGTGGAGTACGATTCTGATGCCGCATTTAGGAAGAGAAAAGAGATAAGAGTGCATTTTTTCTTTGATAGCAACAAATTTTCGTCTTCCTTTTTGTTTGTCAAAAAAGCTTAAAAGTAAGAGCTCTATTTTCCAGTAAGTTCGACACTATTTGATGACCTGCAATAAGTAGAATTAAAATGACGTTATATTTAGAATGGTATACACTAATTATTTAGCAGTAAAATCCTCATATTGGTAAAAACACTTGAATTCATAGTATTATAAAATATAAGTCACATTCTCGTTAACTGAACTAATTTTTGTTACTTATTACATAACACTTTCTTCTTAAAATAAACGGATAGTTTCTCCTTTTGCTCCTTTTTCTTTGTTTTTTTTTTTTTAAGGAGAGGCAAAAGCTGAGAAAAGAGAACTCAAAGGTCAAGTATAAAAAAACGGGATCTTCATTTTTCATGCCTCTGCATTTCCATAACTCTTCTCAGTATCTAATTTATGAACCAATCTACACAAGTGTTAGCTTTTCCAGACGAATGATTATAAGTTACTTGCCACTCTCTCTCGCGCACACATATAATGTGTATGTACATGTAAAATATTGTCCTAGACTGTACAGTTGTGTCATATAAATATGGTAAAGATATCTTTAAGATACTCATGAATAGAGGTGAAAATAAATCAAGCTCTTATTAGGGATCTATAGCTTAACTTATTTTAAGCTCAGTTTAAACTATTTGTTAAATAAGTTGAGATCAAGTTCATACTTTTGATTAGGCTTATAGTTAAATAAGCTAGGCTATATTTATACAAGGCTTGTTTAAAAATTGATAAATTATGTTATATAAATATATATTTTAATAATTTTAAAATATATTTGAGATGTTTAAAACTAATATATAAACCCATTTAAAATGCTCACTTTTAAGTAAGCTTTTAAATAAGTTTTCAAATTAGACCAAGTTTTAAATAAGTTTAAGTTTGAGTTGTAAAAAAAAACCTTATATAAATTTTAGACTTCTATCTTATCATACATATTGAAGCTTATATAGTTAAAGTTTTATTCAGCCTAGTTTATTTTCACTCCTACTCAAAAAGTTGCTATTGATAATAACAATCTCACGTAGCAGGATTCTGATTAATGTGGACGGGAGGTGATAATACTCAAGTTTTTCATAATACCAAATAATAGAATAAAAAAAAAATATTTGCTATATGCAGAGGATATGTGTATGTGTGTATCATGTACGTTGTTAGCATCTTCTATTCATTTGTTAACATTGTAGTTAATATAATATTAGCAAGTCGTCCATTTATTTTAAACTTGCCAATGAGCACAGTGTCTCACCTCTAAGAACGAGTTTACTATATCAATTCCAATAGCTGGATTTTCCTGTGCAATTTGGCCGACATGGTTTAAAGACCTCGAAACTTGTGAGGAACACCGCCAAGCAAAATAATTTTAAGGGTGAAAGATTTGGAATCTTGCTTACATGGTCAAACCAATAGGGAATTTGTCAAGCAAAGTTCCATGCTTTTAATTATGCTTTTTTTAAAGTTTATAACATGAAAAAATAATTATATTTTGAGACACCTATTTTTATGCTGTTGAGCTGTAAAACTATTCGTTTGCCAAGGTGATTATATTATCAGCAACTGGACAAAAAACACCTCTAAATGATAAAATAGGACCATTAATTAATTAATTAAACAAGCAAGGTCCCATTACCTGTCTCTCCTGGCACGATGTAATGTGATTGCTCCTTGCCCTTAAAATAAGAAATGAAGTTGACTTTTTTAATCTAAAAGGAAAAAAAAAAAAAAGAAAAGGCCTTTTTTTAATATTTTTATGATTTAGTGTATATTTATCAAGTTTTTATTGTGCGTTTATATCTATTAATTTCTTTTTCCTAAAAAAAATGAAGTTTTTTAAATTTAAAGATATAAATCCTATTTATTTAAATTACTTAAAACCACTTTACACAAAAAAAAAAAAAGTGAAATGACAAAGTTGGAAGAAGGTAATTAAATGTCTATCTTTTCATGCAAAGTGACTTACAAGAAGGGTTATCAATTTTTTTTCTCTACAAAATGACATATATGTAAGATTAAAGAGAATATATTATTTGATGTGACCCAAAAAAATAAAATAAATTTAAACACAACAAAAATAATATCAGTGCAATTATTAATAAAATGGAATTATTATTATTTTTTTAATTACTCATAGATATCTTCCTATTGAACACATAGTCAGATACCATATGTAGACACCTCTTAAAATGGACTCAAACTTTAATTCATCCTATTATGAGAAACTAGCATCTTTTGCTTGACCTAATCCTCTTGTAAATTATTATTATTGTTGCTAAATATAATAAACAAAAGCATAGTGAGTGTGGGTATTCATGAACATCATTTCTTCTACCTCCTCTAAGCTTTTCTCACTTATCAAAGGGACCATCGAATTCGCTATTGAATTGAGAAAATATGGATGGATAATGCATCTATTTTCATTTTATGAACCATTCCCTCGTTATCCTAATGGAACCATTTTTATTGTTGACTCTTTTCTTTTTATGACGAAGATTTGACCAGATAGCCCTAGATTCTTGTCCGGACAACATAACACCCTTCATAGGGGAGTGAATTGAAGAATTTCCTGGGATGTTCGTTTTGGCGTACAAAATTGTTCACATCAATGCAATAAACTGTATTTACCATTAAACAAGATTACAAAAGTATCTTTACATCACGAGGAACATCCACTAAATTACAAAACTTCAAATTCTTCGTCTGCCTTTACCATTCACTCTTAAATTACCATAGGCGTGGAAATTCCTCGAAAAAATCATAGCTATAAGAAAACAATGACAGTTAACATTACAAGCAACCATGTACATGTTAGATCAACTCTGCCGTTGATTCTCTTACTTCTCAATGCCTTGCTGCAGATACTGTATCAAATCATAGCCAGCAGTTGTCCACTTGTTGTAAGCATCTGAACAAACATGGATCATGAAATTGGCCGCCTCTCGATCGCTCATCTCAGGATGAAATCTCTTCCGAAGATTGCCGATTGGATCGCCCCGGCTGAAGCAAGGTAGTCCACTGTCGAGCATTAATGCCACTGTAGTGATGATTCCATCCATATGACGTCGAGCAGCTAGGTACCCCTTTACACAGAGACTGCGTATACAAATGGAGAGGGGGGTGAATCAGGTTTTGATATGTTAACGTGTGTTCAAGACAGATAAGGAGGAGAATAAGTTGTAAACAAAATAACTACCTCAAAAATTGGTTCCATGTATCACTTTTCATAACCCCAGATGGATCTAGTAATTGTGTCATCTCATGGCTCAACTTAAAATGTGCACTTTCAAACCGCATATTACCACCAGGAGAAGTTTCCAGAATGAAACCAAAGTCAATATGAACAAGCCTCCCCACGCTGCAAGCGCATATTAGTGACAATGTTAAAAACTAAAGGCAGAAAATGAGAATATTTATCACGAAGACCATACAAGATAATATTCAATCTTAGAGAGCCAACAACTGAGTTAAAATCCATCAGCAATTTCAACCCAAATTTGCTAACAAAGTCATGAAAGGAAGATCTTACTTGTCAAAGAGCAGGTTCCCATTGTGCCTATCCTTTGGTTGAAGCAGAAGACTGGCAACAGCATAACCTGCACTGCTAATGATGAAGTTCTCACGTGCAGCTTCAAAACCGGGAGAGCCAACAGGCCCATAATCTTGTTGAAATATCTCGTACAAACCACCATCAGTTGTTTCCCCCATCTGACTTCTACTTCGGGTATTGGGCACGACCTGGAAAAGGCATAAAGGAATTACGAATTACAAATCCATGAAAATGTTGGGCAGTCATAACAAGAGAAACAGAAGAAAAAATTTAGGGATTATGACATTAAAGTCTCAAAATAATGAATTTATAATAATTAAGTCCTCAATAAAATTTCTTGAAAATTTAATTATAAATATTGATTCAGGTAGCTGCAAATTCAAGAGTTCTAATTGAAAGTAGAACATTTAAATTTTAAATATAATTCTCAATTTGCAATTGAGATTCTTGCTTGCAACTGTTTAAATCAATATTCGAAACTTATTTTTCAGAAAATTTTGTCAGGGACTTAATTATCATAAATTCCTTATTTTGGGACTTTGTTGTCAGTCTCCCAAAATGCATTCTTATTTCTTCGACACATCAGTATTTTCTGTCAGTGAGATTAATGGTGTTACATAACTAGAATAAATAAAAATAACATTAGGGACCAAAATAAAGTCTAGTCTATAAAGAGACCTGAAGAGGGACATCATTACTTATTTGCTACGATGCCTTTTATGAAACTCCACAAGAAGTTCTAAAATTTACAAAAATTTATGATCAACCCAAAGAGGCCATAATATCTACAATTCTTCTATGGCTGCATAATTGATCCCAAGTCCCAAGCACCGCTGTTTACTTCATGAAGTCCATAAAGAGAGCAGAGGAAATCTTTATAACATGAAATGGGAAAAAGTCCAGTAGCTCAAACTTGGGACTGCAATGCAAGTTCTTAGAGATATAAAATCTGTAAAGTGCAAATCAAGCTTCATTTGCATCAAACTATGCTATATTTCTCCCAACTATAAAATATACAGGTTATAAGTAAAATAATAATAATCATTTTAAGGTGCACATCAGCTAACTCGCCTTAACAAATTTCACTTTCAACTTCCATACCCGAATTATCAGCCAGGTCAACATGATGTTTTCATATTTGTATTGAAACACCAACCAGCACCCCAGATTGATTCTATATTTAACAACAAACCATTTACATTTAACACAGACCAACCAGTCAAAAGGAGATTTTTCAAATTTCATAAGACAGAAAAGTATCAAGATATTGCACCAAACGTGCAAAAGAAATGAGCAATGATGGAATACTGGTTATAGACTGCAGTGTTTCAGAATAACAACAATAAACTCACCTCAATTATACCCCTCTCAGGACCTGTAGGAAGAACACCATAAGGAAATAAGTACAGATTTAGCCCAACAGCCCCAAATATATCTCTGAGAAGTGATATTACTTGAAGGGCAAGAACGTCTTGTCGACAGTCATCTCCAACCTTAAATAAGATTATGTCAGTCCATGTACAAGAAAAATCAAATCTCAAAGGGAGCACATTCCTCTAGAGATTACAAGAATAAACTAGAGGCCCAAAGAATCAATTCCTCCAGCTCGAAGTCTGTAACCACTTATTATGTACATTTCTCTTATGTTCAATCAGCATTCCATGTTAAATGGGGTAATTTATAATAAGAGCTCCAAGATAATCAAATAAGTTATGCAAGGAGGCCAGTAATAATTACAGAAAATTTTCATCCTCAAAAGCCATTAGTGTTTATATGATATCTTATGAAGAAAGGGAGTGGAAAATGCACAGGAAACCATGCTGGAGCATCATTCATGTCTGGTGACAATCCAAGACAAAACATTGGTGGCAGACTTAGTCCTTGCTCAATGCCTTCGCAAGGTAAATCTATTGAAACAAATGCTCAAACAAGAGGATAATAACTTTGACATTGGTGCAGGCTCCGTCTCTTGTAAGAATTGATGGTTTTGGGTGTTCTCTAGCAACGTGAACACCAAATTTCAGCAGATCAAGGTGTTCTGCTTTCAATGGTGTCCAGGGTTGCTTGGAAATAAGGTCACAAAATCACAAATTCAGGGTACAGCTACAGTGAAAGCATATTGAGGTTGGGCTCTAATGCCAACTTAATGTAGACATCCCACCTGATGTAGTTAGAGCCCAAAAAAGAAAGAAAAACAGAAAATTAACAAAAAATAATAATTCCTCTTGGCCCAAAAAAAAAAAAATTAACTCACCCAAATAAACACAATATCAATTTATTATAGTAATCCAGTACTTCTCAATACTGATTAGAGGCCAAAAAGGGAAGTATATAATTGACATTAAAAATCAGACATTTTTTAACCTAGGGTGGATTTTATTTTTTAAAAAAGAAAAGATAAAGCTAACCTTGAAAATGCAAGCTTGTGGTTTTATATCATTTTCGTCCCCATCTCGGTCTATTACATTAAATGTGATCATAATAGGGACTTTTGCAGCTGACTGTAAGGGAATTCCACTATCTACTTGAATACCCCTAACAAGCTTGTTGGGAGCTGTCGGTAAATAAAGGTCTTCACCAGTTACTTCAATTTTCTCCAACTCCCTACCATGGATGGTACAAGAAAACATCAACTTCTATCTAAAAAACACCAAAAGTTCAGTTTAAAAAATAAAAATTAAAACCAGATCTTGGAATATGCGGAAAATATAAACATAAATACACATGCAAACATACTTTCGGATGCCAGCACGACGTTCATCCTTGGGCAGTGAAAAGAGTACTCCAGAGATGGATGTAACTTTGTCAAAAAAATCAAATTCTCTGTTAAAGATGTCACGTGCCTTTGGACTAAAATCATCAACGATCCGCTGCCTTACAGCTGGAAGCAGTGCTAGAAACGAAGCATTCTGAAATACATGGACAAAAAAATACAGACTTTTCAGCAACTAGTTGGAAACAGACTAAAATAGTAAATTTACATCATAAAATAATCCTCAGTATTACTTTATAAAGTGGTGCCAGTTTGAAGCTTTTTAGGAATAAGTAGAACAGGGCATCTGAAAGGATGAAAATGTAATGCGTAGCAACAGTAATGTTGATGCTGTTCCATGATCATGGACTTTATTATTTTATTGCAGCATCATTTTGTCTGTTAAGACACCACAACATATTATTCTTCATAATACCATTGTCAGCCTAACTGATTTTCAAATGTTGGATGACTAAGCCTGTATCTCAATATCTCTAATTGCATTGTGCATACTGCGCCTATAATGTAACTCTGAAGTCAGCAGCAGCTAAATAGTCAGATACTTATTGGCCTGAAGGCTAAATCTAAAAGTAAATAGTCAGATATGTCATCAGGTTTTCCTAAACAATGCATAATACAGTCTATCTAAAATTTAAGCACTTGGAATTAAAATTTTTGTTTTCCTAAACATCTCTGCTTTTTGTTTTGTTTTGTTTTTGTTATCATATACTGATGAAAATGCCATCCATATATTTTTTATATGGATGGCATATACTGATATATGGATGGCATTTTCATCAGTATATGATAACAAAAACAAAACAAAACAAAAAGCAGAGATGTTAGCTGTTAGAATACCTTTGCCATGGTAGGATCTTTTCCTGGCTCCGGAACAGTCTCACCCTGTCCAAAATAAACTCATTACCAGACAGCATATTATATAATAAACGTAAAACTCAAGTCAAAAAAGTAGATATTGACCAAACAGTTTGACATGATAAGGAGAAAAAATATGGGTAAGAAAAATAGAAAAACATAATATAATTACATCCAAATTAAAAATCATATTATACCTGCAAATGCCAGATTAGAATATGGGCAAATATGTCACTCCTTTGAGCAGCTCTGAGGAGATATCCCTCAACTAATTTCTGCAAATAATAATAGCGGCCAGATACGAGAATAAATGCAAAACCTATAAGGAGGTTAATTTCATTAAAAATAGTATGAGCCAAATGAGTATGAGATGTTCAACTAAATATAGGATTTCCACTTGTAACCCAGTAGCTTAAGCATGTTATGTAAAAGACATGTGACCTACACTTTTCAGGAGGTGGAAAGAAGCATAGGAACCATCTGAATGAAATGGAGAGAGAATGGAATTAAGACACCAAAAAGCTGAGTGAGTTTGAAATGCAGTGGAAAAGGAAATGACAAAAAAATCCCATAAGAATCAACATGAGATGCAGATACCCGTAATGAAGTGAATGAGATTCAACATGAAGAATTCATGGATAATTGATCCAATTCAGCTCATACCCCTAATCTTTCACTTCGAACCAACATGGTTTACATATGCAGGAGATGCAGGTGGACAAAGAATAATAAATGAGGGTTGAGGTTCGAAGAAACTCAATGTAGAAGGAAACAATTCATAAAGTGGGTAAACAATGAAGTTAAACTCAAGTAGATAACTAACCCCGTCATCAAATCGCAAGGACTGCACCAGCTGTGGCATAAAAAAGGTTACTCGCTCAGGTGGATAGGACTCTAAAACCCTTAGAACATATGCCATGACACGGGGATGCCCCTTGTATGCAGGAGTAAGGAATTCTAGAGCTTGGGTGATTGAACAAGCAGCCCAATGAGGTAATTGTTGCAGAAGCACTGAATTATCGTCAATGGCCTTAGGGGTGATAAAGTAAGGTAATGCTTCTGGTATGTTGCGCATATCCAATATATGTTCCTGGAAAGAAAAGGCTCTCATATATATCATAGTTTGCAAGTTGACAAAGAAAAGGCTCAAATATATCATAGTTTGCAAGTTGACAAATTAGACGATGAAGAGTGCCAACTAGGTGATACTGAAATGAAAAAGAAGTGATGTAAACAAGGATAATCCCATCCAACAGTGAAGGCCTAATCACAAAAAACATCTGATAGCAAGTATAACCCAAGGCTGATGATATATCTTCCTCATATTCTAAGCAGCATTTATTTCAAACTATGGAAAGGAATATTTGAATTCTATTAGAATAAAAAACGTTTGGAAACCTCAGCTAACGTTTCAAAACACTCATTTCAGTTGCATCATGCTGATAATTTATATCAACCAGTGACTCAAAATTAGTCTTTTTTTCTCCATTGATTAAAAAAAATTCAGAAAAAGAGATGCTGAAGAGGACTTTAGGAGTAAAACAGTAGTAAACTTGTAACAAAGTTATCAAACAGACACTCTGAAACTTTATGCACAGCACCAAAAGAAAGCCAAAACAACGCCATAGGAAAAAGGTAAGCCCCCAGAAACAGTTTTCAAAATATTGTTCAGAGAACAAGGTCGTTCATTTCACGCTTTCTCCTGACCAGCATATCTGTTCATAAAACAGGGCCCCCCACCCCCCCACCCCCCCAAAAAAAAAAATTGTAATTCTTCAACTTCCTTGAAACCAAATGAACAAGACAAAATTGACCGCCATTGGCCAAGCAATAGGTGCACTGACAACATCTGAGGAGACATTAAATAATTTTCTGCTGTAAAATAATTCAACTAATTTGTTGGCAGACTTCCAAATAACTGTTCTTTTTCTCTTTCTTTCCTTCAAGATAAATAAAAAAAATTGTTCAAATGACAGCACATTCTGACCCACTTAGTCAATCCCAATAATAATCAATGATTCAACTGATTAGGACTTCTTGTTTACAAGATTGATCATGAGGAAGAAATATACCTGAATCAGCTGAGTTACTTCAGACTTCAACAAAGCATTGGTTGGAAACCTCGAGGCCAAGGATAATGCAATTCTAGGATCCACAGAGAAGGCAGTCCTAGCGTATTCTATCCATTTGTCTGAGCTAATCTTGGGTCGCACACCAGAATCCCTGAAATTGAACAGGTAGTGGGCAAGATTGTTCTAGAAAAGAATTTCAAAAAACAAAAAACAAAAATACCATTCATTCTACAATAAGAAAAGGTGTATATATTTATATACTTTGTGTTTGTTGGCTGTGCCCAGACCTCAAGCCTATCTGCCTCATGTTGACAAAGCATTAAAAGTAGCTGTCTGCATTTTTCTCTCCCTACAGCATAGTTATCCATTTGACCCCAAACAGGATGATCTTGATTATTCTGTGCACAAATAAATCTTTAGAAAAATAGCACAAATGTTTAGAAAATACACAGCAAAAAACAGTGCTGACATTAAAAATGAAGTTGAATAGTATAAAAGACAATAATTTGAAGTAGACACAAAGATGTAAAAATCCGTGTGTTACGATTTCAACATTGCATATATAATTATTACCGCATCCACCAAATTGCTTCCATTTTCTTGTCCACTTCCTTTTGAACCATTCTGGATAACATCTCTCTCATTTGAAAGGTGGTGAACAAATAGAGAAACAGACTGGGCCTCACTCTGTGCAAAATTTGCATAATTTGAGTCATACCATTCAGGCTCATATGCAAACCAACCCAAAGAGGCTCTGCAACACCCACCAAGAAACAACATCAATTTAACCATACAAAGGAGAACAAAAATAACCACATATTCAACAACTAATGACTACAAAAATTGCAACAACAAAAAAATGTAAGTTGATAAAGAATTTGAAATCATGATGAAATATATAAATGTTACTCAAGGACAAAAAAACAAAAGAGAAGAACAGGGATAAACTACCCTACTGTTTATCCTAATTACGACCACAGGTTCCTTGAAATTTTCAAATGGACACAGCAAATAACATAGGATTTGGCCTTAAGACTTCCATGTAGCAGGTACAGCGGCTGAGATGGCATGACACATTCACACACGTCTAACCCATCCCAGCCAGTGTTGCATTGGTACAGGTATGGCCACGAGATACAGCAATTTTGTCAAGTAAAATAGCATAAAATATTCATATAAAATAATAAAGTATAACGTTGTTATCAATAGTCAATAACAAATAACATTTTGTTATGCATAATCAACCAACAAAATAATTTATCTTATGTTCAGATGGAGAGAAAAGTAGGGGGAAAGAAAACTAGTAGAGGAAAATAGGAGGGAAAATAGCTTTCCCTTGTTCAGATAGCAAGAGAAAATAAGGAGGAAAGAAAAATGGAAGAAAAAAAAGAGGTATGCAGCCCACGTTTAGACATGATTAATCAACAAAAACAGATTGTTGGCCTGCCATGCTGCGTTTCCCCACATTTTGAAAGGTCAATACCCTTTTACCCACCATAAACCATCGAGACAACCACCAACCTTTAAAGGGACTCTAAGGTGACACAAGAAAGCTATGAAACACAGACTAAGAAGACAATCCCAGGCATGACAGCACAGTCAAACCATATCTTTAGTCGTAAGTCATGCATAGACCCCTAGAACATGACAGCACAGCAAGAAGATTGGGATGTATGGGATGCATATTTTACCACATGCAAACAATACACATGCCTCACATTTGCCCATTCTTCATAAATTTGACCTAAGTTCTAAGGAGCACATTAACATGCATAAAAATTTTGACAATCTAAAATTGAAGTCGGTCTCAGTTGCACAGTTTCAGGGATTTTTTCAAATTAATGAAGGTAATAGAATTAAAAACCTTGTGTAGGAGTGATGAGATGAACTAAAATATTGTTCATGATCACATTTTATGAACCGTAGCATGTGTTAGCAGCACGCATGCTTCATTTAAAACAAGAAAGCAAACAACTTAATAAAATTTACTGAAGCCTATTACAATACCAGAATTATAGTATGACACAAATAGAATAATTTAGAATAAGTGCAAAAGGTAAACAATAAGAGTCACTCGTGTTTACCGATAAACCCGATCTTCCAGCAGCTGAATCCCAAGTTGAAAGTTATGTAGATTGCTCTGGAACTTGCAAGAGCAAAACTTGAGACCTAGGAGCATGAAAGTAAAAAAGGTACCAGTGGCTGCAGGGTGGCGAGTAAAGATTGAGTAATTTTTTATTGTCCCCTGTAACATCCGACCCAGAAGTAGGAGTTGCTCCACACTTTGGTGCCGAATTACCTAAACAACAAAAAACAAAAAATGGCATGCACCAGGGAACCAAACATAGAATTAATAAATAGACATTTGTAATTTCATTTAGCTAAGCTAACACAATTTTACCACAAGAAAATAATGATGCAATCAATAGTTTCCCATATATTTAAAATTAAAAAAATTAGAATGTAAAGAACCACCACAGTATTCATTAGAAGATTCAGAAGAGAACACTGTTTGAAGAAGCAGGATCAAAGTAATATTAGATCACAATATATTAGGCAGAAATTTTCAATAGATTTTGGCAATATATACCATTCGTAAAGAAAAATAAAGTTTTGATACCACCAGATAATGCTTGAATAAGAAGGATCAACAAAGAATATCCACTTAGCATGGAGTCATGTTTTAAAGAAAAACTTACTCAGCTCAAGGCTCAAAATCATAATTCATATCACATCTTAAAATTGGCGATTTCACTGAATTCACAAATGAACTAAAAAGGAATGCAACAAAAGTAAACAATCTTACTTTAATATTTTCAAAAATAACTATCAAACATTCCCCGCCTTCAACAAGCTGTTCCAGATTTGAAGATAAACTTTCAATAACAAGTGAAGGTGCCAGAAAAGATAAGTTGACAAAGATGAGAATATAGCATGGGTTAGAACTCCTAACCTCAAAGCGATCAATAAGAAATCCAAGCCATAGTCGATGAGCAATTATCTGCTCAACAGGATCAATCTCAGGCTGCACTTCAGGATCCCCAGGGTAAAGATGAGGCCTCAGTTTTGCAGCCGGCCCAGCAAACCTTGCTTCAGATGCAAAAAGACCCCGTTTGGTGTCAATTGTCCATAACCAAGCATCAATAAGCTCAGCAAGGACAAGAGCCCCAAGTTGAGGGGCAGCTGAAACCAACCATGTCCATATGAAAACACCAGTTTCCATTGCATCAGGAGTAGAAATATAAGCAGGACACCAACAAAGAAGGCGCAGAAGTTGCGAGAAGCCCTCTACATTTGATTTAGATTCAGAACCCTTTGTCCAAAAGGAAAAAAATTATATCTCAGACAAAGCTACATGATTGCTTACAATTTTGACATAGCAACACCCATAAGAATTATGCTTACCAAATTTGACAAAAGAAGTGCAATAGCCTGAGAACAAGTCTCGCGAAATTGAGACTTATCGACCTCCCCACCTTTTTCTGCTATGTTAACAAAGTGTTGAAGCAAACGTACAAACTTATTAAGCAGCATTGCATTAAATGCATCATCTTCAGCCCGTGGCTGTTGAGGAAAAGCTCCAGATATAATTCTTTGAAGCCCACCAAGCCCAAAACCAGTTGGTGCAGTACTGCTTTGAAAACCGCCAATGCTGTTATACAACCTTCTCATGCCAGCAATTTCTCCAGCATGGTTGCACTTAGCTGTTGCACTCACTACGCCAGTACTGAGAACTTCTAAATTAAAGGCTTCTGACAGTTTTAAGTTTGCTCCTGAAGCTGCAGCCGCAGCAGCCATGACTGCCGGTATATTTGCTGTTTGTATGCCTGTCCAACAGTCATTCTTCCCAGTGCCAATCCGTATCTCAGACAAAAGTGAAACAACATCAGTAGTGGGCTGTGCCCTTTGCCAGTTGTTTGCCTTGCAAAGTTTATCCTGAAGTGAAACATGTCAATGGAGATTAAAATACAAAGCCCCTGAAGGAATTGACTAATAATAATTTTGAAAACAGCTCCCAGTAAAAATTTAAAATGGAAAGTGATTTGTAGCAACAATCTAAATGGAAAGATGTTAAGCACTGCAAAAAAACAACATGCTATTGTAGGACTGATTTCAGAACTAAATTTAAATAGAAATGGAACAACCTTTATTGTCCACATTCATGTGAGATTTAACAAAGTTTTGTGTTGGCCATTGAGGTCTAACACTTGGCCATTGAGGTCTAACACAACCCTCCTCCTTTATTCAGACTTAGGACCAGCTGCAAACATAGATAGGCCTTGCATGCTATTGTAGGGCCTAACATAGACCAGCTATAACACAACCCCACCTAGTGGGACAAGGCTTATTGTAGTAATGGAATAGCCTTTCTAGATCATACTTACCACAAAAAGTCAAGAAAAGAAAAGTGCAAACAAGGGTAACCAATCAGAGGTAAGATGCAAACAAATTTATTAGATAATGAAAGATATCAACTGAAACTTTCTATAAAATTCACCCTATATACATTTGACATGCCATTAAAAAAGAAAGAAGAAAGGAAATTTCAATTCTTTTTTTTTTTGGCCAAAGCAAATTTCAATTCTAAATGAACAGCTTTTATTCATGCTGTAAAGGAGAGAGAGTCAGTCAGTCCCTCTACAGTTAAACGCTTTAAGTTAGTCCCTTCAGAGAAAATTACTTGCCCAAGATGTTAATATACTGGTGAAAGGTGACAGAAATTTTGGTAATTTAAATTATTTAATCAATGAAAGAGCTCATGTCAACCTGAAGAAGGCCCTGGCTAGTGCAAGGAGCACTTGAAAGTGATTTAATGATCCACTCTCGAACAATTCTTTGATACAAGGAACGGACTGTCATTGTCCAAGCAGGATCATTGATGACAGCAGATGAAGAGTCGTTATAAAATGAAAATAGCAATGAATCTACACAGGATGAATCCCATAAGACCTGCAAGAATATAGTTCAATCTGAAATATCGAGGAGACTTTAAGAAAAGGATTTGAAGGTGGCATTCAATAAATAAATTCACACCCAATCACATTTGTAAAAAACCACTCAAAAATTTACCTGTGGAAACTTATCCCTAAGTTGAGTCAACAAGTTCACAGCAATATCTCGAATAGGCTCCTCCCGCAGGGACAGACTTTTGATTAGAAAACAAGTATGGACAGTAAGGGCTGAGTCCCTGGCATCAGCTTCATGGCCCGTTTCAGATACTCGATCTTCCTGAAGCCAGATCAAAGCAGCAGTCATCTTCATGCCGTGTAAAGCAAAGACACTGATGATGAATAAACAGCAAATTATACAAGGTTACCTACTTTTAACAGAAACAGATGTGCTCAAATGAGGGCACTAGACTCTAAACCTTGGAAAGGGGAGAGCACAACACAATCTTTGGATTGGATATGCATGGTCTAGATTAAAATATATATATATATATATATATATCTAACAATCATCTGATTGCTAAAAAGACCTAATATTTTGCTGTTGATCCAGATGGAAATTATAGAAATAATCAAATAAAGTTATTCCACAACAAATTATTCACTATCTGGTTACAGGTTAAACAAGCTTTGAGCATCGATGGGCAAGCTCTAGGACATACATTCTATTGAAAGTGCATTTAGAAGAAACATTTTTGCTCTCTATATGATTTAAATTTGCAAAACTTGACACACTGTTCATCACGCCATTATCAATTTTGCTCACAGGTATACTATTTCTCCTATAGAAAAAGTAAGCAGTGAAAATAAAAAAAGAAGAAAGAACACTCATTAAAAATTTTGAGATGATGTGTGAGCCAAGTGGAGGTGTAGATTAAAAATCTACTGACTTAAAGAACATAAGCATAATTTTCAATGATCGGTTTGCAAAATGACAACTATATTACTTATAGTGGTGAATAACTTTTTTGTTCCTGTAGCATATTTCCAATAACTCCTAAGCATATTGCATGAGAAGCAAAGAGCAAAGGAAAAAAAATCCATTACAAAAATTAATCAAGCATTTTTCCCTATAAGCTTAAGCTACCGAGGTGATGTGATCATATCAGTGAGACATTTATAAAATTGGTAACCAGAGTAGCAATATAACTCCTCCCGGATCTAAGTTTCATAAAAACATGTCTAGATGAGGTTCAATGGTCCACATCAGTGCACATAAAGAGCAACATTGGTGATTCGAACACATTTCAATTTTACTAGTTGATTCAATTTCCAGTCAGCCAGCTTAAGCTTTACAGCAAATTGTAGCCAAAACTATACCTACCAGCCATGCAACAGCAGTCTCAAAAGCCCTGTGGACAATTGCTATTAAACACTGGAAGACAGCAGGCATTAGATTTGGAGTCTTAAGATATTCAAAGACACATGTAAAGGCACTTCTAGAAGCAGTCATAGCGCTGCCACCATTTAGGATACCACCATTGCTGCTGAAGCGGATTATCTCCAGAAAAGCTACAGCAAGAAGATAGGTAGCCTTCACTCCTGCACAATGAAGAGCAAAAGATCATTATATTTAACATCAGGAAAAAATGAATATAGAAGTTCAGACATGGTGTGTACATTTATCATACAGAACAAAGAAATTTTAACCAACATTTAAAATTGAGTATGATGATAATATTATTTGTTAAGACGAACAAGGACAGCACATATAAATTTTCATTAACAGACCCTCGCATACAGTGGAGGAATATGTTAAAAAGAGGTCACGTCATGTCTAATAATAATAATAATAATAATAATTTTATTTATAAATTCACATTTTTTTTTAATAACAAAAAACATAGATGAGTTATAATATGTTTAAAATTTAAATCTAAATATATTAAGTTCATCAAAGGAGGCATATCGTGTAACAAATAATTATTCAACAAAATGCATGCCAAAAGCAAAAGGCCTAAACAAGTTGTCCAATGATATATTCTGCACATGACTCAAAAAGTTCCTGAAATGTCTGCAGCACAAGAACCATCATCTTACTTAAACGTAATGTTCAAAATTGAAATGTGTCTGAAATTGAATGCAGGAGTGCTACGAGTGAAGGCAGGAGGATCTGGTACATGCTTAAAACAAAGCAAAACCTCTACCAAATGCAAGTGATTCATAGATTTTCAAAAACAATAAATGAGAAGTTAATGCTATCAACCTGAGATTGTGGTCATTGCTGCAACATCAACCCGCCCCCCTAAAGCTCCAGAAAGGGCAGCTCTCTGAGCAAGAGCAGCTTTCTCATTGCCACTTCCAGGGTTGTGCAGGGCATTCAGTTCAAATTCATCCTCAAGCCATTTCACAGTGCTAACAACCTTGACAAGAACAAAGAGATGTTGAAGGAAAGCTTTAGGCTGATTTAAATTAACTTAAACAAGGGGAGACAATAAGAATGCCACTGAATTTAATCTTATCTGTATAGTCGCTAAGGAGTTCTATTTTTATAGCAAAAATGACAAGTTCTCTTAAGGATAGAGATTCATATAAAATTAATCGCACTGAATTTCAAGGAGTCAAAAAGAATAACAAAGAAAAAAACCATATGATGGCATAATCCAAAAGATATTTTTAAAGTATAAAAGCATTTTATCAACAGTTTCAAGGTATTTTCAAAGTATTTATAAAGCATTTAATCACAGGTTTCAAGGTTCTTACCAGTCATGGTACGAACTCTCTCTCTCTCTCTCTCACACACACACACACACATTGCCTTTTTAATAAATAATGACTGATCCGTAAATGCCAAAGCTTTCCCCAAATAATAAAATATTTTAGGGGTAATGGCGCAAGTACATTAGAATTACTACGGAACTAAATGGTTGCAATCTCTAATATCAGTTTACATAAGTTTGCCTTGCATTAAAGGTTATTAAAGTATTGTAAGCCATAACATACTACTGATCAAGAAAGAAGAGTAAGTATTATGTAACCTCAAAAACAGTGATATCAAAGGTGCACAATGGCTACACCCACTCTCATTAATTGCAAATCAACTTTCAAATCATAAGACTCTAGCAATGCTTGAAAAACAATCCTTCCAGTTGCATAAATCAAACTTTAAAACCAACAGGGTTAACAAATTGTGAAGTATCAAGTGGTTGATTTCAATGCTTGCATGTCATGCTTCGAAAATATGCCATTCATGATCAATTCACATAGTTCCAACTTCCAATCCCATCCCTCTGTAGATCCATCCAATGAAAGTATGCATGCATTCAATGGAATGAATTTCCAAAGCAGCCAGTTTGATCTTTATCTTTCTGAGGATAAACACAAAAAACACAGAAAGGCAAATTCTTCTTACACAACTTCAAACATACAAATAACAAAAGTCAATCTGTTATACGACAAGCAAAGGATTAAAACAAGCATAAGCCACCAACAAAGATAACGTCGCTCAAATCAACTCCCAATAAAATATAGCACTGGTAACAAGTCCAGGATAACCAAATGACATAACAATCCCACTTGATTATGAAGGACAAAAATACCGTGCAAAAATAATTTGGCAAGATACCAAAACATAATAACTTAACATACATTGAGAAGGAAAAAAACTGTTTATCGACAAGTGCTAATGATGATGTCTTAGTATCAACTTACTAGTGGAGGAGTCCCTTGAGCAATACGCTGAACAGCAGAAGACCACTCTATATTCCACATATATGGTCCGCCTACAGCCTGCAGAGCAAGAGCACCCATGCTTCCCAAACTGTTAAGGGTATTGGAAACAGTTTTTGTGGAAGGCAGCTGAATTTTCTGTATCGGAGGTGCTAAGCCAAAAAGAGCAACATAAAACCATAGATTTCGAAACAACTTCAAAAGTGATGGTTCCACATTTAATGTAGGATCAAAATCAGAACATATCTCAGCAACTGCTGGAAGCAGGGGACCCAGAAAATCTGCTCCACTCCTGTATAGCACAAAGGCATAAGATGTGAAATCTTCAGAATGTATAATTTAACATAAAATTTAAATAAAGGATCTAACCAAATTCTAATCGCAGACTTCATTACAAATATTATCAAGAAATCACAAGAAACATATGCCATGTGCTCAGCAGAAAAATAGGCCTACCTTCCGCTTTTGGACTCAGCAGCCAAACCAACATCTGAACACAAGGAGAGCAATCGATGACGATAATCTGAACGCAACCTAGTATCACTGAGACCCCTAGCAATGAGAAGAAATCCTGCAGGAAGAGTCTAGAATGTAATTGAACTAGTGAGAATCCATTTGATGAAGAGTTACATCAAGCAACTCAAAGTTTACTGTGTGATTGACATTATAAAACATACTTCAACACGCTCTGTTGTGGCCTCAGATGCTTCTGTTTTGCTCTCAGCTGATCCAACACTGGAAAGTTTACTTAAATAACTCCTAGTCATCAGAACAACTGTTTCTCGGTAAGACTTCTCAAAACCTAAGCTTGCCATTCGAGACACAGCATCAAGAAGCTGAAAGGGTTACAGCAAAAACAACGTCAAATTTGCACCATTTAATCTTGAGAGTAAACAGATAATGGATCACAAGGGATGATAAACAGTATACTAATAGAATTTTGTATGAGTATCAAAATCCATGCGATGGAGTCAAAATTCCATACTTGAAGTCTCAATAAACTGGGAGTTGAAGCGTCACCCTCTTCTAAGTTTTCAATAAAAAGAGGCAATATCATGTCTACCAGTTCAGACTTGCTGGCTGCAACAGTCAGATCAGCAAGCAGGCGTATACCATTAAGCTGTACAGAAGGAACTGCAGGTTTCTCCCTGGTTTCCTAACAGACAAGGAAACACTATAAGCATGCACATGACATAAATTGTTATGAATAGATAAAGTTAGCGTGAATGAACACAAAGATATTAATAAGCACAAAATATGATGCTGATTAAACAGGTCAAACCTGCTGCATATGGATGTGACCACCGTTAAAATTTGAATCCGTCTCAAATCAGAGCAACGAAAGGAAACAATTGCATGCATGAGTGTCAAGGGAATAAATGTTAAAGCATTATAAAACACAAACCTTAAACATTCTAAGGTTAAAATATATAGGAATGTCAAAAATATGCATTATACACACATCAACTTGAAAGTTTTATAACAATTAATTCCTTAAAATCATGAACAGCACAATACAGACACAACTATATTCTTATTTATCCTTTGGATATGTAATCGTTATTTATTATATGAACCTGTTCCTCATAATCACTTCGTTCACGGATGCTTGCAGCTAATCCCATGATGTATGTGTCTACAGGCGCCCGTTCCTTCAACCAGCAAGATTCAATTATCTGACCACTTGCCTTGGTGACACTCTCAAACATGGCCCCTTGGCTGCCACTCCATGTATCAGCCTGTAAAGCTAACATTTTAAAGTTAAAAAATAAATAAATGACAAAACTTCATACTATCAAATGCCAAATTAAATGCATATTTGAAAGCTGAAAAGGTTGCACCTGTGCGCAAACAGTCAGAACAATTGGTTTTAAACGAATGAGCAAGATACGCAATGGCTGACCTCCCCTGGCAATAGCAATTTCTGCTACACCCAGAAGCAAGGAACCAAAGAGCTCTTCACAAGTTTTCAATTTCCGCCACACAGAGAGTAAGCATGCCTCAGCAGCATCAATCAATAACGCAACTGCCCCATAAACTAATCTCTTGACAGATTTCCCATCAGCATCCAGTAATGAGAGACTCTTGGTTTTCAGTTTTACAGCAGCTTGATAGACTGATAATTTGGTATTGATTCTGGCTTTTAGAAGTGACCCTTGCTCATTCCATTCCCTCTTCCTTATCTGCAGATACAACCAACATGAATATACTTCTATCATCCGGTAGATTTAAAATATACTTTATGATCACATCAACGCGTAGAACAGAGAAAAATATAAATGCATTGTGAGCACGATCAGAAAGATATTACCCTTAGGAAAACGGTCATGGACTGAATCTGCTTCTTTGCAACTAACCCAACCTGCTCCAAAAGCCCTGGATCAATTTGGACCTTATCCAGTATGTGCCCTATCAATTTAAAGGCTATTTCTTGTTTCTCCAAGCTCCCCACAGACTCTTCCTCGAAGGAGGCAACTTGCAGTCCTGACGAAGTGCCACTGACACCACCATCGTGTAAACCCAAGTTCACGGTCAACTGATCGGCACTACTTAACCACAAATTGCGGTCCCCATTCATCACTGACGCTCTTGACGAGGCAGTGCTAGCATCATCTGCAGCTTTAGAAGCTGCACTGCTAGTAGAATTCCCCGGGCTTGCAATAGAATTGGGTTGAGAATGGTGGTTTCCATTCAGAGGAGAGCTCTGGGACGAAGAACTCTCCGAGTTCACCCCAATATGTTCCATTGGCGCCCCCGTGACGGGGATCGGGAAAGCAAACTGATCAATAAGACAAGTAACCAGTTTATTCGCATCCGGAGCGGAAATGGGAAGAAAGTTTTGCGACAAAGCGACCAAAAAAGCCTTAGCAATACCCGATAGTTCACCCCCCCGGCCAATCGCCGATATGATTACTTCTCCTGAGAACTCAGCGACGTCGTCAGCAAACTCTGGCGACAATTCAGTCGCTTTCATCACGTAACTTAAGAAATCCACAAAGAAACTTGCAATGGAATTACCATTAAACGATTGCGGCCAAAATGATTGGTCGAAAGAATGAGGAATTGACCGTAGAAACTCAAGAACGACAGACTTGGGACGGAGATCGCTGCAATCGGAGCACTTGGATAAAAAACGGGCCACAACAAGGATGGCATGGAGTTGAGAACGGGAAACCCTAGGAGATCCCGACGAGAGGGATTCGGGGGACGGGCATTTGCCGCATATCCACGACAGTTTATCAGAGAATTGCGCTGGATTCTGCGCAATGAGGTCGCACAGCTCGATCAAAGCCTCCATGTCAAACAAGGCAAAAAAAATCCGAACACAAAATTGCCAAAATGAGGGGGGGAATTCACAATGAGGGACTCAGAATTGTCCAATTACGAAGCTCGAGAAAGCCATCCATGGCGTAGCCCCACCCTCAGCCAAAGAGAGGGAGAAGGAGAAAGACTTCGGAGCGAAGAGAGTAGAGAAAGAAGGGGGATAAAGCGTAGGTGTCGACGAAGTAATCAAACAATTCAAGCCTCCCTCTCTGCTACAACAATCATGTTTAATGCCATGCCATTGCTTCGCTCTCTCTGCGTATTTGGTGCTTTACTTTTCGTTTGAAATGCATCGTTTTTGGATCCAGGTTTGGGTTAAGGATCTCGAACCCGATCCACAACCGTAGCCAGGGCAATGACCGGTGAGCATGCCCTTTGGCGCCTCTGGGATCCTTGTTATCGGGTCTATTTTACAGAGCGATGACTGATATTTTGTGATATTTACAAATTAGCGCCACTACTCCTGCTGAGGGCTGAGTTGGCTCTGTAAAATGTTTTTCCGATATTTTCCAGTCCCTGTCAGAGTCAGAGAATATGACGGTACGGCAACCTACATTGGGAAGTGCACAAAATGACGAGTTTTCATCCAATGCTTCTTCATTTCTGGAGGACCGTGTGTTAAATAAAGCATGTCATGTCAGTGTTGGCGCCGATTCTGCATGTTTTTTTTTTCCCAGCCGAAGCGGATTGTATATATAGCATCCTCTATGGATTTACTATTTACTGCAATATTTCGATTCGATAAGTAACGTACATATAGTATCTATATCAGGATTTTAATTCTATATTTTTATATGAAGTTTAGGTTACATTACATAAAAGTGCTTCCATGAATTTTGAGCCTATATACTGGTAAAAAATTTAAAAAAAACTATACACTCTGTCACTTTACTTTTATGTATGTACTCTCTCCAGTCTCATTTATAAGTCCAATTTTAGAAGGTGTATTTGGTCTCATTTATAAGTCACGGTGTGTCTTTTTAGGTAATATTTGAGAGGTATTTCTAAAATTACCCTTCATGAGAGAGAAAAAGTAACAGGACATTACTTTTTAGATTTGTTATATAGGGGCATGTTTGGAATTTTACTTACTTTTATTCTTTGTACTTTTATTGTATTGGTATTGATGAGGTTGGTAGAAATGACTTATAAATAGGACCGGAGGGAGTATAATATAAGCTCAACTTTAATGCTAATGGAAAGAAGAGGATAGTATTTTTTTTCCAAAACCCTCCCCTTCATTTTCTTCTATATAAACAAGGGTCTATATATCCTCTCTTTTCCTCAACCAAACAAACTTTAAATTGCACTCCCTCCAATTTTTAATATAAAATATATTTTTTGTCATTGATGTAAAACGATGTTAAAGTAATTATTTGTTAAATGTATCTCTTATTTATTTATTGCCGTTTCAATTTCTAACATATAATTTATTGTATTAACTGCATAGAAAGATAAACTTGAAAGCTACATAACTTTAATAATTTTAAGGGTATAACTATTATTTCTTAATAAACGTGAAACTGATTAACTTGATCTTATATTACAGACCAAGAGTAGTGTGTATATAAATTTCTTGAACTTTTTAAGTTATTGTGCATATATATTTAAAAACAAAAAACAAAACCAAAAGCATGAGTGTTATTTCCATAGAGGCAAGAGTAGTTTATTTAAAGTTTGATTTTTATAAAGCTTCAAAAATGAGGAATGTTACCTAAGATTATATATTAAAGAGGCGAGAGGGATGAACACGCCATGCTTAGAAGAAACTTTTTGACATGCTTTCGAAATGAAGTACTGCTAATAGTATGTAATGACAAAACTTTTCTCGCCCCAAGAAAAGGAAAGAAAGATGAATCTCAATATACATATGCTCACATCTCATGCTGGGTACTCACTCCGCTAAAATATTTTTTAAGAAATTAAATATTAAAAAAATTAATATATTTTTAATTTTTTAAAATATAATTATTATTTTTTTAAGTGTTTTATTGATAAATGACTTTATATTTATTGTAAGTTGTTTAACAGAGATAAATATAAAAAGATAGGATTAATTTAAAAGTAGATAACTACTCTATTGATAGGAGATTCGGTTAAAAAAACATTACATTTTTTAAAAAAAGTATTTAATAATATATATATATATATATATATGTATATATATATGTTTCATGTTTGCAAGCTGCTACCGTGATCGATCGTTATACGAGTCTGAGATTCATCGTCAACTGATCATAAGTGTGTATTTTCTTGAAACCAGGCGACAAGTGGAGGCCATCAAGAGGGTCCTCCAAATCACTTTGAAAACTCGTTGGCGGCGACAAATTCATAATAATAGAAAGTGATATATTTCAACGACACGCCAATTGATCATCATATCATATCCATCAAATTTTGAAAACCATGTACATATATATATATATATATATATGTGCACATATCAAAACCTTGCTTCACACCCTCGAGAACCGACAAAAATTACAACAACGACAAGTATTATTCAAAACTAATTTAACCAGTTCGGCTATTTATATTATGCAATGTCATTTATCTCTATTTGAAACCAATTAATTCTTCCAATAAGCCATTCACCGTTGGTAACTTCCTTAATTATATTGTTCTTCTTGATCTCCATCGACTTGTCTTTATAGGATTGAACGTTATCTACTCACCCAATCTCACACGCGCTTCCGTCAGCCTCATTTTCAACATAATCAGACCTTCTTAAGCAACTTTTTGACACAAACACTAATAATTGATTTGCATATAAATTTTCACCATATTAATTATTAATATAAATTATAGTTACACCAACTTAATTATTAGATTGAGGACGACATTTCGCCCCCAAACATATTACTATAATCAGTGTGTATTTGGATTTAAAGTTAGCAAAATTGAAGTTTCGCAAACTAAAGTTAAAGTCAATTATTGTAACATGATTAATGGTTGGATATTCTTTTTTTAAGTTGCAGCTTAACATGATTTATATTTGAATAGCTTTTTTTTTAATGTATTTATGTTCTGTTAAATAAGCACAAAAGCCAGAAAAAAAAAAATCAGCTTATATCCTAACATTAATTTTGAGTCAATTATACAACAATATTTTTTTCATCCAATATGAGTTCTGAAACCCAGATATCTCAATTTGGACCACCCATGCCTCCTTCAAGTTTTGATACAAAGTCTATGTGCCAAAGAAAAAAGCATACTCACCATTCAGTTTTATCATTACAATAATAATGTGGTAATTGAATATCATCAATCGATAACCAGGTGTATCTGAGACGTTACCATCAGCAATTGCATCAACGTCTTCAATAAATTTGCATAATATTATAACAAGAATATAATGAGATGAAAGAAAAGGATAAAACCGCGAGTATATAAATCAGTTGGGTTTTATATATTTCTTATTTCTCTTTGTTCTCCTCACTATTCTAGGATATGAACTTATTTAATTATTATAGATTTGATTTATAATGCCTGTCATTGAAACACATAGCAGAAACAAGCAACCAGAAGGGAAATTGAAAGAGATCAACATATTCAATGCGAAAAGCAACTCTTTTTAACATTCTATTTGTGTATCATCCAACTAATTGGAATTGGAATTTTACATATAAGCATTCAAGAATAATCTACATACCTTCTCATGTATATATTGAGAAGAATGTCTACAATAAATGAGTAAAATGAAAAAATATATGTACAAAAAAAAAAAGTTGCACCAAGATTAGCGGTCGAGAGAATGATCAACACCAAATAGGGATTGCCACGTGGCTTGGCACTTGGCACATATATGGTCCCCCCCCCCACCCCAACAGATTCAACCTCGTTTAAGGAATATCAAGTTCCTCCACTTATGACACGTATATATAATAATACAGAAATGAGAAATTAAAGGCTCAAAGAAGAACATATAATAAAAAAGTATAAAACATTCCGTTTTCAGTTCAATAAGTAATAAATAATTTATTAAAGATCAGAGAGCCTTATAGGAGAGACCACATATGGGACGCATTCTACGATCCATTGACCAAGACAAGACTATTTCGAAAGCTGTCAAAGCACATATAGTAGTTTCTAAAACTAAACAACGTGTTCGGGACGCGACCAAGCAATTGTCGTCCATCTTTCATGATAATATGGAGTATCATAGACGAGTCATATGTAGAGAAGGGTCAGCAACCTAATGTTGTGTTGGGACACGAATGTACTGCAAACATTACATGATTACAACCAAACAAACAAACGACATGTTCAGGACATGAGATGATATCCAAAGGGGCCAGTAGGATCAACCTGTTTACCGAGTCCGATGTAAGTGAGATAGAGAATCCGATCTTTAGAACCTGTACGAAAAATCCCATTATGCTTGCAGAAGTACTTCAATTGTTCTAGCGTGCAGCACCCAAGCATTTGGCCCAAAAACAAGAACAGCCAATTGATCGACCTCTTCTTCTCCGAAACGACAGGTCGTACGCTGTTCCCACAGTTCTTGCAAATCGGCAATATCGGAGTCGTCCAGACTCTAGGAGCCCTGTCGTACATGTTGCACTCGTTCATCGCGAAGAAAGTCGAAACTTCTGCGAACTTGGCTTCGAGATCGAACCCCATCTCGCAGCTACTTTCACATGTCTTGCACTGAACCATCCCTGTAATGGTCAATATCTGATTCTCCCTTAGATACCTCAAGGACTGAACCATGGCTCTTCGATTTTTTCCCCATGGAAACGGTGTAGGAATCTCGCTCTTCTCATCACCATCAGGCCCATGAGGATTAGGGTTTCGAGAAATACGTCTCCGGCTAGGGTTTGGGTTCAGGCTTGAATAGGGCTGTGTGGCGGGTAATGACAACACAGGTTCTGTAACAACTTGTTGTGGATTAAGAAAAAATAAAGGGTCGGTGATTGAGGGTGGGAAAAAGGGTCTTTCAGGATATGCAGTGTTTTGCATTGGAATGGAATAATCATGATGGTTAAGGTTTGATGAGGAAGGTGCAGACGAAAAATTTGAGTGCGATGATGAAGGAAACGAAGTGTATTGTAATGGTAATGATAATGGAGGCGATGATAATGAAGGTTTCGGTGGAGAAAGAGACGACGACGATGATGAAGAGAGTGAGAGTGCGAGAAAATCACCATGTTCTTCTTCTGCAGTTTCGAATTTTCTCTTCATGGTTGAAAGGAAGAGAAAGGCAAAGAAGGGATAGAAATATTATTCCATCCCAATGCCAAGTACCAATATAATAGATGAAGATTTGGAGAGAGATATGGAGAGATACCAGAAGATACATTGAAGAGGGCAACAGACAGGAGAGAAAATAGGATTAAAGTCGTATTATAATATCGAGAAGGGAGGAGGCCATTCAAATCCTTAATATTGGTACTGATTTTCTCTAGACATTCCCTATTTTTCTTCTTCCGCTCCGATATCTTACGTCTTTAGATAAAAATTAATTTGGTCAGCAGCCTACAAACACTATTTTGAAAGTTTGACCATTATTGCATATCTAGGACTCTGAGTTTGAAAATTTCTAGTTAAGTCCAATTAACCTCTGGCCAATTGAATTAAGCACCCGGTGGTGAGGTTACTTGATTTTTGATTGTGTCTAATTGCACACCGCGGTTTCTACCTGAACACAATAGCAGCCAGTGGTGTTTGAGAATGATACTGAATCGACCAATGAGTCAAAGGTATGGTATTGCATTAATTAATGAATTATTATTACTTTACTAACTATTAAATTAAGTATTAATTAATATTCTTAAATAAGGTTGTGGGGAAAATGAGATAACTAACCAAGTGATGAGAACTTTAGACGAAAGTTTTGTTATTTGAATCCCTTTGATCATTTAATGGTTTTTTTGACTATTTTTTGGCTGTCATAATATATATTAGAGATCTTTGAATTCTGATTTGTTCAAGAAACTCTTTGTAAGCACCAAACCCCAGTACCATTACCAGGTAAAAATAAACAAAGAAAAAACCAGTATTTAAGGGGTTTTTTGGTTTCCATTTTCAAAAACAGTTTTTTGTTTAAAAATGAAAAAAATAAAAAATGTGTTTGAATAAATGTTTTAAATTTAATTGTTTTCAAAATTATTCTTCTTTATTTTTAAAAATAAAAAAATATAGACATCCTAAAGCTGTTTTAATTTTTTTTATAAAATATATTACATTTGATTATTAAAAATTACAGTTATTCTAACTAATAATTATTATAAGCCACTATCATTAACTATCAGTGACCATCATTGTCAATTGATTTTCTAATTCTAATTTTTTTTTAAAGTAACACGATGAAACAAATTGTTTTATTTTGTTTCAAAAAATAATATTAAAAATGATATTATAAAAAAAATTTAAAAACAAAAAATTGAAATAGAAACCAAACATGCCTTGAAACTCTTTAACTCTTTCCAATTTACATACTTAAATCTGATTGTAAATTTAATAGTAAGAATAAGAATTACTTTCTTCAATCATTCAGAGGATATAATCCACATTTGGGTTGCATTTTTTTATAATTTTTTTATTATTGAGGTAAGCATGTATTTTTACTATCTTTGTGACAAATACAAGTTATTTTTATTAATGGGTTTGGCATAGATGGTAATGATCTGGACCCTTTAAACTACGATTTCATTTTGTTGTTTAGGGACACACACACGCACGCACGCACGCACGCACGCACAGAGAGAGAGAGAGAGAGAGTTATGTACATAGTATTTAATAGAAAAAAAAATCATTAGTTATCTCAAACATTTAAAAAATGCCTTATATTTGAAATGCTATTCTTCAAATTTCATAGAAGTAGTATGATCCCTACTAGAAAAAATATTTCTTATGTCATCGTTTAATGTTAGTTTTCTAAACAACCATTGTGATAAATAAGGCAATGAAAAAACTGTAAATGTATAAAAATTTTAAAAGAGGAATATGTCGCTTTTGATGTTGGTTATGCAACAACTGACGTTGAATATATAACCAACGTATGTTATGCTTGAATTAGATTTTGAAAACGCTGATCCCCATTCTCTGTTCTTTTTTCTCTAAGTTTTAAACTTTCCAAAGCTCTCTCCTTTGCCTATCGCACTCTCCATCGTCAAAGCCTTCTCCATGTCGTTGAAGCCACATGCTATTGTCAAAACCGCACGACGCCACCACTGTTGCCACATGCCATGACGTCAAAGCTGCACAACATCACAATTTTTGTGAGTTTGAAGCTTTTGGGGTATATTTTCTTCATTTTTCTTTGTAGGCAAAGTTTATTCTTTGATTTTGTGTATCCATTTGCTTTAATATTTCTTCCATTGTTAGTGAATCTTTCATTTCAGTAAATGCTAGCTTCTTCCTCTTCCTTTGTTGTTAGAGGTTGCTTCAAGTTGATTTTTTGGGTTGCATTGATCATGTGCATAGATTCTAAGTAAGTATCATCATTTTTTTTCTATTTTTTCTTTGCTTTATGAAAATTTTATATTTTTTTGGGTTGCTTCTTCCTATTGGCTGGTTGTGTGTGTGTGTATCTGTGTGCGAGTTTTTGCTATTTTTATTTTTTTTATAATTAATATAACTTTTTTCTTTAAAATATTTATGGATAGAGGAATTAAATTTATTATGATGAATGTTGCTGGATAAATGAATGAAATTTGTACTTATTTAGATGAATTAAATTTGTTATAACGATTTTTATGCTATGAATGTGACTAGATAGTATAATGGAATTTATACCTATTTGGAGAACTTTTTATATGTTTAATTTTGTTTAGATTTATTAAAATTTCAAATTACTTGAGATTTGAGTTAAACTTGATTGTTGTTGAAATTTTGGGAGGTCCTATTTCCATTTATTTCAGTGTAGTAGGCAACCAAGAAACACAAAATGTAGATATTATATTATCCATTACATGTATGAGATTATTCAAGTTGGAATACTAAAAGATTACAAGAGGTATTTGTTTTTGTTATTTTAATTTAAATTCTTGTATTTAATTTCTTAAATTATTATTTTAATTAATTTTATTATTTAAATTTTTGATAATATGAAGCCTTACAATGAAGACGAGATTGACGGCATTTAAGATATTTTGACTCAACAAGTTCTTTAAGAATATTTTTCAAAGTGAAGAGGCTAAACAAAATTCTTTAGTTTTTTAATAGTTGAACAAAAATATAGTGTAGTTGTAATTTATTGTATAGTGACTATGGTTATGTTGGCTAGCTATTTATATTTGTTATTTAATCTATACAAGTATTAAGTTTTAGATGTATAAGAAAAAAATATTTTTTTAAAAAATAAACTCTTAACAACAGTTGTTAAAAATAATTTTTTAAAAAAATAATTTAATTGTTTTTTTTAACCATCCACGTCGGTTGGTTATATAACCGATGTGGAAAGTGGTTTTTGATATCAGTTAAATAATCAATGTTAAAAGTATATTTTTTGCTTTCTTATCCTTTTTTAATTCTCCTCAATAATTGATATTAAAAAACTTAAAATAATCATTGTTGAAAATCCTTTCAGCATTAATGGATATTACTAATGATTATTTATAATATATATTTTTAACATATCCTTGTTATGTGCTACGTGAGTTGTTACTATAAGCAGCTAGATAGTGAAACTACACATTGACTTATGCGTAATGTGCACAATTTGTTATATGTTTTTCAATTTAAATTCACTGTGTTCTCGAAATTTAGGAAGAGGAGGCAGAATTTTTGTAATGAATTAATCTCATGCATTGGCTTATTTCAAAATGAAAACATTTTGTTTAAATCGTGTGTGTGTGTGTGTTATTTTTTAAGATACTAAATTATCAAAAATATTAACATTATGAAAATAATAAAATATGACAAGAGTGTTTTAACTTCATTTTCAAGCAAGGGATACTCTTTATATTCGTCAAAGGTTTGATGATCACCTCATATGAGAGATTGGGCCAATTCTTAATAACGAGTTATTTTTATAATGTATTAAGTATTCTCTTATATTAATCACGTTATGAAAAATTAACCTCTTGTATAATAGTTTTATCTCTCAATAGTGGGTTTATTTATGTCCCAGTCATTTTTACCTTACTAATCCCTTGTGCATGGTTGCACTTAGGGCTGTGCAAGAAATCCAAAAGCCTGAAATGCTCGACCTGGCTTGATGGTTTTTTGCCTTGCTCGTGCTAGAAAATAATTGCCCAAAAACAATTGGGCATGGTCGGGCTGAGCTTGAACCTCGGGTTGGGCAAGGTTTAGGACTGGGGTATCCAACCAGTCAACCCTACCCGACCTGAGGTTATATATTATTTTTTAAAAAAATTAAAATGATGGCATTTTATTGGCTAGAAGTGACAAGTTAAGATGAAAACCTAGCTTCTCCTCACTCAAAGTTTTGACTGTTATTTTTAGTTTTTAACCATCTCTCTTTCCTTATCCTCTCCTCTCCTCACTCAATCTCACAAGTCGCGCCGCCACTCAAGGTTAGGAATCAGCAACGCTGTTCATTCTCAACACCTCTCTTTGTCTCCGTCTCCCATCACAAGTCATCATTCCTCCCTTCATCTCGGCACCTCTCTTCATCTCCATCTCCTATCATGAGTAAGACTAAGAGATTCTCTTATTCTGATGACTCCATATTGCGGTCTTAGCTCCTTACCTCCTTCTCACCGCTGGCCGCCCATTAGTTCATCGTCACTACCATCCAAGGTCTTACATCGACTATGTTTGCCTTTGGTTTGTTGCTCACCTTCCATCGCTGTCGAGGATGCTTCATTGCTTTTTTTTGCATTGAGATCTTGTTGCTCTAATCTCTTATTTGTAAGCTTTGGTCTATAATTCCCAAGCTCTGAATTTAATTGTTCTACTACTCATTTTCTTACTCTTTAATGCTCTAACAATTCGAAGACGCACAAAGAACCTAAAAGGGATTATATTGCTTCAAAGATTAAGAATTGACCCTCACGTTGTAGATTATTGTGATGGTTAGTGAATGTAGAAATCTCTTTTTTTTATACTTCTTTTTTGTCATTTCTAGGTCTGTTGATTTTTTGTCATTTGCAATTATGTTGTTACTATGAAGTTTTTTTAGTCTATGATTTATTCAACCAGTTTGAGCCCACAATTTTATTGTTAGTAATGATTTTTTAGGGCCTACTTTGAGCCCAATTTTAATATATTTTGGTCCAATTAAAAGCTTTCAAGTGATAAAAAAAGGATACTATATTGAATATCTAGCCCGATATGTCCGACCTTGCCCGCTCGACCCCTTCATAAATGGACATCTTTCAGGTAGGGTTGGGCCTTGGGCATAGTTTTTTAGCTCGAAGACATTTAGGATAGGGTATCAGGTTAAGGGTCTATCTTATCTGACCCTGCCCATGCACAACTCTAGTTGCACTCTTAAAGATGGTGCTTATTAGAATTTGCAGACATTGGGTTGTTAGAGACAGTTCTCAGCATCTATTGCTTGCAGATTTAGATAGAGTGTGCTTTTGTTAGTTCTTTCATTTTTTGCTGATTCCTAGCTCATATGTTCTTGCCTAGGGGTGTTCAATTTGGACCCGTCCCGATTGACCCGGTATCGTCCCGATCATATCGGGACGGGTCTTGTCCCGGCCCGAAAATAATCGGGACGGGACTTTACGGGACGGGACAGGAAAGGGGTTCGGGACTGGACGGGACACGGGATTACCATCGGGACGTCCCGTCCCGTCCCGAATATTATATATGTTATTTTTTATTTTAAATATATTAATTATATTAATATAATTTATACTTATATTAATTATATCAATTATAATTTTAATACTTACAATTTTTATTTAAAACTAAAGTGTTTTTATATTGATAATTTTAATGGCATAGAGTAAACATGGCGATATCTTTTTTATAATATATTAATTATATTAATATAATTTATTCTTATATCTATCTATTTAATAGCTTTTATTTATTTCATATTTCTTGCTTATTTTTAGAAGAGTAATTAGCTTAGCACATCTTTACTAAAGTAGAAGAATAATTATTTGATGTTGTATTTGACTTGCCTGTTGTTGCTAATCTTATAGCATAAAGATCACTTGTATTTTTTATTATAATATGTAGTTGTGATTAATATAATTCAATAATTGATTTTAAATTATTGTTATTTATATACTTGTGTTATTTTGATTTTAAACTTAATAAATTATATAATTTAAAATTTTAATAAACATTATTATTTAGATCTTTTTTCGATATTATTTCATTTATCGGGACGGCGGGACGTCCCGATCTTGTCCCGGTCCCGTCCCGACTCTTAACGGGACGGGACGACTTTCGGGACGGGACAGGACACGGGACCAAAATTCAGTCCCGATCTTTTTTTTGGGACAGGACACGGGACGAGGGTGTCCCGGTCCCGTCCTGTCCCGTGAACACCCCTATTCTTGCCTAACCTCTTCATTGGGCTTTATTTATTTTTCCTTTTTAATGCTTTTTCTTTTTGTGACTGGGCCACTTTTAGTAATGAATAAAATTGACGTTGGATTTAAAAAAAAATCTTATTCTCTTAAGGCTTGATAAGTCAACACAAAAGAGGCCTTGATTAGGCCCACAATATCATAACTTGCACGTGATAGCGATTGACATTGTGGGCCTTAGCCCAGGTTTGTAATTAAAAAAAATTAATGAAAAAATAATAATTAGGTTCTTATAAAAATATTAATGATAATTAAAGACTCTAAATTATTAAAATTGTAATAACAAACTATGATCCTTACTTACAATTAAAAAAATATAAATAATTAATTAAAAATTTATTAAATATATTTTGAATCATTTATAATGTCTTACGACAATCAATTGTGAATTATGAGCCAATCATTTATGATTTTTTTATATCAATATATAGACATTCCCTCCAAAACATAATATAAATCACTTTTTAATAACACTTATTGGTAAAAAAAAAAATACAAGGCATTAGGTAAATTTATGTTTTTTTTTTCATTTACATCCTTGTTTTTTTATTTCTTGTCTTTAAATACTCCATATTTAAAGATCATGTGAGTATTATTAACAACTCTTAAAGGAGAATAAATTGAAAGATGTGGACTTTTCTTAAGTTTTAACTAATATTTTTTATAAACCGTGCATTAATTAAAAATGACATATACTATGGTCTGAAAGTAGTAAAATATTTGAAAAATCTATTAAATACACTTAAAATTATTTGTATTATTGGTTGGGAATTTATGAAAATTAATTATGAATTGTAAATCATACTATCGCTTGAGTAATTAATAAAAGATAGTTAAAAATTTTTGTAGTGTCAATTGAAATTTTAATAAAATTCATTGAAAATCTCAAATCAATTAACAAAAGATAGTTTATTATAGGGAAGTATCATATTGTCTCTAGACTGCATCATAAATCATTGCTAACTAATTTATGTTTTCAAAAAATTGGTTAAGATTTTGACTTTTTTAAAAATTTTCACTTTTTTTCCACCATACCCTTGAACATAATAAATATAATATTTAACTTGTTTAAAATATTATCGTTAATTACTTAATAAAGTAAAGATGTAATTGAAAAAAATATTTTATACTTACCTAATGCCTTATATTCTTAATTAAACGAAGCTCTTAGAGAAAGACTTATATTATAATTTAGAGTGAGTAGTATGTTATTGATATTGCAATAATATAGGTTGCGTAAATATTATTAATATTTTTATGCGTCCATAATTGTCATTTTTCCCAATTTAATCTCGGTCTCTTATGAGTTTTGTACGACGCTTTCGTTCACTTTCAAGTTTTTCCCTTCCATCCGCGACGGAATTGCTTCCATAGCACCTCGATGAGACGCGCGGCAACGACACATGTGACTTTGCGGGAAGGACTAGATCGACGATTTCGAGTTCGGGTTTGATTGTTGCAGAATACGGTAAGACTATGTGGATCTTGGATTTTGGCGAATTTGCTGCTTCCTTCCCTTTTCCTCTTTTAAAGCTCTTCCCTCGTCTTCCCTCGTCTTCCCCGTCTTTTTGGATACTGATGTGCAAATTTCTTTGCTATTTGCCATCTGTACGTCGCTTTTGACTTGTATTCTCCTTTTCCTCGGCATGCTTGGCACCTTATTCCTCTTTTCCCGTTGTTTAATGGTTTTTGCACTTGGGTTTGAATTAGGGAAGCAACTAATATTTGAATAAAGGAGTGATGCCCTGAGTCGATCGGCTAGTGTGATTATGTATTTTCTGTGATATTTGCATAAACTGCAATTCCTTGCTTCATAAAAATGCTGCCCCTGTTCTTCGTGGTTCGGGTGGGAGGTATCTTCTCTTTAACTGGGATTGTTGCTTGCAGAGGTAATGTTGAATGAAAGCTCCTGACATCCCAGGGCAATTTTGGTTTTTTGTTATTGTATTCCACAGTGCGCCTTAACATTCCTCTCTGTTTGTGAAGGAACCCTTTGGAGCAAGATTATTCATGTTTGATTTATGTTTGATCTGGTTTCATTTTATATATATATATATATATATATATCGAGGGCATTTACCCGGGGTTTATTAAAGATCATAGGATTTTATTGCTAGGTTTCCCTTGTGAAAGAGAGAATTCCGTAAGCCTGAAATGGTGATATAACTAGAGAAAAACTTAAGAACAACAAATGGTTTCTTGGGCTTGCTTGTTCTATCTTGATTTGCACACTGCCTATGTAAGCTGGGCTTTAGATGTTACTTTGTAATTGTCTGGAAACTGTGGTAATTAACAGGTGAGACTTGAATGCTTGTGATTTTCCTGGGCCCTTACTTTGGAATCTTGAGTGTCCTCGGTCTCTGCAGTTACAAGATTTTCATCTAGTGCATTTCAATGGACAACCTTGTTGATTCACTCAATAGTGCCTACCAAGATTTTGTTGCTGCAGCAGCAAATGTGCTTGAAGTTAAGGAAAATGCTGGCGCCCAGAAAGCAACGGCAACAGATACTGCTCTAGAAAACTTTAAGCAGAAGTGGGAATTATTTAGAGTGGCATGTGATCAAGCCGAGGAGTTTGTGGAGTCTGTGAAGCAAAGGATAGGATCAGAGTGTCTGGTGGATGAGGCAACTGGCTCCGTGGCAGGAAAGCCTGGACAGGCTACCACAACTGGTCTTCCACCCATCAGTGCAGTTCGGTTGGAACAGATGAGTAAAGCAGTTCGCTGGCTTGTTATTGAATTGCAACATGGTTCTGGATCTGCTGCTGCTAATTCAGCTCATTCTCATCCCTCGGCTCCGTTTGATGCTAGGTTCCCTGAAGATGCTGCTCAGTGACATGAATACAACCGCTAATTTGTTGTATTTACTCATTTTGTGGCTCTGGGTATCAATTTTTCTTAGGCCGCAGTGTTTCGGGCGTTTTGTTTGCCTTTAGAATGCCTCTTATGTACAAGTTATGTAATTTTTTTTTTTAAATAGAAGGGCACAGTAAGAACCGTGCAAAAGGCGTAAGAATCAAGTCATATTAAAATTTAAGATGATTCTGCATTTTATAGGAGGATCAGTAAAAATAATAATATCGTAATTGTCTTGAGGAGTTTGGTGAGCAAGCATATTAGTGCATTTGTTAGTTTTTTTAAGAATATGATTAAAAGTGACTATTTAATTTTGCATTGCAAACTCTCCGATTTTCTTAATATTATTCACTAGAGGATGATTATTAGAGAAGTTTTGCTGAACTAGTGAAAGGGTTTTTAAGAAATTAGTGTGTATATTAATTTTTGTAAGTTTTGCATCTCAACAAATTTGAAGATTTTTTCGAATGCCTAGTAGTTTAGTTGCAGTATTTGGGTGATAGTCAGTGCATTTCTGTATTGAAGGATGTGACTTTTATCATGTGTATAGTTTTGCATCAGCCATGCTAAAATTTTTAAGTAGAATTTCAGTTCCACCCAAATCACAAGGAGCTATAATCTTTTAAATTGCAAAGCAAAGTGGAATGGGTTTGATTTGAGTTTCGAAGTTACGAGGTGAGGAGAAAGAGATGAGTTTTTGAGATTTTCAAAATTAGTGTGGACAGAGTCCTCTGTTTATGCAGTTACTTGACGGAATTAATCCCGACACCTCTTCCTCCGGAATGATGGAAAATAGATTCATTAAAAAAATTCAGCTTCTCAAGGGCCTTGTTGAGTGAATAATTTTTGAAGAACTGCGCACCATGACTCGATCCATTGCGGAATATGGATTTAAGGCTGCAACAAGTCCAGATATTTATTCTTGTCATCATTGAGGAACACCCAGCTGCTAATGAATAGCAGAGATACCACTTTTGGGACCACGTTATTCACATAAACGTTACACTGTTCAAACCTTTGTACATTGAAGACAGAATAAAACATCAGAAACACCCAGCTGCACATGAATAACACTGAGAGACTACTTTTCGGGAGCCCATGATTCATACACACATTTCACTGATCCAAAATTCGAACACTGAAGACACAGAAACACTGTCTGAGAGCTAACAGAGACACATATTTGTAACAAACAAAGCTCCCTTTCCTCTGTTCTTACATGGTGTACTTTGGAGGCAGTGGAGCCCACAGAAGATGTAAGATAGGGAAGAAATGGCACAATGGACCGTCTCCTGGCTTCATTCCAAGCTGCTTGAATAGAATGTGATTAGGGTCCATGTCCGAGGTATCCAGGTGGCAAATGCCCAGAGCATCCATTCTCTCTCCGTGTTGACCATCTAGTAGGACCCTGAACACCTTACTTCCAATGTCTAAATAGTGACAGTAATAAACTGCATAAGGGTAAGGCCGAGGATGACAAGCAGCCCATTTTGGAGCATAGATATCTTTTGACACTTTTAAAACAGTGTAGTTTTGTAGACGAGCACTTGATGCTGTAGGATAGCTGGTTGTGAGAACATGGTAGTTGACATCTGTACCTAGAATGCTTCGAACAAATTCAAGCATGGACTCAAGAGAAGTAGGACAAGCCTTGGTCTCACCTTTCGAGGGTGGAAACTCACATTGTTGAAGTATGTCTCTCATATCTTCTCCCATTGGAGAATCTCTGGACAATAAGAAGAGTTGAAGAAGGCTAGGAAGTTCTGAAGTTGAGAAAGGGATGGTGTCAGCTGCTTTTCTTGGAAGGAAATGAGCATATTCTCGTACAGGAAATTGCAGTGTCATCACATTCCCTACATAAAGATCATCCAGGGTGAAAAATAACGCCTTGAAGGCCATTGTATGGTCCACTTTGGAAGATGGTTCTCCTTTTGAATTATTCAAATCAGTATCTTTTGACTCTTCCTTCTCTTGGTTGTTTTCGTACCATCCATCAAGGTAAGGTTGATCAGAGTTTTCAGCGGTTTTCCCTTCTTCTTGAGCGTTTTTGTACCAGCCGTCAAGGTAAGCTTGAATGATGTTTTTGACTGGTTTTCCTTCATTGTTCTTGTACCAACCATCAAGGGAGGGTTGATTGGCGCTTTCAGTAGATTTTCGTTCATGGATGTTTTTGAGCCAACCGCCAAGGTAAGGTTGATTGGTGTTTTCGATGTTTTTTCTTTCTTGGGTGTTTTTGAACCAGCCATCGAGGTAAAGTTGATCAGTGTTTTTGATGTTTTTTCCTTCTTCTTTAGTGTTTTTGAACCAGCCATCAAGGTAAGGTTGATAGGTGTTTTTGGTGTTTTCTCCTTCTTGGGTATTTTTGATGTTTTTTCCTTCTTCTGGGGTGTTTTTGAACCAGCCATCAAGATAAGGTTGGTTGATTTTTTTGACGTTTTTTCCTTCTTCTGGGGCGTTTTTGAACCTGCCATCAAGATAAATTTGATTGGTATTTTTGATGTTTCTTCCTTCATCTGGATTGTTTTTGTACCAGCCATCAAGGAATGGTTGGTTGAAGCTGTGTGTGGTAGTGGATATTTGTGAAGCTCTCTCTTCTGCAGGCTTTTGCAGTACCTTCATGTCTCTGGCATGGATGACTTGGCCATTCTGTATTGCAAAGGAAAAGGAATAAGGAATCCAACTTCACAATGAAGGGCTAATTTGTTGGAGATTTTGAAACTTATAATCGCAACAATCACTTACAAGACAAATTTCATATTACACAGTACAATCTGTACTTAATTGGTAATTATCTTAGAAATGAGAATTCTTGAGTACCATGTAGCTCATATAGTCGTATTTAACGAATTAAACAAATGTTATTAGAATTAATAATTAAGATAAGTAATAATTGAGTATAATATGATTGTTTTAAGGAAAAAAATTTGCTCAAGCGTTGAAGAAGTTCTAACCTTTTGCTTTATTTCTTCTTATATTTATTTATTTTTATATATTATTACATATAAACACATCCACGATCTTGTCCTGAATGGTCTTTGGTGCCATTTTGGTACCGAGGCCAATGGCGGTTGCATAACTTTTTGCTACTTATTAGAAATAGTTTATTTAAAAAAACATGTCATTTAATTAAAATAAACATTAAAAGAAAACAAAAATATTTCTTTCTTCCGAATATCTGCTGGCAAAAAAAAAAAAAAGTAAGGCCAAAAGTTCAATTCAGCGCGGGTGTTTCACAAGCAAATTGAATCTTTACCACTGCTGCATTAGTAAAACTACATAAAGGCATAAATGCATACATAACTTGGCAATCTATATCAACCCAACCGAACCAAAGTAACAAAATGATTATAATTTGTACATGTTTCTTATTATCCCCTTTCTAGTTCTCCTATCTAACACCTTTAAAAAAAAAAACAATTACACACAAGACCCTCACAATTCAATTAAATATTACAAGGTCCATGAACAATTTAGCAGAGAAACATAACAACCTTTTTTTTTTTGACAAAGAAAATGACAAGCAATAAGATTGTCATAGTCAATTATTTTTCTCTATTAAGCTGTCAGTGAACCTTGTAATGCTAAAGTAATTTTCTCTTGAAAAAATAAAAAAAAAAGGAATCATACATCATAATTAGATGGTTTTATGATAAAGAAATTAAAATTTATGAAAGAGAGATGGATCATGGTAGGGTGTAACTTGTACACCTTCATAACTTAGACAGACCAAAAAAACAAATTGAAAGAGATATATTTAGGAAGAGCATATAAATAGAAGAGTAAAGTTAAGAAGGAAAAGTGAGGTTAAAGCCAAACTAGACATGAAATAAGAAGAAGCAAGTGGTAGATTGACCATGATCAAGAGAAGAAGCCATGAGCAGCTAAAGCAGAGAAGTGCAATATTGCTGTGAGTATCTATAAGAGCCATTATTGTGCTATACCAAGTGAGGGATGCTTAAGACTCCAACACAACTGCCTTATTTATAACCATTATGCTATTCATCGTGATAAAATCTGAACCATCCATATTTTAATCAGTATGATTTAGATCTAAATTTTTTTAGATCTTTTATATTATTTTTATTAAAAAATTTATAAAGTTTTTAATAAATAATTTATTATCAATTAGGATAGTACAAATTTAATTTGGATGGTCTAATTTAACATTAACATTTTTATAAATTGATCATCTACTTTAGAAGTGTAGATTTAATGTTAATTTTTTTATAATTTTTATTTTAATGAAAATAATGATAATACCCTAACTGATAATTTTTAAAAATATATTTTTTAAAAAATTTTGTAAGTTAAAATTTTAAATTTGGATTGTCTAGAGTAAATCTAAATAGTGAATATATAAAATTATAAAAATTTTAATATTAAATTTAGACAATTCAAATTAAACCTAAACTGTCCAGCTGATAATGAAAAATTTTGTTATATTTTTTATATTTTTTTATTTTTATAAATATGAAATAAAAATAAAAATTAAGAACTTCAAATTTGGATCATCCAACGTGATGCCTAATGATCACTAAAGTTGATTCCCAAATTACGTCAGATCACATAAAGTAATAAATCCCAACATTTTATGGGAGAGTCCTTTGAGATTGTAGTATTTAAATTATCCTCGTTTGTTTGGTGAGCAAATCAATTCAAAAAATTATTAGAATAAGTGTCCAAATTTGAATAAAAAAAAGAATAAGTGTCTAAATTATTTATGAATTTTGATTCAAATTATATTTTGAATCTTGTTTACAAGAAAAATAAATAAATTAAGAATCCTAAATTTTTATTTTACTTATGTTGTATTCATCATTTTCAATATTTAGTGCATACTTTGTAGAAAATGTATGAATACAATTACATTTTTCAAAAAAAATTAAATATTTAATACTATCAATTAACCTAAATTGAAGTTGTTATGGATCTCAATTAAGAGGAAATCTCTCCAACAAATTAAATTTTGAGCGTTTTTTCGCTAATAGTAAAATCGACATTATAATAGTGAAATCTCAATTATTTACAAGTTATAAATTGTGTGATTCATTTTTAAATATATTGTTTATGAATTTAAATATTGGATCTTTCTATATATTTTATAGTTTGCATTAATATTGATTGATATTAATATTTGATCTTCTTTACTCCACAATTATGAACACATTATTCAATCTCTGTCTTCAATTCAATCTCTTACAAAGTATTTTTTTCTTTTTAAAATGAAGATAAGTCTATGTGATAAATTAAAGAAGTTAGTATTAGCTATACTCAGGTTCGCAGCTACTATCCCCTGGTTCAACTTGGCAGTTTCGCACACTACATAAGATAATATTCGATGTTATCAAAGTTCACAAAATAAGAATAAGATAAGACTTGGAAAGTGTTTAATATTATGTGGCGTTTTAATGTGATAGTATTCATTAATCAATTGCTGCATCAATCATCAATCATCAATCATGATGTACTATTGATTTAGAAAATTTAATCATTTGATTGTTGGAGGGTCAAAGTCAAGTATTTTGTCCATCTCAATTTATAATTTTTTTTGATAAAATTACATACCTTCTTTGTTAAAAAATGTAAGTCATTTTTAATAGAATCTCACTCTTCAATAAAATAATTACCTACTTTTAAACTACCTCTATTTTTTTATATTTATCCCTACTAAATATCCTATAATAAATATAAAGTCATTCATCAATACAAGTACTTTAAAAAAAAATAATGATTGCATCTCAAAAGATTAAAAATGTCTTATATTTTTTAACATCTAACTCCTCAAAAAATATCTTATATTTTTTAATGGAGGGAGTATGTTGATAAAGTTTATAAAATATAATTTACAATATCAATTATTAAAAGCACCCTTCATTAGGAAGAGAGATAGGAAAAAAAATTATTTAAAGAGTGATACAGTGAAAGGTAATATTAAAATAATCACCATTAATAAAATTTTATTTTTATTTATATTTTAAAATATCAAATCACCTTCAAAATAATTTTATAAAATGAAATGGATGGAGCATGTTATTTTTTTAAAAAAAAATTGGCGTGTGAAAATAGGATTAAAATGGTTTGAATTATAATCAAAAGAATAAAATACAATAACCTTCCTTTCATTTTATTTAAATTACCAACACCTTTTTCTATTTTCAAAATATATACTCTAAGGATCTAGTTTCGGTGCTTAACAAGTCGCGCTCATCACCTAAAAAAAATCTAGGCCATCCAAATTTAATCTAACAGCTCAAATTTTTCAATTTTAATTTTAATTTTAATTTTATATTTATAAAAATAAAAATTATAAATTTTTTTGGTAAACATATTTATCATTAATCTGGACAGTATTAATTCAACCTGAGACTCTGGGTGTTCAATGTAATATTATAATTTTCATAAATTGACTATCTAAATATATTATGGATAAAACAGATTCAATATTAAATTTTTATTTAAATAAATATAAAATTAACAATAAAATAAAAATTTTAAATTTAGACCTTAAAGATAAAAATTTAATATTAAATTTAGACTATCTAGAGTATATCTAGACCTTAAAGACAAATTGATGATAAATATATTTATAAAAAATTATACATTTTATTTTTATAAATATAAATTTGAAATTAAAATTGAAATTGAAAAATTTGAGAATCTAGATGGCCTAGATTTTTTTTGGGTGATGAGCACACACCAAAACTGGATCCATACTTTAGTGTAATTGTTAATATCGTTAGGAATATTTCATTAAAGATTTTAAAAAATACTAAATTTTTATTTGTAATTATGTTTAAAATTTTAAAATTACTATTTTACCCTTATAATCAAATATTCTACTCTCTCTCCCCAAATTTTAAAAACTGTAAATAATTTTTTCAATATTAAAATAAATAATTTAAAATTAATAAAATTTCAAAACATAAATATAAATTATATTGTGTAAATTATTATAATTAAATCCTTATTTAACTAAATTTGTAACTAAATTTTTGAAATATTATTTTGGCCAATTAATTTTTTGTTAATTTAAATAATTTTTAGACAATATTTACATTTAAAGAAAGGGTGTTTTGGTCCAACATTGTGTTTTTTTAATTATTTATACTAAAATAAATTTATATAGATTTTAAAAATAAAAGAGAAATATATGTAATTAAAGTAGAGTAGAGAGTGAGTTAGGTTACACTCCAACCAAAAAAAATAGGCAATGGTATTTCAGTGAACATTTTCTTGTTCATTAAGTTTTTAGTTAATGTCTCTCTTTTTCTTCATTAACTTGAAGGGTAAAATAATCAACATTTTAATAAAAATTAAATGTCAATTTCATCCTTGACCAATAGCTCAAATAAAATTTGGGAGACTAAGATCCTAAATTTATTTTTGATATAATATCTATATTTAATTTTTAAAAACTATATAATGTCATTTATACAATTAATAAAAATTAATTTTGACTATTAATTAATAAAAAATTATTAAAAAAGACCAAAAATAATTGTAAAAAAGAATCCAAATTACAAACAATAATCCAGAAAATTACAAAAAAGTACCAACAAAATTTTACCATTTAATAACCCTTTTAATAAAATTCTAAAATGACATTTGCTTGAAAATGAAGGAACCATCGAGTGGCGTGAGATAAGCAGAGTTGTTTATTCAGTCTTAATATATTTTACATTGATGATTTGATTTATTTTAAGTAAATTAAACTGATAGTATCACTATGTATTAAATAAAATGATGATGGACAGGATCAAGAAACAACTTGCATAAAAAATGTCAAAAGAATACATTAATAAAAAAAACCCATAAGAATATGCAATTTATTCAGAGACTTGAAAGAGATGTGAACGTGGTCTACGAACGATCTGGAGATTTTGATAATCAAAACTTCAAAATCAAGTAGCTAATTAATTGTATTTAATTTATTTTTAAAAAAATTGCAGAGTAGCTTAATTAATTCATGGCGGGCAATTCAAACCATTGAGATGGTACTGCATATCGAAATTCAGCATAAATTCAATAAACCTCAATTCAATATTATGTCCCCCAAAATATTATAAATTATAACAAATGTAATGCCCATATTTAATGCCCGATGTACCTTAAATAAGATTATTTTTAATAAGAATATATGCAAAAAAATAAGATATATATATATATATATATATTATTGAAAATATCCTTATTCATCAATTCGTTAGATATAAATTAAAAATTAAAGTCTCTCTCGTAAATTGAAGGATAAAATGATCTGAAAAATTAATAAATACTTCATTAAAATTCTGAAATGACAATTGTTTGAAAATGAAGCAGCCATTAAGTACAGCGAGAGATAAGTATAATTATTAGCAATTACTTTCTCTTAATATATATATTTTACACAGATGATTTGCTTTGTTTTAAGCAAGACGTTTGCTGTAACACGTATTAAATAAAATAATGAGTAGGATAGGATTACGAAACATAAAAAAAATGTTGAAAGGATTAATTAACGATCGATCACATCAAACTCTTCTTTTCTTGATATGACAAAATGAAAAACTCCATAATAATGCAGTTTATTATGAGAGACAAAGAGGTGAATTAACAAAGACTTGATATATTTTATAGTATAAGAAACGACTTGAGATTTTTTTAATAATAAAATAAGTCGTCCATACATTCTTCCTTCAAAACGAAGATTAGCAATGTCGTTTTTCACTGAATCTAAAAATTAAACGCCAATTTAGTTTCTATTTTTCAAAAAAAAAAAGGGAAAGTAGAAGAGTAAATTAGCCCCTAATTCATAGATTTAGAAGCGTTTGAGACTTACACTAATTTAATGTGCAATGTTCTTTTTTAACTTTTAAAAACAATACAACTTAATGTGTACTGTTAATAAAAGTTAATTTTAATCATTAGTTAATTAACTAAAAAATAAAATAAAATTTCAAAAATTACAAAAAAGAACTAATAAAATTTTCTTGATGCTTTACTATAATTTCTTGGGTCCTTAATTATCTATAATTTCTTGGTTATTTATTGTAATTTTTTAGCCATTTGCTGTCATTTTTAAAATTTGTTTCTATCATTTTTTAGTTAACTAACAATTAAAGTTAATGGTAGCATCATTTTCAAAAGTTAAAAAAAAATTATTCATCGAATAAATTTAGGGTCTTAAATACTTTTGAATTTATAAAAATTACAGGCTCAATTATAATTTGCTCTTTTACCCTTTACAAAAAATTTTTGAATAAATGTTTCAGATTTAAATATTTTATTTTTTATTTTTTAAAGCAGAAATATTGTAAAATTGCTTTCACTTTTTTTTTAATAAAAGCACGCAGTATTTGATTGTTGCAAATTAATTTCAGTTACGACCATCCACTATTTGGGCATCACCATTGACCATTGGCCACAACCACAACCACTTTAGGCTATTTGTTAACTCTAAAATTATTTTCATAAACAAATTTTCATTTTATTTTATTTTTAAAAATAAATTTTGAAAGCAAAAAAATAAAATAAGAACAAAACCAAACATGCCTAATATACTCGTTTTAGTCGTATTTATAAAACCTTACCAATTGGTCGTCAATACAAAATTTAATAAAACATTCTTGTCTTATTTAAAAAAAAGTGTTATATTATCTCTTTAACTCTTAATTTAAATAATGGTTTTTTTCATCCATCCTCTCCATTGATGAACCAATCTAATTAAAGGAAAATTAATTTTTAAAAGTTGTAATTTTTTCTTTTAATTATGTTTCTTAATCTCACGATCGAATGCTTATAAAAAAGGCCAAATGGAAAAATAATGTAATGCATACGAATTAAAACTAAAGACGGCTTTATATGCGCTGCTAAGTATACGAGGATTCATGGACTCTTGAATCTGGCCAAAAAGATGTACTCCAAGTCTTTTACAATTATAAAAATAATTGAATATAACAACTAAAAAAATGAGTGTAGTGAAAGATAATGAATTATATTTTATCCAAGTCTTTTATCAATGGTTTTGAATTCTGATTTTGTCATTGTCTCTAGTTCAAGGAAGATAATAAAATGTAATTTGAAAATTGATTAAAAATTAATAAGCAACTTCATAACATTGTTTTTAGACTTGAATTGGCCCGAATGATTGGATCAGTCGACCATTGCCTGAAGAAGAAAATGATCTGATTCAACCATTTGGCCCATCTTAGCAATTGACTTAGGTTGGCAATTTTTGAAGATCCAGATAAAAACTTGGGACTTAGAATGATTGAACCATTTTGACTCGTTTTTCATTTAAATATTATTTTTTATTTAATTATTATATTATTGGTTTGACCATTTACCCAACCGATTAAACCATGAGAACTGTGGTTCGCTAACCTTTCCAATTCATAATTTGATCCAATTTTTAAAATATTGGTTGAGAAGAATAAATTTAGAGGTGAATTTGTATGTATATTATTATATTGGTTGATTTTAATCATTTTAATTCCTTTTCTTTTCTCTGAACAAAAAAAATCCCTTTTCTTTTCATTTTGTTTTTCTTTGTTTGTGTTGAGATAGAGATTTGATTCAAGTTTCTATCTTGATGCAGGATAATATTAATAACTTGTTGACACTCCATAATAGTATTTTTTCATAGAATTATTGTGTGGAAAAAAAATACAACAAAAGGAGTTATATTATGAGTCATCAATAGGTTATTGATATTCTCCAGCATCAAGATAGAAACTTAAATCAAATATCAATCTCAATAGTTTGTTTCTTTCATTTTTTTTAATAGGCTTGATTGGTGCAATCCTAAGGAAGGATTGGTAAAAAGGACCCAACCTGCCACGACTTATATTTTTTTTTAGAGAATATAAGGCGACTGCATAATTGTGCAAAAGTGACAAAAATCAAGTCATATCTAAATCTATAAGGTTTTTACATTCAGGCAGGAAATTATGAAGAATTCTAATGTTGAAGTTATTCCAAGATGGCTAACGAGCAAGAAGGTTGGTACATCTGTTAGCTTTTCTATAAACATGATTGAAAGTAATCATCCAATCCTTTACGATGAGGTCTTTGATTTTCTTAATAATGTTAGAAAGAGGTGTCTTTTAGAATAGTTATACTCGATAAGTAATAAAGCTTCTATTGAATTGGAATATACATTGACTTTATGGAGTTCAGCATTCTAACAAATATTAAAACCTTCGAAAATTCCTATGAGTTCAGCTGCCTTGTTAGGATAATAATCCAAATATTTGAAAAATCTTTTAATCCAATTACCCTTTTCATCCCCAATGATACCTCCACAAGCGATAGCACTATTGATGTTGATAGAGCCATTAATGTCGAGCTTAACCCACCTAGGCGTTGGAGGGCTTCATTTAGCTTCATTTCTAGCACCACTTTTGTTAAGGTTCTACAATGACACTTAAATTGTCTTTCATGTTCTTAAAATTTCTCCAATAACACTTGTTAAGAATGGGGCGATTGGCTGAAAAAGAGAGAAGTGAAGAAATTCTTACTTCAAAACCTCAAGCACAAGTTTATAAATATTTGTCTTTTTATATTGACTTAAATTCACTTATATTTGAATAACTTAACAATTTCACATTCAAGTGTGAGTTTACAAGTTTCTCATATCAAAGATTGACAAAGCACCAAGTCCTTCTTCCTGTAATCATTTCTATTTCTTTCGTTGGTCTGAGACATTTCTTTTATGGATTGGGAAGAGATCTTTTTGTAAACTTTCTTCCAAGGTCTGTAATGTTTGTTCGATATCCTACACTTTTCTTCCATTGTCTCAAGTGATCATTAATGGACATTGAAGATTAAAATTTGTAACATTTTTCCCCTTAAAACAATTTGTCAAGAAATTTTTTTTTTATTGTTATTCAGAAAATGACACATTCCATGAAATTTCAAAATACAACTATAAATTTTCATGAAAGACTATGAACCCAGGCTATGCTTCCTCGGATATTATCAGGAAAAAGTTTAGAAGTGTATCTGAAAAGTGTAGAATTATTACTTGACATTTTTTAGGATATGAATACATTTTTTTGTTGGGATATAATGATTATAATGTTAGTAACTCATTTTGCACTCTTTTCTTCACTTCGTTCTCGCTCTCACTTCTTTTGCGCCACTGAGATGGTTCAGAAACAAGTTAATTATTGATTTTGCTGACTAACAAGAAGACAAAACAAATGACTTAACAAGCTAAGAGAAGCTTTAGGATCATATTGGAGAAATTAAACTAGATAACAAAGCATGATGGAGAAGAACGTAACCATGCTGGCAATTGAGATTTTCTACATATTGTACAACACCAAGACCACCAGCTTTGTTCATTTATTATTCGACTTCGACACACACATGGCAAAGACACTAGACATGATCTTCACTTCACATGGCGGCCTTTGAAGGAAGAGGGACCCACATGAGATGTTTCACAGGGAAGAAATGACACACTGGCGCTTCCCCTGGTTTGATTCCCATTTGCTGCAGAAAAATAAGATCAGGACTCCACTCAGATGTGTCCAGGTGACACATTCCCAAAGCTTCCATTTGCTCTCCACTCTCAGAACGCAATCGAACCCTGAAGATCTTACTCCCTGAGTCTATGAAGTGACAGTAGAAAACAGCATAATGGTAAGGCAATGGATGGCAAGCCACCCACTTAGGAGCATAGATATCTGGGGAGATTTCCAGAACTGTGAGGTTCTGTAACGGGACGCTTGATGCTGCAGGCAAGGTGGTTGTGAGAATGTCTAGCTGAGAATCAGAACCCATAATGGAGCGAACGAAGTCGATCATGGACTCCAAGGAAGAAACACAGACCTTGGTTTCCGCTGTCAAGGGTTGAAGCTCGCATTGTTCAAGTGTGTCTCTCATGGATTGAGCTTCAGGTGAATCTTGAGAGACTGAGAGAAGTTGAAGGACGCTTGGAAGTTGTGATGTTGAGAAAGGAATGGAGTCAGCTTCTTTCTTTGTGAGGAAGTGAGGAAACTCTTCAATAGGGAATTGGAGGGTCATCCTATTCCCTACATAAAGATCATCCAAAGAGAAAAAGCCTTTCTTGAACAGCTCTGTGTGGTCCCCTTTTGTGGTGGCTGCATCAGCATTCTCTGATTCTGTCTTTCTATATGTCATTGCATAAGAATCTTTGGAATCTTTTGCATAGGCAACAGCGTAAGATTCTTCAGAATTCTTTTCTTCTGAATCTTTCTTGTCACCACCATATGCAGTTACATAATGTTGATTCATCTTTTCAGTATCATGATTCATTTTTTTGCCATTAATATATCCACCATTAATATATCCGGCTATATAAGGTTGATTCATCTTTTTGTTATCGATGTATCCATGATGATGGTTCTCTCTTTTGCCACTAATATACCCACCATTAATATACCCGGCTATATAAGGCTGATTCATCTTTTTGTTATCAATGTATCCAGGCTGATTCTCTCTTTTGCCGTGAATATACCCACCATTAATATATCCGGCTATGTAAGGTTGATTCATCTTTTGGTTATTAATGTAACCTGCAGGCTTATTCTCTTTTCTGCCATTAATATATCCGGCTATATAAGGATGATTCCCCCTTTTGGTACCACCATAGGCAGTGATATAGGGTTTACCTGTTTGTTTTAGATCCTTTTGGGAGTGAGTGTAGCCTGCTTGGTAAGGTTGATGATGATGATGGATGGTGGTTGTGGTGGCGTATGCAGCTTTGTAGGGAGGAGTGTAAGAGTCATCTGGTGAGGCTTCATTTTGTTTTGGAAGCTCTTCCTCTGCCTTCATCTCTCTTGCATTGTTTCCGTGCACATGCTAACAAATGAAAAAAAAAAAAAAACTATTATTTACCAAAATATGGACTGAACCGCCCTATTTATTATTTATGAATAATGTGACCGCTTATATACTATATAGATTTTAGTATTATGATACTATTTATATGATTGGCATGCTCTCATAAATGGTTAATCATCAAATAGTAGAATAAAGTGTAATTACAGAAGAATAAAACTGGCGCAAGAATATTGGAAAAATTGTGGATGCATGTAAAGCAAGAACATGCTTAAAAGGGGGCGTGTGTGTGTGTGAGTGTGAGTGTGAAGCAATATAAATGAAAGAAAGAGTTGCATACCAAAAAGAGGAGGAGAGAGAAGAGAGAGCAAAGTGAAAGTGTTTTGGTATTCAGAGAAGGAGCCATCTTCCTGTTGCAAAAGGAAAAGCTCTATGAGAGGTGTGTCTCAAGTTTGAACAAAACTTGGCCTTTTTATAAGCTCTCATGAGCAGCCACCTTCATTATGTGCCTTTCTTATTTCTTATTTTTATTTTTATTTTTTTGCCCCAACTCGTTTTCATTTGTTAGTCAACAACTCTTTCTTTTTGGCAATTGGCACGACAAAGTCACTGGGGATTCGCTTTCTTATGTAATATGAGACTATGATTTTCTTAACTAGTAACACAGTACTAGTATTAGGCTGACATTAATAACTTGCTAGACCTTTTTTAAGCCAACTCCCATATTAATATAGCAGCACAGACCTGAAACCAGAAGGTAATCTCGTCGTTGTGGTTTTTTTTTTTAAAAAAAATATTTCCATAATTCAACCAAATATTAAAAGTGAATTTTTACGAGATCACATGAGAAAAATTTAAAAATCTAGTTTGTGGTAACCAAACTATCTAAATATTTTCTTATTCACACTCATTACTCTTCAATTTCAGATTGGAAAAATATTCCCAAAGACCAAATTCAAAAGTTATTTATCTCTAAGGACCTCAAATTTACCACTTAACTCAACATTACTTAATATTTTTTAAGGTTTTCCTTAATTTAATAAAACATATTGAAAGTAACTTATAAATATAACTGAAAAGATTATAAACTAAATATAGTATGTTAAGTAAACTAAGCATTAGGCCTATTTTCAAATAGAGAATGACTAATTGTATACTTTATGCAGTCCAATTTATAAGTTAATTATAGCATTTTTATTGGAATTAAAAAAATACTAAACCTCATTAATTCTGTTTAAAAATTTAACAAATTTTTAACTCTATCTCTATTAAATAGACATATTCAAAAATAAAATACTATAATATTTAATAACATTTCCAACATTCAATAGAAGCAAAAAAGTAAATATGGACATAATAGTCATTATGATATCTTATAAATAAAATTAAAATAAATACTCTTTTTCCTTATAAATAGAATAAGAATAGTACTTAAGATAATATATTTAATATATTTTAGTCAAATCAAATCAAAAGGAGTAGATTTTAAAGTTTCATTGATATTAATAAAGAAAAATAGCAACCAATGACTATTGATGGAAATTAATATCAGTCAATAACTAATTGACTGACCAATTACACTGCAATCTCTTGGTCATTCACTGATATTAATTTATTATGTCAAAAGATAAAATTGCCGCTAGAGTTAAAAAAACCTTCCCCACCATTGTCGATTGCCAGATCACTGCTGTGGCAGGGTTGTAGATAGTCGATCACTGGAGCTCCAATGACATTTTTATTCAATGAATAATTGGTTTACATGGTTAAGGGAAGTTTTGATTCTATGAACCTTGACCACCTAAAAAATATATAAGAAGTAAACCAATTTTCTAAACACTTCCCTATTATAATATAATGGTGTGTTGTTAAAAGCTTGGTTTACTACCTATATTTTTTCATATATAATTAAAGGGCTTGGTGGCTCAAGTTTTTTAGATGGCCAAGGATCATGGAATTAAACCCTCCATTGGCTGCTTAAATGAATTATTCCTTTAATAAAAATGTCGTCTGTACTGGAGCTCTGGTGACTGACCTTCGATGGCAAGAGCTTCGGTGACCTCACCATCGTTAAAGGTTTCAACAGCTGGCAATAGGGTTAGCTTTTTAAAAAAAAAAATTTAGGGACAATTTTATCTTTTAACATAATAAATTAATATTAGTTAAGGATCAAGAGATTACATTGTAATTTTTAAGTCAATTAGTTTTTGACTAATATTAATCTCCATAAGTGAGCCTTAGTTGCTGCTTTTCCTATTAATAACAAGATTGATGGATCATGTTGGCTGGACGAGGGGACAAGGAGAAACCATAAAATATATATAGAGGCAATAATGCAGCTTATTAAATTAGTATTAAAACTATTTAATCTCAACTAGGGAATAATAAAATCTTCATCAATTGTGCTTCATTTACACGGAAGATTTGTGATTATTTTTCGGTAAACGAGTTATGAGTATGCACGCATATGTCTTTATTACTTTATAGTATATACTATTGAAATTTAATTTTCAATTCAAGCAATACCGGTTGCACCACATCACCGGTCATCCATAAAATGTCTAATAAAAACATATCATATTGTACTGGTTCAATCAAATGAATTAAATTAAATATTGTATGTCATTCGGACCAAAAAAAAAATTGTATGCCATTACTTAATTTTTAGTGATTTTATATTGGAAATAGAGTTCCTCTTTAATTTCTTAGCTTTTTTCTTTCTATCAATGACAATGACAGAATTAATTTATATTTATAATCATATGACATTGCATATTTTTATTAAATATATTATGGATAACGTGGTGTATCCAATCCATTTAAAAATTTCTCATACAAGTTATTACAAATTCAAGGGCATCTTGAATTTGAAGTGAAATATTAGGATATGTTATCTATTGAGATTTTCTATCAAGATTTATTATTTGTTGAGATTTATTCTATTGAAATTTAGAAAATATTTTATATTCATTAGTCATTATTAGGATATTCATTAATTATTATTAAAACTATCTATATATTGTAAACATTTCATATTAATAGGGTGCCATACTTTTTCAAGTCTCAAAAGATAATAAATCCTACTGTCTTTATTTTTTATTCATGTAAAAAAAATTATTGAAAATTTAATGTATTTTATATTATTGTAACCTTTAATTCGTTAATATATACAGTGGCAGGTGAAACACAAAAGTAATGTTATTATATTTCAATATAAGAAATTTCAATCAAACACTAGTACTAAATTTTTGCTACAATTTAAATTTACACTTTTTAATAACTTTATTAATTTATCTGCTTAACATAAAATAATAAATATTTAGGTTAGTGAGTATCTTAGACTCTAACTATTACTCAAATAGCATTTTGAATCATAAATTTTAAAATGAGCAAAAACTCTTTTCAAGTGATAAATTTCAAAAAAATTATCTTACTGTTAAATTACATATAATTGATGTTATTTTTGACTTTGTGGGGTGCCCGATCAAAGGCTTGTGTCACTACTTTCCTCTTAAAATGTGATATGCTAGTTGGGCTATATAACAATCAATATTGTACTGTCAGCTAGGGACGTAGTTGTCGTGTTATGGGATGTACAAGACATTGAATTATCCACACCATTACTATGATTCCACTCTCGTTGCTCATCTTCGCCTTTCACCATTTTTGTTGTCTCACAAAAACAAAATCATAGGCGTGAAAGGTGGGGAGTTCTTAGAGAGTTAGAGTGGACTTCGAAGATTCAAGGTCACCACCACTGTTTATGCCTTAATTAGTAGATTTTAGGTAACACCATTGTTCCAACACTTGAGAAGTGGATGAGCAGAAGTTGAAGCAAAGGATGAAGATGTAAATGACAATGATAAACGTAGTTCGAATTCCCTTGGCCAACCTTGCTTTCGCTTGTGACGGCCGTGACATTATTGGTGCTTTCATGTTGGCTTATTCAGGTTATTAGAGTGTGAGAGGAGGGAGGATGAAGAGATAGAGAGAGTCCATGTTAGGCCTATGCTTAAAGTATTGTTATTTAGTTGAAATTAATAATAGGAGTCAAATTGTTATAAGTATAATTGTTTAAGAGTTAAAATGTAAACAAAAAAAAAAACAAAGTTTAGAGTTTAAATTACTTATAAATCTATAATTTGTTAAAATAGACCATTACCTCTTTCTCCCTATGTCCTCCAAATTTCTCTCTCTAGAATCCTCTTTCTCTCTCACTACAAGACTTTAGATGCTTATGCGGGTTAGCAGGCTAGCCCATTTAGCTCGCATAATTTTATGGTTTGGACCAACTCAACCTGTTTTCTACAATAGGCTCATTTCACTAACTCAAACTACAAAAATGAGTGGGCAACAGGTTGGCTCATTAGGTTGAGCCTATTTACCCAATTTTATGGCTTTTGCAAGAAGCACGTATGGAAAGAGAGAGTTGAGGAAAAAAGGTTGAGATCATACTATCAAGAAGATGAACAAGGGAGAAGTAAGGAGAGATCTAAGTAAGCAGTAGATGCCATATTCCTTCCATTTTATCCACGTCAACAACGGCAAGAACCAAGTCATAAAGAAAGAGGAGAGCTTTTGAGAAGTGAGAAGACAAAAAAAGGGGAGAGAGAATGAGAAAGGAAGAATACGGACACGCAAAAGAGATATCGATTGAAAAGAGATAATGGGCCTGTTTAAAACTATTTTTATTTTATTATTTTAAGAATTGACATTTTGTAAAATATGTTTTAAAAAAAATTAAAATGAGTGTCTTTCTCATTCTCTCTTGTTATTTAAAACAATAATTTCAAAATATTTAAAAGATATTTCTGTTTTTCTATTTTTTAAAAAAATATTTTACTTTTTTATTTTTTAAAATACTTTTTAAACACACGTTATCAAATATATTTTTTTATTTTAAAAAATAAAAATTATTTTTAAAATAAGTTGCGAAACACCTCAATATTATTGCATAGGGTGTTTTCAATTTTTCAGCTCATTGTATTTCATGCTCAATGCTCACCTTGAATTAAGATTAAAAATAGCCGTCTATTAAACTATCAACCTATCACTCATGATTTTGTCCTTTTTTCTTTAACTCGGCATATAATTTCTTTATCTATGCTACCTTTAAATTTAAGATTATTTTTCATTAAAAAATAAATAAAACTAAACAAATAAAATTATATAATTAATATAGTAAGTCTTATATTATATTCTAAGCCACTTACAAAAATGTTTTTTATTTTTTATCTTTTGCTTCTTATTAATTTATATTAATTTTTATATTTTTATTCAATTATTTTATTATCAATTCCACCACCTATTTAATCAATTAAATTGTAATAAAACCTATGACTTGTGGGCTTTTTAGATTGACATTCAATCTGATTTTTAAAATATTAGCGTAAGGTGATGTAAGAGAAGTGAGAAATAAAAAGAGACATAAAGCTTTTGTCTAAATTATAGATTGAGAGAATATTAAAATTTTTTTTTCATTTAAGTCCTTTCTCTCTTGTTCAAACCTACACCTATCATTTAGAGGCTCTCCCACTCAAATTCCAACATAATTTATTGTTTAAATTACCATTTAATCCAATATTTTATAAAGCCCTTAAATATGTGTGTGTACGTACTTACTCGTATTTTAGCGTTGAAGAAAAATGGAGGAGTACCTCTCTAATAAGTTACAATGATTAACTGTCCAATTAAATTTGATAATTTTTAAAAGTATAAATTAATCTATACTATTGAAATTTGATATGAATGCATGGCTTAAAATTATAAAAAGAAATGTGATGTGAAGAGAAGTAGGACTAAGAAAAATCATACTCCCTCGTCCTCAGAAGATTATAACGAAGGAACTAAAGAAGATAATATTTATTAGAAAGCATCTTAAAAATAATAATTATTTAGAAGTAACAAATACTAGAATGTAAATTTAAAAATATGAATTACCCAAATTAAATATCATACATTTTTTAACCACATCTCACACGCTATATTTAACAATTACTAACAAAAGCACATTATTTGAGGTAAAACTATTTCTCATACACACACTCAGAACATGGAGATTAAAAAATAACAAATTAAGCGTGTGTTTAATTTTTAATTTACATCTGATAAAAATATATTTGAAGGATCCAACTATTTGTTAGATTTGATAAAAACATATCTCAAATATGGTTTGAGTATGTTTTTGATGTTACCCAAACAACCTTTAAAACAAAGCTAAACTAATACCAAAAAACTTGTAGTAAGTTAATAATCTCATCGCCCTTGAAAATTCATAAGTGCAGAAATTGAGACAAGATATTCTTGGAAAAACGTAATAATTCTTTAAAGTATAATTTTTTAAAATTATATTGATTTACTTTTTTAAAAGTAAAGATTTTAAAATCATATTGATTTAATTATTTAAAAGCAAATATTTCAAAAATTATATTACTTTAACTGAATTTAATACTTCTTTTTATTTTGGTGGGTGGAATTAATTAAAAATTGCACAACCTTATTTTTAAAAGAGTGCTCTTGTAACTTATGCAATACCCCATATTAATTTTAGGAAATTATTGACAAATTTTATATTGAGTTTATAATAATCAATTACACTTACCTTACCCCTTCAACCTAATTTTTATTTTTATGATCCATTATAATAAAAGATTTTGTGTACTTTTAAAAGGGAGACTTTATTGAGAGGGACAAGACTCCACTCATTTAATAAATTTTATTAAGGGCAGTTTTTAAAAGTAATTGAAAATATAGAGAGAATAACTAATTTTAATTAGTATTTTTTTTATCTATGTGAAAATTGTTAAGCGTCTCTTATAAAAAAAATGAGAGAGCAGTTATTTACATTATCACTATCCTTATCTACAACTACCACCAATATACTAATGAAAACCAGAATTTTTTTTTGGGTAAAAAAAGTGAAAACCAGATTTTGGCCTTATTTGAGCATTGATAATCATATACGTAACAAGAAATTAGAGGACTAGAGATGCGGACAAGGTGTAAAACAGCCTGTGCCTTTTGAATTTGTGATTGGTTGTTGGAACATCAAAATCAATTAAATTTTTTCTGGAATTTTTTAATTTGGTTTTAAATTTTAATTTATTTTCTTAATTTTTTAAATAGCTGACTCTAATTCATTGGCAATTCAACATCATATTGAAAATGAAAATGCAAATTATTGCCGAAAAAAATAAAACAGTGAGAGAAAAAGAGACAGCCACAATTATGATCCAACTTGATGTAAAAAAAAAAAAGTGTAAGCAACAGAAATATTTTAAGTGATTAAAAATTGATTTGAATTAAATTATTATTAATTTTGGCATCTTATGATCGCTTATATATATATATATATATAAGGTCTTCGTTAGAATTTGTATGAAGATAAAAATATTTTTGATTAAGTTGAACAATGTTTAATCTAAACCAATCATATTATCGTATCATTCAAAAAACAATGATCTGTTTAGTATAATTTCGAAACGTTACGTTTCGATCGTCATCACGTGCTTACGGTAGCGTGTGACGATGCCAGAATATTTCGTGTGCGTTGCAAAATTATTTTGGTTTGGCACTTTCCATGCAGAGTTTACTTTTGAAGAGGCTAGGGGGAAAAAAGGAGGTTTAGTCGAAATATATTTTAAAATGCTACTAATTAACTTCAAATCTTCAATATGCGTGTGGGCATCATTTTTTTAGTGGGAATTTGTTTGGCCCGGGAAGGAATATTTACATGGGACAATTATATTAAAATTTTACACAAAAAAATTAATTATTGTAAAGTTTATTGATAATTGAAATCAATACACTTTAATTCAGTTATTAATGGACCTTATAGTAATTAATTTTATTGTGTGGGATTTAATTGTAATTCTTCCTATTTACATTCATATTTTAGTTTATTTTTCATTTATGTTGCTCCAAAAATATTATTTGGCACTTTCTTCCCTTTTGGCTAGATTTGGCGCTTTTTATCAGCCAATATATTTGGCACTTCTCTAATTATCATAATTATCAAAGACAATAACGGTAAGATAGATTTAGGACTGCAACGTACAACCCATATGCATATGAAAAAACTCCAATTAACTCAACGGGAAGGTGGGGGGAGACTCTAATTAGAAGTCAGTAAAAAAAAAACACACACACACACACAAGTCACAACCGCACAAACTAGGAAAACATTGTCTTAGACTCTTTGGTCTTAGAGTTGTGAATTTATGTTAAGGTCTTTTAGTTTTTTATCAATTAATTAATTAATTAATTCTTAAATTTGTGATTAACTTTGATCAAAATTTTTACTATTATCAAACATTATTACTTTAGCAACACTTTGTTGCCATATCAATAAAACTTTTTGGTTATCTTATGTAATTTCTGAGTCATTTATTATAATTTTTGGTCTTTTTTTATAATTTGTGAAGTCTTTTATTAATATTTTTATTAATTAACTGTTAAAATTAACTTATGTTAACAGCAAAAGTCATATTATAGCATTTTTAAATATTGAGAGAACAATTCACATAATAAATAAATTCAGGTTTATTGTGCCATTGGATTAAAAGTTTGAGAAATAATTTACTTATTTACTCAAAACATATATGAATCTTAATTATGTCCCAAAAAAAAAATTACAACCCTCTCATGACAAAAACCTATTCCCCTCTCGGGGTGGGGGGAGCTTGCATGAAGACAAAAGTTGGATAAGTATGGAAGTATCAAGACATCCAAACAAAAGTTATAACATTACTGCAGGGGTATCTTTCATGAACAAATTGAGAAAATTAATTTTAATTTTATTTTTAAAGTATTTCATTGTTTTTACATTTTTTTATTTTTATGCCTTTATAAAATATTAAAAAATCCATCAAAAATATTTTTTATTTTTATTAAAAATAAAAATAAAAATTTATTTAATTTTAATATAAAATTAATGAGATTTAAAATTTTTTTAATTATAATAAAACATGTGAAAAATAACTTATAAATAGTACAACGAGAGTAAAAGGTCGAAGAGAAAAGAATATTCCTCCGATTCCCAAACAGTACTCTAATTATTACTCTAGATTTTGATGAAAACATTAATTAGGTTTTTTGATAAGTCTGCCTTAACAAACAAGAAATGCAAAGGGGAAGATATAATTAATAACTTTCTTGGTAAGAACGCTACGTGCTAAGCGGCGCAAGCGGCCATTACTCATCGCATATTTATTACACTTAGTCCCCTCTAATTGCTTTATTTGGCGTCAAACCATTACAGTATACTGTCTCCCTTTCGTTTCATTGATTATAGTACTAAGTGCGTGAAAATATTATTTAATTATTTTAAGTAAAATTGAGAATTCGGATTTTATAAATGAGACAAAAATTTTGTTAAGAAAGTTACTCATCCAATCAAGTCTAATAACATATAAAAATTTTTGTTAAAGAAAGTTACTCATCCAATCAAGTCTAATAACATTGATATATCATAATTCTTTTAATTTACGCATATTAATAAAAATTAATTATTTACTTAAAAATATATTTTTTTTTTCATTTTGCCCCTGATCAAATTTTCAAGAAAAATATATCTAATCAAATTTTTAAGAAAAATGTATCTAAGTTATCTAATGAAGGAATCAATTACTTTTTCTATTTTGTATTGTTAGAGAAAATATCACTTTTAATTTGTATTTTTTATAAGTAAAATTATCTATTTCAATGAACATTTGTTAGATATTTTTTAAATCACCTATCATAATTTACATTAATAAGAAATAATATGTCATACAATTTTTTTTATATAACACATGGCATTTTAATTTATAAGTAAAATTATCTATTTTAATAAGCATTTATTAGATATTTTCTGAATCACCTATCTTAATTTATATTAATTAGAAACAATGTGTGATACAATTTTTTATATATATAATACAGGACGTTTTAATTCATTTTTTATTTTTAATATAATTATTATAATTAATTAATTTTTTGAATTACGTAATACAGTTTTTTTATATATAAAAACGGAGAGAGAGGATATCATTAAAATCCAGACGAAGAAAGAGAAAATAATACTCTACAAGGAAGGGACAGCATGGGCGAAGAAATAAAATAATGCATGTTTCGAAAGTACATTAATACAGTGAGTAGCTTTCCTTTGTTTCCAAGACAGAATAGGGGTAAAATTGTCCATTTGTTAAAAAAAATGGAAAAATTTTATTTAAAATCATTTGACAACACTTGATAAAAAATTTTTTTTAAACTCTCAAAATTCACTTTGAGTATTAAAATAAAATTAAAATATAAAATATAATTATCTCATTGTTTCTTATTCCTTTTATTTTTTATTGAAATTGTTTATTTCTTTATATGAAATTATTCATTGATCTATAGTAAGTTATTCATTTTTTTTTTGCATAAAATTGTTTAGTAACAAGATAACAACTTCTATAAGTCAATTAACAACTTAATATAGAGAAATGAATAATTTATTTTATTATAGTCATAACACTTGAGATAAAATTAAGATTCAGTAATGACATAAACAATCTTTGTATGTCAAATAGATAACTTCATATCAGAAAATGAATAACTTATTTTACCATAATTAAAATGCTTGAAATAAAATTAAAATTTAATAATAATACAAACAACTTTTATAAGTCAATGAATAATTTTATATAGAAGAACAAACAATTGTGGTAGAGAATTAAAGGGTGCATGGGACAATAAGGTTATTTTACTATACATTTTAATTTCACTTCAATAATCCTAGTCTACATTGAATCTTCAAAATTTAAGGGACCTTCGTTTTATTAAGCATAATCAAGTGGTTTTAAATGAAATTTTCTCTAAAAAAATTATAATAACCCTTATATTTTTAGATTTAAAAAAATCTTAATGAATATCTTTTACATAAGGATGAAGTAAATATAATAATATGGAGAAAATGATAGAAATGTCTTAAAAAATTAATTAATTTAAGTTAAGTCTTAAGTTTTAAATTTTAAAATTTACAAGTTTATTTTTTAATTTTATATCTTTATTGTGATGAATTTATAATTTTTATTTTAAATTTTAATAAAAAATAATTTTTTTATTCTTTAATTATTTAAAAATTTTAAAAATAAATTATAAATTTATTATAATAAAATTATAAAATTTAGCAATGGATTTACAAATTATGAGAGTTTGGAACTTAAAAGTTAAAACTTAATTTAAATTAATTATTTTTTTTAAAACCATTCTCTTTATTAGATATAAGATATAATTGGATTAAAAAACAAAAAGAAAGATAAAATATAAGGATAAGGCTTACGTGAGGGATTTTATAGGGATGATTTATATAAAATATAAGCCTATTTTAGACAGATAACAAGTAGACACAAGAAAAAACTTGATGGGAGAGAGTCTGACTCCTCTCACGAATCACATGTGCTTTTTTATTGGAATTTGGAACGCAATTTCCGCAAGATTGGTGACCTCGAGATATATATATATATATATATATATATGTATGTATGTATATATATATATATGTATGTATATTTTTTTATTGTAGGACGGAAAACTGGTGGCATGTGATCATAGATATTTGACTAATGTATTGTCGCATCAAAATAATGCCATATTATTTATTTTTATTTATAAATTATTTTTAATATATTTTATTAGAATTAAGAAAAACTTTTAAAGCTCATTATTAATAAATTTTTAATTTTAATTTATCCTGTTAAATATATTCTATTATTTCTCTCACAAACATTTAATATAAGATAAAAAAATAAAAAATTAATAATATGATTCCTATATAAAAACTAAAGAAATTTCTCTTGTCTTCTGAAAAAGACAAAAGGGAGAGATCATTTGCTTAGAATTGAGAGGGAGAGAAAGCCCGAAACTAAGCAAACTTTGACTACATGAAACCAAGCTTCGAAAAACTTGCGCTTATTCTTTGGCAAATCTTTGCTTTGAGCAACAATATGTGCAATCTACAACTGATTATAACAAACTCAATTGTTTCTTGAACAAGATCATGTTGTGCTCAATAACAAATTTATTTTACGTAGGGCAAATTAAAACTTAATTTAAAATTGAAATAAACTTGACAACTAGCTCTTATATTTAAAACTCGAAGTTAGCATGCTATATAAAATTTTATTGTTGACTAATAAAGATTTGTCAAGTTAGTAAAAATTTGACCTATATGTATAAGATTATAGGATTAAATTTGCTATGGATGTGAATATTTTGTTAGTGAACATTCTACAATTACTTTTGAAAAAACTCTTTAAGCCTTAAGTCATTAAATATTTAATTTGTAAATTAATTAAAAATTAAGCACCTTGCTATAATCGCTTTATGAATATTCTAGAATTAGTTCGTATAATTGGTTGAGTTTGAGCATTTTAATTCCTTTTCTTTTAACTTCTTTTCTCTCTTTTTTTTTTCCTTTTGAAAAAAATAAAGAATAACAATTAAAGACCTTATAAAAAATTTATTTCAAATCAGAATCTTATCATAAATAAATGTTCCTAAATTTAGCATTCATCCTCTTATGTTTCAGTACTGAAAATCTTTAAAAAATTTTAATTTAATATTAACCTTCTCATGATGTCTTTAATTCTCATTTCCCCTTCAAGAAAGAGTCTGGCTTTAACATAAGCCGCGGCTTTTCTATTTCAATCTCATTCTATTTATTACCTAGTGGAATTGATTCGGGCATGAAGAGTTACGTACAGTTTAATTCTCAATAATTGAAAGGTTACAACATTTTACCTATATTGAACAAGATAATGAAGAAACCAGACAATGAACAATACATGCAAGTGATCCATACCACAATACATTTTGTACAACACTGAGATCTCACTAGCTGCGTTCATATATCATTCCACGCACTCGTAATAACAAAGACGCTAAAATGTCGTCTTCATTTCACAGTTCACACTTCACATGGTGGCTTTGGAAGGAAGAGGAATCCATATAAGATATTTGGGAGGGAAGTAATGACACACCGGATATTCTCCCGGTTTGATTTCCAATTGCCTGAACAAAACATGATCAGGATTCCACTCAGACGTCGCCAGGTGACAAATCCCCAGAGCTTCCATTTGTTCTCCACCATTATTCTCTGAACCCAATCGGACCTTGAAGATCTTGCTCCTTGTGCTTATGAAGTGACAGAAGAAAATACCATAGGGGTATTGATAGGGACGCGGAAGCAGAATCGTGCTAGTTTAGGGACAGAACCCTGAAACAACAAAAACACAAGAACAAAAAGAAAGAGGCGAAATTTATGAGGGAAATAAAGAAAGGTATGAAGTAAACAATAGGATAATGATCAAGGAGAAGATCCTCTAGAGCACCTGCCTCTAGGAACCTCAACCTTCGAAGACACCACAAGAGTTGATCACGCTCTTGATCACGTCGGTTTCTCACACGGGATACCACCACAAAGCACTAAGGCTCACAAGAGTTATAAACTCTAAAATGAATAATTTCATTCAACTTCTGTGTTGTTTACAATAGGGAGCATGCCTAATTTATATAGGCTCATAGAAAAATATTTCCTAAAATTAAAACCCTAATTTCCTAATACTAAAAGGAGAAATAATGATAAAATATTCAGCCACATAATTTAGGAGATGTGATTCTAAAATTATGGGATTACAAAATTTAGAAATTAATATTATAATTAATTCTAACCTTTGACTAGACTCAAAATAGAAAATCAAATCAAAGGACCATTAAAATAGGAAATAATTTAGGAGACAATCAAGGGATGATAAAGGATTTGAAATCACGCCACCCTTGACTTCTTTACTAGGGTTTCATGCCTCCTTGCATGCAAGAGGCTCAACTTGTAGTCTTCCTTGCATTGGGCTAAGGTCTGCATCTCTTGGGCTTGACTCTTCATGAGTTTGGATCTTAAATACATTATACACGTATAGATGCTTTCCTTTGAACTTGAGGGGAGTGCCCCAATGCTCTCCAAGCTCTTGAACTTCTTGCACAAGATTGAACAAGGCTTGCTTCATAGCTTTGGTTCGGGCTCTTGTTATTGGACCTCCAATATGTTGCAATGGGTCTTTAGGTACGTTGGATTGAAAGTATTGGGCTCCTTCTATATCACCATGCTCATGATTACCATCCTCAGGCTTCGTTGCCATTAATGCTATGTCACCCGTGCCATGGGGTCCATCAGGTATGGCGATGGATGGCAAGCCACCCATTTAGGAGCACACATATCTGCAGAGATTTACATCACAGCGAAGTTCTGCAATGGGACACTTGAGGCTGCAGGCAACGTGGTTGTTAAATATCCAAACGAGAGCTAGGACCGATAATGGAGCGAACAAAGTCAATCATGGACTCTGAGGAAGAAACAGAGGCTGGTTTCTCCATTTAAAGGTTGAAGCTCACACTGTTCAAGTGTGCTTCTCATGGGTTGACCCTTGAGGGAACCTTGAAGGACTGAGAAAAGCTGAAGGACGCTTGGAAGTTTTGATGCTGAGAAAGGAATGGAATCGGATTGTTTTCTTGTGAGGAAGTGTGGAAACTCTTCAATAGGGAATTGGAGGGTCATCTTGTTCCCTACGTACATATCATCCAAAGTGAAAAAAATTCTGTTTTGAATGCCTCTGTGCGGTCCACTTTGTAATCACCATGTGCATTTAGATAATTAGGTTGATTCCCTCTTTTGGCATAAGCATATCGAACTATGTAACGTTGATTCACGTTTTTGGCATCACCATATCTAGTTATAGACAGTTGATTTCGCTTTTTGGCATAAGCATATCGAACTATGTAAAGCTGATTCTTAGTGCAAGAGTCATCTTGTTTCCATGAACACGGATAAGAAATATTGAGTTATATATTTTGTCTTGGTGCAAAGTTGATTCTTGCAATGCTTCCATGAACATGCTACAAAGAGGTTCAGTTAAGAAATAAGATGGAATCTAAAAAATTATGGACACAGAGCATGTCGACGTAATAGATCATGCCATATATATTGAGATATATAAATATATAGCTGGACGTTAGATAAGTCATGTATCATACAAAATTTAAGATGTTAGGCAACTGCTGCAGTTGGATTAAGTGAAAAGGTTTGATATCTTTTAAGTAAAGTTTTAAGTTTGAGTTTTTATAGATGTAAAAGATCAAACTGAACAATTCAATTTGTTTGCATATAATTCATCAATGCCTAAATCTCAATTATTCAGCAATACTTGTGTGTATATAACTATATATATATATATATATATATGCATACACGCACACATACCCACACAAACATACCCCAAATGTATGTTTGCACACAGTTTTTGTTTTTTAAAAAATTATTTCTACTTGGTCGTGTGTGCACACATCTAAACAAAGAGTTGCATATCAGAAAGAGAAGAAGAGAAAACAGAGAATGAAGTGAAAGTGTCTTGGCATTTGGAGGAGAAGCCATCTTTCTATATATATTGAAGGAAAAGCTCGGTGTGGATTTGGATCCCATGACTATAGTAACTAAAGTCATTGAGTGACTTTACTCATGTAGCAAAATCTAGGCTCTTTATTAAATCAATGGTTTGGATAATCTTGTTGCAATTAAAATTAGGAAACAATCAATCCAAATCCATTCAAATCTCCTAAATAATATCATGGAATAAATCTCTACCCTATCTCCTGGCTAAAATTGATAACTTTCTTAAACAGTGCTATGTTGTTCTTCTTCTCCAATTAATGCTCTTTGATCTTAGCACCGAATAGGAAGGGAATTAGGCAGGTGATCGCAGCAAAAAAGAAGAAGAAGAGGTTTGGATTAAGTGTGATTGATTTTAGTTATAACAAGATCACCCAAATCATTAATGTAATAGAAACTCTGGATTTTACTGCATATCTAAAGTCACTCCATAACTGTAGTAATTAACTACAATCATGGAATCTAGATCCCTTGAGGTGTACATGCCAAGTTTGAAACAAAACCAAGGCCTGTTATAAATGCTCAAGAGCCTTCGTTCATTGTGTTTGTGTGCCTTTTCTTTTCTTTCTGTCTTTCTTGAATTTTGCCTGGATTATAAAGTCACAAGGAATTACTTTTTTATATGATATGTGACTATGATTTTAAAATGAGATTGTGATTTATTTTTATTTTTCATATCACATAAATGTTTTATATTTGTGTGCATTTAGTGGATTGTAAATAAATTATTTAAATACAGTTTTTAAAGCCACTAAGTTGTCCCTCTATATGAGTAAACATTGGCCACTATATATTGATGGTAAGCTGGCAGTCATTCTGTTATTTTTAATTGAATTGCATTTTTAATAAGCAAGCTAATTGTATCATCTTTTTATAATTATTCTTATTTAATAAGGTATCTCACTTAAATATAAATAATTGATTAATTTATTTATTAATATTAATAATGTTTAAAAAATTGTTAATTATATATTAAAAACTAAATACTTTATATTTTTTAAGAGATGGAATAACTAAGGCCAATGGAAGGGCTCAGTTTAAATCTTGTGAATAAAAAAAGTTATATTACAAAAGCTACTTCTATTTGAATGTGATAACAGTCAACTTTAATTCGATAATGCTATATATATATATATATATATATATATATTTGGCCATCATTTAATAATACTCCCTCCATTTAAATTATAAAACACTTTTAAATAAAATTTTAAATATTAATAAATCTTCTTAAATGCACTTGATTATATTTTTTTAAAATAAAAATATAAAAATTAAAAATATCCTCCATTTAACAACCTTAAATCTACACTTAATTAATATTAAATAGAGAGAGATAAATGATAATATTAAAATAAAATTATTTAATAAAAATTATAATTTTTTTAAAGTGTCATATATTTTAGAACGGCAAATCACTCTCCAAAAATGTATAAGTATTTATTTAAACAATGAATAAATATTTTCTTCCGCATAAGTAAGATCCGGCGAGGAGAAACACTTATTGAGAGAATTTTTTATATCAATTTTCAATTATGAAGTTCATATAATTAAAGAGAGATAAATACATAATTATAAGAGAAAATTATAAACTAAACTATACATATGACCTTGTTATTTATACATATCATTTTCAATATCATTTTATAGCTAAAGACTTAGCTCAACTGTAATATTTTTATTGGTGTGGTGTTGAATGTTTGATCTCTGGCAATTTTGTTTGTATATATGCTCAGAAACCACCTTAATTAATATTTTGTCATTTTCTTATCTGCCAAACTTTTCCTTGTGGACAACTATTAATATGGATCTCTGTCTTTTTCTTTCCCCAACTAGTATGGATATCGATCTATCTAATTATATAATAAAAAACAAAATAAAAACCTTGGATAAAATCACAACGATCTGGCTTGTCTAGGTATGGAAACGAATAAAAAAAAGAAATAAAGAGGTAATAATGCAGCTTATTAAATTAGCGTAACCAGCCAATGTCAACTAGGGACTTTTGAAGTTTTCCTTACATTTACACGGAAGATTAGTGATTGATTATTACTCCACCTCTTATGAAATACTCCCTCCCTAGCTAAATAAAACACCTAATTGTCAAAATCATGGAGATTAGGGAAGTTATTAATTATAGAATAAATGAGTAAATTATCATCTAAACTTTAGGTTCAATAGTACTATAAACTATGAATTCATTTATTATATAAATTGTTCTCTCAATTTTTAAAAATGATAAAATTTGGCTCTTACTGTTAATAAAAGTTAATTTAATAATTACTTAACCAAAAATTGATAGAGAAGGATCTCACAAATTACAAAACATGACCAACATTTTTTTTGGTCATTTTTTGTAATTTTTATGTCCATTATTGTAATTTTTAGTTATTTTCTTTAATTTTTGAGGTCATTATTTGTTATTTCTAGTTAATTAATGGTTAAAATTAACTTTTGTTAATGGCAAGAGTCATATTGCACATTTTTCAAAAATTAAGAAAATAATTTACATGATAAACAAATTTAGGATTTATGGTGCTATTTAACTTAAAGTTCAAGAGATAATTTGCTTATTTACCCTTAATTATATTTGTATCTAAATTTTTTTCTTCTTTTAATGAAAATTTATATCTTTTTATCTAAAAGGCTCCTAGTAGTATATTAAAATGTGGAACACTTAGATACCTATTCTTATGCATTTAATATATTTTTGCCCAATCAGGCAGAAAAAAGTTATTTTTAAAATCAGTAAAAAAAACAGATCAAGTTATTTTAAAATATTAATAATTGAGAGTTTTTTTATAAAATAAATAATATATAAAAAATTGACATATTTTAATTTGATTAGAAATAAGTATTTTGAGTATATATTTTTTTCTCATATTAAAATTACTTTACTATATGTGTTTCATTAACACGCTCCCATTCCCATACATATAAAGTCAAATTAAGCAGGAAAAAATTGAAATTTTAATGCTTACTAACTATTTTTCTTCATAGGTGTGCGTAACGTAAAAAATGTCTTATATTTGAAAAACATAATATAGCACTAAAATTTGAATAAACCTAAACTATATTACATGTGGTTGATGTAGATACAAGTCAGCCACTTCTTTATAAATTTGGTCATAAATGCATATGGCTAGCGAAGATTATATACTTGCCAGTGCAAGTTATTATGGATTAGCAAATCAATTAACAAAGTCAATAATCTGTCATCAGCTTGATCATATCAAAGCATTGATGAGATATACAATAGGCTTTCCTTTCAAATATGATATACTTCGTGAAAATAAATAAATTGGAAGGTGTTTCAAATCCTGACGTAACCGAAAAATGTGAACGCGCAAGTTATGATTTTCAACCCTAAAACAGTTTCGAAAGAGATGTAAGTGTAACATTGATTTGGAGATTTTAGTCATTCAAGCAGGATCTGTTTCCCCCCATTTTCAAATTTTTTTTCAGCTTAATTTTTTAATTTGCAGAATGAAGCGAGCTTCATTACCTATATATATACTGTTTGGTAAGTAGAAAAATATTTTCTAAAAAAAGAAAATGCTCATATTTTATTTTTTAGATAATTTTTTATAAAAAATAATTTTTCATTTATCAATCATGCTTAAGCTGATGTACATCGAAATTCACATCTTATAGGAAGATCAAAAATCAAAATCACGGCGTGTCACTTTTTTAATTGTTTGACTGGGTAAGGGCATTGAAGAAAAAGCAAACAGGAAAATATTTTTTTAACAACTGATGAAGTATGCTCCCAACGCCCATCGTGTTAGGGGTATTTTCATCCTTATGAATTCTACTTTATAAGTATTGGCCCTTTTTTATCGATTCATAAACTCAAGGTCCTTCAGTGTTTTTTTTTTTTTTGTATAATAGTATTTCACTATTTCTGCCTCATCCTCCCAAAATAAAAGTCAAAATATAGGTTTGCTAAAAAAGAAAAGAGTCAAAATATGGGGTTTATTGGCATAGTCAGCACATGGGCTTTTACCTAATGCAAGTCGTATTCAATATAATTAATTATTTCTTAATTTATTGATGACAGAGTTTACAAATAATTAATTATATTGAGTAAAATTTTAAACTATTTCTCCCAAAACAATATCTTGTTTGAGGCTAGACCCTGTTGGGCTTCTTTTGTTGGATGCTACACTCCTTATAGATAATCATTTTACCATATAAACTTCTTGTTTTTATCTAAAAGATTAGTGTGCTACTATGTCCAAAAGATTCTTTTCAACAAAAGAATACTTGTTGATAACACCAAAAAAAAAAAAAAAGACGTCACTTATAAAAAAACAGTGAGGGACAATCTTTTATTAGAAATAAAATTGAATTGAGATTTTATTTTTAGTAAAATAACTTGCATTTGCATCAGCGTTTTCTCATTACATTTATTTGTACACACAAACTAAAAGGTTAAATCATGTGTATGTAATTTTCTTATTTCACTTTTTGATTTGGATGGAAGAAAAAGTGAAAAGAAAATAGGAAGAAGAGAAAATTAAGAGTAAATTTTCAAAAAAAAAAATAGTAATTTTTTTAATCTATTTCTAGGAAAAATTTCCCCCTTCCTATTTTTCTTTTCATCCAAACCAAATATAAATGTCTGTGTGTTCAATCGAAAGCTCTTGGAAAATTGGTGTAAGTCGTTGCTGGAAACTATGGAAACCTTCAATGCTGACAGTATTTTAGCACAAGTTAGGGCCATAGTTGATCATACAATCAGATCTTACAATATTTTCAGAGTTCTGATGTGAATATTCCCTTCTCTGTACCGTTTTTTTTTTTTTAATGAAATCCATTAACTCCATAAAAAAAAAAGGCAAGGTAACAAGATCTAAACCATGCTAATTTCGCAACAAGAGGTGAAAACGACTTCATTCAAGAGAAGCTTCAACATCATAACGTAGAAACAGGACAGCAAAGGAAACTGAGATCTAAACTAAATTGTACAACGCTGAGACCACAGCCTTGTCCATTTATTACCCGACTCACATAGCAAAGACACCAGACACCCACATAGTCACTTCACATAGTGGCTTTGGTAGGAATTGGAACCCACATGAGATGCTTCACTGGGAAGAAGTGACATACTGGAGCTTCTCCTGGCTTGATTCCCAGTTGCTCAAATAAAATATGATCAGGACTCCACTCAGATGTGTCCAAGTGGCAAATTCCCAGAGCTTCCATTTGATCTCCATTCTCAGAAGCCAATCGAACCTTGAAGATCCTAGTGCCTGAGCTAATGAAGTGACAGTAGAAAACAGCATAAGGGTAAGGCAATGGATGGCAGGCCACCCATTTAGGAGCATAAATATCTGCAGAGATTTCCAGAACAGTGAGGTTCTGTAAAGGGACGCTTGATGTTGCAGGCAAGGTGGTTGTGAGAATGTCTAACTGAGAATCAGAACCGATAATGGAGCTAACAAAGTCAACCATGGACTCCAAGGAAGAAACACAGACCTTGGTTTCTGCTGTCAAGGGCTGAAGCTCGCATTGTTCAAGTGTGCCTCCCATGGCTTGAGCCTCAGGTGAATCTTGAGGGACTGAGAAAAGCTGAAGGACACTTGGAAGTTGTGATGTTGAGAAAGGAACGGAGTCAGCTGTTTTCCTCGTAAGAAAGTGAGGAAACTCTTCAATAGGGAATTGAAGGGTCATCTTATTCCCTGCGTAAAGATCATCCAAAGTGAAAAAGCCTGTCTTGAATGCCTCTGTGTGATCCAATTTTGTGGTGGCTGCATCAGGGTTGTTCTCTGATTCTTCCTCTCCATAGGTAGCTGAGTAAGACTCTTTAGGATTCTTTCCTTCTGAATATTTTTTGCCATCCCTATACGCAGTCATATAAGGCTCATTCACCCTCTTGTGGTTAATATATCCTGTTATATATGGCTTATTCACTCTTTCTCTATCACCATATGCAATTATATAAGGCTGATCCACCTTTTTGTCCTTAATATATCCAGTTATATAAGGCTGATTCTCCCTTTTGGTGTCACCATAAGCTGTTAGATAAGAGTCACTTTGATCTCTCTTATCCTTTTGGGAGAGATCAATAATATAGTTAGTAAGGTAATCCTGATTCACCTTTTTGTGATTAATATAATTTGTTATATATGGTTGACTCATTCTTTTGCCATCACCATACGCAGATATATAAGGCTGATTTACCTTTTTGTGATTAATATATGCAGTTATATAAGGTTGCGTCTCCTTTTTGGCATCACCGTGGAAAGTTTTATAATTGTAAGAGTCATCTTTTTTGGGAACTGATGAGGCTTCAGCATGTTTTGGAAGCTCTTCTACATTCATCTCTCCTGCACTGCTTGCATGCACGTGCTGCAAAAAGCAGTTCAATAAAAAATTAAGGCAATTTAATTAACAAATATAAACTCATAACATATATAATATAATAAGTCAACCAATGTTCAGATATATAATAATCCATGCAATGTTTCACTTCATTTACTAAAATATGAGATGAGTCGCGTTACTCATGATTTATAAGCAGTTTTATTTTTTAAAAAAATATATTAAGTGTGGATTTTATTATCACTACTCTATTTATAATTATATGATGTTACGAGAGTGTAGAACAACCACCTGTATAAAGATATTATAATTTATTTCAAAATTTCAAAACTCAAATTTATGAATATTTTTTAATTATATATTAATTATTAAATTTAATTTTATTAGACGTGAGACTTCTCACATTTGGACAATTAACAATGTCTCTTTCGGTTATTAAGTCTACAAGTTTTGATATGACATGCGCTCACAAAGCATAATCAACAACGGAACAAAGTGAAAATTAAACTACATAAAAATAAAACCGTAGCACTAGTATTAAGCCAATTGGAAAACTTGTGAATGCATATGCAAAGCAAGAATATGCTTTAAAAGGTTGGGTGTGTGCGGGGAGCATATATATATATATATATATATATTAGATAGAGAGAGAGAGAGAGAGAGAGAGAGAGAGAGTTACATACCAAAAAGAGGAGAAGGAGAGAAAAGAGAGAGCACAGTGGAAGTGTTTTGGTATTTAGAGACGGCGCCATCTTCCTGCAGTCAAGGAAAAGCTCTATGAGAGGTGTGTGTCAAGTTCGAGCCAAACTTCGGCTTTTTATAAGCAGCCTCCTTCATATTATTTTATTTATTTATTGCATGTGCTCACTCTTTTTTTGTTGTTGTTGTTGTTGTTGTTGAGAAACAAACAGGAATCGCTTCTCTTCACAATTAGATGATTTATTGCATAGTTGACTATTGATTAAATTTGATATTTTTTTAATAATTTAAATTAGATTTAAGATATATTTTTATTTTTAAAATATTTGTAAAGAAACACCAAATACTTTAAAATATCAAGTGGAGTAATGTTGCTCTTAAAATTTTAAAAACATAGCAAAATAGCCCTCACCAGTAAGAGCTTCTAATTTTCGTTAAACTATATCGGTTCAAGCATCTTCACCACTTGCTTCATGCTTGGCCTCACCCTCGGCCTCTCTTGTATGCACCACAGTGCCACGAACACCATCCTCTTCACTTCTCTCTCTTCCACACCACTTTCAATCAACATCTGATCCACAACCTCCATTGATTTTCCTTCTCTCACTTTCTCATTCACAATCGTTGGAAAGCAATCCCACTTCTTCTTTGTCTTGTCCCTTGGATCTTGGATTAAGCACACATTTCTTCTTCCTCCTATTATCTTTATTAGTACCATTCCGCAACTGTATGTCAGTTTTCTCTGAAGCTCCATGTTCTAAGAGCCATTCTAGAGCTAAATACCCTCTCGTTCCTCTTACTGTTGTCATCACTTTGCTCTTATCCTTCCCCATTAGCTTTCAAGAGACCAAAATCTGAGACCGTTGCTTTGAAATTCCGTCTAGCAAAATGTTCTCTGGTTTTAATTACATCCAGTTGTAGGATCCTCTACCTACAATTGTGGTGAAGGTAAAGAGAGACTTTTGGCTACATCGATGGCTCCTTTGCATCTCAAGCTCCACGATAAAACCCTGCAGTGAGATCTTTGATTTTTGGGGAATATCAAGGAATCCAGAAATCCATTTGGGATGAACTCATAAACCAAGTACCCAGGGCTGTGGTGGAGTTGGGCTAAACGCCTTTAACGTGCCCTCTTATAATAAAAACCTCCTTTAATAAAAATGTCTCAATGTTCTAATTTTATTTTTCATGTTTTAGATTATTAATTTTTATATAAAATAAGAAACATTTAAATATTTTAATATTTTAAATTTTTATTATTTTAATATTTAAATGTCTCTTATGTAAGAGTTAATTATTTAAAAAAATAAAAAATAAAATTAAGATATTAAAATATTATAAAGATCATTACAAAAGAGCACATAAGAGGTTCCTACGAAATTACGGTACCTAACCAGGCGCACGGGGTTGACGTGCTGGGTGCTGGCTATGGCGGCGACTTCTAATTTGAACTCCTTCTCGCCTCGTTCTTCACCATTGATTCGATTGACAGCCACCGTGACGTTGTTGTTTAAAATACCTTTGAAGACTGAAGCTAAGGCTCCTTGGCTGACGAGTAACTGGAATCCGTCGGTGGCGTCTTCGAGCTCTTGGAATTAGGACTTGGTCGGAACGCCGATGACTTTTCCCAAGAAGTTGTTTCCTATTCGGAACTCTCTACCTTTAGATTTCTATCGGCATTCGATCAATCTTCTTTTGCAGTTGTATCGCAATCGGATTAGAACACAAGCGAAGACAGCGATGATTAACGCAACATTGGCTCCCACAAGGAAGTAGAGGACACGTATGAAAGATTGTGGGGGCCACTATTATCATTTAATGGATGTCAGAGGCTCTTGGCAGTGAGGGTTATTTTGCTCCGTTTTTTAAAACTTTAAGAGAAATATTACTTCACTTAATGTTTAGAATATTAGATGTTTTTATGCAAATATTTAAAAAAAATGTACATCAATCCTTTAAATTAATACGTATAATTAAAATTTGATTTGGTTAATTTAAAGTTATAATGGAAATTCATTGAAGGGAGATTGGATTAACAAGAGCCATAGTTTTTTTTTTGGTCAAAAAATATTCATTGTTTTTAAATTGCTGTCATTAGCGACCACCAGTATAAAAAAATTCACATTTGGGCCCTATTTGAGCATACTTTTGGTAATACATACAAATCAAGTAAAAAGTCAATGATTTGTGATACGATCAAGTAATGTAATGAGAAGATAATTCATTTCAAGAACTAACTACCTCAGCAAAACTAAAATAAATTGGAAGTCATTGTTTTGCAAATTTTAAGGAACCGAAAAAATGTGAACGAGCAAGTTGGATTTTCATCATTAAAACAGTTTGAAGGGGATGTACGCAAGGTGTAATATTGACTGGGAGACTTTCACTATTATTTAAGCAGCCTGTGCATTTTTAATCTGCAATTGATCTTGGAGCATCAAAATCAATTAGGCCTTTTTTTTTGGAAATTTTTAAATTTAATTTAGGATTAAATAGTAATTTGACTCATAAATTATAGGTACAGAAACATTTGAAACCTTAAATTTAATTTTTGTACAATATTTTTTCTTAATTTTTGAAAATAATATAGTGTAGCCTATATGATTAATAAAAATTAATTTTGATTGTTTGTTAATAAAATAAATGACAAAAAACCCTCAAAAATTACAAAAGGACCATGTGAACATTTTATTAGTTTTTTTTATAATTTTGGGTCATTTTTTTATCATTTTTTATAATTAACAGTCAAAGTTAACATAATAGTAAGAATTATATTGTATCATTTTTAAAAGTTGTAAGACAACATTACATAAAAAATGAGTTTTGGTCCCATAAGCCCTTCACCTATAATTTAGGACCCAAATTTAATATTCATTCACACCTCAATATATATATATATATATATATATGTATGTATATATAAATAAATAAATTCTAAGTGTATAAAAGCTAAACACAAGAAATTTTGCAATTCAAAAATAAAATTTTTTGAAGAAATGAAGTAATTTGTTATGTAAGCAACAGAAATATTTTAAAGTAAGGTTTAAAATTAAATAAATAACACGTTCTCTTTCGATCGTCTTTATAAATTATTTTTACCAACATCATTAATATCAATATAAAAAAAGTATAAGGAATAAAAGTATGTAAAATTTTAAATATGTCCCTATAATAAATTTAAAAAGTGATATTATGTTATTCTTTTCTTTTTTATAAAAGATAATTTTAAAAATATTTTTTAAATATAACTTAAAAGTCACATTATAATTTATAAATAAAATTAAATAAATTTTTTAAAAAGATAATTTATAAATGGAATTGAAGAGAGTATATTATTTTGATAGTCATGTGCTTACAGAAGCATGTGATGACATCAGAATATTTCGTGTAGTTTTATTTTTAAACCGTAAAATTGTGTTTTATTTTTAATATGAAACCAGGTAAGTTTCTCGGTAAGGACGCTACCCGACACGAGGTGCAAGCTGAATTACTTGTTATACACTCCTCCTCAATTTTATAAATTATTTGATATTTCTATCAATTTTACCAGTATTAATATATAAAAAATAAACAAACGTAAAATTTTACATGGATCCTTGTATAATAAATTTAAAAAATAATATTATATTATTTTTTTATAAAAAGTAATTTTATAAATAATTTTTAAATATTATATAAAAAGTTGTACCGTAATTTATAAATGAGACCAAATAAATCTTTCAGAACATGACTTATAAATGAGATCGGATGAAATATTTGGGTAAATGAGCAAATTATTTTTTAAATTTTAGATTCAGTACATCATAAATTTTGAACTTATTTATTATGAAAAGTGTTCTATTAATTTTTAAAAATGATACAATCTGACTCCTGCTATCAATACAAGTTAACTTAACAGTTAATTGATTAAAAAATAATAAAAAAAGTTCCAAAAATTACATAAAAGGACAAATTTTTTGGATCATGAAATTTTTGGGTTATTTATTATAATTTTTTAATTTTTTTTACAATTTTTAAAATCATTTTCAGTCATTTTATGATCAAAGTTAACTTTTGTTAATGATAGAAACTAAGTTGCATCATTTTTAAAAGTTGAGAAAATAATTTACACAATAAATAAGTGTAGAATCTACAGTATTACAAGACCTAAAATTTAAAGAATAATTTACTCATTTAACATATATATTTTATATAAATGAGATAAATAGCATATTTACCTCTAAATATCTTATATGGAGAAATTAATATCGTATAGAAAATGCATTAAAGCAATGTCGCTCATCAAGCAGTCAAACTCATTGTAATACCACCCTTGATCTTCAGCTAGTAAAAATTTACGTAAACAGTTAATTCCAGTGAATTACTTTGATTGGACTGACACAGTGACACTTGGCATGCCTACCCGTGAAATTATCTTTGGGCTAACGAACATTTTATCTTCAAAATTATTTGTTTTTACACCTTAAAAGTTCAATAACGCAAACCAATTGATATCCTAATTCCTACATATTTTTTTAACCAAAATGTATGATATGACATCATATTTAGGATATCATATGAATTGCCATTTCAACTAAACATTCATTGATTTTTTTAAAAAAGTCTCCCAACCCGCGCAAAATATCGTTGTGTGGGCAAAACACCAGCCATTGTGGGGATTAAATTACATTACACGATAAAAATTTTAATTGGGCCTGACATTATTTAACTTCACACGAGACATTGTGGGCAGATTTTTTTTTTTTGATAAATGAGAAGTTGGACAATGTACTACTAACCAAATAGATGAAATTGGGCCTCCTTTGGTAAAGACCTCATCGACACTTTTCTCTGGTTCATTTGAGCAGCCCTCTCTTTTGAAAAAAAAAAAAAGACATATAAGAAATTCTGCTTTGCTTACATCAACTTCCTGATTTAGGCTCATGTTTTCTTTTTTTTAAATATGAAAGGGTCCATTAATCCAACAAGGATACAAGAGTGATTCAATTTACATCACAAGACTTAATCTTTTCATCAACCATTACCTCTTGCCAAAAGGCTGGTGGTTGAGGGGGGAAAAAATAAGACCTTTTTACAAAATCCTAAAGCTTTATGAGTTAGATAATGAACACGAAATTTTGCCTCTTTATGCATAAAATTTAAAGACACAACTCTAAAATGATTCAAGCAGCCTCTGGCCTGCTCAATAATGTTTCTAAAAGGACATTGACATATATCACACCAAGCGAGCAGATTAATTGTTTCAGCATAGTCAGTAGAAGACTTGAATCCTTTTTAAATTCAAGTAGCAGCACAATTTAAAACCTTGAATTATAGCAAGGATCTCAGTAATGATAGGAGGATAATGCCCAACATTAGAGAAAAAACCAGCAATCCAATAAGCATTCCCATTCTGGATCACACCTCCACATTTGGAGATACCCACAGAGGTCATTACCTTCAGGCCTACAGTACACCACTGATAGAGAGATCCCCTTAAAGTGTTGGCCAAAGTAATAGAATCTTTCAGTAGGCACCAATTAGTCTTGGCTTTGTGAAAAATTGCTTCTTTCGAACAAGCATCTACATCACTAAATAAAGTTTTACATCTATTGCACCAGAAATCCCAACAAATGTAGCGGAAAAAGAAACATCACATGATATCTGCTTGGTGAATTCTCGCCCCGCTTGTTTAGGCTCATGTTTAAGAAACTAGTTTGCAAAATGTGATGTATGAACGAATCAAATCTTTTTTTAAAAAATATATTTTAATTTTTTGATATTCTTTCATTTAATTCTTTTATTAATCTCTTAGGTTGGTGTGACATAAATTCCATCAGATTTAATTGTCATTTTAATGGTAGGGGTATTTGATTTAAACTTTTAAATATGATGGATGTTATATGCAATATATTCACCTTAAATTAGGGTTTATGTATATATATGCGCGCGCATTTTGGCTTTTTATTTTCTCTCTCATATTTATTGTTTTCTTCACACTATTCCTATAGTGAGATGCACTATAAGCTATGTTGATAATGCTTCAAAGTAAATGATTAAAAGGAGGGGTATTTTTTTTTTGAAAAAAAAGCACATAATTTTTACAAATAAATAATTAATTTATACAATGTTACTCTTATCTTTAGAATTCCACAAGAAGTATTTGTTATGCACGGTTAAATTGGGCAACTAACTTAACACGTAAAATGATTTGTTTAAGTCGCATATTAAAGGGGTTAGATTTGTACTTCAACCATACTAAAAAAAGTTTGAAAATGACGAAGCATCAACGAAAATAATGAAATTATTGGATTAATTAGACAAGCTAAGTCAGTTGACCGCACTGATATCAATCCATTTTACCAGGTCAAACACCCTCATGATTATTTGAGAAGGGGAAAGCATGAAGACCGATCAAAGGGGAAAAAAACTGTAGAATATGCAGTATTCGTCATCACTATATATAACACCTTTATTAAAGCTTAATTGCATGTGGATGTTAATCAAAGGTGTGGAATCAAATAACACTTAAAGATGTTTGAAACCAAGTAAAGTGACCTACACAATAATGTTCTCTGCTGGTCATCACCCATTTACTTGTGCTGCTATATTCATCATCATATAAAGGGTCACGTCTCTACACACAAGTCAACGATACACACACACACACACACACACACACACAGTAGGTTGTCATTTGTCATTATTCTCAGTCATCGGTATTCCTAAAGCCATTTGAGACCAAGTAAAGTGACCCTGACAGGTATGCCTCACCCATTTTGTTCTTCATTTACACACACACACACACACACACACACACACACACACACACACACACACACACACACACACTCACACTCAACATGACACTCATAATTTTTTTTAATAAAAAATTCAGTAAATTATTAAGTATGCTGAAAACAGATACACAACACGCACGGGTACACGTCCACATCTTGAGGTATCGTCAAAAGAGTTCTTTGCTCTTTATTGCTATGAGTGAGTACCATACAATTTCACATGATCGATAAGATATGCTTGACTTTTTAATTTGTGGGTATGAAGTCTGAGTGTGGACTTGCTATGTGCAGAAGCGAAAAATTCCCATATTAAATAGAATTGAGTTTAATAATGTATATATATATATATATATATATATAAGTAAAAAGATTCATAAATACATTTCCTTAATTTTTTTAAAAATAGTGTCAACCACTTTTATCTCAAGACCCAATTTGGATTTTCATCCCTTTTTAGTCTATTATCCCTTTTTTAATTTGCATATCCAATTAAGAGGACTTTAATAAGAGTCGATACTAATTTGGTTTGAGCTGGTATGAGAATCTTTTGTATGAAAGTTCTATCATTAATGTTGCTATATTTTAATTTAAAGTAGCTCAAACTTAAATCTCTATTTAAGGTGATATGTATAAACTACCTTACTAGTTGAATCAAGTATGTGATGAGTATTATCCTTTTTTTTTATTTGAAAAAAAGCCTTTTGGGTTCCCCCCAAGTAGGCCCTTTTTTCAGAGTGAGTGACAATGTGCGTGCGTGCGTGTGTTGCATAAACGTATGGACTATATGTATCTCGTATTGCTTTGAAACCTTTAATTTAGATAGTGATAATACCATTACGAATTATGAACCCATTTTGGTGTTGAACCCAACTATTTATGGCATAATACCAACCCAACAAAAGGCTGATTCCTTCATGAGTTATATATCCATGGAGGAGGAAGTGGAGGTAGCTAAGCTTTCTTTTTCTCTATTTCGTCCATTACTTAATAGTTCAATGTTGAATTAATGTGCAGAACCTAAATGTGATAGCCAATGGCTTCCCTCAAAAGTTGACCTGTTTTCTCTCTTTAATGGGTGAATACTGTTTCATTGCACTCACACCGCAACTTAACTCACTAATTGACTTCCAATTTGATTTGTAGGTTTATTTTTAATTGTCATATTTTCAATTTTCATTACTGTTATTAGAGATTAAATGGATTACAGGTTTTCTTCTATACCATGATCTAGAAAACACATAAAGGTGTATTTTGTGTGTTTGTGTCTGTGTATAATATATTTACATTAAAAGATAAAAAACTGCATGGGTAAAAGTAATAAAAGTAAATCCTACCAAAAACCTTCCGGCACTCAAATGTCATCACACTTAAAAAAAAAAAATAGCGAATTGGCAACTACATGACATGCATGAAACAAAGCATATGCGCTACTAGATGCTGAATATAGTAGATTTCTTTAAAAGCATATATCATGATGGTCCGTCATAGTCACATTTTCAATTGACTTTAAAGAAAAAGAAGTGGCAATTGATCGTTTTGGAGAACTTTTAATGTGTGATTAACTCTGTCATTGTCATAACTTTATCTCATATGCTGTTTGATAGTTGATACATGCATGAATCCGCAATAATCTCAATGCTTCCACTTCATTCTTTCTTTGGACTTCAAATCTACAGCCTTACTCCAAAAAAAAAAAAGCAATCCAAGTACCAACGTTTTTTTAACATGAGAAGGATTTGAAATATAAGATCTTGTTTGGTTAATAGAGAGGAATGGAATAGATTGAAAAAATAAAAGTAAAATTGAGATGATTAAAAGAAATGGAGAACTACATTCAAAAGGGAAAGGGGTAATTTAGTTTATAGAGTTAAAAATCATGATTCATAAAATTTTTGAAGGATGTGATGATTCTCACATTTGTAGTATATATTAATAAAATTTATTATGCTTACTATGGGGGAATGGTAATTTAGTTCATTTTTATATTAATTTTTTTAATTAATTCCATTTCATTCTTTTTTTAGTAAGCAAAAGGGACCTAAATCTATTATTTCTTCCTTATCTTTATTTGAGTTAACCCATGACTGTATCTTTCTTTTCTTTTTCCTTTTTGGTTTGTCAACTGGGGTTGGTTTTGGTGTTGTGCTCATCGCTACGATGAAAATCTGAAGTATTTTAATGTATGTTGAACGGTCCAAATTTTAAGTTTTAAATCTATAATTAATTTTTAATTAATATAATTTCATTTTTATTGAAAAATGAAAATTAAGAATTTATCTTTATTTGAATTTTGTATCCACTACAATATTTTTTAAAAAATTAAATTTGGATGATCCAAATTTTGGTGATGAATCTGGATGGCCCAGGTTTTGGTATTTATCACCACTGAACACTGATCGATGAGCACGGAAGCCAATTTGGTCAAATTGAAGCTCCTCTTACGCTTCTAAATATAATTGCGCAAACGTTAGTTTTACTTTTATATGTCAGGATATATTATTATACAGTAAGTCTTTAGATTTCATGCATTTTTTTTATCTATGCATAAATATATATGTGAGGATATATGCATAAAATTAAGTTTACAATAATCATTATTACTTCGTGACCAGAACTTGTATGGACAATTGGGCAATGCAGGATAAGAGACTGAAGATAAACCTTACTGTTCATGGGGGCCAATAATAAAAGGTTTACACCTTGTGCCAAAGGATACAGTCAAATCTGTTTTAATTACAGAAATAGATTGTTGTCTTTTCTACAGCAAATCTTCCTCCACTTCAATCGAATGAAGATTCAATTGTTAAAAAAAAAATTAAATAATTTGATTATAATTGCTAGCAGGTGTTTTTATATTCAATCTTTATGATATTGAATTTGAAGCGTAACAAAATTTATCATATTTCATATCAAAACTGGATGCATGATATTAATCATCAATCATCAATATCATCAACTTTAACTACTAGGATTGGGTTTGACTAAAAGGATTAATCTTTTTACAACATAATAAACCAATATTGGAATCCTTGTTAGCAAAGGTGCTTATATTTATTGCCCGTTGACAAGAGGTGAAAATAAACCGAGTTGGGCCAAGTTTTGGTTGAACACTGCTCTTGTCTATTTATGTAAATAAGTATAATTATAAGCTTAAGCCTAATTTTTTTTTTGTTAAAGAGGTCAAACCAGAGTTTAGACAGGCCATATTGCAAATCCTTGCAAGTCTATTTACTTATTTTAATAGTTTAATAAAATTTAATTTAATTATATTTTGATATATTAGATATATATATATATATCTACTTACATTTATATAAGGGAGGAAATAATATCTACTTATATTTATAATTATAGTTATTTTTGCCCACATATTCATGATAATAATAGTTAATTAATGTAAGGATGAGTTTGGATGCATAATGATTTGGATTTGAACCTAAAATGTTCCATTTGGATATATAAAGAAGTCTTTGGATTTGGATTAAACGCATGTTTTATTATAATTTTTTTTAAATTTCAAATTTTCTTTAAATCTTAATTATTTGAAATTCCACCTAGTGTCAGTGCAGTCAATCCATGGCCTTTGGTACTATAGTCATTTAATCAATGATTTTAGTTGATTTATGTGGTTCTATCCACTACAACATAAAGGTGAAGCAGTGAATGCGTTTAACCATTTTCGTCCTTAGTTGAGAATTAGTTTAGCATCACAATTAAAAATTTACAATGTGATGCAGGATTTGAGTATAAGCCTTTTATTCCAATCGCTTAAGCTCATGGTATTAACATGAGATTTACATGTCCTTGTAGTTCCCCTTATAATGGCAAATTTGAGTGTTAGCATAGACATATTGTGGAATAGGATTAACTCTTCTAGCACAAGCACACATGCCTCTTATTTATTAGGTTGATGCCTTTCAAGTTGTGGTTTATTTGATAAATCATCTTCCTGCACTAGTTCTTTATGGTCACATACCTCTGTTTTGCTTGTTTAAAACAAAGGTGGATTGTAAACTATGCAACCATTTTGGGTGCGCCTGCTATTTGTGTCTCAAGCCATAATATGACCACAAGTTTCAACTTCATACTTAGAAATGTGTATTTCTAGGCTATGCATCATAGCAGAAGGGATATAAGTGCCTTAGTTTGATAGGACAAGTTTATATATCTAGGCATGTGGTTTTTGACTCATCTACTTTTCCCTTTGTCTTAAGTTTTCTTAATAGAAGATTGAGCTTTATAGATGATTCATCTGTTCTTGTTCTAATTATTCCTCCGACATCAGAAGTTTCTTTTTCTACTTTGTCGTTGTTACCTTTGAGTTCACTTGTGTAGTCATAGCCTTCTTAAGCGAGGTGTCTTGGATCACCTCTTTAGGTTATGTCTCCTACTTGCCCACTTGAGTCATTTGTTGTTGATAGCAACCCACAAAGCATGTTCCAATATATTGTAGCAGGCCTAAACACTTTAATGACAAAAAAGCCCAACATCTTGGACATCAAATGATCACCAAGTCCAAATTTGGTATTTTTAAAACCTAAATTCCCGTTTGTTGGCCTTCTTTTAGGAGAGGATTCGAAGATGCTTGATCAGATCTTTGAACCCACATTGACTCACAATGCATTTCAATTGCCTCTTTAGAAACAAGCAATGATAAATGAATTTGAAGCATTGCAATAAAATCACACTTGGACACTTGTTCCATTTAATGGAACCCAGAAGATTGTTAATTGTAAATGGGTCTTTTTAAGACTAATTCCAATCCAGATGGATCCTTTCAGTATTGGAAAGCTTGGTTGGTCATGAAAGGGTTCCGGCAAGCTCTTAAAGTAGACTACAATGATTTATTTAGTCTTGTTGTCAAGGCTCCCACTATTTGCATCATGCTCAGATTATTGTTACGTTTAATTAGGAGATTTGTCAGTTGGATATTAACAACGCATCTCTCAATAAGTATCTCCAACAAGATGTGTACATATAGAAACCTAAAGGATTTGTTGGTCCCAAATCATGTATACAAGTTGGTTAAAGCTATTTATGGTTTGAAACAGGCTCCTTAAGCCTGGTTTGATTATTTAAGACTTACTTTGTTGGATTAGGGTTTTCAAAATGCAAAGAGTGATATTTATTTATTCTTTCTTCAAAATTAAGGATTGACTATATTCATGTTGATAATATATGTTGATGATATTCTGGTAATTGGAAATAATTTTAAATATTTGAAGAACTTTTATTCAAAAATTGAGTAGTTTGTTCTCCTTAAAAGATCTTAGACCTCTTTATTACTTTTCTAGGAATTAAGGTGTTCAGAGATCATTCTGGTCCATTTCTTACTGCCTGTTTGTTTTGCCTTTCGAATCAATTTTTTCAGAGGAAATCAGGTTTTAAAAGAAAATTACCTAAAGAACATAATATGAGATAATCAATTAATGAGGTTAAAATTAATTTTTGTGTTAAGCTAGCTCTACTTGCTTATCTTATTCATTTTAATGTTAGGATAATAAATAATTTGTTAGCAAATTCCACCAACCCATTTTTACCCTCTCTATTTACTTTTTTAGAGTTGTTTCTCGATCTCCCCTCTCTTGTGAACAAATTTGATCTCCTCTCCCTACTATCATCCTCCTACCATCGAGCTTGTCATAGTCTGTCGAGCTAACAAAGTGCTTGTCAAGGTCAAATAAGAAGGTGAAGGTGCACCACATGAAGATGAGGCCAAGGAAGATGCAGTCGTGGGATATAAAGTAGAAGCAGATGGTGTGCTCTCCGTTGCTATTGTTGCCTCTTAGTTAAACTCTAGTTTCCCCTGAATCAAAAACTTCCTTAGATGCTCCTCTCACTTCGCAACCAAGGCAATGAGAGATTGTTTCAACAAAAGTGAGAAATTGAGAAGAAAGCAAAAGGAAGAGCTTAGTGATGACATGCCTGGCATCACCAAAGATCGAAGGCCATATTCATTTTGGTTTGTGTGCATGTCAAATTCATTTTTGACTTCTCTCCCCCTGGCTTAACCTAATCAATGTTGAAGATCCAAACTCAATTTTCTAGATTAATCAAAGAAGGTAGCCACGCCAAATATTAGGTGACCTTATATATATTTAGTTATTTATTTACATAAATTAAATTGTTAATATTAATAATGTTTAAATTTCTATAATTAATCAGATATATAAGTTAAATAATATATTTTACTATTTAACAAACTTAATAATATTATATACAATTTTATTAATAATTTAATTTTAAAAAATAATGTCCTTTATGATAATTTATACAATTAAAATTGATTCTAACTAAATCATCCAAACATTATTAATGCTGTCAAAATCAATTTAAAAAAATAATATATAAACAAATTGCATTACAACATAATCAATTATAAAATAAATCAATCATATTAATCAATGATTTTCATAATCAATTATACCCAATTAAAATTCAAACGTGCCCTTAATCAGAGCAAGTATACCTTAGATCTCTTGAAGAGATTTAACATGTTAGATTGTACTCTTGTGCCTACTCTTATGATTACTGGTAATCAAATATCAATAACTAAGGGAGAACTTCTATCTGATGTAACAATCTCAATTTATAAATTGCTTTTTTTTCCCTTAATAAATGATTCTTTGTTAATTGAAACTCCAACTATTTAAATACTTACCATGTTAAAAAATTGTCTATCATGGTAATAAAGGGTGAGAATCTATTTTACAAATCTTATAATGGGAGAGCCAGTAAAGTCAGGAGCTAAGCCTAGGACCTTTGTAGGAAGATACTATTCCCACAGTGTGGTTGAATTCATCTGCCAAGAAGATACCAAACTATGTAATTGCCTTTACAGAGTTGTCTCATAATGCATCATAAGGTATGGCAATAGATGGAGAGGAAGTCAAATACAGAGAAGGAGAGGGAGGGAGGAAGAATAGTAGTGCAGATAGAAGGAGGGGTTGACACGTGTAAAACATCTAGTCAAAATAAAAATTAATGATTAGACAATGTTAATTGTAGGGTAAAATTACACTCTTTTTAAAAGTTTCAAGACAATATTGGTTCAATTAAAACATAAAGGTACCCAGTGTTCCTTTTAAAAAACTTTTGAGGGGCCCCCATAACCTTAAAATTTTTTACACTGTTCAAACAACTAATTTTATATGCATGGTTTAAAATCTAAAATTTAATTCAATTAATTCATCAATCCAATCCAAAACTTAGATTTAAGTTTTGCTTGATAGCTTAGCCAGGCTAGGCCATGAGCCCTTGGCTTATTTTCAGCCTTTTGACAATCGTGGCTTAAAAATATTGCTTTTAATAGAAAAACACATGTCTACAATAAAAAAAACATGAAATTTAATATTAATTAATATCAAAGTAACACACACACATACACGAATATATAGTGTGAATTAGTTATGAAATTTAATGTAGAATGAGGGTTATAATAACTTGAAGACATAGATTAGTTCAAAAGATTGAGTCATGCATCAAGTGAAGATACGATTTTACGAATTAGGACATGTTGGTAAGACCTAAAAGAACTGATATCTGTTTCCACCAAATGATGCTATATTATAAACAGAGCGAATGGAAAACCTTTGACTCTTTACCTTATCTTTGCCTTCCATTATTTTGCCCTTTGAAAACCAACCATTCAATGCCCGCACCTCTATTTTTCAACCACATTTATCATTTCCGTAAACATACTACACTTTTCTCCCCCTATAAAAAGGAGATATAGTCAGCTAATCCTTAACCTCACACAGTCGCACCTCAATCCTTAAACTCACAAATCCAACCCAAGTTAGAGAACAACACCATGAAATCCATCTCTGCAACATTCTGCATCATCTTCTTCTCTCTTCTCCTGGTAAGCTTTCTTCTCCACCTCCTCTCTCTCTCTCTCTATATATATATATATATATATATTTTCCACACGTTCTCTATTACTCATTATTCATAAGCTTTCAGTTTGTGGATACTAAAACTTATTGTTAAACTCTGAACAGTTCGTCGGCCTCAGTTGTGCAAGAAAAGACGCGGGAGATTATTGGAAGAACATGGTGGAGAATCAACGTGTGCCGGAAGCCATTAAAGACCTGCTTGTTCAGGATTCTGCATCACAACTATCAGAAGCGGAAAATAAGAAGGATCGCTTTGATAGGGACTTTGATATAAAACCTAATGTTATAATATATCACTCCCATGATGTCTCTGAAAAGACGAAGCCCTCTGTCAAGCACTCACCTTGACCCAACTGTCAATAAGGGTTGACTTCGGGGGCAAAAACTATATTTATAAATTTGGTAATATCTCTAGCTACTACATGAGGTTCAGGTAAAAAAAAAAAAAAAAAGCCACTACATGAGGTTTGTATCACTGATATATATATATATATATATATGATGAAGTATATTTACTGTGTTGTACTGAGATGTGACAAGTATATTTAATTTAAAAAACCATTAAATATTAATGTTACAAATTAATGATTAAGAACCTCTCTTGTATAATCATTACAGAAATCTTTTTGGTTGTTATTAGTCGTATGATACATCAGAGTCTTTATTTTCTGCTTGCACCTTGTTGGGATTGTTTTTGAAGAATGATCCTTAAGCAACATGCTTCTCGAATTTTGTTTTTCAGAAGGCTTTTCTCGTGAGCTTTGAATACTTTTGACTATTGTCACTTCACTCTGTTTCACAACTGTTTGTCTTTCAAAAATTTAAACATGTTAATTACACACACACACGCACACTATAGTTTAACTTGTTTTCAATATTATAACAAAATATTCTAAAAGATATAGTGAAGTCTGACCCTTTTGTACATATCTACGTAAATAAATAAAAAAAATCAACAAAACATGTCCATAATGATCAATAAACGGCGTGTGAATGGTAAGAAAAGGAGGTGTTGAATTTTTACTATTCAAGCATAAAAATGATTCAAAATCAAATTTAAGACACCCACTTCCCTTACACGCAAGAAAAGTTAAAGGACAAAAAAAAATTCTTCACTACTCTATATATATTCAACTCTGAGGAGCACAACCTTTGGGTAATAAGAGATGTTAAATTGGTCATGTCAAGTTAATTAGATAGTTATGTTATTCTGTTAAATCATAAATAAATATGATTTACACAGTAGCCTTGAATCTATACATCCACGTAAACAGTGTATGAAGCAATCTTCAACAATAAGTAAAGGTTATTTTTATTTTTATTAATTATTATATTCTATATACTCTGTTTTATTTTGTTTTCCTCTCTGATACTCTTGTTCTGATCGATGAACTACAGCACAAGTGATAAAAATTGAGTAAAATCTTGTAGTAAGACACTTACTAATTCTTCAACTATATATTATTGTGGAGAGTAGTAATTAGTTCGACATGCATAATGGAAGGAAATATTCCAATAAAAAAAATAATAGAGCATAGCAAGGGGAGAAAGAATTTAAAGGAGATCAGAAACGTCTGACAGATTTATTTATAATATAACCCACAAGTTTACGCAATATGTTCTTAACAATTGTGAAAATTGAAGCACACCAAACCACACCGTGCATGTACATACATAGAAATAATTATACATGTAAGGATGCACCATACGTGTATAACCTTATTGATCATGCATCTCCATATATCTAGCCAGTGGCTATATATTCTTGTTCATTATATTCATTCAGAATAAGCAGACACGTTAGGCCTGGGTTCAAAGTCATTCTTGATATCATCATCCCCATAAGCTGACACGTTTGGTCTGGGTTCAAAATCTTTCACAACCTTCTTTGTCTCTGCTTTGATCTCATCGTTAGCTGACACACTTCGTCTTGGTTCAAAATCTTTCACAAACTTCTTATTTTCCTCATTTTCAACCTCTTCATTGCCGTAAGCTGAGACGTTGGGTCTTGGTTCAAAATCTTCTGCAAACTTCTTTTCATCCACGACTCCGACAACATCGTCGTCATTGTAAGCTGAGACATTTGGCCTTGGCTCAAAATCTTCCACAAATTTCTTCTTATCTTCATTTTCAAGCTTGTCATTGCTGTAAGCTGAGATATTTGGTCTTGGCTCAAAATCTTTTGCAAACTTGTTCTTTTCCTCGGATCCAATCTTGTCATCGTTATAAGCCGAGATATTAGGCCGAGGTTCGAAATCTTTGATGAAATTTTTCCCTGTAGTGCCAAGATGGCCGTTGTTGTAAGGTGAAGTACCAGGCGTAGGTAAATAATCATTGTTATGAGCAGTAACACTGGGGATGGCTTCAATCTCTTCTTGTACGAACATCTTTTGTGTTGTAACAAGAGGTTGATCATGATGATGATCATCTTCATCGCATTTGTGATTCAGATTTTGAAAAAGATGATTGCGGGAGTGAGGTTTTGTTTCAGAATGAATCAGAGGATTATGATGAAGAAGAAGGCCTTTTATTTCTTGAGGCATGGCCTCGTCTTTCATCACCATTCTCCAGTATTCACCTGGATCTTTTCTTGAGGCTCCTGTACCAGCCAACTATATATTTTCCGCAAGGGGGGGGGGGGGAACCGTTGATCAGATTTAGGACTTCTGCTTTCAATTGGTACATGAAAGACAACTTACTAGTTACAATACTGACACATCAGAGTAATATGAAAGTTTTGAATTCTCACTTGCTTTGAAATATTTGAGGAAATTCTTGCATGACAAGAGATCTTAAAATGTATATATTAAATATTGCGTCTTATAAATTATAATGAGGATCTTAATTTCGCATTTGATAAATATAGACATCTAAATATTTGATAACAAACGTCCGTGATTTCAAATAGCAGAGGCATTCAATTTTATCAACAATTTGTCAATTACACGTGTATCTATCATATTGGATGCCTCAAATTTCTTCTACGTTAAATGCTATATGAAGTTTAAATACTACTGAAAAATTAAGTACAGATTAAATTATTAATTTGGTCATAAATGGGAGATCAAAAAAATTAATTTGCAAACACGCGTTACAAAAGCAAGAATGAATTAAAAAATACTACCTGCTGGAAACAGTAATTCAACAACATAATTGAACATTTATTCATGGATCTTAAGTTTGAAATGGGGATATTGCTGCTTTGTTATTTTCAGCCAGTAATATATATTTGTTAATTGTTTAAGAATTCAATCAATAATCATTATAATTTACAAATTTAAATGAAGAGAAGTGGAAGGGAAGAAAAACATACCAACAAAAGGAAGAGGAGAGGAATGAGAGGAAAAGCTGAAAGTGTCATGGTGAATCAAGTGGTGAGAAAGTTTGAAGTTTAAGAATTTGAAGTTGATTGTGTGCGGAGAGGCTCTCTAATCTCTGCCTATTTATAGGCCAAACATCACACTGATACTTTCTTTTGTGTACTGTACATTGAAATGGACGTTAATATACGAAATTCACACCCGCACCCATTGGTCTATTGTTTGTCATTTTAGAGAATTACTGATTAGCCAAGTGATTTGATGTCACTATATATATAGTTCTTTAGGGTACTTCTGAGCGCGAGGTAATTTTTAGTTATTTAAGATTCAGAATCTATATCTTGGCCAAATTAAAAACAAAAAAAAAATTCAGAATCTAACTTAAATCATAATTCTAAATTAAAAAATAATTAAATGGATTTTGATTAACAAGATAAAAGTAACAACAATAACCACTCATTGCTAATTTTGGGAGCAAAAGTGGAATGGGATGTGAGCGATAATTAATAAGTGTGAATAACTTTTCATTAAATTAAACAGCACAAATAAAAGAAGAAGCGATCAGGTCAATAATTAAAGAGCCGGTTTACTGATTTAGGTGAACATTTACGATGACAATAATTTATTTTCTCAAATATTGTATTGTTTGAATAGTCTAAATTTAATATGAATGGTTCATATTAAAACATAAGAAATAATATATCTAATTTTATCTCTATGATCTAGATGGAATTAATCATAATGGATAAGAAAACCTTTGATCTCTTAAGTTTGTCTCATTATTGGTCTCTAAAATTTAATATATATTAATTAAATCTTTAAAGGTTTATAATTATACATAATTAATTTTTTATAATTTGAAGGATAAATAACATTGTTATAATTGTGCAATATTGTAATCATTCTATCACGACATCATCATTGCCTCTATTATCTTGTCTCTTTTTCAGGTATGAGGGAAGGGTGACTCTTCTTTTTCTCTCTCCTTTTCTCTTCACTTTCCCAATCTTCACCCTTCATATTATTTTGTTAAATAATTTTTTTAGTGATAGAATTAATGAAGGGTGAAGGTGGGGGGAAGTGGATAGAAAAGAAGAGAGGAAAAAAAAAAAAAAAAAACAGAGAGTCCCCTCTCCCCATGTATTCAACCGATTTGGCAACCTGGTAGGTTTGGTCTTACATGAGAAACTTGGTTGGTCTCAATGACCTGGTTGGGTTATACCCTAGGTTTAGTCAAAAGCCAATCTTGCCTTAATGTACATATATTATTATAAAATTTTATTAATATTAATTGATTTTGTGAGATTGTTTTTTTTTCAAAAGATCATATCTAGTAAATTACTTTATTGTTATTATGAAAATTTTTAAGAAATCAATATATTATTTTTATTTAAAATTTTAATTTGATTCCATAACTTAATATTATGTAATGACAAATTGTGTTGTTGAGTTTTAAAAATTTTAAAAATATTTCTTTTGATCATAATATTATTTTTTAAGGAAATAGTTTAGATTGACATAATTTAATATAAAATTTACTTGTTATTTTTTAAATTTGTTTGATATTTTGTCAATACAAGACCAAAACCCAGTCTACTTATACTAGGTTAGCTTGATCTTGATCTCAATACATAAGGATCTAGCACCAGGTTGATAGCTAACCCGGTCTTTGTACACTCTATTGTATGTTTTTTTTTTCATATAAGTCTTGCATTTTTTTTCATTTATGTTCTTCCTTTTGTCTTAAAAGTTAAGACAAATTTAATGGATCAAATTAATAAGTAAGGAAAATAAGAGAAATTGTTTTATAAATTATAAAATACTTAAACCCAATGTTTAAACCGTGTTAATGTAACTAATAAGTGGACAACACAATATCATATATAGAATGACACGGATATTTTTTTTAAAAGGAAAGAGAAAGAGAAAAGAGAAAGGAGAATCCAAGTGGGGCAGTCGTAATATGTTGATATATGCAAATGTCATGATGTTCTTTACAATTATGGATAAAAAACAAAACCATAACGATCGTGCCTGAATAAGATATCTTGTATGATTGAGCACACTTGTTATTTATTATTCTCATAAATTAAAGACAGGAAATTAAAAGATTCTTGAAGGGAATGGATGCCCATTTTTCTGTCACATATAATAATGTTGAGTATATTAATTGATCGAATCAGAGAATATAATAAAAAATTTCTCACGATATACTAAGGTTCTCATTATATTTTGCATATTTTAATTTTTTCAGCCAAAAAATAGACATCATTTTGCATAATTCATTGACTCAAGGTTTTGTCTAATTCACGTCGATAAAGAAAATGGTAAAAATAATTCACCTTGTTGCATGTTTTATACACGAACTTGAGAATAAATTGACTCACACTTAAGAAGAAAATTGTTAAAATATGTAAGTGTGAGTGAACTTAATGATGTGAGAAGTCTTACATAGAATAAAATTAAATTTAATAATTAATATGTATAATAAAAAGTAAAAATTTATATATTGAGCTTCTCGATTTCTGAGTAGCCACTCCTTATTCGAATTAACACACATACGTAAGACATTAGCTATTGCTCATTATAATATATATTCTGAAAAGAACGGGCATGTTTTTTGTTAGTGTGGTCACATTATACATGTTTTGGTTTTACTTTTTTCTAACAAAAACCTAACCTTGATTGAATCATTAATACTTTAGATCTAATCAGACGTGGTATTATGTGCCAAAAAAAAAGAATTATGGGAGATGGTGACCGACCGATCTTTGTGCTCTTTACAGTAATGGGAATAATTAATGATGCTCATCACCGAATTGATTTTTCATTTATACCGTAAAAAAAGTTATTTTCCATCAATTATTCATGAACTTAAAAAGAAATACATCAAAATTTTAGTCAAAAGAAGCCCAATAATATACTTCTTTTATCCTATTTTATAAAAGCTTTTCAGATAAAATTACGTATTCCAATAAAAATTGATAAATATACTTTACAAATTTGTTATAGTAAAAATATAAACTTTCAAAAGTTCTTTATTAAATATTTCACTAGTGAAAAAATATATTGAAGATAGAAAATATAATTATAGGCATGGTAATGTTAAACAAAGTTATTAATAAAATTTTATTTTTATTAAAATATGATGTCTTATTTTATAATGATGTGCACATCGGCTTGCATTCTGTTTTGGTATATTTTAATATTACTGTCATTTACTTACGTGCACCACAAAAAGCCAAGGGAAAATATCAACCTAAACCTCATTCAAGAGCCAATAAAATTTGAAATTGTACCAAAGTCTACATAGATGAAATTAGTTTTTTACTTGAAATGATCGAATTACATCTAAAATTTGAAGAAATTTAAAAAAAGTCACCCCACTATTGGTGATAATTTATTAAGGAATAATTAGCGAAGCTGGCCAGTGAAGTATGATCCCATAACCTTAAATGGCTACCAAGCCCTGTTAATTATATGTGGCAAAAAAGAATATATATAGTAAGCCCAAACTTCTAACCCAAGCTTCTATAAATGCTAGTTCTTTAACAACAAATATCTAACAAGTTTTAACAACAACACAATCAAAATTAATAACAATTCATTTGAACTTTAATAAGTTAGGAAAACTAACAGGATGGGTTTAATTATATAAGTATAAGTCTTTCATTAACATATATCCATTCAGATTTTGACAATAATTCATTTGAGCATTAACAAGTTGCAAAAATTGACAGCACATACAGGTCTAATGGAACAAACTGCTTGTTAACTATGAGTGGATTGTTGTCAGAATTCAAATGACTTGTTTATGTTGGTGAATTTATTCCACTAGACCTATGTTGCTAGTTTTTCCAAACCGTTAAATGAGTTGTTATCAAATTATGAATAAATGCTTGTTGATGAAGAACTAATTAATATTTGTATAGTAAAACTCATCATATCAGTTTTTCTAACTTATGGAATACTAAATGAATTATTGTTAATTTTGAATGAGTTGTGTCAAAATTTGAATGGATATTTGTTAATGAAAAACTAACACTTATATAATTAATCTCATTCTATCAGTTTTTCTAGCTTATTAAGACTCAAATGGATTTTTATTAATTTTGAATTAGTTGTTGTCAAAATTTGAATAAATATTTATTAATGAATAATTAACACTTGTATAATTAAGCTCATTTTATAAGTTTTTCTAACTTGTTAAAGTCTAAATGAATTTTTATTAATTTCAAATGTGTTGTTATTAAAATTTGAATAGATACTTGTTAATAAAAAACTATATAACATTTATAGAGGTTTGCATTAGAAGTTTGTGTTATTACATATATTCTTTTTTGCCATATATAATTAAGAGAGCTTAGTGGTTTTGTAGCTATTCACTTTTTTAGATGGCTAAAGGGTCTTGGAATCAAAGCTTCCATGGCTATCTTTACCAATTATTTCTCAATATTACAGTGAAGGTAACTTGTTTAAAAAAATTTTAAATTTTAGGAATAATTCAATCATTTCAAATAAAAACTTAATTTCATCTAAAGACCAATAAACTAGAGTGCAATTTTAAAAGCTATTGATCTTTAAATGATATAAATTTATTTGAGTGATCCTTGGTTGATATTTTCTCAAAAATCAACTTCCTGAGTGAAGCGGCGGCTCATATGAAGTTTGATTAATATTTAATACTTTATTTCATATCTCAAGTATTGTCTTTAATGAAAATCATATTAATCATAATAAAACATGAGAAGAACAGGTGTGGAAAATAAATTAGGGCTAGCAACTTTCAAGAAAAAAATGATGTGTAAATATAATTTTTTTTAAAAAATATGAAAAGTTATCTCAGCATGGGAATAGGCATGATGAAATTTTAATTTGAAAATTCAAAATAGTTTTGTAAAATCTAAAATACCGGATCTCACATGTCTTAAAATACAAATTCTGTTTCCTGGCTAAATATAAAAATGGGTTAAATGTACTGGTTATCTTAAAGTACACATGGGAGCAATATATCGATCGTTCCTTAACCCTTATAAGTTTAGATCACTGGATAGGGGAAAATAACACCAGGAGAGAAAATAATTAAAAACTGTAAAAAAAAAAAATGATCACTATGTCTGACAATTTTCTCTCAGAATTCTCTTTCATCTATTTTAATTTCCTTTCATCCAAACCAATTATATACAAGTGTCAAAATTGTTGCAATATTATCCGTAAACGAACTGATCGTTATGTTTCTTGTTAACACTATGGACATAATTAGAAAAATCTGAGTTAATTAAAAGGCAATTTTGCCTTGAAGTATTCATGTGAGAAAGGAATTGGCACTTTAAAATTTAACAATGTAAAGCAATTGATAACAACGAATTAATTGTGATGTTAAACCAAACATGCATTAGTTTGATGAGTACTTGATAACAACATAATGAATTCCCTCCATATATCGTAGTCATGCTTTTTTATTAATTATTTTATTTTTTAACGCAGAAATTTAAATGATCTAATTTGACGAATTATTGAATACCAAAAGCAATGAAAAATTTTCTTTGGTCAAAATGTGCTCATAGCCAGTAAATTATTATAGGTTCTTCTGTCAATGCATTGAAGCACAAATCTAAATCAATAGTGGATTAATAGTTAAAACATTCAATGAATTATGAGTGCAAATGAACAAGGAAACCCACATGAAGATGGCCTGGCGACCGAACGAACAACTATCAATAGACTACTGTAAAGTTGAAGACGAGAATATATATATTACATCATGATTGATATCCCACTAGATTATTTAAAACATTAACGTTATTCAATTGTCATATATATATATATATATATATATATATATCAAAGGAGAGATACATGATCAATCTTAGTAATTTTCCTAAAGCAACCCACCCTCTCCTCACTATGATAGCACATCAAGTACTTAAAATGAAACTGTTACCTTTTTCCCCGAGAGCATAAAACTTGACATTACACACACACACAAATATATTATCAGGAAACAATGTATACAACACTGCTAAAGTCACATGCTTGAAAAGCCCTGATTCTGCAGTTTAGGGACAAAGATGAGATGATCTGCTGGGAAGAAATGGCACACAGAAGAGCTTCCCGGAACAGCTTTGAGAACCCTAAAGGATATATGAGTGGGGCTCCACTGGGAGGTGTCCAGGTGACAGACAACCATAGCTTCCACCTCATCTCCATTATCACCGGCCAATGATATCTTGTAAACCCTATTCTCACTTTTCTGGCTGTGACAGTAAAACACAGCGTAAGGGTATGGCATTGTGTGACACGCCACCATCCTGGGTGCTGGCATCTCCATTAGCACTTCCATGATTGTGTAGTTCTGGAAATTCACGCTGGACTTGCTCTTGTGAGAAGTACTGAATACCTGTTGATGCAGAACAAAAGCAAATTAATTAACACTGCTCTCTAATAATTTGACGATGATGTTGTTAATATCCATCATGCACCTGGATTCCAGATTGCGGGCCAATCATTCTGTGAGTGAAGTCAAGCATGGATTCTAAAGAAGTGGCGCAGAGCTTGACCTCTCCTCTGATGGTTTTGCTCTCACACTCCCTGAGAGTGTCTTCCATGGCTCTGGCTTGAGGAGAGTCTCTGGAAAAAGAGAAGTGATTCAGAAGGTTTGGGAGTTCCTCGAGGGAGAAAGGGATTGAATCAGCTTCGTGTCTGGGCCAAAACTTTGGGGAGGTCGAAGGATCTCTCTTGGGGAAATGAATGGGCATTCTTTTCCCAATCTTGAGGTCTTTCAGTGTGAAGAACACCATTACTGAAGGGTCCATATGCCCTCCATGCAAGGACTTGCTTTCTTCCATGGCTCCTTCAGTTCCATAGAAACTCTGCAAATTGGTTTGAGAGAAAGAAAGGAAAGCAAAAGAAAACCATATTTCTCAGAAACCAAGCAGGGATCAAGTTAACAGAGTTTCAAGTAAAGTAAATAACTTAACCATGATAACTGGAAGATGAAGGAGGACGGTCCAAAATCTAAACTTGGCAGTCACACCCATGATTGTTCTAGTATGAAACGAATCCTTGAGGTCTCTGTTCAACTTCTGAAAAGGCCTCAGGTGAACCTCGAAGACATATAGAAACGGTAAGAAAGAGACTATAATCAGTTTTTCCTGTGAAGGTTAGGTTGCGACGATATCCAATTTTAAATAAATTACGTGTTTTCCGATTAGCACAAGTGCTGACACTAAAAGGAGTCCCTCATCCATGTTTATTTTAACGAGCCTTCCATTATTTAAGTTGATTCGTTGTTCAATATTACGGAATCAATATCCAAATAATTAAGGATGGCTATGATCATATCAACCTCAATTTTTTTGGGGGAAATAAAGATCCTTGGGGAAAATTAATTACACTGCAGAACAAAATGATTTTGATATTATTGTACAGAAACAAAAGACCTAAATGTAATTAAAATTTGTTGTGAAAAAGACAAAACTATCCCTCATGTATTTTTGTTGTAATGGGGGAATTGATGTTAAAATAGAAACGAGACTTGTTTTTTCTCCACTGAAAACATGTTCATATATTATAATAATTCCTCTACCAAATTAATATTTTATAGTTATTAATAAAAGATTGATTGTTATTAAAATGAAAATGGGACATGTTTTTTCTCAAATGAGGACTTGTTCCTTGAATTACAATACTTGCTCATCTACACCACCAAGTTAATTTTTTGGAGCTATTAATAAAAAAATTGATTGTTGATAAAATTGAAGTGAGACTTTTTTTTTATTGAATGGGGATTTGTTCACTAAAACACAACACTTGTTTCTCTCTACTACTAAGTTATTTTTTTAGAATTGTTAATATGAGAATTAATTATTGTTAAAATATGAATGAGACTTGTTTTTTGGGAGAATTATAGTAAAGTCTTACATAAAAAAATTAACTACTGTAAGGTTTATTGACAATTGAACTAAACTACATTGACAACTTGTTAATGTAGTTAGTTCATTTATCAGTGAACCTTACAATAATTAATTTTTCTGTATGATACTTGGTTGTAATTCTCTTTTATTTATTTTTTAATGGAAAGTTGTTATTAAAAAGTATAATAATATACACATAAAGGGTATTTTTATGTTTTCATAACAAAAGTAGGTACTTTGATCTTGTAGCAAAATTAATTGTCTCTAGGGATTCTTACTTGTGATTTTCCCAATTTTTGGTCGGTAGAAGAAAGTACAACCAGGTTGGGTCTGATCACTAGTTCCTATCAAAGAGGCCCTTAGCTAGTATCTACCACGTAATTGAATCAAGCTTTGCTAGCTCTTCTCAAATTTTAAATTTATTCAAACAATTGTTGTTAATTTAGTAATTTTATCATAGAAACATGACGAAGAAAATGAATAAACCAAGGGGCAAAATGGCGGCAATATATAAAATCATTTTCAGATGTATACCATTCCAAATTAAAGAATGTTTCAGAACGGTGCGGTTTCCATAGTTTTCTGAAATGGAATTTTAGGTTTCTTGATGCCTTTTTTATTTTATCATATTTTCAGAGGGAGTATATATCAATGTTTCTCTTTGATCTTTCAAAAGAGAAAGGAATTCTTCAGTGAAAAGAAAACTGTAAGTTGGTGACTATTCTAGTTAATTAAAAAAAGTGTAAAAATGAACACCCCATAGTAAGTTTAAAACCCTGACTATGGAGGAGTTCCCACAGAGAAACACCTCCAATGGAGGCATGATGCACACAAGATATTTCATCATAAGTTCACGAGCCAATATGCAATATACTAGTGTGTCAAGTTCAATCTTACAAGAAATTAAGCAAAATAGCAATTAGGCACTAAAATTCTCATTTTTTCTTTACGTTAAGCAAAATTAATTGAAATTGATTGATTAACTAAAATGAAAATTGAATTTAATAAAGACTCAACGACAAGCTTAAATCCAACAACCTCTTGAGTAAAAGGCAATCTAGAATCATTAATACTTTATGAACTTTTTAGACTTCAATTTAAGTCAATTAATTAATTTCAAAGCCAATTTTGTTAATTGAGATCAATGTTAATAGCTATTAGGGTCTTTTAATCTACTAACAACCCTTTCTTAAATTAATTATATTATTTCTAACACAATTATCCAAGAGGTAACTCAACCCAAGGACACTCTACAATAATTATATAAGACAATTACAAATTAGATAAAAATATAAGTTCATATTATTCAATTCAATGGTCTAGATGAGATTTTCCTTTGTCAAGAAAAAATTCCAACACCCAAAATTATATTTAATGGTGGCTAAGCATCAATTAGACAATATAATAAAGCAAAATATTATGCAACCAAAATCAACACTAAGCATAACTAATGAGTAAAACTGAGTTTAATCTATCAATAGTTTTATAGTTCCTTTAGGTCTCTAAAAGAATCAGCCACATATAAGTTTGAAAATTGCAAAACTAAACAAAGAATATATCAAAATGAATAGAAAGGGAAGAAATTAAAAGCTTAATTAGAGTGATTTTAGATAAAAATCATTAATCTCCCATGAAACCCAAGCTTCTCCACTTCATCTATGACATTTTTTTCTCTTCCCTAATCAATTTGTAGCCGTTAGAGACGAGCAAAGACAAAAAATGATGAGCAAAAATATTCAAAACCTTAAAAATATCAGTTTGTCATAAAGCTATGCATTTCATTAATTAACACTTACGTTGTGGCATAAACCACTCTATCACTATCATTGTCACCATGTATTATGTTGTAGTGTAATTTAGAGATGCCGTAGTGTAAATCCTACCTTTTCTTCATCTTCTATCTTTACTTACATATAATATTTTCACTTTTAATTTGGATTACCTTACACATAACATAACATCATAAATGAAATTTGAGCTCAAGTAATCCATTCATTTCACCAAGATACCACAAATTCTCCCTTCTCATATTCAAAAGCACTCTTCTTTTTTTTTCCTCAAATAATAGTCTCATTTTCTCTCAAAATTACTAGATGACTCTAAATTAAACTCAAAATTCCCTAATAACACATGAACTTATTTGGAGTGATAAGAAGCATTTAAAACAAGTGCCCCTACGTAGAAAGCACCTGCTCGGGTGGCATTTATTAAGAGAAATGCTGTCATATAGCAACATCTCCGGTGGCATTTTTCACAAACGCCTCAAAAGAAATGCCACCCGAGCATTAGGTTTTTTTTTTTTTTTATAGTGGGTGATAATGACTTTTGAGGACAAATACATGCCAGCACAGTCAATTTTCATTATGTATAATTAAAAACCTTATTCCTGAAATTATTGAGTGTGAGTGGACAAGTAGGCTTGAATAATTTTATCATGACAGAGAGGACCACACTAATAATTAATCAAAATTTGTTATTTTAATTTGCATATTATATGCATGACTCTATTTCTAACTCTTTTCCTTTAATTGGGACCACCCTTTACCATATTGATTGAATTGTGCTTAATTATTAGCCATCTGAGTAGGCTTGTTCCGTCAGTTTTCGTTTGTCATGTATATCCAATATCCAACATTCAGAAAAACTTCGAACTTCAGCTTCAACAATTTCAAGTTTGGACTGATCATGAAAATTTTCCTCGGCCCCCATATATTTTGTTATTTCTTTTTTTTTTTGGGTAAGGATATTTCTTGTTATTTCTATATATCCATAAATTATTATATAATTTAATTAGCATATTTTTTTTAGTAAAATTTAGAAATAAAGTTCTAACGGAATTATGGAGATGGAACATATGCTTTTTCTTAATCTTTAATTATACAGGAGCGGAATTTTGAATTTGAAGACAAAGTTAATAGGCACTAAACATAAACGACAATACAACAGTTCAACTACGTATGGGTTGTTAATAAATTAGAGAATATATATAATAAATTAATACAATTTGTTCAAAAGTGTCCGACCCAAGATCTTTCTTTAGTAACCTAACCATAATCTGATAATCGGATACTCCAAAAAATCATCCTCAACGGGATATCATGAGACTCACGTGTTTCTTTTCTTTCTTCTTTTTCTTTAATGTTATTTTTTTTTTAAGAATAACATGTGTCACGGTCTCAATTATGCAAGAGCAAACTAATTATTTAGGACAAGTCATACAGTAAAATTAAAATCTATACATCCTATATATAGAAGTGTCGTTAATGATTTTAACAACATGAATATTTAATGTTGATATGATCTGTTTGATTAAGAATCCAGTCTATACATATCTGTTAGCTTCTCTGACAGCGTGGTCAATGAAAATAGTTTTTATCCAGAAAATATTTTTTAAACTTATTATAATTTATATTATTCAAATTTGAAAGAATATCATTATTTATTTCCACGGCACACATCTTTGTACACAGAGAATCTAATAATTCATGAGTTGTCGTTCTCCTAGAAACACCGACCATTAAACTACTAGTTAACATATCGGATATGATTATTGATATAATATTTCTCAAAAGTTAAGAAATTACTTTAATCACAATTAGTCACTGATTTTTTTTTTCATTGGGTTAAGCGTGCTTTTGTACTTTTCCTCATCGAATTCATTTATATACCAATAATTAATTTTCTTGAGCTTTCAGATGATCAGGAAGAAAATAAGTGGAAGATATATGGTGACCCACCAAAGGTGTAATCCTAATTATATAGGTGTGTACATAAATGTATGCAGATGCAGGACAACATGATGATGCTGCGCGTAAATAAAATGAGTGTTTTCTTTTTGGATTCAAGTTTTGCGTGTTTTCACAAAGTTGTTTCCTCATAGATCAGATATGAAAGAGAAATATACTCTCATATTATTTTTATAAGTCATATTCTAAAAAAAATTCTTTATCTTTTATATAAGTTACTTTCTCTTAATTTTCATTATCTTTAATGTACGATTTCAGAAATATCTTCAATTTTTTTTAAAAGTACAATATTTCAATTTTAAAATAAGATCCTTCCTCTTCATCAAATCACTCTTTTTAAATGTAGGGATAAAATTGAAAAGTGATTTATTTTTAAGACAAAATTATTATTCTAACTAACTCATCTTGATTTTGGTGAGTTGAGTTAGTTAGAAGTGATTTATAAAAAAGATCAAAGAAATTACACACACATATATATATATATATATATTGATCATAATAATTTGTTAGGATGGCACTGAAAAACTTGTTATTTTGCATGACCATGATTTGATCATGCTTAATTATGACCCATCTGTGTGGATTTGTTTGTCAGTTTTCGTCAGGTAACTTTCATACCAAATAAATATTAATTCCAAGAAAAAAAATATTTTGCCTGCTTACAAAAAATAATAATAATAATAATAAAACTTGCTATGTTGCCCATGATTCAATGAATGCATAATTATTGCCCATCCTGGTCAATAAGGCTTGTTTGTTTGTTTTATATGGAAATTTGGCCCATGTCCAAGCCAGAGCGTGATGAAACGCTCTCAATATTTGAAGCGGGACTGGTCTGAAATCTTTCACGTACCCATATTGATTCCAAGAATTTTTTTCTTAATTAATTTTACTTAATTTATAATTTCACAAATTAAAATTACTCAATAATATCAAACTATCAAATTCGTTATCTGCTGTGAGTGCATTTCATATCTCTGCTGTAATACAAAGAAGAGAAGACATACCCTCAACCTCAAGTTGGAGAGACCCTCCTCTTTCTAAGTAAACCAAAAAAAGAAAGGACAGTGTCCATGATAGTGATGAGAATATAAATATTCTTTATGTTGCAAAAATTTAATTCATTACTTCTATCACCAAAATGCATAATACAGATATACCTTCAGAGTTAGTGGTCTTGAGCCATGCATAATGGCACTAAGCACCTTCTTTAAGTGTGCGAGAGCTACTAAGTGAAGAATAACAAATCACACACACACACACACATGTACATACATAATAGAACAGAAAACACATACAGAAATCTCTACTGATCTTAGTTGAACATAAATTTAAGAATATTCAACTCAATGGAAACAAGACCAATACATGTCCTAATCACAGCAGTTCATCATATCATATTAATCAAGAAAATGAGTGGTTAAAATAAAAAAATATTTAATTATTATTATTCACAATAAGTGACTTAAGTTCTTGCCTCTTTAATGAATTGAGTAAGGACCAATGTTACAAGCACAAATTTTAAAAAGAGAACTAATCTCAAAGGACATGCCTATAGAGCAAGTGAGCCCATTATTATTTATTAATTAAACCTATTTTCTTATAAAACCATTCGATGTGAGACTTATAGCCACACATTCACATTTGAGAGCCAATATCCCCTACAGGTCCATTCTATGACATTTTACTCAATCTTTTGCTAGTCAAAACTCTTTGTGGATTGCCTTCTTCATGACATCAGCTTCTCAAGAAACACACCAATGCTTGATATTTTATTTCATGAGGCATGAGTCATGCATAGGTCAAGTTTGATATAAGTGAAGGAAGATTCAACAAAGGAAACATATGTTGTGGGATATCTGTCTTATTGTTTGGCATACAAAAATTAAAATTCTAAAGAATTAATGCTTTTCTTAAACGAGAAGTAATTAAGGAACCTTCTCCTCCCCCTTTCTCTTTTAATTAATTTATTTCTATTAGGAATAGGGAGCCATGGCCTAAACATGAGAGGAGAGAAGAAATGAATAAGAGTAATGGAAGGACACTAGCTACATTTTAACTTAAAACCTCAAAATTAAACTCAAGTTTATAAGTTATTTCTCTTTATTTTATATTGGTTATTAAATTTAATTTTATTTTATTTGAGATTTCTTATATCATCTTAAATCCACTCACACTTAAATAATTTAACAATCTCAAAATGACTCCATCTTCTAAACATAAACTAAAATTCTTGTCAATTCTTTTAACCAATAATTCAACCAACTCACATAAACTGACTTTAAGAAATGGAGTGGCATATATATTGTAATCAAATTATGTAATTTTCTGATATGTGTCGTCTGCACTATATTCAACCTTTTCAATTATTATGTTATTGTCGACATTTTTAATTAATTTTTACATGAAGATGCACACGTCACGTCTCCTTGCCTATAAATACAATGAAGCTACATATCCTCTCCATTCCATCCATTCATAGAAATTACAAAAGTTTCCAAATTATAATTGAAAACATGAGAGCTTCAACTTTTGCCTTCCTTCCTCTCTTCTTTTTCTTGGTACGTTTTTATCTAACTCTTTCCTCTGTATTGTAATTACTCTTTTGTCAATTAATTCGCCTCTTCCATTTGATTTTTCCTGTAATTAAGTTTCGTTATAATCATTTTACCTCAGGGATAGATACTAAGAGGTTCTAGATATAGACACCATTCTTCCTTGTCAAACTTTTACATTAAGTGTATTTGAGAATTCTCTATTTTACCAAACTAACTTAATTAATTTACTTAGTTAAATCCTTCCTTCATTCCCATTTATAAGTCACGGTATAACTTTTTAAATAATATTTTAAAATTATTTTTAAAATTATATTTCATGATAGAAAGAAAGTAACATAACATCACTTTTTATATTTATTATATAGAGGCATATTTAAAATCTTACACACTTTTATTTCTTTTATTTTTTTTAATATTAGTATTAATGAGATTGATATAAATAACTTGTAAAAAGGATTAGAGAATATCATAAGCTTTATATATTTGTGATATACTTTCTAACTACAACTGGATGTGAGACCTTCTTTTCTAATATTTTTCTCACACAAATAGAATAAACAGTATCAATTGAATGCGTGATTATTTCTCCCTCACCTTATAGAGATGGTTTTATAAATTTCGGTCCCCAAAAAGATTATGAAAATTTTATTCTATTATAATGCTAAAAGAGTCAATACAAGCTATAAAAAAAAATATCAATCCATGAATAGGAAACCAGACTTTTTAATCTCCACAAGCTTTTGATATAAATTCATTAAATGACTTGAAAAGTAAAATTTTTGAGCAGATCAAGCTCAAAATGTTACAATTCATATTTCAATTGAAAAGTAAATTTTTTTTAACAAGATTGCAAACGTTCGATCCCTTTGCATTAATGACTTGAATTCATTCTTAGGATCCGAAAATTGTGCGCTCTTCAAGGAAAAATAACTCTCTTAATGCTAAGGACATTTGCTTGTGAGATTTTCTATTGAATTAATTAGAATCCAATTTCCACAACAAATGTCCAAAAAGAAATAGAGGACGATTTTCTTACTGATGAGGAAATGATGGTATAAGGAGATTGCTAAAAGTTTATCAATACTATGATTATTGATGATTTTTATATCAAGAAGTATTGACGTACGTAACTTAATTAAAGAATAAATTTACAAATTTTTTAACTAGATATTTTAAAAGTTGAATATTAATATGTTGAAATGTTTATATTATCTTATATATATCGTAAATAGTTTCATATTTTAAGTGGATATATTTTCTTCATTTATCATATATTTTTTGCTTTGTAATCTTGCCCTTCAACTAATTAAAAATCCTTGCTCTGCTCTTCCTTTTGATTGCCACAAAACTTTTAACCTTGCAACTTTTGTTTGTGGGGGCATGTTGAATTGTCGATCAGTCTCACGACGTGTCGTCCGCGTGCGGTCGTGCTCAGTGCACTCTTGTCCGCTCGTGGATGAGATGTGAGGCGAGAGACCTTTTGGTTTCTGTTTCATCCGCATGCGGACGTCTCTCTTTATAGTGTGTCTGTGCATGGTTGTAATTGAAGCGAGGGATATCGTAGATTTTTCCACTCATTCGCTTGTGGTTGAGTTCCTTGATAGTATATCCACCTCTAGTTGAGAGTTTTTGAGTCTATTCGAGATCCTTAATATGAAATATCCTATTTTAATGACATTTTTGGGTCCTTTTTTTTTCTTTTCTTTCTTAAAATTTGACAACTAATGACTTTAGTGAGACTATACATATATGGTTTTTGCTTTAATTTAGCATAATTAATGAGCATATTTAAGTATAAATGGCCCAAAAGTTAACGTAAATAATAGGTATATCGCAATTAACTTGTTCGATTGTATTAGGATTGCATGTCTACTTTTCCGTTTATACATTTTCTTGCAATATGTGGTATATATCCCAAATTTTTAATTAATTAACTAATTTAATACTATACTATTGTCCAACTTATTGTGGGTTCGGAGTAGGTGGCTAATACTGCATCCTCAAGAAAAGATGGAGGTGAATACTGGAGAACAATGATGAAAGATGAGGCCATGCCTCAAGTTCAAGTAATACAAGGCCTTCTTCATCATAATTCTCCTTTGATTCAATCTGAAACTAAACCTCAATCCCACAATCATCTTGTTGAAGGATTGAATCACAAATGTGATGATGAAGGTGAGGCTCTTGTTACATTAGAAAAGATATTCATACAAGATATTGAAGCTAGACCCACCATTACAGCAGCTTATGATGATGGTTTTGAACCTAGGCCAAGTGTGACATCTTACAACAATGGCAATCTTGGTGCCAAAGAGAAAAGATTTAGTGAAGATTTTGAGCCGAGATCCAGTATAACATCTTACAATAATGGCAATCTTGGTGCTCGGAAAAAAAGATTCACTGAAGATTTTGAGCCTAAGCTTAGTGTAACATCTTACAACAATGGAGATCTTGGTGCTAGAGAAAAAGGATTCACCAAAGATTTTAAACTTAGACCAAGTGTGACATCTTACAACAATGATGATCTTGGTGCTGAAGAGAGAAGATTCATAGAAGATTTTGATCCCAAGCCCAATGTAACATCTTACAATAATGACAATCTTGGTACTAAAGAGAGAAGATTCATAGAAGATTTTGAGCTCAGGCCCAGTGTGACATCTTACAAAGATGGCAATCTTAGTGCTAAAGAGAGAAGATTCACGAAAGATTTTGAGCCTAGACCCAGTGTGACATCTTACAACAATGGTGATCTTGGTGCTAAACAGAGAAGATTCACGGAAGATTTTGAGCCTAGGCTCAGTGTTACATCTTATAATGATGGTGATCTTGGTGCTAAAGAGAAAAGATTTACGAAAGATTTTGAGCCTAGGCTCAGTGTTACATCTTACAAGAATGGCGATTTTGGGGTTAAAGCGAAAAGATTCACAAAAGATTTAAAGCCCACGCCTAGTGTAACATCTTACAATAATGGTGATCTTGGTGTTAAAGAGAAAAGATCCACAAAAGATTTTGAGCCCAAGCCTAGTGTGACATCTTACAACAATGGCAATCTGAATGCTAGAGAGAAAAGATTGATCACCAATTTGGAGCCTAGATTGAGTGTAACATCTTACAATAATGACAAGTTTGGTGTTCAAGAAAAAAGTTCTACTTTTGAGCCTAGACCAAGTATTACATCTTACAACAATGATGATCTTGATGCTCATAAAAAAAAGTTGACCAAGGATTTGAACCTCGACCCAATGACTCAGTTTGTAGTGATGATGTGAAAAGTGACTTCAAGCCTACTAGGGTTGAATGTGTCTATCTTTTATTGAATAAATGATGAAGAGGATGAATAGTCCTTTTGAAGATGAAGGTTAAAAAGGTCATGTGTGTATGCTATGTGTGTATTATCGCAAGTAATACATATGGTGTGGCTTGTTATGTTTTTAAGTTGAAAATGAAAAATGTAACAAAATAAATGAGTGACTTAGAGAGAACTATTTCATGCTACAAGCTCTTGCCTTTTTTATCTTTTTTTCTTCTACTCCTCATGAATCTCACAATTTTTGAATTGATGAAATCTCTCCAATTAATTTTGACAAAACTCCAAATTCAAACCTTTTAAGTATAAATTTAATTAAAGATGATATACAATATTAATAAATTTATAAGCATATAATTAGCCAAATTTTTCTGTTTTGAAACCAAAGTTTTTTTCTGGTTTAAACTTATAAGCTTATTTGAATTACAAAAAAACTTATATAAGCTCATAATTAGCAAAATCAATTCTAATCAAAATCAAGTTACCAAAATAAATTCCATCCAAACTCAATTTTGCCAACTCTAATTTAAACACAGATTAATCATGAACATGTTAGGTTGTTTAAATGTGAGTGAACATAAGACGATATGAGAAGTCCACATCAAATAAAATTAGTTTTAATAACTAATATATAATAAAGAAAAAGAACTCATAAACTTAAGTTTTGAGGTTTTGAGTTAAGATGTGATATTTTTTTGCTAATCTTGCATGTCTCTCCTCTCTCCCCTTCCCAGGCGGTCGCTCCCCATTTCTAACAAGTGATATCAGAGCCAGGTCTCATCCGAGACTTGTAAGCCTGTTATTGCGCACACATTTGAAGCCCAAAATAGGATTGACCCTGATTGTAATAGGGACTTATATGCATCACACTTTTTGAAGCCTGAAAATTGGGCTGGCCTTGAAAAACAGAGACTTGGTGTTTAGAGCGTCTTTGATATGGAGAGCTTGTTGACTCACATTTGAGGGGAAATTATTAGGTTGTCTAAGTATGGGTGGACTAAAGATAATGTGAGAAATTTCACATCAAATAAATTAGGCTTATTAACTAATATAAAATAAAAGAAAATGACCTATAAACTTGAGCTTTGAGGTTTTGAGTTAAAATATGGCTTCATTATGCTATTCTTGCCCGTCTCTCCTCTCTCCTCTTCCCAAGCGTTGCTCTCCATCCCTAATAGAACATTATCCTCTCTGCTATGTAATACGCCAAAGGCCCAAAGTGACTCAGTAATTAATATAACTAGCTGCACTCACGTTCATTAAATTTCAATCAATAGTTATAAATAAAAGAAACTAACAAATTAAATCTGTGTTCAACCAATAGCTCAAGTACACATGTGAAGAACATTAGTAAGTATCTTGGCTTGACGTGAACGACGCAGAGATACTGAAAATACATAAAACGACTCTCAAGTATTCATTAAAAATATCCAAACAACACTTTGACTTATGGACCATAGTTACAGCAGCAAAATCAACAAAGAAACACAGTTCATCTCCATTAATGGGAAGACTTGAATAGTTTTCCCCTAATGCTTTTTTTTTTTTTTACGCATCCTCTTGAAATCATAGGCCCACATGTATTGTCCTCCTCATCCCAAGATGCTCTCCACACCCAACTAGCATTAGATTATTGATTATTGAAAGACATTTAGCTATGTCAGTATGACTCTCATTCAAGCAATTTTAACAAGAGATATGACGAAAGCATTATACACCAACTTGGGCAGGAATTGGATAACCTTGTTCTTAAATCTAAGGAAGAGTTCATCCATGACTCCTTCTCCGAAATGTACCTTCAAAAGAGGTTCAAAGATTGCTCTTACATATCTGGCTACGAATTCCCCTCTCTCATCATCATCCTCAAAACTCTCTATGCCTTCTTCATCTAGGCTCGATCCATCCCAACTTGTTTTGATGCTCTCAAATCTTTCAATACTAAAAGACCCTTCTCCTTTTATTATTTCTCTAACCTCGTTTTCTGTAGCAGTATAAAATGGCACATTGAAATGCGCCAACCTTGCCTCTTCAATCAAATTCTGCAGAATTGGAATATAATATAGTCAACATTTGATTATATTTAAAGAAAACTGACAACAAAAACAAACTTAATTTTGATATTTTGATCATATTTTGGATGTGGATTATTGAGGATGCAGATAATATATTAGTTAATGATTGAATCCAATAATTCATTGTAAAATAATAGCTAATATTAGCTGATAATTATTTAAAAATCACACTAAAGCTTCAGAGGTTTGAATCATTCAATGATGAATCTAGACCATCAAATCCAGATCCAACGGCTACAATTTTCTATGAAGACAAATGGAGAAATTATCCAATAGAAAGAATTCAAATTTTTTTGACTTCAGGGCACATGGTCAAAGACATGGTAGCCATCATTCGTGTTCTTCCCGGAACCTACCAGGTATTTCCATATTATATAAATGTAGAGAAGTATCAATATGACTTCAAAGCTATGATTAAAAAAACTTGCATTCAAACTTAAATATATAAAAAAAAAAGAAGCATTGATATGGATATAAAAGTTTATCTGGAAAAAAATTTATTAGAAGCTGAAATATGCCATTTTAAAGGTTTTGTGCTAATTAAGTAGACAACAATGAAAACTTCTACAAAATTGTGAGATGAATATAGCAAATTAGCAATAAAATTAGGTAGGATGGGTAGTGAAGAATTTACGACCCTCTTGCCCTTTATTGTCTTCTATATATATATATATATATATATTCATTATGCTAAAATGATTGTTAATCTAATCTGATTAATTTAATCCAATGTTATTATATATAATTATAACCATGAGTTTACCTGTGAGACCATGTTATTGAGGATCATACGAATGAGCCCCGGAGCAGTTATATCTTGAGGAGTATCATATCTACCAGCAAATGTGAGGAGCATACCACCCCCAAGCACCAATTCCCGAGAACGTGATCTTACAAACAAATTGAAATCTTTCCTAAACTGCTCAGAGTATGATGGAGGACTGTTGCTTGTCACATAAATATTGTTATCTTCATCATCTCCTAACTTTGCTTCCTCATCACTCCACCATTTTGGAGCCTGTCATCTCCAACATCATACATAATTCAACCTTAGTATTGATGCAACTGTTCTACATAACTGAACTCTTAGAATGTCCTTTTATCTTAGTTTTAGTCTTTTCAAAGTAAACTTTGAAACTTTCAAAGAGCGTAAGACTCAGACTCTTGTTTATCATGATAAAGCTGTTATTTGAATATTTGGTATTTGAAAACAAGAAAACTATTTTATTCGATGTAATACATATATAAATAAACGTACGTATACCTGGTTTGCAAATAAAAGAGTAGGTGGTGTATCACTATCTGATCATGTTGGTCAAACAGAACAAAATATGAAGAAAAATATAGGAATTGTGTTGTTCAAAAGTTAAGGGGTAATCGTACTGTCATTTTCTTAAATTTATCTTCAATTATCAATTTAATTCCCTCTGTTTTCTTAAATTATCATATTAACTCTGTAAGTTTAAAATACAAATTAAGTTGACTCTCAAATTAATTTAATATATAAAATATATTAATGAGTTGGCATGTATATATATAGTTAAATAAAAACAAATTAGTTCTTAAATTAGTTTAATTTATATTAATCTAACCCCTTATGTTATGTTTTGTTCATTTTAAAAAAAAATTAATCTATTTTTTCCTGTCTAAATAATTACATGTCATTTTATTGGCTTACATGGCTACATGAATATTGTGTTATTCAAGTCAACATATTTTAACAGTATTATGTGTTCTTTAAATAATAAGGATGAAATCGATAACTAAAATAAATTTAAGATATTAAATTAATAAAATAAAATTGAGGAACCAAATTAATGATTGAGGCAAATTTAAGAGATTAAATCGATAAAATTTAAACTTGAGCAATCAAATTAATAATTGAAACAAGCTTGCAAGACTAAACAGTTTTATTATCCCAGAAATTAAACTAACAGATATGTTTAAATCATATGAAGGGAGGTAGAGTTGACCTGAGATATATAATGGAGAGAGTAAGAGGAATGGAAGAAATGGATAGAATTGGAGGGGAAGAGAGTGCCATAGAAACTGCCAGGCGTTGCATTGATCAAACATGTTGTACCATGCTGTTTCTCTGCCTTGTCCTGCTTTATCCTTTCATAGAACTCTGGCACTGACTTGAAGATTGAATTGAAATCATTCCCAAACAGATCATTCAAGAAGATTTGAAACGTGGGTGTCTCAACCTTCAACCTGTCACTCATTTCATCCACAATTTTGATGATGTTAGATACCGCCAAAAGCGCATTTTTCCCCGAAGAACACCCTAAATCTGCCACTTTCAAACAAGTCATTGGAAGATTGGTGGAGTACATCTTCTGGATGCTTTCTTCAAGTATAGGTCTTGCTCTCATCATCACCTTTTGCTGCTTATAAAAGACAACAAAAATCATAACTTTTACATGAAATCATATAATAAATAGATTTATAAAGTAGAGAGAAGGGAGACTTGTACCGTTATTAAAGCGTTGTTGGCGTAGCTTGTTTCGTCATCTCCGCCCGTCATGTGAAGGACTTGCTCTACCGGCGCAGACATGGTCGCCATTGATGAGTTAGCTCGAGTTCTACTCTGAATGTCTACTGCAACATGTGGTCATGATTTATAGAAATGTTGAACGAAGATTGTATAATTAATTATATACTCCATCCGTTAAAAAATATAAGGCATTTTTTAAAAAAAATTAAATTTTAAAAAATGTAAGATATATTTTAATCTTTCAAGGTATAATTATACCCTTTTTTCTAAAAGTGCCGCTGTTGAATAAATTATTTTATATTTATTTTAAGATAAAATATTCTATTAAATAGAAATAAATATAAAAAGATAGTGTTATTTTGAAGAAAGATAACTACTTAATTGAAAAAAAAAATTGAAAAAAATTTAATTAAAAATGTTTTATATTTTTAAATAAAGAAAATATATATGTTATAGGTAGGTACTAAATGCCTTGCAATTGAACAGTAATTAAGGAATGCAAAAACAAAAGACGGGGATGAACTCTCCCCAGGACAAAACAAGGGAGAAAATAAATGGTCAATGTGCAATGGGACTTCGAACTAGCTAGACTTGCTTAGAATGAATGGATGGGCAATTGTCACTTGAAGTTGGTATTTAATCCAAAGATGTGACATATAATAAATCGTTGTCACTTCTAGTTGACATTTAACTTAAAGATGTGACAAATAACAAACCTTGTCACTCCAATCCTATGCGAGCCAATAAAACCAAAGTTAACCCAACTTTTTGGACTACAACAATGGCCACCCCAATCTAAAGAGAAGCTTCAAATAATGTTACATATTTAAATATCTAACATAATCAGGATCGGTCCTATCTTTTTAGGCTTCAACAGCGCATAAAATTAACACTATATTAGCATGTCCAACTTTACAATAGAATGCATTTATGTCACTAATACCTTGCAAAATTTTGGTCCCACCAAAACATCAATGTTGCCATGCCACCCAATCAATTAATGTCACCTTATTACTATATCATCACCACATGGCATGCCTCATCATATATTTACTTCAATTAAAAAATGGTCAAGTTCAAACTCACAATCTTATATTTTCATAATATTTTTATGTTCATCTTGTTGTCAATTAAATTGAAAGAAATCTTCAATCTTTAATTAATAAATTAAATATATAAAGTAAAATATAGTGAGATCCTTTTTGTTTTACTAAAATTATAAAGAACACCCTTATATTTTCAAAACCTACATTTTAGGTTCAATCTTTAACATTGTTAAAAATATTCCATCAAAGATTCTAAAATACTTATTTTTATTTGTAATTATTTTAAAAATTTTAAAAATTAATAATTTGCCTTTATGATGTAATTGCCTACTATCTCTCCAAATTTAAAAAATTTTAAATAATTAAATATGACAATACTTAAATAAATAATGTAAAAAGTTTGTGTTAAAATTAAGAAAATTTAAATAAAAATAAGTATAAATTATATTGAGTAATTTTTTATATTAAATTATTATTAAAAAATTTTAACTGCATGTTTGCATTAACATGGGAAATTTCTCGTTTTCTCGGGCACCCAGTCGCGCCGATTCTCATCATTTTTATAATAATTAAAAAAAAAAAGTATGTCATGCTTTTAATGACACCAACGAATAAAAGATTGGATCATTGTGGTATTTTTTACAGTTTGAACTTTGAAGAGATTGGGTAATTATTACGGGCTTTCTCCTTGAAAGAGCTAGGCATTGTTTGAAACTGTGTTTGTTCTATTATTTTAAAAATTAATATTTTAAATAATATGTTTTAAAAAAAACAAAAATAAATCTTTTTCATATTTTCATTTACTCTACAGAACAATAATCATAAAATATTTAAAAAATATTTTTATTTTTATATTTTTAAAGTAATATTTAATTTTTTATTTTTTAAAATCTTGTTATCAAATACTTTTTTTTTATTCTAAAGAACAAAAAACTATTTTAAGAGAAAATTGCCAAACAAGCCTTTAGCTTCTCTCCTCCATATAACCTCTCCTCCATGCATCCTCTAATTTCTAATAATATCTATATCATTTAGATTTCTAATAATAATATCTGATTTTTAGTGTTGAGATTTAAAATTTGTTATTTCCATTTTTATTTTTATTTTATATTAATTAAAATAAAAAAATAATTTTTTAATAAATCTGGTCATCGCCACTCTAGAGAATCCATATTTAATTTAAATAGTCCAGATTTAATATTAAAATTTTTTTCATTTTCATAACTTGATTATGCAAATTTATTTTGGATGATCTAGATTTAACATTAATTTTTTAATTTTTTATTTTGATAAATAAAATATTAAAAATAAAGATAATCTCTTAATTATCACTCCCCAATTTTTTTAAAAAATTACAATTTTAAAATGTTAAATCTAAACTATCCAAAATAAATCTGCATAGTTAATTTATAAAAAATTTAACATTCAATTTGGACAATCCAAATTAATAATGAACTGTCTAACAATGACCAAATTTATTAAAGATTTTACATATTTTTTATTTTAATAAATATAAAATTAAAATTAAAATCTATAAAATATAAAATATTATTAAAAATTAGAGGAGGTTGGGGGAGAGCTGGTGCAGAAGAGAGAAGCTCCCTCCTTGAAGGACTGGATTAAAAACATGCTTACAGTGTCTATCATCGAGTTCATTTATGGCAACGCTGAGGCCCTCTTCTTTGCAAACAACCAAAGCGAGGAAGGGTAATGAACTAATGATGAGTAAGATATATATACCGACATGAAACAAAACACATACAAGATCTCTACTCTTAACCACAAATCCTTGAAGATATTCTAGGATTATTTTATTTTGTGTGTTACCATTAAATTCTTATTAATACTTTTAATCAATAATTCAACCAACTCATATTGACTGACTCAAAAAATTCTCACACACAGACATCATGTTAATCAAAGCAGGTAATTTTCCCTAATCCCTAATTGTACAAAAGAAAAGGCCAATCAGAGTAAAAGTGCATACATTAAGGTTATTAAACTCGTGAGTTTAAGTAAACTCATGACAGATATATAAATTCAAACTGTAGACTCGAATCATAAACACATAAGAATTTACATTTATTAATAAATAACATTTAAAATATATAATTAAATAATTAAAATATAAAATATGATCACAATTTAATTTAAATATAAATTATTGAAATTAAATCCATATACATTCATATATTGTTACACTCAACATAAAAATTTCCAAACTAGGCAACTTATTTTTTATACCTTTTATTTTCTTTTTTTATTACTATTAGTTTGAGTTTTTTCAAGTTTTATTTTTTTATTGAAACAGGTCCTACCACTTATATGAATCAATTATACAAAATATATATCTATCTGGTTCAATGAGTTTATAAGTAGGTTGATACAATTTTATAAGCAAAAAATATAAAAATGATAAATTTAAAAAGTTAGCTCACAAGTTTAATTGAGTTTTATCTAGTCTAAATTTATAAATAAGTTGACTAAAAATGTAGAAATGATAAACTCGGAGAATCAACTCAGAGTTTGACAACAATGCATATGATAGCAATTTTTTCTTTTAAAAAAATGTAATAAGAAAAATGTGTCAGTTAATTTACTCTAGAGTCTAGACTAACTATATTACGTAACGTCTAGGTTTTCCATTAATCTATACGTAAAGGTGCAAGTAACACGTCTCGTTGCCAATAAATACAATGGAGCTACATTCCATTCCACATTTCCATGCATCCACAAGACTTGGAGTCACAGAAATTTCAAACTTCAATTTCTAACTTGCTCCGAAACATGAGAGCTTCAGTTTTTGCCCTCCTTCCTCTCTTCTTTTTCTTGGTATGTTTTTCTACTCTTTTTATGTTTTTAATAAGTCCTCTATTAATTAATTCGCCTCTTTATATTTAATTATTCCAGTAATTTCAAGTTTCGTCTCAATCTTCTTACCCCAACGGTGTTAGGTTAAAAGGCACCCTTTTTCATCAATGCTAAGAGGTTCTAAATGTTTCTTTATTAAAAAAAAAAGGAGGTTCTAAATGTTATAAATTTACTGCATAATAATTATTTTTCAGATTTATAGATATACCTTTCGGAAATACTGTTGCAGTACTTCTCAAATTATGATAAGCCAAGAACATACTTTTACTTATTACCAAAAAATGAATAATGACTAGGGGCACACACATCATAGTAGATCTCTATACTTTGATGACATTTTATTTCTAGTCAAGTCTTATTTTATTGTTTCCATTCTTTTTAGTTTGATCAATCTGCAACATTAGTATTTATAGTTTTAAAAATGTACATAAAGACCATAAGCTAGCACTAATAGAGATAATTTTGCTATAACTCTACCAACCCATTTACTAATATGGTAAAAACATGTTGATAGTATCGAAGTGGAATGACCAAATAAGATTACAAGTTAAAGGTAAATATGGGGGAAAAAACTTTTTATATATTTGACTAAAACAATGTGAGAGATGAAAGCAAGTTTGAATGCACATCAACAAATGGATTGAGAGAAGCAAATGCATGTCAACAAAATTAACTTCATCGATGTCGGCTCATGATTCTTGTGTGCGTTTTTAAATTTATAAAGACTAATGTTGTAGACAAATCAAACTAACAGAACCAAGAACAGTGAAATAAAATTTCAAGAATTAAAAGGAAAAATCAAGGTACAAGGATCTATGATTATATTCTCCTTACATACATATATGTACGTACTACATGATGTCCTATTATCGTAAGTTCAAATGCTTAGTCATATAGCTCAGATTTTAAACTTCCTCTGATGACCACACAAAATTCAACCTTGTACGTTTTTTTTTTTTTTGTTTTTTTTTTCCGGTGGGGGGCACATATGTAGTTTGATTAATTTGTTTTTTTTAATGCATGTCTTTTTCTTTTAATACGTTTTCGTAATATATATATATATATATATCCAAAACTTTAAAATTTTATTGGTAAATAACATGTAAAAGCATACGTTTATTATGATTGTCCAACTTTTTGTTGTGCAGTTGGCAGATGCAGGAGCGTCAAGAAAAGATCCAGCTGAATACTGGACAATGGTGATGAAAGATGAGGCCATGCCTCAAGCAATACAAGGCGTTCTTCATGATGATCCTATGATTCAATCTGAAACAAAACCTCAATCCCACAATGATCTCGTTGAAGGATATTGAATCACAAATGTGATAAAAGTGAGGGTCTTGGTAGAAAAGATGTTCATACACGATATTGAAGCCAAACCTGCTATTATTGCCGCTCATGACAGTGATTTTGAACCTAGACCTATTTTTACAGCTTACAACAATGGTGATCTGGGCAATCACGAGAAAACATCTAGCAGAACTTTTAAACCCAGGCCACGTGTTTCAACTTACAACAATGGAGATTTAAGCATTTAAGAAAATGAATTCGCTGAAGATTGAGACTGGGCTAAGTGCTACCTCATACAATGACGACAATCTTGGTGCCTAGGAGAAGAAGTTTACCAAAGATTGAGCCTAAGCCAAGTGCCACATCATACAATAACGGCAATCTCAGTGCCCAAGAGAAAAAGTTTACCAAAGATTTTGAGCCCAGGCTAAGTGCTACATCATACAATAACGACAATCTCAATGCCTAAGAGAAAAAGTTTAGCAAAGATTTTGAACCTAGGCCAACTGCTACATCTTACGTAATGGTGATCTTGGCAATCATGAGGAACAGTTTATCAAAAATTTTCAGCCTAAGCCAAGTGCTACATCATACAACAACAGCAATCTTGGTGCCCAGGAGAAGTTACCAAAGTTTTTGAGCCTAAGCCAAGTGCTACATTACAACAATGGTGATCTTAGCAATCCAATCATGAGGAAAAGTTTATCGAAGATTTTGAGCCTAGGCAAAGTGCTACATCATACAACAATGGCGATCTTGGCACCCATAAGGAAAAGTTTACCAACGATTTTGAGCTTAAGCCAAGTGCTACATCTTACAAAAACAGTGATTTTAGTGGTCAAAACAATAAATTCACCAAATATTTTGAGCCAAGACATAGTGCAACATCTTATAGCAACGACAATCTTAGTGCTCAAGAAAACATATACACCAAAGATTTTGAACCTAGACCAAGTGCTACTTCGTACATCAATGGTGATCTTGGCCATCAAGAGAACAAATTTACCAAAGACCTGCCATCTCTGCTTGCAATGATGATGTGAAAAATGGCATTGACCTTAGGTCAAATGTGTCCATTTATATATTGAATAAGTGAACAGCAAGAATAGTTCTCAAGTATGAAAGTTAAGGTTGTACGTGTAAGCTCTATAACTGCGTGTAATATGGTATGGCTTGTTATGCTTCATGGAACATGTATGAAAAAATTATCAGAACAAAATTATGCGTGATTAAATAAAGCTATTATGTGTCATAATACAAGCTTTGTGCTCCTCTTTTTTCTTTTCCCCCCTTTAGCTCCTTGCTATGAATGACAGTTTAGAATTAACAGAATGTTGACCTTAATAAGGTAAAAAGGCTAATCCATTTATAAGTAGAATGAAATTAAAACGCAACTCTACAAGACGGAGCATGTATACAATTTTGTTTAAAAATTCCAAGAAATGGTTGGTAATACTATAGAAACGTTTTGAACTTTTGAGTGAAGAATCCATGGAGAAAAACTAAATAGGGAAGAGAAAAGGAAGTGAAAATTTTCATAGCCTCTATTTTGCTAACTTGAAAAAGACAGTCTAAAAATTTTGCACCAAAAAGAATAATTCAATGTCAATATACCATCAATGTAAATCCATTCTGCACTTGTACCCCAAAAACAAAGAAAGAAAATAACTCCTTGTAAATATACAAAATCCATTCTAATGAATTCTTATTATGGAAAACTAGCATTTCGTCAAAATTATTTATTTGAAGAAATAAAAAAAAAGTAGCACCCCCTTTGTAAACAAGCAGAATATGCCATTTTCAATCTAAAAACTTCACTGGAATGTTGTGTGTGTAGATATATATATATATATATATATTAAGATTACAGAGATTTGTATATTTGTATAATTTATCTTCAGATGAGTATTCCCCCATCTTTATGATTACCACCACCACCACCACCACCACCATCATTACTATTATTGTAAATACTGTATTTTGCCCGAGCTTTCAAGTGTAAATTAAAACTTAATAAAAACATGATAAATGAAATAAAGGAATAAAAGAAATAAAAAAGGAAGGGCTTTTATGATAATAATAACAATAATATTTTTTTACCCCAAATCCCCTTAATTATGTTCCCATTAAAGTTGACTTTTTTAAAAAGGAAATTTAGAATATTTGAAATTTGATTTGAGGAAATTATGCCTTGATTGAATTTTTTTTAACTAATTAAGGAAAAATTTGAAATCTAAAATAATGAAAAAGAGTCAAAATAGAAATTGCCTTTTTTGTTTGATTCTATCATTAAGTGAGTGAACCCTAGTTAGCACCTATAAAAGGGGATAGAGAAGAGATTTAAGGGGAGGATAAAAGGAGAGGAAAACTGGGAGGAAGCAAAACATATCAGGCAAAGCTTTGAAAGGTAACCGATCTCATTTTAATTCCATGTTTTCCTAATTCTGTGTGCTTAGTCGGCAAAATCTCTTTGAAATAAAAGCTTCTTAGGTTTAGATTATACACTCTTGTGTAATAATAATATGAAGCTTTGTACGTTGGGTTTGAGGCCATGTATTCTAATGCTTGGTTTGGTTTGATCATCACATGACATCCTGTAACCTCATTCACAATTTTTTTTTTTACATGGTTGATCTTTATGTGTTACAAGTGATCCCGTACTTGCTTGAGACTAAAGGAGACACATGTTTTTTAATATTTGTGATAAGATTCACTCTTGGGACTTTATTACATAATGGAGTGAGTTTCTTGTTTTGATTAATGAATCATTAGATTTTTCTCCTTAGCAAAAGGCAGAGGTCATGATGACAAAAAAAAAATAATTCTCATAGCTTTTCATTTTTTCTAAATAAAAAATAAAAAGTTCATGAGTAATATCATATCACTATGGCATAACCTTTTTTCTTTTTTTTAGCATATTTTAGGTTATGTCATAAGTGGTATTGAATTATCATGGATCCCTAAAGTATCAAATGAGATACCATAAATGACCCTAAGTCATTACAGGTATCAATTTTTGCAATTAAAAAATTTTCATAATTAAATTAGTTCATAGAAAATTTATTTTGAAAATTTCTTTAAGGTTTGTTATGGGTGATATTAAATCACTGTGCCCGCCTAGAGCGTCAACTAATGGACCATGAGTGATACTAAATCACTGCAGGTTCCACCTTTCTTATGTATTATTACAAAATAATAAAAATAATAAAAAAATTTTAGCATATTTTAGGTTGCCTCATGAGTGATACTAAATCACCATGGATTCTAAAAAAATCAAATGAGATACCATGAATGACACTAAGTCATCGTAGGTATTAAATTTTATATTTAAAATCTTAAAATTAAATTATTCTATAAAAAAATCACTTTAAAGATTCTTTAAGGTTTGTCATGAGTAATACTAAATTACCGTGTACACATAAAAGCATCGACTAGTGGACTGCGAGTGATACTAAATCACTGCAGGTTCTAATATTTGTTAAATTTTTCTCTCTCATGCATTATTAATAAAATAATAAAATAATAAAAATTTTAGCATATTTTAGGTTATCCTATGAATGATACTAAATTACCATGGATTTCTAAAAGTATCAAATGAGATATCATGAATGACACTAAGTCATTGCAAGCATCTAATTTTATATTTAAAGTTTTAAAATTAATTTATTCACTTTGAAAGTTCTTTTAGGATTTGCCATGAGCGATATTAAATCGTCGTGTGCGCTTAGAGTGTCAACCAGCGAACTATGAGTGATACTAAATCATCGCAAGTTTCAATACTGGCTATTTTTCTTTCATCCAAAGGTACATCCTTATGTCTTTTTTTATTTGAAAATAAATATAATTATATAACACAAAATAATCTTCTCTTCATAAAATAAATTAAAAAAATTAAAAGAAAACCTAAATAATAATAATTTAAACTACGTGGACTTTTATCCCCATTACAGGGTACGTAGGCCCTAAGCTTTAATCCTAGGTCAAGTCCTTCCATGTAAATAAATAATTTATTTTCTTTTATTTTTTTACCTTTATTTTTCATGTGCAATAAAGGATAACTAATATATTATTAAAAGGCCGATTAATTTACACAATCAACTTAGGGTAACCGTTCTTACGAATGGGTGTCGTAGGGTGCCTAATACCTTCCCCATGCACAACCGACTCCCGAACCCAATTCTGGTTATTATAGACAATTACTATGATGATGATGATGATGATGATGATGATTATTATTATTATTATTATTATTATTATTATTATTAAATGAAACCTCTATTCCATCGCATGGGTTGAGAAAAGCAAAACAGCCACCATAATTGCTTAGAAGTTTCTTCTGCAAGGAGTGAGGTATAAAAAATAAAATCTTGACAACATTTGAATATATTTTGAAAACTTAAAAAGACAGATGACCATAGAATTATCTCATAACTTTTATTTGACAATATTCGAATACCAAAGACAAAGTGAACAAGCTTATTCAACATGTCCGTAAACATGACAAGCACCCAACAAATACCACTAGAGAAATTTGAATTTTAAGCAAATATTAGTGTACAGTGAAGCCTCATGGCCAGTAATGGTTGAATAGACTAGTTTCAAGTAATGTACTTCATGTTTATGGTAAAGGAAAAGCAATATGTTTAACACTCACATCCTGTCGAACGCTGCTAATTGTTTATTGCAACATCAATTGTGTCTGGCAAGTATCTTCAGCAAGCACAAATCACATAGAGAACAAAACAAAAGAGAGACATCAGTATCATTTCAGAGTATTTCTATCTGCCCTCAAACACATAAGACACAAAATAATTATAATGGTTCATTGTCTATCAAATAATGCTACAAAGATGTTCCAACCAATGAGCAGACTTGGAGATATACACTGATAAGCACTGGCTAATTACAATTATTAAGACATCCTACTAACCTAACCTATTCAATATAATTTTCTTACCACGTCTTATAGTGTTGAGGATGCATTACTTATTGCAACAATAATGCTATCTAGTAGATACTATCATCTTACAGCTGACTATTATTGTTCTCATAGCATTTCATTTCTTGATTATGATGTAGCTTGGTGGCTTTCATTTTTACCCTTAATCATACATCAGTCATAATTTTGTCTTTCGATTCCAAGAGACAACAGAATATAAAGTCAAAAACCAATAAGACCAAAGCATGCTCCCCAATATAACACCATTTTAATATCAGAACCAGGGCAACATCTTCATATACTTTTGCCTCAAAGCATACTCAAACACAAATTCATGTTTAACGACTCACATTTCTTCCTCTTCACCATTTTTCAAGGCATCCTTTACTATGTACTGGAATGCTTCTTCTACATTAATGCCTTCCTTGACTGATGTCTCAAAATATGGGGTATTTCCTTTTGATGCATATCGTGCTCAAGCCTTCTTCTCTGAAACCTGCATGCAAGAACTTCTTAGCATTGTTCATCTATTTAGTAATAGACATAATGAGTTTAATGTGTGTAAGTCAGGGTGATGGTTTTTTTCTTTTGGGAGCAAAATGAAGTCAAGGAAAATACGTATCACTATATTGTTTCCACCTTCGACGTCTATCTTGTTTCCTATAACAACAAATGGGAAGTTCTCAGGATCCAAAGGGTTTGCCTACCAAGGTGATCACAAATCTTACAAGTTACAAAATCACTCAAACGTTGCTTTATAACTAATAAAAAATTGAGAAATCTATCTGTAGAGATGAAAGAAGACACCTGAATCAGAAATTCCTCTCTCTAGTTATTGAGATTGTCAAATGATTTCATTGAATTTACATCATACACAAGAACACAGCAATCAAAACTATGATAAAAAGCAACTCCTAGGCTTTGGAATCTTTCCTGACTAGCTGTATCCCAAATCTGACAAATTAAGAATATTAACACAAGAAAAGAGAGGCAAACTTTATTTAGCAGTCCAAATATCATCTCTACAACAAACAAAAACTAACACCATATACAGATTTGCCCCACTTATAGTGAACCCAAAGACTCTAAAAGGCTAATAACATCCAACATTAACAAGTTCAACCCTATTTATAGTCCAATAATAAAATTGGTACGTAACAATAACATAGCACATAAGATGGAAGCCTCTATTATTATAAAGAAGACAAGAGTGAAACAAGATCTCCATCAATTGCAGTAATCTGCTCCCTTGTTTGTGCTTTTTACTACCCTGCCTAATAAGCTCCTCAATATAAACCACCTTATTTCTCAAGCATGCAGTCACTTTCATGTATTACAAAATCAATGTAACCACAAAATAGAGTAATACTCATAAACCTGCAAGGTGAAAAGCCTATCTTCAAACTGCACTTCTTTGGTTAAAAAAATCCACACTAATGGTTACCTTGTGCTGATTGCTAAACTTCTTATTTACTTATCTATATTACATATGTTAAGGATATATATTGACTAATGATGTGCAGAGTAAGATGGCATTGCATAGAGCAGTATGAAATAGAGAGATAAAATGTGTAAAGTAAAAATGCTTCAACTTTCAACTCTTGAGCACCAAAGGATACTGATTCATCAAAGATGTTTTCCCCACTCTGTAAGGTACAAAATAATTTACGTTAAAAACACTAGTAAAATCTATTTATCTTCATAAAGTATCATCAACTTCACATGATTGCAAACAACTAATTGGGTTGAGTTATTGAAGCTCTCTTTCTTCTGATAAATCAAAATAATATACACAGACCAGTCCAATACCAAGCTTAACATATTAAATAAAAAAAAGAACAATTTCTTTTCACTTTTTTAAAAAGTAAATTTTATATCTTATGCCCACACAATAATAAGCTCACCATTCAAAATGACAAAAATATATCATTCGAAATAGAAAATTACAATCAAAACTGCAAGACATCTCAACTCTTCCTCTCCCACTCCCCCGAATATCTAGATAAATAGTGATTCATAGAAGGACCTCAAAAGATATTTAAAGAAAAATGAAAAAAGAAAAAGTAAATTTCAAGAGACCTAAATCAACAGCAAAATCAGCAAAAATAGATCAACTTATTTGGCTAGATTAGATAGAGTGCTACGAAAATAAAGAAAACAACAATCCTGAAGAACCCACCAACCCTTGCAATAGGGAAACCATAGAATTGAAAAGCAAAGCCTAGAAGGAACAATCAAATGTGCATAATTGTAGGAAAAGAGAAACAGAGGAGAGACAGACCCGCTATCACCAAGAATGATGATCTTTAAGAGGGTTCTTCTTGGAGAAGGCATCATAGATCAAAGAGGGAGAGATTATCAGTCAAAGCAGATTCTGAAATTCGTAATGACTGTGTGTGACGCCTTCCTCCCCACGAACTGTTTCAACCTTTCTAGTCTTTCCCTAATCAAATCCTGGACCGACTGACCAAGACTGATCTATTGCCCAGCATCTAAATTCCAAACTCTCCCCAATTAATAATTGTTAATATTTGGTGAAAAGGAGGAAATTTGGTGTAATTTGGCCACTTAGGTTTGTGTAATTTGGTGAAAAGAAGGAAATATATAGAAGAGTGTCCAACTTTTTACTGATGAATAATTTGAGTGTGAAACTAAAGCTAATAGCTAGGACTCGAAGAAAGCTCTCTGTAAACACCTAAATCACATCAATCAGACATTGTATAAGGATATAAGGCATGTCAGAAGCTGCCCCATGTGCTGTCAAATTGACAGTAGAATTCTACTGTCATGGAACGTCCAATATGCTGTGCCGCATGGAATAGATGAGCATAATGTACCGCAGCACATGCCTCTGTTTTTGTAGAATCCTATTGTTTTTCATTTTAAAGCAAATGCACTGACTCTATTCGAAATTTCATACTTTTGCATCTTAAATAAACTCTAATTTTCTATTATAATGTTCTTTTGGCATTATTTTTTCATGATGAAAACTGGAGATTTTGTTTATATAACCCATTTGTACAATTTGATAAGTTTGTCATTTCCACTTGTGAAATTTAACAAGATTAGTTATTACCATAATATTTTAAGAGATTAAGGGAGGATTAGTAATGATAATCTTACTTGTCTAACCCAAATATTTCATGATTGTGAACAAAATGCACCATAAATTAGCAATATTAATTATATTACACAAAATAAATAAATCAGAGGCATTACATTAGGAATACACTGATTCTTAAGCCTTCGGAGCTTTTTTCCTCTCTGCACTAAAGAGTCTATAAAATGTAAAAGAAGAGGATAAGTCTAGCCACTCAGTAACTAAGGTAAGCTTACTCTATGCAATTATATATTAATTGAATAAACACATGAGTTTGAAATAGATTTTCTCAAAACACGCACTAACACATGAATCACAATTTATCATTTCTTAACTAACTCCTTTTTATCTCAATCACAAGGTATATTACTACAAGACACACAGATATGTGATAATGACCTAACATGTTAACACGACTTGCCATAACTTAATCATGTGACATGTCATATAAATATATCTATGTATGATTAAACCATCCTCATGCCCATCCCAATTCTTAACAGGATAAAACGACTTTCGGGATGAGACGGGATAGGACACGGGACAAAAATCTAATGCCTATCTTTTTTTTCGGATCGGATATGGGTGTCCCAATCCCGTCCCATCCCATAAACACTCTAGTTTATTAGCTTCCTTTAACTTACATTAACCTCTCTAGACTCCTAAACAACCATTAATGGAGCTTTTATCTACCTCATTTATGGAGGATTTTTGTGCGTTTATGGCTTCCAACTACCAAAAACACATAGAGCCATTAATGCTAGGTTTAAATAGCATAAATAACTCCCATTAACTTTATTTAAGTCAATGGATTCGGACTCATAGCCTCTATGAATTGAAAATTAACTTTTCTAACAAGCCTAACTTTCATACTCAAGAAAAATGGAAGATTCAAGCTTAGAAAACTTACTTTTAGTGTTTAGAAGCTCCAAAATACTCCAAATGCTCAAATCCTCTAAGTGCTAGTAGCACTTGTTGTGTTTCTCTTCATTTTTCTCCCTTTACTCTCTGTTTTTCAAGCTACAGAATGCTCTTGTTTTTGCAAAAAAACAACCACAAGCGGTGGCACTTGTACAAGCACTACAATATGTGGTACAAAGAAGGGTCTTCATATTTTGATGGCACCATGTGTTGTGGCATCTTGTGCACATGTCATGACATATGGCACAAAATAATTTCTCTTTATTTTTCTTACTTTTTGACGTTCGGGTGGTCCGACTTTGCTTCGAACTCAATCTTAGGGCTAAAACCTAAACTTAAAATACCCGTTAGCTCTTTATAATCATACACCACATTAATTTACATAATCAACCTCATTCACCCATCTAATTAAAGGTCAGATTTTTTCAAATGTTACGATTCTCCCCTCCTTTTAAAAATTTTATCCCTAAAATTCATATAACTAACTATTACATACCTTATTGAAATAGTTGAGGGTACAATTGCTCAATATTTCATAAGTTTCATTGTTGAATTGATGATTTAGGGACTTTTTTTTTCATTTCTAACACTTGGCTTTTAGAATATCAAAAACATGTTTTCATGAAAATGAGAAAAATTTTTAAAGTATCACAAAAGAATATCTAACCATTGGTGTGTTCATGAAAAATGAGGAAAATTTTTAAAGTATCACAATAGAATATCTAACCATTAGTGTGTTCATGAAAAATGATACAATTTTTAGAATATGTGAAATGAATATTCAAATATAAAGTGCCTTTGATGTAAAATTTTGATTTCAAAACTATTTTTTTTTTTTGAATATGCAAAAAGCATCTTCAAATATAAGGTACATTTAATGTAGAATTTTGACACCAAAATTATTTTTTAGGATATGCAAAAAGAATATTTGAATATAAGGTGCATTTTATAGAAAATTTTGACACTAGAACTTTTTGTTAGAAGATGAAAAAAACATATTCAAATATATAGAAGAAAATAGCTTTTCGTTGAAGATTGTAATAGCCCTCACCCCACCCCACTGGGGGTCTTTTGGACTGGAGCCTTAACCACTCACACAGCGGGCCCAGCTTTCTCCAAGGTGGTATTTGGGTTATTCCTCACCCCACCAAAGAGGTCTTTTGAAGCCTTCCTATATTCGAACCTCTAACCTCTACTACCTTAATGAAGTTGAGGTTAAGTCTGGTACTATTGAGTCAAGTACCATCTTGGGGAAAGCTGGGCCCGCTGTGTGAGTGGTTAAGGCTCTAGTCCAAAAGACCCCCGATGGGGTGGGGTAAGGGCTGTTATAAAAATCAATCGCATATGCTTGCAAATAGGGTTGCTTAAAGGACTAGACGACACTAGACTTCGGCTTAACCCGAAATCTAATCTCTTTCATAAAAAGGATTGGGTTAGGCAACCCATAATTTAGTCTTGTCCAATGATAACCAGAAGATTAATAGGATCAGATTTGGTCCATAAGACTAGAAGACTGGTCCTGTTAATCCAATACTCACTTAATTATTTTTTTTCTTTTTTCTATATGAGAGGTAATAATTCATTTCAACCTAATAAACCCAATTAAGATAATAAAATCACTTATAATTATAATAAATCTAAAATAATTTCCAACAACAAGAAAAAAAATATTCCAATTACAGTCTAAATAATTTAAATTTATAATTTCAACAAAAATAACACTAAACAAATTCCAACAACACTACATTACAACAATAATTTAAAAACAAACTTAACAAATCTTCATGCAATTATCTCCTTAGCATCAATTACACTTGAAGCATTTGTCAGAAATAAATTAATTATAATTATATTAAATAAAGTAATAGGACCAGACTAGACCAAGTGGTTCAGATGCTCAGTCTCCTGTCTATTCCAACTCAAAAAAATAGTTTGGTCTTTTCAATTTTTTTGATTTTAAAGGACTAGTGTTTATAAGGACCAAATAGGACAGGATTATCTTGGGTTGGATTGGGTCGAACCAGATTAAAGAACTTTTGCATAGCCCTACTTTCAAAGATATCCATAAAGGATATTTGAATATGCAAAAGTGATATTCAAACATATGAAAGAAAATTGCATTTCAATAAAGATCAGTCACATATCATGGAAGAAACATTGCATTTGCTTCTAAAGATATCATAAAGGATATTGTTAAGTAATATTCAAATATGCAAAAGTGATTTTAAATATATGAAAGTTAGATTACACTTTCTTGAATGTTGCACGCGTACAATGGAAGAAGAAATGCATATAGTTAAAGCTAAATCACATTCAATGTAAAAATTTGACACCAACACATAATTTTCAGGATATGTAATTTAGATATTCGAATATTTGAAAGCTAAGCTACATTTTTGGAAGAGTACTTGTACATTGTGGAAGACATTGTTTTCATAAGGATCTTGCTTTGACATATTGACATTGAAGGACATTATTTAACATGTTGACACCAAAACTATTGATACCAAAGGACCTTATGACATGTTGACAACGAAGAACCTTGTGTGAAATGTTGTCATCGAAGGACCTTACACAATTTTTGCTTTTGTTTTTAATCATAAAGGCAATGTTGTCATTTGGAATTCCAAATTAATATAAGGGAAGGACCTCAAATTATAATCTCTCCCAAGTCCTTATGAGCAATTAAATTTTTGGTGGAGTCTTTTTCAGCAATTTTTCCTTTTTTAACATAAAATGACATTTTTTGGCTTTCAATTAAAAAATTAATATGTAGAATTATTATGAGATAAGAGGTGAAAAACTCGTATGTAGCCACATCATCTTATGTTATGTTTCACCTTTTCAACATATATAAATGCAAGAATGAAAATAATTCAGCCTAAATTACTTCATGCCCAATCTCACAATATTGTTAGTAAATAATTGTGATCGCATTCCTTTTTGGGTCTTTTTAATAAAATGATACACCCAGCACATGTGTATTTTTTGGACGCCATTTCTGTCACGTTGCTTTCTATTTAGTGGTATTGCAACTTGAAAAACAGATGTAGAAAACTAATAAACATTTAAATAACTACTTATACCACTAATTACATTTTTTAGGCAGAGACACCAAAGGCACTAAAATTTCCAGCAAACAACAATAATATGTTGAATTTCTTAATGGTGTACTTAGTTTTGATATAACAACCCTAAAATTATTTATTAGAAATTGAGAAGTAATATTTAAAAAAACATTCATGCTTAGTAGTAATTTTTGCTGTGGAAAATTATCCTCTCCACAGCTCTCTGAAAGTCCAATTATGTTTTTATCAAAGAAGATTGATATGAATGAATAGGCTTGCAAAGCTGCAAGAGAGCATGGCCCAAAGACATAAAGTCTAACCCATGCTCCCCGAGAGACATGCAATGTTTCGATCCTGTGCTCGGTGGAGCCCCTTCCCTTCCTATGGCTTTGCTGCAAAATGTATATAACTAAAAACTATTCAAAATAATTGACATTTTTTAAGGGTAAAGTAGCAAATTTCATCATGAATTATTTTTTTAAGAACATTTGATAGTCTATTAAGTGGTGCAAAATAAATCCTCAACTTTAAAAAATGAAGCATTCGATAATTTGGCTTTAACTTCACCTAGCGAACGTTATGTGGGGTTCACAATGATACATGGTACTCCAAGGACATTATATGTCAGCATGTATAAAGTATAAATTTAACCACAAACTATTTTCTGATGATTATTGGATAACCTCTAATATAAAAAAAGGCCCATCCAATACCTTTTCATTAATTTTAACTAAATATCATTTATTTTTATGTTCATGAGACCCACAACGCCCCAATCTCTCTAATTTTCTTACCTTTATTTTCAATCTTAGCTTGAGAAGAAAAAATTCAAAGACTTCTTATCTGAAGACATTCATGAGGATAATGCTGATGAAGTATAAGCTTGATTTTACTATGTATGAAAGAAGCTTGATTATAGTTTAGTTTAATCACAAATTATTTCTTCTATTTTGTTAGCATCATTTTCGTAAATGTCTTCAGATAAAAATTCTTTAAACCTTTTCTTTTTAAGCCAAGACTAAGAACGAAGATAAGAAAATTGGAGAGATTAATGCATTGTGAGGTTTCATAAATATGAAATAAATGACGTTTGGTCAAAATTGATACGAAGGTATTGAACAATCTATTTTTTATAGTAAAAACTACCCAATATTTTTTGAAAAATAGTTCATGGTTAAATTTTTATCTTTACACATGTTGACGTGGAGTGTCACATGTTATTGTGTGACCTACATAACGTCTGTTAGATGAAGTTAACGACAGGCTACTAGATGCTTCATTTTTAAAAGTTGAAAATTTATTTTCCACCACTTAATAGTTTAAGCCACTAGATGCTCTTAGAAAAATAATATATGATTAAATTTACATCTTTATTCTATTTTAAAGAAGTGCCTAGATAAATGACTCCCGATCTTAGAAAAAAAAAGAAAATTCATTTAGAATGCAATTCAACACACTAATTTTTTGAGTAGGAATTATTTTTTTATTATATAAAAAAATTTCAACCTTAAAACATATATTCACATTTTACCCCCCTTTTACCTAACACGTGGCAACTATTTTTGAGGGATAAAGTGTCAACTACTCGATAAAAAAATATCAGTCTTACTCTTATTTCGCTTTAAAAAAAAATAAATCATTAGAACTATCTTGGCTTCAAATGTATGTAATGGCAAGCAAAACAGCCAGAGACATATATCAGAAATCACAATTTTAATTTTAAATCAAAAATTAAAACATGCCTCAAACCAAAATTTTGCATCCTCGGCAGTTGGCATTTCTTCCGAGGGTATAACAGTCAATTCACGTCGAACATTTTTTTTTTTTGGCATCAAACCAAAAATTTTGCATCCTCGGCAGTTGGCATTTCTTCCGAGGGTATAACAGTCAATTCAGGTCAAATATATATATATATATATATATTAACCTGACACAATCTTGTTGTCTAATGTAAAAACTTCAGCCGAATTAAATATTTAAAATGGTAGTATAAATTATTACAAATTATAAAATAAACCGCACCGCACCTGATCTTGCCCCATCCTGAGCTCCGAGTCCGAGCCCTCTTTGTGCGTTAGTGGGGGCATTTCCTCCTTCGTTCACCTCGCTTACTCCTGATTTCTCAACTCCACTGGCGCCTATCGAGAGAGGCACAGATCCAGCCTAGCTTTCTAGCTCCCAGATCTTTTAGATTCACCTGCTCCGGCGATGGCTCAGCCGCTTGTGAAGAAGGACGACGATCGGGACGATGAAGGTGATTCCTCCCCTCTTATTTCTAACTCCGCATTGTTGAGCGATGAACAGCACTGTCTGTTTCCACTTTTGTGAATTCGATCTGTCTTCTATTCTTTTTGTGTTTAAAATTCGCTGCTTTGGGTTGCCCCAAACCCAACTGGATCACTCTTGTCGTTCCTAGATCTATGTTTATTTTCCATTTTAGAATTATGAATGCGGCAGGTTCGCGTAGATTATTATACTTGGATTGCTAAACTAGTGTTGAACTTAGGCTTGCCTCGTTGTCTCATATTTGATCTGATCAGGTTAAGGAGCATGCAAATTCGGATTGATCTTAATACTTAATTCCCAATGTAGATAGTTGGATTTTCGTATCTTCTTAATTTAATAAGTTCACGGGGACAAGTTGTTCCTTTTAACCTTATAGCCTCTTTAAACATTTGTTCTTAGCCGGGTGGTGTGTCGTCAATCCTACTAATGTTATTTCATGATTCTGTTATAGCATAATGCCCGTAAATATTAATTGGGTTACTACTTGTTGAACAGCTGAGTATTCTCCCTTTCTGGGAATTGAGAAGGGTGCTGTTCTTCAAGAAGCCAGGGTTTTCAATGACCCACAACTTGATGCTAGGAGATGTTCCCAGGTTTGATCTTGAACCGTTGAATTGATCTGTTTCCATCGCGTTCCTATTACGATTCAGGTATTCATTTTTGGCATTATGTATATTATCTTCTTTCCAGGTTATCACAAAACTTTTATACCTATTGAATCAAGGAGAGACATTTACCAAGGTCAAGAGTTTATTCTCAGTACTTTTAAATTTTCATTTTTCTCAAGATCCACGCTTATTTGCATTTTGCATTTGGATTATTGTGCTATAGTAATTGTTGACCCCCTTTGGATGATTTGTTCATGCTTCATGTCATAGATTGAAGCCACAGAAGTTTTCTTTGCTGTGACTAAGCTTTTCCAATCTAGGGATATTGGGCTGAGGAGGATGGTCTACCTGATGATAAAGGAGCTTTCTCCCTCAGCAGATGAGGTCACATGTTTTTATGCAATTCAATTCAATATTGCTAGTCAGATTTACTCGAACAGTCTGCTTGTCATGTTTGCTGACTGATCCTCTACTCATATATTTGTAAAGGTTATAATTGTGACAAGCTCCCTCATGAAGGACATGAATAGCAAGACTGATATGTATAGGGCAAATGCTATTCGTGTACTTTGTCGAATTACAGATGGAACCCTCCTTGCCCAAATCGAGAGGTATTTGAAACAAGCAATTGTCGATAAGAATCCAGTTGTTGCAAGTGCAGCCCTAGTTAGTGGCATTCATCTCCTACAGGTATTATTAATTTTCACTTGGAGATTCGTTGTATTTGAATATTCATGTATGCTGCTTGCTTATTTTATGTTCCCCTTTTCAGACAAATCCTGAGATTGTGAAAAGGTGGAGCAATGAGGTTCAAGAAGCTGTTCAATCAAGAGCAGCTCTTGTGCAGTTTCATGCACTTGCTTTGCTACATCAGGTGATTTGCTTTATTAATTTTTTTCATGTAGAGTTTTGGTAATGTGAATTAAATAATGCTGTATATTAAAACTTCAAATCATTTAAGATCATTTACTGAAACAATGTTTGGTTCCCAACTTCTCCATCTAGGAATTTGAGAGGACTGGTTGAGCTTCAACTTTTTTGCCTATAAGTTATCATAGTTCCTAATCTTCGATAATGAATGTTCAGGATAAGCTGATTATTCCCTTTTAAACACATTTTTAAGTGATTTGACTTATGTATGGGCTTATTTCATTTCCAGTCCATATTATGGTCTCACGCCTTCTTTCAACAGGTGTAGGGTTTTGGTATACTTCACCTTACACATGGCTTAAATTGCAGTAATTTTTGAGTGACTTCTTTTGAGTTCATGTGAAAATTGTATAAAGTGTGTGCGATATGTTTTTTTTTTTAAGCATTCATGAAGATTCAAGATGCTTTCAACTTTTTGTGTTGAATAAGCTGACAGTGTCTGTTAGACTCGTCTAGTCTCTTGTAACCCTCTTTGTTATTTAAAAAAAAAAAAAAGCTGACTGTCTGAATTGATTATATATAACTAGAAATGGAGCACGCTCTACCTCTTTCTTCTTTTTTAACATCTTTATTTCAATAATCTTCTGGAATTTGTGTTGAGGACTGTGATGTAAAATTTTTTGATTACTTCTATTCCTCTTAAGCTCTTCTGTAAAATTTCCATTTTCAGATTCTTACTTGTCATCATGTAGAATACAGGTTTAGATTCTGAAAAGTGCTAATATATATGATGATATTCATGTTGCAGATAAGGCAGAATGATCGCCTAGCTGTTAGCAAGTTGGTTACCAGCTTGACGAGGGGAACTGTTCGCTCACCCTTGGCCCAATGCCTTTTGATCCGTTATACCAGTCAGGTACGTTTTCCTTTTGTTATAAACATTATTGGTGGGATGTTTTTTATTTGCATCATCTTCATCTTGCATCATATCCTCAGGTTATTCGTGAGTCAAGCAATAATACACAAACGGGGGACCGTCCGTTTTATGATTTTCTTGAGAGCTGCCTTCGCCACAAATCAGAGATGGTGATTTTTGAGGCAGCCAGAGCAATTACTGAGCTCAATGGTGTAACAAATCGGGAGTTAACTCCTGCAATTACTGTTCTTCAGCTCTTTCTAAGTTCTTCTAAACCAGTCTTGAGATTTGCTGCTGTTCGCACTTTGAACAAGGTCAGTCTTCTGCAGAAACACTTAAATTTCAATTTTAGTTTGGTTGTAGCAGAGATGAGAATGTTACGATGGATGTGCGGACATACACGTAAAGATAAAATTCAAAATAAGCACGTACGCGAAAAAGTGAGGGTGGCACCTATTGAGGAAAAAATGGTAGAAAATCGGTTGAGATGGTTTGGGCATGTACAAAGAAGACCAAGGGAGGCACCAGTGAGAAGAGTGGAACATATAACTTTGAGTCCGATTAAGAGAGGTAGAGGAAGGCCTAAGAGAACACTCTTGGAAGTTGTTGAACGCGATCTCTTAATTAATAATATTCCTAAAAGATTGATAAATGATAGAGTACAATGGCATCTTGCAATCCATGTAGCCGACCCCACCTAGTGGGATAAAGGCTTGTTGTTGTTGTTGTTGTATAGTCCCATTAGACTCAGAAAGTGTATTTGGCTGGCCCCAAATAGTCAGTGAGTGTATGCTGAAGAGTCAACTGTGTAAGACAGCCTTGTGGCCATAAATGAGAACAATAGAAAGGCAACAAACTAATACTATGTATAACTGTATTTTAATTGTTACAAGTTGAATTATCAACATCAACCACTCCGACAATCAATCCTTGATATTATTAATTCAAAGCAATAAATTGCATTAATGATAGTTATTTAAGAAAGTAATTAGGTAAGGCTGCAAAACAAATGAAGGAAAAAAAGGAACAGAAAAGAAATTATTACTTGGGAGACACAGAATCAAAGGGGACAAAAATTAGGTTGTTAACATTTGAAGAATAGATGAAGCTTTGTACTGGGAAGCTGTGAAAGTTAAGGGGACAATTCTCTAAGAGGGGAGAAATGAAATGGTTGAAATAGATGAGATAGAATAGGTTTCTAGGCATTAAAAATTTAGGGCTTTGAATGGGATGGAAAAAATACCAGAAAAGTTGTATTCTATTATAGGGAGAAAGAAATTTAACTGAGGGGGACACCTCACTCTTTTTATATTTGAGTTTCTCAACTAGGTCCTGAAGCAAGTTCCTGCTATAGAATATCAAGGATTTGGGAACCCTATCTATTGTTTCACTGAAGCACATTGGAAGAAAAAGTGCAGACCTAAGCAAACATGGGAAACCATCCATAAAATCCAGCTTAACCATAGAACTTAAGTGCTGCAAGAATTACATGGGGCTACCCAATGTGGGACTCTATCATGGCACCACTCTTGAAGAGCTGATGCTCTTGGCAGCTGCACCATGCAGTGCTCAGTTTGGTCGTCAGGTTGCTCACTTTTTAGGTAGCTCTTTTTTCTGGGGTTGGTACAGTTCTGACTAAAACTGATGGAGATCTAAACAAGCATAGGGAACCTACCCTTAAAAAGCAGCTTGCGAGGGAAAAGAACAATGCCATTTAAATACCACAAGAATTACTTGTGCTTACTCTACAAGGGACTCTGCCAGAAAACCTCAGTGCCTTTTGGCTTTGGTAGTTGAGATTTTTACTTTCTATAATTCTGGAGAAGTTGATGGAACATTTTAAAATTACATGCTGTTGTTAAGCAATCTAATGTAGTCAATCTGACAATATTTATTGGGTTAAACATTCAACCATCATTGTCAGGTTAAGTGCTAAGTATTGATTTGGATTTGGCAGGTAGCAATGACACATCCCATGGCTGTCACCAACTGCAACATTGATATGGAAAGTTTAATCTCTGACCAAAACAGAAGCATTGCCACACTTGCAATAACTACGCTGTTGAAGACAGGAAATGAATCCAGTGTGGACCGTCTTATGAAGCAGATTACAAATTTTATGTCAGATATCGCTGATGAGTTCAAAATTGTTGTTGTTGATGCCATAAGATCACTGTGTTTAAAATTTCCCTTGAAATATCGATCTCTGTGAGTTTACTATGTGTTTCTTTTCCCAAGTTTTGCATCTTGTTGAGCAATTATTTTAAATAAATGATCCCAATTAAATGTTAGTGTTCTTTGATTGTTCACAGGATGAACTTCTTGAGTAACATTCTTCGGGAAGAAGGTGGATTTGAGTACAAGAAGGCAATCGTAGATTCAATTGTGATTCTAATAAGAGATATCCCAGATGCAAAGGAGAGTGGGTTGCTTCATCTTTGTGAGTTCATTGAAGATTGCGAATTCACCTATTTGTCCACACAGGTTCCATTTTGGTTCATCCCTGTTCTTTGATGTTTTAGTTTAGGCAATCCACTCTGTTCATTTTCTCTTCTTTTATTAGATACTGCACTTCCTGGGAGTTGAAGGACCAAAAACTTCTGACCCCAGCAAATATATACGTTACATATATAATAGAGTGCATCTTGAGAACGCAACTGTCAGGGCCAGTGCTGTTAGCACTTTGGCAAAGTTTGGTGCTGCAGTTGAATCATTGAAGGTATCACTTGCTTCTGTTTATTGATTTTGTTTTTTATTTTGATTTTCTCTTAGAATTTTTACTTTTTTTGGGGGCTTTATTAGTTTCTAACTTAATTTGAGATGTCATTCTTCACTTTCTCAGCCCCGGATATTCGTTCTGCTGAGGCGATGTCTTTTTGACAGTGATGATGAGGTAATTATATGTCATCTTATGGTGCATCTCTTTAATTAAGTTGTTTATAAGATGCATGCAACTGTTTGGGACTTAAGAACTTTTTACTGTTTGCTAATTCTTGCTTTTACATCTGAGAATAAAATTACCGTCTGAATTGTCAATATCTTTCATCATATATGCAATTATTTATGTGTTTCTGTTGAAAAGTGACTGCACTTTTTTTTTGGGGGGAAATTACGATTACATCTTACTCTTTTATCCTGCCTTTTGCTATGGATTCATGTCATGTGGACGTGTTATATCTTTTAATTTGTGTCTTGATTGATAGTTCTGATTCTATTGCAGGTTCGTGATAGGGCAACACTTTATCTTAATACACTTGGAGGAGATGACACAGTTTTTGAGACTGATAAAGATGTTAAGGACTTCCTCTTTGGTTATTTTGATATCCCCCTCATGAATCTGGAGAATAGTTTGAAAAATTATGTAAGACTCCTCTACCTTCTTTCCATTTGTGTATCTAAGACGTTCCCTAACATGTATGATATAAACTCCAGGAGCCTTCGGAAGAACCTTTTGACATCAACTCTGTGCCTAGGGAGGTTAAGTCTCAGCCACTTGCAGAGAAGAAGGCGCCAGGCAAAAAGCCAACTGGTTTGGGTGCTCCTCCAAGTGGCCCTCCATCAACTGCAGATGCATATGAAAGGCTGCTGTCCTCCATTCCCGAGTTTGCAAACTTTGGGAAGCTCTTCAAGGTTTTTTACTTTATTTTTCTGTCACAATTTCAATTCTTGTTTTCTTTGTTTCTCTTTCGAATATGATAAAATATATTATAATGTTCTATTTCTCAACAGTCCTCACCGCCTGTGGAACTTACTGAAGCAGAGACAGAATATGCTGTCAATGTTGTTAAGCACATTTTTGATAGGCATGTGGTGTTCCAGTATAACTGCACAAACACCATACCAGAGCAATTACTGGAAGATGTAACAACTGATCTGAATACTGTTAACTTCATCATACAATTGTACCACAAATTTTGTTTATAATTCCATGGCCCTTTTCCAGGTTACCGTAATTGTAGATGCCTCAGATGCGGAGGAATTTTCTGAGGTTTTCTCCAAGCCTCTCAGATCTCTTCCTTATGATTCACCTGGGCAGACATTTGTGGCTTTTGAGAAGCCAGAAGGATTGCCAACTGTTGGAAAATTTACCAACATTCTGAAATTTATTGTTAAAGAGGTACCTCCCTTAATCCTTGTAAAGCTCTGGATATGCTTTGTCCCAAACGCCCTACTTTATTTTTATGGTTTTGATTTTCAAATTTCTGTCCAGAATTTGATGTTGGGACCAATTGATGTTATCCTATCCTATTATAAATGTTTCAAAGCAAATACTTTCCTATCTTTGTGTTACATTATTTTGAGCATGAAGCTTGTTTTGTTTATCTTGACTCACGGCCCCCTGTAGTTGTATTGTTATAACACAGTGCAACAGAGCTACTTAAAGAAGTGGGCGATTATGTGGATCGTTCTCTCAACTATACCCATTCTATTTTTTCTTTCTATCTTCTCCTTATAATGTTATCAACATCAACATAGAATTTAAAATTTATGAAGTGCCACTCTATTTACAAACCATGAACACTGCAACATTGGGTTCTATGGAACTTTTTCTTGTTCTTTCCATTTTTCTTTACATGTATCAGCTAGACTTAAATGTTAAAAAAGTGGGTATGATACAGCAACAAGAAGCCTTATCAGCTAGTATGGAGTGCATGAGGACAAACAGAACAGCAATTTTTATTTTTATTTTTTTGGCAAAATGTCTCATGCTTATTTAATGGGTCGATGTTCATCAGGTTGACCCATCCACCGGTGAGGCAGAAGATGATGGTGTTGAAGATGAATACCAGCTTGAGGATTTGGATGTTGTTGCAGCCGATTACATGTTGAAAGTGGGAGTGTCTAATTTTAGAAATGCATGGGAAAACATGGATCCTGATGCTGAGCGAGTGGATGAATATGGGCTTGGCCCAAGAGAGAGCTTGGCGGAGGCTGTAAATACCGTCATCAATCTACTTGGCATGCACCCTTGTGAGGTGATTTAGTTATTTCAATTGGGATTTTGGTAACTGTTAATTGTTGACTGGGTTTGAAAAAGTTTAGCATATTGTTCTTTTCGTCATCGTATTGTCATTCGGAGAGTGAAGCTTGTTTCTCATCTCACTTGTTTGTTATATGCAGGGCACAGAGACTGTCCCACCCAATGCAAGGTCACACACATGTCTATTGTCTGGTGTATTTATAGGGAGTGTAAAGGTGCTTGTGCGCTTGTCCTTTGGACTCGACGGTCCAAAGGATGTTGCGATGAAACTGGCGGTTAGATCGGAGGATGAATCTGTCAGTGATGCCATCCACGAGATTGTAGCGAGCGGCTAGTTAATCCTACAGATATGATTCTTTTTGTTCTGGATAGTGAATGCAATTGGAGTTAAACAGTCCCATAGATAGGCTTGTGTAAAGAATTGCAATATAGTACTCAATTGGGCAATATATGGAGTTCTCTGCCATTGCTGCATGATTGTTAAATGAGCCATGTTAGTTCAAGTAACAGGTTCGGCTTATTGAAGTGACTTGCACTCTCATGATTATACGTGATTGTTTTCCTTGTTGGCCAATGTATTATGAATTTTGAGGCGTTGCCTAGATTTCTGTGTCCTTGATTAATTGAATATCTGTCAATTTGTCAATTTTTATCTGGAATATTCATCTTATCCTGCTCATTCACGTTGCTCAGAACTCTGCAAGTGATACTACTAGTCTATTTTTCGACCGAGTTGGCAAATAAACATCCTGCACTTGTTACTTTTATTTCGAGACATCATTATAATTTTAACTCGCAATGGAAATAAATCATCTTTTATTACTCGATTCCGCCTTTCCAGTGAACCAATACGCTACTAGCAAGTTATGTTATTCACTGACAACTGACTGAAACTGAAAGCTATAATACATTTGATGTGATCGCGAGGGATGGCATTGATAAGCATTATTTGTGACCCGATTTTCACATGAACATTTTCATTCCCAAGGAAGAAAAAGATCATGCGCAATTTTTCTGAATGCTTTGTTTTATTGAACTCGGGATTTTTCAGTTAGGACAAAAAGGGCCCTCGCATCACTTTTTCTACGCCCCAACATAATTACATTCAATATATAATGGACAAGCCAAGTTGGGAATTGGAACTCTTTTACAATTGGCTGATATTAAACAATATATATAAATAGAAGAGGGCAAAATACAGTCCCTTATTCATTAAGTCAAATCAAAACGCAATCACTCATCAACAACATCAAAAAGCTTGTGTTTTCAAGTACTCCCACCAGGGTAAGTGCAAGCATTGTAACCTACAGACACAAAAGAAAATCAAGTTAATTTAAGATCGTAAACCCCATTTACTTCTATTGCCTATGGAAAACATTTGAAGGGCTAGGAAGAACTCACTTGGATTTTGGGATGTGAGCGTTGCTGTCTGAGAGAAATCACAGTTCCAAGGATTTTTGCCTTGTGTTTGGTAATACAGATTCATGGCATAAGCAGCATGAGAGGCTACTGTGTTTGGTTCAAAACAAGCCCCTCCCGGTTGAATTGGTCCACAGTCTATCCCGTGGCTGCAAGCATAGTCCAAGTTCGCCTGCAACTGAGTATCAGACACGCCGGTTTTCGCCACACACCATCCGGGCGCACTTGTAGGCGCTGGCATAACCGGAGTCTTGGGATTAGTTGGAGTCTGTCAAAAAACATCAGAACTACATATCAGCCCTAGCTGTGCATCTGGGGCATTATAGAGACTACGATTAACCAAAAACACAAATCAATTCTCAGGGTTCGTGACCTGCTGGCTGGTCTTGGTGAGGGCAACATCATAAGTCATGGTAAGATCGGTTTTGAAGAGGCCAAAGGAGCGTTCTGATGCAGGACCAGGCTTCAAGTCCTCATCATAGAGTGCAAAAATGAAAGTGTCCACAGATTTTCCAGGCATCAAAGGGGTCCCAACTAATGATCTCAGATGAGCAATGAGGTTGCCGTTATAGGCCTTTGCATTCTCAACACTCGGTCCCACCTCATTGCTATCCCCGTGTGACGGCCAACCTGTCTCCGCCACCATGATCTCCACGTCATCAAATCCTACACTACTCAATGCGGAATGAACAGCATCAACCTGTTCAAAACACACACTCAACAACACTATCATAACCAAGTCCTGTTGGTAAGGCTTACTGATTTGGGTTAAGTTTAATTTTCTTGAGGTTGGATTGTGTAATTTAAATTGTGAATCGAACATGATAAATGTGAAGAAACTAGTCTTCATTCTCAGTGATATCAGGGGGGCAAGATTGGACATGGGTCTTATGTGGCTTGTCTTGCCTTGTAGAAAGGGATAAGGTGTTGCCATAACCTTTCACTATTGTTCTTTTCTTTTTTTTTTTTTAATTTCAATCTTCTGAGTTGATTTAAAATATAGGCATGTGCAACAATTATTGTAACCTTGAACGACACGCGCGCACACAGTGAATAACCAGCCTGTCATGGTGCAATTATTAGCCCCAACAAAAAGGCAAAAATCTAACAACCAAGGCATTCATTATTCATCTCTCCCTGGGCAATACAAATCATTCAAAATTTACATAAAAATTTTTATTTCATTTTGAAATTCTTTCTTTTGTAAAAAAATAAAATAAAATAAAATAAATTATCTAGAATCCTAACACAAGAACCAGAAAAAAAGGGTAACAGAAAATCTTAGAAATTTAAAAATAAAAAAACATGAATTTAAATATTTATACTTTAGTTGCACTTTGTTATTGGTCATCGTACCTCTTTTTTGGGTATATTAGGTTTCCACATTTTTTTTTTTTGATATTTTAGATCCCTTCAAGATTTTTACATTTTATTCATAGAGATATCTGGAATATTGAAAAATTAAAGCATAAAAACTTAGAATATAAAAAAAAAATACAAGAACTTAAAATTATATTTTTTAAAAAAAAATTGATGAATTTATTTATGTTGGATGTGTTCTAAAATATCTACCTGCTAGAAATTTAGTTGGAAAAAATGGCAAAGTTTATTAAATTCTTGTTATTTTAGTTTAGCCAGTCATGTAATAATAAAAAATGACTATGACTAAAAACTCTCATAACAAAATCATTATAAACGAATCCTAAGTGAATCCTTTGGTTATTGATTATTGATTAGACCCCTCATCCAAAAACAATGCCCCATTCAGAACGTAGAAACCTTTATGTGAAGCAACTGTAACAATTTTACTGTACTAGATTGGTACTATGAACAATGAACCGAGAAATCTATGATGATACTATAATCATTGATGATTTTTTTTTTTCCCTTGGAATGTTTAACTTATTCCCACGTTCAACACAGTAAGATTCATAATGATAAAATTCATAGTAATGACCCAATAATTTAACAAGAAGAATAATAAATATAGTAATGCCGACAAAAGAAAAGGCCATAATCATATTCAGAAATTGCACCTCCTCTGAACACTAATTAAATATTAAAGTAGTTAATCTAATTTTTTTCCACTTTGCTTCCTTTGAAATTAAAAATTACAAAACTAAAAGACAGGCCACGTGGCGGAAATATAGAAGCTGATCGCGGTTGACGAATTGACGAAAGTCTTACGATCGTCTACCATCGTTGGCGTCCATGAATAGTCTTTTCTTTCAAGACATTTTTGTCGACTCCCACGTCAACTTTTCATTACAAAAAAAAAATTTATTTCACAAAGAAAATTAATTTTAAAATATAACGAAGAAAAGCGCAGCAAAAAGAGGTATGTTGCTTACAAGTTTTAACCATATTTACCGCGAACAGAATATTGATGACTACTCTTCAGCTAAGTTAGCTCACATTTTGAAAATTTGTTTTTGTCTCTTTAATCATTGTTTGTTTGCTGTTTAGATTTTAGATGACGATGAAAGAGGGTTGTTCTGGGTTCTTGGGCTTAGTTTTTCATCTGTTTCTTTGTAGATTGTTCTTGTAGCGTCTCTGATGTTTTAGCAATGGATTCAGTATTTATTCAAAAAGAAAAAAAAAGGTGGCGGCTCACTGACCTGGGCATCGAACATGCTGGTGTAACGCTTTCCATTACCCGAATCAACCCGACCCGAGTTAGGTTGGAAAAGGCAGAACGCCAGCGTTTCCGGTCTCGGGTCGCTCTGATATGCGAAAAACGGGTACGGGTTGATCGCGAAGGGAGATTTGTTTTCCTTCTGAAACGCCAGCAACTGCTTCAACGTGTCTCGGAGCGCCGGGTCGAACGCCCCGGAAGACGGTGGATCCGACTGGGTCAACACCGCCATCGAATGCACGGTCGATACTTTGATCTTGTCGCCGCCGAGCCCGGCAGAGTTGAGGGCGTTTTGGACATTTTGCATTGCCGGAAGGAGCTTCGAGATCAAACCCTGGTCGCCGGAGGTCATGACCTCGTTACCGACGGTGATCAAAGTGATGTTGCTGGATGGGTAGAAGGGCTGCACGTTGGTCTTGATCCATTGAGTCGCCGAGTTAGGATCGGAGGCTAGGCTCGGAATGTCACCGTTGGCGGCACCGATGACGATTCCGATTCCAGAGTTTGCAAGGGCTTTGATGATCGCAGCATCGGCGCCATACAGCCGGATTTTACCAATGGTGGTGGTCTGGAGTAGCTTCGCCGTCGCCTCCGGCGTCGGAAGGTTGTCGGCTACCTGGCCATAATTCACGCCGATGAAGGATTGCGACTCTGCGAGAAAGGGGAAGAAACAGAGAGAGGCCCAGGAACTTAAAATCTACTACAGAAGAAATGAATCGATGCAAAATCCAAAATTCAAGAGAAACGAAGTTAATCTGAAAGTGTAGTATTATCAAAATTAAACATAAGAGACTTGTTCATTTCATGTGCTAGAATGAATGCAAGATATCACTTTCCCGAGAAATTTCAGAAAGAAAGACCCTAGAAAAGGAAATGTGCAACGAGGGGACACAATTTAAATCCAACTGAAGTTCGATTCAAAACCTAAAATTTACAAGAAACGGCCGTTGCTCTGCAAGACGAAAGATACAGAGACCCAAGAAAGTACATGCACTCAAACAGGATTAAATGGATTCAAAATCCAAATTTGTTTAAGAACCGAAGCGATTTCATAACTGTAGTGTCCTTTTAAACAGTGAAACACAAAGATTTGTTCTTGGTGTATCCACTGGAAGTCTAGAACGAATGACTTCATTATTCCATATGGCAAATGAGAAAGGTAAAAAAACTTCATTATTCCATATGGCAAATGAGAAAGGTAAAAAAACTTTCACTTTCGAGGGAAATGTTGGAAAGAAAGTTCCCAGAAAGCGGAACCACTTTGCCGCAATGAGGAGGGCAAAGCATTGATCTCAACTTTCTCAGAAAACAATGAAAGGCCAAAAGGTAAGACACGGAAGAAAGCAAGAAAGAAAAGAAAGAACAAACCGGCAGAGGAAAAGGCCAAGAGGAAGAGGGAGAGGTAGAGGAGAGTGGTGGCCATAGCTTGAGGAGCTTAAGCTTGAAGAAGTAATTCGACTCGTGGAGTAGATGAACTTAAAAAGAAAGACGAAAACCGAATCCAACCAAATAATAATAATAATAATAATAATAACTAAAATTCAATTAATTAAAATAGCGTGAAAGAAGGAGCAGACCAGCCCACCAGGACGGTGAAGATGACGCAATGGAAGTGGAATTTGCGATGACAGAGACTGTAGTGTGCTTTGTCTGATTGCCGATGAAAAGCGCCTTTTTATTTAAAGGGGAGTCACCAACATTATTCCATCCTGCAATTATATTAAAACATTAAATAAAATATTGTTTTTATTTTTATAATAAACTAGATTTTTTTTCCTGAGGATGCAATGTTCATTATGTTCATGATAATGAATTATAGTGTTCATATAAAATTAGTTAGATTCAGTAATTTAGTTATTTTTATATATAAGTAGTATATATGTTATATACTTTAATACTGTATTAATTGTGCAGTATCCATGTTAAAAATGAAATATATTAATTTATTTCACACAGAACCAATGTTACTTAACTTATTAATAAAGCTTACTTTAAATTTGTTTTTCTTAATGATTTAATATTTTTTACACATAAAACTATCTCACCTTTATTACCTACTTCCTCTGTTATTTTTCTTTTTCCTAAGGCAATCGTGTGTGTGTGTGTTTTTTTTTGGTACCTTGGTTTTGTATTCACACACCCATTGGCACCTATAGTTATGATGAAATTTAAGTTTATATATTTTAAATTTTTAATTTTTTTTGTCAAGTTTATTATGATAGATTGGATTTTCTAATTCATTGTGCTAAATTTTCTTATATTTTTAGATTATATAGAATGAAGAGTTATGCAAAATGATATTATCAAGAATTTGGAACACTTCATATAATGTATAACATCATTCTAGAAGATAATAAATAAAAGTAGTTATAAATTAATAAAGATTATATTGAAAAGACCTCATGTTAGGTTTATTTATTTGATTATTTTTATATATAAGTAGTTTGCATGTACATAAATAATATATTAGCTGCGTGGTATTAATATCAAAAATGAGTTATATCATTTCATTGCACATGGAACCATTATTTTTTTTAAGCTCACATCAAATGTTTTTCTTGACATTTTAAATATCTTTTATTTAAATGGTATTTTAAATATTTACTCTCTTTGTTCAAAAATATAAGGCATTTTTAACTGAATCTCATCCCAATAAAGTAGTTATTTACTTTTTGATTAACCCTATCTTTTCATATTTATTTCTATTAAACACTTTACAATAAATATAAAATTATTATTAATATAGGTACTTTTAAAAAAAAAGACAATGATTACAGCTCGAAAGACTAAAAATGCCTTACATTTTTAAATATTTAACTCCTCAAAAAATACCTTACATTTTTAAATAAAAAAATTATTATTTAAAGTAATTATCAAGTAACTCATTTCAAATTTTAAATTTGTAGAGTTAAATTTTTATAATTTATGAAAATTAAATTTATAATTTTGTTATAAATTTCCCATTTATATTTTTATTACACATCCGAAATTTATGATAAAAAATAGATATATTAAAACATAATTTTAAAATTATGATTGATTATAGTTATCTATAATATTCAATGCTAGCAATTTCAATATTTTAAAATAAAATTTTAATTTTTTTAAAATAGTTAGATTATTATAAAACTATAATGATTTATGTTGAATTTGAATTCACTAAATAATCTAAATTTATTCATTCAATGAGTATATTAATTATATTATTGAATAATATTAATATTTAAAAATTATCAAGATGTACTTTCTTATAAAATTTTAAAATAACTCTCATAATGGAAAAACTCATCACATTCGTTGTCTCCTTTAAAAAATTAAGATTTAGTCTTTTTTTAATATTTTATGATAAAATATCTCATAACAATATAATTAAATTGAATAATTATTATCATACCACATATGGCACTTATTAAGTGATAATATTTATTCCAGTCATCAAATCCAGTTTTGATGTATCTCATAAAATCATTGTAATTCTATCATAATCTATTGATAAATTTTACTATATATTTTTCCCATTTTTAAACATAAGCAAAATTTTCACATAGTTTCTTGTTTTTTTTTTACAAGCAAAACAATAATTTTCAAAGAGTATTCACGACATCATTCTTTAATTACTCTTCATTAAATATAGTATCATTAAATCAGGAAAAAAATATTAATCATAAGTATATTTTAATTTAAACTTTTCAACTTCAGATATAATTATTAGGATTAACTAAATTTTTTAAACTGTGTGAATTGATTAAAATTTGTTCATATATAAAAATAAATAGGAATAAGTTGATTGATTTAAATAATAAAATATTCTATTTTATATTTTACTATTTAAATTTGTATGTGATATATAATTAATTGTCTTATACATAAACAAAATACAAGCCACAAATAATAAATCTCATACATTTATGAAAAAAAATAGATCTCATACATATTTTTATTATTAGTTTCATATCTATAAGCATTTTTACTACAGGTCCCACACCTATTTTTTATTTTTGTTGCATGTCCTACATGAAATATTAATATACAAGGATTATTTTTTTTTTTTTTAAGTCGCGGTAGTGTTTATCCAACTGCCGATGAATTGTAACGTGATGCACTTTACTCTATATATATATATATATAGATATTTTTCTCCTAATTTGAGCAAATATAATAAGATTCTGTAAAAATATTTTTAATTAATAAGAGTATAATTAGAATATTAAGAAATTTTTAAATTAATAAATTATAATAAAAAATTTTATCACATATATTTCTTTTAGTACAGGACGATTACAACTACACCCCCAAACTCATTTTAGGGTTTAAACATGCATCATCTTATTATAAGAGGAGTAAATGTGCCATTGTAACACGAGACATTGGCATTAATATGCTAAGAAATAGAATAGAGTTATATTTTTGTTTTTAAAATATTTTTTAAGGAACATTCAACACTCTAAATTATTAATTAGAATAAATTTGCATTTAAAACAATTAAAATGAAGGATTTTTTTCTTATCCTTAAATTTCCTAATAGTTAAAGTTAGAATTTCAACTAGCATTTTCTAACATGAACGTTGAGAATTTGAAAATTAAAAAAATGTTTTATTTTAATTACTTTAAAAATAAAATTATTTTAACTAATAGTTTAAGGTATTAGGTAAGGATAAAAATATACTTTTACCCTTAAAAAATAAAAAAATAAATAAGTACACATGAAATTCAAAAGAAATGCTTTTTTTAATAAAAAAAATATAGATTACTAAATAACTCATTTATTTGAAGAATATGAAGGCAAAATGAGGATGTTGGCATCCTCCTTCAGTGTCCGACTACTCAACACAGCGGTGCCCAAGCTGCTTTATTCTCATTCATCCCCCATTTAAGTACATAGCACTGTGTGTGTGTGTGTGTGTTTTTTTTTTTTTTAATAAATACAAGTGTGTTTTTATTAAAGACAATATTGTTGAAAGCATACAATATTGTTGAAAGCATGGACAGACAATATATATGAATACATTTTTATTTAAATTTTGGCTTCTTATATTATGAGAATCTAATATATTTCGCTAGACTGAAACTTTTTTAATTTAAACTAAGAAATATCTATTTATAAATAATTATTAAAAAATCATTTTTTATAATTTCAATTCTCAGTCTACATTTTTATTCTTTTATCAATTTATGATGTTTTTGATTCTTTTTCTTGGAGCACATGAGAAATTTTCTAAAACGACTACGATAAAAATGCGAGACAGAGGGAGTATAACTGTATAAGTATAGAGACTTTAAATTTTGGGATATTTTTAATTTTTTGGCACTTCACCACATCTTGGCTTACTTTTTCTTTTTGGAGAATTTCAATGAAGGATCAAGAAAGCAATTTATTTACCAATTAGGCCCAAAGAATTCTGATAACACACTACAAGCTTTCAGGACTAAAATGAAAATAAAATTGAAAGGCAAATGGCAAAGACCCTTAAATTGAAATGAAGATTAGCATTTGTGAAAAACTTTTCGTCCACGATCAAAGAAAATCTCTGAGCACGATCAATGAACTTCTTGCGGACATCTCCTTGGCGTCGAACACGATTTCCTCAAAGATTGAATTCGATTTCTTCACTCTCTTCATTTGAAGACATTGCTCCCCTTTGTGAATCTAAGTAACATGCATCTCCATTTCTTTCGGTGCCTCAACTTTTCCGAACACAATCATACAGTAAATCATTGTTCCGCAGAGCTTAAGCTGATATATGAGGGTGGGATTTTAAGTAGAAGTTTGATAACGGAAGGGATGACGAATGAAGAACTAATAAATGGAGGCTTGACGAGTGTATGATTGAAAACTGGTTGCAACTTTTTTCCATGTCAGTTTGAGCAATATGATTCAAATGACTATAAAATTTCATGACAGTACTTGCTAAAAAACTGTGACGATCTTCAATATGAAATTAATTGTCAATTTTGTAAGTTTACTTGTATATCTAGCAATCTGAAGTTGTTATTTTCTTGATGATTGTTGTCCCTAGTGTCAAACAGTTATTCCTACTTGTCAAATAGTTATTCTTGCTTGTCAATTTTTGAGGGTGGACTATTAGAATTAAGTTTTGATATGAAAATTCAGAATGATTAATGGACATGCATAATGATACTAGTTATAACTTAAAATTGACCTATTATGATATCGACACAACTTGTCAATTAATTAATTGGCTATCGTTGAAATGACAAAAGGTGGTTCATGGACATATCATGGAAATGACGTTTAACAGTATTGTTATTCTTTTTTTTTTTTTCAATTTGTTAGACTATTTGTTAAATTGATAATATTACTTGCTAAATTCGTAGATTTAATTGTAAATGTATCGGGCCCAGTTAAATCCTAATTTGTTAAATTGTTAACTTTTAAAATAAATTACATTACTTGTTAATTGATACGCCTGGATTGCTCAGAAGAAAAATACTAACATGATTTATCAATTTTGTAACTCACTTGTTAATAATGAAGGGGCATGTCAAATATTAGAAGGAAAAAGCAAGTGCAAAACTTGTAATATTAATATTTCATGCTTGTTAAAACACGAACATGAATTGTTCATTTGCTAGCCATACTTGTCAGTTACATAAAACTTGTAAATATAATGCAGAGTATAGAACCTATAGAGTTTTTTTTTTTTTTTAATGAGCTGCAATCTTGTGAATAAATCATATATGCAATCTGCTTTAAATGATTGTTAAATTTTCATGAGGGATTGTTCACAAACTGTAACCAAGTTCTAGGATGAATTTTTTTGTCAAGTTTGTAAATGTGCTTGTCTTTCGATTAATTTGAATTGTTATTTATGATATATTACTTGTTAAACGGTTAGTAATGCTTGTCAAATTTTGTAGGTGGACCTCTTGTATCAAAGTTCTGATATGAAAATGCAAAATGGATCATGGACCTGTTATTAGTATGACGACGTCGTTATATTACTAATTCTTGTTAAAATCCTAACATGACTTTTCAATTTGTTAAACTATGCTCATAAGTAATTATCAGACTCGTGAAATATTAATGTAATGGATTTTACAAGTTAAGCAAATAATTTAACAAGTTGTAATGAATTCAACACGTGTTAGGTAATTAACAAATAACGTAATAAAATTAATAAGTATTGTAACATTTATAACAAATACAAGTTAAGGTAATGATTTAACAAATATGGATTCAATTAGTGCTTGATAAGTTCACAAGTAATATAAAGAATTTAACAGGTCATATTAAGTAATAATTCACAGGTTGGATAATTAACAAGTTATATCATAATGAATTTAACAAGTAATACAAGAGAATTAACCACAAAATGTAATTGGTTTTATAAGTTAACCATTGAATAAGTTCAAATTTAACAAGGTCTATTAATTTTGCAAATAAAGCCATGGATTTAGCAAGTAATGTTACAAATTTAACAAATAATGTAATGGATTTAACAAGTAAATGTGTGTTTATTTTCAGTTTGTTAAAAGTTCATTTGTTGGAAGTCCATTTAGCAAAAGTCAATTTAATAAAAGTCAATTATCGTAACAAAATTTGTATCTGAATATATTTTTTAAAAAAATTAGTTTAGTAAACTAAAAGTTGTTTGGATCAATGATGATTTATAATTTTAAAACACACTTTTGAATATATAATGATAAAAAAGGATATTGATTTATGATAATTTATAATTTTTGTTATACAAATATAATATATTAAAAATGTGAAAAAAAATTTAAAATAACATAAAATTTAATATGTTAAATAATAAGAATAAAAAATGTAAAGTTTAATATTGAAAAAAAGTGTGTAATAAATAATTCAATAATCATTAATATTGAATAGCATATCCTATAAAAAGGATTAAAAACATTATTCTTTTTCTTTTTCATATACAGAAGGTTTACAAAATTACTTTCGCATATAATTTATTTGGCCTTGTGGCTATTGCACTACATTCAAATTTTAATAAAACAGAGCACGCAATAAGTATTGTAGGGAAATAAGAGCAGCATAGCAAATTCAAAAACTTAACACCAAAAAGTCAGTTTAAAAAGCTCTAAAAAATTAAATTCTCAAATCTACTTTCAATAGCTTTCTCAATGTGCATTCAAAAAGTCATTTTACCCAATCATGAAATTATCAAACAACATTCTACATCTCAAAGGTGTAAAAGTACATTTTAAAAGCTAAAAGTTATGTATTCAAATGGATCCTAAATATTATTAAAGTCTCATTTCAATGGTAGGTCCATGAACTATCTTCCATTATTTTAATGATAGTTAGTGAATTAATTGACAAGTTGTTCGAGAGTTATAACAAGTTAATTTTGAGTTATAACTAGAATCATTCTATGGATTCATTAATCATTCTAAATTTTCATGTCAGAATTTGATATCAATGATCTATTCTAAAAAATTGACAAGTTGGAGTAATTGTTTGACAAGTAATATATCATAATTAATAAGTTTAAATATAAGGGGAACATATTTACATTAGTAACAACAATCATCAAGAAAATAACAACTTTACAATGTTGGATATGCAAGTAAATTTATGTCATTGACAAATAATTACTTCCTCTATTAAAAAATGTAAGGTATTTTTAAAAATTTTTTACCCTCAATAAAATAGTTACATACTTTTCAACTAACTATATCTTTTCATATTTATCCCTATTAAATAACTTATAATAAATATAAAGTCATTATCAATAAGGACACTTTTGGAAAAAAATACAATGATTATACTTCGAAAGACTAAAAATGCCTTACATTTTTTAACATCCAACTCCTTAAAAAATACTTTATATTTTTAAACGAAAGGAGTATATGGATGTGATTGACACGGTTTTCCATTCAAGTACTGTCATAAAATTTTACAAACATTTGAATCAGATTGCTCAAATTGACGTGGAAACAAGTTGCAACCTGTTACCAACTTCGGCTCTATAGAACAACAATTTTCTGGATGACTATCTTCAGAAAAGTTGAGGAACCAAAAAAATGGAGATGTTACTCAGATTTACTAAGGGGAGCAATGTCTTTGTATGAGAGAGTGAAGAAATCGGATTCAATTCTCAAGGAAATCGTGTTCGATGACAAGAGGAGATGTTCGCAAGCTATTCTTCATTTCAATTTACGGGTATCTTAGTCATTTACTGTTCAATCTTATTTTCATTTTGGTCTTGAAAGCTTGCTGTGTATTATCAGATTTTTTTTGGGCTTGATTGGTAAATAAGTTCCTTCCGTGGTCCTTTACTAAAATTGTCCCTATTTTTTTCATTTATATTATTTTTGAAATTGTGATCAATAATTAACTTATGTTTATAAAAAAAATTCCACACTCAACATACAAATACCTTCCCTATCTTATTTTATAAGATATTTTGAAAGTGATTTATTGTCCCAAAATATAAGATTTTTTAAAATATAAAATTTAATTAATGACAATTATTTCATAGGTCAAAATACATTTTTGTCCCTATACTTTCCTTTGAGGGGCGCTAGGCACCCTATACTAATAAATAAGATATTTTTTTTCTAAACTATTTTTCAGAGGAGCGAAAATCCTCCTTCATTAATAGATCACTAATAGAGAAAAATTTTTGCTCCTTTAAAAGATGGTCTAGGGAAAAAAAATGCTCCATTTATTGACACAAGGTGTCCAACATCTCCTCGAAAGAAAATATAAGGCCAAAAATATACTTTAACTTAAAATTAAATATCTGTGACTCCTTTAACGGTGACAGCTTTAATTTTCTTTTAGAAATGACCAAAATGGAACATGCAATTACAACTTTCCCCTGCAAGTTGTAATTGTGTGTTCTACACTAGTCATTGTCAGAAGATTAGTAGTCATTGCTTAAACAAAAGTAGTCACAGATATTTGTAACACTTTGACTTCAATAAATCAAAAAATTGTATAAAGAAAGTTGTAAATGATTATTTCATTCTAGTCATTATCAGAAGAAAAGTAGTCATTTTTAAAGCTAAAGTAGCCACTAATATTTTTTAATTTTAAAATGAGAGTATTTTAGTTATTTCACAAAAAATTATTAATGTCTAAATGGTCTATAGGAACTTGAGTAGAATCATGACATTTTGCAAGATCTCATTGTTATTTACATATTATAAGGGGTAAAAGTGTATTTTTGCCTTTATACTTTTCTTCAAAGAGTGCTGGGCATCCTATATTAGTAAGTGAAATATTTTTTCCCTTAAACCATTTTTTAGAGAAGTGAAAATCTCCCTTTATTAACAAATCACTAAGAGAGGGGGATTTTTTGCTCCTCTAGAAAATAATTTAAGAAAAAATGCCCTACTTATTATTAGTATAGGGTACCTAACACTCCTTGAAGGAAAGTATAAGGGCAAAAATGTACTCTAATCTTTTTTTAAAAAAAGGATTTAGGTGCAATTTTATTCTTAAACTATTCTCAGGGAAGCAATGTTGTCTTTAAACTATTTTTCATAGCAATATTGCCCTTAATGTTTAAAAATCATAAAATTAAATAAAAATAAAATTATAATAATATTAAATAAAATAATATTAAATGTATATATAAAAATAAAATTATAATAATATTAAATGTATATATAAATTAAATATAAAAAAATATAAATTATAATTTTATAACTTGTAATAAGTAAATCTTGATTAAATTAAATATGAGTATACTCAAAAGTATTTACATTTACACTTATGATTATCAATATCTTTATAAAAAAATAGTCTCAAATCATATTTTATACATGTTAATTGATCAAAAATAAAGTTATCTTTTAGTAAGATCTAATTTTTAAATTTTTCTATTTTTAAAAATTTTTAAGCTTTTTTTAATATTATATTTAAAATCATTCAATTTTGCCAAAAAAATTAGGTCAGATGGAGTATGATACAAAATCCACTTTATGATAAAAACTATTGATTGATGTAACATTCTAAAAATTTATACTTGATTAACTAACCTTAATTAGGGTAATTAAGTTTATTGATGACTGTGTGGCTAGAGAAGTTTAAAAAGTGGGTTTGATTGTGATTTTAATCCTACATGCGGGTTCGAAGTGAAGTGCTCATCTGGGCATCAAAAGGTTAGAAAAGTTGAAGAGGGAACCTTTATGCCATATGCCACAGCATGTAGCACGTCTATCGCAGTGCATAAAGGGTTCTTTGTGCCATGCACTATAGCGTGAGCTACGTGCACCACGACACATAGTTAAATTTCTGTTTAAACTAGCTTGTGTTTATGCAAAAAATCAAAAAGAGAGGAAAAGGAAAAAACGAGAGCACGCCACTTGCTTTGTTAAGGCACGAATTTGGAGGCTATTGAAAATATTTTGGAGTTTTAAATCATCTAAAGTAAGTCTCATATGCCCTCTACTTCCTCCTTTCCTTTATTTTCTTGAAGATTAAATTTAGGGTTTAAGTTAGGAGAGTAATTTCAATCCATATGAGCTATGAGTCCAAACTTATTAACCTCAATATAATTTTTTTTTTAACAAGACCTCAATATAGATTGAATTTATCATTCCCTACAATTTGTTTGCTTATGTTAAATTAGCTATCTTAACCAAGAGAATGTGTGTGTAAAGGGTGTCCTAAATTAGGACTTAATCATTAGACTAACTATAGTAAATCAAGGACTAACTCAAAAGAATTATCCTATAAGAGATTAATCTAAATAAATTATTGACATGTATTTTCACAAACGATTCAACACAAAGGGATCTCGAATCTTTAAAATATTTCAAGAACTCATATCATTTAATTAGACACATGTGGAAGCATGATAAAGGAAATACATCAACATAGGAGAAAAGCTTCCCCCTTTATATTCTCTCTATGCCTTACTCCATAATGCATATGTATATATATATATATTTTTACAACATAACACTTGCCCACTTAAATCCTTCCATAACTGGCAACGGGGGGCCAAGGTCTTAATCACATTTATCACAATGACTATTATCTAATCATCATATTCTATATATCATCTATTCATCAATAGCCCATCATATGCATGAATTTCCTTTTTCGTTCACATATAATTAATATCAACTGTTCATCCTTGGACATCAAAAACACAAGGGGAGACCATAACAACATTCAAGTTCTCAAATTAAGCAGATATTAACTATTTCCACTTGCATAAATATTTTGGCCTGTTAATATAGCACAAGCATCAAACCACATTCTCTAGGGCCCAAAATACATTTCCACCCAACACAAAACCCATAATGCAAGTGAATTAATAATATATTATCCTAGTTGGCAATATCATAAACTAAATACACATATCAAAATAAAAAGAGAAAGGCCTACAGAAGTGATTACTATCACTTAGCTTAATGCTTCTTTCCTCTGTTCTTCTGAGATGAGCTAGCTCTTGTAATATGTTAAAAGAGAGGGGTGAGTACAACCACCCAGTAACCAAGGTACATCTAAGTTATACAAATGGATGATAATTAATTATGAATGCAAGTGGCTAATAAATTTATCAGGGTGACCATGTAAACAATCACATTAATAACATGTTAATCACATTAACATCTAACTCATGTGAATAATCTTAAGAATAACGTCAAGTACAAAATTTACACAAATGACTACATATACATTATTTGCATAATTACTACATGTTTTTATTTTTACAATTATAATCATATTCTCAACATAGCTATCAATCACTCAAATGGCTTGATAATAATAATATGCATGATCAATCTCTCCCTCATATCCCCCTTATTTTCTCTGACATGAAATCCGTAGCCAACAACCCGAAGGGATCGTCTATGTGGTGAGACTACCTAAGGCCTTAATCATATTGTGAGGTGCTATTAGGCCAGGGTTATCTTACTCACTCATGAACACAATTTCTCACAAATCACACACTATGAAGTGTCATGCTCAAAACTAGCTCTACCCAAAACTTCAGATAAGCCAGTAAGGTCAAGTCCCTTAATAGGAACAATGCTACATTATCTTATAAAGTAAGTAGTGGCTATAACCTATAGGATTATTAGTTAATAGCCAACCACTATATGAATTTTACATAACTACTAACTCTTTTATTAAGGCAAACTCCCGCCATATGATCATACTCAAGAGAAAATGCATTTCAAAAGCTCATATATATATAATTCACGATTATCTCACATGCTCATCAACTTTCTTACTCAAGAAGTATCAAAAATAATCATCTTTTTCAATCATGCCTCTTGTATCAATTTTATATTATCATATAAACCACATTAGCATTATATAAAACTCAACATGCTCATATACAATTCATCGTTATGAAAAATTCACAATTTATAACCAAAAGTGTACACATAATTATCAACCATTAATCTCATTACTCACACCAAGTTACAATTAACTTGGTCACAAATTATAGAGTCTCAATAAAGCCACATGCATTACAAACAACTACTTTAAAATTTAGATATATATATATATATATATATATTCTTTTGTTTCACCAATATAATTAATTAATTAACATACAAATGTATAAAATAAATTTTTCCTGATTACATCAATCTTTAAGAGGTCAAAGGTTACCCCTCAAGTTACAACACTTTCAAAGCTTTTCAAAGTTTGAATGGTGTCAGAAGAAAATTAATCTACAATTGATTATATCTCAATGTGTCAATAATATTATTAACACAATTTTCACTCATACTCTAACACTTAAATATTTATTTTATTTTATTTTATTTTGTATGACCTTAGTCTTAGCCTCTTGAGTTTTAAAATTTAATTTCATGTATTTGAACCTATCTACTTAGTTCAATTATCTCCTTTACAATAATTTTATTAAAGTTTGGCTACAAAACATCATTCAAATAATTTTCTAATATCAAAATTTTCTTTTTTATTCCAAAAATTCGCACATAAAAATACTCAAAAATTTTAAACTTGATTTCAAACCTAGAATCATTATTCTATAGCCATAATAATTTATTTTTCATTTTAAATAATCATCTAAATATCAACAAATCAATTTATATTTTCAGATTTAACCAAAAATCTATTCATAAGGATCTAAGGATAAACCAAATGCCTCAAATTTCAATTCTATTAACAAAATAATACTTTAAAATATTTATTACACTACCAACAACTTCAACAACCAGATTTACTCATCAAAAATTTATCCCTCTTTCAAACTTTAGGTTTTCTAAAATATCAAAATTTATTGCTCAAAGGAAAAAATGATTAAGAAAAATATTTAGAATACTTACCTAATTTTAAAATACATAAAATTTCATCTAAAATATTTTATTATAAAAGTTTACCTTTTAAACAGTTACTATTACTGAGGACGCTCTCGCTGCTTTTTTTTTTTTTTTTTCTTTTTCACACTTCCGTTGCGTGCACGGAGAGATGAGGAAGGATTAGGACAAATAAATTTGGCCTGTGTGTGTTTTAAAATGAATGTGGATCTCACATCTTTTATATATATATCTATATTAATGATAATATATACGAAGGTCATTCAGTGGCAGCCTCCCCTTTTTTTTATTAATTGCATACACGCGCACACTAATGTCCTAATTTGTTTCTGTGTGTGTGTGTGTATCTAAGACACACACGTCCCTTCTCCCTTCTTTTTAATTTGTGTGTTTATATAAATATATATCTCTAGCGCGCGCGCACAATGAATGTCCCCATCCCCTTCTTGTTTTATTTATTTTATTTTTTTCCTTTTCTTTCTTCTTCCTCCTTTTTTTAATAATATTATTATTTTTATTTTTATTTACTATAAAATCATAACTTAAAATTTAATATAAATTAAATTTAATAATAATTTTTTAATTAAAATTATTTCTATATAAATATTCTTTTAAAATTACTTATTTATTTTTAATTAACTCTTAATTAATTTTGAGTTAAATTTTGAGATATTACAATATGCATGCATAAATGTTTATGTTGAATTATATATATGCGCTTATAATTGTAAAATACATTAAAAATCGTGACTGTCGATGCACTTGATGAGCAATCTTCTTTCAACTGTAAATACATTAAAAAAATAACTAAACAACTAAATGGCAAATAATTTAAAACCTAAAGTAAAAATAATTGAAAATTGTACTTCTTTCACAAATGAAATATATTTTAGTATTTTGAGTTCACTGGCACCATGAATCAAGTCCTCATGCACATTCCAGGCATGGATTTTATCAACATTTCTGCTAATTAGTTTAGCTCGATAATATATGGCATAAAGGAAAAAAAATTAGAATTACTAAATGCTTTAGTGCGAAATGGGAAGGAACGAAAAATAAAATAAACATGAAAGAAAAAGATTTTTAGAGTAAAAAAAAAATCATCATATCTGCATTGAAATAATAATAAATAAAAAAGGAATAGTTGCAGAAACATATTTCTTTCACAAATGAAATATATTTCTTAGTATTTTGAGTTCACTGGCACCATAATCAAGTCCTTGTGCACATCCCAGGCATGGATTTTATCAACATTTCTGCTAATTACTTTAGCTCGATAATATATGGCATAAAGAAAAAAAATATAATTTGCTATCTGTTGACTAAATGCTTTAGTGCGAAATGGGAAGGAACGAAAAATAAAATAAACGTGAAAGAAAAAGATTTTTAGAATAAAAAAGGAATAGAAACAACTAAAAATTTAAAATAATTGCCAAAACATGATAATCAATTATCAATTTTTTTAAAAAAAAACAGTTATCTTTGTAATGAGCATCCTAAATTAGGACTTAATCATCATACTAATCATGGTTAGTCAATAACTAACCCAAATAGATTATTCATTATGAGATTAACCTAAATGAATTCTTAACATGTATTTTTTTTTACAAACTATTTAATACAAAGGGATCCCAAGTCTTTAAAATATTTAAAAAATTCATATCATTTAATTAAACATATGCGAAAGTATGATAATAACTATTTTTACTTGGACAAATATTTTGGCCCATTACTATAATACAAACATCAAAACACATTCTCAAAGGCCCAAAATGTCTTTCTCTGCCTAATGCTCCTTTCTTTTGTTCTTCTCTAATGAGTTGGCTCCTGTAATATGTTAAAAGAAAAGGGTGAGTACAACCACTCAGTAACCAAGGTATATCTAAGTTATACAAATGCATGATAATTAATCATGAATGCAAGGGACCAATAAATTTATCAAGGTGACCATTCAAATAATCACATTAATAACATGTTAATCACATTAACATTTAACTCATGTAAATAATTTCAAGAATAAAGTCAAGTATAAAATTTGTACAAATAGCCACATATACATTATTCGCATAATTACTACATGTTCTTATTTCTACAATTATAATCATATTCTCAACATAGCCATCAATCACTCAAATGGCATGATAATAATAATATGCATGATCAATCTCTTCCTTATATCCCCCCTTATTTCCTCTGACATGAAATCCGTGGGCCAACAACCGGAAGGGATCATCCATGTGGTGAGACTACCTAAAGCCTTAATCATATCATGAGGGGCTACCAGGCCAGGGTTACCTTACTCACTTATGAACACGGTTTTCCTCAAATCACACACTATGGGATGTCATACCCAAAACTAGCTCTACCCAAAACTCCAGGTAGGCCAGTAGGGTCAAGTCTCTTAATAGGAACAATGCTACAGTACCTTATAAGGTAAGTAGCGACTATAATCCCTAGGATTATCGGTTAATAGCCAAGTACCATATGGATTTTGTGTAATCGCTAACTCTTTCACTAAGACGAACTCCTGCCATATGATCATACTAATAAAAAAAATACATTTTAAAAACTCATATATATAATTCATAATTTCTAGTCAAGATTGTGCACATCATCATCAATATCAATCTCATTACTTATACCAAGTCACAATTAACTTGGTTACAAATCATAAGGTCTCAACAAAGCCACATGCATTACAAACAACTATTTCAAATTTAGATATATATATATATATATATATATTCTTTTGTTTCACCAACATAATTAATTAATTAACATACAAATGCATAAAATAGATTTTCCCTTGTTATCTCAACCTTTGAGAGGTCAAAGGTTACTCCTCAAGTTACAACACTTCCAAAGCTTTCCAAAGCTTGAATGGTGTTAAAAAAAAATTAATCTACAATTAATCATATCTAATGTGTCAATAATATTATTAACACAATTTTCACTCATACTCTAACACCTAAGTATTTATTTTATTTTATTTTATATTTATTTATTTATTTTAAGAAATTAGTCTTAGTCTCTTGAATTCTAAAATTTAATTTCATGTATTTGAACCTATCTACTTGGTTCAATAGTCTCCTTCACAATAATTTCATTCAAATATTTTTCTAATATCAAAATTTCTCTTTTTATTCCAAAAATTCGCACATAAAAATACCCAAAAATTACAAACTTGATTTCAAGCCTAGAATCATTATTCTATAGCCATAATAATTTATTTCTCATCTCAAATAATCATCTAAATATCAATAAATCAATTTATATTTTCAGATTTAACCAAAAATCTACCCATAGAAATCTAGGGATAAACTCAAATGCCTCAAATTCCAATTCTATTAACAAAATAATACTCTAAAATATTTATTACACTATTAACAACCTCAAAAATCATATTTATTCAACATAAATTCATCCCTCTTTCAAATCCTAAATTTTCTACCACCACAAAATTAGAAATCAAAGAGAAAAGATGACTAAGAAAAATGTTTAGAATACTTACCTAATCTTAGAATACTTAAAATCTCATATGAAGTATCCTATTATGGAGCTTCACCTTCTAAATCAGTCAGCCTCTCCGTCAATGTCACTCGCTCTCTGGCTCGCTCTTTGCCTCAGCTCGCGTACAGGAATGAAATGAAAAAACGAAGGAAAGAGGGTGGTTTTATAAAAAAAAATACTGCGGGTCCCACATATTTTTTTATTGTTTCTGTCGCACCCGAAAAAATGCGACACGGACGGCGCGCGAGCGGAGGTCCCGGCCTTCACGGCGGGAACCGGATAGAATGAGGAGTCGCCACCAAGATTTTGAGGTAAATCTCGAGAAACCGATTAAAAGGAGGATAAGGGTGATCTGCGAAATCAGAGAATAGGTTCGGGAGTCGGTTGAGTGTGGGGAAGGTGTTAGGCACCCCACAACACCCGTTCGTGAGAACGGTTACCTGAAGTTTGTTGTGCTCTATTAATATGGTTTTAAAATTATTTTAATTATCCCTTTTATATTCATGTGTCTGATATAAAAATGATGATAATTGAGTGAGAAATGTTTATTTATTTACGAGGGAGGACGGACTTGACTCAGAATCTGACTCTGAGGCCTACGTACCCTGTGATAGGGATCAAAGTCCACGTAGTTCAGGCTCAAAAGTTTGTTGATGAAAATATTTTTTGAAGAGAAATTAATTAGAAATAATTCACCATTTTGCAAATAAAACCATTTCTGAAATTTTGATATGTGTGTTTTAAATTACAAAAGGTAATTTAATTTTAATTATTTTCTCCATTTTTGAATTTTTGGAATAAAGAAAGGAAATGGTTTAAAATTATTTTTCTTTATGATTGAGGATTTAATCACAGTACCTGCAGAACCTAATTGGTTCATATGATAATGCAATTGCTCTAAATATCTGCGGAGATTCTAAAATCTCACACGATAACAGAGTTTGGCAATTTAATTTATTGATTTATATTCTTGTGTATATTTTAAGTGTTAAAAAAAATATATTTTAAGTGTGTATATACATATTTTAAAGGTTCTTAATCATCATACCTGCAAAGCCTTATTAACTTATACGGTAATATGATTATCCTAAATATCTGCGGAGATTACAAGATCTCACTCGATAAAGGAATTAAATTTATTTAAATTTTTAATGTGATTATATTAATATATAATTTATACGTATTTTAAAAACTTAATCGTTATATCTGCAGAGTCTTATCGACTTATACGATAATACGATTATCTTATAAGTCTACAGAGATTCAAAAATCTCTCATGACTAAAAGATATAATTGATAAATATGATTACCATTTAAACATATTAATTTGGTTAATTAATTTTTCTAAATTGTGTATTATATGATTATTTACAAAAATTATTTATTTATTATAGAAATTGATAATCACTACATCTGCAGGGACTTATTATCCCCACGATGAGGTGATTAATTCAAGTCTCTACGGAGATTCTTGAAACATCACATGAAACTTAAATAAATTATTAATTTGAATTATAAAAGGAGAGTTAATTTAATGGTGGGCCTTTAGAACCCATATTAACATATAAGTTTTACTCTCGTATCTGTGAAACCTCATTGATTTGCACGATACGAGATTATCCTGAATATCTGTAGAGATTCAAAGTCTCACACGATAAAATGATTAAATAATATTCACTTTGAATATATTTTAATGTGTAATTATATAACACATATATATATTTTTTTTATTATAGAAATCTTAATCGTTATACCTGCGAAGTCTTATTGACTTACACGGTAGTACGATTATCTTAAAGGTCTACAGAGTTTCAAAAACCTCACATGACCAAAAGATCTAATTAGAAAATGTGATTATAATTCAAATTTATTAATTTAATTAATTAAAATCATAAAAACATTTATTATTTTATTTACAAAAATTTGTTTATGTAATATATACAAATTGAGAATCACGATATCTACGGGGATATATTATCCCACATGATAATGTGATTAATTTAAGTCTCTACGAAGATTCTTAAAATCTCACATGAGACTTAAATATTTATTATAAGATTGATCCTTATGCCTGTGAAATCTTATTGATTTACACGGTATAAAATCATTCTAATGCCTACAGAGATTCTTAAAATCTCACACGACAAATAGATAACCAAAATATTTGTATTTGCAATCGGTGCATAATATTATAGTTGGCTAAACAATTTATGCAATAAAGGCAATGGAAAGAATAATTAATTTGATAATTTGTTATTCTTTTGACTTGAGGATATATTCTAAAAAAAAATTAGATTTGGCATAAACTTTTAGCAAGATCATAACCATGACAGATATGGCTCCAAACCCCAATCAACCTCACAAATTATCAATATTTTCACAGGCTCTTTTTTTTTATTTTGGCCACATAATCTTAGATATTTGGCTTAATGTTTCAAAGATATTCAAAAGGAAGAAAAATAAATAAATGAAGCAGCAACATTCTTCCTTTAAAACAACAATCACATAAACTTAAAGGGAAGCAAGGTGGATCACACATAAGGCAACTAGTCACTTTAATGTTTCCATTTTTCAATTTGTGAACATTAATCATAACCCACATAGCTTGACAAGGCATAAAATAAAATAGGATAATTCTAGAATCATAAGTAAAGATAGAAAACACGTTACCAGGTGCTTATCAGGAAGAGGAGAGGCAGACCCAGAGAAATAGTTTCACAAAATTCTTTGATGCCCTCTCTGGTTCTCTCATGTTCTATCCCAGAAATATTTCACAATCTCTCTCTCTAAGCTCTCCTAAATCTCTTCGGATTATCCAGCCCCCCTCAATCTCTTTCCCATTCTCTCGGTCTCTTCCCTTCTACATCTCCCAGTCAATGGACCAATCACCTAACAGCTCTTATGGGTGTCCGCCAGAAGACTCTTTCAAAGTTCTCTCCCTCTGATCTCAGTCTCTTCTTTCTCTCGATCTCGTTTTTGGCTCTCTTTCTCAGTACCTCTCTTCTCTTCCTCGGTCTCCTTTATGCTCTATTTTTTTCAGTTTTCCTTCTGTGCCTCGTACTCTCTTCCTCCTCCAATTTCGGTCTTTCGTCTGGTTTTCTGCATTTTCTTTGTTCTACTTCTTCTTCGCTGGTATTTTCTCTTTAGTTTCTGCCTCCGCCTCATTCTCGTTCATTCTCGCCTCCCATGCTCTGTTTTTCCTTCAGTTTTTCTCCTCTCTCCTTTTCTACTGTCATCTCATGTGTACATCTCCAGCTCTCTCTTTTTTTCAGTCTCCTTCCTGTTTCTCGTGCTCTCTGTGCTCCAGTTTTTTTCTTTTTCTCCGTCTGGTTTTTTGCATCTGCGGTCACGTCTTGGTGCTCTGTTTTTTCTTCTGTCCTCTTTCCTTTTCCTCCTCTCTCAGACTCGCTCCGTTTATTGCTTCTGGTTCTCTCTTTCTTCTTTTCTTGCTCTTCCTCTCAGCGTCTTCTCCTTCTTGCATCTCTGGCTCTCTTTTTCTGCTATGTGGCCGAAGTTTTGGGGCTGTCCTTGTTTGCTCTGCGTCTCTCTCTTTTTATGCTGCATGTTCGCGTGTTCTCTCTGTGAAGCTTTTCTGCTCTGTTTCATCTCACTTTTTCCTTGCTGTAACGTCTGCTTTCTCTGCTATTTTGTGTACGTGAGTGCATGGCTACCTTTCTGTGTGTTTCAGTTTTTTCAGCGCACGCCTCTGCTTCTTCTGTTTCTATCTCTGTGTGTGTGCTTCTTCAGCGTGCCTGACTATGTTTTTTTTGCTCTATTTTTTTCCTGCTACGCATGCTGCTTTGCTGGTGTTTCGTGTCCCTGTTTCTGCTGTTTCTGTTGTATGGCCAAAAGTATATGTGCGTGCATGTCTGCGTCTGGCTGTGTTCTACTTTCATGTTCTTTCTTCCTTCTGATGCGCCGGGTAAACTTTTCCCACTGCTTTTCCTTTCTCTGCTAGCAGCTGAAAGCAAATTTGGGCTGGGTGAAGATTTTCACCCGCCCCATTTCTCCCTCTCTTTCTTTTATGCCTCTTTTGTCCCCCTTTTTTTTCAGATTAGAGGAGAGAGAAAAAAATCTAATTTTGTAATATATATTTTTAAAAAAATGAAAAATAATAAGATTTAAGAAGAGAAAATTTAACCTTTAAAAATTGACTCCTAATATTTTTGAATGATTAGGATAATTTGGGAGAGATTTTAAAAGATTTAAACAAAATTTTTATTTTTGAAAATATAATCTTGAAAAAGGATTAAATTTTATTTTTTTTATATTTTTGATTATTCATTATTAAATTAAAAAAATACCGGACAAAATACAGTGTTCACAGTTTCCTCTTTCCTCTCTCTTCTGTTTTTTTCCTTTTTTTATTATAATATATATATGTCATGATTGCCGTGGGAGGCGCCGAAAGCACCATTTCTTCTTCTTCTTCTTCTTTTTATACATTTTCTTTTTTTTAATAATAATAATAATAATTTAATATTTTTTAATTAATTAATTAATTAATTTTTTAAATTTTAATTTAGAATTATATCCTAATTAGATTTAACAATCATCTCCTACTAATTTGCTTACCTCTAAATATTTTTTAAAATTTTTATTGACCCAAATTAGCTATTAAAATTTAAATTGAGATGTTACAATCTTTCTAGCCACACACCAAACAATAATAGTACAAACCTTGAAATTAAGAGTGTTTACTGGACAGAACAGGAGTGTTGTATCCCGAAAAAAGATTGAAACTGAATTTTTATCCCATCCCGTTAGGAATTGGGACGAGATTGGGATGCCCCACCGTCTCAATAAATCGGATAATGTCAAAAAAATTTAAATAGTAACATTTATTAAAATTTTATCATATAATATATAAAGTTTAAAATTAAAACAATACAAGTACATAAATCACAATAATTTAAAATAAATTATTGAATTACATTAATCATAAGTTATCTCTAGGTTATCAGAGTAGCAACAACAAGCAAGCCAAACATAACATCAAATCATTATTTTTCTACTTCAGTTGAGATATGCTAAGCTGATTACTTTTTCAAAAATAAAGCAATAAATACGATATAAATAAAATTTATTAAATAGATATAAATAAAAATAAATTGTATTAATATAATTAATATATGATAAAAAAAGATCTCAGCCTGTTTACTCTATGTCATTAAAATTATCAATATAAAAAATTTAATTTTAAATAAAAATTGCACATATTGAAATTATAATTGATATAATTAATACAAGTATAAATTATATTAATATAATTAATATAAAAAATAATATATATATATATACATATAATATTCAAGACCCGTGTCCCATCTCATCCCGAATTCCTTTCTTGTTTCATCCCATCAAATCCCGTCTCGATTGTTTTTAAATCAGGATGAGACCCATCTCAATGAGATCAAGATAATATTGGGTCAAGCGAGACCGGTACAGACTAAGTACCTGTACTTGAAATGAAGGGCCTGAAAAGCTTTACAAAAATTGGTCCAAACACATTTGACTCTGGATTCAAATCATGTGCATTATCACTTTGTGTAGTGGTTGGGAAGTAGATAATTATCACCGTTCATTGTATCTAATAGCTAAAAAGAGAGGTGAATAAAAAGACTTCTCATTCGCAAAGCACACAATCATATTTTATATTTTTAATAAAGTTGTTTCACTAATATGGACAATTTATATTTAATTTATATTGTTTAAATTTAATATTAAAATTTTAATAATTTTTATAAATTAATTATCTAAATATACACTGAATGGTTCAAAATTTAAATTTTTAACTTGTAATTTTTTTAAAAAATATTTTTAGACAATTCCAAAAGATTATCTTTATTTTTCATATTATATTTATCAAATAAAAAATTATAAAATTTTATCATTTTATCTGAAATTTCAAGACTATATAATTAATTTTTTAAAAATTTTTAAAAAATAATATTCAATTTGAATGTCTACATTACATTTTAAAATTAAATTTGGATGATATAAATTAAATATAAATTATTCATATTAGTGATAAAAATAATTTTATTAAAAATATAAAATATGATTATATGTTTTGTGAATGAAAAGTCTTTTTATACATCCTTCTTTTTTTTAATCATTAGATAAAACAAATGGTGATGATTATCTACTTTAGCGATATATCGTACATGATCCGAATCCATTTGACTCCAGCAATCCTGACATCATTTTCTTAAAGCCCTGCACCAAAGTCCAGAATCCAGAATTTCAAATTTGTCATGTCATATCGCAAAACAAGGCAATAAAGAAGCAAAATTCTAACATGAGAATTTGGATGGGGGCTCTCAGCGTCTTACCAAGAAAAGAAGGAAAGTTACCAGTGCCAAAATTATAATTGCAGCAACAGTATCTACACCATGATAATGTCCAAGAGCTAATGTCCCAACAATATCATTAACCTGTTAAAATGAGCAAAATATCATGTTTACAAAGTCTGTAATACCATGAACATTTAATTATGAACATGAATGAAACCATGCTTGAAAGTCTGGATACGCCGACCCATTTATAGCAAGATTGGGCACACATGAACAAGAACTATTTACATAATTTTGAGCACAAGATTTTCCCCAGATAAAATTATTGTTTCAAAAGTATTTACATTTCCATCTAAGTTCAAAACAGAGGCACAACATTAAAATGTATTACACAATATCTGGCAAGCATGTGCACAGGCACATTTGAAAAATTTTCACCACTCATCCTCTAGTTCAAGAAAAAAAGATAAAGCATAAAAAGGCTTCATTGAGAGATAAGTTTATTCCATACATTGTCAGCAAGTGACAGCTAAAATCAAATAAGTACAAGTTGTGCTTATAGAGATCTAAATATTAAATGAATTTCTTTCCCCTTCTAATATTTCTTGGCATAAAGCAGCAAAAGCTGACATGCAAAGTTCTGAGTCCCTTGAAAGAAAGATACCAAGACATCTCATTACAGAAAGCAACAACATAAGCTATGATAGTAGGTTGTACTTATTCAATTATTTTTGAGGATGAACTTCCACCCGGGGGTGTACCTTCATTGAGTTGGACGTTTAAAAGAAATGGCTCTTCCAAACCTTTTCTGTATGACCATATTAAATTATTTCTTTCTTTTTTCTGGGCGAGTGTGGATTTCTGATTTTGTAGATAACAAAAAAACCATAATGAGGTAGTAAAAATACATGATGATGACCTCTTTGCATAACATGAAACATGACTGAAACAGAGTGATCCAACATCCCATGGAAATCAAAGCTGCGAAGCCACATAAAGAAGGAAATCTGGTCCAGAGCTAATACTAATTCTAATTCCTGCCAATACAGATAAACATTTTCTATATTCATTAGTCAAATTGATATTCATTGTCTTGTGTATCAGATTACCTCAGAAGAAATATAAGAGTGGAAGCTGTGCCAAGAAGCTCGCGAGTCATCATCTGGATCTTATAATTAAAAAAACTAATAACCATGTTTTATGCTCACATGAAATATAGTTTGATGTGTAACATTGAAAACTTCTCTTAAAAACAATCATCAGGGAATAAGCAAGCAAAACAACAAATTACAAAAGAGCAGCAGAACAAAGACATACACATGCGTAAGAGAGCTTATATAACGCAGTTACAAATAAGATATAGCAAATTTGGCTGTTCTAGAATAACATTTATTAAATATCCTAATTCCTTCAAGGCCATATTAATTAAGAAATTCGCAAGGCACCATGATTTCACTTTTGAAATTATAAGAGAAGACAAAATGAGAATAGTTAAAGCATTGCAATTCAGAATTAGTTGCCACAAAATTGAAACTAGCGGAATATATAAGGTTGAGATACAACCAAAACAGCAAGAAGAACGTACCAATGCCTATGAGCTTATCCATAAGGCTGGACAGGTCGTCTGGTAAGAAATCTGACATTCTGTCTGCAAGGGAGCTATCCATAAGCTGGAGCGACGATTCTGCAGTGTCCAATGCGAGCGTTCAGAGCGGAAGGGTATATCTGTGGCACGAACCAGAGAAGACGCAGAAGATAGAGAGGTGGTTTTACAGGGAGGAGAGAGAAAATGAAGAAGAAGCAGAAGGAAAAATGATTGAGATTCCATGCGAAAGAGAGTTTTGTCTCAGGACGAAAGCAAATGTAAGCTACGACACCACGCTGGGTATTTTGTCTAGAGGCGTTGAGTTTCTCAACGGCTAGTTATCTGACCGTTGGAGGAGAGAGACTAGCAAAGACAGCTTTCTTTGTAGTTCCTTGTAACTTTGGGCCAACAATGACAGATTTGGGCTTTCGGATAATCTTATTCTTATGGTGCAGGTCCATAGTTTTCTGGCACTCGTTAAAATGGGCCTTATTAGTTGACGTGACTATTTTAAGAATGACGGATTAAGGAGGTAACGCTGAAAGCCAGCACACACGGAGTATGGAAAACATAATTCAGAGTAATTATAATTTCAGATAACCTTGGTCTTATTTAAAATTTCCAAAATTTTAGGTCTTTAAATTTCATTTACCCAATTATATTCTTAATAATTATTAACACTAGTATTAGTCTATTAAACCTGCATTAATTTTGCTCCTTACTGATTTTTTTTATCAAAAAATAAAAAAAGTTGAGGTGAGTTAGTTTTCTGAAACTTACCAAAATCAAGACATGTTTTTAAGTTCAAAGAACGTTTATAACTGTACTTATAAATCATCCAATAACAAAGTCTTTATATCAACAGTGTTATAATAAGATTTGAATCCATAACTTTGTAACTTATAAACCAAATATTTATCAATTAAACTAACTTTTATTAATTTTATTGATTATTTTTGCTTTGGTAACGGCACATAAATGACCCAAGTGCTTGGTCTTACACAGGTATAAAAATTAAAGAAAACGCATGTGACGGTCACACAGAGCGAAGATACATTATCACACGTTACTCAAAAAAAGGACACGTGCACAATCCCACCCAAAAAAAAAAAAATAACGCAAACATACACTCACTTACCAATTAAGTGTTATAAACTAGTGATATGCGTTTATTATCTGTTGTAAAAAGTTCTTACTATATATAGCAATCAGGAAAAAAAAAAAAACAAAGGTTAAGAAAACAAACAAGTCATGTCTAAGAAATAATGAAATGGCCAATAACTTTATATGCCAGTGGCATACAAGGTTTATATATATATATATATATATATATATATATGAGGAGATCACAGCTTCAACCTCACTTGTTATCTGACGGTTAATGAGGGGAGGAAGAGGCTGGAAGGGAAGCAAGGAAGCGGGAGAACAAGGAATTGAAGACAAAAGGGCGTTTCAACATAACCAAGTGACCCGTAGCTCCGTTTTCTCCAGCATTTGCCTGCACCATCATCAAACTCTTGTCTCCATTCTTAACACGCACGCGCACGCACGCACTTGCACACACACTTCACTAATATTACCAATCCAAAACATGCCAATATTAATTATTAATTATTATTACAATAATAATACCCATGCTCTTATTCCCATCATGCATCATACCAGATCTCAAACTGGTAAAAAAAATTTGTCATGAATTATGAATGTTGTGGTCTGTTTTAAACTTTAGGCTACCCTGTATGTGAGCTATTATTATGCATTATATGCCAAATTTGAGAAATAACTCCCATTGTTTATGCACGTATGATTTATAACGATTATGAGCATGGGTAGAGTCAGAAAATTTTGTTAAGGAGGGCCAAAATAACAAAGCATACACGCTCCGTCCTTATATATATTTTAATTGAATCACATAAATTAATAAAGTTGATTATCTAATTAAAAATATAACAACATTTTAATTTTGTCTCTAATTATTATAAATAAAAAATGAATCTCTTTTTCTAAAGTAAATTAATGAGATTGCTTATCTTTTCCTCTTTTCAATTTAATAAAGGTATAATGGTCTATTTACTAAAAAAATACTACCAACCTTTTATATTTAGGGACAAAAAAGATTTTAAAATACTTTTCATATATAAGGACTAAGGGAGTATATGATAATAAAAAAAATTAAATATTTATATATATATATATATATATATATCACTAGCATAATATAGATATTTCAACCTATATATATTTATATTTAATTTTACACACACATATAAATAAACATATATATATATATATCTTTATTCTTTAAGTTTGCTTATTAATTTTTGATGGCATAAGAATAATTAATTATCATGTTTACAATAAACTTTTTGAAAATTTCTTCTCACTATAAACTACCATTAAATTGGCAAAGATTTTATCTTCCCCATAAGCATTGAATAATTTAAATGCATATTTAGAATCTAAAGTTCATTTCAATATAAAAAACTCTATTACTTGCTTATTGAATTTGCTATTTAATTCTTTCAATTGATATGTTCTCTATTAAATATGTTTTAAGATTTTTGTTACAATACTTTATACAGTTTGTTTGTAATAATTCTCATAATTTTTTTTATTAAATATAAAATAAAAACAAAATTAAATGATATTAATGTTTTAAGAGCAATTGTAACATTATTTTGTTAAAAATAAGTAGATCATATAATAACTATATCAAACTACTGCAAAAGTTGGATTGTACATTCGTAAAAAACTACTAAAGAATTGAAATGAGAATTCAATCTAATATTTCAAGATTTCTATAATGTGCTAACTTATGACCCCTACATTTTACTAAAAAAAAAATTAAGAAATTAGGGGGCTTGGCCCTGCTGATTCCCCTGTCTCTACCCTTGATTACGAGCTTTCTTAAATTATGTAATTATTTTTTTTCAATTATTTGTTATAATTGTTCTACTAATTCACTCATGGAACATGATATACATCACTGACAATATGTTTACTTAAATTTTATTTTCTGTGTAGTTAACCCAAAATCAAGGAAGTTATTTATAGTTGAAAAAATATGACTATTGATCCATATACTTCTGATATATTTTGGTATTAGTCTTTGTCCTTATTTTTTTTCTATTATATTTATTTTTAGAAAACATAAAAAAAAGAACTTTACAAAACTTCAGCAGAAATGAAATTCAAAGGATGTGTTTCCTAGATGCTCGAGGTCTACTTGGTGTTGGCGGTATCAGCAGGAGACGCGAACTACAAGCTGCTTGAGTCCAGGACACTGTTCTTAAGAATTATTCTGGTGTGCCGGCAGTTCCCCACAAACGAACACAAGAGGAAGAGGTAATTATTTTTTGTAAAAATAACTCAGTAAAAAAAACCTAGTGCCTCTTGAACTCATGCCAGGAGGGATGAATCGGTTGATTTCAACTGCGATTGCCCTGTATTAACTTATCTCATGTGCGCGAAACCATTTCTCCTCCAAACTCATTTTATTAGTCCACTTCATTCCTTAGTATATATACACTAGGAGAGTTTTTCTTTTAGTCAATGTGAGACTTCGACACACACACTTTTGACACACATACATCACCTGGACGTCCAAAAAAGTCTTGGACGTGAATATATAACAGCTGCTCATATGATTGCGAATGAATTAAAGAAACAAAATTGAAACCAGACAGCCAGCGATCCATGGAACTCCAAAGTGCCAATTAATGTATCTAAGCTCCAGAGTGGGAAGCTGGAGTAGTTACAAAATGGTCTTCCTTGAACACATGGAAGTACTGTTGGGGCAAAGCATGCTCCACCTGCAACGGAATTGGTAATTCATATCCCTTGGCATGCCTGGTTCCCCTTGTAATATCTTATCTTCTTTTAAGTAAACAGTTCAACAATTTTAGGAAGACAGGGCTTGTCATGCTTTAAAATATAAAATCATCAAACTTAAATTCAAAAATTTCAAGTTTTTTCTTTTTAACCTCGCTTAAGGTTCAACAAAATAAATCATCAGAATATTAAACAGCAAAGTAAAAAACATACCCAATCACCATCACATGCGGCACCAGGTACCAACACATTGATCTCACTTGACTTGGCTGTAGATATGGATACTTCTAAAGAATCTTTGCTCAGATAAAGCTGGCAGCCAGAAGTGTTGTCCACCGAAATTGTTGGAGCCGAACCCTATACAAGTGAAAGCAAGCGCAATTACAATTAAAGGCATATTGGATGCGCCAAGTCTTTATTCATTGAGGATCATGTGCTCCTCTGTATCTAAAAAGCTGTATCGTTATCGATACTAAGATCACACTGTCATAGTATTAGGCACAGTAATGTCATCTACAGCATGATGTACCAAAAATAAATGCAAGATATGGAAAGGAAAAAGAAGATAAAGAGGGAGTAGAGGTACCTGACACTGAACCTCAATCCCATTACAATTTACCATCTCACAAGCTGCAACCACATCCTACATTTTGAAAACAGAAAAATGAGCTTTCGTTTTCCCCAATATGAATTGATTCTAACAACTTCTATTATCAAATCTCGTTTTCTCATACTCCGCACTAACCTTAAATAGAACTCCCATCTTTGTGCATTTATCAACAGTTATATTGTTGATCTTCCCTGCAAATTGTTCAGAAGTCATCAAGTCACTTGCAGACTTTCTACCAAGTGATAAGTTTAGAATCCACAGATCATATTTCTATATTCCAAACTCCCCAACCGGGGAGGGAAAGAAGCTTGTAAAAAGGTCATTATTACCTTGGATCTGCAAAACAGAATTTTTGCATCCATAAATGTAAACAGATTGTTTGGCATCACAATCACCAATCACCAGGTCTTTATTTCCAATTTGATTTTCAACAACCCACCTACGGCCGCAGACAATGGTTGGCTTAGACAACAGAAATCATGACACAGACAAAAATCCAAACGCCCGCGCGCGCGCACTAAAAAAAACCTACTTGCGACCCATTTGAAGTTCAAACTTTGGAGGTCCTGCTTTAGCAGTTGCATTAGAAACTGGACGACTTTCTTTTTCACTAGCGCAATTGCCAACAATTCCAGTTCCATGTGTGCGATTCTTTGTCTTCATATCATCCGTTACCTTTCTTAGACCTATTAAAAAAAGTTTCTGGTTTTTATGCCATAATATGTATTCAGGAATTAGAAAGAGAATAACCTACCCCCAGTGACATTCCCAGAGCTTATTTGTTGAAAAACAGCAGACATCCCATCTCTTGGCTTAGAGGATGAAGCCTGAGAAGATTCAGAACTGAAGAGAGAAGCAGAAGGAGGATTTGGGGGAGCAGGTGCACAAGGTGGAGGAGCTTTTGATGGAGCAATCCTTTGTCCTGTACGACTCCAAACTGGGCCTAAAGGATAATAAGTCTTCACGTAATCCCTTAAACCAGGAAGATATAGCTCTTTAAGAGCTTTGATCCACTCAACATGATTCGAATCTTTGTTTCTATACTCTACAAGAACCTGATTACAATAAAACAGGATTAGATATTCCCGACTTATGAAATAGCAACATGTAGAACTACAGCACCAGGTAAAGTCTAGGAAGTTGAAGCAAAATCATTTTACTTTGTTCTGTAACTCACATGTTACCAAAAGTAAGTGGAATTACAGAATTTGAATCCCTATTAATTTGTCTATGCAGCTAAATACTGAGCCAGCTGATCCATATTTGTTTGCCTTCTCAGCCATTATGCTAATGCAAATTTTTCACTCTACATGTAAATAAGCATGCATATATTGGTTTTCAATAGAAAATAAGGCCAAAGTCATTAGAATTATCAAGAACAAAACCTATTTCACTTAAAAGAACTCCTCAATCCTTTCCCCTCAGTATAAAAGGAGAGGACTGGTATTTCACCCAACATAAATCACCAGGCCTCTGGAATGAATAAAGAGTACCTTGTTGCTATAAAACTCAGCCATTTGCCAACTTTCCTCCACGTGTGCAATGGGCATGCTCATACCTTGAAATAACAAATAATAATAATAAAGAGGAAAATAATAACTCAATGTTTATTTTTTCTGAAAAGCAAATAATAACTCAATGTAGAAAAGAATGAGGCGTCACTAACCACAACCCTTTCCAGTATATGCAATCCATGCTAGGGCTGAGAGACTGTCAACAGCAGCCTTCAAATGGTTAAAAAAATCTGATCTCTTTCCTTCTGTCAATGCAGCAGCCTTTGAGATAACTCCATTCAGTGGTTTCAGAAATTCAGCCAACCCAGCAGGGTCTGGTTTCTGAGAAATTAAAAGGTTAGACTGCAAGTATATATATACTCACAGCACGAACTATGATTTCAATATATTCATTTTTCTGTCGATCATAATTCATAAGACGTCTTGGAATTATTTTTCACAAAATCCTACCTGAAAACATTATCATTTAATCAGAGGCTACCTCAAATATACAGAAGATCACTCTACAATACTCTACCCTGATTACTTTCAAGTTTCAACAACTAACTTCACCCTCTATTATCATTATTCTTCTTGGCCTTGACTATCAATTGAACTTGCCAAAGTTATGATATCAAAAGATCACGAAAGTCACGTGACAGCTCTTTTGTCCCACAGGAATGACATCTCCAATATGCAGAAAAGTTACATGATTCATTGTTCTATCGCAAAATCATATAAACACATACATTTGGGTCCACATAGAAATTCCAACCGACCAAGCTCGTCATTACTATCAGTTGTGCTTGCTGCCAAGCTATTGACACAGAAAATAACAATCACACACCTCCTACCACCAAAGTACTTAGCACGGACTAATATTTTGTCATTAACGATGCAATAAACCTTGCACGTTGATCAAATAACATGTTCAATCCGTTAATGTAACGACACGCCAAAATCAACAAATTCTGATTAACATTTTCTCAGCGGACCCGGAGAAGATGAAGATATAGCAATGCATTCTACGGAAGAATAAATCCATTGAGGGAAAAAAAATAGGAATAGAAATGTCCTGGAAGCACTAACCTGAGTGCTCTTGACCTTGATCAAAAGTTCTTTCTGAACCAAAAAAGCCTCCTGCATAATCACTGTAATGTCCAAGGCTTGACCACCGATCTTCTCCGAAGCAGTTATTAAAGCGCCAACATATTGACTCAATAGATCACCGAATGCAACAATTGACGGATCCGCTGCAGCATCATCGCCAGAAAGAGCCGCGTTTCCAGCATCTCTCGGTAAACCACCGGAGGCGAATCCGGATGATAATAAAGACTCTAAGCGCGTCACAGCAGATTCCAACCTCCCAACGAGCTTCTCCTCCATGATTCAGAGCGACCCTGTCTCACCGGTGAAATGAGAATGAAATTGAATCTGGTATTGAATCTGGTGCGAGGCCGGACCGTTAAGGCGTGACCTTTTTTGAGAATAACTAATAATTGATAATTTGGACGAATCGACGTCGCCCGAGGATGAATATTAAAAAGCGGTTGGATTTGGCGCTTCCAAGTTCTCAACTCCCTTTGCAAGCGGGATGCCGCGGATTGGATATGCACGTGTCACTTTGTGATTGAATTTTGGCTCTCGTGTATCCAAGCATTCTTAATTTTTTAAATAGATTTAATTTTTTTTGTAAATTATAAATATATAATATATGTAAAAAAAATCATTTATTATGCCATAATTTTAATGATTTATTTATTAATCTGTAGAGTTCATATATTTTTTAAAATTTTTCTAATTATTAAGGTTACATATGATACAGACATGGTGAACATGTAACATTAGTATTAGTATTAATCATGTTTTTTTATTTACAGGAAAAAATCACTTAATTTTTAACTACCAATTAAACTAACTAAACTAATTCATATCGTAAACCTACTTTCATTTTTTAGTGCTGCTCTTATTTAATGCCTACCTTATTTGGTAAAGTTTACTGGGGAATGTAGCATTTACAGCAGATTATTTCATACATTCAATAAAAGCATATTGAGCAAAAAAATTGTTTGGTAAAATTATTTCATACTCCCCAAATTTTACAATTTATCTTACAAATAGAAACAAATAAACCTCCAAAATTTTATCCTATAAATAAAGGCGGAAGAGTATATTTTATAAGTGAATAAATTATGTGTATCCTATATAATACATGAAGAAAAATGAACGACGTTGGTGTCCAATATAATTAAACGAGATACTTAACACTATCTTCATCAATTAACCAATGCAATACAACAAGGAGTTATGTCTGTAACTTCTAGAAATGCAAACGGATATATATTGTAATTGGATCCCTCAGTAGTTTTCAAATAAAGTAATGGAAGAGATAAACACAGAAGAACCCAAGTTTGAAAAAAATGAGGCCCACCGTTATATGGTTATCTCTCTCATCAATTTATCTAAAATCGTTCCAGGGAATCCAAGTTATATGGCATGGGAGGTACATTTGTACAAGACTAGTAAGTCTTCACATGATCATCATACAGTGACAGACATAAAATATTGGTGTTTAGAGTTCTAAAGCAGGCTATGAAATTTAGATGTTCAGAATCTCCATATCAGCTACGTTACAAGCAATCATCGCCATCTTGTTCTCTCAACTGACTCCACATGCTTTGGTGGATATGAAAGTTTGCTGCAAATAGCTGTAGGAGAAGCCACAGGATCTTTCCCTCTAGCTGTCCGAAGTTCCTATGAAACAAGTCAAAAAGCTAATTAACTATTTAAGCTCTCCAATAGGTGAAATATTAATTCACTCTGTTCTACTAAACACTTCTCTTCAAAAAAATGAACCTTATGTTGGAAATTTATGTGTGGGCTCGTATTAATTACTTACTGATTTGATAAGGGTTAACCGGTGATCCCTAGAATATTAAAACCCAACTATGTTATGTGATCATATACTTAATGGGCCTGACACACAATCTATTAAGTCTGGTTAGTGGCTAAAGTGTGGGACATTAACCTTACCAAGGTCTGTAGTGGGTGGAGGATTATTAAAAAGGCTAGATCCCCTCTCTAACCTTAACTTTGTGTGCTTCCCCACCAAAGCATAACTTTAGAACGGTATAGAGAGGAAGACCTAGGTTAACTAGCTCAATGTAACTTAGTGACTATGGTTGAATCGGGTGTGCAACTCTAACTTATGTATTTGTTTGGTTTCTTATCACATACACTAGATCCATATCTAGTATGTTAATTAGATTTTACACCTTGTTCATTGTAATGAAACCTCATCCAGAATGAAATTGCATGGTGCTTACGGAACGAAAGGGGAAATCATCTGCCTCTAGCATATGAACAATTTGACTCATCTTTGGCCGCTTACAGACGTCCATATCTATGCAGCGCAGACAAACCAGCAAAGCTCGCTTTAGTGATCTCGGAGAGGGTTTAATCTCGATTGAAGGATCTACTAGCTCATCACCACGACGGCTTGCCACCATTCCCTTGAACCAGTCGACCAAGTTCATCTGAATGCACATCAAATGAAAATGAAGATAGGATTCCACAGTGCTCCTAAGAACTTGAAAAAAGAAATTTAGAATCACCTCTGCCGGCGATCTAGAATAATCAATGGGACTTCTTCCGGTGATTATTTCCATCAGCAGAACTCCAAAACTATACACATCATTACCTTCATTAAGCATACCTGTGCTAGCATACTCAGGTGAAACATATCTGCAAAAATGATACATTCTCAAATAAGCATAATCTGACATGCTTTCAGGTTTCTTCATGACTAACTTAGCTGCTGTAAGAATTTTCGTTATAAAATGAATTCGATGCTTCAGAAAAAGCCAACCCGAATGTCCCCATCACGCGTGTAGACACATAGCTTTTCTCAGATCCTAGGAGTTTGGCCAGTCCAAAGTCTGATACCTTGGCATTCCATCTTTTGTCCAGAAGAATGTTACTGGATTTCACATCTCGGTGCACAACTTTAGGTTCTAACCCTTCATGCAAATAGGCTAGCCTGTTGCATAATGTAAAACCAGACACAAATTGAACAATCAGGGAGCATGACAGCTTGTCTGTTAAGATTCTAGAGACAATAACCTAGAAGAACACAAACCCTTTTGCTGTTCCTATGGCGATCCTCATACGTATATCCCATGTTAAGGGGCTAGCAGGCCCTACCTCACCGTGCAACCACTGCTCCAAGTTTCCATTCTCAACGTATTCATAAACGAGAATCCTGAATGGTCGACAAACCAGTATAAACGAACAAATAAGCATGTCTATTAATAATTAGTTCCATCTTTTGTAAACTGAGTCTACTTAAAAGTTTATCAAGAACAAGTGGACTGAATATATAATACCTTTGAGCACCTTCGGCACAATATCCTATTAAACCCACCAAATTTTTATGCTTTACTCTTCCAATAGCCTCAACCTCCACCTTAAACTCCTTCTCAGCTTGACCCCTATTTACAAACAATAGAGCTAAGGCACATGAAAACGTTTTTCATGAGATTACTATTAAGATTATCAGGAAAGGGATTCACACTTATTTAGGAAGGAACTTCATTTCCAAATGTGAAACAATCCTTTTGCACTAAAGATTCTTATAAGGCTTTCAATGTTTAATAGATAATCCAAGTGTCAATAAACGGTTCAACTTATCACATTTCGTGTTGCTGTTTAGACGAATATGAAGTTATGAAGTTATTAGTCTATGAAGTTCAAATAAAGACGAAGTAAAACTTTTTCCTCCATTAGAGGACTAATCAATCAGTTTCATAGATCTCAGGATGATATCTCGCATAAAGTAAAAGTTGAGATAAAGCAATTACAAATAGTATAATAAAGTAAACCAAAGTTGAAAGTAAAAAAGAAAAGCAACTCTATACGCAGGCCAAAACAAAGAAGAACAAAGTGACCAATTTCACTTTTCCTTATACCCCTCAAAGCAGATGCCAGATTCACGACTGGTCAATTCATTTCCTTTTCCTGTTGGTAACTCAAGAATTTCTAATTAAATTTCATAAACAAGAGCCCATTTCGTAATCTGAAGTTGACAAACACAATGATTTAAAAGTTCTCCTAGAAATTGTAGATTTATATCAGCAAGTCCAAACAAACAAACATGCATGTAGTGCCAACAATTCAGGAAACACAAACATATATATATATATATATATATATGACCTTAAAGGCTTAACTGTCAGATTCAGAAAAGAAAATATGGAGAAGGAAAATTAACAATCTAGTCGTTGAACTGCTATGATGATAACAAGGAACCGTACAATTTTCGAGTTCTATCTCAAAAAGTTGAATTTGTAAGGGGGAAAAAATATGACATTTCACCTACTTGTTGTTTAGAAGCTTCTTCACAGCAACTACAGAGCCATCCTGAAGAATTCCTCTGTACACAATTCCATAACCTCCTTCTCCGATCACATTCTCGTCGGCGAATCCACGTGTCGCAAGCTTAAGCTCCGCCAAGCTGTACCAACGGCCCCACCCCATCTTCAGACCGTCCACGTTATCGCTCTCATCGCTGCCCTTTTTTCCTCTACTAAATCCAACATTGATCTCCTCGGCTTCCGCCTCCTTCCTCAGATCATGACCTTCAACCTTAAGCTTTTTCTCTTCAATACCAAGAAGATCCAAGGCTTCGATCTCCACGATCTCCTTGGAGACCAACGGAATTACGCCGGAGCTCTGGCTGGCTCGAGTACTAGGATTGGTGGACCTTCGATTCCGGCGAATGCAGAGGAAGATCAGAAGCACCAGAACGACGAAGATGAAGAGGAAAACGAAAACAACGATGTAGAGTTGTAAACCCAGCAATGGGGTGGTGCGGGTGAGTTCATGCAGAGCAAAGTTGCTAAATGTTGACATGGGTTGAGACTAGTTGAGAAGAGAGCTAGAAAAGTGGCATGAGGAGTGTTTGGTTGATGAGAAAATGGCTAGCAGATGTTCCGAGTTTGGAAGAGTGAAGCATTGGAGAGAAAAGGGCGTCCGAAAGAAGAGAGCGAAGTGAAGAAAGAGCGCCGGTGGGTTTCATGGTTTCAGCGGCAAAAAAGAAATAGAGCGTGCAAGCGAAAGAAACCAAAGTGTTCTTTTGTTTTTTGTTTTTGATCAATAAAACAAAAGTGAGAGTTGAGTTGTTCTTTTCCGGGTTTGGTACTGGAAGACATTACCAAGAATGCCGATAATAAAATTTTTATGCTTGATTTTGGCCCCCAAAAAAAAAAAATTTATGCTTGATGTTCATAATCTATCTATTGCTTATTATAAAATTAAGTAATTAATTTTTGTTATCTGCCCAATCTATCAATATCAATGTAAAAATATAACATCTTAAGCAAAATGTACAAAATTTAAAGCTAGTTATAATTATAATATTTATAATTTATAAATAATATAAGTTTATGTAAATTTGAATATATAATTCATATACATATTAATATTTCAGAAGACATTAAAAAAAATAGATTTAACAGTGCATGTGTAGAATAAAAGTAATAAGATGGCAAAACAGACCAAACGGGAGGTTGAAATGTAAGTGACACCCAACTACGAATGGGATAATAACGTTGATGTAATCTTCACATTTTCATTGACTAAAGAATCAAGTTTCTTGAAACATAATTCATGAAACATCCTTAACTAGTTTCATGGTTGGCGCTTATTTGCCGAGCAATGGACTATTAGGCTTCATGGGTTGTAATTTTATGGTTATTTAATATATATATATATATATATATATAATGTATACATAGTCACAAGGGGAACTTATTTTATCATAATCTTTTTTATTGTAGAGAGGTATTCTTTTATTAGAAACAAGATATAATCAGCCATTAAATGTAAACACCTTTTTTAATAGAAATTTAAATATTAATTTATCATGTTATAAAAAACTAATTTCTTTTACTAAACTTTATTCTTTTTTAGTTTTTATCATTAATTTTTAAATATTTAAAAATTTAATTTATGTTGATTTACTTTTTTTCAAATTACTATCACAAGTTAATTTTAATTCTCATTAGATTTTTCATGCCACTTTGTAAGTGGAACAAATAGGGGTTACGTAATATTTTTAAACAATACTGTATGGAAAGAGCCGCATTGTGGGCTACAAAATAGGTTTCTTTATAAATATAATTAAAGTATTACAAACACAATATTAAGAACAAAAGAGTTTAAACTTAAGCCTCCAATTACTTACTTAAAACAATGAAATTCCCCAACACTTACACCATTTTTTTATTAGTAGCTACAAATTAGTTGAATAGAATTGAGAGAGTGTCAATCGGTTGGGTTGGCCCAAAATATGGACTGAGATTTATTTTGATTCCACACTTCTTTTATATATATATATATATATATAATAGGTATAATGCATGAATAAAAATAGTTTAACTTATAAATCATATTTGTTAGGATGGCCAACTTGGTTTCCAACTCAAACATCTTTTCATTCAATAATTATTTATTTTAAAAACATGAAACGTGATTTTGTAATTATTGAAAAGAAAAAATTGTAGGAAGGATGCAAACCATGAAAACACAACTTATTCGAGCCTTGTACAAATATTTGTGTGACTCATTCTAGTTTGCATTAGTTTTAATATAATTTATATCATTTTATGGGAAGTAAGATGAGTACTGGGCAATTAAATGGAGCTCAAGATAAGTAAAATTATAATCATTCCAACTTTAGGCAGTTTTTATATTCTTCATTTATATTAGAAATTTAGAATCCAAGATCAACAGGCTTTGATATATTTTATATTATATCTTGTTTGATTGACGATGATTATGATGATATTTATTTTAAATTGAACGAAAGTGAGATGGAGGATGTGTAATTTATTTGAAAACAATTTATTAATTATTTAATTAAAGAAATGCATAATTTACTTGTGTTAAATTTTTCACTTCTTTAAATTACCAACACCAAAAAACCAACCCGTTCTGGCCTTCTGGGTTACTCTCCGAATCCGACTCTCGATCATCTATCCCCTATCCGTTCCTCAAACATTAATCTCACACCGACGTTAACCCAGAAAACCTTCCCACTCGATCTATTTTCCTTGCAGATTTCTCTTCCGTGTTTAATTTAATTTAATTTAATAATTCGTTTTTGAATCTCTTGTTTCGCCGGCGAAATGACACTCGGCGGCCCCAAGAAGCGCCATCGCGCCACCGAACCCTCCGGTAGCCGCCATCTGTCCACGATCGCAGTCATCGACTCGTCGGTCTCCGACAAAAGCGTCGCCGAAGTAACCCAAACCCCACGCTGTGCCCCAACCACCACTGATGCCGCCGGCAGCAACATCTTCTTTAACGACTCTTCTACCGCCGACGTCATCCTCCGCCTCTTTGTCGAAACCGCCTCATCAACTGAATCTTCCTCCGATTCTCGGTCCGTCGATCACTGCCCTTCCACCTCCGTCTACCTCCACTCTGACATTCTCCGCCGTTCGATGTACTTCTCTGCCCTCTTATCCGACCGATGGATGGGCCAGTCCAAACCGGATGACTCCGATAACTTGTTTAGACTTAATCTTAGTGTTCCTTCTACTCCGGGTTCCATTCAGTCCCATCTCACGGTGCTGGAATTGCTCTATTCTAATGATTTTGCTAATACCATTGATAGTGCATCCGCTGCTCTCGACCTCCTCGCAGTTGCCCTCGAATTTTTGTTCGAAGATTGCATTCGCTCATGCGTTACTTTCCTGGAGGCAGTTCCTTGGACCGAAGAGGAAGAGAAGAGAGTTTTGAACTTGATCCCTTTTCTTAGTGAAGAAGAGTCAAAGGAGCTTCTTGCCAGGGTTACCCCTGTAAAGGCGGATTCGTGTGAAGTAATGCTTGAAGAATTGATACTTTCGGCCATTCACAATTATCAGAATATGGCTTATGTCAAGGCCTTTGTTGCTAAGATTTTGAGGGATTTTTCTTCGAGGGAATCAGCCAAGAGGGTCTTGGAGAAGGCATTCAACGTGAGCTTGAAGACTGTGAAAGAGTCCTTGGAGGAGTATTCCAGTCCTGATTTTAGGTGGCACCATGATGAAACGGAGGCGATTCAGCGGTTGAATTTGCACAAAGCGATGACGGACGGGAAGCATCTGCTGTGGTTGGTGGAGAGAATGATTGAGCTGAGAGTGGCTGATACGGCCGTCAAAGAATGGAGTGAGCAGGCATCGTTCACTGCTGATTTGCAGAGGGCTTTTCGGGATGATGCTTGGAGAAATATTGCTCCGGGTCTTCCTGCCGTCGTGCTTCGATGCACTTGCAAGTTAGCAAATGCAGTAACTGCAGGAACCATTTTGGCTACTAGATCGGTATAATTTTCTTATGTTCTGTTCTAAGAATCTACTGCACAGCTTAGTTTCAGGAATCAAGAACCTCACTCCGTTGGATACATTGACTTCGCTTCTAGGTTTTTTTTTTTTTTTTAGAGACTTGTTTATATTTATATGTAGGACCATTCCTTATTTTTGTGCCTTTGACATGACTCTCTGAACCTATTAATTCATGCAATGGTACCTAAAGGCTATGCTGCCAAAGCGCTCCATTTTTAAGATTGAGCAACTAACTTCCGTAGGAGGTCGCCAATTTTAGTGACCTGATCTTTTTAAAGCGCCATTCTGTGGTTTTCTTAGTTAATGATCTCAAAAATCTTTGTTTTTCCTTTCGATCCTAGATCTCTGTATTGAAGTATATACTTGTTCTTGTTTAATGGCTAAGCGAATTGTCCGCTAATTTTCTTCCTATGTGTGTTCATAATTGAATCACGTGCACGTGTACATGCATGTACTTGTCATTTTTCAAATATAAGAAGACTTTTGAAGATTTTACTCAGAAACTCTCACACTCTGTCCTAAGCTTATAGCATTTTCGCTTGAGCAAAATTGAGAGAGATGATGGGTTTGTTTGCCATTGCTAAAATGTAGTTACCTTTGAATGCAATCTGTTGTTTGGGGTCAATGCTAATGTCTAATAAGCTTGCAACTGTGGGTGGCAAATGAATCAATCAGTTGGTGTTCTTTATAGGGCTTCAGTGAAAAATCAAAAGATAGAGACTGATGCGTGCAATACAGAGATCTTTCTAAGATTAAAGAATGAATAGTTCAAACACACAAGCCTTAGCCTCTGAGGAATTTGTATCCACGGCTTTCCGACGTTAATGTTTTTTTTTTGTTGTTGTTGTTGTTGTTGTTGTAGAACCACATCTATTGAATTTTTAATCTTGTGTAGATGAGTAGAAGATTATATTTTTGTTCATTTGATATTACTACTTCCTAATATCATTGCTCTTTGAGTCTCCACTGCCTGTGTTGTCAGTATTGGAAATTACAAGTAGTATCTATGCACTACATGCAATGTCTCTTCATTCATGTTTTGTTAGGATTTAGTAGAGAAACCGATGAAGGTATGAAATTCTTCTATCACTTAATTTTTGAAGTCATTGGGAATGGTAGAAAGAAATTTCTAGTGACAAATAAAATCATATGTTTCACTTGTTTTTTTATTGGACCATTCTTTTGAATCTTCTACCATTAAAATAGTCTTGGCCTATATTCTGCTGCAAATTTATAGTCTTGGCAAATATTGTTTGCTTGTCAATTCATAATTTAGGGAGGACAAAACTGACGTGTTCATGTTTACTCCGTTGTTCTGCTCAGGTGAGAAGGAAACTTGTTGAAGATTGGCTGCCTGTTCTAGTTGTATGCAAAGATAATGTTGCACCAATGTTACCCATAAACAAATCATTGTATCTGGAGCTGGAAGAAACATTTTTGGGAATAATCTCCACATTGCCCATGTCAGATGCTCAAGAACTGTTGCCGCGGTGCCTTAGCTTCTCAACGCGAAATGTTGAAGATTGTCCTCATTTGGTGACTGCATTCAACACCTGGTTTCGACGTGCAGCCCAACCCTTCAAACCAGACCACTGATAAAAATGAGGCAGATGTTTTCGATATCTTTGTTGCTTGGCTTCTGATCAAACATCGTTCACGTGTATATCAATGTTCATAAAGTTAAAAGGAGTACAGAATGAAGGTGTCCATCTTCTAGGTGATGTGCGGGTCCTAGAACTTTGACCTTGTTTTATCCTCACTCTTCATTTGGTATCTAGATCTCACGGCCGCACACTCAGTAATGTATGAGCTGGCTTCGATCTAAGGATGCATGTATTACTAGAAAATTTGGAAATCCCACTTAATAATTTATTTTGTCATACTTTACAACTACATAAATACAGTGATTTAAAACTAATCTAAAAGCTGCATTGACTTTCGACCCTCATTTTATATTTCTATGGAATTGCTGACTATGCACTCTCATTTTATGGACATTTATTTGTTTTCAGAATAAATTTTTGTTGTTTTAAAAAATTTAAAAAAAAAATCAAAAACCTTCTTGATAATTTGTTTTCTGTTAGTTGTTTTGAAAACCAGCAACAATCAACTTTACTCCATTAGATGAGGTTGGATGTATGGATTGAGCAATGTTATTGTGTTATATTATTAAATAAATTTTTAGAAACATGGTAAACAAGAAACCATATTCAATAATTTTTATAAGTGTTTTTTTTAATTTTTTGCTACTTTTTTTATAAGGTTTAAGATTATATGTTTAATTTTTTCATTGGTGTCTCTCACGATCTTATATATATAAAGTCAAATCATATCAAATGAATTTTTATTGTATTTTCCTCAACAGATGCCATGTTCATTTTTTTTATATGTTTATTTTGAGTTTTATCTTTTTATATATACATGCATGTCAACCTCAATATTTTTATCTTTTCTACTTCAATTTTATATTTTTGTCGTCCCTTTAGAGCTCCAATGCCCACAAAACTAATAGATATCACAAGTATACAAGTTGTAATTGTAGCAAGTAATAAATCAAGATTGATCTCTCAAAGAATTAATTAAAATAGAAATTAAACATTAAATTTTTAAATTCATTCACATTAAGCTAATAAAACTTAAAATTGATTTTGGAACAATTAAAATGAAAATATTAAAAGTGATCAATTAAAATAATTTTCAACTCATAAATAAGCTAAAGCCAATCAAAAGAAGAACGTTCTAGAATTCTAATCCTCTATTTATTTTCTAACCCTCTCATTACAAGATCTTGAAATCCAGTTTTAATAATTCAAGAATTTAAATTAATTCAAAGTTTCTTCCAATCACTAAGATCTCCTAATTAAGTCAATTAAAGCAAAATATTACCTTAATTAATTAATTGCATTAGAGACCTTAACCCATGAGGATTACTTAGGTTTGTTAGATACATTCCTGTTTTAATAACAAATTAGCTAAACTAATTATAAACTATTAGTTCTTAAGGTCCAATTTGAGTTTTCACTTTTAAGATTTAACCCAAATGCCTAAATCTCACCTAGTAGTAACAAACACTAAACAAAAACAAAAAAACTCAAGAACAAGTAATCAAAATTTCATTTCTCACTTATTAAATGATAACTCAAAGGTTATTTGCATAAATAGATTCATATCTTCTAGAATAAAAAGATTTAGCTACACACAGCTGATATAAACACTATAACAATAAATAGAAGGTAAAAATTTGACAGCATAAAAGAAGAAGATAAAGAAAAACAGATAAATCATTACTATAAGCATATTTCTTTTGCTTCCTCTTTGTTCCCGAGCCCCAAAACCTCTCCTCTTACTCTCCTAAGGTTGCCTCCAGTTGCAATAGCTCAAAGATAGCTCCTTTACTCCAAAAAAAAAAAAAAAAGAGTTTTGTAGGGTATTTTTGCACAAAATTTTTTGACACTAATAAGCAATTCTGATAAAATTTTTAACAATGCATTGGTATTTTTGCATTTGTGCCTCAACATCAGAGATGACTTTTTCCTTGATTACTTTCTCTTTCTTGCTTTAACTTTTCATGTCCCACCTTTCAACAATTAATATTTATGAGTGAAATATTTGCTTACTTTAATATCCATAATTTTAAACAATTTCCACCAAAACATTACATTAAATCCATATGATGCACTTAATTAACTTCTCTTTACAAAATTAAGAAAATGCTTCTCTTTTTCATTCATGACTCCCAAAATATAACAAAAAATATGTCAATTATAATACAAAGTAAGGAGTCCTCATGCTTGTTTGTTTTAGCTTATTTCATGAAAAAAAATCTATTTTGTGAATTTTTAGTATATTTATTTAAAATTTTAAAAATAATTAGAATTCCAAAAAAAGCAAATTTCTTATTATTTTAAAAAGTTATTTTGAGTAAAGTTTAAAAGTAATCTAATGTGATAAATGAGAGAGTAATTTAAAAAAATGGGATACACAAAGATATTATAAAATGTTAAAATAACATAATAATAAATTTTTTTATAAAATAAAAATTAAGAAAGATATTATAAAATTTAAAAATAACTAACTAATAATTACTTTTTTATTATTGTAACCCAACATAAAATAGTGTTTGCTTTTTATTAAGTCTGTACAAAATAAATCTCTATTTAATAAAATCTTTAAATTACCTAAAAATTGCTTATTTTTTAATCTTGAACAAACAAGCTCTTAAAGTCCTACATTAATTACCATATAACATGGCTGATCTTATAACAATTCAAAAAAATCATTCTGAAAAATTAAAAAACCAAAAAAATCTTTTAGATATTTTGTTTTTTTTTCAACACTAAAAAAGTACTCCCTTTTTTAAAAATATATTGCATTTTTAACCGAATCTCACCTCCCACTAAAGTAGTTACCTACTTTTCAACTAATCCTATCTTTTCATATTTATCCCTATTAAACATTCTATAATAGATATAAAGTCATTATCAATAGAGTAACTTTTGAAAAAAAGGCAACAATTATATCTCAAAAAATTAAAAATACCTTACATTTTTTTAACATCCAACTCTTTAAAAAATACCTTACATTTTTGAACGAAAGGAATAGCAAGTATCATGTTTAGCCTAGGAGAACTACACTATTTATACACAATCAATAAAAAAGGATAATAAAACTTTTACTCCTTTAAATTGAGCTCTATTATTTATTTGGTCCCTTAAATTTAATTTTTATTGGTTTAATCTTTTATGTTTCATAAATTATTAATGGAATCCTTTAATTTTTAAAATACAAATTGATTATCAATATAATTGAATGTGTAAAGTACATTGATATCTAACATATATATGTAGCTAAATGAGAAATAATTAACACTCAAATCAGTTTAATTTTTATCAATATAATCTCTTATAATGTATTTTGTTATCTTGTTTCTTGAAATCCCAAAGTCAATTTTTTTTCTAACTAAATAATTACATTTATTTTCATTAGTTTACATGAATTTCATCAATATTTTATTACCTATGTTAACAAATTTTAAGTCTCACCTTTTTTCTAAACAATAAAGATCAAATTGACGAATGAGATAAACTTAATGGATCAAATTGATAAAATTAAACTTAAGAGACAAAATTAATAATTGAAATAAATTTGAAGGATAAAAAGTTACATTGTCCCAAATAAAAATAATAGAACTCACGTTGAACTTAATCCAAATACATGGAACTTTTACTGAACGAAATTAGAGAAGTGAGACAAACCTGAGATGGTTAGCCATGAATGATGTCAATTCGATTCTGCACTGTTTTTTCAATTATGTGGTTAAGGAATTTACTAGGATCCGAAGTAGCGGCAGGGTAATATCATCATAAATTTGAACAAATTTAAAAAAGAGAGAAGGGGGGGGGGGGTAAATGCTAATTGAGGAATCACCTTCAAGGCTTCAACGTTATTGCAGATTTCTAGGTTAACTGTATTTTAATTGATTCCCTTTATTAATTATTATTGTCAATGGCAAGAAATGCTCTCGAGCCAAAAGAACATCATCCTCACATCATTACGACTTTTCTTTTCTTTTCTCTTCTCTTAATAGCACCCATCATCGCGTTCATTTTTCTTCAAAGGAGCTAAACTTCATCAGCAAATCTCGCTACAAAATTGACTGAAACTAATAGCCATCAACATACAATTGCCAACATGAACGGACGCCTCTCAAATTATATTAACTTCCCAACAAAGTCCTGCAGAAAAATAGGAGTTCCTCGTTGTTTTGCAGAACAGATGGTTTGTCAGCGATCCAAACTCCTGATTACAGTTTGGGTGCATGAAATCTATTCATCAAATGATCCATCAGATATAAGAAAACTCTACTTGATATCAAAATGCCTTGAGACCGATAAAAGGTTTACAGAATGGGAGGAAAAAGAGATTTGAATCTCATGTGGCGCTCCAGGCAACGAGGGGAGTCCGAGCTATGAGACGGCCGTTTGGATAAAAGAGCGAAGATTGAGCCAACAAAAACCCAGATGCAACCCAGCTAAAAGATTGAAATGACTCAATCCTTTAATCTTTTGTCACCGAGGAACTGCAAAGTCTAGACATATCAATAGAATAAATGTATTATAATCACCAGAAGGGAGTAAAAACTTAGGTGCTAAGCTTAAAGGAAGCGTTTTCCTCAGCAAACATGAAGATAAACAGAAGGGAGTTTTAACTAAACAGAAAAATCAGAAGGGTACTATCATGGAGCATCAAATGACCATATTCGATTATGTCCCCAAGGCCAAAACAAAGTCTTGAAAACGCATCACAAAAGCATCCTTGAATTTAAAATCTTACTGATCGATACACCCAATCAAATCACTTAAGAGCATGCCTACTTTAGTCAAGGAAATGGAAGTCGCACAAGAACAGTCCCACGATGAAACCCTTCAAGTAAAGGGCTAGACTTGGATGTTATACCATTACACCTTGAAAGTACTACGGCAATGACAGATTCATTTAAACTAGCAAGGAAGCATTTGTCTCTCAGTAACACTTTGGGGCAGGATAATGGTGACAATTTCACATGGAAACAAGTCATGTTTGATCGATTGGATTCCCAAGTACTCATGTCAGAATGGTATGGGCCTGTGTCACTTAGTATATGGATAACTAAAGAGTACTAAAATGTTTCTAATTTTTACCCTTTTCCAGATAGGATGCTTGTCACAGTCCCAAAGACCACTGGACAGGCTGTAGAACGACAAAACATCACAAATTGCATCAAGTGGGACAGAGAAGGAATAATTTTGATTTCATCATAACGTAACACTAATCCTAATCAAAGTATAACAGATTCATTACTTATTGATTCTTTAGACAAGGAAACTATAAGAGTTTTATACAAAAAATCAACGGTTTTAATCAGTATTGAAGAAGATTCACTCTCGGACAGAACATCCAGACGATATAAAAGTGTAAAAGAATCAAAAAGGAAAAGGACATGTATCAGAAGCAAATACGTAATCTTCTTTTAGCCAACTACTAAAAGAAAATCTACTATACAAGTCTGCATTCGTTGCACAATACAATGGCTCGAATTCCAAAATTAGGAGTTCTTTTTCCATCCTAAGGGCACACATAAAAGACAACCTACAAGTCTCTTTATTTTTTCTTTCATCTTGAATAGATCCAGAAGAACGAAGACCTGTCACAATGTTTTATGAAGTCCTATACAAGAAAGTAGAAGAAGAATATGTCAGGATACTCGTTAAGCGCGATATAAAAAAAGCAATACCACAGCTGGATACCTAGCAGATAGTAAAAGCTAACAGGGACCAACCCGCCCTCCACAAAAACATAAAGACTAATAACGGTATGTTGGGCTGAAAATGTTTGGAATAAAAAGGAACAGATTGTGTTTGTAAGTGCATAAGAATTAATGGAAAGAGAAATCATGCATTGAGTCAAATTACATTAAAATCAGGAGCAAGAACCACATAGAAAGTAAAGAAGTACCTCGAGAAAGCCAACTCCAGCAGCTGGAATCAACGGCGATACTGGAAACGAGTCTAGCATTCGCAATGGCACTGTGAAGGGGCATCATAGACTCGACGCTTCCCATTACGGACAAAATCCTTCAAAATCCATTATTCGAAACGAAAATTGTTACCGCAAAAAATGCAAAATTATATGCAGCTTGAATACAGGGCACTCTTGCAGTCTTGCTATCATTTTGCACTCTTTAATTTCAAAAACGAAAAATTTTTCTCTTCGACAACTAATGGAAAGAAGCAGATAAAAGTAGAATATGGAAACAAGTTAAAAGTTCAATTGGAGGCGGTGTGTACCTTGAAGCGCGAGGAATAGCCGATGATGAAGGCGAAGAGAGGAGAGATGGCTGAGACACAGGAGAGAGGAATTTTTCACTGAGGATTTTGGAACGACTTACAATGGACCTTGAGGTGAACCTCGATGCTGATCTACACAAAGAAGAAGCCATTGCTGCTTCAGCAAAGGTCAGGTCCGTCTGTGACGGTGAGAGACCTAAGCTCAGCTTAAACCCTACCATAGCGCAACCGAACATAAACGACGTCGTTTTATTTTCACTAACCCAACAATGAAACATCACGCATTTCTTTCTTACAATTTTTTAATATCTTATTCTTTTATGTCAGAAGATATGCTCTTTATATACAATTAAATTATATACACAAGCATACAAATATATGAATAATATTGAATTTGAACTCGAGATTTTTTTTAAATAGGGAAGGTGGCATTAACAGTATGTTTTCAAATAGAGATTCTTTGTCTCGTTTTTTGCTTACTGATATAATGATTAACAATATTTCTGCTTCAGTTAATTGTGGTGCACAGTGGAACAAAATAGGCATTGGTTAAGTTTCCTTATTTTGTTTTGCTTTTGTTTTGTTGGTTTTCTATTGTTTTTCTTTTCTTTGTAAGTTGTGAATTACATTATATTTTAGGTTTTTTTAACTGTATTTTTATTTTAGCTATTAGTAGTTATAATATTTCTTTTTTTGATTAATAAAAATTTGCTCTGTTTTGACAAAAAAAAAATTTTGTTTTAATTTTTTATTGAAAAAATCCATTCAATTTATTTTAAATCTATATGAAGTGAATATCGCAGTAATTTCTAAATCCTCCTCGTTAAGCTAGTCAAGATGCGTCATATTTTTTAGGTAATAAATATGATTGTATAATACATTTTATTTACAAAAATCTTCAATTTTTTTCCCTAAGATCTATTCTTGAAAAAACTGACTTTATGTCAGTATATGCTTGATCCGATTCAATTAAAGGTCCCATGGTCTAGTGGTCAGGACATTGGGCTCTGAATCCAGTAACCCGAGTTCAAATCTCGGTGGGACCTTTATAAGCTCATTTTTCACTTTCAAATTGTCGGAACATTCCACCCCCTGATATTATCAGGAGTCAGTGCACTAAATGGCAGCGTATTCTTTCGTTACTCTTTAACTTTAATCAACATCTTTATAGCCATATAGGCATATGTTAACACAAACACAAACATTCTAATTGTGTGGAAGTCCAGTTATCAGCCACAGGCCAAAACTTGAATAAGCAGAGAGATCTGAAATAAATGGTTAGTCACTGCTCTGGATAACATTTTGGCAACTAATGGATACGGGGCCAAAAGAATCAGTATAAGTTATTTCCTTTCTCATTTCTCATCATTCTTTCCTTCTTTTCTTCCCTCCCACAATGACAAATCTGATTTGAATGAAGAAATCTGATCATTCAAATTTACACTCCATTAGAGGAATGGAGTACAAAGTAAGAAACTTTAAAAAAGAAAAAAGAAAGAATCAATTACAAGGCGAAAAAATTTGTGGCCATTTTTCTACCCAAAATAAGCAGTCAGAGAGTATCCAACTGCACCAGGCCTTCTTGCTCTCCCTACCTTTCCCACATGAACCACTGAAAAGAAAGACAACCCCCACCTTAAAAGACATCAAGTTCCAAGTAATTTGAACCTCACTTTGTCCGCAGAAATGTACAACATGTGGCAATTCTGAAAAAGAATGAGATGGCAGACAAGCATCATTGGAGCAGCAAACCAGACTGGACACCCTGCTCAATCACTAGTCTTTTGACCCTTCTGTTATTCCTGCTCTGGCCTCTCTATATCCTGCATGTTAGATGGCACTGGGAATATTTCATTTGAATGTCGCCTCCGGGATGATGAACCGCCACCATTGTGGCCACTACCCTGCGAGCCGGTAGTCCCAGAATGCTTTAAACTACTCCCTCCTTCTACTTTTGTAGAAACTGCCGGGATTGCTGTTACATCAGATGAACTCTGGCGCCAACTACCAAACAAAGCAGCATTCCAAGAGCCTCTAGAAGAGGTTGCTCTGAGCCGAGAAGAACCGGCACTTTCTTCCCTCACAACTTTAAAGGGGTTTTCTAAAGCCCTGAGAACATATCGCATTGGTGGTCGTCTTGAAGGTTTGGGATTTAGACAAGATCTCGCAACAATGGCAACAGCCCACACTTCCTCTAAGAAATCCTCATCTACAACCAGAGATGGATCCACGATTTTCGCTACAAGCTCCTTGTCATAAATACTAATGTATGGTAGCATCTGTTCCAACCATTCCTTAAATTCAGCATCGCCGGATGCACTGATTCCCATCTTCCCCGTCACCAACTCAAGCAATATTTTACCAAAGCAATAAACATCATGGGCACAAATTGATGTAGATGAACCTGTTTCCACATTAAACACAACTTTTGTGACAAATAATAGATTGAAAAATGTTGTCTGTCAGTGAAGGAGCAATAGCACCAAATTTCACATGGTGTAAAATAGTAAATTTATAGCTCCTTTGGCATTCGTTAAAAAAATGTAAAAAATTTCACCACTTATTTATTTCCCCAGTTGGCTGAACGTCAGAATTTAGACCTCTGGAGAAATAAATCACTAGATCAAGGAGGATTTTTTTAAAATTTTAAGGAAGGGGGTCAATTATCTGCCTCAATAAGTTTAGGCCCAACAATATGAAAAAACTTTCCATAAATACAAGACGACCAACATCACATGCTAAATATTACTGCATATTTAGTACTTCAATCCCACCAGACATTCCACTCCACATTCCACAAAAAGAACCATTATACATCAATCTGTAGATGACAGTTTACAACCCTTGAGTAATTCTTAAATGGATGATTTATCTGCTACATCAAGTAGTTTGCTCGTTTCATTGCTGACTTCAAAAGCAAAACCTGATGTCTTTTAAGTGGAACAGTGTGAATTAAAGATAGGACAGTTAAGCACAACAATATAGACGTTTACTCAAGTCAGAAGTAAAATGAGAATTACATAGGACAGTTAAAATGGAGCAAAGTGAATTAATATATGCAAATTCTACTCAAGTATACAACAGGCATCCAATCAAGGCATAGAATTGATTATGAATCTACATTGGCAAATAAACTTGTGAATTTCTGCTTACCAGATGTTCCTGGATCAGAGGACCTGCAAATTAAAATGGCAAATGAGATAACTGAATTTACCAAGACAAAACGAAAACTAGTAAGCAACTGCAAATATGGTAATGAAACTTGTCAAAAACAAATGCAACCGAACCAGGAAAAAAAAAAATTACAGGAGGAAAATGAGAAAGAAGACAAAATATATAAAACCAACTAGAGTCAACTACTATTAGGTGGGAAGACGTTATTCCAACTGCATCACAGCAATGTCCATACTCTAATTTATTTACCAGGGCAAGACGGAACACAAATAGCACTTTGCACAAGTTTTAGGGTTAACTGACAATTTGCATAGATCTTGGAGGTTTTGATGGATTCACCTTCTCATGTCCCTAACCAAGGAACTTCACCCCATATAGATGGTTCAAAGTTTAAGCGAAAAATGTCAAGGAAACCATATAATGAACACATTAAGGTAGTTAAAATGACCAGAGATAAACCTACCTATGGGAATCAAATAAGTTATCCATAGCATACAGTAAAAAAGTAATTCAGAAAAAGGTAATGAATCCATCACTTCCAACCAAAATTTAGCAACATCCATGAACAGAAAATTCAAAAAACACGATGACATTCTAAATAATATCAAAAGTGGAAAATGACTTCAATTAGGTGCACCGTTATTTCCAAGTAAAAAGCCAAAATGGCTATTATATAAAGCAAAGGAAGTACAGTGCATAATGAAAGATTTTAAATTGATATTAGTCAGACATAATGTTCATGAGATTCATTGAATAAAACGAGAAGTACTTACTGGGGCAACCTTAGCAGCCTAGTGATTTTGCTTTGATGACTATCCCCTTCTTGGGTGCAAACTTCACTTAGACTACCTAACCGAACTTCATATTTATCATCTAAAAAAATACTGCTTGCTTGAATATCTCTGCAACAACAAAAGGATAGACCTGTCACTGCCAGCAGACCTTTCAGCTTATATTTTAATATGTAAATGTGTGAATAAGTCATGCCTAGCAGGGTCTTTGATAACTGGAAAAAAACACACTTGACATTACAGAGAATGTACCCACTTTGAACTTGTTTCCAATTCCCTCTCACTTGGTCCAATCATTTAAAATTAAAGGCAACATTTTCACTACAGAACCTAGAAGATTTGGTAATAATCAGTCAGAGACACAACAGTGTCGTTTTGGGGGGGGGGGGTTTGTCAATTTGTGATACAACAACAACAAGCCTTTATCCCACTGAGTGGGGTCAGCTACATGGATTGCAAGACGCCATTATGCTCTATCATTTATCAAGCTTTTAGAAATATTATTAATTAAGAGATCGCGTTCAATAACTTCCAAGAGTGTTCTCTTAGGCCTTCCTCTACCTCTCTTAATCGGACTCAAAGTTATATTTTTCACTCCTCTCACTGGTGCCTCCCTTGGTCTTCTTTGTACATGCTCAAACCATCTCAACCGATTTTCTACCATTTTTTCCTCAATAGGTGTCACCCTCACTTTTTCGCGTATGTGCTCATTTTGAATTTTATCTTTACGTGTATGTCCGCACATCCATCGTAACATTCTCATCTCTGCTACTCCAATTTTATGCTCTTGCGGTCCCGTTAGAGCTCAGCATTCACTACTATATAACATTGCCGGTCTGATAGCAGTGCGATAAAACTTTCCTTTAAGTTTATTAGGCACCTTACGGTCGCAAATAACGGTTTGTCAATTTGTGATATGACCAAAAAATGCCCACCTACCAGTAACTTCATTTTTTCTATTCTTTAACAACATCCCAACAAGGTTGGATATAAAAAGTCAAGATTCAATCCCTGCCACCACCATAATTCATAATTAAATTTTGAAGCATGAAGTATCGTGGGTCAATATTTTGTCCACATTTCAAGATCAAAGGGCTTTCACATAAAACAGTGTGTCAGAGACTGAAATCATTTAATCCCTCCTCCTAACAACTGCAGCTTTTGAAAGTTTTGGTTATGGAGTCATGACGGAAATTAGCAAACAAGGATTTTACCATATGCTGTAACATATAAAAGCATTCCAAACAGAGGAACAGTACATGTCCACTTTTAGAGGGGAGCACTCCTTTTGCTCTTTATATATATATATATATATATAGTTATCATGTTTCCTAAATTATTTAATCGAAAGGTTTCAATTCTTCAAATAGCTGCCTTCAAAACAGGGAGCAGCGGATAAACCAGAGTCAGAATTGAGAATTAACTCAGCAAACTAGCAACGCAAACAAGGAATCACAAAAAGGTATGGGCCAATCTGTCAGCGTATCAGAGCTTTTGACTTAATATGTTGTCAAAGCAAACGGTAAATAGAACAGGGGGAAAACAATCGTGTTGGAAAAGAATTTGAAAAGAAGAAATGTTTCAGAATCGAGCAAGAGGCAGGTCAAAAATACCTATGAACAAAAGGCGGATTACACTCATTATGCAGATAAGATAGGGCCTCCGCTGCTCCAATAGCAATTTTCAACCTTGTTATCCAGTCCAATGACTGCAAAGTACCATCTTCTGATGTAGAATTTCTGTAATACAGACTATTTGACAAGTCCCCATTTGGCATATGCTTATAAACAAGGAACTTCTCATTCTCATTTTCTAAGCAATGACCCAGCAGAGGAACAAATCTTGTCTGAGAAATCTTACTGAAAAAGTCCAATTCCACAAGGTAAGAATCTTTTTTAGTTGTACGCACATCAATCCTTTTAATGACTACAGGTACACCGCTTTCCAAAACACCATTGAACAGATCCCCACTGTGGCCATGTTTGATAAGATTTGCATCACTGAAATCACCTGTAGCCTGAAGCAGCTGTTGCATTGTAAATGAATCTCCCACATTTATGAAATTGATTGACATACCAGGAGGTGGAGGACTGCTCCCAACAGGAGCAGGGCCCACACCATTTCCTCTTTGATTTGAATTACGCCTCTTACGAGTACAAAGAAGGAACAAGACCAATAGCAACAACAAAATAAAAAGCAAGCCAACTCCACCCAAGACTCCAGCCAGTATAATCTTATCTCTATTGCTCTTCCGTGAGCTTCCTGTCGCAGGAGGTCCTGTTGAATTTGGACGTCCAAAATTATCAAAAGCGAGGCCCCTCTCAGCATAAAACGACTGACATTCTCCAGTTGTCCTCTGATTTGAAACATTTTGGAGGCAGTTGGTATTCAGAGATACATTAAGCATGGAATCTAGAATCTTTCCCTCAAAATAATTGCTTGACAGATCAATGACATTGAACCTTCGGATAATACGACTTAGGTTTCCATAAAACATGTTATTAGAAATATTAAGCATCTCAGCAGTCACACTGTGATTGGAACTAGAATTTGGAAGGATACCGGTGAAATTGTTATCAGAGAGATCGAGATAGCTCAACCTCGGAAGAGACCACAGCACATCAGGCAAATCACCAGTAAAATTGTTTTGTCTCAGAACAACAACCTGCAGCTGTGACAGAGTAGGAAGCAAGTTCTCCGACAAAGGTCCATCAAGCATGTTGTTCCTTAGTATCATTCTCTGCAAGCTCCTCAGTCCCCTTAATTCTGGAGGCACCCCACCAGTCAAAGAATTAAAACTAAGATCAAGGTCAACCAAGCTACTTAAATTTCCAAGCTGGGATGGTATATAAGACATTAACATGTTACTGGAAAAATTCAAGTATTGTAACCTTGTGAGGGCCCCAATGTCAGGAGGAATCGAGCCAGACAAAGAATTGGCGGAAATGTCAATAGAGGAGAGATTCCCAAGAGAGACAAACGATGCCGGAATGGTTCCAGTAATAGAATTTCGTGAAAAGTTAAGAACTGAAAGCCTTAGCAGTTGACCCAGACTATTGGGGATAATCCCAGTAAGATTATTATCAGATAAATACAGACTAGTAAGGTTGGTTAAATTCCCTAGACTGGGAGGAATAGCACCATTCACAGAGCAAGACCGAAGATCAAGCACTTTCAGAGATGAGAGCTGGAAGCCAAACCAGTCAGGAATACGACCGGGAAGCAGAAAATTGGAGGCATTGAAAGATTGCAATAGAGTCAAATTGGCTAAGCCTTGGACCGAAAATTGTGGGCTTAGCTTCCCCAGACGGGTTCTTCTAAAACCAGAAATATTGATCCCAATGACTCGACCATTCTCGCACGTGACACCCTTCCAGAGAGAGCAAGGGTCGACGTTTCTCGGCCATTCCTTGCTCCTCAAGCCCAGAGACGATCTGAGGTCAAAGAGAGCAGCTCGCTCCACGCGTGAGCTCAGAGGCTCAATCTGTTCAAATGTGAGCTGAAACAGCAACGAGAACAAGAAAGCTAGAGACACTAGGCTTCGCCGATCCACCATGTCTCTTATGAGTGCTGACCCGAAGATCCGAGCATTCCCATCTTCCTCTCAAATATCTATGCAGTAATGTATATATATTTCTGTAATAATCACAATTAGAGATATTCAATGCAAAAGAACACGTCTATCTCCCTCTAAAAAAGACTTGCTTTAACATTTCATTCTAGCGAGGAAAAACCCATTAAAAAAAAAAATAAACCACTCTTACCTCAAACAGAAGCTTTGATTCTTTAAACCTCCGATTAAAAAGAAATGGGTATCGCTTTCTGAGCTCCGTCTCTTTTCTCTTTCTCTTCCTAAATCCTCCAGTATTTCTGTTTCCTTTAGTTGACGGAAGACAGAGGGAAAAGGGAAATTTCAAATTTAGAGAAAATTGAGACAACACTATAGTTGAAATGAAAATTACAATTAAAGAGAGAAAAGTTAAATGTGAAAACTATGGATTATCAACGAACTATCACTTGCAAGCAGCTCGCTTCTACTTCTTCTCAAATCCCTCTAACAACCAGCCACGCCCAGAAGACGCTCCAACACACAAGAAAAAAGAAAAAGAAAAGAAAAGAAAATGAAAAAAACTTGAAGCGGTGAGAAGTTGAAAATCCTATACCATACTTTGTAAATCATAAGAAGAAGCAGAAATGGCAGAGCAGCAGAGTGTGACAGTGAATCCGGCGCCCTCCGGTTGGGTTCTATGGTGGGTTTGACCTCCGGCTATCCCGCCTAGTCCAGCTAAGCCCACAACACTGCTATTGATCCTATTCCCACTTCTTTTTTAATTTTCTCTCTCTCTCTCTCTACATACATATAGATAGATACACGAGCTTTTCTCTCTGCTATTTTCTTGCAGTGCTGATTAGCGATTACTGGGCATTGTGTGGGCGCACCGCGCACGAGTTGGCTAGGTTACTTTATATTCAATGGCTATGGTACGGTCCCAGTGGTCTTCAGGAAGCTTCGGCGCAGAACATAAGGAGAGATTTATAAGTGAAGCATTTGTAAAATCGTTAGTAAAATTACATCCATTAGATTGCAAATAAAAAAAAAAGTTTGAGTGGGCAGCAAAAGATTATAAATTTTTAATTTTTAACTGCACCCCATTCCTTTTTTTACTTTTAGTAGAAAGCGTGCCAAATTAAATTATTCTATTAGAAACATTAAAATAACACTACACCATGTTTGTTCAAAGGAAGGGGAGGGAAACAACCTTGTTGGTTTGAAAGAGAAGGGGAAAAAAATAAGTATATATAGACAGCTATATCCTTATTTTATTAAAATCATTTTTCCTTATTTTTTTATAAATATTTAATAAAGTATACATGTGAATTTACAAAAAAAATAAAGATAAAAAGTTCATTCATCTTTTAAAAATAAGCTACGGTATTGAATATATATAATGAAATGGGTGCAATTAGAACTTGGCAGTTACAACATGCAATGTTAAAAATTTTTATACAAATATATTTTTTAGCAATGAAATATTAAAAATAAAGATAATCTTTCAATAGATTACCCAAAAAAAAAATAGTCTTCTAACACATACTTTTAAAAAAATATTTAAAAATTACAAATTAAAAATTTTGAACAACTTTACCTATACTCTATAATATATATGGATAGTTAATTAATAAAAATTATAAACTTTTTAATATTAAATTTAAACCATTCATGTTAAAAGTGAATTGTCTAGATTATGATGATTATATTTTTAAATTTTTGTATTTTCATATAATAAAATCAAATATTAAATTTTAATATAAACGATCCAAATTTTCTTGAGAGTGCAGAGGAGGGGAGGTGTAGAGAAGAGAAGCCATGTCAGTTTTATTTGGGGAGGAGCATTTTTTGATTATGAAAATATAGTATAAATAAATTGATCATAATATAACAAAATTATATCCTTCCCTCCATAGCCCCTCTTTTGGAGGGGAAAGGAGGAAAATATATTTTTTAAAAAAAAGTTTTTTTTTCTTTTTTTTAATTTTTAATATTCAAATAAGAGAAGTGGAGCAAAATTCCTTTCATCCCCTCCAAGCCATACGATGGATTAGAGTGAGAATCCCCCGACACATCTCAATATAATCAATTTAGAATGTGTTTGTGTGAGAGAAAGGGCTCGATATTGCCCAAGCCTAAAACATCATCTTTCAAAATCAAAGTCAAATTTTCATGTGGTTGACATAAATGGTACTACCCATGTAAGTTAAGTGTAAAAATAGTCAGGAAGTTAACATATTTACTCCTTTCACAATAAATATGAGTACTGTAATTCATGAATTTTCTGCCCAAAGAACCTGCAATTCATGAATGTGAGGACACGGGTGCAAGTGTGTTGCTATTATTTGCCTTGTTCATTATGCGGGGTATTTTTACTTGTTTTAGTAATTAGAAAAACAAAAAGAGTTTCCGGCCAAGGAAAAAAAAAACAAAAATTACAATGGCAATTAATGGAAAACACCCCGTTCATGCATCTGATTCTGTGGTAAATCTATACAAAAAAGACATCATCGTCCTCTCTCTTCCGAAATTGACAATCTTTTACCAAGAAAACAAAAATGTTAATCAGCTGGAAAGTTCACAAAAGCAATTCTTTTTTTATCTCAAAATAAAGTGTCAAATTGCACGAGATGTAATTCATTAATTAAGTCTTTTCTTCTTCTTCTTTTTTTATCCACACGTAATTCAATCAATGTTAAATATTATAAATTTTATCTTCCTTTTGTTGACTTTTTTTGGGGGGGGGGGCTTGTGTCGCTCTTGTGAGCAGGGGTTGATGAAAGCTTGAGCTCTTATTAATTTCAAAATCCAACAACAGGTGCGACCATTGAAGTTTCTGGTCAAACAATGGCAAGCTTTTCGTATCCAAAACAATAACTAAGATTTTGATATGCCTGATTTAATTTGTTCGTATAAAATGGAAAAATATTACCTTCAGGGCTTTAACTTAGCAAAATTTAAATTTAAAGGTGTCGACTTCAAAATCTTGATTATTCAAAAGGTTGAGATTAATTTTTTTTTTTTTATGAATCAAATACACCTATCCCAGTCCTTTTTTTGATAACAATCCTTTATCGTAAGAAGGGCGACACAAACCTTCATAGTATTACGTGTGTTGGGATTAGAAACATAAACTCTCTCTTTCAAGAAGCGTAGGGGGTGTCATTAAATTAAAAGACTGTTGACATTTGATTTTTTTTTTTTATAAATGGACAAAAAACGGATTAAACTATTGTTATCAAAATATTCCTTTTAAGAATTATTGAAATTACAAAAAATAAAGAAATAACCTTTATTATGATTAGGTTTTAGACATATCTTATTACTTCACAATTTTGTTTAGACTTTATATACAAAACACCAATGCAATGTTGGCGTAAATAACATGGATTAGCACTTCATATGCAAATATCAATGTTTAATATTTAATTCTTGCGCATGAAGCAAGTTACCTGATTAGAAATATCATGTGCATCTAATTAAAAAAATGTATAGGTGAATTAGTATATTATAGCCCAAAAAATCTAAATTTATGGTATAAATTTAATATATAAAAAAATTAAGACAGGCGTTAAAATATAATTAAGAAAAGTATAAGAAACTTCTTAAAATATTATAAACTGTATGATCATCGACATCAAATTTTAAACTGTTTATTATATCATTTTATATGGACATCTTGGTCACAGAGCATTAATGCGAGGCTTATATTGTGCCTTGTTTAAAGTGTAAGCCACATTACATGCATAACATAATTATCATAACTTGTTAAAGCTGTGTAGCATTTCATATTTGTGACCTACAATGATCTAAATATTATTCCATCATGTTTGAAATATAAGTATTTTCTCCTAACTAATATTGATATAAAATATAAGTATTTTAGTATTTGTAAAAAAGAATTCTATTTTATCCCTTATATTTATTAATTTGAATTTTTGTATTTATGAATTTCTTCTCAATTATTATAAATTGAAACCAAAATTCAAAGAAGCAAAATAACTTATATTTTCATGAGAATAATTATTTTATTAATATGTAAATTATTGTTAAGGGAAACTCATATTTTAGACTAAAGAGAGTATAAATTTCATGCCTACAACTAGTTGTCCTCCTCACATCACAACTTTTCTTGAAATAAATCTAGTGTTTAAATTTAACATTGACATGTTTGTGTGTATAGATGAGCGTGTGAGTTTTACTAAGGGTCAGGTTGGGGGTAAATTTTTATTTTTTTTAAAAAAAAGTATTACAAATTGAATGATTGTAGTGTTGTGGCCTTTAAAGATAATTTCCTTCTTTATCGAGAGCCCTATCACCGACAAAAAGCAAGACGAAAATAAAAAAATGACAAGTTGAGAGTCAACCCTCGTTAACGGTCAAACCCAAATTGCTCGGCTGACCTATCGTTGTTGCTGTCCTACGCAAACAGTATTCATACGTGGAAACGAAAATGCAAATTAAACAAAAAGAACAAGACAACTTTATATTCACAAAGAGCTTGCGACTTGGTCAAAGAAAGCACTATTATCTTCCCAATTGTTTATGGTTAAAGCATCACTGAATGTCTAAAATAATTGAATGGATAAAGATCAAAGAAATTAGAAGTAGAAGAATATTAATTTTGAATTTTGAATTTGGCCAATTATATTCATAAATAAACCAAATATATGAGCGATTGGAAAGAGATAAATAAATCGAGTTAAAAAAATGATAGATAAAAATATACAATCCCGAGCATGTTTATAAGAGATAAACGATAGATAAAATTTTATTACCATTTATTTTTATAAATAAACTCAAAAAATCATAATATACTATAATATTTATAAAAAAAATTATTATTTACAGGTCGTAAATTTGGAAATTTATCATTGGTTCATTGCAAAATGCGCGTATGCGCGTGTGTATGCAGCTTTAATTCTTAAAACATCTAATGTACTTTCTACTTTTCTAAGATAAAATAGATAGTAGATGGCCAAGAGTTGGGTGTCTTTACTTATAAGATAATTTATACAATTTAAAAATTAATTAATATGCTTTTTAAAATGCATTTTAAAAATGATGCCTTTTAATTAATTTATTTTGCCATAAATTTTTTAACTAATTAAGAGAAAAAAATGTGAGAGAGACAATAGTATTTAATTAATGGCAATTTGTGAAAAGATGAATAATTTTTAATAAATTAATTTTTTTAGTTTATGTAAAGTACTGTGAGAAAAATTATACGCACTATTATGGACATCCCTTTTAAAATTTGTGCAACATGTGTGATCTCTGATACGTGTTGCTGCCTTCACTAATAAAACGTGTATTGGGCCAAACAAAGATAATGTTGACGGTTGACCGTTATCAAATGAACATGTAAGGGCAATGAATAAAAGTGTTGGGACTGGTCTGGAAAAAGTTTAATTATTTCCCTGACAAACACAATTATAAGCACAAGTATCAATCTCAAAAATAAAATAAAATGAATGAATTTTGACTAGGTCGCCTAGTTTGGGCTAAGGACGTATTCAGCGCAGCTCTCATGTATTCAAGGGGGGAAAAAGAACTTTTGAAATGACCTTTTTTTTTTTTCCCCTTTTTCTGTTTTTGAATGGAAGCTTTCTTTACTTTTCAACCATATAAGCGTTGCAGCAATTTGCACCTACCAACCAATTTTTTCCACTCAAGTTGTAGGAGAGATTATTATAATAGATGAAATAACTAATCATAAGATATTTAGAGTGAATCGACTTTAAATTTAAATACATATAAATAATTAGTCATTGAAGTTGCTGGTTTTGATAAAGAGATACTCAGAAATATTCAATATAAAGAATAAATCCACAAATTAAAAGATTGAGGATTTATAAAATAACATAGTTCATTTTATTTTCAAATTACAATAACAGATATTTCAGTGGATAAATACATTTTGAACGATCTATGGAGATTAGCTCATATAAAAGGAAAAGAAAGATTTAGGAAGACTAGTAACGGTGAAGGGCTCCGGGGAGAGTGGAACAAAGAAAAAATGATAATAGTGAGGTATTTAACTGTATTTTTATTAATTTTGAGATAAATATAACAAGAAGGATAAGGTGGCTTATTGGAAACTCTTTTGGTGTTTAACTTTCTGATTCAGGGTTTGAATCCTCAAGCTAAAAATGAGGAGCTTATCTTTATCAGCCCTATGAAATTACCCTACTGCCTTAACTTAAACCATACCAAAAAAAAAAAAAAAAGTCCTCTTCTCTCCTTTCTTGACATATACGCGTCTAAACCATGGAGAGGGAGCCAAAAATTTTATTCCAAAAGCTTCATTCCCTCATTTTGAGTGACGAGCTCTACTTGTCCCTGTTTCGTCTGTTCTGTTGGCTCCTTCCTCTTCCTTCATTTCTTTATCATTGCTAATTAAGGTGAGAAACAATGAACTTTTCTTCTTGTGGATTCTATACACGTGGGTGTATGATTTGTTAACTGAAGATGAAAATTTCACTCTCTGTGTTGCTGTACGCGATTGTCTAGGAAGGAGAATTTGAGATTCAAACAACATGAAATTAACATTAAAAAGTTTGATTTTTATAAGTATCTTATCTATTCATGGATTAATTGCTACTAGAGGGAGTCAAATGTGGGTTTGAATCTTCTTTAAGCTTAATTGATTTAGGAGAAGAAGTTGAGCTTGAGAAGCTGCATCTTTTTCTTTCTTTTGCACTAATTGTTGATATTGGAAAGAAAGGGACATTTGAGGATTTATCTCAGTTGATAGAATAGGATTTTTGTTTGGGACAATATTTTTTGATATGCCATTAAACTAGACAAAGCAAGGTTGATTTAAATGTTATTTAGATGAGTTAAGTTCAAGTATTGTAAAGAATTTAATTTTGAAACGACTGTATGATTAGTTAAAATTTTAGAAGTGGTATGTTGAGTAATTTATAGCTAAATGTTGTTTTATCTTTTGATTTTGAGGATGTATTGAAGATATCAGATAAAAAAATAGGTGATAGAAGTATTATGAATTTAGTTATAAGTGTTTAAAAATTTGTTTGGCAAGAGGTTGTTGATTAAAAAGCTTTACTAAATTGTTCGAAAATTATGCACAATAGATGGTTGACTCAAGGCTTAAAAGAAACCACATCTCTTTTAAGTAATAATTATAATCAAAGCAATACGAGGTAAATTAGTTATAAATGATGACGTTTGGGTAGTCTTGAGATATAAATTGTGTTTGAAATTCTGAATGTTTGTAGTTGGTTGGGGTTGCATTAGTAATGAAAATAAGTTTATAAATTACAAAAAGTGAAATCTCATTTAGACATATGCTTATAAGGTGTGTGAAAAAAGAGAACCTTGATAAGAGTTGAAAGGAGATAATCTTCAGGACTTGAAAACTTAACAGGTAAGTGAATAATATTTCAATAATTTATTATCAAATTTATTTTATTAAAAATATTGCTTGATCATATTTATATATCACATCCTCTATTTATATAAACCTTTTGATTTCTTAAAAATAAATGATAGAATGGTTTTTTTAATATTACATAATGGTTTATGATTTTAATTTTATTATCGATGTTTGAATTTGAAAATTTTTCAACATAAATGAATTTTATAAAAATAATTGGGATTACTTTCTTCAAATGAATAAATGAAGGCAATTGTTATGTTTGATCTATATGTAAGAGAAAATCATGTTGATGTTATATCCATGTATATTTATTTTGGAATGTGAGATTGCATTAGAATGTTAGTTACTAATAATAGTTTCATTAGTCTTTGACGTGTCATGATACACCTAACTAACAGGATACTTAGGAGGTGCTAACTCTATGTGATGGCCAATACACGTGAAATGAAAAGATGATTATTTGTGAGTATAGTACTCATGCTTATTTTTGTGGGCCTTGTGCCGTGCTTAATTTCACAGGCTTTGTGCTTACATTTGTTTTCATGGCTTTGAGCCACGCTTAGTTACTTATCCTCATAAATTATATATACATGCTTATTGGTTAGTTATCCTCATGGATTTTGTGTCTATATTTGTTAATCGTTCTGATAAAATCCTATTAAAGAATAAATTTTAATAAGGCAAGCAATCTTTTTTGCCTCATATGGATTTTTATATACTCCAGTGTCTGAAGCATGTGTTTTATTTTAAAAGTGAAACTTGAAATGCTAATCATTTTTATTCTAAATTTATAAATTCATAGTGTATACATTTACATGAATACTGATATATAACATATGTACTTGTATTATTTCAGTTGACTATTCTATGAAGTTTATAATTAACTCATGAATGCTCTTTCCATTAACTTCCTGCAAATATAAATTTAGACATTATTTATTAGTAAGTTGTTGTTGGTCTCCGATGTTGCACCTCCCGCTGACCTTTGAGGGGCCTAAAGCTATGCTAGAAGAAGATTTATTTGAAAATTATTATTATCTCTTTTATAAGTAATTGTAAAGTTCATGTATTTCATTTTAAAAATATGACCAGTTGCTCCACGTAGACTATACTTAAGATCATTGTTTTGATTAATTATTACTTGTTTGGTGGTTGGTAAGAGTAGAGTTGCTTGTAGTTGTTGTGCTGAATTTTCTATTAAAAATATTTTTTTAAGACTTATTTATTGGGAAGATGTTGTCAAAGTTTGTATGAAAGTATTAAAATGTCTGTTTGTTTGATATATACTGAAAAGATATGATCTTTTGTCAAATACATTTGCGACTTAAAATTTAAAAAATTCTCAAGTCAAGGCTTAAGGCATATAAGTTTTTATAAATATCCTTTACCGACAATACCCAAATTTTTGAGACATGACAAAAAGCTCATACAGCTAAACCTAATTCAATTATTCGCAACCTTCAAATTTATTTGGGTTGACCTGAATACATAAATTGTCCTTTTTTTCCCATTTTTTAAAAATAATTTTGATTTTTTATTTTTAAATTAATTGTTTTTACTATTATGAAAATATAAAATATGCTTTTTGAAATACTGTAAAAAATGCAGAAGACTCAAAATTTTTGTATTGTGAGTCTTAAAATTTAAAAATAAATATTAAAATATATTTTAAATATTATTTTAATATATTTTATAGATTAAAAATACTAAAAACGTGGCAATATTAATATTTCTAATTTTTTTAAAACATATATAGTAATGTACTCAAATATTATGATCTTTCAGTACAAAATAAGCCAATATTTAAATAATAAATGAATACTTGATGTATTTAATATAATTTTTTAAAGACATTAAATTGATGCTATTGTATTTGAGCCAAGCTCAATCTTGATTGGACTTGGTCAGAATTTTTTTAGACTGCCTTGAACATGAAAAAACATACAATTTTATGAAGCCGAGTCTTATATAATTTGTCAAATTTATTTTGGCTTGGTTTGAATTATTGATTATAAAAATATTAAGTATAGTAGACCTTCCAATGTAATTCTTTATATAATGTCCTTATTATCAGTACCAATCATAAAATATACAATTTTAGGAGAATCGTTTGATATTTTGATTTAATCGATCGCTTCTTAAAAAAGTTATCTTTACAAAAACTGTATGTACGTTGAAAAAGTTCACATATAGCATATACACAAGTGCCTAATATAGTACTAATAACACGATTTGTTTTCTTAAAATAGTACAATTTGTTTCTTAGACCTTACCAGGCATAAGATGCATCTAATTGAGTAAAGATATAAGAATTAATAATTTATAAACATCAATATATTATTAATATATAATATGACAATTTATTAAAAATGTATTATTTTTTGAATAAAAAAATATAATTATTATTTATAAACCCTATTTGCATTGGAAGTTCTAAAGGGATGATAGTAATATTTATATAGAAAAATTATTTTTTTAATTCTTTAAGTTTTAACTCATTTAAAACTCAATCTCTTGGATATAATTCGATATAAATCAATCCTTAAATTTTTAATTCGATTATAATTCAATCTCTAATCATTTCACAGTTTATATTGTTGCCTTTATCCTTCGTAGCTCAGTTCAATTGGCATCTTCATGACAATTAAATTATGAATTGGCATCCTTGTAACTGTTAAATTAGATGATGAATCAGCAAGTGGGGAAAAACAATTCAAATCCGCTTCTGAAAGCCAAAAGATTAATTTGCCCTATTTATACTATATTTGTGCAAAATGTGAATACGATAGAATGACAATCAAATAAATAGTACGATTTTCGTATGAATTTTAAATATATAAAATAGCATTTAATTTGTGGACCACCTGAGGAGAATGACAGCACTGCAGCACTTTAATATTCTAAAATTCCTACAATTAAAAAACAAATTTATTTTTAAAAAAAATTGAAAGCTATGTCGTGAAAAAAATGAAAGATTTGGTCGGGATAATAATATTTAACAAACATCTCCAACTCATAGTATACTGTATGTATGTATGTATATATTTTTCAATTTAATTTTTGATAATAATTAATTAGAGTCTCTTTTTTTTATTCCACCAATCATATTTCAAAAACTTGAGGGCATTGCCATTGTTCTCCCGAACTATTTATAACCTTTACGGCACGCATGAGACTATTTTTAGCAACGGTGATTTCGTGAATATCTCCAGTATGCTTCTAATATTTTTATTTGGCGTGATTGTGTGTCTTATAACTCGAACTTAAAATATTTAGGTTGAAGGGACAAAAATATTTACAAAGTGATTAGTCAAGTGCATCTAATATCTTAAAGTGAGGAAAAGAATAAAATTACCGATAACGTTATATGAGTAAGTGTAAAAGTAATTAAACCATTAATTTTGACCTAACATCATTAATTTTGACAATGAAATGCTAATTGTGCATATCATATATCAATTTTTGCTGACATGGATTGATAAAAGAGCAAAAGTACTCACGAAATCATCGGTCATAAGCAAAAATATCCATAACGTTTTCAGTTGATGCATAAGTGACCAATCCATTAAATTCCTTAAATATTAATTGTTTAGGTGACACTTAAGTAAAAATTGGCCATTTTTTCACTGATATGGATAAAAAATATTCTCAAATAAAATTATCTAAAAATTAATTGGTTATTGTATGAATGTCATGTGAGAAAATATCATTTTGACTGAATATTAAATTAAATCGCTTGTTTCGTTGCAGTAATGGCAAAAACCATTTGAAAATTTTAAACTTATCGTAAATGAAATTACTTAAAATTATGACAATATTTTTAAGGTTGGGTGACGTAGGAGGTGTGTTCAGTTTCGATCTTTAATTGTGTACAATCTTTCTCACAATTATGTTTCTCAGGTTTTGTAGGCAAAAAAAAAATTGAGTGGAGAGAGAGGAAGGAAGTGAATGGGATATGTGGCAATGGAAAGAAATCGTGTGGCATAGATTTTGATAAATTGATCACTATTCCACTTATTAAAATAATATTATGGATACTCATATGATGATCGATTAGTATTTGTAAAAAATTCATCTAGAAATATTTTTTATCTATACCAGTAAAAAAATAATTAACTTTTGCTTAGGTGTCAGCTAAACGGTCAATATTTTAGGGATTTGATGGATTTGTTACTTACACACTAACCCTGTAAATGTTATATATATTTTTGCTGACCAACGACTTCATGAATATTTTTGCTCCTAACCAATGACTTCGTATGTAATTTTACCTTTTATTAGTACACGTCAATAAAAACTGACACCTAATATATATAATTAATATTTAACAATTAAAGTTAACAATTTAATTACTGTTGCACCCATTTACATAATATTATAAATATTTTTATTTTTTTTATTTTAAAATATTAAGTATCTTTGACTAATCACTTTATACATATTTTTGTGGCTTTGTCCAAATCTGTAAGACAAGCTAGTCCGATTACCATCTTGGCAACCTAAATCTTACACGTGTCAAGTCATGGGCATGCCCGCGTGGTTCATAATCGACCTAAAATGCAAGTGAATAGTAGTTGCGTTGAAAAAGAAGGGAACAAATGCAAGGGAAATGGTTAAGTGGCAGTTATTGTTGGGCCAGTCAACCACCCCCTTTGTCTTCTCTACTTTCCTATTTTGCGTGGGATGATAAATTAGAATTGAATTTTTATTTAATTGCTGACATCATGCTACAGTGGTGCCTGTGCATATATGCACAACCGACTATCCACTAACCCCCCAGATTTTTCTTGTTTGAATAACTTCTCTGGATGTCGCCTGCCAAGTCATTTTCTGAACCCGTCCACTCTGATGCATTATTCAACTAGTTGCACCGAACAATAGCTTTCAAAGTTAACTCTTTTCGTACGTTTTCCATTTTTATTCTAATTAAATAATATGTGCGTGTCTGTGTGTGTGGAGCGTGTCCGCCGGGTCGTGCATCGGTGCATGACAAAAAAAAAAAAAACTCATTCCTATTTAAAATATAAACATTTTTTTAAACTAATATTTGTTCAAAATATAAACAACTTAATATATATAAAAAATTTCCTCATTTACCCATTGCATTCATTAATCTAAATCTTTATATAAAATTATCTCTCACTTATTGTGAAGTACATTGATAATTAAAATTATAAGTAAAGAAAAAAGAAAAACAATATGTGTTTTTATTACAATGAAAACTTTACTAGTTTGTGATTTTAAAAAAAAAAACTACTTATATTTTGCACTGGAATATATATAAAACTAGGACCATGACAAATGAAAAGAAATAAATTAGCACAATACGGGCCTATCACATTACTTAATATATATTGTGTGCTGAATGGTTGGCCAAATATGGTCTTAACCAAGATTATAGGTGTAAAATCCTCAGGGAACCCCTTGGAGGGGTCAATGAGTGAATTAAACGAGATGTGAGGGACCTTATGGACTCTGGCTTACTTTTATGTTAAATAAAGTTTGGGCGTGAGCCCCGTTTCTTTAAAACACACACACACACACACATGATTTATATAAATTTTATTACAGATTAAACATGTTTCTTTATTTATTATATGGAGTCTGAAAATAAGTCATATTATTATTTATTTATGAATCATATGGATGTTGTAAAATTCATGATAAATTAATTGACGATTGATATTATGATTTTCTCCAAGTGGGACTGTTGTTTTCGGCCGAAAAAGGTGACTTGAGAAAATATTTTCCTGAATGAGTTGATGTTTTCTAATATAATGTGAGTTTTGAAAATAATAAATTATTAATAAAGCTGATTTCAAAATTATCCCCTTATTATTTTACTCCTAAAATATCTTTCTCCCTCCCTCCCCTGTTAAATGACGAGTATGTTTTAAAGTCAACATTTTTTTTTTTGGAATAAAGTAAGATTTTAATTTATACTCTCACTGTTTCTATATACAAAAAAAAAATTATATCATGCATTTTTAAAAAATTAATTGAGTTTAATACTTATATTTAAAAATAAATAAATTAAACTAAAATATGTTCTGTTAATTAACATCAATATATATTTATTACTTTTCCTTAATATAAATTATCAGCGATAATTTAAAACATTTATAATAAATACTTATTAAGATATGTGATTTTATTTATTAACAAATAAATCAAAAGTGATAGTTTTTTAATAAACAAAAATGGAGGGAGTGTTGTGTTAATTTTATTGGTATTCATAATTGGGTTAATGAGTAAAATAGACCTTAAAGTATTGGATGAAAAGTACTTTGAATTCTGAACTCTTAAAATGTGTAAAATAAATAATAAACTTTTAAATTTATAACAAATTAAATTTCACTGTTAACTGCTAATTAACACTGTTACTATCTACTCAGTGGGGCCCAGTCAGAATGCTTGTGTGGCAATCCCTTGTTGATGTGTCATTTTAATTAACATTACAGACCCTAAACTATTATGCAGTAGTGTCCTAGATCCTGAAATTTGAAATTTGAAATTCAAAGTAAATTACTCCCACCATTTATGTGTTGAACGCTGATGATTATGCAAATTACATTAGCCTCAGTATGGTTTGCTAGGGTGAATGCATCATTGGTTGCGGCGAATTACCCATACTTTTATAAAACGACACTTTCGTTCTTTTTTCACGTGTTTTCCTAACTATTGGTATCATATGCTTCCATATACTTTATAAATCCGCTTTAGTTTTTTTTTGAATAATGTTTATTTATTTATTGATAAAAACTTGAGATTTTATTTGGAAAAAAATTTAAATATTAGAGGATTTTAAGTACGATGGATGTGAAAGTTGATAATTTTATTTATGAATTTCAAACTCAAATTAACTAGTTAATTAAAATCTTAAACTTTCTTTCAAATGGGATCATAAGTTTTTACCATTAAATACACAAACAGTATTTAAAATAAAATTAAATCAGACTTATAGAGTATATGAAAGCATGAAATACCAATTGTTTGGAAAACATTACTAAAAAGGGGGGCAAAAAAGTCATTTCATAAAATTATGAGTCGTTTGTCAAGGCCAACAATGCATTCATCACTATGAACCACGTTAACGCTAATTTGGTATATATAATAGTCATATTTTACATATAAAAAGTGGGGGTAATTTGCACTAAATTTTAAAGTTTAAGGTCCAAGATGCTATTCGCGTAATAATTTGAGGTCCATAATACTAATTAAAAATGATACATTGGCGAGAGACTGCCGCATTAGCATTTTGACTGGGCCCCATTGAGTGAACAATAACGGCATTAATTAGCAGTTAATGATGGGATTTTATTTGCTATGAATTTAAAAGTTTAGAATTCATTTTTTATATTTCAAGAGTTCAGAGTCCATGAAGCTTTTGGTACAATATTTTAGGATTCATTTTTGCTCATTAACCCTTTATAATTTTATAAAAAAGTTTCTAATTATATGGCAGAGTTTAAACCAGTCCTAATTATATGATGAAGTTTTTTTAATCAGCAATTATATGGCAGACTTTTAAAATACTGCTTGGTCTTTAACACATGATTGTTCATTTCAATGAAAAGAACAATTGGAAAATTATAAAATTTTCACAAGTTTAGGATATCAACCGTCACTTCTTAATAATCATGAATTTAGTTAACATTATAGTTTTTAGAATATTTATTTATTTATTTATGGATTAACACTAATTAATAAGCCCAAACAGATTGGTCTTTATGATCTTGTGTAGATCGTGATAGGAGGACCACACAAATGAGTCCAATGGGCAGAGGCCCAACCCACAACCTAGTAGCCGTCAGATATTCCCTATCTCTTAATTGACTGAGTCAGAGATAATAAAATATATATAATTATTTATTATTTAATAAAATAATTACCGATCTGATCCAAAATAAGACGATTAGTCAATAGCCGTAAACACACGACTCATTTCTTCTACTCTATTATCTCTAAACTCTCTGCAGGCTTTGGAAACCTGTGGTTTGTGTACCTGTCTACACTCGAGGTAATCAAGATTTTTCAAACACTCATGAATTCTTCAAATACATATATATTCTTTATTTTTTTTGTTTATATAAATTGAGATACTAAATTTTAATAATAGTAACATCTTATAATTAGGATCGAGAAAAGCATTAAGAGATAGTGTTACTCTATTCCTTTAAAAAACATTAAATTAGACAAATTATGTGCGAGTTGGTGCACCCCACTATTAATAATTAGTTTGTCGCTTGTCAGTTCATTGGAAATTTGGAACACGAGTGAAAAGTTAGGAACAAGAGTACAAAAACGTAACCAAACTCTGATGTGAATTCGAACACTTTGACGAAGCGCCGAGCGATGAATTCCCACTCTGTTCCACATCAAAACCAAACGAGATCATGCATGCGGATCGCCATCTTCATCTATTGCAAATTTATTTAAAAAAAATATTACCTTTTTCATACTAATTAATTCTGTTAGAAACTATGAGCTATTTTTAATTAACTAAACTCATCTTCACCAAAGGAGTACTTTCCACCTTAAAAAATATTTAACATTATAAAAAAAATGCCTACTCTTTTAATGTCTACCTTTATTTAATAGGATGTCTTAATTACAAATAACTATGAATATTTCATTAATTTTAAATATTTATCAAGATCATTTTGAGAAAAATATTTTCATTGCTCTTAAAAAATAACATAATGTCTTATATTTTTTAATATGACATGTCTGAAAAATACATTTTTGACAAATAACTAAATTAGTTAATTTATTTTCTATTTTGTGTATTCATTAACCAATTCTTATATTTAAGAGGAGATGTTGAAAGCGATAAATTGTAGTTGCCACGTAGAGTCATGAATAAGGATCGAGCTTGACGGGCTGCCCGTTTTAATAAAAGTTTGGACTTTAAAAATTTGGTATTTTTTGGGATAACCGGGCTTCGAACCCCAGCCCTTTTAAGCCCTAAAAAAAAGGCTCAGGCCCAGGTGGCCCGTGAAGCCCGTTTTACTTTTTTTTTTTGGTATTGTAGGTGATGGTGATGATGAAGCCCGTGAAGCCCTAAAATTTGGTATTGTAGGTGATGATAATGAAGAAGCTGCAGAGATAGTTGATATTAAGCCTCCACCTCCATCTTCCACAAGTGAACCTACACCTGATGGTTTTAATATTTTATTTGTGAATGACGATGGGGATCTTGATTAGGATTGATGATGATGTTTGCCTTCGTCTTATTTGGACTTTTAAATTTTTTATTTATTTTTTAGATTATGTGAGACTTTAGTTGAATATATATTGAATTATATTTTATTTTATTCCTATCAGGGCTTATGGGTCCGACTCTAAGCCCTTTGAATAAGGGCTGAGCTTCAATGTTAAGGTAAAATTAAGATAACTAGGCTTAAAGATCTAAACTCATAAGGGCTGAGTCTATATAAACTAGACCTGTCCGTTTACCAACTCTATTGCCATGTGAGAAGGAGGATGAGAAAGATTCTCTCGACTATCAACTATGTGCCAATTGCCAACTGCCAAGCCGACCACCCAGAATGTTGTGGGCCACAAAACATATACAAAAAAATGAAGGGGTGTATTTTTTTTATTGTTTTCTAACCGTGTACAATTCTAAATTGTTGGATTTAATTGAAAGTAATTTTTAGAAAGATGTTATCTATATTTATATGAATTCGAACTTGAACTCAGAATTTTAAATTTAATCAAACATGACTATATAAAAAAAATCTATTTTATAAATAACACATTCACGATGATTTTTGTTTGTCTATTGCATGCTTTCTTTGTTATAATTTGATATGGTATTTTAAATAAATATACTTTTTTTAATAAACAAAATATATCGGTCATGGTGGACAAAGTCATTGTCTCCATTAAGTTATGCAATTTGATAATTTGAGCAGGTCAAATACATTTGAGAAGATCAGCCTAAATTTTAAAAAAACCAATAGCCATTCGGGCTGCCTAAATTCCTTCAAGTCACAATATCCAAATTACATGCCTATTTGGATAATCCTTAAAAGCACATCTAAATTATAGCTATGATATGCTCTTGGCAAATTCAATAAATAATTGGATCCTCAAAATGTATTTTTAGCAGAAGTAGTGATTGTTTGGGATTCAATTTAATTGGCCTAAACTATAGTTTGTAGGCTTAAAAGCTAGTTAGAAGTGAAAAAAATATATTTGAGCATGAGTAGTCGGAAAATGAGCTTTTCTTTTTCAACTACAGTAAGGTCAAAAGTTAGATTTTGAAGTTTTTATATTAGATACATTAAAATCTAATCGTTAGCAACATTTAATGCATTTTAAATTTATTGAGTGACCTATTTATCCTGTCACATTTCCTTTTAAAAATTGATATTTTTATTATTTTATATATATATATATATATATATAATATTCTTTAAATAGATCTAATTAATTTTTTTAGTATTTAAAAATATTTTCTACATTATTACATTAACTCTTTTTATTTTTATAATTATAATTATAATATTTTCTTACATTTATCAAATTTCATGCTTATACTTCCTCCATTAAAAAATGTAAGATATTTTTGAGAAGTTTAATGTTAAAAAATATAAGATATTTTTAATTTTTTGAGATGTAATTATTGTCTTTTTTAAAAAAAATACCCCTATTGATAAATGATTCTATATTTATTATAAGGTGTTTAATATGTGTAAATATGAAAATATAGAGTTAAAAATGCCTTACATTTTTGAACGGAAGAAGTATGCGTGTATGAGAGAGACATACAGCGCATGTTCTTTTTAGTTTTTTTTTTACTAGCTCCTATCATTCTTAGTTATTACATATTTAAACTTACTTTTTAGTTATATTATGCAAACAAGTTTTAATTTATCAAATTAATTTTTTATTGAAGAGTATTTAAATATAAATCATATCACAATAACTAACTTTTACTCTGACTTCAATTTGCAATATATAGTTTATGCAAAATACAGTTTTGTGAATGTTAATCTGAACAATATTGTAAATTAAAATTCAGAAGAGCACTGCATATATTAATGTATTTAAATATTTAAAAAAATTAATTTTTTAGTCTTTTAATTTTTAACTCATTTGTAATTCAGTCCCTTAACTATGACTCATTACAATCCAGTTCTTCAACTATAACTTATTGCGATTCAGTCTCTTAACTTTTGATTTACTTATAATTCGATCTTTATTTTTTAATTTTATTTAAAAAAATTTCTTATTAAATAAGAGAGATAAAAGAAATGTTCATTTATTATTCTAAAATACCTCCTCTTATTCTTTAATGTGATATCTAAATTAACATGAAAAAAGAAAATTAAAAAAAGTTGAGAGAATAAATTATAAGTAATTTAAAAGTTGAGGGATTGAGTCATATACGAGTTATATTTGAGAGATTGAGTTATAAATAAATTAAAAATTGAAGGATTAAAAAATTAATTTTTTCTAAATATTTTTATCAGTTTTACATTTTCTTTTTTATTTAAATTTCCATTTTATTTTCTTTTATTTCTGCAGCCCAGGGGCATCAACATCATCTTCACTCCCTCACTTGGGGAAAAAATCAGCGTCTTCTCATCTTCTTCACTTTCTCTGTCTTCGAATAAACTCTCTCCCTCTCTCTCTTCCATATCTTCCAATCCGCTCGTTCACTTCTTGATCAGACTCACACATTGCATTCTCCTCTTCATCCGCACGAAAACCTTGGCAATTGATTGTTGATTGTTGTTGGATTGTGGTGTCCGATTTCTCACTTCAAATCTGGACAAGCTTGTGCAAATGGAGCTACAATCTAAGGCTTCAATGGTTCTGAACGAAGCTGAGTAGATCAACAGACTACATAGAAGATGGTCGCCGTCGCCGTCCCCGAGCAGAGAAGGACCGGGAGCAGAGTCATCCGTCAGCGAGAGTGCCAGAGAGGCTGAGAGAGTGAAGAATGAAGAAGAATAAAGGTGAAACAGCTGTCAGCGAGAGTGTGAGTCAACTCGAAGAAGAAGAAGGGCTGGGTAGGGTTTGCTTTTTCTTTGATGTGATCTCGACTTCGACAGTTAAGAACTGAAGAACGAAGAAAGGTAAAACTGAAGTGAAGTTGTGGACTGGCAGGTCCTCGTGCGTGAAAGACTCTAACGAAGCGCAGCGTGTCAAGTATGCTCCTTCCTTTCGTCCTTGTATATAAAAAAATTTTTAATTTTTTTAAATATAAAAAATTGTTACTATATTTTTTAATAAATAAATTATTATATTCTTATTAAATTAAAAAAGTACTTTTATTAATTTATTTTTAAAAATAATATTTATTTTTTATTTATAATAATTAGAGTAAAATTAAAATATTACTGTGATTTTAATTAGATAATTAATTTTTATTGATTTATGTGATTCGATTAAAAATATCTGATATATAAAAATGGAGGAAGTGACTTTTTTTTAAAGTGTTAAATTCAGCTCTAATTTTTTTTGGAGTTTGCTTTAGTGTGGTCTAGATTATCAGTTCTACTCCCAACACACAGAATTGTTATTTATGACTATTAATATTCTTACCTATGAGAAAGTGTGATGACAGCATGAAAAAATTCATTTAAATACATATAAAATAATTTCTTAAGACAAAATTAATAACTTCACCTTTTTTTAAAAAAAAAATTGGTAAGGTTGTTGGAGGTGTTTTATAATAAGGATTGGAGTGATAATTAATAATAATGTTAATTGTTTTCTTAGAAGTAAAAGTTAGTTAAAATGGCTTATAATGTTAATGGAGGAATATGGTGTGTGGCTTGATCACGTTAGATTTTATAATTTAGTTAATTGATTAATGAGATTCATATTATGTAGACACACGCGCAAACATGCACGGACGCATGCATGCATATATTATTAGTAGTTGGGAATTCGAATCAAACCCTTATCTATATAGTAATTTAATTAGGAGAGATTTACATTTACCTTCCATACCTTAAGCAATATAATCACTGCCATTGGTGAAATCTACTTCTTTTATGTACTCCTTCCGATTAAAAATGTAAGAGATTTTTAACTGAATCTCACCCTTCAATAAAGTAGTTACCTACTTTTTAACTAACCTTATCTTTTCATATTTATCCCTATTAAATACCCTATAATAAATATAAAGTTATTATCAATAGAGGCACTTTTGAAAAAAAGATAATGATTACATCTCGAAAAATTAAAAATACCTTACATTTTTAAACATTCAACTCCTCAAAAAATCTCTTATATTTTTGAACGGAGGGAGTAGTGTAACATCCTGATTTTTATATAATAAAGAAATTGTGGAATTTAGGTTTTGCGGAAAAAAAATGATAATAATAGAAATTTATATTATTTGAGGTTATTTAGAAATGATATTATGGTTAGATATTTAATTATAAATTTAAAAATTTAAATTTAAAATCACATAAGCAATATTTAGTTAAGATATAATACATAAATAATTTTTTATTGTGTGTTAAAAAAAAAGAGAAGGTAGAAGGAATAAAAAAAAGCGGGGGTGGAAGGTTGTTGTTTTTAAGTCCCACATTGGTTAGATGAGGGAAGAGAAGAGGTACCTTCATGTATAAAAAGGAGGAGGTGTGTGCATTAGGAAGCATGAGAGGCTAAGATGTAATTTAGAGGAAATTGCAACTTTTGGCCCAAAGGTTTAAATAATTAAATTCGAACCTATAGTTTTTTTTAATATAATTTTGGGACCACAATCCCATTTTTATATTATTTTTCTCTCTTCCTCTCACGTTGCTCGGCGTTTTTCTCGTAAGGGGGGATTATTTTCTTTTTCTTCAGGTATGTTCTAACTTTCCTGTTTATATTAGCATTTAAAAATTTATTTAATTATAAAATTAATTTTATAGTTATTTTCTAAATAATATTAGCTTTCTAGTGATATGATTATTTTATAGGATAGAGTAAATATTCTGATTAGGATTTTTTTCTATAGGATAGTTAATCTGATGATATGATGGATTAAAAATATAGGTTAAAACTCTTAGGGATATAATAAATATTATAGAATACTTTCTTGAGGTTGAAACTCATGTTTAAGAATTTTTGAGTTAAAATCTAGATCTATATGGTCGAATTTATGTGAAATCTGATATATAGGGATGAACCTCTGATTATTAAATATTTATTTAAGTATGAATAGGTATTTTTGAGGTTATAGAAAGGTGATTTGAGGTTTCAGGATAATTTTAAAATTTTTAATTTATTTTTGGATGAATTTTTAGAATATAGAAGGATGAAATTGTGATACTAGAAGTGATTTGAGGATAAAAAAAAGTTTATTAGGGTACGAGAATTTTAAAAAAAGAATTTAGAAAGTTAAATGAGGCATAAATCTTAAATTAGTGTTAATATGAATTATAGATCTAAGACTTTCTAACTCTTAAAATTAGAGTTATTTATTTTAATGTAAAATTAATATATAGTATTATGAAATAACTATGTAGATTGTGTTGACAAAGATAGTGGTGAAAGAGGAGTTGTGAAGGGGAACTTGTTATTCAAGACACAAGGTAACCATTATTAATGTGTTGTGATGAGTGTGTTTGTGAATGGTTATGTGTTGTTTTGTTGTTTGGAAAAATTATGAATTATTGAAAATAAATACTGTATATACTTGTTTGAAATTATTGCCAAGTGGGTTAAAAATTTATTTTTGTTTATCATGATGAGATATTATTGTTCGGATATATTCCTGTTTGGATATTTGAATGATGCATGACTTGTCAGGGTATTTTAATGTATGATGTTAACGGGAATTTCTGTTCTGTTAATTATTACCACGTGGTAAGCCCTCATTGGACCCAATGAGTGGCGTGTTGCTTGGTCCAACTCACCTTTGGCCGGGTGATTTGGCGTCCGAGCATGGTGAAAGGAGGATATAAGGTGCAGTCATGCAATTAAATACTTATTCGGTTTGTTTGAAAATATTGTTCGGTTAAATGTTTTGTGTGTACCACTTAGCAATCGCATGATTAGTTACATCCGCATGCATCATTACATATTAATTTTTGGTTACTAGGACTTTTAAGTCTCATTCACCGTGGTTAATATTTTTACAGGAGCGAGTCCGGCCGAGAAAGCACCAGAGGTGTAACTATAGTGTGTGAGACACCATCTTTTACGTTGCCTCTTATTTTGGATTATACAATGTATCTTGTGCCAACTTAGGACATATTTTTTTTTTGGAGCATGTAAACTCTAATCCTTTTTATTAAAAGTATTTATATGACCATGAGGATTATGTCTGTCCCTCATGGTTTTAAATTGTTTTTTTGAGATATTTTAAGACCTGTGGTATATTGTCTTGGATGTACCATGGTAGAAATTTTTCTACCATGATAATGATTTTAATAATTTACGAAAAATTAGTTTGTAAGTTTGAGGGTGTTACAAGTAGCAATTTTTTTTAGTGAACCCCTTACATTTTTTGAATGGAGGGAGTAGCAATTTTTTTTTTTGAGTGAATCCCTTATATGTAACAATTTAGTTTGAAAAAATACACCATTTGCCTTTCGTACTTATGCTATAAAATATTTTATTATTTAAACATGATATAACTTAATATCAAAATATATGATATAATACAGTTAATAAAATATAGAGGGGGGAATACTACACACTAGAAATTATAAAAATAGTAAACATTTGCTATTTTTTAGAATTTCTAAAAATAGTGAATATTTATTGTTTATAAGAGAGGATGTAATGGAAATTTCAATTTTTTTTCATTTAAATTAAAGAGGTAGAATTGAAAATTTATTTTATTTTTATATAAAATTAATGATGTAATTATTTCTACTTGGTTATGGTGAGATCGTTAAGTGTGTCTTATGATGGAGAATGGAGAGACTTTAAATTCAATATTTTTTTGAAAAAAAATAACAAATATGTTGTGATCAGTGAGGGATGGAAGTTTTAATCAAGGTTCTCAAATTTGCAAGTTTAAATAATTTCAAATTATAAATTCTTAAAAGTTGCACCTTTGTTGACTAGTAGCGATTGAAAGTATATAATAAATAATTAAAATATAAAATATAATTATAATTTAATTTAAATATATTTTAAAAATAAATGATTAAGACTAAATTCATCTACATTGATAGATTATTATATTCAATATAAAAATTTTAAAATTAGACAAATTAAATTTGGTATTTATTGTTTTTTTTATTGATTTGATTTAAAATTGGGCAACTTGCATTGAGTTTTATTTTTCTTTGAATCGGGTTATATCACTTTTATGAATTGTGTTCTACGTGATAGATACTTAACTCATTCAACTCGATAAAAAATTGATGAGTTTAGCAAATTTAATTAAATTTATATTTAAGTTTAAATTTATGAATGAATTGATATGATTTTGTGAGTTAGAAATATAAAAATAATAAATTTATATATGGTTAAAGAAATATAAAAATAATAAATTTAGATAATCAACTCATAAATTTAACTGAATTTAATTTTAATTTAAGTTATTAGTTAGTTGACATAATTTAATAAATTATAAATATAAAGATACTAAATTGAGTGTCAGAGTTAACAATTGATAAAAGACGATCTACTTAGTGTAGTGATTGGGGTGAAATCAAATTCGCGTTTCAAAGATGATTCGATGCTTGTGCTGCCTAATCATTTCTTCAATCATAAAGCTGAATTTTACTTATTGGGGTAAGCGCGTTGATTTCTTTCTCTCTCTTTCCTTTTTTTTTTTTAAATAAGGTTCACGATAATAACGTAGTTACTCTTGGAAAAGGAAGTGGATGTAAAACCAAATTGCACTCAAACCTCATGCACCTTTTCCACCTGATCGAGCTGTATTCGAATATATTTTTTTTGACTGAAAAGGAATTCATTAAAAAAACTATATATATAATATGTACAAGAAAATAAAAAGTAATTACATCAAACTTCTAAAGAGCAAAAAAAAACCTATGAGTATAATCTACAATAGCTTTAATGCGTATAAAGAAAGGAATTTTATTCTAGTGTTATTTTTGAGTTTAATTGAAGGGAGCCCTACTTGAAACATTCTCAACAAGTTTATATGCTTGACCTCGATATCTAAGATTAGTTTGATCTATGATACTCCTTTTATTTTAAATTATAAGATACTTTTAAATAAAGTTTTATATATTAATAAACATCATTAAATATATTTAACAACTTTATTTTTTAAAAGTAAAAATATAAATTTTTAAAAATACTCATTGTTTAATATATTGAAAAGATAATGAATAAAAAATAGTTATAGAAAAAGAAAGGATAAAATTAAAATTGATGTATTTAATAAAATCTTAATTTGTTCAAAGTATCTTATATTTTAGGATCGAAAAACTCATTTAAAAATGTCCTATAATTTAAAACGGAGGGAGTGATATATTATTTTGATTTGTTTCAACCAATTAATCCATGCAATTAGCCAGGTAGTATGGAAATGAGAGACTGAATTACATGGCTGAGAACTCAAATTTTATTGTATCTGAAAAAATGTTAACGTGAATTCTGAGCTCAGCAATCATGATCGAATACAATAATATAAAGTTGCATGTACTTGATGGGTAACGTAGAATGCTGTTTTGTCTTGAACTGGACATAGAAATATATTTTAAAGAAAAAGGTGTTGAGAATATTAATGAATTTTCGTTTTAAATTGAGAAATACTCAACGAGGCTAAAGTTACAAAACTTTGACAATGAAAGAAGTTAACAGTGCAAGTTGGTGGGTGATTCCAATAGGTTGGCATTCACGCTCAATAATGAAATTAAAGTCAAATAGTTTGCTTGTTAAACGTGATCTCTTCTGAAAATCTCTATATATTTGACTTTTATTAGAATAAAAAAAATTGGCTAGTGAAAAAAATTCATATATTTCGCCTATAAGCTAGACCACCACGATCAATGACATAGCCTTCGGAGCAAAACAAAATACCTTCAAAGTAAAAAAAAAAAAAAAAAGAATGGCAGATATCTTCTATGCTTAATCTGGAACACCTCTATTTATTTATTCGGTCCATAAATATCTCTATATTCAACTTTCAACTTAAAGAATTTGTCAAAAAAAAACAAGAGTAAAAAGAGAACCCAATAAATTCTTGTTAAGAAAAAAAAATCTGTAATTTATTACTAAAGTTTGGAAAATAGATATCGACATGATAAATTTTAGATGAATTTGGTGCACCATGTTGTCCAATATTTATTCAATAAACTTACACTAATTTAATCAAATAAAATGTTATATGTCATTATTTTTAATGATTTTATTTTTATAATAGAATGTCTATTTATTTTATTTCCTTTACTCTCTCCATTTTAATTAATATTAAAATTAATTTATATTTAATACTATTTAAATATTATAATTTTATTAGATGAATCATGAATCATGATGACTTGGTGCACCTGGTGCATCAAAAAATTTTCTCCATTGACACGTAGATATAGGATATAGTGCCACCCCACAAACTCATAAACAAATAAGGCTGAACAGATCTATACAATTAAGCAAAAAGCGTAAGAAAAATGAGAAGGCTTTATTTCAGAATTTTAAAAATAGTTAAAAAATGTGCTGAATATTTCGAACTGTCTGTAGCCTTCTAACAGCACTTTGATTCCAGGTTATAATTTAAAAATAAAGTAATACTTCCGACAAAAAAGTGATGCCAAAGTAATAGGATGCTTTGCCTGGAACAGAGAATCTAAAATTCCACAAAAGGAACAGCCTTTATTTAACAATAAAAAATGCATCACATCCCATCATTTTCTTCGAGATTACGGAAAGATTTATTCTCTAAATCAACATTTTCATCTAATTTTTCATATTATTATAAATTTTCTTTTAGATATTTTAAAAATGATTTTTCTAATTACTAAGTTGTATATTGAAATAATTTAAGATTGTTGGCAAAAAATTTTTTTTTTGAGATCATTAGTCTCCATAGTACCTACCCCGATGGTCTAAATTTCGTAATTTCTTTCTTTCTTCATTTTTTTTTGGAAAACCCTAATTTTTTGTCTTATTTATTGGATCTTCTCCTCTCCCTGTTCAATCCGCCCACATTGAAAAGGTTCTTGAGACAAGGCACGAGAGAAATACTTAGTAGATCAAGTGAATTGCATCATTTATATAATGTTCAAGTGAAATATTTTAATTAATCAAAAAAAAATTATGTGATATTTTTTAAGTTAATTTTATTTTTATAACAGAATATATATTTAATTTTTTGCATTGTCTATCTCTCTTATCATTAATAACAGATTACAAATAATACGGTGCATCTAATTTATTTAAGTATTTCTCCACAGCATGATCCTCCGGGACCCAAAGTATGAGCAAACTAAGGCATAAATCATGGAAACTATTTTTTTTTTTGCCAGAAAATCATGGAAACCAAATAAATTCAAATTTTTTATATAAAAACGTCATGCCAATACTTGATTAATCTGACATTAAAAACACAATATATCATTGAACAATTTTAGATGATTGAGTTCAACACTATTTAAATAAAAATTTTAAAATATATTAAATTAAAAAAATAACTTTATAATAAAATAAAAACGCCCCAAGTTGAAAATAAAATAGTTAAAAAAGTTGGAAACATTATAAATAAAAAATTATGTTAAGGAAGGATATTTTAGTTGAAAATATAAAACTAGCGAGTTAATGAAATTTTAAAGGATGGATAGAAATGAGATCATAAAAATAAAAAAAAAGGTATTTTGTGAAAGAAAGAAATAAATCTCCTACTGTTATAAAAATACCAAATGCTTGGAGTAATTTGAAAAGGGAAATGAAGACCAAGATTAAATTGGAATACCCAGAACCCGAGTTGAAACACGTTAACTTTCATTTTTAAATTGGCATTTGTGTGGGGAAAAAGGCTCAATTTGGGTTGGAATTCACTTGGGCCAAATGGAAATTAGTTAGACTTCTTAGTTCTAGAAGTCCATCACTGTTAACAAAATTTGGGCTCAAAGCTCAGGCATCAAGCCCGTATTATTAGTCCAAAACATGACTATGGGTTTTTTTGAATCCATGCCGTGGTCCAGAGGATCCTTAGCACCCGATCTGTGTGATTGCTGATTAATCAAATGTCGATCAAAGCTACAATCAGCCTGCATTCTTTGAGTAGTACACTTTTATGCAGTTCAGAATATTATGCAAGAAATTAATAGTATCTTATCTTTATATTCATTGTTTATCATTTCTACTATAATATTCTCATATAAGATTCAAAGTAAATGAGAAAAATATCACTTGCTAAGTTGCAATCACACCCAGCACTATCAACGTAAGCTACAAATTGCAGAGTGCCTCGCCAATTTTTATACCCTCCGTAATTGAACGCATCCTTATAATTGAATACACAAGGTCCGTATCCTTTGATAGCAAGGAGTCTGAATCATTTAAAAGAGAAAGAGAAATAATATTACTCAATTCATCTAAACCTTACTTCCCATAAAAAACGGAATAATATCAAGTACAAGGTCTTAAATTTAAATATGTGTGAATGTTGAAAATATTTTTAAAATAACTATCCCGTAATTTGATAATGCTCAAACATGATCTAGTCATATAGTAAAAATAAAATAATAATATTAATATCAATAAAAGAAAGAGTAACACGAAAAATGAAGAAAAAGTGATAAAATATGCTAATTATTATTCTTAAATTAAATAAAAGTAAAGATAGATAATGTTAATTTATTTCCAAATCAATAGAAGTTTTTTAAAAAACGCAAAAACTTCAATTCCTTTTTTTTTTGTCAACAAAACACAAAAACTTTAATGAGTGTATCTAAATAAAGAGTTATAAGAATAGGTAAAGTAATAAAAATAAAGAGTGTATCTAAATTTATTGTTAATATCAAGGATAACAATCTAGCCAAATGAATTGATTTCTTATAATGTTGCAAATCAAAATTCAAAATCTCAGTAGAAAGGAAATGCGCATTTAATATCTGACCATTCTTTAAAAAAAGGTCTGCTAGTAAAAAGACATTCGTCTAAAATAAAAAAATTATTAATACTCCTTTTTGAGTCTTTTCTTTTTTATTTTTAAATAAAAGTTATTTGAGATGTTTAAGAGAATGACCATGATATCTTAAAAAGATCAATTCATTTAAGTTAAATTTTATAAATTTGTAACTCAAACTCCTAATTTTACAATTGAGTTATGATTAATTTGTAATTTATTTTCTAAGTTTTAACATAATTAAAAAATTATTTTTTATTAAAATTTAAAATAAAAGTTATAAATTTATTACAATAAAATTATAAAATGAAAAAATTAAATTATAAATTTTTCAAGTTTAAGATTTATTCTCTTTGTTAAAAAATGCTTTATATTTTTTGAGAAGTTGAATGTTAAAAAATGTAAGATATTTTTAGTCTTTCGAGATGCAATCATTATTTTTTTTAAAAATATTTCAAGTAGGATATTTATATAAAAAAAAATAAATTAATTAAAAATTAAATAATTATTTTATTAAAAATATAAAATTTAATTAAAAATATTTTATATTTTTAAATAAAAAAAGTAAAACTTAACTTAAATTAAAGGTATCTCCCTTATCCTCCCAAGATATTCTTGGGACCAAATAATGTGTCATGCGTTCGGAGTGCACGGGATCCACGGGGAGCGTTAGCCGTAAACCGCGTATAACCACGGTAATGTGCTGGGCAATTCTAACTGGGTCAGCTTTAACCATAGTTAGCACATCGCCTGCTATATAAACACCTCCCTAGGTCACTGGAATTTCACCGCTTTCGCTTCTCTTGTTAACCCTACTTTTGTTTCTCTTATTGTCCTTTTGTTCCTGTATTTCTTTTTCCATAATATCAATGGCTTCTGCAGATGTCGAGTACCGTTGCTTTGTCGGTGGGCTTGCTTGGGCTACTGACAACGATGCCCTCGGCAAGGCCTTTGCTCCCTTCGGCGACATTATCGAATCGAAGGTCCGTTTGATGCAACACAGAGATCGGATCTGACACGATTCTGATTTGGGTTTTCTTGATCCCTATCTGACCCCGTGCTCTCTGATCTGTTTGTGTTACTTGATCTATGATACTTGTGTTACTGTCTATGATTCTTTTATTACTCATGCCAATCGGTACGTTCATCTTCTTCCTTTCTCCCAAAGGCGAAGATCGATCGGTCATTCTAATATTTCCTTTTTACTTTATCGTTTTGTGTGATTGAGGGTTTTTTATCTGCAGATTGTCAACGATCGCGAGACCGGAAGGTCAAGGGGGTTCGGATTCGTGACGTTCTCCTCAGAGCAGTCCATGAGAGATGCGATCGACGGCATGAACGGTCAGAGCCTTGATGGCCGGAGCATTACGGTGAACGAAGCTCAATCTCGTGGAAGAGGAGGCGGCGGCGGGGGTGGGTACGGCGGCGGGAGTGGTTATAGCCGTGGTGGAGGCGGATACGGAAACGGAGGTGGACGCCGCGAGGGTGGATACTACAGGAACGGTGGAGGATACGGCAGTGGCGGTGGTTATGGTGATCGTGGATCTCGCTACTCTCGTGGCGGCGGCGAGTCAGATGGAAGCTGGAGGAATTAAGTAGATTGATCAGTGCAGGATTATATATAGAATAATGGAGTTTTTAGGGTATTATTAGACAGACCTTTCTGGGTTCAGGGTTATTTGCTTAGTATTGAACGCTGTGGTTTCCGTTATGGTTCTGTTTCGTGTGATTTTAATCTTGTGGTTTTTAGCAGCGAAATTATGTCATTGGTTATTTTGTAATCAATGGATTTAATATCCAGGAATTGAAAGCCAAGAATTAATATCAATTCATCTCGCTATTTTCTTTGTATAGTGATCTATGTTTCGGCGGGACTGCATGAACGCAGAATCATAATAAACAAATCTGGTAAAAGAAGAAATAATGAACAAATAATTTGCACGTCTGTGCCAATTGTTTGCACCTATGTGCTTTCTTTTTGCTGACCCACCCGATTTTTTGGACATTTGGTACTTATTATCTTGCATTAAGAGTTTGTGGTCCGAAGCAAGATTCTTACAGGAATACCATATTATAAGCAATCTGAGTCCGCCGACCGCTGTCCACGTTCTGTAAGGCTAACTCATTCTATAAACTTCTTCCGGCGAATCTTGCTTGCCGATTTGATAAATTTCATTTGCATGCTATTGCAATGGTGTTTTGGGCCACAAGGGTATATCATTAACGAGTCGAACAAATTAGCTTCAATCCATATATGCAAATCTTAAATCCCAGCACTTTGCCTAGCTTTCCTGCAATCAAGTTGTGCAAATGTTCCAAAGCAAAGCAAGCATCGTGAGCCTTCTAACAAGAAAAATTCAAAAACAGAGCATGCAGATTTTCCTTGTCATGTATTGCAGCAATCAGATTTACCATTTGTCCGTTACACAGTTCTATCTGGCGCTTCAATCCACCAACTGGTAACCTCATTTGAGCCGTACCAGTATGATCAAGAAGATTGTTGGTTTCTGATAGAATCCTGCTGAAATAACAATAACACCAGAAGGAATAAATGAGGGGAAGTATTGAGGTTTTTACTATTAGAATCCGAAAGAATATAACCCTAATTTTGTCAAAATCCTATTCCCTGTTACAATGCCAACTGAAATCAACAAAGCAACAATACATAAATCACAAGAACAACACTGGACCACTGGCGTTTGAGAGGTCAGACTCTCCTAAATACTAAATACACTTGACAATACGAAATAGTCCAGAATGTAGCCTCACGGCTGAAAGACATTAAGGACCCCAAAAAGTGACTTACACAGCCCACATCGTAGGTCATGCCTCTAGGTAGCCCCCAAAACATAAATAAGGTAGCATTACTTTTCCTTGTTATCAGGATCCATAGGACAAACACTTGAACCAGCGGTGAATTCTTTTTCTGCCCTTAGTCTCCCTTGATTTCCTCCTATAGGTTTTAATGAACTTATCAGCTCTGAGTTTCCCTCTGCAACTTTGACCCCAATTTTCCGCCAGTCCTATTGCAATATTAAAACGTATGCATACTCGAATGGTCCCGCCCTTCTCAATTGCAATCTCTTTCCCTACAAGTCGTACCGTTGGAATCTGATTTGGTATTGTGCGTCTTCCACTTATTTGATCTCTAGTTCAAGCGACTTGAATCCCCCACTCAATGGCATGACCAACAACTTTCATTCTAATTCCTAATCAAATGTAATGTTTAGAGCGTTCTGCTTGATTATCATTTACCGACACTGGTTTTTAAATTTGATTGGTTGTTGGTTTCGTTAGCTAATTGACCACCAATTTTTGAATTCGGGTATTTAGTGGACGCCTGATTGCATAGGAGGCGCTCCACAAAATTACTAACAAGAACTAAGAGATAGCTTAAGCTAAACTTGAGAGAGAAGAGAGGAGCAAAAAGAGTACCAAATTCAACATTCTAATCATAAGGGGAAGAAGACATCGAGAAGTTCAAATGTCAAGCCAATGTTGAGTGTCGGAGGTTTCAATGCCATCTTTGGGTGCCTTCTATGAGGTATGAGCAATGTTTCGTTAATGCTGAGGAGGCCCTGTGTGTGAGTGTGCCGCTTGTGAAAGGGGCATGCTTTCCTTTTGTTTTTCCTGTATTCTTTATTGCGACCCAAGTGGGAGAATTATTTTCTATATTCGTTGTACTTAAAACAATTGTTTCTCTCTCGCCCATTTTATCATTGTGTTCCAATGCTCTTTATATACTTCGGCAACATCAAGGCAAGTTGTAACATGACGGCACTATGATCCGTATATCGTATGTTGCAGCGCGTTTTTGTTAAGTTGTGTGACTACTTGGATTTCTCCTGTCCTCGTGTGGGCGTGCATGTATAATTTGATAACTGTACATATAGCATGGTTAATAACTCAACAGGCTTATTTTGAGTTTGGCCACTATTTGTCTTCTTTGCAACTGTATAGTTATCACTTATCAGCATTGCTATGCTTAGCATCTGCATGATGCATTTCGAAAGCTTCTGGTCGATTTTTTTCTGTTTGTTGATGGCATGATTTGATACCGACCAAACTTGAGGAACTTGTGGTAAGTTCAAAATTTGCGTGCTAACAACAAAAGTTGGATATTACTTACCGCACTAATTAACTACATCAGACAGAGGTGTAATTTGGATGATATGTAAAATTAGATGGACTAACGGCCCAAGTTATCCTAAGTTCACTCACCAACTTTGCGTTTTATAAGAGCCATTTGCCACTATGAAGTATGTAGAGAAATCAACCATGAGTCCCTGATCATCATTTGATTGTTTGACTGAGGTGAAATCGTTCTGCATCCAGGTTTTAACTGTACTGTTTGATACGAATCGTGGAGGGGGGAAACAAAAAGAAAAAAATAAAAGGTCAAGCATAGGCGTGAGAGCAGTCTGCTATTGTCACACATAAAAAAATGCGAGGTACGTACAGTTACGACTGTCATTTTTGTCGGCATCATAATCTAAAGAAAGGGGGCTCTTTACTGTAGCTGTAGTCAATCAATAGCATTAAGGTGTTGATATATCGATCAATAGTATCGGGTTTTGCTCTATCACTTTGATTAATGCATTTTGAAATACTGAGAGATAAGGAGTGAATTTGAGTTTTAGGCTTATGAGTTCATGTGACCTTGCACCTTAGTATAAGGCAAGCAGCAGCAACTTATGACAAAGCAAGAAATTTTGTAAGGTTAAGATATCCAAGAAACTTCCAGAATGATCCAAAAGATGTTGGAGTGATTTAAAACAATCAAGAAGGCACCAACATACTGGTATTCTCCAAAAAAACTTAGAATCTCTAGAATAAAATGAAGAGTGCATGAAGTATTTAAATTATTTTAGAAATATTTGTCTCTTGTAAATTCTAAAATTTTTTTTGTAAATATATATATATATATATATATATTTCTTGTATATGTTTTTACATAATACTTTGAAGAATGAACATATATCGTCGCATTGATTAATCTCAATTGCCTATTAAGGAGGTAGGAACTTCTTAGAAGAAGGAGGCTTAAGACTACCCCCTCACCCCTTATTTGTAATCATCAAATAAAGTTGTAAGCTTTCAAGTTCATTTACTCGAGCTCTCTACTTTTTGTGTTCTAAATCTTTGTCCACATTTTAAAAGTTTGATTGACTTAATTAAGATCAAGAGGCTAATCAAATTATAACCGACATGGTTCAAAAAAAAAAAGAGAGTTTCTAGGTTGTGATAAACTGCCATGGACAGAGCTCATTGATTTGGATCTTGACACCATGAGCATAGAAAAAGAATGGGCCCAATTTACATATCCTGTTGTGCCTAGTTTAAGCAAGAGATGGCTGAGAGTTTTGTTTGATGATCTTATAATTGCATCAAATATGGGCCCAACAAATTCATCCCAGTCTGGTTTAATTAGCCCTTGCAAAACTGTCACTCGTTGTACTCGGGCCAAGTTTAGAAACCCCGTTGCATATAAATAATGCAACTTACTTTTAGTTTCAACTTTCATGCATATGCAAGTTAAGAACTCCTTTTCATTAATGTTTATGCGTTTAGAAAAGAGTGATGTATAAGTCGATAGGAATAGTTTTAATATTCGAATTTTTAACGATCTATTGTTTGGAAACGCATTTAGGTATGAGGTGTGTCTCCTGATTTGTTTGTAGCTGCATAGTTTTAATCATGGTGGCCTTGTCATTTAAAAAAAAAAAAGTAATGGATATGCTTGTGTAAGATTCTTGTCTCATAAGTACTTGTACTATTTTCTATCTACTTCCTCTAATTCTATTTCCTCTAATTTTATTTATAAGGTAAAGAAATTTTTTTTAAGTTTTATTCATAAGTTACGTTATTAAATTTTTATTATTAATTTCTTCTTTTACCCTATATTAAATGTTAGAAAAAAAAATATGTTGTTGAAATATGTAAATTTAACAAAAGTAAAATTAAAAATTTATTAAATTTTAAGATAGAGTTAATAAATTTTAAGTTTTTTTAAATACTAGTAAAATATGTTAAAAATTATTTATAAAGAGGGTTAAAGGGGTATTTCTTTCTAGGTGCAATCTCTTACATATATTTTATGAATGTAAAGGCTTCGTACTAGTTAAGTAGCTTGTCACTTCTCACTCAAATTAAAAATATTGACATTAAAATACTTGAAAGATTTAGAATATATTTGAAAGGATCCATTCTCCTGTGTGTCTTTTATGAATTTGGAAGACTGCTTATATTCACAAACTCGAATGGATAATGGAAGGAAGATCAACTGGTGGGATTGTGATCAACATGATAGCCATTGTAGTTTGATTTGATTGATTAATGATGCTAAGAGTAACACGCTTCAATCTGACTTTGTTGGACAACGTTAATAAGAGATTAATTATTTTGAAACCATTTCAGCCTCCGTCAATTGGCCGTGGCCACTGCATTTGTTTTTCACCACACGTTTCCTTTCCTTTATTTCAATTTCTTTTTTTTTCTTTTGCCGACCATTTCAAGTTTTCAATTAGTATTATGCAAGTCTACCTGCATCAAATGTCCAGACTCTAATTATTATCAGCTTAGACTTATACTTTAGACCAAACAAAATTAAGAGAAAATGACTTAGGGCATGTTTGTTTCTGTTTTTAAAAACTGATTTTTATTTTAAAAATTGTTTGAGTAAATATTTTTCACTTAATTGTTTTTATTTTTTTTTTCATTTTTTACTTTTAAAAATAAAAAAATAAAAATAAATTTTATTTTTTTATTTTTAAAATACACTACATTTGATTATTAAAAATTATAATTACTTTGATCAATTATTATTATTATTATTATTAATTACTACCATTAACTGCTATAACTATAACTATAACTATTAATCTATTTTTTAATTTTAAAACTGTTGTTTATTTGACATAGCTAAATGAATTTTTATTTTATTTTGTCTTGAAGAATAATTTTAAAAAATGTATTACAAAACAGTTTTTGAAAACAAAAAATAAGAATAGAAACCCAACAAACTTTTATGAAGAAATAGTATATAAACTATTTGTGCTTCTTTTGTACATAGAAAAGCATATATCTATTTGTTCATTATCTAGAGTATTAAGTAAAATTTATTTAGCAGATTCTTACTAAGACGATTAATATCGTTAAATATTCATGTAATAGAACTTGTTGTAAAAGAGGAGAATATAATTCTCGTTTGTTTTTTACCATAGATTTTGGTCTTAGAAAAATACGCTCCTCTGTACTTTTAAAAGAGATTAATGGTTTCTAATATAAGACATTTAATAAAATATTAATTATATTATTTAATATCATGCCTATTTTTTCATTGATAGTGAAATAATAAAATAAAACTACTTCAACAGCAGCTGTCGGTGGACTATGCACAGTCCCACATAAATCTAAATAAGCATAAGAGTGAGGAAAAGCAAAAAGATATATCAGTCGCCATGTTCGCGGCGAAGTATGCGAAACCATCGGTAACCCTATTAGCATTCTGACTATACTGTTGGACATCGATATGCCAGTCTCTTTCCAGAAAGTCATGAATCTCACGGAGAGCATTCTACTCGTCGAAAGCTTCTGTCCCAAGCCACCTTCAGACCCCAAAGAAATCCCAAAATCTCTGTAAAAGAGCTAGTGCCAGCGCCGAGATGATGAGAGAAACTGAGTAGAGACTCACTCTTTGAATCACGGAACACCCCTCCCACATGATTTAGTCGTCCCTCCTTGATTCCTGCAAAGTAATTAGACTAGAGGTGCCTATATAATAGAAAGTAGAGCGGGGTATTAATGAAGTTTTGATTTTTCAAATAGAAATGGCAGCAGTTTATGACTTGATGCATGGATTGAAGACTTGGAGATGTAGTTGCCCGTTGAGTGCAGTTGACTGGCAAACGGAGTGATTTGATTTTGTGATGTTCACCAGGAGATTTGGTCATGGAATAATTGGAAGTGCCAGGCCTTGTATCTTCAAAGGTCATATAAACATTTTCGGTCAAATAAATGCTCTCTTCTTTCGAAATTTAAGAACATTGATAAAAACAATAAAAAATTAAAAACTGAAATTCACATCAGTTTCAATCATGCACAAGTCTAGAATGACCTCTAAACTCTAAGGCCATGTTTGGTATAAAAAATTAAGGGGTCGGATGAGACTTGCACTATTGAACAATACCAACTTTTCATGTTTGACATGAGGAATGAAAATTTAATCTCAATTTTAATCTCAACTAGGTAGGATTAAGTACCATCACCCTTGCTATTGTAAAATCAATCATAAATTTAAAATTTTGTAGACCAAATTGCCTCTTCACTCCCCCTAGCTCTCTCATCCTTACCTCTACAAGTGAGCATTGACTTTATCCCCTCTAACCAAAGCTTGAGTGAGATGTTGGATGGAGAGTGAGGAAACGTGTACGGTGTAACATTCTTAAATTTTAAACTTGAAATTTTAAAATTTGAACAAGGGAAAAATAGTAAATTTGAGCATTTATTGAGCTAATGATATTTTCATACCACCAATGGGTTTATTAGACCTCTAGACAGCCTTAGGCGTAGACCATAATGGTGTTCGGGTCAACTGGGTTCCAGTGCAAGGCTCAATTTCTATCAGGCTCGTTATGCTATTCACCATAATGGATGGACCCAATTTTGGTTAATCGAGCATGTGAGAGATAGAAAAGAGAGAAAGAAAGGAAGGAAAATAAGAGGGAGTTCATCCGGTCTCTACTAGGGCTTCACATTTGGACTAATTTAAAGACATTCTAAGCCAAGATTACACATTTGTAAGCTTCCTGTCTATCTTCCTCCTTCTTTATGTGAATTTGTAGTGAGTTTGGGTATAATAAGGTATTGATTTTGTCCTCCCTTGGGTTATAACCAAACTTATTATGTTCTTTCAGTTTACGAGGAGTTAATTTAAGTTTTTAAACCTAAGTTTGATAATTTTATAGTGATTTACAATTTTTAGCTAGGGTTTAGATAAACCCTAGGCTTAAATTTGAGTTTTAAGAATAATGTGGGTGAAAATTTAGTGTTATCTAGATTTAGGAATGATAAATAAGGCTAATGACATGCGTTAGGATTATTTGGTTATGTTAAAGAAGAAATTTGAATAGTGTGGATAGCCTAATTCAGGCTAAAAAAAGTGTTTATTAGAGTTATAAATTAATGATTAGTATTTAATTTTGTAAATTAAATATTGTTTGGACACTTTTGAGCCAATGGAGGCGAAAGGAGTTTGTAATTGCCACGGTAACTTTTTTTTTATGATAAAAAGGTTGAGGTAACTTGATAATCTAATTATTTAGTCATTGCAAAAATGTGGGCGCGCGCGCACACTGTATATATATTTGTGAAAATGGTTACATTTGAAATACTAGCTATTGATTTGGACTTAATTATGATGAATTGATTTTATATGTTAGATTGTATGAATATGATTATTGTAAGAGGATGAGAATTCACCCCGAGATAATTATGTTGTTTGAAATTTATATGGTATCTATTGGTGCTCAATTTTATTGTTTGGAAGTCTTAGTATTATCTTGGTGATAGATTGGGCATACGACAACCCAGATATTTGAGAAAGGGGAAACTTGTGGTTCGAAAATGGGAAAATGCACCTTTGGTTGGATTGCCTCCCATAATTGGTGAGCTTGGGCCAATTCAATTACAAGTGCTTGGTTTTATTAAATTATTAGCCCATAGATTCATTTGAAGGTATTAATAAGGATATAAGGTGAAGTATAGATAATGTATTGTTTTGGATGAAATTATATTCATATGCTTGTTATGTATCCGGATAACTTGTTTTAATTACCACTTTACATGCTTACGTACTATTCTAATGTACTTATATATATATATATATATATATTAAATTATTTGGCTATTGAGACATTCTTATCCCCATGGTTACATTTTTTAAGTGAAGGCTCCGATAGGAGCAAATGAAAGGAGGACACTACCAAAAATTAGGAGAGCTATTTATTGTATAGCCTTTTTCATTTGGTATTTATGTAACTAAGAATATATATATATATATATATATATGTTTATACTAATTTAGGACGTATATTGATTTTAGGATCACTTATATGTGATGCAAATGGTTGTGAGATTTATAATATTGTAATTTTGGGATTACTTGCAAGTGTCACCATTGTGGCAATTATATATTTATGGTTGGCCATGAAATTATTGTATTTAATTAAGCATTCACCCCTTGATTAATGTTAAATTGGAGATTTAAAGGATAATTTGTGTTTGAAATGTATGTATATGAATATAACCACTTTATTAGGTATATTATGGTTTGTGTGAGCTGGTTTAAGTAGTCCCCAGGCTATTGGCAAACGGTTTGTAGATTTGGACATCTTTGGGCAAGTTTTGAAATGGAAAAGTAACTTTTTTTTACCTAGGTGTTCAATTTATAAATGATATGAAACCAGTGTCAATAGTTAGTTGGTTTGTTTAGCTATGCATGGACACTTGAATTGCTCGAATTAAATGTCGGATGCTGAAACAATGTGCTCCTGAAGTTAAACCCATAGAGCTATCAAGATATCATTGATGCTTCCCCCTTTATGCCATCTATTGTGGTGGATGAAGCAAATTAGACCTAATCCAATTTGCTTCTCTTTGATGCCTGCTATAATTATTTCCTTTGTCATGCCTCCGTAACTCCTTTATTTATGTTTTAAACTTATATTTGAGTTCAAACACTTTTTAAAAAGGATTTTTTTGAAATCCCAATTTTAACTACTTTGATTTTTTTTACCTCGTATTTATTGTGGTAAACTAGTATAAGGATTTACTTAATCCTAATTATTATAACAGTGTCGTGTGGTGTGTTTTGGTAATGTCAAAGAGGACATTACATATAGCGATGGCGAGGGAAAAGCAAGGTTGATGACATTTTTTGGTTGAAATTGAATCAAATGATGGTGAGCAAGGTTGAGCGATGAGCCACCCTTTGTTTCTTTGTCTTTTGCTTCTAGGTTCTTCATCATCATTTTGCATCTCCAATGAGCAATAAGCCAGCTTCAAATCATAGGTTTTGATTTTTGATTTGAGACATTGAGTTTCCTTTAAGTTGAGTAGCAACGGTGGTTGAACGAAAATGAGGGCATTGAGGTCTTTTTCACAATTTTTTCTTTAATTTAAGACTTTTTTTAATGCCATGATATATCAAATATAATTTTAAAGTTTATTCCCACTATTAATCCAATACCTAATCCCATAAGACTTAATACTTCTTACTAAATAGGGCCTAGAGTCCCTTATTTTTGCCATTAATATTTCTTTTATTCAATTATATGTAGATTCTCTTCTCTTGGAGAAGCAACTGTGGTACCTTTTAGCTTGATTTTGTTATTTTAAGCCGAATCATTTTGATGTAGTATTATATTGCATATTGCCAAATATATATATTTTTCATGGGAAGATAAATCATATGGTCTAATGATCCTATATTTTTTATTCAATTATAACTTGATCGCTAAATTTTACTTGGTGCAACTCAATCCAATAATTTTGACTTTATTAAACATAGTTTTTGAATTTTGACTCAATGTAATTTAATTCATGTAGTTTTAACCTTTAAAAATGTCAATCCTCAAATTTTAAAAAAATAAAAAATATGAAAGATTAAAGTTATTCATCAAGGATTAATGTCTTAAACATTTAAAATTGTAATGATTGAATGATTCAAAAGTTGCATAATTTAGATATGGGGTTAGTTATTTTTTTTTTTTGAATGAAAACTAAAATGCAATACTAACCAAAACTAAATAACAAATTGCAAGTAACAAAAAAACAAAAGATAAGACAAACTTGTCCTCTTTTATAATCCTCAACTTTTAAATTTGAACATGAATGATGATTAAAGAGGCAAAAACTAACATTTAAAGAGTGAGATAAGCTTGTTAGGTAATCGATAATTCTATTACAATCCCTATACACATGATTCAATTTGATTTGGCTATCCATGAAGAAGAAAAACCTAACTTGGCAAAAAATATTCTTAAAGGATAGGTGGCATTGGCTGGTTAAGATTTAAATACCGGACTTTAATTGATTTAAAATTATTTGGACGAAATAATTAAATTTTTTTATATTCTGACGTGGGAACCTAAATGTGGTGACGTAATGGGGGTGCATTTCACAAGATGATCATTTTTTTAGTCAAAATGCTATAAACAATGAAAGATTTTACTATTATATGGAAGTATTCATGGCATATTTATTAAGAGTTGTCTCGAACCAATAGAAAGATTTACTTGTAATGAGAAAACAACACTTTAAAATGGTCACCCTGCCGGCTTTACTTATAAAGCTACAATTGGTATCGTGCTTGCCTACTTGTGATTGCAATTAGACCCTCGTCGTGGAGACGACGTCGTTTCATCCGAGAAGGAGGGGCACTGGAGACTGCAGAATCGCAGAGAAAAGAAGTCTCTCTCTCTCTCTCACGTTTCAATTCCCATGGCCACTTCCATTTTTCACACACGCGCATTCAGATACCTACACGTGTATATATAACATCCATGGCGCTTCGTCGATTCGATTAGCAATAGCAAGCAAGCTCCTTTCATGGCTTCTCGTTCTTCCATGCTTTTCTTTCCTCATTCTTTCTAATCGGTATATAATCCCTCTTCCTCCGATTTTCATCGATTCATATAAAAAATTTTTCCTTGACAAATCCTCTTCGAATTCCAATCTCATCCGCCATGAGTTCCGATCCAACCACCGCCCCCGCAAACGGTGGATTTCTTCAGATCCACCATGGCCGGAGGTTGCCGGACTTCTTGCAGAGCGTTAACCTCAAGTACGTCAAACTGGGTTACCACTATCTCATGACCCATCTGCTCACTCTCTTTATGATCCCTCTCATGTCCATCGTTATAATTCAAGCTTCCCAGATGAACCCGGAAGAGATTCGCCATCTCTGGCTCCACTTACAGTACAATCTCGTCATCGTCATCACCTGCTCTGCGATCCTCGTCTTCGGATCCACCTTCTACCTCCTGACCCGACCCAGATCCGTTTACCTCCTCGACTATTCTTGCTACAAACCCCCGTCGCACCTGCAAGTAAAATTCAAACAATTCATGGACCACTCGAAGCTGACGGGCGATTTCGACGATTCGTCCCTGGAATTCCAGAGAAAGATTCTAGAAAGATCTGGTCTTGGCGAAGAAACATACGTTCCCGAAGCTATGCATTACATCCCACCGAGGCCATCAATGGCGGCAGCAAGAGAAGAAGCAGAGCAGGTCATGTTCGGAGCATTGGACAACCTCTTCGATAACACCAAGGTTAAGCCCAAGGACATAGGAATCTTGGTCGTCAACTGTAGCCTGTTCAATCCCACGCCCTCGCTTTCCGCCATGATCGTTAACAAGTACAAGTTAAGGGGTAACATCAAAAGCTTTAATTTGGGAGGCATGGGTTGCAGTGCTGGCGTCATAGCCATCGATCTCGCCAAAGACATGCTTCAGATTCACAGGAACACATACGCAATCGTAGTTAGCACAGAGAACATCACTCAAAATTGGTACTTTGGGAACCAGAAATCAATGTTGATCCCAAACTGTCTCTTTCGCGTTGGCGGGGCTGCGATTTTACTCTCAAACAAATCCTCAGATCGAAGAAAAGCCAAGTACAGGCTGCTCCAAACCGTGAGAACCCACAAAGGAGCAGATGATAAAGCATTCAAATGCGTGTATCAAGAACAAGACGATGCTGGCAAAACAGGGGTTTCACTGTCAAAAGATTTAATGGCCATAGCAGGAGGAGCTTTAAAGACCAACATCACAACACTGGGCCCTCTGGTTCTTCCAATCAGCGAGCAGCTCTTGTTCTTCGCAACATTAATGGCGAAGAAGGTCTTGAACGCGAACGTGAAACCATATATACCAGATTTCAAGCTAGCCTTTGAGCATTTCTGTATTCATGCTGGAGGGAGGGCTGTGATTGATGAGCTCGAGAAGAACCTTCAGCTTCTTCCTGTTCATGTGGAAGCGTCGAGGATGACACTCCACAGATTCGGCAACACATCGTCGAGTTCGATTTGGTATGAATTGGGATACATTGAAGCGAAGGGGAGGATGAAGAAGGGAGACAGAGTGTGGCAGATTGCGTTTGGGAGTGGGTTCAAGTGTAACAGTGCGGTTTGGCAAGCTCTTAGGAACGTGAAGGCTTCGCCAAACAGTCCCTGGGACGATTGTATTCATAGATATCCTGTTCAGGTTGTCACTTGAAGCTCCTTGTTTTGTTTTCTGATTGTTCTTCTGACATGCGATGATCTTGGAGCTTAGTCAGCTTACATATGTATTACAATGTCATGTGTAGTATCAAGTAATACTTACATAGTGGGATGTTTTGGAAACAAGTCTTTCCTGATTTGATTCTGTTCATTTTGTTGGGATATTGCGCACTTCTGCAAACACGGGGCCAGAAATCGGAATTTAGGTCATTTCTAGACAAAATATATGATAATTACTAATTGAAAGAAGAAAGAGAAAATGGCTTGAGGAATGCAGGTGAATATGATGGCTGTGATTTATTGGATTATTATTATTATTATTTATTTACGTATGTTCCAAGGAAGCACGTGAAAAAGACAAAGTTGACTGGAGAAAGCGTCAAAGTGCGATTATTCCAAAATGTTCTCTTTGATGCCGTTGTCCTTCATTTTGTGGACTACAAAGCACGTGGCCAGCTTTGTTGTACAATGTACATTTGTCTTGTAATTTTTATTTTTAAAAAATTTGAAAGAAATCTTCTGGAATTGGTCAAACTAAATTTGCAACATTTCCTCTCTCGTTTACAATTCAAATAAAATAAATCCCCAAATTGTGAAATGTTGATGTTGGACTTTCTTTCTAAGATGCCCTTTAGATATCTACAAACAAGGATGGCTTGTCCCATACACAGCTAGGAGGGAATATAGCATCTGAGACTGAGTTGTCTAACAAATTTTTTTTTTGGGCTTTTTGACGAAAAAATTTAGACAATTAAACCAAACAGTTAAGCTGGGAAAGTCTGTACCTTTATAATTTATAAAATTAGCGGGCAACTAATTTATCTTCTATAATATTTTTTAGTAGTTTAATTTTTCTTCTTGTAGCATTTTGGTTCGCTTAACCAGAAGTTAATTACATAATGAGTTGTGTTTTGTGTATATCGGAATAGGAGTATGAGATATTGGATGATTAGAGCGTGAGAGAGACAATAGACAGGTAATGATTTGTATTAAGAATCTAAAACCATATGGATACAATGATTAGACAGGCTTAATTGATATTATTTCTCTTAAGCTTAGTGGTAGATTGTTATATGTTCCCTTTTTTCTTTTTCTTTTTGCTTTTCCAAATGTCCTTTGGTCATTTCCCACAAGGCTAAATCTCCTTTTGAAATCCATGAGAAGCTATCGTAATTCTCGAATTAATAACTAGATAAATTAAATGAACTAAATTGATAAAAATTAAATTGAAGATTCTGTAGCTCTATTCATTCAATAAAATTTAAGATTCTGAGCTTTATTCGTTCATATAATAACATTAAATTCAAGGAAAAAGTGCACTACATTTTCAGGGGTCAAATTAGGATGAAGAAAGATTGGCAAGCTCAAGTTTAAATCATAGTTCTTTACAAACACAACTTGCAAACTTTACAAGGAAATTATTGGATGAAAAATAAAGATGGAAAAAATGCAAGGGGAAAGAGCACTCGCAACAAGATCCAAACCATAAAGGGAAGCAAGTAATTCTTGTTAAGAGGTAAGAGTGTGACCTGATTTGCTAATGCAATTAGTGCTCATATTAGCATAGTGGTTCAAAACCCAATTAAATATACTGGTCAAGAGCCACAATAGGACTGAGAGCTTGCTAGGAGCATTTGCAATAGAAAACAAGGATGAATAATTCTCATTTGATCAAACAAGAATGGTTAGCAATAGAAGTTGCAACTTTTAATATCCAATTCTAAAATTTACAAGGCAGATCAAATCAACTAAAAAACTCCTAGTTGAACTTATATAAGACCCTAATCCTAAGCAGCAAGAAATAGAGGAAATAAGTTATTTTTATAGGAAAAAATGAATAAAAAGAAAGAAACTGTAAAAATAGTGACACACGTGAAAAATCTACAACCCAATTCATAAGATAGACAACAAAGTCACAAACTAGATTGGGGAAAATAGTGATGATGATGATGATACGAGTCAACAACATATAGTTATGATACAAATATTTCATCTCCAGCAACAGCCCTGAGTTCTCTAATTTTAGTTAAATGTCAGTCTACCAGCACCCCATAAGAAAATATTTGAGTACTACTTAGTCACTCACCGCAGTATTTCCCTCATGTCATTTTCTTTTTCATGATTATTTGGTCTCAACAAAATAAGAACTAGAAAATCTTTAAAAGAGAATAGCACATAACCAAAGACTTTATTTACAAAGATTAGAACTTAGGACCTCTTTCTTTGACTTTGATAATATCCAATCTCACGTAATCTTTATCAGAAAGAGAATTTGCAATCAAATTCTACATAGTCCCTTAGCAATCCCAAACTAGTGATGTGTAATAATTAACTAATATTCCTAGGAAGCTGTTAGTATTATAATATATATTTTTAAAGCTCATTGTATTGGTACTCTCAGAGATATCATACCTAAGACAGCACGTGGAAAGTTGAAAGCAGTGATAACACCAACAATTCCAAGAGGGTTCCACACCTGCGGTGTTAAATTTCATGCACTATAATGAGTAATTATATCTCTTATAATATAATGGAACAGACACGAGGAACTAATAATAATTTCAACACTGCACCTCAAACGTCTTATGATTTGGCCCTGTAACGAACGAGGTGAGAGTTAATACTTAAATAAGAACATCTTGAAATTGATGGAGAAAATAGTTGCAAAATTTTACTTCTTTTTCCCAAAAAACCAAAAAAAAAAGTTATTAAATTTATACCCTATGCAAATGATATAACTCTCACTAACAGTTCATTTTTCGGATACTCTTTATACGTGATTACTTTCAGAGTGCACTTAGTCAATGCATGAACCAAACATTTTTTTTGAATGACCCAAACAAAGAGCATGCAACAACTTAGAAACTGACCATCCCCGAGAAACTTATGCAAGGCATAGTTTTTTTTTTTTTGGTTTGATATATTGAACAATTTTGAATATTAAATAACAAGAGTAGAAACTGAATAGAAGCATCATATTTAGGACATAGAATTGTTTGCTCAGTAGTCAATATAGAACCCTTAAATTTAGGCCATAGCATATAAGACTAACTAAAGTTTGGGTTCTTTTTCCCCCAAAGCTGCAACTGCCTGATCACATGATGAAAAATTTGCCTTGTTCGTCAACGTTATATTAGAAAATAAAAAAAAAAGAGCAGGTTTTTAAGTAGTAATATGAATTCCAAGATTCGACTTATCAAAACCCAATCTTACATCCCAAAAAATAATTACCTAAAAAAATCGCTGAAATCATGCCAGAAAAGGAACAAGAAAATAAAGTTAACCACTAAAACAGCGTGTAGGCATATTTAAAAAATTTAAAATCAAATAGATCAATAACGGAGCAAGCTCATATAATCACCACCCAAAGAAAATACAGGGGAAGAACTGGCTAAGGACGCACCTGGACGCTGGAGCAAGAATGGTGTGAAGATTGAAGCTCGACTCATGCAAAAACGGCATCAAGAAGCAAGGATGAAAGCTACACTTGAGATTTCAAATGGCAGCAGCATGATAGAGGAGTAGAGGAGGGAAGAGGCGGCGGGGCGCTGAAGCAGAAAGGAGAGTGAGAGTGGTAAGTGGAGGACGTGAGCATCTAAGAAAGAAGGAAAGAGAGAACGCAAGGGATTAGAGCAAAATAATTTTGAAGTTTAGAAAGCATACCAACACCGGTTATACTTAATAACTAAGATAGATATGTTAAAAATAATTTTTAAAAAAGTTAGAATATATAATTATACCGGTTATGTATCATAATTAGTTTAGAGGGTAACAAATCTATGCCAGTTATGTGAGTAACTGGTTTAGATATCATCACAATCACCTATTTATTTACAAACTATCTCTTATTTCTACACCATATGTGCATGAATTGGTGCAAATATGAGAGTGTAAAAAAATTATTTTGTATTAGTGTTTAGATTTCATACACACAAGAAATGTTTTATAAGACTAAATTTAAAATATTGGTTGCTAATAAAAGTTTCTTTAGCTCTTGACATGCCTAGCATACATACCTAGCAAGGTGTATGGGGGTACTAATCTCATGTGTCGGCCAACACGCATAAAACAAAGGATGTATTTTTGTAGATGTAATCCACATATAGTATTCATAAGCTTTATGCTTGTGTTTTTTTTTTTCATAGCTTTTTGCTTTGTTGGATATGACTTACTCTCATGGATTATGCGTTTACTCTTGTTATTTGTTTCGTTTAAGTCCTAATAGAAATTGTGTTTTTTAATTTATATTTTCACTTAAAAAAATATGAATTGTGCCTTTATAAATTTTCAAATGATATTCTTATTTTAGTGGTTATGATTATCTATTGTTTCCTTATTATTTGTTACTCAATTATTGAAAATAAATTGCATTGTTATCTTTTTAGTATCACCAATAATTAGATTAGTCATTTATTTTTAATTTTATGTGTTCATGATTATCATTATCATTATCATTATCATTATTATTTGGGAACATTATTTATAGGAAGAACTTTTGGTATTCATATAATAAATAGACATGTCCTTCACTAGACTGTGGGACACCTTGAGATGAGAAGCATTTTGTCGCTTTTGATTACCTCATGAACTAATGTAAATCTTTAAAATATTTGTTTTTTAATTCTAGAGTTGCTTCATGTATTCACACACACACACACAACACACACAATATTATGGGGCAAGCCTTCATATGTTGTCTAGATATTCTTTTTAGCAGGTCGTAGACATCTTGGGAAGTCCAACTTGCAAGAGAGATTTGGCCGAAATTTTTACAAGTTTGGATATTTTGTTTCTGTTAGCATATGCTTATTAATATAAATCATGATGGTATTATAAATTAATAAATAATATGTTGGGCGCTATTAGAGGTGGGAATCAAGGCGGATATAGCTCTTATGGGCCCGACTTTTAAGGACTCAAACCTTAAAGTTCGATTACCCAAAATTTGATCTAATTCTAAAGCCTGACCCTTATTTACAGGGTTCAGGGTAAGGCCCTTAAGCCTTCTTTCTCAAAAAAAATCTAACATTTTAATTTAAATAGAATATTCTAAAATTCAACATAAAAATAAATTAACATCTCACATAAAATTTAACAAAGATTTAAATTTTAAATTTAAGATAAATATTTTTAATGTTCATCAATATAAATCTAAATCCTTCTCATCATCATTTAAAAATAAAACATTAGATTCATCAGATATAGGTCAACTTGTTGAAGATGGAGGTGGAGATTTAATATTAATTATCTCTACAACTTTTTCTTCATTACGTATAATAAATATTAATCAAATTGTGTCATTGTTAGCCAAATATATGCATGTATGTATATACATATATATAAGATAACCTGACTTATCACGACTTGAAGGGCCGTTCGGTCCTAAGTCTTTTTTCATAGGGTTTATCAGGATTAGGCCCTAAAGCCCGATTATACTTTAAGAAAAATTTAATTTTTAAAACCGAATCTTTATTTAAACAAGGCCTTTAGGTCTAGTCTTTTAGACCCGACTCTTATTTCTGGCTTTAGGTGCTGGATGGTTTCAAGTTTTTGGAATATAAATTTCCTTGTACTACAACCGGTTATGCTTTGAAATTTCAGGGTGTGACGATGTAAGTGCATTATTACTGGCGTTTTGGTACCCAGTCACAGTGCTCACTGCTTTAGGAAATGCAGCAGTTGAGAATGCACAAGTCAAGATGATAAAGCATTAGACAAATAAGCTGATATTCAATTAAAGACCCTTTCTGGTAAAGAAGTGCGATGAGTACTTTGTTGAAAACAGAAGTTTCGGTTCAGCATTCAGCCAAATGTATTCAAACATTCAAACAAGTTCAAGAATTAAATAAAAGCGTAAAAAAAAAAAAAAGAACAAAAGAAGTGCAGAAGTAGAAGAGATATGGAAGCTGCGATGATTTTTTAAAATGTCGTTTCATATTAGTATGTATTGTAGGGCTTTCGAATGTTGAAGACGCACACCTGAGAGAAGCAAAAGAAACATGATAAATGAATGATTTACTTATCTTTTTTCTTTTTAAAACATAAGGCAAGCCGGAGCCTGAAAGTGAAAAGGTTACAAAGACATGGTTAGTAGAGCATGAACTCTTATCCCTATTCACCATGTCTTGGCAAAAAGACGGAGCCTCAGAAAATAGCATGAAGTCTTGCCCTGCACTATACATGTTCCTTGCCATTAAGTCTGCACGTTCGATTGATTCCCTTCCTGAGAAAATGATCTCTACCTCCTTTAAAAGGCAAAGGGAGGTCCGTGTATCTGGTGCATAGCTGCCATAAGTGGGTGACTCAATGCACGCTCCCTCATAATTAGATGCAAACCCTCAAGTGAATCTGTATGTACCATGACTTTCTCTATACCATTTGCTTGACACAACTGGAGGCTTGCTTTAAAACCCTCAAGCTCGTCTTCAATTGAGATGTTCCTTGTCCCACAAACTCTTGGAACCTAAGTATCCAATCATCGTACGAGTTTCTTAACACCCTGCACAAGTTGCAAGCCCCTGCTGGTTCAGATCTATCAACGTCAAAACGGAGCTGGTCTTCCATGAGTCCTGCGTGATTAGGTCGAAAACACTAAATTTTCTGACATTGAGAGCGAGCTTCCTCATCCTCCAAAAGGCTGTAGTGATAGGTGTGTGTAATATTTGTAGCTTTATAATAGTTTCCCTTGGAAAACTGTTGCAGCGTGCCTTCCAGAGACCTAAACGGACGTGGCTAAAAACTTTATCCCCTACACCACTTTCGGACTTAACATTCTATTTTAGCCAGTCCTACAAAGATAAGCCAAAAAACTTATGTACAAGGTTAGGATTAATGTATAAAAGGCTAAAAGCCAAACCTCTCGGGCAATTTTACAATCTCTCAAAAGGTGTATCACACTCTCTCCACAATTACACTAATAAGGGCATTTATCATCAATGGCTAGACCTCTCTTAGCTGTGTAGGAGTAGTTAGTTAAAATTCTTTCTTGGCTAGCTAGCTAGCCAAAGAAAATATTTTTGGTTTTTAGGAACTCTCCATTTCCAAAGCTTACTCCATAAAACATTTGTAACACCTTCTCATAGGCAGCTTTAATGGAAAAGTTACCATCAAAAGCATTAACCCACTGGGATGCATCCTCAAGGTTTCCTCTTGGTACCTTCTGCTTCGAAGTTTCATTAACCAAACACCCAGGAAGATTGTTTCTAAATTTTTTGTGTCAGAAACCTCCCTGAATAATAAAATTAGCTAAATTGGACTTGTGATTTATGAACCTGTCATTTGTGCGGACATAATATTAGATTTTTACTCCAGCCCATCAAGTTATGCCAGCAAAAATTAATGCTGCGGCCATTGCCTACTTTCCTTTGCACTCCCTTGCACAAAACATCCCAAACATTCACAATACTCTTCCAAGCTTGAGATTCTTTTTTGCAAGATCTAACCAAAGGAATACACTCTTTACCACATTTATATTTAGCTCTTAGCCATCTAACCTGCAAAGTATATTAGGCTTAGCAATCAAATCCCAACAGAGTTTCAAGATAAAATTGTAAAGCTAAACTTCTATAATTTTGATAGCTTTTTTAACTAGTTTAATCTTTTTCTACTTAGATTATTTTTTTAATAATCTTGTTATTAGTTAAATTTTTTATAATGATGATAACTCTTGAAAATAAGTTTAACACTCTTCTACTATGATTATCCTTTTTTAAAAAATAAATTTAGAGAACTGGTTTTAAACTTTTATCCCATGATAAATAATATTTTTAAAGGGGATCACCTCTACATGACAAGACAAGACAATGCTGCATCACTATCCAAGGCCCCTCAAATGAAGCTCTCTTACAGTGAGCTTTCCAATTATCTTTCTCTGTGAACTTAACCAAGAATTAGTTATTAGGAAGATCATCTACTTCGAAAGCATGATCAGGAATTCCCCACAGCCTTACCAGCCATTCTTTCAGTTTATTTAAGTACTTTTTCCCCAAAACAGTTAGCACCAGAGCGTACCTTAACAGAAAAGTAAGAGAAGATTAACAAACCTTAACAGAGCGCGACAGAGGATCTTTCGGAAGGTCCTCAAATGATTTATTTCTAATTACAGGTTGGATTTGAGGAGGATCACGTTTCTTGGTCTCAAATTTGTTTGAAACTTCGATACAGGAGGGTTATGGTGTACGTACGTTGTTGGTAAAATTCAGCAAATGATTGGATAGACCGATTCTCCGAAGCCAAACTTGGACAAACTGAAACGACAAGAGAAGCAGATTCTATACTCGCACACAAGGATTTTAATTAAACAGTTATGCTAGGAAAAGGTACTGCGTTACTTATTAGTTCTGGTCAATGTAATAACAATTACCCATTTTACTAACTATAAGTTTTAGGTATACTCTTTTATTTTATTATATATTAATTATTAAATTAAAAATATTTTTATGTGAGACTTCTTCTACCGATTTAAGTATACTTACATTAAGACATTTTAACAATCTTTTCCTAAGATGCGAGTTCGTAGACTTCTCACATATAAGTCCCTGCCACAAACAAGACTAATTTCATTTCGAACTCAAGGGATTATGTATTTATGAGCTTCCAGGTACCAAAAGGAAGCAGGTAATTTTTGACAGTAATGCGCTTAGTTTTAGTGAGTGACAGTGTTGTAATGGGCTAATGGCAACCTGTAACCTTGGTCATTAAAATGAATGGAGATGACAATTATTGTGGCGCTGTCCCCATGTGCGTCTTTTGCGAGTCTGTTACATGCATGATGTTTACCAGTACTCTCTTCCGTCTCATCAAAATTAATTAAGAAGTAGTAACTGCTATTCTTTCAATTTTTATAAGACAAATTTAAAAATAATTTTTAATTTAAAATATATAACACTTTATAATAATTAAATTATTTTTTAATTTTACCTTTTGATGATTAGTGTAATAGTATTTAATATAATTATATTATTATTTAAAGTTAAAAATAAAAATTAAAGTACATTTCACTTTTTTATTATATTAAAAAAATTAAATTTTTTTAAAATGCTTGAAACGGTTAAAAAATGTTTTATAATTAGGACTAGAGAAAGTAAGTTATTAATTTTATTTAAAAATAAAATAAAATTATAATTTTATCTGTATTTAAATGAAAAAAATTTAAATTTGTATTGTATTAATATTCTTTTATAGGTAATGACTTTAACAAGGATAATATTAAAAAAATTAATTATTATCTATCAAGTAATTTATATTAAGAACCACTTGTTTCTTGTCGAAAGATGTCCTATATAATAAATATCATATCTAGTTGCGAGCGCATTCCATGCTCATGAACACTGATGTTTGAGCCCCTAATTTTATTCTCATTATTCCTACTGTCCATTTTAAATTTATTATTTTGTATTTCTAATGTTATATTATTAAAATAAAAATTTATAAAAAATATAAAATAAAACTAAAAATTTTTAAATTTGAACAATCCAAATCTCATAAGGTAAAATGAATAGTATGGTACTCATCTCTTGCTGAACCCACAAGACAATCCATATTTAATATTTTCATATTTTTTATAAATTTTTGTTTTAATAATATAATATTAAAATTATTAAAAAATAAATTTAAAAGAGACGGCATAAATCACATGATAATAAAATTAAGGGTCAGAGCCCCTGAGATGATGAGATAATGAGCACGGACGCTAACTAGTTGATGCGAATGTCAAATGCAAACATTAAGGTTGTTTATGAGGATGAAATTAATTGAAAAAATTAAAATAAAATTAATTTTTTAATAATAAATATGACAAAATTTATTAATATATATTATAAATGTATAAATAATCACATTTTTTAAAAATTTTATAAATTATAATTTTTAATTTCATAAATTATATTATTTCTTTTTTATAAAAATGTTCACATATTACTTTTAATTTTTTTTTATTTTTATTTTTTTAATCAATGCTTCTCATTCTATTTCAACGAGCAAACATGACGTCACTACTGCTCTATGGTTCATGAGCCCCACCGACAAGTGCGACCAAATAAGCAGTATCGGGATTTGCAATTTATGTACGTGAATGAATTAAGGGTCCAGATCCTCTCTGAAGCAATTTTCTTAGCTGCCTTGCGCTCGCGTCTCCAAACTTCATCCTTTAAATTGATCTCGGTATTTAGTAGGAGACACGTCAACTTGTTCTCGAAGTTACATTACCACCGTCCGCTGTGTCAAAACATAATGGTGATGACTGTCAGAATTCACCAACCATGAAATCAAGTTGGGACCAAGTTAGGATAACATTCGGTGTTAATATTTAATATTTTTTATTTTTTATGTTTATCAAAATAAAAATTTATAAATTTTTGAATAAATTCATTTATTACTAATCAATATTTTTAATTAAACGGTGTAAATTTAATATTATAATTTTTATAAATAGATTGTGCAAATTTATTTTGAAATTTTAATTTATAATTTTTTTAAAAAATTAGAAGTGCTAGTTATGAGATAATCTTTATTTTTAATATTATATTTATCAAAATAAAAATTTATAAAAAATATTATTAAATCAGGATAATAAATTTATAAATTAAATGTCATTTTTCTTACTTAACTTTACTTAAAAAGTTATTAAATATCATAAATTTAATTATAAATTAATTTTATATCTTAATATTAAACATTTTTTTCTTTGTCACGTTGTTGTTTATTCATTGTTTATTTGTTATTGGTGAACTTTATATTATATTTTTATTATAAAATATTTGAATTCAGAGTGTTCATCATCTCTTATAAAAGTAAAGTTAAAAGATAAAAATAATTTTTAATTTAATAAAATTAAAGAATAAAAATAACCTTCAATCTTACATTTATAAAAATTATAAAAAATTGTAATATTAAATTTGGACAACCTAAGCATGAACCATTATGAAACACCAAATGCAGCCCCAGCTTAGCCCCAAGACCATTTAATGGTTTGTGAATTGGATTAAAAGCAAGATGACGTGTCCCTTTTTAAATCCTTGATCAATTGGACGGATGGAATTTGGAGACGCGCAGGGCCGCTGAGAACGTACGGAACCCATTCATTGCTTCGTTTGCTTTTGCTTCAACCCAAAACATCCTTCTCGCGAGGAACCATCGATCACAGACATGGTGAGTGTTATAGTAATGTACAGAGCTCTGCTACGCATGGTGATGAAACCAGTAGGCATGAGACCCCGAAAAGTGGAAATCGAGCAAGGAACCATCATCAACTTTTGGGTTCCTGTCAATCCCCAGAACAAAAAGCTCGCCGTTGTTCTCCTTCATGGCTTCGCGGCCGACGGAATCCTTACGTGGCAATTCCAAGTCATGGCACTGGCAAGAAAATACGCCATGTACGTCCCGGATTTAGTGTTCTTCGGAGAGTCGACGACGGAGAGACCAGAGCGGTCGGTGGAGTTTCAGGCGGAGTGCATGGCGGAGGGGTTGAAAAAGCTGGGAGTGGAGAAATGCTGCGTGGGAGGGTTCAGTTATGGAGGGTTCGTGGGGTTCAAGATGGCTGAGATGTACAGTGACATGGTAGAGTCGGTGGTGGTGAGTGGGTCCATCACTGAATTGGTGGAATCGAGCAGTGGTCCGGCTCTCCAGAGGATCGGAGGCTTCTCCAGCTGGTCGGAATTATTGCTCCCTCGCACAGTGGATGGAGTTAGGGTGCTCTTCGATGTTGCCACTCACAAACGTATCCCATACCCTCGATTCTTCCTTCGAGACTGCTTAAAGGTCAAATATGTAAATATTAATTTGACAAGAAACGTCTATAAAAGCATCGTAATTAATGCATGCATCACTTCAATATTACTGTGAAGTGTTGATGGAGTTAGATTTTTTTGTTTTTCTGGCAGCAAATTTGTGGCAATGAGAAGAAGAAAGAAGAACTTTTGGAGGCACTTGCAAAGAAGAACGTAGATTCAGCAATAATCCCCCACTATCCACAGGTAATAATTATTTTGAAGTGATGAGAGAAATTATTTCATTGATTAATACATAATGAATATTGTTGGCTGTTGTGGTGGATTAATTGCTAAAGAAAGTACACCTGATATGGGGAGCAAATGACCGGATATTCAGCCTAGACGTTGCCGCAATTTAAAAACGTACGTCTCTTAGCTTCTATCCTCTTTCGTATAATTTGTTGACATATATAAAAGTATAAGGATTTATTTACGATAAACATAACTTTTAATTTTTATATTTTATTCACATTTTACTTTTAATTTTTATAATTTTTTGATATTTTAAATTATTATATTTTTATTTTTTATTATTTTAGATCTTTATAAATTACTCATAGAGAGACTAAAAATAATAAAATATAAAAATATAAAAATTTAAATCACAAAAAATATATAAGGGTAAAAAATAAAATGCAAGTAAATTATAAAGATAAAAAATTATATTTATTCATTTATTTATTATGAATTTGGATTACTACTCACTAGGAGAGAGGGATCGAAACCACGATCGATTTTGGTACTCATCAGTTGACGGTCATCTTGATTCTCTAGGTTTCTTTATTAAATTGCAAATTTATTTTTATTTTATATTTAATGTAAAAAAATTGTAAAATTTTAATAAATTTACCTTATCATTAATAAGGATAATGTTAAATTTAATTTAAATGATCTAATTCAATATTAATTTTTTATAATTTTTATAAATTGTTATCTAAATGTATTTTGGATATTCTGAATTTAATATTAAATTTCTTTAGAAATTTTTAATTTTAGTAAACAAAATATTAAAATAAAAATAAAAATAATCTTCAAACTAGCATTTTAAAAAATTAATAAAAAATTATAATTTAAAAATTTTAAATCCAGACCTTCCAGAGTATTTCTAAACAATCAATTTACAAAAATTTTAAAAATTAATATTAAATTAAAATATCCATATTAAATCTGCATTGCCTACATTGATAATAAGATGGATTTATTAAAATTTTATAAATTTTATTTTAATAAATAGAAAATAAAATATAAAATAAAACAAGTAAACTTGGACCATCTAGATAGCTCATCACTTGATGAGCATTGAAATTGAACTCGATTGAAACCCCACCACACGCAAACATGTCAACATGGTATTTATAATAAATTTTAGGTTAAACTGTAAATAACTTTCCTTGATTTTGGGATAACTGCAGGGGATATAAAATTTAAGAAAACATGATGTACATCATGATCCATTATTTTATTGGTAGAACAATTATATACTCACGCATGTAATTAAAAATTTAAAAGAATTCTTTGTATGAAAGTTAAAAACATTGGTTATGGCACATGAAAGCTTAAATTTTAAGAAAGCTTTGTATAACCAATATCAATGTATATATATTATAAAAACTATGGAAACTCGTAATCATTATAAACTATGCATGCATAAATAGTGCGAGTTATTTCTCAAAATTAGTATAGAATGCATAATAATAATGGCACACAAAGTTTAAAACAAAACACGACATTCATAATTTATGAATAATTTTCTTCATCAGTTTGAAATCTGGTATGATTATTATTACAATTATAATTAATATATATTAGTGAAGAATGAGGAGAAGAGTGTGATGATGTGTGGTGCAGGCAAGTAGGGGAGAAAGCAGAATTGCATGTAATAGAGGAGGCGGGTCACTTGGTTATGTTGGAGCGCCCTTTCGTCTTCAATTCCGTTATCTCTCGCATCCTTGCTTCCATTCGGCCTGACCTACCGTTACGTTAGAAAAACTTGCATCTCATTGGCCCTTTTGTTAATTCTCAGACACATTTGTTTGTTTTTATCAGCCTTTTTCTTCTCACTTATATATGGTAAGAACTTTTAACAACAGATAATATATGTTTGCTCTCTTTTGAGTAATATTTAATTATGTTTGTTTGCTTTCTATTATCCTTAAATGCTTTTTCGTTAATTCTTTTCCTGTGTAAGCCCAAGCACTTGGAGCATCTACGTGCAGTCACAGAATAGAAAATATTCACTTCAACTTATAAAGATTGGTTCAGTGAGTAAATATTTGATCAACGATTTAAAAAGTTGTGGGTTCATTGCTGGTATGAAAATCTTATTAGTAAGTGATGTATACATATTTTTATGACTGTTCTTTGAACTTGAAGCTTCACCCTAATAAGCCTCAGGATCCAACTTCACACATGAACTTGCTTTGATAAAAAAAAATATTCAGTAAGGGATAAAATTAATGCAGGTCTAATAGACTAATAAAAGAGTGTTAATGATTATTAAAAATATAATTGGGTAAATGACATTTAAGGACCTTAAATTCTGGAAATTTCAAATAAGACCAAGGCTATCTGAAATTATAATTACTCTGAATTATTTTTTCAATACTGAACGTGTGTGTCAGAGTGTGTGTGTTTTGGAGCGTTACATCGTTTAATCTGTCATGTTTAGAATAGCCACGTCGACTTATAAGGCCCATTTTAGCGAGTCCCAAAAAACTATGGAACTACCCCATAAGAATGAGATTATCCGAAAGCTCAGGTCTGTTTCTTAATATTATTACCGTTGTTAACCCAAAGTCACAAACGTAGAAAGTAGAAAGAAAGCTGTCTCTGCCTCCAACGGTTAGAATGCTAGCCGTTGAGAAACTCAACGCCATTAGACAAAACGCTTACATATGCTTTTGTCCTGAGATAAAACTCTTTTCGCACGGAATACCCTTTTTTGTTCTTCTTTTTCATTTTCTCTCTTGTCCCTGTAAAACCACCTCTCCAGAAGTCTTCCCTGGTTCGTGCCACAGATATGCCCTTCCGCTCTGAACACTCACTTTGGACGCTGCAGAATCAAGCCATACCGTGTGCTTGCTGATTCTCTCCCTGTTCTGTTTTTCCCTTGTATTTTGCTGAAACAGGTTCCCCTGGCCTTGATTATCTTCCAGCTTTTTTTCTGTTGCTATTTCGGTTTCCGTTTCATTCTTGTTCAATTATGCTTGGTTTTTCTGGTCAATTAAACGGTTATTTTTCTGTACTTTGATATTGATAGGCGCTAAGAGGAAAGCTGTATGTCAGTGTGGGCTATTTGTTGCTGGTGAAATGGTGCTTTGTTTTGGTCATAGGCATTGGTACGTTCTTCTTGCTGTTGGAGTTCTTTCTCAACCTTACCTCTAGTTTCAATTTTGTGGCAACTCATTCCGAATTGCAATGTTTTAACTATTCTCGTTTCGTCTTCTCTTATAATTTCAAAAGTGAAATCATGGTGCCTTGCGAATTTCTCAATTAATATGGTCATGAAGGAATTAGGATATTTAATAAATGTTATTCCAGAACAGCCAAATTTACTATATGTCCTTTGTGACTGAATTATAAGCTTTCTTACCACTGTGCATGTCTTTGTGCCGCTGCCCTTTTGCGGTTTTGCATGTTTATTCCCTGATGATTTTTTCAAGAGAAGTTTTCAATGTTACACATCAAACCATGTTTCATATGAACATAAAACATGGTTATTAGTTTTTTAATTATGAGATCCAGATGATCACCCACGAGCTTCTTGGTATAGCTTCCACTCTTATATTTCTTCTAAGGTTTTTATCTGATACCCAAGACAATGAATGCCAATTTGATTAATGAATATAGAAAATGTTTTTCTGTGCTGTTAGGAATTAGTATTGGCTCTGGACGAGATTTCCTTCTTTATGTGGCTTGGCAGCTTTGATTTTCATGGGATATTGGATCACTCTGTTTCAGTCATGTTTCATGTTATGCAAAGAGGTCATCACCATGTATTTTTATTTTCTCATTATGGTTTTTTTTTGTTATCTACAAAATAAGAAATCCACACTCTCCCAGAAACGAAAGAAATGAGGTACACCTCCGGGTGGAAGCTCATCCTAAAAAATAAATGATTATATATAGCCTACTATTATAGATTATCTTGTTGCCTTTGTAATGAGTTGTTTTTGTTATCTTTCTTTCAAGGGACTCAGAACTTTTGCATGTCAGCTTTTAGTGCTTTGGCCTAGGTACGTCAACCTTAGAAGGAGAAAGAAATTCATTGGGTGATTTTAGACCTTACTTGTGGTTTGAACTTCAAATGGAATGTAGAAATATGATCTCTGGATTCTGAACTCATCACTTGGTAGAAAGTCTGCAAGTGGCTTGATGACTCTGAACAATTTGCAGGAAAGATCAACAATAGAAGAGAAAACGAGATTTGATAATAAAAGTTGTTAGAATCAATTCATGTTGGGGAAAAAGAAAGCTCTTTTTTTCTGTTTTTAAAATGCAGGATGTGGTTGCCGCTTGTGAGATTTGATAATAAAAGTTGTTGGAATCAATTCATGTTGGGGAAAACGAAAGCTCATTTTTCTGTTTTTAAAATGTAGGATGCGGTTGCAGCTTGTGAGATGTTAAGTTGTAATGTGATTGAGGTTCAGCGTCAAGTACATATCATGCACGAGGGTCAGGTACATTTACTTTGAGACATCATGCACGTGTGAAAGTATGCATATATACTGGAATGAAAGGCATGGCGAGTGTCATGATAAAATGAACAGGCTTTGTCAGTCCATTAACATAGGGTGTGTCTAAGAAACACTAATTATATTTGACTCTCTTATGAGTTATGCAGGAGAATAGCAATTGAAGTTATGCTGCCACATTTAAGGATGTAAGAAACTTAAGATGTGTTTGGGAGAAAAGTTGGAGATAGTTTCCCTAAACCCAACAAATTATTGGATTTGGAAAAATGAATGCATTAGGAAGTCATCATTTTAGACTTGACATATTTGAGCATTTTCATTGAAAGAAAAAAAATGATTAAGTGATTAAACCTTAGGTGATTTAATATTTGGAGAGTGATGTGTCAACCACCTCACCCTCACCCACAACAACAACCAATTTTCCTCGCCGGAGGCGTCTCTTTCCTCTTGGCTCAAAGGTGATGTGAAAGTGTAGAGAGTCCCCAGCAGGAACAGCGTCATTGTGGCTCTGAAGGACGTTGCATAGATTCTGGTGAATGTGGTGCCTGTGATGGAGGAAGACAAAAGGTTCACAACTATGAGGTGGCTTGTTTTGCTCATCTAGAGGTTCAGTTTAGGTTCTTCGCTTTGTCGCAGAAAGTTGGAGTGCTTGGGAGGCGAAGACCCGGTGAAGCCTGGTGTGGCTATGCCGATAGTCGTAGGCGAAGACAAGTGCAAAACGACGTCGTTGCTTTCTCCTGAGTGTTTTCTCGCGGGAAAAGTTCTGATGAGTGTATCATCATCCCCGGCGAGTGTCTTCTTCACCAAGTGGTGTTCTGTGATGATGGTAATGAGAATCTGAAAAAGCTGTGGAATGGTAATGAGCAAGGGAAGAAGCTGAAAAAGGATGGCAATGAGAATCTGTTGGAGCTGTGGAATGACCTCGGCGAAATTCCGGTATGGCCGGCAAAGGGTGTGGTCATGAATGAGGGCAAAGTCGCTGGACGCAGAAGGAAAGAGGAAAGAAAGGGACAGATATGGCAGATAAGCCCTTTGGATTTAAATCTCATTTCACCGATGAAATTGTTTTTTCTCTATTAAAAAAAATTATCTATCATTTTTTCTTCAATATTTTGATAATTTATTTTCCTATTTTTAGATTTAATTATTTACGGTCGAAATTTTTTTAGATATTTTTGCTTGCACTTACAATTAATTATTCCTTTAGGCTTCTCCCAGTTTTTCCATTTCCCAACTCTTTTCTATTTTTACTTTTATCTACAACATCAATTCTCATCCACATGTTTTATCACTCACTATGCCATCTTTTTTAAAAAGATTTTAAATCATTTAACTTATAAAATCAAATATTTAACTCACACACCTTTATAAAATCAAATAAATTGTACATAACTTATAAGTTAGTTAAGCATTATAAAAAAATTTGCAATATATATTAATAATTTAATTTAAATTATGCAATAATTTAATAATACTAATTCATATTTTTTAAAGGGAAAACAAAACATACATTTTGGTCTCTATACTTCACTCATATTTTGCAATAGGTCTCAACATATTTTTTTAATATTTTGAGTCTTTACACTTTCATTTTTTAGTGTTTTAGTTTCCTAAATGAACAAAATGATAAAGTAATAGAATCTTGGATGAATGTAAAACACAGGACAATGAAAGTGTAGAGACCCAAAACACGGGAAAAAATGTAGAAATTTATAGCAAAATACGAGTAAGTGTAGAGACCAAAAGATATGTTTTTCTTTTTTTAAATAATATAAACTCAAGCAAAGTCTTGGTGTGTGTTTCTTTTTTCAAAATCTTTGCATGAGCTTCCTCTTTTTTCATACAGATCCTAAGCAAAATCGAACTAGGATATAGGCTTCCAACATTGTCATTTTCATACAGGTCTCAAGTAAAACATGATTGTTGTAACATCCTAAAAAATTAATCCATTATTAAATTGAATGTGACATGTGAATGATTAGGGGGCCACTAAGGGGTTTGAAAGAAGTAAAGAATAGTCATGGGCTATGTTTGTAGCTTAAGGATTGAGTTCAGAGCAAATTTGGGCTTGAAAGAAGTAGAGAACATAGAGGGTGTAATTTTGACCATAGGTCACAGGGCCATAAGGATTGTTTTATGTACCACATGCACAAAAGAAAAAAGTGGAGTTTGAGAGAGAGGGATGAGGAGCTCATTATTTATAACCTAAGGATTGAGTCCAGAGTGAATTTGGGCCTAAAAGAAGTAGAGAATATAAAGGGTGTAATTCTGACCATGAGTGACAAAGCCACAAGGATTGTTCTATGTACTACATGTACAAAAGAAAGAAGTGGAGCTTGAGAGAGAGAGGGATGAGGAGCTCATTATTAGGTTTGCTAGGGCTTGGTGATTGGATCTTGTTAAAGTGATTCAAACTTGTCTACACTATTTTCATCAAGCTAGGTTTGCTTTGAGAGGATGATTTTTGGACTTATAGGGTTATGGGTGCAAACCCATAAACTTAAATAGAGTTAATGAGAGTTATTTAAATTATCTACACCAAGGGTTGATGAGTGCTATTAATGTCCAAAAATGGACACTTAATGAGGTGGTTGAAGTTGGTAAATGAACTCAAGGAAGCTAGTAAAGGTAAGCTCAAGTATTGGAGTTTGGGAATCCTGAGTAGTTCAAGTGTTGAGATAAAGAGTAAAATTAATGTAAATGATAAGATTAATTGTTATTAATATGATTAATTGTATATTAATCATTTATCGCATCATTCAAGCTTGAAGAGAACTTTGAAAGTGATTGTATTGGGGAAAAATATTTGATCTTTTAAAAGTTTAAAATAATCGAAGAAAATTTAGTTTCTACATTTACTTGTTAATTAGTTATAGATAATTATAATTATGATGCTTTGAACATTTATTAATACAAATGTGGTGTAAATTAACGAATTAAATTTTAGTAAAATGATCATGTTTGTGAAATGTTAATGAATGAATTATCTGAGCATGAATATGAGAACATGCATGAGAAAAACAATTTGATGATAATGTGATGTGAATGAGATTGAGAAAATGTTGAGATTGTGAAAAGTGTAGAAATTTATGTAAGAAAACTTGATGCTTGAAAATTCATGCCATTTAATATTTGTGCATTTGTATAATCATATGAGGCGAGAATTTGCTTAAGAAGAGGAGTAAAGATTTTAAATTCATGTTGTACAATTGCTGTAAAATTTTTAAATTCTAACTCAGTTTAACTGGTTACATCAAAATTCAATAAATTAAACTTTTTTTTAAATAAAATCCCAAGCTTTTACCATTAATAAATAATCATTATCCAAAATAAAAAAAATCAAAGTTATAGAATGTACGAAAGTATGAAATATCCTTTGTTGGGAGGGTAAAAACGTAATTCTTACACAATAAGCTTGAATATAAAAACGTAAAAAGTGTGATTATAATTTTCTTTTTCTACTCTGGCATTCTTTTTTCCCCTTTCTAATAATTAACACCATGAGCATGAAGTTACATGCAGAGTAGTAGATACGTCTCAGCAAATTATATGTCACAACAATTTGACATTAATGAAGGGATAAGAGACGGGATTGTATATTTATTAGTGTGTTAAGTGACTTAAACTTAGTGAGAGGAGTTTCATATCAGAGTTGAGATGGAAAAGAGGTATGAGTTGAATTACCCATGAACTCGGTGCTGTACCGTTTTGTATTAAAATTTGGTAGCGCCAAGTACACTTAAATGCATCCTCTTGTCCTCTGACAATAAAAAAAATTTGGTGTTCAATGATTAATTTGGACCCTAGTCCCATAAATTCACAATGTTAAAGTTTTTATTGGACTAGCGTCACTAAACTTTCACATATGCCGTGTGTATGTGGTCTATGTTTCGAGTCGGAAAAGCTTTCACACCAGAAAGTTTGTCAACGATATTGAAATCCCGTTCCAAGAATATTATCCGATAGCTTTTAGCTTTTCAGTTTTCTCACGCCCTACAAACTTTTCTTTTTCTCCCTCTGGTTTCTGGCATCGTTACTCATAACTAAGGAATATGAGAATACACTAATTGATTACAATGATCTCAATGACAATGACAAGAAAGGAGAGGAGAAGAGACACACAGCAATAGGGGATACACGGATATGTATAAATATATAACACAGAGTCGTCGTCATCCAATAGCATCTATATATATATGCTGTCAGAAGCAGATGATCGATCACGCAGGCACTGATTCAGCTCCCTTCAATTAAGCTGAAGATACTTCAGAAGCCTGTGAGGCAAACCAATAAAAGTCACGACAATGCAAGCATCACCGTGGTAATAACAACACAAGACAGTGATTGAATGTGAGGCATTAATTTCTTCTGGTTCAACTTGGTGTCAAAATGACCATCCATGCTAATGTTCTTACTGATTATTGGTTAAAATGAGAGACCTTCTGCATGTTGGATGACACTACAGGAATTAAATAATAATGTCTCAACTCTCATGCACGTGATTTTTCTCACAGTCCAGCAGCTCTATTATTCGGAAGCAGTTTTAGTGTCTGCATTTGTTCTAGCTTTTAAAAGAAGGAACAATCATGCATGAGGATAATCAGAAAATAATGATAAAAACAAAGAGGCTTTTTGAGTGAACTCTGAACATTAATTACCTCTTTTCTTCGTCAACATTGGCGCCGGTGGATTTGTAGTTGGGGATGGGAACACTACCAGACTCAATGTGTCTAAGATCCTCCAAGAGGATTTCATAGTGTCTCTTAACTTCCTCAGCAGATTTGCCACCAACAGCTTTAGCCACATTGTGCCATCGATCAGGAGTGTCCTTGTCATATTTTGCAAGAGCCTTTTCAAACAGCTTGTTCTGTTTAGGTGTCCAAGAGGAATCAGAGGCCATCTTTTTGCTGAGAGAGCTTGAAGCCGTAACTAATATATATATATATATATAGATATCGTTTCAGAACTGAAGATGACTGAGAAGAGAAAGGTTTAGGAACAGCTTGTGAAGGAAAATGGTGAGAGTGGTGTGCTTATAAATGGTGAGAGATAGGGTTGAAGCTAGTGAAGGAATCTGAATGGCCAAAAGTTGGAAAGCACTTGTGACTCTATCTGCCTTGGAACCACGAAAACCAAGCAGGACAAAGTACAGCCAGAGAGGGGAATCAGTTTCAAATGAATCTGGTTCCAAATGACACATCTTTGTTTTCTTTTCTTTTCTTTTTTTTTTTACTTTTCTTTTTTCCCACCCTGCCTTCCTTTTCTTCTCATTACTGATTGATTAGCTTGGTGAGAAATATATGAAATGATGAGCATCAGATTTAGGTTTACAAGTACTTTTATACATGCTGACAGCAAGAGGACTAGGAGGACCAAAACAAAGAGGAAAAGATAGAGGGATAATATCTTGAATATCTGCAATTCCGTCATATAGGAAGAAAAAAATAAGAGAATCATGATGGGGGTGAAGAGAGAGAGAGCAGAGAGCAGATAAGTATATTCTTATCGGTCAATTCATTGAGTGGACTGTGTCATGAAAAATTTACTCTCTTATTTTAACATAGAATATTTTGAATTCATTAAATTTCAAGTCCCAAGTGCGTGGGACTATGGGGGTGAACTTTATTCTGTGCATTGCAGATACCAGCGGCATAAATATTTTCCCCTTATTTCTGATGGTACTTGAAACTTGATTCTGTGATTTTTAATCTGAATTCTCAGTCTTGGAAGTGTGCCAAAATAGCAATTGGATGAGATTCTTTTCTTCATGTCCTTATTTGCTTCTCTTTTTCTTCTTTAATATTTTTTTTTTCTTGGTACTGCAGTCATTAGTGTCCTCAGTTTTGGCCTGATGCCAAGGGCGTGTTTGGAGAAAGAATAATGAGACCAAGAAATTATTACTAAAATATCTTTTTGTCTTCCTACTTTTGAACATATATAATGTAAACTCTCAAAAAATGAAACTCAAATTGATTGCACTGACGAAATCTGCTAAAGCTGGCAAGAATCTGCCCAGATGAGAAGAAAAAGTGGACTCTACTTTACCTTATTCATAGAAACATTATATTTTGTTGGTTTCAAAGATATAAGGAATTGGTACTGGGGATGTTTGTTCAGAGCAACATTGTTTGCTACTCATCATTAATCAGCTCTGATTCTGGTTTTTCTCTCTCATTGGTCAGAGCTTGAAGCGTCTTCTTAATCTGATAAACTCTATTTGGACTGTTCGTTATAATTAAGCTTTTATCTTTCAAACGTTTGATTGATTGGCACAATGCATATGCATCTTCATGCAGAGTAAACAGTAGTTAAAATACAAAAAACAAAAGTTTTAATGTTATTTTAAGTACGAATTAAAAAAATTCAACTTTCCAAGTGAGTTTGAAGTATGTGTTTTATAACAACATTCAATTTAGTGAAAGAAGAAAGTGATATTATGAATATATAAATTATTCAAGTGCAGATACTGGTTCTGCTACTGGGGACCCACAAGAGTATAAAGTGATATTAGCCATGCAAAAGATGGAACCAAAAATTGTAAGCTATTCCTTGCAGTGGGAGTATTTGAGTGTGATGGTGGGAACGGTCCTAACTTGTGGTTTCGAATCCTCTGCATTAATGTTAGAAAGAGTATACACAATTCTATATTACATATTTATAATTATCATCCCTTTTTTTTATTAGGCTGTTCAGATGTAAAAATAAACTTGAGTCAATTCACATTAGATAAAGTTGAATATAATAATTATTCCCCTATCCTTATATATAAGGTACTCTTAACCAAATTCTACATATTAATAAAAGTTAGTTATTTAATCAAAAGTAAATAAAAACATAGCAATTTTTCAGTTTTGCCTCTAATAATGTTGACATTAATATCATTGTAGTGGGTAAAGCACATAATTAATAAATTAATATCATTGTGGTAGGTAAAGCACACAATGAATGAATGAATATTTCTTCTCCTTTTTCAAAACAATAAGGGCAAAATTATTCAATCACTCAAAAATATCATAACACTTCTTATACTTAGGGACAAAACAAACTTCTAGAAAATTATTCTTTGATTCCATTTATAAATTATTTCTAACATATTTTATCGAAATAAAAAAAACCTTAAAACTTAATAACTCTATTTAAAAATTTAATATGTTATCAATTTTGCTCTTATTAAATATAAATACTTTAACAACATATTTTTTTCCAAATTTAACAGGAAATAAAAGATAAAATTTGTTATAAAAAATTAATAATGTGATTTATAAATAGGATTAAAAAAATATTCTTTCTTTACCCTGTAAATAAGATCAGAAGAAATTCCTAACATAGAAGGACAAATGAAATAATACATAAAAATTAGAAGGACTCAAAACCTTAAATCTTGATATTTTGAATTAAGATTTGATATCTTCTTACTGTTCTCTGTCCATTTATTTTTCCCTCCTATATATGTGAATACAAAGAATCGGCATAGCGGATGAGAATGTCATGATTTGGATGATGATTTTGGAAGCCAATTCCAAAGAATCAGAATATTGAGGTCCCAAAATGATTGTAGGTAATGGTCCTAAGTTGTTCTAAGCATCTGAAGTGAGGAAACCTGTCTTTCTTTTTTCCCCCATTTTTCCCGGGCTTCTAAGGTTTAATCTGTTCCGTAAACTCATTTACTACACACTCTTATTAGTCGTTATAATTTGCAAAAGCAGGAATGAGTATTGTAGAAGAAAGCATATGGACGGAAAGGTTGATGATCATGATGCCAAAAGGGAAGGTTGAAGATAAGCAGATAAATGTTCTGAATTTGGGATCCAGAAGATAAGAATCAAATCGGCTCTCTCTCACACAAACTGTTACTTCATACACATGATGATTCACATTTATGGCTTTGCACTGACAAAGAACATGAATAATGTCAAACGCAAGCTTTAATAAAGCTGTAGCCCATAAAAAAAAAAAAAAAAGTGTGTTGGCGTTGATGATGTATCCGTAGCTTCAGTTGTTTCCCAGAGATATGTTTCTTTTTGCAGTAGATCTGATAGCTCAGCTCAGCTTCAAAATTTTGTCATATCCAACTCTCTGTTTCTTTCTTTTAATGTTGGTATAAATAATACACGTCAAGCATGCAACTTCCAAGAGACTTTTTTTTTAGGCTTAAATTCTCTCGAGTCCTTAAGGCATGTGTGGGAGATCGAAGGGTGTTGGTTTTTATTTTTTATAAACTAATTTTGTGAGGATTAAAAATACATGCCCTTTTTGGGCCAAAAAAGACTGATGTTAATGTGTCCATGAAACTAAACATAAGACTTATGATCCAATATAAAATGACCATGCATGGGAGTTGCAGACCTACATTAGATGGGCTTTTGCATTATAAGGCCACACCAGCCATTATAAATATGAAAAATTCAGTGCCCCACATTGTAAATCTCCATAAATTATTGATGAAATAGCACCAAAAAAGACACCAAGTCGACTCGGACTATAATTTAAAGGAGGTTTAAAGAAACCCAATTGCTCATTATAGGAAGATTTATTTTATTTGTTAATAGCCAAATTATAGATGAGTCGATCAGATATTTCTTTCTCTGTAATGGTGGTGGATAGATATAGTAATGATTATTCTCTGTCATAAGTTTCATTATAGTTCTTTCAAAGTTTTCATAAGCAACCCACGTTATATGTTTGATACATGAAAAAATATTTAAAAAAAAAACGGAGATGAACTTAATAAAATGGGATAGTTGTATTTTTTTTTAATTTTTTTTCTAAAAATACTTTTTTATATATTTCAAATACTGCATTATAGTTATCCATAATACTAAAAGAGATGAGTTGCATTCCATTCTTCTATATATCAACATTATCACATATATTGTATAAATGATGGAATAATCAAAATCACCCAGTACAGTTGGCACATGCATTTTCTATATATTTTTTTTTGGTAAATATAACTTTTAATTCCTATACTTTACTCACATTTTGCTTTTGGTCCTTACACTTTTTTGATATTTTAGGTCTTTACATTTTTGTTTTTTATTGTTTTGAATCCTTTTAAGGTCCCTAAACTTTGCTCCTAGAGAGATCGAAAATAATGAAAAACAAAAGTGTAGAAACCTAAAACACCAAAAAAAAAAAATATAGAGACTAAATGCAAAATACGAGTAAAATATAGAGACCAAAAATTATATTTACCCTCTTTTTTAACTTTGTCATTCCTTATCTTCCTTTTCCATTCAATCATAATTCCTATGAAGTCAATTAGTTTCTCATGCATAATCATTAATTCAAACATTGGGAAACAGTTGTACACCAGCTGCTATAATACACACAAGTTATAAATCAAACTCTGAAATTTAATTAAATGATAACTTTAGAGGAACGTTGTCATTTCTTTGGAGATAGTAACAGCAACGAGATGGACCACTTGTGGATAACTAATGTGTGTTTGGCTATAAGGGTTGTCAACCCAACTACTTCAAATTGCCCATTCTTACTTTCTCAATTGTCTGATCAACTATATTTCAAAAAAAAAAAAATATATATATATATATATATATTTCTCAGTTGAATTGATGGGATTATTAGTTGAGAAGCAAAAACATTACATGTGTGTTTGTTGGGTATAGGGTCCTACTGTGGGAAGAGTCTGTTATATTTAACACCAAAAGTAACAACTTGAGAAATTGTCAGCAACACAATTATTTAGGCGCAAGAAATTAGCTTATCAACTTCAGATCATCAGTCAATTAGCCCTTTGAATATGATTCTGATGGCTCACCAGTAAATAAAGTAAACATATATATAATACTAATAAATTAATTAATAAGGATCATTTAATTTCTTTAGTGGAACATTAGAATATGAAGCAAAAACAGCAAGGAATGGTGATCACTTGGGTCTGTTACTTATCCACAGATTTAATTAATCCACACGTAAATCATTCAATGTAGCCACTTGCAAGACATTGTGGATAATGATCAAAACATAAATGGATTATTTATGTGAGTGTGTATATTTAGGGAGAGACAGACAAACAGAGTCACACATAGGCAGCTCCATATCTTTAGGATGGACAAATTTAGGTGTTTATATAAAGAAACATTACAAGTATATAACAGAGAGACATGTAGTGAAGAGGTAGTTTTTGTGACTATGAAGAATGGGAACAACCTCATATGCCTTTGATACCACATATATAACTTTGACAGATTTCTCATGGTCCCCTCTCTTGTACCTCTCGATCGCTATATATATATATATATATATATTTATATATATTCTTTTTCATTTCTCAATCTCTATGGGGTTTCCTTGTTCACTGTATATGAGTCCGGGAGCATCATTAAAAAAATATATCAAAGCTGTCGGAACGCAAAAATATCTGCATGTTTTTACAGTAGTGACGTACCGTCAATATTCAAGTTATCTGACGAACCCATTTTCTCTCATATTATTAGGCATGAAGTTTCAAGTTAAAACGTAACTGATCATCAAATGAGGAGCTCTGTGCGCGCGGATGCATTTAACAGTGCATGTGCACCGAAAATATTGCAGTCAAAGAGCAAAAGTGCACGAGTAGTTGAGAAACTAGTTTGTCAAAAACGATGAAATGAATCATGTGTTGTCTAAGGTTGTAGTTGAGATTAAAGTGACTTTCATTTTCAACTACAGACAGACATTTTATAATTAGCGTCCATATATAGTGACCCCTTTGAGTCTGATTCAGCCTCTCCACTTTGCCATTATATATAGTGTGTCCTGCTACCACACGTTGCCCCCAACACTCTAATTAATTATCAGTCAATCTGCTTCTAGTAAAATTCAAAGTCTCCGGGAACTTTGGTGACTTGAATCGAAAGTGACACATTTGTCACTTCATTCTTTTAGATTTTTGTTCTTCCAGTGCTGTTAAAATCATATGTATGTTAATTAAAAAAAGAATTCAAAATGTTAGGAGTGTGAGGGTAGACTTGACTTGATATGAAGAAACTTCACTTCAAATAAAATAAAATTTAATAATATATATATATATATATATATAAAGTGAAAGAGCCCATAAATTTAAACCTTACAATTTTGAATTAAAATGAAATGTGAATTTTATTTATATGCATCAATTCTCTACTCATCGCGCATTTGTAATTGTAACTACGCTTTATTGTTGATTTATCCGATTAAATATAATTAAATTATATGAACAATTAAATAGAAAAGGGTCTATAGATCTTATATCCTAGATCAATACAAATTATGTATGTGCCAATTTTATTTATATATTTACTGTAGAAGTATAAAAATCTGATAAAATTATTATTTCGTGATAAGTCACCCCAACATGGTTGATTACTGGTCCATATTCATATGTAATAATTAATAGAGTATAGTTTAATTTGACATGAATCCTAAAGCAATTGAATATTGTTAGTTTGAATTCTATTTTGTAACAAAGCAACCTTGACTTGGCGAAGCCACTCAATCAAGCTGAGGAAAATTAATTTTAGCAAGGATAAAATCCAACAGGTCCGAATGAAACATGGGGCCGTGTGTGCCCTTTGGCAATTAAGACTATGGCTCTAAGCTTCCAAAAATGTTCGCTTTCATCTTTTATAATTGGTCGTTATTTTTTTTAAAAGCATTAATGTTAATTATATATTTTTATTTAAAATTTATTATTTACTTATATCTAGTCATTAAGAAAAGTAATACCAAGAAAGATATAAGTAATATTTCCTCTGATTCCTATTATAAAATGATTTTAACAATTTTATTGAAACTTAAGAATTACAATTAACTCATTTTATATGTCTTAAAATTAAAAAAAAAATTAACTTTACGGACCTTATATTATTAAAATTAACTCATTTAATAAATAATCTTTCATGTACCTTATATTATAAGAATAAAAAAAAATTTTTAAAAGATATCCTAATACGGACCGAAAGAAATAATATATCATGCCTCTTAAATAATTTTGCCTTAAATTAACCTTAAAGCTCCTTCACACGGGTCGACGAAACACGCCTTAAGAATATTCAATCTGATACTTAACATGTTTTTAATTTTATCCTTACATTATATTAACTTCGTTAAATACTTTAATAGCACTGAATGAAAAAATTGAATAAATAAATAGTCATAAATTAAATGGAGCTGGGGCCTGGGAGGGAGTCAAATCGGACCTGAAAACCCTCATTGAAAACATAATTTGACAGCTAGATCCTTTTTATTTAAGGCACAATAAACTCACCTCACAAGATAAAAAGAGAGAGACAAGAGAAAGAGTAAATAGAGAAGAATTAATTATTGATTTTGGTAAAAACTAATTTAAGTAAAATAAATTATTAATGTAATATAATATCTTATTCCCGATCAAGAGTGGATGTTGTAATTCAGCAACCACAGACAAGCCTTGTAAACCTAAGGGGGAAAACTTAAAATCCATGCACTTAATTAAATGTTTGTGCCGATTGATTAATCATTGATCTCTCCTGCCTGTTGAAAATAATGATTAAGCAAAATATAAAACAAATATATACATTTTAGGTACATACTTCATCCTATCCCTAGAGTCTTCTAGAAAAAAAATCTTTGCCCTTTAATATAATATACTTGATGTAATATTAATTATATTTTTTAATATTATTAGTATTTAAACTCATTAACTATGAGAATAATGTAATGTAAATTTTAAAAATTTTTATTTAAATATAGATAAAATTAAAAGCTCATTCCACGTTAAGATAAAAGTTAATGACTTAGGGGTTGTTTGGTTTTGTTCTCATTTAAAATAAATTTGTAAACTGATTTTTAAAAATTATTTTTTCAAAACCAAACAAAATAAAAATGTTTGGTTACATTAATTTAAAAATAATTTTAGAGTTAAAAACGAGCTATAGGGATAGTCTATATAATAGTAGTCGGTCATCGCTAAAAGTATTTTATAATGGCCACATATAATGTGCTTTAAAAATAAAAGAAAAAATGAAGACAGTTGTAATTGTTTCCACTTTGCTTTAAAAAAAAACAAAAAGTGAGAACAATTTTGAAGACCTTTAAATTCAAAAGACTTAATCAAATTTATTTTTTGTTTTAGAAAATGAAAAAAAATTCAAAAATAAAAAACAAACAAATTCCTAATAATCTCTCCTTAATTCTAATAAGGTGATTAGAGAGTGAAAGGAATATATATAAATAGAATTGTGAGGGGAGGGAATGGAGAATATTAATGGAAGCTAGGGAGGTTGAGCATTTTGGTGAAGCTGGTGATGGCAGAGACACATAGCAATTGTCTTTTGTTGTGTCTCTTTGATTAATTGCCATGCAGCTGTCTTGCACGTTATATTTATGCTCTTTTCACCAATCCACACATGTCCACATTCATGCGCCATCTCTTTTTTATATGTACGCAGACTTAAAACTCATAATTTAGCCGTGAAAGGTTTTTGATTGAAATATATACTGTAAGGGTAAAAAATGTGCGACGTCTATACAATATTTAACAAATTCCTCCGCAGCTGTGCTATATAAATCATGCGATTTTAATTTAAGGATAGGCAGAGATGCTCCGATATTTTATGTATTTCTATCCTCATCTTGGATTTGATTCACATCCATTCCAGTCTTATATACAAAATTTTTTTTAAAAAAATTTATAATCATTTTCATAAATCACTTTGCTTAAAAATGGATTATTAATTTTTTTAATTTTATCCTTTCATTATTTTCTATGTGTTGGATAAAATGTTATAAATGAGAGAGAAAATTATATTTTTTAAAAATAATGTACTAAATGAAAAATTGAGTTTTTTTTTCCTTTTAAAACAAGGTCAACAATTTAATTCCCTCTCCTGGTTCTGATATAGGACCAGAGGAAGTATATTTTATATAGTGAAATCTATTTTTAATTTATTAAGTATGAATCTTTAAGTTGATTTTCAGTAGAACCAATTTGGCTACTCTAGTTTTAGTTGATTTTCAGTATTTTAAAAAAAATTTAAAAATGGATATTGGGGGATGGAGCCATGGAGGCAAATAAAAGAACTGAGTACCTGATGAAAAAAGTGTGTTTATATTTAATGCCGATCATGACTTAAACATATTTGCTTTCAATAAAAGAATGTTAGTAACCAATAAAAAAAATGTAATTACACTCAAAGTATGAAATTAAAGCATGAAATTAAAAAGATATAAGATAAGGTGACGTTCTGAATTATAAAAGAATTATATTAGATGGAAAAGGACAAAACAGAACTTATGAATACAAGAGATGAAACGAAATTAATTTTGCAAAACACCAATTAGATCATTCTCTTCTCTGGCCAGAAAGTCTACGAGAAATGATAAAAAGGCAACATGATGAATTTCAAATAATTGTTTCAGTCGTATATACGTAAATATAAAAAGTGAGAAAATTAAGTAACGGGTCCAACCATGAATTAAAGGAAAAAAGAGGTGGTAGTTTGTATGTGAGATAACGAGAGGTTGCTTTCAATTTTTCATAACGCTGGGCTTGTCAGTCTCTGGGTGTTAATTTCGATTCAACGCAACCACTGTCTTTTCAATTTCTTATCATTACTTTTCACACTTTAATTAATTAACTCCCAAATATATCTACGCTTGACCCCTTCTCCCTGCCACATTGTCAACTCAATTAACTTGATGCTCATATTAATAATGAGGCAAAAAGGCTAATCCCAATAATTCAAACTAATTGCCGAGATTTGGGTGTAATCCACCATGCATGCAGGCAGCAGCAGATAAATGATGATCTGCAACTTGCAAACAGGAATTCTGGCACCTTCAGTTGATGAGTCTTCATGAACTCTCTCATATCGCTCTCTGTATCTGTACAATATAATTTTATATGAAGCATCCTGCAAGAACTAGGATTCTACATTACATATACAAGATCTTTTTTATATTTTGATTTTGATTCGTGTGTGTGTATGCATGTATTCACCGGATAAGATAAGGCCATCCAATAATTTTTATCTAAAATTAGTGGGCGAGATATTTTGCAATTCCCAATATGTGTGTGTGTGTAAAGGTGTTGAAAAGGGAGAAAATTAACAACATTGGGCACAGATTCTGTAGATAATTAAAAATTAATAAATCTGAAACTCTGCAGCCATGGCACAGCAGCTGGTTGAAGGAGAGAGGCACTTGTGCTGGGCGGTGATATACTTTCTTCTTCTGCTGGGTATAGATTCTATTAATACATGCTTATTATACAAACAATCAAATAATTAATTGGTGTGAGCAGCAGATATTCTCGTGATAAGTTGTTTAGAGTTCAACAAATTAAATAATTAATTTATAAAAATTAAGTTAATTATTTATTATTAAAAAAATATGAGATAAAAGGGCAACTTAACTCCAAAATTATAGGTTTAAGAATGTTTGAGATTATAAATTTTTTTTTTGGCACAATGATCCCTTTTACTTTTTGAAAAAAGTGCATACGTTAATTTTTTTAATTAACAAAAATTAATTTTAATCATTAGTTAATCGAAATTAATAAAAAAATTTAAAATTATAAAAAAATGATTTAAGAAATCCCATTAATTTTCTTGATCTTTTTTTATAATTTTTTTGTGCCATTGTTTATATTTTTTTATACTTTTTTTAATTTTTTGATCTTTTTCTATAATTTTATTATTTTTTTGTCATTTTTTAATTAACTAACTATCAAAATTTATTTTTTTAATAGTAAAAACTATACTGTACCATTTTTAAAAATTGAGAAAAATATTGTACTAAAAAAAAATTTAAGATCCTAAATGCTCTTCAAACTATAGTTTAAGGGCCAAATTGTCTAATAATCCAAAAATGTATGCTAGTTTTTGTAAAATACGTTATTTAATATTATGCATTGAAACTACGTACCTCATTGAGGAAAGCCAAAAAATTATAAACTTTGGAAATAAAATAGATTTAGAATTAGAGTAAACTATTGGTTGAGCTCTTATATTTAAGAATGAGAGTATATAGTTATTACTTATTAATGGATACTTTAATTCTAATCCTAAATGACGTACATATAAAAAAAAAATAGTGCAGATGGAAATGAGTCCAAAATGTACGAGGTGGTGGCATCAGCTAGGGAGCTCCAAATTAAAGAAAGCAAGACGCAGGGAAATGCAGGAATCAGTTGGTGGCAGAGAAAGATATGAGTGAGGGATCTGTCTGGACTCTGGCCTGGCCCCATCACCTCATTATGGAAGTTGCTCTCATCCTCTCTGGAATTCTTTAATCACTTAAGTATATTCCTTCCACGTTCATTTATTAATTATAAATATTAATGTGGTAACGCTACTTACCTTCCAATTTACCCCTTCAATACCACCCATGATATTATAAATTTGCAAGCAAAGCATGATTTAGACCACTGACGACAGTGTGTTACTGTCAGCTCGTGGCTCCTCTATATCCCATATGCCCACTACCAAGCCATCATCATCATCATCATCACTTTAACAGCAAATTTCCCTGCTTTTTCAAATCATATATTCTTCATTTTTCGAATACAGAAAATCACTACTTTAAACAAACCTAAGCCATTAAGCCCCACTCCTCAATTTTCTTTCACCTACTTCATGCTCAATTTTGTCACGTATTTCAGAAATTTTTCAGGTGGCATGTATTTAGTGTATGAGTAATAATTGAACTAGCTTTTTCTTATTATAAGATCACGGTAAAGTTATGCAGATAAAAGAGAACTAAGATCATTGGACAAAGGGTGTCTGCAAGTTAATTAAAGATGGGTCGTTTATATTTATAATTATAATATTCACATCATTCAACGAAAAGTACGTGCAAACAAACTCCAAAACAAGAAAATCTCAAAGTGTTGATTTGTTTAGTAGCTAGCTAATAATTAATTGTTAACCTAGGATATGCTTGTCGCTCTAATTGGCTCCTGTATATTGATTGTTAATCCATCAATCACTTTCTATTCAAAGTGTAAAGTCGGACTTTTATAATGTTGATTAATCATCAAACAAGGACCAGCTGAACAATCAAGCACACCATTACCGTCTTGCTGAAATTAGTGGCAGTGCCACGACCTAGGGTCATGAAGTGCAATTAATTTAAAAATAATTTAATAATTTTAAAAATATTATACTCTACATGACTTCATAACATAAAATTATTAAACAATTATCTCATTGTCAATGTTAATAAAAATATTTTTTTAATATAAATCACTAAATAATTATTCATTAATGAATCTTCCATACATTATGGAGTCAATTTTTCATGAATTTTACAGTAGAAAAGCTTTTTGTTGTGACAATTGATAATATCATTTCTTACTGTAAAAGAGTATAAAATTTTTTAGGACACAAACATCTTTAAAGTTAGACTAAGGGATGCAAAATGTTAGAACACATGAATTACTCTTGCTGTAATTGTTCCTACATTTAGGGATACATTTGCCCCTCCTAATTCTATATATTGCCGCCCATGGTTGAAATCGACCCTTATCTGTATATCGTTATATATTTTCTTGTGATCTCGTTAATTCAAATTAATACGATGAGAAAAAATAATTAATTATGTAGTTCAGTCATTGATATATGACTCAATTTTAAAGCCTTATTTTATCTTAAATATAAGGCGAAGATGACATTGGCTAATCTTTTTTTCTAATATTGCCCCTCCTTAATTGCATTATATTGTACTCTCTTCGTTAAAAAATTTAAAACATTTTTAATCGAATCACCTCCCAATAAAATAGTTATCTATTTTTAAATTTATTTATTTTTTTATATTTATCTATATTAAACACTCTAAAATAAATATAAAATTATTATCAATAGGAATACTTAAAAAAAAAGGTAATAATTACACCTCGAAAGACTAAAAATGTCTTATATTTTTTAATATTTAACTCCTTAAAAAATATCTTACATTTTTAAACAAAAGGAATACGTTGTGTTAATAATATATTCAACCATCAATTTATGTCTAATATAAAAGGTTGAAGTGCACTTTAATCATTTAATTTTATATAAGGTTTTATTTTAATCTCTTAATTTTATAAAGTTACACAGTTTCTGTCTTTTAATCCCAACACTGTTAGTTTCATTAATAATAAATTTTTACATTAAACTTTTAAATATTGATAAAATATTTTTAAATGTTGATATTTTAAGTTTTAAATACATGCAAATATACGTATAGCCAAAAATGCTTCTAGTTTTTAATACAGCATAACATGTTTTGAGGAACAAAAAATAATTAGGTGCATATATGATCATGAAGATATCATTAAGGCTTTAATAAGAAAGTTGGTTGGAAAAGCAAGCCATTATAAGGATAAAAATACATGATGAGTTTATACCTATGGAAGATTCTTCACCCCATTGAGTCCTATCGTTTGTCAAAAAATATAGTGGCAACTATTCATCTCATCCCTTCTTTTTTATTATAAGCAAATCTTAAATTTAATTGCTTTTTTATGCATTAGCTAAAACAACCATATTTAGATGATCATTTAAAATATATTTCTTCCATCTCAAATTATAAAGACAAAGGGAGAAAAGATTGCCCACACTAATAAAACATAATAATGACACTTTACAAACTTATTTTTTTAAAATAAAATTATAAACTTTTAAAAATACTCTTACGCACCTAATCATTAGTTACAATATTATTTCAATTCTCTCTCAATCTGAAAAGTAATGTTAAAAATGCATCATTATCGAAACCTTATTTTTCACAAATTGTTTTTATATTTTAAAATAACAATATATCTCCAACTTTGTCTTTTAATTTGAGATGGAGATGGCATCTTTAAACTTGCTCATCATTGACAATTCTTTTATCAAATGAGCATCATTAAATTTGGAACGAAGTTAAGTATTAATATTAGAAGTATTTTCTAATGAGTTGTTTAGTTTGACTGATTGTGAGAGTTAAATTGACTAATCCTAATATATTAATTTTGAATTTTGGAATAGGCAATCACGTTAAATAAAAATACTAAAAACATTCTTAAGATAGTTGTATTGATGCAATTAATAATAATGATCTCACTTATCAGGGATATGGATTAGTTTGGACTCATAATTATTCAGAAAGGGGGGAGCATTTTATTATTAATATTATTATTCAATTTAATTTTATTTTTTTAGTGATGATGAAATGAACAGTACGAACTTTCTATATAAGGAAAGGGTTGCAGTGCCGAATCTGGAGTACAGAATTAAAATGATCAGAGTACTGTACAGTACCGTTAAGGGAGCGCGTGGGTGCACTTGTGAGTGTGAAAAGGAATTGATGGTGCGGCGCGTGTGGCGGTCGCAAATTCCAAGGTAACCAGTGCCAATCAACGGGGAAGGGGAAGCGATGATGATTTCCCCGTTATGCCACGTCAGAAATAGGCCTCTCACTGCCACGTGGACCACCCATGTGACTGGCAGACGTCAGTTGGACCCGACCTTCACGCCATCCTTCCAGGGCCCAGAAACATGCCCCACTTCCTAGAAAATTTCGTTAGATGGAGTTACAATTTTTGCAGAATATTTAAGATAAATTATTAAGATTTTTCAAAAAAAAAAATTAGGATTTAGATTGTGAAGTAAGTTTTTATTGTTAAAATAAAAAATATTTTTTTATTAGATAGAATCCACGCTTCCCATCCATAAAATTTTAGGCTTTAAATTGTAAAATAATTTTGAAATAATTGTTTACCATAAAAAGGTTTGTATATTTTGCAGTTGTAGATGATGAAGCTTTTTGTACAGTCTTCTTTTCCTCATCGTTAGATAGAATGAACGATTAAGATTGTCCCACTTCCCATTCACTTCACCAAAAACATTGTATGTGGTGGGATTCTACATGGATAAGCAAAGCTGCGAGCAACGAAAGATATTAGTCTTTTATACGTGTTAAATTAATGTTCAAATTTTTTATAAAAAAATATGTCAATATTTAATAGCCAATGGTGTACCCAGAGAAAAAAAAACCTCTGATAAAAAGTATATTTTTAATCCCTTTGATTTTTATTATAAAACAACTATAGTTACTAAAATAAATGATAAGTAGTGGTTAAATGATTGGCTTTGTTTAAAAAAAGAATAAAATTTTACATTTACCCATATTTAATGACAAATGTAAATTTGCATTATATTATCAATCATAATTAATAAGCTTAAATATAAAAAAATATTAAAAAATGTAATTAATACCCACCAGCAAGAACTTTATATAATGGATCATCAATATTTTTTAAAACATGTTTTATAATAAAAACCTAGTAGAGAACAAGGCAATAAAAAAAAAAAAGACCAATGCATCAATTTGTAGAGCATCCCCCCCCAAAAAAGAAAAAACAGTTTTTGCGCTTAGAGCAATTAATACCGTAACAAAAATTCTAGAGTAATGTAGTACATAAATTCTGAAATTAGTGTAATGTTAATTAAAACAGAGACCTAATGTTGATTGTTATTGTAAGTTTAGAGACTTATATTTTTTTTTTTTTACATTGAAAGTATTGTTGAAGAAATAATTTACACCTTAAATATGGTTTATCCCTTAAAAACATGGCTTAAATTTACTTTAAGCCTGAAAAGAGGATTGAATTCATGATTTATTTCACCAATATTTTGGTTTATAGCTGTACCTGGAGTTAATCAATATATGCAAGCCTATCCAAATTGGCGAGAAGATCTGATGGGGAGGAGGGTGAGGTCCGTGAGGAGTTACTTATGAGGGACTCCAAGCCAACCCCGCTGTTGACCGTCGGAACCCAAAAAACGTCCCCGTTTCGAGACACTCCCACGTGGCGGTCATGTCAGTGGGTCCCACCCCCCACCACAGCCTCTCTCCCCTGCCCCATCCTTTCCCTTTCAATCCCTATCCCCTCTCTCTCTCTCCTAATAATTCCGACCACTCCTCCAACCCTTCCTCTTCTTTAAATTTTCATTTTTCTTGTTCAATTTATGTGTTCTTTTTTCTTAAAATATATATATATATATATATTATTAAATCATCCATTTTTCCCCCATTTATATATATACCCACCCTCTCCTCCTTCTTCACCCTTAAACCATCCCTCCCTTCCTCCTCTGTTTCTCTTCTCCTGTTTCTAACTCTCAAGTACCTGTCGGTTCACTCACCCGCCATCCCTCTTTACGTTAATATGTTGCGTTGTCTGACCAGTTCGGAGAATCTTGCTGAGTCCTGCTCCGCTATGGCATTGTCAGAAAGGCAAAGAGACAGGATGAAATGGCAACAGCCACAGTCTCATCATCATCAGAACCAGAACTACTTTTCTGGAAGTGGGTTTGACGGTGGGTCCTCGCCTCTGCAACTTCAGAATTCTGGAGGATTGATGATGATGGTGAATGGCGGCGGCAGTGGAGGAAGTTCTGGGCTCGGTGAGGTGGTTGCTAATGCCGGTTCGGTGAAGCCCGACCCGTCTTGGGATAATGGGTGGTCCGAATTGGGCAAGGTCGACTTGCCTGGTCTGGGAGTCGTGTCTTCCGGATTTAACGTGAACTCTGTAGTTTCGAGGACTTCTAGCTGCCCGCCGTCTGTGGCAGCGTCGGCTGCAGCGACGGCGACAGAGAGGATGAGATCGACGAGTGGGAGAGAGAGCTTCAAGAAGAGGAAATCTGATAAAGCTCAGATCCCCAAGGTGTGTGTCATGTTTTGCTACATGGCAATGGAAAGCTCGACGTCTTTCTTTCAATCTCTTTCGAAACAACTAGGTCTAGATACATCTCCACGTGCTTGCATGGAGTTGATTGTCTACGAATTTTATATGCTATATTGATGATACCGATGTTTATTATCATGTACGCTTAAAGATATGGTAATGATCTAACGTAAACGAAAATCGTGTGTTCTCTGTGTTTAGGTTGCAGAAAATGAGAAGAACAAGAAAAGCAAAACAAGTGGCGAGGAAGGGGAATCCAAAGTGACAACAGATAATAATGACAAGAATAGAGAAACATCTGCAGCATCTTCGAAAGAGAATTCGAAAACTTCTGAGGTTCAAAATCAAAAGCCTGACTACATTCATGTCCGAGCACGTCGTGGACAAGCCACTGATAGCCATAGCTTAGCAGAAAGAGTAAGAACCAGAAAATGACCGATCCTTTTCTTTGTGGACTTTTCTTCCCGTAATTAAACAATGCAAGCTCTGTTTCGTCTTGCAGGTTAGAAGGGAAAAGATTAGCGAGAGAATGAAATACTTGCAGGGTTTAGTACCAGGTTGTAATAAAATCACAGGAAAAGCTGGCATGCTCGATGAAATCATCAATTATGTTCAATCTCTTCAACGGCAAGTAGAGGTTAGACATTACCCACTTCATCATTTTCCGTTAGGTTGAAGCTACAATCAAAGACACTGACACAGATCCAAAGGGCATGTGACTAATTGTTCTTCACATGATAAAATACAGTTTTTGTCAATGAAACTAGCTGCTGTAAACCCTAGGATTGACTTCAACATTGACGATCTGTTCACCAAAGAGGTAAGAGAAATGGAGATGGAAGAGCTCCCAGTTTCCATTAACAATAATATAATATTGCAAAGTCATTTAAATTAAAAATAAAAAAACTTTTCTTTTGATGATGCCTCAGGTTTATCCAGCTTGTACTCCTACGAGTTTTCCAGCCATTGATGTGACAGCTAATCCTGCTTATCTTCAGTTTGATCCAGCCCAACATGTTTCTTCATGTTGTGGATTAGATATGGGCATAAACCATCCAGATTTGGGGCTTCGAAGGACCATTGGTGCTCCTGTATCCTTCCCACCTGAAACATTTCTTGACTCATCTTGTTTCAATGTACATTCCTCTCTCCTCTGTATATCTGTCGTATAATTCATTGTATTTTAAGAATACTCATACCATGTTGTGTTAAGTTATATATATATATATTTAATTACCTTGGTCCTTGTGATCTTGTTATGGTAACCTGTGCTCTCAATTAAATCTGGTCTGCATGGATTGCAGCAAATTCTGCCATTTTCAACCTGTGAAGCTGATTTGCAGAACCTGTACAATGTGGCTTTTGATCAAGCGAGAACAACCACGACGTCCTTTCCTTCTCAACCATTCACAGGTAGCTACAAAATTCATGTGCTGTCAAATCACCTTTTTTTTTTTTTTTGCTTTTATAACCTGATATCTTAAAACTTGAAAGTAAATATTTAGTAGGCAGGATTTTTAATGTTATGACAGAGACATGACACTGAGAGCGGAGAGCCCCCCACGTATATTGATGAGTGCATATGAATTCTGAGACCTTTGTTTAATCTTTCTGACTCTTCTTTCCCTTTCCCACTTCTTTCTGTCATAGAAATAGCAATTAGCAAGTAAAGGTGGTGTGGACTTGTTGACCCAATGCACGTAGTATTTAATGCTTATTGGTGTTTCTGCATAACATGACAAAAGATATACTTACCATATCAACATCACATTAATTAATAAGTTTTCAATGCATCATAATCATGGGTTTAGGATTAAACATCTGAAGTAGAAAATTGATCTTTGACTTGCTTAACTTAGACCTGTTTCTAAATACCCTGTCATGGTATATATCTGCAGGCCTAATTGAAGCTAGCAATCTAAAGATGGAGATGTGAAGAAGCTTATGTTGTGCTCCAGCTTGATGGATGAGATCAGTGAATCTGAATGACTCTTATCAAGATTCTTTTTCTTTCTCAGTACATAACATATAAGATATTGTTTGTATACTTTCTCTATAGTATAAATAAGATATCTCAATTTAGCTTTATTTAGACTCCGCTGCCTCTTGTTCCTGTAACTAAGAACAGTAAAATACATACAGAAAGGCAATGCATAGGAGAAATGATACTTGGTACAACATGATAAAAAAATTACTGTTGATTGGTAATTTTTTTTAACTTATGTGTAATCAACTTTTTTTAAAATTTATAAACTTGTGTAATCTCGTAGGGTTACAAGTTACAACCTAAGTTTAGCAAGGAAAATCTTTTTGAGGAACCGTTGTCCTCTTGATATTAGAGCCACTAAATATTTGAGGGTGAATATCTTAAAAATCTGATAGTCAAGAACTTTTCAAGAATTTCCTGTACGAATATTTATTTTATCAAGACCCTTCAAGGTCATCTAAATATGTTTATTACAAATCGTTAACCAATGGTCAATTGTCATGGAGACATATCAATGAGGGATATGGGGAGGGAGGGAGTGAGGGAGAGGGAGGGGGAGAGAGAAGTAACGAGCACTACCTTTCTATTTCTACGCTAACATATTTTAACATGTTTTAATAACAAGTTGGAAAATTGATAATAAAATCAACCTCTTGTTTGGACATGTCCATCTTTTTTAATGTGTTCAACATCATAATGATTTTTGGAAGGGAAAAATATCGTTTATAGAGAAGGACTGATATGCACAAATAAATTTCCTATGCGCAAGCAATCATAGAAGAGTAACACTAAAAATGAGACTCAGTTTTTTATTTTAACTTAAAAGATACCATATAAATAGGGCTGAAAATGTTTTTAAGAACTCAAAATACACCAATTCATTCTTAAAATGAATGATTCAAAGCAGAGATGAATCATGAAACTCTAACCTTTGTGTGGACTAAAATAATCTTGAATCTTCTCAAATGAAGTGTAAAAAAATGTCAAAAAGTAGAAAAATCCGATTAACTCATGATGAGTTGTAACAGAGGAGGGTTTGAGGTTGGAAACCAATTAAGTTAATTGCTATGGCGGGTGAACCAGAGAGACAAGATTGAAGATGCTTGAGAGAGACAGAAGACAAAAGCATGATAGTGGACCTTGTAAAGGGCACCTTTGGGACAGAATAATAGTCAGTCGATGGAGACAGAAAATAGCTAAGGCATAGAATGATGAATACAGAGACCTAACCATAAGGGGATAGAGCTCGGGGATAACCAGACATGTCCATTTCTTCCATTTATTAGGCTGGTTCCTTTGTCCCTCGAGTACCCCCCAAAAAGAATTATGGTTCACCTCAATCAAATTTCAAACCCCACTTTTACTCCTATTTTTCTCAACTGGATTAAATGAATGTTCAAATGCTTTGTACAGTATCGAATAGACCCATTACTGTTCCATGAAATGAGGAAAGAGTATATTTTATGTTCTCAGTGTTCTTCAAATGCCTACAGACTCATTAACAGGTTTTCAGGCTGCAAGTTCAATATTGCCCCTTCTGTGTCCAGGTTTTTCAACCCCTTCTTCAAGTCTTCCTGAAAAATATTTCCGTCAATGTCTAGTCAAAGAGTAGTCATTTAGGTCAGAATTAGAAGACTCACCAAATTAGAGGAATGGGATGAAGAAAAAAGGGGAAGCGCCAACGAAGTTAAAACTAGGGATAGCCTATATGAACAGAGCAGTTCAAATGCCTGTTCCAATTCATCAAGAGACACAAGCATTGGGCCTAGTTTTAGTTTCAGTTTTAGGTTGGAGATGGTGATTACTGGGGGACCACTTGAGGCTGCCAAGTGCTGAGTGAGGCTTCTTCTTCAAGAGCCTCAGCTTTCATTCACTTTCAAGCCATATACAATGGCGAAAATGGTGGACCTGTCTCATCCATATAGCCCAAGATTTTGTTGATTCTCTTTGTTCCTATGGATGGTGAGAGATGACCTTGGATTTTCTTTCCCTTGTCCCACTTTTTCTTTATTTCAATTTAAAAAAGAAAAAAAATGTTAATAATTTTTTTTTAAATTATATAAATGACAATTTAATTTTTTAAAATGTCATAATTTCATTAAAGTTTTTAAGAATTTTTTTGTTATTAATAAATGAATATAAATAATCAAATTATCCTTTATTCAAATTGATAAATTGCCTTTGATATTTAAACTTTTGATTTATTATTACATTCTTATGATTTTAAGAAAAAAATTATAATTTTTTAAATAAAATTTGCAATTGAAACTTGTTATTTCTAACACTAGCAATATCAGAAATTTAATACATGTAAACTTGTGATTTTTTATTATATTCTTACAATTTTATGAAAAAAAGTTATGATTTTTGAACAAAATTTATGATTAGCACTTGTTATTTCTAACACTTTAGCAATATTGAGAAATTGACATGCGAAATTAAAATTTGTTGTTACATCCTTGTAATTTTAAGAAAAAAGTTATGATTATTTAAAAAAAAATTGTGACAAAATTAAAGATAATTTAGTTATTTTTATTAATTTATTTATATAATTTAAAGAGATTTTATCATCATATTTTCAAGGAAAAAAAATCCCTTCTCAAGTCTCTCTTTCCCTCCCCTCCTGTACCTTTCCTTCACATGGTCTATTCCAACAAATTTATTTCAAAAAACAAAAACATAGAATCCATGCAGCACAAAACAAAAAATAAAGTGTAACTCTAATGGTCAAGACCACCTTATCCTCCCATTTTTGTCTCACTCTTGCTCGGAAAATCCGACTTCTTAACCACTAGACCCTATAATAGGCGAATTTGAACTTGGAGGGAGGAATTCCACTTTGTAAACCATTTGGCATATTTATACAACTGGTCCTGCTGATAACTGATAGGCAGTGTTTTTTTTTCCCCAATATTCTTAAATTCCAAAATATTGACCTTGGTTTGTTCATCCATGGATTGATTACACCTTCTATTATAATGCGAATGCAATATAATGGACTCCATATAACAAGGGAAAAAAAAAAACAGAGATAAGAGAATCAAATTAAATCATTCAATTTTACATGACAAGGCCGTTCAAAGTTCAAACACAGACCGAGAACATGCTAAATTATAATCCATAAGGTGGACCTCGGGAATTATGTACACTGATTTGCAAGAACCAAGCAAATGACTTTTTATTCGACACTAATGCACAGAGTATTCACACATGTATTTCTGAATCTCTATGCAGCGGAAGAGCCTAAGGTTCAGCCAGATGAATTCCCTACACTTGCTTACCTTTAGTGTCAGTTTCTTGCTCAACTCTGTTACCAACGAAGTAATGACTTCATCCCTGAATTCAAGGCAATAACCATTGTTGATTTGTCCCAAACAATAACATAGCCTTATGATTTGTTTACGAAAACAAGGAAAGATTGAACAAGCTTGGTATATCGATGTGCACTACACACTTTATTTAGTCCTAACATTTCCAAATGAAGCCTAGACTAGAGTGCCTAAGAATTCACTGATTGTAGTATACTTCACATGTGGGTACAGCTCTGAACCCTCTACGCCAGACCTCGAGTCGATATTGAAGTAAGTGTGATCTCCAAGTATGAAAGCAGAATATATAAATAGCTTCTCAAAATTGTCTGGGAAAGTAGTCTCTGCAATGCAATAAAATTACACATTTCAATTAGATTATTTTCATTCTCTTCCCTTTGTGCTTCATGAGTTGCATTGATTCTACATGTTCTGAATAAATAGAGAAATATGCATATAAACGTTATATTAGAACAATAACAAGCCTCATCCGACTAGGTGGGATCGGCAATATAAATTACACTGCAGTATTGCACTCTGTCATTTATCAAGTTTTTATGAATGTTGTTAACTAAAAGATTTTAATCAACAACTTCCATAAGTTTTCTCTTTATCTTTCCTCTACTCCTCTTTATAGGGTTCAAAATCGTCTGTTTTGCTTTCCTCACCAGTGCCTCCCACGATCTTTTCTATACATGTCCAAACCATTTCAAATGATTTTTTATCATTTTTTCTTCAATAGATGTTACGCCTACTTTTTCTTGTACATACTCATTTTAAATTTTATCTTTATATATATACTCGCACATCATCTCAACATTCTCATCTTCATTACTCCAACTTTATGCTTCCTTTAAAGCCCAACATTCACTATCATATAATATACCTAATCTTATAACAGTTCGATAAAACTTCCACTTGAGTTTATTAGGTACCTTTTAATCACAAATAATTTCTTTAGCCTTCCTCCAATTAAACCACCCAACTTGCATCTTATGTATAACATCCCCATCAACAACTAATGTAAAACTCTATTGAATCTCTTATGGATATAAATGTTATGCAAACTACTAAAATACCTTTAATGTTCTTAAGCAGGTCTTCTTCAGACACATGAGACTTCTCAAGCTTCTTCCCCGTTTTGGTCTCCCATAAATCAATTAGCTCACTAATGGAATAAACATTTCCTGGTGGTCTCAAGTACAAAACTTTACATAATGTACGAGGGTCATCCACAGCATTGATAGTGAAGGCGGCAACATCACTTTCCTCAACAAAGACACCTGCCATTTTGACTATGAATGTGAGCCAGGGGGAAAAAAACCTATTTTATATTTTGTATAGTGTACAATGGAGCTTGAAAAAACAGACCTTTTGTATTTCCATCACCAAATATAGTGACCTTGTCCCTAGGAGGAACTTTTAAGCCTGGTTGAACAAGAGAAGGAATCAAAAGGCTCATGAAGAAATTGCAGGAGATGCAAGTATATGGAATGCCTTCAGCCTCCACGAGTCGTCGGATTTCTACTTTGTGTTTGTAGAAATTATAGCCAGCATCAAGGATAGAAATTCGAACCTTGTCAGGATCTGATCCAAATTCTGATGGGACGAACCTCTGCAAGACATCACAAACCAAAGGAAATTATTAAACACACAAGAAAGTTGAAAAAGAAGGGGGGAAAAAACTTCAGCTGTAAACACATGAACATATAGAACAGCAGCTGATATTAGGTTATTTCCATATCCCCCCCCCCCCAAAAAAACAAAAAAAGAAAGAAAGAAAATTTGGTTATTTCTACAAAGAATCAATAGAAACTCATCAAACCATCTTAAACACTCACTTTAATGAGCTTTTGCTGATTAGCTCTTCGTACTTATTTATCCTTGAACTTCATCTCTAAACAAAATCCCTCCCTGAGAGATTTGAAAGGGACTTTCCTCCATTTTCAACCTGGCGCAAGGGAACCCAAGTTGCCAAAGCATGATGTTATTTTCTCTTATTAACTGAAATAGTGTTTTTTTTTTTTTGTTAGCTCTTAGTTATTGCAAGGATATATTTAAAAACTTTATCCATACTAAATCCCTCCCATAAGATCTTAAGGGCACATTCCTCCATTTCAACCTAATGCATGTAGGAATTTATCACCAAAGTAGTCTTTGAAGAATCAATCCATGTTGATAAGGCAAAAAAATTCATCACACAGAATGTTGTCATCTCTCACTAATTTCTCTAATTCCTCAGTAGCTGCTACATCCTACATTTAGCAAAAGGATAGAAGCTAGCTAGTAGAAAATCAAAGCAAGAGGTAGTAGAGAGTGTTTAGTAATGGAGCAATATGAAATAAATGAGAGAAGATGAGAAAAACATGAAGATAACAGTAGGCTAATCCTTTTTCCTAGAAAGAATCAAAACTCATCAAGGCCACAAGCTCACCAAATGTTTTCTCTACATATTGCCATGACTACTATCCCCTTGTAAACAAAGGTCTAGTGCTAGCCAACAAAATAACAGAAAGGATAAAGACTGGAACTAACCAATCGAGATCCTCCATAATCACCACAGTAACTCCAGTCCAAGAGATTACAGAAAAAAGAGATAATATGTGTAAACATGAGATGTAAATTCCACAAATAGTCATATTCTTGGTACAACTCTCTCTTAGAATATATGAATGTCTGAATATAGAAGTTCAATTTGCTCCTTCCTGCCAACAGAAATATATTTTACAGCTTATCGATTGTACCAAAACAATTTCACACAGGTCAGTTTTTCCTTCTTTTAGTCTCTTCCTCAGTTTACCACTCATAACACTAGCTCTTTGTTGGTGCCAGGATACGGATTCAAGAATTTTTCTGTGCAAAACAATAAGATTTGCAGAGCCCAGAAAGACAAATGCACAAATGGATAAAAAGATCGAATGAAAACATCAAGAGGTTGATAACCTTGATGGAGCCAACTTGTTTGATGACTTGGATAAGAAGCTTCTGGTCAAGAATCTGTTTTGCTGAAACAGCTGAAATCACTACATCCACTTGCTTCACTGCCTCAACAAGGCTCACTTCATCTTGGAGCGAACCCTACAACATAGATAAAAAAGTCAACCATAAGATCCACAGAAACAGAAGTCAACCACATAGATTGAACCCAGAAAACGAAAACGTGAAGAGAAAGAGACAGACTTTAAGAATGGTTGCTCCAGAATCGGTGAGAGATTGAAGCTTCCGAGACTTGATAGGGTCAGAGAAGGCAGACTCTCTTGCAAGAGCAAACGTTGGGTGAGAAAAATCGAGGCTTGCTTTGGTTAAGAGGTACCCTAATCTTCCAGTTGCCCCAATTATCAAAATTTTGCTTTTCTCCATCGCTGTCTCTCTCGGAAAACCCAGAATTCTAGAATTGCTAAAGTGGCAATTTGCCAAATTCACTGTGAATCTTTCCGGGGACAAAGTAATTAAACGAAGGAACTCAAAGGCAAGATAGTCAATGATACTGGCATGCCATTTTAGGAAATTCAAGCTTTCCTGGCCTAAGCAATTCACTAGGGTGGATTGTTTGACTATATTAGTATATTAGCTATTGTTTAATACAAATATCAATCACATGAGTTTTGGACCTTTGGCTTCACAAAGAACTACATGCAGACTTCTGTATTATAAGCAGAACTGCTCCTCTGGTCCAGCAAGAAGGAAATAGATCAGCCATGACTTATAGGTGACATCTTCGTACCTTCGAGCTAGTACGTGAGAATCTAAAGGAGCCATGCGTCATGACACCTTAAAATCGCCCTCGTTCTGGGCTTTTGTCCCTCTTCTCAACACATTTGTTCAATTGAGATGAGGAAGCATGGCGAGCACTTGTTTGCAGCTTTTTCTTCACTCTTCTTTGCAACTTTATTAAAAATAAATTATTCACAATTTTTTTATTTATAATATTTTTTTAAATTTATAATAATATAATAATAAATTATAAAATCACATATTAAATTTTTTATTTATTATTATATTATTATGAATATAAAAATAAAAATTATAAATATAAAAAAATTTATGAATTATTTATTTTTAATAAAAATAACTTAATAATTTATATAAATTTATTAATAAAAAAATTTAAAAATTTTTAAAGAATTATAACTTTTTAAAAAATTAAATTATTATTTATATATTTTAAAATAATTTTATTATTAATTTTTTATATTTATATCATATTAGGTAGATTATTATTTTGACTCCCACATTTTACACTGTCATTGACAAAAGCAGAGACAATTATTTAAGCTCCAAAGTTGGAATCTAGAGGACATTTGTTCATTAGGGAAATTTTATAAAAATATTAATGAAAATTAAAAAATTCAAAATATTGAAATGTTATGAAAAGATTATTGTCTTTATTTATAATTAATATATAAGGTTAGCCATGAATTTTTAAAAAATTGGCTGTAAATTTAAAAAAGTTCACTTGTGAATATATAAAAAATTAATTGTTAATGGACATTTGACCAGAAAAAATTGTGAATGGATAGAATGAATATATACATCCTTATTGGTGAATTTAAGAATAAACATTTGTAATTTTAGAAAGTTATTTATAAATTTATGAAAAGTCAAATATAAATGGATATTTACAATTATGAAAGGACTCCTAAATTATTTATCTACAATTAAATAAAGTTTGTAATTTAGGCCAAGTCTAAATTTATTAAAAAAAAGTTAAGATTATACTTGACTATATAAATTTTTTTAAGAGGATAATATACTTTAAGTTTGATTCATAAATTCAACTATTAAAATGTTTGGCTCTATATGTGTCAAATACAAATTCCACCCCGAAGTATTTATTAGGGGAGTTGACGTGTTTGTGTTCATAATGGCTTCAGGTTTTTCGCGTGGTGGAGAACTACGTCCAAAGTTGCGCTACAAATCTGAAGGCCATTCAAAAGGCCAAAAATACAAAATAGAGTCTAAAGTAAACAGATTTATAACACCGGCTTCCAACAATCAGTTATCAAAACAAGCAAAAAAACAAAAATCGTAGTCAGAGGTAAACTACACCGAAAGTTATCATTGGTCCATGTTCATGAGGAATAGAGGAAGCGAACAGGAATTTAGAGTGCAGTAAGTTTGGAGTTCCCCACAAACGCAGATGATAATCGGGGCGCTTGTGTTGGAGTATGCTAAAGTCCTTCATTAAGAGTAGGGCTGGACAAAAGATTGAACGGGACTGAACTTTAGCTTAACTTAGAGTCTAGTCTTTTTTATAAAAAGGACTGGGTTAGGTAACCCATAGTCCGGTCTGGTCCTATGAAAACCCGGAGATTAACAAGACTGGACTTAGTCCATAGAACTGAAAGACTGGTCCTGTTAGTCCAATACTCACTTGGCCTTTTTTTTTCTTTTTTCTCTATGATGACCAAAAATCTATTTCAACTTAACAAACTCAATTAAGATAATAAAAATACTTATAATCATAATAAATTCATAATAATTTCTAACACCAAGAAAATAATATTTTAGTTACAGTCCAAACTCTAAATGATTTAAATACATAACTTCAATAAAAAATCAGAGGAAAGACCGAAAATAGACCAGAGGAAAAAAATCAGCAAGAACAGAAGTAATAAAAATTAGCCCACAGGCATGTTCCTTCAAAGTTCAAACAGATCAAGATCAGAGTGCAAAGTGCAAGGCAGGGGCTAGGGCTTTGGCGCATTGAAGAAATTGAGAATGAGAGCAAAGTTGAGTGAGTGGCTGAGACGCTAAGTGCTGTTGAGTAACAGTGTTGAGATTTTTTTTTTTTCGATTAGAGTGAAAAGTGCAAGGCAGGATTAAGATTTTTTTTCTAAGGCTTATTAATTAATAATTTATAAATTAATTTTAATTATATTAAAATAATTATATAGGACCAAACCGGACCACTTAGTCCAGATGCTTAGTCTCTAGTCTGGTCTTACCCGAAAAATCAGTCCTGTCTTGTTGGTCTTTTTGGTCCTATAGGACCAGCATTTTACAGGATTAGACAGGATCGGATTTTCATGGGTCGGACCGGACCGAACGAGACCACAAGACTTTTACACAGCCCTAATTAAGAGGGGCGATTGGCGCTTATATCCAAAATTGGACTAAATTCTGATATATATAAACAATGAAGTGTCCGTTTAAATTTTAATTAAATATAATAAATTATAAAAATAATTAATTAAATAATAGATTTAAATCATAATTAATTATGTTATAATACAATTTGTTTGGATATAATTTTTTTAAAATTAATTTTAATAAAATTGAAGATGTTTAGATAATTTATTCAAAATTAATTTTAGCTATAAAAATTACAGTAAAGGACATTGTTTTTCAAAATTAAATTATTAATAAATTTGTATATAATATTGTTAAAGTTGTTACATTTTATTTAAGAAGGAAAATATATTATTTAAATTACATATCCAATTAATTAAAAAATTTAAATTATATTAAAATTAACATTTAAATTTACATAAATAAGTAATTCAATATATCTTAGTTAAAATAAATTTAATAAAAAAGAAATATTTAATTTTTAAATACCAAATATTAATTTTACAATAACTAATAAAAATGATAATATATAAATTGATCTCTAATGACATCATGAATATAAGTTATATTTAATAAAAATGTTAAACACAACTTTAAAATTTTAACAACATAAATGTAAAAATATAATAAATGATGCAAAATCTCTCTCGCTCTTTTTCAACACTTACAACACTCTTTATAATAACTCTAACTTTTAAATTAAATATTTTTTTTACCAATTAATATTTTATTTAAATTAATTTTATAATAAGGACTAAATGAAAGATGATGGTTAACACAAACTTATACTAACAACTTTTTTAAAAATTTAAAGTTTAAATTTTGTTAAGAAAAAAAAGGAGTAGAAAATTTGATTATATTTTTATTAAATGTTATACTTTTTTATAATTTTTTTTAACTTTTTTTTATAATTTTTTCCAACACTTTTGATAAACTTTTAACAGAAGCTCAGATCGTTGGCTTTCCAAAATAATCGATTTTAACTAAAATGATCGATTATGGGCTGTTTCGGGTGTTCAGATAATGGCTTAAAAAAATCGATTTTTTCAAAAATAGATTATATACATATCCAAACATGCACGAAGTTTACTGCCAAGTGCCAACATTAGCATATCTTCTGGTATCGTAAAACTAAGTGAACACTACCCATTTTTCTGTGACTGCATATTGGCACCCATTATAGTCTGGAAACACAATCCTTCAAGTAAAAAATCAACTACCCTAAATGTTCACAAACCCTAACACTTCTCAATCCAGCGAACAAGCATCCTTCAGAGCATGCAACCGCCTAGCTTCATTCTGCACGAGATCCACTGCTACTCGCAGAAGACTTCTTACCGCCATACTTCTGAAAAAAATTAAGAGTAAAAGATGCATAAAATGAAGCAATCTTCTGCTGGACTTCAGGCACAGATACACAAAACAAAGTATGAGAAAAAAATTCAAGCATCAGAAAGAGATAAACTCGACCTGCTTTCCGATGTTCAATGGAACGTATTTGTATTTGATCATGTGTGCAATTTGGCGCCTCATGGTAAGGACAAACAGAACAATCCAGTAACAGAGTAATATAGGCCAAAAGACAGGAACATCAAAAACGGAAAAGAAGGTCATGACAAAAGCTATGCAGAAAGCTTTTGTGAAAGAATACCTGCAACAGCAATAACAAACGCAAATCATTATTTTCATGTGTGTTGATGGGCATGGGCTATCGCGTTGTTCCCCAGCAGAAACATGGAAACTCTAGAAAGTGAGCCTGTAAATTACATGATTCCTTGACCACAAAAAATGAAAAAGACTGCACATAAATAGGGCCACCCCCTTCCCAGAAAGAGCATGGAGGAGAAATATAATGATTGATGAGACCAGAAGAATTTTAAACAGGACAGATTGGAAAAATAGAAGACAGTAAATTTGTTAATGACAGTAATATTATTAACTCAATCAGTTTTCCAGAAAGGTCATGAAACATTCACAAAATGTTATATGAAAATAGGCTTACAGAGGTTTTAACAAGTACGATAAAAATAGGTTTCTGAGAATGTAATTTGCACAAGGTATGCTCAGAAATTTAAGGTATCCAGTTCTTTAATGAACAAGGACAAAAAAGTAAGAAGAAAGTAAAACTGTTGAAATTTAAAATAACAGGCTTAAAGGCATGTAGACTAACCTAATATGACGCATGACCCTCTAAATCATCACAAGAACAAATACCAGGGAGAAAGATAAATGAGTGGAATAAAGTTGATGATAAATACTCTCAATCACAAGTTTGCTACACGGGAAACAATGCAACTGAGAAAGTGTGTTTCTGAAGACATGTTAGGAAAGATAAACTTGTTCTGATGCAATTAACTACTGCTGTGCCAACAATCATCAATTTGCAACCAAATGTGAATAGTGGCAGTGGTAAACAGTATAGGCAGCGTGAGCAGGTAATAGACTAATAGCTAGTAACTGACAACAGGAACACCTCAATCTTCTCATTAACCAATTATAAGGACATCAAGTTATTTTTCCTTTGTGAAGGGTTAATTTCTATTGACCAGAAAAATTTTCCCAAAAAATCAAATACAAAGTTGAGACTCGAGGCACTATTTTCTGGATAGTTGTGCTCTTTGAATAACCGAAGCCTGGACTGCCAAATGGAATTTAGCATTGCTTCATAGAAATATCAGTAGGTACATTAAGATAAACCAAGATATCAATCTATATCACATCAATTGTTCGAGACTCAGAGGACTGAATACCAGATGACAGACACCAAAGCTGAAATTAAAATCTAAAATCCAAATAATTAACCAAGGATTCCTACAAGAAAGATTGTAGGAGTCATCTTAAAATGCTAAACAGAAATCTTAAGACTATAATTGGCAATAATGTAGGTAACAGACTAGCACAAAAATAAACTAAATTACCAGAACTTAAATTCAGGAAGTCGGCGAATGAAAGGTTTGAACTCATCAGAACCTTTTGTTGGCAGCAAAGGTCCATCTGAAGGTTCCAGCTCTGGATCAACCAAAGGGGACAGAAACCCAATCAACAGATTCAGCAAATATATTCCCAGCCCATAAGACACAATGTAGAATCCTTGGACATAATAAACCCTCAAAACATAGATTGATGCCAAAACCAAAGTCCCAGTCCATCTATACGTAGTATGAGGAGTAGTTTTATCAAGATAATATTGAAAGAGCCTCATAAAGTCCTGCATCCCCTGGCTTACAGGTGCAGCAGATGAACCACTGCCGCCTCCAACTCCCTCCATTCAATTAACAACCTGCGTAGACATAATCATGGTTTAAAAACAAGCCCTTTATTCAACATGACTAATGCCTGACAACCTCCCATACTTCATTGCATAAAAATAAGCCTACCACCGACACTACTCGAGTTGAAACATGACAATATAGAAAGGCAAAAGGAACTTATATTTTATTGAAGTACATCAACACGCAGAACAAAGAAAGCATTTCAGAATCAGGAACATCAAATTTTACCAAAGCAGCCATCAAATAAACGGAAAAAAGAACGATATAATTTTTAAAAAAAAAAAAGATCCGCAAGAATCATTTCTCATTACATGTGAAATACGCCCGAATTTCTGCAAAAGAAGATGTGGAAAACAGCCGGGCAAGAACAAGGTCTAGAATAATGAAATCGGAAGTCCTAATAGGTTAAGCAAGGAACAAAATCGAAGGGAGAAAAGGAGCTAACCTAGAAGAACTGTCGAAGCTCAAGAAGGAAGAAAACTGATGGAGGGAGGCGAAAAGTGTGCGGATCTAGAAGGAGACGGGAATATGCTTAACCTTATATCAAGAAGGAAATGAAATCCAGAGAAGAATCGAAGCTGACCTGGGCGGACCGTTTGAGCTCGACGAGGAGGACGACGCCGACGAAATTTTGGAGGAACCGAAAAGTGGGCAGATCTACAAGGAGATGCGAATTTCCTTATTATTCGTTTCGTTTTCTTTTTCCCTACTTTTTCATGGGGTCTATTTTGATATTTGCTGTCCTCTCCGTCGTCGTATTGAACAGGGAAACGTGAATGAGCCAATGACGAGCGAGTGTGCAAACGAGATGCTGTGGGAGTCCGCCCAGGAAATTAGGGCAGAGGCCCGTGAACACGGAAGCGCGAGCGCGTACGTCCTAGCATTGAAAATTATTGGCCTGTTAAATTGCGCGTTCATTTGCCCCCGAGGACGATATAAATTATCATCATATATTTGGGGAAGACAATTTTTTTTTTTAACTATTTTTTTAACCTTGTTTTTTTTTTTTTAACAACCGTCGATGTCATGTCTGTCAACCCGATCACTGAGGACCCGATTGAAGACCACCCATTTCATGACATCATCATCATCATCAAAGGAAGCCATGGGCTCCTCTTTTTCAAATTTCAAGTGCACCGCCTCTCTGGCTCTCTTTAACTTCATTTAACGGAGTTTCAATTTTATTGCTGATAGACTTGATAGGAATAGTTTTCAGTCCCCACTTCTTTTTTTTTTTAAGAGATAGTGGTTGATAAAAGCTTTGTCTGCATTTAATTTGTGTTTGATTTTTAATTTATTAAAAATTTATTTATTAAAAATTTATTTGATGGAAATTTATTCAATAAAAGTTAGTTATTAAATAAAGTTTATATTTGAATGTATTTTTTTAAAAAAATCAGTTTGATAAATTGAAAGTTATTTAAATTATGATATTGAAGTTTTTGAATATACAATTATAAAAGAGAATATTAATTTATAATAATTTGTAATTTTTATCGTACAAATGTAATATATTTAAAATATTTAAAAAATGTAATAAAATTTTTAAATAACACAAAATTTGATATCTAATGTTAAAAACTTAATCTCTAATTATTTATACTTTTTAAATTTATAATTTTAAAAAATATGATAAATATTTATAATTTTTATTATAAATTAATGTTAAAAATTAATATATTAATTATTCAATTTATAATGTTAAAAACTTAATATCTAATTATTCTTATTTAAATGATAATTATATTTTTTAATGAATTAACTATTTCTCAAATAAAAGAATAAGATATTAAATTTGAGGTAGGATGATTAAATTATATTTCACTTTTTAAAAGTTTCATCATTTCACGTCAACCAAATTCACTTTCAATAATATTCTCAAAGCACTTTTAGGATACATTTATAAGGCTTATTTGATAATATGAAAGAATTTTTAATTGAATTGGAATCATAATAGAATTAAATTTTAAATATATATTTGATATAAAGATAGAATCCTAGAATAATTTTTAATGAAAATATGTATTTAAAACGAATAAAATGACCATAGTGACATTTTCTCCAAAATTATAAAGATTTTGTTCATCCCTTGCTATTAAGAAATAAAAAGAACAAAAAAAAAAACTTCTCTACAACCCACTATTACACCCCTTATGGTTGTGACTATTTGCTTCTTCACTTTCAACCAAATACTCACAAACAAAACCTCATCTTATTGTCACTAGAGCACAGCAACAAAACAAATCCTTAAAAGAAGAAATAAACAATTAGAAAACAGAGTCTTGCAAAGTCAATGTTGGTGAGGAATAAGATGAACATTGACAATGATGTCATTCAACATGACTAAAGCATTGAACGGGTAAAGTAAGAACTAGGGCCGGGAGATCTAAAAGCAGCGTCAAACGATGGGGGTGTTAATGTTGTTCATTGCTAGAAGGAGATGTGCAATATTGCTCAAGGGCAGTGTGGGTGATCTGTGCAGTTGAATGGTTTAATAAAGGAGACTAAAGCTGCCGCCAAAGGAGGAATGATCAAAAAACAATGTTGCTAAGTGCTGTGTGCAGTTGAAGGTTATGGGGAAAGGAAATAGTGTTTGTACTATCCTAAATTTTAATTTCCAAATTAACTTAATTAATCAAGGGTAATTAGATGAAAGTTAGTGATGGCTAACGAGCCTAGTTGTATTAAGTACAATCTTCAAATTGAGTCCAAAAGTGTCTTAGGCCACTTGAGTCCAAAATGGAAGAGTAAATCGACTAGGCTCATTATATGCCATCCACCACAATAGAGGCACCATACACTGCAGTGGATAGTCAAATTTTTTAAATAATCAATTTGCGAGTTGCAAGTTGCAAAAAGGAAAAAGAAAGGAGAAACAAAGGAGCAGCAATGAGAGAGACTTTATTTTTGCTAGGGCATCTTTTTCTGAGCATTTTTGGAGGTGATTTTAGCTTACTCTCATCTAGGTATGTTTCTTTATCCCTTCATCTTTACCTCTACACAAGTTTAAGTTAAGATTTTGGGTTGGAAAGATGAACATTTTTTAACTTAAGGTTATAGGTCCAAAGCTATTGATTCTAATAGAACTAATGTGAGTTGTTTAACCTTTATAAACTTAGTTTTAAAGATTTTAAAAGACTGAGAGCTTGGGTCTAGAATTTTAGATAAACCCTGACTACTTTGAGTAAGATTTTGGATTAATGAATGATATATTAATTGTTACTTAAACTAATGAGAGTTAGATGGAGTTAATAAAAGTTCATAAACTTATTGAACAAGAGGTTAAACTTGTAGTCGAGAATTTTAGTTATTAAAGTGTCAGAGTGGAAGTTGGGAGTGATATGTATGTTGATTATTACTAATGAATGATTGCCATTAATTGTAGTTTGACCTTATGGCACTTCTTTTGAGCTCATACAAGCTCGAGAAGCAAGTTATTAGGGGTAACTTTAAGTCCTCAAAGGTTTGAGGTAACTAAAAAATTCTATCTTTTATATATCCTTATTTGAATTGATTAGTAGTTATTGTGAAACTGAAATTATATTTTTATAGCTTAAATCGGTATTTGTATGTTTTGGAAAATGATGTAAGTGTGGCCAACATTTTGTGTTGAAAAGTCTTTCTTACCCCAATATCTAGGAGCATCTTTAGGAGATACCTTGGCACGTATATGTGTCCCATCTATGGCACTGATATAATCTTTAAAATATGGATAGAATTTACCAACTTTACTATGTATTTCAGGAGGGATCATAGAACTACTAGGTTGGACAATTAATTTATTTTCTAATTTAAGTATAGCTCTCAACACTCTTTGGAGATGACAGCTAATTGTTTCACCCGAACGTCGAAAAAAGAAGTTTACTACACTATTTTTTGCTTTATGGGTTATTATGAAAAGGGTTTTGGCAACTTGTTCTTCTACACTTGCCCATCATGTTAGTTGTAAGCCACAATCTTTTTCTAGCATACTAAAAAATTTTAAGAAGGCTTGAGAACCTATTCTAACAAGATGTCACCCATTATCACTGCTAGTTATGCAACTCATTATTTCTTTATGTACTCTTTCTCTCTTTGAGCTCATATTATAACTCACTTTTCTCATATTATTAGACATTAGGAGTGCACAATAACTTGCAACAAGACAAATGAAATGAGCTACAGGCCTTCGGCGCATATCCAGCCATTCAATCAAAAAGTTATCAGATTCTATCTAACAAAGGAAAATACTTGTTATTGAAACAGATTTCAACACCAAATAGGATAACAAAAATAAATATGGATTTTACTTCTAAACACCACCTCATGTCCAGAACAAACTATAAAAATCTACAATGTGATTTTTTTATCATTATCCTATAAGATAACATTTCATGATTTTGTCATTATCACATACCATAAAAATATGTTCTACATGGTAAGATTTTGTCATTATCCTATAAGATAACATTTCATGATTTTTTAAATCAGCATATACCTTTAAAATGGTTTGTAGCCTGAATTTTGTGATCCTGGAGGAGTTCAAATCAAAATTGTCCTTGCAATCCAAAATAATATGCTGTAAATAAGGGTTTTTTGATCTTTTTTCTAAGAATGGCACTTACTGCTGGAACATTGGCTGCTATAATTGGCACAGTTGAAATTGATTTATTTGTTGATATTATTGGTTCTTTCCAAGGATTTTTATTGCTTACATTAGTCGTCTATTTTCTTTCTACCCTTTTCTATAACCTTTTCTGCCTTTCCAAGGACTTCTTTGTTAATTTTGATGTGCCTAGTGAGTATAATATCTTATTAGATTTATCTTAAACTCACATTATTTTTTCAGATTTTTCTTAGTTAGGGAGTAGCTGTCGTGTTATTTCTAAAGATTTTACTCATAAAATCAATGGCAAACTTATTTGCGAGCCTAATCCATGAATAATGTAGTAGGCACTGTCAATACAAATAATATCTCTTATTCCCTAGCATTGAGAAAAAATAAAAGGGAACAAAGTAGTGCTCGACAATGGTTTTTTGCTGAATTTGAGCACAAACTTCATGATCAAACGAATCACATAATAAAAGCAACTAAAGCATTTTAAGCTGTTAGGTCTGGCTTCTCTACCATTTCAATCAACCATTCACAAACAAGTCACGATTAGACAAAATAAAAGGGGGTGACAGAATAAAGAAAGCACAAAGCAAATTTTCATCCAGCCACAAACAAAATAAAAGGAGGCAAGAAAATAGAACAGAAGGCGGATGATGAAACCTAAAGGAAAAGGACAACCAGGATGGGAGTGGCGATGGCAGAGGCGACAGTTACAATTGCTATGGTGACGATTGTAAGTCACGATTGGTACTAGCGCAAAAGGAACAAACGATGCTGTCCAAGCCTCTAAGAATGGTCAGAATTAATGAAGGAAAATGGGTTTTATCTAAAAAGGGCATTTTTGGATTATCAAAATATAATATGGGTAAATTAATCAGAATGAAACAAAATTATACATCTTCCCTCCATAGCCCCCATTTTGGAGGGGAGGGGAAAATTTGTTTTCCCTCCCCTTCCCTTCATTTTCAATATCTAAACAAGAAGAGGGGAGCAAAATCCCTCCCCTCCCCTCGCCTCCAACCAAACAAAGGGTTAGAGAGAGTTTCAATTCAGTGATTCACATACTCAAAACTTTTGTAAAGGTGAGGGAGAGATTTTCTTTAGAATCACGAGAGGTTATTCTCTTAAGAAAAGAAGCTTACTAGTAAAGTAAATTATTATAAAAGCACATGAGTGCCTAAATTGAACTTATGAATGTACTAAGATGGCAAAAACCTACTCCAGCTTGTGTTATAGTAAAGCAATCTCAAGTAGTTGCTTAAGAATTGGATATAGGCTCAAGAGGAGGAGCTGGACCAGGATAAATCATTATTTGCAATCTCTGTTCCCTTAACTCTTTATATTTCCAGCAACATTGGTTTATGTTATGTTTTAGTGTGTAAAATTAAATTTGATTTATCTACATACTCTTACTCAAACTTTCACATAGAAATTAATTTTATATCTATTGAACTTGTAGAAATTACTTTAGCTTTCTTTTAATAAGGGTTTGATACTTGAATTTGCTCAAACTTTCCATTACACATAGTTTTATTGAAAAAGTTTCAAAAGAATCATAAATTTCTTTAATACCTAATTCACTCCTTCTTGGGTGTATTACTGTGAAATCTCACTCAACAAAACACAATTAACTAATATAACTCAAGGTAGTCAAAGAATTACCTCAAAGAGTGATTACCAGGGTTTAATTTAAAAGTAAAAAATCTCAAGTTTTTTATAATTATAAAGAGTTTAAAACAATCAAAATCTCTTATATCAGAGTAAAAACAAGTTATGAAAGCATGAGATACCTCAGAGGAGTGAAAGAAATCGAAAACAATGAAAAATAATTCTTTTAATGTATAATAGAGCAATTATGGCTCGTGCACCCTATGCTGTGGCATGTTGCTCTCTATACCACATGTCGTGGCTCAGGCGCCATGCGGCGTGGCCTGTTACATGTAAAAATTAGTAGATTCTGCTATCATTTGACAGTAGAATTGGGGAAACTTCTGACGCACTCTAATTCTCCGCCAGACATTCGAATGACATAATTTAGGTGTCTATGAAAATTTTTTTATATGAACTAGTGAATGGTATGGGTTTTACTTCCAAAATAAGTCATGCTAGGAAGTTAGACACTCAAACATATTTTGACTATTTTTCACAACTTTTATACAAAAAGGGTGTCCAAAACCCTCAGTAAGTGCCAAAGCCTTCTCTAACACCTAAATCATATCCATTAGACCTAAGACTATCAGTACAATACGTAACAAGTACTTAAATAAAAGTATAGCATAAATTTACTCCTCAACTTCTTTTTATTAAAAATAGAGGGGGAGGTAAATTTCTACTTCATTGCACCCAAACTAATTAAAATATGTTCAAATCATCATTTCTACACTTACCCTAGTATTTTGGTCCCATCAACATATATATATAATCATACATAAATTTTTAGGGCCTAAAATACAACTCAGAGGTTTGTCACAACAAAATAGTGTAAGTGTAATGGCATACAATTGGAATTCAAATTCTATTACACAAAATAAATCTAAGCTAAAGGCGTACAATAGGAATATGTTAATTTCTAACCTCTTGAGCCTTCTCTCTCTTACACCAGAGCTAAAGCCTGAAAAGTGTTAAATGAAAAGGGTAGGTCTAGCTACTCAGTAACTAAGGTAAAACCTACCCTATACAGTTATATATAAATTATAAACCAAGCACATGCATATAAAATCAAGTACTTAAAATATACTTACACACATTATAACTCATCATTACTCATTTTATAATATCTTTATCTCACATATACTAGGGGCATTGTCACATTACTTTTAGATATATGACCATAACCCATTGTTCACGTGACTTGTCACAACTCAACACATGTGACATGTCATATATTTACATAAACAATGATTAACTAACCTTATAACCTCATTATTTTCTCAAAATGAAACCATGGGCTGTAACATTGAATAAGACTTTTTTCGTGTGACTGGACTACCCAGGCTCACTAATCATAAGGTGTGACCTGGTCAAAGATCACATGACTCACTCTCAAACCATAGCTTCCCCCTTTCTCGAATCTCTAGTGTGTCTCATACTCTAGACTATTCTCCTCATTGAACTGGTGGAGAAAGTTAGGTTCTAGTCCCTTGACAATAGGACAGTCCCTCAACAAATTGTGAGATAAGGCTATATCCTCGTATACTGAAGGACAGCCTAAATATCATATAAATTTTTTTCTACTCCCAATCCTTAAGCGAACTCTCATTCACTGATCATGTCATAAACAATGCTCACTCTTTTCATAGTTTCATTTATTAGTTATCACAATAATCACATTAGGCTCACAATCGTGCGCTACCTAATTGAGCATAAATTCTCATTTTTACCATAACACATAGACACATCACTCTTGACCTCTTCTATTCCTCTTTCTCATATTCACCACCAACTACTCATTCATAACACAACACGAAAATATTTTTATTTGAAATATTACATATACTATTGTAAAAACTCATTTCACCAACAACTTTGCATGTTTAATACACATCAAGTAAAACATGTAAATACAATATTTCATCGCATGTTACAATCTTCACAAGTCATAATTTGCAAACTAAATGTATAATTATCATCATGAAGCAATTAACATATAACTATCCAAAATAGGATTCTCCTGGTTACTTCAAACCTTTGAAAAGTCAAAGGTTTATCTCTCAATGTTATGGCTTTCAAACTTAAATTTTCAAGTCAAGATAAGTGTCCAAGAGTTTAATCTACAACTTATCAAGTCAACTTTCATTAACATTGCCAATTTCACACATTTCAACTCTAATCTTCCCTTTCTAGATTACCCAATGCCTATATTGCTTACATTTAGATTTACCTATTGGGTTTATTATCTATCTATTACATCATATAACTTCATTAAACACCCACATTGCATCAATACCTCAATAACCATAATAATGATAGATTTAATGTCCATTTTTAAACATTAATGAAGCCTATCATCTAACAACCACCACAATCATCAATACTAGATTTACATACTCTAAACAACTCTCATTAACTCGATTTGAGCTAATAAATTTAGACCCATAACTTCTATTGACTAAAAATTCACTTTCACTATCAAACCCTAACTTAAATCTTTGAAAAAAATTAAAGAGAAAAAGAAAAGAATGATTTAAGGATATTACCTTAGATGATTTGGAGTTTCAAATCTTCCCCTAAGTCATGCCCTAGCAAAGCAAATGTAAGCTCTTCCATTGTCCTTTCCTTTCTATTTTTCATATCAGTACGTGTATTATTTCTATAGAATTCACACTGTGCGCGGCGACATATGATACAAAGAAGGTAGCTCTCGTTTTGTGGCCCTGTGCGTCGCGGCATGTGGCATAGAGGCTTTTTAATTTATTTTTATTCATTTTTTATTTCCCAAGTGACCAATTTCACTTTGGATCTAAATTATACATGAAAATCCAACTAAAACACTTATTATTCCCCCCTGACCACACATCATGTCAACTAACTTAATTATCCTGATTAAGCTTAGTAAGTAAAAATCAAGATGTTACAATTGTCATATCTAACATATTACACAATTTGTCCTAAGTCCTTGAGGTTTGGTCTTGGTAATTGTTTGGCTTATGGCACTTTGTTTTGGTCTTGGACACCTTTAGGCTTTTCAAAGTGAAAAATGAGTGATTTTAGTGCTAGGTGTGTGATTTCTTAATATGATAAAATTTTGAAATACAACTAGTGCCATTAGCTAATTTATTGAATAAACTTTCTGCGAACACCTATATCACTCCAATCGAATGTTGGATGGAGGCCTGGATGCATTAGAAGTTCACCCCCGATGTTGTGTATTTGACAACAGTTGCATTGTTATTTCTATATAATGCATTGTAACGCATGACATAAAAGACACTTATCACGATGTACAAGTATGTTGGATGATGGTGGATGGTCTCAACATCATCAGCCATAGTGAACGTACCATTGGCTGCAACAAATGATTATGATTTTTGGAAAATGGTCATTTAAATCATATTTTAAAAGGTTTTCTAATATAATTAAGAGATATCTCATGCTTTTGGATACTTTGTAACTCTAATTTAGATATATTATTGTTTAATTTGGGTGTTTACTTTATGAAACTTGGGATCTCAATAATTTGAAAGATTTGTTTTCTATTATTAATGATCGATTTTATCAGTTTCTAATATAGTAGTACTAAATGTGCCATTTTAATTCTTTCTACTAGGGGAAGGTTCACTAATATATATTTTATTTGAAATTATATATTGTAAATTCAATTTTATTAACCATAGTAAACCTTTAAATTAGTTTTTTCTTATTCTACTATGGTTAGCTATTTTTTTAATTGCAGTTAATTTTTTTCTATCATGATAAGATGGTTAGAATGGTTAATCCCTAATTACCATAGTATTGCATGGTATTATTGTTAAGTTTGTTGAGTTAATGAGGCAATATTACAATATTGACGGAGGCGAAGGTCATAAACCAACATCAGAGTCGGAGGAGATTGAAGATAGTGGTAAGCAAAAGGAAAAGGCAATGCCAAAAGAGACCTTCAAATCATGTGTGAGACTTGTTGCTTGATGAGGCCTGTACTGGAAGTGAATGTGGCATCTAGAAGGTGAGGATAAAGTGGTAAACAAACATAATAGAATCGAATTATTTAGGTACCGTGATGGAATCAAATTCTGACTAATTTGCTATAATTGAGATTCTTGAGAATATAGATTCAGTTATAAACATGCTCGTATATGGTATCTTGTTCCAATTCCTTTTTCATCTCCGTGATTCTTGTAGACTAAATATGACGTAAGTATGTGTCCTATTTTAACTGGTATCTTTTCTTGAAGAGGTTGGCAACAGAGATATTTACACATTCAATACATTATTGTGAATACCTAACCAGTCATTTTGTAAATGAAAATATTTTAATTATGTCATACAAATTTTAAATTTCACAAGAAAAACTTAATCTCTTGGCAAAATTGTGTGTGTCAGTCATTCTAAAAATTCATATTGATTATAACATCACAATTTCATGTAGCAACATGAACATAACACATTATGAGTTTGAAAGATTTAAATCATCTAAAATTGAGATTCTTGAATTTCTTAAAAGTTTTTCATTTTAGTAATTTTTATAAAATATAAATTTTTTTTATTCATTAAAAAGATACACTTCATGTAATTTATAAAATATTGATTTCAAAGAATTTAAATCTAAGTTTGAAATACTAAAAAACACATGAGTTCAGTATTACCTATCATAATTAAAAAAGCAAATGACTCTTAGGGCAAGTAAAATCTAATACAGCCATAGGCCATAGCCATTTCAAAAGTAGTTCAGTCTCCCCACTGTATCACTGTCATTGTTATTAGTATCAAGACCACACTTTAGAATATTATTATTAATATTATCCTTTTATAATGCTATCTTCATTTATACATAGGTAAAAATAGAAGCAGGTAATGGTGATAATTCATGCCGACCAGTCAAGCCTGAGACATATATTTAGTCAAATAAAAAATTACAGATGAAAGGCTTTGAATAAAGATCAATGATCTGAGACGTTTATTGGATAATTACGTATGAAAGTTTTTTTAAGAAAATTCAATAAAGCAATTAGAAATTCAAACGCATGGGCATGTTAGTAGAATATGAATTTTCATCTTGAAACGATGAATAATAATAATAATAATAATAATAATAATAATAATAATAATAAGAGTCTCAAAATACAATTTCCATAAAACCTTTTTTCCCCCTCCTTTGGTCGGACATAGAAGCAACTAGAAACAAGCTTTCGTGTTAATGTGTGTTTGAACGTGTAAGAACACTAATTCAAACACAATCAGAATAGAGAGGCCTCCTTTTAGCATGAGAACATGTATAATCTGAATTTTCAAAATGTTTTCTTCCTCGTGCAGCGGAGCGCAAGTTGTGCAAGGTATTTATTTATAAATCTTTTTTTTTTTGGCGTATCATACCAAAATTATAAGTTTTATATCTTCAATTGACAATAAAATAAAAATATAATTAATTAATTATATCTAAGTAAGTTATATATATATAATTAAGGTTTAAATAATAATTTGATCCTTAAATCATAGGTTTAAGAATATTTGGGACCATAAACTTGTTTTTTCTGTAATATTTTCTTTCAACTTTTGATAATTTCTGTAATGTAGCTCATATTGTTAACAAAAATTAATTTTGATCATTAATTAACTACAAAATTATAAAATAGGACATAAAAAAGTTATAAAAAGTGATCAAGAAAATTTTTTTAATTCTTTTTTATAATTTCTTGTGTCCTTGTTTGTAATTTTTGGGACTTTTTTTTATAACTTTTTTGGTTCTTTTTTATTATTTTTTGATCAATTAATATTTAAAGTTAATTTTTATTAATAACAGGGATTACATTTTATCGTTCTCAAAGGATGAAAAAAAATATTGAACAAAAATCAAATTTAAAATTATAGACTTTTGATATGTTTGGAGTTAAATTACCCTTTAGGCCTTAACCCTATAATTGAATTAGGCGCTTATCCTTTTTTTTTTTTTTTGAAATGCTTAAAATTGAATTAGGTGCTTATGAGCGTTCTCTTATTGACAACAGTTCTGTTTGAGACCTAATCAGATAGTGTGACTTTGTATTTCTTGTTCCGAAGAATGAAAAAGGCATAGAAACAGGCTTCAAAAAGGCCCAATATCTGACATGGGATGATCTCCGCCTTCGAGTTTCGTCAGTCGTCACTGTTGAGGTGAGATGCCCAAATTTTCACGTGAACGCCAAAAAAAGACAAAAGGAAAATGGAAAAGATATCATTATCAAATTGGTAGGCTAGTACCTAGTATCGACTAGTGAAGTGACGTTTAAATGGACAAAAACAAAAGTGGAGATGGAAAACATGTGATTTGAGCATCTGACTTTATTGCCGGGGTCAGTATTGAAGAGCCGATGTTCCTCCAATAATGGATAGCAAGAATGACGTGGGCACAAGGCGTCTAAATGCATGCTCTCCTGATTTACGTGGTGCTCAATCCTCCGCGATATTTAATTTCATATTCTCATTTATTTTATTTATAAATTATTTTTAGAAAAATTAATCTTTTAATCCTTTAACTTTTAACTCACTTGTAACTCAATCTCTCAATTATGACTCGCTGTGACTCAATTCCTCAACTATAACTTACTGCGACTCAATCTCTCAACTTTTGACTCACTTATAACTCGGTCCTTATTTTTTAATTTTTTTAAAAGTTTCTTATCAAATAAGAGGGATAAAAAAATATTCATATATTATTTTAAAATAGCCTCCTTTTGCTTATTGATGTAAGATATAAGCTAACATAAAAAAAATTAATAAAAATTAAAGGACTAATTTGTAAGTGATTCAAAAATTGAGGGATTGAGTCACAACGAGTCATAGTTGAGGGATTAAGTTATAAGTGACTTAAAAGTTAGAGAACTAAAAGATTAATTTTTTTTTATTTTAACATCTTCATTAAAATAAAAAATATTAAACTTCATTTATTTTATTTAAAAATTTTAAAAATTTTATTATTTCTATTAAATATGTCGACTTTAAAATAAAATACTCTTGCATTTAATAAATTTTTTCATATTTAATAGAAATAAAATAGTAAGAATAAATATAATGATGATTGAGGTGCTTATAAATAAAATTAAAATAAACATTCACTCTCTCTGCTCTAATATCATGAGAGGAGTACCTCCTCTCCATTTTGATCCCACACCAAGCTTATTATTAATCTCTTTACATACATATATAGATATATTAAGCGGCAGATTGTGTACGGGGCATAGCTGGCATAGTATTTAGGGAGAATGACAATTGAAGACCGGTAAAGAAATTACTAACATAAAGACCATTAAGTTCTAAATCATGATTTCTCAATTGTAGATTCTTGATATTTCAATTATACAAAGTTTTTTATACTTTTTAAGAATCATTATTTATCATTTTCTCTAGTGTCTATTTCGCTTAGAAATTTGCTATACTTCTTCTCAATAAGTTCAAATGAAGAAGATTAGTGGAGGCATAATAATAGCTGTAATAAAGAAAAAAATTTTATGTACTTAATATATTTATTTTTAATTAAATTAAGACATATAAATCTTTTATAAATTATGTATTTCATAATACATTTTTATTATTAATATTATTAATACATTAAAATCTATTTGTTTCAATTTGATTGAGTAAAAATATATTAATTATATAAAATTAAGTATATAAAGCTTACTCGTACCGATATACACACATGTATATATCTTCGTGAAATTTAGTGGAGGCATCTGTCCACCTTAAACTTGAATTTTATGTAGGTCTGTCTCTCTGTGTGCATATACATTATTTATTATATAATTGCTAACTCTCATCTTCTTGATTCAGTACGTTACACCGTATCTTTTTAAGTATCATATTAAAAAAATTTAAGATATTTTAAATTTTTTAAGATGTAATTAATACAGTTTTTTAAAAATATTTTAAATTTTAATTAAGAGTATAATTAATAATATTTTTAATTAAAATTATTCATTAAATAAGAGTAAACATAAAAATAATGAACAATTTTAAGTAATATTAATTATTAATTAATTTATTAAAAGTGTAAGTTAATTAAAAATTTATAACATTACTGATAAAAATTGGAAAACCAGAGGTTACTTGATTGAGTTACAAGAGAAGGAAAAAAAATGTTGAAAAAATTCCACCTAGAGTAATATATTAAGCTTATATATATATACACACTCCCTCTATTTAAAAATATAAGAAATTTTTAATTAAATTTTATCCTTTAATAAAGTAATTAATTACTTTCTAACTAACCCTATCTTTTCATTTTTACCCCTATTAAATATTCTATAATAAATATAAAGTCATTATCAACACGGATACTTTTAAAAAAAGTAATAATTGCACCTCGAAAGATTAAAAATACCTTACATTTTTTAATATTTAATTTATTAAAAAATATCTTATATTTTTGACCAACGTGAGTATGATTAAGGGTAATTTGAATTCTTAAACTGTACACAAAATATTACAAGTATTTTTAAATTTAATTATAAATCAATTTTATCTCTCAACTTTAAAAGTTTTATTTTTTATCATTTGTTGTTTTCTCGCCAACAGTTAACCTTTAGAGGGCTCAATATTATATTTTTTTAATATTTTTTATTATAAAATATTTGAGTTAAGAGAAAAAATATCCTTAATTTAATAAAAATATTAAAAAAATAATAAAAATTATTAATAATTAATAGACATTAGATATTTTTAATGTTACGTGATTTAAAAAAAATTTAATATTAAAGAATAAAATTTATTTATAATTAAATTTAGATACATTTATTATCTTTTATATATTATATAAATGAAACATCAGCAAAAGAAAAAGGCATGGGAAAGAAAACAAACCAATTAGAGAAAAAGTTCTAATAAGTGGGCCACATGGACCTCCATTCTTCACTCTGTTGCCTGCCTCTCTCCGTCTCCGTCTCCCTCCCTCTCTCTCTCTCTCTCGGGTCGGCTCCGAGGAAGGCGTTTCTCGTGGCTGAGGATCCAAGAAAGCGATCCTCTGTTCTAAATAAATTCGAATCTGGGTCTTCCCCTTTCCTGGTTGTAAAATGCTTCGAAAACAGACAGATTAAAACAAGATAAAATATTCTTCCAACTTTTTTTTCCTTCACGTTGGGCCATCAGCATCTACTCAGGGGATCCTAACTTGTGTTTATCCTGCATCGACTCTTATTTCTGGTTCCACGGTTTTCCGAGTTTCTCTGATCACCCACTCTTTCGGCTTTAAATTTTACAGGTAAAGCATTTCTTTCTTCAATTCACCTTAACTGTAATTCTGCTTGTTTTTCTGTTTTTGGGTTTTGAGTGTCTTTTCTGCTATCAATTCACTAAAATTGTTTCAAATTTCATTATTTTGGCTTGGGACATGTACTTCAATTGCTGGATTCTATTTTTCTTCTTTTGTAGCTTGCCCTCGTCTTCTTCCTTCCTTCTTTTCTTTTGTATTGAACTTGATTATGGTGGCGTAGGTTTTCAAAATTTAGTAGAATTTGTGTACCGAAGAAAGTGCTGATATCAGGCAATTTAGCAGTGACGTATGGAGTAGTTTTGCCTTCATATTGACTCCCCATGAATGCTTGGTTGCCGTTTAATGATGGTAAGCAGAGAAAATGTGACATGCTACTATATGTATTAGATTTAGATAAGTTAGTGGTTCGCTGACAAAGGGGCTGGATTGGACGGATTTTGAAACCTGTAGGGAACCGAATTGTGAACAAAAGTGTGTGTAGGGCCAACTTGAATAGTCTATTGGAGGATCAAAATATGATGTTTGTTTTTAGTTAAGGATACCTTTCTGGTTGTCAAACATCCGGATGTTTTTCCCTGTTTGAGTTGACTCTATTTTCAGGTGACATTTGGGAAATACTAGGATGAAATTGTGTCATGCAAGAGAAAATTAAAATGCCTGAAGATATTAGTCAAGCATATCATGAAAACGAGGCAATGGATGCTCAGCCATTAAATGGTTACCAATTAGTATGGATGGCTCATTGGAAGCACACAGATTTTAAGTCAGCAACTCAGGATAATAATCATTTATCGATTGATTGTGACTCCAGAAGAGAAGTCGTAGAAGACAGTGTTGCCGAGCAGGATAATGTACAAGGTGGGCCAGATGTTGCAACAGATACTTCTACAAGCACTGGAGCAATCAGAGAAGCAACTAAGGCTACAAAGGCTACCATCATGAATGGGAATCTACAAGAAAACCCTGGAAATTTAAGGATAAGAAGCTTGGATTTCAAATCGTATCCTATTTCTGAAAAGAGAGATGGTAGTTTGTCTCTAAGGGGCGATCAATGTGCTATTTACCATAGCGAAGTTATGAAGTCTCAAACTGATGCAAGCTTTAAAAATAATATTGTTTCTCCGGGGAAAACTGAGATTCGTTTGCATTCTGAAGGATTTTTGCCTACTAAACTATTGATGAATTCTTCCAATGCCATTGAGAAGAACAAATTAACTGTTTCAGCATCTGCTTGGAGTGATGTAAAGTCAACTTCTGACATGATGCCATATGCATATAACAAAGGCAAATCTTCAATGCCCACCTTAACACATGGGCAGCATGAAATATATCAATCAAGCTACAACTTAGCATCTAGGGAGCATTTCACAAGTACTAATCATCGGAGCTATTCATCTCTTTTGATTCATGAGAAGACAATGAGTAATCTGTTGGACCCCCAAACATCTGGGTTTTCAGGATTGATGTCGAGTAGTCTTGCTCAAGAACAACATGACCATCATTGGAAGACGCAACATTATACTGGTGCTGCAAAGTGTGCAAGCCTGACCAGCCCTTTTGAATCAAGTAAAATAGATAACTTTTGTCATGGAAGCTCTCCTGTACTTCAAATGCCCAGTTCTGATCATGATGCAAAGACTGTGAAGATATTTACCCCCATAGAGTCAGGAGAAGAGTCATCGAGAGGCCGCACCAAAATCTTTCAGACAGCTCACCATTTTCCCATGTCGGCAAATACTGATGTTTCTGGAAAAGGGCAATTCTTCAGAGAGTCAGTAATTACCACCAAATTCAAAGGAAATGCTTCCAGTGAGATACCTTATTTCTCCTCATCCACTGGTGAGAATGCTCTGGAAAGTGCGAAGCTGAAAACACCAGGGAGCTCTACGAATAGGGAAGGAAAAAGTGTCCAAGATGTTGAAACTATGACAATCCTGAAGAATGAATCATCTGCTGAAACTGAAACCATGGATATAAATGCCTTACAGGAGGATCAATTTCCTGGTAAATCTGCATCCTTTAAAATGAGATGTTGAATTATGCTATACCTTAGGTTTCATACTACAAATAATTCCATAAATGATAATTTCTGGTGAGTTGTTCCAATAATTTAAAAACTTCACATTATACTAAAGCTTACAATGAATTGAAGTTTCCTAGATAATATTATGAATGTTGCCCGCATGGTAGCTATTTTTTTATGATGTTTTTTAGGCTAAAGGTTCTTTTTTCTTTTGGCAGGTGATGTTACATTGCCATCAAATAAGGTGATTTCACCGTAATTCCTGATCTTCTGGATGCCCTTTTATTCTCTTTTCAAACACCTCTTTCTTGCTTAAGCACTTTGAGCAATTAACATCTTTGCTTGTTTTTGACGATTTCTCCATCGTAGTCTAGCGTATTGGAAAAACTGTTATTTCATTAATTCTGCATCCATATTGATGACAAGAAACATTTCAATGTTCAGCATGTTTACAGATACAGCTAAGTTTAATTACGTTGATTTTTCATCCCAGACGTGTATACATATATATTTTTGTTCTTATATGCTTTTTTTTTTTTAACTGGTTCTTAAAATTTCATTATGTTATGATATTATTTGATACAAAATTTGCTGGACCATTCTCCGGTGCCTTTGCTGTTCTCCTTAGAGAATTGCCTTGTAGAAAATATTTGATTGGACCTTTTTTTTTTGGGGGGGGGGGCATTTTTCAAGGGTATTATCTAATACTACCTTAAATTTCAAGTTGCTAATATGGTCGCCATAATCAAATTATGAATTTTGTAGTTCCTCAAGGAGAGTCAAAACTCGTTAACCTGTCAAGGTGCAATAACTTCTGCTAAGGAGAGGACAGAAGCAGAATCAGCAAGTGTTGCGATGCATGATGCAAACCAAGAGCCTCTTAAGCTTCACACTGTGACAGGTCCAGTGGATGAAAGGGAGACTAGCACGTCCAAAACCCAAAGTCTGGATGTAGAACACCTCCTTTACCATGCAGCAGACCACGGAAATTCAAAATCCAAGGCCTGTGGCAATGGTTCTTTTGGATCAGAACCAAGCAGCAGATGGTTAAAAAGACTCAAGCTCTCTACATCTGATTCTGCTCTTGGTAGCAGGAATGAAAAATTTGGAGAGACTTCCCATGAAAATGCACATATCATTTTCAGCAAAATTTTGAAAGGCAGAAAAACAAATTTGGAACCCAAAATAATTTCTCTCACTGAAGGGCCGAGGGTACCAGGTCTACCTGCAACTGTATCATCAAATGGCGGGTCCTCTTTCGTCAAAGCAAAGCAAACTGTAGAGGATTCGCTCTCTCATCCCTGGATTCAGAGATGGAGTCATAATGCCACTGCTTCTTCGCCTGCAAAGCATGAAATGATAGATTTAGACCCTGTGATGGAAGGGTTTCAAAAGAAGCAATTTCCAAGCATTGCTGCGATGGCACTGATGGGAAAAGCAATAGGCACTCTGCGGCCATGCGAGATTATGAAAAAGGGACCCCTTGTAGTTTGGAATACAAAGAATTTATGAAAGTATTGTCTCTGTAATTCAAATTTAGCATAAGTTATGCTAAAGGACCACAGGATAAGCTCTGGTGTGAAGGATATACTGAAGAATCCATGGGATGAGGTTGCTTCTTCAGTGGCTGATATCGTGCTGATGAGTGTGAGAACTTCTCAGGCTATATGCTAAAAGATCATTCTGGCAAGAGGTGCATTTCGTGCGGAGACTGAATGTATTATGTGTTTGTTAAAAAAATAGGTTTCTGATAGTTGAAGTTCAATATACCTACGTAACTGAGGAGCACCTGGGGGGTTTTTTATGTTAAGCCATCAGTTTACTTCATTCCCCAAAAGATGTTTCTTATTTTACCATCTTCTGAGATCTGGAGTAATCGAAATGATATATAAACAGTGCTTGCGTCAAAGGATGGTATGTATACGATATGAATTGCATATATGTTAATAGAGGAGATGAAAACCGATAGTTTGGCTTTGTGCAAAACAATTTTTGTTTGAGAGATTTGATATGTGAAGAATCGAGAATGAAAAAATACTGCTACGTGGTCCTCGTTTTAATTGGCGAAGATAGTAACCAAAATTGGGGGAAATGATAGTGTATTCGAATCTCAAGAATCTCTGTAGAGCCAAGGTGGTACACTTTATGCTCATTAACCTCGGTAAACATGAGTGAAGCGGGGAAGCGTAAACAAGATCCTATAGATTTTATCGAAGCTTCTTGTCTGAAGAAGATTTAATTGCAAAATATTTATTAAATCTTTAAATTAAATGAAAAATACTATATCTTGATCGGAATTCATTGTAAAACAAAAAACACTTGTTTAGACTTTTACAGTTCAAATAAAAAATAAAAAATCATGTATAAAAAACCACATAAAAGTCACGTGACTTTGTTTTTAGCTATATTTATTTTGCTAAAATGTTTAATATTTTCGTAGATTTGCTGACGGCGAAAAAAAGAACATATAAATTTACGGTAAAATTACTATCCGTCTTATTTTTTTAAAAAATTCTGCATAATTCTGTTACTCCCTAAAGAGCTTCTTTTCGGTTCAGCATGCATTGCTATATTTTAAAATTTTAAAATTTTCGTAGTAATAAAGTTTAATTGAAAAAAAAAAGATAATCCCACCAAAAGATTAAAAATATTCATATAATTTTTTAACAAATTTAAATGATAAATTTCCAAGCGAAAAAAAAGCTAAAAATAGTTTTACTGATGAAAATATTTAAATCTTTCATGTATTTTAAATAATCTGTACTTTAAAAATCTTTTTATCATAATTTGTGTAAGGTTATCATTCTTAAATGTAAGGCCTGTTTAAATAACTCTCAAAAGCTCATCCCAACCACATCTTGGATGTGCTTTTATCGAATCTAAAAAAAAGTTTGATCCTCCATATATATACTTTTGTCAACTGAAATTCAAACAAGCACCTACCTCTCTCTCTCTCTCTCTCTCTCTCTCTCTCTCTCTCTCTCTCTCTCTCTCTCTACAGTAGTCTTCCCAACTGAAATAATCAAGATAAGAAAGGAATTGAATATATACTTTATCCCAAAGCGGGTATACAACTTCCGAGATCAATGATCATGTACTAAAGTTCCATCTTCTATATGACATCCGCTCTGCTCCAAAGCAATTTGGAAAAACCCACCTCCGTCAATGCTAGAACTTACACATGGAGGAGCAAACTGCAGAATAACATCTCTTAGTGTGATCAATCCTGTAACTTGCTCTTTTTCATTGATCACAAACGTGAATCTGCTATTCCTCTCTGTCGTCTGCTGCATCAATTGCTTGAGCGTGTCACTTTTCTTGTTGGTTAATGGCGAGTCCATCCTAGGCACACATCTCTTCTTCAGGTGGATGCTTCTTGCGACCATTGAAGCCCCATTATCAATTTCGGTGCTTGCCTTAGTTTCCTCAGGCTTCGAGTGAATGAATTCTCCAACGGTTAAGTTCCTGCTTTTCGGACAAGACAAGCATCAGACATTCAGACTCGTATTTGGTTTTTACTGACAACTATTTTCAGGGAACCCAAAAGAGCACATGTTTGAATCCAATGACTCTTTCATTTACTATCTGTACTCCAGTTATTACTTGACCACATCGAGTGGCTAAAATTTCCAATATCAATTCCATGCCAAGAATTCAGATGTATCCGTTAACCTTACAGGCTTTGAGCCTAATATGGTTTCTCTGTTCTTGAAGAAACACGACAATGTTACTTAAAATCTTAGCCCTCCAAATTAAGAGTCAGGATTTTGAAATTATTTTCTGGAACTTTTTTATGGGTATGTGAGAGAAGGTACCATGTGAGAAAAAGCCAATAGAGAATCTATATGGGGTTTTGAGCTTACTTCCTATTTCTGAAGAGGTCGTCATTTTCTACAAGATGATAGATATCACTGTTCCTGACACAACCAATGAGCTTCTTAGTTTGTCGATCTACAACTGCAACTGTGCAGGTTCGGTTTTCCCAGAGCACATGTAAAGCATCAGCAACAGTTTGGTCCTCGAATACATAACTCGCATGTTCCTGGGCTTCCAATCTGCAGAGGCATAAAGTGAGGTTAAAGAGCTACACAAGTAAAACAAATAGCAAATAGATATATATACCGTAAGGAATGTAAGGGCTTAATACTTGAGATCTGACAAGGCCTTGTCTGCAATATTATCAAACCACTCTAGTCCGCTTGATTCAAGAAGCAATTGAACTAAAGCATTCTAGCACAAAGGCAACCATGTCACTCATTCTGCATATATAAACATTAAAAGAAATATATCTATTCATTTATGATTTGCTTTTAAAGTAATTTATGATCCGCACTACTTGTATAGCCAGCTGGTACAGAGGCCAAAAGCTCGGCAAAATGGATTTGTATCGAACCATTAGAATTTCTCTTGGCTTATATCTAAATAAGCTAAATATGACATCCTTGAGCCAGTGTACTTCTCTACCAAGAGGGTATTGTTTAAATCTTTATTTCATCTCAAACTTGGTGGATACCTGAGTGACTAAACCAATGACTTGGGGATCAGAATGCTGTGTGACCGGCAAAACACGCAGCGGATGCTTAGAAAGAAGCAGCAGCGCATGAAGAAGTGTATCATCCAAATGTACAGGGAAAAATGGTTCCCAAACAAAAGGCTTAGCTAACTCGCCGACCTAGTAAAGATGGAGTAGAACAGAATTGCAAATGGTTAAGAAGTTGATCAAACACAGCAATTATGATAAGGGATAGAGAGAAAAGTAGAGAGGAACCTTGGTGTGTCCAATCTTAGGAATCTGGTCCAGAGTGGAGAAAAAACATGTGCCTTCAAGACGATTCTTCTTGAATTTTTGCGTGAAATTTTCGTACTCCTGAAAAAGATTTTTTTTAGTCAGAATGCTTTGCCATCACAGGATAGATTTGGAGAAGACTGCCGGTATAACTTAATGAAGCTGGGATGTCCAATATTTTTTGTTTGCCCTGTGGTTGTCCAAGAGCAAAGATAGATGAACCAAAATATAACTTCTATTCGTTGGTATTGCATGAAACTTTATTTTTCACCCTTGAACTCTCATTGGCTCGAATTCTCTTTTTGTCTCCCCATGTTTTCCTCAGATAGAAATTATGAAAATCACTAACAGATTAAATACGCTTGTAAGAAGATATCACATCGAAGAAATCCGCAATTCTCGCGGGCAAACATCAACCACGATTCATGAAGTAAAACGACGAAAATGAAATCAATTTATATAAAAACTTAAAAATAGGAAAAGTACATATTGACCAAGTAAATAATATTATACCTGAATACACCAGAGAACCATGGTTGAGAAATCAAGGAAACCGATATACCGATAAGAAAATTCCATGCGGGGTGCATCGGGGTCCAAGACATCCGCAATGGGTGCTCCGAAGAGGTCGTTTTCGTACAGCATGCGAATCGCATCCTTTACACTGTCCCCAGCTTTCAATTCCAAAGCTTGAGAAAGAAAGACGGAGATGGAATCATAAAAGGAATGACCAGATATTCAAACTGGTATGTTTCTGAAACAAAGGCAAAATCGACGAAAACGATTCAAGTACCGAATGAACTTTGGATGCCGGATATCGAACGAAGGGGAATGCGGTCGAGAAATTGTTGAAGAGCGGAGCCAGAATCGATCTGCGATTGCTTATTGTCGTCGTCGTCGTTGTCAGTTGCAGCATCTTTTGAGTCGTGCTTCGCTTTGTGCAGTATTTCCTGCATGATGCTTGATTCTGATTGAACTCACATTGGCTATTTGCGCTTTGAATTTCAGTTTCTCCAATTTTGCTTTCACCATTGGTTCTCACCGCCATCTCAGGCGATTGACTCTAGCACGAATCCTCAAGTTCGTTATACGTGTTTTGCTTTTGGTGATCACTGACCCTGGCAGTAGCCACGAGGCAGCAACACGTTCATGCCAAGTTCCTCAAACTTTTTGTGCACCTTCAATGTATTTCCCACTAATAAATTATATTTCCTCAACTTATTTAAAATTAAAAAAATAAATAATTTTTAAATAATTTATAGATTTTATAAAAAAATTATCTTATAAAGTTTAATAAAAAATAGAATTATTTTATATTTAATTATAATAATTAAAAATAGTTATTAATTAATTATTTTTAAATTTCATGATATCTTTCTTTATTTTTGTTTTATATAAATGACTTATTATTATATTATTTGAAAATTTTATAATATCTTTACATATTTTATTTTTTTAAAATACTCTCTCTCATCTATTATATTATATTATTTTTAAAAATTATTTAAAATAATTTTTTGAAATACTCAAAAATCTATTTTTTAAATTTTTTAAAAAATGATTTTTTATAAAATAAATTAAAACAAATGGGCTTTGAGTCACACAAAAAGAGTTGGTCTCTCGAATTGTTAGAAGGTATTCACATTTAATATTTAATTTTATTTTAGGATTATTTTTAATATAAAAATATTTGCGAGCATTAAAAGATATAGTCTTTTTGTTTAAAAATATAATTATTTTTAATTGAATCTCACTTCTCAATAAAATAATTATTTAATTTTTAACTAACTCTACCTTTTTATTTTTATTCATATTAAACATCCTACAATAAATATAAAGTCATTATGAATAAGAGCACTTTAAAAAAATAATGATTACACTTCAAAAAATTAAAAAAATCTTATAATGTTTAACATCCAACTCTTCTAAAAATAATTTATATTTTTAAACGGAGAGAGTATGTATATTTCCTCAACATTCGTCTGTTCATTCAGCTAAAAAAACAAAAACTATTTATATATGACGAGCGTGAAAAATTCACGTATAAATTTATATTTTTACGTTTATCATTTCTTTATTTTTTTAAAAATATATATATATAAAATATATTATGAAAAAATGATAATTAGATCTTAGAACTTTGATTTAATAACAAATAACAGTTAGGTCCCTCCGGTATTTTCCTCAGATCTAACTATCAAACCTAACTATCATTCATCCTTGTATTATTCTCTCTTTTACCTTCCATTTAGGCGAGAAGAAAAGTTGAAAGAAAAAAAATTAAAAGAAAAAAAATTAAAAAAAAAATATTATCACTCAGATGGATAGGAAAAAAATAAAGAGAAAAGAAAATGAGAAAATATCACAATAATTACATTACCCTTATATTAATACACACACATATATGTTTAATGTAGTTATATGTATAAAAATATATTGAAAATAAACATTATATAAAAATTAACATCATTAAAATAATTTAAAATCAAATTAGTTGGTAGAAATTACTTTCATGTTATTATATTTTAAAACCAAATAATTTAGTAAAAATATGTTATTTTTTATTTACAAAAAATAAAAGTGGATAATTTTTTAAAATTAAATAAATAAATAAATAAATAAATAAATTTCAATTTAGTTCTTGATTAGTTTCTGAGAGCATTTTGCTTTTACATATAGTCATGAGTTTCATAGCAAGCATATTCATAAAAATATGTAGCTTGTAGAGAAGATAGAGACATGCACAGCTCTGAGATAAAGCAATGTGAGGTCATTGACTTTAAGTCAAAGACTTTCATAATCATAAAAATTATATGAATCAGCGTTAAATTATTTTTATAATAATTACCGTCACTTATTATAGTGTAGCAAATATAATGTGAATCAAAGTGCTAATATCCTAAGGCAAAAAATGGAGGGTAGAAGATGACAAAACAAAAAGTTATATGCAAAGAAGCAGAAGTATAGATGTAGAATAAACATTTTTCTCCCAAAATCTCTCCTTTTGTGGAGAGAAAACTTGAAGGAAAAATATAATAGATCTCATATCCCATTTTCTCCTCCACTTCTCCTTTCTCATCCAAATAGGAAAAAAGTTATTTTCTCTCTTATTTTTTTTTAATATTTTCTCCTCATCCAAACAAAACATTAAAAATCCACAGCAGGTTTGTAATGTATTATAAAATATCTAAAGTCTTCTCTCTCTCTCTCTTTTCAATAAATGTAGTTGTGTGAATGTTTAATAATAAATTTTATCAATTATATGTTTATTATGCTAATAAAAATAAATTATATATTTAATATATTTTATTAATATTAAACTTAAAAAAAAGAAAAAGAAAAGGCAAATGACCAGGCGTCATCCAGCCGTGGCTCCGACTAGTGCGGCCAACCTCACCATCATTACATTTGACGATTCCCACTCGACGAACTTGTTGCTTGGTCATGAATTTAGCCCAAATTTTGTTAAACCAAAAACTATTGTGGTCAACCTCACCATCACTACATATGGGCACAGAAAATTTGTGTGAAAGGAAAACGTGCTTCATTTTATTAACGTTCATGGATCTTCACATCACACTTTATTAACTCTTTTTACATGCAGCAGAGCAGCTTCTATTTTACATCTACCAAAATGGCCGCTGCTCCTGCAACTGCTTCCTTCATTGCACAGAGACAGACAGGAAACTGGAAACTGTTAGCCTTTGTGTGTCTCCTCACAGTTGAAGTTTCCTCAACATTTTTCCCAGAACCTTCACAACTCAGCTGGTGAGACTAAGCATAGCCACCACCATTCATATCACACTGCCATCTTCAATTGTAGCCTTCTCCAAGATGACAGTGATCCCTGATCGTATGTAAAATCCATCATCTGGCCTAGCTGCTTCTTGAACACCATCTTTATTCATGATGACCACATCCTTACCGATCTTCGCATTCTTGTCAATTATACAGTTCCTTCAACAGCAACAATGGTTTCGATATTAGCATTGAGCAGATAAATTGCTTTTTCTCTATTCATGACAAAGATACAGTAACCACACTGTTTACAACTTTGAAGGCCACTGAATTAATGAGATGATAGTGTCCATCTTAACCTTAGGACTTAGTATGACTTACCTGATTTTCGTATTGCTCCCAATCCCAATTGGGACCTTCCTTTCTGCTAGCAGAGAAGCAATTTCAGCTTCTGTTTGGTAATAGTCTGCTCCCATCATTACAGTGTCCTGTAAACCATTATTTTAGATAGGAGGAATCTTATACGGTGTAGTCTACACTCTAGAACCCTGAAGTTTATATAGTTAAGAACTAGTGATCGCTTATATTTACCAGGAGCTCAACACCATAATCCAAACGAGAACGTTCGCCCACAATGGAATGCTGGACCGTACATTCTCGAAGGAAACATCCATGAGAGATAATTGCGTCCACAATCTACAAGACCCAATGATGAGAAGCAAGACATACTATGAAGTTACTAGCACACTTCTAGTTAACTTGCTAAGCTGTCTTACCTGACACTTATCAATCTTCGTCGGTGGCAGGAAACGTGGAGATGTGAAAATGGGTGTCTTGGGATCATAAAATTCAAACTTCGGATTCTGTGGGAGGGAAAGGATAGACCAGATATTAGTTTCCCTCAAAGGAACAAGGACACTGTCAACAGTTCTGGCCATCAATTGAAATAAGAGTTTCACTGTGATTAGGCCTATATATTACACAAAAATTGTTCAAAGCACAAAGCAACCAGTGCTACATTTCAAAGAAATCATTATATGGCTCTTTTGGGTCTACACATTTAGAAAGCTATAATCTGCAATGAGATGGTGGCCGCATTCTTAGTGTTGAAAGTAAAACAAGAGATAGTAAAGCATCTAGGGTTCGTGGTTTAATCAATGCATGGTTGGTATACTAAAAAGCAGGGAAGACCATTAAATAATGATATACAAATCTGCCAATCATAATATCTTGAACCCACCTCTTCCGTAAGAGCAAGGTTAGCATCGTAAAAGGACTCTATAGTTCCAATGTCTTCCCAATAGTCTCTGAAAAAATATGCCTGCAAAAACAATAGGCGTATGAGTAGTATAAGTGACTTGCTAAATGCACAAGTAAAAACAGAAAAAAGAAGCCAAAACCCACATATATTCACGGCTGGCAAGGTGACTATGCATAATAACATTGCCCAGAGAAAAGGGCATTCAGCTTGTGATAAATGAAAGCTAAGATTTAATATTAGAAAAGAGAAACATCTTGAAGAGAAATCTATTATGGATTTTCTCTTACCTGGACATTATGTTCTCTCACAGCTGCAGGAATGATTTCAGATCCAAAGTCATTGGATGTAGGATATCTCCATTTCAAAAGCTTGAGCAGAACATCTGTCTTAAAAACATAAACCCCCATGGACGCTATATATGGTGACTTTGATGCATCTTGGTTTGACAAACCGATAAAGGAGGTATCTACTTGCTGTAAAGAATATAAACGAGACATAATTATGTTGACATATGTTATGATATTTCTATAATGTAAAACAAACACATGGAACCTTCAATTTTGCAAAATGATGACACAATTCTTGAAGGAATAATTGAGTTTTGATTGGCACAAAAGCAACCAAAGTGAGCTCTGTTTTCAATCAAGTTCCTTTTAACATGTTAAGTTCATCAATTTTGAGTAAAATGAACTTCACAGCAGATATTGCCGTGGTAAGATATTCATTCCCAGAAGGGTGGGAAAAAGACTACATTGAAACTGAAGATGATAATTTATCTTAGCTTTGTGCCATTGACCAACTTCAAAAGAACCGTCTGGAAAAGAAGACAGCTGAAAGAGTGATAATTTTAGCTATTATAGTAATTACCATTGCTTTCAGATCAGCACCCTTTGGTTTCTCTGAAAATTGGGTGATGCGGCCTCTGCCATCTACCTTGACCAATCCATAATCTGAGGCGCGACTGAAAAGCAAGCAATTGGCAATGAATATCAAATAATATTAAATTTGAATTGATTCATTTCAAGTTATCATTTCTATATTTTCCCTCCTCCTCTTTCCAGCATTTTTCATGTTCAATAAAGTACGCAGGTAATTTGAGTGAAAATAAGTAAAATAGTTATAAGTTGATATTCTTGCAGCATCACATGTCATAGTTACAATCAAGCAGCAAACTTGGCCAGACCAGGCACAACAAAAAGAAGATTGAACACACCTATCACCCGCTGGGACGCATGAAATTGTAATATCAGCATTTCTATCAACATGACTCTGTTCATTTATCATAGATATATCAGGAAAAAAAATGAAATTTAAAGGAAGAATTAATTTATTTGAATAAATAACATATTGCATACCTGCACAAGGTCCATGTAATCCATTCTATATAGATGATCTCCTGCCAAAATCAGTACATTCTCAACGTTTGTGTTCTTGGCATCCTACAAAAATCAACCAATGGCAATCCCGTTTAAGTTGAGAATAAAGAAGCAAAGCTGTATATATTACAATAAGGTAAATACTGAGTTTGTTTTACACCTCAAACACCCATGTAAATTGTCTCACAGCATCTGCAGTCCCTTGGAACCATTTCTTCCCAGCTTCTCCAGGTGTCTGTGTGGCTGCTAGAACCTGTTTCGCATTTGAGTTATCTTTCAATCATCATGAGTAAGGACTTGCGTTAGAAACACTTGGGGTTGAACAATTTTCCCCCACCCAAAAAAAAAAAAAAAGAAGGGAAGATGCCTCATACTTTCTGTATCAAGTGTAGCAAACAAACAGGAAACAGAGTCTTGAAGACTGTATATAATTTATTATTATTTTAGTGAGAGCAAAAGATTCATTTTTCTCTTGTCCAAAGTTATTGTCAATTTTAAGACATGTTTATAAATGTTGTGCATGAAATCATCTGAGCATATGATGGCCTGCAATAGTTTCTCTCCATTAGTTGATGCATACCTCCACAAATCCATCCCCAAAGCTGACACCGTTTCCAAAGTAGGTGCGTGAGATATGACGGTTCAGGGATGCAGAATTGAATTGGGTGAGTACAAAGATTTTGTTAATGCCACTGTTAATACAGTTGCTCATTGGGATGTCTATAAGTCTGTAGCATCCACCAACAGGTACCTGAAGATGCATAACATAAGGTATCATTATGAGGACTCCAAAATTTGGCGTGTTAAAGATCTCTATCTTCTGAAGTTAACCTCAGTATCGATTGGCTCAGATAAAATTGTGTTGCATCGCTATAGAACTTAAAAAGTTAATGGGAGAATGACAAACAAGGACCTCATAAGAAAATTATTATAAAACAACGACCAACAGGTTCTTCTTTTACATTAATTTCCTTATTAGGTCTTTAATCGTCGTTCTCCCAAGTCTAATTTTGTTTCAAGTTCATCCGTGAAAAAATGATACCGAAGAGTCCTTTAATAAACTTAGAAGTAGCAGAGCAAAAAAAAGTTGAAAAGCCATAGTTCCTCTTCAGAGGACCAAATTCTTCAGTGAGATGCTATGAACTATCAAACATATTCCACTTACAGCAGGTGTTGCAGCTCGTTTGGTGAGGGGAAAGAGTTGTATTCCAGGTCCTCCACCCAATATGATGGAAATTACATTTTTGGGGTCAGCCTTTCGCCTCAGAAACGAAGGAACCTGTAAAGTCTGGTACTCAACCTAACATTAAGAACAACAACCAATTACACCTCAACTGCTAAACAATGCAGCCACAAAAGAAACCCAGTTAGAGTTAAACTTACCAGAGATTCTTCGGTATCATTTGATGTAAGAACAGCAGAAACAACGCCGGGTCTGATCTTCTTGACCCTCCTCTCGTGTCTCAAACTTGAAGTCGACTGATTCACAGAAGGGCTGATGCAATTCATGCTTTTGATTTTTTCCCCAAAAAAACCATTATCTTGGCGAAAGAAATCGCCATTTCTTGCATTTGGTAAATGGTTATTGGCTCTCAAGGTCACACATGAGGAAGCCATTGGCGAAACAGAGCAGAAAGTTCAGGTGCCCAAAAGAAGAAGTGTATCAATGGCAAGAACTGGAACAAACAGATGAAGTCAAATCTCACAGACTTGAAAGTCCGACCACAAGGAACCTAAGTGAACCTCCAGATACGGCACTAACTTTTCTCGAATATTCAAAGTTGCAGTTAGAGAATAACGCAAATCAAGAAGATGAAACGCGGAAATGTAAAACTAATCCTTACCCTTTACTCAAAGTTGCTAAAAAAGAAGAGATATTTGGAGCTTAACAAAATGGGGATCCAGAGAAGCGGTCAGAGTCCAGAGAGATTATGGAAAATTGAGAAGCTTTGGGATGAAAAGTCAGGGGCACCCCAATTGTGAGTGTGAAATGCGATCAAGTGGTGTTTAAGGCAGTGGTGGACTTCATCGGCATGTGAGTCCTCACGAGACGAAAAAGGTGGCGAAAATCACCCTTACTTCCTTGGCTTTATATTCTCCCTCCATTGAATGAACGTATGATATTTTTAATTAAATTTTATTTTTTAATAAAATAATTATTTAATTTTTAATTAATCTTATTTCTATATATTATTCTTATTAAATACCCTATAATAAATATAAAATCATTTTTAATAGAGTTACTTTTAAAAAAGGCAATGATTACACCTCAAAAGACTAAAATACCTTATATTTTTTAACATCCAACTCTTTAAAAAATGTCTTATATTTTTAAACGAAGTAAATATAAAATATTTTAATCAAATTTGATGAACTAATAAAAATTTATTGTTTAATAAAAATCATATAAAATCACAATAATTTTTTAATTTTATTTTTAATAATATCATAATTAATATTATAATAATAGTGAGTATAATACAAGATTATTGTTTCTTCCATTTTTTAAGATAAGAATGAAATTGTTTAATTATTTAAAAATATTATGACACCCTTTATGTTTAATAAAAAATAAATTTTTAAAAAATACCTTATACATGAGAGCAAAAGAGTGTTTTGTATAGATCAATATCAATTTCCAAAATCAATAATGAAGTAAAAAACTAATACTGCCTCTAATCCAAATTATAAAATATTTTCGGGAGAGATTCAGCATTTTAAGATATAAGAAAATTTGAAAAAAATGAAATTTTATTAATGATATGTTTTTTAATATTATTCTTCCTATTATATTTTCTTTCTTTAATATTCTTTCATAAATAAAGTATTAAATAAAAGATATTTTTTAAAATTTATATTTTTAGTTTAAAAAATAAAATTATAAAGTATATTTAATTGGTATGTGTAATTTTATCTAAAAATATTTTATAATTTGAGATAAAGAGAGTGTTGCCTTAGTCTTATATAAGTCACCTAAGTTCTTCCTAACTCATTAGTTTAGAACTCAGATGAAATTATTGATGTTGTTTGAAACAAGAATCATTTACTTCTTATTAAATTAATCATCTTTAAATACATTTTATATGTAGTTACTCTACTAATAAAATAAATTGTAAGAGGATAAGATTAGAAAGAAATGATTAATAATTTATTTTTTATAAAAGACTTAATTTTTTTTAAAAAAAAAGTGGCTTACATGACATAGGACTTAAAATAAATAGTAATTTAGTATTCTCAACCGAGACAACGGGATTATATATTAGTTACTTTTTAGAACAATTTGATGGTCTATATTGATAACTTTTATATAAAAAAATATAATATTAATTGGATTTTTTAAAAAAATTACTCCTATTTACAATTTCTTGGGATTTTTTTAAAATCATCTTTTCGAACAGAAACATGAAAAATTATTTCATTCTTAAATCATTTCAATTATTTAACGATATATATTTTTAGTTTCGGATAGAAGTACTTTATACGACAGAACTAATGAAAGCCATTAAAGAACAAGCTGTCAATTTCAAGTACTAGTCGTAAATGAAATCAAACATCAAATATTGGGGAAATTGATATGATTTTCTACGGTTGGTATTTGCTTGAATTTCACAATTAAGAACATTTAATCATCATTGGTAGCCAATTTGGTCAGTTATTTGCAGCCACTTGTTGCATATTTTGGAAATTGATGACAGCACAGCATGATTGAGCTCAAAATATGGTATGGGTTTCATTTTTATTGCTGTGATTGTATGGAAGTTGAGGATTGATTTCTGGTTCATCTTTACGTTTATTGATTTAAATCTTCTTTAATGATGTTTAAGTCAAGTTCTGAGAAGAAAGGATTATTTAATTGAGGAGCAAATGTCGAAAAGCCACGAGACATATGGCCGAGTGAAGCAAGGTGATCTGATCTCTGCCTTTCTTCGAACGGGGTTGAATTGAATGGTAAGAGATTTAATGTCCCTTTAAATAAAATTTTGAATTCAAATTTTATGATTTTATTAAAAAAAATCCACGAAGTTTCCTAGTTAAATCCAATTAACGCAGCTTAAATTCGGATTAATTGGCCTGATTTAGTGCAGCTATATAATTAATGAAATGGACCTTTAAGCCTGTGCTAGTGGCTAGTTGAAGCTAAATAGGAAGTATAATAACTCATTAGCCGAATTATTCAAAAATGCAATCAATCGGTTGTTATTCAATGGTAATAATTAAAAGGTGGATCTTTTGATAATTGAGTTGGGAATTGGGAAGTCTTCTACATTTTTAGTGAAATTATTTTTAAAATTTTACAATTTGGGGTAAATTGTTAGTTTATTTTATCATGCATGTTTTTATTTATTTATACCAAGTAAAATTAATATGACTAGCAGATGTTTTTATTATCTAAGCTGGTGATTAAATGTTTAAATTTTAACATTTATATAATAATTTAGTTTGAAGAAATTTATTCTTTACTTTTAATATTTCAGGAGAAATAACCTTTGTTATAGATGGAACATATTTCTTATACTTAAAAAAATATATTTTTATTATATTTTAATGAATTAATCTAGTAATAAAAGTATAAACAAAGTAGCAGGATGCTAGTTTGATGAATTCTAGAGGGGCCCGCTAAACCCGGGTCCAAACAAGTAGATTCTTTCAAGGCAAAGAGCTGTCAAGAGATTTCACTTCGTAATTCGAACTTCGGAGGTATATTTTATACTATATTATATTAAATTAAATTATTAATAACAATTATTGAATAACGAATGGACGGTTCCCAGAATATTTGCGAAACAGGGGGCCCACAACCATTTGTTCTCAATGATGGGCCCACGTGACCCACATCATATCTGTATTTGTGGATCGTTTGCGTTGCAGTCTAGCCTGGGCCTACCAACGCCCATGTGACCTTTAGGGATATCCGATCATTTTATAATTTTCTTTTTGGCCGAATTTTGATAAATACAATTCCATTTAATTAACATGTTTGGCGTTTTTCAATTGAAAGACATGCATCAAATAGTCCATTATGCATGTTTATAAAAAATTGAGGATAACTGCTCTTTATGTGGATCCACATGAAGCCCTTGATCGTGACCTTCAATGGCGAGTATGTAGAGATATTTGTGTGCAAAATTACACTTGTCATATATATATATATATATATATAGTTTCAATTTCAATAAATAAATTTAAATATGTAATTATTTAATTATTTTCAAAATATAAAATACAAAATAACATCTCACCAACTAATTTGTTAATAATAACAATTTATACTAAAAAGGCTAATTGTCTCTCAATGAAATTTAGATTATCAGAATGCACATCTCTTGAGAAGTGCATGAAATGTAATGTAAGGGATGAAGTTTTCTTGTGCCATTTTAATCACGTAAATAAAATTCTATTTAAAAGCTATTGCCAATTTTCCATTTTGAATTTAAATGAATATTAAACGATCAAATGTTGCCCTTGATTTAAACGAGTATGCCAGATCAAAATTTTATTCCATTCACAGTCAACATTTTTATGGATTCCACATTTCTCAACTTTGTTTTAAAAAAAATTACTTCTAATGTAAAATAAATATCATTTAAGGAGTGTTTAGATATATTTTAAAAAATTATAATTTTAAATTCATAATTGATTTTAATATATAAAAGAGTGTTTATATATATATTTTTTTAAAATCATGGTTTTAACCTTTAAAATTGATTAACTTAAAATTCCAATCATGCCATTAATCTATAACCAGCTCGGGTTTAGCATTTTCAAACCATTTAACTATAAAAACACACTTTTCTTGCACAATTTCTTTCAAAACATAGGTATTCCTTTTCAGTTATGAAAACTAACTTCTCTCAAAATACAAGCTAGCTATAATGTAGGGGTGGATATTTTGTGATTAAATCTATTTTATTTTATGTATAAGAGTTGAAAATTAAAACGCAAACCATTTGTTTCAAGATACGAAAGCTTTCTACGGGCTACATGAAGCTGAATTGGTCAAAATGCTAATAAATTTTGATTAGAACATGAAAGAAGAATAGGCGTTGATAATTGAGGAAATGGGAGAAGCGAAGAAGAAGTGAAAGACATGAAATTAATAGTATATTAGTTGACAGGGAGTGAGAAGTGGGCCCAGATTACCCAATGATGCCTTCACCGTCCACGTGTCGGGATAAATCTGATGAGAGACAATGGCCACTTGAAGGGCGACGCCGCTGCAGCAGCAGCATTGGAAGAAAGTGGAATGAAATGCGATGCAGCCCAGAAATATCAAAGCTTCTCGGTTGCCATCAACACCAAAACGAAGCAACCAACCCATAAAACGACAAATATTTCACGTGCCCTGCTGCTCCAACCCTTGGCGCTTACACACTGTAGCATCACCACCTTGTTCAATTATTGGCACTTACTATCATGCCTCCCCTAACATTATTATAATCTTCACTCATCTCTAAAGTCTATACCCATGATTTCTGTCATCAAATCTTTCAAATATTATACCTTTTTTTAAAAAAAATTCATGCTGCATAGAAAATGCAGACTGATTTTATCCGTCTCCTCTTTTTTATAGGATATTTTTTTAAAAAAATTCATCTTTAGTATAACAATTGATGAGATATTAATTATATTTTATTAATGTTATCCTTATCTACACTCATTAATTATGAGTTAGAATGCAATATAAATTTAAAAGATTTTTATTTAAGTGAGGATAAAATTAAAATTTTACTATATTTTTAAACAAAATTAATAATTTAATCATTCCTCCTCCATGGTTCTAGTGAGTTAATAAAATAGGGTTGGATTAACTATAATAGAGGGCAATGGTGGAGTCAGGAATTTAAGTTAGGGGACAAAGCCAAAATTTTAGTACAAGTAAAACCTTCTTGTCTCTTCAAAATTCATTAAAACTCTTTATTTTTTTCATTGTTTGTTTTTTAATTCAACTTTCAATATTAGACTTGCAAGTGCAATGAGTTTACTCTTAATTTTTGAATTTTTATTCTTTATTATCTTTTTTCCCAACTAGTATTCTTAGAATGAGGATGACTTGAGTTTAGTTTAGTTATATTAGGTTTTTTCTTCTATTTTTGAATGGATTAATAAATAATATTGGAATTTAGGCATGGTAAAATTATGAGCTAATATTCACAAGAGAATCACATTCAACTGGCTTTTAAGAAAATTTATCACAGATAAGGACCAGCAACAAGTCTCATTAGAAAAAAAACAAATCATGTTTACATTTTAATAATAATCCATTTCGCATTGATCCTTATCTATGATTAATTCTTTTGGAAGGGGATTGGCTATGATTTTTTTAATATTTACTAGGCTGAGTTAAAAAATTAAATTTTAAATTCAGGCTAAATGTAAGATTAAAATGAATTTAAAATTTAAAATATTAAAATAAAAGAGTGCAAATTATAAAAAAGGGGGAGCAAATTGTAAAATATGAAAACATCTACCCCATACATATTACTTTTTTTAAGTGAGGGGGCATAAACAACGTGTGGCTCCACCACTGATAGAGGACATTGGTATATATTTTATGGTTATAAAAAAATTAGTTGAAACTTTAATAATTTAAAAATTATATTTTTTTAATTCTAATCTTATTAAATGTCCTATATAAGTACATTAAAAATCATAATTGAAATTTTAGTAGTCTTTTTTCAATGGGAATGATAAATTAATTAAAAGTATAGTTGAAAAAAATTATAAGAACTACCATATGTCCTCAAGCTGTTTTTTTTTTAAATACCATATATTATGAACAGAAAAATATTTTCAATTTTTGTATGTTTGATTACCAATGGGGTCTCTGTGGCTCCATTTGAATTATTCAGAATAGAATGATTTTGGATGTCCAAAAGCTTGGTAAAAGAAGAATGGATGTTCCTTTCTTTAAAATAATAATAATAATAATAACAAGCTAAGAAAAGTTATAATGATAAAAGAAATTAATTAAATAATAACGATTTTATATGGATTTTTGATAGATAATGATTATATGATTTTTGTATTTTATATATATATATATATATATATATTGATAATGATAATTTCTTTTTGAAAGAATTTTACTGAAATATTTTTATACATACTATTTGCTACAAGCTCGCGTCTATCGTAGACCCCTATCTATCAAGATCATGATTCGACATAGAAAGTGGATTCAACAACCACATATGGGCCAATTAAAATAAATTACTTCTATTGAAGTAATCAAACAATTTTTTTTTTCAAAGCAAAAATATAAATTTTGTGCAAAAATTGAGAGCCATGAACAAACATTAGGGAAGAAGTTATGATCAGGGAGGAATGAAATCAGAATTTGAGAGAGACAGATAGGACATGACATGTTTATTGGTGGCTTGTCGTGTCAACGGCAAAACTTTATTTTTACACATGATCGATCATTATTTCTTTTGCTGATATAAATTTAATTTAATTACCAAAAATGATCATGAATTGTACGGTGCCCGTAACTTGCTTAATTGGAAAATGTTGAGAAACTCCTTGAAATATTTCAAGTGATTTTGCAGGTCGCTCATGTCCTGTCTCACGGCGAATCTTAATCCCTCCGAAATTAATAGAATATTCGGATTAAGTTGGTGAAATTTCTGGGGAAAAAATGTGATTCTGTCATAAATATTAAAAGGCAGTGAATATTCATTTTCCTCACTTCTTCATATTTATTTTCTTTTAAGAAACTCCTACCATTATGAAAATTGATAATCCTTTATTTACCTTTATCATTTGTGTAGCTTTTAATATGCAAGATCATGCTTATAAATATGGCATGTTATTTGTATTGAAAGGTACAATAATCTACAAAAAATCCTCTCATTCTCTTATTTTTAATTCTTTTCTTAATATCTTTATTTTTTAGTTGCTTAATTTCATAACACGTTATCTGCACGAGAGCTCTGATAATCTCAAGGTTCTGTAGCAAAGTTTCTCATTACAAGGTAATTTTTATGTTCATATATGATTTAATTTATTTTTTTAACTATTTGATCATTTTAATCTTATTTAGCCTGAAATATTATCTAACTCTTATCATGTGAACCAACTATATTCTACAAATTTTGTAGAATGAAGCTGATTGGTCCAAAAATTCTTAACTCTCATTGGTCACTCTACTTTGGTCATGTGTTAATCCCTCTCCCTCATTAGTCAATTCTATTTTAATATGTATTTGCCTTGTAAAGTTTCAATTCTACTCATTCGTGTGTAAATGTATTCAGGTGCCTACAATTTAAAATATTAAATTTCAAATGGAAATTGTGAAATTCAAGGGAGCATTATCTATGGATGTGTTGGCCATTAAGAATTATATGTTTGTTTGGCTAAATTTATTGCTTATAATTTTTGAAATTCTAAGTTAAGTGTTTAACAATGTTTGATCGGGATAGTAAATCTGGTATGAATTATGAATTTTCTAAGGACAGTATGATTCAAAAAGATTTGAATCTTTATTAGTTGTGCGTAATAAATCTTTATTTCTCAAGAGAATGTTACTCTCATTGCTTATGCAAGATAGAATTTAACTCTATAATTATTTTATCTTTTTCGTTCTGGCTAAAAAATTACTTTTTCTATACTGTGTTTTCCATCCTAATTCATTCTATGTACCAAATGGCCCCTAACATGTGAATGTAACATATGCAATCAACCTGAGAGTGTATTGGTTTGATTGGTGGTTAGAAAGTTAATATCTATTTTGTCATTCATTTTAATTTATCCCACCTTTTGTATGATTTATAGGAATTGGAAGGTCCTCTATGGGGACATCTTTGTAGTTCGATACATTTGGTTTCACTGCTGTTGAAATAGCTTGTAAATTAAACAAGCTGAGAAAGAACATCAAAAGAGGTGTTTGTTTTTTGTTTTTGCAATTATTATTAACTTTCTCTTCTATACATATATAAATGGACTTGTTTTCACTTTGTTTTTTTCTTGGGGGAAAAAAGAATTCCATGGTTAAATTATACATTATAAAAGTGAAATCAAAACATGTTTACTTCTTTGATAATTGTATATTATGCATTACACTTATGCATAGAGTGTCATCAGCCACTTATTACTATTTCATTTCTTTTAGTCCCATGATTTTTCTTTTTTTTTTTTCAAAAAATTCTGCCAACAAACATCTACATGGTTTAGAGGGCTTCACTTTAGTGATAAAAATTGATTTCTTTCTTTCTTTTTTGTTTTCTTTTGAGTTGAGGATATGAAACTCCTAAATTTAGTTCATTTTTTTCTTATAATTTTTTTCACCTAGAGAGTGAGAGAGAGAAATAAAAGGGTAATAAAACATAATGCTTATAATTTTTACATTTTCAAGTTTTGAACAAAATTATGGTCACTTTCAAGATAAGTTGATAGACTTATGTCTATAGTGAATCCTGAGGTACCTCGTTATAGTGCGTGGTTATCGGTGGCTTTAGTTAGACTTTGGGAGGAGGTGACGATGGTGCTTAAGGAAGGATGGCCAAAGTTATGGAAGAATAATAGGAAGAGAGAGGAAGAAAGGAAGTTAGGAGGGAAGGATAAGGTTTGGAGGAAGGAAGAGGTGAGGAATGATGATGATTTGTTTATTATAAAAGGGAGGGGTGCAGAAAGTAGTATGCATCATCTGTCAAAGGTAGGTGGATCTACATCAGATAGTCAGTTAACAAGAAAGTTGAAAGTGGCTTATAGATCATTTATGGATCAGGAGGATATTAGGCTTGATTGTGATGGGCTTAGTGGACATAAAGACATGAAGGGTAATAAAATTGTCAGAGAGGAAAAGAATGCAAAATGTGATGTTAGGTCGGATCCTACTATTGATGAGTTGTCAAAGAAGTGGGTTATGGTTCCTTTTGTTAAAAGTAAAGTTCAGGAGGTAGTGACCAGGATTAAGGCTTTGGGCCTAAAGCGTAGTGCTATAGATTATGTAAGCCCTGGTTTGTAAAAAAGAAGGAGGGTATGTGATGATGCTGTAAAGCTCAAGTTTGGTGGTATAGTGTTCTCAAAAAATTTTAGAACGTTGAAGGATGGATTGAGAAGAGGTGGAGGTAGAGGAAGGCATAAGAAGGTGACAAGTGCGAAAGAGGAAGTTATGTCTCGAAAGATGAAGGTGTTTGCTAAAGGTTTTAGTGGTTGGCCTTTAACAGCCATTAAGGAGCCATGAAACTCATTTCTTGGAACTGTCAAGGCCTTAGGGAAGCCTTGACAGGAAAGAAGCTAAGGGAGGAGTGTAAGTTGAATAATCCCTCAGTAGTATTCCTAATGGAAACAAGAATGGTTAGGTGTAGATTACAGAAGTTGAGGAAGAGATGCAAGTTTGTTGAAGAGTTCTATGTTGACCATATAAGGAGGAGTGGTGGTTTAGCATTATAGTGGTCCAACTCTATAGTGGTTAATATTTGGTATAGTTCGAGGAACATCATTCATGTGGGGCTAGTATCAGGGGAGGAGCAAGTACCAGATTTTGTAACTTTTGTGTATGGTATGCCCAGGTTTGAAGATAAAATGAAGGTTTGGGATGAGATGAGAAGTTTGGTTACTAGAGTTACTAGTACTTGGCTATGTATAAGTGATTTTAATGATATTCTTTCTAATTTTAAGAATTTGGGTGGGAAGCCAATGGACTTGAGAAGGACTCTGAATTTTCAATATATGTTAACAGATTGTGGTCTGTTAGATCTGGGTTTTAAGGGTGAGTCTTTTACTTGGTGTAATGGCAGGTTAGGGGTACATCATGTGAAGGAAAGGCTTGATAGAGCTATTTGTAATGTTGAGTTTAGAGAGGTGTTTCAAAATGCTGTGGTTCTTTATGTTAAGCCTATGAGTTCAGACTATCACATACTTGTGGTTGACTATGATTACAAGCTTGTTAAAGTGCCATGAGTGTTTAGGTTTGAGGCTGTTTGGGTGGAGCATGATGATTTTTTAGCAACTGTGAAACATGGTTGGAGTTCTAATATAAACTTTAGTGATGATAGTATTCTAGAATTAATAAAGAGGCTTAAGAATTGTAGCAAAGCATTGTTAATATGGGTGAAATTTATTTTTCCTAATGCCAGAAAGACTGTTGAATGGCTTACTGCTTAGTTGGAAAAATGCAGAAGAAAGACTTTGAATGAGGAAGCAAGGGATGAGGCTGAAAGACTTATTTGTCAAATTGAAGAGGCTTGGGATAGAGAGGAGAAGTATTGGTGGCAGAGATCTAGGGTGAATTGGTTACAAGCTGGTGACCATAACATTAGTTTATTTCATTCTAGTACTATACAAAGGAGAATGAGGAATAAGGTTATCAAATTGAAGGATGGTAATGGTGGTTGGTTAGTAAAGGAGGCTCATATTAATAATGCTTTTGCTGATTTTTACAGGAGTCTTTTTGCCTCGAATATGTGTAGTGGTATGAATGAAGTACTTAGCTTTATTGATTTTTAAATAACTAAGGATGATAATGTACTGTTAAGGGAAATGGTTACAGTAGAGGAAATTAGAGTTGCAGCATTTCAGCTTGGTGGTATGAAGGCACCTGGGCCTGATGGTTTCTCTGGCATTTTCTATCAGTCTTCTTGGAGTAAAGTAAGTGGAGAAGTGGTGAGCATTGTACAGGACTTCTTCTTTAGAAAGGTTAGTCTTGCTGCTATTAATAGTACCAATGTTGTACTTATTCCTAAAGTTGAACATGCTGATAGTGTGGAGCAATTTAGACCTATTGGCTTGTGCAATTTTGTTTATAAGATTGTTGCAAAGGTTCTAACCAATAGGTTGAAAGGGATCTTGCCAAGGGTAGTTTCCTATAATCAAAGGGCTTTTGTAGTAGGTAGACTTACACAAGATAACATAATCATTGCCCATGAAGCTTTCCATTATCTAAAAAATAAGAAAAGAAGTAATAAGGTGGAGATAGTTGTAAAGGTTGATTTAAATAAAGCCTATGATAGATTGGAGTGGTGCTTTATTAAAGAGGTTATGAGAAAGATAGGATTTGGGGAGAAGTGGATTAAATGGGTTATGGAGTGTGTGAAGTCAGTAAATTTAAATTTACTGATTGCAGGGAAGAAAGTGACAGAAATTGATATGAAGAGAGGGGTAAGGCAAGGTAATCCTTTGTCTCCTTATCTGTTTATAATGGCTGTTGATGTTTTATCTTGCGTGATTTAGAAGCATGTTGATTTTGGTTTATTGAAGGGAATTAAATTGGCATAAAAATGCCCAATTCTTTCTCATTATCTATTTACAGATGATGCCTTATTTTTTTATTAATGCTAAGAAGAAGAATTGTAAGGTTTTGAAGGGTATTTTAAAAGATTTTTGTAATGCTTCTAGTCAAGCAATGGATCTTGATAAATCATGCATATTTTTTTCTGCTAATGCGTCTAATGATGTAAAGAAGGAGGTGTATGAGGTTATAGGTATAAGAGATACTAATAGCCCTGGAAAGTATCTAGGATTGCCTATTATTTGGGGAAGGTCAAAGTTTGAAGCTCTAGCATTTGTGAAGAATAAATGGGGTTTAAGTTGTAAGGATGGAAGCAAAGACTTTTGACTTTTGCTGGTAAAGAAGTAATAGTGAAGGCTGTAGCAAATGCAATTCCAATCTTCCTTATGGCTTGTTTCAAGTTTTCAAAGAAGGTTTGTGCTGAACTTGATAGTATGGTTTTTAAATTCTGGTAGGGACAGAAGCATAATAAGGGAAGAATACATTGGAAGAGTTGGAAGTATTTGAGTAAAGCAAAAAGTGAAGGGGGAATGGGATTTCAGGATTTTAAAGCTTTTAATAAGGCATTATTGGCCAAGTTAGTATGGAGGTTATGTCAATATCCTGATGACTATTGGTGTAAGATATTAAAAGGGTTGTACTTCCCTAAGAAAGATTTTTTATTTGCTAAGAAGGGTAATAAAGCTTCTTGGGGGTGGTTAAGTATTTTGGAAGGTAGAGAGTTGTTAGAAAAGGAGATTTGTTGGAAGGTTTATAATGGTGATAAAATTAAAGCGTTTTTGGACAGGTGGATTCCTACTGCTAAGAATCACACATTGAATCCTAAGGCTCTAACTAATGAATTGAGAAATGTTAAGCCTCATTTGGTATGATGGAAGAGTTTTTAATGGAATTGGAATCGAAATCAGAATTGAAATCGGAATAGAATTGAGTTTTAAAAGTGTGTTTGGTATGAAGATGGAATTCTAATATAATATTAATTTATATATGTACTTAAAATAGGAAAAGACTAAATTGCCCTTTTTTTAAATTAAAAAGACCTATCTTGTTATAAATAGACAAAAAAAATGAGGATAGTGGGGTTCTCAAATTAAATTCAAGGGAATTAAAGCAATTTCATAGTTAATATGATGGAATTGGATTCTAGCATTTTTGGTGGAATTAGGATTCTTAGGAATTGCAACTCTTGCATACCAATCATGCTTAAATTAGGATTCCGTCTTTGATTTCATTTTCACCTTGCTAATTCAATGTACCAAACATGGCCTTAGAGTTTGTGAAATAACAAAGGAGGGAAGGTGGTCTTTTGACAGTATCGAGAATTGGGTGAATGTGGAGGATATAGAGTTGATTAATACTGTAAATATTTCGGTGGTAGAAGGAGTGGATAAATTTGTTTGCCTGGGAAGCAGATATGTTTATTCAGTAAAGATGGGCTATAAGTCTGCTATGGAGTTGCTGACAGTACCTAATATTATGAGGCCTACTTCTTCTTATAATCCCACTAGGCGTTTGTGGAAAGGTATATATGGAGTATTAAAGCACCTCCAAAAATCTCTCATTTTATTTGGAGGGCTGCTAGTGGTGCTCTTACTACCAAGGAGGCTTTCTTTAGAAGAAAATGTGCTAAAAGTTTAATTTGTAGTATTTGTGGTATGCATGAGGAGACAATTGAGCATGTTCTATTTTTTGGTCCTTAGAAAAGAATGGTCTAGCTTGGCTCACCATCGGCACTGAAATTTAGTAGAAAGCATGTTTGTAGATTTGACAAATGGCTTGAAGATTATCTAATGTTGAGCTTTGGTGTTGATAATTATACAGCAGCATTATTTTCAGCTTTATGTTGGTTAGTTTAGAAATGCAGATGTAGGGTGGTGTTTGAAGGTATAGAGATTGATGTGAATTACTACATTTCTAGTGCAGTGGGATTGGTGAACAAATTTTGGCTTTGTTTGGATAAGCAAAAGTTGAGGTGATCTGCTAAAGTTAGAAATGGGAGAACACTGTCTTGGTGTAAGCCTGATGTGGGATCAGCTAAAATTAATATTGATAGGGCTTTTTGTGCCAAGAGTGGTAGAGCAGCTATTGGTATGGTTGGGAGGGATTGTAATGGATATTTTTTGGGTGGTATTGGGAAGGTGGTTGAAGCTGAGACTGCTTTTCATGCTGAATGTTTGGCTATGTTAGAAGCGTCAGGGATGAAAGATTTGTTTAGCAATGGACTTGTGATTTTTGAAACTGATTGTGAAGAACTTTATAAGAGGCTGTTGCATCAGGATGTGAAGGGGTGTGACTGGAGGTGTTGGGATGTGTTGTATCAGTGTTTTTTGTAATGGAGATCTGTTGTGGGTTGTGATCTATCTTTGGTTTCGAGGATGGGCAATTATGCTGCTAATTGGATTGCAACACATTCTATGAGAGGTATGGTACCGGAAGGATGGCTGTACAAGCCACCATCTTCTCTGTTTGTTATTTTGCAGGATGATCTTCATGGCAGAAATGCTGAAGCACGAAAGAAAAAAGGGAGTGGGTTGATTGTTTAGGTATTAGGTAGGGTAGGTTGTATGTGTTTGCTGTTGATTTCTATTTGTTTAGTTTGTTTGTCTAGATTTACTGGTTTCTTTGTTTCTTTTACAAGTGAATTAGTGTGTGTAATACTTGTTTTAGTGATTAATAAAATGACTCTGTTTTGTTAAAAAAAAATATGGCATGTTATTTGTATTGAAATGTATAATAATTTATAAGAAAAATTTTCACTCTCTTATCTATACTTCTTCTCCTAACACCTTTGTTTTCAAGCTGCTTAATTTCATAATAGATTCAATGTTTTAGATGTTTTTGTTGCTATTTTGCCATGAAAAATTAGCTGAACACATAATGGAATGGTTTAGCATTGTATCCTCTCTTCAAATAATAGGATGAAAAATTCAATAACAATTTTTTTTAGGCCAAAGGGAAAAAATCCTATAACAGTTTAAAGTTGCTCTTTCTCAATAATCTCGTACCTAAATTTGAAAAAATAACCTCTCAATTCATGAGAGTTGGTAGGTTGAATGAGTTAACTTGTTAATTATGATGTTTTTCCCAAAAAATTCAATAATTTTTAACACTAAACCTAACATTATCTTTTTTTGACCTTGAAAATCTAACACAATCTATTGTAAATTATTTTTTTAAAAATATCATAATTTACCATAGTATTTAGGAAATGAAATTGATAGCATTATTTGTCATATTTAAAAGACATAACACATTTACTTAATATGTTCATCATCCATCATCCATCACAAAAACACTACAATTTGCCTATGTTTAGGGGTAATTACGTTTAGTTGAGAAATTAAAAAAAAAAGAATATGGGTTAATTAGGCTAATCTATAACCTAAATGGATAGGCCCATTTAACCTGTGGATTAAATAATCTAGGATAAAAAATCCATTTTGATTTTAATTTTGTTTCCCCAACTTAACCCCTCGTCCCTTCCAATAAAATGGGTTATTCGGGTGAATTTATTTAATTGACTTGTATTCTTAATTTATTTGTAGCTTTTCATAATTGATTGGAGTATTTTTTTTTAACCAAAGCATCTCGAATTTTAGCAAATTCAATCACGCCGATGAGGTCCGACCATGTATAAAGTATAATCAACTATTCCAACAAAAATGTCTATTAAATTACTTTTTTTTGCCTATTTGTACTAAATCAAGTTTATTTTTTTTTAATACAAGGCTGTGGATCAATTTATGTTGAGCATATAAGGCTTATGCATCTAAAAGTGGATCTATGAAAATTGTAGTGAATAGATTGTCATTTGATGTATAATGAGCAGGCCAGTCTGCACATCTATTTGCTTTTCTTGAAATGTTATCAAAAATAATATTTTAATCCCTCATAACTAAATCACAAGTCAAAGTTAAGCCTTGTAAGATGTCCATAAGTTCAGCAATAATGTTGGGATAGTAATTCAAGTAACTGTACCAACTTGAGTTAATATCTACATCTCAAGTTGCATGAGTTGAATGTAAAGTACCATTACTTTTAAATTAGAAAAATTGTCCTTTATGTTTAAAAATAAAATAAAAAGGGTAAACATAAATGTATGAGTGTTTGATGGAATCCTGTTGTTCAATACATAAAAATTATAGAAATAACAATAACAACATAATAACAGATCAAGGAAAATGTTGATGTTTGATATTAAAAATTTTAAAATACTAGATCAGTGTTATAAAGTCACTTCACTAATTCAAAACAAACCCTATTTTCTAAAACAATCAAAACATTCAAACGGGAATAATAACACTACAATGTTTTCAAGCATGTCCTCTAGTTTTTGAGAGCAAGTTTTTCCTCTCACTCAAAATATAAAATATGACTTGATTTCTACTAGAAAACTCCAACCATTAATGTAAGCTAAAAAGTAACATTCACAGTCTCTAATACTACCCATAGAGCCTAGGCCTATAGCAATCCTACAGGAACTCTAATTGCTTGTTTCTTTCTCCTTAACGTTAAGAGTCTCAAAGCAATGCCTTGATCATCAAAAAGCTGTTTTCCCTTTGCTTGAATCTTCCTAAGTTTCCTCTCATAGGCCATTGCAGCAAAAGTGGTTCTGTCAGTGTCTTGCCTTGAACTTCAGCAAATCCAGGTGTTCAATCTTGGAGTATCCAAACCTATCTTTCAATATGAAAATCAAAAAATGCAAAGGATTGAAGTGTTGTATCAAAGAGCAAACTCAGTCTCCTACTCTTTACTTCTTATCTTTGACTTGTGATATCACTGCAAAGAATGTGGTTTGGAATTATCACAATCATAATTGGAAATCTGGAATCACAAAGCAGTTGCTTGATGAGAAAAGGGCTAGTTCATTGATATGTCAAATGATTGAACAGAATCTTTAGTCCTTCTTCAAACTATTTAGTTCAGGATTCTAAATCTTCCAAATGATTTTGCAGATTAATATAGTTGTCTTGTCTCTCTTGCCTGTCAAGTTGAGTACAGAGCACTGCATTGCTGCATCAACTTCCACAAATTCACTTTCTTCCGCCATTTGTGCGCAATTCATTCCTTTGTTGTGTTGGGCTTTGCTTATGCTGACCCAGAGATAAAATTAAAGGACTCAAACATGGAAAAAGTCTGTAATGATGTAAGGATGAAGATATTTAGGCTGGAGATGAAGGAATGGGCCGAGAAGTTGAATTTGACAGTGGCGTCTCTCTCTTTAATCATAGTTACTGTGACCGTGGAGTTCTTGCCCTGTTACAGTCGAATTTCCCTCTCTAAATTCCATTCCTTCTAAGTTTTTCTTCCTTTCCTCTCTGTTATTCCTTCCTTCTATTACTTTTGCTTAGCCACTAAGTCATAACTGAGTGCTTGTGACTCGTAGAATTTGGATCAAAGTTCTATTGGAGTAATCAAATCCATGTGCTGGTTGTATTTTTCATTTGCAGGTTTATAATGGAGTCACTCCTTCAATTTCTCTTGACAAGTTAACCAAGGGACAAGTAGTGTGACAAGTTTTCTTTCTGGGAAATAGCTTTCACATTCCCCTCGGCTTTTAAGATGGATTTTATATGATTCAGCTCCGCATCATTAATATTTGAGTCAACTTCCATGTCCTGGCTACATCTCATTCTCTTGTAAATTGCTTCCTTTACTTCTCATTGAACACAATCTTTCTTCACTAGGATATCCAGTCTAATCCTTTTAGCAATTGGAGTTTCTGAATTATTCCTGAACTATTCTTTATGATATTGCCTGGCTTTTCATCCAATTCCTGTTTTCAGACTGAGGTCACTCCATGCTAGGAATCATGAACTATGAGGAATGAAAAACTCATAAAAGAGGGAGTAGACGTAAGACATGAGAAATTACTTAGCCTAATTAAAGCCCACTTCTTGATTATATACTCACTAATTCACATTACCACAGGGAATGAGGAAAATTTTCAAATTTCAACAATGTTGAAAACTCTCTAGTTTTCTCCACCATTACAAGTTGCTAAACTTAAATAAAGAAGTTCTTGAAAGGTTGAAGCATCTCAGAATGTTGACAAAAAGCAAAAGCAGTTACACTCACAGCCATTGCAGGCATGCCATTAGAAACATGAATGTGTAAAGGTCAAAGGTAAGCATTTTTGTCTTCTTGCAATCTATCTTCTGTCTCAGAGCATCTGTCACATGAAGTTTGATGTTTTCATTGCTCTTTATAGTGCTTGTGCATTTTTCCTCCTTCCTCAACCCCCACCTTTTTTTTTGATAGACTTGTAAGATGAATAGATGCGCAGACATGCTGGCATGTGATAATTGGTCTCTCTTCTTAATAGCATCATAATAAACAATACTCGAAGTTGTCCTTTTCAATAATTTACATGCTTTTGTGATTTTTATTTTTCTATTTCTCTATCACTATATTATAATGGTTCTGTTCCATCCCGGTACAGTGAAACTTCCATTTCAGCAGAACATGCAACAGTGTCAGCTTCCTATTTATGACCATCCATTTTAATTAAAGGACACTGAATTGGGGAACCTATATAAACATCGCCATCTGCCCATCCATATATGACCTTGATATCTGAAGATGAAGAGATTCCCTTTTATTTATTTACTTATTTTTAAAAAACCTTAGTTATTGTTAGAGCTACACGTTCAAGTTCATTTAATATGGATTATTTAATGATAGAAACAACCCCTCCCACAGACAAAAGATCCATATAAGATTCCCGCTCCAATGGTAAGCCTCGTTGGGATACAGTTTTAGTTGAGATGGAGGAGACATTGCTAAGGAATCCATCTAAAGCACATGGATTCTTGTGATTCTCAACTCAACAACTGATGCATGAGGAAGCACTGAGAAAACAATGCAATGGAAGCACAAAGAATCATGTTAATTTGATATTGTCGAATGCCAACTTGGTGACATGTGAACAGAAAAATATTCTTCTTGTCTCCCTCTATTCTTTGGCTATATAAGAAGATGCCCACAACTGAAACTCACAAGTTTAGAAGAAATTGCATTTCTCATCTCCAAAGCCTTCTATTTTCTAAGAAAAGAAAATGGTAGCCTTTGAATTAAGCCCAAAGACCTCTCTTCATATACGCTCTAATAGCTTTCCCACCATACCTCACCCCCTTGTATCGCAATTTGAGGAGCACCTGAACAGATTAAGGTCTTCTGATTCTGCCTCTTCTTTATCTTCTTTAAGCTACAAACTCAGTGGCTTGCAAGATTTACAAGACTGTTATGTTAAGTTGCTTCAATTGTCAACCACCCAACAAGTCTTCTCACAAGATTGCAGCCAAAAATGGGTTGATGAACTACTAGATGGCTCTCTAAGGCTCTTGGATATTTGCAATACTGCTAAAGGTTGTCTTGTGCAATCAAAGGAGTTTGTGCATGAAGTTCAGTCAGCCCTTAGAAGAAGAGGAGCTGAAGCTGCATCCACAGTCGGGGCTGGAAATTATTTGGCTTCCAGGAAGGATGTGAAGAAAGCAATTCGAAAGGCCTTGGGAAATATCAAAGGAATAAGAAATGAACTTGTAGTTTCTTCTGCAACTAAAAAAAATGGCATGCTTAGCATGTTAAAAGAAGCTGAAGCAGTCACCACGAGCACATTAGAATCTTTGTTGTACTTCATCTCCGATCTAAAAGGACAGTCAAAACAAAGCAGATGGTTAGCAATTTCCAAGTTGATGCAGCCAAAAAGAGTAGCTTGTGACTCTCAAAAATTAAGCACAAATGGGTTTGAGAAGGTAGATGCAACTTTGAAGTCTCTCATCAGTCACAAGCATGCATCTATTGACAATTTTAAGCGATTTGGAAAATTTAGAGATGTGCATTCAAGATCTAGAAATGGGAGTTGAATGCCTTTCAAGGAAACTTATCAGAACTAGGGTCTCACTTCTCAACATCTCCAACATCTAGTTACACAAAATATTTAGGATAACTTTGGACACTCAAATTCAATTTTCCCCCATGAGTGTCTCATACTTGTGCGTGAATGTGATTAATAATAGTGTTCTTTTACTGAGTATATGTCATCTTAGTCTCACGCTATTGCTATTTGATCATCTTTCTTCTTTCCAACCTTTCAAATATCAGTTTTGCATTATTGTTCCCTGTTAATGAAAAATACAATCATCTTAGGATTTATTAGAGCTAGAAAGAAGGATAGCCGCTTGTTAGTTTTCTTGGTCAACATGTAAATATAATAGCTAGTTTTATGTTATGAGCATGGATTTATTCTAGCCACAAACACTTAGAATCCAATTATCAAATGAAATCAAAGCATTCTCATAAACTTTAATTGCCAATACATGCACGAGTAATCGGTTCAAATATTATATGCTAGAATTGCATTGAACAACATGTAGTTTGTTGCCTTTGTTTATTAGTCTACAGGCAACTAACTACTAATTTATACTCATTTTATTAAAAAATATAAAGTATTTTTAATCGAATCTCACCTCTTAATAAAATAATTATTTATCTTTAAATTAATCCTATCTTTTTATATTTACTAATCTTTAATAGGGTGTTTTACCCTAAAAAAATATAAAGTCATCCATTCAATTGGGGCACTCTTTTTTTTTTTAAAAAAAAGTAATGATTACATCTTAAAAGACTAAACATGTTTTTTATTTTTAAACATTCAACCTCTAAACATTTTTTAAGGAATGGAGTATGTAATAATGAAGAAACTTCAGAGTTTTGTAAATACATCTAGCATATAATGCTAAAGATTATTTGGCAACACGTGGAGCAGATAATCATATGGAAGTTATATGAATTTTCAATTTGCTAGGTGCAATTTTATTTGTACATTAAATAGAGAATGACAAAATGTCACTCTTGCACGGTGTAACATAAATAGAATGCAGATAAGATTATTGCAAGTGTGAAGAAGGGGAAAAAATGAAATTCTAAGTTATAGTGCTCCTGTTTAGGAGACAATATTAATATTTCTGACATTATTTATTGATCTGGATCAAGGTTGGTTAACTTCCTCAGAACCTCTCAGCTAAAAGCACATAAATTATACCTCCTTTTTTGCCACCGTTTCTTTTCTTTTTTCTTTTTTGGTTAATTTTTTTAACCTTTTAAACTGCGTGAATATTGAAATTTTCGAAAGGTATATTAGTCCTGGTAAATTTTATTTATTTATCCTGTGTTCTTTTTTCATTTATTTTCTTTGCACTGTATTTAATTTGGGGTGAGTAAAATAAGTTCGATGCATGTATATAATTTTTTTTTCCATATCAAACCATATTATATTTGCTTACGATACTTTTTTTCTCGTATTTTTTAAAAAACATTTTTCAAATTTTTACTTCTTTTAAAAAGTAAAAGTTTGGTTATAGCTATTTAAATTAATTTTAAAAAACATTTTTCAAAAATTAATTACCTCTCTCTTTTTTCTAACAACATTTCCTATTTATTTTCAAGAATAATGAGTGTGCGACACGCTCATTATTTTATAGTTGAAATACAAAATGTGATTGTCACTTTTTGAGGTGAAGATTGTAAAATTGTATCTGTTTGCAGAGTCTACGATAGTCTTCAACACATTAACCTTAGAGATTCATAATTCATGAAAACAAGTTTGGGAATCAATGAATTGAGTTTTGTGGGCATTATATAGTTTGAGAGAATTTTTTTTAAATTCTATTTCATTGAACTTCGGGGAAACGGTGTGTCAGCGTCAAAGTAAAATCCTGTGTCGTAGAACACGAGGTCAGTTTTGAAACAAACTTCATTAGATTGACAAACTTAAAGGCATAGCACAAAGGTAAGATTTCAGAAAGAGAGACAACAAGTAACAAATATGCACATAACAAAAAAACTACATAACAGCAAAATATTGGGTAAGAGTACTGAATTTATGCAATGTTTTTGCATGTACAAGGGCAAGTGAAAATCTAATTTTGGTCAAAATTACATAACTCTATTTGACCAAATAGCACAACTAGTGATTGAGAATGTTAAGGAGCGCAACCCTAGTTTTGATAAATCTCCTGAAAAGGGTTTCAAGTCCTGCCACAAAGTCTTGAATCACTAACTCCAAGTTTTCCAATTGGTTCTGCAAATGATCTGTATTCTCTGACTTCCCTGTTGCGTGGAACACAAAGGCTTGCAATGCAGAGTCTACTTTGGCAAATTCATTCTCTTCTGCTTCCTCTGTACAAGAAATCCTTCTGTTGTGCATTAGCTTGGACACCAAAGACCACTTGCTTGGCTTTGACTGTGCTGACGCAGAGATAAAACTCAACAATGACTCCAAAATTTGAAGAGTGACTATCTCCACATCCTTAAATAGGTTCACCAGTTCTGGCTTTTGATGAGCCTTGTGGGAAGGAGAGGACTTGCACTTATTTGAAGAAGCCTTCAAATTTCCTAAGGCTTTGGAGATTGCCTTTTTGACTACCTTCCTAGAGGTCAAGTATTTTTGGACCTCTACTGTTACCTCCATTTCACCTCCTCTTTTTCTTCTCATGATTGATTGAACTTTCCTTACACACTCCTTTGTTTGCAACAGTGCATCTTTGGCTACTGTGCACGCGTCCAGGGGCCTGAGAGATCCATCCAAGAGCTTTTCCACCCAGTTTTCTTGACTCTCTTAGACAAGGACTTCTCGGGTAAGGGAAAGTTAGACTAATTTTTCAACAGTTTCATGCAAATCCTAAAGGTCAGTCAGTTTGTGGTTGAATGAGAAAGATGATGAAAAAGAAGATGACGATGAGGTTGTAGCAGTAGAAGCCTCTAATCCACTCAGGTATTCGTTGCATTGAAGAAGAAGAGGGTGTGGTTTAGAGGGTAAGCTTTTTGATCGAGTATGGCTATCAGAGACTGTCATTTTTTCTTTAGAGAAGAGAAATACTTTGAGATTGAAGGCAGGATTGAATCCACAGACCTTTTGGAGGTAGTTCAATATATATTGTGGGTATGGGGAGACCAGAAGAATCTTATCCTTGCACATATCAATAAGTCCTAACTGATTTAGATTCAGATCCAAACTTGCTGTCGGATATGCCAATGCAATTGTCCCTTGTATAGGAACACTCCAACTCAGACCCTTTTATTTTAGAAAACTCAAAGCCACACATATCATAAATCCATCTTTATTTTATCCAGCACACGAGTGACATTGACATCCCCTTTATCACTGGGTTACATGCGTATGAAAATTATCTTTTCCTAATGGATATCTCATCTGACATTAAATGAGACTCATATGCTGCTCGTGTGGACATGTGTAACGCATTTAATTTGAGATTTTCAGATAAAATCTCTGTACATATCATATAAATACAATACAATCCATATAGGCGGTTCCACTTAGTGGCCTAATGCTGTTTTTTATTGCATAATGTTTCATCAAGTTTTGGGCTTTGGAATCACATGGGCTTCCTGAAATATGGCATGTGCCAAAGATGGAATCTTTCTGAGTTGCCTTGTGTCCCTATCTTAACACGTCATTGATATAGCCACCAAAAAACTTAAAGTTGACGTTCTTCAGAGCTTATGTCCAGAAGAGAAGCCGTTCCTAATTTTAATTAATAGTATTCATCAATAAAGTTGCCTTCTCACTACACTAAATTAAGGCTAAGGCTTCTATGCAGATATTGATTGTCTTGGTGACTTATGCCGACTTAGTTATGGAATATTTTAAAGGAAGCAAACTATCGTCTGTGCCACTCTCTTCTGCAACCATTTTGTATTTTATTACCCGTGCTTGTCTCTACTACATCTATAAAACTAACTTCTCCATATGGGTTTAAAAGGTCATGCCATGAAGGCTTTGAGAGTAACACATGAGAAAAGCAAACACAAACCGAGTATTTAATTAAGGCCAAGACTTCACTGCAAATGCTGATTACATTGGAAGCATGCTATCATGTCATTTGTCCCATTCTCTCTTTGCAACCGTTTTGTTTGTCTATCACTTGCGGTTGCCTCTGCTACATCTGTGAAACTAATTACTTCAAATGGGTTTGGAGACATGAAGGGTTTGAGAGTGATGTATTAGAGAAACAAACACAAAACAATTTACCCTGGAGGGTCATAGAATAAAGAAACAGAACCCTAGTTGATTTAGACGTGAGATAATAAAAGGGTGTCAGGTTTCAGCTTTTAATGGCTAAAATTAGGGGTGAGCAAAACCAAACCGAACGAAATTGAGTTTGATTTGTTTGATTCAGCTTATTTCATTTAAATGGTCAGTTTGATTTTTTTTTTCCAGAAAAATTTTAGTTTAAATGATTCAGTTCAGTTTGAGGATTGCATAACCGAATAGATCAAATTAACTGAAATTATATATATATATATATATATATAAATATTATAATTTATTTATATTATTAAGGATTATTTTTATTTTTATTAATATTTTTTTAGAAATACTAGTATTATATTTGATTCCTTTATTTTGATATGCTTTTCTATGTTGTCTAGTATCTACGCTATTGTATTTGGGAATCCTTTTGTTTTCCTCACTATTTATATTTGTTATGTTAATTTTACAGTTGTTTGAGTTTCAAGAATCAAGATTTTACAGGGTCCATTGGACCAATCTAGATCATTTTTCCCCCACTTTAGTCATGGAGATTTTGTATTTTAAATTATTTCTTAATTAGTATAATGTTCTTTTTTTAGAGATAAGCCCAATTTGTTGACAAAAAAAAGCCTAATATGTTGACAAAAATGCCTAATAACTGAACTGAACCATTAAATTTTGATTTGGTTTCAGTTTATTTTTTTCAAAACTTCAATTTGGTTTGGTTCAAAAAATTGTTAAGCTTCAGTTTGTCAGTTTTCTTTAATTACAACCAAACCAAACCAAAAAGAATGGCCATTAAAGAATGGCTTTTATTAAATTTTGAAATGAATGAGAAAGGTAAAGCAGAATACATTCGTAAAGTTTAAATCCAAAGAAATTACTCTAAGAAGCTCCTTTCTCTTTCACAAGAGAATCATACAAGGAAAATTCTTGCGTGGTTTAATATGAAAAATTGTAAACTAATAGATGCCCTAGTAGCTTTAGGTGTGAAGCTTAATTCCGACATGGGTTCTAAAACTGAGATAACTAGAAAGAAAATGGAAAGAGTTCTAAATGCTAGTGTAGTTGGAAGTTTGATGTACATAATAATGTGTATAAGACCAGACATCTACTCTGTGGTAGGACTTGTAAGTTGCTATCAATCCAACAATGGTAAGGAACATTAGAAAGCTATGAAAATGATCTTGGAGTATTGTATGATTTAAAAGAGGCTATATAGTTAAAAGAGATTTTTGTTACATATTGGGTTTGAAAATGAAAATACAAATCCAGTATTAATCCATTGTAATAAAGATCCTAAATACCGCATCGACACTAAACATATAAACATCAAGTATAATTTTGTAAGGGATTATACAGTACAAAAAGTTATCACTATAAAATACATTTATATGAAACATATGATAGCAAATCCTTTAACAAAACCTATAGCAAAGGAGATATTTGAGAAGTATGTAAAGACCCTACCCTTGGCATGTCTAGATCGTGAAAAGACAAACTTGATGTACTATTTTAGTTATATTAATGAAAATTATTTATTTTTATTAATTCCACATGTGTGTGAGAATATACAATGCTTATTATGTTATATAAGTTGATAAGGTTAGCTCTTACACACGAACAACTACCTTTAACATTCAAAATTAATGTTTAAAGATGAGACATTTGTGTTCACCAGTAAGGCAGCAAAAAATACTAATATGGTAGAGAAGAAACACAAATCATATATCGCTGCAATGGAAGAACCAATCGAGATGAGATCCATAAGCATACTTGGATCAAGTCATGGATTCATATATCTATGTAACTTGTAGCCAAACAACAAATTCTTCTGAATTGACATCATGTGACATTAATAGAGAAAAAGAATTTATGTTTAGGTACGGTGAGTATCTAAACTTAAGTTTGAATGATATTAATAATAAATAAAAATGACGTACACTCTTATAAGTAATAGTGACATCATAGCATGTGTTTTATACCATATATGTTTAAAACTGTAATTGGGAAGCAAGTGAATAAATTCATACTTTATCGCTGTGTGAGTCCTAAAAAAGGAAAAAATATTTTGATGATGTTCTTTGACTTTGATATTGTCATAGAAATATGTCGCAATGCCTACTACTTTAACATAGCCTATGGTCATGTTAGATATGATTTAAAGGCATCATATTAGGAAAGCGGTTGTTTTCTATCAAAGTGATGTATGGGCAAAAGAAAGATTACTTAAAATATACACATTTATACTCGTGTCCAAGACATGCCCCTTATGAAGTAATTTATTAATTCATAAGTGTGGATACCATGCATATAAGAGAGATTATTTAAGTCTTAAATTGACTAAAGAGGGATCATATTAGTTGTGGTGAGAAAAGTGTATATTGATAAATTTAGGACATTCAAAGTACAAATTTAATTAAGAATAAATAAATTATAGGGTTATTTATGCTTGTCCTTAATAGGATTTTTAGATCAAATATTCAAAATGAAGACATCAAGCCAATGTGGTCACGACAAAGCATCTCATATAAAAAGAGGAAGAGAAAGGGACAGGATTGATATTATATTCTCCACCATACATGAGTGGGAGATGTTGGGTTATCTATACTTGGTGGATCAAGTTCAAATAAAAATCTAATTATAGAATGGAATTCTATCAAAATTATGAGAAAATCTATGGCTTTCATGTGTGATTCTCTTCTTTTTATTCAAATAAGGGAGGGAATAGTTATGTAAGCATCTCACACGTTGCCACTTTATGCATGATGGCTATATGAGGAACCGGTTTCTCATTTTTGTGAGGTAACATGCATTTCATTCAGTCTCCCTTTTCCTCTGTTCTCTTCTCTTTGGGTCTGTATGCATTTGCTGTGTGAACTTGAATTGAATTTGGCCTTGTGACTCCATTCCTGCATTTGATATTTTATCGGGTGCATCACTAAGGTATGTCTTCCTCCTCCTAAACTAATAAGGAAGAAAGTTATAATCTAAAATATACCTTCATTTTTGTTTTTACAGCTATTCCCCCAACCGTCCATTAAAGAAACTCTGATTTTCAAACCCAAGTATAAAAGAACAACAACAAAAAATCTGTTACTGAGATGAAGCATCCAACAGAGTCTATAACAATAGCAGGGAGAGTGGCATAGAAATAGGAGGTAAATGAGATGAGAGATTTAGGGATCAATTAGAGGAACTCACCTAGCTCAGGGGAAGCATGGAATAAAGTGCATCGAGTAGCAAGATTGGTGGGATGAGCTGGGTGATTGAGAGACAGGAGAAGAGAAGTAAAATGCCTAGCCATTATAGACTCAGACAAGGTCAAAGCATCAAGAAGTGGGACAACGATGAGAGATCCCGTCAGATTGCAAGAAATTGACAATGAAGATTGAGTATAGAGGTCGGGATTGGAAGGGATGAATGAGAGTTTGCAGAGATGGAAGAAAAAGGATACATTGGAGCAAACGGAGTTTTGCCTTCATTTTCCTTTCTCTAGATAAAGAGCAACTTGGTAATTGGACAACAAAAAATATTTACAGCGAAGTATCTGGGGACTTTAAATTATTTGTACATTTCATAGGATCTTAGAGAAATCAAACAGCTTTTGTGGAACTTTACAATAATTCTCCTAAAAAAATATTGTAGATAAAAAGCAGTGAAATGGAGAAAACCTAAGAGAGAAAGGAAAGGGTTAATAAAGAAAAAAAAAGAGCTTTTGCATATATAACTCATATTATAAGACCAATCAAGCAAATAATTTAACATTTATTATATTTTATATTATGATTAATTTATTATATTTGTCAATGATATATTGTAATATATAAATAATAAACTACTTATAAAGTTTTAATTCTAAACTCCTTGTATATTAGTGTAAATCAGCCACACTCCTAAATTTTAAAAAATTTGGTTTATATTTTCTAAATGCAAGATTTTTTTTTCCCTAACAGTGTGCCAATTTATCCTAATAAATATCATTAAAAACCCAATTATTTATGTGCAGTATTATTCTATTTGTTGAAGAGTTATAATGATATTTTAAAGGAAAAATGACAATAAAATTTCATTAAATTATATAAATAATAATCTGATATCTTAAAATATTATAACTTTACTAAAATATCTAGAGATTTTTATGTCAATAAATTTTAAATTGAAAAGATTATTTTATCTTTGTTGATAAGTTGTGGTTTCTTGTTCAATTTTTGTGATTCTTTGAATAAAAGTTGTTATTTCTTAAATAAAAGTTATAATTACAACTTATTATTTTGAAAAATTATTTTTCAATAATATAAATTATACTCCCTCCATTAAAAAAATATAAGGTATTTTTTGAGGAGTTGAATGTTAAAAAATGTGAGATATTTTTAATTTTTTTCATGTGTAATCATTATCTTTTTTTAAAAATGTTCCTATTGATAATAACTTTATATTTATTATAGGGTATTTAATAGGGGTAAATATAAAAAGATAGGGTTAGTTTGAAAGCAGACAACTACTTTATTGGGGTAAAATTCGGTTAAAAATGCTTTATATTTTTAATGGAGGGAGTATTTGACAAGTTATAATTTCTTATTCAATTCTTACAATTTACAAAATAAAAATTATTATTTTTTAAATAAAAATTATGATTGAAGTTTTTGAAAATTTATTTTTTAATAATAAAAATTATATATATTTGACAAGTTATTACGATTCATGAAGTAAAAATTATTATTTTTTAAATAAAAATTATGATTGACACTTATTATTTTTAATAAAAAATAAAATAATTTTTTTATTTTAAAGTTTATTAACATAAAAATTCTTAAAAATGTTAATAAAATTATAATATTTTAAAAGATGGATTATTATTTATATAATTTAAAAAATTTTATTCTCATTTTCCCTATTTTAAAAAGGCATCATTATTCCGAAATATGAAGCCAACGGTTCTGCACGAGACTCGTCTATCTTAAGCTTGAAGTGCTGAGATTTTAGTTCTGGAAGCAGCCTCTGATATACGACTGAACACAGGGCGGTCGCATCCTCAGGTAATCCCGATATTCTCCATCTTTTGGCGGCGGTTTCGTTCCTTCCTTCATTTTCGAAAACTATACAGGTAATTATCCTCTCTGCTTCTTTCTGCTTTAGTTTCTGAGTGAGACTGAGTGTGAGTCTCTCATTTTCAATCGGAGGGAGATAGAGCCATGGTCTTCATTGTGCCGCCCAGCCACAAAACTCTATCCCTAGATGTTGACCCAAAGACGACCTCTCTCCATGCCTTAAAGCTTGCTGTCCAGCAAATTTCCGACACACCCATATCCCACCAACGTTTATTCCTTTCTCAGAGTCTCCGATTGCTCGGCGATTATGATTCCGTTCTTATCTCCGATCTCGGAATTCGACCTTACTCCACTTTAACTCTTCACGTTCCCTTCCTTGGTGGAACTCAACCTCCTGTCCCTCCCAAACCTCGATTTGATTTCCTTAACTCCAAGCCTCCCCCTAATTATGTTGCTGGTCTTGGACGTGGGGCCACTGGATTCACCACCCGTTCTGACATAGGGCCTGCCCGTGCCGCTCCTGACCTACCGGATAGGTCGGCGAGCACCATTGGCGGTGCTGCCCCTGCAGCTGGCCGGGGAGGAGGGAGGGGAGGTGAAGACGAGGAAGATGATGAAGGGGATGATAAAGGGTACGATGAGAATCAAAAGTTTGATGAGTTTGAAGGGAATGATGTGGGGTTGTTTGCTTCTGCCGAGTACGATGAGGATGATAAGGAGGCCGATGCTGTGTGGGAAGCCATTGACAAGAGAATGGATTCAAGGAGGAAGGATAGGAGAGAAGCAAGGTTGAAGCAGGAGATTGAGAAGTATCGGGCGTCCAACCCCAAGATCACTGAGCAGTTTGCGGATTTGAAACGTAAATTGTATACCATTTCTGCACAAGAGTGGGATAGTATACCGGAGATTGGGGATTATTCTTTGAGGAATAAGAAGAAGAAATTTGAGAGTTTTGTTCCGGTGCCTGATACGCTTCTTGAGAAGGCAAGACAGGAGCAAGAACATGTTACAGCATTGGATCCCAAGAGTAGAGCAGCTGGGGGAACCGAAACTCCATGGGCGCAAACACCAGTTACAGATTTAACTGCAGTTGGTGAGGGTAGAGGCACTGTGTTGTCTTTGAAGCTGGATAGACTCTCAGATTCAGTTTCAGGGTTGACAGTTGTGGATCCGAAGGGGTATCTGACTGATCTTAAGAGTATGAAAATAACAAGTGATGCAGAAATTTCAGATATCAAGAAGGCTAGGTTGCTACTTAAGAGTGTTACCCAGACAAATCCTAAACACCCTCCTGGTTGGATTGCGGCTGCAAGGTTGGAAGAAGTAGCTGGCAAGATTCAGGCAGCAAGGCAGTTGATTCAGAGAGGTTGTGAGGAGTGTCCCAAGAATGAAGATGTGTGGTTGGAGGCTTGTAGGCTGGCAAATCCGGAAGATGCCAAGGCTGTTATTGCTAAGGGTGTCAAATCGATCCCTAATTCTGTGAAGCTGTGGATGCAAGCTGCAAAGTTGGAACATGATGATGTGAACAAGAGTAGGGCATTGAGGAAGGGGTTAGAGCACATTCCTGATTCTGTTAGGCTGTGGAAGGCGGTTGTGGAGCTTGCTAATGAAGAAGATGCAAGGCTCTTGCTTCACAGAGCTGTGGAATGTTGTCCATTGCATGTTGAATTGTGGCTAGCACTTGCAAGGTTGGAAACTTATGATAATGCTAGGAAGGTTCTTAATAGGGCAAGAGAGAGGTTACCAAAGGAGCCAGCCATATGGATAACAGCTGCAAAGTTAGAAGAAGCAAATGGCAATACTTCCATGGTTGGTAAAATTATTGAAAGAGGTATAAGGGCTTTGCAAAGAGAAGGTTTGACTATAGATAGGGAAGCTTGGATGAAGGAAGCTGAGGCTGCAGAACGTGCAGGATCAGTTGCAACTTGCCAGGCTATAATTCGAAATACAATTGCAATTGGAGTGGAAGAAGAAGATAGAAAGAGGACATGGGTTGCTGATGCAGAAGAGTGCAAGAAAAGGGGTTCTATTGAGACAGCAAGAGCTATATATGCTCATGCCCTTACTGTCTTCTTAACTAAGAAGAGCATATGGCTCAAAGCAGCTCAGCTTGAAAAAAGTCACGGAACTAGGGAATCTCTTGATGCTTTACTTCGTAAAGCAGTTACATACAGACCACAGGCTGAAGTTCTTTGGCTTATGGGTGCGAAAGAGAAATGGCTTGCTGGGGATGTGCCTGCGGCTCGTGCAATCCTCCAAGAAGCTTATGCTGCCATTCCCAATTCTGAGGAAATATGGTTAGCTGCTTTCAAGCTGGAATTTGAAAACCATGAACCTGAGAGAGCTAGAATGCTGTTGGCCAAAGCTCGTGAGAGAGGAGGTACAGAAAGAGTATGGATGAAATCCGCAATTGTTGAGAGAGAACTGGGAAATATTGATGAGGAAAGAAGGTTGTTAGATGAAGGGCTAAATCTTTTCCCTTCATTCTTCAAGTTGTGGCTGATGCTTGGTCAGCTTGAGGAACGACTTGCTCAGGCTTCTAAACAGCATGAAAAGCATGAGGAACATCTTGAGCACTTGAAGGAAGCTAAGAAAATTTATGAGTCTGGACTGAAAAACTGTCCTAATTGTATTCCTCTATGGCTCTCTCTTGCAAAACTTGAAGAGGAGATGAATGGACTGAGTAAAGCTCGTGCAGTTCTAACCATGGCTCGGAAGAAAAATCCTCAAAACCCTGAACTCTGGCTGGCTGCTGTTAGAGCAGAATTGAAGCATGGAAATAAGAAGGAAGCTGATATTTTGATGGCAAAAGCACTGCAAGAGTGTCCAAACAGTGGTATTTTGTGGGCAATGTCAATTGAGATGGTTCCTCGCCCCCAACGTAAAAGTAAGAGTATGGATGCCCTCAAAAAATGTGATCATGATCCTCATGTCATCGCTGCTGTGGCAAAATTATTCTGGCATGACAGGAAGGTGGACAAAGCTAGAACTTGGCTGAACAGGGCTGTGACTCTGGCACCTGATATTGGGGATTTCTGGGCATGGAACTATAAATTTGAACTTCAACATGGAGCTGAGGAGAACCAGAAGGAAGTATTGAAAAGGTGTGTTGCTGCTGAACCAAAACATGGTGAGAAATGGCAGTCCATCTCGAAAGCAGTGGAGAACTCTCACCATCCAACAGAAGCCATTTTGAAGAAAGTTGTGGTTTTGCTTGGGAAGGAAGAGAATGCGGCTGAGAATGGTACTAAACATTGAATAGCAGATTAGTGGCTTCATAGCTTCTGTGTCCAGAATTGTGTTCTAGATTATGCAATGTAACGTAGCATTTAATTGTGACCTCTGGCTTTATCTCATTTAATATGTGAGGCTGCAGCGATAATTATATTGATGGCTTGATTCTAATTTGATGGTAATTTTGCAAGATTTACCCAGAAATTTTGTGGTTAGATGACATAATTTTCTGTTTATAAAATTAACTTTATAAGAAGGTGAACTCCATTCTTGTACAATTTTTGTCTTTGTCGAGGTTTTTCCTCTTTTATTCTACAATTAACCTTGCATCTGAGTAATGTTCTTTCTGCATTTATACTGAGATTTTTATGAGTAGAAACCGGCAGTTAGGTAGAGTAGAACTTTTGATGCTTTTTAAGTCAGGTATTCTTTAATGAGGTCTTTTATATTGTGAAGAATCATATATTCACTTCCTGAGAACTCTCGCCCTCTCTCTCTATATTTCACTTATTTTTTGGGCCAAATTTATATTGCATTTTTTTTTTTGGTTGGGGAAAGGTGGGGATTATGGGGTACACTTTTCTCAACTTTCTCAGCCTCCTACTGTCACAAAAACTTTGGCAGATTGAAAAGGAGGAGGGCATTGGAGCTCTAACACCTCCTAGCATTGCAGAACTTAAGTTGTCTTACTTGGCTGTCTCCTCCTAGTATTGTAGAATTTTATATGATTAACTACAAGGCTTTTGCCTTTTGAAGCATAGTCACCAATACCATAAAGGAAGTATCATAATTTCTTTATTTCGCAAGCTAAGAAATGGTGGCTCTTCTGTACACAAAATTCGATTAGTTCAGTTACATCAATAAAAAGTAATGAATATCACGTTGCACGTTCAGAGGGAAATGAGAACAGGGTTGTTTTTTTTTTTCTTTTCTTTCTTTCTTTCTTTTTTTTTTTTAACGTTGTTTAGCCTATATGTTTAAACTGTGAAATGTACATGATTTAGCAAGTGAACTTAATTAACTTGGCGTGTATTTGATATTGCTTTGGAGCACTTGTGAGTTTTTATTATTATATTTAATGAGTATTTGGTTTTGCATTTTCTTTCTTTATGATTTTTTTTCATTGTTTTTTAGATCAGATTTTATTAGACCTCTTCCTTTTGAAGAAATGGGTCTTTGGCAATTAATCAATGACAATAAACTTGCTAATTTTAATATAATTGAAGTTGAGATAAAGATTTAGCCACTAAAATTCTGAAATCTTATTTTGTACAAGTTTATTACCCTCTCAGTTGCACAAGATTGTATTCTAGAACAAGCATAGGCCATATATAGCGAGATTAAGTTATCTTTGCTTAACCTTGTCATTACTTAAACTCTACTTATATGACGTATTAGAAATATCTTAGGTTGAAGCAGAACAAAGAATGAATTGTCCTTTTTGCAATGGTGAGGTGAAAGGATGTTGTATTGATTGCAATATTAAGAGATCAATTTCAGCATTTTTAGTCCCTGATAACATAAAAATTTATGATGTAAAAGTAGGCCTCAACTTTTGTTATGCTTCTTTTGGCTACAGTTAACTTTAGCTGTTGAAGAACATTAAATCCTGCACAAGCCTTCCATTTTCTTAGCAAATTGTTCCAATATTAGAGCTTGACTTTCTTGGTATATGTTCTAGGCTACTATGCTTAAATCCATGTCATGGACATTACTTTTACTAAACCAAATTATTATTATGTTTAATCAACCCAAAATTGTCGTGGAGATCTTAGTGCTGAAGCGTTTCCAATGTTTTAGAGGACTATTTATCTTTTGATGAATTTTATGGCAATGGATTTTTGAGACAAGTTATGGGGTTTTTAGCGGGAATTTGGGGATCAAAAAGGGTTATGAGAAGACGAGGGAGTAGAGATTCAGGGCAATATGGTGCATGTATAGTTATTCTATAAACAATGTATATGGTCAATTTGTTTGCTGATTGTTAACCAAACATGCAAGGATACAATAAAATGATGAGAGCCTCAGGAATTGAGGAGACAACTAGGAATTGGTGCGTGACAAATAGTTTTTAATAATTATATATTTGTTTTGTTTTTTATTCTGCAAAACTTAAAACGCAATAGTATTAGAATAATGTGATTGTGATGCATACCATTCAATGTGAGTGAATGTGGCTTAATCTCCAATTAATAGTTGGATAACATTTCAATTTGAGTGTATTGTGAAACTCCGCCTATGTTTATAGCCGGTCCCAAGCCCGGGTAAAGGAGGAGGGTTGTGTTAGGCCATCAACAGCCAATGTAAAAATTTGTTGAATCTATCATGAACATGGACAATAGACGTTATAATGTTAATGCTAGGTCGTTGCCCGTAAGTAACGCGCTGCATGGCTCGAGTACAGTGATAAGTGAGTTAGAGCCGCTGCATCGGCGCCCGGATGTAGTGTTAAATGAGCAAGGGCTACCGCGTCATTCTGGACGCACGCGGCTAAAGAAGTTAGTCCATAAGAGCAAAATTAGATTTGGTACTTGGAATGTTGGGACATTAAATTGTAAATCTGTAGAGGTTGTAGGGGTTATGATTCAACGGAAAATCAATATCCTTTGCTTGCAAGAAACAAAATGGCGTGGAGAAGAAGCTAAGGATATTCAAGGTTTCAAACTTTGGTATACAGGAAAAGTAAGTGCACGCAATGGAGTAGGCATCATTATAGATAAGGAGTGGAAGAAGAACGTTGTAGAAGTTAGCAGAATTGGAGACAGAATTATTTCTTTAAAAATGATAATTGGACGTGAGACTGTTAATATTGTTAGCGCTTATGCGCCGCAAGTCGGGACAGAAGCCAGTCTTAAGGAATTATTTTGGGAGGATCTGGAGGGGTTGATTCGACACATACCACAGAGTGAAAAGATTTTTATTGGAGGAGACTTTAATGGGCATGTCGGGAGGGAAGCTGGTCAGTATGCGAGGGTGCATGGTGGTTTTGGTTTTGGAGAGCTAAACAATGAAGGGCAAACTCTTCTTGATTTCTCATTGGCGTATGATTTTAAGATTGCCAATACTTGTTTCAAGAAGAGAGATGAGCATCTCATCACCTACAAAAGTGGAGCCTCAAGGTCGCAGATTGATTTTCTTTTGGTTAGGAACACAGATAGAAAACTTTGTAAAAATTGTAAGGTGATCCCTGGAGATGCTGTAACGACACAACATAGGGTCCTAGTCCTTGATGTGTGTATTATGAGTAAAATCCAAAAACGTCGACAAGTAGTAACACCAAGGATTAGGTGGTGGCAATTAAAAGGTGAGAAGCAAGATATTTTCAAGCGAAATCTTTTGGATAAAGGAATTTGGGATTCTCAGGGAAGTGCTAACATCATATGGGAGGATATGGCTAAAAAGATACGGGAGGTTGCAAAAGTAGTTTTGGGAGAATCGAAAGGTCCTGGTCCGAGAGATAAGGAGTCTTGGTGGTGGAATAATAGTGTACAGGACAAAATCAAGTATAAGAAGAACTGTTTTAAAGCCATACATTTGTGTAACAATGAGGAAAATTGGGAGAGGTACCGTATGGCTAAGAAGGAAACTAAGAGAGCTGTGGGTGAAGCTCGTTCTAAAGCTTTTGAAGAATTTTATAAGAACCTTGAGACGAAGGAAGGAGAGCAAAATATTTATAAGATTGCCAAGAGTAGGGAAAGAAAATCAAGAGATCTAGAACAGGTAAGGTGTATTAAGGATGAAGAGGGAAGAATTTTAGTTACAGATGATGAAATTAAAAATAGATGGAAGACTTATTTTTCTAAACTTTTCAATGATGGAGAGGATTCATCTAGTAACTTGGAGGATTTAGTAATTGGTGAAGGAGAACAAAATTTGTCATTCTATCGAAACATACGTGATAAGGAGGTAAAGGAAGCTCTTAAGAAAATGGCAAATGGTAGAGCTAACGGACCTGATTGTATATCTATCGAAGCGTGGAAATGTTTAGGTGAAGAAGGGGTGAGATGGTTAACTAAGTTATTTAATGTGATTTTACGGTCCAAGAAAATGCCTGATGAGTGGAGGAGAAGTACATTAATTCCTATTTATAAAAATAAAGGAGATATTCAGAATTGTACTAACTATAGAGGGATTAAACTCATGAGCCACACAATGAAATTGTGGGAGAAAGTAATTGAGCATAGGTTGAGATTGGAGACAAGTATTTCTGAGAATCAATTTGGTTTTATGCCAGGTAGATCAACTACAGAGGCGATTTATCTACTAAGGGGATTAATGGAAAAGTATCGTTGTAAAGATAAAGATCTACACATGGTTTTTATTGATTTGAAAAAAGCTTATGACCGTATACCAAGAGAAGTGCTTTGGAAAGCGTTGGAAAAAAAGGGAGTACGGATTGCTTATATTAAAGCCATACAAGATATGTATGAGGGGGTAAAAACTAGTATAAGAACGCCTAGTGGTCAAACAAAAGATTTTCCTATAAAGATTGGGCTACATCAGGGATCATCTCTGAGTCCTTATTTGTTCAACTTGATTTTAAATGTTTTGACGGAACATATTCAAGAGGAAATCCCGAAATGTATGCTCTTCGCGGATGATATAGTTCTTATAGCAGAGACAAGAGAAGAGGTTAATTGCAAACTTGAGTTATGGAGGAGGACATTGGAGTCGAAAGGTTTTCGTCTGAGTAGAAGTAAGACGGAATATTTATATTGTAAATTTGATAAAGGACTATTCGAAAATAATTTGGAAGTAAAATTGGGAGATCAAATTATACCTCAAGTGGAAAAGTTTAGATATTTGGGAGCCATTATCCAAAATGATGGCGAAATCAGTGGAGATATTTCACATAGAATTCAAGCTGGGTGGTTTAATTGGAGAAAAGCTAAAGGAGTTATTTGTGACCGTAAGGTGCCTAATAAACTTAAAGGAAAGTTTTATCGTACTGCTATCAGACCGGCAATGTTATATAGTAGTGAATGCTGGGCTCTAACGGGACAGCAAGAGCATAAAGTTGGAGTAGCAGAGATGAGAATGTTACGATGGATGTGCGGACATACACGTAAAGATAAAATTCGAAATGAGCACATACGTGAAAAAGTGAGGGTGGCACCTATTGAGGAAAAAATGGTAGAAAATCGGTTGAGATGGTTTGGGCATGTACAAAGAAGACCAAGGGAGGCACCAGTGAGAAGAGTGGAACATATAACTTTGAGTCCGATTAAGAGAGGTAGAGGAAGGCCTAAGAGAACACTCTTGGAAGTTGTTGAACGTGATCTCTTAATTAATAATATTTCTAAAAGCTTAATAAATGATAGAGCACAATGGCGTCTTGCAATCCATGTAGCCGACCCCACCTAGTGGGATAAAGGCTTGTTGTTGTTGTTGTTGTTGAGTGTATTGTGACAGATTGGGAAATGGTGAGCAGTCAATCAAAGTGAGTATGACATTGGTTATGCCGTAATGCTTTGAATGACCACTAGCCGATCATTGCACAATGGTAAAATTTAAATTCTATTTGATTTCTTCTTCTCCTTCTTCTTCTTTTAATTTTCTCCTTTAATTTTATCCGTTTCTTCATCTTTAATTTCTGTTGTTGACTTTCATATTTTGAAAACAGAAGCTACCGCAGCACTGACCAAAAGGTATGCTGATGGTTCATTACCTATAGAAGACTTCAACGTAGAAGTTGAAGATCAAAGCGGACAAAAGTGCAGTGAGGTTCTTAGACTGATCAGAGGTATGGACTATGGAACTTGTGACATTTCAACAAATTCATTTAGATGAAACAAGTTGCTTGAGGGCTTTAGATTCTGTTTTAACCATCAAAATAAGGGTCAAGCTATCATTTGGCAGGGCAGTAATGATGGGACTGATGCTTCATGCAAATGGAAATCTTCTTATTAGACAGAAAAACTACAATGATGCTTTAGTTGTGCTCTCTGTGGGTGAGGTCAGTTCCTGATAAATTTCTAAAAATTGTTAATCTAGCCATATACAGTTATACTTATCTTGATATGTTAACTGATGTGACTTAATTCCTTTTATGTTTTCTCATGTAATAATCCAAAGAACACTTGATTTCCTTTTTAGGAGGCATTTTCTCTTTGTGATACAAAGGTTGTTGAGGTGAGTGATGCAGTTTTTATCCGCACATATCTTGCCAAGTCAGGGAATTTATATCTTGCCGGGTTTTGGAATAATAGAGTTACGTATTTAACTAACTGAAATTATGTACAAGCTGCCTCTCATGTTGATATTTGACCAGAGTCAATATTGAGCTTTTTCTTGCTGAAGTCTTTTTTGCAAACATTCTTCTTGTATAGAAGGTGTTGACTATGTTGGAAATAATTTACGATACTTGCAATTAAATAAGAAAATTTGTTTATCTGAAACTCTCCCTTCTTCAAAAGAACGTTTGCTTATGGTACAGTGTACAATTTCTGCAATAAGGTATAGTGACACGTTTCTCATGTTTCACTTCCATGTTATAACTGTTGATTTGCTCTTCCAAGGTTATTAAATTCATTTGAGCCCCCAATAAAACTATTTTCTTCTTGGCCGGCTTTTCTTCATATACAATTTCCTACGATACTTTTTCTGTGGATCTAAAATATTTTTGCCTTTCTGTCCATTCAGCTATCAGAGGCTCGAAAGCGTCTAGAAATGGCTAGAATTGAGATTGATCATGCTCACATAAAGGATTTCCAATGCCTTCGACTTCTACAGGGAGGTTTCTATCTTGAACTTGCATTGTGAGTAGTTTTTGTACTTTGATGATCTCATCATTGGGTTGATTTGTTTTGCCATAATGTAATGATGGAAAATGTGAAGACAAGTGGGACAGATTGGGAATCTTCGAAATAAGGTAGATTGCATGAATCTAATTTCTTCATTGGCCATTGATGTTTCAATTACTTTTGTTATACCCTCTTTTTCTTCTGGTTTTTGCTGTCACGTTTCTTATAAATTCATTTTCTGTCTGCAGAAGTTATTTTAAGAAGCTTGAAAATTACTTTCCTAGATTTTCTTATGCACAATAACAATCATTTGATAATTGTTAATATATTTTCTTAACTGTTGACATATTCCTTATTATATGTTTTCCATTTTTACTGTGTTGAAGAACTTAGATGATCTAATCACGCTGCTACTCATCATAGTTACCTCATTCCTCTTTGGCATAAACAGACTCTACACTCTTGTACTCTCGTATATAATTTGGTCTTTCAAACATGAGACCTTCTTGATTGGTTTTCACTCCTCACTCTATTTTTCTTGCCCTGCACTGAATTCAATATTTCTGATGGCCTTGGTCCAGTGTGCTCTCTGGGGTGATACTTGTCTAATGTAACCCATCCAAAAGTGTGATAATGAAATAGATTTTGTGAATCTGATGGAGATTAGGATGATTTGAATGGTTCAACAGCTCAGATCTGTTTTTAATTTTACAATACGCAACATTTAGACTTGATGCAGAGGTGTAGGATGGAAAAACATATTAGACATTCAATTTCCGTTTATCTCATAATAGATATATGATTGATTGAGTTGAGTTAATAACCATTTTTGATCATTGCGTTGTAATGGCAAAATTGACTTGATTCATGAGCATCGCATTGGAGTGGATGTAAGCACACTTACAAACGGGGATCTAGAGAGGCCGGCGTATCAGCTTGCCATAACATCACGAGTTAGTTTTCTTGGGGAATATATCTATCTGTACATAAGTAGTTGGGAAATCATGATGCTGATCTCATTCTTTTCTGTTCATAAATTTGTGAGAGTAGAGGTTCATTTCATTATTTAAAAAAGAGATGTGTAATAAATAAGTGATGGCGATGCATATCTTGCTGTGGTATTTTAAGGGGCACAATTTTCTTTTCTTTTCTTTTTTTCTTTATATGTGAAGTGTCAACTAAATTTGTTTTCTTTTTTCACTTAATGGGTTTTGCCAAGAGGGATCTAAGATTGTTAGACCCAAATTTAAAGAAAAATAAGTTATGATTAGAAGAATTAATGGGAAGGAGAACGCTTTCCAAACTTGGATTGTTTATTAGCTTTCATTTATTAGCCATAGTATCATTAATGATTTTTAGTCATTTGGTAAATTAGTCGTGTATTCTTTTGATGGATACAGTTTCAAGAGATTTGTTGACGATTATCCCAATCATGTATATTATTTATTTATTGTTATTGGTCAACGTTATCTTACATGTATATTTCATAGGCTAAAACAATAGTCCTTCCACAAGATCTTATCTTTCCCGTGCATCGCGCAAGGCAGAACATTGTTTGATCTCTAAAGATGAAATGATTCCTTGGCCCTTGCACTATAATCGCAGGTAGTACCGTGCTTGCAATTTCGCTAATGTGGGATAGGGATAATTAAAAACGTAAACAACTTCCCCTGGACATTTGATCTATACTTTTTTTTTATTCTGATAAAGAATAATCCATAAATTATGCCCTTGCCTTTTGAGATGGAGGAGGCATATCAAAGGCATCCAATCTACGCGGCATGCAATCTTTTGATTCCCAAAACCAAACATTGACCAGACGATGTTGTGGCAGTTCAAGGAATTAATATGATGTCATTGCGTTCCAACTTTGTGATCTGTGAAAGAACAATATTTGTCTTCCTCTATTTGTTGCCTTTATAAAGAGATGGCACCCGTGGAAACCCAAAGATTTAGAGCAAATTGTACGCTTGACCTGTTGGTCATGTTTTTCCCCAGAGGAGAAAACGGCCGTCATTGAATTAGACACAGAACTCTCTTCATATCCGTCACAACAACTTGCCTGCTTCACCTCACCCCCTTTTGTTGCAGTTTGAAGAGCATCTAAACGGATTTAAGTCTTCTGAATCTGCTTGTTCTTCATCTTCTTTAAGCTGCAAATTCAGTGACTTGAAGGGTTGTCATGATTGCATAGACAAGTTGCTTCCATTGTCAATCTCCAAACAAGCCTTGACAAAAGATTGCAGTGAAGATTGTGTTGATGAACTACATGCCGGGTCTTTGAGGCACTTGGATATCTATAGTATTGCCAGAGATTCCCTGCTGCAACCATAGGAGAACATGCAAGAACTTCAATCAATCATTCGCTGAAAAAAAAGGACTCAATTTAGGGAGAGGAAAAAAAAAATTTACTTGGCTTCAAGGAAGAAGATTAAGGTCGTTAACGAGGCCTTGGGAAATTTCGGAGAAATCAGAAATGAGCTCATAGTTTCTTCTGAAAACAAAGAAACATGTTTAAAGTAGTCACTGTGAGCACATTGGTATCTTTGTTGTACTTCATCCCTGATCCAATGGGACAATCTGAGCAAACCAGATGGTCAGCAATTTTCAAGTTGATGCGGCCTAGAGGAGTAGCTTGTAATTCTCAAGAATCAGATGAAAACGAGTTTAAGAAGTTTGCTGTAGCTTTGAAGTTTTTCATTAGTCACAGTCTACATATCCTGACAATTTTCAGAGCGAATTTGAGAATTTGGACATGTGCATTCGGGACCTAGAAAGAAGAGTAGATTGTCTCTCGAGTAACCTCATTAGAACTCGAGTTTCCTTTCTCAACATCTTCAACCATTAATTTTTCCCCCATGATTATCATAGTCTTAAACATAGAACATCTTGCACTGAATGTATATTTTCTTGGTATTACATTTTAGCTATTTAATGATTTGATCACCTGTCTTCGTCCCAACACATTTTTCGTTGTTATTCCTTCCGTTGATTGTGATATTTTTTTTCCAATTTTAAAATGCTAATTGACCTTGGAAAATTTGACCTAGGATATAGGATAATCTCTTTATATTTTGTTGATTAGCCTGCAAAAATATCTGGGTTTATTTTGTATACATGGCATCATTTCTGCCACAACCAGAAAGAACAAACATGAAGAAGGATGAGGTCAAATCGAATCAAAGCATCCCTATGAAATTTCAAGTCAAATAGAGGAAAGAGAGCAAAATATCTCAGAAATAGAAGCCTAATTACTGGCATGCCATCTGTAACATAAACACCTCGTCCTGGTAGTATATCTCTCTGTTGTTATTAGCTTCAAAATAAACAATGGTGGCACTTGCCCTTTTCCTCAATTTCACACGCTTTTGCCTTTTTGTGAGGTTTTTTTTAATGAACTAATTAATGAATATTTTTTTATTGCTCCATCATTATATTAAATGACTAGGCAGCTTCATTTTAATAGAGAGATTCCATAGAAGGAGAACCACCTTACAGTGCCAATTTCTTCTTTATTTTTATATTCAACTCGTGGTATTGATTCATTGTTTCCAACTTAATGGACATTGACTTAGGAAAACTGTATAAACATCGCATGCATACTTGTCTGACCCTTGATTGATATGTAGGCGCTTCTAGGCGTGCAAGTTCACAGAAACATCTTTTCCCCCATGGACAAAGTATCCATTTGTGATGCTGGCTTGTCTTGTTGAAGCACACAGTTTGAGATGTTGTATCTGCAGGATGTCAAGCTGGAGGAGACAACACAACGGAATCCCATCCATGACACTTATTCTTGTGATTCAGCAAACATTGCAATGGCAGCTTAAAGAATCACATCTTGATCATATCATTGCATGCTTATTTTGTGACATGTGAAAACAAGGATATTCTTCTTGTCTCCCTTTGTTTGGTGGCTATATAAGGACAAGATGTTAACCATGGAAAACTCAAGAGTTTACCAAAAATTGCATTTAGTCTCCTAACCTTTTGTTTCAAGAGAAGAAATGGCAGCCTCTGAGTCAAACACTAAAAACTCTCTTCACATCCGTTCTAACAGCTTTCCATCTGCAACTCACCCCCTTGTATCACAATTTGAGGAGCATCTTAACAGATTGAAGTCTTCTGAATCTGCTTCTTCTTCTTCTCTAAGCCAGAAGCTCAGTGGTTTGCAAGATTTGTATGACTGCACTGATAAGTTGCTCCAGATGTCAATCAACCAACAAACCATTGAAAAAGAATGCAGCAAAAAATGGGTTGATGAACTACTTGACAGGTCTCTGAGAATCTTGGATATTTGTACGGCTGCAAGAGATTGCCTACTACAGTCGAAGGAAAGCATGCTTGAACTTTGTTCACTCATTCGAAGGAGGAGAGGCGCAGAAACTGGATTCACAGTTGAGGCTGGAAAATACTTGGCTTCAAGGAAGAACATGAAGGCAATACGAAAGGCCTTTAGAAATTTCAAAGGAATGACATATGAGTTCCCTACAAACAGAGAGAATGACATTCTTAGCATATTAAAAGAAGCAGAAGCGGTCACTGTGAGCACATTAGACTCTTTGTTGACCTTTATCTCTGATCCAAAGGGACAGTTAAAGCAAAACAGATGGTCAGCAATCTCCAGGTTGATTCAACCAAAAAGAGTAGCTTGTTCTGAAGAATCAGAATCAAACGAATTTGAGATGGTTGATGTGGCTTTGAGATCTCTCACAAGGTACAAGCTTGATTCTTCTGAGAATCTTCAAGCCTATATGGGAAATCTGGAGATTTGCATTGACGATTTAGAAGCAGCAGCTGAGAGCCTCTCAAGGAAACTAATCAAAACCAGAGTTTCCCTTCTCAACATCTTCAACCACTAGTTTCATAAATTAATTAGAACAACCTTTGACACCCAAATCCAATTTTCCCATGAGTGTCCCATACTTGCACAGTATTGTAATTATAGATGCTATTTTGTCACGGAATATATGTTATCTTGGGATCACAATACTGTCATTTGACCATTTGTCTTCTTTCCAACCCTTAAAAACAAAAGAAGTTTCAGTTTTTCATTTTTCGTTCTCTGTTCAAGAATAGTAGAATGATTAATTTAACTTGAAATTCAGAACAACTTTGGGAATGTGAATGAGAGTAGACACTAACCTGTTTATTTATTCAACCTGCAAATAAAACATCTGTCTATTTGGTTTTACTTTACACGCATAGTTTCATTTCTGTCACGAGCACAAACAGTAAGATAAAAAAAAAAACAAAAAGGTTAGCAGGCTCGCTAGTCATGGTTTTTATTAAAACCCGCTTGTGCTTCTACCTTTCAAGCCAACTCCAATCAAAGCATCCAGACTAAATTTTAGTGCTTTCACATGTAAGAGCAACTATCTCGCATTTTTCATATGCTATTATTGCAGAATAACGCGGTGGTTGTTTGTACATATAACGACAAACCAATAAGCAATTAGTTATTTTCTTTTGGTAAATTTCAACGTCCTACGTGAAGGGCCATACAGGCATGATTATTGCAAGAGTGGGGTTAAATAAAAATATGAGGTTCTGAGTTGGATGTTCCTGAAGAGACATTGTATTAACATTTCTGAGATGATGTGAAGATCTGAATCTACACCAGGTAGCCTTCAGTGAGCAACAAAAAGCAGTAAAATCCTAAGGAAAGAAAAAAATAGAATGAAAAGGAATGTGAGGACTTATAGTTTGTCAAATATGAATGTCCTCCTCCAATAGGCTTGCTTTTACAGTCAAGTCTGATTCTCTCACGTTAGTATCCTAGCCTCAAGGTATCTTCAAGTTGCTTCTTCATACTCTTTGTCACAGTTTCCTGTTTGCTGCATCTTGTTCTCTTACATGCTGCTCTATCTCCTCCATTTCTCTTTGATCACACATTCTTTGTTTGCCTAAACCTGAGCCATTGTCATCTTCATCAGATGAATTTGACTTCTTAATTCACTCACTCTTTCATCGTCAGGAATTTCCATTCATACCCGGGAACCAGCAAAAATTGACATTGGACTTGTGGTTATCATCATCAGCAGCATTTGATATCAGCTAATATATTTTGGAATACAGCTATAAGATGGATGAAGGACAGAATGGGACCAACATTAACACCTCATACTCTGATTATTTGTCTCATTACCTTCAAAGAAACAGAATTGGGACCTGTCCAAGTTTTCAAATTTCCATCCTCTTATAATTTTTTTATTTCTCTGTCCCTTTATTTTGATGACTCTCTCATCAGAGTGCTGCAGAGCTTCCATTGAAGATGAATACATAAGAGAGACAGCTTCCAGTTTGTCTTTTGTATTATTTATTCAGCTTATCTTAGAGATTCGTTGCTCCTTATAATGGACAATGAATTGAGAAAAATGCATGAACATGGTCATCCATCTTTCACTAACGTTTGATTCCTATTTCCTGTAAACTATAGCTGTGGGCATCTTTTAGGCATACAAATTCATCGAATAGAGATTATATTAAGATTGAAACAACTTGTCTCGCAGACAAAAGATCAAATTTTGATGTCCACTCTAATGACATATGCATTATTGTGATTCCCAAATCAGAAACTAAGTAATGAGCTGGCAAAATTGGGATGTAGGAAGCATTCGTCAAGCAATGTAAAGGCAGCTCTAAGAATCATATCAAGAAGATATCATTGCGTGCCCACTTTGTGACATTTGAAGAGAAAAATATTCTTTTTGTCTCCATCTTATCCTGGTATATACAAGGAGAAGATGCTGACCACTGAAACACACACGAGTTCAGAACACTGTATATACATCATCTTATTCCCTTTGTTTACTGAGAAGATAAAATGGCGTCCTTTGATTCAATCTTGAAGAGCTCTCTGCATATAAGATCTAACAGCTTGCCCTTTGCACCTCACCCTTTTGTATCACAGTTTGAGGAGAATCATAACAGATTGAAATCTTCTGAATCTGCTTCTTCATCTCAAAGCCACAAACTCAGTGGCTTGCAGGATTTACATGACTTCATTGATAAGGTGCTTCAATTGCCAATATCCCAATAAGAATTGGCAAGAGAGTTGAGCAACAAAAACGTTGATGAACTACTCGATGGATCTCTAAGGCTCTTGGATGTATGTAGCATTGCCAAAGATTTCCTTCTTCAATCAAAGGAAAGCTTGCAAGAGCTTCAGCCAATCATTTGCAGAAAGAGAGCTGCCAAAAATGGACTGGCAATTGAGGTTGGAGAATACTTGGCTTCTAGGAAGAAGATGAAGAAGGCCATTTGTAAGGCCTTGGGAAGTTTCAGAGGAAGAAAAATGGATCTCGTGACTTCTCATTCAAACAAAGAAAAAATGACATTCTTAGCATGATAAGAGAAGCTGAAGCAGTCACCGTGAGCACACTAGAATCTTTGTTCTACTTCATCTCTGATTCAAATGGTCAATCAAAGCAAAACAGATTGTCAGCATTTTCCAAGTTGATGCAGCCAAAAAGAGTAGATTGTGACTCTCAAGAAATATGCAGAAATGAATATGACAAGGTTGATGCAGCTTTGAAGTCTCTCATCAGTCACAAGAATGCATCTGCGGCGAATTTTCAAAAGCATTTGGAAAATTTGGAGATGTGCATTCAAGATCTAGAAACAGGAGTTGAGTGCCTTTCAAGGAAACTCGTCAGAACTAGAGTCTCCCTTCTCAACATCTTCAACAACTAGTTACACAATATATTCAGGATAGCCTTGGACACCGAAATTCAATTTTCTTCCATGAGGGTCACATACTTGTACAAGAATGTGATTAATAATACTATTCTTTTACTAAGTATATGTTATCTTGGGATGGTGTTGTTTCTATTTGATCATCTTTCTGCTTTCCAGCCTTACAAACTCTGTTTTCCATTTTTGTTACCTATTAATTAAAAATAGAATCATCTCAGGATTAATTAGAGTCATAAAGTAGAATAACCTCTTGTTAATTTTCTCGGTCAACCTGATTCTTAAAGTAAATGAAAAGGAAATACAGCAGAGGAACATTTTTTTGTCGTATTCAATACACCAATTAACCATCTTCTTGCCAAGTTCTTGCTTCAAAGAAATTCTATTTTATTTTTAAGAGAAAAGGAAAGCAAAACGAAGGATAAAGGAGGGAGAGTAAAACATAATAATTATGATCTGCAATCCCAGTATTGTGCCATGCATGGGATTCAAAGTATGAATCCTGAACCTATCTGCAAGAAAGTCTTGCAATTGTCATTAGGTTGATGATTAAATATAATCACGAAAACTTTATACCTAATCCCAGCAACTAACAGAAGTTTAATAAGAGAAATTAAATTCAAAAGACAACCTTTTCCTGTTTTCTTCAACCCACCTATTTACCACAACAATTGAAAATAAATTAGTGTTAAACCCATGCATGAAGTTCAACTATTCTAGTCAATTTGAATCCTCATCTGATCTGTCAATATAACATATCAAGCCAAGTTGATTAAACAATTAGAACTACTATAATTGCCTACACATGCATGAATAATTTATTCGAGTTTTATATCCTATGAATGTGCAATGAACAACGTGCTGGTTAGTTTGCTTTCCATACTCAATATACTAATTTTGTATTTTTGTCCACGAGTGCAGCAGATAAGTCACACTTATGTGGAACTTCTACTTGCAGACGATTAATTTATATACGCATGACATTGACTAGAAATGAAGCCAGAAATGATAAGGTCATTTATGAGCTGGTTTAAATGAATACACAAATATAATTTTCAGTATTTGGATTAAACAAATGAAGTCTGAGTTGGAGTGTTATTTTACCAGAGACATGGCATTAAAATTTCTGATATAATGTTAGATCTGAATCTAAACCTGTAAGCGCTCACCGATATGAGTTGAGATTAGATTCCTTTTGTTTATCTTCCAAACGCCAATATATATTGAACCATAGAAACAATTGTGCATATTCAACCTCAAGACTTTTTCTCTTCTCTTGAAGAAAATGGCTGCTTCTTTCTTCAACCCAAACTCCCATTGTAACCATGTTCGCTCAACCAGCTTGCCCTCTAAACCACACCCTCTAATTCTAAAGTGCAACGAATACTTGGCCAAATTAGAGGCTTCAGCTGCAGCTTCCTCTTCACCACCACCACCACCACCACCACCATTGAGCCACAAACTAGGTGAGCTTCAGGATTTGCATGATTCTGTTGAGAAATTAGTTCAACTTTTTGACACTTGTGAAGTTCTTGTCCGAGAGTGCCAAGATGAGCTCTTGGATGGATCTCTTCGGCTACTAGATGCATGCACAGCTGCAAAAGATGCTCTTTTGCATACAAAGGAATGTGCAAGGGAAGTTCGATCAATCATGAGGAGAAAAAGAGGACGTGAAATGGAGTTGACAGTAGAGGTCAGAAAATACTTGACCTGTAGGAAGGTAGTGAAAAAGGCAATTTCTAAAGCCTTGGGAAATTTGAAGAGTTCTTCAAATAAGTGCAAATTCACTCCTTCCCACAAGGGCCATCAGAATGGGGAATTGGTGAGCCTGTTTAAAGATGTGGAAGCAGTCACTGTTCATGTATTGGAGTCACTGTTGAGTTTTATCTGTGGGACAACACAATCAAAGTCAAACAATTGGTCTTTGGTTTCCAAGTTAATGCACAATAGAAGGGTTTCATGCACACAAGAAGCAGATGAGAATGAGTTCACCATAGTAGATGCTGCATTTCAGTCTTTGGTATTTCACAGTTCAGGCAAACCAGAGAATACTGATCTACTGCAGAACCAGTTGGAAAATCTGGAGACAGTGATTCAAGACTTTGTGGAAGGACTGGAAACTCTCTTTAGAAGATTTATCAAAACTAGAGTTGCCCTCTTAAATATTCTCAATCACTAGCTGTACAATTTGATGACACCAGTCTACTGTAAATTTGTATATTTGAACAGAATTGAGCTTCTCAAGTACATTTGTACATGAAAAACATTAACCTAGCTGTCTTTTGATATAAACTAAAATACTCTATCTTAATCTTTGGCTATTCTGTTTTTGACCTTCTCTCTTGAGACCTACACTAAACCAATCTAACATCACTCCTCTAATAGAAAGCTTCCTAAATGCGCTTCTACATAATTGTATTTTGCCTCCTCAGGATTGCAATATTCAGGCTGCTGAAGTTGAATACGTCAATACAATAATGGAAAAAATCCGTGATATAAGCTGTAATTATTTTCTTTAATTGGTCACCTTTTGCAAGGGCGTTATGAATTCTGATATCACTAGACATTTACCACCAATTCCGGAGAAGAAGTTCAGAATCATCACTGATCCAGTCTTAAGCTCACATGAGATTCGAAAATACATAAATCAATGGCAAAGATAAAAATTTCAACTGAGTGAGAAGCATGAAGAACAAAAACTGTACTTACAACACTTCATGAGCATATTATATTTGCTTTTCCGAATCACTCTTACAAAAACAAATTCTAGAATTTCTTTTTCTAACATGTACACGTTGAGTAAAATTAACATTAATCAAAGATAAGATTTTCAATTTTAAACAGTATGAAAACAAAAGCCCAGAAAAAAGAAAAGAAAAGGAAAAGAATTGAACTCATTGATCATGCTTTCAGGGATGAAAGAGATCTGTTCCTCCCGGCCTAGCAACAACACAGCTCATCTTGCTTGCACATGATACAACTCTGAACATCAAGCTTATAGAAAGAACAATAATAAAAAAACAATATTACAAGCCTAAAAAATAATATCAATTTTTGATCATGCAGAGGTAGAAGAGCATGTTCCCACAAAATAAATAAATGAATAAAAAAGAACCCAAGCCATTGCGTACACGGGGAAGTAATGGCAGTAACATGGCCAACAAAAACTTTGCAAGCAAGCAATTGTTGCAATTAAAAATATACAAAACACGTGTTAATAATAAATAAATGCATTTTCCTACCGTTTGTTCAGATCTAAATCTTTACCGATTAGGATTAGTTCAAGTTGAGATTCCTTGTGTCTCCTATATCCATCATATATATGTAGATTCATAGACCCAAGTGTACATCCAACGTTAGGCCCTTTCTCTTCTGATGAAGCCAAAAAGGGCATCTTCTCCTTTGAAATCAAAATCCCGCTTCCATGCTCGCTCAAATAGCTTACCATCTAGACCACACCCTCTGGTTATTCAGTGCCAGGAACACTTGGACAGATAAAGGCCTTCTTCCCTAGAAACTTCGTCTTCTTCTTCCTCTTTTTCTTCTTCTTCGTCACTTAGCCAAAAACTACGAGGCTTGCAGGATCTCCATGACTGTGTTGAAAAACTTGTTCAACTTCCTCTTACCCAAGAAGCTCTTCTCCAAGAGCATCAATAAAATAGTGTGGATGAGCTTTTGGATGGATCCTTAAAGCTCTTGGATGTGTGTCCTGCAGCCAAAGATGCTCTGCTTCATACAAAAGAATGCACGCGTGAGCTTCAATAAATCATAAGAAGAAGAGGAGGAAGTGAAGTAGAGCTTATAGTTTTCTCACATCTAGGAAGGTGCTGAGAAAGGCCATCTTGAAAGCCTCGGAGAATATGAAGAGTATGGCTAAGAAAGGAAACTCGTCATCATCTAATTGCAACTTGGTTAGCTTGTTAAGAGAAGTTGAAGGAGCGACTCTTTCCACGTTTGAGTCACTAATGAATTTTATCCTGGATCAACACATACAAAACCAAACAGCTGGATTTTGGTTTCCAAGCCAATGCACACCAGAAGAGTAGTGGCTTGTGGACAAGGAGCAGAAGAAAGTGAATTTGCGCTAGTTGATGAGGCAATCCAGAGCTTTGTGCTCAATTTGACAAGCAAGAGGAACCACAGTAACAATCTGCAAAACCAGTTGGAAAATTTGGAGTCTCGAATCCAAGATGTTGAAGAACGACTTGGATTCCTGTTCAGGCGTTTGATTAAAACTAGAGTTGCCCTTCTTAACATCCTCAATCACTAGTTGTGTTAATTGGGACATAAATTTTTGTAGTGACATATATCTTGGTTTGGTATGTATTTAAATATGTACATGAATGCAGCTGCCTAAACAAAATGACAAAGACAAACTTTGGTTCATATTTCTTAAATTACCTCCTCTTCTCTCAAGAAATTACTTTTGTGATTCCACTTGTGTTTATGGCACATGTAAAGATAAGATTCATGTCTCCCATACCCACAATACATATTGAACTAGCTTCAGTGAAAGAAAAATAGATCTTTTGATTTAATAGTCCCTTTTGAACCAAGAAACAGAAGAAAATTCAATAATATCTTTACCTAAGGAAAACAATTTGTAGGGCACATAATAATTTTTGAGTTCACTGATTATGCTTAGAAAAACACCTAACCTATTAGCATCACTTCTCCTCCATTAACAAAATAGATGCGAGTCTTCCATAATAAAACATTCTGTTTTTCCGTACCATAAATTTCTTCTTATTGGGGAAGAGAAGTTAATGTACTTCTTAATCCTTGACCTTAATTTATGAGCCATATTTTGTATTGAGCAGTTTTAGTCATATTTCAAAGACAGAAGGACAATCTCTAATATCTTGATGAATGCTTGGATCCACTTACACTTCATAACTTCATTTACGCTTCAACCAAATACATCAATCTCATAAACCTTAAAGCCTGCATTATTCTCATAAGGTTGGACTCGACTCACCTAAATATAAAAAAGTAAATAAATAAATAAAAAGCAGCCTTTTTCATGGAAGATAATCCATTACAATAGCAAAAACAAGACACTGCTTTATGACTGCTATTCAAACCCTTCATGTCTCCAAGGCCATTCGGAGCGATTAATTTCACGCGTAAATGAAGAAGATGCTGCAAGAGTTAATAACAAGGAAAAACCTGTAGCAGAAGAGATTAGACAGAGGCTACCATTATTTTATTAAAAAAAATTGATTCATTAGCCAAAACTGAGCTGGGGACATTGCATAAACATAGTCATTGTCAATATCTTAGCATGAAAGACTCGTTCTTGGCAGGCAAATTCATAAACTGGAAGCTATTAAAAATTATATCAGCTACTTCTCCTGCAGACAGAGGCTCCCATTACGACGTTGTGAGTTTTTCAATATCAACGAATTGTGATGAGATGGGTAGACAAGACAACTCAAAAGACTCCACCTTTGGCACATGCAATATTTCAGGAACACCATGTGATTCCAAAATTCGAATCTTTAGGCGACAAAATGGAAGCTTGATGCACCGGAAACATTGCGCAGGCTAAGACGCGGTCGTTTTAAAGATCCAAATCCATTAGCGTGTGATTAACATGCAGCACTATTATTTGGGACAGATTTTTCTGAAAGTTGACGGTTGGTCACACGTTTTAATGAAGAGTTATTGAATAGTTTCCTTGCGGAAAAGCTGGAGAGTTAGAAGATATATAAAACTACATTAATTTAATCATATCTAGTATAAAGTTTACCAGCTCTATGGTGGCAAAGCATATTTCAGCAGTCACATACTTTCGTCGGTTTTATTTATATGGTAAATAGAAAGATTTTTTTTTATTTATAAATCACATTATTAATTTTTAATCATAAATGTTTTATGTTACCCTCGATTAAATATTAATAAGAGAAAGTGCTATATTATTAAAATATATATATTTAATAAGAATAAAGTTAAAAATTTATTAAATTTTTATACAAAATGGTTACCTTTTATTAAAGTTTTTATTTATTTTAGTAAAACATGTTGAAAGTATCTTATAAATAATAAAGGGTAAATAACTTAATAAAATCTTTAACTTTCTATTTCTTTCTCCTGAGAGTGCAACGTGCAGCAATAATTATTGTGAATTTAGTTTTTGACAGTGCAGGGCCACTTTATTTTCTTAGTGTTTAGACAAATGATTCAGTGCTTGTTTCCAGTAAAAGAGTTCTATCTTCGCTTATGTTGTTATATGTATGCTACCTTAAATCTCACATTTGTCCAATACGCGTGTCCACACCTGTGGAAGACGAGTCACATCTAAGGTATGTTTATACTCTCTATTTTCAGTATTTTGAAAACATCAATGATGTGCATATAACAACACACCCAAGAGTCTGAGTTGGGGTGTTGCAATGCAGGAGACAAGTGCATTGACATATCTGAGCCAAGTTTGGATCTGAATCTAAATCGGTTAGGACTCGTTGATACGTGCAAAGATGAGATTCTTCTTGTCTCCTACAACCACAATATAAATTGCACAAACTCAAAGCAAAGAAAGTAGGTCTGTAGATTCAATCCTCTTTTGTTTTATTCTTCTTTTGGGGGGGAAAAATGGCAGCCTCTGATAGCCATCCTCGATCAAACAGCTTGCCCTCTAAACCACACCCTCTCATTCTACAATGCAACGAACACCTGAGCAGATTAGAGGCTTCTACTGCTACAACTTCGTCGTCGTCGTCGTTGTCTTCCTCGTTTGGCCACAAACTGAGTGACCTTGAGGATTTGCATGAAACTGTTGAAAAATTAGTCCAACTTTCCCTTACCCGAGAAGTCCTTGTTCAAGAGAGTCAAGAAAATTGGGTGGAAAAGCTCTTGGATGGATCTCTCAGGCTTTTGGACGCGTGCACAGCAGCCAAAGATGCATTGTTGCATACAAAAGAGTGTGCAAGGGAAGTTCAATCAATCATGAGAAGAAAAAGAGGAGGTGAAATGGAGGTGACAGTAGAGGTCAGAAAATACTTGACCTCTAGGAAGGTAGTCAAAAAGGCAATCTCCAAAGCCTTAGAAAATTTGAAGACTTCTTCAAATAAGTGCAAGCTCTCTCCTTGCCATAAGGCTCATCCAGAATTGGTGAGCCTGTTTAAAGATGTGGAGATAGTCACTCTTCAGATTTTGGAGTCATTGTTGAGTTTTATCATTGCGTCAACAAAGTCAAAGCTAAGCAACTGGTCTTTGGTTTCCAAGCTAATGCACAACAGAAAGGTTTCTTATACACAGGAAGCAGAAGAGAATGAATTTGCCAAAGTGGATTCTGCATTGCAAGCCTTTGTGTTCCACACAACAGGAAAGTCAGAGAATACAGATCATTTGCAAAACCAGTTGGAAAACTTGGAGTCAGTGATTCAAGACTTTGTAGAAAGACTTGAAACCCTTTTTAGGAGACTTATCAAAACTAGAGTTGCCCTCCTTAACATTCTCAATCACTAGTTGTTCTAATTGGTCACATAGAGTTTTGTAATTTTGACCAAAATTAGCTTTTCACTTGCACTTGTACATGCAAAAACATTATATAAATTCAATACTCTTATACAATATTTTGCTGTTATGTAGTTTTGCAGGGCCATAGAAGCCATAAGACAAGTGAGGTAATTGCCTTAGGCCTTCAAAAAAAAAATATTAATACCCCTATTATATATGTGTGTGTAATTGATATTTATATTATCATATATTTAATTGTAGATGAAAGAAAATAAAAAGTATTGATTGTTTTTTCTGTTAAAAAGTTTTAGTTATTCCCATTATAACATTAATTATTTAGTTGAGTTTATTATCTATATAAAAAAGAATAGTGAGATCTATAAGATACTAATTTATATTACATTAGCTTGCGTTAAATTTCTCTCATGGTCTCACTTTTTATTTTCTCTTTTTCTTATTCTAAAAGCCTAAAATGTTAAAAAATATTAGCATCAAGATCTTTTGTGGTTTTAAACCATCAACATGATATCTTTAAGTCTTATTAAAAATATTTTTTATAATTTGTATAATTATTATTAGTTTTTCATGTTAATCATTGATATTATTAGTCTTAATTATATCTTTTTTTTTTTTGCTAAAAATGTATTGCCACCCCTATCATTGTTAATATTCTATCCCAATATATAAGATGGGGTAGGAGTACTTTGTCAACAATAATTTTTATTTAACTATTAAATTAATTTAGTATTTTATTAGAATCACTATATTATAAAATTTTAATATATAATTTTGTAAAAACTGATGAGTGCATTTTTCTTTTGAAGGGATAATCACACATGCTAGGTTTTACTAATAATTTTGCCTTAGGCCTCAAAACTCTTGTAGTTTTGTTATCTGAATATTTGTTATTGATTACCTCTCTTTCTGAACATTTACTTTTGTGCTATGTCGTTAAGTTCGTCAATTTGATGTTATTTGTTTCAAAACTGACTCCCTGTTCTACAAGATTTTACTTTAAAACTGACGTACCGTTTTTCCGAAGTTCAAATAAATAGAATTTTTAAAAAAAATATCTCAAATTTTATGATGCCCACAAAACTAAATTCATTAATTCCCAAACCATGTTTCATGAATTATGAATCTCTAAAGTCACAGTATTGAAAACAACACAATTTTACAATCTCCACCTCAATAAGTGACAATCACTTTTTATATTTCAACTATAAAAAAGGAATGTGTCGAACACCTGATTTGTAGATCGAAAGATAAATAGGAAATAAATGCTTAATTTTTCAAAAAAATTTCTTGAAAAATAAATTTAAATAGTTATAACCAAAATTTTATTTAAAAAAAGTTAAAAATTTGAAAAATGTTTTTTTAAGAGAGAGGAAAAGGTATGTAAGCGACTCTATCAAGGTTTGATATGGGGAAAAAAAATTTATATACATGCCTTAGACTTATTTTACCTAACCCAAATCCAGTACAGTACAAAGAAAATAAATGAAAAAAGAATACAGGATAAATAAAAAAATTACCAGGACCAATATACCTTGTGAAAATTTCAATATTCAAGTAGTTTAAAAAGTAAAAAATTTTCTGTTTTACATTTTAATTTAATTTTTTTATCTAAAAAAGAAATGGAAAAAAAAAAAAGGAAACAGTGGCAGAGAGAGAGAGAGAGGCATGATTGAGTGCTTTTAGCAATGAGGTTCTAAGAAAGATCAATAATCTTGATCCAGATCAACAAATATTGTCAGAAATATTAATGCTGCCTCCTAAACAGGAACAATACAGTTCAGAATTTCATTTTTTTCCCTTCACACCTGCAATAATCTTATATGTATTCTGTTTATATTACACTATGAAGTGACATCTCATGTCTTTCACTATTTAATGTACAAATAAAATGGCCCCCTGCAGATTGAAAATTCATACCTTCATATGATGATCTGCTCCACATGTTGCCAAATAATCTTTAGCATTATTGTTAGGTGTGCTTACAAAACTCTGAAGTCTCTCCATTATTACATATAAACTACTAGTTAGTTACCTATTGACTTATAAATAAAAAATGGAAACAAACTGCACATTGTTTAATGCAATTCTAGCATATAATGTATGAACCAATTACTCGCGCATGTGTTCGCAATAAAGGTTTATGTGGATGCTTTGATTTCATTTGATTTGAATTGAATTAATAAATTGGATTCCATGTGTCTCTGGAAGAAATGTATTCATGCTTATAACGTAAAACTAGATATCATATTTACAGGTTGACCAAGAAAACTAACAAGCGGTTATTCTCCTTTCTAACTAATAAATCCCAAGATTATTGTATTTTTCATTAACAGGGAAACAAAAATGGAAAATTGAGATTTGCAAGGTTGGGAAGAAGAAAGATGATCGCATAGCAACAGCGTGACGCCAAGATAACATATACCCAGTAAAAGAACAGTATTATTAATCACATTCATGTACAGTTATGAGACACTCAACGGGGGAAAATTGAATTTGAGTGTCCAAGGTTATCCTAAATATTTTGTGTAACTAGTGGTTGAAGATGTTGAGAAGGGAAACTCTGGTTCTGATAATTTTCCTTGAAAGGCACTCAACTCCCATTTCTAGATCTTGAATGCACATCTCCAAATTTTCCAAATCGCTTTGAAAATTGTCAATGGATGCACGCTTGTGACTGATGAGAGACTTCAAAGCAGCATCTACCTTCTCAAACTCATTTGTGCTTAATTCTTGAGAATCACAAGCTACTCTTTTTGGTTGCATCAACTTGGAGATTGCTGACCATCTGCTTTGTTTTGATTGTCCCTTTGGATCAGAGATGAAGTACAACAAAGATTCTAGTTTGCTCATAGTGACTGCTTCTGCTTCTTTTAACATGCTAAGCATTTCATTTTCTTTGGTTGCAGAAGAAACTATGAGCTCATTTCTTATTCCTTTGATGTTTCCCAAGGCCTTTCGAATTGTTTTCTTCACATTCTTCCCGGAAGCCAAATAATTTCCAGCCCCAACCGTGAATGCAGCTTCAGCTCCTCTTCTTCTAACGGCTGACTGAACTTCATACACGGACTCCTTTGATTGCAGAAGACAATCTTTAGCAGTACTGCAGATATCCAAGAGCCTTAGAGATCCATCTAGTAGTTCATCAACCCATATTTGGCCGCAATCTTGTGCCAAGACTTGTTGGGTGGTTGACAATTGGAGCAACCTATCAGTGCAGTCCTGTAAGTCCTGCAAACCACTAAGTTTGTGGCTTAAAGAAAATGAAGAAGAGGCAGAATCAGAAGACCTTAATCTGTTCAGATGCTCCTCAAATTGTGATACAAAGGGGTGAAGTGCGGTGGGAAAGCTATTAGAACGTGTATGCAGAGAGCTCTTTGGGTTTGATTCAAAGGCTGCCATTTTCTTTTCTTAGGAAATAGAATGCTTGGAGATAAGAAATGCAGTTTCTTCGAAACTTGTGATTTTCAGTGCTGGACATTTTCTTCTTATATAGTTAAAGAATAGAGGGAGATAAGAAGATTATTTTTCTTTCCACATGTGGGTATGAAATGATAACACGTTAACATGATTGTTTGTGCTTCTATTGCATTGTTTGCTCAGTGCTTCCTGCACAGCAAACTTACCAGCTCATTCATCAGTTTTTTGTTTGGGAATCACAAGAATCCATGTGCTTCAGATTCACATTCATTGCCAATGTCCCCTCTATCTCAACTAAAACTGTGTGTTCCAACAAGGCATGCAATTGGAGTGAGCATATGTGGATCTTTTGTCTGTGGGAGGGGTTGTTTCTATCATTAAATAACCTGTAGTCAACGAACATGAATGCATAGCAGTGCCAACAACTATGGTTTAAGAAAAATAAGAATCTCTTCTTCAGAGATTAAGTCATATATGGATGGCGATGTCCTAAACAGGAATCTGGCACTAAATGATTCGCTAGAATAGGATGCAAATAGGCATTACAGTATAATGATAGAGAAATAAAAAAATATAACCCATAAAAGCATGTAACTTGCTGAAAATGAACAAGTTCCAGCATTGTTTATTGTGATGCTGGTAAGAAGAGAGACAAGTTATCTCTGGCCAACATGTCTGCCCATCCATTCATCTTATAGGTCATTAAGGAAGAGAAGGGAGGGGGTAAGGGTTGGAGAAGATGGAAAAAACACAAGCATTATAAAGAGAAACATGAAAATTCATGTGATAGATGCTGAGATCAAACGGAGATTTCGAGAAGAAAGCAAGGCTCACCTTTGATCTTTAAACATTCATGTTTCTAATGGCATGCCAGCAAGGGCTGTAGCCTGTAAGTGTAACTCCTTTTTGCTTTTTGTCCAGATTTTGAGATACTTCGGCCTTCTATGAACTATTTTGCGTTCTATGTTTGGCTTCTAATCATCCCCTTGTTGATTTAAGTTTAGTAATTTGGAATGGTGGAGAAGATTAGAGAGTTTTCAGCACTTGCAAGATTTGGATTTCACTTATTCCATGTAGCAATGTAAATTAGTGAATATATATATATATAATCAGGAAGGGGGCCTTAATTAGAAGAAGTAATTTCTCATGCCTTGCATGTGCTCCCTCTTTTGTGAATTGACCATTCCACGTAGTTCAAGATTCCCATTGGATTTCATAAACAAGACCTCAGTCTGATTGGATGAGTATCAATCAGATGCTGGTGCTGTTAACAATGGTGCCTGTGTAAAACCTTACATGGTGCCTGCTTTTGAGCCCAGAGAGCCAGGCAATCATAAAGAATAGTTCAGGAACAATTCTGAAAATCTAGGTGCTTAAAGGGAGAAACTTTGATGTAGTGAAGATAGATTGTGTGATCAATGTGAAGTGAAGAATTAAAGCAATTTATAAGAGAATGAGATGCAGCCAGGACTTGAAAGTTGACTTGAAGATCAATTCTGCAGAGCATAATCATGCAAAAATTCTTTAGAAAGTATTTAAAGAAAATGAAGGAGTCTTTAACTACACCAAGCCAATTTAAAAGATAAATAAGTAGATTCAAATGTCATTTACAGAAGAAAGATAAACTTTCTAGAGATAGAAAATGATAAATGGTGGCCCAATGCATTATTAGCCTTAAATAGTAAGGGTACACAACCCTAGAATACATAATCTGAAGACACGTGTAAAGAATCAAGGAATAAAACGATGTCAAGCGTGACAGAACCCTAAACATGTGTACACTAAGGGGCTGATCCAAAATACTGACCTTGAGCTAATGATCAAGTGATATTGTATTGGGCTCTGAGGTCTTGAGTAGGCTGGATCTGAACATGTTACTTTTGGGCTTTGTCTTAACAAAGAAGATATCGTGAGTTTAGGAACGACACACAGGAGGCTCAGTACAATGAAAATGTGTTCAGAATACCAAAAAGGTTATGATCATGAAGCTGCAATGAGGCCATCGATTAGAATAAAAGATTGGCTTTGAAAATCGGCAGCAATGAGGAGACCCAATTTTTGAACATGAAGGAATTTGCAGCACAAGGGACATAGGAGGAACATCAAATTGGGTGGAAAATAAGGACATGATGCCAAACTCCTCCATGAGTTTTGAGGATTTTGAGGACTTCAGATCATAGAAGACAATTCTAAAAAAGTGTGGAGAAAAAGTTACTTGAGGATTGCACAAAAATTTATGGGCTGATTACATTCCTATCTAAGCCAACCTCCCAACCATGGCACAGGCTAAAATATTTGACCTCTCTCTATAAGGAATAAGAATGGTTGTCTTTGCTAGTAATGTTGTTGAAACATCACGGATATTGGATGAAATCAAGTATGCCAGTGATTCAGGGTTTTGTAGGAGAAATATTATGATTATAGTACTAGAGAGGAGTACTTGTTTGCCATTCTATAAGATGCAACTAGGGGATCATTCTGGAAAAATAATAGGTCCAGTGAGTGAAGTACTTGAAGGATTAGACTGCACACAGTTACCAGTTACTAGAATCATTACCACGATTCGGATTATAAAACTGTACAAGAAATGCAATGGAAAACCATGCAGGCATTAACAAAGCCTGTGACTAATGACTTCCATTAGTGTTGTGGCATCTACACCTGCTAAGCGTTCATTGGAACCATTAGAAGAGATTTATAGTTTAAACAAACTATAATGGATCTGTGGAAATCCTAGAATTATTTTGTATATATTTGTATTTATGTGATTATTGTGAGGATCAGTCTTTCATTTCAGTCCCCTGATTTTTCGGCCCCATAGAATTAATTGGGCAGATTGTATTTACTTTATATAATTCCAACTTGAGTGGCATAGCATATCGAAGAAGAATCATTCCTATCGACCAGAACAGAGCAACGGTTGATCGTTCGATTCTTCAACGCTTGAAGTCGACTCCACCCATCAACCAGAACAGAGCAACAGTCCTGCGATGTCTGCACCTGAGGGAACGGCTTCAAGTGGGGCGAATGGGGCTGCAGCAGCAAGCTATGAAGGTGGTTATCGAGTCTGAGAGGCTCACCACCGAAAATTACAGGGAGTGGGCTCAATCAATGAAGCTCACACTTCATGACAGAGGTGAACTTGGATTCGTTTCAGGTGATGCTAGACTCCAGACTCAAAAGATGTGAAGGCACTAAAAGTTCGGCAGTCCGAAAATTCTCTGGTTTCTTCGTGGATCATCAATGCCATGCTACCCACAATCAGAAAAAGTTTCATGTTCCTTCCGACCGCACGAGAAATATAGGAGGCAGTTAGAGAAGCCTACTCTGATGGTGAAAACGCATATCAAGTATTTGAGATTAAATCTAAAATATGGTCACAGGTGCAGGGATCCCGGCCTCTCAATGAATACTATTTAGAGAAAGTGGCCCTCTGGCGAGAATAGGATTTGATTATTGAGGAAGACTGGCGGTGTTCTGAAGATGCTGCAAAATACCCAAAAATGGTAGAAAGAGAACGTCTTTTCGATTTTCTCGTGGGATAACATGCCGGCCTAGATGATGATGGCGGCAGCTAGGAAACTGAGAGCTGCTTCCAGACGACATTATCCTTAAGAATTATGTTAACACACTCAGCGGACCGACATTTTTTCAAAATTAAACAAGCACGTTTTACAAATGTAAGGAAACAAAGCTCAAGAGGCAGGTACTCTATTCTATATATAGGCCGAAAGCAAAAACATAAATGTTGGACTCAGAATTATGAGATTAAAGCCTCGTTTACACACACATGAAACATCATTAATCTAGAACACATACAAGAAGATGAATTGATTATTTTCAACTGTAATTGCTCTGAGTTAGTTTATTTTGTGTATATGAACTCACTTTTTTTTTAAGCCCATTTCATTCTTTAATATTTATATACCAAGAACTCTCTCCATTTAGACAATGTAAAACTTCTTTTAACACACACACAATTACTACAACAAATGATGCTCTCAATAGGATTCTAAATATGGATCCTCTACCATCTGTAAGAGAAGCCTTCGTCATAATGCAAAGAGAGGATTAGAGGCGCAAGGTAATGCTAAAAGAAGACTATGTACCTCGAACTAATGTCACGTAATCTCCTACTCTTGCTGTTTAGTTTAAAGATCAAAAAAACAATAAGGGGAGGCCAGTTTGTGAGCATTGCAAGAAAACTAGTCATACTAAGAATAGGTGCTAGGATATTCATGGCAAGCCACCGGACTAGAAACCAAAGAAAGGAAAAGGCCGTGGTTATGTAGTTAAAGCCTCCAAAAGCGAGGAACTGGGTCCTGCCAATTTTTTATTAAAGGATGATCAACTCAACAAAATTCTAAACATGCTAAAAGCACTTCAAAACAATCATCAACCTCAAAAACATGTTGCCACTGTTGTTCGGTCCAAAGCTTTGGCCACCACTAAAGATATGAGTTCCAGAAGTTGTTGAATTGTTGACTCTAGTGCATCAAATCATATGATTGATGATATTACTTTTTTTACCTCTTATACACCTTGTAAGGAAAACTTACTGTGAAAATTACTAATGCATCCGATTCCATAGTTGCTGGCATTGGGAGCATTAAAATCTCTGCACCCTTACAATCCATTTTGTTTTCCATGTTCCTAATTTGAAGTGTAATTTGCTTTCTATAAGTCAACTGGCTAGAGAGAAAGGTGCACACTAATTTTTTTGCCACTCATATTGGCAATGCTAGAGAGTTTGATGAACTTCACTATTTAGGTTAAAAGTGGTATTAGTGGTACTAAAACTTTCCTTTTCGGTCACTAATTGGAGTTATGGACTTATGGCCGAAACAATTTGGATATCCTAACTTTCATTATCTGTCTCAAATGTTTACAATGACTCTTGTGAAACTTTTAAGTATCATTAAACATTTTCCCCCTAAATGGTATCATGCATGTCAGCCTTTTACGCTAGTGAACTATAAGGTCCTTCTTGTAATGGACCTGATTTTTTTAGTCACAATTTTTCACAATATTTTTATTTTGATAAAAACAAAAACCTTTCTCTCCTTTTAATAAATAAATATTTTTTCAAAAAAAACTGCCCAAATAAAAATTCAATAGGATTTTCAAAAAAATAACCACCATGCTTAGAGTAGATGAAGCTCAATAAATAGTTTGCAACAAGCCCAAGGTTCAACCACAATTTATAGATATTATCAATTTAGTCAAACACAGTTTTTCCTGTATAATACCATTAATATGTACAATTCAAAATAAATGGGCTCAGCCCAATAGAAAACACAGTCTAGATCGGCATGCTTAAAAGTCATCCAATTCAAACAAAAGGATTGAATAATTTTAGTCAAATAACTTATAATAATTATCCAAAATAAAGTTATATAATTAAGTTCCTAGGTCATAGCAACTATAATAACAAAATAAAAAGAAAACACGTGTCAAGTCAAGAGAAAAGAGCCCAAGCTCACTTTTTTGACACCCTTTTCGTAGCTTCACCTAACTACTCACCTAAAAATTGGTAAAAGGTAACATGTGAGAGCAAAAATCTCAATAACAATTAGATATTCTAACATATATCAACATATTTTTTGAAACTAGCTTGCAAATATATATATATATATATATATATTGCAATCGTTTCATAACAATACATAAAATAAGAGATGGAGGGTTCATAATCATGTAACAATTTCTAAATCAATATTAAATTAAAACAATAGTGATGTGCTAGCCAATCTCACCCTTTTAACTTCCAACTCCCTTATTACCACTAACTGCCCGACCAAGGATATATTGCCATCAAAATAAAATTTCCCTCCTTGAAAAAAGAGATGCTCAACATCCCAAAATATCAAAGACATCAAAAACTATAAGTAAAAGGCCAATCACTACGTGTATAGTGAAAACAAACCATGTGGCATGAATAGCCAATCATCAATACTAAACAAACAATCACAACACTAGCCATCCTTACTACCTCTTTTCCATCACATAAAACAACTATTACATGTAAATCAACAAGCATGCTTAAAAAGAGTAAAATAGTTTACATTTCACAAGAAAAACACACAAATATACTTGAAAAGAATTCTAGTCATTTTCAATCATGAACTTTTCAAACAAATAATATAACAATAATTACCATGTTTTAAAAAAGAACAAACTATTATACGATGAATTTTATATAAACACAAGCATGTTAGAATGTTCCAAACCATTTCCTAGAAAAAACAATAAACAAGCCCTCTGTAGGTACAACAGCATTCCCAAACAATAATTTATATTTATATATACAATAATAAAAACTAGTATTTTAATACTCCATCTGTTTAAAAATATAAGGTATTTTTAATTGAATCTCACCCCCTATAAAGTAGTTACTTACTTTTTAACTAACCTTATTTTTTTACATTTACCCCTATAAAACACCCTATAATAAATATAAAGTTATTATCAATAGAGAAACTTTTAAAAAAAGGTAATAATTACACATCGAAAGATTAAAAATGCCTTACATTTTTAAATTTTTAACTCCTCAAAAAATACCTTAAATTTTTTAATGGAGAAAGTATATAAAAAAATATTACAGTGTTATATCTTTTCCAAGTTGTAACTAACCCACACATATAAGTAACTCTTTAGCCACAATAACAAAGTAATTTACAACATTAAATGATATAAATACTATTAAAATATATATATATATATATATATGTTATAATTTATCTATTAAATACAAAATTCAACTAAACTTCTCCATTTTCCAAATTCAACTTCAACATTTTCAACTCATTTTTTTAACCTAAATTACATCCAAATAATCCATTTAAATTCATGAATCACACTTCTAACTCCAACCTTCAAAAATCTCCAAATCTCCAACCGTCCCAAATCCAAATTTTCAATCCCTATCAATAATATAAATATTTCATAAGAAATTTTAACATTTAATCACCCACTTTTAACCTTAAAAATAATCTTTCAATCCCATAATCACCAAATACCTCCAAAATGAACATCCAAAATCCTCAAATTTACAATCATATCATTCCAATCCAAATTCCCCCAACTAAAACTCAAAATTAAGTTAGATTAACTTATCTAAATCCCAAAAACATAATTTAATTAATATAAATATTCTATATATTACAAATCACAAATTTTGTAACTAGAACCTTAACTTTAAATTCTCAAGTCAATCAATAGAACCAATCTAAACTGAAAAAATTTAAGTATTAACTTATTTAGACTATCCTATAATTCTAGTTTGTTAAAAGTTAATGCTTACTTAAACTTTTAATCTTAAAATTTATTTACTCATCAAAATATTATTACAATTATGAAGCTTTCAATGAGTCAAAAAATATTTATGGAAATAATGTTAAGAATGGAAGTAATTTTGAGTATAAAATCTTATCCCAAAATCTTTTCAAGAACCACCACTGTGTCTCTTCTCTCCTTCCTCCTTTACTGTCGTGACTTGCTGGAGAAGAATAAAAAAGGAAAAGAAATTAAATGAAAAATATACATTGGGTGGCCCCACGCCAACCCCCTTACTTATGTAAGTGCATGTATGTATATGTATATATATATATATTTTCCTCCCTCGCCCAACCTAATGCACGCCGGTCCCTTCTTTCTTTGTTATTATTTTTCATTTTCTAAAAACCTTAACTTGAAATTTTATCCAACGTTAAACTAAAAAAAAAATTTCTTAATTAATTTATTTACCTTAAAATATTTTTTCAAATTTTTATTAATTCTAAATAATTTTAAAAATTTAAATTGAAATGTTACACTTCTCTTACTCCTAATTATACACATCCATAGTGAACTATGGAATCCTTCTAGTACTCCTACTTGGACACATTCTAAATAGTTCATCACATTCATTGAGAATCATATACAAGTAAGTTGGGCATTCTTGATGAAAGACAAAATTGAAGTTTATCAAACCTTCATTGATTTTTACCACATGGTTCAAACTCAATTTTAAACTAACGTTCATATTCTTCACATTGATAATGGTATTAAATATTTCAATAAAGCTTTGTCAATTTTCGCAAAGATCATGACATCATTCATAAAGTACTTGTCCTTATAACTCACAACAAGATGAGATTGCAAAAAGAAAAATCAAAGACATCTTTGAAACTACTCGAGCTCTTATGTTAAGTAGTAATGTACCCAAATACCATCAGGATGATGGTATTTTGACTGCTTATTTTATAATCATCTGCCAAGCAAAACCTTGTCCTGCAGAAAACCCGTACAAGTCCTCCAAACCTCCTATAACCAAACCTACCTTCACAAGTCTCAAGTGCAGCTGCTATAAACTTAGCTTCTGCACTGCTTCTTGCAACTACACTATTTCTTACTTCTCAAGGTGACAAGATAGCGCCAAACATAAGTACAACATCTATATGTGGATTTTTTGTCTAGTCTGAATCAGTAAAGATATCCATGTTTTGTTTGTCAAACCTTTTGAACAAGAGGCCGCATCCTGAAGACCCCTTCAAGTACCTAAGGATCCTATAGATTTTGTCCAAATGTTTTTGCCCTGGATCATGAGAGTGTTTACTAACTACACTCACTACCAAGGAAATATCAAGTCAAGTATGACAAAGATTGATCAACTTCCCCATAATTCATTGGTAAGGTTTGGAGGACTCGTATAGGTGTTTTGAAAGAAAAGTAGCAATTAGAATAGCACCATCCTGATGGTATTTTGGTGCATTACTACTAAATATAAGAGCCTGAGTAGTTTCAAGGATGTGTCTATTTTTTTTACAATCTCATTTTGTTGTGGACTGTAAGGACAAGTACTTTTATGAATAATGCCATGATCTTTGAGAAATAATGAAATACTCAATACTGTTAGGTTGTCCAAGTGCTCTTATCATTCTTTCCTCTTCCTCTATTCCTAGACAGTCGCTCCTCTCCTACATTGTTTTATGTCCACTCACGACAACATAACAAATACCATTATCATTGTGAAGAACTTGAATGTTAGTTTGAAGTTGAGTTTGAGCCATGTGGTAAAAATCAATTAAGGCTTGATAAGCTTCAATTTTGCCTTCAAGGAAGAATGTGATGAAGTATTCAGAGTGTGTCCAATTAGGAGTACAAGAAGGACCGCATAAATTGCTATGGATGAGTGTAAAAGGCTGAGACGCATGATATTCATTTGGAGGAAAAGATGTTTGATGATGCTTAGAAATTTTGCAGGAGTCACAATAAACGTTGGAACAATCTTTATTTGCGCAAATGAAAGGAAACATTTAAGACATACAATGAAAGTTAGGATGTCATAACCATTTCTGCCATAACTCCAATTCACTAGTCCCCGTCCTAAGAAACGTGGAGATCTTTATTGATGCTTGAACAAAAGTGTGAACTTGCCAATAAGACTTTAGGCCAATTTAGATTTAAGTTAGGTATAATTAATTATAAAAATAATTGATTTTAATTATAATTGATTATGTTATAACGCAATCTATTTAGTATTGAAATTAATTTTATCTATACAAATTACTAAAAAGGACATTGCTTTTTAAAATTAAATTATTGACAAAGTTGTGTTTAATATTATTAAATTTGTTAAACTTTATTTAATAAGTAAAATATATTGTTTAACAATAAAATTGAATTTATAAGCAACCTTTTAGAGTTTATTTCAAAATGTGATTCTGGCTCAATAAATTATTAACTTTGGTGGCTGTTTGGATAAATTTTGCCAAAAATCAATTATTTTGGCTCAATAATCGATTTTTGGCCGAATCCAAGCAAGCTATTTGTTCGGATAGTTTGTTTTCCATTAGCATCTCATATAATCTAGTTAAATATGATAGAATGAAGCATGTTGAAATCAGCAGGCATTTTATAAGAGAAAAGATATATAAAGGTTTAATTCAATTAGTCTATATTCCTTCTAGAGAACAAATGGCGGACATTCTCACAAAAGGACTAGCTTGAACAAGTTTGAATACTTCACTGACATCTATAATCCAACTTAAAAGGGAGTGTGAAAATTCTAGAATTATTTTTCTATATGTTTGTATTTAATGTGATTATTGTAAGGATCAGTTGATTTTTCGGCCCCATAGAATTAATTGGGCAGATTGCATGTACTGTAGTTAATTTCAATTTGAGTGGAATAACATATCCAAGAATCATTCCCGGCCGCAGGATCCAAGCTAGGCAAGTGGATGCAGAAGTTCCCACATGACATCATGTTTATGAAAAATGGAGCTAGCTCCTGACATGTGCTGCTGTTTACAGGACATCGTTGCTGTTGCTGCTATTCTTTCTTATGGTAACAATGCATTGGTAAACTTCGACATTGAGAATATTGGAGATCATATTGCATTGTCTTAATTCATAGAAGTAGAACAATTACTCAAAGCAGTGGTTGTTTTATGTTAAAGAGCATCAAACAGGCAAATGATAACTGAGATCAATTTTCGCAGGTATTTTAGAGAGGTTTGAATTCAACTGAAAAATCTTGTGATTTAAATGGCATAACAAGTCGTCAACATTGGCTTTACTTATCAGACTATGGTTTTTCCAGAGAGTTCTCACCTTGTTTCATTACTTGGGATTTACTTCTGTCTTTTATGCTCTGTTTGAACCAATTGCAGGGTGATATCAAGAATGATGAAGGCTTGGAGTAATAAGACTATTCAATTTATGAAGACTGTAGTTTACACGGATCTTCATTATTTGTCATTTTCTAATTTGAAGCTTTAAAATTAGAGTGTTTTTTACAGCTATTATTCTTTTCATCAACATTTTTATGTTATTGAAGAAAAAAAAATAAATTAAAAAATAACATTCTGGCACATGGATATGTATAAAAGAAGTATTAACAAGCATGCGAAGCAATTTGAAGTATCAGTGCCTCATAGAACTTGATTAATGTTTAATAGTGATTAGAATTCTTCCATTCGGTGTTCCCTAAAAATCCCGGGGGGGGGGGGGGAGGCTGGGCTCAATAGATAAATCGGAAGACAAACAATTTCATATACTGCATATTAGTGAAGGCTAACTAATGAAGATTCATATACACGTAATCTCAGAAATTTTAATAAATGTCTCTTGCTCAGGAACACTCCAACTTAGAATTTTATATTTCTATTCACACTTGCCATAATCATATACGTATTCTCATTATATTAATCACCCTTTGCTCAAGTGACATGGCAAGCACCATGTTGTTCATTGCAATTATAGGACATAAAAATTTGAATTAATGACGCATACATGTGATGGCAATCAAATTTGATACGACTCGCCCATATTTTTTTTCCATAAAAAAAAAATAAAATTTGATATGGATGCTTTGATTCCATTTGACGCTAAAACAGAAATAACATGCGGGGTTAATGCAATCTATGGCTTCCATTTCTTACCTTCAACTCTTTCTCCTCCTTCCCCCTTCTTCATTTTACTTTATGTGTGTTAAAACTTTAAATCATGTTTGTAAAACAAGATATTACGTTAACTGATACATTATTTTAATACTTAATCAATTTACAACACTATATAGAAACCACTATTCACACCCTTATTTCTGCGCCTGCTTCTCATATACATGTTAGAGGATACAATACAACTCATGAATATTAACTTATACATGACAACAGACAGAAAAACCAAATAAGTCGAATATTAATTCATTCACATAACATGTGCATATCTTTCCCTTATATATATACATATACATTAATAATAATGGAGACATGCATATAATTCCCTAATTACTCTTCTCCTTATTTTATACTAATATAGGTTTAAGATTCTGCTTTTCTTTATGGGGGAACAAAAATGGAAAAACTGAGATTTGCAAGGTTAGAAGGAAGATAGATGATCGAATAGCCAAACATGATCCCAGAATATATGCTCAGTATTATCAATCACATTCATGTACAACTATGAGACACTCATGGGGAAAAAATGAATTGGAGTGTCCGAGGTCATCCTAGATATTTTATGTAACTAGTGGTTGAAGATGTTAAGAAGGGAAACCCTGGTTCTGACAAGTTTCCTTGAGAGGCATTCAACTTTTATCTCTAGATCCTGAATGCACATCTCCAAGTTTTCCAAATGGCCTTGAATATTGTCCATGGATGCTTTCTTGCCACTGATGAGAGACTTCAAAGTAGTATCTGCCTTCTCAAATTCATTTGTGCTTAATTCTTGAGAGTCACAAGCAACTCTTTTTGGCTGCATCAACTTGGAAATTGCTGACCATCTGCTTTGTTTTGACTGTCCCTTTGGATCGGAGATGAAGTACAGCAAAGATTCTAATGTGCTCACAGTGACTGCTTCTGCTTCTTTTAGCATGCCTAGCATGTCATGTTCCTTGGTTGCAGACGAAACTATGAATTGATTTCTTATTTCTTTGATGTTTCCCAAGGTCTTTCGAACTGCTTTCTTCACATTTTTCCTTGAAGCCAAATAATTTCCAGCCCCAACTGTGAATGCAGCTTCAGCTCCCCTTCTTCTTATGGCTGACTGAACTTCATACACGGACTCCTTTGACTGTTCAAGACAATCTTTAGCAGTACTGCAGATATCCAAGAGCCTTAGAGACCCATCAAGTAGTTCATCAACACATTTTTGGCTGCAATCTTGTGCAAAGACTTGTCGGGCGGTTGACAATTGAAGCAACTTATCATGATAGTCCTGTAAATCCTGCAAGCCACTGAGTTTGTACCTTAAAGAAGATGAAGAAGAGGAAGAATCAGAAGACTTCAATCTGTTCAGATGATCCTCAAATTGTGATACAAGGGGGTGAGGTGCGGTGGGAAAGCTATTAGTGCGTGTATGCAGAGAGATCTTTGGGTTTGATTCAATGGCTTCCATTTTCTCTTCTTAGAATATAGAAGGCTTGGAGATGAGAATGCAATTTCTTCTAAACTTGAGAGTTTCAGCGGTTGGCATCTTCTTATATAGCCAAAGAATAGAGGGGGACAAGAAGAATATTATTCTTTTCACATGTCACCAAGTGGGCATGCAATAATATCACATTAACACGATTCTTTGTGCTTCCATTGTATTGTTTTCTCAGTGCTTCCCGCATAGCAAACTGACCAACTCATTCATCAATTTTTGGGTTGAGAATCACAAGAATCCACGTGCTTTAGATGGATTCCTTGGCAATGTCTCCTCCATCTCAACTAAAACTGTGTGTACCAGCGAAGCATACTATTGGAGTGAGCATCATATATGGATCTTTTGTCTGTGGGAAGGGCTGTTTCTATCATTAAATAATCTCTATTCAACGAACTTGAATGAATAGTAGTTCCAACAAATATGGTTTAAGATTGTAATAGGAATCTATTCTTGTTCAGAGATTGAGGGTCATATATGGATGGCGATATTTATGCAGTTTTCTCGATTCAGTGTCCATTAATTAAAGTGGCTGGTCATCAACAGGAGGCTGGCACTTTTCCACTTTCTGTTTCAATATAAGCTTTGTCATACTAGGATGGAACATAGTCATTATAATATAATGATACAGAAGCAGAGAAATCATGCTCATAAAAATCTTGCAAACTACTGAAGATGGACAAGTAGCAATATTATGTATTATGATGCTACTAATAAGAGGGACAAATTGTCACAGGACAACATGTTTTTGTTGGAGCCATTCGTTCCAACTATTCATGTTATATGTTTTTTTAAGAAAATAAAGAAAGAAAAGACAAGGGGAGACACACAAGCACTATAAAGAGCAAAAAAAAAAAACATCAAAAGAAGTGCCAAGCTATGCGACTGAAGAGAGATTGCAAGAAAAAAGCATGCCCTACCTTTGACCTTTGCATATGTTTCTGATGGAATGCAGAAAGGGCTGTCAGTATATTGCTTTTTTGTACAGATTCTGAGGTATTCGACCCTTTAAGAATTATTCTGCCTTCTCTGCTTTGGCTTCTAATCATCCATTATCAGATGAAATTTTAGTAATTTAGAGTGGTGAAGAAGACTAGAGAGTTCTAGTAACTTGTACAATTTGGATTTCATCTTCAATCCCTGTCACGATGCAAACTAGTGATTATATAATAGGAGAATCACATCTGAGAACCTCTCAAAAAAATTATTCACAGACAAGGACTAATACATAATGAATTGTTGTTAAAATGAAAATGTGACTTGTTTTTTCTTGAATGGGACTTGTTAGTCTTTGTTTGTGAATAATTTATTTGAGAGATCCTTCAATGTGATTCTCCCTTATATAATCAAGAAGGAAGTAGGAGAGGTGATTTCTCAAGTATTCCATTCCACATGGTTCATGACATGAATTGCATTTCTTGAATATGAAGAGAAATAGGGCTTGGATAAGCATCAGGTGCTGATGCTGTTGCCAGTGGTGCCTCTGTACAATCTTTCATGGTATCTGCTTCTGAGTCCACAGAGGAGGAAGTTATGAATTATACTGAAACTATAGATGCTGGAAGGGAGAGACAGGAAGTCCTGGTTTAGAAGAGAATGAGATGTGGCCAGGACATGCAAGTTAGTATAGAAGATGAACACGCTTGAAGTTGAAGAGAAGGGAGGAATAAACATGAAGCCAGTATAGAAGATGAACAAATATATTCAAAGGTGTTAAGTTTACACGAGAATAATATCATGAATTTAGGTACAAGCTGGTTGAGATACATAGGCTTGTGAAGCCGTCAGTGGAGGACCAGGAAGCTCATCACAATGTGAAAGTTTCAGGATACCAAAATCATATGATCATGAAGGTACCATGAGGCTCATTACAATTGCTCAATATGAATGCATTTTTAGAACAAGAACCGTGGGAGGAACATCAAATTGTGTGGAACTAGGAGAAGACTATTCTAAACTATATGATAGAGGAACTGCTATAGTGATGAAGGCTTTGCGAACATGATTTGGCCAGCTACAGGATTTTGGTGGTAGATAAGGCTAATGAATGATCACTCTCGCCCATTTTAAGTTATCTAGATTTGCAACTCTGAGGTGCCAAACTGGATGAAAAAATATTTTTGTGACTATTTATGTCATGCTTCAATGAGTTGAAATACACTATACTAAAGAAGTAGCAGCTGACTACCTAGGTGCAGCTATTATGACAACATTTCAAGCCATGTGACTTAGGCTCCGTTTGGTTTTACTGTTTGCATCCCTCAAAGTCCTCTTGAAATGAGATAATATTGGGATGTTGTTTGGATTTGAAAAGTTTTCAAAAAGCCCATTTTAGAAGTCTATTTGAAAATACCCTCAATGTCCTTTCACTCAACATTCAAATTAGGAGCTTTTAAAATATATTTTAAAAATGCACCCAAGGCATGATAAAATAAAAGTTGGTTACATATTTTTAACTTGCACATTAATTCCCAACCCTCAAGTTTCAAATATAAAAAAGCAAGTAACGTTCAACAGAAGGACGTTTTATGACTTTTTCTTCATGTACTTTTTTAAATGAGCTTTGGAATTTTATTTTTTTTTTTAGACAAAACACCTTTGGCACTTGGAGAATCGCTGAAGTATTGCAACTATTAAAAGTGGATTCATCAAACGGCCTCTTAGTATTGAACTATTAATTAACAAACAAGAGAAATAAAAAGACTTTGAAAAAATTCGGTCACTCCGCCATTATACCTTTCATCATTTTTGCGTTATTGAATTAAGATGAATAACTTGCAAGTGAACAGTATCAAAAAAAGAAGATATAAAACTCATTGCTTCTGATTTTCTACCACTCCACATAATCCGAAGGAGGGAATTTAATTATGATTAGAAATCACCAGTTCAGTGTTCACCTTAAAAATCTAAGAACTGACTTTGGGTTGAACAGATAGATTGGAAGACAAGAAATTTCATATAATGCATCCGGTGAAGGTTAACTAATGAAGATTCACAGAATCCTATATTTCTGTTCAAACTTGCAACAACCATATCTGTATTATATTAATTGCCTATGCACGAGTGACATGACAACCACCGCGTTATTTATTGCAATTATAGCACATAAAACTTGAATTAATAACACACGTGAGAGCAATAAAATATGGCATGGATGCCTTGATTCCATTGACCCTATTTATTGAATACCATGTGGCTTTAACACAAACTATGGCTTAATTCCATGTATCATCTTCAACTCTTGCTCTTCCTCCCTCATCTGTGCGCTAGAACCGTGTTTGTAAAACAAGTCATTATGTTAACAGGTTGACTTTATAAAAAAATTACTGGAGGCTATCCTACTGGTTATAATTTTCATGTTTATATTTAATCTTAAAATTGAAAAAAAAAATTCAGGTAATAAATTAGAGATAAAGAATGTGATCAAATAGCCACAAAGTGATACCAAGATAACATAATACTCAGCAAAAGAACAATATTACTCGTCATATTCATGTACAAGTATGAGACACTCATGGGGAAAATTTGGATTTGGTTGTCAAAGGTTATTCTTAATATATTTTTTTTCATACTAGTGATTGAAGATATTGAGAAGAGAAACTCTATTTCTGATAAGTTGCCTTGAGAGATTCTCAACTCCTATTTCTAGATCATGAATGCAAATCTCCAAATTTTCTAAATTGCATTGGAAATTGTCGGTAGATGTAGACTTGTGACTGATGAGAGACTTCAAAGCTGCATCTACCTCAACAAATTCGTTCGTGATTGATTCTTGAGAATCACAAACTACTCTTTTTTGCTGAATCAACTTAGAGATTGTTCCCCATCTGCTTTGCTTTGATCGCCCTTTTGGATGAGAGATGAAGTGCAACAAAGATTCTAAAGTCCTCACTGTGACTACTTCTGCTTCTTTTAACATTCTAAGCAAGACCAGCTCCTCGTTTTCTATGGTTGAAGAACAAATATTTTTTGTCCTTTTGACATTTACAAAGGCCTTTTGGATTGCCTTCTTCATCTTCTTCCTTGAAGCCAAGTAATTTTCTCCCTCAATTGTGATTCCATTATCTGCAACTCTACTTCTACGAATGGTTGAGTGAAGTTCATGCTTGCCTGCTTTTGATTGAATTAGGAAATCTCCAACGCTGCTGCAGATATCCAAGATCCTCAAAGAAATATCAAGCAGTTCATCACAGACTTGTCGCTGCATTCTCTTGCAAGGGCCTGCTGAGCCATTGGCAATTGGAGCATCTTATCAGTACAGTCAAGCAAATCTTGCAGGCCACTGAGTTTGCATCTTAGAGGAGAAGAAGAAGAAGCTGATTCAGAAGACTTTAATCTGTTAAGATGCACCTCAAATTGAAATAAAAGAGGGTGAGATGCAGAAGGCAAGCTGTTGCAACGAATTTGAAGAGAGTTCTTTGTGTTTGGGGCAATGGCTGTCATTTTTTCTTCTCAGAAAAAGAGATGGCTAAGAGGTTGTATGTATAATTTGTTCAAAACTAAGTTCTAATTGTCAGCAATCTTCTCTATATATGGCAAACAAGTAGAGGCAGACAAGAAGAATATATTCCTCGTCAAATGTCACAAAGTCACCGTGACTTGGATCTTAAACCTAAGATGGCATTTTGTTTGTTCAGTGCCTCCCAGACACCAAGCTTCCCAACTCATCCTTCAGTCTTAAACTTGGGAATCACACGAGTTCTCCAGCAATGGCAACTTCCCCAGATGGGATTCCTCTTATATGTCTCCTGCATCTTAAAATCTATCTGATATAAAAACCCAAATTTTAAACACCATGTGGGAAGGCCATTATATTTAGCATCAATATGATACTATGCCAAGAGAAAGAGGAACAGTTTCTGTCATATGATACCACTTGGTTGTTAAATTTTCTTATTACTTTATTGCAATTTATTCTTCTTGAGGAACATTTTCATATTCACATCACCATGGTTGATCTTTTTTTTTTTTTTCCGACGTTCATGCACTGTTTCTTATTTAATATCAAATGATTGATATTCAAGCCAATGCACATGGTACCCTGCTTTACTTGAAATCATGAAGATTAAACTTAATACATTGTTGTTCCCAATACAATACTAAATAAATTAATCCATGATTAAGGATATGCAAGACGTTAATGATGCCTTTAACTGTATAAAATAAGGTAAAAAAATGATCAATTTGGTTTCATGGTTTTACTTTTTATTATCCCAAATGCAATTGTCTATGACTTGCGTATTTTCCCTTGAAACTAACTTCTATCATCATCATCATTGTTATTATTATTTGTAGGGAAAATTGATTAAGAGATACAAGGAACAAACAAAAAGCCTGCAATAGTTTTGGAAAGGCAATTGGGGAGCTAAATACTAAAACTCTTTCTGCTTTAGGAAAGGTTACGCCAAAGGTTCTTTTTCCGTTGTTGTTGTTATGAAGGAAAAACTATTGAAGATATACAGAAAACAAAACAAGAAGCCTGCATTAAACTCTGTTCTGCACTGGGGAGGCTGAGTAAAAAGTATTTTAGCAACACTATAAGGCAGGGATTCAACATATCCATTAGCACCTATGATGAAGCGATAAAGTTATAAAAAGCTTGAGAACTTTGAAAATCCTGTTATTGATTATTCACTGCTAACAAAGTAATAGGCTTTTCGCTTTGAGCAACCTTTTTGAATTCTCATTATCTTCTATATTAAAACTTTAATATTGAGAATAATAATTGTTTTTAGTAAGACAATCAGTTTCTATTTCAACAAATAGATGTAGTACAGTTTCTATTTCTATGGTTGCTTAAGTGAAAATAATTCACATGTCTTTACAAAACTTTAATGCCTCCCCTTAGTACATTAAACTAGTAATTGAGGATGTTGAGAAAGGCAACTCTAATTTTGATCAAACGCCTGAAAAGAAACTCAAGTCCTTCTTCAAGATCTTGGATGCAAGACTCCAATTTTTCCAACTTATTTTGCAAATCATTGATGTTGTTTGACTTGCTTGTCATGTTAAATACAAAGAACTGCAATGCGGAATCAACTTTTTCAAACTCATTCTCATCTTCAACTCCTTGTGCAGAAACTACTCTTTTGCTGTGCATTAGCTTTGAAACCAAAGACCACCTGCTTGGCTTTGATTGTGTTGAACCTGAAATGAAGTTCAACAAAGACTCAAATGTTGAAAGAGTAACCACTTCACCTTCCTTTAACAAGCTAACCAAGGTCATGGTTTGATGATCTTTGTTTGTGTCAAGTCGACAACATTTGTTTGCAGCAACTCCCTTTAGACTCTCTAGGGCTTTGAAGATTGCTTTTCTCACCACCTTTCTTGAGGTCAAGAATTTCTTAACCTCAGTTGCGAGTTCCACATCATTTCCTCCTCTTCTTCTTCTTATAATTGATTGAAGTTCCCGGGTGCATTCTTTCGTGTGCAGCAAGGCATCTTTTGCTGATGTGCATGCGTCTAGGACCCTTAGAGATCCATCCAATAGCTCATCTACCCATTTCTCTTGATGTTCCCGGACAAGTGCTTCTTGTGTAAGGGGAAGTTGGACTAATTTCTCAATAGAATCATGCAAGTCCTGAAGGTTATTGAGCTTCAAGCTGAGCAATGAAGAAGAAAGAGTGGCATCTGTGGCCCCAAAATGAGAAAAGTGTTCATGGCATTGTAGAATTAAAGGATGGGGTTTTGATGGCAAACTATTAGAACGAACATGGTTGTGGGATTTTTTATTTAATACAGAGGCTGCCATTTTTTTCCTCGAGAGAAGAGAAAGGTCTTGAAATTGAAAATGTTGAATTGAATCACTGATTTGCCTTCCTCTTCTGGAAATGGCTATATATGTATATATCAAGGCATAGGAGAATTCATGAATCTCACCAATGTTGCTAAGTGCTAACAACCTAGATTGATCTAGGCACAGCCATGGATTTGGGATGCAATATCTCCTTATCTTAATCTCTCACCATAATCTCTACAGCTCATAAACCCATTTTTAATATATTTTGTCCTTATTATTTTGTTTCTCTCACTTCTATGATCAGATAAGGCCAGTTTTTTAATCAGGTGCGCTGTATCTTTATACTTAATTATTATACATTGCACGAGGGACAATGACATTTACATGTTAGTTGCATCTAATAATTTAAGATATTTCCTTCTGTATAGGGTTTTCTTTCTTCTAACATTAATTTGAGTATTTCATAATGTTTTAGACCCACTAACATGGGAATAGAGGCAATTATAAATCCAGATTCGGGGAATCAATACAAGATATGGATTTCAATAATCACTCTTCTCATCCTTATCTGTACTACCAATTTAATTCCAAAACATTCAAATTATCTGAAAAAAAGAAATGAGAATTTTATCCACATATATTAAGATTATGTGCAATGAAAGTAACGGATTTTATGAACTCAATGTGCCTATGACATCCCCATCTTTTTTGCATTAATGTTATGCCTCTAAATTCTGTATTTTAACTTGTTTTGTGAAGTTTCTAACTTGTTTGGGAAAAGAAACAAGGGATCATTAAAACAATAGACTTAGGCTGTAATTTAAAAAATATTACACATGATTTAATTAATCAATCATTAATGATACCCAAACTCCAAAGATTTTTCAATGTGAACAACTTATTTACTTTTGAGTGTTGGATTTTAGTTTTAGGTTCGAAGTTGGTTTCATTTAATCTAGTGATGTCTTCAAAAAGACAAAAAAATATTTACGTCATGATATTTGATTTACCTTTCTCGTGAGATGACACCCTACTTATTTTCATGTTATTTATATAGCCGATAATTTTATGCGTGTACGTTTGTTTGTGCTTGTGTCTTTTGTAATGCAGGAAGATAGCGTGAGGAAATCAGGTCTTGATTTGCTTGTCCTTATAACCCAAAGACAAGAAACACTTTGTTCATTGCATTCAGCTTCTGAAATATGAGCCCATGACATATAATTGAGACCAATAATTGATTTTCATAATTGTTCACCTATCATAGCTTTGGAAGTTGTGATTAACACACCGACTCAATGCATCATATGGGTCTAAAATTTGAAATCAGAGTAGCTGAAGGTTGGCAAATCATAATTTCTATAAATATCAAGTTTGAATTTCACAATATCTTCATATTCAAATAAGAAACTGATAAACATTATTGACCATATTTTCCACATTATTGCTCCAACTTCACATGCTAATTATGTGTCTTACAAACGATAATTTTTGGTAAAACTTATTCTGCCCCGAGTCTTCTTTGTCTTTCACTTATTTTGCAGGGAGAATCGAACTGATAGACAAGCAAAACTGAGATATGGCATAGATAGTATTTGAGGAAGAAGGAGGAATAATAGGAAAGATTAAAAAAAAAAAAAGCTAAATTTGGATTCTTTACATATATATCCTTTGACACAATTGTTGAGTTACATTCATAAACAAGTTTGGAACTCTCATATCAAAATCAGTATATGATGGGGATGGTCAGAAGAGAAACTCTTGTTCTAATCAATTGCCTTTGAAGCTGCTCAATGCCTCCCTCTAAAACTTCAATGCACAACTCCAAATTTTCCATATGACTCAGGAAGTCCTCAACTAGTACACCATTGAGACTTGTGAAATAGGAGAGACTGCAATGTTGCATTCACCTTTTCAAATTCACTTGTCTTTGAATTTTCTGAGTCACAACATACTCTTTTAGGCTGCATCAACAGGCAAACCATTGACCATCTTCTCTGATTCGGTTGTGTCTTCAAGCCAGAGATAAAAGATAAAAGGGATTCTTGTATGGTTAGAGTGACAGCTTCTGCTTCTTTCAAGCTGCTATTCATAGACAAAGATTCAGTCTCTATGTGTGAGGAACTTAGAAAGGCTTCCTTCTAAATTTTCTTCAAATGTTCCAAGGTCTTCTTGATTGCTTTCTTCATATTTTTCCTTGATGAGAAGTATTTTTCAGCATCAATTGTGATCGCTGCTTCCCCGCCTGATCTCTTCCTGCGAACTGCTGACTGGAGTTCATGTATGCTTTCATTTGATTGCAGCAAAGCATCTTTAGAAGTACTGCAGATATCCAAGATCCTCAAAGACCCTTCTAGCAGTTCATCAACCCAGATTTTGCAGCATCCTTGTGCCAAGGCTCACCATGTGGTTGGCAATTTTATCTGAGTGACATAGCCATGCAAATCCTGCAAGCCATTGAGCTGCTGGCTAATCGATGATGATGATGAAGTGGAATCAGAAGACTTCAATCTTTGCAAATGCTCTTCAATTTGTGATATACATGAGAGGATGAGATGCAGAAGGCACGCTGTTGGATCGATTGTGTTGAGAGGTCTTCATACTTGCAGCTATATTGAGAACCCACAATTTTTGAGAGAACAGTAAACATGCAAGTCTTGGACACTATGGGATCCTGCTGCTACCATATATATATATATAGATACATACACACACACACACAGAGAAAGCAGAGCAGTTGTGGGAGACAAAAAGAATATATTCCTCTTCAATTGTTGCCAGGTTGGCTTACAATACCATTTTGATTGAGATTTTTGTGCTACTATGCATGCATCTCAAGCTAAACAAATTTATGTCATGACAAATGAATCAAATGGTATGGGTTAAGGAGGCAGAAAATCATATGCAGCTAGAATAGCTTTTTGGGATCTTCTGTACATGATTTCTTTCTTTTTTGGTTTCTAACGCTATACAGGATAATATGTTGCCTCCCTAAAGTTTGCTCATCTACCTAGGAATCTCTTCATCTTTAAATATCAAGATTGGAAACAATCGGTGATATATGGAATCTCATGTCTGAATAATGTTCCCAAACCCCCAGATCACACATACTAGTTATTAATTGTTTTTGAGATTGTTCCAATGGTGAGGGACAGCAAATTTGTGTTTAAAAGAACGAAAGAAGCTGTCACCAACCCTTCTCTCATCTACAGGAAAACAATTGACAGCAACTTAGAAACCTTGGTTATCAGCTTTCTTCTGGTCACATTGAGCTGACTTGCTTGTAAGATGCTTTACATTATGTTACTACGCGGCTGGGTGATGTCATATTAGAGCAGAGACTTGAGACATCAGGATTGTGAATTTAATATATTGAAGTTAAAATACGCAGAATGCGAACAGTGTGCTGATATATAATATGCCACTAGAAATAAAAACTTTATAAGAGGAGCATGTAAAACCTATTGCTCCACAATCTTTAGCAACGACTGAATTGTCGAAGAGAGAACTCTGAGACTTTTGTCACTATTCTTCAGTGAAATGAAAAAAGAACCTGAAGTCATGCTCTTGTAAACTAAAATTTTAGAACGCGACAAAATACTTTTGTGACCAGCAAAATACTTTTACAACCTTAAAAGTAATAAAACATGACTAAATGGTAAAAATTTGATGTTTGAATTAATATCTACAATTCAAATTGCCCCATTTGATCTTTTTTGTAAGACCTTATTAATTACCTTATTAAGAAAAAGAAAATCAATTAAAAATGAGCTAAACGTAAAAATAATCAACTTTCCAAAATTACCCTTAACCAATAATATTAGTAAATAAATTAATGGATCTTGCTGTCAAGGTGAACGACAAGGGCATTTTTTAAAATAAGAGCGAGTACATATTGAAGATCAAGAAATGCCAAGTTACAAGTCTAAGGATATTGTAAATTGGGATGTGTCCTTGAAATTTTGGGAACCTATAGGGAGTATCATTGGCCAAAATGAAAATCAAAGTGCTTTCCTAAGAAATGTTAATCATCAAAGTGTTTTCCTTAGCATTTTTCCAGGTTCGATATTTCACCGAAACGCGGGTAAAAGCAGCTTTTTCGTTGCTCAACTTCAGTTCGACTTCGTTCAACATGATTTTCATCATCTCCATACTATGTTACTAATAGCACCTGGATTATTAGCTGACCATTGAACGAATACTTAGACATTAGTAACAAATAAGTGAATAACTGTTTCTGTGATTTTCTTATTTGATAAGAACTTCTCGAAAAAGTGTAGCTTTCTCGGAGAAAATATCGGAGAACACATTGCCTTAAATCATAAAGCAATCATAAGACAATACATTTTCCTATTTCTTTTTTTTCAAAAAACACTTTTCCTGTACCTAACATTGCCTTCAAGCAAGAGAAGCTTCTTTGACATCGTTCGAGGGAACTGATAAAAGTCGAGTGAACGACTGTACAGAAACCATCAGGGCTTGGCTGCTAATTAGGCTCGGTCCTCATTTCTAAAGTCAAAAAAACTTGCACCTCCATCACATTGGGGATTCCAAAAAAAAAAACAAACAAACAAACAAACTGCGAGATTGAATTAAGTGGATGATACTATGATAGTACAGTCATCAATCAAAATGCGCTTCTAAAGAGATAAATAAAACCATATCAGAGACACATAAATTTAAACAGACGATAATTGTACTGACGCAATATAACAAGAGGAAGTGTCATTAACCGGGGAAAAAAGGAACAAAAATACAGCCAAAACCGCCAATACTACGTATCCTATGACAAGAAGCACTTAGGTGTTTGTAGCCCTAGTGTAGATCTGCTGACTTGCATGTGCAGATACCATCCTAATTGAGCCTCTAGCCATCAGTTCTCTAATGGCCTTCCTTGCTAGTGATCCATTAATCTGAAATGTTAATGCAAAAAATGAGGGAAGGCTCAAATATTATATTAATCGTAGCGTTCATCACTGGATAATGATAATCATTCACAATTGTAAGATGCAGAACACATGTAAAGTAACCAATTGACTTCCACATAGTTATTGGGCTTATGCCTGCAGGCATTTTGGAAAGGGGGGCTTTCATTTGCTTTGCAAAAACAGAGACGATACAATAGTGTTCGTTGCTGGCCTCACAGAATGAATAGGAGAAAGTCCCAGCATATGAACAATAACAAATAATAAACACAAGACAGCAGAAATGTTCGAAACATAACCAATGAAGTTAGAAGCAAGAACATATTCCAACTTTCAATGCTACCAAAACACGTAACTTGTCAGAGTGCAAAATGCAAACCAAAGTAAAGGAGCATAGATACACAGCATAGAAAAAAAAAATTCTAGATTGCTAACCACAAACCCTGTCAGCGGGGGCAGCAACCATGTCAGTGGTCTTTATAATCAAGAATGTGTACTAGGCGACAATTAAGTGAGTCCACAGGATCATAGTCCTTGTGTCAAGCAACCTGATCAGAGAATTTTCAAATGCTAATGCTGTGCTTGGCTCACAAAGAAAAATAGGAGGGAGAGAAAATGAAAAGAAAGGAAAATGGAAGGGATGCAATTTTCTCTCATTGTGCTTGGCTGAGCGAGAGAAAACTCGGACGAAAGAAAAGTTGTTCATTTTATATGAACAATAATAATCTTATTATTTATAAAAATATTTATATAATAAAATTTAACATTTTAACATATTATAATTATATATATTTATATATAATAATTTTTATCATATATTATTGACTGAACAAAAACATAATTAAAAATTATTTTATCCAATTTAAAATTTTATTTATTAAATTATTAGTATACAATAATATTAAAAGTTGAAACTACGACCAATATAAGGTACTTAACTGAAAATTAACTTGAAAATTTAAAATTAGCATTAGTTTAATTAATTTAAAAATTAAATATGCAGCTTATTTAATAAAAGTTCATGATCAAAATATGACTCCACTATAAATGTCATGATAAAAATAAAAAGAAACAAGAAGCGGCAATGGAAAAATTGATAAATAAATTTAAAAATGAAAATTTCTCTCTAAAATCTCCTCAAATTAGAAGAGAAAAGTTAGAGATAAAAATATGTGGATCCCATATGTTATTTTCCCCCCACTTTTCTTTCCGTAGCCAAGCAGCCATTTTCTCCCCCACTTTCTCACTTCTCCCGCCAGCCAAGCATAGCATAACTCTCCCACGTCCAACCTAACATTGTCCATTTATCCTCAACATGAAACCAGAACTCCTCGACAGATAACAAGTACCTACCATTCTCACAAAGTTACAATTACCATGGTTTTTAAAATGCTTCGCTCATCCAACATCCAACATCCAACTAAATCTTATTGGTAAGTTCAGAGAAAAATATAAATAGAAAATCCCCATGCAATAATTAATCAAGCCGTGACAATTCGACAAAATCTCCAGGATTATCTAAGACATGCAGCAGCCGACCAGAAGAAACACACAAAAAGACCGCCAACGCAACCTTGTAAATCCGAGGCTTCAAGCTCATAAGACGACTCAAACACATGAAAATAAATGTCTCAAATAACACCAACAACAGACGATCTCATCAAAATGAATAATCCAGCATAATAAAGAAAAAAGGCAGCAATAAAAGACGTACCCTCAAACGATCAGAGAGAATGGAAGGTGTGATGAGCTTGTATTTTGGTGCCTCAGACAGGAGCTTGTCATAGGTGGCCTGATCGAATAGCACCATGTTGTTCACCTTCTCCTTCTGCTTTCCCTTGCTCCACTTCTGATAAACACAAAATTCACCTTAGTATCTCCTAACCATCTGCCATATAACTATAATCACCAGAAAACTAAACTCTAATACTGATTAAGGATGACAAAAAACAAAGCTAGACGCGCCCCTCTACCTGGGATTAAAAATTGGCATTGTAACGATTATTCGGAGCTAAAAAAAATAAAAATTAACAACAAAATTTGAGAACCTTCTTCTTCTGCTTGCCACCGCCAGACTTGGCGGGTTTCGAGGAAGGTGGAGGAGCCTTATCCTTCTTGGGAGCCTGAAACCAACACCGCACAGAACCATCAGAGACAGAGGAAGAAACACAGAATCATAGCATTAACACAGGGTCATACATTGGCGTTAACAAGATAATAGATATCTGAGAAAGGAGTAGATTCGCACCATTGTCTCGGTTCGGAGAGATTATGATCTCCGATTCAGCAGACGAGCAGGCAGAGGAGGTGATGGAGGCGAAGAGACAGTGAACTAGGGTTTTTGTTTTATACGAAGGAGGATGTTGAAGCCTTGAAGAGATACTCTCCGACGTCGTTTCTTTTTGCATTTTTATTTATTTCTGGTAAGTAATAAGTAAAATGCCCATTGGGTTTTCATTAAAAAAAAAAAAAAGAATGAAAGAAAGAATGTCCATTGAATTTAGAGTCGGTAATTCAAGTCAAATCCGACGAGCTAATCAAAACTTGTTCAAAAAAATTAAAATCAGACTTAAAAAAATATGATATTTTTATATTCGGGCTACAGGTCAGAGAAAATTCAGGCCAAGCATGGTAAGGTTCAAGCTTGGCCCAAATGCCCGAATAATTTTTTTACTTTTCTACAAAATATATAAAAAATAATAAATTTTAATTAATTATTTAAATTTTTTGTTATTTTATACTAAAATACCATATATTTGAGTCTTATACATAATTTAAGAATATTTTTAAAAAATAAAATAATTAATTTTAAAGTAAAAAATTTAATTAAAAATAATTTTAAAAATAAAATTCTGAAGTTCAGATTAAGTTTAGCTATTTGAGCTTTTTAAGGAGTCAGGTTTATTTAGGTTCAACCTATTCGGATCGAGCCTGAATAAGCTCAACCCAACCGAATTTCCGACTCTAATTGAATTTCACAAAAAAAAAACATTGGGTTTTGTTATAACATTTCCTTTCTTGGGATGGGCCATTTGGGCTTTGACTTCTTAGAATCTCAAGCTGAAAAAAAATGAGCAAAAAAGGACTCAAGCATCTCGAAATAACAATTCAATAGGAAGGGAAATTATATGTAGATCTCTTGAAGTAAAATTTATTTAATAAATTTTATAAAATTTAAAAATCATAGCTAAATTTATAATTTAAAATCAAAATACAAAAATAATATTATCATTACTTATTAAATTATAATGACAAAAATGCCCCTCACCCTCAATTAAATCTCATGCATGCTCTGCTTATTCATGAGTACTTTGCCGCATTCTTCTTTTTCTTCACCATGGCATTGTGATCAACAATTTCTCTACCTTGTTTTTCCTCGCCAATTGAAGACTACAAAATTGTTTATTATCAATGCTTCTGGAGCCTAAAATTTGGGTGGGGCATACTTATTTAACCAAACTCAATTCAGATTATGCTTATTTTGATCAAACTTAAAATATCATAATATATAAAAAAATTCATATAACCAAGGTTGACTCTAACTTGTCAAGTTTTTGGGTTTATTTAGACAAGCACGAATACCTAGTTTGTTGAATACATTATTTTATTTTTTTAAGTAATTTCAATTTTTATTTAAAAAATAATATTTTTAATTTTTATACTATCTTCATATTATTTTATAAATAATAAAAAAAGAAATTCAAATATTCAGGCTCAGCCAATTTAGGCTCAGCCTTTGGCCTGAATTTCTTTAGATTTATTTAGGCAACCTAAATAAGCCATAAAGTAAAGAAAATTTTTTAAATTTTCAAACTTATTTGGGCTGACTCGTTAGATTTGACCCATATTACTACCTCTAAATGCCTCTTTGTCTTGTTTATACAAGCAACTCCTTCATCTTCACAATCGATTGTAATTGACACTACTTGTCATTGCTCCTATACTTGCTTTGCACACTAAAGGTCCTATCTAAATCAATTGATAGGATTTCATTATTTAGTTTAAGCTTTCATAAATTTAAGTTTTAGTTTTCATTATTCAATTTTTAGACTACTCTATGATAAAAGCCGCTAGGTATAGAATAGTGAAAAGGAGATTTGGCAGTTTGCAGAAAAGTTTAAATATTTTTTCTAGTAGATAAATGTGTTTGTTAAAAACAAAGAGATCAAGTTCAATTATGGAAAAAAAGTTACAAAAAAACAAAATTGATTTTAGTGATTCTATAACTACTAAAAACACATGACTGGTTCAACTATTGAACATAAAAAGTTATAGTTGTAAAAAATTATAGTAATAGTTATAAATTACTGATGAGGTAGTAATAAATTATAATAACACAAGAAAAAAAATTTATTCAATTAAAAATTGATGACAAGATATGTTAAATATATTTTATATATTTTGGGGTCAATTCATCAAAGCAGACTAATGGTTTAGTGGCAAGTATTCTTGAGATTAGATCTAAGATTTTAGGTTCGACTCCCACGAAGGCAGGAGTAGGTTTTCTTTTTTTTACCTTTCAACTTGTTTAAATTACCATAAGATCCTTGGCCCCATTAGATTTATTTTCTCCTCCCCAATCCAATTTGTGTGTTTTATAAGAGCTAAAAGAGCAAGATAGACTTGAGATTCCTAAACCTTCAACCTCAACTCTTCTCGGATTCCACCGGTGTTCTCCATCCTTCCTTTTTAGTCTTCAATGTCGCTAGCGTAAATGTGTTACAGTGTCGTTCGTTGCTGCTACTGTGAGTATCTCCTCTTCCCTGCTCTACCATCATTCAGTTCAACCTCTACTCGTGTGTTTGAGTGGGTTGTTGTCAGTTCTTCTTCTTCCTCCTCTGCCAGTTAGCTCACTAACATTGATAGGTATGACAGCTTTGTTCATCGCTATTGTGAAATTCTATTATGAGTTTTCTTCCCCTAGTCGTCTTTGTTTGCTATTTGTGTGTGCCACTATTCTTTCTCCTTCCTCCTTGCTTTTTACCGTCGAAAATTGTTCTCTCCTATCTAAGTTGCTATAGTTCAATGTACGAGGTTCCTTTTTCCTTCCTCTATTCAGTGTGACAAATTTGTCCTTCTCCTTTCCCTGCTTTGTCATGGTTAATATAAGGCGGGGAGCTTCCAATCCTTCACTTCTTTGCTATTCTTTGTGTGTTATTCAATTTGATTGTGATTTTTTATTTATTTTGTTACTGTTGTGCGAGTTATGAGGGGGTTAAATGAGCTTGATCAATAACTTGAGTTTTTGAACATGATTTTTAGTAGATAAATCCTCTCGTACTAGGACTGGAAGAAGGAGGAATTAGATTTAATTTTCTTTAAAGTCTAATCAAAATGATTGGAATTGGGTTGGTAGCTTCAACATCAATATTGTAATTTGTGGGAGATGAGTAGTCTGAGAATAAATGTATGACAAGTGTTCGATAAAATGCCTATTAGGAGAATTTTGCTTTAATATGTATTTCTAATATCTTATTAACTCTTGAAGAAATATGTCTAGTTTGGATGCTATTGGTCAATGAACTCAATTTGAACCTTGTAAGGGAATTTGATTATAAAGTTAACATGTAAGTTGAATTCTTGAGAATTATATGGTTATTAATAAATTGATGAACAAGAGATTTAAGGTTAGAAAGTTTCAAATGAATAATTGGATAATGCACCTAAGGTGCTTGATGCAAAGCCTAAGAGATAATCATATTTTAAGTAAATAAATTGGTTTGGCTTGAGCAATATTGAAGAAATTAGAGATATAAATGATGATAATTGGACAAATTTTAAGAGATTAATTTTGAAATTTAGGATTTTGAATGGTTGTAGTTGTTTGGAATTGTGTTAGAAGTGGAAAGAAGTTTTTATAAATTATAGGGAATTAATTAAAGTTTCAATTATTCATATTCTTATAGAATGTGAGGAAGAAAAGGATCTTGACAGGAGTTAAAAGAAGAAAACCTTAGGTACTTGGAAACATTGTAGGTAAATAGATAATGTCCAATCAATTTATTTCCAAATTTTATTTATATCAAAATATTATTTTAAATAATTTACATGTATCAATGTATTGCTAGTGTTGATTACTATTGTTAATTAACTCTAACACTTAAAGTTACAACATTCTGTTAGATTGATGAAAATATCGTTACAAATTCTAGTAGTACTTTATTCAATAAAGACAATAATAAAAATTTGTAATAAAGTTTATGGGATATTAGTCATGAATTTGTATATTTAGAAGGATTGATATTTTATACTATTCATGTGAGTTTAATTTTTAGAATGAAAATTGTATTTTAATAGTGATAATTTTCTTACATATTTGAAAATGAATTTGGAGGAAATTTTATATAGAAAATTGGTTACTAACGATAGTTTCGTTAGCCCTTAATATGTCATGGTCAATGACTAGCTAGTTTGATTTTTGTGAACTATGTTCTCACATATGTTATTCGTAGGTATCATACCTACGTTTGTTTCGTTGTTTCGACCACATCTAATTAATTATCCTTATAGATTGTGTGTTCACGTTTGTTCTATAGCTTCAAACACGTCTGATTAATTATTCTCAAAAATTGTGTGTCCACATTTATCTTCATGGTATAAGCCATATTTAATTATTTATCCTTATAAACTATGTATCCACATTTATGAACTATTATGATAAATTCCTAGAAATATGAACTTTTAATTAATTGGTGATTTCATACTTAATGCTTTTTAATTAATAAATATTATTATTCTTATTTATTTATTTAATCATTTTGATTTGTCAAGATCAAATCTTAAATTTTTTTATTATAGATTTAAAGTTTCTTAATATTAAAGTTATATAAAACTTTTATTTTGAGTTTATAAATTTGTTTACATTAAATTATATTCTCTTTAATTTATGTAAATGTTGTAATTTATTCACTTTGATTATGCAAGATGTTATGATTGGGACGTTATTTATTAAAAAATATTTAATTTGGTCTTAAATAGTGTAGCTAATATTATATGTCTTGCTGACCATTGGAGGACTTTTGCTGAGCTGGGTTAATATTCAATTTGAAAATGCCTTTTCTTTCAACATAAACATTCAACCATGACAATATCTTCCTTTTCATTAAGAATATTTTGGAAATATAATTTAGATTACTCCACATTAACTATAGTTATAATTCTAATTTTTTTTTGTTATGTTATCTATCTGTTACTAAGGAGTAGAGCTCTATATTGCTAGATGTATATTGTAAAAATTTCTATTATAAAGATCTCAAGATATCCTACTTTTAAGGGAAGTGTTGCTAAAATTTTCACAAAAAGTTTGAAATTTTGAATTATATGAAAAGTAAAATTAAATATAAATCTATATATATATATATATATATAATTATATAATTATGCTGATAGTGTGTCAGATGCATTCATACAAAACTTTTTTTAATTGAGGCTTCAGGGATATGTTTGTACATATATCCTGTGTTGGTCATGCCTAAATTGTTAAACTTGTTAGCAATGCATCATTAATTTAATTATTAGGTGTATGAAGTTGCACTTGTAAAACATTAAAGTGCTAGTTGTAAATTACTTATGTGGTAGTTGTATATAATTAGTGTTAAACTTGTAAGGCATGATTGATTTAACTATTAAATATATAAAATTATAATTGTAAAAAATTAAAGTGATGGTTGTAAATTACCCATGAGGTAATTATTAATAATTAATGTTAAACTTTGTTAATAACGCATAATTGATTTAATCATTAGATATGTGAAGTTACTATTGTAAAATGTTGAAATGATATTTGTAAATATCACTGATGATGTAGATATAGACAATTAATATTAAAATTATAATACATGATCAATTTAATTATTCAATATGTGAGGTTACATTTATAAAAAGTTAAAGTAATAGTTGTAAATTATTAATGAAATAATTATACATTATTTGGTTGATTTAATGTATTTTCAATAGGGATATCATTATCTTTAAACCCAAATTTTAAAGTATACTTAGTTCTCGAAAGACTTAGCTTTTCTTTTTAAATTTTATGGGACTTATTTATAAATAAATATACTTCTCATGACCATACATAATTGTTCCTTAATAATAAATTGAGAATTAAAAAATTCAAAAAAATGATGAAATTTCTATTTTAAATTTTTTTTACAATATTCCCTCCAATTTTATTTATAAAATAGGGAAAGAAGAATTTTTTTTATATTTATAAGTCATGTTATTAACTTTTTATAAGAATTTTTTTTTCATTTTATTCCATTAAATGATAATGAAAGAAAGCATGTTATTAGGATATGTATATTGATATGAATAAAATTAAAAATTTATTAATTTTTTAGAAATATGAAATGAGTTTTAGGTTTTTTTTTTATTCAATATATCATGTCAAAAGTAATTTATAAACAGAATCGGGAAAATTATGTCATATATATTGGAAGCCACTAAATTATATTCCTTCCTTATTTTTTAGGGGGGGGGGGGGGCGTGGGGAATAGCTACTTACACTAAGATGCCACTTTGAGTTATGAATAGGAAATTTAGAAAAAGTCCAAGCTAAAAAGAATAACTTGGTTGTTTTTTAATTTTACTATTTAAATTATTATCTGATCTCCATATATATTTTCAGTAACAAACAAATGAATAAAACAAAATGAACCTAAACTATTTAAAAGGAAAGGAAAGGAATCACAGCATAACAATATTGAAGAATAAGTAGCAGATCATAAATTATTATCTGATTTGACCTCCATAAAGGCAGTAGCTACGTTCACACTGTAATTTCATGAAGGCTGATTTCGTGTGTGAAGTAATGACAATACAAGAGAAGTGGAAGACAAAATTTAAACCATATGCAAATTAACTCGATTAAAGTCACATACATATGAACAGTTAAAGTTGGAATTTAATCGAGTACAAGTGATGACTTAATAATTGGAATCTAACATGGCGAAACACAACGTCAAAAGAGGAAAATGCTGATTGACATGTGACAGGGCAAAGGATAAGGAAAGTAGATATTGGAATATCATGAACAATAAAAAAGTAAAAGTTTCATATTCCAATTCCGAATAAATATGTTTGGCCCAAAAAAACAAATCCTAATAAAGTATGAATTGATAACCAGCACACCATTCCCTTTGCCAAATATCCCACAATATTTCCTCCTTCCCGCCGAGCATGCACAGCACTTCAAAACATATTAATTGATTTTTATCAATAGATTGAATTTAATACAATCAACTAATCCTTCACAATCTGACAACAAATGTTTAAACCTTTGCTAGAGAGAGGCGCAAACAAATTATTATTTTTTGTTTAGAAATTCAATAAAGTTTATTTATTTTAACTTGACATTTATCCTTTTAAATAACAAGATTGTATATTTAATCAGATGACACATGATCAGATAAAAACTTTAACATTGGAATATTGTATATATAAAGAATTTTGGTTTTCCAAGAATTTAATGACATTTGAATTTGGTGAGCGGTCCAACTTCATTTACTTGTTGAGTGTATCAAATATTAATTACAATTATTGACTTTTATTAATATTTAAAAATTAGGAATATATTTTTTAAAAAAAAATTTAAAACAACCCTTGCAGTAAAACATTCTTTACATATGTGCTTTTTGAATATTATAAAATAAAATCTCTTATAGCATTTGATAAATGTTATTATTGTTTCGCACAAGATAATTTTTTGATGGGTGGACTTAAACCCAGTGTACTATCAGTAACTGATATTGGAAAAAAAAAAAAAAAACAAAGAAAGAAAAAGAAATCATCCTCAGTGGGGTCATTTTCTCATGGCCGAAACTACTGTGAGAACAGTCTCTATAAAGATTCACTCTGCTTCCTCCATTTAGGTCTGAGAGCTCATTTGAGCCTTCCCGTTCTCTTCCTCTATTTCCATGCTTCTTGCTCTCCAAATTTCTCCAGTGTCTCGCTTCTCTGCTTCGACATATATGGATTTTCTCATTGACCCTTTTGAATAACACCCATATTTCCTCTCTGTTAACCACATATTTCTCTCATCCCTCCCAGACTCTGCAAACCCAAAGATGGATTCTTTCAATCTTGCAAATCTCAAAGCCGGGAAAGTTAATGCAATCATGAAGCAACAAAAGCTCCGAAGGATTGCCAACTTGTTTCGCCTTGTTGAGGTCTGTGTTGTTCTGTTCCTGATTTCAAGGATTTCCTTCCAGGTTCCGGTTGCCGTCAAGAACTCCAGCGACTACTTTCGGGGCTTCTCGGTCTTCATGGTCAGTCCCCGGTTTGTTTTCGTGATCGGAAACGTCATCATCATCACACTCTTCGCCCAGTCACGCCAATTCTCAGCACAGGGTTCTAAATCCAAGAGTTCAGAGAGTGATCTTTACCACCAGTTCATCCAAAGTATCACAAAGAATCAGAAAACCAAAGAAGAACGGAACAACTTCCCAGAAAAACAGAGCATGAGAGCAAAGTATGAAGGCAATACCAAACACCCAGAAAATCAGAGTATAAGAACCAAGGATCCCACAAAGGATCAGAAAACAGTGATCAACGAAAACAATAAAATTCACCCAGAAGGCATGAAGAAGGAGATATTAGACGAAGGGAAGATCAAGTGGCTTGAGAAAGAGAATGTAAGAGCAAGGGACAGGAAGTGTTTGGATTATAGAAGGTGCGACACAGAGAAATTAATGGAAGTCAAGAGAGAGAAACCTGGGAGTGTCCTAAGACGATCGGAGACAGAGAAGATCACAAGTTCATACGAAGAGGACGGGATGAGCAACGAGGAGTTTCGTCGAACTGTTGAAGAATTCATCGCTCGGCAACAGAGGCTGCGAAAGGAAGAAGAGTACTCTGTAATTTGAGTCTCGAAGGAGTTCTTCGCAAGTGCGTCAGTTACCGCTAGCATGTAAATTACTTATTTCTAGTTGTGATTAATAATTACCGCTGTTTTTACCTTCTTTTTTTTTTTTTTTCCATTCAAGTCATGCTATGTTATCCGTGGAATAGATGTGGAAAAGATTGTGTGAATGTAATTATTATTATTTTTTTTTGACCAACTGAATGTAAGTATTTTTTAGTTGATCTGAAATTGTGTGAATGGGTTGTATATATCTTAATCAATCTTATGAGGAAATGAAAATTTGGGTTCTCTATTGGACAATTAGTTTTGTGTTTATTTAATCACGTGACAACTAGTATTATGGCAAAATCCAGTTCAAGACAAAATTTACTACACTGGTAGCAGTTGAACCGCAGGTCAGCAATAAGTTATAAATATATTTTTAAATAAGGCCATGAGATTATGCTCACACTTTTCTTTTAATATATAATAGAAGGCTTTAAATCTTTAACCTCTACTCAAATTCTAACCCACCTCTGCTACTTGAGTTAGTCTCAATCTCCAATGACTTATAAGCTTATACTATTTTCAATGAAAATTGCTCATTCGAGTTCTTATTATAGAATGTCTTTTGTAAATATTATTTGATTTTTAATATAAGGTCTTTGTGAATATTAATTACATTTTTTAATATTATTATATTTAAACATATTAACTATGACAGAGAATAAAATGTAAATTTGAAATTTTTTGTTTTGACATGAATAAAATTAAAAGTTTATTTTATTTTTAAAAAAATTAATTTCAATAAAATTATTAGAAGTGATTTGTAGAATGAACGAGGAGAATACATATCTTCCATTTCAAACTCAACAATGTTTGTTGGATTCCGATTAGTTGGACCGTAGATGGTTGTTACTAGCAATGGGGGAAAAAACTCAATCGAATGGACAAGTGAGGAAACATATCAGACTAAAAGTTTGCATTAACATGAATTGAATCACACGCAGGTAAACAGTGTAAGTTCGTGGCCTAAGATAAGGGCCTTAATTCAAGTCCAAGTTTGGACAAATGTCTAGCTAGGATGATCACGAAGTTTAGAGGAAAATGATAGCTAGATTCCAAAAATTTAAATTAATGACAATCATATCTTGGCAATTTTTTTTAAAAGAATGAGTTTTAAATATTAATTGAAACAATAGTACATAAGAATCTTAGATATAGTCTGAGAGCTACATTTAAAACTTAAATATCTTACATGTAGTTAAAACTTCTGCATTTATAATTATTTGAATCAATATTTATAACTTATTTTTTTAAAAAATTTTTTGTTAAAAACTTAACTATTATTAATTTAAAAATTGTAGGACCTAATTGCCATTCTTCCAAAAAATTAAAGAAATTTGGGAGAATGACATGTAAGGACTGTGGAAGAAGATTAATCATTTTAAAGGACCTCAAATTTTTAAGGTTGCATCAAAAGACCAATGTTTTGCATGAATAAACAAACAATTCTAAGAAAAATAACACAAAGGTCTCAAGAGGATCATTTAATTCAAATCAAGTTCCAACGTGTCAAATTCTAATAATTTACAAGTTCAACTCTTAAATTTATAATTTTATTATGATGAATTTACAGCTTGTTTTTAAATTTTAACATGATTGAAGAATAAAAAAAATTATTTTTTATTAAAATTTAAAACATAAAGTTGCAAGTTAATCATAATAAAATTATTAAATTGAAAGCTGAAGTTATAAATTTATAGAGTTTTGTAATTTAAGACTTAATTTAAATCAATTAATTTTTTTAAAATTTATGTGTCATTCTCCCAAAATTTTACCGTCAGCTGAGTCATTTCTCACGGAAAGGAGAGACATGCATCTATCCATACACACAAACATGTCAACACCCAGTCTGAATCCAGCACGTCATACTACATAGTACAGAATAAAACATGTGATATAGGGAAAACTAAAAAGACCTGGGAGAGAGCGAACACCATTCTCTCTGCATTGCCATATTCGTACAGTGACATGGTGCTAAAACTCTCAATTAGGCCCTTCAAAAAATACACAGAGCCCAACATGAAGAATTGCTCCCGAATCATTCCCCCTGTTCGTATAATAAAGGCATTTGTGAGGTAAGTTGCCCAATTTGCAACTATTATTCTCTCCCGCTCTGTCAATAATTAAGCTTCCTGTCTTTTTTTTTTTTAAAATTCTGCACTAAATATTCAAAAAGAAAATGGATATATAAAATGTCACATCCCGACCACTGGATATTGTCTAGGAGAACAATTCTCTGATATTTTTTTTTTTGCCTTCCTTTTATTCATCATCGATCACTGCTCGTTAATTGAGAATCTCGTGAGTGTGACTCATCTGGCCACTTAATCACTTATATATGCCCTGTCAAATAGATTCACTTCTATGGATAGGAATATTTTTATGTTCATGACTTTGCTGCCTCGCTTTGTCTTCATTTCACGTTGTAATATACTGAACGTACATGAGCAAGAATATGATTGTGTGACGATATATATTTGGCACGGGCATTCGCATTCCTATCTTTAAGGCCATGTTAGGATCAGCGATACAAAATAATTTCGTCTTATGTTTAGATTATGTTTTCAAGATTATATAGCATGGGTTAGATCAATCAAAAGCAACTTAAGTTAGCTTTTGTCTAATCTTTAATTTGTAAACTTTGTGGAAATGTCAGTCTTGTGAACGCACACTACACGCGGGGTTACATTGTCAATTTTTGAATAAAAAATAAATATAATTGGAAGGAATATATTCTTTTGTCTTCATTATTCCTTGAGAAAAATTAGTCAAGAATATTTATAATGTATGTATATATATATGCCAGTACATAATATATGTAACACCCTTGAAAAGGAATCTCGGACATTAGTTTTATTCTTTTATTGATTACTATACAATCAAATTTCGTGGGGTTGAGTCCAGCTGGTAATTGTACTGATTACTTGGCCACTTTATGTCCATCCATCGTCCACATGCACATTGCAACACCTATCTTTCCATTAGCACCACAAGATTATTGTTGCCTTATTCCTTTTACCCTCTATCTTTTTCTCACCACAAGATGATTGCCATCTGGCCGTATTAGAAGCTTTTGGAAAAATACAACTATTGGTTCACATGGACGGACCTATGTGATTCCTAGAGGGTAGCACAATTTTTGCACTTTCTTGAATAAATATCTATACTATGCGTACCATATGTGCCATCTTATAGATATTAATGCTCACTGGTGATTAATGATATTATTTTCTCATGCAAATAAACTTTTGTACCATTTTTTATAGTCAAAATTTTCATGCTCATATAAAAAATATCACACATTTTATGTTCATTATTTTTTCTGTGATTATTTTTTTTCTCTCATTAAAACTGACTTTTCCCTCTTATTTTTTTTCATTCAAATTTGGGAGCAGTTAGTAATTTTTTTATAAAGCTTGCGAAATCTAAGAAGCACATTGTATATGTGTTGGTGTGTATTTACTTTTGGAATTAGCTTTGATGTTACTAGTGGTAACTACGACAACTGAAAGGCTTTCCATGGTATGAATATCATCAAAAATCAGGAACGATGCTGTCTGGGAGATTAATTGAACTTTTTGATAGTATTGAAAATAAAAAAATTATTCAACATTACCAAGATATGAAACCTCATAGGGAAAGCTCAAAAGAAAAAACCTCAAAGAAAAACTTATGAGGTATATTTAATTTTTGTGCAGTATTGTTGTGCGTTTTTTGTATTACAAGTGCATCTTTATACGTGTAAATATGTTATGCTTCCATGGTTCAAAATTTATGGGTCTGTCATTGTTGATCCACATACTTTTAATTTGTTTTTATATTTATCCCCTTTTGGTGTTGCTTCTAGCCTATTAAGTCTCATCTTTTTGCAATATTAGTTTCTAGATTTTTAAATAGGGTTAACGTACAAAAATGCTATCAATGTTTTCTTCCAGGCACACCTCATATTTTAAACTATTTGTTAACACAATTTCACCCCCCCATGTATTTTTTTGAGTACAATATTGCCATACCGTTACCTTTTGATTGTTTTGACAGTTATGTTTGAAATTTTGATCATTTTCTACCATCCTGGATTGCGACCTCATGTTCATATTTATGTGAAAAATGGAAAGCTCCATGTAGATGTTTGAAATTAGTTCCGGTTTCTCCTTCCTCTGCCCTTCATAATCCATTGCTTTGAACCCTTCCCTTCCCCATCTTCTCCTGCCACTCTCTTCTCCTTCTACATCTTCTTTGTGTTGAGTTATGGAGGAAACAAGAGCACAATAGTGGATCTTGATTTGGATTCCATGGCTGTGCTGATGATGACAACAAGAGAACATTCCTCCTCCTTCTATGGCGCTAACGAAGAGAATGAGAATATGTTCCTCTTTGTGTGTCAACTATGGGTTTCTGGGTTTGATTTTTTTATTTTTGCTTGTGTTCGGTTTGGTATGAGTTTCGTTGGGTTTGATCAACATTGGGATTTTATTGGGTTCTAATTTTTCTAATTTTTTAGATCGAAGTGACACCAATGAAAATCTTGTGTGCAAGAAGCTGATGCTGACACCAAGCTTTTTGAAGTGGTAAGTCTTGTTTTTGTTCATCTTCTCCGTCGCTATCACTTTTGTTTGATGCTTCACCATCTTCTTCTTCTAACCCTCTGCTATGGCTAAGGTTTGGCTCTTTTGATTTCAAGATCGTGAAATGCTCCGACTCTCCATTCAAAAATCGATTGTGTAGGCAAAGGGCGAGGCGCGGAAGTTGAATCATCGGAAATTTATGGGTTTGCAGTGGTTTATCAAGATTTGAACCAGAGCACAAGCTTGCTGGCATCATTTTTTTTTTTTTTATGTTCATGATCGTTCTTAATCGTTTCTGGGTTCAAATCCTAGTCTTGGCTTGATTGTTTTAGTTTATCTGTTTCTGGTATTGGACTTAAATTCATATATTTGAGTTCTTGTTTCATTTTAATTTGGTTTACTGATCTGGGTTCATCCAATTTGGATTTAAATATGCAGTTATTAATCTGGGTTCATTCGATCCTTAAGGGAAATGAAAGGGTGATGACGACATGGAATCAAGAAGAGCTGAGGAATTGATCTGATGTGTATTTGCTTTTTTTTTTTTAAATTTTAAATTTTTCAAATATGCCAAGGTGGCAAATAAAGGTTTGACTAATAGTTAACATAGTTAAACCCTAACAGTAGGCGACATTTTATTTAAATAAAGAAAATGTTGGGGTGGAATTGTGCTGAAAAATAATTTAGAATATCAGAGGAAAATACTGAAGATATTTTTGTATTTTAACCCTTTTAAATATAACTATAAGGTAATAGTGGCTAATGTGACCATGAGCTTTATTGTTTCTCATGCTAAATTATAATAGTAATTTTAAAAAATTAATCGTTTAATCCTTACAATTTTGATTCAGTTATAATTCAATTCTTCAATTTTAATTTATTATAACTCAGTCTTAAAGTTTTGACTTAATTATAAATCAATTCCTGCACTTTATTTCTTACAATTTAGTCCATAAAGTTTCAATCTCTTAAATATTAGTCCCTATATTTTAAAACATAAAATTATAAAAATTAAAAATATATTAAATGTTTAATATTTATAATATTTATAAAGATTAGAAGGGTTTAATTAATTTGAAATAGTAATAAGAAATTTTAAAATATTTTTAATCTTTATAATTTTATTTTTTTAAATATAGGGACCAATATTTAAGAGATTGAAATATTAAGGACTAAATTACAAGAGGTAAAGTTAAATGATTGATTTATAACTAAGTCAAAACTTCAGGAACTGAGTTATAACGAGTTAAAGTTTAGGGATTGAATTACAATTAAGTCAAAATTATAATAATTAAATAATTAATTTTTTTAATAATTTTATAAAAAAATAAAAAGCTTTGATCTCACGATGATTAAGGAAAAATGAGAAAAATGGAGGGTAAGGAAAAATGAAAAACCCTAAACCTAACATAAACTTTTTGACGGGAGGGTGTGTCTCCTTTTTTTTTTTATTCTTCATTTCTTCTTACCACCACTAGATCAAAGCTTTAGTGGTTTAAATTTAATTTTTGTATTATTTTTATTTTACATAAAAATATATAAATAAATTCAAAACTGTTAAAGTTTGATATAAATAATTTAAAACTATAATATTTTACTTATATATTTATGTAAAATAATAGTAATAATTTTATTAAAAATTAAATTTAAACCCTTGAAAAGCTTTGATACGACAGTGATAAAAAGAAAATGAAAGAAATGGAGAGTAAAAGAAGAGAAGAATGATGAATAAATCCCTCCTAAATGAAGAAATGACAATTTAGTTTCATAAAATGTGATAATGCTTTCTAAATCCCTAGGGACCTAATTATCATTAAAATTTTTAATAAAATTACAAAAATACTATTAATTTAAAAGAGTGCAACAAAGTTTGTTCATTTGCAACTTTAGTTCAACAAATAACTAAAGTAATTTAAACATTTATAATTTTCTTTTACCATTTCTTTTCAATTAGCAAAGTGTAATAAAGTTTTCTTTTTCATTTATAACTTTGGTTTTGGAATTCACAAGTCCGATTCAATAAATAACTAAAGTGATTTAAGCATTTACAACTTTTTTTTACCATTTTCATAAGTCTCTACTACTAATTAACCCACATTAGCACACAAATCCATGGTCATTAAGAATGGCCAAGGGTAAAAGAATCAAATTAAGTTTAAAGAAACACTTTGAATATGGGATTCCATCCTAGTGTTGAAACATATTCTGAAGATAAATGAGCTCAAACAAGGTAAAATCAAAGTAAAACAACACGTAGAAGCATAAATAATAAACTCAAAGTAATGCAAAACATTTAGAGGGCCAAAAAGGTCAATTTACCCCTCTTATGCCCATTGCAATTGCAGCCAACAATACTAAGCGCGTGTAGCCTTCTCTGTGTTATAGTTGGTAATTTGTGTCAAGCCTGACAGGTCAACCCAAACTCGCCTGAAAAATTTAAGGTTAAGCTAAAAAAATAATTTTTAATGTTAATAGGCCCAAAAAAATTCAGGCCGAACCCTATTAAGTTTGGTTTAGCCTGAGTAAAAAATAAAATTTTTATAGAATATATAAAATATAATAAATATTAATTAATTTTTTAAGTTTTATGTCATTTTATACTTAAAATATTATATATTTGATTTCATTACTATAGTTCTTTTTTTAAAAAATTTAAATATTTATATTTTCATATTTTAATTATTTTAATTAATAAAATATTTCAAAATAATATTTAAAATATATTTTAATAGTGATTTTTATATTTTAAGACCCGTTTTCTTAAAAAAAAGTTGAGTCCTATACGTTATTTGTGTATCTAAGACAATATATTTTATATTTTTTATAAAATAAGATAATTAATTCTAAAGCAAAAAAATTTTAAAAATAAAATTCAGGCATGTTTAAATTTCTAGTTCTATTACTAGATAAATAAAATAATATTCTTGGATAATTATTTAGTTATCGTTCACATCAAACTTAATTAAAAATTAAGAATAAATTAGAGTAAACATACATTATATGCAAGGGTTAAACAATATAAAAAGTTAAAGAAAAAATAATTCCAAAAAAATAGTATATTAATCATAATTAAATAATTTTTTTATATAATATAATTAGGCAATTTTTCTCATATACTTAAAAACAAAAAAGTACAATTTACCTAAAAATTATTAAAAACTTTAAACTAATTGGGGTAATGATTTTAAGTTAGTGGTCTAACCATAATTATTGAGATCAACTTGATCATAATTAAAATATATAAAATATTTATATATGACTATGATAAGAGCAATATTTAAACAATTAAGGCATTAATTTATAAGTAAAAAAATATTTATGAATAAATTATACATAATATAATAAAACAGTAACAGAACTACTTAATATAAAGTTGATAAATTATTATTCTTCATTTTATTCTTTTAAAGTTAAAATAATATTTTATACTTAACAGAATTATTTAAAAATTAAAATTAGTTCAAAAAATAAAGAAAAAAATATTTTTTCAAAAGTTTCAAGTATTTAGACAAGCTTGATTAAGTCTGAAGTTTGAAGGTGTTTGGACTTGACTACATGAGTTTTTTAAAAATGATAGAATACTTTAAGTCCAATCTGAATAAGCCCAACCCAAATTGAGTCTAATTTGAATAAGCTTGATTTGCTTAAATTATTGGCTCTACTTGTGTCATGCAGATCACTAGAGATTCATATGAACTTATGATATGTTATATTAATTAATGTGATTTACTAATCAATTCATGCTACCCAAGGACAAAATGGATTTAAAAAGTGCCTTTTATCCTCAAATAAAATTTCCTCCAAACCAATCTTTGTTGGGATGGATGTATCATTACTCGTTGTTTTAAGGTTGAAGTGCAATTTTAATCCTTTAATTTATATAAAATTTTATTTTGATCTCTTAATTATATAAAGTAACTTTTCATTCTTTTAATTCCTAACAATTCTAGTTAAAAATTTTAAATATTGGTAAAAAATTATTAAATATTAAAATAGAAAGTTTACTTTTTTTTAAATACAATGATTGATATAAAAAATAATCATTTTAAAATAGCAATACTAGAGATAAATGACTAAAAAATATTTTCTAAAATTAGGAGACTAAACTAAAAATTTATATAAAATTAGAGTAGTAAGCATACATTTTAATCCTGTTTTAACTAAAAAGTAATTTTTTTCCATCCTTACAGCCATTGATAAATGCTCACATTTAAGTAATTCTGTCATTATTTTATTTTATTATATATAATTTATTTATGAATGTTTTCTTTACTTGTAAATTAATGTCTTAGTTATTTAAATATTGCTCTTATTATGGTCAGATATAAATTTTTATATATTTTAATTAAATTATATTATTTTAATTATAATTAAGTTGATTTCAATTCAATTACAATTAGAATACTAACTTAAAAGCATTATTCTAATTAGTTCAAATTTTTTTATAATTTTTAAATAAACTGTACTTTTTGTTTTTAAGAATATGAAAAAAAATAACTATCACTATATTATATAAAACAAAATTATTTAATTATAAGTTAAATATTATTTTTTTGGAATTCTTTTTTCTTATTTTTTATATTATTTAAAGCCTACATATAAGGGGTATTTACTTTACTTTATTCTTAATTTTTAACTAAGTCTAGCGTGGATGATAAGCAAATAATTATTCAAAAATATTATCGTATTTATTATGTTTATCAAGCAGTAGAGTCAGAAATTCGTACATACCTAAATTTTATTTTTTAAAATTATTTTAATTTAAAATTAATTATCTTATTTTATAAAAAATATAAAAATATATATTTTTTGCATATGCAAATGATATATAGGACTCAAAATTTTTTTTAAAAAAATTTGATCTTAAAATATAAAAATAATAATTAAAATATATTTTAAATATTATTTTGAGATATTTTATTAATTAAAAATAATAAAATATAAATATTTTTAATTTTTTAAAAAATAACTATAGTAATGCACTCAAATATATGATATTTTAATATAAAATGACATAAAACTTAAAAAATTAATTAATAGTTATTACATTTTATACATTTTTTTGAAAATTTATTTTTTTATTCTAGTATTCAGACCTACCCGGCTTGGCCCAAATAAGTCCAAGTATTAAAAAAAATTAAATTCAACTTCAAATGTTTTGAGTGAACTTAAGTTAATTTATTAAATTTTATTTAAATTAATGGCTCTATCCACTGATATATTTTTGGCCAAAAGTGGCCATCACTTTGTATTATTATCATTTTAATTTGATAAATTTTTACAAAACAAAATCATTTAATTTTAAATTTAGTTGTTTCGCATAATTTTCCTCACTTTCATCACCTTCACCTTTTTTGGGGTCTTGTGCATGGATAAGGGTAAGAATCACCGGCAAATCTTTGAAACAATAATTTTGAAGACGTTGTTTTTTAAAATATTATTATATTCCTTTCCATTTAAAGATATAAGACAAATATAATATATTTTAATATTTTAAAATATAATTAATGTGTTTTTTTAAAATGTCTATAATAAATAAATAATTTTATATTTATTTTAAAGTAAAATATTCTATTAAAAAAATTTAAATATAAAAATATAATATCAGTATAGACACAATTAATTATTTTATTGGAGATGAAGTTTAGTTAAAAATGTCATGAATTTTTAAACATAAAAAATATAGAAAAAGACTGTAATTGAAATATATATCAAACTTGAACTGATAATTTGGGTCAAACTTAATGACTCAGTCCAAATAAATCCCCAAAAAAATAGGATCAGGCTTGCTAAAATACTATTTTTTTTAATGTTTGTAACTATTCAAGCAAACTCAAATACCTAAATAAAAAATTTTTCTTTTTTTATTACAGTATAGTGGGGGCCAAAATTAATTGTAATATTTTTAAAAATAAAAAATTAGGGCTAAAACTAATTTTAACAAGTAAAAAACTTGGGGTGCTGGCCCCTTGGGAATCCGTCTCTGATTCTGATGCCAGATCTCTTCGTTGTTGATTTCTATGAAGCCTGACAAGAGTTCGCATTATTTCTATGAAGCTGGCTGACACTTAGAGCGGATTTGAGCTGAGTCGTCAATGGCGTCCAATAAGGCCATGCCATTAGAACAAGTCCTTCACATGAATGGGGGTGTTGGAGAAACAAGCTATGCCAACAACTCTTTGTTCCAGGTGCGTTTATATCTCTCGTATCACCTTCATAAATTGTGCTTGTTTTTTTGGACCGACGAATGATCTTGATGTCGTGCGTGAGCAGAAAAAGATGATGATGAGGGCAAGACCTGCACTTGAAGAAACCATCAACAACATGTTTTGCACGGATGTTCCGACATGTTTGAGAGTGGCAGATTTAGGATGTTCTTCTGGACCAAATGCACTGTTGGTGGCATCTAACATTGTCGGGATTGTGGATGAAATGTGTCGGAGATCGAAGGTTGAGGCACCTACGTTGCAATTTTCCTGAATGATCTATTTGGGAATGATTTCAATTTGATCTTTCGATCACTGCCTGAGTTCTATGACGCAATGGAGAAACAACATGGTGCAACATGTTTGATGAATGCAACGCCTGGCACTTTCTATGGCACTCTCTTCCCCTCCAATTCCATCCACTTTTTCCATTCCTCTAACTCTCTCCATCGGCTCTCTCAGGTTATCTGCCTTTAACTCCGCTAAAATTCTCCATTAATATCTTCAAGGAAAAAGAATTAATTATTTGGTCATTATTTTTTTTACTCTATTGTAATTCAATCATTAAATTTTAACTTGATACATCAACTTAATCCGTCTTTATAATTTGATTTGATTGTAATTCAATTCCTGAATTATAACTCATTGCAATTTAATTCTCATAAATTTAGGTCATTTAGCCATTTAAAACATTATCTAAACTTCTACAATACGGAGATAAACATTTTAAATAGATAATAATACTATATAGACAAAGTTGCAAGGGTCTAAATTTATGTATTGAGTTTTAACTGGATCAAAATTATAGAGATTCAGTTGTACTTTAAAGTTCAATAATTGAATTTTAATTGAGTCAAAATTATATAGATTAAATGATTAATTTTTTTTCATATATTCAATTTATTGTATATATGTAAGTAATTAAATAATCTGACGTTTTATTGTGGAACAGGCTCCAAGTTCATTGAGCAAGGAAGCAAGACTAGAAAATGATGACAAAGGGAATAAGTATGTGACAAGTATTAATGTTAGTCCTTCATCACACGCTGAGCAGTTTAAGAAAGATTTCAAAGTATTCTTAAGATCACGTTCTCAAGAATTGGTGCCTGGGGGTGGTATGCTCCTCACACTCATTGGCAGTTACGATATTTCTGAAGATCCGGATCTCATTCGTATGATATTGAATGATATGGTTTCAGAGGTAAACTTTGATTTAAATATCATTGAATATAATCCCACAAATTTAGTCCTTTAACAATCATTAAGCATACTGGATAAAGGTAACAATAAAGATGGTTGAAGTCTTAATCCATGTTTATTTCATTATATATTCATATCAAATTTAGACCTAATTAGGCTATGTTTGGATAACACCCCAACTAACCACCACAACCTTAGTTGTTTGGTTATTATTATTATTATTATTATTCTGCAAAATGACACTTGAAAAAAAAAAAAAACAAACACGTTGGCCGGTTCACTCTAAATTGAGTGGGGTCCACTCCCTCCTTTCTCCCTCTTGTCTCCTACTTTGTCTTCTTTATGTTCTCAGCGTCACCCTTTCACTGGCGTAAGGGTCATCCTCCTCTATGAGAGAAAGGGTAGGTATAAATATGTGGAGGATGCGTGTTTATATTTGATCCATTAAAAAAAAAAAAACCAGTTATGTAAGAACATAACTAGCTCATATTCAAATTATCTTAGGTAGTGTTTGAATTAGTGAATTTAAAATCATATCTATTTTTTTTTTTGAATTACATCATTGACTTTTCAACAAAAAATATATATCTTAAATTGAGTTTGCAAATTTATTCAGTTCGTTCTAACTTCAGTTTCGTATCTTTCAATTCAAGCACGCCCTTAATTTTTTGTCACTAAACTTTATATGGTTACATATATATTTGTTTATGATCAATGTAATCAACACTAGCAATCTTTTTAATTTTCAAAAAATGTGTTATGATTGTAATTTATAGATATAGACACACACATACACAGAGCACGTCAGAGGCATATCAAGGTAATGAATGAATACATGCTGCAGAATTTGATCGAAGAGGGGAAGTTGGAGCATTTTAATATGCCAATTTACTATGCCAGGGCTGATGAAGTTAGGGAAATAATAAAGGAAGAAGGGTCTTTCAGTGTTGGAAAATTTGAGAGTATTGAATCAAGATGGGACGGATCAAGCATTGATGAAGAAGAAGGCAATAATGAGAGTTTTAAGGATGATAACGAAAGAGCGGAGTTTGTAACGAAATAAGTAAGAGCTGTATTTGAACCTCTTCTGAAGGCACGTTTTGGAGAAGGAATCATGGATGAACTCTTCCTTAGGTTTCAGAACAAAGCTGTCCAGTATGTGTCTAAATTGGTGTATCCTACTTTGGTCATATCTCTTACTAAAATTGCTTCATGAGTGTTGTGGGCCACGGTACAGCTAGCACAATGCTAGCTGGCTTCTAATTATTAAAGCAGCATAACAAAGACATTAACTATCAAAGTCTTGTCGTTCATGGATTCTTATCTTGAAAGAAATTATTCGATGATGCATTATTGCTTGTGAGTCGTGACTTTGAATGAACTGTGTTTAATTTCTTGGCTGATCTTGTTATAAATATGGTCAATTTCTAATGTAATGCTATATCAGCTATGATCCATGAATACTGGCACGTGTATTGAATACGATAAGTATATAATATTTTTGTACTTTTATTTTTAAAAATATAGGATACGATCATTTTTAATATGTGTATATATATATTTATAAAAAAATAAGAAAAAATTAAAAATATAATTTTAATTTAAAAAATATTCAAAATAGTATACATATATATAGTAGTCTTATAAAATAATATCATTCAAAACATACTCATTACTTATACTTTTATTCTACTTATAACTAATTGCCTACCGTTTAGTCTCTATTAATAGATTTTCACCTGGGCTTAAATGTCAAAAAATTATATTCTTACGTTTTTATAATAAAAAATATAATTTTTTTATTATATCTAAAACTTATTATTTTAAGGGAAATTTAATCTTTAATTTTAAAAGAAAATCACAAAAAATATATTAAGAATAAAAAAGATTAAATCACAATATTTAACAAAATTTAATTTCTTAAAAATAGTTTAGAAATATCGACTTTAAAGTCTCAACTTGCAATTTAAAAGTATTGAATATGCATCAAAAATAAAAAAAATTAAAATTTAAAAATAATATTTAGATACTCTAGAGATATGCATCAAAAAAATATTAGTGATTATTAATATTGTATCCAATATTAATATGAATATGTAAAGTAATTTAAAGTATCAGTGCTTCATAATTAATTAACATGTCTGCACTGTTGTTAATGTTCAAGCCAAGGTAGCTATTATTGACTTATTGCTCATATAAAGCTAATATTCGCTATGTATAATTGTGCTCTCAATGATAATGTTCGATAATATCAATATATTCTTGAGCCTGGTGTAAAACAGATCTTTATACTTAACCACCTTAGCAGTAAAATCTAGTAAGCTATCAATCTTCAAATTTGTCGGTTTCTTCTATGAATCAGTATTAAGTGAAATGAAGGTCAAAAATTTTAAAGTACTGATTCTCATGAACATGTACATCTAGTTTATTGATTACGCACGCATTGGTGGATCACTTTGACATATACGGTCTCCGGTCATATTTACAATTCATTTCCAGTATGTCTTACCAAGCGAAATCAATAGAAACTTTAAAAAGAGAATTCTAATTAAGGACAAGAAATGTAACTTAATTATTAATGAGTTTTAAAAATTTCATGAGAAATTGAAATGGCAATAATTTCAACGGTAAAAAATTAAATATTATTTACTTGTTAATTTTATCTAAGATACAAAGTTATAGTTAACTAATTTACAATTTATAAACAATATTAGTTAAAACTTTAAATTCTTAAAAATATTGACATTTTTTATTTATACCCTTATTAAATACCTTATAAAAGATCCTTGATAATACTGATTAAAATTTCAATACATGATTTTTTTAAAAAAAGAGTAATAAATAAAATAGAAATATAATTAAAAAAATAAATATAAAAGTCATCCAATGCCCTACATTATGAATCAAGTAAAGTTTTTAGAAGATGTTTTATATTATAGTATCTAAGTGCCCGTTTAGATTTCAGTTGGATATAATAGATTATGAAAATAATTGATTAAATGGTAGATTTTAATCATAATTGATTATGTTATAACGTAATGTGTTTTGGATATTGTTTTTTTAAAATTAGTTTTAATATAATTGAAGATGTCTGGATAATTTAATCAGAATTAATTTTTATCTATATAAATTACTATATAATTTAATGTTTAAATACCAAATATTAATTTTTTAAAGATACAAAGTTTAAACTTTATTAAAAAAGAAAAAAAAAGTTTGATTTTATTTTTATTAAACTATGTGCCTTTTTTATAATTTTGGCCTATCTTTGTAATTTTTTTTAAGATTTTTGGCAAGCGTATCTACATGTGCTCGGATTCTCAGCTTTGCAAAAAAAATTAATTTTTATAAAAAAATTGATTTTTTGAAAAAGTCACCGTTCGGATAATTTCATGCAAAATTGACTTTTTCCCTTAAAAAAATCGATTAATGTGCTATACAAACACACACTAAGGAGTAAGTCATATCCTCAATCTTTAGTTAAAATTCTTCCAACTTTAAACCTTGTTGACTTTTATTTAAAAACTCAAAATTTTTTAATTTATTTATACTTTAAAAATAAATGCTTTAATATTTAAAAATATTTCTTACATTTAATTAATGAAGACAAAAAACTAGAGATGGACATGGTAATCATAAAAGTGCTCTATCAGTAAAATTAAAATAAATACTTTTTCGCTATCATATAAAGATGATTCATGATTATAATGTTTAAAAATTAATTCAACATATCATAAAGATGATCTTGACAAAGACCCAAAGATACTAATCGTGATAAATTAAGTCATTTCAAGTTTATTTTAGAATTAAATTGCAAAAATATCTTGCAATTTTTTTGCAAAAGACGTCTAGTATTTTAAATGTTTTTAAAGCAATGTCATCTTAAAATTTTTAAAAAATTGCGCAATACTCCCTGCCATCGATAATGTTGATCGTGTGTTTTAAATTTTTTTTTTTTTTGGGAAAAAAAGAGGGATCCATCGCCATCATCCTTATTGAACCGTCGGGAGAGCTGTCCTCCGGTGACAGATTTTAGAGTAGCGTCGACTTGGAAGGCCGTCGATCAACGAATTCAAGCTTGTTCCTTAATCCAGCATTCCCATCGCATCATCCACAGATTCACAGAAAACAGAGTCAAAGCTCTCGCTTCTCTTTTTAACTTCTCTCATTCACTTCTGTCAAAAAAAAAAAAAAAAACAGAACCAGGTTTTCATTTCTGCTAAAGTGAATTTATAGTCCCCGAAATGATCAACAATACTCGATTTGAACAAATGATTGTCATTACAGATAGATTCATTTTTCAAAACAGTTCATGAATGGAGGAAATGGAATACCACACCATTGCTTGATTCCTATTGTCGGCTCCATGAAGATTATTATTATTATTCCCTATCTGCGTCGACCTGATATTAGGTCCCCCATTCTCGAATGTATTAGCTGATATCCTTGGACACACGTGGGTGCGCCCCTTTGTTGCGTGATGCCGTGATCTCCTTTGCACAGGGTAAGAAGAAACAAGGGGAGCTAATTAATTAACCATTGTTTTTCCAAAAAAAAAAAAAAAGTTTTTAAAAATATCATGTGGCTGCCAATTTGACATTTACTAATTATTTAGTTGGAGGGAAGAAAAGTGGGACTATAATTTTGTTACACAATGATTGACACGCCTTTCTTGTAATTGCCACTCTTAATCTTTTTAAATAAGTTTAACAATTGCAGATTTTTAATAATATATTTAACAATAATAATAATTACTTGCTAAAAATATTCATAATTATATTTTATTAAAAAAAGTAATTTTAATAATATAAAAATAAATTTATCTATATATAATTATTTTTTCTTCCTCTTTTTCAACCAAACAATATAACATTAAAACTCTCCCTTTTTCTTGAACCAAACAAACCTTAAAGTTAAATTAATAGTCAACATTACTTGCAAGGCAATATTGTATTTTTTTTTTCAAAGTTTTGAAATGATATTACTAAAAAAAAAAAAACTAAAACACTGGGCTATACTGGTAAAAAGAATTTCAAGATATTTTTACCTTTCAATTTTTTATTTTATAAAAAGCAATAATGCTCGAAGTAATATGTAATGTTATAGTTTATTAAGATTATTAAACTCATAAATTTAAATAAATTCATAACAGAAATATAAACTTGTATCATAAACTTAAATTATAAACTCATCTCTATTAACAAATAGCCATTAGAATATGACTGTAATTTAATTTAAATATATTAAAAATATAAGTAATTGAAATTAAACTCATTTATATTGATAAATTATCATATACAAAATATAAAAATTTTAAAATAGGAAAACTTTTTTTATTTTTTATTAATATTAGTTTTTGTATTTCAAGTTTTTTTTTCTTTGACTCAGGTCATATAATTTTTATAAATTAAATTTTTTATATTATATACATAACTCTCTCAAATAAAAAAATATTGACAAATTTAACTAAATTTACATCTAGTATTAATTTATGAATTAATTAATATGATTTTATAAGTTATAAATATTAAAATGATAAATTTAAAAGTAAACTCGTTAATTTAATCAAGTTCATATTTTGTTCAAATGTATGTGTGAGTTTAAGTTAAAAATGTTAAAAGATTAAACTCAGATAATCAACTTAATAGTTAACATCTGTGCAGTTACACCACAGATTTACCCCAACCTGTGATACAGAACACCCTCGCTGACGTGGTATGGTGGAGGAGCTTTACTATCAAGTTTTGCGATTCTCCAGAAACGGACTGTCGCACGTGTACATATATCACTTAACATAAGCACGTCTGCAAAATTAATAGTAAACGCACACTTCCCTCTTTTAAAAAAAATTATAAATTATAATATACTTCTTTCATTTAAAAATATAAATTATTTTTTAAGGAGTTAAATATTTACACATATAAAATATTTTTAATTTTTTAAGATATAATTATTGATTTTTTTTAAAACTATCCCTATTGATAGTAACTTGATGTTTATTATAAGGTGTTTAATAAGGGTAAATATAAAAAAATAAAGCTAGTTTAAAAGTAGATAATTAATTTATTGAGAGGTGAGATTCGATTAAAAATGTTTTATATTTTTAAAAGGAGGGAGTTTTTTTTAACAAAAATTTAAATCTTAATTTATCATGCTATAATTGATTAGAAACTAGCTCCTTTGATAGATCTCATCTGGGCTAGTTGATTATTTAGTTTTATTGATATCTATTTAATTTTTTTTTTCATTTTTCTTACCCCAAAAGTTTCATGCTTATTGGGTCCGAACAAATATAATGTATTTTTATATTTGGGTAGTTGTGCCTAACTTGATATCATTATATTGCCTTATCATGTGTTCTTGTTAGTTTAAATTAAACGTTGATTATGCACGATCCCCGCCTTCCATGTTGTCTAGTGCAGGGACAAGGTCATAAATTACTGGCAAATCTCTCAAGCGATCAATTCCAATATATTGTTCATTTTTATAATATTACAATTACAATATATGAAAGGAAAACTAGAATTTACGGACCTATTAAGAGCATTCATTATAATTAAAAATGTTGAAATTATAAATTTTAAGAAAAAGATCGTGATGTTTGCTTGGGTACTAAAAAATTTTCATGGAATATTTTTAGTACTCTTCTCATGAAAAATATTTAGATAAATCAATTGTATCACATCATTTGTGATATGTGAAAAAACATGATATTTAAATGGAATTTAACTGACTTTTTATATTTTTAATTGGACAAGACTTATATATTTAATATACTTTTTTTGATTAAATTAAGACATGTATATTTAAATATGTTAATAATATTAGTAACAAGAATTTATTATAGATTAAATAATTTATAAAGGATACACATATCCTGATTTAATTGAAAATAAGTATATTAAATATCTAAGGCTAATTAAGTATTTAAGTTTTTTTCTTTATAATTAGTACTAAAAATGTGATTATGAGTACTGGAAATATTCAATTAAAAAAATTAATTTCAACAAAGGAACATATAGTCTTTTTATAAAATTTCATAATTCAAAGATCTTCAATTGTAATTAATGTTGTTAGAACATTTTCAAATGTCATTCTCTCAATATGAAAATAAACTATATGTGATTCTAGTGGGGAAATGTTTGGAGTTAAACCCTCGTGACATGATTTGAAAGGATGACAATTAATCTATTCAGGGCGAATTACATCAAAGTACGCCAATTATTTGAATAGTCATTTTTGTATACTCAATTATTAAGAAATCTTGTGACATTTAATTATGTTGTTTAGAGAGCTAGCGAGGTAAAGATGGATGATTCTCTCGTTTTATATAATATAATAAGCAGAAGCGCCCATCAGCAAAATAGACAAGATAACTGCAAAGGGCTTTTGTTATTAGGTAAATATAAGGTTGATGTGAAGTTGGTACTGTGCATTTGTATATATAAATTAAGGATGAGAGTGGGTTGGAGCTAAGCGGGCATGGATGCGGGTGTAGAGCAAGTGCTTCATATGAAAGAAGGCGTTGGAGAAACAAGCTATGCCAACAACTCTTCAATACCCGTACGCTCTCTTCACTTCCATTCTAATTCATCAAATCTCTTTCTTTATGTATTTGCCTCTTCTCTCCATCCTTATCATATATTTTTCAAGCAATCAGATTAGATGGTTTAACTAGTCAACCAATCACCTTGTCGACCTAGAAATCTTACTGAAACTGGATTGATGACTCAATTTTTACATTGTATTTATTTGCATCCATACTCGTCCTTCCCCCTTATTTTGTAAGTTGAGCTTTGAGGTTTGACTCTATATGCTCAAATTATTGATTCTCAAGCCAACATCTTGACTAATCCAGTCAGTTTTTACTACCTTGATTAAATGTGAAAAATCCAATAGTTAAATATGTTGTTGGATGCAGAGAAAGGTGATAATGAAAGTAAAACCTATACTAAGAGAAAGCGTCAACAAGATGTTGTGCAACGACGTTCCAACATGTTTGAAAGTGGCAGATTTGGGGTGTTCTTCAGGACCAAATGCCCTTTTGGTGGCATCTAACATCATAGACATTGTGGATGAAACAAGTCGCAGATTGAAGGTTGGGACGCCCACGTTCCAGTTTTTCCTCAACGATCTATTTGGGAATGATTTCAACTCAGTCTTCCAATCACTCCCAAAGTTCTATCACACTCTCAAACAACACACATGTTGGATCAATGCAACGCCTGGCAACATTCTATGCCACTCTCTTCCCCTCTCATTCCATCCATTTCTTCCATTCCTCCTTCTCTCTCCAATGGCTCTCCCAGGTAATCATCGTCCACCTTCACCCCCCCTCCCTTTTCTATTTATATTCTGATTCAAGGAAAATGACAACTACAAACCTTCTAAAAAGTTTAATACCAAATCACTTTATATTTATTTTATTGTGAAACACCTTAATAAATAAAGACAATGTTAGTTTTAAAATAATTAATTATTTTATTAGGAGTGAAATTTAATTAAAATTTTTTTATATTTTAAACATAGAGAGTATCTTTATTTAATAATAACAGTAATTAATTTTAATGTAATTTTCTTAAAAAACTAAAAATATAATTTTTTTTTTGACAATTTAAACATTCAAGTCCACTTCATAGAAGTTAGAGTTGTTAAGACCAAACTTGCCTCCATAAATTGCTTCTTGTGTAGGCAAGTTTGGGTTTACTATGACAAGCTTAAATTAACACAGTTTAAATTGAGCCCAATTCTAGATTGCTGCCTCTGCATGTATGTAGGTTGCATTATATAAGGAGAATTACAATCAAATCCCACATAAAAAAATTAATTATTAGAAGGTTCATTGATAATTAAACGAAACTGTATTGACAACCGATTGCGTTGTCAATATAATTTAATTTAGTTATTAATGGACCTTACAGTAATTAAATTTTGTTATGTGAGACTTTAATATAATTTTTTCAATTATATATATTATATTGCACGTTGGGAACAGGTTCCAAAGTCGTGGAGCGAGGCAAAAATGTCAGATGATGATAAAGAGAATATTTATGTGATGAGCATGAGTCCTGCATCATACGGTGAGCAGTTCAAACAAGATTTCAAACTATTTTTAAGATCACGTTCGAACGAATTGGTGCCTGAGGGTGGAATGCTTCTCACATTCATGGGTAGATTTGATACTTCTGAAAATATAAGTGTTCCAGGGCTCATTCGTACGACACTCAAGGACATGGTCTCCGAGGTAGGTAATCTCAATTTATTATATACTTGGATTAAATCAATTTAATCATTAGCAAGATATCATTAAGCATGTTGACTAATTACATGTACAAATTAAAATGCATCCAAAAGCGCCTTTTTAATTATATCCCGGTAAAATTTCTTCATCTCCTAATTTGAAAGCAAATTTTTCAAAAAATGTTGTTTGAAGCCGCTTATACTTTATACATTTATGGTATATGGAAATACTAGTTAGGTTTAAATAATTGATAATTGATCTTGGCATGTGTCAGGCTGTTTGAATATTTTTTTTAAAAATAATAGTTTTGAGTTTATAATTAATTTTAGCATGTATAATGGAGATTTGGATATTTTTTTAAAAAATATGATTTTTAATTTATAATTAATTTTAGCACGTATAATGAGTGTTTGAAATTTTTTTAAAAAATATACTTTTGAATTCATAATTAATTTTCTCATATAATAAGCGCATGTTGACATATCTTTACAAAACTATGATTTTATTTACTTTACGATTCTATTTTTTAATTTTGATTAAAATTAATTTTATTAATTAATTTTATAAATCAACTACATACCATATAATATAATTAATTATATTAATCAATTTTTTACAGATATGCAAACGGGCCCTATGTCTTTGATCATGGCCCAACATTATAATAAAGGAAAAAAATCATCATTGAAAGTATTTGATATCAATTAAGAATTAAAAATTTTTGAATTATCATTATAAAATTAAGGGATTGATTTGAAAATAATTTTAGATGAGACAAAATTATAATACACATACCTTTCTTATAGTGATATTTATAATCTTTGATTTTTATTTGATATTAAATTGTTTCAATGGTCCTTAAATGATATTTTCTCTATAATTAAACCAATTAATTTAAAATATTTTTATTTTTTAAATTATGTATTTTCATAGTTTATACCACACATAAAGGGCATCAAGATAACAAATAAATGCTGCAGAACTTGATTGAAGGGGCGAGCTTGGAACATTTCAGTGTACCAAATTATTTTGCTACAGCTGATGAAGTTAGAGAAATAATAGAAGAAGAAGGATCTCTCAATGTTGAAAGATTAGAGAGTATCATAACAAACTGGGACGGATCAAGCTTAGATGAAGAAGAAAATAAGCGTTTTAAGAATGACAACGAGAGAGCAGAGTTCATAATCAGAAACAAAAGATCTGTATTTGAACCTCTTTTGAAGGCACATTTTGGTGAAGGAATCATGGATGAACTCTTCCTTAGATTTAAGAACAAGGTTGTACAATTCTTGCCCAAGTTGGAGTATCCTATTTTGGTCATATCTCTCACCAAAATTGCTTAAGTGAGAACCATTGGCATGGTTAAATTAATGCCTGTTTTTAATAACCAAAAATGTAACGGATTCTAGATGGCAAGAATTAGCAAGCTGAAGAAACTATACCCAAGTACTCTCTTTCGTATATGGATGCTTGAAAGAATTTCTTCAACTCATTGCCTGTGAATTTGAGTGAAATATATATGTTTCCTCGTTGATGTTATTGTTCTGTAAGTGTACTGTGGTCAACAAGTCAAAGTTATTATTTTATTCCTATTTAATCTTTTAGTTTTTTGTTTTTTGTCAATGTGGCTCATATATGTCAACTTTTCGCTCATGCAGTTAATGTCATAAATTTGAAAATTTTGGGCAAAGTTAATGCGCGTTTTCAACCTTTCTCAGTGAAAACGTTAAAATTTTCTTATAAATAATACAGAAGGTAGTACATATTTCATTTGATCTCAACTATAAGACACTTCTAATCTAATTATCTTACTAAAATTAAGGGAAAATAGTCCAATCATTAAAATGATCTAACATTAATGAAATGACTTTTCAGGTTTATTTCTATTTAAAAGCATGAATAAAAAAAAATCTTAGGAAGTTATAAATAGAAGATGATTTTTGAAAAAAGTTCATTGGTGTTCCACCCTTTTATATAAAATGATTAATGTATAAGACCAATAAACTATACTACAAAGAAATTAATTTTTTGTACTTTTGAAAAAAATTGTACTTTTACAGCATTATTACTAATATAAAATAAGCGTTGAATTTAATAAAAGAAATTAATTTTTACAGTATAACAAATTAAAATTTAAATTATCGCTAGAAGATATTCGCAAATATAATATTGCCCACGTCACATGTATGATTATGCCTCTAACAAAAACATACCTGTAAGTATTTTTGTGGATAAAAAAAATCAATCAATTAAAATAAAAACAACTTATACAAAACATAAGTGGAGGAACTATAATTGTGAAAGGGAAAAGAAAACAGACTTAAAAAAAAGCAAAAATCATGGTGAAGGACCTCTGAAGCTTTTAGTTATAGAAAAGGATAAAAAGATTCTGAATTCACTCTAAAAATTATCCTTCTTCTTCTTCTTCTTGTTTTTTTTTATAGAAACCCCCTAATTTACGCCCAGGACCACCTCGCCACTGGATAGTTATTAGACCAATAATTTTTTTCAATTATATAATATAAATTTACATATATATATATATATATATATTAACTTTATTTTCACTTTTCATATCAATATTTATCAAAAACTTAATAATTATTTATTATTTTATAAATGTTTATTTATTAAATTATTAATGAATATTTTTAAAAAATTTAAGATTGAAGGAAAAAATTTTAAAAAAGAGCATTCAATATTCTTATTTTTAAAAAGAATAATGTTATCTTAACAGTATTAAAAATGAAACAACATCGTTTTTTTTTTTTTTTAATATTTGACAAACGAAGTGTTGAAATTGTTGACGTGGCAAGCCATGTGGCACTTTGCCCTGGTAAAGTGAAGATGGGAGGTGACGAGATTGCTCCAGAAACCCCATGCTATGGACCATTGGTTCTACTTGACCACGTTCAGCTCAAGCCAACTACTGTCAACCACCGTCGGTACCTTTGTCGTGTCCTGTTTCAATCACCTCACTCCAGTCGTCGTTCACTCCACTTGAAGCCTCCATTCTCATCAACCGCCTCGTTCAGTTCGCCATTGTGTTTCGCTTTGCCGGTCATGCCACTCCCAACTTCTCTTTCCATAGTCCCTCACTGTAGCCTCCGCCACGCCTTCAGTCGCGTTCTCTATTGCTTCTTCGACACTTCATCTCTATGCAGAGCAAAAATAGCAATGATATGTGCTTCAGATTGAAACTTGGGTTCTTAAAGTCAAATCGAAACAGAGCAACAATGGAATCAAACTAGGTGGTGTTTAGATTGAAACTTGTGTTCAAATTTGTTCTTGTCGCTCACGTCTGATGACCCAATCGAGAGTTGTAACTGGGTTGAGTGGTTCTCATCTCTTGCGATGACGATGTCGTTGTTGGGTGGGGCGGTTGACATTTGAAGGTCTAAAGTCGAGGTAGAGTTGTTTTGATTGTGAAGGACTTGGTGATGACTTGGCTGCCAAAATGGAGACCCTTTACCTTTGAGCTTGGTTTTAGTGTCCGATGAAGCTTTCCACCGTACACACTTGCACGCAAAATGACAAAATAGGATGAAAATAAAGAAAGGATAGTCCACGTGGCAGTCCATATATTACAAGAAAGAGACCAAGTCAACGTTATTTTATTTTAACGCTGGGTGAAATTACTCTATTTTTAATATTTTTTTATAATATTATTTCTTTTAAAAGGTAAAAATATTTAGTACTTTTTTTTAAAATTTTTTAAAATATTTGTGCCTTTTAACTCAAAAATTTAATATGCATTAATTTTTATGAGTTTTTACTTATTTTTACTGTCAAAATCTTACATTAATTTTTAAGAAATTTTTTTAAAGCTAATAACAAAATTTATCATTTTATAAATAGTTACTTCTTTAATTTTATTTATAAGTCACTTCTAATATGTTTTACCAATGCTAAGAAAAACTTAAAACTCATTAATTATGTCTTAAACTTTAATAAATTCTCAACTTTACTCCTATTAAATATACAAACTTCAATAATATATTTTCTCTCTCCAATATTTAATGGAGGAAAAAAAATTTATGATAAAAATTTAATAACGTGACTTATAAATAAGACTAAAATTTTTTTTTCTTCTTAGTCTATAAATAGGACTAAAGGAAATATTTGTTAAATTAACAATGAGAACTTATTAAAAAAATTTAATATAAAATAATTTTTATAAATATTTATTCATTTTTATTATCAAAAACTTACATATGAAAAGTCTATATGAATTTATTATTTTATTAAAAGTTTGTCTCCATGATAGTAGGGGATTTTTTTAAAAAAATAAATTGGAGATAGTTTTATCTTTTTATATTAAAATGTAATTATATTTTGGTATTTTAATCCTGTAAAGTAAATTTAAAATATTTTATGTAAATAAAATGCTCTAGATCCATCACTGTGATTTTCCTTTAAAGAAACAGAGGAGAATATAAATTGAGAGGTAAAGGTTGCAATTTCAAGGTGAATTTAAATGTTAATAATTAACATTAATTATGGTGAAGTTCAGGTCAGAAGAACTTCCTCTTTAATTGTGAGCTAATATTTTAATTGTTTTGGGAGTTGTGACACTTTTATTTTCGACTTTCAAGGACAAAAAGCACAATGTTCAGTGACTGAATTTGGATTTTACGACGCGCAATAAATTCAGTTAACTGTTAACTCAGTAGTCTTGCGAGGGCATTTATTTTTGTCTTTCATTCCTACTTCTCCGTTTTTATTTATAAAAAAATTTATTATTATTATTTTATTTTTTTACATAAACAAAATAATAAATTTCAATAAATATTTAGTATACATCACCTAAATCACCTCTCATAATTTACATTAATAAAAAATAATTAATATATCACCTCTCATAATTTACATTAATAAAAAATAATTAATATATCCTTATGTTGATTAATGTAGGACATTTTAGTTTAATTTTTTATTTTTAAATATAATTATTATGGTTAATTTATTTTCTTAAATTATGTGATATAATTTTTTTATATATAAAAATAGAGAGAGTAGTATTTCCTTTCTTCAAACATGCTCCATCAGTCCATCCCCCAATCTATACATATACACACACTTTTCTATCTTTTTAATAGTATTTTTATTCAGAAGACATTTTAAAAAAATAATTTTTTATATTAAAAATGATATGCGTATCTATTTTTACATTTGACTTTAAATAATGATACAATTATATTAAATACCTTTATATTAATTAAGAAAGAATAAAATTAAAAAATAATTTAATTATTACAAGATATCTTATATTTTTATCAAAAATTACTTTTAGAGGATATTCTAAAAATAAGATCGGAGGGAGTATATATAATGTGTGTGTGTGCGCGCGCGCGCACATAAACATATGATGTTTTTAATAACAATTTATTATTTAGTTGAAATCATATTAAATTACAATAATTTTTTAATTTTCCTCATGCTAATGTCAATTAATACTATGACAGTGGTGAGTAAAACAAAAAATTAATATTTTTTTAAAATAAAAATAAAATTATTTAATTATTTAAAAATATCAAGAGAAGGTTAAAATAAACTTATAAAAAATATTCTTTATATAGAAATAGACGGAGTAATCTTCAGTCCCGCCCCTCTTCAATATACTTTTAACTAATTTTTATAATTAAGAAAAATAATAAAAATAATTTAATCATTAAAATAATAAAAAATTATTATTCAATTAAAATTAACATTTTATCTAATTCTATTTATAAATTATTTTTTTTTAATATAACAATAAAGTAGTTATTTGGTAAATTTATAATTTTTTTTAATTACAACTGAAATTAAAAGTTAACAAAGTTTACAAACTAATTAAAAAGAAGATTCTTTATTATCATCCACCACCTTCAAACAAAAAAGTGAGGATTGATTAAAAGATAAATACTCTTTTACTCTGTCCCGAACAAATTTAACCAAAAAATGAATACAAAAATTTGGTTTTTTAAACATAAGATCCATAGATATATCTCAATCTTTATAAAAAGAGGATTGAGCTTGAATAATAATACCTGTAACACCCTCAAATTTACAAACCGATTTTTCACAAATTATTAATTCAAGAAATTATTTTTTTCTTTTTTTTTCATTGAACCCTTATCATGGTAGAAAAATTTCTACCATGATACATTCAAGACAATATACCACAGGTCTTAAAATATCTCAAAAAGCAATTAGAACCATGAGGGACAGACATGATCCTCATAACATGTTATTTAAATTAGGTCATGAATCAAAAGGGACAGACATAATCCTCTTGGACATATAAATGCATTTAATAAAAAGGATTAGAGTTTACATGCTCCATAGACAAGATATGTCCTAAGTTGGCACAAGATACATTGTATAATCCAAAATAAGAGGCAACATAAAAGATGGTGTCTCATACACCATAATTACACCTCTGGTGCTTTCTCGGCCGGATTCGCTCCTGTAAAAATATTAACCACGGGGAATGAGACTTAAAAGTCCCAGTAACCAAAAATTAATATGTAATGATGCATGCGGATGTAACTAATCATGCGATTGCTAAGTGGGCATACAAAACATTTAACCGAACAATATTTTCAAACAAACCGAACAAGTATTTAATTGCATGACTGCACCTTATATCCTCCTTTCACCATGCTCGGACGCCAAATCACTCGACCAAAGGTGAGTTGGACCAAGCGACACGCCACTCATTGGGTCTAATGAGGGCTTACCACGTGGTAATAATTAACCGAACAGAAATTCCCATTAACACCATACATTAAAATACCCTGACAAGTCATGCATCATTCAAATATCCAAACAAGAATATATCCGAACAATAATATCTCATCATGATAAACAAAAATAAATTTTTAACCCACTTGGCAATAATTTCAAACAAGTATATACAGTATTTATTTTCAATAATTCATAATTTTTTTCAAACAACAAAACAACACATAACCATTCACAAACACACTCATCACAACACATTAATAATGGTTACCTTGTGTCTTGAATAACAAGTTTCCCTTCACAACTCCTTTTTCATCACTATCTTTGTCAATATAATCTACATAATTATTTCACAATACTATATATTAATTTTACATTAAAATAAATAACTCTAATTTAAATAGTTAGAAAGTCTTAGATCTATAATTCATATTAACACTAATTTAAGATTTATGCCTCATTTAACTTTCCAAATTCTTTTCTAAAATTCTCGTACCCTAATAAACTATTTTTTTTATCCTCAAATCACTTCTAGTATCACAATTTCATCCTTTTATATTCTAAAAATTCGTTCAAAAATAAATTAAATTTTAAAATTATCCTGAAACCTCAAATCACCTTTCTATAACCTCAAAAATACCTATTCATACTTAAATAAATATTTAATAATCATAGGTTTATCCCTACATCTCAGATTCCACATAAATTCAACCATATAGATCTAGATTTTAAGTCAAAAATTCTTAAACATGAGTTTCAACCTCAAGAAAATATTCTATAATATTTATTATATCCCTAAGAGTTTTAACCTATATTTTTAATCCATCATATCATCAGATTAACTATCCTATAGAAAAATCTTAATCAAAATATTTACTCTATCCTACAAAATAATCATATCACTAGAAAGCTAATATTATTTAGAAAATAACTATAAAATTAATTTTGTAATTAAATAAATTTTTAAATGCTAATCTAAACAGGAAAGTTAGAACATACCTGAAAAAAAAAAATAATCCCCCCTTGCGAGAAAACGCCGAGCAACGTGAGAGGAAGAGAGAAAAATAATATAAAAATGAGATTGTGAGTCCCAAAATTATATTAAAAAAAACTATAGGTTTGAATTTAATTATTCAAACCTTTGGGCCAAAAGTTACAATTTCCTCTAAATTGCATCTTAGCCTCTCATGTTTCTTAATGCGCACACCCCCTCCTTTTTATACATGAAGGCACCTCTTCTCTTCCCTCATCTAACCAATGTGGGACTTAGAAACAACAACCTTTCACCTCCTTTTTTTTTGTTCCTTCTAACTTCTCTTTTTTTTTTAACACACACATAAAAAAATTATTTATGTATTATATCTTAACTAAATATTGCTTATGTGGTTTTAAATTTAAATTTTTAAATTTATAATTAAATACCTAATCATAATATTATTTCTAAATAACCTCAAATAATATAAATTTCTATTATTATTTTTTTTTTCTCAAAACCTAAATTTTATAATTTCTTTATTATAAAAAAAATCAGGATGTTACATAGGGATGAAAATCATGGCTGAATTTGAGGAGTAGATTCATCGCATCTTTACAATCCGTAAACATTTTGACTTTTTACAATCTCATATCCCAACATAATTAAAAGCCATAAATAATTTTTAGAAACTTAGCCACAGCAACCGGATAATTTCCAACACAAACATTAAAACCACCTATTCAATTAGCATTTCAATCTCGGGCTGCACCACCTCATTTTCCTATTCCCTCTAATACGGACCCATCAAACTCAGGAATGTTCCACATTTTTGACAGCCAAAGCTTCATTCGGCTAAGGTTTAGTCGGAGACCGACGATGGTGACTGCCAGAGCATGCTTCCACGGCCTGCGCCATTCTTCAAATAATTAAATTCCTCCTCCGTAACAGGTATCACAGGGAACTGTTCCATCATTTTCTTGATTTCTGGAGATGGTTGGGGAATACTCCAAAGTCCAAGGTTCCTACAGGCACCGAATGCGGACCGGTAAGGAAACTGCTTCTCTCATGTCCTCTCATGGCTGGAGCTCTTTCACTCTGAACATCCATCAGCCTTTATGGAAGTTTGAGTCGAATTTTCTGAAATTAATGAAAAATATTCTATCAACTTCATTTATAAATCATTTTTAATATAATTCTCCCCTACCAAATTATTTTTAAGATAATATTAGAAAAAAAATTATCTTAAAATATAAGATAATTTAAAAAAATTAAGATTTTATCAGTGATATTTTTTCAATATTACTCGTTAAGTGGAGAGAAAATTAAAATAATATCATAATTAATGATTAATTATATAAATGCATTTTTAAAAGTTTATAATTGTTTTAAAAGAGTACATTGATAAAGTGTCATCATTATATTTTATTAATAATGTATAATCTTTTCTCAATTTGGAATGGAGGGAGTATTTTATTAGAATAAAAAAAATTTTAAAACTCATTAATTTTATCTAAAATTTTAAGAAATTTTTAATTTTATTTCTATTAAATATACATAATTTGATATTCCTTCTGTCCCAAATTATAAAGTATTTTTGAAGGAGTTTCTCGTTCTCAAAATATAAGATAATTTGAATAGATTAATATTTCATTAAATATATCAATTTTAATATTAACCATTCTCTCTCTATAATTAATTTTTATCCTTTCTCTTTTTAATATATTAGATTATGAGTATTTTTAGAAGTTTATATTTTTATTTTAAAAAGATAAGGTTGTTAAGTGTATTTAATGAGATTTATTGGTATGTGAGATTTTATTTAAAAATGTCTTATAATTTGAGACAGAGAGAATTCGTATTTTTGCTCCCTAAGATTTAATTAGGGTAAACATGAAAATTTGTGATGAAAATTTAACCAGTTAGAGTACAAAAAAATTCTTCTGCTTATAAATAGGACACATGAGATAGCAGGAACTATCTAACTAGCCTATTTAATCTTTCAGGAGGTCCACCAAACTCTCAGTCTCGCGTCAATGGCAACAAATAAACTGCTTCACATGAATGGCGGTTTTGGAGAAACAAGCTATGCAAACAACTCCTTGCTTCAGGTTCATATAATCATCTCCCTGGTTCTCTTTTCCCAGAAGTTCAACAAAGAACACTGCATTATCCATGTTAGGACAAAAATATAGCTTCATTGTTAACTAATTATATTCATGCAGAGAAAGGTGATCCTGAAAGCGAAGCCTATTCTGAAAGAGAACATCACGAGAGTTTACAGACACATTCAACCAGATTGTCTGAACGTTGTAGACTTGGGATGCTCTTCAGGGCCTAACACGTTGATGACGGCGTCTGAAATCATGGGAATTATTCATGCAGTGAGCTTGAGCTTAGAACTGAAGGCACCGGCTTTCCAGATTTTCCTGAATGATCTTCCCGGAAATGATTTCAACACCATCTTCCAGTCTCTTCCTGAGTTCTACAGCAAGCTTCGACAGGACAAGGGAGACAACTTTGGACCTGGCTTCATTGTCGGGGTTCCTGGGAGCTTCTATGAAAGGCTTTTCCCAGACAGTTCGATCCACTTCTTTCATTCCTCTTTCAGCGTCCACTGGCTCTCTCAGGTCAGCATACATGCTTACATTAATTATAAACTAATGCACTTGTTCTGCTCTGCATGCATATGCTTCGATCCAGGGTGTTCAGAACATTGAATCCAGCATTGACTTCTTGTGCGGATTAAGGATGTTATGGATTCAATGAACAGGTCCCGAAGGGTTTGACTAGCAATGGAGGCACAGCATTGAACAAGGGAGACATTTATATAACAGATACAAGCCCACCTGCAGTGCGGAGAGCATATTGTGAGCAGTTCCGAGAGGATTTCAAACTGTTTCTGAAATTTCGTTCAGTGGAATTGGTACGAGGTGGGGGTATGGTTCTCACGTTTCGTGGCAGACTAGAGGACGAAAATCCATCAACTACTTTCAACCTGGTCGGAAAGGTCCTGCATGACATGGTCTTAGAGGTAAGCGTTGTTTCGATACACTTTCCCTGATTTTACACAAACGCGCACGCGCGTACATACTCTCTCTGTCTCCCCTCTATTAATAACTCGTTCCCAACATATTTTAATATAATTAAAAAAATTTTTAATTAAATTTTATTAATTTTATTAAAAATTTAATAAATTTTCAACTTAAACTTTATTAAATATACATACTTCAAAAGTTAATGGTTATTTTTACAAGTTATTTTGCATAAAAATGTTATCGTTAATTAATTTGTTTAGATTTTATCCTCTTACAATTTTCTCAAAGTAAAAGAGTTACACAAATGAGAGAAAATATTATATTTTTAAAGATAATGTATTTAATAAGGATAAATCAAGATTTTTTTTAATTTTTAGACAACATGAGTAATTTAACTATCCTATCCATTTAAAAATATAAGACATTTTTAATATTTTAATATATAGATAATGTGTTTTTTTCCCCAAAAATTCTCTTAATAAATAAATTATTTTATATTTATTTTTAAGCAAAATATCATATTGAATAATGGCAAATATAAAAAGATAATGTTAACTTAAAAATACTAATTAACTAATTTATTGAAAAATAAGATTCAGTAAAAAATTTCTTACATATTTTAATGCAAAGGGTGTTTCTTTTTAGTTTTAGTAAAATAGTTAAAAGTGACTTATATATAAAATTGACCCACAATATAGGGACATTGATAACTATATCAAGGTTCTAAAAGAAAGTGAGTTAAAACCTTAATATTTTAGAAAAAAATGTATACATCTTCCCAATTGTATCTCTGTTAAATGCCTCGCATAACTACTTTAATGATGATAATTAAAATTTTAATAGATGATTTTTTTAAATGAATACTCTTTCTATCCTAAATTATAAGATACTTTTAAATAAAATTATATATACTAATAAAACTCATTAAATATACTTTACAACTTTATTTGTTTAAAACAAAAGTATAAAATTTTAAAAATGTCCTTCATTTAATACTTCATTTATGGAATACTATTAAAGAGAGACAATATAATAATAAAAATAATATTAAAAAATATTATTAATGAAATCTTATTTTTGTCAAAGTAACTTATATTTTAGAATGGCAAATCTTTCTCAAAAGTATATCATAATTTGCAATAGAGTTGGTAATAAAATAAAGGTATACTCCTTTGGTCATATTTATACGATAAAGAGAGAATATTTATTTTGATCCTATTTATAAGGCATTCAATTATTATTGTGTGCATTTACCTTTTTTATTCCTATTAAATGTTGAAAAGGATATTACATGGTAGATTATTTTATTTTTAGGAAAAATTATATATAAGTCTCATCGAATAAACTTATTTATAAAAAAAAGTCTCATGAAATTCAAAAACCACAACTAAATTTCTTGAAACCTGAGTGTAATTTAAAATTAAAATAAAAAGATAATAATGCCTCTATTAAATATATATATATATATATATATACATATATTAGATCGGTCAAATAATTTACAACTACTTCATTAAAATTTTATAACTATAACTTCTACTTTTTACAATCGTAACTTCATACATCAAGTAATTAAACTGATCAGTTTAACTATTAAATATGTAAAATTACAGTTGTAAAAAGTTTAAATTATAGTTATAAATTACTGATAAAATAATTATAAACAATTAACGCATGATTGTTTAACTATTATATATATAAAGTTATAGTTATAAAAAGTTAAAATTATAATTGTAAATTGCTGATAAAATAGTTATAAATTAATTATTTGATTGATATAATCTATGTTTAATAAGAGTATTATTATCTTTTTCACCTAATTTTAAATTATACTTAAATTTTAAGAGACTTTGTTGTAGTTCTCAAATTTTGCGAAACTTATTGATAAATAAATTTGCTCTACGAAAACTATACGTAATTTTTCCTTATTTTTAGTGTATGTATAATAAAAGTAAAGTTGGAAAGTTAATGAATTTTTAAACAATTAATGAAATTTGAAGTTTTTTTTATTTCAATAAAAATACCAAAAGCAACTTACAAATAAGGCCACAGATAACAGTTGGATTGCAAGAACTAACAAATGTCTTATATTTTGAACCCAACACGGCTTCTACAAAATGTTCTTCTTTTGTTTTTTTCCCCGGGGGGGGGGATTATGGAACTCGATTTAATATTCAGGAATTTTTCTGGAGAGTTTCAATTGTGGGGTGAGTGATTAATGATGTCGCAGGGGAAAGTTGAGGAGGCAAAACTAGACAACTTTGATATTCCGTACTATGGTCCAACAGAGAAGGAAGTGAGGGAGATCATTGAAGACGAAGGATCGTTCAGTGTGGAAAGGGTCGAGTTTAGCAAACTGGGTTGGGATGCTGATATGAATGAGAGCAATGAGGGCAGCAACAACATTGAAGATGGCGTGGCCATGAAAGCCAAGTTCGTAGCACAGTACATCAGAGCCGTCACGGAACCTCTTCTGAAGACGCAGTTTGGGGAAGCAATAACCATGGACGACTTGTTCCTCAGATTCACGAACAAGCTTGTCCACCTCATGCAGCTCAACGACCTCGTGTACAACAATCTTGTCGTTTCCCTCACCAAGCGTCAAACTAATGCATGAGATTGAGAATAAACCATCTCAAGTTTGTCAATTAACTCAGCATATTCTATATGAGAGAGAGTGCATGAATCGTGAATTTGGAAGTTCATTCTGAACTAGCTACTACATCTATAAGATAAAGCACTAGTCTAAGCACCAGTGCTTTGTTACTGCGATGACTCCAGCTAACTTCTGAGTTTTCTATATCTATGTGTGAGCTATATTTGACTGGGTAAAAGCTCGACTGTGTGGAAGTTTAAATTTGAAAAATCATGTTTAGATGCCCCTCAATACAATTAAAATATCACAAAGTCAACCATAGTTCCGTGTATTCCATACCAATCTGCTCTATTCTTTTCAAAGAAATATTTCTTTCATTCTCAAAATAATTTTTCTTACTTTATTTTTTATATTAACATGTAAGAAACACCTACTCTGACAAACCAAGTAGGAAAGCAAATATTCAAATAATAACTTAAGGAAGAGCTATAATCTCAAATTTCAAGTTTGGGACGTGTCAAATGTGTCTGAGTGTGTTACAGTCAAAACAGCAGATGACCGATAAAAACATTGGAAGGAAGAGACAATGCGGCTCACCTAAATCACCTTAGGACCCACCAAACCATACATACGGAACTAAATAGTGTCCACAAACAAAACAACCTATACCAAGCTCCTACTTCGACTAGTACATCTCTTTATTAGTACATAAAAACCTCGTATCATCGTCGCCTGAAGCAAAATACATCATCAGTGTAATCTAAATCCCAATATATATATATATATATATATTATTAAAGGAGACTTGGTAGGAAAACTCGCCTCAGTTCAAAAAGCATGGGCAGCCTGAAGAAGGGATTGAGAATTAATCTCCTAGATGATTACACAGCCATCTTCATTTCTATTTTCTGGTAAGGATCATAACCTATAAGCTTGAAATCAGAAGCCACAAAAGAATCTATGTCCTTTTTTGGATTTATCTTCAAAATCTGCATTGCAATAAAGGTAATCAGGGAGAAGAAAGGACAGTTAAAATTAGAGTAGTGTTTGCAAATGCTGTCAGCATTTTTAGTCAGCTATGTCCAATCAAATTGCCTCCTGAACATAACAAACATACCGGAAAGGGTTTAGGAAGGTTCCGGAGCTGCTCCTGCAAAGGTCTCACGTGATTGCGGTAAATGTGTGCATCCCCAATAACATGAACAAAATCGCCTGGAACAAGCTCTGAGAGAAAAGGGGATGGCAATATAAACTGTCAATTAAGTGATGCCAATTCTTCTTAATTCTTTAAGTTCTTTTTCCTTCTCAATAAATTTCTGAACCTTTAGCAGTGACAGTGGACTTCCAACCAAAACCTGCTCAACTAAAAATGCTAAAGAAACCCATATAACTTGACATTACAACGAAAGAAAATGGCAAAAAAAAAACATTTATTAATAAACCCAGAAAACCTTCAAGTTTAAAATGAATCGTATATCTTGACTACACATCTAAATCCTAACCAGTTAAGAAAATGCTTGCAAAATTGGCATACCACAAACATGAGCAATCATGCATGTCAGGAGAGCATAAGATGCAATATTAAAGGGCACGCCCAGGCCCACGTCTGCAGATCGCTGATACATTTGACAAGATAACTCCCCATTTGCTACATAGAACTGCAAAGAAGATACAAAAATCTTAGAAAGAGAGGGGCATGGAGAGGTTCAGAGTCACTTTGTTTCTAAGACAAGTGTAGACCTGTGCAAACATGTGGCAGGGTGGAAGGGCCATCAATTTAAGATCTACCGGATTCCAAGCTGAGAGAATAATCCGCCGATCATCAGGATTATGCTTTATCTTGTTAACAACATCTAAAAGCTGATCAAATCCTTTGCCAGAGTAATCAGCATGCATGTCAGTATACCTATAAGATGATACATGGACAAATTGAACCAAAAGATCCCAAGTGAAACAATATATTTACTGAGAAAAAAAAAATTACGATCCACCTACTTGGCACCGAAGTGCCTCCACTGAAACCCATAAACAGGTCCCAAGTCACCCTCCTCCCTTTCTGCCAATCCAACACTGCAAGTTACAAGATAAACAGTAACTACGTCAAAACTATAAAGTATTATCTCTACAGACAAAAGCTGATAGTCAAGCCTTGCCTATCAAGGTATTCTCTGGATGCATTGCCATCCCATATATGGATGCCCTTTTTCTGCAGCACCTGTCAACAACACGTTTCAATAATGGAGTTCATCAACCGAAAAGTACAGAGTCTCAATAAATGAACGATTTACATTGAAAGTTCTGTATAGTTATATATCTTCATGCCTTCATGGTCTCAATAATGGCAAGCATTGGAACAAGCAGAAACAAATATTAAACCATTTTCTATAGCAATAGAAAAGATTCCTTTCTCTATGCTAGAATATAAATACGACCCCATGAATTTCCTTATAAACTGCCAAGTTATTTAATCACATTTTGACACAGCTTATGCAGGTAGACAGTAGAAATGGTAAAAGCTGTAGTAGATATGAACTATCAGCTCATGATTTCACAGCACCTTAACTTTTTAATCACCAAAGAGCAGAGCAAAAGCTTCACCAAACTCAACTCTTGAGTTTGTGAAACATATCAATATATGTTGTGCCTTTTACATTAACACATGGAAGGAATTAGCATAGCCTCAAATTTTATCCCAGGGGGAGAGTAAACTAAGTTAACAAGGCTCCATTTTATCTCTTCAAAAGTAAGCCAACTAACTTTGAAAATCTTATTAGTCATAAAGGGAATTTATTCATCTGTACATAGATTAGCAAGGATTCAACACACAACACACTTTTGATTGGAATAAGAATTAGTGCTGAGATTGTCAGATGACTTAGACAACCTTCTAATAACTGAATCTCTATTTGAATCCAAGCTCAAATAATATCAAGTAAGGCAAGCTTCGATTACTTAGGCTCATCTCAGCTCCTCGACAAGGTAACTAGGAAAAATGCAGCACTCCGTGCACATATGTACATGTATATGTATTTTGAAAATAATGTTATTACCTTGGCATTTGTTGAACCACTTATAAACCAAAGAAGCTCTTCAACAACCCCGCGCCAAAATACTTTCTAGGAAACAAATGAAGAAACCATGTCAACTTCTACATCAAAGCATACAATAAATATTTCTTTCCCAAAAATCCACCAATGAAATTAAAACAAACAAAACACTAGTTGAATCAAAACCATTGCAAAAAAGAAAAAGTAAATTAAATTTACAGATATCTTAACCACTATATCTGCATACCTTAGTAGTTAAAAGGGGAAAGGTCCTGCGCAAATTAAACCTCATCTGTAGATATATAGAGATAATAAGCCATCATATAAATGACAACCATCACTCAACAAACCAACCATGATGTTACCTGGCAACCAAATTTTGAGAAGGTGCCAGTCCCAGTCCTATCATCCTTAGCAGTGCCTTCAGAGATGATATCTTGGACCAGATTGAGATAAATATTCTCCTCATGTCTCTCAAAAATCATTTTAGGAAGGAAAGAGAAGTTCTTGACCTCAAATTTTGAGGAATCTGATCTAGTATCGCAAAGTTGATCAGAATTCTGACTCAGGGATTCTGCTTTAGAACTCCTTACTCGTACATATGTGGTAAAACAATAGCGGATGTTGTTCTCCACCCTAGGAAAGGAAGAGTACCATGGCTGAAATACAGAGGAATCAATTGGAGGCATGAAAGTATCACAGTCAATTTTTGTCTCGATCTCAGTAATGTGGATAGCTTCACATGCAGGTGCACTTAGAGCCTCTCTGCACATACAAATTAAAAGCTATAAGAAAAATTATTATGAAAGCAAAGATGGCATAGGAGTTGGGGAAAGGCCTTTTTTTTTTTTCAAAGTGAAGTGGAAAAGATTTAAATAAAATAGTATATACCTAAATATTTGGCCACCTCCTATAACAAATACTTTCTCAATTGATAGACAGTAAGGAGAAGAAGCCAACAATTCCAAAGCAGAAGACATGCTTCCACATATAACAACATTCTCCACAGTTGCAATGTCAAAGCTTCCCGAGCGAGTGAGAACAACATTAAGGCGTCCAGGAAGAGGGCGGTACTCAAGAGAGATACTCTCCCATGTTTTTCTACCCATTATCACTGCATTCTTCTTCCCAGAATCAGATGTCATTGAAGTGATCTCCTTAAAAAACTTGAGATCAGCAGGCAGTCTCCAGGGTAGTTTCCCATCCTTACCAATACCCATATCCTGGGTTGCAGCTACAACCACTTGGTAATTCCTCTGTGGATTAGGATGTGAATTGGCATTGCCGTTGGACATTGCAGCAGAATCATTGGCCATTATATAATTCAAAAGACGAGAAATATTTAAAGATGCAGTCTGAATAAAAAAATACTGCAACCAATTCCTTTGTAAGTTGAGTGGAACCTGGTACCAAAAAAAAAATAGATTCATACTTCAGACTCATCATCATTCATAAACAAAAGCAGTACAGGATGAAATGGATGAAGTGCGTAATAAACTTCAAGGATAAAGATTACAAAAGGAATATAAAACAAACAATTTTATAAGATCTAACATTTCAAGGCCCTTTTCGAGGCCGCCTAAAATTACAAGACGCTTAAAAAGATGACTTCTTGGCAAGCACAATCCACATTTTCCAGAGGACATCTCTGTAGTTAAGGTGTAAACTGACAGAGTTACATAACCATGCAAAACAATGACCATCTGACTATCATATGGCTTCACAACAAATTAAATATGTTCTCTCCGATTTTTCCTATCTGCATGGAATTTTTTTTTCCTCATTTATATATCGTTCGTCTACACTACAGACCTAGAAATGATTCCAAGACAATAAAGTTTGAGTCGTCAAGCTCATAGACAAGAAAGTTTTCCGGAATCCGCCTATTGACTTCAAGTCACATAAAAAAAAAAAAATACATCACTATAGCATGAGACCCGTCAACGAAAGTCAATCGCACTGACGCTCCTTGAATCAAAATCCATCAAAGGAAAACATATGAATCAAAGAATCCCGAAAGATGAGGGGAAAATTACTTGAGACCTCGATTTTGAAACTAATTCATCAATAGTTCTACCAATTCATGGGCCATATATAAACATTGTGTAGAAGATTGGAACTCATAAATACAACACATGCAATAGATTTAAAACCCAAACAACCATGCGGATGACAAATAATCACCATCAGTAGTCACAGAAATGTGGAAGCAAAGAAAGACAGATCAACCAGCCAAAATAAACAGCAAAGCACCAAACGTGAAAAGGAAGATGAAGGTACACACTGATATCAGACCGAAACACAGAAGGTAGGAAGGACTCTGACCCAAAAAACCTTCTGCAAAATTCCAAGCTTTATCCACTCACAAGAACAGAAACAGAACGAACAAAAAAAATAAAATAAAATAAAACTTGTGAGAGTCTGGGGCAATGGGCAGGGATCGAAAATGGAGAAAATACTCAAAAGAGTGAGTGAGAAAGCGCGAGAGGGAGAATGGGGAAAAAACGATTTCCTTCTCACGTTTTGATTTTTTTCCCTCTCTTCTTTGCGGTGAAAAAAAGGTAATCGAAAAAGAGAAACCACGGTTGACGCGGAATGCCGCCAAGTGAAAAGCAAAGTATGGTATGCCATACGAGTCTCGCTCGGTCTTGAGTATACTATACGTATACGCTTACGTATAGTAAGTGCGTACTTGTAATTTTCCGAATATGCCCCTACTTCTGTCACTCCAAATTGTTGCATAACTGCATGTCAGTGCATTATCTTGACCATTTATGATTTTTTTTACAACAATAAAAGCCATTAAGAAAATAAGTTTTCGCAATAAAATCGTCACCCACCCCAAAATAACACCAGGCGCGGAATTCCCTTTTTTTTTTATCAACAGTAACATAGTTTTCATTCTTTCAATTTTAATTTTAAGCATAGTTTCAATTTTGTCTCCCCATTGTTTCATCAACTTTATTCAACATACTTTTCAAAAATTAACTCGATGTTCATTTTTAAGATTGTCTAAATTGTTAATGAAATCTGGTTACCTATAAAATATACTGTCAGTGGGTAATACAAATTTAGATAAAATATATAAAATCTCTTAAATTTTGAGGTAATGGCATATGATACCACTTACTTTTCAACATTTAATTTTGTTTTCAAAAGCCCTTACCATTAATTAATTCTGTTATATTATTAATAAAAAATTTTATGTCAGATTAATAAAATACACATATAGAGAAAATATTTATTAATTTCTAACACAATTTAAGGACAGAAAAACTATAATTTTTACTTTAATTAACACACATGATGATACTATCATTTTTTTAATTGAGCAACTTTGTTCTCATTATTCACTGTTAACATAATTTAAGATAAAAACTATAATTTTATCATTATTTCTCAATTAAAACAGCCTTTTGTATTAAACAAATGAAAAAAAATCTAAGAATTATAATTGATAGGAATTATATAAATAAAAATTCATCCTTTAACAAAAGAAAACATGCACCAACCATAATTAAAAAAAGGATAAAACTAATACAAAAATAAATATTTAAAAATAGTGTAATTTTTATGCATTTACTATTTGCTCACATAAAATACCATGTAAGTTTACATATGGTTTTTTAAATCTAGCATGGTGAACTCTATTAATAACCTAACAATGTTAATTAACAGTAGAGGCCTTTAAAAAATAAAATTAAAAGTTAAGGAATATAATTTTAAACATTTAAAGTTGAAAAAGGTAATGTATAATTGTCTTAAAATTTATAAAATTTTATATATTTTAACTTATAAACTTTATTGCACTACTATTAATATAAATGTATTTTATCATTGTAACTTGATCTTCTTCTGTCTTTTCTATAAAGGCCACATGTTTCTCAAAAATTTATTCCGCTTATGTCCAAAGTATTTTTTGTTACTTTCATTGCACTATTTTTTGCACTGTCATATTAAAATAGAATCATAATTTTATGTTTTAATTTGACTAAAAAATAACTATTTTATTGTTAGACTAAAAAACTGATCTCATTTTAAATTAAAAAATAAGTCATTTTTTGGTGAAAAAGGACATTTAAATAATGTCTTTTATTTATGTAAATCATGAGGATCAAATTATATAAAAATCATAATTTATTAAAATATTTCTTATATATTGCTATATTAGTGCATGCACATGATTTGGATCATTTAATTATTTTACTGCTGTCTTTTTCTTTCTTTTTTTTTTTTTGGTATGATTTTATCGTAATTTTTTGTAAATGTCATTCGGGAGCTGGGACTTGGGAGTGCTAGTTTTGTAATTATACGGTATTATTGAGGGTGCTTCTCTTTTCCGTGGCCGAAAATTGAGGGTGCTTTCGGGAGTCGAAGAAAGAGTAGAGAATTAAAAATTTTAGGTACGTGACATTAATACAATTATACAAGTAAAAGCAAACCCGGGCCCCACGAGAGTAATTTAGTGTTATTCTACGCCTACGCCAAAAACGGCGGGAAGACCACAGGCACCCAATGATATCGCAATTTTAGTTTTTTTTTTAATGCACGTTGAATGGAACACTTGCTTACCATGTGACTATTGAAAGACAACTAATAGAGATTGAAAAACGATTTTTAGAACACCTTATAAAATAAATGTGAAATAAGTAAATAAACTAAATTTCTAGAATTCAATTTTTAAGATAGAGTTGTACAAACTTAATTTTCTCAAGTTTGAATTTGAAAATGCAATCACATTAAATATTTAATGATAGAGCTTGCCATTTAAAAAGGTCATACTGAACTTAAATGAAATTAGCCTGAACTTTAATATAAATAAAATAGATTTAATCCATAATTTGAAGCGCATAGCATATGAGAAAAAAATGGAGGGAAAAAAATAGAAAAACTCCTCTTCCAAAAACAAGAAAGAGGGGTTATTTCACTTTTTTTTCTTCATTTCTCTCTACTTTTCCCATCCCTACCATTCAAATTATTTTTATTAAACAATTTTTTTAAATGATAAAATTAATGAATAGTGAGGATGAGGAAAGTGAAGAGAAAAAATAAAAAGACTCCTCTCCCAAAAAATAAAACTTTTTAAATTTCCTAGCTATTCCAATCATTAACTGCAAGATCTCTATTATTTTATGCATCCATACCAACATGGTGAGAAATCAAATTCAATCTCTTGCTATTATATATTTGGCGCGTTATAATCTACCTGGCTACAATATCTGATAAATTGAACGCAATGTTTATTTATTCATATTTGCTCATTGCCATTTGAAACTCATTCCACTCAAGGGTGGTGAGCCTAAAATTAAAATGGCTCAACAGAGATGATATTTATTCGCTTGTCTCCTTCGTATTTCAGGAAAAGTTGGGACAACACTTCATGTTTCATGAGTCCAAGAGCAGGCTGCCATGAACGTAAACTTAGTGGAGCTCCATAACACGGCGTTGCTAGTGTTGACTTCTACTTCTTCCAGCTCAGTCCTTGTAGGCAAACCAATAATTTAAGCTGTTATTAACACGTCACCTTACACAATCATCAGACATGGTGCTCTGCTCCTCAATACAATCAAGTTCATTATTCCCAGACATATAATCCATAAATAGGAAAAACAAACAAACCTTTTTGTATATTTCGAATAAAAGAATCTTAGAGGCAATCTTGGATTTCTGCAACTTGTTCTTATTTTGCCCCCAAGCAGAACAAAATGGACGGAGTGGCTCGCATTTCGCCATCACAATGTGTATGTGTGTGTTTCCCGTTGTAGCAAACAGAAGCTGAAAAACTGAACAAGTTCATATTTTCCAAGACCCCGTCAACAAAATAATCCAAAAGGGAAAATAATAATAATTATTATAATAATAATAATCCTATTTAGCAAAACTCTAAATTGAGCTGTACCATGCCCCCGGAGATTTTCTCGGGTGATTAAATTTGCTTTTGCTTATTGTTATTTTCTTCCAGACCCCCCTACATTTCTGTCTAAAGGTATCATCATCATCATCATCATCATCTTCTTCTTCTTCTTCTTTCTGAACTTTACGAACCTCCATTGTTATTATATCTTTTTAGCGATTTCTGGGTTTGTTTTTTCTTGTTTCTTACGTGTTTGTTGATGAACATAGGTGTAGGCAAATAGGCAAGGGCTCAGATATTGGGCACATTCGGTGTATGTGAGCGCTTGATCCTTTTTGCCTAAGGGCTATCTCTGCTCACCTGAGTCATTAAGCTTCCAAGATTCTAATCATGTGTGAGACTACTTTGATGCCTGAACCTCTTAAATTGGGTAAGACTATGTTGTTGCAGAAATTTTATATTTCCCTTTATGCATTGCTGTTTTTCGTCTGCATCATCTTTTGTCTGGAATCTTTATGTTCATAGGCTGCAATGTAATATGAAATACTCAATATTTTGCATGCTCCATAACCATGAAGGTGTGAGACAGAGAAAAATGAAAGCATAAGAATCTACCTGCACGTCAAAGGTCACACGTAGATAAAATATATATATATATATATATATATTGAGATGCATCACTCTTCCAAATGAAGATACCATACCCCTAGATAATTTGTTGACAGGTTTATTAATAATATATAAGTTATAGAGTCCTGAAAAAGGGTTTTACGAATCATAATTTGATCGAAGAACCTGAGAATAAACACTATAAACTGCAGTAGAATTTTTTCATAAGAGTATTTACAGCCATGGGATTTGGAGTTATGCTGGTCTCTGAGCAATCAATGACATTTCTCAAGACAATTATTTGGTTGATGACAAATCAGAAAGATCCCTAAAACTGAAATAAGAATATGGTAACTAGGATTTGTGGTGTTAGTAGCCACAACAGCAGTGCAAGGAAGAAGATCATGGTCACATATAAGCAGTATCAGTCTTTATATCATGTTATAGTTAAACGTTTTCAACTAAGCCTTTTTCTTCATCCTAATCCTAATATAGGTGTTGAAAATGAATATTCGGAGGAAGAAAGGAAGAAAAGGGTTGGAGCTATAAAGAAGGTGGCAATCAGTGCTTCAAACAAGTTCAAGAGTTCCTTCACAAAGAGGGGTCGCAGGCACAGCAGGGTTATGTCTCTGTCAATTGAGGATGACCTTGATGCAGAAGAGTTGCAGGCAGTTGATGCTTTTCGCCAAACGCTCATTTTGGAAGAACTATTGCCTGCCAAACACGACGATCATCATATGATGCTACGGTACCCCTTGTCATAATCAAAATTATCCATATGCAGTCGTTTTAACTTGAAGTTTTTGAGTTGAAATGCTTCTTAACTGATTATAAGACTAAGTGCGTGTCTAATTTCACGTTGAAAACTGCATACCATAGTTTTAGTGGTTTCCAACACGAAACCAGACACACACTAAGTATAAGAGAACGTGTTACGTATCATAATATAAACTATTCGTGACATTCACTATAGTAGAAGTTTTGGAGTTGAAATTGTACTTGGCATGAAGTTACCACATGATGATGCAGATTCTTGAAAGCAAGAAGGTTTGACCTTGAGAAAACAAAGCAAATGTGGGCAGACATGCTTCAATGGAGAAAAGAATTTGGTGCTGACACTATCATTGAGGTAACTCCTGTGCAGTTATCTGGTGTTTTCCTGCATAATCACTGATTAATTGATGAGCCTAACCTCAACTTAACATTTTCCATCAAGGATTTTGAGTTTAAGGAACTAGACGATGTTTTGAAATACTACCCACAAGGGCATCATGGAGTTGATAAGGATGGAAGACCTGTTTATATTGAGAAACTGGGTCAGGTTGATCCTAACAAGCTGTTGCAAGTGACAACATTGGATCGCTATGTTAAGTATCACGTAAGAGAGTTTGAGAGGACCTTTATTGTGAAGTTCCCCGCCTGTTCAATTGCAGCAAAGAAGCACATTGACCAAAGTACAACTATTTTGGACGTGCAAGGAGTGGTATGTATGAAATTCTATGGCTGTTGAAAAAAATTAAAAATAAAATCAATCAATTTTAGGGGGAATCTTGATGATAACACCAAATGACAAATAGTGCTAAGTAAAACAAAATTGCTGGCTGGCATGATTGATCAGGGACTGAAAAATTTCAACAAAGCTGCAAGGGATCTCATTCAGAGGCTTCAGAAGATTGATGGCGACAACTATCCTGAGGTACTCCTTTGGCTACATTTGCTCTTGTTTTGTCTGCCATATTGAATCATTTATAATCACACAGTCATCTATTAGGAGACAGGATGATACCAAACAAGTCCAGATTGTCATGTCATCACACTAGATACCTCCCTACAGTAAATGACGTAGTAGCAATATACATTAATTGAACTTCCTTTCTTTCCACTTAGACCTTGAACCGTATGTTCATCATCAATGCGGGCTCTGGATTTAGGCTCTTGTGGAACACTGTGAAGTCATTCCTTGACCCCAAGACCTCTGCAAAAATCCATGTAAGTATTCCTTGATCCCAAGCCATTCTTGGAAGCTATCCCCCCCTCCACCCTTGGTATATGACAAAGCAGATGTTTGAACCTAAAACCAATTGCTAACTGTTCAAACCTTTCACCTCCAAAAAATAGCCAGTGGCTTCTTTTAAAGTATCCTTTTGGTTTGGCATTTCAGTGGTACTTGACAGTTTAATGATAAATTTTCCAGGTCCTAGGCAACAAATATCAGAGCAAGTTGCTTGAAATCATTGATGCCAGGTTCAATTTCTCTCCTTCCCTCATTGAGCATACAATATCTCATCTGCACACAAATTAAACCTGCCTAACTCACGAGTAAAAGAACAAAATTCACTTGCGTTAAATCTTGTGGCATTGCATAGTTCTGCCCTGAGCACCTATCCGTCCTTCTTATTTACCAGTGAACTTCCAGAGTTCTTGGGTGGTACCTGTACTTGTGCAGATAAAGGCGGTTGCATGCTCTCTGACAAGGGACCGTGGAATGACCCAGAAATCTTGAGGGTAGTTCACTGATGTCTTACCAGTTTTCATGGCTTCATATTATGGCATCATAGGATATGAATAAAGTGTGTTCTTTTGATGATTAGATGGTTCAAAATGGCGAGGGGACATGCCAAAGGAGAGCCTTGTCTGGTATTGAGGAGAAAACAATAAATGAGGACGAATCAGTTTACCAGAAGGTACTCGCTTTCCCATCTTTTTGAAGTTTCACGGCTCAATCAAGTCTTTGTTCTTAAACATTCTTCTCTGTATTTCTTTCCGATTGCTACAATATTAAGGGTGGCGATTCTTTCAAGAATATAAAATGTTTATCACCAACGGTGGAGCATGCCAAATCAGGAGTAAGTTTTCTAGACTTCACTAATGGTTTCTGCTATAAAACTTTTTTGTTGATAGTTCAATGAAACAGCATAGATATAGTGGTAAAGTTTGTCATGGCAGAGGACACAGAAGTATGTGCATTGTGAGGAAAACTCATCTTTTTTTTTTCCCAAACCAAGAAAAAATAAAACGAGTTTCATTACTGGATCAATGAGACAGATTTCTGAGTTTATACTAATTACTCTCCTGTTTCCAATTACGCAGTCAACTTTCATTTTCCTTTGAATTCTTCTCCTTATGTATTGCAGATTGCAAAGCAAATGAGTGGATACAGATATGATGTCTCTGTCCCAATGGTGGACAAAACTGTTGATTCACCTTGGTCAAAAGCACGAGATAAACTCGCAATTTCTAAAGGTATCAAGTACAGTTCTATAGTTCTTAACACGTCTTGCATCTATGTCAGTGCTTGTTTGGTCATGAAAATGCAATTAATTCATTCAGCTATGCCTTTTGATTAGGGTTTGTTAGATTCTGATACTGGAATTGCTGAAGCTGCAGATTATTTAGCTGCCAAGCCTGGTGATAGATTGAGCGGTCAAATAGTAGGAAGGTTCATGACATTAATAATGGGAATACTGACACTGATCAGGGTGACGAAGAACATGCCCAGGAAGCTCACAGAAGCAGCACTTCACAGCAGCAACTCAGCATGTGACGATGGAGCCATGACAAAAGGGCACCGTCAGTTGCCGGCACCACCACCAGCAGTTTCCGGCGGCGACCACATATTGCTGATGAAGCGCATGGCTGAGCTTGAAGACAAGGTCAATGCTCTCGCAAGCAAGCCTCCCATGCCTCCAGAAAAGGAGGAAATGTTGAATGCTGCTCTTGCCAGAGTCAGTGCTCTAGAGAATCAATTGAATGATGCCAAGAAGGTACTCAACTCAGATTGTATAAAAATTATCAGTGACAAGAACCAAAGATTAGAGAAATTTGTTTTTTAAACCATCTCGTTTCATTATCATCCCTATATGCAAATAATGAGGTGGATAAGACTGACCGAATCATTGCGTGGTTCGTGGGAATAGGAACTTGACAATGCACTCGCTCGCCAAGGGGAGCTCCAAGCAGCCATTGATAAGAAGAGGAGGAAGAAGAGACTCGTACGTAACTCTCTATTAGCTTTTTGCTTCAATATTTGCGAAACATTCTGATCTTTTTATTTTGTTTTTTGTTTTGGGGTTTGGGAATGCAGTTCCGCTGGTAAAGCTGAAGGAAACGTCTGGGGATTGAGAATGAGTTGGCCGTCTTCATCGTATTTCGACATCTTTGCTTTGTCCAAAAACTTGCGTACATTGTTCTCTGTGATGTGAATATTTTTAACATATTTTGATACCACCACTCAAGTTGATAATACTCTCAAGGTTTGTGCTTTTTCACATATTCTTAATACTAAGGTGATGATTCCAAAATCCATCCATGTAAAGTAGAACTAGTTAAGTTGGGGATAGGATGTCTCCATCTCCCTTCTTTCCATTTTCTTCACTTTTCTCTCTCTCACTCCTGGATCCAAACTTTTTAATTGTTTTGATTTCATTTTTAATAAAATATTATAGTTTTAAATTATTTAGATTAAAATTTAATGGTTCAAATTTATTTATATATCTTTATATAAAATTAAAATAATAATTTTACCAAAGCTTAAATATGAACAATTGAAATTTTGATCCAAGGGGATGAGAGGGAAAAGGAAGAAAATGGAGACATACTCTCCCTAGTTAAGTCAAAATGCAAAAATTTCTCACACCTAATCAGGACATCATTAAAATTTTTAATTTGGAGATTGTTATGCAACTCTTGATAACACATGATATGCGTGGGTCAATGAGAACAGAAGTAGGAATATAATCTAATTGATAGTATTTGAATTAACTCATATGAATTGAAAACAATTCCATCCTAACCCAACTTTCATGGTTGATGAATTACATGGGTCAATATAATAATCCATTTATTTATTTATTTTTATTAATTTTTTAAAAAAATATACCTAAATGAGAAATATATCATCAATATATGAGAGTGATCAATTTCATCATAATTCATTTCAAAATTTGCTTTTCTCAAAGGGTTTTTGTATCAAAACTCCCTTCATTTTTAATTTTTTAATTTTCCTTTATTTTTAAATAAATAATATGAATTAAACAGACAAATCCTAACTCATTAGGATTGACCCATTTGACTCTTGGATTATCTGGTGCGAACAAGAAAAAAAATTATTTTTATATGAATCAATATTTTTCTAACTTGACATGACCCTTATAACAAGTAATTTAGGTCAATCTATATAAACTGACCTATATTTTTAACTTTAATTATAAATTTAAATTTAAATCAAATCTCTCACACAGATACATAAAACATTATAAATTTAGATTTGATTCCATTTCAAATCTAAAATATATAAATTTTCTCAATCTCCTAGTCAAAGTTTTAGTTATTTCAAATATCACATTCTCTTTATATTTTTATTATTGATATTTCTATAACTTTGGTATCTTTTCTCTTGTCAATTAAAAAATAGTGATAGACTTGCCATTCTCAATTTTTCATATTAGTTTCAAATCTCAACCCATCTCTCTCTCATTTGAAATTTTTTAAACTAACTGAACAAAGAATTTTAAACGTAAGAATTAAAATATAAAGCTTCAAATTCAAAATTTAAATTTAAATCCATCAATCCAAATTCTATCTAATTTTTGTAAGTGGTTGGATATCTGTACATTCGAGCACTAGCGCGCTTGTATACAACTCATAAGAAGTGATTTTTACAAGGTCTATTGGTGAATTAGGGACTGAAACGGCATTTGGTACTTATCAATTCTAATGAGCATCGTACCCTTGATTTTCTCTCAAATGGTCTCTACCATTAATTTAAAATTATTTTTTAAATATTTTTATATTATATTTATCAAAATAAAAAATATAATATTAAATATAGACTGTTTAAAGTATATTTAAATGGCCAATTAATTAAAATTATAAAATTTTTAATATTAAATTAAACCTTCTATATTATATCTGTATTGTTTAGAATACATCTCGATAGAAAACCAATTTCAATGTGCAACATATATATGAATACTTAGATCTATTTTTTTATTTTTTAAAAAAATATTTTAATGGTTGCAGAACCTAAAACAAAAATACTCTCTTAACTGTCAGTTTTTCCACAAAAAAAAAATCATTTAAACAACACCAATTAAAAAATTGCAAATCTAGACCATGAAAATTAAATCTAAATAGTCTAAAAGTAACAAGCTCTCAACATTGAAACTGGTTTCATCTGAGTAATCAATTTATAAAAATTATTAAAAAATTATATTAAATTGGGTTATCCAGATTAAATCTGTACTGACTAAATTGATGATAAATAGATTTATTAAAAATTTCTATATTTTTTACATATTTTTATTTTATTAAATATAAAATAAAAATAAAAATTTTAAATTTGGACTCTTCAAATCTTATGAAGGGTGGGGAGTACCATGGTATTTATCCTCTAATAAGCATAAAAAAAATAATTCATATTTAATATTATAATTTTTACTCCCTCCATTCAAAAATATAGAGCATTTTTTGAAAAATTGTATTTTCAAAAATGTAAGGTATTTATAGTCTTTTGAGATGTAATTATTTTTTTAAAAGTGCCCCTATTGATGAATGGTTTTATATTTATTTTAAGTTATTTAATAGAAATAAATATAAAAAGATATGTTAGTTTGAAAGTAGGTAATCACTTTATTAAGGGTAAGATTTGATTAAAAATATCTTATATTTTTTGACAGAGAGAGTGTATATTTTTATTTTGATAGCTATATTTTAAAAATATTTAAAAAATACTTTAAAATTAATGGCAGAGATCATTTGATAGATATATTATAATGCTTTTCCATTATAACCTTCTATTTGAATATCCTCAGGCAATTAATTTCAAGCTGAGGAACTTTATACAAATTCATAAAATGAGTAGGTTGGAGGCAGTTTACAATGATTTATGGGGGAAACAACATAAAAGAATTTATGTTTGTGGCCTGAAAGTGCACAACTTATTAATAAACATATGTCTTGATTTTGGTTAAAATATATTTTTAGTCCTTTAAATTTTTAGACTATCTTTTGAAATATCTAATCTTAACACCGTTAGTTTTAAATTGTTATTTTTTTACCAATCATTGTTATTTTTTTAAAAAAATTAAACTTAATTTATCAATATTTGAAAATATTTTATTTATATTTAAAAATTCAATGTAAAAATTTTTTGTGATAAAACTAACGATATTAGAGTTAAATGATTAAAAAGATAATTTATAAAACTAAGAAATTAAAATAAAACCTTGTTTAAAATTAAAAAATTAAATATAAACTTTAGCGCTTGATTTAATAAGACTATTTTATTACATTAAAGATAATTCTAAAATTGCCTAGTTTTTAAAATATTTTTATGGGATAAACCTTTGAAAATTTTATTAAATTATTTTAAAAAATTTTCATAGTGAAACAATAGTGCATAATCATTTAATGATCAAATACTTTGTTGAAACTGAATCATAAATGAAATTTTAGATGGTAAGGCGGCAAAGGAAAATCATCGTCCATGTTTTGTCACACATGCATTGGCCTAACAACAAAGATCAGATTTGTTAATGACGCACGCCTGTATATGCGTCCAGAAAGGCTAGAACGTGTTTATGACTTATGACCGACTTGGCTCTGGGTTGCTTCAGTCAAAACAACGCACTGGACATAAACAAACAGATTATTGATCTCCTCAAAATTTCTTCCAAATACACATCAGAATCCCCATAGTAGTTTCGAAGTCCTTGAATTCTCCAATTCGTTAACATTACCCACATTCTTGCGATATAATCCAAGTTACTAAGTTCAAAGTATGCTTTGAAGTACACACACACACTGATGTTACAATGGTCATGAGGACTGTAAAGCATCAGCTATCGCCAACCACCGCCAGTAATAAAAATATTAGGCGCTATTTTAACACAAATTTCTAGTTCTTAAAAACTTATATTTAGGATAATTATTAAAAAAAACAACAATATACAACTTGTATGCTATACATCCTAAATATCGTAAGAAACAATTGAAATTTATATGTTGTATATATATATATATATATCCTAAATAATATGCAAAAAAATAATCTCTCTTTTACATATATAGAGCTTAAACGTCTTGTAAACGAATTTTGAAAGACCTCAAAAAGAGTTAAATACAGTCAAACGGCACCGTAGGAAGCGTTTAAGCCATTCTAAAAATCACATTCTGTTCAGTATTATAATCACTATGATATTAGAAATAAATCCTCCTCCATGCAGTCTCTCTCGCAGCAGCAAGACTCATCACCAGCAAAACTTCCTTCTCTGTTGTGACCGAGCAGCAAAGCAAAGGAAATGCCAAACGTCAGAATCAGAAATCTGAAAAACGCCCTAACAAACTGTTCAGAGAAAGTTACTTCAGCCAACTTACCCGCAACTTAGCTGCTTCTTGACGATCAATGTAGGCAAGCAGTTCCTCTTGCCTTATTAACGCTTCATAGAGAGCCTGTGCAATAAATCACGCAAGTAAATGCAACGATAGCGTCTCGCTCAAGTGGGGCGACAAAAAGTTAAGGACATCATGTATTCTTCACATATGCACAAGGCAATTAAGCAATTCAAATAATTCAACAATACATGAAATGCATGGAAATGGAAATCCACAGTGATGAAAACCTGAGCCATACAATTAAGCTTTACTTGGACATCAGTCAGACCAGAAATAAAATAAGTAAACTTACTTACCAAACCATATATCTTATATGCCAGCTTTGCTACCTGAACTCAAATAAGCTGGCTGAACTCAAATGTTTGCAAAAATTTATGGATGTTTCCGTTCAATTTATTAGCTGTAAAATCCTAATGCCTCATCAAACCACTCTATCAACCATTCTCCAATGCAGATGTAGAAATAGAGTATGAGAATATGTAGCATGGAATATGGATAACTCATTTTTTAGTTCATTTTGAATGAGAATGGCTGCAATTGGCCTGGAAAGGGGGGAAAAGAAAGTGAATGGCCACATATATCAGTGCATCCTACCTTTTTAGTAGCAATCAACTCTGCTTCCAAAGCATCCACACGACAGACAGCAGCATTCAACAATTCCTCTTTCTCATTAGGCATCTCAGATGGCTTAGATTGGAGTGTGTCAACCTTCTCTTCAAGCTCACCCAACTTCATTAGCATGAAGGACAGTTGGTCTGCATACGTGAGTGCTGCTGGACATGGTGAAGGAAGATGACAGTCCCTGTTTGTTGGATCAAGAGTTGGTTCAGAAGTGCCCTGACCATCATTGGCTGATCCTGTAGTAAGTTTCTTGGTCACGTCACGTGCAACTGATTGGAAGAGAGTGAGAAGGGTCAAGAAAAAGACAGTCAAGGCCACCCAAATTCGTGTTCGAATCCCTCCGGGAGTTGTCTGAAGGTCAGCAAGGGGAGGCAATCCTGAATTGGAAAATTTACATGAGAGAAAATCACATTGAATAAAATAATCAGGAATTAAAATTTAAAATAAGTTCTTGCATGTGAAACTGAAAAACAAGCTCACAAGTCACATCTTCAACTACTGAGCCGATGCTAATCAGATTCACTCCAGTATAGCATTTATTGATCCCACATTAAAATATAATTTCGCTCAATCGTTCATGATATGAAGTGACACTATTCAACAGCAAAGCTACTGAAATTATGCATTTATGGCCATCAAAGTTCCTACCAAAGCTACTGACAACTATAGAGAAGGAAATCAACAAGCATTTACAGCCATCAAATCTCCAAGAGAGGTAGAGAACCAAAGGGCATTTAAGCATAATAAGATTTGGAATAGAATACTCCCAGCTTCACGGTGCAAGATCATTTTTAGAAGCACTAGTTCCTTTAAGTTTTCTATTTGCAGTGAATAAAGTGCCATGAGAAGATATCTCTATTAGCTATAAATTCTAAGCCAAAGTTGCTAACCTTTAGAAGTACAAGACCTCTGTAGAAATGGTTGCTTTTTCCAGCTAGCATCAACAGATTTGTCCACCATTGGAACATACTCATCATTACCTGATAAGTTACCAGCATTGCTTGTCTCTCCAACAACCTTCGCCTGACAAATAACTCATAAATGTGAATAAAGTTTTAAGTCTCTGACTAGGGCTGGAAGGGGGATTTGCACAAAAGACCTTCAGAAAGGACTAGCAACCTTTGTCATACAATAAAGACTATGTTGTGCTAGGATTGGGGTATTTGGATTTGAATTTGGGCCAAATCCATCATTTAAGTAGATAAAAATCCATAAACCCAAATCCAAGTAAATTTTATTATTATAATTCTTTAGAATTTCAAATACTCACTCTAACCTAGTTATTTCAAAAGTGAACCCTAAACTTTGGCACATTTTAGTGTATTGCACAAAGCCACCAACCCTCCTTTAAAGTTTCAGATTTCAAATTTTTTTATACTATCCAAACAAAGGATTTTAAATGCATGGATTTTAAATGTGAGATTTTAGATCTAGAATCCAAATCCATCTACCCATACACGTCCTAGAAGTACAAAGAAAATAGGTCAACACTTACTTCCTCATGAACAGGGGTCAACCTAAGACGTGAGTAACTCTTCATTGCTTTTGGAGAAGCAATATCTTCTGCTTCAGACCCTGATTCAGCAGTAGATGTATCACTGCCTTTTACCTGTTCAAGAGACAAAACACTTGATAATATTATATGTTAAGGGAGTAAAAAAAAGGGGAGGGTGCCAAAGGAGAGGAGAAGCACTAAGCCATTAAGTTAAACACCAGTTAAAAAAAAAAAAAGTTATAAGCAGAGAAGGAATACCATTGGATATCGAGGTTTCGCATATGCAATAACCTTCCCTTCACTGTTCAGAACTTTTACTACCTGCCTAGGCCCACGTGCCCCGCCCCTAAGAACCATCTGCAACAAAGTCCACATAAATTCAACTATTAGCCTAAAACAAACAAGTCCAACTGATGTTGCATAAAAACGACCAAAACAGTCAAGGGTAAAGTATCAGCAATGTATCCTATAAAAGCATTTATTACCTTCAATATTTCAGGGTTCTTCCAAGGCCCTTTGTCAGATCTAAGGCAACCTCCCAGATCTGCACAAGTGCAGGTGCCTCCAAGAAAATCAGGCAACTCACTTCATTAAATGCACAAAATCATTAGGCATAGCAGAATAATCTGAATAATCTGGAGATGCTAGAAAAGCATGAAGTTATTGTATTGGTGAAAAAGTATTTATAGAGAGAGAGAGAGAGAGAATTCTAACATGCAGAAATATGAAAATACCTGGCATCAATTATATCAAGCAATTTGCTCTGGTACTTGTTTCCAAGAACCTATGCAATTTCCAATAAGCATTAAATTAAATATAGAGAAATGTTAGCAGCCAAAAACAATTATCAAAGAAAACTATTTGACCAGCCAGAAGGCCGCATTTTGGCATACATGAATCTTAGAAGTTGTTTTGGGATCAATAAAAGTTTTGACAGTGTTCCACAGTAGCCTGAATCCAGGGCCAGCATTTATGATAAACATTTGGTAGAGAGTCTGTATCATACATAAATCAAAGACAAATTATTCATCAATGAGACCATAGCAAATATTCATCAACCAAATGTTCCAGAAAAGCTGGTACCAATCTCCAATTAAGAAAAATCGAAAATGGTATAGAAAGAACTGCTTGCCTCAGGGTAATTGTCTCCATCAATCTTTTGCAATCCCATTATGAGTTCCCGAGCAGACTTTGTAAAGTTCTTCAAACCCTGATAATAGATGTCATAAGAATTGATTTCACGTGCAACTATAATGGGGAACAATTGTTGGAAACATACCACGCCTTGAACATCTAAGATTGTGGTACTTGAATCTATGTGCCTCTTGGCAGCAATGGTGCAGGCAGGAAACTTAATTGCAAAGATTTTCTCAAACTCTTGGACATGGTACTTTACGTATCTATCCAAAGTTGTCACTTGCATAAGTTTGTGTGGATCAACCTTTCCAAGTCTTTCAATATAAACTGGTCTTCCCTCCTTATCAACACCATGATGACCATGAGGGTAACATTCCAGAATATCATCTAACTCCTTATACTCAAAATCCTGATTAAAACAAAATATTAAGCATGGAGGGCACAGAAAATATCAAGCACTGAAAGTTCAAGTCTTGTCCCCTAAATTTTTATCAGCGGAAATCAAGTAAATATTTTTCATGTAATATCTACATTACCTCCAAAATGGTGTCAGCACCAAAATCTTTCCTCCATTTGAGCATGTCAGCCCACATGTGCTTTGCCTTTTCAATATCAAATTTCCTTGCTTTTAAGAACCTGTGCAGTGTAAAAATTAAGGAGAAAAAACAATTATAAAACCAATATCATAAAATTAATTCCAAAACCACCATAAACAAATTAGCAACAAACTATATTGAATTTTTGTGTGTACCATTTTTAAATATTAAGAAAGACATATGAATCAACTTTTCAGCCACGAAATCACAGTACTGAAATGGAGCATATAAATTAAATTCAAAGAGCTATGGTTGAAGTACAGGTTTAAACAACAAGCCTCATCCCACTAAATGGGGTCAGTTCTATCAACAACCAAACATTTGAGCATAGTGTTAACCAAAAGTCTTGTTCAACAGCAAAAGTACAAGTTTAACATCCCTATATAATACTCCTGTACAATATCCACTTAAATAAAATGCACTGTGCAAAAAAAAAAAATCCAAGCTTAATATATGCAGGCAATAGAAAAGGAAAATTTTGCCATCAAAATCCTAAACCTGCTAATAAAAAATACATTGCATCAAAAATCAAATTCTTCAACACAAATGTCCACATAAAGAGAGAAAAAGTAAACTTTTTGCTCTCTAAAAAAATTGCACCTTAACAACATATGGTAATCATCATGTTTTTCTGGGAGCAATTCATCCATGATTAATGATTGTTTGAAGGCATCAACAACCTGCAATTCTTCAAAATCCCGAACGTCCTCAATAGAAACCGAACTAACTCGGCCATCACTTTTCCTCCTGCCACTCTTTTTCTTGAGAGTATGCTTGAATTTGGTAGACGCGTTAATTGCTTTCTTTTTTAGAGAACCAATTCTTGTCCGTCTTTCATCCTCTGAGTTCTCAAAATCAGATTTCCTGTCCCGTTTTTCATCACTTCCAGAGAACCCCTCAAAGCCTGGAAGCATTACACAAACATGGAATAAAAATGAAGGTAGAAATTTCCAGCATGAGCCTTTTTTAAAAATTATTAAAGCTGAAAATTACATAGAGCAACGTTCTTGCTTTAAAAAGATAACTATTCTTTAACCACAAAAACCCAGGATTTCTCAAAGCTCTGATAACCTAAGCCTGCTCTGTCCGATCACCAAGGACAGATCTTAAAATAAAATGGCAATAAACCTTTTTCTTTCTAGAAGTAGGAGTAAACAAATTCACTAAACCATAAAATAACAGCACTTGCCTCCCTACATTGAACCCCAACAGTTGCTAGCTTCGCCTAGCCTAGAGTCAAACCCGAAGGTTTCAATACGACGTTCTAATTCTAATTTCTTTAAAGAGAAAATGAGAACAGTGAAAAGGGAAAAACCCTAGAATTAGCGCGCCAAGAAAGTAAGAGCCGCCTCGCATTGCAAAAGAAATAAAAGTCGAGAGAGATGGAGAAAGGCCACTCACAAGGTCTGGCGAAACGATCCAGCGGGCCAGACATTGCAGCTACCGCAACCAATTCACATAAATCAGGACCTTCCGATCAGTGCCGCCGATTCCTATTCACAATGAGCCAAATTACAATTCATAAACCCTTAAAATCACCAACCCGATTAGAAATCCAAGACCCAGCACCTATCAAGTATCAACCCCGTGAGAGAACATTTAAGAAGAAGAAAAAGAAAATTGAGCGCACACCTGCCGGAGCTGGAGCTTCGTCACGAATCAGGATGAAAGAACACGTGATCTTAAGATCCTGCAGCGTACCCAAAGCGCAATGACTGAAGCTAGGAGCTCGGATGGAAATGTGAAAAAATTGTAAATAAAAAATTTAAAAAAAAAACATAAACGAGATATAGTAAGAAATAATAAATAATCGCCGGTGGCCGTCGGCGAAGGCGAGAGACAGAAAAGGGCGGAAAGAGAAAAAAAAAGGGTGGAGAGGCTCTTATATAGTCGAGAAGAGAACACAATTTGGAGCCACCACAGACCACAATACAGTACAATCGAGTATGTGGGTCCCAGTATTGGAGCATATGAGACGTGGCACCCTGGGAGAGGAGAAGGTGCAGGGAATGAACTCATGAAGGAGACCGCCTGCAGTTGGGTTTCAAATGAAGCGTTGAGCCGTTGACCAAAGTTTTTATTTATACTCAAAATTTTTAGGAAGAATTTCATATTAGAATTTAATTAAAAATCATTATCAAATAAATCTAAAAATACACTACAACTTATTGTCATATTAAGCAGTAATTCAGGTTATTTGTCTTCATTTCTATTAATTGCACTTTAGTCATTTGGCTTATAAAATTATTTTCATTTTAATCTTAACTGTCTATAATGTATTTTCAAATTGATTTGGTTTTAATTCATAATTAAGTCATATCCAAGGGCCAAGCATGAAATTCTCCCTCATATGATTATAATCAATCAATTTGTAATAAAAATGGTGCTTAAAAATTTTTTTTTTACTAGACTGAATTAATTTATACTCCTTTTAATCCAAAATATAAGTACTTTTTAATAATAATTTGCATATTAATAAAATTATTATTCTCATAAAAACATATATTATCTTTTTTTTTTTAACCCTTTGTTCTAATTTATGATAAATAAGAACAGAGTCATAAATTCTTAAACACAAAAGTATGGATTGATAATTACCAGGGGTAATATTAAAAAAATTTACAAATACTAAAATGTTGATATTTTAGATTAAAATTAATTGAAAGAAAATACTTATATTTTATATTGAATGGAGTAATTTATATAATAAAAATCCAATAAAATTCTAAAAACACGAAGGGGATGGATCCTTTCTAAAATTTTGAAAAACAACTTATCATTCCAACCATTGTCGCCCAAAATCTTTGAATATCATGGTTAGAAGGTCATTTGATATCCTTGGAATCTTTGAAACTCGTTAGAATAGGAAGTTTCATGAAAAGTGGGGCAAGCTTGGCGCAGCACTGCCGGTCATTGTCTAATTGCCTCGGCGTAGTGTTTGATTGTGGTCAACTAAACTTTAGCATGAAAGCAATTCTACATAACAAATAGTAAAATCAAATCTTAGAGGGTCATGTTTTGGTTTATCAAACTTTAATTGAAGTAATTTATTAATATCCATACAAAGTATATGAAATTATATACTCCTCTATTAAAAAATATAAAATATTTTTTGAGAGGTTTTATATTCAAAAATATAAAAACTCCTAAATGTGTTTGGTTATTGAGACATTATTCTCACTTCGTATTTACAATTTTTACAAGTAAAAACTCCTCCAATAACAAAAAGGAGAATGATGCAAGTAAGGAGTAGGAGAGCTTATTATTGTAATGTACTTTATTTTTTATGTGTAATTCACGAATATGTATATATATGTATTGTCAACTTAGGACAAACATTTTAAGCCAAAAAAAAAACTTAGGGCAAACATTCATTCGAATTGCACTTGCATGATAGTAGTAGGTCATTTTTGGTATTCTAACCTAGGATTATGTGTATGAGTTGAGTGTATAATAAAAGACCGAAATATTAGTACAAGTATATGTTTTGTTTTGGCTAGGATGTTAGATTGGCTATTGTGGTATATTTCTATAAACTATGTTTTTGTGCCCTGTTATCATTATTAATGGGGTTTAGTGGCCAAAATGCGCTTGGTATGTTGATTTGATTGTATGATTGCTTTATTAGGTGTAATTTAGTGTATTCAAGTCGGACTAAGAGGCCTAAGGGCTTTTGGCACTTGCTGGGGAAGTTTGGATAGCTTCAAAATTGTTTTAAAAAGCAAAAGTGATTGTTTTGTATGTAACATCCTATAAATTTAAACCTAATTAACTAAGCTTAATTAGAATAATTAAGTGAATTAATGTGGTGTGTAGCCAGAGAGGTTTAACTAGTGTAACTGATTGTGATTTCAATTCTAAATGTGGGTTTGAAGTGAAGTCGAACCATTCAAGCATTAAAAGGCAAGAAAGAATTAAAGAAGGGTCATCTGTGCCACATGCCGCAGTGTAAGGGATATCCACCACGACGCACAGAGGTAACCAAATTAAGCTAGGCCTCTTTGTGACATGCGTCGTAGGATGGGTTACATGCAGCACAGCACATTGCCAAATTTTTGGTTAAACCAGTTTATGTCGATTCGAAAAATCAAAAGAGATGAAAAAATGGATAACAAGAGCACACACATTGCTCTGCTAAAGCACGAAATTGGAGACTATTGGAGACATTTTGGAGCTTCCTTACTTATAAGGTAAGTACATTATGCTTCTCCCTCCCCTTTCCTTCTATTTTCGTGAAAGTTAAAATTAGGGTTTGAGTTAAGAGAGTAACTTTCGATCCATATGAGTTATGGGTCTGAATCCATTAACTAAAATGGATATAATGGGAGTGTCTAAAGTATTTAAACCTTACATTTATGGTTTTATAGATTATTAGTAGTTGGGAATTATTAATACTCAAAAATGACAATAAATAAGATTGTTAGGAGCATTTAATGGCCATTAATGGTGAGTTAATAGTTCATTAATGATAATGTGAATTGTTAGGACCTAGTAACCCATTGGGTATAATGGGTACTAAGTTTATGACTTTGATAAAAAGAGTATGTGAAGTTATATTATTAGAAATTTGCCCAAAAATGAGGTAATAATGTTATCATTGTGATATGATTATAGATTAATCCAATTAACACCATTCAAGCTTAAGAAAAAGCTTTGGAAGTCGATATTTTGAGAGGTAAATGTTTGATCTCTCAAAGGTTTGAAGTAGTTGGGAGAAAATCTTGTTTGTATAGTTATATGTTAATTATTTGTTAGTTAAACTAAATCATTTAAAAAATTTATTTAGGTACTTGAGAACCCATTAATTTAAATGTTACAATGTGATGTATTGTGATATGAATTTTATATAGAAATGTGGAGAAATAATATGCACATTTATACATTTGTGGCTAATGTTGATGTTTGAGAACATATCTTTATAAAAACAGTAAATATGTGATGATTGGTATGTGACGTATAATGAGAAAGGAATTTGTGAATATTATGTGATGTGATTAATTGTGCTTAAGTGATATCGTGTAATATGTGCATAGAATGATTATTGGCAAAAGTTCATTTGGAGAGATGAGTAGATTGGTAATTTACGTGGTACTAGCATTTTATCGTTGGAATCGAAAACTTGCCTTAGCACTGACCGTTAGAATCGAGATGTACCATTGTCTCATAATTGATTCAGGATTGTCCTATTTGTTCTTTAAGTGACTCGAACCTAATTAATCTCCATCGGTCCATGAGAAGGCTAGATTAGAGGTACAACACCCTATGGTTATTAGTATTGAGAGAAACCATATTACACAAGTGAGTAAGTTAACCATGGCTCAATAGCTCCTCACAAGTGAAAGAATGTGTTAGTATGAGTTATGGACATAGCCACTTAATAGCCATCAGTTTCATGTCGGAGGTATCAGGAGGATATAAGGATGGCATTAATCATGCATTTATAATTCCGGCCATATGGTTATTATTATTGTAATTCAGTGTGTTTTAGGGGTGCATGGTTGTTATTTTTGTAACCCAAGATGTATATATTTGTGATAAATCAAATAGTATGTGTTGCATATGTAATATCCACCTCATCTAATCCATGATTAACTCTAAATTTCCATAATTAAATAGTATGTCGGAGGTATTAGAAGGATATAAGGATGGCATTAATCATGCATTTATAGTTCCAACCATATCGTTATTATTATTGTGATCCAGCGTGTTTTAGGGGCGTTTGGTTATTATTTTTGTGACCCAAGATGTATATATTTGTGATAAATCAAATAGTATGTGTTACATATGTAATATCCCCCTCCTTAGTCCATGATTAACTCCAAATCTTCATAATTAAAAAGATTAGCTCAATGTAAATGGCATGTTACCAAGTTTACAAATAAGTGAAAAAGTTGGGATCTCAAATTTTCAAAACTTAAACCATTTTCAAATACTTTTGAAATAGATAAATCAGAGTTTACAACTATGCGGAAACATAAGATTATTTCAAGAATTAATGCATTTGTTAAAGAGTCAAAAAACAGAGAGATTTTGTAAAATTTTAGGCACACACCACAGTTCGTTGAACATCCACTGTGGCTTGTTCGCCTCTATGCCATCTATCGCGGCTTGTGGCACCATGCATCACGGTGCATTGCACGTTTCATAACAGTAAATTTATGCTGTCAAAATGATAGCTTTCGAGGCAACTTCCGACACGCTTCATTCCTCCATTCGACATCCAATTGATACGAACTAGGTGTCTGTGGAAAGCTCTTTCCAAACTCTAACTAATGACTTGAATTTCATAACTAAATTATTACTCATTTAAAATTTAAACTCTTTTTAAAACTTACACTTTCACAACATTTTTTACAACTAAGTGCCGCAAATCATTTTCTAAAAGCCTAGAGCCACTAACACCATTTTGACCACATACAATAGATCAAGACCAACCTGTGCAATGTATCACAACACATAAAATACTAGAAAATAGCATGTTTAGCGCTCAACCCTTAAATTCTCAAAATAGAAGAGGGAGCTAAAATTTTCTATTTTAAAACATCACATGTTCTGCCCTTCTCGTACTTGTATTAGTATTTTGGCCCTGTTACAAATATCACATCTCACAAACACATTCCTTAGGCCCTAAAATACACTCACAGCTCATAGAATAAATAATGCAAGGTATAAAAATGGATAATCCCTAGTTGGCAATTCAATCATCATATACAGATAAATACCTAAAATATAGAGGCCTACTAATAGGATCACAGTACTATGCCTCTGGCTGTTTTTCTTTGTTCAATCCTCTTGAGCTATTTCCTATAATATTGAAGATAATAGAGTGAGTACAACTACTCAGTAACAAAAGTCCAAGTAACTCATACTAATGCATGTCAATTAATTTAAATATAAGTGGCGAGTTATTAAACAATTTTGAAACATGAATATATTCAAGAGCATAACTCAATTATATAGTTATCATCAATACACACACATGACAGAGTGATTAACAACAATTCATTAAACATGTTTCAAGAATTTACAATCTCATTCTCATTTTCACAATGATACAACTCATAAAGTAATAATCAAACAGTGCCACTTCATAAAGAACAAGGCTTTCATATATATATATATATATATAATTTCTATAGGGTCATAATGTAGCAATCATGTGCCCTTTTCTCACTACATCCATGATCACACTTTTCTTAAATTCTCCTTATTTTCTGACATGAAATCGTGAGCTATAGCACACTAGGATGGTCCATACCTAAAACTTCTCTAGACCAAACACTTGTGAGGAATTATCAGCCAAGGTTTTTCCAACTCACTTGTGAAACACAATTTTTTCTATTTTCTCACACTATGGGGTGCCATACTTTCTAAACTAGCTTCCTCGTTAAACTTGTGGATAGTTAGCTAGGTTCGAGTCCCTCGTTGAACTAGTGGAATAATCACTTGTTGAACAAGTGAGATAATATTAATATAAATAATCCAAGCAAGCCATCAACTTGGATGGAAGCCCTTTCATGTGGATTTAAATCTCTACTTTTCTACCTAGACAAACTGCCATCTCTCAAAATCATACGATGCATATCTATGCAATAATTCATAACACGCAAATATTTCACTATACAAGCTTGCATAACAACATCGTTGTACCCATTTTGCCATGATAATCAAATCAAGATGCATAAGTCAATCATTGAACTCAACTTATTTGTTGAACTCGACGAACTTACTTTTCATTGAACTCTATAGTAACATATACATTCATTGAACTTCTCATAGTACATTCAATTATATAACTCCATTCACACATATAATCACTGTACCTTACACATTCATAATCATTGAACTTCATAATTTTAAAATCATTTAACTTCATTAGATAATTACCTCATAGGGTTTTTCGAACAAAACATGCCACATTTGCATTTTAATAAATATCACATAATTCAATTATCAAATATTGATCAATGAACTAATTAACACATAAAAGCATAAGATATAATTTTTCTCAATTACATCAAACCTTTGAAAAGTTAAAGGTTTTACCCCTCTAATACTTACTCTTAAAGCTTTCAAGAAGCTTGAATAGTGCAAAAATGGTTATTGTATAATTAATCACAATGAAGTTTATCAATATTCACTTTCGGGCTAATTTTCACTAAGAACTCAACACTTCTTCATGTTCAAAATTCATTATATACTCATATAAAATACCCATAAGGTTTTTTAGCTTCCTTTAACCCTCATTAATATTATTGAGCTCTTTAATGGCTATTAATATGACCACATTTTCCCCAACTAATATATTTATGTGGAGTTTTGGATATTTAATGCTCCCCAATTACTAATCATCATAACTCCATGAATACTAGGTTTCATTAGGCTAATTTACTTTCATTAACTCTATTTAAGTCAATGGGTTCAAACTGATAGCCCATATGGATAAAAAATCATCATTATCAATCAAATCTTAACTTCTAACATTAAGAAAATAAAAGAAGATAGGAAGATTTAAGCGTAGAAAGCTTATCTTTGATATTTATGAGCTCCAAAATACTCACAATAATTGATTTTCTCAAGATCTAGCACATCTCTTTAGATTCTCTCTCAAATCTCTCCCTTTCCTCTCATTTTTGTGAATTATAAAACAGACCTATTTTTGTAGAAAAATCTCCATGTGCCATGGCGGACGTACAATGCGCCGCAAGGCATAGCATAGAGAGTACCCCTCCAAGCATGTTAGCTCACACTTGCCATGGTGGCTTGATCCACAAGTCGCGACTCATGGCATAGAGTCTTCCTTTTTATATTTTCCTCCTCTTTTCATTCTTAGGTGACCTAATTCTCCAGCTTCTAAGGCTGGAATTAAAACCAAACATGTTTGTTAGGCCTTTCTAGCCACACACCTTTCTAACAACTTAATTAATCTAATTCAAACTTAATTAATCAAGTTTAAAATCAAGGATGTTACAACATGCCTGGTCATATAGTTGTTGTTATTATGGCCAAGGCTTTACTTGCTATATGTATATGATATTTGAGTTTATTTCAATTTGCATCCATTTTTAATTGATATGTAACTGTATAAACTAGATTGACCTTAGTTATTGAGTGGTTGTACTCACCTCTTATCCTTTAATATTTTTAGGGCCTAATTCATCTGACCAAGGTCAAGGAAAATGACCAAAGGCCTAAGACTGAGTGAAAATTATACTAGTAGGCCTTTAGATTTACTTATATATGTATTTTGATGGTTAATTTTTCAATTAGGATTTTATTCCATTATTTTATCTACTAATATTATAAATAAAAGTATTTTGTGTATTTCATACCCTAAGATAGTGATATGTGGTTGTAAAACTTATATAGGGCTGAAATACTAGTGTAAATAGAGTAAAGTGTATTTTGATTGTGTTGGATGAATATTTATGATTTTATGCAAAATTACCTCCTCTTTATGTTTTTATGAATTGAGGGATTGAGGGTAGAATTTATGATATATGCATATTGATTTGGTTATAGTGCATTGCACATAGTTCATTAAGTGTGGTCTAAAGGTTAGTGTAGGCTTTTAACACATGAGTGAGAGTTTGAGCACTCTAGTTGTGAGTTTTTGTTGAAAAATGAGTGTATTTTGTAAAGGGTATCTAACTTTTGATAAAAAATAATTTGGTTGTGAAACTTGCGCCATTAGTTAGAGTTAGGAGAAATCTCTTTATAGATACTAAGATCACCTCATTGGGACATCGAATGAAGAAATGAGGCGTATCAGAAGTTCACCCCAAGTGCTATCATTTAACAGTAAAATTTGCTATCAAATTCGTGCATGCTGCAACGCATGGCATAGAGGCAACATGCCACGGTGCAAGAGTGTTAAGCCCTGGCCTCATGTGCTATCTTCTACACATTTCAATGTTTTGAAGTTAAATGCAAATGTTTTAATTCTTTCTTGATTCTTATGCTTCTATAAATGTTTTAAACTCTAATTTGGGAATATAAAAAGTATATGGGAGTATTTTAAATATTGAAAAACTAAGAATCTCATTTTTTATTTATTAAAATTTATTTATCATTGATGTTTTAGAGATTGAGAAAGATTAGTAGGGGTAACCTTACTTGTCCACTGTGAATTTTACATTATAGTTACGTGTCCAACTCTTAAATAGGTGTAGCATTTTGCCATATAATCAATGCCATTAGTTAGATGGCTTAATTAGCTATGTGTGAATACTTAAATTGCTCAAATCAAAGGTCAAACAATGAAACGGCAAAACAATGCACTCCAAAAGTACGTCTCTAGGTGCTATCTTAATAGCAAGTATGTTGTCATAATAGGTTGTGTTCACCACAATGTATCACATTGTGGCTATTGGTCACAGCCAGCTTGTTCACTAGTCAATCAACTGTGTCATTCGCCTTAGCGAATGGGGCAATTTGGGCAGAATGCCTATTCGCCCCTACAATGTCATATTTTGCTTGTTTCCTCTATTATCATGCTTCCATGATCTCTTATTTAACAATTTAACTTATGTATGAGCTTAAAAACTTTTTAAAAAGGGTTTTTCATGGGATCTTAATATTTAAACTATATTCTTTTGATTTTAAATTTCAACCCTTTTATTTTATGGTAATTTAATATAAGGATTTATCAAATCTTAATTATGATATAGTGTTATGTGGTATATTCTGATAATATCAAAGTAGATATTGCACAAGCCAAAAAAAAAAAACTAGACAATCTACCCCACAAACTACACACCATTAAGCACCAACCTTAACCCTAGGTCAAGGATAAGAAGCAAACATGCCGCCTCGCTAGAAACAAAGAGAAATGTTGATACTCAGTTCGACAGTTAAGGGATGGGATTCAATCAACTGCCTATCAGTCTCATCCCTCTTGACCTCCATACTACTACCAAGAGAGTAAAACCACCTCCTTTACACAACTTTCACTATGAAGAGAGAAGCATGAACTCCAACCACAACAGTGCATCAACTTCTATAGACTTCGACCAGCACTACCAACCTTTTTGTGACCTAAAGCCACAAGAAATGTGAGGAACAAACAACAACAACCACCAACTAGCCCAGATCGAAAAGATTAAAGCTAGGAATCATACCAGATTCAAATCGAATAGAAGAGATTTATGAGTATATGAGTTGCCTTCGACCCAGAATCTTGTAACCATTGAACCATGCTTAAGATTATCAAGGAAAAGCTTAGGAAAATGTGATTCTTCATTAGGCCTTCAAACTCCTTTCCTCTGCTCCATCACCTTCTTCCTTTCCTCCATAAGCTTCACCAATAATCCCATAAAATCCACCCTATGGATAGTAGTAGCTTTCAACAAAAACATAAAAAGAAAGAAAGAAAGATCTAATCCCCCTAAAAACTAACTCCCATCCCAAATGACCTCCTTGCTGGTCTATGTCAAAGAGAGAGGTGTTAGGAACCATAACATGGTGGCATAGGAGCACTCATGGAACTGAGTGGCGGAGACCCCATATAGGGGAGACGAGGGCGATTTCTTTTAAGTTTTGGTCCATGATAACCCACCGGTGTGGTTTTCAAAAGAAAATAACTCCCAAATAATTGTAAATTATCAATTCACAAAAACGTGAGTTGTCATTTTACGTGATATCAATGAATTTGTTATGTGACCGCAATTTTGATTAAGAAAATGATTTCTTTGTTGGAAATCAAATGGACAAACTTCATTTTTATAGGACATAATATATCAAGAAATAATGTTTTCCTTTTATTTATACAAGTTATCACCTCAACTTACAAAGTTATTACCTTTTTGTTTACTACAACAAGGAACTTTTAATTTACTCACAATAAATAGATTTTAATCCCCTTAATTGAAGGATATCAACCTATAGATTGTAATATAATGATATTAAAGGAGTGTTCAGGGGTGTTTTAAAGATGAAATAGAATGGAATTAGGTGGCTAAAAGCTTTATATTATTGTTTAGAAGAATTTTTTTTAAAAAAGTAGAATAATTTATGAATTATGATGGTCTTTCAAGCCATTTTTTGCCACACTAAACTGATTTTTCCTAACTTTCTCAATTTGGAAGCTAATGATAGAATGATATATTGTAAATAATATTATTATAAAATTATCCCCATCCTTGTTACCCCTTTCACCCTTTCACTCCCTCTCACCATAAAACTAAAAAACATAATTATATGTAATTTAAATATATTAATTTCATAATTATTTTTAGATAATGATTAAACAAAATCATTTATTCCTTTAATAAAACTTTTAAAAAATGGAATGTTTTATTCCAACCCACTCTATCCCATTCCATTCCACTAACAAGTAACAGCTATTCATTTTCATTTTATCATATACTCTCAAACATATCTTAAGGAAGGAAGGAGTTGCAAAGCTTTATTTTTAAAAATAAATTGAAATCTTTAATTGTCAATTATTTTTTAATTGAAATTTCTCCCTTAACACCATTAAATCACAATCTTATGATTAATATTCTCGACACTAACTGATGCAATTAATCAATGTTCCTAAAATACTTCTTAGTGAGGGAATGAAAATGAATGGGATCAACAAATTTATTTATTTAACGTGAAAAATTGTAATATTAAGATAAACATATTAATTATTTATAACATTCCATAAAAGTCATTATAAATTAAAATATAATACTTTTTAAAAATATATCTTATAATAATAAAGGCGGAAAAAAATCCATAATGCGTTGTCTTGAATCTCTGGCTCTCTCTCACTCTTGCTATTTTTGAGAAAATGTTACAGCAAAATATGAATACCACAACACTAGTTATACAATTACATACTTATATTGTTGAGTTCGATTGAAAACCTATGCAATTACTCCACTATCTATTATATCATTAATTTATTTATTTGTCGTGTCTTTTTTATATCAACTTGCCAGCACTATTTGTGCGGGCCATTTTATTTTATTATATTGGTAAAATTTTATGAGATGTTTTAAAGACGGCGGCCATTGCTTGAGAATAAAACCTCAAATCATATCAAACCTTAAATGCATGAAAAATATGCTCATTTCAAGTGTTATCAGGTTGAAATGTAAGTGAGGCATTGTCAGATGATGAATGTAAATGCCTCTCAAAATATTTTTGAACCTTAGTTTATCATGTTTGGTGGGACCAGCCATTTTCACTAAACTCAATACTGTTGGTGTAAGATTTTCTTTTTGACTAGGCGGAAAGAAGCAAAATTAAATTTCTGTGGACAATCCAAACGAATGACTTGAATCACCCATCATGACACTAACATGGCACGAAACTTTAAAAGCTTATTGGGCCTATTAAAGCATAATGGCCCAACTAAACAGGAACTCGGCTAAGTGTTTCTTTGGGCCTGGTCCGTAGTAGGAGGTTATTGGCGTTACTTGGGCCATTAATGGTGTTTTTGAAGTGAACATAGGGGTTTGGATTATATACATAACATGAAAACCGTGTTTGTTCTGGGTCATAATCAATCAAATCGAAAGCTTCGTGTCATTGTCTGTTTCGCCCCTCTCAGATTCGTTGATTTGGACATGCAAATAGTCCTGAGCCCGCCATCCCTTGACAACGTTATACACCTTCGAAAATTATTCTCCTTGATATTTTTCCAGAAAATTCAATAATAATACTAATTAAATCAAAATAAAAAAAATGCTGTATGATTAGTATGAGAGTAGATTGTTTAAATAATATGATTTATTGAATCAAATCGAATATGAATTATTTTAACAGCATGGTTGTATTCAGCAGGTGAAGGGTGAAATTTTGGAGAAAAGATCCAATCACTGCGGTAATATTACAGAGTTTTATATGTTATCAAGATAATTCGATGTGACAGGCACAATACATAATAACATTTCGTGCAATAACAACAAAAATTAGTATGATTGCTGTAACTTTGTTATAATGTCTGCCTCTAAAAAATACATCTTACCTGTTTAGACATTATCATCAATACATCAAATTTATAATAAATTACAAGTATATTATTTATAGCTAATTAACAATATATTCATGTTAGGAAATGTAAAGTGAATTATATTATTTACAATTTATAAATAAGATACTTTTTTATAAATTTTATATTATATACCATTAGGAAAATATTCGGGAATGAAATAAACTTTTAGAAGAAAACAAATTTTAAAATCTGTGATACATGGACCTGGTTTGAAACATAGATTTTGACCGAACAGAACAAATTTTCTTAAAAAGTCAGAGAGCTTAATTTTTTAAAAAAAAAATATGTTGGCAGGCACAAAAAAGGCAAAACAAAAGGGGGTGGGGGAAGGAGGACCACAAAAGGTATATCAGAGTCAATGATCTCTCTTTTTTTTTCCTTCTTTTTTTTCTTCACTTTTTCAATCTTCATCATTTATATTATTTTATTAAATAATTTTTTTAATAATAAAATTGATGAAGGGTGAAGATAAAAGAAATAGAGAGAAAAGAAAAAGGAGAGTCCCTCGCCTGAGAAACATGTCCACACCATCCTGTTGAATCCCCTTCTCCCAATGCTATTTTCATTTTTAATTCATAATCCCATTCTTTTCATCTTTTGGAAAATATTTTTTTCTTGCATTGCTGTACTTGTTATTTTTATATTTATACAAAATTACCATTCTTAGTTTATTAATCAATTAAAAAAATAAAAATCTTACAACACGCAAACATGGCAAATACATATTGTTCAATATTTTTTAATTTTAAAAAAGCAGACTGCTATAGTGATACTTCCGGCCTTGCGGGAATGGATTTCAAAAACAAGACGCAAGATGGTGAACCCTCTGATTTTTTTTTTTTTTGGGAACATTTAAGGCAAAAGCTCGGGACACATTTCACATCTACATCCACACATTGGTGAGTTTAAAATTAATTTTAATTTTAAATTTCAGACTCAACTCATCTAATTTTTTTAAAAATAATTTATTTAGTCTGTATTTAAAATATAATTTTTATTTTATGGAAAAAATTATTTTTTAGCCTATTGACAGTTATGAAAGTATTTTTATTTTAAATTATACTATATATATATATATATATATAATAAATACCCAGCCTCTCACATGCTGGTTCCTTCCGTAAAGATTCTAACTCTCACATGCTTCTGCTTCTGCTTCTGCTTCCTCCCTCCATTTCTGTATCCCTTTTGTCGAAATCAAGGCTTCATGCATTCACATGCCCTCCAAAATATATTACTCTATTTATTTTATACACCTGTATTGATAGTAATTAATAAGGCAAAAATATGTTTTATTCTTAATTCTAGAAGGTGGCTTTTCATTTCTCCAGACGAATGCCATTAGTTTTATTAACAAAAAAAAAAACAAACATTATACCTTTAAATTAAATATTGAGAAAATATTATTTGATGTTGGTATATTAAATTTAATTTTTAAAATAATAATGATTGACATAAAAATTGGTCACTTGGACTAATGATATTAAAAATAAAAGATCTAAAATAAATTTTATAAAATTAAAAAAATTAAATAAAAATCTTATATAAAATTAAAGAATAAATAATTTGGACGATGATGCGGCTGTCGGCGCCTATATGTAGTGATAAATATGGTGATGACCTTGTGGTATTATATATACGGGCTAAGGGCTTCACGACATCTAATCATGGGATTAATTATTTGGTATAACATAATGTTGGAGTCGTCGAGAACGCGAATCATGTTGATTTTATTAGATTCAATTTCAAGTTATATTCATTGTTGACAATGATCGATTAGTCATAGACGAATCGTCAGAAAACAGTACTCAAGACATCAACGTTCCATGGAACATACATATATCATGTGCCACATAAAATAAAAGGAAGGAAATGACAAGGAAATTTCGAGAGTGGCAATTAGGGCATTTTAACTCAGGGTCTCAGGGTGAATGAAACTTGCATTGTCTTGCCTCCTTTTTCTATAGTTCTTTTATCAGAACCCTTTTTTTTTCCTACTTTTTCCAACCCTCATGCGGTGCTTTAGCCTATTAATTTAGATTTAGTTTACAAGATTCCCTAATTAAAGCGATAAATGTTTGCAATGTCGAGTTCCAACATTTATACTGTGATAATACTGTGACTCCATATGTAATGATATAGACATCCAAACACTTCTATTTTCTTTATTTATTTTTTATTTGAGAATTCCTAACTCATATAAAAATAAAGGATAATGAAAGTTTTAGCCCCATAAATTTGTCCCAATTGTTAATTTGGTTCTTAAAATTTAATATTAGGTTAATATATAATTTAAATCTTGAACTATAAGTATATGAGTGATTTGAATCACAAACAATTAAAGTAGGGCAATTTCATTGTTATCATTAAATTTTAAGAAACGTCCATCAAATTAAAACCTAATGTGTGATTTTCACTTTTTCTCTTTCCCCTATGATAAAAATTACTCATCAAATTTCACTCTTCTTCTCTCACCTACTTTCATTTAGTAAAAATTACACATCAGGCCTCAACTTTAATAAATATTTGTCTAAACTTAACAATAGAGGTGAAACTACTCCAATTTTAATTATTTAAAGTTTAAAATGTATCTTTTAAAATTTAAAATTTAAATTATCCCTGGACATATAGTTCAGTGTAACATCCTAAATTTTAGATAAAAAAATTATGAAATTTAAGTTTTTTTTAAAATGATGATAATAATAGGAATTTATATTATTTGAAGTTATTTTAATAATATGGGTAGGCATTTAATTATGAATTTAAAAATTTAAGTTTAAAATTATATAAGAAATATTTTGTTAAGATATAATTTTAAGATTTAAAAAAATTATGTGTGTGTGAGAGTTAAAAAAAAAAAGAAAGTAAAAAAAAAAGGAGGGGGTTTAGTTCCACATCGGTTAGATGTGGGAATGAAAGGCACCTCCTCATGTATAAAAAGAGGAGGTGCATTGTGGAGGAAGCATAAGGAATTATTTATTACAATTTGTGAAAATTGCAACTAAGGGCCCAAGATGCAATTTGTGAAAATTGCAAGTAATAGCCCAAAGGTTTGAATAATTAAATGCAAACCTATAGTTTTTTTAATATAATTTTGGGACCCACAATCTCATTTTTATATTATTTTTCTCTCTTCCTCTCACGTTGCTCGGCGTCTTCTTGCAAGGGGGGATTATTTTCTTTTTCTTCAGGTATGTTCTAACTTTCCTGTTTAGATTAGCATTTAAAAAATTTATTTAATTATAAAATTAATTTTATAATTATTTTTCAAATAATATTAGCTTTTTAGTGATATGATTATTTTGTAGGATAGAGTAAATATTCTGATTAGGATTTTTTTTATAGGATAGTTAATCTGATGATATGATGGATTAAAAATATAGGTTAAAACTCTTAGGGATATAACAAATATTATAGAATATTTTCTTGAGGTTAAAACTCATGTTTAAGAATTTTTGAGTTAAATCTAGATCTATATGGTTGAATTTATGTAGAATCTGAGATGTAGGGATAAACCTCTGATTATTAAATATTTATTTAAGTATGAATATGTATTTTTGAGGTTATAGAAAGGTGATTTGAGGTTTCAGGATAATTTTAAAATTTTTAATTTATTTTTGGATGAATTTTTAGAATATAGAAGGATGAAATTGTGATACTAGAAGTGATTTGAGGATAAAAAAAATAGTTTATTAGGGTACGAGAATTTTAGAAAAAGAATTTGGGAAGTTAAATGAGGCATAAATCTTAAATTAGTATTAATATGGATTATAGATCTAAGACTTTCTAATTCTTTAAATTAGAGTTATTTATTTTAATGTAAAATTAATATATAGTATTGTGAAATAATTATGTAGATTATATTGACAAAGATAGTGGTGAAAAAGGAGTTGTGAAGAGGAACTTGTTATTCAAGACACAAGGTAACCATTATTAATGTGTTGTGATGAGTGTGTTTGTGAATGGTTATGTGTTGACTTGTTGTTTGGAAAAACTATAAATTATTGAAAATAAATACTGTTATATACTTGTTTGAAATTATTGCCAAGTGGGTCAAAAATTTATTTTTATTTATCATGATGAGATATTATTGTTCGGATATATTCCTGTTTGGATATTTGAATGATGCATGACTTGTCAGGGTATTTTAATGCATGGTGTTAATGGGAATTTCTGTTCGGTTAATTATTACCACGTGGTAAGCCCTCATTGGACCCAATGAGTGGCGTGTCGCTTGGTCCAACTCACCTTTGGCCGGGTGATTTGGCGTCCGAGCATGGCGAAGGGAGGATATAAGGTGTAGTCATGCAAATTAAATACTTGTTCAGTTTGTTTGAAAATATTGTTCAGTTAAATGTTTTGTGTGTCCACTTAGCAATCGCATGATTAGTTACAATCGCATGCATCATTACATATTAATTTTTGGTTACTGGGACTTTTAAGTCTCATTCCCCGTGGTTAATATTTTTACAGGAGCGAGTCCGGCCGAGAAAGCACCAGAGGTGTAACTATGGTGTATGAAATACCATCTTTTACGTTGCCTCTTATTTTGGATTATACAATGTATCTTGTGTCAACTTAGGACGTATCTTCTTTGTGAAGCATGTAAACTCTAATCCTTTTTATTAAAAGTATTTATTTGACCAAGAGGATTATGTTTGTCTCTCTTGATTCATGACCTAATTTAAATATCATGCCATGAGGATCCTGACTGTCCCTCATGGTTCTAATTGCTTTTTTGAGATATTTTAAGACCTGTGGTATATTGTCTTGGATGTATCATGGTAAAAAAATTTTCTACCATGATAATGATTTTAATAATTTGCAAAAAATCAGTTTGTATTTTTGAGGGTGTTACATTCAGGGTTTAAATTACATATTAACCCTTTAATATTTATTAATTAAGTTTATAAAATTCCAAACCATACATAATTTTGTAATTTTGGGTAGGTAGAAAATAACTTTTTAAAATTGAAATGAGAAATCACCTATTCTATTTTCTTTCCATATAAATTTTTCATTTCCTTTCTAAAAGTAACATTTGTCGAGGGCCATAAAGACTAATTGCGTATGATACAATAAAAATTAGTATACTTTTAATCCTCTAATTTTATATGATATTTTAATTTGATCTTTTAATTTTATAAAATATCTTTTTAATCATTTTATCCCAGCATTATTAGTTTTAAATTATTATTTTTTGTGCTGATAATTGTTATTTTAAAAATATCAAACTTAATATATCAATGCTTGAGAATGTTGTCAATATCTAAATGTCTAATGTAAAAAATTTGTAATAAATTAACAATGTTAGTGTTAAAGGATTAAAATTATACTTTTTAAAATTACAAAATCAAAATGAAACCTTACATAAAATTAGTGAACTAAAAAAATATATTTTAGCTTATGAAAATTCAGGGACCTTATCGATAGAAAATTAATCTTCAAGGAGCCAAATCAGCTATTGAAGAAAACTTGATGAACCAATAATTTCATCATCCCTAAAAATAATATTTGAAAGAACTAATCCTGCATTCATACCTAGCCTGAAAATTCAACTTAATGATATCAAAACATGTAAGTAGGGTTTGGCCTTCTTAGCTTTATAAATCTGCAGAAAATCTGCAGCTATAAACATAACATATATAGACACATGCTATATACTCTTTAATTCGTGCTCTCCTTTTCTTGCCACTAAGATATGGGGTCGCTTCCTAGCTCAACATTACCTTTTTTTCTTTTCTTCTTCCCCATGGTGACTCGGATTCGAACTTTGCAGAGAAATCAGATATATGTATATTGAAGGGTTTTTATATTGGGGGGTTTAAAGTGACTGTGTTTCCCATTATCTTCTTGTTCTTTTGCTTCACCCTTCAATTCCTTTCTCATTGCAACAATATTAATGCCTCTGTAAAATTCCTCTTTCTGATATATACTATTCATAGGGATTGATACCTATTTAGAATTATATATATACATATATAGTGCCACTCATACATCCTTCTTTTTGCGCTTTAATTATATATACTCCACCTCTTCTATTTAGCCGTGCATGCATTAATTGTTTCTTTCTTTTGTTAACATAACAACTTTCCAAAGTGACTCAGATCAGCTTTACATAAAGCTTGAGTAGGGCCGAAAATAAGTTAAATCGAATTAAATTTTGGCCAAATAAGTTTGAATTTGTATGGTAAGTCAAAAGTTTAAGTTTGATTTAAAACTTATATAAAGTTTTTTTTATAACTCAAACTTGAGTCTATTTAAAATTTGATTTAATTTAAAAACTTACTTAAAAGTTAGCCTTTTAAATAAACTCATATTTTAATTTTAAACATCTCAAATGTACTTTAATACTATAAGAATAAATATAGCTTAATTTATCAATTATAATATATAAGAATTAAACGGACTTGTCAATTATACTATAATACAATAATAAAATAATAACATTAAAATCAACATATATAAATCCAATTTGATTGAAAACATAACTAAAAATAAAATAAATTAATTAATTAAAAATAAAAGGGTGTAATTGGTGTGCATGCAGTGACGAATCCAAGCTTGCCAACATGAGGGGCAAAATTTAAGACCATCAAAAATATGAGAATAAAAACTTATTTTCACATTTTTTTACAAAAATATAGAAAAAATATGAGGGAGCATTGGCATTACGGGGGAAGCACCTCCCTTGCCCCCCTCTACATTTGTCACTGTGTGTATGTGATATATTATATATTATGTATATATATATATATGTATAAATAGGCTAGCATGTTAGGCACATAGATTAAAGATTAAATCTGATTTAAGCTTATTTAATAAATAGGTTGTGTTGGGCCTCAAGTAGGTTAGAGTGTAAATTTTTAATAGGGACATGGCCTATTTTCATCTTAAATTTGAGGATTTCATAGGAACATTAAGATATACTTGACGTCTTGAGAAAGAGAAGAAAGGGAAGTTTAGCTGTTAGTGATACACATGCGAGGCCGGCCCACACATACACAAACATACATATTCACTTATATTTGAATTAACACAGACTTTTCTTGTCAATGGGGGCACTTGTAGAGTGATGAGACTTACTGCACGCGAAAAACATACCTAATCTAAACATATTATTATGAGTCTTACGTTGAGGAACCTTACGAGGAAAATGATCGAGCTTCCTGCCGGAGTCAAAACCCTTTGCGGGAGTAGTCTCTCTCTCTCTCTCTCTCTCTCTCTCTCTCTCTCTCTCTCTCTCTCTTCCTGCGACATGAATCTCGTTTAATCTCATGAGACTAGCATGTTAAGTTAAAAAGTCTCTTAGACTTATGAACTCTGTTTTTCTTCGTGATGCCCTCCAATGTGGGCTTGATAACATATATTGGTTATCTTAACTGATAAGTTCCATTTAAATGATTGTTTCACGGTTTCTCTAATCAGTCTCCTTTTCTTTTGGGGGGAAAAAGATTGACCATAAAATTCAAAGGATACAAAGAGTGCGCAACAAACGATTTAAGTCCGAAATGCCAAAGAACATTCACACTTGACTAAGGGAACGTGATTAGTGATTACACAAAGCGAAGATGATGTTTCCTTCCTAAATAAAATAAATTCCTTTAACTTTAATCTGTGATTATGAGTCTTAAAGTTAAAGAAGAGTTAAAGTTGAAAAAAAAACCGCAATAATTGATCACAAAATCCAGGCCGGCTGGCTAGATAGCATAATTATGGCAAATTAACTTGGTACATTACAGGCATAATGCCCTTGCTTTAGTGCCATATAGTACATATAAGGCAACATAAGACATTCATGTGTTAACATCAAGTCCTAAAATTTCAGGAAAGAAGAAAAAGAAGACACGTCGAGAAAAAGGTGGGGGAAAAAAAGATGGAGGGGGAAAGACGACTCCAACGTCATTGCATTCTCCATTCTTCATGTCATTTACGCAATCAGAATTGAAAGTTCCAGTAAGATCACACACCCGACGAGCATATTCTTTTTATTTTTTAAAATAAAATTATATATATGCCCCATAAAAAATTTAATGATTTTATTATTTTCAAAAGCCTTATTAGTCTTTATTTTGTACGCAATTAGTTGTGGTATACAGAGCAATAATCAATGTAGCTCTAAGCTTTACTCTTTCTATTTTTTATTATTAGAGAAACTATAACTTTTTATTTATATTTTTTTTAAGAAAAATTATCCATTTCGATAAACATTTATTATTAATTTTTTAAATCATCCCTTATAATTTATATTAATGAGAAATTATTAATGCATACTTATGTTGACTAACACAAGGCATTTTAGTCTAATTTTAGCTAAAGCATATATTAAATCCTTTAACTTTATATAACATTTTATTTTAATTTCTTAATTTTATAAAGTATCTTTTTAGTTCTTTAATTCTAATATAGTTAGTTCTATTCTAACAAATTTTTGTATTAAACTTTCAAATATTAATAAAATATTTTTAAAAGTTAACATATTAAGTTTAATTTTTTTTCAAAATAACAATGATTCACATAAAAATAATTATTTAAAATTAATAATGTTAGGAATAAATGATTAAAAATACTTTATAAAATTAAAAGACTAAATTAAAATATTATATAAAGTTAAAGGACTAAAAATATAATTTACCACAAACCTTTCAGACATAATTATTAAAATTAATTAATTTTTTTAAACTTTATGATATAATTTTTTTATATATAGAAATAGATGGATTATTATATTAATAATTGATTGTTAAAAAAGATACTCCCTCTACTTTAAATTATAAAATACTTTTAGATAAAATCTCATAGTCTAATAAATCTTGTTAAATACACTTAACAATCTTATTTTTTTAAAATAAAAATGTAAACTTTCAAAATATTCTTTATTTGATAACATTAAATCTACACCTAATTAGTATTAAATAGATAGAGAAAAAAGATAATATTAAAATAAATTTATTTAATAAAATTTTAATCTTTTTAAAACATTTTAAGATGAAAAGAGTACATTTCACCACCAAACGAGAGTACATTAGTTTATATACTAAAGTTTATTAGGTAAAGTTTTTTATTGATTTACTGATATATTGACTGTAAGTGGGTTCCATATGACAAACTTTAAACTTTTTTTTATTTTGACCTGAGAAACCACAAAGAGGGATTTGCTCCACTCAAAAAGCGGGATGGAATCTGCTAATACGGAATCTTGTTGCCGACTAATGAAAAGACAAAATTAGCCCTCCAACCTTTCTTACTGTAATTTCAACCATCTCCGAAGGCTACGATTGTCAATGGCCACCTCCCGCAATGAAGCCAAAGATATTGGGGCCCGACTCTCGAAACCTAAATCTAACTGGCAGGCCGCACCTACCGAGCTACACCTCCCCATACTTCATATAACCTCCAAAAAGTGACTCGCGTCACGTTCCAGTTCCGCGCACAGTTCCACTTGATACGGCGGGCGTGATGCACAGTTGCGCCACAGCCGAGCCATTCTCACCGTCTGTGCCGGCCACGCTCTCATGCAAGCATGTGACTGAGAACGACAGCCTACAGCTCAGAATAACTGCGCCACAAATATGTCTCGATTCTATTGGTGAAATTTACACGCGCGCTTCAGGATCCCGATTTCATGATCGAAGGGTGTGAAAGAAACGCGTGGATTTACTCCAGGTATGATAGCGTGGTCTTTCACTCCATCTACTTGCAGTCCCTGTTGCAGAAACATGAGTAATGGACGTATTACGGCACTGCTGCCTCCACATTTAAGTAGTATCCCGTACAGTAAACACATGCTTCGCGATTATTCTTTTCTCACATTTCGAAGAAAATGAACTTTTTATAATTAATTTACAAGTAAAAAAAGGAACATTAAGAGCTAGTCTTGAAAACGAATAAATAAAACAGTTTCATAACTTTAATGAAATTGAAAATCACGTCAATGTCACTTTTGAACAAATTTATCCCTAATTTTTTAATTGAAAATTCAATTTTCAGCGCATGAATTTTTTTTACTTAATTTTAATATTCAGGATAACTTTAGTAAGATTCTGGGAAAAAAATTTAAAGAAAGGAAAATGGAGAATCGAATTCCCCTATATTACAATCTTTTGATTCTTGTGTCTGTCATTATTTGAATCTATGCTCTTAAACTATATGGTGGATTATCTAGTCGGGTGTTGATTGAACGTGTTTTTTATAATTTAAACAGCAATGAGTGATTGATTTAGCTTGTTGTCGGTGCTTCTTTTGAAAACAAATGCACTTAGATCCGTTGATTTTTTTTTCCCCAAAGCAGTATAAAATTCAACAAATAAGTTGTGTTATTAGCATAATATTAAAAATCGAGTGAGCATAGTTAATTGAGCTGATAAAACCATAAAACCAGCATCTTTATGTGATTAATAAAATATTTTGTTTATAGTCAATCTAACGACAGTTTAATTATTAACCCCTGAATTAGTGCATTAACGTTGATTGTGTTCATATTTAATGGTGGGAAGAATAAGGATCGGATGTGGGGAGACATGTGAAAAGTCTCAGCAACTAGTGATTTGGATTATCTTGTGTTTGTTTGGCAGTGTTGGATAAGATAAGCAATGGAAGAGTGGAGTTCTCTGAATTTTGTCTATGTACGTTTCATATAACTTTTGGTCCTTTTTTCATATACAACAAAAGAAATCATTGGAATTGTTAGGCACTTATTACTGAGAAATTTTTTCTGTAAGCGATTTCTTTTTAAAATATCGTAACCACTAAATAAATTCTCAATATAAAACAGTGTGTGCGTGTGTTATACATCTTGGAAAAAAAAAAATCCAATTGTGATAAGCAGATGTCTCGTGAGACTGTGAGGATGATATTGCTGCTATTTTTGGAGGTATTTTTTATTTTTAATTATGAATATTGATTCTGCATTTCATCATATTAATTGTTGGTTCTCAACTGTATATGAACATTTGTGGACTCTTCTCTTTCTTCTTCTCCCTCGTTTGCCAATAATTTAACTCAAATCTAATAAATAAATAAAAATATCATTAATTTTTTAAAGAGAAAAAACAGAGAATTTCTTGCACATTATGCTCTATTAATATCGTGGCTATTTTTAATTCACATCCTTTTCTATTGCATATCAGATTTAAATTTTAAATTTTTACTCTCTTTGTTAAAAAATGTAAGGCATTTTTAAAGAGTTGAATATTAAAAATGTAAAGTATTTTTAATCTTTTGAGGTATAATCATTGTTTTTTTTTAAAATATTCCTATTGATAATGATATATTTATTGTAGGGTGTTTAATAGGGATAAATATAAAAAAGTAAAGTTAATTTAAAAATAAATAATTATTTTATTAAAATGTGAAATTCAATTAAAAATATTTTATATTTTTTAACGTAGGGAGTATATTTAATTCCAATGACTTACCTGCCACTTTGAAATCCTTTCGTTTATGTGATGATTGGATGAATACAATCAAAGATTGATAATAAAAAATTAGATTAAAAAACCCCGAATGTTCAGACTCAATTTTTTTTTCAAAAAATATGTTCGTATTATATATAAATGTACTTAAATCATGATGTCGCACCATTTATTTGGAAGAAAAGGGGAATAAGATTCTTTTTGATCATTACCGAAGTTGAAAGTAACATTATCTTTTTTATAAAATAAAAACTACAAATGAAACATACGATAATAAGTCTACATATTTTGATTGTGTTTTATTTCTGGCCTCTACCGTATTTTTATTTCATTGTTCTTTATCCATTTAGTTCGATTCGTATGAAACATTAATTAGTTATTATAATTTAAAAAATTTATATGAAGACCATTAGGTAATATTAATTTTGTTAATATATACTTTAGTCTTGATCGCGTCCCTGAGACTCAGTTAAAATCAAATATACAAGAAAGCCTTTTTGCTCCCTTAATTTTTATTTTTATTCATGTCTAATCAAATTATTATTTTATTTCTATGTCAACAAAAGTGTTAACAAAGTTATAGGAAAATTAACTAGAGTCAGTAATTTAAATCAAATTTGAACTCGTCGGAAAAAAATTAGGAATGAATTTGATTATATATACTTTTTAAGAAAATATGATACTTTAAGTTCAATCTGAATAAGTCCAATTTGAATTGAGTTCAACTTGAATAACCCTGACTACTGAAATTTTCAACTCTATATGTATATAGATTTGGCAATTTTGGCCAAGTCCGACAGGTTAGTCCCGATTGAAAAAGGTTAAGACTGAACTTGGCTATATTAATTATTTTAAGGGGGTAGGATGTTTCAAATCAAATCTAAATACGCTTGGTCTGAATTGAACTTAATTCAAATAAGTTTGCTGTGTCTGAATTACCAGCTTTAAAATTAACTAACTATATTATTACAAATTCAAGACCATCGTGTACTTTTTTTAAAATTCTAGAAACTCACATGGCAGACAAATCAAAATAAGAGAACTAAAAATAATGAAATAAAAGTATATGAATTAAAAATAAAACATAATTAAAATATAGAAACCAACTGTTTCCAAAAATAAAACCCAACCCTCCAACATTAAAAGGAAAAATAAAAAACTTTTCTTTCGGCTTTATTTCTGGTTTAGTATTTCAGATAGAATTTAGTTTTTTTTTTTTTTAGCACGAAGTTGTTGGCCTTTTCAGGTCTATAAGTTCCCCACTCAAAATCACTGCGAGCCCTCCCCTCTCTCCCATTTCTCTCCTTCTCTCAGTTACTTCACAGGCTGTAAGATATTTTCTTGCACGCTGCGCGAGCTCTCAGCTTTGAGCCCAAGCTTTGTTCTTCACACAGATCTCGAGGTTTTCATCGGAGTCTCCAAATTGAAGCCAAGTTGTTGGCCGTTTTTGGACTGAACATCCATAACCCGCATACCAAATCTCCAGATTCTTCATTCTCGACGCCAAAGTTGGAAATTTTTCCCATGTCGGAGTGAAGGGTCGGACTCTGTTCGGAACAGAAAGTCGCGCTTTTTCCCCCATTAGTGTCGTAGATTTTGAGGTTTTTTTAAATGCCCGATTTCGTGGTATTGATGTTTGAGATTCATGAATCCAATTCTCAGTGAAATCTTCTTTTCTGGGTGTATGGTCAATTCCACTGTCTGGCGCAGGACCCATTTAGTTCAATCCTTCTCTGTTGCCTTCCTCTACTGGCTGTACTACGTTTCATGATTTTCGAGTCTAGTTTTCTAATTACTATCGCTAATCGCTATATTCTGCAATAATACTTTTGTTTTCTGCAATATTTTCTGGGTTTCTTTCCGTTTAGCTTCTGGGTCCTGCGAGTGTTTTCGTTTTCGTTTCGTTTTTTTTTGGGGTCTGTGTAATCTCGTGTTGATCTCTCATGGCTTCCTCAAGCGGAACATCTTCAGGTTCAGGTTTGTCATCTCCGGCTCAAAACTCTGGTTCGGAGGGGGATTTGCAGCTTCTGATGGATCAGAGGAAGAGGAAGAGGATGATATCGAATCGTGAATCGGCGAGGCGATCTCGGATGAGAAAGCAGAAGCATCTGGACGATCTGGTGGCTCAAGTGGCTCAGCTCAGAAAAGAGAATCAGCAAATTCTCACGAGCGTGAATCTCACCACAGAACAGTACCTACGAGTTGAATCTGAAAACTCTGTTCTCCGAGCTCAAGCCAGTGAGCTGAGAAACCGGCTCGAATCTCTGAACGAGATAATCGATTACTTGAATGCGAACACTTTGATTGAGCCCAACAATGGCTTCTTCAATCCGATGAACATGGGATATCTGAACCATCCGATCATGGCTTCTGCAGATTTATGGCCGTGATGATGAAATGATTTAATAATATTATGTCATGTAATGAGAAATCTGTCTGCTTGGGGCTTTCAGGAATTTGAATCAGAGTCAGTTGAGAGATTAAAATCACTACCAGATAGATAGTGATGATAAATAATGAGGTTGTATCTTACTCTAAGGTTGCTGAATGGTGGTTCTGTATATGGGGCCTCTTACGGTTTATTGTGATTTAAGCATCTATTATTGTTGTTGTTGTTGTATTATTTTCTTGTTCAATTCTTCTGTCGCTCTCTTTCTTCTTTTGCGCTTTTTATTGATTGCTCTTTATAATTAATGCTGAGTATTTGGTGGATTCAGGTCTTTTTTCTTGGTTTGACCAAACTCAAGTACTGCAAATTTGTACGTAGTTTGAATCATTAGAATGCTAATTTCTCCTTTCTGGATGTTTGTGAGCCTTTGGTTTCTTTATGTTTTATTTGTCTTACGGATTTTTTTTTAAAACCATGATTTGTCTTATGGATTGATTGATTGCGAGATTTTTAGTTTGATTCAAGCCATAGCCTTATAATCTATTGTAGTGGCATGCATGTTCTTCCAGAAGTGAGGGGCAGTGTGATTTCGCTTGTAATCTCGTGATCTCATGTCATTGGTACTTGCTTTTTTCCCTGAGAAGATAATTGGCAACTAAATAAATCTTATTATTTTTTTAATCTTATTTATAAATCACTTTTAATATATTTTAATAGGAATTAATAAAAATTTTAAACCTTATTAATTGTCTTAAAATTTAAAAAATTTAATGAGGGTAAAAAATTTTTTTAAATTTTTTAATATTTAATAGGGATATAAAGGAATTTATTTTGAGTTTTTTTTCCCTCTACGCTCTCTCTTTTTCCCCAAAAAAATAACAACTAAGGATATTTTAAGAATATTAATATCAAATTAATTTTTTTTAAAGATTCAGTTTTAAAATATAAAAAATGAGTACTAAATTTAGAGACCTAAACTATGATGAGATTCTTATTTCTTATTATTTTTTTATGAGATCTTTAGTTATTATTCTCTCATGAAAATCATTCTCATCAATTTTTATATTACATTTATTAGTTTCACCAACTAAATTTGACGTTGTAGTAAATATTTTTATTACTTAAGTAAATAGTTGGATATTTAAACATTGGTTTTTGTATGTGTAACAATTTAGACGATCAATACATTATTCTTAGCTATTTAAGAGAGAGATATTCCTTACTATGGCAACTTACTCATTATACTTAAAAAAAGGGCATTATCTTCCTATATTCTAAGGAGATTTAATGAAGGATTGGAGGTTGAATATTTTAAAAGTCTCGTGCATTACGAACCGTAGAAAAATGAAAATTAAGCAAACGCCACTTTTTGCTGTATCAATAAGAAAAAATTGCGAAAACTACGTGAAAGTGTTGAGATTCACATTATTTTATGTTTGTTTGGGGCGACAAGATTCAGACAATGACAAGAGCAAACATTTGACATAAGACGGGGAAAGTTAGGTAAAGAAATTAGAAGAGGGCATCGTAATGAAGAAGGTGCTTGGAAAATGGTTCAAGATTCCCCGAGGAAGTGCGTTGGATTTATACTTTGGACTGTCTGGCAGCGAAAAGTCTAAAAATTACAAGCTCAGAACTTAGGTTGCGTTTGGTAACCGTAAAATATTTCTTCAAATGATTGATTCCATTGGAGTGTTCATCTTTGAAAAGATGAGCAATAAATCTTTCTGTTTGCATACAAAATTATTTTTCACTCTGAAAAATAAAAGAGGGGTATACTATTAATCTTCTAATTTTATTTAAAATTTCAGTTTTATTTTTTTAATTTTATAAAATAATCTTTTTAAAACTCGTTTGATAGAAAAATAAAAGAGGGGTATACTATTATTTTTAAAACTCATTGAGGGTGAATGTGAGACTAGTTAAGGTGCCAGAATCAAGAAATCACCAAGTTGGCTCAATGGGACAGAGACTGTGACGGCGAGCGAAACAACGTTACAAAGAAAATCCGGAAAATCCGGTATCCAATACAACATAGTATTTGTTATGCCAATGTTTCAACTTTCTAAAGTTTTTCTTATAAATACAGAGATGATACAATGATACTATAGAACCTAACACTTAAGAAGAGCTGCCACTGATAGCAGATGGGCAGGAGCCATGCAAAATGAAATTGATGTCATTGAAACTTGAAAGAAATAAAAACTTTTCCCAACTAACTTTTCAATCAGATTTAACTATCCTATTATTTTTCAGTGATACTACACAAGATTCCAAATCCCTTTTCTTTAATTTCTTCTACGCTTTCGGTTGCGTTTTTGTTTTTGTTTTTTGAAATTTCAAATATTTAGATATTTAGCCAATTAAAATAATGATATACTGGAGTAAAGTAATTGTTATTTTTTCCCCCTGTGTGTATATAATATTCTATATATGTAATTTTCATTATTTAATATATCAAATTGTATATTATTTAAAATTTTTATCACATTTTTAAACATTTTTAATTTATTATATCTGTATAACAAAAATTACAAATCATCTTAAATCAATATTTTTTGGTAATTGTATATTGAAAGACACATTTCATTATATAAAATTTAAATTGATTTAAAAAATATATCTAAATATAAATTTTGTTAGAATAATTAACTTTCATTGAATTAATTTTTATCAAATAAATCTTTGATAAATTAATTTTTTGTCAATAGAAAATCAGATACACACCTAGTCTTCTAATCCCGATGCCATTAGCATCAAGTGATTTTTGCGTGTGTCAATTATTATTATTTTAAAAAATTAAGTTTAATGTTTCATTTTAAATTGTTCTATAAGGTTTCATTTTATTCTCATTCACATGACTGCTCAATAATAAAATCTTTTTATTTTCTCATTCAATTTTTTTACATTAAATTAAATTGAAATATCCTTTAAAAAAATTATTGGTTATTCGATGAAATGGATTATAGTTATGCGTGTTTACAAACTTTGTTTTTCCTTCACTTTAAGAAGAGAGTATAATCCATTCAAAGTAGAAGGTGGTTTAACTTTGCAATTTTAATGTGTTGAGACATAATGATGTAATGTAATTGATCTTTTTAATATTATATTCATTAATTGTTTATAGAGATTGGCATTACGCATGTGGTTTGGTCACATGCAACTTGAGAAAATAACTTCTTTAAAAGATAATATCCAATTACAACGACACTGTACTTAATCATGTGTGTGTCTGGGTCCAATTTAAAAACTTGATTCTTCTTAATTAAGGTTGACGATTCAAACTTTACGTACATAAAATGAAAATCATATTAGAAGAGTTATCTCTTATCATACTTTTTTTTTATTACATATCTCTTATCATACTTGACAACACTTAAAAATTAACTTAGTAACTAAATATAAATAATTGTATCAAATATTACATATATTATAGGCCAGATTTGAACTACTTTGCTATAAATATGAAAGTGGACTTGTTGCAGCATGGAGTGAAATAGACAACTTGAAGGGCTCCACATAGTGTAAATAATTGTATCAAATATTATTTAAAACTGGAAAGATTGAGTTAATTACACTCAATTACAATCTTAAATAAATTATTTTAGTAGGGCATGTGGAAGGTAGCAAAAAAGCACTGTGATTCCAAACATAAACATTAAGAGATTTTTTTTTTCTCTTGAAATAAAGCAAATATTTTATTAATAAACATTAAGAGATTAAAATATTTAGAAAGAGAGACAACAGTTTTCACGATAAATCATGCCTTTTACACTTCGCCCTCTCATATGAGGAAACGAAAGCATGTGTATATAATCAACTTGTGATTTTTTAATTGATTGAAGCATGTATATATAATCAACTTATTTATTTTCGCATTAGACAAAAAAATCATTGTTTTCAGGGGAAATATATATAAATTGTAAAAATAAATAAATAAAATTTAAAATATATAGATATATAATTTAATTGAAATAATTATTTAAATAAAAATCATGTAAATATAAAAAATAAACAATACGATCGATTTTTGTGCCTTTTTTGTTCCGCAAAATACAAAACATATATAGTAAAGGGTGTTACTGAATCATGAGGAATTCACTACACGAGTATATTTAAAAATATGGTTTCGTGAGCACTTACGTAACAACCACTGTTTGTAAACAATTAATTATTGATTAGCTTAATTAAACAAGGATTGTTATATCAACTCTCTCCAGTTCACACCGCACCATACAGACTTTTAATTAATTTTAAATTTAAATTAAACGAGAAACTTGCCTTTTGGCTGATCATGGGTGTGCCCAATGATTACTGACACACTCCTATATTTACAAATTTGTCCCTTCGCATCCTTTATAATTAATTTGCACAAAAGAGTAATTGTCATTTTAACCCTTAAAAAAAAAATTGGCCGTCAATGTACCTTTTTTTTTTTGGTGACCATCAAGATATTGTTATCAAATTATGAAAACCAGAACTTATGCCTCATGTGTTGCTTAGGAAGTTAATTTTATTTATGTTAAAATGTGGAATTGGATTGTAAATTTGATAAGATTTTTAATGTAAACATGTCATATGGTTTCTTAGTATGAAAAGTTGGTTCATAAAGTTTTTTTTTTCAGATTTGTTATAATGTTTTAATAATGTTTCTTGATGAATTATTTGTCTTGGTTTGTATATGAAATTATGAATAAGGTGTAATTGTTTTTGAAATGGATTTTGTTGTTTTAATAGTTATATCTATGATAATATTCTCTTGAACAAATGAGAGGAGGGAGAACTTGATAACATTGAATGGATTGTAGTGTTATATATTGGCTTGGAAGGTTTCTAATTGATAAAGTATGATCTAAAATATACTTGGAAGGATGTAGAAGTTAAGACTAGCTTCATTGTGTTTGGGAATTGATGATTTTTTTTTTGTAGTTATACTTGGAGAGTACATTTTTAGAAAAACTTGAATACAATTTCTTAGTTGCTTTTGTGGTTGTTATGATGAAATTGTAAATATTATATTAAAAATATGAAGTCACTGAAGAGTATCCCATGTAAATCGGATGAAGCATTGTAGAACTTTTATTATAATTAGTATTTAAATATGTTATTTGTAATTATAATACTATAATGGAGATTGTTTATTTGCTCATGAGTTTCCTATGAAGTTTTTTTTTTATCAGGCAAAGCAATTTAATTTTGCAATAGTAGATAACATTTATTGTCAATTCTATAAATAGTTAGTATGAAAAAATAGTAGGTGGAATAATTTTATACCGCTATTTTTATTTTAGTAACTAGAGAATTTTGATATGTATATATATATATATATAAATATTTTACGGTGGATAGTTTGATTTATGTAATCATATGGTTATTACATATTTTTTGAAGTAATATTTACTTGGAAAGATAACAGATGGAAGAATTTGGTAAAATGGAATATTATACCTTTTCATTTACTTTTTTTTATTTGAGCGAAGTCTGTGTTATTATTTAAATGAGTTGTTGTTATGCTTTTTTTTTTTTGCATATTTTTATCGACGGTAATAATATGAGTTTAAAGTTTGTTTTGTTGTTGTTTGAATTTCAATCATTGCATTGGAGGAAGAATTTTAAACATTTTAGCTTCGAATTCATACAACACACTGAAATCTTTTAAAGAGCAATATATATGATAGCTTAATTATTTTTCTCACAAAATTACGTGTTTAACCTGATGGTTTGGGAATTAATTAATCGAGTGTTTTGATATGATGTTGGTTGGTATTTCTGGGCTTGGGTTTTGTATCAAGTCCTTCTAGAAGATATTAAACATATGAAACAAGTAATGTACACATATCAAGAAATATTATTAATATAATTAATAACCGGCATCTAAAAAATACTTTCTTTCCTCTTTTGCCCTCGATCAAGGTGCCGTTGGAATATTCGTAGTCCTAATCATTATTGATCTATTACTTACTCCACATGAGAAGTTTTTTATTTTTTTATTTTTTAAAACTGGTGTTTATCTTTTAGGGGATTATTGGGAGATGATGGCATTAAAATATAAGGCAAGAAGGACGGGCATTAATTGTGAAACGAATGAAAATGGTGTTAAGTGGTGCATCTGGAAAAGCAGTGCAGGTTAGTCTTGGATTTACCTACTTGGAGACTAATTAGCTGTGATTACTTTAGTGCTTTATTGGTCTAGTTAATGAGAATATGAATAATATTACCGGGTACTTTGATTATGGTTGATCTAACTTAATTAGATGCATCGAGCTCTAATTCTAGGTAAACAACAGTGATTGAATTTTCAAGGTAAGGTATGTCTTTAAAGAGAAATCTACAAACTACTAATCAAATTAGTCTATGTCAATAACCTATGATATTAAGGAAAAAAAAACAAAAATACAAATGATATCTTATAATGACGTGGGCTTGAATTTCACGATCAAAACACAAACAACATGTTGGCGAATAATTTATAAGTTGGTATTAGATTTTTTTTCTCATTTTTACTCTCTCATTAAGTCTTGTTGGCGACAAAAACGTGTATCTCCTTAACTTCATAGTACATGTTTTCACCATACAACCGAAAAAAAAAAAAATAAGGTCCTATTTGAATGCTATAATGGAATAGAATAAAATGAATTAAAAAAATAAAGATAATAAAAATAAGATAATTAAAATGTGGAAAAGGATAAGTGAATCATATTCATAAAGGAAAATGGTAACTTTAATTTATGAGGTTAAGAACTATAATTTATAGTAAGATTTTTAGAGGATGTAATCATTCTCATATTTATGATATATAATATTAAATTTTTATCATACTTATCATAAAGAAAGAAAAGTGACTTAACTCATTTTTATTTTAATTTTTTTAATCCATTTTATTCACGCTCTTTCTAACAACCAAATGGACCAAATGTAATGGCATGTTTTAATGAACATGGGGTTGACTAGCTATAAAGATGCAATTGGAGAGAAGCTCTCTCTCTCAAAAATATTGTTCTAGGTGATGTTACATACCACCTTTATTTCAATTTATAAGATAATTTTAAAAAATATTTGATATTTAAAAATATAAGACACTTTTGATTAGAATAAAGTTTTATTAATGATATTTCTTCAATATTACCTTTCTCATTAGCTTTTTTCTCTTTAATATTTTTTCACAAATAGAGTGTTAATTGAAAATCATTTTTGAAAGTCTATATTTTTATCTTAAAAAAAGATTATAAAGCGTATTTAATAAACTTTATTAGTATGGGTGATCTTATTTAAAAAGGGGTGGGTTTCTCTCCTTTGCTTTTTTTTCCACTGCCTTTTCATTGCAAATTTAAACCGTTCAAATTAAATTTATATTTTTTAAAATTATTAAATCTAAATTTTTAAATTCAATTTAATGGCCCAGATTCACACTAATCTCTCCCTTACTCTCCTTTATAGAGGAGAAAATCCATCTTCATTTAAAAGTGTTTCATAAATTAAAATTGAAGGAGTATTACATCCTGCTTGTTTATATAAACAATTGATTCTGTATTAACTTATACACGTTAAAGAAACTTTAAACAATACTCCATCTATTTTTACACATAAAAGAAAATAACTATGTCATATAATTTTAAAAAAATTGTTAAGTACAACAATTATGTTTGAAATTAAATGGTTTGGACTAAATTATCCCTGTAATTAATGAAATAAATTTGTCTAGTGCAAATAAAAATTGACTTTATGAAGGACAATTTGAAAAAAATGTGATAAATATTTCTCAAATTTTGTAATATTATTTATAAATTAAAAACAAAGATATATATGTTAACTTCTCTTATATTTGGAAACAGAAAGAGTATTCATTTGCCTTTAGTACAAATTTCTCTTAATATTTAACCACCTGTGAGATTTTTATTCAAAGTTATGAAAAATCCAATGGTAGCTATTCCTTCCATTAAAAAATATAAGATATTTTTAACAGAATCTCACCTACAATAAAGTAGTCACCTACTTTCAAACTAACCTTATCTTTTCATATTCATTCCTATTAAATACCCTACAATAAATATAAAGTCATTATTAATAGAGACATTTAAAAAAAGGCAATGATTATACCTCGAAACACTGAGAAATATCTTGTATTTTTTATCATCTAACTCGTCAAAAAATTCTTTATGTTTTTGAACGGATGAAGTATTTCATAATTAAGAGATTCATTTACTTGAATAAATTGAGTAAAAAATTGATCTTCATTTAAATTTAGCTGCAACGCACAAGAATAAAAGCTAGTTTTGACATTACTTGTTTATTATAAATACGACTCGGAGGTAGCATGAAAGATTTGTTAGTCCTTGGTGAGCTAGAAGCCACAGTTACCAAAACTTCGAATCATTAAGAGTAATAATAGATTTCCCATTTGACATGGATTAGCATTTACAACTCTTTGACGTTATTAATAAATACTTGATCTTGATGACAAGTAACAGCTAGTCCCCATTGATGAAAAAGCAAACACAGTACGTCACTCAATTTCAATTATTCCCAAAAAAGTACAGATTAATGCAAATTTGAGGATAAATTGACTCATTCGCTGAAAAAATTCTTATGTCCAAAAAATATGAATAAAATTTTTAAAAATTTAAGAACGTGACCAATTCAAATTGACATACAAAGAGGTTTATCATTCGAATACAAGAAATTTATAGTTAAAACTTTAAAAAATTATAATAAGTTTATCATTAATATATAATAAAATATTATTAATAAATATAATAAACTGATCATGATATAAAATAACATAAGTGCTAAGCTATTTATTTGGTTTGATCTTATAATATAAATTATATATGTAAAAACTCCTAAATTTAAGTCTAAAGCTAGAAATAAGTGAATAATATTTTTCAAAAAATAATGTAGAACATGCATAGTACTTAGGAGTGTCGTTTTAAGTCTAAGCTCAAAGACAATGAAATCATATTTGGTGCTTATCATATGATGATGAGTGATTAAAATGGTTAAGATTTGTAGGTTTCATTTTTATATTTTAATTTATATATATTAAAATAAAAATTATAAATTTTAATAAATTTACTTCATCATTAATTTAGATAATGTAGATTTAATTTGAATGATTTAATTTAATATTAAATATTTTATAATTATAAATTCATTATCCAAATGTAATTTAGACAGTTTAAATTTAAAATTTTTAATTTAATCCCTTTTCTCAATTTTTTAATATTATATTTATAAAATAAAAATTTTAATATTAAATTTAAATTATTTAAAATACATCTGAATAGTTAATTTATAAAAATTATAAAAAATAATATTAAATTAAGCTATTTAAATTAAAATTATATTGTTCATATGGAAGATAAGATAAATTTATTAAACTGTATAATTTTTATAATAAATATAAAATAAAAATATAAAAATAAAACCTTAAAATCTGTACTATCCAACACCAATGCCAAACTCTGAAATTAGTAGGTAAATTGATTTACAGTACAATGATCTCTATAAAGTTGCAAAGCAAGAACCTCAAGATTAGCACAGGGGACCCACCAAAGATGCTGATTGATTGATAGACATTCACTGAATAGGAACAATATAACAAGATTTCAAATGGAGGGTTGCCCCAAATATAATCATGAGGGAATCATTTTAGCGGAAAAAAAGTCTCAAAAGCAGACATTGGAATTGGAATTATTGTTTGGAACTATCTACATTCTCATGTTTTATTCTTCACCCCATTTAACTTCAGCCATCACTTCCTATTCTGCTAGCTAGCTATTTCCTTTATTTAAATTATATTCTCTTTAATATTTATTTTGTCACTTGCATGTGGAATTTAACTTTATTCCTATTCTTTTTCCCTCTAAAATTTAATCAAGCAAAGCTTATATTCCTACCGCTAACTGTCACTATTTAACTGAAGAGAAAATAATTAGTAGGGATGGTTTTGGTGGCCATCAGCTCTCACACACACATTTTAAAAATCGGAATATTATAGTGTCCAAGAACATGGCATCTGAAATTATGCTTGACAAGAGAGCCAGAAAAATAATGACCCTCGATCTTAATTTGTCATTTTGTTTAGGTTCTGTTCAATTGTTTAATAGCCGTCTTCTAGAAGGATAGAATTAGAATGCAATTCTGGATGCAAATTATTGGCGCTGACTGTTTGTTTTCCAGTGAAAACAAATCCAGGCAATGGAAAATATATGTGCACAATGTTCATTTCTGAAGGCTATAGATGAGAGAGATAAATTAAAAAATTTAAAAAATATCATATTAATTACTATTATGATGAGTATAATATATAAAAGGACAAAGGGATAAACTAATAAAAACTATTTAAAACAATATCTTATTAAATAATATCTCTCAAATAATGACAAATAATAAATAGAAATATATATTTAGAATATTCTAAATAACATTCCCCCTCAAACTCAAGATAATTTAATAGAAAACAACTTAAGTTTGTTTACTAGAAACTGAAAGCGGCCTGGACAAAAAGACTTTTTAAACAAATCTACAGCTGATACTTAATTCGAGTTGGAACAAGTCGGATAGTGCCTCTAACAACATGCTGCCGAGTAAAGTGATAGTCAATCTCAATGTGTTTGGTCTGCTCATGAAACACATCATTTTTGGCAATCTTGATTGCAGCTTGACTATCACAATAAATGTTTGTGGAAGAGCTTTGAGATGGTCCCAACTCATCAAGTAACCAACAAAGTCAAAGTACCTCAGTAATAGTGTTTGCTAGTGCACAATATTTCAATTTAGCAAAGCAAGAGGCTAATGTCTTCTTTTTACTTCTCTAAGAGATAAGGGAATGATCGAGGAAGATATAAAAACCTGTCGTAGACTATCAATCATAACGATCACCACCCTAATCAACATCAAAGTAAGTTTGCAGTGTAAGAAAGGAGCTAGCAGAAAAGTGAAGCCCCATGATACAAAGTGCCTATAATATACCGAATGATCCGAAGAACTATTGTATAATAAGTTATGTGAGGCTTAGACATAAAATGGCTAACAATATGAACAGTATAAGCAATGTTAAGATAGGTGACAGTAAGATAGATGAGGCCTCTAACCAACTGGTAGTAACAAGTGAGATTATCCAATAAGGTGCTATTAGTAGAAGTATAGTGAACATTCAATTCAATAGTATAACATTCCAATTTAAATTTTAATAGTTAATTTGAGTTAATAGAAATTTTAAAAAATATTTAGAGGTAAGTAAATTAGTAGGAGATGATTATTAAATCTAACTTAGGATATAATTATAAATTAAAATTAAAAAAATTAAAAAAATAAATAAAAAATAAAAAAATATTATTAAATTATTATTATTATTATATAAAAAAAGAGAAAAGGTAAAAAAAAACAAACAAAACGAGAAGAATAAGAAAACTTTCGGCCATGCGCGTGTAATCATTATATTTATATAATAATAATAAAAAAAAAGAAAGAAGAGAGAGGAAAGAGGAAAGTAATTAAAAAAAAATTGTGGGACCCATATTCGTTTTTAAAAACCACCGTTCTCTTCTCATTTTTCCTTCATTTCTCTTCTCTTTCGTGTGCGATCAGAGAGAGCATCTGAGCCAAGTTCACCGGTGCTGGGTTTTAAGGTAAGAGTTTTTAATAGGATATTTAGGGTGTGATTTTAAGCTTTTTAAGACTAAGTAAGTGTTCTAAAAATTTTTCTTAGTCATCCTTCTTCTTTGGTTTCTGAGTTTGTAGTGGTAGAAAATTTAAGATCTGAAAGAGGGATAAATTTATGTTGAATAAATATAGTTTTTGAGGTTATCAGTAGTATAATAAATGTTCTATAGTATAAATTTATTGATGATCTTTGAATTTGTGGTTTATGGATCAAATTCTAAACTATATCTGAAAATATATGTTGATTTATTGATGTTTAAATGATTATTTGGGATGAGAAATGAATTATTATGGCTATAGGATTATGATTCTAAGCTAGAGACTCAATTTTTGATTTTTGAGTATTTTAGGTACGAATTTATGAAATAAAAAGAAAATTTTGATAATAGAAATTAGTTTAGAAGCTGATTTTTAGATTATTAATGTTTATTGATAATTAAAAGAGGAGTTAAAAATTTTACTTAATAGTGTTGACTCTAGATTTGTATTAAGATTGAGATTAGGAATTATGTTATATTTTTAATTCTATTATTAGAATTATTTTATTAGTTTCAAAAATTGAAATTTATATTTATAAATAATATGTTATTTGTAGATTGTATTATTGGTGAAGATTGTGGTGGGAGAGAAATTATAAGGAATAATTTATTGAAAAAGCCACGAGGCAACCATGCTTTTAATTTGTGATTTGTGTTACTTCATGTTAATTGGGTGATTATTGAGAAAATTATAAATTTTGTAATATTATATAATTGTGCAATATTATTATGAATTTATTTGATTATTGTGGGAGGTGTTGGGAGACTTGCTATTGTTGTTGTATTTATGTTACGCCCCTATTGGAGCTCAATAAGTGGTTTGTAAGGGCTCGGGCTAATCTACCTTTGGCCAGGTAATTTAGCACCGAGTGAGGGCTACGGCTCGAGGTTAATGGAGGGATATAAGGATGGTTATTTGTGTGTATTGTAATATTTATTATATTTGTTGGAATTATATTATTTTTAAATTCTCACTTAGTAAGTACATACTTAACTGTTTGTACACACTATCATAAATTGGTATTGGTTACTGAGACTTTTGAGTTTCATTATGTGGTTAACAATTTTTAGGAGAAGAGCCACGAGTGACACGTGGAGGAGTCCCAGAGGCTTAGTGGCATAGATCCACTATCTCTTTTGGGTATTTGATTTATGATTTATAACGTGTTATATTGCCAATATTAGGGCTTTTTCTTTATTGATAATTATATGAATATATAAATGTAATCATGCCTTTCAAACTATTTCTATTTTTGGTATACTTTGGATGACTGTAATTTTAATATTTGATTTACTTTGGATTGGTTAAAATGGCATGATTATGAGGCCAAACAACTGGCTTGTGTTGAAAATTGACTAAATTGTTTATTTTATTTGTTGGGAGTATAAGAATAGACAAATGTGATTTAGTTTACTTATTGGGAGTATAAGGATGGACAAATGTAATTTAGCCTAGTGGCATGTGGGAGGTAAAAATTTATATGAAATGTTGTATTGTGCGAGTTTAAGCCAATTATAAAATATTTTATATTGAAATTATTGATATAAAAAAATGTGTTGGGTGGCTGTAACCCAACTATGGTTGAGTTAAATTATTTAAAAAAAAAATTTTGTGTGTTACAAATAGGAGTAATTTTAACCTTCTCATTAGAAAGGAAAACTCAGGATATCAAATCGGTGGCATACTTAACTTAAAATAGAGATATACCATCACTTCGATGGTAGACCTCAAGCCCAAGAAAATTATTCAATCTACCAAGATCCTTCATTTCAAATTGTTGGCCTAAGTATGTCTTGAGCTTCTAAACTCCTATATCATCGCTACTTGTGATAATGTCATCAATATACAATAGCAACATAATAATACCATGAGAAGTGGAGCAAATAAAAAGAGTCGAGTCGTGAGAACTACAAGAAAAATTTAATTGACTCATAGTGTTATTAAACTTGGCAAGCAATGCATGTAAAGCCTACTTAAGCCTATGTAGAGCTCGACAAAAATGACATACCTTATCTTTTGGATGTTGACACCCGAGTGGGGGCTTCATATACACTTCTTCTAGATCTCTATTTAGAAAGGCATTTTTAACATCTATCTGGTGAAGAGGCCAGTGCTTAACAGCAGCAATAGGTAAAAGGTTGAGAACATAAGTCATACAGGAAACAAGTGTAAAAGTTTCCTTATATTTAACACTATACTCCTAAGTGAATCCTTGGGCCACCAAGTGGACCTTACATTACTTCAAAGAGCCATTAGAATGAGTGTTGTTCTTGTAGACCTATCGACACCCAACCAGAGTTTTTTCAGGAGAAAGATCAACTAAATCCCAAGTATGCATTTTCTTCAGGGCATGCAATTCATCATTCATAACTTGCTGTCAAAGGGAAACACAGGAGACTTCCTTAAAGGATTTGGGTTTTTAAAACTAGAGAATGGTAGAAAAATAATGGTAATCACCAAAGTAAAAGGGGGGATTTCCTACACGATCGGGCCAAGAGTCTATGGACAATATGAGCTTAGTAGGTGTGACTTGTGCTAGAGGAGCAATAGGTGTGATAGTAGGCACATTTAGAACGAGTGCAGTGTCAGTCGTGGAAATGAGCTTAGTAGAAGAATTTGTACTTGAGTCACTGAAAAAAAAGATCAGTAGAAATATTTGTAAAAATAGGAGATGAAGAAGATGAGAATGATGAGAGATCGGTTAGAGATAAAAACTTGACATTTTCCTAAAAAACATGCTAAGAAATATGAATACGATGAGTGAGAGTATCCCAACAATGATAGCATTTATGCTCAGAATCATAATCAAAAAACAACAAACATGAGAAGGAGCTTAAAGTTTGTTTATCTTATGAGATGGAAGAACAAAATAGGCACAAGCAAAGACTTTCAAAAGACAACAATCAGGAGGGTAACCATAAAGACACTTAAAAGGAGAAATGTTATTGGTGACAGGAGATAGGAGTCGATTGATGCAAAAGACAAAGGTTAAAGCTACTTCACCCCAAAACTGTTCAGAACAAGAAGAGGAAATGAGCAATACTTTAACAAAATTAAGAATATAACGATGTTTACATTTAACACAACCATTCTGTTGAGAAATATAGTAACAAGAATATTGAGAAATAGTACCCTAATAATCAAGAAAGGTGAGTAAACTAGAGTAATGATATTTTAAAGTATTATCACAATGAAAATTTTTGATAACTTTAGAATATTGAGTGTGAATAAGAGTAGCAAATTTGATATAAAGTTCAGGTAACTCAAGATTGATGTTTTATCATATAAATATAGGTAAAATGAGAAAATTCATTAATAAAAATCACAAAATATCAAGATTCTCCCATAAAGGGAGTAAGCGTAGGACCTCAAACATCAATATGAATCAAATCAAATGAAAAAGTAGCGATAGAATCATTTTTATGAAAAGATAAAGTAAGTTGTTTGGCAATTTGACAAGAAACGCATTGTAAAGAATGATTATAAACATGACCTAAAAGACCACTAAAAATTAGAGGATGCAATGTATTTAAAGAAGGGTAAGCAAGATAATGATGCCATAAGTTTGACAACATGCACCTTCCCTAGATTTTATTGGAATTGCAAAAAAAAAAAAATTTTTGGCTGAAGATGTTAAAAAGGCTTTTATAATTTAAAAAATGATGCGATTTTTGTTTCTATTTTCAAGAAATTTTTGCCTAAATTTTAATAAATCACAAAATAAGTCCCTATAGTTTTTTAATAGATTATATTAAAAACGTATCTTATTATTAATTTATTGGTTGCGTACATGGCATGAAACAAAAGAAATAAATTACACTATTTATGACATGTCTGTAATGTGGTTTGTTACTATTTATGACTGTGATTAATATATAATATGACAAACACTGGGGACCAAAACATAATTTTACTTAAGAAATAAGAAAGGAGAAGGGTGCAAAGGCCTAGAAAATAAAAAGCAAGTATGGCACACATACCTTAAAAAATGATAGAAACTAGGCCCAACATGTGAAAAGAAGGACAAGGATGATGAAATGCCCCATGATGTTTTGTTTTAGGATTTGATTGCATGTTATAAAAGCTGAGTTTTCACATCTTTATAACTGGAAAGCAGCTCCCACTGTGACCACCCATGCTCTTGAATCGTTCATTCACTTTAGGAATTTCATTAATTGAACAAGCTTATAGTGCTCACACCTTCACTAGTGCTAGAGTAATCTAGAATTATTGTTATTATTATATTAAAGAAGGGGGAAGGAGTTTAATTTAATTAACTATTAATCAAATCTTGTGGGTGGGTTCGTGAATGTAGTCAAATAAAATATAATCATAATTAAAATGGGAAAGTGAACTAATGGGAGTTACACGTTTGGGCTAATAAATTAATAAACTGAAGAGGATTGTGAGAGAGAAGGGGGGAGGGTGGGGAATACACACAAAAGACAATATAGGTTTTAGCTCTGGAATTTTCTCTCAATTATTAATTTAATTTTTGAACTTCAATTTAATATAATTCAATTTTTATAATTTATTGAGTTAATGAATTATAGGCATGGAGTTGTGCTAAATTGAAAGACTATAGGAATTTTTTTAAAATAAAAAATTATAAGAAATGAGTTGAGAAACTAAAAAGTTGTATTTTTTTATACACATATATAGGGCCCATTCAAGTGAATTCTTCTATTTCTTTCTTTTAGTTAAATTCTAGTATGTTTTGTCTCTCTTAGACTGATCCTTTTCATCTAATATACTATTATAACTTTCTCGTAAAAAAATGCGAGACATGGTATTTTAGAAACACATCCAATTTTCTAAGCAATCACAATTTTATGAAAGTGGGGGATGCTGTGCTAGAAACAAGGACCGTTTCTTTATCCAACCAGAGTCCAGAGCTATGTAGAAAAATTGAAATTGATAACCATAACCTTTATTACTACTTTGTTGGCCCAAGTAAACACCAACCTTAGAAATAAATAATAACTCAGGATAAAAGAAACGCAGTGGAGAAGACAAAACTTGAAAGAGAGTGACTTCAAACTACTTTACTATTTAATTTGTCAAAAGATTTAACAAACAGGGAAACACACTAAGGTTATTTATAGAATTATTAGTGCAACTATTTAAAATACACTAATCTACACTAATCCTAGATAGATATGATAGCAAATAAGATGGGATAAGTCTAATCCAAAATCCTTCAAATAATAAAAGATATGAATATTTTAATCAAAATCCCAACTTCTAAAAACAAAGATTGTTATTGAACAAATAAAAAGTTTTTAATTTCCAAACTCATAGGACAGTCCTCCCATCCTCCCCCGGCCCAATAAGTGTTTCTTTACTAACAAAGCCCATGCCACTTGATATTATAGAAACAAATTCATTCCCCCGTGCAACTCATTCTAGAAACAAAATTTTATTTTGTATGTAAAAGAAACAATTTTTGTTCCTCTATCCCATTGCAGTAATGCAGAAAAAAATCAAGTTGATCCCAACAAACAAACTATTCATCACAAACCTTGACCATCCATATCAATATTTCTAATTCTAATAATTCAGCGAGGCACAACACAGTCCAGATTTGTTTATTAACTAACCACAAACATGAGACATGGTCAAGCATGTCACTTTTCATCAAAACCAAGGTAACTAATGTAAACCCTGATGAAATTTTCTGTCAGAACATGCACCTTGCTTTTGAAGAATTTAAGAACTAATCTCCCATCAATTTCCCATGTTTGCATCAGAAAACAGTAAAGATAAAATACCAACTGTATAATGTTGCACAGGACGGCTCATCAGGAAATTTTAAGGATATTAACTTCAAAAGAGAGTTTCTGACTTTTTGGGTACTCTGGTCACATCTTTAAACAACAATAACAATATTAAACAGAAGCCTTGTCCCATTATGTTACATCTTTCATCCTCGCTATAATATTATCAGTCTCATTCTGTCACATGTCTTAAGGAACGTGCTAGACTGCAGAAACGTTAGCTCAGTTCAGTCTGATCGATATCAGTATCACCAGTAGTAGCCTTACTCGTCCTATCTATAAAACCCGTTGCTTGTTAGCTCAGCGTCTCAACCCCTCTCCAGCTTATTATTTAGGGGCGAGCAGCCCATTACGTTAGAAGGCCTTGCTTGTTGCTCTGTCATTGAATTCAGATGTACGGAACACACTCCATATCTCATATCTCATTCGTCAGTATTCAGTACTCGCTATCTGTCTCATTCTTAGTATTCACTATTCTGTCTTAGTTTCTAATTATCAGTTCAGAAAAGGTGGCAGATTTTGATGCATTCCTACATCATTGTTCAACCATAAAGTCACATTTCTTATATCATGGTTCCTCTGACTATTTAGATTAATTATATAAATATCAAGTCTCAGCAATAATAAATACTTCAATGATTTTTTCCCCACTAAATAAAAGAAAGTAATAAGCAAGATACATAAAAGAATGAAGGGTTTCCTTTTTGAAGTTGACATTGCCCGTGAACATTTCTAATATCTCCAATTCTCAATTGCCAAATTATGTCTCAAAGCTAGCAGGTCCTGTGTCTTGTATGATTCTGAATATCTCAAAGCAAATTACTTGTCAATATCTAATAACAGTCTTCATGCTACCAATAATTCTTGCAAGAGCAGTCACCATATCTGAAATGATGGAAACGTATCCTGTCTCTTACAATGATATCTCTTTGGTATACCCTAGAGACTAGTTTCATAAATTCATGACAGTCCTCACAAGACCTTAGATTTTTCACGATCCGGATTTCAGAATCTGGACTCATCTTGATTAATCCAAAAGCAAGAGCAAGCTTCTCACTATGATGAAGCAGCTGATTGGCTTTTTCCTGATCATCTACTTCAAGCAAGACGTCTGAAACTTTTGGATAATACCCTTCTTTTCTCAATTTATCTACCATTTCATTTAATTTGCCATATATCTTCTTTGCTTCGGAGTGATTATAATCTCCCATCACAAATTCATGTATCACACCTTCAACTTCAATCCTACTACATCCCGCTGGCTTTACTAGTCCTTTTTGTTTCATCAACTCTCTCACCTTTGCCTTATCACACCACTTTCCATCTGATGCATAAACATTACTAGCAAGTATGAAGCTTCCACCATCATCTGCATCCGTCTCTTGTAACCCTAGGTGTTTCATCAAACGCTTAGCTCTAGTAGTATCCCCATAAACATTACAAGCCCATATCAGGGTTCTCCAAAGCACTGCATCAGGTTTGATAGGCATTTTATCAATAAATTCTTCGGCTTCTTTTAAAAGACCGGCTCTAACTAGGAGGTCTACCATGCAACCGTAATGCTGAATAGTTGGTCTTACACCGTGTCTCTTTTGCATGCTACTCAAAAAATTGTAACCTTGAATAATCAAGCCTGCATTCCTACATGCTGATAAAATTGCTGTCATTGCCTTCTCATCGGGATTTATTTTTGAGGCTTCCATTTCAGAAAATAGGTCAATAGCTTCCTTGCATTGTCCATGGCTAGCCAAGCCAGAAATAATCGCCGTCCAAACAAAAACATCTTTGTCCATAACATCATTAAACACCTGCCATGCACTTTCTATACAACCGCATTTTGCGTACATATCGATAAGCGCAGTCATAACGTTGCCCTTACCATGAAGTTTCCTCTCCTTCACAATCTTATGCACTGTCTTCCCCACATTTAACGCTCCCATGTCAGCACATGCTCTTAAAACAGACACAACCGTGGCATCATTCACCTCAACCTCACACTCCAACATTTGTTCAAACTTCTTTATTGCTTCAGCAGGCCGATCATTGTCGACAAGGCCATCAATCATAGAAGTCCAGGATACCACATCTCTCTCAGACATTCTATCAAACACATTATATGCAGCTCCCAGTTCCTCAAGCTCTGAATACATATAAATCAACGAATTCCCAATATGAGAATCCGAACTCAAACCCATTTTAGCAATCAGCCCATGGATCTGTTTCGCTTGAAGGGTGAGATTCAAACGGACACAGCACTTGAGTACAAAGGGGAAAGTGAATTTATCAGGTCCAGGAATGTTATGGAACGGTCCATGGAGCATCAAGAGGAAAAGAGAAAGAGCTTGCGAGGGATGGGACGGGTCAGAGCTCCGAGAGTAAGCTCGGATGACGGTGTTGTAGAAGTAAGAGTTCAAGGAAGGGTTGGATTTGAGGATGAGACGAGCGTGGTTGAGATCTCCAGCAGGTGAGAGGGCGGCGAAAGTGAAGACATTGGACAGAATTTTATGGGATTCGCTGGTCGGCGAGTTTCCTAGTTTCAGAACTTGCGCATGAAGTTGCAGAGCTTGGGACATGGTTTTGACCTCCATTTTTGAGCATGGCACTACATTGCCATATCTTACACAGTGGAGTGGCGCGCGAGCATATCAGCAACTCTGCAAAAATACCGGCGGTCAATTTATGAAGTTCTAATTTTCCTTTTATACTAAACTAATTTTAATTAGTTTCATTTGTTTCTTTTTTTTTAACCACTTTCATTGGTTTCAAGAAAATAGTTTATACATCCTTTAATTATATATATAAATATAAACATAAAAGAATGGAGAGAGTTCACAAGTATGAAATATCATATATCTACATTGTTTTCAATTTTATTTTTCATAATGAGTGAATGAAATATAGTTATATAAAAATTAAATATACTTTTCTTAACTTACACAAATATATATATATATATATATTCATTTATTTTTAACCCTAAATAATTATTGAAAATAACAAAAGATTATAGACGTTTAGCTGATCTTTCCAATTTTATCATCAGATGTCCCTACAAGGACCGGGTTGGCTCATTATTAACATGCGATCACAATTTTTTGGGGGCGAAAGAACAAGTTGCAATGAAATGATTAATGTCAATATATTTATAAAAATCACAGAAATCACTTAACCTTTACAACTTTGTCATTTTTGAAATTTTTGTTCGGACACTATACACATAAAGACAAACTTTTCTGGGAGGATTAAAAAGGAAGACCGCTAAAAATGGGGTCCGCTATTGAATCAATCGAAATCATAAATTCAACCGAAGCTTAATCTGGAATTAGATTAATCATAATAAAATAATATAATTTAAATAAAAACATAAGAGTTACATTTAAATTCAGAGTTAAATTGATTATAATAAAGTAATATAATTTGTTGTAATTATTAGAGTCATATAAATGTTCATCTCCCTCACCCTTTCATCTTCTTCCATGAAACTATCGCTATTTGATTAATGTTAGTTGTCATTTATTTTTAATTATCATTTGGGTAATTCTTAATGTAAGATTACGTCTATAAATAAGGTATGTTATTTGTATTGTAAAGAATGGAAAAAAATACATGATAAATTATTCTTATTTCTATTACTTATATTCTTTCTTCATCTTCTCTTCTTTTTTCCCATTTATAGTCTATATATTTTATTTATAACACGTTATCAGCATGAGTATCTAATGAATTTGCATAAGGCATAAACTTCAAAGTTCCTCGCTAATTATTGAAGGTTCTTATTTATCATATAAAGGTATGATATTTTGATTCTATTATTAATTTCTATTATTCTTATATTTCATGTCTTCACATTTAAATATTCAATTTTTATTTACGTGATTATCAATTTAATAATTATTTATGACTCTAATAAAAAAGAATTAAATAAGTGTTAATAGATGACCGACAGAGCCACATCATATTCATCTTGGGATTAAATGGCCAAAAGCCATATAGCTTTTGATTTTGGAGGAGATTATTAAGGGTTTATTGGTAATTTAATTATTTGATGGCTATAAATAATATAGCCTTAAAGGCTAATGGTTTAAATATTTCATATCATGAGAAGCGTTAATGAATTTGAAAATTACTTTTATTGTGATTGATGAAATTGATATAATATTAACAAATATGAAAGATAGACAAATTTAACTTGCTTATGAGCAAGATAATAACCATATATGTTGTGGACAAATTGACTATTAAAATTTGAAAGTCAATAATGATTAATCATACATATTGGAATTGAAAAAGATGGATTGCCATGATTGTTAAGATAATGATACTTTTACTTAATCATTGAAATAAAAATTGTGACTAAATGTTACAACTTATTGTTACAAGTACCATAGTCTTAAAGACTAAATGTTACAACTTATTGTCACAAATACCATATTCTTAAAGATTAAATGTCCACATCAATTGTTTATAATGATTTTCTTGTAAAAGATCATTTTATAGTTTCAATAAATAGCATAACAAAAAAAATTCATTGTATTTTGATGATGAGAGTAAGGTTAAAAGTATTATAGCTCTAAAGGTTGATTATTTAAGCATCAAAGAATATGAAAAATTTGCATAAATTTGAATTGCTATAGTATTGAAGACTAATATTTAACGAAATTTATTATGTGCTATTGAAAGCATGACCAAATATTTGGAGATATGATAGCATGTCATTATAAAAATTAATAAGCCAACAATACTTTATCCCAACTACTGAAAAGATATTGTCTAGCTATAGTTGTTGAAAAATAATGTTTTTATATACGCTGACATAAAATTACAAGGGATATTATATTACAATATGGCTATAAGTCTAATAGACAAATATGTATGAGTAATTTATTGAAAGTAAATGTCCAAATTGATTATGAAGCCAAAAGGGAAATGAGATATTAATAAATGTAGAGTAATTATAAAATTATCAAAGCCACATGTTGTAATCTAAAAAATTATATGGACAAGTTTTTGTTGGGAAAATGAAAAGTAATGACAAGCTTAGAATGTTATATCATGTTAAATTTAAACGGATATATGATATTCAAGATTAAAAGACTATATCTAAAAACTTATATGGTGTTCAATTGTTATTAGTGTTTAAATATAGTGCCATTAATTTCTCAAGAATTTATTATAAATATTTGATATTGATTTAATCTTAATGTAAAATTAAAGAAAATATCAAGAATCACTGCAAACAAGCGTAAACTTGTATTTATATTTCTAGTTTATTATATTGAATATTGTATAATTTGTAAATTAATTTGTATTGAAATATGTCAGTTTTTGAATAAATTAATTATTCTAAAACTAAAATGGATGTCTCTCATTTATGGTTTATCAAAGATTGATTGGTTAAGAATTTGAATAAATAGCTTAATTGAAAAATTGAAAAATTAAAATTCACAAATTTGTGTGAGTTGAGAATTACTCAAGTTTTCTAATGAAAGGTAAGTTATTGGTTTACTATATACAAGCCGCTGTCTTCAAAATGCAATAATAGAAAAATCATGTTCATGTAACTTCCACTTGAAGGGAGATTGTAGGGGCACAATATAATTATTGTGTATCACTCATATACTTATTCTCAAGGTTTAATAGATTCCTCTAATGGATGCATATTGATATTATAAAACAACTACATGTTATAAAAAATGAAAAGTTTATAGTTGATTTTCATTAAAGTAAAACAGAAGTTTACTAATCTACCACATATATTTTTAGCATAACTTATTTGATCATTTCAAATCATATATAATGCAAATAGTTATTAAGGATATACATTGACATTCATTGAAAAAATAGAAGATTTTTTGTGAATAGAAAACATGTTATGTGCTTTAAGATTTTATATGTGCCACTTGTTCTTAAAAAAAATATAAAGTATTCACTAGTTATAATCTATCCATTTTTGAAAATATAATAAATTCAAATGTATGGGCCCATTAGATAGCATGTGAATGGTGTAAATCTACAATATATTTTTGCAACTTGAAGTTTGCAAGAGTATATGCATAAATCATTATGTAAAAGATACAATTTTCAAACTATGTGATACAGATCATTTTAATTGAGAATGCTAGTGAATTTATATTTCAAACTTTGAAAAAGAATATTCAAAAGATGATCTGGTGAAATCATTCGTTAAAAACTCCTTTACAAATAGCTAGATCAATGCTTATGAGAACAAAATTTTCACTGTTAATTTAGAATATTTGATTTTACAAACTATAAAACAATGTATATTAAACCAATAGGGCACTGTAAATTCCCCTTTTGAAATTAGCTTTTGGTCATAAGCCAAGTATATGCCATCTTAGAATGTTTTACTATGCAATACTTATTATCATTGTTTCGTCACACTACACATAGATGGTTATTCATGGAAAGTTGAGATAAATGTTAGATAAGAATTTCCTCCTTCTTGTTTGTTTTTAAATAAAATGAAGAAGTATTAATAAAGAAAACAAATGAATTTAAGAGACTTGTAGTGTATGATTAACTTGTTGTTATCATTTGATAAAGTTTTCTCAACATAAGAGGGAGAAAATAAGTAGCTAGAAAAGAAAATATATCAAATACATTATCACTATATCTTATTTAGATCCTCACATATAAAAATATGTACCATGAGTTCATCAAATGCTACATTTCTAAAATATCACAAAAGAATATGCCAAATACAATCATTGGCTTATATGAGAATTACTAGATTTTTTGTTTCAGCTATAAATGCTTCAATTAGAGTAAATGAAAATGAGATATGCATGAAGCATGAGAAAAGATTTAGGTATTTAAAAATAATAAAGAGATATCTCTATTAGTTATGTCACAGTTGGAAGAATGGAATCAAACAGATAAAGTTATCAATAACAATTTTAATAATAATACCACGTGATTAAATGAGGATCTTATATACAAATTTGTTATAAAAAGTGGACAAACAATAATTAGCCAAATAGAAAAAGACAAAAGAAAATAAGCAATGCAAGTAGAATTATATTCATTTTTTATATGTGAAAATCATAGGCATGCAGTCCAAATGCCAAAAGTGTAAAGTTATTAAGAAATAAATGAACACTAATGTGAAAATAAGGATTTCACAAAGGTTTGATAATAATCAAATACATTATCTTGTGGTAGATTTATGTATATTTCATTAGTTTGGAAGCATATAAAATCAAAATATGATGCTTGTCTATTGGATATTATTATAGCCTATGCATATTACACACTACATAATGAAATTTACATGATAAGCTTTTGAAAGAATTAAAATGCCAAAAGCATGAAAAATTCCTAGAAAAATTATTCAACATATATAGATGTTATATTCTTAAGCTTGTATGAATTTCAAATAGTTCAAGTGTATGTGTGTATATCTTAGCAAATACGTTTTGAAAAATAATAGGTTTTGTTCAAAAGAATTTGAGAATAAAATTTTGATATTGACTTTACATTCAACTAATTAATTTAATATTTAATACCTAATGGTTATAAAATTATTATGTTATATTTATTTAGTCTGCAAGACTATATTGAATTAATTGATCATGAAGTATCATATATTTATAAATATTTATATATTGAGTTAATATTGTATAATTTTATTAACAAATTTGAGCTCCTAGTGAATTAATAGATTTGAAAAAAGAGATATGATATTTTGAGGACAGTGTTATATTTTGAAAATATGATACAAGAATATATTTTCAAAAAGTTATATATAAAAAAATAATGCATTAGGCATAGTTGAGTTGGAAGTAAGATTTGCCTGAAAAAATATTGATATCAGTTATATTTAAAAAATTAATATATTATTTTAAAGTACGATAATTTAAAAGTAATGTTATTATAAAAGGGAATAAATACGTGCTGTACTTTTTTTTAAATTAAGGTTTTGTTTCATTAGATTTTTCTAATGAATTTTTTAATAAGACAACATTGGATAACATATAAATGAATGATGTATTTTTTTTTTCTTTTGCTAGGTTTTCATCCCACAAGTTTTTTCCTAATTAAAATTTTTAATAAGGTATATTATTATATAATGAACATTTAAGGAGAGTGTTATGAATAACAAGAATTATGCCAATGTTCATCTCCCTTATCCTTCAATTTTCTCCCATGAAACTTTTATCATTTGATAAGTGTTAATTACTTTTTATTTTTTATTATTATTTATGTAACCTTTAATATAAGATCATACTTGTAAATAGAAAATGTTAATTATATTATAAAAAAATAAAAGAGAATATAAGAAAAGTTATTCTCGTCTCTTTGTATTGCTTATATTTTTCTTCACCTTCTCTTATTTCTTTTCATTTATATTCTTTATACTTTATCCATAACATAATTTAAATATTCATCAATATTTAAGATTTAATATCTCAAGTATCATTGAAACATCAGAAAAACCACAGTAACATTTCAAACATTTATCTCAAGATTCTTCAATCATCAGAAAAATCTCATTGTCTAATAATCATCAACACCAAGCATAGTAACATTACGACTGCGGGGATTACTGGAATTGGGGGTGGAATTATTGGAGTATAAAACACTTTTAAGTATAACAACAGTCACCAATCAGGCAGAGCAGAGTAACACGAATGAGCAGAGTAATATTATCATCATAGAGTGATTTTCAGGCATTCAAATCACCAAGCAGGAACACGTATGAGCAAAAATGATCAGGCAGAGGCCGCAGAGCAGAGTAACAAACTAACAATCACCAAGCAGAAATAGGGGAGAGTGAGGGGGAGGGAGACCACAAACCCAAGCAGTGTTGTCGACCACTTGAAAGTTGAGCACGAGCAGCGTTCACAGGAGACTTGACAGCAAGGTGGACTGAGAATGGCGAAGGAAGGAGAGAGGACAGAACTGAGAACGGCGACGGCGAGAGCCGAGAAGCCGAGAACGATGGTCGCTGTCGAGAAGCTGAAGCAGAGGAACTGGGAAAGAAGGGCTTCTATTTTCTTTTTCATGTTTTTTTTTTTTAATTTCTGAACCCACGAGTTAAAAAAATCCACCCCGAGTTAACTTGGTCAAAATGAAACAGCAAAACCAAACCAAACACATGGTCAGTTCACCAGTTCAACCGGTTTTAAAAACCACGAGGAAGACATTACTTTTTTAGGCCGTAACCAAGAACGATGCAAATATGAATTTTGTCTATTTATTTCTGAAATATTTGTTGTGACAAATTATAATAAATAGTAATACTAGAAATCATTCAGTTTAATTTCATTCGTGGCTGGTTTCTGGAATTCTGGGTAATTATTAATTAATGTTGGGCTTTGCGAACGTCTCTTATTCTCTGTAATTTCCCAGGTTGAAATCTTCCCCGGAAATCGACAATTTCTTGAGGCTTTTACCATTTATCACATTTCGATTCAAAGTGCATGCGCATCGAATCGTGGTCATGACTGGGTGATTGCGTTCTTATAAATTACTATTAGAGATTTAATTGTGATTCGGTTATTAAGCTATGGTGAAGGACACTACGTACTACGATACATTGGATGTCCAAGTTGATGCGTCCCCTGCAGAGATCAAGAAGGCCTATTATGTCAAGGTAATCCTCCTTCCTCTGCACTTAATATGATTCCCTTCTGATCTCTGAAAGTAGAAACGGGCTCTGAACTTACATTTGACGATGCTTCTGAATTTAGTTTACTCAATTTGGTGATTATATTTTGGATTAATCAGAAAAGCGTGATGTGAGCTTTTAGTTTTTACCATTGGATTTCTTTGATTTGATCTTGACGCCCCTGAATGTGTTAGATGATTGTGTTTTCAACTGAATCACGTATCATTTAATTAGAACGGTCTCTTGAACTTGCTTAGTGATCTTATTCCTCATACAAATGCGTTAGTCAGACAATACCAAGAACAAGTTTGGTTTCATATTGGAATTTCCGAGTCGATACCAAATGCATATGTAGTTAATTAATGACATGGTATATATGAACCTATAGTATTATTCTCATCATTGAGTTAGGCTGCCGTGAGAGCTTGTCTTGCATACATTTTTCAGGCAAGGTTAGTTCACCCAGATAAGAATCCTGGAGATCCCACAGCTGCCAAAAATTTTCAGGTAAGCATCTCGAGGAATGAAAGCTATGATGCAGATTTTGGATTCATTGCCATTCATGACATAAGTGCCTTAACACAATGAAGGATTATTATTCCTGGTTTGCGTCCGAACATATACCTTCTTTTATCATCAGCTTTTCTTCCTTCAGTTGTCCTGGTTCTAAAAAATTAAAAGGTCAAGACATACATCCCTTGTGTTTTCTCTTTATGCACAGCAACTTGGTGAGGCATACCAGGTCTTGAGTGATCCTACAAAGCGTGAAGCGTATGATAAGAATGGAAAGTCAGGAGTACCACCGTAAGTTTACATGCAACCTCATATAACTGAAAAAAGAAGTTCAAATCTTTAGTTATGATCTCCATCATTTCATGAAATTCTGCAGTTGAAGTCTTATTAGAAGTCATAATTTTAGAATACTACTGCTTATATATTTTCCTGTTGTCACTTTTTCAGACCTTGTCTTGCTAAACCCATTACGTGCTTCAGGATTTAGTGTTTATCTGTCTACTTGAGCAAACGTCCATAATATATACTGAACTTTTTGGTTGGCAGAGAGTCCATGTTAGACCCTACAGCTGTATTTGGAATGTTGTTTGGGAGTGAATGCTTTGAAGAATATATCGGGCAACTTGCATTGGCTTCACTGGCATCTATAGAAGTTGAGGAAGACCTACAGGACCCTGAAGTTCGTAAGCTGATAATTCAAGAGAAGATAAAAGTACACTTCTTCGGTCTCTCTGATCTCTCATGTCTGATACAGTTTCAGCTTCCCACGTGATTTCCTCTCACTCATAGCTGAACTGCTGTAATTTGGATCTGCAGGCATGGCAGAAAGATAGGGAAGAAAAGCTTATAACTGCTCTTATACATCACCTCCAACTATTTGTTGATGGTCAAACAGAAGAATTTACAACATGGGCAAATTCAGAAGCATCCCAACGTTCACAAGCCGGTACTCACTCACTTTATATTCTTCTCTCTTGGTAGGTAGATATAGAAATAGAGAATCACATAAAAAAAAAAATTATGGATGAAAAAGTGTCCCTTCGGTATACATTACTGCCGAATGAGGACAACAAATTGATTGTCGGTGCAAAGAAAACGAAATAAATTTTCAGTTTTGCTAACCAAATGGGGCATACTATCAATGGAGTTTTGAAGATGATCCAGGTAATTTGGAGATTCGAGTTTTTGGTATTATGACATGCTTGATTTGATTATTTAAAATAAAAAAGGAATGGATTTTTTCCAATATAAAATTTTTATCCCTTTAAATTTTAATGTATTTTTTTAAAACAAACAGAGTACAGGAATCATTTTCATCCTCAAGTTTCTTTTATTCCATTTTTCATACCAAGGCCCTTATTCATTATGAAGTTTTTTCTATTTTCTGTGCCAAAATGTGTCTTTTCAGTTATCAATCATAGAAGGGCCTGATTGGCTAAAAAAAATCATAGAACTTCCTGGTGAGAACAGTCCTAGTCTTTTTTGCTATAAATGCTTCTCAATTTGATTAATCAAAATTCTGTTTCAAAGCTAAAATAAGTACTATGTCGCCATTTTCTGGTGCAATATAAGGTTTGACTTTATTTCATTCACAAAAAAAAAAACAATTGAATTTCGAAACTGTAAGACTTATGAATACAACATGTCATAATTTACCAATATGCAGAATATTTAAATATGTCTCTTGTGTGAGAGTATGATACTAATGTCACTTGAAAAAAGATGTCTTTTCTAAGAATATCATGTCTTAATTGTAAAATCATATAATTTTCATTTACTGCTATATTCCATAGTATTTCAGTCTGACAGTTCTAATTTTCCTTCTGAATACTAATTCCTTTGGATTAATTCTTCTATTTCCCTAGTCCCTATTTTCGACAATTTTTTTTTTGGGTGAAGTTTTTGTTAAATGTTAGCAATAATCTCAGAATAGTAAGAAATTGTTAACATTCGCTAAAAGGAAAAAAAAAATAAAAATAAAAGAAATTGAAACAAATTGCCCTTTTTGGGGCGAAGAACTTCCTTTAATTATAAATGTATGTATTAAGGTTCTTTACATGGGATTTATTTATTAACTAATACATGACACTAAATATCTGATCTCCAGCTTTTGGAGAGGCCATGCTGCACACAATTGGGTATATCTACACGCGAAAAGCTGCAAAAGAAATTGGAAGGGGTAACCGATATATGAGAGTACCTTTTTTAGCAGAGTGGGTAAGAGACAAAGGACACAAGATCAAGTCACAGGTCATGGCTGCTTCAGGTACCCGACTAGACTGTGTATTTAGATATTTAATCTGAACAAGGATTGATGGATTAATTGGAGGCTTCATGATGTTGGAATGTTTTTAATGAAACTGATATGTTTATTACGCATATGCATATACTTGGGAATTGGGAAATAGGAGCTGTGAACTTGATTCAAATCCAAGAAGAGCTGAAGAAGCTAAACCAAGGAGGAGAAAACAAAGATGAAAACTTGGAAAAAGCTATAGAAGATAAGAAGGATGCCATGATTCATTCCCTTTGGCAGATCAACGTGGTTGATATTGAAACAACTCTCTCACATGTCTGCCTCGCTGTAAGTCTTCTTAGCATTTCCTTCCTGTAGCTTAATTGATAGAAGCATGATATTGCCCAACAGTTAAGAAATATTACAGTTTTTGCCAACTTGAATGCCAAAATCTTCGAAGCCACAACATATCTTTACACCCTTTACTTTTATATACATTTCCCTTTTTTTTCCCCTATATCCTTCTCTGAATATTACTTGCTAGACTTCTAAAAGATGATACTTTACTTGTTTCTGGCTCAGGTTCTTAGAGATCCTGGTGCCAGCAAAGATGCTTTAAGGCTAAGGGCTAGAGGCCTGAAAAAGTTAGGAACCATTTTCCAAGTAAGTGGTGCTAATTAATTAATCATCTTTTGCTCTTGATTTGTTGGTATTTGATTATCAAGAAAGAATCAATTAATCATTTAGTTTTATCATGTGCAGGGTGCTAAGGCTGCATATGTCAGAGAAAACAGTCTACGCAATGAAACTGACCCAAAGAATCAAAATGACCAAAAAACAGCCGCTGCTTCTTCATCATAGTTTTATATGTTGTGAATTCTTTTGTTAGTTTAATTTTTCTATTGAGCTATGAAACATGTCATTCCAAGGGGGAAAGTTCACAAATATATAATTCGACATGTACATGGGACTAACCTCTCATGTTTAATTAGTATATATATATATATATATATTTTTTTCGTTGGCTCATGTCTCATGATCAGAATATTCACACTACATACAAGCTGAACTCAAATCTTCCCGGTTCTTGATTGCTACGAACATGGATTTACTTACGACAAAATCAAGATATTGTATTTTGTTGACATGATTTGTTTTATTATTTTTTAATGTTCATTTCGGATCCGGCATGTGTATTTTTCTTTTTAAAAATTAAGACTGGCAACTAATGCATGATTTTTTTTTTGAGCAAAGGCAATTAATGCATGATTATTATTATTTTTTAACATTAAGAGGGTTTGAACCCTTAAACTCGGTAAGTGAACTCTTTTAAATGTAAATATTTTTTTAAGGGATTAGCACTCTTACCGTGGAAGAACACTTTTTTTTTTTGAAATAATAATAATAATAATGTTAAGCTATAAGGTTCATTAAAATTATTTCATGTTATGATTAAGATGGTTGGTTATGATTAGAGACAATTTTTTTTTGTTTTTTTTTCCTAGTAATCTCTGCCAATAATGGAAACTAATATCTTTTAACAGTGAGAATATTAAAGGCAAATAGTAATAACCACAAGAGTCTTCTACTATTTACATCAACTTAAATTGGTAAAAGAGATGCCTTTTTCATCATTCTAGAAATGTTTTGTAATCAATTCATTGTTGAAATGAGCAAAGTTACCTAAAAATGATAGAAAACTGAATGCATCTTTAATAATGGTTTAGAAGAAATCCCAATGGATGAAGCAAATTAAACAACTTGACATGTGTTTTCATGATAATGATAAGAAAGGAGGACGTCCACTTGGAAGTACAATGTGATAAAGTCACAATTAATATATCATAAAAATCACACAAAGAAGATCGATCATATCCCAAAAAGTGGAGTAAAGATTCCAAGTGCATCATACTGATGCCAAACAGCCATAGCCTTATCTTACATTAGATGGACTTTGAGACTTTATTCTCAAGAGAATAGTATATCTATCTTGCCATAAATTTCATATGTTAACTGATTATATATATCGATAGATGGTTCAAAAGCTTTTAATTTATTTTTATATATAGCTATTTGATTAGATCGGTTCAAGTATTATCAACTTCAATTACAGGTAACTTTTCAAAAACCTTTTTTTTTCCACACAAAGAACTTGAATCCGAGAAATCTTATGCTTAAGTACTTCGCATAGTCCCTTACTCTAGAACCAAACGCTTGTTGGTGAAAGATTTTAATTTCTAAAGTATATATATACTACATGGAATTTGAATTCGAAAAGTTAAGCTTTCTAGTAATGTGTGTGTGTGTGTTATTTTGCAGGGATGACATCGAACTTGTAATTCTGGGCAATCGTTGAAGTGCACATGATGATATTTGTTGTGTACAGCAATCCACTTGTTAGAATATATTCCTTCCATTTGTATTACAGGAAAAATTATAACATGCTTCATTGTTTTTTAAGGTAATATTTAAGAAACATTTATTATATTTTTCCAAGCTGCTTTTCATAAAGTTAAAGTTTATTTTCACAAGACAAATTCAATTCTTTTACATGCTAAAGATTAATTATAAACATGCCCAAGACAAGTTTAGACTGCAAATCCTAACACGTCTAGACTTGCCCCTGGCAAGTCCCGAAATGCCAAAAATGTCCTCTCCATAAAATAAAATATACACATTGCATTTGTAATTTTTTGATTTTACTAATTTAAATTCATCTCTCTTGATATGTTTGGTGGTCCGGCTGTTGGAGCCACTCCCTTGTGGCAGCACATGACGATTACACTCTTTGGAGTAATAAAAAAATCTTAAAAAATTCTATGATCATCAAAAAATTATAAAACTTTATAAATTTTATCCCGATATCATCTCAAGGAAGTTTGGAAAAAAAATGTGTGAATCGGAGACTTCCATGCCCTTAAATTGAGCATTGTGATCTCACAAAAAAAAAGTTTGTTAATGTTAGAATTAAATTTGCTCATATTACTTTTTGGAGGGAATACCCTACCACACCAAGGGGATTCTTAGGGTTACACAAAGGACAAACTGAACAGAACTTCAGTCTAAACCGAAATTTGGTCCTTTTTATAAAAAGAACTAAGTTAGGCAATTCATAGATTAATTTGGTCTTGGTATAAACTTGAAGCTGAATAGGATTGGATTGGTCTAGTAGAACTAGAATACTAGTTCCAATCTTGCCCAGTATTTCACTTTGTTCTTTTCTTTTTAATCTATGAGGGGTAATAATTTATTTTAACCTAATAAACTCAATTAACATAATAAAATTACTTATAGTCATATAAAATTTATTACAACAATAACAATTATAAATTCATAACAATCTCTAATGACAACGAATAGTATTTCAGTTATAACACAAAGGATTCAAATTAAATAACTTTTAATAATATTAAACAACATTTAACATATCTAAAATTCATTACACCAAATTAATAACAAATTTACTAATAAAACAAAAAGATTGAGGTTGATCGATGTTGATATTTTGCTCAATATCCGTAACTTTACAAATATAAAACACAATAAATTACTAATCATCATTATGGATTAACTAATTATAATAATTAATAAATTAATTATAATTATATTAAATAAATTTATAAGATCGGAGCGGATCGGACCAAATGGTCTAAATGTTCGATTTCTTATCCAGTCCAAACTAAAAAAAGAGTTTGTTCTTTTTTATCCTGATAATTTAAATTCGATTGGGTTGTTTTGGGTTGAACTGGACTAAACTAAAAAACTTTTATATAGTCCTAAGATGCTTGATCCTTAATGGTGAGAGGAGGCACCCTATGCAAGATTCAATTGTAAGGGTGACCCTATGCCTAAAGGCAGTGGGACGCCTTAAACTTAATTATAATGCTTAGCTAATTTTTTTAAGTTGTGTGGGTTTTTTGAAATTTGGCTCCATTTAAATAGGGATGGAATATAACTAAACAGTTTAAGAGATTCGCAAATTAAATTTTCACTTTTACATTATTACATCTAAGAAATAAGGCCACTTCTTATTACAGCTTCGAGTACATTTCTTACACACACACGCATTGTTGATTGTCTGAATGCTATCTTTTCCTGTCTCTCTTTTCCAACATCCAAGTGTGTCCATCGGAGCACCACTTCCATTAACGTGGTCTGTCGTCGTGGTGGACTGCCAAACAGTGAATATGAAAGATAAGAAGAAAAAACATATTCTCATATCCCACACAAACAATATAAATACAAATTTTTTTTTATAATATTACTCTGAAATTTCTTGTCATTTATTCAAGTTTTCAATTATTGCAGGATAGCTGTTAATATTATTATTATTTCATTATCAACAAAACAACTCTACCAGCAATTACTATACAGCAGCATTGATAACTTCAGTAAAAGGTATGAGACTTTTGAGCAATTTTGTGATTTAATGAAATGTTTCTATATTTAAATTGTTTGTGTGTGTGAGTTAAAATTAATTTTGCAAGATAATAATATCTTCCCATCCTCGCTTGAGATTCACAAATTTAGGCAAAGTAGAAAAGACAAAAATAAGATGTAACTGCGTCTGGTACTGGGATTATCGCACCATTTTCTTTCTCATCAATCTATTATCATATGATTTTGCACTATGACTTTTTTCGTTTTATTAAGTTTGATAGAAGCATCACCAGTGCGAGACTAGTGTTAGAGTGGTGTGAAGATGATCAAGTTAATTAATGATTGAGTTGAAAGAATTGTGTATATATATAGAGAGAGAGGGGGGGGGGGATAACGATTCTTCAAGGAAGGGATCGATCGAGCAGAACAGCGATCCCAGAACCACTTTGGCAGAAAGAAGGGGTAAAAGATAAAGAGCATATCTACATATTTAATGTATAATTAAATATTTTAAACCTCACGCAATGCTTTTCTTTATTCTCCACCAATGTCATTTCGTTCGTTATCCCTCTCTCTTCAAGGATTATTGATGCCACTAGTCATTCCCAAATGTTACTATTCTATGTCTCTTTTTCAGCCTAATCATGCAAGTCCTTACCTATATCTCCATCTCCACCTATATCTCTCTGCATGAAAATTATATTATCCTATCGATGTGATTAATATAATTTAATTAGACTTGGAATTAGATTATAAAAAAAGTTAATCGGGTGAGTTAATTAGGAACAATTATGTACTTATGTATGTGAGGTATGCATATAATTCTCTCACTCTCTCTCACAGAGTACAGAGAGAGACATGTATTTCATTTAATTTGTAGTAACCAAAGGTAATGAATACGAGTAAACATGTAACTATTTAAAAAGGAATTTTGATTCAAAAAATATATATAATATAACTTTGTGACTAATTCGATTTAGCAATTTATGTTTTGCCTCTAAGCTTTAACTATAAAATTTTCTGCTCTTAAGTCGTGATGAGAAATTATGCAAGTGGTTCGATCAATCAGTTGATTAATTAATTGGTCTTCCGGGATATGCATGTCAAAGAGTGAAAGTCGTTTGGTACAAATTAAAATAATATAATAAGAGTTAGGTATGGTAGAAAATATAATTCTGTTGTAAAGCACGCCCAGAGGAAACTCCAATAATTTTCCACTAAGGGGTCAGATTTCAATTAGGATTAATTAATTAATTAAGTTTATGGCATTCCACTAACTTCACAGACTTAGTGCCCCAACAAAGGGAAAGTGGCCTCCTTTTACCTTTTTGTGTTTGAATTCATTGCTCTAGAGCAGAAAGTTTGGTTTCTTTATTATAACTGTCAATTTCTTCAATTCTCTCTTCCACACCACACCACTATCTCTAGCCAAATTTATAGTTTCCTGCAATATACAGACAGTGAAGCATCTCATATCTGAGAGATAATGGCTAGTCTCGTGCTTCTCAAGAAGTTCACCATCTTTCTGCTCATTTCTGTCTCCCTTTTCACTGCTACTTTTGCAGGTCGGTGTGAGTGAGTGAGTGTGTGTGTGTGTGTTTAGATCTTCTCTCTTGATGAGGACTTTTTTGTTCGGTGCCAAACCCTAGCTAGTCACGATGTCAGAGTCAGAGACAGCTAGCTTTTACTATGTGCTTGCATGTGGAAATAATTAAACTTGTTCTGCTTCCATCCTTTGATTTTGCTCCTTTCTATGCATAAGTGCAAAGCACATGCATGTGAACTTTCTTCACTCTTTGATACTTGATATAAATATATGTGTATGCATGTTTCATCCGTAAACCATATATATAAGGCTCTCAGCTTTGATGTGCTTCATGGATTTGCAGGTCGAAGAACAAAGTTTGTCAGTAAGTTGGTTGCGGATGTGGATGTTCAAGAAAAGGTAATCAAGAGCCTGAACCATGCTTAATATATTATATTATATTATATATTGATTAATCAGTTAATGTTTTTCTGTCTCGATCACTGTGTGTAAATGTTCTGATATATGTTTGTGGTTCGAGAACGAGCAAGAAAACCCACAAGAGTCTGTCAACATTGCCATCATCATCATCATCAACCTCTTAATGCATGTCACCACACACACACACACATATTCGAATTCACGCAAGCTAGAACAGTTACAGTGACGTTTAAAACAAAAGGACAGTCTTTAGAAATGATTGTGAAGGATATATATATATATATATTTTGTGACACAACCACAGTACACAAGAGTGATGATATATATGCCTCTCATACTTTAAATTTGAGGCGTGGCACTATATAACAGTATGGCGCATATATAAATCATGAGCAATCAATACCGTATATATAGCTGTAGTGAAAAAAGTAAACAGATTGATCAGATAGATATGAAATATGATAAATGATATTGAAGATTTCAAGCATGCATGTGTAATGAAATGCATTTGGTGTACGTAGGGAAAGGAAGAAGAGAGCGTGATACATGAGAGGGTGCTGAGGGCAAATGCAAGAGACTATGGAAGATACGATCCATCTCCAACTCTTTCAAAGCCTCCTTCCAAGCTCATTCCTAATTAATTGACTTCTCGCTTCGATCATATACTACTGGGATCATGTCATCATCCATATATATCATAAATAATCCATCCCTAGCTATTATCTATATAATATATATACTAGTTATCATGAGGTGTATCGTACCTTTTATCATGTTTGGAGCCCTAACATTTTAGTCATATAAATATATATGTATATAGAGAGGCATGTGTTGTAATTTAAGTTTTGTGGTATGATTTGTATATTTAGATATAAAATACCTCTCATGCCTAGAAATTAAAAAATAGATCATAAATATATGAAATTTGAGATGTGTTTAACTAAACATTTTAAATTATTTTGACAAAGTGAATTGTTATTGAACATATTTAATATAAAGAATATAACATTATGCATGCTTTAAAATAATTTTCCATCTTAATTTAAAGAAGACGACAGTATATACATGATATCGACAACATGATGACTCCATTTTTTTCCCATGTTTGAGCGGATTCTTGACAAGAAGGAAAAATAAACCTTATATAAATAAATAAATAAATAAATATATATATATATATATATATATATAGTTCTGACTTCTGAGCGTTGGACATGAACTTATGTTTGTCCAGATAATTCAATGCTTCCGCTTGGTTACATGCATCATAAAGTAATGTGATGTTAAAGCACTTAAATTAGGGCTAGTTTGTTAATAATATATATAGTATGTATAAATATTAATGGTACATAATCAACTTGTTTATAGAGGGATGAAAAAAAAAAGTCACTCGATGAGACTATGCGGTAACTGTGAGGTGGGTGTAGGAAGAAATATTGTTTATATTGTTTAAGATTCAAATCCTTTTAATACAGAAAAAAGGCCCACAAATATACTTAAAAAGGCCAACCTGCGATGGTTAATTGCTTGAATGGCAGGACTCAATTTTTTTTAAAAAAAATTACAGACAAGATCCCATATAAAAAAATTAATTATCGCAAGATTTATTAACAACTAAAATAAAGAAGAACAACTGATATAAGGCCATTTTCTTATGTCAATTATTAATAAACCTTGTGGTAGTTAATTTTTTTATGTAAGACTTCAAATTAATTCTTCCTTCTTTTTAGGTAAGATTTATTAAAAACTAACATAAAGAAGAACAACTGATATAAGGCCATTTCTTTATGTCAATTATTAATAAATCTTGTGGTAGTTAATTTTTTTATGTGAGACTTCAAATTAATTCTTCCTTCTTTTTAAGTAAGGTAAAAATGGCTCAAATCTTGTAGATGAAAAAAAAAATCATGTGATAGGAAATATCTTATAATACTTAAATCTAATTAACTTGTTAGTATTTGATACCATATAACTATATTAAAAAATATGAAGAAAAACTTCCGCTTATATCATATAATTGAGATGTAATATTTTCAATAAAAAATTTTATCAAATTAAATGATCATGTTACGTTCTAAAGCAATATGTCATTGTCTTTTTTGATAGCAGAAGCAATATAATATATGTTTATTAGAATATAGGAATTGATTGTTGTTAAAATGAAATATAGATTTGTTTTTTTTCTAATAAATGAGAACTTGTTATTAATTCTTGTTTATAAATAATAGAATAGTTGGGCCTCACGTTACATTACTTCTTTTGGTTTTGGACTTGCTTCGGTCCTTTGAAGTCTGGATAATCACTTCCTTGGATTCCAATATTTTTTATATATATAAAACAAAAAAGGTGGGTGAATATTTAATCCCATCCAAATTGCTTCTAAATAATATGGCAACTTGATTGCTTAAGCACAGTATCAAATTTTAGTGTATATGAATATAAAAAACATATTTAAAAAGGCTGTTTTCAATTATGTCGGATAATATTCCAATCTGAAACAATCAGATAAATATACAAAAAAATTATCATTTACCAAAAATAACACAATCAGATTAATTGATTGATATTGAGGATATTCATATTTATTATTATATTTATCTAAAATAATTTTAAGATGCAAAAAAATAAGACAAATAATTTTAAGATAAAATATAAAATAAATTTCAAAAATAAAGCCAAATAAAATTATAAATATTAAATTAATTAAAGATTGAAATCAAAATAAATGAAATTAAAACAAAAGGAGAGAAAAAATTAAAACATAGTCAAATTAACATGTGTTTGCTGAAAAATTATTTTCTTGTCATTTTTCCCTTATCAAATGTGTAATGTGTGTTTGTTGATTGTTGGGGGGAAAAATCAGTTGCGTTTTGACTTCTCGAAGTGTGGCATCTATAGCCTAAACCACTCTTATCACTACCCAACTATTGTGAGATTGGAAACGTCTTCAATCTTGATCGTCAAATACTCATTTTCTGGGCCAAGTTAAGAATTTCTTTTGAGTTTTTGAGTTTTTTTAATAAATTAATTAAGACAACGTGGGTCTCGTGAATTGTTTTAAGTCTGAAATGGTGAAATGAATTTCTATCCATACTTTTTTTTTTAATTTTTATCCATAATTAGCTAAACCTCACGACTCTTTAGACCGGCTAAAAGTCCTTTGACCAAAGTTTTAATGATTTGTTTTTAACAAGATTAAGGCGGGAATAACATGCTTAGATCAATAATTACCCAAGCCCATTACAAAAAAGTTTATCAAAACCATTGCTGGTTATGACACACACATGTACACGCCTTAAATGCTGAAAAAAGTCTTGGGACAATGATAATATGTCCCAAGGAAACTAATTTACTCAATTGAAGTCCAAGCAATTTCAAAATATTTAGTCCGTCTCTTGATTCTTAAGTGACATTTTGATATATTAGGAATTGGGAAAAAGCCTAAAACACTTTTGGTAACTTAAATGAAAATTTTTTAATTTTGTAATCTTGTTGTGATGAATTTATAATTTATTTTTTTAGTTTTAATAAATAACATAATTTACAAGTTTAATTCCTAATTTTGCAATTTTAAATTGATGGAATTATAACTTATTTTTTAAATTTTAAGAGAGAACACACATGTTACTGTTTGAAGTTAAAAAGTAACAAAATTATTACTCTAACAGTTATGAAAATTTATAAGTTCGCTTTCAATTTTAAAACTTTAAATTGATGAATGTGCAATTTGTAAAATTATGAATTTTTATCTAGGGTTAATTAAAATAAATGAAGTTGAGCTATTAAATTAATGAATTAATTTAAGTTCATTGAGCTTCTAAATCACTAATAGGCTTATTGGACAATTGGACGTCTTTGGAATTGAGTTAGGATAGTTATTGAGTCAATTGAGCCTTAGTGAATGGCCTAATATTTTGAATCCTAGGTTTGTGTCATATATCATAGCGGAGGCATGACATGTTGTGGTGGATGGGCAGAAATTGATAGATACGAGAAACAAAAGAAGGTGATTGAGATTTAAATATATCTAGCTTCAATTTCAGTACACACACATCGCTCTATTTGAATGAAGACTGAAAAGCAAAGTGATATAATGTGTTCCATTTTTCATATTTTCTTATCGTGTGCTTTTTCTTTATTGGGTTATCGTGCACTCAATGCAATCATTTTAATTTAAATCTTACCTTCTAATATTATAAAAAATTAATCTCTTCTATTAAATCCAATCTAACTAATATGTCTTTCTTTTTTTTTAGATTAATATATAATTTAAACCCTGAATTATAAATTTAGGGGTAATTTTAACTATAAACTTATTGAATTTGAACTATAAATTGATTGAGTTTTGTTGAAAACTAATGGTAGGGGTAAATTGCTCCAATTTTAATTGTTTAGGTTCATAATGTATTTTTTAAAAAGTTTAGAGTTCAAATAGCCCCTGAACCTATAATTTAAGGTCCAATTTGCATGCTAATTTTTTGTATTTTTTTTAAAAATACATTATAATAAATAATAATTCAACAATCACAAAAAAAGTGTATTTTGTATATTATATCAATTTTTAATAAGATTTTGAAGAAGTGTGTTAAGTTTTTTGGTTTGAACTGATCGATGAAGGTAAAAATTTATAAAAAAAAACTAAATGCTTTTATGATGACAGAGAAAAAAGTGTATGAAGAAAAATTTATTCTAAATTTTTTCTTAACAAAGAATAATAATGTTTTTTATAGATATTATTATGAAATTCCATTACGTCAAAGAACAAATAAAAAAATATAAAAGTGCGCTTATAGAAAAAGATTATGTTACACTCCTATTGCTATCACTGATAGCTTATAAAAACCCTATCCAACAAGAACAAAAATAGTCAACTCAATACCGTCTCATTTTTAAGCACCATAATCTCCACCGAAAATTGCTTTTCTCGTTAGGATAATTTACATCATTTTTTTATATAATTTCATCATCATCATCATCTACCTTTTTTTTATTCCTTCTTCTCATATCCTAAAAAATTTATAATATTACCACGGTTAATATGCAATTTGAACTCTAAACTATAGATCCAGGCGTGATTTAAACCTTAAACTTTTAAAAAGATATATTTTGAATCTTAAACAATAAAGGTGGGTTAAGTTTACCCCTATCGTTAACTTTCAATAAAATATCCATCAAATTGAGGCTTAAAGTGTAATTTTTTTAAAATGAATTTGATGAACATTTGTTGAAAGTTAACGGTAGAAGTAAAATTGCCTCATCTTTAATTGTTTAAAATTTATAATGCACCTTTTTAAAATTTAAAATTCAAATTACCCTTGAACCTATAATTCAGGGTCTAAATTATATATTAACCTTTTTTTATTATGGTATTATATATGTTGGAGCATGCTTATGAAATACGTAGAGTTAATTTTATTATCTATGACTTAATAATAATAATGATGATGATAAATACATAGATGATTTCTATTTCTATTATCATATTATTCAGTAAAAATAAAACACATGTATGTGTTTGTGTGTGTGTGTATAACAGATTTTATATTAAATATCAATTATATTAAAATATATTTGTATGAAAATAAAATCCATTACTTTTTGGAGCAAGAAAATAGAATATGTATTCAATTAAAAAATGATTAATGAACATCTTATACCTTAAACTATTATATAAATAATATCATAGACTTTAAACTTTTAAAATATGTAAAGACTTTCATTAACTTTTAAATTTTGAACATCTAAAACCTCATTGTTAAGTTAGAGAAAAAAGGTCATTATTTTTAAAGGTTAAGATAAGTGTCACACTGGTATGTAATTGAGCCTCACAACTATAGTTGGGAATTCATGCGAGCTAGACTTATTCGGGCTTGGCTTAAATAAGCTCGACTTGAATAGGCTTGATTCGTTGAAAAACTCTAATAACGAAGTTCGGCTTGAATATCTGAATTTTATTTTTGAAATTATTTTTTACTTTAAAGTTAATTATTTTATTTTATAAAAAATATAAAATATATTTTTTTGATACTCAAACCATATATATGACTCAAACGTATGGTATTTTAATATAAAATAATCTAAAAATTAAAAAATTTATTAATATTTATTATATTATATATATATTAAGAATATTTTTTTATTTAGGTATTCAAGAACATAAAAAAATCATTTTTTTCTAAGCCTGTCTCTAATTTTTTCAGGTGGGTTTGGGGTAGCCTGTCGGGTTTAACTCAAGTTACCGACTCTACTCATAATTACAAAAGCAACAGATATTTTTTTCAAATTAACGGTAAGGTTTTAGATGTTTGAAATTTAAAAGTTGACAAGAGTTTTTGTACATTTCAGGAGTTCAGAGTCCAAAATATAATAGCCAATAGTTTAGGGTTTAGGATATTCATTAATTCATTAAAAAAAATAAAAAACATTTTATTAATCCTACTTTTAAAATAAATGTAAATAGTAATTTATTACTCTATTCGTTCAAAAATATAGAGAGTTTTTAATCAAATCATACATTTCAATAAGGTAGTTAGTTTTCTTTAAATTAATACAATATTTTTATGTTAATACAATCTTTTTATATTTATCTATATTTAATATGATATTTTATTATAAAATAAAATAAAAATAATTTATTTATTAGGGATATGTTTTAAAAAATACATTAATAATATCTTAAAACACTAAAAATATCTTAGACTCCAAACTTAAAAGAAAAAATATAATTTTAGATCTCTATACTTTGTTCATACTCCCTCCGGTCCCATTTATAAGTCCAATTCTAGAAGGTGTATTTGGTCCCATTTATAAGTCACGATGCGTCTTTTTAGATAATATTTGAGAGGTATTTTCAAAATTACCCTTCATGAGAGAGAAAAAGCAACAGGACATTACTTTTTAGATTTGTTATATAGGGGCATGTTTGGAATTTTACTTACTTTTATTTCTTGTACTTTTATTGTATTGGTATTGATGAGGTTGGTAGAGATGACTTATAAATAGGACCGGAGGGAGTATTTGCTATTGATTCTCGTACTTTTTTTTAATATTCTAGATTTTTGCATTTTTATTTTTTAATATTTTAGATCTCTCTATAAATAAAATGTAGAGACATTGAAGGGATTTAGAATAAAAAAATATAAAAACTTAAAATATTAAAAAAATGTAAAGATTAATAATAAAATATGAATAAAGTATAAAAATTTAAAGATATATATTTTCAACTTCTATGATATCCAAACTTTGTTATAAAAAGTTTTGAACGGAGCTATTAAGAATTAAGAATTACCTGAATGGCTGAAACTGAATGAATGGAGGCCTGTCGTGTTCAACAACAACACCGAACCGAACCGAACCGAAACCAACACTGCAACAATTTCCTAACGGCGTTAAGACCATCCAAAATGGCCTCTCTCTTCCTTCGACCCTCGTCTTCCTAGTTTCCCCCTCTGCATCTCACCACTCAGTTGCCTTCGATCCTCACCTTCTCTCTCTAGAAGCTTCCTCCCTTCTCGGAGGCTTTCGGAAAGGTGCGGCTTCGTTACATCAGCTTTCCATCTGCTCTGTTCGTATGCAGAGAGTCGTATTACTATCATATACGCGGGAAACTCAAGGATATATCGATTAACGAATTTCTAAAAGAAAGGTCTTCTTCATGGCTTTTCCCCCGCAGAAAATTTTCATTTTTATTACTTTTTTCTTTTTCTGGTGGTTTCCACTGTAAATTCCGTGTCTTCTGCATGGATTTGGGATTGGGGGTTTTGAATAGCTTCAAATTTCGGGCTATTTGTTGTTTTTTCTTGATTATTACTCACTCTTAGTTCCTTTTGAGTAACTTATTGGGTTTCCTCTTCTTTTTCAGTTTTCTTGGATTTTTTTTTTCTTGCCGATGATGTTTGCTTTCAATGAGGTTTTCCCCCTTGATCTGTTTTCATACAATGATCCAATTCAACATAATCTTTCTTGTTGAACTCTGTGTTCACTTCACTGTCCTTGAATCTGTCAAGTTATATTGCTTTTCCAGTTTTTTTATTTTTTTGGCTCACTGATATTCTTTTGGGATGTATGTTTTAGAAACATCCTTTTGGAATGGAAAATTCTTGAAACTCGTGTTGTTGACTGCCCCCACATTATCGACCATGCATATTCTTTTGATTCTGATTCTTTGTGGTCTCCACTTTTTGTTTAGGTATTTGTGGAATTATATCTAAATTCAGAAAAACTGCTAGCTGCAGAACGATTAATTTTTTCGTTTGTTGGTTGTTCTGTGTAAAAACTTGGATTAAAATGATAACGTGTTTTAGACTCTCAGTTCCTGCAGTTCCTGTTACATTATCGATTATCACAACTGATTTTATGTCACTGTCATTACAGTTCCAGGGAAAATCTGTATTTACAAGTTAATGGTGCAGATTTGTATCTGGGGATGTAACTGGTGGTTGTGTTGATAAAAAAGGTTAAGACTGTTGTATATTCAAGTATGGGCGCTGTTTGTTGTGTTGCTTCCAAAGATAAAGATAAAACCATACAAAGTGGATCAACTAATGAAGTTTTACATAGAAACAATCGCTACTCTCCAACATGGAGTTTTCGCTGGGATCATCGAAGACGTGTAGCTGGTGAAGATGCTTCTATAAATTGGCTTTCTGACGGTGTTAGCCAGAATGATGGATCAGAAGACAAAAACGACTCAGCATATAAATCAGATGATGGATTATCATTGCAGACTTGTGAAGGTCATAGAGGGCAAAAATCACCAACTTCAGAAGGAACTGCTGAGCATACAAGGACTTTTACTTCAGGTAACTTTTGTGGATTCTTCTTTTTGATTTATAATAAGCTATCACCTGCTTGGACTGGAATCTGAGAAATGGATTTTACCCCAGTCACTTCATTTTTGAACTGCTTATCTTTAATATGAGATCAAATGCTAAACTACTGGATGGAATGGTGATTTTAATCACAAATTTGTGAAGAAAATATGAAATAAGTGATCTGCTTGTGGAACATTCAGTTTGGACTCATTGTGATATTTTCTTACATATTTGGACACGTGCTAATGAACACAAGGAAAAAATTGATGATTGGTAACTACTGTGGTTAAAAGATAGTTCTGTAAAGCCAAAAAGTTCTTATAATGGAGGAGTATAACTGGAATTATAGAGCAGCAACAACGACATAAGTAACAAGCCTTATCATGCTAGGTGGGGTTGGCTACATGGAACTATAAAGTAAAATAACCATAAATTGTTAATCAGTTGATACTCAAGTAAATTGGGAAAGTAATGTATAAGTTGAATAAAGATAGCTGAGGTTAACTAGATTGTGGGCCTATGCTTTGTGCAGAATCTGAGATGAACTATATTATTCACGACTTACAATTTATGAATGATGCAGTTTTCTATGGATTTTATATTGTATATGGGTATATAGATTCTTGAATTTTGGCACGGCAAGATACCATATGTTGTATGAGCAAGACATAGTATACGTTATGTGGTGTTTTGATGACCAACCTTTGAGTAAATAAAAATCATTTGCTTAAGGTAGAATTTAATTAAGTCTTTTCCTTAAAACCATACAGATAGTTGATATATTATGTGAAGGTAAAGGACTTTCTAGTTTTATCCTTAGGATATTATTTTGTCTATAGAGTTACTGAATAGTAAATCCTTTGACAAGGTGAAGTGTGATAGAGTACCAGTTATGGCCGAATAATGGATAATTTGAGAAGTTAGAGAAATATTAGGAAATAGTTGTTTTATTGATCATATTGTCTATTTTATAATATTATTTAGATTTTATTTTAATATTTAGTTATCTAGATTTTCTTTAGATATTTATTTAGATATCTAGATTTATCTTCCTTATTTCTCTCTACCCATCTTGGATCCTATCAAAGTGCTTCTGCTAATGCTCTAAATTTAGTTATCAAATATAGTTCCCTAATTTGCATATGATCCCATCTTGCACTTGATATCATAATGTGGATCTGTGAAGAGACAAAAATGTTGCTTGGTAGGCATTAGTACATCCTTAGTTTGACAATGACTGATGAGAAGTGCAAAATCTTTACACCATGCCAGCGTTTTAGTTTTCTTTCTTTATATTATACCTTATTTAATATTGATCAAGTAGTAATGCCACGCACTGTCAGGTTCACGGAACCCTTATCTCTCAACTTTCTTTAGAAGTTGCAATACACCCTCTTAGGTTGCCCTTGGCAGTATATAAAGGCAAATAAAGAGCTTTAATTTATTCTTCCATTCAGTGACGAAGAGTAAATTTCAAGTGGGACTCTGTTTTTTAATTATTCTTTTCATTGACTGCTATTGATAAATTTAAAAGGAGATATTTGTATCCAATTTCCCTGTTGCTAGTAAGTTTTTGGGTCTTGTCATTGTAGTGTACTTGTACGTCATTGTGATATGAGAATAGTAGAATTTGTGATATGTTTGTACGTAGATGTAATATGTTTGGTTTTGGTGTGGTTCATATGGCAAGGGTAAGGGACAGAACGTAGATTTCAATCTTTTCAAGTTCAATAATAATTCCTGTATTTTGTGTTAAAAAAGAAAAGAAAAGAAAAGATGCCTTGTAAATCATGATCCTCAACATTTACCTTGTATACATTCTCAAAGAATAGGCTTGTCCACTTCCAAAGATACAGGTCAGGGTTTTTGTTATGCTATGAAATTTTTTCTGCACTTGATCTGAAACATATATAGTCCATTGCTGTCTTAAACTGTTGGCTGGTATTCTTAATATTCTCTACTGGCTGATTTGTCTCTGCCATGGTTATTTATGCTTGTGGCAGATCAATCTAATTCAAGGAATGTCTCCATGGATGTGAGTGTGGAGCAGGTGAGAGGTTATAATACTGAACTGACTTTCTGTTGTTTTACAATTTTTATGTGGCTGAGTGTCTGTGATCTGTTTGACAATCTTCCTACATCTGATTTATATTGTAGGTGAAAGGGTCAGCAGAATCAGCTATAGTGTCAAGTACATCCCCCTCAAAACCACCATTTTCAATGCCTTCAACGTCCTTTCTACCGTCTCCTCTCTCATCCCAGAGTCATCTACCTCCAGCAAGCCCAACCCCATTAAGGCAACGCTGCCATTCTCCTGGAAACCAAATATTGCTGCAAGTTTCTCCTGGACAAATCCCAGGACCCAAGTCACCAAACAGTTTACCTGCTTCAGAACAAAGGTCTGTTTTCCCTTCTTGGAGCAATGAATCACATAGGGGCTCCCAAGGTGGTTCTTCTGATGGTTGGTCTATACCTGGCTTTTCTGAGCCTATGGGCACTTCTCAAGGAGGAAGATGGTCATTTGATAGTGAGTCCTTTGGATTTGATGATGAAAAGTTTGCTAGAACTAGTAGCCAGATTTCAACTTCGTTCACAGATCTGCATACATGTGGTGTTTGCTCAAAGCTTTTAACTGAGAGGTCTTCTTGGAGCACCCAAAAGATAATTGCTAATAATGAACTTTCAGTAGTTGCTGTTCTTGGCTGCGGACATGTTTATCATGCTGAATGTTTGGAGAGCATGACGCCTGAAGTAAACAAGTATGATCCAACTTGCCCAATCTGCACCTTGGGTGAGAAACAAACTCTTAAGTTGTCCGAAAAAGCTCTGAAAGCTAGAATGGATTTGAAGGCTAGAAACAAGAAGTCCATGAACCGAGTTGTGGATAGTGGTACCGATGATGATTCAATTGTGTTTGATCACTTCAAGGGTGGTGGGAACCAATGTAAAGTTTCACGGATGCACTTGAATTCCAGTGCAAGGAGCTCCTTTGGGAAACCCTTTCTAAGGCATTTCTCATTTGGCTCAAAGAGTCGCAAAGACTCATCAGATAATCCCCCTGCAAGAAAAAAGGGGTTCTTTTGGTCAAAATCTAGCAAGGAATAGGATGTGCCTACTGGCTTTTCACGGGGTAAGTTGATTTGTCTTCATATTGTTGTTTGCGCCAGCTAATCAAAATTGTATGTATATAGTTGTCTTCTGCCATGCATTAGCATCATAGTAATAAAGGTTTGGTTGCACTTCCTTGTGTATTTAAGCAACTATTTTGCTTGCAGATTATTTTTATCTGGGTTGGTTTTATGTGGAACAGAAAATAAAAATTAAACTTTTGATATTCCCAATATATATATATATTCAAAGCTCTATGCAGTTATTTTTCCCCTGGGCTTAATGTATGCGTATTCTTCTTGTTCTTATTAAAGCAGGCTATGTTGTTGATCTCCGCAAGCCCAGACAAAAGATTATGATGAGGGGGTGCGGGATGTTATCTAGTAAGTTTTGATTTTTGAACTCCATTCTGTGATTACAACAGGTTTAGAGGCTGAAGTTACTCTCTAAAAATTAAAAAGTGGAAAAGGTACAGAAGGATTGGTTTAATATAGAGAGAGTAATGATGTTTTGAGACCAAGGGTTGTTATTATGTACAGATGGCTTAGTTTATTGAATGGATACATAGTATTCAGTATTCACACCCAAATTACATTGGGGATCTGCTGATGATATATAGATAATGCTTGCTGTTTGCCTTTGGCGAGCTTCTGGTGTTGAGCAAAGTACCAATGATTTGTATTGACTTAAAAGTCGATCGCTTGTAACGAAACAACAGTTTTCATTCAAGAGGACTGATCATAGAATTTAACGCTTTGCTTGTAGCAGACTGAATTCAATGCGTTTTCACATTTTCATGTATGACCTACCTCATTAAGTTGCTTCTGGGCTGCACGTTGAATCATCTTGCCGTCAATTCAATTGAGGCTACCATAAAATTCTTTGTTAGGCCCCCTGGAGCAAGCCAGTTTTGAATGTGACTCGGCATTTTATTTAGATACGAAGTCAAAGTTATATGGTATGGTATCAATATCATTAGTATTCAACGTAATACATAGGGGATTTTGCCATCTGTAAGTCTTGAAGTTGATTTTATTTTTGAATTTTGTGAATTTTTTTTCCTTCAATTTTTTTCCTACATATTTAAAGAATGAAAATATTAGAAAAAACAGTACAATATTTCTTTCAAGAACTTCTAAACAATTATCTATCTGTTCTCTGGGATACGGCCTGAGAGAAGGGTATCTAGTTTATGATTTGAGAATTCAGTATTTTTTACTAGTGCTTAGCTTGATAAGTGGTCCTAACTTTTTTTTTTTTTTCCCAAGATGTTTCATTTGATCTGTTTATCAGAGATAGTTGTGACATTACCTTCGGATAGTGTTAAACGTTTAGGCTAAGGCCTTGAAAAAAACGAAAAGCAGTCTAAGAAAACTTTTTTTTTTCTTAATAGCTTGAAAACTTCAAATATTAGCAGTCAGAAGCAATGGACAAGAAGAGTCCAAAGCAGAAAAACAAGGAGCAAGAAAAGAAAGAAAGAAAGTAGCAGGGATTAAAGCAAAACCATGACAGGAAAGAAAATTAACAGATGCAAATCAGCCGATCCCTTCCACGTCAAAAGGAGTGTTTTGAATTAGCACTTAGCAGCATCACGAGCGAGAATAAGAACCAAAGAAGATGCTGGTTGAGTCATCCACCTCGAACGCAAAGGAGCTGCCAAGACATCAGCAGCACGATTCTCCTCCTCAGGATGAGGAGAGAGAGAAAAGAAGACAGCAGCTCAGGACGCTACAAGATCTCATATGTCTTTGAGAATAAACCAACAGGAGAACCACTCACAATCTGAAAAAACTCGTACATTTCACACAGGAAAAACACATCAGCATCGTCAACTTTCACAGTCACCCGCTCAATGTCAAGCAAATAGCCTTCTTGACTGCTTGGAGTTGAACCATAAACATTGAATCACTACTGTTTGATCATTAGAGCATCAATGCCTACTCTATGGTTTTAAAAAAAGTTAGACTAAACTTCGATTTTTTTAATTTTTTTTTTACTTTTTATCAATTATTTTCTTATTTAATATCCTATATAAGCAATTGTGGAGCTAAGACTTAAAGTCAGAGATGTAGGATAATTTAATTTAAAAATTACTATTTTGAAAAAAATTATAATTAAATTAGGATTAAAATTGTGATAACATAAATAGATTGATAATAATTTTTTCAAAAAAAATTATATTGAACTAATTGATATGGTCTTTTATATAAATATGCTCTTCATATTTTTTCTTGATCATTAAAATATTATATACCTAATAAAATTTTAAGCACGAATATTTTTTATTTAGTTTAGAAGGTGCAAAATATTAAGATATAAATTTACAAATATACTCTACTTATAATTTTTTTTCAAAATGAGGAAGTGCAAACCTTGTGGCTCTATCATTGTATATAAGTGAATTAATAATGATAATTGAAATTTTAATACATTATTTTTTAAAAAAATAAATAAAATAGAGATATAATTAAAAAGACAATTATAAAAATTATGAAGTACTTTAAATTTTAGACAAAACATAATTTTTAGAAAATGGCATGTGCATGATAATGATAGCAACATCAACATTGAGAGTTGACAGCTGTAAATGGGGAAAAAGCCGCCCACATTCAACGTACTACGTACCTGCTTTATATGCATGCTGACTCAACATGCGTTATGCGGCCATCGAGCATCCTTCTACAAAACTCCACCATGTTACAAAAACCAGTGCTCGTACTTTTTCTCTCTTTCAGTAATATTCCATATTTATTTATTGTTTAACTTCTCTTACGTACTTTATCCGCAGCATCAATATTCTTCTTGCTATATGAGTGGCCACTCCTCCTGTGTATGGTAGGGGTGAGTATTCGGTTACTTCGATCGATATAATTTTAATTTTTTTAAAATTGATTGATTAAATTATATAAAAAATTTAGATTAAATCGAATCAAAATACATAATCAAACCGAATTAAAATCGAACTGAATTTTAATGATTCGATTCGATCAGTCTATTTGATTTATGAGCTTTGAATTGGGTCAATAAAATTTAACTGTTCATATATTCTTCTATCCAATTTTTTTCCTTGATATTAAAGGCCCAACAAAAAAATAACAATTTTATATCATAATTCATGAGAAAATTAATAAGACTCAGTACTATTGTACTAAAAACTAAATCATAGAAATAAAAAATTAGAACATCATATTAAATGAAAAAAATGCTATTACTGCAAGTAGTAGAAATATGTTTCTTACTCACATAAATGAGAATTTATTCATATTTTCAAAAATATGAAAGGAAAAATATAGATAATTCGGTCATTTCGGTTTATTTAATTTTTGAATTCTCAGACTGAATCGAACCGATTAACTGAAATTTTCATTAAAAGAAAATCAAATTGAATTGAAAAATCGAATAGATCGAATCAAATAGATAAAATTTGATTTGATTCAGTTCAATTTTTGATTTCGATTCGGTTTTGCTCACCCTTATATATGTGTGTAATGATTGGCAAATACACAGCCAACCCAATTAAATCCCCCAATGGGGTTAGCTTGATTGGATTAATTTTTTTTGGGAGAAATGACATTAAGGGCCTTAAAAATAAATTTTATTACAATTTGGGCCTAAATAAATCTGATATTACTTTGCAGACCTTGAGGCCCTTATTGCCAATTTTTTTGAGATCAAAAGTACAATTTTGTCCTTTGATTTGAATCCAGAACCTGCGTGAACTCCCAAAACAACTAAATAGATCAGGCAAAATATAACATTTACTTTGCACAAGACAATGTGTACGCATCTCAACAGAAAGTTCATGCATTTTAAGTATTTTACTAGTCTTGACTTTAGCAAAAATGACTAGGTAGACCATACATGACACAACATTCAGTATGCATAATATGATGTCCACATGTGCTGAACAAAAAATTTATATATTTTCAGTATTTTACTAGCCTAGGCTATAACAAAATAACGTTAGGTAGACCATACATGACACAACATTCACTATGCACAAGACGATATCCATACATGCTCAACAAAAAGTCTATGCATTTCCAACATTAAGAAGGACAATTACATCATATATGAATAATTTCATGTTGGTATTAGTTTAGGCGCTAAAACAAGTACCCACATGAAATTTGACATAATATTTTAAATCTGATATATATAAAAAGTTAGCCATTATATTCAAAATTTCTAACAGTTACTTCTCCATATACAAACAAAAAATATTTATGATTCCCACTTATCCAAAAAATCTTATTTGAAAATGCTTTCACATACATAATTATAGTTGCTTGTGTACACTAAAGAAGTACAATATAACCACTTCTCATGCTGGGTTAGGATTCTTGTATGTCTTATGACTGTGTCCGGCCTTCTCATATCTTGAACAATGATAAATCTTCTTATCTTGAAAAACTCTATCCTTTTTATTCATGGCCTCCCGGGAGGATGGCTAATTAAAGATGATTGCAAGAAAAAAAAGTTTGTGATATATTCTCACCTAAAAGTCCATGTAATTTCAATTTATCATTATGTTAGGCTTAACAAAATACTGAAATTAGGCAAATAATACATAATATAATATTCACTATGCACAATATAAGGTTCATTTATTTCCAACTAAAAATTCATAAGATTATACTTTATCAATAAGTTAGGCTTGACAAAATATACAAGTAAGCAAACAATACACAATATAATATCCATAATGCACAATATAAGGTTTATATATTCTCAACTAAAAGTTCATATGATTCTTCTTTATCAGTAGGCTAGGCTTAACAAAATGTACAAATAGGTAAATAATGCATAACACAATATCTACTATGCACAATATAAGATTCATTTATTCTCAATTAAAAGTCCATAAGATTCTACTTTATCAGTAGGCTAGGCTTGACAAAATATACAAGTAAGCAAACAATACACAGCACAATATCCATTATGCGCAATTTAAGATTCATATATTCTCAATTAAAAGTCCATATGATTCTACTTTATCAGTAGGCTAGGCTTAACAAAATGCACAAATAGGCAAACAATGCATAAAACAATATCCATTATGCATAATATAAGGTTCATTTATTCTTAACTAAAAGTTTATAAGATTATACTTTATCAATAGGTTAGGCTTGACAAAATGCGCAAGTAAGCAAATAATGCACAATACAATATCCACCATGCACAACACAATCTTCACATATTCTAAACTGAAAGTTCATGTATGTCTAGTTTATTAATTGGCTAGGCTTAACAAAAAGTTTTTCAAGTTTATGAATAATAAAAAGTTTGTATATAACATGACAAGATCTATTTATTAACAACACAATGTCCATTTATTTCACATGATTTGTGTGATTAAACTAAACATTTGAAAAAGTTTCTCAAGTTTATGAAAACAAAAGGTCCATATATAACATGAAAGTATCCATTTGCTAACAACACAATGTCCATATATTTACAATACAAGGTTTGTCGATATGATATACATAAATATCCGCACAAGTTAATTACAAAGTTTGCACAACGTAAACTCCATAAATAACAACATAAATTTCATAAATAACATCTACACTAGAACATTTATATCAGTTGCAGAAAAATATGTGTTAGAAATAACAAAAAGTCCATAAATAATAACTTGTTTTCATTAAATGAACGTGAATGTGTACATTATGATTAGATAAAATTGATATAGCTCAAACTCTCTATATTCTTTTTTTGACAAAATAAAGTTGATAATGGCAGATGTAGCACTTGATCCATTCTTTTCACATTATGGTGGATCATTTCAAAAACCTGGCTGGTGTGAAAGGAATGCAATCGGACGAATGTTTGATCGTTTTCTCCATACCTATCTGGATAAAAGTAAATCGCCTACTCATAACTGTTGAATGAAAAAGCTTCAAATGAGAGAAAGAAGGAGGAGGGAGGAAGAAGAAGAGAAGGAATAGAGAAGCGTGATGAAAAAAAAATGAATTTAGTTATTGCATCAATGTTGAAAGAGGAAGAGAGAGAAGGAAGAGGGAGGAATAACAGAGGAAGAAGAAGAAATTTTTGTTCAGTAATTGGTTATGGAAGGAACAAATTGGTTATTTCACTAGAAAATATAATTGCAAATGAGGATTTTAGACCCTCAGAATAATTTTAGAATCTATTAGACCTTATCTATAAAATTCTTGCTTTTTAAGACCCTTAATGCCATTCATCCTTTTTTATTTATAATCAGTTTCAGTTTATTTTTCTGTTTTTCTAAAATAATATGAAAATATCTTCTGTCAGAGACGCTCAATATTTTTTTTTTTGAAAAACATTATTACTGTATCCTAAAGAGCCTGAACTCAAAGTTGCCATATGACTATATATATCCTCATATATAACTTATTCCATCCCTGAACACAGTTACAATTAAGAAATACTATTATCTTCTATTAAATATATTTAAATTATAAAATATTTTCCAGAATGAACTTAAATATTTAAAAGAGAAGTTATATTACATAAGTTATATAATTTACTTTAAATAAAATTTAATTATTCTTTATTTGTATAAAAAATAAAATTCGTCCTTTGATTTCAAACAGAAGGGGTAAAAAAATTATAGCAATTTCTTAATATAAAATAAAGACAAAATAAGCAACGTATGTTATTAAATATTATATTTTATTGCTTAAAATTCCCAACCAAAAATTCAAACCGTTGATGTTCACCAATAGACCTCGCTTCTTTTTAACTAAATTTCTTGAGCACTTTTTTATTAAAAATATTTATCATATCCTCCTTGCTTGGCTAAATAACAAGTTAATTAAATTGCAAATTTAGAGCCTTAGAGTTATACAATAGGCACCAGCGAATGATGCTTACCCCATACCCGCCATTCTACAGTGCTTCTTTTGATTTTACAAGTTCCTGTAGTGTTCACGGATCATATAATGTTTTGGTTTTTTTTAATATTTTTTTATTAAATTACTTGACATGTCAAGAAATTAAATTATAAGAATACTCCTTCTGGTCTTATTTATAAAGGGCAGAAAGGAAAAAATATTTTTGATCCTATTTAAAAGTTATTTTATTAAATTGTCATCACAAATTTTCTCTTTTACCTTCATTGAATATTGAAGATAAAAAATTATTAAAAAATATATATATATATATATATATTTAATAGAGGTAAAGTTAAAAACTTATTAAATTTTAAGATAGAGTTAATAAGTTTTAAAATTTTTCTTAATATCAGTAAAACATATTAGAAGTGATTTATAAATAAAATTAGAAAAGTATTTAATAGCATATTGTTAAGTTAAAAAAAAAAGAAAAGAAAGAAAGATAGAGAAAAGTTTGGAAGAGAGAAAGTGATCGAGGCAGGTTAAAGTTTAATAATTAAAGAACATAACTGTCACGAGAATTGAACCAAAGCACACCAAGATCTTAGGTGCACTGCTCATCTCACACGTTTCTTGCTTATATGCAAATTTGTGGTTTTAAATAAAAAAGCTTCCCTATCTATTACAGTGTGTTTTTTGGCCATGAATCTCTATTCACTTCGAAAAAGGGTACTATATTTAATGCTTTTTTTTAAAAAATTATATATGACGGTTTGTAACCTCAATATATTCTAGAGCTACATAGTTAAGACAAAATTATATAGTGATTTTTAACTGTTATATAATTATCGTTTATATAATAATTATTTACCAAAAAATTGTTATAATTTTCAATTTTGATTTCAATAATCCTTTCAATCAACTATATGATGGTTTTTTAAAAATACCCGTTATATAGATGCTAAATATATCATGATTATTTTGAAATGACCGTTAAATAAGTATGCCCAATTTTGATTAATTTTTCAAGCCTTTGCTCAGCAACTATTTAGCAATTATTTTTTAAATAACCATTATATAGTTTAGTGTTTTTTTAATAAAAAATGAAGTTTGCGTTTTGGGTTTTTTTTTAAATAAAGACTATATAACGTGTTTTTTTTAATTAACCGTTCCAATATATAATGTCATGTTATATAAGTGTTATATAGTCTCTTCAATCCAATCCCATCTTGCCTATATAATTGTTTTTCAAATAACTGTCATATAGAAAATGTTATATATTGACAATTCTTTAATAACGATTTTAATTTACTATCATGGTAAAACTATACTACTGACAAGTCCTTAATTTACCAATAAGAGAATTGTACCAACTTAACTAATGATTTGGGTTAGTTAGAGTTGTTGGCTTCAAACACCATATAGTTTGCTTACGGAAAAAAAAAAAAAAAACTACACGATATATGATCCTAATTAATCCAAAATATACTTAATTATTTAGCTTCATTCAAACTACCATTTCCCCCCTCAAATAAACTAGAGATCTATTTGAATCCTTAATATGTAAATATATAATCTTCTTTATCCTTATTTATAAAGTGGAACTATAAGAATTTGTTGGGACTTTTACACATATAACCCATTTTATAAAACCAGACTCAATAAATAGCCTAACATTTGTTATATTTTGTATTTTATCCGTTTTAATAGTTGAGTTTTATATGACAAAATTACTCTCTTTGCAAATAATAGAACGTTCTTTCAAATATATTTTTTGGACAAAAACATCCTTTTAAATACTTGAAGACAAAAGACAGCTTTATTTGACCTCTTAAAAAAAATGATGAGATTAAACATCGCTGTGCTTATGAGATTAAATAATGTTGATAAGTTTTCATTGATATGGTTTATCAATGATATACAATTGTATATCATTAATATATTATCGTAGATCAAAAATAAAAAAAAATAATCACTTGTCCAAAATAGATCAAACATGGCCCATAAAAAATTATGGACATCTTAGCTTATCATAAAGAATCAAATACTTAAATTAATAAATCACATATTCTATCATAAGAAATAACAAGATTAAGCATCCTTATATTTACAAGATTAAATAGTATTGATAAGTTTTCACTGATATCAGTAATATATACTATCGTGGATTAAAAATATGAAAAAAATATAATCATTTGACTAAAATAAATCAAACATAGGCTGTAAATTTTTTTAAATATTTTAACTTATTACAGAAAATCAAATATTCCTTTATAATAAAAGTTTTGAGTTTACATTCATCTTTGCATAAGGAAGCCTAATAATGAGATTCGTTTGCAGGGGCACAAAATTAAACTATTTATGCTGGAACATCTCTTGCAGAAGAGTGCACTTGTTAAGACAAGAAGGCAACATGTGAATATCACCTTGATTCCTTTACCCACCAAAAAAGGGAAGGAATTATTGTGAAAGGCAAAGAGATATGATGAATGTGTGTGTAGGAATTTGATTTAGTTAGTTAAATATTAAAATAATTTAGTTATTTATAGGAGATATATTCATGGATTAATTTATGCAAAATGTTTTAATAATATATTTGATCTATGGATAAAAGGTATGTGAATGGGCCATAATTTAAAATATTTAAAAATTTCATCCATAACTTATGGGAACTATATTTTTCATAGCCATTAAGTCAATTTACTCGAATTTTTTAATCTTATTTATAACTCACATAATTAAATTTTCATCACAAATTATTCTCTTTACATATAATCAGGAATAAGGGTCGAGCGTATGGGTCCTATTTAAACAAAAGTTCAAATTTAAAAATGGGTGATTTTTAGGATAATCGAGTTTCAGGGTCTAGTCTTGATAAATTCTTAAAAAAAAGGTTCGGGCTTGGACAACTCTCCAAATCATGTTACAATTTAAAAAAAAATAAAAACTCACCGTATCATTTGATTAGGGATTTTTTTAAATGTAAGATTTTCTTAATTTAAAGAGTAGGAATGTTTCTTCCATTGAAAAGTCTAAATTAGATTATTATTTAAAAGAAGCTTTTCTTAATGGTCACCAGTTTTCAAAATTAGATGTGTTGCGTTGGTATAAGACTAACCAACAATGATTTTCTAATTTTTCAAGTATGGCATGCAATATTCTAAGTATTTTGATCGCCACAATAGCTGATGAATTAGCTTTTAGCATAGGATCTCATGTTCTATCAAAGTATCCTTCTCACTTCCTTCTAAATAATGTGCAAGCATTTAATTTATACCTATGGTTAAATGATTTTGTGTCATTTTATGATAATTTTTATATTTTCTTCTAATATATATATATATAAATATATTTGATAATGACATAATTTGACTTATATTCATTATAAGTAATGAAGGAGAAGTTGTAAAGATAATTAATATTAAACTTTCGCCTTCATCTTCAATAGGTGAATCTACATATAAAGGATTTGATATTTTATTTTTAGATAATGAGAATGATTTATATTTTGATTGATGAAGATTTTAATTTTCATCTTAAATATAGACTTTTAAATTTTTTTTTGGCCCAACTCACTTAATTTTCTTTCCCTATCTTTACCTTCCATTAAATATTGATGAGAGAATATATATATATATATATATATAATAAAAATACAAAAGAAATTTTATTGAATTTTTAATCGTAATTAAAAAATTTTAATTTTTTTAATTTTAATAAAATATGTTAGAAATCATTTTATAAATAAGAACTATGCAAGTAATCTTGTATATAAAGGTTGCTTTTATATGTCAGCGGTAACACACACACACACTCTTCAGGGCAGGCGATCAGCTGGCCAGCTACATTAGCATCATCGTCTTCCCTGCAATATTTTCAGTGTCTCACTAACGTTCTTCTCTCTCAATTAGGGTCATGGCCTCTGATCCTTTGCTCTCTAATGGAGTCTACGCCTTCCCTACGGTGCTTTCTGAGAAGGAACTTAATCGATTCGTCGACGTTGCTAACAAGGTCGCTGACGCCGCTGGAGAAATCATTCGCAAGTATTTCAGGAATAAATTTGAAGTTCTTGATAAGGAGGATTCGAGTAAGTCTCTGACGGAATGAGTTTAAAATCTCGCTTTCGGTTTTCTATTGATTCTTCATGTGCTTCCCATTTAAGTTTTGTTCGTTTGCTGAATAGTGGTAGAGTAAGTAATCGAGTAGAATTTTGACATTATATTTTTTACTTTTCTTTTGTGTTGACATGGCTAGGATTTGTTCAGATTTTGTCCGGTTAGTATCAAGTAGTTGTTTTATTGAATATTTACTATACATGATTTTACTCTAATTAATCAGAGGTAAGGAATTCTGTTTGATAAGGTTGATTCTTTCTTTTCACCTATAGAGCTAAGCGTCTGTTTTTTTTTTTTTTGGCTGAAAAAGTAGAATTAGTAAAATGAATGAAGTTTGACATTTCAATATTTAGAAATAAATAACATTTTAATTTTGTCCTACATCATCTTTGTTTTAAACTAATTTTTAATTATTAAAATGCTCTCAACGTTGCTCAAACATGACAACGAAAATGCATTAGAGCCCATAATAGTGTTTTTCTCTGGTAAAATTTGAAAGATTCAATACTTATGTTGATCTGACGATTTTTTTTTTTTTTGGGAATTCCTACCATAAAAAACTTACCTCTTCGAACTTCAAGTATATGCATATTTTGTGGGTTTGATCATGGGTATAGTTTTCTTACACTTAATATTGCAGGTCCAGTAACAATCGCTGACCAATCTGCTGAAGAGACTATGGTTTCAATCATATCAGAGAATTTTCCATCTCATGCAATGTAAGTATATAAATTGATTTTTTCTATTGCTTGGAAATTGAAGAAGAAGAAGATTTATCAAAGAATTTTTTTTATTATAATTTTTTGTCTGGATTTTCCACGAAAATTGCAGTTATGGAGAGGAAAAGGGCTGGAAGTGTAGAGAAAAAAGTGCAGAGTATGTTTGGGTTTTAGATCCTATAGATGGGACAAAGAGCTTCATTACTGGTAATTTTCTCTCACTGCTGTTAAGTGTTTGTTTATTATTGGTTTACAACCTTGCAATTTCAGACTCATTTTGTTTTGTTTGTATTTTAGGGAAACCATTATTTGGCACCCTCATTGCTCTCCTGCAAAATGACAGACCAGTAATGTCTCATGCCACCTGATTACATGCATGGAATGGGACATTTTCACTTTTATCATCCTCAATTTTTAAGCATTTTAAATAAATCTGAGTCTTTTTTTTCCCGCTAGTTAAAAGGTGCAAAGAAAGAAATGGGAAATAGCCATTTGATTGCACCCTTATCAACATGACTCTTTTTGGGTGGTATCCATATTTGGATACAAATATTAAGTGATATACAGCACTGAGTATGACAATGCAAGCAATTTTGTTGCTATTTTCACTTATTTTCACAAGTTAGGTTTCCTTTTATCAGATCCTGGGCATAATTGATCAACCTGTGTTGAGAGAAAGATGGATTGGTATAAGGGGTAAAGGGACTACATTGAACGGACAACAAGTGTCCACACGCACTTGTGATACTCTTTCTCAAGCATACATGTATGCTTTCTTCTTTTGCGCACTTCATATTTAAGATTTCTTGTCTGGCAAAAAAATAGAATGTGGCGCTATATACAAAGGCAGGCTTGGCCTTATTTTCATCATATGCCCTTTCGTGGCAAGTATTGGTTTACAAGTCTCAATATAAATTTTCCCCTCGTTTAGGTACACCACAAGCCCCCATCTATTTAGTGGAGATGCAGAAGAGGCATTTAGCCGTGTTAGAAGCAAGGTCGGTTGCATTTTTACTGTATTTTTAACATATATGTCGAGCAAACATGTGGTATCATGAAAGAAGAATATTTCCTTGTACAGTTTATTCTTCTGTGGTAACAAAAGTCATGCCTTGGACTCACTCAATCATTTGATCACACAAGTCTTAATTATGTGCAAGACAAGCAGGTACAACACACACGAATCCGACCCTCTTATGACAGAATGATGTGCTTGTACCACATAAGAACTTAAGTAACTTGTGACTGTGTTGAAACATATTGGCTGACAATATTTCAAGTTTCACCTTGTACAATTGTAAAAATATAAGGAGCTGATATCTTATGATGAGGTGTAAACTCTAGCACTTCCTCTTCCACTGGTTTACTTGTCCACATGTTTTCCATTATCACAATGTTTCTCCATATTTTTGACCTGACTCGCTAGACAGGATGCTTCTCAGTTATCATAACAGGAAAGTAACGGTGAAATATCCATTTTCCGCAGAAGAATTCTGCATATTATTGGCAGTTAGTTGTTTGTTCCTAATTAGTGCTCTCCCAATTTCAGGTTAAAATTCCGTTATATGGTTGTGACTGTTACGCCTATGCTCTTTTGGCTTCTGGCTTTGTGGATCTTGTTGTAGAGTCTGGTCTGAAGGTAAGACGCATTCTGGTGTTAACAACTTTTGAGAATCTCCTTAGTCTTAACCCTACAAGCTTATGCTGCTCCAAGAAAAAAAATCACTTGTGTCAGTGACTAGACTGTTTGTTTCAGCCATACGATTTTCTTGCATTGGTACCCGTAATAGAAGGCGCAGGAGGCGTCATAACTGATTGGAAAGGGAATCAACTTCGTTGGGAAGCTTCTCCATTTTCACCTGCAAGAAGTATGAACTTGTTATAGCTCTTTTCTTGGTAATTTTGTCATCTGGATTCAATGAATCACGAGAGTCGGGAAAGTGTTTTCCGTACTACTTGATTGGACTTTACTTGTACATGTAATTACTAATTCAAGAATTGCACGTGTGCCAGGTTTTAATATTGTGGCAGCTGGGGACAAACAGATTCACCGACAGACTCTGGATTCATTACAATGGAAGTGACTAGAATTTGGATGATCAGAGTGGTACAGGATAAGTTTACTGCACCGACCCCTTTGTGTTCGATGTATATTATCACTCAAATTTCTAAAAAGTCACTACATAAGTGCACAGGACTGTAATCTCCTTATCATTCAATAGATATATTAGTCAAATAAGACAACCCGCTAGAGAGGATCAGTATCAGATTCACTTTTTGTAAGATGTTTAGATTTAATTTGAATGATTTAGATGTTAATTTATTTTTTTCTTTTAATTAAAATTATTAGATTATTACTCATTTTATTTTCAAACACAAAATATTAAAACTAAAAAATTTTTAGGTAAAATTTAATTCGGAACAAATGAGAAAGATTTCACAATTGCACTTTGACTTTTTTGAGCAAGAAAAATAACCTTTTTAATAAGAAACACATTAACTTTTCTTATTGTGGAAGGACATCTAAACTTTTTGAAAGGAAGAAAATACTGCACTAATTTGATAAATTTTAAGGTAAAAAGATTGATAATTATAGTGCAAATCTAAAAATACAAAACAAGAAAATCGAAAGCATTTTTATGATGCACCAGAATATGCTTCCCTTAATGTTATCCAATAAAAAAATTAATTTAATTAAACAAGCATTTTCTACACACACAAAAAAGAAAAGAAATTCGCAAGTTCATTAAATCAAACAGGCCCCTAGACTTATGGCAACAATAAAAATAGTAGACTTTTGATGGCTCAAGTTGTCAGTTTGAGGACACGCTATATTCATGCGGGGCACGATGTGTAAATCGCAATCAAAATAGTTTTTTTTTTTTTTTTTAAAAAAAAGACAAAATCAGCAAGAGTGAGCTGTCGAAGAAGAGAAAGTATATGACTCGTTCAAAGCAAAATCAAATTAACCAATTATTACTGTTCAACACTAGAGGAAGGCGGAAAAACACGCCAGAAATTCCAAGGGACGAAAAAGCTCTGAGCCCACATTCGGTGCCTGATTATTGGGGAATCAAACTCTTCCCAGATCTGTCATCTTCCATCCTTACTAAAACCTCAAGAAAATAGCAAAAAAACTCTTGTGTGAGAGAGAGACAAAACCATTATAGGGAATGTGAATACACCCTTTTTCAGGCTTGTTTTGCTTTCCCTCATTCTAACCTCAAACCTCCTCACACCCCAGGAGGTTTGGTATGGAGAAGATAGAAAAAAAAATCAGCAACTCAAGCCTTCATCTTCATTTTCTATCCTCTTCTCCTTCTTCTATGGCTTCACCCACCACCACCCTCCTCGTCGTTTTCTTCATTCTCTTGGCTTTCCCTTCCTCCATAGCCCCGGCTTCCTCACAACCAACCACCTCCTCCAGATTCACCCCGAAAGACAATATCCTCATTGACTGTGGTGCTGATTCTCCGGCCACCCTGCCCGACGGACGAACGTTCAAATCTGATGCAGAAGCTCGCACGTACTTGAATGCCAGTGATGAATATAAAGCCACGGATAGTAAAGCTAATGTTTCTTCCCCTATGTATTCTAATTGTAGAATCTTCATGCAGGAAGCTAAGTACTCTTTCCATTTGAACCAACCTGGTTTTCATTGGGTTCGCCTTCATTTCTACCCTGTCAAAACTGAACTTTTTGATCTTCAGAAGGCCACTTTCTCGGTTAAGACAGAGAAATTCGTTCTGCTTCATAGTTTCAACGTCAACAACAGCGATGATCCTATTGTTAAAGAGTACCTCATCAATGCAACCGACAGTCTCCTATCCTTAACCTTCACGCCCCTTAAGAGTTCAGCCGCTTTCATCAATGCCATTGAAGTTGTTTCGGCCCCGGATAGTTTGATTTCCGACACGGGATCGGCTCTCTTCCCTGTTGGTGAATTCTCAGGTCTCACAAACTACGCCTTCCAAGCGGTTTACAGAGTCAACAATGGAGGCCCTCTAATCACATCGGCGAACGACACTTTGGGAAGAACTTGGGTTCCTGATGAGCCTTTTCTCACGAACAAGAATCTGGCAACAAGTGTTTCGGTAGCCCCAAACGTCATTAAATTCCCCGAAAACCAACCCACCATGTCTCCTCTAATAGCCCCACAAAACGTATACGCATCGGCCACAGAAATGGCCGATGCACAGGTGAACCAGCCCAATTTTAACGTGTCGTGGAAATTCGACGTGGATACTGCTTTCAGTTACCTCATAAGACTCCATTTCTGCGACATCGTGAGCAAAAGCCTCAACCAGCTCTACTTCAACGTATACGTGAACCAGAAGATGGCAATTGCTAGCCTGGATTTGTCCGCCTTAACCGGAGCATTGTCGACGCCGTTTTACAAAGACATAGTGGTGAACGCGTCGTTGATGGGTCAGGGGATGTCGATTCAGGTCGGTCCGGCACAATCAGATAGCGGGGACGTGAATGCCATAGTGAACGGAATTGAAGTGATGAAGATGAGCAATACGGTGAACAGCTTGGACGGAGAATTCGGGGTGGACGGTCAGAGCAGTGGCGGTACGAACCGGGGGACAGTGGCTGCAGTTGGGTTCGCAATGATGTTCGGAGCGTTTGTGGGGCTGGGGGCAATGGTGGTGAAGTGGCACAAGAGACCGCAAGACTGGCAAAGGAGAAATAGCTTCTCTTCATGGTTGCTTCCTCTTCATGCAGGTGACGATGCTTCTCGAATGCTTCATGACATTATTTGTTGGGAAAATCGCTAAATTTTTTATAAAATTACAAAACTACTTTGAGCTAGTTTCACCAGAATTATTATGTTAAATCTGTCAAATTGGCAAAAAAAAAAAAAATTACTTTGTTAATAGAGTTGTTCAGTTGGCAACTATACAGTAATAATAATTAGCACTACTTGGTAACCTTGGAAAGGGATAAAGAATTTCAGAATAATTTTGTAATTTTATGTAAGAAGTTGGATTGGCTAATGGCATGGTTGATGTAGGTGACAATAGCTTCACGAAAAGCTCAATGGGCTCGCACAAAAGTATGTTCAATTCTTCGACAATGGGCCTGGGCCGTTACTTCTCCTTCGCAGAGCTACAGGAAGCCACCAAGAATTGGGACACCAAAGCCATTATTGGAGTTGGCGGCTTCGGTAACGTCTACCTCGGCATCATCGACGAAGGAACCAAAGTTGCCGTAAAGAGAGGAAACCCACAATCCGAACAAGGAATCAACGAGTTCCAAACAGAGATCCAAATGCTCTCCAAGCTAAGACACAGGCACTTGGTTTCTCTCATTGGATATTGCGACGAGAACGACGAGATGATCTTGGTCTACGAGTACATGTCAAACGGGCCTTTCCGAGACCATCTCTATGGCAAGAACCGGGCTCCTCTTTCCTGGAAACAAAGGCTTGAGATCTGCATCGGCTCGGCCCGCGGGCTTCACTATCTCCACACAGGAACGGCTCAAGGCATCATCCACCGTGACGTCAAGACCACAAACATCCTCCTTGACGATAACTTCACCGCCAAGGTATCTGATTTCGGGCTCTCCAAGGACGCACCAATAGGGCAAGGCTACGTCAGCACAGCGGTGAAGGGTAGTTTCGGGTATTTAGACCCCGAGTACTTCAGGAGGCAGCAGTTGACAGATAAATCTGACGTGTACTCGTTTGGGGTAGTTTTGTTGGAGACGCTGTGTGCTAGGGCACCACTGAATCCTCAGTTACCGAGAGAACAAGTGAACTTGGCGGATTGGGCGATGCAGTGGAAGAGGAAAGGGTTGTTAGATAAGATCATAGATCCTGCACTTTTGGGGACGATCTGCCCAGAATCGATGAACAAGTTTGCAGAAGCAGCTGAGAAGTGCTTGGAAGATTATGGAGTTGATAGGCCTTCAATGGGCGATGTGTTGTGGAATCTGGAATATGCCTTGCAGCTTCAAGAAGCTTACATGCAAGGAAAGTCAGACGATGTCGCCGACCCTATGCCTTCTCCGGCTTCCACTGCGACGCCGGCCAACTCTTCTCTTCCTCCCGTTGCCCTGACAACCTCGGAACAACCACCTAGTACCCTTTCTGCTCCTCAACATGACACTAACGCGCCAGAAAGCAAACCCATTGATGATCATTCTGGAACTCCAGTGTTTGCCCAATTCGCTAATAACCTCAGCGGCAGGTAAAACGAATTGAAACAGAAAGGCTTGCAATCTGATTCCTGAATTGTTTGATCTGATCGTCCCTTTTTAGCTTTATTCCACAAAATCAATGACATGCGATCGAGTTAGTTCGCTAGGTTGGAGCACGCTGACTCGGTCAATCGTTATTAATATTTAAGGGGTCGGAATCTCACAATCATCAAGAACCATATTGCTAGTTTGTGAAAAGCATCGTTATGACGCCTATTTGAAATATATATGAGCATGTGGAAAAAGGGGGGGGTGGGGGTTAAGTGTTCGGATTTGGAAAGCCAAGAATTTGGCTGTATTATAAGTGTTTGTTTGTTTTTTTGAAGGTTTAATTCAATTGATTACCAAGATTTTGGTTGTACAATGATGTGTGATATTGTATACTTGTACTCTACATTTTCTCTTGTCACTCCCTGCTGTGCTTGATCGTGGTAGCAAACATTTGTAATATGGTTAATGCACTACTGATGTATTATAAGGGTAAATCAATATGGTTTTATATAATTGAGTTGTAGTATATTATAGTTGTATGAATTGCATAGGTTGTGTGGCACAAAGAAATACATTAGATTTCTTTTTATTTTGATTATTCATAAATATTCAGATTTCTTGTGTATAGACAACTAGGCTAGGAATTCTATAAATAAAAACATTAGATTTTTTTTAGCAACTATTTTATGGGCCCATTTGTTTTAGATCATTTCATGAAAAAATCACTTATTTTTTTTTAAAAAAATCTATTTTATGAGTTTTTATGACATTTGTTTAAACTTTTGAAAATAAGTAGAATTTGAAAAAAAAATATATTTCTAATTATTTTAAGAAGTTATTTTGAATAGCTTCTGAAAATAATCTAATGCGGTAGATAAGAGACAGTATTTTAAAGCAATGAGATACTTGAATATATAATAAAATTTTAAAATAATATAATAATAAATTATTTTTATAAAATAAAAATCAAGAAAGATATCATACAATTTAAAAATAACTAACTAATAATTTTTTTATTATTATATTCAAATATAAAATAATGTCTGTTTTTTATAAAATCTCTACAAAATAAATCACTCCTTAAAAAATCTCTAAGCTACATAAAAATTATTTATTTTTTAATTTTAGAAAAATAGGCCCTATATCTTATACTATGGAAGTCTGATTTTGTTGGGTCTAACTAGGAAGTTTTAGATCATTTTACCTTATTTTTTTTCTGCCCAAATTTGCTAACTATTGAAGGTAGGTAAACAATAAATTTCTTTCATCAATAAAGCAATCCCTTTATGAAATAATATTATCCATGACTGAATGTAAAATTAATTAATTAATTAATCTATCAATTCAATCTAAAAATAATAATGGTAAAATATACTTTTAGTCCTTTAATTTTATACAAGATTTTATTTTGATCATTTAATTTTTTAAAGTGTCTTTTTATTCTTTTAGCCCTAACTCTCTTAGTTTCATTACAAAAAATTTTTACATTAAAATTTAAAATATTGAAAAAACATTTTTAAATATTGATATATTAAGTTTATTTTTTTGAAAAAATAATAATGATTGATATAAAAAAATAATTGTTTAAAATTAATGGTGTTAGAGTTAAATGATTGAAAATATATCTTAAAAAAATTAAGGGACTAAATTGAAATCTTATATAAAATTAGAAGATAAAAAATATACTTTATTCAACAAATATTAAAGCCCTACTTCATTTAAAAAAAAAACAATATCACTTTCCTCATCTCTCATTATCTACCAAAGCAATTACATTAATTTTTATAAATTTAATTTCATGATCCGCAGCTATCTGGATTTTGACTCTATACATCAGTACCCATTTGATCTAAGTATCTAAATTATATTTAAATAACTTATATTTTTCCAAAATAAAAAATAGATCATTTAAATTTGATTTGAGCACAATAAATAAGGAATTCGGATTTGGTCACAAATTCAAAGCTGTTGAAGAGGATGGATCCTTTACCTTCATTGTTATACATAGCAAAAGAGCTGAATTGATTTTGGAAAAAGAAGGGATATTCACGTCCAACTAGGATGAATACTAAATATTTTTATATCATCACAAGGTGTCTATTGAAAATTCCAAGGAAAGGGTTGGATGCCCAAGTGAGCATGGATCCGACTGTGCTTGACAAAATGAGCCAACGTGTGATTAATGATATCAGTGAAAGCAAGGATTACTTGTTGAGACAAGAAGATATTTGGAGTGTAATAAATAACCAATCCAAATTGGCTAAGCTAATGAGAATAGCTCATATCATTTACCCTTGTTGATGTACACAACAAACAAGCTAAGTAGAATTTATTTTGAGTTGGATGACATTTCCGAACTTGCTTTTCTTATGGTCAAAAAGGGGGGGAAAAAAAGCCTTGTACAAGAAATATGCATGGTATACACTCAACTAAAGACAAAGTAAATTGCCTGTTGAGGGAAATTAGGAGAGACGAGGAACGGTGGAAGAAGGATCGATGGAGCCATGGAGGCGATGAATTAAGCCTTGATCTCTTACAGCGACGAAGTCCTGAATATTGATTCACATGCTAAAAGCGGATCAACTAATGGCAAATTTGAAGGAGAATATTGAAGGGTTTTCTTTGTTGCTGATTTGCATTAATTAGATCTTTTAGTAAAATCTGGAAATATATAAATAAACTGTCGCAAGACTCGGAAAAAACAAACACATAAGTTTGAATTCAATATAACATTTACAATGTCAATAATTTATCCTTTTTTTCTGTTTGGAGGGCGTTTAAGTTTGATTTTCAGAGAAATGGAACAAAACAAATTCTCCTCAATAATCTCATGTTCTCAATTCGAGAAAAATAACTTACTTTTTCCCTTCAAATAAAAAGTTATTAAATACAATCATACAAGAAAGGTAACTTTCTAGCGGCTATCTCTTTTACCACTTACACAAGATATAAGATGAAATACTCATGAGTTACAAATAATTTGTTTTTTTTTATTTTTCATATTATATATATATATATATATATAGAGGCTGAAAATGGAAGCAAGCTGAATGATGAAGAGAGAAAGTAGATGAGGATGACATGAGAAAGATGGTCTATATTAAGCATAAGGTTTAAAACGAACCCCGATTTATCGAACCCCAAAAACTATTCTGTATCTTGAATGCAACGCCTTAATTGTGCTTCAGGAAACCTAATAATGTCAAGTCGGCTTATATAAGAAGAGTGTTAAGATGATGCATATCTTCTAAGCATCACCATTCGGTTTTCCTCTCGACCAAGATGGAGCAAGAAATCAATCAACTCATATTCAACATGGGTTCCCTCGGGACCAGTGCTCCACAAAGGTCAGATCTTTTTGTTTTTCCTTGAATCCTTGAAATGCGTGCATGTTATTCAAAAATTGAGAATGAATGCAGGAGAGGACTATCAAGGTATTATTCTGGGAAAGCAAGATCATTCACATGCATAGCAGATGTTCGATGCTTGGAGGATTTGAAGAAACCGAAACACCCCGACAACAAGAAAAGGAAGAAACATTCTGAGGCTAAAAACGACGGCGGCGGCGGCGGCGGCGGCAACGACAACATTCACATTCTTCCTCCTTATGCATGTCGAAGGGTACCTAGTTGTGCTCAGTTTGCCACCCCTTACGTCAATGTCTAGATCCACCTCCCATTCTACATAACAAATGCCTCTACGGCTCTACCAAATCTCTTTGTACATTCCTCTATTTTATTACATTTTTGAACTTCATCCCGTTGTTCTTTACCTTTTCATCCGACACATTTCATGGCACATTTCATGCCATTTATAGAAACGTCCTAGTAGCTCAGGGCTCTGTCCTCAATTTTGCTTGTACATTATTTATATAAATAAATACTATCATTTTGGAGTAGCTTTCTAGTTTCTTCTACCTTGTATGCTTTCTTTTTCTGCAGATTCTGTTTCTAGCATTGAAGGAAAAAATATTTCACATTCATAATACAAATGAAATTTTCATCCCTGGATAAATTAGTACTGTGATCTCATGGTGACTGATGTTAAAATATCTTCCAACCATGCAAGACCACGTTTATCAGTAGGAAGACAAACACGGTTATCATACCCACAAAGCTGAATTTACATGACTAAAATTTTGAATAGGATGTCAAATTGCAAAACCTTTTCACTAATTTAGATGTGAGACAGTCAATATGATGTCAGTCATCTAAGTCAAGAAGAAAGTATTACATGGCTGCTACAATTTGTGAAGGATCCTGGAGAACAAACGTAATCTATCTCAAGCAGAAGACTAATAAATGGCTTGCAGAACTGTTAATAACAATGGCCAAAAGAAGAATCACCAAATCTCCCTACAGATACAAAATTAGGATGACAGAAATCATCCACGTTTTACTTCACAAATGACCTACTGCAATCTTTTCCTTTTGTAGCTGTCTGAATTCCCATCGACCATGACAAGATCATCTTCATCATCAATTACTTGATATGGCTTGTGATTTGTTTCGTCAGCCACACTTGCAGCAACTTCTGAGGTTTCAGAGATTCTTCGTTTCTTTGGTGCATCCGACACACTTGCACCATTGTTGACTGACTTGTCTTCCTTTTCCTTTTCTGGTGCGGACACAGGTTGAGTCCATCCCGAGAGAATCATTCCATCAGGCTCTTTCTCCTCGTCAAACTCTTCCCTGTGAAAAAAACAAAGTAACTCAGAACTAACAAACCCGAAAAGTATATGAAGTGAAAGTGGAAATGGGTAAGTATAAATTTCTTACTAAAAGCTAATCAAGTTAGAAGGTTACTTTAACTTTAGCATTAGAATATCGAGTTCAAATGAAAACATAAAGAAATTTGAGGAAGTACCTATGCTTGATGTTGATGTTGCATGTGAATTCCTGTTGAAAATCCTCTATTGTAAGCATTGTACCACTTGTCACAGGAGAAGGAAGCTCAGCTAGCACCTGCAAAGAGGAAGAAAAATGCTAAATACAATGTAACAAGCAAGCATGAAAACAGAGAGCCAGAAGTACACCTTTTCAAGGTTGGCTTCATAAGTTGCCTTCATGTCATCATCAAGATCATCACCAACCTCAAAAAGAAGGGTTGAACCTTGCATAATAATCGGCAAGTTCATCCCAAGCTTTGCCTTGACAATCTTTTCCACAAAGTCTTTCAACTTTGAACGGTAAGTGTTTATCTCAAGCAGTAGAGGTGTCTGGCAATAACAAATACATGGTGTGAGTAGTCTATTTGCAACTAGCAAACATTCAAGGAAAACAATGAAAGAAGGCCATATATCACATACCTCTGAACAAACATAACAAGACTTGTTAGGTTCAAATGGTTCCACTGGCATAAGCAGCATCTTTCTTGATGGATGTTCCAGGCAATATGTCATTCTACAAGATCATTAAATTAGATTTTAAAATAAGTATAAAGATGATGCTTAAAGTTGCAGAGTGGTCAATTAAAGGGTAGTACAGATTACATACAAGAGCGCAAACAAAATACAGACCAGAGGTTCACATGCTCTTTAAATTGCTAATCAAGTAACCAGTTTTCATCTACGCCACATGCACTACCTTAAACTCGACAAGAATAGTAATCCTGCCAGGTCCAAAATGCAAGTAAAATTGACATAAATTATTTTACTCAGCACTGGCATAATGACAATACTAACAACTATTTTCTTCAAAATACTTGTAGCATTCTTGGTCAAAGATTCATTTGTCACAACTAGATCTGAATGCCCTATCTGAACGTATGGTATAGTAACAAAACCACTTTTCCATTCTGTAAGCACACTAAAGATTATTAAGGAAACAAGGAAAGCAGGGCACAAAACAGAAGGGAGAGAAATATCATCATACCTATAATTTTTTATGTCATTTTTCAGCACCTTGATTGCTTCAATGACAATCAGACCAGCAATAACTGCATTGGTCGTAGCAACAGCATGCACAATGTTACCAGCAATACCTTTAGCTTCAAAAAGGCTGTGCAGTGGGATGCCAAATGAAGCAGCACGTATGTTAGCAGATGCAGTAACAAATTCAACTGCAAGCTGATCATCTTTATCAAAACTCAGGTTGCCAATATCCTGGTCGAAAACACAGAAAGAAAATCCACCAGAAAAGGGAGGAAAATGTTAAGTACCAATTCGGCAATATAAAAAGTGATCAATGACCGCTACATCAAAAACTTGAAAGTGCAAAACAAACCTTTCCCCTCTTCATGAAAAATAGCCTCAGAGATTCAAAAAATATTCTAGAATTCTCAGAAAGACTCCAAATATCCTGAGGATTCTTCATGCCCAATGAAGCCATGGCAGACACTGATGACCCATCCTCAGTTGCAGAATCTTTGTCGACATTTCCATTCTGCTGAGCCATTTCATCAGATAGAATATCCTTACTATAAATAGGCTTTGGTTTATTGCGATTTTTCCATGTCTCTTCATTGGACAAAGCTAATTCAATGTTGTAACCAAATACATGATCAAATATTCTCCTTCCATACTCATCAATGTCTTCACCATCCCTACGTTCAAATACATCAACTACATTTGCAGATGAGCTGGCACCATCACTAGATCGTATATTTAAATCATTTTCCTGATTCTTGTCTCCAAACAACTTAGCAAAAAGTAGGTCTTTGGCCCAAACAATACAGTGAACGAACTGGGGAGAAAAGCAAAAGGGACAGAAGATTATAATTTATTACCAAGGAGTAAAATAATAGAATAGATTGTAAGCAACAAATTCACCCATTTATTAAGCATACAAAAACCATCAAAATTCATCAATAGCATGGAAATTCCCAACTGCATCTACCAAATAATTATGTCGTCTAATGATAATTCCCTAAAGATACATTTAGAAAAATTAAATTAGTAACTCAGCCTAACAAAAACATCAAGAGTTGAGATAAACGAAGCTCCTTTAGCTTCAATTTTTAAACCTACTTTTTCCCCTAGATTCATACTATTACTTGCCCAACAAAAGATGGTAACTACCCATCACCCAAAGAAGCGGATGAAGTCAGCATACATGTGGACATAAGGTAAGAGTTAACAAGTATAAACCCGCACCTTTGAGGGAGTACTTGTGATAGTACAAACAGGATATGTCTTGGGAGCTGGTTTGGGCTGACACTCATAGCACTCTGTTTTTCCCTTGACATGTACAGTGACCTGCATTCCAGTAACATAATATCACAAAAAATATGGATAAAATGCTTCTGAGACTATCACAGTTGTTGACCAAACAAGTTTCAGCACACAAAAGGTCTTACAAAAAAAAAATCAAATTTGGGGACTTTGCATCCTAAAAAATAATAAAATTATGTGTCAGAAGTTAAAAAGGCTAGACATGATTTTTATTTTCAACCAGAGGAATGTTATCTTGTCAAAAATCAAGGAATGCACAAACTACAAAATCAGTAATCTGTTGGTGATGACTAACATGAATAGCTCAAACAGGGTTACAATGAAAATTAGATTTTGACAACATATCTAGAATAAACAAAGACACACCAAGGCAAAAATGGGGCAAAAAATCAGCAATATTAACAAACAAAAAGTATTGAATAGGACTTTAACAGTCAATGGAAATGAATATGACTTGTCAAGGAGCCCATATATATATATATATATATATATTAAAAAAAATCACCTGTCCAAGGAACCCAGTCGTTCCACTTTCAACCAATGGAACATTGGCTGCCAAGCTTAAGCGATTCACATGCCTTCGTGCATCTAGATTGTCAAGTCCATTCAAAACAACATTAAATTGCTTAAAGAACTCCACATTGAACCCAGGATCTTTGACATTTGCATGGTACGATTTAATGCTTATGTGAGGCCTAAATTTTAAGACAGCATCCCTAGCAACCTGAGTGAGAATATCATTAGGTGCCTGTATAAATAAACCCAAAGCACTTTACACTAATAGCTACAGAAACTTACTTTAGACTTGGATTGCCCAACATGGGATTGTCGGAATAAAAATTGCCTGTTCAGGTTACTGACTTCTATAGTGTCCATATCAATCTGCATATTGGAAATAAAAGAGGTGAATTGAAAAGTGAAAGCACATGTATAGTCTAAAAACATAGAGATAATATAGAAGATGCATTAAATGGGTATTGTCATCGAAACTTACACGCTCCCTGCCCAGGGGCATCCAAGGGAACACAAACACGGGACAATCCGTTTATAGATTGAATAATAGAAGGATGGAATACCCCAGTCCCTCTGAGAAGCTATCATAATGCACAATCACTTAATCCAACTACATCACATGGGAGCTCATTTAGTGCATGCATATTACAGTGATTTCAAGAACAATCAACAATCCATCATACTTTTCACTACATGTTATGATAACATACATCAATTCCCCATCTCTCGCTTCCATAAATACTTTCCTAACATAAACCAGGCTACCAAAAGAAAAAAATTAATCAAACTAAACATAAAAACAAACTTAATATTACAACTGAACGAAAACAAAAGAGAATCATTACTTATGCACAATTTATTTATACTGGAGAGTTATAGGGGCCACAAATTTTAAAAAGAAAATTCAACAGGCCACCGCACATAAAACTCCGTTCTACAAAATTGAATAAACCCCTGTGCATGAAAACCCTAGCGAGAACACTAGCTAAGAATTAAGAATATACCATAAACCCTTCTGAAAAATGGGATTAAGAGAACAAGATGCAGAAACTTCTAACTTCAAAATCATAAATATGAACTCACAATATGTATGTCCTGAAAACCAGAGAGAGCGAGAGTTTTCAGCAGCTCGCACCCAATTCCACCAGCTCCAACCATAAGCACTTTTGCTCCCTGAAAACACATCCAATATCTATGTGAGATTAAATTCCAGAAAATAACACGAAATGGGTGAGTTCCTGCGAAATTTTTACTACCTTTACCGCAGAAAGTTGCGTATCCATTGGAGATGAACAGTGAGGAAGACACAGAAATCTCGAAAATCATAAAGGGGAGGGGGGCGAGAGAGAGGAGGGTGTCCCTCGGAACCAGTGCTTGAGGAGAATCGAACCAGGGATATGTGCAGCTAGAGAATCTGAAGGGTGAAGAAAAAGAAGGGCTATACAGAGAACCTAGACAATACCCACCAAAAAAAAGAGAGAAAAATAAAAGGAAGAAAAGGTGCCACTCTCGCACTCTCGGGGGCTGCGATGGAGAGAGTAGGAGGGCAGTTCAGCTCAGTGAGTAGTTATGAGTATTGCGATTCAGACGACGCGACGGTCCACGGAGGCTTTTGGACTCAACGGACTTGGGAATAGGGATTTGAATCGGACGTTCGACGGCCAATACAATAAAAACAAACACAAAAAGCTTGAAATTCAAGGGACTTGAGGGGAGGAGAGGGTAGCGATTATTATTATTAATTTTTTTTTTCTCCTTAAGAAATTTAAGGCTCCCTTGTTGACTATTCAGGGCGTGACGATTTTAACGTATGGGAGGGTGCATGACTTGAAGTAACTGGGCCAATAATTTCTTGACACGTAGCTGCGGGCTTGAACATTAGTTGGCGACAAATTTTAGGCAGTTAATAATTAATAATAGTTATTCTTGTATACAACGACAAAAATATTTTTAAAAAAGAAAATAAAAAAATATTTATAAAGAAAATAAGATTGATGTATGTTTTATTTTCTTGAAAAAAACAGTTGACCCTAACTTCATAAAATTTAAAATAAAAATTTGTAATTATAAATTATCCTCAAAATCTAAAAAAACATAACAAAAATACTTTCCTCTCAAAATGTATTGTTAAAAGTCATAAGTTCGAAATAAACCTTTTCAACGGTGAAACATACATGCATATGTTCCATGATTTAGGAAGAGCCACACATCTCCGATCAAGATCCATCTTTTTCCTCCAATTGCAAACTGAATTTCATGCATAAATAAGGATCAAATTGAAATTTGAAATAAATTTGATGAACTAAAATTAAACTGAGGAACCACCCTATGTTAGGAGTACCACAGTGGTGGAATATGCTGCTTATATATACTTCATACACTAATTTCACTGATATGAGAGCCAATGTTGTTGTGAGAAATTGTGTTATGCGAATCTTTGCACGAGCTAGGTTTAGCACCGATGAGTGTTTATTTTAATTATTTGTTTTCTTGAATTTTTTTTCTCTGTTGGACTGGTTATCGTATTTTTTTGACGTGCTTTGATGTGCTTAGGTTGTATTTGTAAGTTTCTTTTTTTTTTTTTTTTTGCTATTAACGTGTGTAATTGGTTTTTTTTAATTAATAAAATTAGCTCTTTTTTTTTTTGGGGGAAAAAAAAGTCCCCATGAGTGTTTATCTATGGGGTATGCAAATCTTTGTGTAGAAAAAACAACGAGAGGGAGACGACAACTTTTTTGATCATAAGCATGAATTTTATTGATTAGAATATTCAAACTCCTCTGCTTTTTTTCCTTGCTGCATTTATTTTACTTTTCGGCTCTGGCTAAGATAAAATTACTCAGGTGTTCTATTTTTGCTTTGTTTTGTCGAAATGTAAGTAACAACACAAAAAAAGAATCCCACAAAAGAAATTTATTTGGGTAGTCAAAACATGAATAACTGTAATTCAAACACAACAAATTTACAATTACAATACTAGTTATAAAACTGTAATCCGCAAATTGAAGAACTTCATCAACCGAAAAAAAAAAAATTAAACCTAACAAATAATGAAAGAAGAAACAATACGTGCTTGTCCAAATTTTGGTTATGCCCATCTCCTTGATGTTCCAAGTTTAAAGATGTCACCAAACAAAAAAAAAAAAGCATCTCTTTGGTTACCTGAATTATTATTAGCAGAGTAAGTTGCCATAATTCTTCAACAATCAAAACCCCCAGTTTGATGCTATCAATCGAAATCAATTTAGATCAAGAACTGGCCTTGAGAAGCAAAAGTGGCAGCACTCGCATGATCCGAGGATAAGACAAAAGTTGAATGCATGTCTGTTGATCAGATTCTTGTGCAATTGCAAAGACATTACCTAGTAGTGGAATTGCACAAAGTATTGGACGGCGTTAAACTTTGGTCTAACTCAAAATCTAATTTCTTTTATGAAAAAAATTGGATTAGGCAACTCATAATATAATCTTATTTAATGATAATTTGAAAATTAATAGGATCAGGCTTAGTACATAGGATTAAAAGACTTGTTCTATTAGTCCAATATTCATTTAGTTATTTTTTTCCTTTCCTTTATGAAAGATAATAAACCATTTCAACTTAATAAACTCAATTAAGATAATAAAAATACTTATAATTATAATAAATTCATAATAATTTCTAACAATAAGAAAAAAATTTAGTTACAGTCTAAATGATTTAAATTTATAATTTCAACAAAAACAACACCCAACAAGTTTCAACAACATTATATTATAACAACAATTTAGAAACAAACTCGACAAATCTTCATGTAATCGTCTCCGTAGCGTCAATTATACTTGAACAAGTTGTAAAAAAATAATTAATTTAATTATATTAAATAAATTAATAGGACCACACTAAACCAAGTAATTGAGATGACCAATCTCTTGTTTAGTCTAATCTAAAAAAATTGTCTGATCTTTTCAATTTTTTTAGTCTTAAAGAATCAGTATTTATATGAACAAGACGGTATAGGATCATCTTGGATCAAACTAGGTCGGATTGGACAGGATGACTTTTGCACAACCCTTCCTTATAACTGATGAGAAGTCCAAATCAACATGTAGTGCAGGGGAGATATACAAGGTTGCAATGGATGAAAACCCTAAGAAGCTTTGGTTTATAAATAAAACAACTAGAAAGAAGACCAACATTCAAGAAGCAACTAGAGGAGGAGGAGGAGGCACCTTGTGTGGTTGGTGCTCACAAAATTTAAATACATTACAGATGTACAGATCAAATGTAATAAAGTGAATTAAGGTCATCCCATAAGGAATTAAAGTAAAAAGGATTGAGCATAAACAAAATTCATTTTCATCTCAATTAAGAAACCCAATCAAAGAGTGAACATAAATTTTTATTAACTCAAATTAAGGTTCAACTAAAAGCAATAAAATGACTCCAAGGTAAGGTAAGCAATCAAGGAGCATTATAGGAATTCTAATCCCATTTTATACTTTGCAACTCAATTCCTCCAAGTTGTCTAGTTTAATTTCAACTTTGGAACCATGGCTGTATTTTATATTTAAGCATCCAATGTAACATCCCAAGGAAATTAAATCCAAGAGTTAGATTAACTTATAGAGTTAGATTAATTAAGTTAGGGGTTTAATTAGTCAATAGTGATGATTGGGGGTTAATTATAGAGTTTGGAATGCATTTTTGTGCAATAATTAATATGACCACCATTGTGTACACCAAGAATCCATACTCCTCCACTCTTTAGGCCGTGTTTGATATATCAAAATTGTGAAAAGGGAAATGGAATTGGACATGAAATTCTTCAGTTGGCTTGTTTGGTATATCAGAATTGCTTTCTTGAAGGAATCTGATTCCATCAAAATTGATGGAATCCAATTCCATTGTAGAGACCATGGAATCCACCAACTCAACATGAAATTGGCTTATGTGTCATTAAAAAAATAAAATAAAAGGTATTTTGAGCTTTAAAAATATATTCTTTATTTTTTTATTGTTAAGTTTTTCATTAAAAAATAAAATAAAGGGTATTTTAATTTTTTATATTTTAAATACATATACTTATTAAAATTATATCATGATTCTATCTTCATACCAAACACACTTTTAAAACTCAATTCAATTCCAATTCCGATTCCGATTCTATCAAAAACTCTTCTATTATACCAAATGAGACCTTAGTGTATGCTAGCTACACACATACATCCACACGCGCGTATTGCATGTTATGTTTATTGGAGTAAATGTTTTACTCAAATATATAAAATTTTATGAATTTAGATTTAATTTAAATTAAAATCTATATTTTATTATATTTTTTTATAATTTCAAATTCTCTTTATATCTTAATACCTGTTTGAGTAGCACTTTTGAAATCTCAAATATGCTTTTGACTTAATATTCGAAGCAAATGTTGTGAGAAGCAAAATAGAATAGTATTTGGAAAAGTGCTTTCTAAACAAAAAACAAACAAACTTTTAGTTATTTGAAATTATACATCTATAATTCTCACATATTCTTTCATCTTTTATTTTCATTTGTCATCAATTAAAAGACAGAAGTAAAATCATTACTCTAAATTTTTTATTTTTACTTTAAATTTTAATTCATCTCTCTTCTTTTTTTAAATTTTTTTAAATTATTCAAATAAAAAATTTTAAATTTGATATTTGAAATGTGAGATTTTAAATATAAAATCTAAATTCAAATCCACTAATCCAAGTACTATTCAATGCCAAGAAAAAAAAATGTACCTTAATTTGTTTAATATATTTTATGTCACATTTTAGATGTCATGTCGTGAAGTGTTACAATAAAAATTGTTGAAATGTTGAAAATAATTAGTAGTTAAAGTTAAGATTAATATGTAACTTGAACCCTTAATTGTAAATTCAAGAGTAATTTAAACCCAATACCCATATTCAGTACATCACAAGCCCTAAGCAATTGCCCCATGTTGTCAATATTAAATAAATGTCTTTCCTTCTCTCTTTCTCCATTACCCTCTCTTCCCTCATCCTCACTCTCCTCTTCACCACTATACTGGACACAACACCTTAGATTTGGGTTCTTTGAATTCGTGGAGGTGTCAACGGTCATCACAGTGGTCATAGACATATCACAATGGAAGCCATGCACGGCCACCACATCATTCCAATACTAGAAGCTCAATAGCGGCTGTAAAAATATAACAATGGTCGTAGAAAGATTCCCACACATTTAAGCTCAAGGAATCTCCACAAGCATGATCTTCTTCATTCTCCACTTGTTTTCTTGCTCTCAATTCACTCATATTGTGAAACCTATAAGCTTCAACTTATTGTTGATAAAACAAAGACAATGCCATCGAAGCAGAGCAAGACATGCATGCTTGCCATGTCCTTTCAATCTTGCTTCCTAGTAGACTTGGTGCTGCTTTTGGTAAGCTCAACCGCATAAAGCTTAACTTCACTCTCCACTTGTGAGATGAAGTTGACGGTTCCTTTAATGAAGGAGAGATTCACGCCGAGTAAAAGGTAGGTGAGAGAGTAAGGGTTTGAGGTATTTAAAGAAGAGAAGAACATGGATGTGTGACATGTTTGAACAAGAAAATGACTGCCATTTGTGAGTGCTCATTTTGGCCCTCTTCCTCCCTCCATAGGCTCATTCCATAACAAGGTTGTTGGGAAGCATTTATAGTGGGCAAGTGCCATTTGCGATGCTTGTAGGCAAAGAAGGAGGGAGAGAGAGGAGAGGGTGGGGAGGGATGGGGGAGGGAGAGAGAGAGAGAGGATAAGAGGGAGGGAGGAGAGAGGCTAATAAAGAGAAAATTTGTACCTACTGCAATATTCATAATAACAACCGTTAGTTATAAATTAATGGTGGATGTAAGATTGCTTTAATTTTAATTGTTTAAAATTTAAAATATATCAATTATGAGTATATGATTCAAATTAACGCACACCTATAGTTCAAGTCTAAATTGATAGTAATCCTTAAATTTAACACCACAAGTTGAAATATCTGTCTATTTTAAATTTTAAGTAAGACACTTTTGGACTATTATTTCCTCTTGTGTGCATAACTACCAATAACTAACTCACCAAGGTTCAGAATTAATTAAAAAAAAGTAATTAAAATGGTTAGATTCATTATTGTCTCAAATTAATTTTTCCCTAAAAATGATCTTAATGAATTAATTCAAATATATTCTCTCTCCTTTTATTGTTCTTGGTAAAAGAAAAAAAAAGATCATGGAGTTAATGGGAAGCATTTATAGAATAATTAATTTCCCAAACATCTAGATTCTTGCCCTATATTCTGTGCCAATCTAAACCTCTACTAAGTGCCCTATATTCTTGCCCTATATTTGAGACTGGAGAGAGGGAGTATGTTAATATTTCGTCCCGTAACTGCGTTGCTAGGTTGGTAATTTACAGCGTTGGCAAAAACAATTAAAAAAAATGGTTGGTAATTTACATGTTATTAGAAAAGAAGGTTGGTAATTTGTCAAGTAAAATTATCAAAATGGGTTGAGGGAAGTAATTCATCGTGGTAATTTGTCTATTTCTAATCCACAAGTCTCAATAAATTCATTCCTTTCTCGAGGGGTAAAAGTCCATTTTATTTCTCCTCTATATTTGCTGTCTGAATATCTTTCAGAGCATTTCACCATGGTCATCCAATATTAGATTGAACATTATTAAAAACATTGAGACAATAATTCGATTGATAACGTCGTCAAAAGTTTAACTCTTGAGCTCCAGACATGACTTGGCAAAAAATCCTTTTTATTCTTTTGTACTTACAAGTTAAAAATTAAATTAAAATGTTACCAATATTATGTATATGTGTTTCTATTTTTTTTATTTCACCCAAAATGATTTCGAGATAACCAGATTCCAGATTATATTTGAGGAATTCTGACCGGTGAATGAAAGATCAAGAGGTGGCTTGGGAAAACGAAGAAGAATGTCAATTGTCAAATCAAATTTAGTCATCAAAGCCCCCCCTTTGTGGATTTTGTTTTTGAAAACCAACCACTCCACCACTCACAAAGTTGATTCTTGAATAATCACATTTTTATTTATATTAAAAAATTTAGGTGAGTTAAATTTATAAATTCATCATCGTTTCATATTAAATAAAAATTTACAGAAATATTATATACCACATACTAATAATGTCTTTGCTCGGATAGCAAGACATAATTTTATAAACTATAAATTAATTTTTTATTAACTAGATTAGTATTTGTTGACTTGAATAGTCATATTTTATTTATTTTTTAACCTTATTTTTTAGTTTTTAAGTAAAAGTGACATTTTTTTTGCCCCTATTTGCATAGGTTTAAACTCAAAATCTCAAACTTAACTGATCATTATGAGGTTATTTGACAACTTATTTTGGAAGTAGTTTTTTGTTCTTCAGAGTTGAAAAAAAAAATTTGTATAATGATATGTTTTTAGAAAGTATTTTAAAGAAAAAAAGTATATACTATTCTAGAAAATAAAAAAATAAAAATATTTTTTAAATATTTTGAAATTTAAAATAAGGGAGAATGTAAAAAATACTTATTTTTATTATTTTTTGTTTTCAAAATATACTCCATAAAAGTATTAATTATCAAAATAATAAAATAAAAATAATTTTAAATAAGTGCTATCTCATTTCGAAGGGAAAAAACCAATCATAATCCCTTATACTAGATACAAAGCCAGTTTAATCCAGCTTCCATTATTCCTGAAACAAAAACATTCCTTCGTAACTGATATAGTGTGTGTATCCATTTCCTTAACAGTTTGATAAACATATTATATTATTATATTTGATTTCTTATGACGTGGAAGCGTTATCTTCGGGAAGCTTCTTCCTCAATAATTTTCTGGTCACATTTAGTCACTCACGCTTGCAGTTAGTTAACTCAAACCAGGGTGTTCACCGAATTACATTACTGCCATGCGTTTCTCATCGCTGATTCTTCACCATTTCTGCGTGCCTACCAAACCGACGGTGATAACTACCTCGACTTCTTCGTAAACTGTGTTCCGCGATTCACCCAAACCGTATAATTAATTACCTGAAGTAAATTATCGCTGTTCCGTATTTCCTGTGTTTCGGTGTTCTGCAACGCCGGTTACTCCTCTGTTCTTGCATTCCCATGGCCAGGCCAAAAGCTCAAAGACGAACCCTTGATTCGTACACTGTCAAACACATAAACAAAACCATTAAGGGTAATGACTTGTAATAACTAAGTGAATACTTTACTTATTTTCGTCTCCCGATTTTCCCGGGAAAACTCTATGGCTTCTTTTGTTCACTCTTTCCTGTCTGTTTCCTGCCGTCTTTCTTTCCTGATATGTGATGCTTCCACTGTTCTCAGCTGGCGACTGCGTGCTTATGCGGCCGTCCGACCCGTCCAATCCTTCGTATGTGGCTAGGATTGAGCGGATCGAAGCCGACTCGCGTGGTGCCAACGTTAAGGTCCACGTTAGGTGGTATTACCGGCCAGAGGAGTCAATCGGCGGCCGGAGGCAGTTCCACGGTTCGAAGGAGGTTTTCCTTTCTGATCATTTTGATGTTCAGAGCGCCGATACGATCGAAGGCAAGTGTGCAGTTCACAGTTTCAAGAGCTACACGAAACTTGAGGCTGTTGGAAACGAGGATTTCTTCTGTCGCTTCGAATACAATTCCGCAACCGGTGCTTTCAATCCTGATAGAGTGGCTGTGTATGCTGATTCATTCTTGCTTTGTGTGCTTATTATCGGGTTTATGCTGTCGTTTTAGCAATATTTTGTTTTCATATGCAAGTTTCCGCTATTCTTGAATTTTTGGTTGGAAGTGTGCTCTTAAGCTGCTAATAACCTGATTTTTTTTTTTATCAGACTATGTTCTGTTCAATGGCTTTGGCAGTTAAGCTGCTAGTAATTCAGACTATGCTCTGTTCAATGGCTCTGCCAGTCATGTAGTTTTGTTTGTCAGTTGTTACACTAATTGTTGGAATCGTTAACGTTAATTTTGATGAAATCAATGGAATTATGTGGCTTTTTCTTTGCTGCTTCGGTCGGAGTAAGGAAAGTGACGACTTTTATATTAAATACGTGGAATTTTGGTTCATGCGTTGATTGTTTAACTTTTCATTGTAGGTACTGCAAATGTGAGATGCCCTACAACCCTGATGACCTGATGGTCCAGTGTGAGAGTTGCAGTGATTGGTAAGATGGACATATAAGGTGATATTACCCTTGGTTGATTATGCTTCTGCTCTATTGATTTGTCTAAGATTTATTACCTGTTTTATTTTTTTGATGTTGATGTTTAGTTCTGAAAATACATGTCATCTTCCTTATGCATTTTATTTTTAATTTGGGTTAAAGGTTATTATCGTTCTATACCCTCAATAGAAGCACCCCTGTCCTATGCTTCATTTTGGTACAATCTTCCCCTTAAACTTACAAAAACGGTCCAATTCTTATCTTCTTGGTTTCATTTGAGGGAACAAGGTATTTTAAGTCAGTGTGAACCATACAGGCATCTGTATTCTTTGCGTAAGACTCTTCTTCTTAAAGCTCACTCTGCCTGCCTGCCTGCATGTATGGAAACACCAGCACTGAGCAATGTATGTATTTTGATGCTTCCATTAGTTTGCATTCACTGTCTGCCTGTCTGCATGTATGAAATGTGATTTTAAATAATGATAAATATAATGTAATGAAAATTTAGCGTCTCTTGGTTATTCTTAAAAACGAATCTGCTTTCTTGCTACCCCAGAGGCAACTCAGTTTTCCTGCAAGAGTATGTGATGAATAGCCTTAGACGGTGAGTGTTGATAAACTCAACTTGCTAGGCTAATCAAAATTATTAAGATCTCGATCACCTACTCAGATCATTTAATTAAAAAATAGCTGACATTTTAAATCCTTAATGCTCAAGGAATTACCCAAAACAATCAACTTATACTCTTTCGTCTCTTGACGATGTTTGTGTCCTGATCATTGTTGTCAATCTTATCTGGAAAATACTCATACTTGAAAGCTAGCTAATTTGTGAGTGTTGAAGTATATGGATCTTTATATTTGAGGAATTGACTATTTTCAAGGTTTTCTGGAAAGATAATGGTTGGTCTCTAAAGATTATTTTTAGTCTGTTATTGTGCTTGTCAAGTCTGGATAAGTAACAGAATTTGATAGAGTACCGAGTAGCATGGGATAATAGGTGATGTGGGGTAGTTATAGAACTGTTAAGAATAATTATTATTTTCAAGTTATTTCAGATATTATCTTTTTAATAATATTTTTTAGATTGTTTTTCTGTTTTGTTGAGTGGTCCTTAAATTTAGCAGCAGTGGGTATTGTAGGTTATGTTAGTCATTTTATTTATTTATTTATTTTTCTGGTAGTTATGCTCCATTATCTGAGTTTTGGATTAATGGGAGTATTTTTAGGAATTATTAATTATTTTTCTGTCTATGAATACTGAGACACAACATGTAGAAATCATCCGAAAATATGATCATTATTTTATTATATCAGTGGAGATTTTTCTTTGGCTTTATTAGTTGAATGAGTTTAGATTCTGATGTTAGATTCTGATTTCATATTTTAATAAAGATTTATCTTTCTTATTTCTTCCTACCTATCTTGGATCGTATCAAAATTGCAGCTAGGCACATTTTCCCAATAGATTTTGAGAGTTAAAATTAGATTTTTGTTATGTGGTCAATTGTAATGTGGATATTTGAGTTTGAAAGAATGCAGTCCTCTTCAACCTAATATTCTTGATTCAGGTTTCATCCTGTCTGTATAGATATGACTGTGGAGGAAGCCAAAGGACTTGACCACTTCTTTTGTGAAAGCTGTTCTGTGGAAGGTCAACAGAATGCACAAAATTCTCATACTTAAACACACTCTTATACAAAGGTATTTCTAACTTACAGTAGTTTGATTGTCTACATTACCACTGTTTTCTTTTAATTCCTTTCGATTTGGCCTGTCCAAGCTTTAGGGATAGTTAGTTACTTGATAGGAGTATCTTCCAATATCGACCATTGGTATGTTCATTAGGAAATAATACCATGCACCTCTGTAATTCTGCTATTTACAAATGCTAATTTTCATGAAAGATGCGCCTCACCGGAAGGAATTGTACGTAAATAGCATAATAGCATTCATGTTTCGCTTGGTAATGCAGGTGAATGCAAAACGTCATCAAAGATGATAGCAAGTATATAGGCTTAAAATGTAGACCTACGAGGGTGTTACTGGACACCTTGCTTATCTAATCCGGGGTAGGGGTACAAAACGAACGTAGAGGCAATCTTGTTTAAGGTAAACAGTTGTCTTCCTCCTCGTGTGGTAAAAGACTGATACGGAAATGTTTGTTTAAGTCCGTTTGGTTTGAGTGATCATCCTGTTTCGTGTGAAAGTCTAGGATGTTTGCTTGTGTTATTATGTAAGTAGATTCTCTATCTCCTGTCCCAGTCCTTGCTCTTCACTCGGACTTTGTAAAGTAACTTGGCCTACTTATGAGCTTAAGCAGACAGCCTTTTCATATAGAAGATACTGAGTAACAAAAACATAAATCTCCAATTATTTATTTTCCTTGGGTCCCCAAGTTGGTCATTAAACGTATTGGACCTTCTGGGTCCTTAATAATCTGATGCTAAACTCCCCTGCGCTTGTAATCCGTGAATATTTGAGCTTTATTCAGACAATTTTTCTATATAAAAATTAGTTTTTTTATGAGGAGAATGAGTGTAAAGCCAACCAAATGCTAGTCGGTATAGATTATAACAGAATGACAGAAGTGGTAAAGGCGAAAGGCTTGTTTTTCATCCTATGTTAAAACTAAAACACGAAGGGGCATGTAGAGAACTTCGTGCATCAAAAACTCAAAATGGAATCCAACAAAAGCCATTACGCGAGATCTAAATTTCAAGTGCAAGTAATCCACGTGACTACAGTCTACAGCTGAATATGCTTTTTTCACGGTAAATTCTATATCGTTATAATCCTGTAATTTTTCAAAAAACAGAAAGCCGGTGAGACGTCAAAATTTTTATGTTTATTATTATGATATTTAATGAAATTAGAAAAGTACATTTTTAGATGCTGTATAAGTATTTTTTTACCAGCACATAATTCATATGTATTGAGCGTATATAAGAAAAACAATTTCATAATTTATTTTTTAAAAAAATAACTGAAAAATTTTGGAGGAATTGTGTGTAACTTTTAAAAAATGCTAATTATTGTTTTATTATTTTATTTAAACAAAATATTTATATTCTCACTTCCTATGCCTTGACTCGTTTGTAAAAAAATTTTATTTCATTACTCGATATTCTAGAAAATTGAGTGTGTTATCACCACCATTTGTCTAGATTTATTCTGACCCCTTGCTGTATGATTTCTTCGTAAATAATCATTGCGAACTTTAAAATTCACATAAATTCTCGTAGCTTAACAATTTCACTATAAATATACAAATTAATTTATCATAAAGACGTTATAATCTTAAAAAATCATAGTATCTCTTTCAAGGAAAAAAAATCATATCATCTATAAACTAAAATCCTATACCATTGAAGAAATTGAGATGAGTTACAATATTAGCCCAACTGAAGAGTGTTTCTGTGAGATGGTAAGAGCCAGACTTTTGCATTTGACATAAAAGATACATAGTGGAATGACAGAATTATGTGGTGAAGTGTTAGTTCCATTGAGTATTAATGTCAACATAACAGGAAATCCATGGATTATACGCTGAGAAATGAGTTGTAGAGTCATCAAGTGGGTGCCAGAATCTATTTAAAAACCACATAGAATCAGCCTCCACAGAATATCCATCTTCATTTCTGTGCCAACTGAAGTAAGCATGTGTCCTGTTCTCTATCTCAAAAATGCCGTGTCCGTAACTCGCCTCCCGCTCTGCCGAGTACTCTGATTGTGGTTCTGTCATGCTGCATTGTGCAAACCACACTCGTTTCACTTCAAAGACACCATATTTGTACGACAAGGACATGTTTAGATTCTCTCACACAGGCATGTCATCTTCATTCTGGTGTTTTAGATGTCCGTCAACGTTCAACAATCTGTGTCTTTTTTTCTGATTTTGCTTACTTTTTATAAATCGCCATAGGTATCCTTTCCATGGAATGTGAATGTGATAATAGTGCATCAAATGGCAGTCTAGACTCGTTCTAGTTTATGAATGGAGCTTACTTTTTTGCTAAGCCTTCAATATTTCCCCCATCACCAAAGGTTATATACACAGGAGCTGATAGATCTTTCACTGGAGTACATAGACCATTCACAATATTGTATGCAATATTGGATGCACGTTCCTGGGACGTGGAACAATTCAATTGACGCTGGAAGTAAATACCCAAAAAAAAATAAAAAAATTGGAGGTGTGAATTCAACATGATTGTGAGACCATAACATCATAAAGTGTAAAGATAAAGTCTTGCGAGTTCATTCTTCATACAACAACAGAGATACACCACCCTTCTCTGGAAATTAGAAATATCTTTCATATTTAGTTCCCCTCATAAATTTTATGACAGGAACCTTGTCATTATTTACATAATTATCTCTGCAAGCTTCAAGGAAACAACAGACATTCTACATGATGCTGGTGGTTTTCACAAGAATATTGTGTAAGTTTCAACAGAGCAATTACAGATCAAAACAGATACCCCGAAAGGAAATCTAGAAAGATTGTTGGCTTGATGACTTGGCATCAGCTCTACATGTGGATTATACATCTTGTTTGATACTTGGTAAAGAAAAGAGGAACATATAAAAGTGCTACAACTTGCAGATCGTTCATAGGCATGAACGTGACCGGAAAACACAACATCAACCTTGTGCTTCACAAACCAGGGGTCTAGCATCACTCTCATGGTTTCCCCTTCCATATAGTGATAACTGTAGCTACTATACCAAGGCGTGTGCATGAGAACAATCAACCAGGGTGTCTCTATCCTGTTAGCTTTCGGTAGCTCCTCCTCTAGCCATTGATACTGGGGAGCATATGTTCCTGAACTGTGAAAAGAGTTACTGTACCGCACTAAACATTACAGTTTCATGTTTGCGTTAGATCCAGGCAATCAAAATTTAAATGGATGTAGTATTCAAGTAAATACATAAATGGATACAGATTATAATCTTTTTTATTCCTTTTCTTTTCAAACGTGCATTCTTGTGAGACACATTTTTGAAGTACCACCTTTGAGGTTGACGAGATATCTTGGCCTAGGATTAGTGTTTCTGTATTTACCAAAGTGATAAGACGCTTCTGATTTAACAATCACACGCTACATAGAAGATATATGTGGAACTGTTGTCTGCGGTAGCACTTGATGAAGTGTTCAGTAGAATCCGATGCTTTCTAAGTCATAAGACTCACTGTTCATAGGTATATGTAATTATTTGACATGTATCATTAATGGCAATATGTTCATGGGAAGATCAATAGTCATGTGAAAGTTTTTTAGCTTTGGCCATGAATTTTTGCACTAAAAAGAAAAAATATGGGAATTTTTTTTTTCTAACCATTATACTATTGATTGCTTCAATAAAAAATCTTCTTAAAAGTGTCATGATATTACAAAAGATGGCTTCAATAAAATGCTCTCTACATACTTGGGTGTCTCACAAAAGAAGAATCTGGCATTACCATATGCCGAGTATGAAGCCAAGACAATGATATTTGCCGAAGCTCTCTTAATAGAATACCAGAAGGGTTTGGTACTCTGTGATTCTCTGTAAGGAACATGGTATCGGTGAGTATAAGGCTTGAAAGGCTCGGTTTCTCCCTGTAAACCAATCATCATTCTCTGGTTACACTCAAAATTAGGACTGGAAAATGGAAAATGTGATGGTTTGCATTCAAGAACGTGAAACTCAGATTAAATCATTTTCTAGGAGAAGGTTACAATTCCTGGAGCAAAATCAAGTTCATGGTTCCCTGCAGTCCATATCCAAGGTTGATAAGCAGCACTTCTTTCCACGAACCTTCCCCAAGTATCCCACCTCACATTATCATGATTTGGGTAATTATCTGCATAAGACAGGTCTCCCACGTAAAGCAAAGCTTGCCCTTTTCGAGGGTTCATTTCATAGTGCGTAAGCGTCTTATTTGAATCAAATGTCTGACCAAGGTCCCCTGCAAGACAATGCTCAATTTGTAAACAATAAACACAATGGAACATAGACAAAAATCTAACGCAATAGCTTCTTTTGTTGGCCATTACTTTTTCTGCTATAGGATACTTCAACCCACCAAATGCAAAGTGAAAGAGTGAATTTGAAAGAAGTGATAAATGCTGATTGACATATTCATACCACAACAATTATCTATAAATTAACCGACCCAGCCTCAGTAGAATATGTTGGAAATATGTGGGTGGCTGACATTAATTATTTTATTGATGTGCTAAAATAGGTTAATAAATGGTCCCTCAAATATTAAAGCTTGACTATGTTATGTGTGATCATACAGTTGATATGTTACATGCATGATTTATTGAGTCTGGTTAGGGGTTGAAGTTGGCCGTTGATCTTACTAAATCCTGTATAGTGGGTCGGTTTAGAATAGGCTAACTCTCCTCTCTAACCCTAACTTATTGTGTGCTTCCCCACCAAAAGCCATACTCTAAAAAGTTATAGGGAGGAAGATCTAGGCTGACTGACTAAATGTAACATAGTGAATATAGTCGAATTAGGTATGCATGTGTGTGTGTTTAATTTGTTATCGCACACAGTACATCCTATCTAATATTTAGATTTTACAGAATAAACCTATGAGACCAAATGCGTATGGCACATCAGGACCTACTTCAGGAGGCGTCCTAAACCAAAATTGTCGGGCAGTATTCCCAAGTCCAACCTCGTAGTAATATTTGGTGATGTGCTGCACAAACGGAAGCACACAAATCAATCACCGTAACAAAGATCATAACATGGGGCAAAGGAAAAGGGAAGGAAATTTCTACCTCCAAATCTTTTATAGTACAGTGATGAATAAATCCAGAGGACTAATTGAAAAATCTGCAAGAAACAAATTTTCCTTCAGCCAGCATCTTCTCCTCACTATTCTTCTCATTCCAGTAACGCACGACACTTAACCCTTGTTCGTCCTCAGTCACCCAAGAAACTATCACTGCCTTCCCCACATAATCACCTTGTGTTATGTGAACCTTAAACCAGAAAATCCATACATCAAAATGGACAGAGACTAAAAGACTAGAGAACTTGTGATTTAACACAGCTTTAAATCAAGCGCATCAAGGAAACGAAACATCGAATGAAGATTATTATAAGAGAAGGGGTGAATAGGAACCTGTTGAGGAGCATTATTAACACATGCTATCAAGTGGCATATCCACAGTTTTCTCGATCTTTCTGACGAATGAACTGGTCCTGCTTCCATTACTAAGCAGAGCTACACTCAAGAGGAAAACCAGAACCATAGAACAAATGGATCGTAGAAGACCCATCTTCTCAAACTGCAAGTCTGCAACTAATCTCTCAAGATGAATTTAGGTCTCGCTAATGTTTATCCTGTGCAAACCCCATTAATCTAGGCGAATCGTTGTTGAATATAAATAGGGGAATATTCAAAATCATCTGCGAATGTGCAATGCAGAGGTCCAAAATGAATTGTAAGTGACAGAGCCGTGTTAAGATTATCACTCAAGCTGGCATTTTTCTTGCATGAGAAAACAGATGGCGGAATCGCTACATGCCTTTTGCGTGGTGAGAAAGTGACATGAATATGAATAAAACAATAATGATTGTGGCCTAAAAATACAGTGAAAGCGTAAAAGTTGACGTTGGATTCATTGAGCAGATCGATACGATAGTAAAGAGAATAGTGTCCCTTCATCGTTGTGAAAGAACCATTTTCATTCAATAAATAGTAATAGCTGCAACACACAACCAAAGCAGCCTTTGACTTTGTGACAGGATACGATAATTGCTAGTGTTATGTCGTCCCCACACGTTTCTTTTTCAATTTTTGTTGGATCAAATTTTCGAGAGTTATATGCCCCCCCCCCCTTTTTTTGGTGCAAACCACCCGTGTACCTAGTTCGTCAAATTCGAATTAAATATTCAAGTCGGGTTAAGCTCTAAACAGGGAAGCTCCTCCAAGCACATAAAATGGAAAGAATTGTAGCTATCAATCAACTCTCGGGGAATGTATTGATTCATAAGAACATAATCCTCAAATCTTCTCCTAGATGGAATATCTAAGCGTGCGCCGGTTTAGTTTTTCATTGATCAAAAGTTAATTTTACAAAAATTAATTTGACAACTAGTATCACTTATGGTAACTTAATTTGTGTTTAGATACTTTTTCTTTTTTCAAAGTCAATTAAGTTAAATTGTATAATAAGATCTACTTCCTTCATCCTTAAACATAAAGTATTTTTAACCAAATCTTGTATACTAATAAAAGGTTTTACTTAGTTGAAATTATACAAAATCTCAATAATTTTTCAATTTGGTCCCTAATAATGTCACAATTAATATCATTGTGATAATAGGTAAAACACACAATTAATATCTTTTTTATTTTTCAAGACAAGGAGAAAATTATCTAATTACTCAAAAATATTATTGACACCTCTTATATTTAAAAACAAAATAAAATTTTAAAAAAAATACTTTATATATAAAGATGAAGGGAGCATTGGAGTTGGTAACATAAGCTCGCCTATAAGTCGTGGATTGGCTCACAATAAGTTATGGGTTTGGCGAGGCAAGCTAGCATAACTCGCATTTTGGTGGGTTGTATTTCTATAAACGCACCAAATTATAATGAGTTGGCAGCCTAACCCATCAATAAAATATATTTTTTAAATATTTTTTTAATTTAAAAAATTACAAATTAACCTCTTTTTATTTTATTTTTTGGGGAAAAATTATATTTTCTCCCTAAAAACTAATTATCCAAATAACAATAAAACTCCTTCTAAATCATTAAAAAACACAATACAAATTTAAAATACATTAATACAATAAAAAATAAATATATCCATCACAAACAAACATAGTAAAAGAAAAAACTCCTCTAAATATATCAAGTCATTTTGTAAATTCCACATATCTTGCATAGTGTCATTAGCTAAAGTATTGTTTGAAGTAATAGAAAATACTTTTTTCTCAATTTTCCAATCAATCAAGCACATCATACTTTTTGTTTTGTTAGTTTTGAACCAACACAATAAGCAGAATTATTTGAGCATTATTGATGAAACACACTTTGTCACTCAACTTGTATCCTTCTGCGTGCATCCTTATCATATGCGTGTGTTTGATTATTTTAGATATATAGATATAGATATATTATTATACATTACACACTTTGTTCCAATTAACATGGTTGTTTCCCTTTAGATATGTTATAATCAAACATGCTTTACTGTATATGATAACGTACAGTAATATTATTTTTGATCGATATATGGCCTTCTTTTGATATGTTTACTGAGAGAGCGAGTTTATTTTCTCATTTTTTGTCTGTTTTTTTTTTAAATAAACAGGTTAGCTTGTTGCAGGTTTAAATTATACAGTATGAGCCAAAATCACCCTACATTTAAATAAATATATTTTCTCTAACCTAACTTGCCTCTAAGGGCATAAGATAGTAGCATTTCGAAAAAAAAAAAAAAGCAAATAAGTTATTTTTTTAATAATTGTTAACTGCGTTGAGTTGCATGCCTTTACATAAAATAAAGATGACTAGGTCTAGGCTTTTGGTGCATTATACCTGTGACAAGGTTATCTTCCTTATATTTGCATTTAAATTGTAAATTTAGATGCCCAAGTTTAATTTAATTTAATTGGCTTTAAAATAATTAAAGAAAATATTTATGACATCTTAACCACTAAGTCAAGATCTTTCGCACTTCACCCATGATAAGTGATCATGATAGAAAAAGTTCTTTTAAAATTTAAGGAAACTGACGATCATGAGACTTGGACATCAAATCAAAATCATCTATAAATATAGAAGCTTTTTTGTTATATCTGACACGCCTTGTGACATCATGTCTAATTATATTTTATGATCACCTTATATGGGGTGGTTCGATTCCTCCATAAAGTTGATTTTGCCTCTTTGACCCAAAAAGAAATGAGGATCAGTGGACCTTTATGGTCAAGAAGATTAAATAAAAAAAACAAAGAATTAAAACGCACCCATCATTATTGCCAAAAATTGCAATTCACACTAAATAATAGCTTTTTTTAAAAAATACAATATCACAGTTAAAAATTAAAATTGTGCAAGAAAAAAAGAAAGTTGTTCTTTATGGGGGGGAATTTTTGCTCCATGCCTCCATGGAAAAAAAAAAAAAAACTAAAATGTCTTCACAGTAACAACTGAACTAACTAAGCAAAGCTGCGTGGGCTGTTGTAGTTAGTTGTAGTTGAATTCGATCGATACCTTCCTTCTTCCAAACAAACGTCCTAGAATTTAGGGCCATATCACCTGCGGTGGAGAAACCGAATGGAGCACGTAGGATCCGTCCGTTAAGTGGGCCCCTTTTCGTTAACAGTCCAAATAATTTGCCAACGCGACATCGTCGTGATACGCTTGTCGTTAACCGTCACCGTTAGCTTTTTCCGCCCATTAAGTCTCAGCGAACTCTCACGCACGAAGCTACCAGTCACCAGTAATCAATCCCTTCTTCCTCTGTTTCTATGGATCGTACTCTCAAGTCCGTCGTTGTCTTCTCACTCCTCTTCGTCTCCGCCGCATCGTCAGAGACGGAGAGTGTCTCCCTCGTCGAGAGCGACGCCGACCCACTGATCCGGCAGGTGGTCGATGGCGATCATCGATTGGGCGCTGAGCACCATTTTTCTCTGTTCAAGCGTCGGTTCGGGAAGTCGTACGGGTCTAAGGAAGAGCAGGATTACAGGTTCAATGTGTTCAAGGCTAACCTGCGCCGAGCTCGGCGACACCAGAATCTGGACCCGACGGCGGTTCACGGTGTGACTCAGTTCTCGGATATGACACCGTCCGAGTTTCGGAAGGTTTTGGGCCTCAGAGGCCTCAGGTTGCCTGCTGATGCGAACAAGGCTCCCATCTTGCCGACCGATGATCTTCCCAGGGACTTTGATTGGAGAGATCATGGAGCTGTTACGCCTGTTAAAAACCAGGTTTGTCAATTCCTTTAATCTGTTTTTGATTCCTGAAAAGCAAAAGGAAGAAATGGGACAAACCGGAGATTAAATGGATTAATATTAATATTGAAGCAGCATTTTGATATTTGCTGTTATTGATTGGCTTTAAAATGATGATCTTCCAATTTTTTGGGAATTTAGGGTTCATGTGGATCATGTTGGAGTTTCAGCACAACTGGAGCCCTGGAAGGTGCTCACTTCCTCTCTACTGGGGGACTAGTCAGCCTTAGCGAGCAGCAGCTTGTGGACTGTGATCACGAGGTTAGGCATTTGTGGCCATAGTTACTTTTTTGCTAATTAGCTTCACATTGTCCATGGAGTATATAATATTTAATTAATATTGACTGGTTCGAGAGTTTTATCTGCAATTCTGCAGTATCATTCGGTCTAAATAATTCCTAGTAAACTAGTTTGTGATACATATGCAGCTGTATTTAATTCAACATATAGCCTATATTTTAGTGGCTCATTGTCACTATTATTATTGTTTCTGGACTACTAGGTAACAAATTTTGAATTATACATGTTCGGATGTATTCATGGTTTTTCTGGTTGTTTTCACTCAGCCAGTGAAATTAGTATAATGGCCATGTTTCCAGAGCTTTCTCTTATATTGACTATCGAGCATTACGTTCCAAATATTCATACTGAATTATACTTGTCGTCGGTGGCGACAGAGTGAATGCCCATTTTAACGTAATAACTTATGCAGTCTTTTAATTCATGCTGGTATATGATTTGCCTCGATAAATACTGCTCCTTGTATAACTTGGAAGTCAGAAAATTCTCAGCTATTGCAACAGGTTTTACCTAAGTTCATGTATTCTCTGCTAGTTGTCGGCTGACTTGTGAGGATGTTGAAGGTCAGCATTGCATAGATGCTCTGGCATATTGCAGCTTAGTGTTCAACGTGATTTCATTCATTCTTTTTTTCTTTTTTGCTTTCTTATGAAGTTATGGGAACTTGACTCTTGTCAAACTTAAAGTTGAGTGCTGCGGTTGCTGTCAAAATATCATGGGTGCATTACATATAACGGAGAATTTTGTAGGATGTGTAATTTCTTAGAGAGGAGTTAAACCCATACCTTTGTGCAGTGTGATCCAGAAGAACCACGTTCTTGCGACTCTGGTTGCAATGGCGGACTGATGAATAGTGCTTTTGAGTACATCCTTAAAGCTGGGGGAGTCATGAGGGAAGAAGACTATCCTTATACTGGGAATGATCGTGGGACCTGCAAATTTGACAAGTCAAAGATTGCAGCTTCGGTTGCCAACTTCAGTGTCGTTTCACTTGATGAAGGGCAGATTGCTGCTAATCTTGTGAAAAATGGACCCCTTGCCGGTAAGACTTCTTAACTAGATTTACTATCACTTCTTTTTGTGGGCTTCATAGAATTCAATAGTTGTAGACAACAGATGAGGACTGACTTGATAATTTGCATGGGTAAATATGCAGTGGCCATCAATGCGGTATTCATGCAAACATATATTGGTGGGGTATCATGCCCATATATATGTTCAAGGAGGTTGGACCACGGAGTGTTGCTGGTGGGATATGGTTCTGCAGGTTATGCTCCCATTCGGATGAAAGAGAAACCATATTGGATAATTAAAAATTCTTGGGGAGAGAATTGGGGAGAAAATGGTTACTACAAGATTTGCCGGGGGCGCAATATCTGTGGGGTTGACTCCATGGTTTCCACTGTGGCTGCTGTTCATACCACTTCTCAGTAGGACCCGTATTGCTGTACCTATAACAAAGCATCTGCTACACCCTACAGGTATCTTGTACCCACCCCGTCCTATCCAGTCTTGCGTATTTCTTGGAACAATTTCATGGCCATGATTAACGGAGAACTTGTCGCATGGATCCCTTTTGTTTTTGGGCCACCCATGCTGCTAACCTATATGTCCAAGAATCTTGAATCGATTTGCTTTCCTCAATATATCAAAATATCATTCAGAGGTGATTTAATGTTTGATTAGAGTGATACGGGTGTGTTATCAAAATACTATAACTCAATTAAGTGATACGGGTGTCTTATCTTCTCATTGATAGCTATTGATCGTATAAATATAGCTTGCATGTAATAGAACTTAAAAACATTATGCGACTGACTAATTAAAATGTGTACATCATGTACGGAACACATGAACCTAAACTATCTAGTATTTTTATTTAACCCTGAGACCCCACAAGCATGCTCAGCTTGGAAAACAAAAAATGGAAAGGGGAAGGACAATGGCTTGGCATGCATGTCCGCTAGCTGAAATCGAGAACTCAGAGACATGAGACGAATTACGCCCTGTGTAGATCATTAAGAAGGTAAAGTAGCTACTGAAGCTCACATAGTGGTGGCAAGAACACAATATCCCGAGATAGAACAACGAGCGTCAAGACACCTAGCCTAATTAGAATCACTGAAACCTTTGACACAATGATTAGATGAGGCAAGAAAGAAAAAGTCACAGGCTGGAGCACCTTTGAGATATCTTAAAACCTGATGAGCCGTTCGAAAATGTCAGTAGGACAAGACATGAACTGAACTAAATGAACAATGTTCAGACTAAAAAATGAACTGAATGTGTTACCTTTCATTGATAGGCATTGACCGTACAAATACGACTTGCGTGTAACAGAAATAAAAACGTAATGCAACTGACTGACTAAAATATGTATATCATATGCGGAACACGTGAATCTAAACTACCTACTATCTTTGTTCAACATTGACACCTCCCACAAGCTGGAGAATGGATGTTGATCATGCCCAACTTGAACAATAAAAAATGGAAAGGGGAAGGATCTAATGTTTTGGTGTGTTATGTCTGCGAGCTGAGGCTGAGAACGCATGAGCATGAGACGAAGGACACCCTATTGAAGTTGCTCACATATAAAGTGGCAATCAATTTCAATGTGTGTAGTATGCTCATGGAAAATGGGATTTGCAGCAACGTAAAGAGCAGAAAGTAGTTGTAGAAAAGTAAAGCTGGACCTTGATGAGAAATGTGCAGATCATTAAGAAGGTAAAGTAGAATTGAAGCTCACAAGTAGTAATGGCAAGAGCGCAATGCTCATGCCTCAGAATATGATCAAGATACCGTAGCTTGCTTCTTTGATCGCTAGAAAATAAGTGCAGAACCTTAAGAAACACAGTAGCTAGAGATGGAACAACCAGTGTCAAGACACCCTAACTCAATTAAAATCACTGCAACCTTTGATACAACGGTTAGAGGAGGCAGGAAAGAAAAGATCACAAGTTGAAGCATCTTTGAGACATCTTAAAACCTAATGAGCTGCCTGTAAATATTTGTTAATAGGACTAGACATGAATTGACCAACTAAAATATATACTTCTTCGCACTTTGATACCATGACACAGGACTAGAACTAAACAATATTCAAACTGAAAAATAAGCTGAATGTGTTATCTTTCATTAGTAGGTATTGACCGTATAAATTCAACTTACGTGTAATGAAAATAAAAACAGAATGCAACTGACTAACTAAAATGCGGAACATGTGAATATAAACTATCTAGTACCTTTATTTAACTGAGACACTGACCTGATGCAGGTGCCTTTGAAAATTCAAGTTCTTTCAATCCATCTAACCGGGATAATTGTATAATTACATACATAGAAACATATTTCCCACTTAATCTTAGTTTTTCCATTTTTCTTCTTCTTTTCTTTTTCTTTTCCTTTTCTTGGGCCATAAGGCATGAGACTTTTAGTTCGATGAAATGAACACAGGCGAATATGGCAGTTCATAGTTCATTAGCAGCTAACATAAAACAGCCACACTCTTCAAGATTAGGGGTCAACAGACATGGATTTGACACCTATCTTTAGTACAGAATTATAAATTTAACCTCTGCCAAATCCAAAATATCATATTTACCATCCCATACAAAGAAAATTATTCGAATTATTAACTCAATCCCTTTATGCCCGACCATACCGCATCACGTCATCTCAGAACAACAGCTAGATTTGTCTAAAGAGACAATGGAACCACAGTAGTTGTTCGGTGTTGGAGCTTAACAATAGAAACGCCAAAGCTCTTACATAACATGACTAAGAACTTACACTCATCTAATTGCAAATGCAAGAGTTGAACAACACAAATGTATTATGATAGCCCGGGAAACATGCCCTAACTCTTAAAAAACAAATAATTTATTTCAATATTACGCAAATTAAGTTATCAATATAATGAACTAATAGGAAGTAATCATTACACTTAGTCATTCCTGCCCAGCCCGTGCAGAGTCATTCCCTTGAGAGAGAATCCATTTATTCCTTCAATGGCATAAATTAAACAAAGATGATACGGAATGACGCTGGATGAAATGACATCCCCACAAACAATGCTGCAGATACCAATCACTGAATCACCGGTCGAAACAAAAAATATGAATCACTACAGGTCCAAGGCTGAGCTATCCAACGATCTAAGATTTGTGTGATTTTAAATAATCAATCATCTTCATCATCTAGCAACGCAAACGAGTAAGGATAGAACGAGTAACCATCTCCCTCGTAGAACTTATTTTGGAACTCCACCCAATGAAGACGCAGAGCATGGAGGAAGGCGCTAAGGGTTTCCATCACAAGTAACACCCCCACAGTTGCAAAAGCAAACACAATGAAACCCACTATAAGAATGATCACATTGTTGTACCTGTGGCACCAGACACAGCAATTAGCAGCCATCTTTCACATTGAGGTTGAGAGGATGACAAATGTAGAAAATGAACAATGACCGGCAAAAAACCAGTGAAACTTGTTACGTTGTGCGCGCAATGCTCACCACCATTTGCATCCTCCAACTCATGAGATGCAATAAATAAAATCTAACGAAATTTAGTAAGTAAACATACCCCCACGCAAGAAGAAGAACCTTTTCATAGAAAACACTTGACAACTCCGAATGCGCAAGGCTGGATGTAAATAAAGAAACAAGAGAAAATGCATCACTATATTTTATTCACTCGCAAAAATTGATAAAAGATCTACAGATTAATGAATTAATCATTTATAATATATATGAGGTTCACATCTGTATATCAAAATGTGGGATTCAAGGACTATTAGAAGAATCAGGGAAAAAAAATTCACTTGCCAATCATAGGGCAATGAAGCAGTTGGCTTATGATTGTGTGCGTGCAGTGTGTAGCGTATAGGCTTGTGTTTCACATTTCAAGATCATAATGCTTCAGAGATATATCTAGGTTTACAGAGACATACCTAAGGGCCCATAGACGAAGGTAAGAAGCTGTATTAGACACTGCTCCAAGCACAAATTCAATGGTATGTATGAGTTGATGGACAAAGACTTCACTGAACTCAAATTCCTCATGACCATGGGAATCATGATTTGACTCCACTAGCAAGCTCTCCTCTGTGCTTCGAAGTGGCGCGTAAGATTCACCCTGGTGCCTCTGTAGTGAAAACTATTTAGAACCAAAATAAAAGAGAGTTGTTCCATAACATAAGGAAAGCACAAAGAACCATACATCATTGTGTTGCTTCTTCAAAAGAAAGGGTTTTGGTATCAACATCCAGGGCACAGAGACAAGGGCCAGAAGTAGCAGTACAAGCTGGAAAGATCACAACAAAGCGTCTAAGTTCTATCCAAGAAATAACAAAAACTAAAGGGTAGGTGGGGTTGGAAATAAAAATAACCTGTAAAGTTTTCTGACCAGGAAAGAGCTGGTTTTCTCCCAAATCATCTGTAGGACTCAGAAACATGTAGATCATTACATGGTACAAATCAGCTTGTGACCCAGTGCACCACTTCACAATGATAAGGAGGGAAAGGTAACCAAACAAACTGTTGAGAAATATAATCTCGGGAATAAATTGGAACCTGAAGAGCAAAACAGTTTAGTAAAACAGTTATATTCAATTTCAGAAGATGAAGTAATGGGCTAATTTAAAGGGATGGAAAATTTTTCAGTGATTTGATTGTAAGATGTGTATAATCACTCAGCCTACCCCAACTCTTTCCCATTCCCTTGGAAAAAAAGTACAAGTTTCCAAAAATATGAGATTCTTCACATACAAATAAGAGTGACCAACCAGAGCCCTGAATAAGCTTTACAGTGATCAAACAAGGAAAAATACAGATCACGAACTTACCAGACATTCAGGCCATTGCCAAAGAATTTGGCATTGAAAAAGCTTATTATAATTCCAAGGTTCATCTGAGCTACCCCAAGGAGAATTGACATCTTCATTTTCAAAGAATTCAGGAACGGCAATTCACTTCTAGTACCATGCCATACAGGGTCCACTCCAAAAGGGTATGCGGGACGGACTTTAATCAAACCAGTAGTAGTTGCATCTCTGCACCCCAAAAGGACAGAAGCAAGCATGTTAATGTGATCACAATCAGAATCATAAAGCACAATTCTAGATTATATGAATAGAGGGATTTACCATACCTGCAAGAAAAGTCACGGCATGCATATGCTGAGGGACCAAAGAGTGCAAATGGGACAGAGAAGAACTCATTATAGATCAAACCAGTGAAGATTGAGAAGAGGGCCATCATCAAAATAACATAACGACCTCCAAAAGTCATTTCCATGATATCTCCAAGCTTCTGTTTTGTTTTTAATCGGCAAAGTGTTACATTAGATGCATGTCAGGAGAAAGTAAAGATAATAAAATAAAAATTAATCTTTAAAGAAACTCATGCAATATGGGAAAAAGTTACCTGGCTAGAGAACTTTTTCTCCCTCATTATTAAATACAAAGTTACAAGCAGCAAACATATTCCATGCCCCCAATCACCGAACATTACCGCAAAAAGAAATGGAAAAGTAATTATGGTATATACAGCTGGATTTGCCTCCTGATACTTAGCCACCCTGCAATATTAGCTCTGCATATGATTACACTTTTTCACAAGAAAAAACTATGCATCAAAAAGTAAATAAGTATATAATTTATTAATGCAGGTGTGCAATTGGTCATTGGCACAATAATTAGACCAGGGAAGACTTTGGGGTTTAGAACTTTCTCTCTTATGTCCCATTATATGGTTTTAACAAGAATCGAAAATATGGCAAATTAATTAGACCTGCTCATCTGCATATAACAGCATAATTGAGAAGGGGAACCAACAACAAATTTATAGGTTAAGGTGGTGAATAATCTACTTGTAATTTGATAATAACCAGTAACTATAATTTTTTTATATACATAATCATTTTCCATATCAGGTTCAGTACTATATTAAAGGTAAAGTGCAAGCACATATCAGCTCATGTAAACAATACATATGTTACGTTTTTTATGAGCACAACTCCCTTTTGAACAAAAGAACAGAGAAAGAAGGGAGCAAGAAACTCTCATGATACTCACCCGTATGCATCAACAATGGATTGAAATGAAGAAGTGAATTTATTTGTCCGGAAATAGGTGGGTGGCAACTCCCTAGTATGCAAAACTTGGAAAATGGTACCAACTTGGGAGTTAGAGTCAAATGCTGCACGCTCCAAGGCATCCTGTATCTGAAAAAATCAAGGTCCCATGTCCCCCAAATCAATATTACTATAATTCAAAATCCTGAACCCAAAAGAAATCACCTGGTTAAGAATAGGATCGCATAAATAATACATACCTGCTTTGCTGCAAAAACAGGACTCCAGCCTTCAGCCACGAGGCATTTTTTGGTCACATCAAGGCTAAGCATGTTCAGGGTATGATATATGGATTTCTCCTTTCTCACCTTCATGAGTGGAAGGGAATATTCTTAATAAAAAATAGCAATTAATGCCAAGCAAAGAAAAGTATTAATCCATACATATATGGATTTTCTTTAAGAGAGGAAAAACTGGATCCATCTTTAGATATGCACATCATAATAGGCCATAAGAAAAATCTGTATTTTGATTATGCTCTAATGAAAAACATGGTTAAGCATAGTGTTAAACATACCAAAAGATTCCACTGATTAAATTGATCCCCAATAATCTGTAGCAAGTTACCCTGGTGCAGAAGTCCAGCATCTATAGTAGTCTTCAACTCTGAGAGTCTTGCTGAAACCTGAATGCCAAATTGTTTAGACTTGGCAAAAAAATGAATCCCCTAATACAAGGATGTTTCTTTCAAATATAATGACAAAATGAAAAGCATAAAGGTAGATAAATGTCATAATGAAGCATAAACTAAAAATCCAATCCGCCAGCAAGTACAATAAACTTTTTATTCCTGCATAAATTCATCACTATGTGTTGGTGTTTTTTGTTGGGGGAAATAAAAAGATAAGATTGTTTTGATCAAGAGTTGCACATTCAATTATAATGCCTACGCTTGAGAAACAAGAAAAACAATATCAGCTCAAGCGAATATCTGGTTCATTAACTCGTTAAACAAAAGTTCTTTTATTAAAAAGGAAGAAAGTAAAAACAATCAATCACCCGCTGTTGTTAGAATTTCTTTTATTTGGCCACTAATTCACATGCCCAATGAAAACATGCCTATGGAAATCACCTTCAAGGAATTAATTTGCAACAGACTAATAATAAATGCACCATCCACTTCACACTAGTAAGAAGAACTTAACAGATCAAATATTTTCATGTCCACAAGGCCAGTAAAGATTACATTGTCTATTGCTAGAGTGCATAATTGAAGTCATAGAAAGACTTGGATCAAGTGTCACCATGAATTATCCAAAATACAAAAACGAATCTTATCCCACTTGATGAGGTAAAGTACATAGGTCACATGAACAAACTCGATTTCTCTTGCCCAACAACTTCAAATACACATGTGCTGCATTAAAGCAGTACAGGAGAAACGAGACCAATAGATTAAAAAAAAAAAGGTAAAAATTCTACAGAAGCTTTTCCAGTTTTCCTCAAGATACATGAGAATTAAGAAAACAAACCTCTGCAATCATTTGAGCTTGTTTTCCTGATTCCTCAGCAAAAGGATAACGATTTGCTCCAAAGGCTTCACATATTTTCAGAATCTTGGCTTTTGCTCTTTCACCAGCATAGAACACCAAAAATACATTTTTCTCAATCTGCATGTCAATATTCATAGCTCAACATCAAAACTAATAGAATAGAAAAACTATTAATTCAACTTACACAGCAGAAAATCAGAAACTAATTTTAATATCATATGCAGCAATGATAAACAGCTCGTGCAGGAATATTAGTGAAGTAGGTATTAGCAGAGGCTACGTTAAGTAAATATGGTTCTATTAAAAGGGCATTGCTAACTGCAATTATCACTGAACTTAAACTTGAGATAAGTTATCCTTGAAAAATACAAAGAAAACAAACTCCTCCTGTCTAGTAGACAAGGTAGTATGACAGAGAACTGTGAGGAAAATGAGAAGAAAGCATGAAATTATTTATAAGAAGACAAGGCAGCAATACTATGGATGCATCAAGAATTCCTCAGTATAAAATTTAAACAAGAAATTATTTATTAGCTATGGTCAAAGTAAGAACATGTAAAAAATGACAAAGATAGAACAGTGCAAGCTATTTTTCATGATTTTATCATTGATGGGGAAACAAGAATAAGCACCTTTTCTCCAGAAACAGGGTCTGTGACAGGATCCTCAACAATGACTTGCCTCAGAAACACATTGCCCCTAGTAGCACGAAATAAAATTCTCTCAAACGCCATGGATCTTTCCCTGGGAACAAGACCAGCTAGAAAACCCAACTTCACTTGCTTTGACGAATCTGTTGACAATTCCTTTACAACAAACCAAACCACAGGATTATTTCAACAAAAAAGATTATCATTAATTATATATACACGAAAAAGTGACATGGGAACAGCTAAGAGATATACTTGATCTCGCAATAATGGTGTTTCCATAGATTCTCCACTCTGACGTGATTCTAATTCTCTCTGCTGCTCCAAGGCATGATTCTGAGCTGAATGGAAAAACTCTCCAGCCTGAAAAGAAAGAATAATTATTTGATTAGTTGGCATGTCAAGTCTTAAGATTTGGATAGCTAAGCTTAAATCTTATAAACTAAAGAGTTCAATGGGATTAACTATTACATCCCTCAAAGCTGGAAAATAGAAATGGGACACAATTATAATTGAAAGCGGAAAAATATAGACTTAGACCTTAAAAATATTGAGAATTTTTACAAGAATTCTTCTAAAAACGAGAATGCTAACAAAATTTAGAATGCTTTAACAAAATCCTTAATCAAGAGACTGGAATAGGCAATAGAGCCACATGATATTATAAACATTTTACAAAATTTTAATCATTATCTCTTCAATTTGCAGGCTTTCATCTTATGCCCGAAGCTTCACCAATACTATGGGTAAACATGGTAGAAAATAAAGTCTGAACTCTGACGTAAAAGCTAGAAATATGGCTAAACGTAATACATGACATATCATAAACTCCATTTTTATGTCTATCAAGCAAAACCTATGGTTTAGCCAGTGATGCAACAATTCCCACGTCCAAGTTACCTTTAGTATGTCAATAGAACAAGAATATCAATAATCACAAGCCAAGGAAGCCACCATGGCTTCAATGCATAAACAAGAGTCTTGCCAAGGCAAATGACAAGCAGTAAAAAAGTCAATAAGCAACTCAATTCAGGGGGTAAAATTTTAGTAAACTCTTCTTTAACGTACATAACAGATATCCATACACATCTACAGTTCTGATCTATCCAGCATAATTAAGGAGAAAGCATCACCTTTTTTCAATTTTCTTTCTCATTTAATAGCTTATGTACTTACTTTAATTGTCTATGCTACTGAATGGCCAAAGAAATTGTCTATGGCTCTACCACGTGCAAGGGCTTAAACATATAAGACAATTACTAGAGCAATCAGCCAATCACCCTAAATGAATAAAGCCAAGATTAGTTGACGTTATATACTAATGATAGTGCCTGTTAGACATGTAATATATTGAGGATTAAGTAGAAAACTGAATCCACCTTCTGAAGAACAAGCTTATATTCCACAAGTTCATTGTGAGAGCGTTGCAACTTTTCACCATTCGCATTCATCTCAGTTAATTCTGCCTCAAGCTCAGCAAGTTTTACCTATTACAATGATATACCAGTGATTAACTCATAAGGGGAAACACCAGTGATTAAGCTCAAAACCAGTATCCACTTGCCTCTAAATCATCTATGTTCACGTCAACTTGAGTAGCAAAATTTGTAGGTGAAACACCAGCCTTCCACATTTGATCCTTGAAAAATCGTAATTTGCGTGCCATCTCTCCACATCTTTTTAGCTTCATATAGACATGTAGTTATCCAAGTCAATCACCATACGACATAAAGAGTTGAATGCAATCTTATGATAAGTTGAAAAATAAAGTTGCAAGGGGGATATCTTATAATATCTGCTCCATCATCAACATGTTGAAAACTCAAGGTCATGTGTAGCAGCCAGAGAGAAAGGATGATCCGTAACATGTAAGTATTAAAAAAAAATTGGTAACTAATAGGTTATGAGTTATTGAGGCATCAAGCTGAAAAAACAAACCTGGCTTGCATAAGTCCGTTGAAAAGGGCTCTTCTCAACGTTGAGCTGAAAATCAGAGAGCAAAACGCATTATATAGAAGAAATTGGACAAATATCTAAAGGAAGCAGTACATGACTTAGATTTAAACACCAAAAGAACCAGGCTTGCATTGACAACTTAATTTGCCACTGGTCTAATTATTAGCCCATTCTAATTGTTGTGTGTGGGCGTTACTCGAATAAATTGGGATAATACCAGAATAATTAGAAAATGCATTAATATATACACTACCTCTAGTCCTATATATAAGGCATCTTCTAAATGATAAAACTGGTCCAATTTATAAAGTGTTGTGTCAAAATATCAAATATTTTCCTTTTTTACCCTAGAATTTAACAGTGGTTTCGTGACTTGAGTCAAGGTTTTATGATGGGTACAGGTATGAATGGAATACTTGGATGATTTTAGACAAATAAATCAATGTACCAACTTTTCTTAATCTATGTGAAAATATCGGAAAGGGAGTGCATAATCATAGAGAGAGATTGCAGGAAAGCAAAGCAGAATACGCCAGCCAAGCTAGTCAAGAGTTCCTATAGCAAAATTCAATCATAATTGTTTTTTTTTTAAAAAAAAAAATCCAATGAGTTTTCGCATACGGTAAAATACTCCCTAATCTCAAGCAGAATTGTTTTCCTATCACGGATCATAATGCCAAGAAACTCTTACCAAGAGCACTTGAAAGCAAGAAATCGATAACAAAAGGAAATCAAAGTATGTAAATACAGCAAAATTGAATGGGAACCATCAGGAAAAAAATACCACATAAGTGATCGAGGGTATTGAACAGAAAATTGAAGAAGTAAGTCAAGTATTGAGCTACTCACATCTTTGAACTGAAGAAGACCTAGATCACCGAGGTAAGAAACAGTAAGGTGAGCGGACTCCATAGGAATGATCAGCTGAATCAGCTGCATCGGCTCCGACCGGAACAGATCCATCGGCGGGCAACAACCTCCGCGCCGTGCGTCGCCCATCTTCCCTCTCTTTCACCCAGATTCTCAAAAGAGATAGACTGATGGAGGATCACGGACTTCCGATCCCAGTCTCAATGATACCCCTGCGACGTCCTCCTCCTGTCTCCACGGGTTTCCACGTCCATTTCCTTCTTGTGATTTTATTCTTATTTTTCAGTGTTTTTTATTTTTCTATTTTTGAGTAAAAGTACATCTTGATTTTTGAAATATTTGTTGAGAGCAATAATCTAAAGTATTTATTAAAGCATTTTTATTTATAAAATAATTAAGTAGTGGCATTTTTTATCATATCGTTAAATTTCTGAAAATATCTATTAAGTTAGAGTTCAACTCAAATAAACTTTTTTTGATGAATATTTATTGGAATTTAATGACACAATAGAGAATGATTTACCTTAATTATTTTAACTTAAGAGTGAAATATTTTAACAAATACCTTAGGATATTAAATATTTGTTGGAACATACTTTAAGGCAGCATATAGTGTTGGTGAAATCGGACTAAACTGGACAATCTAATTGGTCCAACTGTCACTCACTAAATAAAACCGTTTGATTCAATCAGTTGAATCAATCTAGCATTTGAACCAGATTGACCCGACTGATGTAACATCCTAAATTTTAGATAAAAAAAATTATAAAATTTAAGTTTTTTTTAAAATGATGATAATAATAGGAATTTATATTATTTGAGGTTATTTTAATAATATGGGTAGGCATTTAATTATGAATTTAAAAACTTAAGTTTAAAATTATATAAGAAATATTTTGTTAAGATATAATTTTAAGATTTTAAAAAAAAATTGTGTGTGTGTGAGAGTTTAAAAAAAAAAGAAAAGAAAGTAAAAAAAAGGGGAGGGGGTTTAGCCCCACATCGGTTAGATGTGGGAATGAAAGGCACCTCCTCATGTATAAAAAGAGGAGGTGCATTGTAGAGGAAGCATAAGAAATTATTTATTACAATTTGTGAAAATTGCAACTAAGGGCCCAAGATATAATTTGTGAAAATTGCAAGTAATGGCCCAAAGGTTTGAATAATTAAATTTAAACTTATAGTTTTTTTTAATATAATTTTGGGACCCACAATCCCATTTTTATATTATTTTTCTCTCTTCCTCTCACGTTGCTCGGCGTCTTCTTGCAAGGGTGGATTATTTTCTTTTTCTTCAGGTATGTTCTAACTTTCCTGTTTAGATTAGCATTTAAAAGAAATTTATTTAATTACAAAATTAATTTTATAGTTATTTTCTAAATAATATTAGCTTTTTAGTGATATGATTATTTTGTAGGATAGAGTAAATATTCTGATTAGAATTTTTTTTATATGATAGTTAATCTGATGATATGATGGATTAAAAATATAAGTTAAAACTCTTAGGGATATAATAAATATTATAGAATATTTTCTTGAGGTTAAAACTCATGTTTAAGAATTTTTGAGTTAAAATCTAGATCTATATGGTTGAATTTATGTGGAATCTGAGATGTAAAGATAAACATCTGATTATTAAATATTTATTTAAGTATGAATAGGTATTTTTGAGGTTATAGAAAGGTGATTTGAGGTTTCAGGATAATTTTAAAATTTTTAATTTATTTTTGGACGAATTTTTAGAATATAGAAGGATGAAATTGTGATACTAGAAGTGATTTGAGGATAAAAAAATAGTTTATTAGGGTACGAGAATTTTAGAAAAAGAATTTGGGAAGTTAAATGAGGCATAAATCTTAAATTAGTATTAATATGGATTATAGATCTAAGACTTTCTAATTTTTTAAATTAGAGTTATTTATTTTAATGTAAAATTAATATATAGTATTGTGAAATAATTATGTAGATTATATTGACAAAGATAGTGGTGAAAAAGGAGTTGTGAAGGGGAACTTGTTATTCAAGACACAAGATAACCATTATTAATGTGTTGTGATGAGTGTGTTTGTGAATGGTTATGTGTTGACTTGTTGTTTGGAAAAACTATGAATTATTGAAAATAAATACTGTTTTATACTTGTTTGAAATTATTGCCAAGTGGGTCAAAAATTTATTTTTATTTATCATGATAAGATATTATTGTTCGGATATATTCCTGTTTGGATATTTAAATGATGCATGACTTGTCAGGATATTTTAATGTATGGTGTTAATGAGAATTTCTGTTCGGTTAATTATTACCACGTGGTAAGCCCTCATTGAACCCAATGAGTAGCGTGTCGCTTGGTCCAACTTACCTTTGGCCGGGTGATTTGGCGTCCGAGCATGGCGAAAAGAGGATATAAGGTGTAGTCATGCAAATTAAATACTTGTTCGGTTTGTTTGAAAATATTGTTCGGTTAAATGTTTTGTGTGCCCACTTAGCAATCGCATGATTAGTTACAATCGCATGCATCATTACATATTAATTTTTGGTTACTGGGACTTTTAAGTCTCATTCCCCGTGGTTAATATTTTTACAGGAGCGAGTCCGGCCGAGAAAGCACCAGAGGTGTAACTATAGTGTATGAAACACCATCTTTTACGTTGCCTCTTATTTTAGATTATACAATGTATCTTGTGCCAACTTAGGACATATCTTCTTTGTGAAGCATGTAAACTCTAATCCTTTTTATTAAAAGTATTTATTTGACCAAGAGAATTATGTTTGTCTCTCTTGATTCATGACCTAATTTAAATATCATGCCATGAGGATCCTGACTGTCCCTCATAGTTCTAATTGCTTTTTTTTAGATATTTTAAGACTTGTGGTATATTGTCTTGAATGTATCATGGTAAGAAAATTTTCTACCATGATAATGGTTTTAATAATTTGCGAAAAATCGGTTTGTATTTTTGAGGGTGTTACAGGCTGCACGTTATCCATTTTATTTATTTATTTTTCTTTTTGGAAATTATGGCAATGAGGCTTGAATTTTCAGTATTACCTCAGTGACAATCATAAATATTTGAGTTATTATCTTCTGTAAGTACTCATCTTATTATTAACCTAGGAAATATTATTTTTTTTAATTTATTCAATTCAAAGATAATTTGATTTTTCAATTTGATTTAATAGGAGAGATTTGGTTTGGGAGAATTACACACAGCTCATTTTCCTATATTCAGTTGTCAATGAATCTGAGAGTAATTAATTGTCTTAGATGAGATCTTAAAGTAGTTCTTTCAATTTTTTTGGGCCACCTATGACTTGGTATTAGAACCAATAATTTAGGTAAGTCAGGTCTATTCCGTCAAGTTTAATTTGAGTCGAACTTATTAAATCAAACTTTAAATGCCTTGACATTGAAAAAAGCCAATGTAATTAAGCTTGACTCTAACTTCTCAAGCTTTCAAGTTGGCCCAAATACTTAACTTATTAAATGTTATTTTATTTTATTTTTATTTTTACCTAACTTCATTTTTATTTTAAAAATTTAATATTTTTAATTTTTATCTTAATTTCGTATTATTTTATTATTAATAAAACAGGAGTTCAAGTATTTAGGCTAAGCCCATTTGGATTTTGGCTTAGCTTAAATTTCTTTGAATTTATTTAGGTGGCCTGAATAGGTTTAGAGTAAAAAAAATCTTTTGAATTACCAAGCCCGATACTAAATTTTTTTAAACTTATTCATACTAATCTATCAAGTTTGGGCCAAATTATTATCTCTACTTGGTATGATTGTATCCCACATTAAATAGAAAGCTTTTATTAAATTTCATGTATATTGACTATTATATTTTACTAAATTAATTTCCTGATGTCACTTTCCCATCTTAAAATAGGTCCCAAGTTGAATATGTATTTGGCATATTTAATTTGCGTGTGTAGATGCGAGTCTCTCTTTCTTATAAAAAATAGGCAGTTTTGAAGTTAAAAAAATTAAAAAAATTGTTTTCTGGATAGCATTAAAGAAAATTTGGCATTCTCAATTTGATCCTCCCTCCCTCCCTCCCTCCCTCTGATTTTGGTCCTCATTATTAACGTCAAAGGGTGCCAGGTACCTAAAATGATTAGCAGTGTTTATATCCATTTTTTTCGTTTGGCAAATCACAAATGAACTTACAAATCATTATGCAAATGTTTGAAGTAATTTTCTAATGCAAACTTAAACTACTGTAACATAATATGTAGAAAATAAACACACAATTTAACTATAATTCAAATATAGATTTTACACATGTTATATTTAAACTGGGATGAAATTAACAACTTCTTATATAATATGAAGGAAGAATTAATAATTTGGTTTCTTTAATTTTTACTCTGTTATAATTTAGTATCTAAATTTTAATTTATAATAATTCAATTCTTATAATTTTAATTTAACTATAACTTAGTCCTTGAATTTTGTCCTGATGTAATGCAATATCTAAAATTTTAACCATTTACAATATTGGTTCATATATTTTATGAATAAAATTATTTAAAATTGCAGAGTTTTAATAATTTAAAATATTAGTCTCTAAATTTTATTTTCTATAATTTTATTTTTTAAAATATAAGAACTAGAACCAAGTTGCAGTCGAATTCAAGGACTAACTTAAAATTTTTAAGAGAGACAAACCTATAAGAATAAAGTCATAACAAATCAAACTTAATGAATAGAGTTATAACCGAATAGAATTACAAAAACTAATTGATTAATATTTTTTATCGCATACAAGCGATTTACTCGTGAAATAATATAAACTTTGCTACGAATCTTTTTACACGATGATGAGGCCTTCTATGTACAGTCTCTCTCATGAAATAAATGCTGGGAAAAGGAGCATTATTTTGCACAATTATTTGTTGAAGGTTTAGTAACGTTATTTTTCTTTTTATCTTTTTTTTGGGCGGGGGGGGGGGGTGCCGGGCGAGTTGCGAGAGGTCCATTGCCTGAGTTGAGTTTAATGAAAATAATTATTCTTTTATGATAAATTAAATTTTAAATTTTTATTAAAAAAAGTGTTTATATTTAATATCCAATAATATCTCAAATAAAATTATTTTTAATAAAAAGATACTATGAATAACTTAAATAAAAAAAAAGCTTGTACAACCAAAACAAAACCTAGTTCAGCTCTATTAAGACCACAAAAGCTGCCACTGATCCAGCAAGACATTGAGATAGGCTCGTTTGTATTTTAATTAGATATAATTAATTATAAAAATAATTAATTAATATAATTAATTTTAATTTTAATTAATTATATTATAATGTAATCTGTTTGGATACTGAAATTTATTTTAGCTGTGTAAATTATCATAAAGGCATTGCTTTTTAGAAATAATTATTGATAAAGTTATATTTAATGTTATTAAATTTGTTAAACTTTATTTAAGAAATAAAATATATTATTTAATAGTAAAATTAAATCTATAAACAACCTTCCAGAACTTATTTTAAAATGTAATTCTAGCTCAAATAATCAATTATCAATATTTCTGATTGTTTGGGTAATTATTATGAAAATTGATTATTTGGCTAAATTAATCAATTTTTTGGCCTTCCCAAACAGGCTGGTAACAATGCATAACTAGTAAATACATTGTATATACTATAGGTATAAATACTTAATGAACACTTGCACTCTCTTGTTCTTAATAGTATTGCTATAATGTACCATTCTAATTATATACTCAAAAGTTGGGAAGAGTTAATTATCAACGTTTATAAATAATATAACGATACAACACTTTCTCACTGTGCTAGTCTAAAGAAGAGGCACATGTAATCAATTACAGGCGTGTAGTCTCCTTGACTTTCCTATCAGTCCTATCGATGTGGAGATCGTGGATGCAAGATTATGTAAGACCGGAACCTGTCAGAAATCAAGAAAGCATAGTTTTAGTTAACAAAGAAAGATAATTAAAAAATAATTAATCATTCAAAAGAATGGAATATGATGATCTAAAATTTGGAACCCAAAAAACAAAAACAAAAAAAAATATCCCAAAAAACACCGAGTATATAAAACCTGGCACCCAATGAAAACTTATTTCAGAAAACACCAAGTGTCCGAAATAGACGATTAAAATCTTGCTGTCAAGGCACGTTCTCTAAAGAATACAAAGAAATAAGCTGCATTTGCTTTAGAAGAATGCAAAATTATTCAACTATAATCTTCCCTTATGTGTACATGAGGTGGCCTTTAAATAGGCAAAAGAAATTTAGAATAATTTAAAGGTGCAAGAACAAACATGCCATAACCGTCAGATTAATAACTTAGCTAGTACGGGGCTGGCTTCAAATGCATTCTAGCTATGACCTATAAGTGTCCATGAAAGGTATAAGGCTTTAACAATAATTTAGCAGCTCTATGTATCGGCCCAATCCTGACGTGACTCTCCTGGATACGTTTTGTTTACATATCCAGTCTTCATTGTTCAGACTTTTAGGTTCTTCGGTTTTTAAAATATTTTAGTACTGTACAATATTTATCTTACAATCAATATTTTAATTTTCTAAGTCCAAAGTGTTTAAGTTTCCAAATCAGCTCCTCTCTCCCATGTTATGTTGAGTGCAAAGTTCCAAATTCTAAGATGAATTAATTTAGGTTAATTTAGAGATCACATTATTAATTTATGGGATATATATATATATATATATATAGGTGACTGTATGCTTATGTCCACATCTAACTTACGTGGAGAAAATGAATCAGAACTCTATGATCAAGAATTAATAAGCTGCTCTGCAACGTGAGATCAATGTTGTAATTTAATCTCTCCTTCTCTGCGTGTGTGTGTATTATATTCATAGTGTCTTGTCAGGATGGAGACAAACATTTTAAAGCCACTTTTTGAAATTTTGTTTTTAAAGGCAGGTTTTGTTTATTCATCTTAATATATGATTGTCAGATCGGCATCTTCTAGAGGTTAATTGTATTAATTTTAACGAGTGAAAGGCATATTAGATTATACCTTAATTTTCCAATGCATGTTACTTCATGATGCGGGGAAACAGATGGTAACAAAGTAGACTAATCAAGAGCCACTAGAGTGCATATTTCTCTACCCACAAGCTTTAATCTTAATAAAATAAACTATAATAATTGTTTAAGCACGACATTTTGAGCTTTAGCTCATATGGATAGGAAAAACAAATATTTTTGACAGAATTACTCCTAACTAAATCCAACAATGCTGTGCATGCATAGAAAGCACGAAGACATCATTTTTGTTGGTTTTTGGTTCGGTGCTTTTATGATTCACCATTGAAATTTTGAAACAGAAAGATTCAAAACAATTACATCCTAGAATATATATTTTAGGTAGATATTACAAAAACCTTAAACTTAAATTGAATGGTTAAGTTTGAAAATATTAATTTGACTTTGAAAAAAAATTATCTACGGCTAATCGTGAATAACATTATTAAACTATCTTTTATAAAAATATATTTTCAAAGATTTGTTTTCTGATAGGCTATATATAAGTAGTCGTTTTCAATTTTAATAAATCGGTCATTGAATTGAAGTCCATCTGACAACAGAACTATGAGACAACAATTTTAATCTCGATAAGACAACCAATTAAATTGGTTGACAATGATATCTGGTCTCGACTTTTGTTTTATTCCTATCATGATAAGAAAACTGCTGGATTCTTAATCTTATGTTCAAGCTGATAGTAAATGTATTAATTTGTTTTATGTTACATGAAAGTAATCACAATTAATCTAATAACAATTAAATTCTTAAAATGCTCCCAAAAAAAAAAAGGTTGCAAACTCCCATGCAAGTAGTTGCAAACACATGGAAGGTCTGCAATTAAATCACTGGACGACGGTGACTGTATGCTTATGTTCACATCTACATTAAATGGAGAAAACGAATCAGCTGATCGATCGAACTCCATGGTGATTAGGAATTAATAAGCTGTGCTGCAACACAAGATTAATGTATAACTTAGCTTTATAAATATACACCCACACACACATATCATAATGGCTTGTCAGGAAGAGGACAAATATTTTCCAGCCGTGTCGTGAAATTCTCCGTTGTAAAAGTAGCTTTGTTTTAAGCATCTTTCTGTACGTATACAATGTTACATAAGAGTATATATACTTACTTTATTATATTAATTTTAATATAATAAAGGCATTAGAGTATATATACTTTGCCATGCATGTTACTTTAGTAGGCGTACGTGTTATTTTAGACAATGTTTATCCGGAGTTATTTTAATTAAAAAATACATATACCAGCTGGTGATAATAAAGAACATAGGGATCAAGAGCCACTGCAATGCGTATTACTTCTCTGATAATGTTATTTTCCTTTTCCTTTTCCTTTTTTTCTTTTTGAATAAATGCGATATGCTAAAAATGATGTTCTATTATTATAATTTATTTTCCAAAGCAAAGGTAATTTAAAATATTTGTAATTAATTTTCATATTGTTTGTTTGCGTGGGTGCATGAAAGAGTGGATCAAAGAGAATATTTTGTTTCACCGTATCACTAATATATACTTGTAGAGAAATTTTTAAATAGATCAAGTATAAAATGTTATTTGTGGTTTGTCCAATAAAAGTCATTTAAATAAAATCTTAGGTAAAATTATTTTAATTAATTTTATTCTTATAATAGAATGCATAATTAATTTTTTGTATTTTTTCTTTCTACTATTTTTAATATAAAAATTAATTTATATTTAATGTCATTTAAATGTTATATTTTTATTGGACAAATTATAAATAACGTAATACACATATTCTTAAAAATATATATATATATATATATATAATAGTATAATAGACAAACTTTATTAGGTATAAAATATGATAATATATGTTTCTGTATTCCGAGTACAAAAGGATATATCCTATATTCCGTAAAAAGGTTGTGTGCGTATGTGTGTTGCGTGTTGTGTGTGTGAGTATCAAACAATATTCCTTCTTGTTATGTCTGTCACTTATTTATATAAAAGCTTGGATGCATGCACTCCTTCTATCTGCTCTATATTTTACTGAAGAAGCTAACTTTGAAATAAGTTCCATGGTGCGTTTAGATTAATAGAAATTTAGATTTAGTTTAAATCCCTCATTTAGATACATAAAAAATTACAAATTTAAATTTGATTCAAGTTAAATCCATTTCTCGGCACAATTTTCTTGTGATTTCAAATTCTCTCTACATATTATAATCATTTAAAATTTCAATCATTTTAAACATTATATTATGTTCTTTTTATGCTTTAATTTCGCTATTATTATCTCCATAACTCTTGTATTTTTTTTATTTCTCATCAATTAACAAATATAGATAAACTTGCCATTTTTAATATTTCATTTTTCATTTTAAATCTCAAGACATTTATATTTTTTATTTAAAAATTTTTTAAACTATTCAAACAGTGAATTTTAAACATAGGATTTCAAATATAATATTTTAAATATAAAATTTAAATTTAAATATCAATTCAAACGTTACCTAAAATTATTCCTCATCCAAAAATCATATATACCTCTCCACGACCACATGTGTGAGATATTAAGTCGTACAACATATTGATAAGTATATATTCAATAGTTCCAATAGTTCTTTAATTGAGCTTCCTTAGTAATCTAGCTGCCAGTTCATACATGTGCCACTGTTCATGACCGAAGCATGAAAACAAACAGGGAATTGATGCATATTTTCATTTTACTGTGTTTTTCTCCGTTCAGTGTTTACTGTTACTATTGAGATTCTTGGGACAAACAAAAAGCACATTATCGGGAAAAACACGCACATGCATATAAAGTATGCTTGTTTCTACCTGGAAACTTGGGATTTGACAAAGGGACCATACTGATATATACGTTGTGTGGGTATGTGTGTCTGTGTGTTGTGTTAAAGTACTAATAATAAGTGATTGGTAAAAAAAAAAAAAAGTTTTAATAATAAGTGACCTTCAATATCTTGGTACTTGGACCTATATATGGACCTAACTTTTGCTTCAAGCTGGCACGGTGCAACATGTAATGGGACAAAGCAGAGTACTCGTAGCTCGGCGAGACTATGTATAATGATTTAACGAGACAAAACAAATTGCAAAACCTAACCTATAATTATATTCTGCCATACATTTGATTGATATTACATTAATATCAACTAGCTAGCTGAGAATGTGCTCTAGCTATACATAATTGAAGTTGTACGTATCTGACCGTGTGACGGCCGCCTGCTGAGCTTCGTTAATTAATAGAAGTGCCTTCAATTTAAGCGTACTATTAGTAATTACACACTCACACGAGTGAGATGATATATTGAGATGATATATCACTCATGACACCGTTTGAGATGAATGCTAATCTAATTTACCTTGAAGCCTTGCGTGCAGGCACATTCTATCATAATCAATTACTACTATATGCTTTTGGGTTAATTCAAATAAAAAAAATAAAAAAAATACAAACAGTCATCATGTCCGTGTGAAACATAAAAGTAGGAGAAACTAACGAAAATCAACTCTTAAGTCTTAGCCACGCACTATCAAGTTCTGCAAATGTCAAGACCATCATTTTACTCAGAAGCTCAACCCATGGACACAAAAGTTTAATTATTAACATAACCAGCATATATATTATTTTCTTCCCGCACGCGCGCGCGCACACACATCTGCATACGTTGTCAAATAAATCTTCAAGCTTATATTGGAGACCCCAAAAAGAAACTAGGAGGTCTTTGGTGGCGTAAAATATGATATAGCAGGCCTAAAGGTTGCAAGAGAAAGAGGATACGAGGAAGAAGAAAAATGCTCCGCAGATGATGGTGGCACAGTGGCAGCCTCATGGGATTGAATCATTGAAGTTGTACTGCGGATGAAATGGTGGTTCTGATCATCATGAGAATGATGATTCAGATTCAAGGGGTCTTTGGAACTTTGACCAACGTTGTTGTAGTCGAAGCTTTGACGGCCTTGATCATAAAGAACACCACTGAACACACGTCCTCCTATGCTCACACACGTTTGGTATGCGTATTCGTCAACCGTACCATCCCCAGAACGCACCCAAACGCAACGAAACACTGCCTTCGAACTCATCACAGCCGGAAGCTTATTCCACTCCTCTAGTCCTAAAGCAGACACAATACATTGTTTAGGACTTAATCTTAAATCAGTATAAATCGATACGTACGTAATCAATACGTATAAATGATTGGAAATCAAACTATTTTGGAAGGTGTGAAGAGTACTTACCTAGTGGAGGACTGTTGTGAGAGGGGGTTTGATGGTGAGGTTGATGAAGGTGGCGCCTCCTACAGATAGGAACCCAAGTGGTGTTGATATGAGTTTGGCAGCTAAAGGCTTTGTTGTTACAGCAAGTTCTGCATCTCATGAATTCGCAACCCTTCTTTGCCTGGTTCCCACAGTCTTGGCACTTGGTGGCTCCTCTTCCTCTTCCTTCTCTTATCTCCCTCAACATCTCTCACTTTCAATTCCTTTCTCTCTTCTTTTTTCTTTCCTGGGCTGTTTCTGTATCAGCTTTTGATCGCTTGTCTGGTTGTCTCAGTGACAGGTCTTATATATAGAACAAACAACCACACCTCTCTTTCTCTCTCTGTCTATCTCAAAGATATTAACATATGATTCGAGAGTTTGTGTGTGTGTGTGTGTGTGAGCGAGCGGAGAATTGATTCTTTAGTGTGTTTTAAGATTCACCCACTCCGCCTTGAATGAAGTTCGACAACCAATTCATGCCCAAAAGAGAAGCGAATCTAATTCATAGCAATAATTAATTCAAGCATAACCAGTTGCTTTTGCACTATTGTTGGGGGGGGGGGGGTTTAATTATTTTATCTAGTTAATTAGTCTCAATAATCATGATAGCATGCCCTTAATAGAGCAAGAAAGTGACGGGAAAGAAGTCGGTTTTTATCTCTAGGCATGTGAATTTCAAGCATATACTTCCAGTGTAAAGAGTAAAAAGAGTATGGCTACTACCAGAAACATGGTGATTGTGTCAGGATCCACCACGCATTTGGGAGGCAAAGAACATCTGCAGATGCCATTAAGGAAATTGGATTATTATATTACAGATTTTGGAATGCTTTGGGGCAATGTCAGCAACAAGATGTCAGGCGGCAGTATGATCAAGATTACCTATACTTGGATATCCTAATTACTGAGTGTATCACTGTTACCATTTTATTCATTTCTCAATTCATCAACTTTGTGTTTGCTAATTGGGCTCGTCGCTCATCACTATGATTAGATCTGAGTTTAAAATATTATTATATATTTTTATTTTATATTTATTAAAATAAAAATTTATAAAAATAATAAAATAATTTTAATTAAATTTTTTTATTTTCAATCTGGCCTAAATTTAACTTAAAGGGTCTAATTTAATATCAAAATTTTATAATTATTATATATTGATTATATAGATATACTCTGTACATTTCAAATTAACACCAAATTAAATTTAAATTGTGTAAAATGCATTTGGATAGTCAATATATAATAATTATAAAAATTTTAATATTAAATTGGACCCTCCAAATTAAATCTAAACCCGACTAAAAATAAAAAATTTATTAAAATTATTTTATAATTTTTATAAATTTTTATTTTAATAAATATAAAATAATAATACTTTAAATGGTCCAATTCTCATCACACCAATGAGCACAATACTGAAGTTGAATCTGTTTATTACTTGATTAGAGTAGTAGCTTTCGCTATAATGAATGGAAAAGGAAACCAGGTCCGTCTTACAGTTTTACCAAAAAAGCAAGCTAATGGTAAAATCTTAAAAGCTGCTATTATCAAGGTGTAAAGCTACAATTCTTCTAACCTTTTTCCCTCTTCAAAAAGCTCCTATTAAGTAGTTGGGTGGCTAAAGCATTAAACTTAGTCATCTTTTTAACATGGAAACAAGTCATTACTTGAAGCGTGAAGCTAGCTCATGGATCTTTAAATGTTTAAGGGTCCATCTGGTAAAATGAAATTAGGAGGGTGAAAATGAATAAAGAAATAAAATTAAAAATTTTTCATGTTTGGTTGAATAAAATCATGTGGAATTGAGCTTGTACATGGAATCCAATTCCATTTAGTTGGATAAAACATAAAATCATGTGAAATTGAACTTTCACATGAAATTCATTTCTATCAAAGAAACTTAGGCCATGTTTGATATATTAGAATCAGGTTCAAGAAAAATGAAATTGAAATCATGCTTTTAATGGTTTGGTATGTATAAATTTAAATTCTTGATGGATTTCAATTTTGTCAAAATACCCAAAATTCAATTCCACCTCTATCATGATAGAATTGTCATAAATGCCCCACTCTTTCTCTTTCTCTCTCCCCCACACCCCACCCTTCACCCCTCACTTTCTCCTACCCTTCACCTTTGTCGTTAACCCAGCAACATCTTGGCCAAATGGCCACCTTCCTTTGACCAAGACCTTGGCAACATCTCGACCATATGGCTATTCATTGCTTTTTCTCCTACCTTCACAAGCATCTCAAGCACCGTCAAATCTAGGTTTTAACGTTGCAATTTCATCACCCTTTGTCCCTTCATGTTGATCAACTCCTCCCCCTCCCCCTCTTGTCATCTCCTCCACATTTCCCATAACTGGCAAACAATTGGGTAGTTGTGACAGAATCTATAGTTGGTTTGATTATTGAGGCTGTGATTGTTAAGGAAGGTTCTTGATTTGGTCCTTCGGATGCAGTTCTTGAGTCGAACAAGTAGTACAAATTGAACCCAAGAGGAAAGATGAAATTGAAGGCACATGCTTGTTCTTCAAATCTACAATTTGATTGTGTGTGTTAATGGTATTTTTTGAAATCAGAGTTATGTTTCAGATGGTGATGGCTAAGTTTTGGTTTTTAATTTTTATAAGGATATTTTGCTCTTTATTTTTTTTAAATACATATATTTATTAATGTTATATTTAAATTTTATTTTCATGCCAAACATACATTTATAACTCAATTTTATTTCGATTTCAATTCTATTAAAAACTCTCCCATCATATTAAATAAGGCCTTAGTTTTGCAATTCCATGATCTTTTTTTATTTTTTTACCCCTTCTCCTTTCAACCGCTCAACTTTCCCATCGGACTAGGCTTTGTGAGGATTGATCTTCAACCTCCAACGTTCCATCTCTGAACTTCGTTGCTCAACCAATGTCGCTCGTGTTGTTCATCGTGGGTCACATCTTTCCTCGGCTCACCGTCACCTGTTCTGTTCATCCAAAGTCGGCCATTTGTCACCACCAAGATGCTGTTGACAAAGAAGCCATAGCAGATATGAAAAGTGAGGTTGAAGATGGCTTCAATCTCAACTCCCTCCCTCTTTCTCAATAGCTTCAATCTCGTCTCCCGGTGACGACGTCGCTATAAAATGTGGATTAGGTGGGCGCAATGGTAGCAATACGACCACCTTGATTTGCCACATATCCCTTTTTCTATAGATCCAATGCCAGCACTTACACAAATCGGTTGATAACTGTTCGCCCTAGTCGTTTGATCCCTCTTCATTTTGTTAATTATTTTATGGCCAAGAGTGAGTTTCTGTTGATATGATTTTTCTTTGCCCTCTTGATGATTGTTCTTGTTGTCGCTAGGGGTAAGGAAGGTACCGTAGATGGTGGTTCTACAAGTATAGGTTTTTTTTTTTTTTTCCCCTGAGCAAGGATATTTTGATCCCATAACACTGTGAAAATACATTTTCAATAAAAATTATATCATAATTCTATGAATATATCAAACATGTTTTTAATTTCTATTTTCATTTTCACTTTTATATTCATTTCTATTTTCGTTTTTATCAAAATCATTTTCACAGGAGCAAACAGGGCATAAGTAGAGTCCAGTTGGAACTTGAAAGTTAGAACTTCTGGCGGCAGAAAAATCAAAAGGAAGGAGACTCTTCGAAATGTTTGGATAATCGGAAAGAAATTTAGATTTTTCTTCAGTCCTGCTTTGAGTTAGTGACACACTTCCTTCGAGATGATCACACAGCTTTTACGAGAAATTGTAAATTGAAAATACCATACTGTTAAGGCCTTGTAAATCCCAACAAAACTAACAATCAATCTGATTCTATTAGCAGAGGCAGACTCAGCACAAAAGAGGTTAAAATGAGAAACAATGAAAATATGCATTTCACAAACAAAAGATGCATATCCCCCAAAAAAGCAGATTTTCTATCTTCCTATCTTAGCTAAACAAAACCATGAACACCCACCCCCGGAATCTGGTCAAATAAAATGCAGAAGCGAAAATCTCATTCCATGGTATGTCTGCTTCCAAAATATACTCTACAGTTTACAGAGCAGTCGGTATGCTCCTACCATTATCACATTTCCCTCTAATTTCTATCCGTTCAAAATGTTCACAGCATTATGTTCTGATTCGTATACCTGTAGGCTCAAGAAATCTGAGTTAAGCACGCCTACCTATAGGCTCAAGAAGGAAACAGAGTCATTTCAATTCAAGCTCCTTGATCTTTTATTCAGGATGCCCATTTTCTGTTAAGTTTTTACAGTCAGGTCAGAAGCGATCGGTGTTGACCCAAGCAATTAACCAAGCAACGTCAAAGGAAAGACAATTCTATCAAATCTATAATTACATATACACAACAAATGGCATCCACATAAAAGAAAAACGTGCTATCTTACCCTAAGGATCAATTACATCTTAACCCCAATTCGAGTCTATTTCTTGAATATGAGTCTCTAAATACCTTGCGCTTAAAAGCTAGTAATTGTGCTTAAGACCCAGCCCATGCTTGCCACGAACACACCCAGGCCTTACAAACAGATAGGGTGACCTCTTGGAATTGTTCATCTTCGAAAATGCCCTTTTCCCCAATTTCCTCATCCTTTGCCTCCCAAATTTAGCGTTCACAGACCACGGAACGAGCTCATCGTCCAAATCATACCCATCATAATCATCCATATCCTCGTAGTCATCCCCATCGCAACCGCCTGCATCACCATTACCGAATTGAGACCCATCGATCTCATCCTCAACGCCATCAAAACGACGATCGGCGTTGCTATCATCGACGTCATCAGGCTGGTCCTTCAGTTTTGGGGCATCGAAATGAGGAAGGTAAAAACGAATGCCGTCGATCGGGCCTGTATTGGGAGAAATGGACCAGGAAATCGAAGAAACCCACGAACCAGGTCTCTTCTGGGGAACGCAATCACCATCTGCATCGTCGTCTTCTTCTTCTGCTGCTGCTGCTTCAGAATCCACAACGTTGACAAATTCCCACTGGGAGAGAAGATCATCTTTCACTTCCAAGAATTGAACTTCTTGGAGGAGAAGGAACTCCAAAGATGATGTGTTTTCCATTGCAAGTTTAGTAACCTCTCTCCTTTTTCTCTCTTTTGTGAATCGGATGTGCCTTTGGTTTTTCTTGCTTGCTTTGATTCGATTTACAAAGGCGTTGCTTGTGGGAGGAAGACGGTGCGTCCCAATAAGAGAACACAACCTTACGTGCCGAAGCCAATAGGCAACTAGCACGTGTAAGTTTATATCATTAAGTAACGTTCAGCACTTTACGACTAATTGACCCCGAGAGGTAAACAAAGGGTGGATCTTTTGGTGGGAAAAAACAAAAGGAAAAATGTCAATAAAAAACCGTTTGAAAAAATTTATATTTTATTATCAAAATTTAAATAAATATTTATTAATTTAAATTAATCTTTTTTGAATAAGTATACATCAAAATTTTAATAACAACTTATTTTAAATTAAAAATAATTTATTTTAATTTATTTTTTATTTCAGTTTTAACAAAACCTAACTTTTAATTGATATAAATTTCTGTTCACAGAGCTTGATTGCTATTTTCTAAAAGAAAAACAAAGACTTCATTTGTGATAAATGCAAGTGTCTATAGAAACGAGAAGAAGGTGAATTTGCTTCTCTTAATAGCTGAACAAGGGTTTTTAAAAGAGAGAATTTTAAATAATCATCACCAAACAAACTTAATTTCAGGTAAGTTTAAAAAAATTTAAAGTTTTAATTCAATTCAGGGGAGAAAAGTTAAGAGAATTTTAACAATAAAAAATCAGAATGCCTTTCACTCGTTATGCAAAATCATTAATCAATTTTCTTATTGCATTTATTAATTTATCAATATTACTTATAAATTACATTCATTTGTCAGATAATCAGTAACATTAATAGTTAATTTATTAACATCAGTTGTAAATTATTGATAGATCTTATAATTTACTACTGGTATTAATAAATTAATAAGTTAACAATTTAACAATTAATGTTACTGCCTATGATTGAAAAATTGGTGTCAAGTTTTATATAATTATTGACAGATCAACTCACATAATTTGCAACTTACATTTATAAATTAATAAGTGAAATAAAAAATTAATAATTAGTAATTCTATATAACAAGTAAAATATATTTCTATTTTTTCACCATCAAAATTTGTGATTTTTCTCTCATAAACTAAATTGAAATGTCAAAATTTTTTTAGACTCACCTAAAATTAAATCTATACAACGATCCTTAATTAAAATTCTCCTTTTTTAAAATTTGTAAGAGAATAATATAAATAAAAATGCATATAAACACACACATATACGTACACATATATAGATACATTATTTTCATTAATCCATATATATAAATATATTAATCGCCCTTCAATCAATCATTCTAAGGGTATTCGTGGGATTAATGATTGTTATAAAATTGACATTTGACAAAGACATTTTTAAATTTCGGTTAAACAAAAAAAAATCTTATTTTTCTTTTACTTTTTGTTTTGTTTTTCTCTCTAGCTTTTGCTAGCATTTCTTGGAAGGAAATATATATATATATATGAGAAGAAGAATCAGAGTTCTTGAAAGAAAAAGTGAATTATCATTCTTATTTTAAAACCACGAGGAGCTACAACTGTTTTAATATTTTATCTAAAAAAATTTCAAATGCAGTAACACCAACTAATATATGGGAGGCCAAATTAAAAATATAACATGAAATGAGAGAACCAAAAGCTCCTCTAATGTTTTTGACATCTGATTTTTTTTTTTTTTAAAGAGTTATTGGAGTGCCGCCCCTTCCCCTTTCCCCTTTTAGTTTCGCGCCTATCACATGACAGGTGCATAATCTTAAAGATGTACAATTTATACCTGTCTTAATTAATCTAATATCGTCTCAGCCCATCGGCCTGAAAATAATTAAGACAAACTTTGTAAGATAGAACAAAAAATAAATTCAAAACAAAACAAGACACAGAATTACTATCAGAACATCCCGTCCCGTCCCTAATATTTTATATATATATATATATATATATATTATTTTTATTTTAAAAATATACATTAAATATATTAATTATATTAATATAATTTATACTTATATTAATTATATCAATTACACTTTTAATACGTACAATTCTTATTTAAACTTAAAATTTTTTATATTGATAATTTTAATGACATAAAATAAATAAGGCAATATATTTCTTTATAATATATTAACTATATTAATACAATTTATTTTTATATCTACCTATTTAATAAAACAATAATAATTTGATGTTGTACTTAACTTTCATGTTGTTGCTGCTCTTATAATTTAAAGATAACTTGTAATTGTTATCATAATATATAATTATAATTAATGTAATTCAATAATTAATTTTAAATTATTGTAATTTATGTACTTGTATTTTTTATTTTAAATTTAATAAATTATATGATTTAAAATTTTAATGAATGTTATTATTTAAATCTTTCTCTGACATTATCTAATTTAGCGAGATGATGGAATGTCCCAATCCTGTCCCGATTACTAAAGAAATGGGACAATTTTCAAGATGAAACAGGACACGAAATAAAAATTCAATCCTAATCTTTTTTTAAAGACGAGACACGAGACAAAAATGTCCCGATTATGTCCGTGAACACCCCCACATAATCTCACTGAAATTTTTTCATTAGGATATTCCCGCAACCCTAATGGAGAAGCTAATTCCTCAAAAAATCTAAATATTATTTAAAAAAGTATTCTCTTTTAAAGAATACTCTTCATGCACATCTTTAAAAAGCGATTCAATAAACACTTTCTATCACCACACACATGGTTTGACCCAAATTCAATCATAATTAGACAATTAACTTTTGACCCAACATCTTGAAATTTTTTTAGCATTTTAAAAATTATGAAATAAATAAAAACAATAAATATTTCATATTTCAAACAATGTAACTTACATTAAAAACCATAACAGTAAATAATAGTAAAATCAAGCAGACACCAGTAATCAAATCTATCATAAACACATCATAATTCCTCAAAATAAGCCCCATACGAGTTCTAATACATGGGAATTTGTTCCCATGAATTTCACTTTCACATTCAATCCCTATCCTTTGTTCAGCATTGCTCCGGGATTCTTGTATAGCATTTACGCCTCTAAAAATCTCTCAAGTGAAAGCTTTCGTATTGTCGAAGCGGCAGCCAAAACAATTCTACATAAACTCACTCTTCCCTTGACAAATGAACTTACTCCTTCAATTCATCTAACAAGAATTTGAATGCATTCTAAGAAATGTCGACGTAAGGTCATTCTAAAATTAACTATCATTAAGAAGAGACAAATCCTGAAGGAATTTGGGTAAACGAGGCTGCTGATATGGGAGCTAAATCTTAAAGTGCTGTTTGGTACAAGGCTTCTTTCATTTTTTTCTTGGAAACTCAGCTCAGTAAAATAATCACACCGTACGATCAGTACAAGGTTTTAAACATAATTTTCTAGGAATCTTAATTTTCCTTGGAATTTACTAAACAAAAAAAGATGGCTGCTCAAAATATACGAAACATTGATTCGCAAGCCCCGCTTTGTAGGCTTTTGTCTTCTGATAACCTTAACCTTATACCTTACTATCAAGCTTGCCTTCTTTGGAACTAAGCGTGTTGCCCACCACTCTTTCTTTAGCTCTCTAGTTTTTGCCTCAACCTTATCCCAACAAAATGGCTCCCTCAATTTGAATCAAAACAAACTTTAACACCAACTCTCTCATAGATATGCAAACCCCTATATCCAAGGGAACATTAAGTAAAATTTTAGTGACATTAAAATGATTAAAAAGAACCAATATCATCATTTGTCACCAAAATGAACAAGTCAAAATCATTGTCACGTACAGCTCTTCGAAATTGGCATCAATTAAGCTGATAATTTGATAACTATTCAAAGTATAATATAACCTTCACAGCCAATCAATAAGCAACCCGAGTTTATCACAAATAAAAAGCATGAACCCAATGGCGTCCGCATGCATTCACAAGTACAATTGTCCTCCCTATAGTAATAACATAAGCAAAAGTCAAGTATTCTCGCCTACAAACTAACAAGAATAGGCAACAGTGAAGGAACTGAAATATGCTTCTTATAATAAAAATCAAAATCAACTAAATGAGAGGGAAAATAAGACAAACTCAAAAAGAAGATACATAGAAACATGTCTTTCATTGCTATCAATTATCTTTACCTGCTTAAAACTGCTGGACCAACAAATCGCACTCCTTAAAAAAGGTGACCCAAAACTGAGGTTGAAACCAGGTCCTAGGCCAGTAGTTTGATCACCGTACTTGGGAAGGGGAACACAGTAAGCCAGACGCATCTGCACCTATGACTGCAAGATCACAAACAGTACATAGCTGACCCTCTTGACTTGGCACGAACCTGGAGCTACAGTAAGGGCAAGAGACATCCTTCTGTCCTCGATAGATTGGCACGTAAGTTGCACCACAGATCACAAATGGGTTTCGGAAATCATAGTTCAACTGTGTAGTATCAGTCATATTCTTTTCTGCAGCAGCTAGTACTTGTCTCGCTGTCTTAGCTTGGTTTTCAATGGTTGGATTGGTTTCAAGGAGCCTCCTGGCAAAATTAGCAGCTGTGGCAAGGTTTTTAGCCTTGTAGCAGACACTCATTGCATTCAGTAGGGCAAGCCTTAAATGAGGTGTTTGAAGGTTGCAGTGAGTGAAATATGCTGCAAGTTCTTGCTGGCGTACTGGATTATCCTTCATTTCTCGTCTCTTCAGCTCCATTTGCAGACCCAATACATATTCCTTAACTATAATAACTAACTCCTTCACTTCATCAACTTCCCTCCTTGACTCAACAACCACCACAGGAATAGTATGAAGAATGCTAGTGAAAAGCCGAAGAGCCTCAGTGAATTTCCCAGCTGTTGTTGCCTTGTAACCAGCTTTGAGTTTCTCTTCCAATTGAGAGAAATTGAACACGAGAGCTGGTGGACCCCTAACATTAGGGCTGGCAGATTCACTCCATCCTCTCTCAACAGCAAGAGAAATCACTGGAGTTGATGAAAATGCACGCAGATATGAATAGCTTCCAGAATGCAGATCAAGAAACAGAGATTTTAAAGGGCCAAAGTTTCTAATGCCAAGTTGCCTGTTAAGCAATCGCATTGCAGTGTCAAAATTGCCAGCAGCAGCATGTTCAGCTGCGAGGGATGACTTTTGGATCCATATTTGGCTCACTGGCATGCCAGGAGTTGGAGCCACAAAAACTGCAGAACGAGCATTTGCAGAGGTCTTGGGGGTTTCTACTTCAGGAGGAAGTTCAAGATCTTCAAGCTCCCATCCCCCTTCTTCATCAACTTCAGCTGCTTCACCATCGTCCAAAGTTGCAGCAACATCCCCATTTTGTAGGCCATCTTCATCAACTAAATCAAGCTCCTCGCCCCAATCAGCCTCATCAGCTTCATACTCCTCATCAGCACCACCCTGACCAATATTGTCAAGCCCATTATCAAAGACACCTCGCATGACCCTAAGAAGGGGCCAATCACTGCCACACATGACTGGGGATGGCGGCATTAAGAGAGTAGGTACTTTTCCCTCAGGTAAAGATGGAACATTATCCCCAAGTTCAGCTGCTAGCCGTTCAGCAACATCATGTAAACCGTGGGTTGAAGCAGTGATGTAGGCCAGAGGCAAATGGCCCACACTCTCCAAAATCTTAACACGTTCACGGACATCACCCATATATAAGGCATTGTGAAACTGACCCATCACATCATTCTTTACTTCAGCAATTTTCAACATCTTAGAAAGCTTTTCCATATTACCAGTTATGAGATAAAGGAAAGACAATCTCTCAAAATTTTTAGTCCTCTGATACGCATATTCCACTATACCAGCATTGCCTTGGCGAAGAGCCTCTACTCCCAACCTGTACCAGTGATCTTTTTCATCAATTGCTGTAGCTGATGCAACTGCTATTTGAATATTCCCACTCTCTAAAGCCAAATTGAACCGAGTCCTCTCATCCTTCACAAAGTGAAGAGCAACTTCCGGAAAACCTTTCTGTTGTAGATAAGCAATCACTGCCTGCCCACAAAGCTGTGAGTTTCTTATCATGTTCATTACATTGTCATACCTTTTCCTCAGCAAAGAAAGCTTGAATAAATACTCAGTAGCATCGATAACTATAGATCTGTTCTTCCCATCCCTATCTAGACAGAAGATGGTATTCCCGGAAACCTTTGTGATATAAATTGGGACATCTAGTGTTTTAATTATCCCACTATCTCCATTGGGAAGGCAGTACTTGATGTGATTTAAAGTTGTGTAAATGAAAACACCATTATCATCCCAGCCTCCACTTTTCACCCGGATTGTCTCATGGAGAGTGCACTGATGCACAAGCTTCTTATTTGCAATGATAATGGCATGTTTGCTGAGCAAAGCAACGCTTTCCATGTCATTTGACCAAACAACATACTTGACAAAGGGAGTTTGAAGATCACCAAGAACAATCCTCTGCTGGAGATCAAATATAACAACCCTATCCTCTGCCCTACATAGCAAGTTACCCGTCCCTGCATAGAATATAGCATCTGTGGCTATGGGGAGGGGACTCTTCTTTACAAGCTCATTCTTCAAGTTCTTCAATAAAACTTGGTTGTTACTTTTGTCAAGCACAGCAAACCTGTTGCGAGCCACAAATACAGCAGATCCTCCAATCCCTCTCTTTGCATCTTGCACATCTCCCCTACCGATGCTATCCTTGGGTACGACATACAACTCATAAGATCCCCCATCTGTATCTGAACAGAGAAGAATAGCATTTTCTGTTGGACTGTAAGAAAGCGTCTTTGGACTTTGATTCAAGCTCAAAGAACCAGGTCGTCGAATAGGAAGTACTTGTAACTCTCTTTGAGTTGAGAATTCATAGAACCTCAAAAATCTATCTTTAGTATAAAAGACAGAGTCTCCACTAACCGAAAAAGCTGGTCGCTCTCTCTCCAGCTTAAAGACAATCATACCACTATCATGACCAGCTGCCAACAGATTCATTTCAGGATGTGCAGCTAGAATCCAAAATCGGTCATGCTCCCTACGGAAAGTTTGAATTCCCGTTCTCTTTGTAACATCCCAAACCCGAATACTTTTGTCCTCAGAATTGGATACAATTATGTCCTGTTTCGCATGGAACATAACACATGATACATTATTTGTGTGCCCCCTTAACGTGTCCACTTCCCAAGCCTTAGTCTCTGCAACCAAATTAAAGGTTAGCTCTCTTAGTTTTTTAAATAAAGATATGTGAGCTGGATAGAGCAGCTGGGATTCAAACATCATAACCTCTTCTTACAATAAGCCACATAGAACATAAAGTCTTTTGCATCCAAAAATTAATCATGCACTAATGAAATGGCAACAAAGTTATGAAGAAATGTTAAGACAACAAGAGATCGCTATTAATGATTGGATACAAAATAGGATGTGACTATTGGGTGGGGGAACAGGGAGGACAGAGCAATTATACCGTTCATTCTCCACAGTTTAACCTGCCGATCATCAGCTCCTGAGACAATGAGAGGAAGTGTGGGATGGAATGCAGCCCAATTGACTCCTCTATCATGACCTTCTAAAACATACTTGACAACAGCATCAATACCACCAAAAAGATCTGTGTTCATCTGACCCAGTCTAAGTATATCATCCGCAGGAGAGGCAGTCTTCTTTTTGAGAGAACTAATATCCCAAACACGAACAGTCTGATCTAATGAGGCTGAAACAACAAGATCTTCTTTAGGGTGGAAAGATGCACACATTACATAATGATTGTGTCCAGTCAAGACTGATACGCAGGTGCGAGACTGCCAGTTCCAAATGCGAATAGTCTGATCATCACTGGCACTCACAATCCATGGGGATTCATGATGAAACTGCACTGTACGGATATAATCAAGGTGCCCCAAAAGAGTAAACAGACACCTATGCATCTTGTAGTTCCAAACTTTAATCTTGTAATCATCCCCTGCAAAACAATAACTTCACATAAATACATATGCTATACCAGAACAACAAATGATCATTATAGCAATCACTTCATTCACGGATCCAGAATGCACTTCCCCCTAGACTGGGATTTTTTTTTTTTTCCCCTTTTTGATAAAGCCCCTGGACTGGTATTCACCCCAGTAAAAACAGTGCCTTCAGTCTTGAGGAAAGCGCACATATAATGACACTGGCTTTAAATAGTTCAACCCCTGAAGAGAAAACTCCATAGTCTGAGTGCTTCTAGTAATCATTCAATCAATGCCAATTGTGACGAAAGAACGTATTTCACGTACACACATTATAAAACATATAGAACACACACCAAAACTACTTCAAGTAAACATTGTAGGGCAACTAGTCAACTTGGTCAAAAAACTTTGGCCTGATGTCGGCTAGGAGAGGTTGCGGCCAACATACACAGTTACAAATAAAAGAGTCGGTAACTCTGATCTCGACCACAACCATAAACACACGAACAATAATACTGGATCTGGTAGTTATCTCACTGTCAATCCAGTTCTCGTGATAGAAGGACATATAATTTGAATTTCAAATTTACTTATCCTTTTAATATCTGCATTTGTGAATTTTCATTCTTGATTTAGTTTCTTTGCATCTCATCGGAAATAAATACCAAGATCTATAGGCCTTCGATCAATTCAAATATCAAGCATTCCAACTTCCCTTCTCAGTACATGCATCAATGGATCGGCTGAATAAACAAGGACACTTACCGGATTTATAATGCTAATGAAATTATAAAACAGATACCTCCAGAGACAAACAACGGCTGAGTTTTATGGAAATGGACACCCCGTACTGGTCCATCGTGCTCATCAAATCTGTCAATAAGAGTGCCCATACGATAGTCCCATAGCTGGATAACGCCACTGTGAAGACTCGCGAGGATCCATGGTCTCTTGCTGTGAAAACTCAGGCCCTTCACTCTATTGCTCTTGGTCTCAAACTTCGTCAACATCTTTGGCGATCACCTATCCCAAAGTCCGTATTCACAGTACCCCCGACCGAATCAAATAAAATTTAGCAAATCAAAGAAATCCCCCTCCCCACAAACTAGATCAAACCCAATTCCAATATAACAAATGACACTCACCTCTGTTTCCGCGAAGAGCAAAGCCTTCAGAGATGAAATGTTATTCAAAGCGAAGCAATACTTCGAAACCACAAAATAGAATTTTAATCGAGAAAACTCCAATTGGAGACAAATCCGTATCAGATGGGGATGGTGGTTGAAAATTAAAGGAAGGAGCGAGGAATTTCAATCCCTTCCTAGATCTGGGTTCTGTGCTGATTTCAGTCCCGGGAAGGGAAAGGAGACGTAATTTTGTGAGGGTTTTGGATAAAAGAAAGTGACCTTAAATTCAACAGTGTTATAATTGTAAACAACATTCTGTCTTTTAAAAAAAAAAGAAAATTGATGGATGGATGGTGGTCGCGTCGTTGATTTTTGAGGGTCCTGATTTGTCGTATTGCGGTGATGCTAAGGCAAAGGAAATGTGCAAGTACCATTTTAGAAAATGAATGAAAATGGCAATTTCAAAATTGGCCAATGAATGCATTTGTTTTTTTTTCTTTGCTTTTATTCCTTTATTTGGTTGGCGTTTTCTCATATTAATATCAAGAATTCATGAGTAAAATAAATTTTAAAGTATTACTATCCTGAATTTTAAACTTTTAAAACCTGTTTGGTTGGGAGAAAAGAAAAGAGAGGGAAAATTTTAAAAATTTTATCCTCCCCTCTGCCTTACCAAACAATCTCCTCCTCTTCCTTTCCCTCCATACCTTCCGCTCTCTTTCCCTTCCTTCAAATTAAATAAAGTTTTAAAATATATAAAATGAATTTTAAATTTTTAAATTCATAATAAATTAAGCTTTATCATCAGCTTTTTGTTAAAGTTATTACTGTTTCATCGTGAATGCTAATATGACAGTCTCTTATTGATGTGTGTTTGTTAATTAGCGTCACAAACCCTGAACTATTATACAAGTAGTGTCTTGAACCTTAAAGTTTAAAATTTTAAGCAAATTACCCCACCATTTATGTATAAGATGTTGATTATTATATAAAGTAGATTAGCCTTAACGTGGTTCATAGCGATAAATGCATCATTGGCCGTGACAAACAACACATAATTTTGTAAAATAACTTTTTTGCCCTTTTCCAAATGATTATATTTTATGCTTCCCTGTACTCTATAATTCTGATTTAGTCCTCTTTTGAATAATGTTTATTTATTTAATGACAAAAACTTAGGATCCTATTAAAAAAGAAATTTAAACATTAGAAGATTTTAATTAACTAGTTAATTTGAATTTTAAATTTGTTGATGAAATCGTTGACTTTCACATTCATCGTTTGTAAAATCATGTTATGTTTAAACTTCTTTTTAAATAGGATCCTAAATTTTCATCATTAAATAAATAAACACTATTCAAAATTAAACTAAATCAGAGTTATATAATATATAAAAGTATAAGATATCAATCATTTGGAAAACATTAAAAAAAGGTCATTTCACAAAATTATGGGTCATTCACCATGACCAATAATATATTCACTACAGTGAACCATGCTGAATGAAATATCTTCCTACTTAATCACAATTAGCTACCAAATTCAAGGTAATCAAGAGTCTAACCCCAATAAGGATTACTAAGTTTGTAATTTATAAAAATAGGATCCTAAATTTTCATAAATCACAAATCACTTAAACGTTATTTAATCAACCTCAAATTATAATAGAAAAATATTTTGAAAGCATGAGATATCTTGAAGAAGTAAAAAGACTCGAAAACAATTGAAAAATAACAATTCATGAAAAACAGGGTAATGCGCTGCGACTTGTGCACATGCGCTATGATCGTCCCTTTTGTTTGCCACACGTCGTGCAGTGCAACGCATTTTTTTACAACAACGTAGGGCAACTTTTAACATACCTCATTTCTCCATCCGATATTCAAATGAGGTGATTTAAGTGCCTCCAAAAAACTCTTTTCATCAACTAGCTAATGACATGGGTTTTATTTTCAAATTAAGTTACTCAAAAAGGTTAAACACCTAAACATATTTCCCAATCATTTTACAATTTTCACCATTCAATGGTGTCCAAAAGCACCACACACATGCTAAAAGTCATACCTAACACCCAAATCATACTTAATGAACTTAAGACTGCCTGTACAATATATCACATGCACATATATACCACAGTATCAAATTTTCACTCCTCGCCCCTTTAATTCAAAAAACAGAAGGGGATTTTAGTATTGTATAATCCAATCATTATTATTTTCAACAATATGATAATAGTTACTATATTTACACTAGTATTTTAACCTTATTGATTCTCTAACCATTTGCATACAATATTTCAAAGCTCAAAATACATCTTAAATTCATTAACAACAACATAGTATAAGTGTAAACAAAATGTAAACTAATTGATAATATATTATCTATTACACAAAATCTATGTAAGAGATTTTACAGTAGGAATCCCAAATTCCTAAGCCTTTAGACCTTTTTTGCTTTCCACATTAAAGCTAGAACTTGTAAAATATTAAAAGAGTAGAGTGAGTCTAGTTACTAAATAACCAAAATACACTTATCATATGCAGTTATATATCAATTAAAATAAATGTATAAAAATTAGTTGATTACTCAAAAATATCAAATTTCATATGATATAAGTTATAATTTTACAATTTAATTCATTTTCATATCTCTCATCTCAAATCACATAGTACATTGCCACAAGACACATAGACATGTGGTAGTAGCCCAATTCATTTATTCCCTACTCATTGTCACAATATTGGCAACCATGTGACAATGGCACATTCATTACCATGGCTTGTCACAAATTTAACAACCATGCAACATATTGAATAAAAAAATATGCATGATCAATTCTACCTTACACCTTATTTATATATTCTTACTGAAATTGTGAGTTATAATATCAAATAGAACTCCGTTTATGTGACTGAATTACTCAAACTTACTAATTGTAATGTGTGATTTGGCCAAAGATCACATAACCCACTCTCAAACCATAATTTTCTCTACTCTTGAATATCTTGGATGTTGTATATCCTAAACTAATCTTTTCGAGAAATAAGTGGATATAGTTAGGTTCTAATCCCTTAACAAACTATAAAATAATCATTCGACAAATAGTAGGATAAGGCTTAACTTTCATACACCAAAACGCAACTATAAATACATATGGATTTTATCTACTTAATATAATGTCATTTAGTCAATTTTATCAAAACCTTTAAGATAAAACCATACGAAATATAGTTGTTTAAGTGTTCATAAAAAATTGCTCATAGCTGGCCACTCCGTCCCGCTTGAAATCGGCTTTTGTCTTTTAACTGGTAATGGAGCAGCGTGGTGTACGTTTGTTCTCGAATTTCTAAAATGACTGCAACATTGATAATATAATCAAAATTGTCTCTTTTTATGAATAATAATTATTATTATTATTAGAAAGCACGAGGCGGATGTGGTATGAGAAAGTAATGAAGAGCCACGAGTGTAGCATTTTTTAGGCCAAAAAAAAAAAAAGAACGCAGTATTTTCTCATCAAGGGGATTTTTGTCTCAATGGCAATATGGTATCATTACTAATTACTTTAATTTTTAAAATGTCTCCTACTAATTGGATTCTCACGGCACACTTTTGGGGCACCGCAACCGCTTCTTAGACTCTTACCCAACTTTCATTCACCGAACTCCACAGTAGCCTCCCAAATTGTAGAATATTCCATATAATTTATTAATTTAATAGTCATGTTACTTATTACCATAAAAAAAAATAAGAAACTACATATAAAGTTAACCAAAATAGATATAAATACACACCAAGGCTAGATATCAATCAATAAGTATAAAAAGTACATTAATTGGGGATAAAGTGAAGATTGACAATAGATTAAAAAAAATCACGATTTAAATTTTTATTTTCTTTTCCTCATTTCCAGAACCACAAGAATAAGATAGTTTAACAAAAACTGGGCCGCTGGGGCTTTCATAGAGACGAAGTTGTGAGATGCGGACGTGGGAGACCCAATAATGAAGTCATACCTATTATTCATGTAAAGCCCAAATATGAATGTTCTTGAAGCCCATACAACTAGTGACAATCTCCTTATGACAAGGGCTTGTAGTCTAAAGCCCAATAGGTGTATGGGCTGGAATAAGCCCAGATAGTTGCCGCCTCAAACTCCTTACTTGCTAAGAATTAAGGTGACATGGAAGTTTTTCAGAGAGTTCTTTGACTATTTAATATTTATGCCAAAAAGAAATGGTGGCAGATATATCCCTTACGTAAGGTACAAGTTTGAGTAGCTTAAATGGCATGGTGGGGCCAAAAGAGAGTGGGTCATGATATTTAATATGGGAAGTCTGCCATTGCCATCCCAACCATTTTAAAGAGCCCATGTGAATCATTATATGCAAGTTGCCTGCAGAGGCAAATAGAATATTATTATTAGGCCCTCAAGTCACATCAAACTTCGCTGCCTCTCAATTGCTTTCATTCTCCTTCGGTTTCTCCTCTAGCATATGAATATGATGATATTTATTGTTTCAATTCTACCTGTAAGGTATTTGAAATATTTTTCAAGTGTAGAGATGCAGTGGTTGATTTTTTATTTTTATTTTTATGCTGTTTCTTATCAATTGTACTAAGTTTCAAACCATAGACACGTTTCATTGTGACCATTAATTTCAGTAAAAGATAAAAATTTAAAAGTCAAACACTTTTTACAAGTTTAAAGGTATTAACCATCATTTTTTAATAACTTTAAAATTGATTAATTTTATTCTTTAATTTGGATCCGAGCAAGTATGTCCCTTTATTTTTTTAAAAAAATCCCAACTTTTTTATTATATCCTTGTTAATTAAAAGAAGGTGACGAGTTATATTGTTATTTGTCTTGATACTTTCTCAAGTTAAAGAGAGTAAAGATAGCAAATTATTTCTAAACTTTAGAGTAGCATGTGAGAGGGGGCGTGTGAGTGTGTTTTTTTTTCTGGGCATTACTGTATCTGAAGGTTTGTTTATAACATGGCATTATTATGATTTTTATTTTATCTTATTCTCTTTTGTTTACGTGAAAGAAGGCCAAATCTATAGAAAGAGGCATTAGTTTTTAGTGGGTGGGATTGCGGTCACTTAACTATGAAGTCTTGAATTTGAATTTACGCAGGTACCATAAAAAATGCTTTTAAAAAATTACTTTTAATTAAACCCGATAATGTATCTAGATCACATGCAGTCAATTTAATGCAAGTGATAAAAAATAAGAGGATTCTTGCCATCCATTCTATCTAATAGTTGGGAAGAGAGATATGCACAAAAAGTCTATGCATATTTTTTCTTACTTTGCAAATTGCAAAGTTTTCTATGTATCCATCTCTTCTCACCAAACAGATAGAATAAATAGTCAGATGCTTTCACTTCGCACTACTGCACAAAATTCACTACATGTCATCCAAATTCTGCTTGAATCTGACACAGTGAAATGATATATTTTACTATTTTTAAAATAGTCATATTTATGGTATTATGTCTTCTCAATTTCTTGCCAAAATACAGACTGTCATTATCTTTTGACAGACACATAACCCATTAATCAAACATATCGCTTCTCTGGCGAGGGGGCCAAAAAAAAAAAAAACAAACAACAAACAGATCTCTTTTTATATTCTCATCACAGAAATATATTTTTCAGCGAACATATTTCTTCATATTAATTTATGTTGTTCCATCCAAATGAATTTTCTTTTTATTGACCTAAAAATATGTTATTTGGATCTTTTTTATATACAAAATTATTGAATGCACGCATTAATTATTATTACTATTATTAAATTTGATGATTTTTAATTAATAATTAATAAATAAATGCAACAACGTGAAGTTGAAGAGAAACAAATGTATATAATTGAAGTATTGAACAAAAATGAAAAAAAAGGAAAAATTAATCTTTTAATCATCTAACTTTTAACTTATTTATAACTCAGTCCCTTAACTATAACTCACCACGACTTAATATTTCAATTATAACTCACTTATAACTTAATTCCTTAACTTTTGACTCATTTTTAATTCAATATCTCAACTCTTGTTAGCTCTATTTTTTTATATTAATTTAGATCCTACATCTAAGAGAAAAAGGAGGATATTTTAGAACAAAATATGAACATTTCTTTTATTTCTTTTATTTGATAAGGAAATTTTTTTAAAAAATAAAAAATTAGGATTGGATTATAAGTGAGACAAAAGTTGAGAGACTAAATCACAATGAGTCATAATTGAGGAACTGAATTACAACGAGTTATAATTAAATGATTGAGTTTAAAAATTGAAGGACTAAATTTCTCAAAAAAAAAAAAAGTGCCTTCCATTAATGTTACAAGTCAGAAGACGAAACTCAAAGTTATAACATTAAAAACTGAAAAAGAAAAAATCATCGATCTCTCAAATTCCACACTACATATTATGTGATTATAATATATGCTGTTAAATTTAATAATCAAGTGAAGGAGATCCAAACACATAATTGAAAGTTGAAAAGCTCGGCCATGTGAGAAAATTTATTTGAAGTAGAAGAATATTAAGCACGTCACGATTTTGGAAGGTGTGAATACAATCATCTTATCATCTTCTTTTTTTTTTGACCAAATCATCTTATCATCTTCAAAGCCATCCTTTTTTGATTCTGAAAAGTTGGATAAATGCATATCTTCTACATTATTTTGTATTATTGATTCTGAGATTCCCAAATTCAGATCTCCATTCCCATTCTGAAAAAAGTGTTTTTTTGTCGTCTTCTTCCATCTTGCACTTTTCAACTTTCCCCGACTGCCAGCAATTATATTTAAACGCAAGCAATCACAGACTAATAGCTAGTTCTCTCTCCATTGAAAAAAATTAAAACATTTTTATTTGGATCTTATCTTTTAATATAATAATTATTCATCTTTAAATTACTATTATTTTTTAACGTAGGGAATATGTCCGTATATTTTACATATAAATACATGACTTTTGCAATTTTTTTTTGGACAAACACTTTTGCAATTTAATATCACATGATAAACTTTTTTATGCACATAGCCGTTTTGATAATTAATTATCCGGTACTTATTACTAAATTAAATTCAAGTATTGCATGGTTAATTAAAAATAATTTTTTGACGTAATTTTTTTATATACAAAGTTTGAACTTTCTATCTTATTTAAAGGGTATTAAGTTCTTTCAGTCCATGCAACCTTTGTTAATTAGTACATATGGTTATCTTTTTCTCTTTTGGTTTAGATTTAATTAGTAAAGTCACTCAATTAATTTGAGTATAAATAATACCATCATTCCTTGCATTGTTAGGTGTATAGTATATAGCTACCAACAATAATTCATATACATTATTCAAATAACTAGTTTGCAAAAGGACTCCTATGTTGTATATTCAAACTTAATTGTACTGTTTTTTTTTTTTTTTTGCAAATTAATTCCAACGTAGAGGTCAAATCTATATAAAGCAAAATTTAGAGCGATTGCAATGCCCTACCAACCCCACTTTAAGCGGTGTCTTGTTCACAGAAAGTGCACATGTAGTGAGGAAGCTTAACATGGCCCAGATTTAAATGACTATATAATTAGAAATAGAAACAATATAACAAAATTGTATTATTATCTAATTAATAAATGACATAATAACAACTATATATATATATATATATATCAAGATAATATATTTACATTTTAAATCCTACGTAATGATTTTTTAGGCGGTCCATTTTAGCTTTGTGCCATGGATTATGTTTTATTGTTTAAGAGACTAAAAAAATGAAAAAAGATTTTTTTTTTTCATGTTTAATGCCAACCCCTTTGTATGGACCAAATTGGGATCCATGAACCCATCTCTCTCTCTCTCTATATATAATGAATAAAACCTTGAAAGGGTTTGAGTATCGCAAATTTAAATCCTATAAATGTTAAAATTCGCACCAAGATAGCAGGAAGAAAGTTAAGGGAGAAAAAAGAAGAAAAATATTTTTGTTGATCTTGAGACATTCATTTATCCACCTCCAATAGAATATACTCCCCCAGATTAAAATATAAGTATTTTCTCTTAATTAATTTTAATTAGGTCAAAATATAAGCAACATGATATATATAAAAAAATTTCATTTTATCCCCTATATTTATTAATTTAGATACTTGTATAAATTTATCCCTCACTCATCATAGAGTACATTGGTAATTGCCACTAGGGCAAAAAAGACAAATAATATATATGGAGTACTTTTTATAAGAATGACAATTTTATTGATATTATTGATATGTTAATTTTTTTCAAAAATTGTTTATAGTTTGGATCACAGAGAATAGTTAGCATGAGGTCAAGTGTTTTCCATGTCTTCAATGTGGAGTTGATTTTTTTTTTTTTCAATATTTCTTTCTTCTTGAACTTGTAATTCCAAAGTAACATATGTATCAAAGTATATATATATATATATATATATATATTTGATGTTAGGCTGGAATTAAGAAGATAAAGAAGGAGCAAAGGTGGGACCAAACACCTTGAAAAAGAACAAATGAAAGATGGTTTCCTGATATGTATGGATAGTGAAGCAGTGTCGTCTTACATTAGGTATGGATCGAGCGTGACAATAATTGAAGCAGTGCGAGAGGATAGGGAAGAAGAAAAACGCGAGGAATGGTCAAGACTGTGTGTGTGTGTGTGTGTGTGTGTGTTTTGGAGAAATATTATTATGAATGATTGAAAGAGAAGGTTGAGATGCAAAGATAGGAACAAGCAACAACACATTTGGTGAAACTGCTGGGGATTATGCTTCCTTCCTCGGTCAAATCATCATCTCTTCTTTTTCCCATTATCACATGTAATGCTTGCCACAAGCTCTTTCCTTTATTCCTTCCCCATACTAGAATTTTCTGGCCAAACATTATATCTTGCAAAACCTCTTCCACATTTTCTCCCATATTGATATTACTCTCTGATCTCGGTCCCTTTTTATATTTATAAAAGCCAGTTTAGTTTTAGTTTTGAGATTTACCTTTGGTCTTAATTATAAAGTGAAGAGAGAGAATTTTTTTTGTCTTACTTATAAGCTACATCATCAAATTCTTACTGTAAATTTTCTCATTTACCCACCATTATATATTAACAGAAAAAATTATGTTATTAAGACATATTTAATAGAGATAAAATTAGAACTTTATTAAATTTTTAAACAAAGTTAATGAATTTTAAAATTTTACTTGATTATAATAAAATATGTTGAGAGTGATTTATAAATAAAATTAGAAAAGTACACATATTAAAAAAAGTAGATAAATTTAGTTAGTATCCTCTTAAAAATTTTAGGCTTGTTTTTCCTATTCCACCCTCCCCTAAACGTCGACATACTTTTTCACAACTCTAAATGCCTTTTTTTTTTTTCCTAATTCAACAGTTATTAGGGGTATATATCAAAACATATAATTATTCTTAGAACCATGAAAATGACTTTCATAAAAACGAGGCTATTATTCCTTCCAAAACTTGCCCCTATAATATTTAATTATTCTTAGAACCGTGATTTTTTTTGAAAGTAAGGAAAAAATATTTTATTTTTTATAACAAATAATAAAATGATAAAAATATTTAAAAAATTCACAAAAATTCCAAGATCTTAAATTCAGAGAATTTAATCCAATGGCTGTTGCTTTCTATCACAGTTACAGATCGGAAAAAATTAAGGAGCAGAGACAAATTTTTTATTTAAATAATTTACACCTCACAATAAATTAAAACAATGATACTCCTCTCAATTCCTATTGTAAGCCACTGTCTAAAAAGGTTTTCTTGTCCTTAGTTACATGAAAGGTTGTTTATCATCATTTCTCAATTTTATCTCTATTGTAAGTTTATTTCTATAACATATCATTTACTGTGTAATTTTCTCTTTCTATTTTAATGGGGGTAAAGTTAAAAAAATCACTCTCAGGTCTTATTTTTAATATTTGGGCTTATTCAAGAGGGCTAGAATATGTTTAAAAAATTTGGATTAAGCTCAATCAGATTTACCTTAGCATGAATACTTGAATAACATTTTATTTTTTTTCAGAAATTTCATATAATATATTAAATATTAATTAATCATATAATTTTTAGTTTATTTTATACTAAAAAATCATATATTTAAGTATATTATTATAGAATTTTAAAAGATAAAAAATAATATTATTATAGTTTTTTATTATTTTTAGTCTATAAAAGTATTGAAAGATTTGACAATCAATTTTGTTATTGTTTCTTACAATGTAACAAATTAAGTTTTAAATTTTTTTAAAAAAGATGCTTATATTTTGTATACAGTTGTACTTTAAATAAGATTGCTTTCAATAAAAAGATATCTATAAATAATAAAAAAAATATAAAATTATAATTTACTTTAAAAATAAGAGAAAATTAGTCACTTGATCCCAAAATTTTGAATCATTCAAAACTTAATTACTAATTGAGTTAAAGTTTAAGGGACATAATTTTAAATTAAATATTTAAAATTGTAGTTGTTTTCTAAAAATAATTAATATTTCATTAACGTAAAAATCATGTGTCCAATCCCAAATCTTTTCGACATCGTCGCCGTGAAATGAAGCAACATCTTGGAACAACTCCCCCCCCCCCCCCCCCCCAAAAAAAAAAAAAAACCAGCTTGGAGCAGTAACCATTAGATTAAATGAAAAATAATAAATGGTGAGGACTTTCACCAGGATAATCACTAGCAGAGAAGACCCAGGAGAGATTCGGATTTCTTGAATTGAACATCAAATTTTTTTTTAAAAAAAAGAATTGATCAAAATATTTTAGTTTTTGGAAAGACAAAAAGTGAAATCTACCGCCCAAATATATGAAGCTATGCACCATCCCTTAAAAGTACCAGGCCATGCTTCCAATAAAGAGGAGGCACTTGAGAGTGAAAGTTTTTGGTCCAAAAATAGAAATAAAAATGAAATATCCCAATATAGCCAACTTGCTGATCCTCAATGCAGGAATAATTTCAATTAAAAATTATGAATGGGACTTAATTATTAATGAATCTTAAAAATATATGAAATTTTAGTTTAATTTAATATTAAAATAGAAATAATTTTAACAATAAAAAATTAAAATATCATTAACTTGTTATACAGAATCATTTGTTGTTAATTTTAAATTGACATGTCAATAATTATATAAGACTTAATATTAGTTCTTCAGTCACAAATAGCAATATTGATTATTAAATTACTAACCTAGTAATTTATAAATGATGTTAGTAAATTAATAAATAAAGTTAGTAAATTAACATCTCATGTTGTTGCTTATTTGATAAATGGATATAATTTACAACTTATAATAATAAGTTAATAAATAAAGTAAGAAAATTAATAACTAATAATTTTACATAACAATTGAATTATATTTTAATTTTTTTACTGTTAAAATTATTTTTATTTTAATTTTTTTTGAATTGAATTGAAGTTTCAAATTTTTTGAAACCCACTAATAATTAAATCTGATATATCATTCTTGAAATTCTTTCAAAATAATATATAAAATATAAAATAAATATGTGAGATAATATAATCTTTTATTTTTATAATTTTATTGGGTTTTACTTTTAATCCTCATAATTTTTTTTAATATTTTTAATCTCTTTGAAAACTAAAATTTTTGAAAAATAAAAATTATAGAAACTTAAAAAGTAAATATTATCTAATTTTTTCAACCTATATAAACTGAAAATATTAAAAAAGTTATAGAGAGTGAAAATAAAATTTAATAAAATTATAAAAATTAAGGATTGTGTTTTCCCAAAATATACAGTATTTGTATTATTTTGGCGGGTTCGTCCAGAGATTTCTTCTTGGAAGTCAGAAAGCAGTTAATATCCCTCTTGGCCCAGAGCGAGCCTAGCTGTTGTTGTCTTTGGACCCTAATGCCTCCTTGCCCATAATTCTTTTGTCCCCATTATCAATTTATCATGCTCTCTCCCTTCTACTTTCAAATTCAAAGCCACTCTCCTCAGATTTTCTTTCTCTATAGCAAGCTTGCTTTATTCCTCCAAAACCAAAACACTTGGAAGATTCACAAACAAGGAAACAAGGAGGTACACAGGGAGAGATATGAAGATCCAATGTGATGTGTGCGAGAAAATGGAAGCTTCAGTGTTCTGTGCTGCAGACGAAGCTGCTCTCTGCCATGGATGTGATTCCAGCATCCACCACGCCAACAAGCTCGCTGTCAAACACATGCGCTTCTCTCTTCACCACCCCACCTCTAAAGATTCCCCTCTCTGTGATATCTGCCAAGTACTTCCTCTCTCTCTCTCTCTCTCTATCTATCTATCCTTTCAATCCAAATCTAACAGACGAATCTGATCTTTAGAGCTCTGTTTCTGTGTTGCAGGAGAAGCGAGCGTATCTATTTTGCAAAGAAGACAGGGCAATACTATGCAGAGAATGTGACCTTAGCATCCACAGAGCCAACGAGCACACCCAGAAACACAGCAGGTTTCTTCTCACGGGCGTGAAGCTTGCTGATTCTTCCTCTGGGGATCCATCTTCATCTTCCAGCAATGTTATCGCTACTGAGCATAAGAGAGTCGATAATGGATGTCGTGGAGCAAGAAGATCGTGTCGGAATTCTAACATGAACAGCAGACCCAGATGGGATTGCAATAATAATAATAATAATGAGAATTTCAGTTCTTCAAATTCAGTAGTGAATTCTGATACTATGATTAGCGACACAGAAGCGGTTTCGACGAGCAGCTTTTCAGAATACTTGATTGAGACGATTCCTGGGTATTGCTTTGAAGACCTCATTGATTCTTCGTTTCCACCTCTCTGTAAGGTTTGCTATACACCCTGCTTCTAGCGAATGAGATAGGATTTAGGGCTTGTTTGGCAAATTTAGGGGAGATTAAGGCGCAAAAGAGCCATCACGCTGATTAATAGATGAGTTGTTTGATGCGTCACGTTTTGTTGAAAATTTAATAGATTCCTTCATTTTCTTATTCCGATAATTTTGGTTCTTTTTTTTTTAAATAGCGCAGTCAATCAGAGCTATCTTCGCAAGAACTTAACTGACAAATTCAGTCATTTAAGTTATTTATGAAGACAGAATAATAAAGAATAAGGAGTAGATTAAAATAGTACTTCCTGATAGTTAATATAAGACAAAATTTTGATTTTTTTTTAATATAAGGCAACATTCTAAAAATTATTTTTTTCCATTTTACTCTTCATTGATTTTTTGTACTTTGAATTTTTAAAAATAATTTATTATAATTATTAATTGTAAAGAAAAGTAAAATTGAAAAGTCATATTTTTTTAATAATTTTACGATATAACTGTATTTTTTAATAGAACAGAAAGATGAAAAGTCTCTTTTTATTGCCATTCCTTTGATACAGTTAAACACTGGTCTGTCCGCTCTCCTGGCAAAGAGCATTAGATTTGACATGGGTTTTAGAAGTTTTGATGATGTCTAATATGACGTTCTTACTGCAGAATCAGGATAAGCATGATCCAACGTTTGGTGATGAAGAAGAAGAAGAAGAAGAAGAAGATCTACAATTTGGAATGTGTTTATATCCAAAAGCAAAAGCTGCAGAAGAAATCTTGAAATGGAAGCAAAATGGCTTTCGATAATCTGTTAAACTGTTTTGCTCGATTTCTTCTAAGTTCTATTACGATGTCCTCTGTCCAAGTGTTTGATTTGTTAATACGTAGTTTTGTTCTTTTCTTCGTTTTCTTTCTTCCGTAATCTTTTCATTTATGTTAGTTTTCTTTTCCCTCTTCTCGTGATATTTTTATCTTTCTTTTTTTTTTTGATAAGAGATATTTTTATCCTTCTTCGGCTGAGTGAATTATACAAGTGGACATAATTCTCTCTTTGGCTCATTTATTGCCAAGTGCCAACCAATGGCTTTTATTTCAACTCCCTCATCGACACGTAAATGTTTCTAATGCCCCTCCCTTCCAAAATTCTCATTCTCACTTTTCTTGGCCTCGTTCTCATTCTTAATTTTCTTTTTTTACGTTTTTTTTAACCTCGTTCTCATTCTTACTTTGGAGTTATCCACATAAAGAAATTAATAAATAACTTAAATTTTAACAAGATGTAATTGTATTTTACTAAAATATTGTAATTTATTATAATGTCTTCATGAGTTTACTTTAATTACTGAACGGTAAATTGTCAGAAAAGTTAATTAGTACTTTCATGAAAACACACACATATATATAATCACGATTATTTGGTAAGAGAAAGAGTTAATGTGCACTCATTTTAACAAGTAAATAAATAAAAATGTGTATTTAAAAGGAAAGGAAGATAGAAAATAATGTATAAGAATAAAACAAATAATTCAATACATATACATGCACTACTATTTTTTTTTTAATAAACAAAAGTTTAGGTAAGTTAGGTTTTGAACACTCATTAACGTCAGGTATGTCTTTAGATTTAAAGAATGCTTATAGATATACTTATAAATTATCCATTAAAAAAGTTTTTGTATCAACAGTGAAATTTTAACTTATAATTTTGTAGGTTATGAGTTAAATTTTTATCAATTGTACCAACTTTTATTAGTTATGTGTACAATTATTTTAGTGCATGTAATTTAGGTTGAGCCAGTATAATGTCTTGCCATTTTGAAATAATACATCTAAGCCTTCTTTTCTTATTTATTGATTGATGATTGATAAATGAAAAAAGTACGATTCATTCAAACCCAAAAATGTAATTGAGGCACTAGATGACTATTAATTAATTAAGTAGAAGAATTCCACAGTGATTGGTTTAAGTGGAATGGACCCAACTTTTCTTAATCACTGTCTAAAGTTACATTGGTAGAACTATTTCTATTCAAGCCTTATAACATTGGAATGTGACTCTCTAGTACAAGATTATTAATTATAGATAAATATAAAAAAAAATTAAGGAGAACAATAAATGAACTAATTTTAACACTAATTTCTACAAAAGTTATAGATGTTAAAAAATTAAGGGTAAAGTAGTAAATTTAATCACGTATTATTTTTTCATGAACATCAATAGTCTAAATTATCAGATGATGCGAAATAAACTATGATCTTCCAAATACGGAGCATCTAATAGCCCGTTATTAACTTTAATGAATGTACATTATGTGGGCCAGACACGTGACACTCTTTAGCAAGTGTAAAGGTGTAAATTTAGCCATAAGCTATTTTTTGAGGGGTACTGGATAGCCTTTATTATAAAAAATAGACCATCCAATACATTTCATCAATTTTAACTAAACACAATTTATTTTTATATTTATGACACCTATAACACGTCAATCTCTCTAATCTTCTTGCATTCATTTTCAATCTCAGCTCAAGAAGAAGGGATTCAAAGAATTTTTATCTGAAGGCATCCACAAGGATGGCGCCAATAAAGGATAAGTTTAATTTTACTATGCATGAGAGAAGCTTAATTTTAGATTAATTTAGCTATGAATTATTTCTTCTACTTTGTTGGCATCGTCTTCGTGAATGTCTTCAGATAAGAACTCTTTGAACTTTTTCTTATCGAGTTGAAACTGAGAAAGAAAGCAAAAAAATTGGAGAGATTGATGCATTATAAGTCTCATATGTCTAAAAATAAATGATATTTGATGGAAAAGTGTTGGATGATCAGCTTTTTTATAATAAAGGCTACCCAGTGCTCCTCCAAAAATAATTCGTAACTAAATTTACACATTTACACATGCTGATGTAGAGTACTCATGGAGTACCATATATCATTATAGGCCTCACATAATGTTGGTCCACTAAAGTTAATAGCGAGTTATTGGGTACTCCGTTTTTGAAAGTTCGTGGTTTATTTCGCATCATCTGATAGTTTAGACTACCAGATGTTCATAAAAAAATAGTATATGACTAGATTTGTACCTTTACCCAAAAATCAAATTGAAAATTACATTCAAAAATACAAAAACCTTGATAGTACTATTTTATATAAATTACAAAGAATTAAAGTGCATTTTTTTCTATATTTTTCTTCGAGGACCGCTAGACACCTTGTATTTTCTAGATGAGCAAGAATGTCCCTTCATTAGTAATCTGTTAGTTTTGTCATTTTTTATGACATGGCATGTCCTTTAATGTTAAGTTGTTCTTGAACTTTTTTTTTAAAAGCATTAGACACTCTGCAATTTCTTTCCTTCAAGGGTTGTTGAGTGCCCTATACTAATAAGTAGGGCATTTTTTCTACTGAATCACTTTTTAGATGAGCAAAAATCTCCCTTGGTTAATAGATCACTAATGAATCACTAACAGAGAGGGATTTTTACTCATGTAGAAAATGGTTTAGGAAAAATGTTGTACTTATTAGTACAAGGTGCTTGACACTCTTTAATAATAAGAATAGAAAAAAATGCACTTTAACCCAATTATAAATTTAATTCAAAATTACAAAAATTGGAAATGGACTTATGCAATGCTCAACAATCATAAACCTCAGAAAATAGATGCATATAAAAACAAAATTATATTGCCATTGTTAAAAAAAAGCATATAAAAATAATTTAAATATCATGAATGCTGACTTTTTTTTTTTAAATAACATTCAGATAATCCAAGTCAATTGATCCAAAATTGGTGATTTGTGGGGATTGGACAACAACTAACAATATAATGGTACGTACATTGTTGAATCAACATAAAGTGTTTGAAATTGACAAGTTGTGTGGAAGAACAAAGGATTTGGGTGATTGTGATTTGTCATGGCCTGAAAAAGGGTTTACCCTCACATCTTAGTGCTATTGGGAAGGCAAATAGCAATACAAGCTTGGTTCCCAGATGATGAAAGCTCGTGGGAATAGTCTTGTTCAACTACTACCAGACTTGAGGCAAACTGACAGATAACCAACCAGTGAGAGGGACCACCAATACAGCACGGCCTCTTGCTTTGCGTTGTTTTTCTTGTACATTAATTGTAATGCTGGACCCTTAAAGGCACATGGTCCCATTTTGATGTCCATTACTTCCGCAAAGCTAAGTGTCCAGCGCGTGTTTGTATGCGCCTATATACATATTACTCCCTCCCATACTAAATATAAGAGCTAATTATTAATTTATTTAAGAAGTCAGATAAATTATTTATTTATACAAAATATGTTTTTTTAAATATTCCTGTTTAATCATTTATTTTAAATATTACCCCTTACAAAGATAATTTTTGCGATCAACATGGGTAATTTGAAAATAAATAAATGAGACAAATTAAAATCTTAGATTTAGAATTAAAATAAACCTTTGAACCAGTTCTTATATTCAAAATTGTAGAAAGTAATAAGAAGACTTGTTTGCCCATCTACTTTAATCTGTCTCTAAGTGAAAATGTAAACACTGCTTTTTAAGGAAAATTACCTGTCATCAGAACACACTAGTGAGGAAATTAGTAGCTGAACATGCACACACAAGTAAACATAAACTATGATGTAAACAAGCGAGCAACCACCCTCTCCCAAAACAAAAAAAAACAAAAACAAAAACAAACACACACACATCTCGTACGCCTCCAATTAAAAGTTCATTACAAAACACTTTAAAAATTATAACCTGCCAGATCATAATCATGGACTCCAAGCTTAGCCCTGCCACCCCATTACATGAGAAGGTTGAAAGGAAGGACATCAACTGTTTGCAGTTTGCACGAGTATTGGGATGCAGCAAGCAGCTGTAGGATGCTGATATATAACAGGTAAAGAGGGAAGTTGCAAATATAGGAAAATCATGTAGCAAGGGAAGCATATTTGGGGGGGGGGGGTTGGGAATTGAGGAGCCTGACTACCCTTATACGCAGAAAATGACATGAGGAAGATGAAACACAAAATTCTGCCCTAATACGTAGAAGAAATTAAATTACAAGTATGCATTACAGCAGTGTCATTCACACCCTTTCTTTTCCTTTCTTCTTCTTCTTCTTTTACATTCTTTTATTTCCACTCGCCTCTCCCTATTATACACAGTTCCCCAGGGGTAGAATAAAAAGGAATAAGATGTTGAAATACCTTTTGAACTGTTTTACAAACAGCGAAATTAATGAAAGAATTACACCTGTAATTGAAAATGTTGTATTTTCTCAGCGGGAGAACCCTGCAAAAAATGAAGCCCCAAATTTTTATGCCTGTATTACATGATTTGAATATAGTTCACGGCAAAAGTATCCCAGAATAGTTTGCAATACCTTTCGAAAGGATCAGGAGGTATAAGCAAAGAGTCTATCTGCAATACTTGTCCGGCATATTGGACACTCAGAACAAGCAAGTGAACATGATTCACACACTGCAAATGGACACAATTATTAGATAATTTATGATGAAAGTCTGAAGGAAAATGGCCAAAAACATGCAAAGGATGATGGTTTAGAGAAACTAGATAAAGGCTTACAACAGAAGTGCCGGCAAGGGAGAAGAACTGCTGCCGTTGGCGATTCAAAGCATACTTTACAAACATGGGAATTGGCGTCTCCGTTCCCAAGGTAGTTAAGTTCTTTTTCTTTCATCTCTTGCATGCGTGCCTGAGACCATATAGTACAGACCCAAAACAATCTATTAGTAACACTAATCGTAGGAAATTGAACACATCATATCATGAAATGTACGGATAACTGCACCAGCATTGTTACCTTGAGACGAACAACAAGGGATTCATCCTTGGGAACATCTGATTTCAGCACATCCGAGACCTGCTCCATGGGGACATTATTACTTCCAATGTCGTTATTTTCTGGACCATTAATAATGTTTTCTGCGCCATCACCATTTTGTTCATCAATGTTTGACTCAAGGACGGAACCTCCTTCTTTCTTGAACTTTGCAACAAGAACCCACATATTTGCTAAATCATTTTCCAAGGCTGCTTCTCTTTTCTCTGCCTCTTCAGCTTTTTTCCTGTACTCCTCTTCCACAAATTCTTTTTCAGCTAATGCGGCCTCAAGAGCTGCCTCCCGTTGTTTCCTAGCCTCTAGTTCCATCTTTATATCTTCTGCTTCAAGACTCCATGCCTCAAAGCCATCTAAAACAGCTGAAAATTCATTAGCGCGGCTGGAAGTCCTACCCTTCCTCCCAGATCTCGCATCATTATACTTGCGGTTAAGACCATTAGAAGTTTGCAAACTGGAACTCCGAGAGTTGGCCAGCTCTCGAGCAGCAATCAATTCCTTTTCCAGTTTTGCATTATGCAATGAAAGTTTTGTTACTTCACCAGCTAAATTCTTAAGTTCCACTGCAGCAGCAGAGGCCAGTTCCTTGGCATAAGAGGCTTCTTCAGATAGCTTCTGATTCTGCACACGCAACCCACTATTGTCTTCAGACAGTTGAACTTGCTCTAGCTTTAGTTTTTCATTTTCAATCTCCTGAAAATGGGAGAGCAAAAATATTAATTGGTTAGGACTGGATGGCAAAAATAATCATATCGTGTAATAAAGTAATAATCAAGTATCTGCATATATTTAGTTAAGACGGTATCCTGAAAGAAGTTTGAGTTAAGCTTGAAAAAGCAATCTTAACAACATGAGGGGAAGCAATAAATATTCATAGGCAGGGACAACAAAATTAATTAAAAATAAAACCGAATAAAGCAATGGTAGGGACGTAGGGTACAATGTTTAAGGGAACATGATCCATAAAGCCAGGCTACTAAAAGTAGACTTGAGTTACCTGAAACTGGATTTTCTTTTTCAACTCATCAATGTTCTCCTCAGCTACAGAATGTTCAGAAGATACCAACGAACTACTACTGGAAATTGCTTCCATTTGTAGCCCCATCTGCTTCACCTTTTCTTGTAATTCTTTGTTCTCTGAACACTGAGAAAAAGGCAAAGATATCAACATTGGCAAGGTATTTTGGCACTTATCAGCATTTTCAAACACAAATAACATAAAACGAGAAAACTTCAAAGAAAATACAAAGTAGAATAACTTAGTAAAAGGCAAACTCATACCTTATTATCGAGTTGTTCCTGGAGGACACGATTGTCTGCTGATTTTATCTATAAATATTCAAAGTAGTACAATGTGAGCCAACTAGAATTACGAACAAACTCATTCTTTCTTCCAAAGAATGAATCAAACATATAAAATGCTATGGCTAAATAACCAGCAGAGAAATTTCATATTTGGACTAACAACATGACTCTAAAAAAGCTAGTATGGTCAAAATAGTAATCACCTCCAGCTCAAAGGCCTTTTCATTATATTGAGTCATTAATCTTGTCACTGTCTGCAAAACAAACCCAAAAAGAGAACAAGACGAGAACAGTTGAGCTTTGTATTTAAAGATAGAAATTTCAACCCTGTAAGAGTATTTAGATAGTTTTGCTATTAACACAGCTACCTGTTGCATCTCAACAAATGATGTGCTAGCTATTGAAGCTTCACCATTCTCAATAATTCTTCGTTCTAAAACCCTCATTTGTTGCTTTTTTTCTTGGATATCAAGCTCCAAGTTCTGAATCTGCAATGAAGAAAGCATGTCTATTTATTTAACCGACTGCAAAGAAGACAAGTATATAAATTAGCAACACACAGCATTTCTGTTAGAACAGAGCACACTACTGGTTTTGTGTTGTTAATTGTCTTAGTTCAATTGTTAATGAACCTTGTAGTAATTAATTTTTTTGTGTGGGATCTGTATGTAATTTTCCCTTATAATATCAACTTAAGAGTTAGATTAGACACTGAAGATATCAACAACAATGCAAAGAGAATCAAAGTAAAGGATTCTCAAATCCTGGCTAGCAGTAATCAGGGTGTTTAGACCCTAAATGAACAGAAATCCATGGACATATTGTCTATAATGGATAATAACGAAACTCACCAATATATTGGTAATATCTAGTTGTTCCTATGGCTAGATTAAGGATATCCCCAAGTAATTCTTAGCCCTTGTTATCATCTACAAATGTATTTGAGTCCAGCGCGCTAGTAAGACAAGGTATGTACCTGAGTTTTGCAGCTTTCAGGGTCATTTACAGACTGCTCCATCAAGCGCTTCAGAGTGCTGGTACTAAAAGCAATATCTCCAGCAAGCATCTTGACTTGCTCAACAAGAAGATCCATTTGATCAGACGTTGCCATCCCTCCCTACAATTCAATAAGAAGTCAACATATATATTTCATTAGGGTATGCAGTAACTAGTAAGCAACCAATTAAAAGAACAAAACTGTAGCGAAATAAATTTATGCCCAAGAAAAATGAGCAAATAAGCATGTTATGAATCAGAGAAAAACACATTATAGTCCTAAAATGTATAAATTTTATCATCTCATAGTTAACTCTGCTAATCAGAACTGTCGAATTCTCCTCTAATGCTGATTCTCGTCACCCAAATGCCTCCTCTCAAGCCATTATACATATTACTCTTACTCTCAAGGTTCACCAGCTTTACAGTGTGGCAGGATGGATTGCAAGGGATGGAACAACAAGGAAAATGAACAATGGGTTATACCATTTTCAGGAGTTTTTTAAAGATTGAATGAATGGGAAAAGAGAAATTCCAAGATCCCTCTTTTCCATTGAACGCCCAAATCTTTTTGTCCTTCCAAATTTAAAATCTTGGGAAGGATTGAAATGGACAAAATATACAATTACAATTATATCCTCTTCAGCTAAAAACCTGACAGAACCACATTCTAGTCATAAGGATAATTGGGAAAAATATAAACCGTTCCATTCCATCCATGACTCCCTCCATTCCCTCATTAAACACCCCAACAATGGAATAGCACGTGACTTGCCATTCCACTCCATACTTTACTAATTCCATTATATGTCATTCCATTCTATCAATCGATTCTCTCAGAAACTCCCAAGATTGGCTCATATATTTGCCCATCTCCTTCAGTGCAAAACTTCAACCCCTAATTTGCCCCAAACTTCTAGTAAGCTGTTTTCTCCATATAGAGACTAGAAACACAGGCTTGAAGACAAACTTTGACAAATGCCCATGGATGATAGAACCTAGAAATTTAGACAACTGAGACACACCACATGACATTTTGATGATAAAATATAAGTATATAACAAGTATATGAAATCAAGCATGATTATACCATTGAAAGCTTTGTTCCATTGATCAGGTCACCAGCTTGTGTTGATTCAGTGATTGTACTGCTTGTTGGGGAGGGTTCTTCATTCCATCTACTTAACGATCTTCTATGTCTAACATCATGAGACAGATCGGATGACATCACAGAACCATCTTTTTTATTCTCACTTTCAGTCAACAGGGAATCATCACGTAAGGCATCATATTTCTATAAATACAAGAATAAAAGGTTATCAAATACCATTTAAAAAAAACTACTAGAAAAGGATAACCATACTGTGGGAAAGTTCATTCAGATGTTAAACCTCATAAATTATCAACACTTGAAACCAAACATACGGGAGATAAAGAAAAAGCGCTGATCAATAAGAGTTGAAACAAAATCACCACCTTAGCTTTGAATGAACCTGGAATCGAACATGATAATAATACTAATAATCCGACAACTATTAAGATTTAGAATAAGAAAATCTAAGCCTGCTACTATTGTCTTCAAATTTTAATAAAAACTTAAAAACACTTCAACACATAGAACAGAATATAATTCACAATAATTCTTTCAAGGAGGAGCTCACATCATCCTCACCAACCGAGTGAATTCGTTGGTGGCTGGGGATATCAGTTAGAATTCCAGGAATTGTATTCTTTGAAGAAACAAGAATAAGCTTTGTGAGCCTTTGGATCCTACTCATAAGTGCAGCCTTGGCATCCTCTTCTTCCTCCAATCTTGATTGCATTTTTACTTGACCTTCTTCCAACTACTCATAAAAAGGCAGTATGAGAAGCAGATCAAGTTACACAATTACAAACCTTCATGACAATCAGAAAATGAAATACGATTAAGGAATAGCTTAAAACCTTCTGCTTTAGGCTCATTATCTCCTCTGGATTGACACCAGCTAACACTCCCTTCTTCAGTTGATCAAGTTCTTCTTTGAGGCTTGAAATTTCTCTTTGGTATTTCTTAATAAGAGATTTTTCATCAATAATCTGTTGAAGAAAGAGTTCGAGAGAATCAGGAACCTCAGTTACTACTTAAGGACATGCAATTCTATATTTAATCAGTAGTTTTACAGCTAACCTTATTGCGTGAAGCATATATTTCAACTCGTTTTGCCCTACTAGCAAATTTGAATGTGTTGTGAGTTTCCTCCATATTACTGGATGCTGGAGTGACTGTGCATATAAGCTGTTGCCATATTACATCAAACATTAATATAGTACTCATTTAAGCAGTCTAAATGGTGTTCTAATATGTCCGTAGGAAGAAGCAAAAGATTAAAAGAAAAAAAGAGAGAGAAAAAGAGAAAACACATATGATAGCCAAACACTTGTACGCAAATAAAGGACAGCAGTTCACAGTAACTAATTGAATCTACAATACAGTGCCAAGAGTAGGAGCTCAAGCTCACCGAAACATGCCCACGCCCACTAAGCGAAGACTGAAGGAGGCGGGTAAGCTTTGAATCTCGATATGGAACATGAGATGCCTTCCCCTCACTCAGTTTTCCAATAACCTTCAAATTGAAGTTACAAGATCAAGACACATGCAATGATGACGAGAACGACGATGACAATGATTACTAATTATTATAATTATTAATATCATGAAATGGGTTAAGGTATAAATACGGAAGCAGTTAAGCTTTTTCAACCAAAGAGAGGAAGTGCTCTTTGACAGCTGATAAAGTAAGATAGGTATTTTTTGCATTAGCAGTCAACAGAATTAGATACAACTATAAAATCATTTTTGGTTGCCTGGTTCCCCATATTATCAGTCAAACCTCACAAATACATCAATTTCATCATTTATAAAAGGTTTGCTGTACATTTTACCAGGATGGAAATTGCATATTATCAAATAATAAAAAAAATATCCTCTGTAGCTAAAGGTGATGAAACTTTACACCTACAGTTCCAAGTGTCAAAAGACTTTTGTTGATGTAAGATCCTTCTTTTCTTCTGAGTCCTGTTGTTTCAGTTTTTGAGCTCTCAGATCCAGCCAGATCAATCAAGTTCTGAAAGAGACACAAGCAAAGAAACAAGATCAATTACTAAAAAAGCATCGCGTGCGTAGTATTTTCAGTAAATGCCAAACATTTTCATCATACAAGCTGAGAGAAGATCACTCCATCATAATCTTCACCATGAGCACTGCTTTCAATCATCTGCAGATGTATTGTTTAAGTAAGTGCGGGTCTCGTGATGTCCAGGCAGAAGGCAAGAATATAGAAACTAAGCAACTATTAAATGTTTGTGATGAAGAATCAGTTCCTACTCCTAGTGAGCACAGCAGCTTGCACTTGCACATAAATGTGTAGATATTCAAAAATCGAAAGCCTTCTGGATGGCCTTTTCATGATACATATTATTTCTTAAGGGAAAAGGAAGAAAATGTGGGAAAGAGGTCTTAAAACGAGAATTTACTATACCCAGAGTGTTTACCAGTGTAAAAATCGTGTGACTTCGGCTACTCAGGAGATTAAAATTATTTGATCCAACATGACGATGCTCTGCCATGAAAAAGAAAAACAAGCTAAAATGTTGCTTTTGTGTGAGACGATGCTCTGCCATGAAAAAGAAAAACAAGCTAAAATGCTGCTTTTGTGTGTGTGTGTGTGTGTGTGGGGAGGGCCCAGGGAGGGAGGATTAAATGACATTGTGACAAAAGAAACACCTTCTCCAGCTGCAATGAAGGAAAGTGCATGTCCAGGAGACAAAACAACTTCTTCTTTTATACCCTCAACATAAGTTCCCTGAAACACATGGCACCAAAAATACTCAATCAACAGAGATTCCATACATACATAAAAAAATAAGAAGTGTAAACTGTAAAATAAAATGAGAATCAAGCGAAAGGTCGACCAGTTCTGAATTACCAATCAGGTCATATTTTTCAATTTTAATTTTAACGTTCGGACACACAGATGCCATGGACAAATAAAAACAGGTACGTTTATATGCATGGAATCAGTATTTCAAAGAAGCGAATAATGGGAACAGAATAATCATAGATGAAATTCAAAAACATAAATATTATTAATAAGACTTAAATTTAAATTAAGAGTATATAGGTACAGAACCTGTGCATCTTCTCTCACGCGCAAATTTTGACCAGTTGGATCAAGCAAGTCATTGATCACCTGATAACAATTACCAATAAGAAATGGCGGCATATATCAACGTCTACAGAAAGAAATTTGATTAAAAGATTCACAAAACCTAACATGTCATAGTATGACAGTGTTGCAAGTAATAAAGATTGATTCTAGTGTCCCTTCATAAAGGGAGAAAATTTCATTAAAAAAAAAATTATGCAGCTAAAAGGTGATGGTGAAAGTGTTTGACACAATTACCTCATTGTAGATTTCAAGATATGACACTCGGAGTAAAAACTCTCTTCCTGGAGTCTGCCGCAAAAACACAATTATTGATGGATAGCAAGCAACTATAATGCGGATTTAATAAATAGCTAGTAACACAAATAAACTACGGTTTAAAGAAACACTTAAAATGCATCATAAAATAGGGGAAAGCAAAAATTAAACTGTAAACAGGCAGCAGTACCATACAAAATTTTAAAAAACCAATATCCAAGTGTCAAATAAAAACTATCTAGAGTCTTTACAGCTTAATAAAAAAAATATATTTATTAAATATGTAACCATAACGATTAATTGAAGAATCAACAAAGATACTCATACAAAACAAAACCAAGGTTACTAAGGAGCTGTAGCGAGTTGCAACATGAGCATCAATAGAGGCTTTTTGCCTCTAGCAGAGGCATTCTTTAAAACTAGAGGAAAACACAGCCTCTTGAGTTGTACTTTTCTTCACATATGAAGTGGGATTTGGGCGAGTGATTATAGAACGAGGATATCAATGATCTGACATTCAGGGGAAAGAACTCCGTGAATAAACTATTAAAGTTTACCTAGACGGAATATAAGAGGGACATGACATATATCTTCCTCTTAAACTCATCCAAGATTATGAGTTGACTTACTAGTTGAACAGTCACACTTGAAAGCATGACATGATCATAAAACAATGACATAACGCTGGACATTTATTTGTAAGATAAGCAGTGCATGACAGTAAGTTTGCGAGAATTCTTACATCTTGGATAATGCTGAAAACATCTTTAATAGCCAGCGGTATGACACCAGGACAATTTTGGTCTCCCTGCGCACATCATTATTGGAAAAAAAAAAGATGAGAATCACCATGACTGGAAAGGTCAATTCTCTAAAAATCTATTAATTTTAAAATATTTATAATTGAAGTGTTGGGTGTTCAAAAACTGGATAAAGAAATATGAAATAATGTCTAAGCCAATTGCTGACATCAAATCTCCAAAAGCTCATTGATGAGTATTTTTAAGGGGCCAGCTCATATATAGATACTATACATAAGGCAGCAAACTATAATCAGTAAAACATAAGCATAGGATCTTAATTCGCGAACCCCATAAAAATGTCATGCATAAAGAGCAGTATAACTCATACGCGCAGACTAACCATATTACAGCGGAACGCCATTGAGTATGGCAACATTAACTTCCTCAAAGACCACCAAGCCATAATAATAGCATCTTACTTTGTATAGTAGGATAAAGAAAACAATAACGATAGCAATAATGCGAGGTTAATAAAGGGGCGAGCAAGAACTAGTTATCAGAGAGCCAATGGTAAACAGGACTTATGATAAAGGCAATACTTCTTCAACAACCTATATGTAAAAAGGGAGTTGGAATCAATACATTAAATTCCATGTACTGAAAAGGAACATTTGTTTCTGGCAGCAATATCCACATCAAAACAGCATACGTACTCAAATTTGTGTATCACAGCTGCTAACTGCACCTGCTAAGATACCGAATCTAAAATACAGCTCCTTAGGAGTAATACCCCAACTATGCCTCTAATTCAATTGTTTAAACTCTAGCTTGTGTTCCTTTTCTGGAGTTAGTTGGCAATAGAATGAAGACTCAGTTGTATCATATCAAAAGTACTTCTGCAGTTGCCCATTTTACTAGCACTGCATCTGTTGTCTTTTAACTTAACTCCCTTAAATTATCAGTGCTTTCATAAGAACGATCTGAATCCTAGACATCGGCGCATTTGTAAATATCATCTCGGCTCCACACAAGTCCCGCAACTATTTGTAAATGTAGGTCAAAAGGTTTGAATTTACTCAAAAACTAGGCTTCTGAGAACTTATTTATTACCTACACTTCTTACAGAGCTGAATATTGACACTGATACTGATAGTGTAAGCTGTCATGTGGTGTATGCTTCTCGTTTAACATGGAACTCCGAAAAAGAAATACAACTCATTGACTAATAACCTATACTGATTAAAAAGATAATGGCCGGTAGCATAACTCTGCGTGATCATTGACTAGTAGAATGCAAAAGCAATAAAATAAAATTTACTTGCCAGCGTAAAACCTCTCAGATGGGAAGGTAAAAATAAGTGCATCAACTAAAACAATGACACTTACATGCATAGTATGTGTCTTTCCACTACTAGTCACACCGTATGCGAACACAGTTCCTGCAATATTTAGGATAAGTCATCTGTCGTAGTCAACTAGCTCCATTAGTCACTCTAACTCTAATCAGTTCAATCTAGTTTTCTAACCAGAAACATATCTTGGGAATGAACTCGTTTCCATTAAATTATTAGAATAAGTAGTTGTCGAATTAGGCTTTGCTCACACGTCTGATTGTAATTTAGAGTTGAATTAAACAGTCCATACCATTGACGCCTTCCATGGCAGCCTTCACTACAGGTTTAGCCGCTACTTCATACACTTCTTCTGACGTTGAATGGGCTCCAAAAACTCTGTCTGCCACAATCAGGCATGTCATATTTAATCAAATTTCACATAAAAACGCTCCATAGAGAATCAAGAAAAAGGCGGGGAGAAAACGAAGATGATACCAAATGCATAAGCAGTAGCTGGATTATATTCATTTTTGACAATCTTGTCACCGTCTGCATACCATGCAATCTCGTCGCCTTTCTGACACTCCCTCTCACTGCAATAAAATATACCGAATCGGACCACGCAATCAAAATTAGCTCAGATAACACAATGCACAAAATAAACAATTTGATTTTCCCCAATCCCATAGCCAATAGATCTGATACCAAAACCCCGGATCTAAGCATTACCTCAAGGGCCTAAATCGAATAGTCACTGAAATGCTATCCCGGGTCCGCGGTGCATCCAGGGCATCGGCAATCAACTCTTCCGACCCCAATTCTACAGGTGAACGACTGCCATAACCGGTTGGACCGTAATGCAATAACTCACCACGACCCAGACTTGGAGCCATGGATCGGCTACTGAGTCCACCGCCGGAGTTGAAAAACGATGCAGTAGAAGAGCACGAGCGAGGCATCAACCGTCCGCTCATGAACGAAGAAGATGAAGTGGACGAGTAGGGAGTGGAGGGCTTCCGGTGAGAAAACGGCGAGCTGCTCCTTGCTCGTGAGGACGAGGCCATTGAGTTCACTCACTGAGTTGGTGACTCAACCGGAACCAACAAAACATGTACCAGGGGAAGGAATGTGTCAGAGTCCTCACACGGATATGAAACAAAAGCAGAAACAAAAGCAGAGAACATTTGGTTCTCTTCGCTTTTTTTGGTCCATCTTCCTCTTTTTGAGGCTCTAATGATATTATTTCTCGAAGTAAAGCACAAAGAGACAGAGCAAGAGATTGTTTCTTCTTCTTTAAGGCTAAGTTGCAGTACAAGAGAGAGAAAGTGAGAGTGAGAGAGAGTAGTATGGGAGTGAGTAAGGGAGAAGATGAATAAAATGTGAGAAGCGCGGGCGAGAGAAGAATGGAGGAGGTGGTGGTTACTGGCCTATGCGTCGCCTGAGTTTAAATTCTTCTATTTCCATTTTTTTTAACAAAAAATGGATTTAAACTAATCGTGATGACGTGGCAGCTCTCTAGAGGTTGAGTGCCTGTGGGGTTTAAAGTGCAGGAAGCACTCTCGGTACTGTGACCAATGAAAGGCTCTGAAATATTATAAACCTGGAAATTTAGCGGGAACGACGAGCGATCTTTAATTTTATGACGGAAAAAAATCGAGCGGGTATTATTATTAATAAGATAAGATTTATTTGTTGATTAGTTAAATATATTTAAATGTTAAGTGAAAGTGATTTATCTATTACAATATAAATGCAAACAATACTCTACTGCTTTTTTAAAGCTAAAAATGATTGATATTTCCGGGAATAATAATGTTTGATCCTCGCAAATTGGTCAAAAACACTGAAAAGGAAAAAAGGTTGCAGAATAATAATACAAAATAAAATACAAGTTTGGAACTTCTTCATCTTACGCTCGCTCGAGGTAGCTCAGGAGAGCTTAACAAGTAATAATCAATCGTGCTATATAATCAATTTTTTTATAAACATTTCGTAAATTTGATTTTTTTTTGGCGATAGTAAAATATTAAATATATACATATTAACTCACACGCATGTTACTCACACACTTGTTTCGGGCTATCGGGTGTGGAGGTTATATGGTTGAAGGGCGTTACGTCAATATCACCTTTTCACGTATGCATGTGATTGCTTTTTTGTTAGTTTAGTAATTAAGGTAAGAATATGACTTGTCACGATGTGATGTTTAATCGGTTATAAAATAAAAACGATATGATGTTATATATAAATTCTACAATTGTGTGTTTACCAAAAATAATTCTAAATTGAGAAGTTCTACCCCAATTGGGATAAAAGTTGAAGAAACAAAAGGAATAAGATAAAGATAATAAAAATTATGGTTAAAATATAAATTTAGCCTCATAATTTTCACACAAGTGCACATGGTATCTTCAAATTTTTTTGGCATAGTATCATTCCAACGTTTTTAAATTTGGCACAATTTTGCCCACAATTAAGGTTTGACCCCATTAATCATTAGTCAAACCTTTAACTATCGCCTTGGTGTATTTTTATAGATTAAAAATTAAAAAAAAAGGAAAAACATGCACACATCATATGGCTTTGTTGATTTCACTCAATTTGAAACAAGAACTCAAGCTCTCAATTATATGAATTTCAATCCAATGCCAGACACGAATAAACCAAAACAATCAAACTTAGCAAATTAAAAACACAAGACAAAAACAATCAAGTCAAGACAAAGATTTGAACCTAAAAAAACTTAATCAATGAACCCAAAGATTAGCTTCGAATATCAAAGAACACAAATCAATTAACAATCAAAGACCCTAGGAATAATTGTCCATCAAACTAAAAAAATCAAGAAAACATGTGTCAAATAACCAGAAATAATCATCAATCAAAATCAAAGAACCCCCGCACCAAGACTTGGGTAGTAACAAGAACATGTTCGAGTGATTATAAATTATGAATTTAGATATTAATAGATCATTACAAACCTAGAGAAAAAAACAACAATCACAAGCCTATTCTCTAGTTTGAATCTCAATAGATCATGACAAACCCAAAAATTCGCAATGATTTGACTTCCACATCTTACCTTATTTAATTTTTGAATGAATGGCCAAACCATTTCAAGATTTAGAAATCGGAAGAGCCAGACCCTAGCCATGGCAAAGGGAAGGAATAAGACAATAGTGAAGCATCAAACAAAAATGATAACGATGGAGAAGACAAACAAAAAGACTTATCACTTTGAAAACCCAGAAAATGCAACAAATCAAAGACATAGAAGACCCAGACAAAATCCCTCTCTCCTTTCTCCCTTTCAAACCCATTGTCATCAAAACCAAATCTCTTTCCCTCTAATGGCCTGATATTGGAATCCTTCGACCTCATGTTGATTCTCTTTTTAAGTGAATCATGTTAGTTCTCTTCCTAGATAAATTATGTTTGTTCCCTTTCAGGTCAATCCTAACCTCCAATCAAGGCATTGTCTCCCTCATAAGTGACTTGTTGTTGGTGAAGCTACAGTCGCAACAACCTCCTCAATATCATCGCCATTACTTGTGCTCTTCCTCTATCTGACCTTTTCAAATTCATCATTCTGATTTTAAAAGATGAAGAAGGAACCAACATCTTATTTTAAAAAAAAAAAAAACTTCTAAAATAGATGCCACATGGATGCCAACATATAAAATGATGGTTAAACTAATGGCCAAGGTCCGAGTATGGTACTCAAGGCAGCATTGTACCGATATAAAACTTGAATATACCAGATGCATTTATATGAAAACCTTAAGAGTAGATTTATGCCTTAACTCTAAAGAATACTATTTTTATTATTTTTCACGTATTCCACATTTTATACCGGAGAAAATAGAAATAGAAAAAGAAAGATAAGCAAAAGAGTTATTCAATATTTTTATCACTGATTAGCTTACCTGATGACACTGTACCGTGTCATTAGTATATCAACAAACATGCTATTATTTTATTTTGTTAACTAGATTTTATAACCGTGTGATGCACAAGACTGTTAATCTCAAGTTTGTATATTAATCCTTAGATTTTATACAAGCCCCTTCTCAATTTTTTATTAAATTGATTTCATTAAAATCTCCCAACTCCTCCATTTTTTTTCAAAATAAGCATACCATAAGAGCTAATTAAATTGAATATTGAGTAAATATTAATTTGATAATTTTATCATGTATTTGTGTCCAAAAAATATGGAATAGAATTGTACAAGTAGTTAAAATATAATTATAACAATGAAAAATAAATATATTTTTTTCTCCAAGTATAAGTAATTTTATAATTTAATTATAAAGAACTATATTTTTTATGGGTTAAACGGTAAAATAGCTTCTAAATTATAAGTCTAGAAACATTCAGAACATTGAGCTTGTTTTTTACACAATATCCCCTTTAATATTTTAAAATGAAACAATATTGTCCTTACAATTAACAAATGTTAATTTTAATATTTAGTTAACCAAAAATTATAGAAAAGAACCTAGAATTTTTTTGTAAACTTTTTGGGTTTTTGCCTATAATTGTTGAGTCTCTTTCTATAATTTTTGATATCATTTTCTATAATTTTTTGATCAACTAATATATTGCACCACTTTTAAAATTAAAGGTAAGCATTGCAGAAAAAATAAATTTAGGATCTCAAATCCAAACACTTCTTAACCTATGATTTAAAAGAGAAATTTTCCTTCAATTTTTTTTATTTATAGGAAATACACAATGACTTTTCATCAATTACATTATAGAAATATAAAATAAATTATTTTTACAAAAATATAAGTGATAATTTATTTTATTTTTGAATTTGAGAACCCAGTTATATTCAATATAAATAATTGTTTGTTTTAAACTATAAAGTAGATTTTGTTTTATAGTTTGTTCTTTATATTTTATAAATGACTTACTGCTTTAGAATCTTTTTTATTCCACATGAATATTAATAAGATAAACAATAAATTGTTGTGTTTTTATAAAAATTATATTTAAACATCTTGCCAATTAAAAATATAAAGAATAATTTTATTTTAAAAAAATGTGCAATCCACGCATAAATTATTCTAAAATATCTTTCATCCCATGTACATTATATATTTACAACAAATTTAATGTTGTATTTTTAATTTTAAAATTGATTACCTCTTATAAATTTCATACTCATTTGTTTTGCTAAAAAAATTTAGAAGATAGATTTAAAACTTGGTAAACTAAAAAAAAGGAGAGTGACATTGAAGTCTTAAAGGACAGTTTTATCTCATTAAAGTCCCAACAAATTTTAAAATATAAGGAAATTATTGTCTTCTAAAAATTTTTACTGTGAGTAACTTAAAATCATAGACACCCACCATCTAAAAAAATTTTGTAAATTAATTTTTTTCTTGAAGTTATTTTTTTATGAAATGAAGTTATTTTGATATCAAGTTATTTTTTTTATACATCTTGTTACTTTATAATTTTTTATCTTATTTATGTTAAAAATATGATAAAAGAGTCAATTGACCCTTAAACTACAAGTCCAAAAAGATCTCAAATCCTAAACCCATTTTAGTGCAATGTTTTTCATCAAATTTTGAAAATAATGCAATCTACCCCACTTGTTAGTTAAAGTTAATTTTAACTATTAGTTGATCATAAAATGACAAAAAAAGATCTCAAAAGTAAAAAAAAAAGATCAATATAATATTCTTGGTCATTTTTTTTTGCAATTTTTTGGGATTTTATGTAATTTTTAAGAATCTCTCTATTATTTTTTTTTAACTAACAATGAAAGTTCATTTTTGTTAATGATAAAGTTCAAATTGTAACATTTTTAAAAGTTAAAATGAACATCACATAAAAAATATTTTTAAGGTCTCAAGTACTCTTGGACCTATAATTTAGAGGCTAAATTATTAGTTTACCCTTAAAAATTCAAACAATAACTTATTTTATTTTAAAAATTTTTATATCAAAAGCTCTTAGACCTCAGTGTCATTGCTGAAAAAACTGTAAATCAATAGTGAAAGTCCTCATAGTTTACAATATTATAGATTTTTATAGCAAAATTTTTTCATCCTATGTAAAAAAAAATTATTGATTAAATTAGAAGTCCCACACCTGCCTTTTTTTAATGGCAGGTCCAATATTCATCTTTTTTTTTTAGGTCATGTGTTCTACATCTGTGTGTTTTTTTTTTTAAAAAAAATTGGTAACAAAATTATCCCCTTGCTTTCACAAGAATGTTTTAGTATTTAAAAGAAAAATATAAATGATATTTTAATGTACTTATAATGTAGAGAAAATATATTGCTCTTTCCTCTAGTTTATCTTAATTTCAAATATCTCTCTCTGTTTTTTTTAAATAAGCTAAAATATTTCTTTAGTTATTTAACTTTGCATAAGTTTTTATTTTAATAACTTTTTTAAATATACTTCACTTCCAACATGTTTCTTCCAAATCAAAGAAAATCATAAAAATAATAACTTTATTTAAAAATTTAATAAATTTTTAACTTTGCCCTCATTAAATAGACATACTTTAATAATATTTTTTTTCTAACATTCAATGGAAGATAAAAGAAACATTTGTGATAAAAATTTAAAACCTGGCTTAAAAATATGACTAAATTTCTTTTCTTTATATGTTATAAATAGGACCAAAAGGATTAAGTGTTATTTAAAATCATTCAATTTACCCTCAAAACATCTAAAGGATTTATTATTTTAAATTTAAAATTAAAATTAAATGATATTATTCTAAATTTTATTATTCTCTATATGTAAAATTAATTTGTCAAAAGTAACAAATTATTTAATTTAAAATTTTTTATTTAGATTAAATTAAATTTTAAAATAAAACTTATCAAATTACCTACCCACTTGTTATACTCTATCTAAACAAAATTTGTGATTTTATTGTATATCTAATATCCACTATTTTTTATTATCCACCACCAATTTTTACTATGAATCCTACATGATCTTTAAAAATATAAAAAATCCTATTTTTTTTACAACTTGTCTAATTTTTTGACATTTACAAATAAAAATTTATATAGCAAAAATTTTTCATTCTATATAAATAAATTTTATTAATTAAATTATAAGTCCTGCATTGATATCGCTTTTTTTTTTAATGGTAGGTCCTCCACTCACTTTTTTTTCTTACTATCAACCCTATATCTATATTTATTTAATAGAATATCTATCAATTATATAGGGTTTTGATATATTTTTTTTAATCATGATATAGGGTTTTGATATTGTACTTTACTATCTATATATGCATGATGTATGATTTTTTAACTTGATGTCTTGCTATATACTAGTAATGCTTTTTATATATGAGAGGGAAAAGAAGAAGGAAAAATCACTACTAAGTCCCATATAACTATTCTTATTAGCCAGAGGTCCCGCCAAATACTGAAATGAGTCTGCAGTCCCTTGGTCCTTGATTATAATTTAAATATGCTATCAATTGATCGAAATGCCCATCATTTATCATATCACTTGCCTCAATTTTTACTTTATCGTTGTTTGTCCTCCATAGCCATCTCCTTTTTGTTTGAACCCAATTTGTCATTGCCAACGTCAATCGCAAAGTAAGATTTGTGAAGAACCGTATTCTCTAACTTGCATCGTCAAGTTCTTCTGCTACATGTCGACCCTGTCCCCTATACCATCACCTTTACCTATATCGCCCACTCGTGTCATTGCCTTTGTCCACTAGCTTCTACCCCCTTCCTCCTCTTTCTTCTCTATTGTCAGCTGACTTTTTTTATATATAAATAGGAAATAAAAAATAGAACAAGAAACTGGTAAAAACATCAAATAAAATCAACTAGAAGGTCTCTAAGGCACTCCGCTACAACTAGATGGAAACCCAATGAGAGAGATAAGGATTTCTTCGCAAGATGGTTAACTTCTTATTAGATTCTCAAGCAATATGAACCAACTTTGCCTATCATTCTCTTTGAAGCAAAAGCTCAATATCAGTTATAGCTGCAAGATATTTATGAACCTTAATGTTTAGCTCCCAAATTAACTTAAAAGCTTTAGAACAATCACTCTCGAGTTTCAGCCATAATAGAATAATACGTGTTGTGAAAGGGATTTTGAAATGGGGTCATTTTTGTCATTTAACAAAATAATGGAATTGCAGTTGAGGACTTAAGGACCACATATTCATTTTAGCATTTGGTGGAACTTTTGGGTAATAAGAATGGTTGTAAGGGACTTGCCAGTATTTTCCCAAAGAAGAAACCCTTTTTTTTCCAACTTCTTGAGATAACAAAACATGAAAAATTTATAGGAAAAATAATAAATAATTTTTAAGAAAATTAATTAATTTAAATTAGATTTTAAGTGCTAAACCTCAAAAATTTACAAATTTATCTCTCAATTTTATAATTTTATTATGATAAATTTGTAACTTATTTTTTAAATTTTAATGTAGTTGAAGAATAAAAAAAATTTTTATTAAAATTTAGAATACAAATTACAAATTTATCACAATAAAATTGTAAAATTAAAAATTAAATTTTTAAATTTTTAAATTTTAATATTTAAAACTTAATTTAAATTAAGACACCTCTCCGTCTTTCTTCCAAAATTATATATACAAAGAAAAAACATATTTTTTTAAAAAAGTGTGTAATATAAAGTATATGGTGCTTTTTATGCAGGGGAAAACAAATTTAAGTTCAAAAAGAGAAGCAGTGGTATCATGGTAATTTGACGTAGACTCGAATAAGGCACAACGATTTTGAAGGACGGCATGTTAGCCGGAAAAGACGCACCCAAAAAATAATAAAAATAATAATAAGAAAGCGTTTGGAAATAGGAAAAATCTCAACTAGAGCCTACAAAAACAAATTACTCATATGCAGGATTCAAAAAATTTTGAAGTCCTTCAATAGGCGTGAGGGTCCAAATTATAATTCATTTTATTGCTTCAATTACCAAAATACAATAGCTTTTTAACTCTTTTTTTTTTTTTAGTGTCCTATTGTCCGTCAAAGCGATGGTCAATGACTGGTCAAATATGCCAATGAGCCAAGAGTGAATTTAAACTTTAGACCCCTTGATTCTCCAAAATAAAAATTACAACAACAACAACAACAAACCTTTATCTTACTAGGTGGGGTCGGCTACATGGATTGCAAGACGCCATTGTACTCTATTCAAAAATCATTTTAATATATATAGTGCACATACATACATACATACATACATACATACATATATATATATATATATAAAATAACATTCATTTCCAAGTATTTTTATCTATTATAGCATATTTTGGATATCTTATTATATATATGTAAACAATCATTGATACATATTCAAACACCACTTATTTATACATGAAAAAGTTGTCAGTTTTTTGAAATTTGATTTATTTTATTTTTCATAACTTGTTCTTTCAATGCTAACAAGTTATTAACATTATACTAAACAAAAAATTATATATTGTAAATTTATTTTTCAAGCATTTTCATAAGTTTTTGTTAATAATGGACTTCTTATTTTGTACATATAAACAATCACTAATAAATATTAAAACATTAATTGTTTATACATAGAAAAAATTTGTCAATTTTTGAAAACTCAATTTATTCTATCTATACAACACACACGCGCACACATATTATTTAGTATAATATTAATAACTTATTGGCATTAAAGGAACACGTTATGAAAAATAGGATAAATTTGGTTTTAAAATTGATGTATCATGATGAAACATTTAGTAGCAATTATGAATTCTTTTCTTGAAGAACACTTCAGGCGAAAGCTTTAATATAACAAAAAGTTACTGTACAAGATCTAAATGATGAATTACACTATTTACAATCAATTTTGCAGTTGTTGGAATTTTAATATTGATTATGACAAGTATTGACTAAAAAAATATTGATTATGATAAGTAAATTAAGTAAGAATTTTATGCATTAGATAGAATTTGAGAGACTAATCACCGCACGGCTTGTGAAAAGTATGATCTGTATGTCATAAAATTTATATAAAATAAGGCAAATTAATACATACACAGTACAGAAAATTTAAAAATAAGAGATATATATATATATATATATATATAGTTTATCAATTAACATGTGTGATTTGTTATAGATCTTATATTTAATATCAATTGATATTAACGACATGCTTAAAGATACAGATGCTGATAGGTCATACAATCAATGTAACCAATTGCATGCACTTAATGAGGCAAGGCTCGTATGGAAAGTCATTAGCAGCAAAGAGCACTCTTATTTTGTGCAAAACATTGAAACCAAAATATCACTTTCCAGACAAAAGGGAAATATATTAGAACTTGGAAGAGACTCCAATTCCTATTGGACTATGAAAAGAATTCTCAAGTAGTCAAGCTCAGACTGCTCAGTTATTGCCACTAACCTTAGCTGGCAAGTGAGGTTATTACAATCCATTACTGTTAATTAGTATGAAACATCAAGCCTGTTGGCCTAATGAAGCAAATGGGTCAATATTGACAAATCCCGAAGCTTTTCAGACCTAATCCAACACGACAAATTTAATAGGATGGAATACGTGGCTTGCTTCAGGAATATTGTTAAGCATAAGTGACAAGCATATGTTATACGCTTTGAAAGGATATATATGACTAGTGATTGATTATATAGTAATATGCATCAATATTTAGTTAATTTTACAAATTCTAATCTCCATAATCATCTGCGAGGCAAGAGAAGAAAAGATGAATTTTAACACGACTCGGAGACAACATCAACAAATTAAACTACAAATTAAATCAAACATTTTTAAAAAGGGGGACTCATCTCCCCGAATGCAAGAAGCGGTAGACCATGTCATTTTTTTAATGTTCACACACACACACACACACACACACCCATTGTTTTCTCTTTTAAGTTTTAAATATGTTTTGAGGTTTTAGCATTCAGATTTTATCTTAGATTTTTTTTCTTGAAATTTTTTGTGAATCTCGTGTTTTTATTTATGCTTATATATGAGTATGACTTCCCTCTATATTACTCCCTCAATTTCAAATTTTTTCAGATAACTATGGAAGTGTTTCATTGTCTTAAAATATAAAGACAACTTAATAAAAATAAAGTTTCATTAACAACACTTTCTAATATTACATTTCAATTTGAGAAAAAATTGAAATAGTTGTATTATAATAATTAAGTGTGTATATTTAAACTTATGCAGAATAAAGGATATTTTTAAAAATTTATATTTTTTTTAAAAAAATATTTTTATAAAGTATCATTATTAAATTATAATCTTATGTATTAAATTATTTTATAATTTGAGATAGAAGGAGTATATTTTCCTGTGTATGTTATTATTATGTACATGATTGAACATCTCATAGTTTGTAGTAAAATAGATGCCATGCACCAAGATAGCAAACATATAAAAAAATGACATAAATATATTAGTGATAAAAGTTTTAATAAATGCAAATGTGATATGCGTTATTCAATATGATAATCCACAATCCAAGAGGGAGGGGAACGGGTAAGTGGGTTTTGTTGATGGGCGAAAGAAAGGACCAGTATGATGGGCTGATGGGCATGTGGGGGCCTTTGGTGTAATTTTTTTTTCTTTTTTTAAATCGACTAAATAAAAGCTACATTTTTTTTCTCTCCACATTTTAAAACCCTCATGCTTGTATCATTTTAACACTTCAATATGACAATAACAATATTAACAATATATATATATATATATATATTTTTCTTTTTTAAAAGTTATTTTTCCTATCTGTTATCATTAAGAACAAAAACAATGACGGGTGTTGATTGATATATAAGACATATCGATAAATAAATAATATTTGTTTGGTCGTTTGCTTTGAATTTATACAAGGCCATCAATCGCAATCAAATCCACAATTTTCTACCACTGACAGCAATAAGCCAACTTAAAAAAAAAAAAAAGGAACAGAAAAGGAGTAAAATGAAAATGGTGGGGTCGTGTTAAATGAATACAAGTCTTAATTAAAAAGGACGGGTTTGTTGCAACTAATACCTACAACATGCATGCATGTGACAATGGAACAAGAAAAGCCGATAGGCAAATCTACGAGCCAAAAACATGAAGGGCTCATTTGAAAATTCAAAGGGTTAAATTATAAAAAGATTATATCAAGCTTATATCCTTCGTTTGAAATAGTTCAACTACAAACAAAGAATACTAAGGCTTTCACTTTTGGGCCTACATAGCTTTACTGCACATCACATGGATGTCTGTAAGCCTATCCCCTCTTTGTTTAACTCACAATGACCCCATTTTCGGAGAATTGATGCTCTTGCCACTACGAAATAATGAATAATTTTTGTTTTCTAAAATTCATTTAAAGATTCAAATTTTAACAAAATCTAAAAATCGTAAAAGATTGTAAATATTTATGACTATACTTAGGGACCGAGGACATATAATTATATTAACCGCCCTTCGACTTGCATGTTTTTGCAATGTACCTTTATAAACTGTTATATTATGTAGTATGATGCATTTTATACAAAACTAGTCATGTTTTCATGGCCAAGTATGACAATAAAATGTGCTACATTGGTCAAAAGGGCCATGGCAACCAAAAACAAGGCAACAAAGTTATCACACATTGCACTAAGTAAAAGGCCCAATATTTTCGAAAAATGGGAAAGGCCCAATAGAGCCTCGAACAGAACACATTTCAGGGCATACTCACCCATAGAGACCAGAGAATTCGGTTCTCGCACAATTATTTTTCAAAACGAGAAGGAAACTAATGCTGTCCCACTGATTCCTAGCGTACTCGAGTTTCCCTTTGTCTTTACTAGCTTCTGCTGGTCCAGTTTGATGAGAGGGGGGAAAAAAGAAACAAGAAGAAGAAAAAGGAAACTTATGTGCAAATATTCATAGTCATATTTTTAAAATACAATTTTCCATTTAAATTACAAAATAAAAGGTCACATAATCATAATGTTTTAAGATTTAAGGATATTTTTAGTTCACCATAGAATATCAAAAGCCTATATTCATGATTCATGCTTTATATATGATATTTTCTGTTATTTTTATAAGTTATTTCTATCAATCTTGTTAATATTAATACAAAAAATGAAAGGAATAAAAGTGTATAAAACTTTAAGTATGCAAATATATAAAAAAATAAAAAAGTGATATCATGTTAAATTTTTACTTTTATGAAGATAATTTTAAAAATATTTTTTAAATTATCTAAAAATTTGTACCTTGATTTGTAGGTAAATAAAACTTTTTAAAATATGTCTTGTAAATAAAATCAGAGAAGTATTATAATAAAATAACCCCATTATTTATATTTGTAAACATAATATTTTGGTAACTAATTTATCACATACTATTGTATTGGTATATTCGAAACATATTGATAAAAATAAAGATTAATAAGTAAAATAGATCTTAAAGTATTGCGTGAAAAGTACCGTAGATTTTGAACTTTTAAAATGTTCAAAATAAATCTTGAACTTTTAAATTTATAGTAAATCAAACCTCACCATTAATTGTTAATTAACGCCATTACTGTTTGCTGAGTAGGGCCCAATCAAAATGTTGATGTGGCAATTCTTTATTGATATGTCATTTTTAATTAGCATCACATATCCTAAACTATCACGCCAGTAGTATCCTGGATCTTGAACTTTAAAATTCAAAGCAAATTACCCCAATTGTTTATATATATAACGTAGAGTTTTATGTATACCAAATTAGCCTCAGTGTGATTCGTCGTGGTAAATGCATTATTAGCTGCAGCAAACGACTCATAATTTTGTAAAATGATAATTTTTTTCCTTTTTTACAATATTTTTAAAATGATTGGTATCTTATACTTTTATATACTCTACAACTTCGATTTATTCTTATTTTGAATAATGTTTATTTATTTAATGCTAAAAACTTGAGATTTCATTTGAAAAAAGTTTAAGTATCAGAAGATTTTACAGATAATGGATGCAAAAGTTAATAATTTTATCAACGAATTTCAAATCCAAATTAACTAGTTAATTAAAATCTTAAATTTCTTTTTAAATGAGGTCAAGTTTTCACTATTGAACAAATAAATATTATTCAAAATAAGGCTATATCAAAGTTATAGAGTATGTGAAAATATGAGATACCAATTGTTTAAAAAACATTACAAAAAAGGGGCACAAAATTATAAATCTTTCATCACGGCCAACGATACATTCTCCATGGCGGACCATGCTAAGGCTAATTTGATTTATATAATAATCAATGTTCTACACATAAATAGTAGAGGTAATTTGCTTTGAATTTCAAAGTTCAAGGTTCAAGTTGCTACTCGCGTAATAGTTTAAGGTTTGTCGTGCTAATTAAAAATGACACATCAGCAAGGAATTGCTAAGTGAACAGTAATGGCATTAATTAGCTGTTAACAGTGGAATTTAATTTGTTATGTATTTAAAAGTTTAAAGTATATTTTGCACATTTTAAAAGTTTGTGGTCCAGGGTATTTTTTTGCACAAAAACTTCAAAGTTTATTTTGTTCACTAACCCTAAAAGCAATGCTAATTTGAAGCATTTTTTTAATTGAAAAGGTGTTTCATTCATAACAAAAGATTATAGACTCAAAATACATCCAACAGACCATTTCTATCCCCTTCCTCCTCTCCTCGGATAAACAAAGGAAGATGGTTAAAGAAATGGTCTTTCAAGGTTAATGTCTGAGCAGCAAACTCAGCAAGAGTCCTAGCATGTTTGACAAAGTCCCTTAGCATAAAATTAATGCTGACAAGCTAATCTCTATCTAGAGTCATTCTAGCTTCCTGGATGATATCCCAATAAAGGTGGTTTTGTGGAGAGTCCCTTAAAATCATATTTAAAGCATTGACACAAATGAGGTAACACTTACTTTCTTGATTCTAAGTCTCCAACCCCAATAATAATAGCTTTTACCTCAACAATGGGGAGTAGTAATGACTTTATTTTTAAATAGAGACCTATGATCCACCTTTCATTTTGTAGTTTGATAATTCTCCTAATTGCATTTCCTCTTCCATTTAGGCATGAGGTGTCTATTTCTAAAGTGAAGAGCTCAGCATCTTATTAGTATTGATGGCTGCATGATTTACTGCATCCTCCTTATAACAACTTGCTTTGCTTCATTTTGAAATCTTGTAGTGTTCTGAAGTAGACACTATTTGTGTTCTCCAATTCGACAATTTGGTCCTCTCAAAATATTCTTTTACATCTATTAACTTATATATCATAACATACATAAGAGAAAAGAGGACCCCAAGAAATATATTTAGTATGGAGTCTACCCAACTCTCTATTGAGATTCCATTTTACCCACTTTTGACCTTTTAGTTGATTAAACTTGTTCCAAAATTTGAACAAAACAAGTTCAACCCATCTACTTTTGACATTAGTTACAATCTCAAAGTAAATGCATCAAACTCTCTTTCATATTGCAACTAAAGTAGCATATTGTCACGAATGATATCTTCGTGACCGTGTAAAGACCAATGTAATGAATGATTCGCTGGTTAGCCTCGCACAATATGCGTAAAGGGGGCGACATTGGCATTTGGGTGCGTTCTGCCTCAGCCTTTAGGTTGAGTGCACAACTGGTCGAGGGCTAATGCCACCTCCCTAATGAGCCCATGGCAGGGCGAAACCAATAGGATTCGTATGTGGTAAGGCTTGTCCTGAGGATTATGGGGTCTCCCAGGACGTCACACGGGCGTCGTGTGTTGCGCCAGACTCTCAGCCAGTGACAGAGTGGTATCAGAGTGGGACATACTTTACTACCGTGTGCTTGTGTAGTCTCACGTTGGGACTAGTTGATCTCAGCACCGCTCTAAAGGCCTGCGAGGTGTAAGTGGGTCCAAAAATAGGGACTCGGCCGGGAAGGTTGGTCGTGGTCGACTCCATTCCTGTTGGCTCGCGGGTGCGAGTGGGTCCGAAGAGTACTGGACTCGAGTGGCCATTCAGCAGTGAGTTGATGTGTGTGTGGCAGTATTGTACGTGCGATCTTTGGGCAGAGTCTTTCTCCCTTAGCACGAGGGCGTGCTAGATTGGGTGTGAGAGAATGTCACGAATGATATCTTCGTGACCATGTACAGACCAATGTAATGAACGATCCGCTAGTTAGCCTCGCACAATATGGGTAAAGGGGGCGACATTAGCATTTAGGTGCGTTCTACCTTAGCCTTCGTGTTGAGTGTACAACTGGTCGGGGGCTAATGCCGTCTCCCTGATGAGCACATGGCAAGGCGGAACCAATAGGATTCGTATGTGGTAAGGCTTGTCCTGAGGATGATGGGGTTCTCGGGACACCGCACAGGCGCTGTGTGCTGCGCCAGACTCTCAGCTTGTGATAATGTGCTATCTTCTTGAATCTCTCTCTACTTGCGGAGGCCAGCCATGTGAACCCTGTCATGAACAATAAGTCATGAGAATGGCTTCTTGAAGCGTTTTTATGAAAGATGGCTGAAAGCTTGCTCTTAATTCTCATGACACGGATTACGAACGCCGACGAACTATAGGGTGCTAGATCGAATCATGGTTCAAACTTCAATGTCATTTCTTCACTTTCTATACCTTCTATCTACTATTATGGAAAGTATGATCTGCTTTTCGTGTTCATTATTGTTCATGCCTGCTCACAACTTTAAGAGTGAAGAACCATGATAAATGACATGGGAATCACACTTATTTTTCAAAAAAAAAAATTATTCGCAAACAATAATCAATATAAATTTATTTATTGCTAAAATAATAATAACAATTAATTTTTTAATGCTAACTTCATGTCAATTTTTATTTATAAATAATTCTCCTCAAAGGTTCTAGGATGCAGCTTTTCTTATAAATGATAACACATGCCAGTCTTTTATTCTAGATTCCTAAAAACAATTTAAATTGATAACTTATACTAACATCTAATTTATATAGTTAGAAATTTATTATAATAGTTAGTAATATTAGAGTCGGTAATTCAAATTACTCCGAAATCAATTAAAAAATATTAGAGTTAAATTTAATTATATAAATTTTGTTTAAAAAAATAGAATACTTCAAATCTAATTTAAATTAATCGGATCGTGATAAGTTCTATCCGCCTGAAATGTCGGCTCTTTGTAATATCATATTCTCTCTCTCTCTCTCTCACTCGAGCGCACACAATAAGTCTTTGTTAGCCACTTTTTTTATTGGAGTTAAACAAAGCTTTTTTTTAATTAGGAGATGCTATTTTTTTTACACTAGATCCTATTTATATGGAGTTTTATTAAAACAAAAAGTGGGTTTAGTTACTGTTTGAACATAAAATGAGATGACGTTGGCTAAAGCTAAGAATAACAAGAAACAAAGTGTCAGGCATAGACAAACAAAAAGTTGGGCCATCAAATAAAGTAGAGCTCGGTTTCGATTCATTTGAGAACTCAGCACTTGCTTAGTCAAAGAGGTTTCTTTTAGGCGAACCAAGCTCTGATTTATTTAATGACTTGTTGAGCCTGACTTTTCATTTATCCATGCCTAACACTTCGTTTCTTGTTATTTTGATCCGTCACCAAACGCTGCCTCATTTTAGGCAAAACAATTACTTAAAAGATGTATTACCCATTAAATTATTAAAATATTTATATAAATAATAAGGTCACTCATTGTCTTCCCCCAACTATAACGGCAAAATTAAAAATTTGGAATGTTCTTTAATAAATAAAGCAACATACTCACTTCCTTTTTATCTTTTTGTCAAAAAAAAAAAAAGTTGGTTGATTTATTTATTTGTAAATGAAAGTGTTCGATCAGTATTGAACATTGTTTTATAGAGGCGCATGATGGTGCTGGAATGGCAGGCTCGTAGGTAGCTTAGCTGGTGGATCCGGGGAAGCGCGAAGAAGAGGCGGGGGAGAGGGAGGGAAGGAGCATTAAATGAGGACATCTCCACTGCCATGATTGCGTATCTTCTGATTTACCCCTCTAACCTCCCCCACTCCCTCCCACATCATCCCCTCTCATGCTTCCATTTTTATCCTTCCTAACCATCACACCCCAGTAATTTCAGAGATTACCATCATCTCAAATTTAAAAATAATTTTAAAAAATTTAAAATTTTGTCAATAATATTTTTTAATATTAGCTTTTAAGTGAAAAAAAATAAAATAATATTATAATATAATGATTAAATGTGCAAGGTTATTTTTAAAAGTTTAAAATTTTATTTTAAAAATAAATTAATGAAATATCATTATTAAATTTTATTGATATATACTTCCTCTATTAAAAAATATAAAGCATTTTTTGAAGAGTAGAATGTTAAAAAATAAAAGACATTTTTAACCTTTTAATGTGTAATTATTGTTTTTTTCAAAAACACCCCTATTAATATTAACTTTATATTTATTATAGAGTGTTTAATAGGGATAAATATAAAAAATAGAGTTAATTTAAAAGTAAATAATTATTTTATTAAAAAATAAAATTCAGTTAAAAAATATTTTATATTTTTAAATGGAAGGAGTATATATAATTATTTTTTAAATTATTTTATAATTTAAAATAAAAATAGTAATAAAATAGGCACGTACATAATCACCTGCATGCTCCAGAGTCCACACGCTAACTTTGCGCCTTTCAATACTTTCTCTTGGCGTGTGTGAGCAAGGCTACTCGTCCAATAAGTTTGGTTTTAGTTGGTTAAAAAATAATTTACTGAAAATTTATATTTTACAAAAATCAAATTAATAAAAATCAGTTATTATAATAAAATTTATATTTTGATATATTTTTTTAAAAATTAGTTTAGTAAATTTAAAATTATTTGAATAATATGTAAAGAAATGTATTTTTAAATATATAATTATAAAAAAAATATTGATTTGGGATGATTTATAATTTTTATTATACAAATATAATATATCAAAATGTGATAAAAAAAATTTTAATAACATAAAATTTGATATGTTAAATAATAATGATTAAAAAAACATAAATTTTGATATATTGAAAAAATATGTATAACAAATAGTTCAGATATTTTATATATGGAGTATAAAATAAAATTTACAATTGTTCACTCCAATATATTATTATTTTAATTGTAAAATATCTGAATACATATGAATGCAAGCTTCAATATTATCAATTTCTCATGTTATTTAATTACGAAATATATATGAAGGACTCTGAGATTTAGAAAGAATAAAGGCTAAATACAAATAAGAAAAAGAAGGATTTGTCATCCTGTGTGGCATGTTTTTCTTAAGGGTGACATGGGAAAATAATAAGATAGTCAAATCCCATCTGTAAAGTTTAAGAAATATATATGGAGGACCCTGAGATTCTGAAAGATGAAAGGTTAAACACAAACAAAAAAAAAGAAAACAAAGAAGGATTTGCCATCCCGTGTGGTGTATTTTTCTTAGGAGTGACATGGGAAAATAATAAAACAGTTAAATCCCATTTGCAAAGTTAGTTTAAAAAGTTATAGAAAGTTAAATTAATTGAATGTGAATTGAGTAATATTCTCAAAGCACTTTCAAAATTTACTTTCATTTTATAATTTTTTAAAACAATTTTTAACTTTTAAAAAATATCAAAAATATGTCCTAAAAATTAAAATTTAATTATTTAAATTCACACTCAATGTCCTTTGTTGGTGGTTTGGCTTGCACAAACCCAACACCACCTTCCCTGGCTCTCTTACATCTCTTCCTCTTTGTCCATTTCACATCAACTTTTTATATTATTTCTTGGAAAAAAAATTGTGTTGCTCCTTCTAGTTCTATCCTTGATATAACGTATTTTGAGAAATACTATTTAATCTAAAATATAAAATATTAAATAATTTTTATTAATTATTTTCAACCCCACCAGTATTTCATTTATTATTTTTTAAAAAATTAATGTATTGAAATTTCAACTATTATTATTATTGAGATATTTGATGAAAATAAAATCAGAATACTATAATTTTTTTAAAACTGCAAAGTAATTATTAATATTCGATATTATCGTGGTTCAAAGAAACAACCTTGTTGATCATTTTTTAAATTAGTAGATTACAACATTTATTGATACTTTTTCAAATTATATTTATAGGGAAAATTAATATACAAGCCTTCATAATTTTTAAAATTTTAAATAAGATTCTTATAATTTATTTTATTTCTATTGAGTCCTTATAATTTGATATGTTAGATCATATAAAATTAATATTTTTGCATTTATTAAAAGATCATATAACTTTAAAACTAATTACATAATTTTTATAGCTTTGTTTTTCATTGTTAGACGACATCTTCTAAATAATTTTTTACATATAGAATTTTAAAAAATAATAAAAATACATTCATGGTATTAAATTAATTTTTATTTTTTAATTAAAAGTATTAAATCAAATCAAATTTTAAATAAACTTCAAAAGTGTTTTGTTTTAGAAATGTTGATCATACGCTCATAATATCAATCTTCTTGGATTAACATATTAATTTGAAGGGATCAAAATGTAAGGATTTAATTAAAATAAAAAAAATTATAACAATCTAATTTAAAATTGAGAAAAATTAAAAGGATGTTTGATAAACTCAATGTAGCATTTATGAGCATCATTATTCCTTTATGTTTTATTTCGTTAATTAACAAATGATTTGAGAGAAAATTTAGCAATGCAAGAAAAACTTTTTACATTAATTATATCCCTTAATAAGTCTATTTATTTAACTTTATTATATCTATATTTTGGAATTTGAAATATAAATATAAATAGTAATTATAACGTATTTACTTAGCCATTTTAACTTTAAAGTTTCAGTAAGACTATCGTAAAACTTTAAATTTAAACCATCCCGGACCACCCATGCCATCGATACCATGTACAAATTTCCTAACGACATATATAACATACTTTTAGCCTCCATTTATGCATAAAAAACGTCTCTGTTTTTTTTTTTAAGTTCATTTTAATCGTTGATTGATATTATCAGTCTAGATATCAATATTAATAATACACTCTCAATATATATAATATAAAATTTATGATAAATTATTTTTATTAATGTGTCATGGAGCTCATTCCCGAAACTTCATATAACAGTACATACTACATGGGAGTTCGATCTAATTATTAATTAGCACATAGAAACATGCAGTTAAAGTGATGTCAAATTCCACTATTTATAATTTTTTTGTGAATTCCAGTATTTATAAATTATATAAACAATATAAATACTCCATTTATTTAAAAATATAATACATTTTTAATTACATTTTGCCTTCAATGAAGTAGTTATCTACTTTTAAAATGACCATATTTTTTTATATTTGTCCCTATTAAACACTATACAATAAATATAAAGTCACTATTAATAGAGATACTTTTGAAAAAAAAAGACAACGATTACACCTTAAAAAACTAAAAATATTTTAAACATTTAACTTTTTAAAAAATATTTTATATTTTTAAATGAGTAGAGTATAAATTATCTTGATGCTCCCTGAAATATACGTAGAAAACGAAAATGTTTAGTTTAATTTGAACTTAAAAATAAAAATATGAACACGCTTTTTCTTTTGCATTTAATTAATGTGAGCCGCTCCTTCAAGCACATAAATCAATGAAAATTTTACATGTGTATCAAAAAAAATTACATGCGGCCTTATATAGATATATGTCTTCGTTTTCAAAATAACAATTAGCATAATTTTTGAGTTTTTTTTCATATTTAATTAAGTTTCAAGAGAGAAGATTCCTATGTTTATATCAAACAACTTAACATTTTATAATTATCAATTTTTAAATTAAAATTCAACACATTTATTGATGGCTCCCTCTATCCCATATTATAAAAAAAATTTGAGACAAAATTACTTATATCAATAAAATTTAATAAAAAATACTTTACAAACTTACTTTTTTAGAACAACACTATAAATTTTTAAAAATACTCTTACACACTTAATTATTATTGTTCCATTTTGAATATGAAAAAATTATCATATAATATACTTATCTCAAATTATAAAATACTCTCAAACAAAATTATGAATATCAATAAAGCTTATTAAATAACTTTATAGCTTTATTCTTTTCCAAAACAGAAAGACAAACTTTTAAAAATACCTTTTATTTAATAATTTATTGATGAAATGATATTAAAGAGAGAGGATATAGTGAGAATGATAATATTAAAAAATTATCATTAATAAAATCTTATGTTTGTAAGAGTATTTTATATTTTGGGATGCTGAATTTTTTTAAAAAATATTTTATAATTTAAAACAAAGAGAGCATTTTTTTATAAATAAAATTACAAATTTCAAGAAGTATTTATCATATTTTTTATGAAACAGTCCCTCACAAAGTTAATGTTTATTGTCACTGGACAAATTTATTTATTTAATTATAAAAATAATTTAGTCCAATTTTTTTAATTTTAGATATAATTATTATACTCATTTAACTTTCTTAAACTATGCAATTTATTATTTTTTCTTATATTTAAAAACACAGTGAGTACATTAAAACATTATTTGATTTTTTCTTTACTTAAAGAGTAATATTAAAAAAATTATGTATTAATAAAATATTATTTTTTTTAAATTATATTATACTATCTCTATTTCAAATTACAAGAAGCTTCAGCAGCTTCGACATCCCAAAAGTAAAATATTTTGATTGAATTAATGTTTTATTGATGATTATTTTGATAAAAAATAAAGTTTTATTAATATTTTTTCCTAACATTACCCTTCACACACATATATTTGTTTAACGTTCTTTCATAAATAAATTATTAAATAGATGGTATTTTAAAAGGTTTTTTTTAAAAAAATATAAATTATTTTTAATTAAATTTTACTTTCAATAGAGTAATCACTTATTCTTAAACTAATCATACCTTTTCATATTTATTTTTATTTATATCTTTAAAAATAATAAAATGATCTATTTAATAGGGATATTTTTTTTAAAAAGATTAGTGATTATATCTCAAAAGAGTAAAAATATCTTACATTTTTAAATATTTAATTTTTTAAAAAATATTTTATATTTTTAAACTGAAAGAGTATATGTTTGTTTTTAAAAAATAAAATTATAAAATATATTTAATAAATTTTACTAATATAATAATTTTATTTAAAATATCTTATAATTTAAGGTTGAGAAAATATTTTGGGATAATAAAATTCTTGCAAAGTTGTTTTATAATTGTAAATTAAAAAGTATTAATTTAATAATTAATTAATTGAATGATTATAATCAAAGCCACATACTACATGAATGACAAAAATATTATTGAATATTGAAGTTCGAAAAACAGAAGGATTATCTAGAAAATCAGAGTTGGAAAAGATTAGAAGTTCAGGCAGCATGTTTAGCCGTGACGCAATACCTCCAGACGTGCAGTAACTTGACTGCTCATATTTCCGTCCATCCCTTCAATCCAATCACTCCTTTCATGTCTCGACACTTTCAGCAGAACAAAAATTTTCGCTTTCATCATATTCTTCCTTTACATCGCCCTTAAAAAAAAAAAGAGAGAGTCAAATTTCATCTCATCATGACAAACTTTCATTTCATCACAGTATTTCTCTTTTTCCCTCCCGCTGCCCAAAAACCCAAAAAAAAAAAAATTCATATTTCGTCAGGGCGACTTCTTCTTCTTCTTCTTCACATTGCCCAAAAAAAGTTTAAAAAATTATTATAAGAGTATTTTATCCCCCCTAGTCACTATATAACTATCATTCATATAACCGGTCTCTCTCACATCGCTACGCTAAATCTTTTCTCAGCATACTTCTTCCTTCATCGACTCTCTCTGTTCGTGCTTCCAGCTGCTATGAAGAGGTTGAACCCCCAAGCAACTCCTTTCTTTCCGAAGCCCAACCTCAGTTCCATGGAACCATACCATCAAGGTCAAGGTTGTGTCGTTCCGTTGCCACCACCTTTCTATCTTCATCGCCCCACGGAACCTCCTCCTCCCCCTCCCGCCTATTTCGAACAACCTTACTTTCTCAGAGCCGTGAGGGAAGAGGAACATCATCTTCAACCGGAAAACTCCGTTGATAGTTCTAGGAAGCAAGAGGATGCTTCCGAAAGGATTTCAAAGCGTCAGTTTCTCCGTGGTTTTTTCACTGGTTATGGAAGAGGAAAAAGAACGGAAGTTCGCCGGACCAAAGGGTTCCGGTCACCACCACTGGCTAGCCGGCCAAAAGGCTTTCCAGAAGGGACACTGGGAAACCTCAGGTTTTTCCCAAGGAATAAGAAGACGAAGCATCCTTTGGTTCCTGTGCAACGTGAGGGGAATACGACGATTATGATCAGAAACATACCTAATAGATACACGTTTGTCGCTGAACCCAGATATATGCCTCTTCATCTCTACATGCGTCGGTGATCATAACATAAATTGGAAGTTATAAGTTTTGAATTTAGTTGACGGATTTGCATATTCAATTATAGTTTTTCATGTTCGTCTGATTGATACTAGCGGTCTGATATTTCTTGCGATATTTTTGTTTGGTTAATTGGAATACTGGTCTGCATAGTTTATGTTCCGACTCCCGATCTCTCGCTTCTTCCCATGCTTATTTCTGTTGAGTTTGCAGTTGAAAAGTTTGATGAACATGCATGGGGATCATAAACTTTTCTTCTTCAACTTATAAAATTTTATTTCCTGAATCACGTCAATTTTAACGTGGTCCTCGGGTTCCGGTTCTTGTCTCTCCAGGCGGGCGATGCTGATCGAGTTCTTGGACAAACATTGTTTGTCTGAGAATCGCAGACTTGCCAGTAAAGAGGGCGAAGGTGGTGAAGGCGTAGAATCAGCCTTCGACCTGGTTTATCTGCCGATCGACTTCACGTATGTGACATAATTCTCTTCACTTATCTAGCTGTCTAGTTGACTCTAGTTTGCAACATATATCTTATTGCGTTTGCTTGAGTTTAGGATTGTTCATTGGTACGTGGTAAGGTTTCATTCGGGTTAAAATTTGAGGGTATTCTTCTATTAAGAAAAAACTCCTGGGCATAAAGAAATTTTTATTTTTAGATCATTCTTAAGTTTTAAACTATATTGTATCCATAGATGAGGCGGATGTGTGGATTCAATTTATAGAGGCAAGACATCCCCGTAATTTTCCAGTACTGACCGTCGCGATCGATTTTGCAGTACGAGGTTGAACAAAGGATACGGATTCGTGAACTTCACCAATCCGGAGGCAGCTTGGAGGTTTTACGCTGCCACGAACAATAAGAAATGGGACTACTTTCAATCTAACAAGGTTTGTGACAACGTCGCGGCTCGACTTCAGGTATTTGTTATGCCCTAACTCCTGTTCTTCATTTCTTCTTCTGATTAAAGTTGCAATTCTTTATATTCGGAGGATTCGATGATTTTTCACTTCGTCTGGGATTCACTGAGATTAATTAATTGATTTGTTAAATACTGAACATGTCTAGGGAAAAGAGAAGCTAGCGAGTCACTTGAACTCGATGAAGTTTCCGCCGGACTGGGACGAGGTTTTGCCGGTGTGTTTTAGCCCGCCTCGTGACGGCACTGTGAAGGGAGGCCAAAGGACTCTAGGGAAGCCGAACGGCGGTGGAAGCTCGAGGGCAAGCGTTTGCCAATGGAAGGAGAAGACACCTCTGGCAGTTCAACAAGTCAGCTCTTAGGAAATTTGCATGTGTACCCTCCAAATGTATGGCAATTTTCGATGATTCAGAATTAATCTTCACAATTGGACACAGGAGCGCTAGATTAATCTGAATCATTATATGTAACATCATATGCACGGAGAGTACACAATTCATTTCCTAGGTCTGGTTATGGTTTGATTTTCTTTTCCCCGGGCGGTCTATTTTAGCTTTGTCAGCTTCTGTATGTATCGCTGGTTTATGATGAAAACAGTACAGTAGGGCTTGCCCTATGCTTCTAATATCTGGAACAAAGTTTTCCAATTTCCAGGAAATCTGGCCCGAGGCCAGAAACTTTTATATACTGTTTGACTTTGCGAATTAAAGTAGGTGAAATATAAAATATTCCCTTGTAGGGTCAATTTTCTTTTCTATTTTTGGGGGTGTTGGTGTTCTTTGTGGTAGCCTAGTTTTGTGATGTTTGATGATTTGTAGCAATATGGGGTTTAGATGGACGGAAGGCAAGTCAGCGCCCGAAGGGCTGCAAATTTGTCTCTATGTGCGAAGTGTGTGTGATGTCTTTTGGTATATGGGTTTGGATGAATCTTTCCTCGTTAGTGCATCTGGAAAATGGGAAGCAGAAAGAGGGTTTGGCTTATTATCGTGGATGAACCCAAATAATGAAAGGTTGATTAGGGTTTGAATTCGAATGGTGCTTTATCATTTTTATGGCAGCATTCGAGAAGGGGAGATTGTTTGTCCTTGTTCAGTTGAACAATTGTGTGCTTGTATTGTCAATGAGGCTGAACAAGTCCATTGCGCAGCCAAGCCTGCGCATCAGTTCAGCTCATTAATTGTGACGAGATGAATTGTTCTTTTTATTTTATTTTTAATTTTTTTAAAAATAATATAGCTACTCTTTCCTTCAGCGACTGTGCTTAAAGGATAAGTACAGTGATGCCCATATCAATAAGCATGTGCTTTAATTTTATAAGGTGTTCTATGAAGATATTCAATAATTTTTTATTTACAGAATTTTAATTATTCTTAAATGTTTTTTTTGAATAAATAAATTAGTTAATTTACATGCTTATTCCTCGGGATCATGATATCATAAAATAAGTTGTTAATATAGGTTTCTAAAAACATGCTTAAAATTTTGATTTTTTTTATTTTTTGTATCTTTCAAATCATGCATAGAACATTTGAGAGGAATAAATATAATATATATTTATTCAAAACATTCTTATCAATTAATTAATAAAGTGAAAGTATAATGGAAAAAAAAATATATGACACTCATCCAATATTTTATATTTTGAACTTTAATATTATGAAAGGAAGAGTATAATAATAATAATAATAATCATCATCATCATCATGAATGTTGGGGTTGGAAAAAAAGCTTTTATTAAATTATAGTTAATATTAAAAATAAAAAGGATAATAAATAAGAAACTAAAATTGAGGTGAGCAGTAGAAACTCTACTTACTTAAGTAAGGAGGCGTACGTAATTTAACCAAGTGATGTTATTTTATTAAATTATTTTTAATATTAAAAAATGGGATTTATTAGAAAAAAAGTACTCTCTTTATTTTAAATTATAAGACACTTTTAGAAAAAGATTTGATGTTTCAAAATATGAGAAATTTTGACAAAAATAAGATATCATTAATAATAATTTTTTAATATTACTTTTCTCATTATATATATTTTAATATTCTTTCATAAATAAATGGAGTATTAAATGAAAAATATTTTTAAAATTTATATTTTTATTTTAAAAAATAAAATTATAAATTGTATTTAATAAATTTTATTAATATATGTGATTTTGTTTAAAAATATTTTGTAAATTCGTACAAAAAGAATGGAAACTGAGAGCGGTATCGTAATTTGATATAGCTTGAGGGAAGAGATAATGGCTGCAGAATGCGGGTTACTTGCTGAGTGTGTGGGTGAAAAATATTTAATGATTTATTAGAATAATAAAATGGCCATTGAATGAAGAATTCTCAATGTGCTTATTCCATTTGACAAGAATATTCTCGATATTGCGTAGTATCTAAAGGGTTATGGTTGAAGTTTATCATTGTAAATAGTAAAGCGCCTTCTGTTTTAAAATATAAGATAAAAAATAATTAAATAAAAATAAAATTTTATTAATGATAATTTTTAATATTATTTTTATATTATATTCTATCTTTTTAATAATGTTTTATAAATGAAGTATTAAATAAAAATTATTTTTAAAAATTGATATTTTTATTTTTAAAAATAAAATTATAAATTATATTTCACAAGTGTTTTTTTCGTAACATAATTTGAGAGAAAGAAAATAGTGTATAAGCACAAAATAAGGGTTTGTTTGTTTTCTGTTTTTTTAAAAAAAAAATTATTTTGAAAAATAAAAAAATTTATTTGAATAAGTGTTTTTTTACTTAATTTTTTTTAAAACTGGTTTCATTTTTTACTTTTAAAAATAAAAAATTAGAAACATCTTTAAGTTATTTTTTTATTTTTAAAATATACTATATTTGATTATTAGGAATTATAGTTACTTTAATTAATTTATATTATGAATAATCATTATTAATTATTTATAATCATTATTATCATTTTATTTTTAATTTTAAAACTGTTTTTAATTGACATAATAAAATATACTTTTATTTTATTCTGTTTTAAAAAGAATTTTAAAAACTATATTATAAAACATTTTTTAAAAATAAAAAATGAGAAAAGAGAACAAACAGGAACTATATTATAAAACAAATTTTTTTTATACACAAGAATAACTAGAACCTGTTAAAATTAAGTTATAGTTAGAGTCGGGAATAAGGGTTGGGTTTGACGGGCCGCCCGTTTAAACCCGTTTTAATAAAAGTTCGGGCTTAAAAATTTGGCATTTTTTAGGGTAACCGAACTTCGAAGCCCAGCCCTTTTAAGCCCTAGAAAAACGGGCTCGAGCCCGGGTGGCCCGTGAAGCTCGTTTTACTATTCACAAAGTATTGTTCTCACTCACCTCTTTTCAGATAATATGCAAACATTGATTTATATTTTGTACCAGCAATTGGTTGAATTGTTTTTTGCCATTTTATAGTAATTTTTATATTTCATCTTATGATATATATATAGATATATATTTGATAGTAAAACAATTTAATTAATAATTATTGTAGGTGATGATGAAGAAGCTGCAGAAATAATTAATATTGAGCCTCCACCTCCATCTTTCACAAATGGACCTACATCTTAGGGTTTTAATATTTTATTTATGGATGATAATGAGAGAGATCTTGATTAGGATTGATGATGATATTTGCCTTTATCTTATTTGGACTTTTAAATTTTTTGTTTATTTTTTAGATCATGTGAGACTTTGGTTTGATATATGTTAAATTTTAAAATATTCTAAATAAATTTAAATGTTGAATTTTATTTTATTCTTATCCGGACTTACGGGCCAGGCCCTGAGCCCTATAAATAAGGGCCGAGCTTCAATTTTAGGATCAAATTAAAGTAACCGAGCTTTAAGGCCTAGGCCCATAAGGGCTGTGCCCATAACTCTAGTTATAGTATGGAGCCCAATACAATCACTTTGCATCATCCTTTGATATTATGAAATAGTTTTAAAAATAAAAAATGAGAACAAAACTAAACAGGACCTGATATTCTTACATTTTCAAAAGAAGATACATTGCAAAGCTGCATCATTAAATTAAATTCAATGATTTAAATTTAATATTTTTTTAAAAAATATAATTTTTAATCCCTATATTTTACTCATATTTTATTATAAATTCTAACACTTTTTTTAATATTTTGAATCTTCATATTTTTATTTTTTAATGTTTTAAATCTTTAAATGATTAAAATAATTAAAGTATAGAATTTTAAATGAACGTAGAACATAAAAAATAAAAATTTAAAAATTTAAAATATTGTGTAAAGATCTATTACAAAATACGGATAAAATATAAAAATTAAAAGTCATGTTTTTCACAATTTTTAAAATATAAATTTAATTTAAATGGTTCAAGGAAAGCTGACCCCCTTTGACTGTGTGCTATTCATTAATCATTCCAATGCTCAAATTCCATGTGAAGATAAAAAACAAAGCCTCAACCAAAATACCAACAAAGTTTCTCAAATTCTTATCAGAGCCCTGCAATCCGAAAATTTGCAGCATTATGGCGGCAAATGCGCCATCCGGCCCTCTACTCCACATTCTTGGTTCCCAATCATCTTCTCTGTCTTCGATATCGCCGTCTTCAGTTTCTTTCTTTTCTTTTCTGAAGCCTCTTCTTCTCTCATCCACCATAACTGTTCCCACTGCTATACCTAAACGTCTTCGACAGATCCAAATTCTACTTCGTCGGAAATCCATCTTCGCTTCCATCACTCATCTATCTAATCCTCTCTTTTCTCACTCTTGGTCTTCATGTGTGGTCTCTGTTCCTCAGAGACATTGCGATGCTGTGGGATTTGGAGATTCGGTGGACATTGCTGAGGACGATGAAGCAATTGAACCGCACAGTGAAGAGAGTGGGATTGAAAACGAAGATGAGGATGCCGAGATGAGTGAAGGTTCATATTCGTCGCCACTGCAGAGAAACAGGGAGGAGAGGTTGAAGTTGCCGAGTCTCACTGTGAAGGAAAGGAAAGAGCTGGCCTCTTACGCTCATAGCTTGGGGAAAAAGCTAAAAAGCCAGTTGGTGGGCAAGTCTGGCGTTACACCTAATGTTGCGACCTCTTTCATTGAAACTCTCGAAGCTAACGAGCTTCTCAAGGTATTAATTCCTTGAAATTTAGTTTAAAATTGATTGTTATACCTCGAGATTGACAGGTTGTGACTTGTTTCTTCGTTCTGAAGCTTATAGGTTAGCATTAGCACTGGAAATTATTTTCTGTTTATTTGCACGCCTGAATTTTGAATCATGTTTGATTTGATCAGTAAGGAGAGAATGGATAATAAAGGGCAATTAGTGCTTATTCCCTTTTTCCCTTCCTTTTCGAGCTTATATTGGGGATTCTATTCGGCATAAGCTGTCAAGTGTTCACGAGGTCTGCGATTCCCTTTAAGTTCCAGTTTCATGTATAGTTTGCTTCTGTTGGAATTTCTTTTGCCCGCCTCCCCCTATTTTGAGTATTGCTTGTCTAATTGATTTGCTTTTAGAGTTATTTTTTTTATTTTTAATATGTTAAACTATCACATCAATCTGGTGTGCATGCTTTTATGTTGTGAATTGCCCTGTTGATAGCAGTGAATGTGTTGCTGAGCTTGTCTTTGCTTGAGATTATTACACATTGGGACCTTGGAGTTAAATTTTTACCATTTGAGGCTTCGAGATGTCAGTGTATGTACGAAACAATTGCAAATTTATGTTCACGTCGGATTATTTAATATTTTTTTCATGAGCTTCCTGTCAGTTCAAATGAAACATGTCACACTGTGTCAGAGCGCCTTCCCTTAACTTTCAATTGGAAATTGCTAGTGGAATGGTTTTGGTTCAAAGGAATGAATTTAGGTGCATTTTTCAAGTGTTTTCTGTCAGGTTTATAATAGTGACGTAAAAGAACTTTTGTTAACTAGTTAATAATGTGGTGCTTAGTTATAAAAATGTCTCTGGGTTATATTGTTTTTACTCACGAGCTTGAAAGTAAACACCTACAGAGTTTTAACCCGTTGTCATTGTTCAAATTGATTAGAATATTGAGTGCACCTATTAGCATATTCTAATTAAAGTAGACAATGAAATGGGAGTATGGGAATTTAGTTACTTTGCATTTATGGAATAAAACGAAACAATCTATCTATATGCAAGACGGCGACTCCAATATCTCCGTGAGATTTTTGTGTAAATGGTAAGGAATCATCAAAATAAGGTAGCTGCAGTCAGCAAAGAATAATTTGCAGCACACATATCTCATTTCTTGTCTTTCTAGATCTGTACTTGAATTTGAATGGCATATACGCAGATTAAAATACACCGGACTTGTCCAGGAGAGCTAGATGACGTGGTGAAGCAGTTGGAAGAAGCAACTGGTTCAGTGACTGTTGGTCAAATTGGTCGAACAGTGATTATATACAGACCTAGTCTCACCAAATTGAAAGCAGAAGAGAAGAAGAAACAAGCTCGAAAAGTGTTTCTGAGAAAACAGCTAAAACCAAAACTGGTAAGCAAGTTGAGGGCGTAGCTTCATCTCCATAATTACACCTGACCCTTGGGACATTCTCCTAATAGTCTAATAAAAATCGCAGGGTAAGGAGCAAGGGTCAAAATTTCCAAGGCGGAGATAATTTTGGAAACAACAGGTTATGAATTCTTTGTGAGCTTATATTGAGGTTAGCGGTGTTGCTCAATCTATACAGGTTTAGGCTTTTCATGCTTGGCATTTAGTAGCTCAATTTACAAACATATTCAAGGCATTTGAATCTCAATTTGCATGTATAAAACTCTTGCAGCTTATGAAATTTCACTGCGGAGGAAGACTATTACTGTATTATTATTATTATTATTTTAATAAAAGGCCACGGCAAACTGTGCAGTGAGACTCAGTTCTAGTCATGTCTAAAAAAGTCAATAGGCTTTTACGGTCATCTGGTGATTCATGTAAGATCTTAACATTGAAGTTTTTCGAATAAGGTTTACAAGACAGAAGATCAATGCAACTATTTGCTTTTCTATACATATGATCAAAAGTGATCATCCAATCTCTCATAGTGAGATGCCTGATTTTTCTAATCATGTCGAATAAAGGATGAGTTCTTGAGTAGTGATTGATGAGTGGCAAAGCCTGCATTGAGTCCAAGCGGATGTTATGGGTATTACTATATAATATTTATTGTATAGAGATTATTTTGCTTAAGAAACGAGGAAACTTTTTGACTTAGCAACTTAAATATTAGGTCATGCATGTTGATTATTTTCCGAAAAGAGACGAAGTATTATTGTTTGCAAACTCAAGTTGGTCATTGATAGAATACAATGGCATTGGCATTGTATGATTTGTACAACTAACCACATTTAATGAAAAATAGCTCCTTGCTGCTGCTGCTGCTGCAAACTCAGAAACAAGGACGTCGGCTCAACTGTAGGATACCACGACATTCACAATGTGTGGTGTTTTTAGTGCCATTCGAAGTTTTAGCATTTGACATTGTACGAGAGAAAATATAGTTCATTCTTGAAGTATTAGCACTTCATGGATTAGAAATTGACTCGATAGATATGCTCATGCATATTAGAAAATCCGGCTCCTACTGCACTTGAGTTTTGCACCAGGTAAAGTCAGCTCCCGTGAATAATTATTCGTTTGGAACAAAGCAAACTCCAGGGACAGGGTTAATGCTGGAATAACTGCAAGGTAATTGCGAATTGATGGCTGCTGCAAAGGCCATCATTGCTCTTATATAAATGGTATCCAGAGACTTGGGAATTTGCTGCGTGATTGTTCTTTATGGAAGATCCTCCATGAATAAGCTTAGAGTCGTGAAGTTCTCCATTTTTGACAGAAATTATCCAAGACTAGCCATCCTATTCGCCGGAGATACAAAGACACGATGGTGATGACCGGCTGCAAGAATGGGAAACTCATGCAAATTGGCTACCGGGAGAGAGAATTAGCGCAGGATAATCTTCGTAATATCTCCAGTACTTGTTAACCTGCCAGCATTTCATTGCACTAGGATTTTTCTTGAAATAGACAAATGTTACACCGCAATCTTCTATATCTCTCCATGATTATCAATTATGGGTTCTTTTGATTGCTAGAAAGGATAAGAATTGAATGTATTGAAAATATTAACATAAAGATGAATTAAATTATCATTTCTCTCATGGCATGACAAAATTTGATATTATATATTTTAAATATAAGAATCATCACATGTAAAAAATTTTATAAATCATGATTTTTTAGCCTACGAATTAAATTTTCTTTTTCTCTTATAACTATTATTCTTTTATGCTCTTCTACATTTTAATTATTTTATTTTTGTCTCCATTTTTTTAATCTATTTCATTTTATTTTTTTCTAGTAACTAAGTGAGATTTATATTAACTTTCATTTGCACTTAATTTATTTGTTATGGAATGACATTCAAACATGAACTAGACAAATCAAACAAAAAATAAATTTATATTCTTATTAATAACAACACTCCAAATCAAACAAAATATTTTTGCAATGCATATATGTATGTGTGTGTGTATATATATATATATATATTCATTTAAATACTTTTCTTTTTACATTCTCCCCTCCCCACAACTGGATTTTATGCTTATGCTTATAGGAAGGATATAAATAACACGGCAAAGACGTTAACGGTGTAGACAAAGCGACATTTAGTTGGCAAGAAGATAAGCATAATTAATCGGTAAATAATCATAATAGTGTCATATATGAGACAAATAACATGACTTAATCATGTGAACTGTTAATCGCAGTTAAACGGTTGACTGCAACTGTTACTGTTACACGATATATTTGGCATAATCAACAGCAGGCTTGCATTTATAAGACCACATCACATTGACACATTCTAGATTCTACAAGGAATATAATCCAGATTTAAATTTAGAAATAAAATAACAGGAGGAACACTAAAGCTTATAAATTGCTTGCATCGCATCATGCGTTTAAGAATTAATGAGCTCTGGCATGTAGACCGTAACGGCATGCCTATCCCTCGACACTTTAAAAATAAATACAAGAGTGCTTCTTCTATCCCAAATTCCCAATCAAGGTGTGTCATGGACTATATTATATAAAACTAAGCTACTGATCTATGCAGCCTTTAATTGCTTATACTGCTCAAAATCTTCAGAGAATAACATGCCATTGGGTGAAAGAAGGCGCTGGAGGGACATCGAAAACCGAGCCTATAAACGGTAAAATAATTGAACATCAGAATTTTATAAATAATGCTTGTACTTGATGCAAGCAGGAGATCCTAGTCTTACCCATTGAAATATTGCGAGAGCAAACCAGCAGCCTTGCAAGCCATATCTGCTGCTCAATATCTGACGCAAAGGGAAATTGGATGTTACGTAAAAATGAGAACAATATTACATTACACAGAAGAGATCAAGAAGGGGTTACTACCAATAGTACAAATGCACCAAAGGTGAAGCATCCGCCCATTGATAAACTTATAAATCTTAGATCCCGTCCAGCCTGCATAAACAAGCACACCATGAAACTGCAGAGACATTGCCGTATACTGTTCAATTCATGAGCAGCAAAGCAAAGCAAGTTGGAGAGATACATCATAATATACCAAATAATCATGCAATCGTGTCACATTTATGTAGTCTGTCAGATAGTGTATAGAAGGATATGGATTTCACTACACACAGTACAAAAAGAAGTACTAAAGTTGAAACAGCAGAGTTCCGTTTGACAAGATGTAATGCACATCCACAAATAGAGGTCAACAAGACATTCAGCTGCTGAATTACCCAAATTAAACAACCCTATAAGAGTAAGTTTAAAGGACCTTGTAGGTAATTCTAAGCTATTAGACACTGAACCACCCTGTTCATGTCCTGGCCTAAATATTTACATGCTATTTCTTTTGGAGAAGTTTAAGTGTTTAACTGAACATACCAGCAATGTTCCTTCAAGGCCAAGAGTAGGGGGTGTTATAGCAAGCGCTATGAAGTAAGGAATTAGCACCTTGTGCATCTGCATGGTCACAAATACAATAGTTAACTATACTAATTTATGTATATATAGTAAATCTACTCTCAAAATCATAAGATCTCTTAACATCCATTTTCTACCAGTGCAAATCATAATTGACACCACATAAGATAACAATCTAAAGTATGAAGCGCAAGCACTAACCTCCTGGATAACCATCTGGTCAGGCGTAAAAATTTTGGGGAATAACCAAGGAATTGATGTTCCAACAATTCCTAACAGCAACCCAAGTATAGCTCCAATTATTACCAGAGACCTTAGAAGTACTCTAGCCTGTTGAAATTGTGAAAATTCAGGAAAATTTCTTACAACAGCATGCATAAGAAATTCAGCAGCAGTTACTAGTAAAGAAATTAGAAATGCCCTTCTTATCTGAAAAGGATTCTCATCTAACCTTTGCCAAGCTCCGTTTAACGCCATAAATCAATTCAGGCATAAACGATTGGGCAGTTTGAGAGAGAGGTTCACCCCATACTGTACACGTGCAGAAGGTTTGAACCATGACCTAACATTAAAGTCAAATCATATCATGGCCCTTGGATTTCAGTTTTGCATACAGACAGACAGCAAACAAAGCAAGGAATAGAGGATAACAAGATTAGACTGGCGTGAGACTAACTTGATGAGCAGCCATTGTATGAGTGCCCATTGATGTGGCAAAATATATAAGTAGTGAGTAGAAGCCCACCTATATATGAAAAGTCTCAGAAACATAATAAAAAAAAAAGAGTTAAAACTTAAACAAGATTCAGATTTAAGTCGCATAATAAAATTCAATACTTGATGCAACCTTTGACATTAGTGTTACAAATACAGGGGTAGCGAGCCCAACTATCGAAAAAAACTCCTGGGCTGAGGGAATGGAGAGGGCAAATGCATTGTATCCCTTCCCTTTTAGACTCTGAAGCATCATATACCCAGCAACAACCTAAAAACAGGAATGGAAGAGGAGAAGGATCAAATATATGGCAGTATAATAGTTATTGTATTATAACTTACGCCAATATTTAGCATACTTGTGATGCCATTGTAGCCCATGCAGCCCCTGCAATACCATAGCCCATATAGATACACAAAACTATATCACCAATGCCATTTATAGCACTAGCAGCGGCCAAAGCCTTCAAGGGTCCCCAAGAATCCTTCATACCAAGACTGTGAGAGGGAACGGTAATATTAGGTGAATGGATTCAATTAAGAAGCCTATGTTTAGATAATTACTTATAGAAAGACATCATGTATTACAATAAGCTCTACTAAGGGTAAGTAGAAACTTGAAGACACAAAATGAGAAAATTTGTATGAAAAGCTAGAAAGTACAGTGATGATTATTGTTAGAACAGTTATACAATCCCAGCATCATCTGAACATGAAAAATGGGTCACAAGAAGTTTTGAGTAAATATAAAGATAAACTCTATCATCAAATTGAACACCTCACCAGGATTAACATGAACAATTATATGTAAATGAAATAGACTGTAAGAGCAGAATCTCATCTAGATCAAAAAAAAAAAAAATGCACAAAGTAGCAATCTTTCATTTCAGCTAATAAAGCTTGAGAAACAGTAGATAGCATATTTGACCTAGCACTTTGCGCAACCCATCCAACAAGTAATGCAGGCCATGCCAAGCCTCGAATCTGATAAGAAAAGAAACTCCTGATAAGTCATTTAAGCAAGTTAAACAGAATAAAAAAATTCATGGCTTAATTATTTAATAATTATGAAGCAAAAGAAAATACATTCTTATGAGAAAATATAAGATGATGGCTTCAATTGCTTTCCTCCATCAAATGTTTGATAATTTGTTATACTTTGGAAAATATAAATTGTAGCCTTTAATTAAATTAAAAAAGTATATGCAATAATAAAAAAACCTGGACATAAGTGTTTGCTGCAGGCAATACATGTAAATTCTTTGACCCAGTAAAAGCTGAAAAGAAGAATAGACAGAAAATTCATCAGTCATTGAATTCGTTATGCTACCGTTTCTGCATAAGCAAGATACTGTCATCGTAAGTATGAGGAGCACAAAATAACCAAGCATTGAAAGCACTACACATCCCATATATATAAAAAGTAAGTAGTAGATTCCAATACCAGTGAGCATTGATGCACCAAATAATCTTGTGAACAAAAGCATCACGAAGCCACAAGCTAACCCAACTAAAAGCAAGACAGAGATGTGATGCTGCACTTCTTCTCCATCCTACACAAATATATGCTCAAGCAAAGCAGTGTTAAGTCCTGGGGACACACAAAATGATAGACATGACCCGTAAACATACATCAAAAAGCTCAAAATCTACAAGATTCAGAAAATTGGTCAAATAATGTAGTAATTAATAAGGCCACGGGGCAGAAATGCAAGATAGTAAAATTTTAAGTCTTCGAAGTTAAACTTTAAACATCATAATTCTAATGAAACAAGAAACTAACCTGTTTAGCAAGGGCAGTAGCTACCATGTTAGAAGTCGCAATCGAGAGAAACATGAACGCGTAGCTCATGTAATCACACACAACTGTAGCAGGGCCTGCTCACGGGAAATTAAGAGTTCTTATGATATATATTCAGCAATCACAAGGTATATTGGGTGAGTAGATTTATTGTATCCCGTGACTCAGTACCTAAGGCAGCAAGCTCAATGGAGCTTCCCTGACCAATAACGGCCGTATCAATAAGACTCATTAGTGGTCCGCATATCCAAAGTCCCGTTGCCGGTCCTGTAAACATTACAATTTCCTTCATCTGACCCCATAAACTCTGGTCAGCCAGTTCCTTCTTCTCTACCTTTTCCACCACTTCAACTTCGCCTTCTTGCTTTCGAGAATCCTCATCCACATAATCCTCATTTGCAATAAAAGTTTCGCGGCCATCATCGGTGAGTTCTCGAGTCCGATTAACGCAAGTGGTCACGAACCAATCGCGATGCGTCCTGTAAGTTTTGAGGAATAGATTTGAAGGGAACGTAGGAATGTGAACGGAAGGTCGGGATGAATCGAGGTCTTGGTGATTGAAGAACAAGGCGGTTGAAGATTGAGGAAGTGATGATGAAGTACAAGTGTTCTTGTAGGAAGTGTTGTGAAGAACGCGAGTCTGTAGTTTACATGCCATCTCTGATTTGGTGATTTTGATGGCGATGAAGGAGTGAAGCAGAAAAGTGGCTTCCAACTTCCAAGAAAATGGAGGGAGGAGAAAGGAAGACAAAGCACAAAAAAGGGGCCGAAAAGCGAGTGGTTTGTAATTCTTCAAGCCAAACAATTGGTTTGGCTGTTTTGTGATCAGAAAACGATAATTCCGTCACTTTCTTTATTTCTTTTTTAAATCTCATTATAACAAGTGGGTTATATGAGAGTCAGAAGGATCAGTTTCGTTGCAACAATGGATCCATCCAGTTTTGATCTGGGAGTTTAGATTCAATATAATCTTATTTGTATATTTTTTTATAAAGTTCGAAATAAAAACTTTCTTATAATTGTTATTCTGCTAAAAATATTTTTATTTAAAAAATTATACGTTAAAAAATTTAAATCTTAAGATGACTCTGATCTTACCAAAATGATAGCAGTGAACACTTGTTTCGTTAGGCTCCTCAGATTTTGAGTTAATAGATATGGCAAATAATTACTTTGTTCTGCAGTCTGAAAATAAGCAACTTTAGTTGAGACTTTTGAATCAGGGCCCTTGGGTCATTCAAGGCCTAACTTTAATAATCCTTATAATAACAGTGAGCTATTTCGGTCAGGATACCAATACTCCCAATGCATTGTTACACTGAGGAAATGCTGAGTGAGGTTGGAAATAAAATAGGAAAAGTGCTGAAGGTGGATAAGAATACGTTGGTTAAGGATTGTGGTCATTCTGCGAGCAGTGTGAATAATATCTCTGGAGACCAAAGTCAAAAGGAAAAGAAAAGATGCAGGTGGATCAAAGTGGGAAGGTTAACCAAAAAAAAAAAAAAGGATTTGGACTCCCAAGCCCAAAGGAGATTGAGAAGGTTTTCAGCTTCAATGCTAGCGTAAAACCAGAAAGGCTAAGTAAGACTTCAGGCAAGGGCTCTCCTGTTAGAGCAAGTGGAATAAAGAGGAATCAATCCACCCGGCTTCATAATGTTGAAGAGAAAGAATACAACCCGACTACAAAATGTTGTTGAGGGATTTGTTTCGCATTGAGGAGCTCTATTTGCTGAACAAGAAATACCTGAGCATGAAAAAACCCTGATGAACGGCGAGGAGGATGCTACAATTCTGAATACAAGTACTGGCCTGGCAATTGCCCAAACGGACGTGGGATTATCGGATAATGACGCTCATACGCGTCACCAACCAAGACCCCTGGATTCGAAATTGGGGTACCACCATCAAAATCAGATTGAGGATGGAGTTGTGGAGAAATAAGAGCAATTTTTCGAAGCTGATGAGGAAGGGATGAATGGTGTAAACACCGAGGCGGTCGATCACGTTGATCAATGAGTTGTGTAGATCTCACAGGTACCCGAGCCTTCCCATATTTTTGCTTTATGTTTATGTTTATGGAACTTTTAGCCTGGAATTGTAGTGGGGCTGCTGCAAAGACCTTCCCTAATAAAATTAAAGATCTACTGAGAGGGAAAGATGTAAATATTCTCTGGGGGCGTTTAGTAATTTGCAATAGGAGTTAAATTTAAAAAATGTTAATTAATAACCTTCTATATAACTTAGATTAAAGACCATAAATTTTTTTTCAAAAAAGCGCCCTACAAAAATTAGAGAGAGTATAATTTATAGCCTAATTTAATATAATTTTTGTAAATATTAATTATCATTGTTTGTTCAAACATTAAACCCTTTTGATGCCGAAAGAAAAGCAAGTAATTTTAAGCGGTGCAGAGGCTATTAATATTAATTACTATTACTATTACTATAAAATATAAACTTTAAGCAAGATGACTATTTTTTAAGATGCAGTCTAATATATTAAAAATTTTGTTTTATCTTATATTAAACCTTTATTACCATGGGGAAGAGCAATTATCAAGATGAATTTATTCCTTCACATTTATTGCCGGTACATGGTGTGGAATATGAAAGAGGAGGTGTGAGTGATGGGTTTTCAATGCAGTAAAAGTGAATTCTAGAGGGTAAAGCACACTAATTATGTGGGAAGCACTGCAAGAGGGGTGATAAAGATAAATGCTGATGAGGCTTTTATGAAGTCGAATGGGAAGGCAGGTGCAGCAATTGTGTGCAGAGACAGCAAGGGTGAATTTATGACACAGTGCTTAGCTGTGAAGTGTGTAGGAAGCACTTTTGGTTTGTCCAGTGATAGATTTCAAGGATGCAGGATATGTATTGAGATTGATTGTTTAAGAAGTTATTGACTACTACTGACTAGGTCTTTTCCAAGTGCTGAGTGGCTGATTGTTCCGGCATTGTCTCAAATCTTCTTGCCTAAGGAATTGAGGCCAATATTGACTTAACCTTAGTGGTAATGCTGCACATTATCTAAATTCTCACTTTGAGCAACAGGAATGAAGACTTGAAGGCAATGGAGAATAGTTCAGATGGGTAGGTATAGGAAATTTCCTTCTTTGTTTGTCTCTTTCATTTTTCATTTTTTATCAGCAAGGAGCTTATTCAACTAATCTGCCGAGTACAATTGTGACTGTCAAACGATGAAGTTCATCAGTGGCACTAGAAAAAAAATACATTAGTCAATGACTTTATAGCTTAGTGACTTATAAGCTTCATGAGAGATCGTTCGATCCCACTTGTAACTTTAAGCCATTATTATCTACCTCTTTAATTGAAAAAAGAAAAAGAAAAAGAAAAAGAAAAAGAAAAAAGTGCATCCCAGACGCACACGAGAGGACTTTTTTAGCCCCCAAAAAATAAAAATAAAAATCTGCAGCTGCATTAGCGTCGCTTCGAACACCGCTCAGAATAACAGTCTCGACCGAGATGATTTCTTTCAGTAAGTTTATTCTGGGTGTTTTCCCCCCTTTCTTTCTTTCTTGATTAGTAAGGGTATAACTTTTTGGCAATTAATAAAATTGACTCGTTTTTGGTTTTTTTTTTTTTAAATATCTTAATCACTTTTGAAATTTTATTTTGCAACATTTACTTCACCTTCAAAATAATTATTTAATGCTAATTAAGAAAGAACTGTTTTACTTTATTCCATATAACACTCCTTTATTTTTTAATGCTTATATAATATAGATAAGAAAAGAGCTTTCTTACTTTATCTTATATTACTGTAATGTGGGTAATGTTGTTTACTGTAACTTATAAAGAGTGTGATCTTTGTATATTTTAAATTACATACAAATATTATATATAAACATATATATAATATTTAATTAATTGCTAAATTGCTGAGAATCAACAAACTGCATCTATGAATTCAAGCATCACGCACCATGGAAAAAAATGGTGAAAAAATGACAATGATCAAATGGATGGTGATTAGTTCAACACAAGTCCCATTAAACTCGTAGGCACATGAATAAAGAATTTGAACCTAAGCAGCTTTCAATTTACCCAATTCAAACTGGCTTTCCTGGGAGTTGAGCATGCCATTAGGAGAGAGAAGACGCCACAGAGCAAGGAAGAATCGAGCCTGAAAAGACCTACAAATTTAGATAGTGTTCTATCTAATTGTTAACCAAAAAATAAAAATGTTGTTTAAATATGTCAATCTTTACCCATTGAAACCCAACAAGAACACACCAGGAGCCAGGCAAACCATATCCTTTGGTACTCACAAGCTGAAATATAAAAAGAAATGACCATGAAGTCAAAAGGCATCGAAGTTGAATTCATGACACAATTCATCTATAGGTACATATATACATACCAAAAGTAAGAGGGCACCAAGACCGAAGCATCCACTCATTGTTAAGCTAATAAATTTGAGATCCCTGGCAGCCTGCATATGGAAAAAAAACATGACCCTGGAACAAACACTTTCTGAAGGTTCCTGTATATCTGAGTGTGGATTTTAATTTATATATAATTTATTAAGAAAATAAGGATAGATAAGCAGGACATTTGCAGGACGTCAGAGATGAAATAGGGATTCTTTTTTAATGAAATAACAAATGTGACAAACTAAAATAAACACACGATAACATACCCTCCATATCCTAAGAACCTAAAGTAATTCCCAACTAGAGGGGAAACTACAATTGACAGTCTGACAGAGGTTGACAAATAGCAAACAAAACAATCCAAATCTTCAATGATGTCAGAACTGAAGGTCAATTTGTGCCGATGAAATCTTCCTCGGGCATTTGAAGATACAGAGAAATGAGCAATCCTGTGGCATGGTTCTGAAGTAGTAATCCTGAATCTAAGATCTGAACAGTTACAATAATGATGAGAGATGCTCTTGCTAGTACGGATTGCATGTGTGCCATTAAGCTTGAAGCACAATTTTCCTTGGTGCAGTAAACATACGTCAAGAGAATTAATTTTCTTGTCAGAGTACTTTTTAGACCCGGAAAGACCAATGGAGGTGCAAACCTTAGGAAGTGCGCATTGGAAAAGGACGATTTAGGTTTTGTAAGACCGGAATCCACTGATACACTGGTGAATTGGGTATTTTTTGGTAAGTGACAGAAGTTGAAATAGGGATTTGGCTCTTTTGCAAATGAGAAAAAATCAGCTAAGGTCATCTTCAAATTTCAAAAGGATGCTACACGATGACGTGACTTTAATACAATATCCCAGAAATAGAAGCTACACAATGACGGCTCGAGTCTGAACTGTTATTTGACATTTATGTGTACATACAACATAAAGCCTATGGATTCACCAAAAAGCTAGAGCCTATGGTAAAAGTATTTAATTTCCTCCCCTAATCTCCCAAAAGAGGGGGGAAAAAAACAAACCTCTGAGGATAGTAATTAAGAGTGAGTATCAATCGGTTTGATTTAATTTAATTTTAAAATATATAAAATCGATCGATCAAATAATATTAAAAATAAAAATTAAATCTAACAGAACAAGCTAATCAAACCGAACAAGAACTGAACCGAAATTTAATAATTTAGTTCGACCGGTTAATTCGGTTTGTCGGTTTTATATTTGGCTATTAAAATTGGGCTCATTTTTTAAATATTAAAACAATCAACACTACAAAATTGAACCTTTTTTTCTATTCATTTTTTTTTCAATATGAGCCCATTCTAATTACACCCATATAACATAAAGCCCAAATATTATAAAGGTATAGATAATTAAATATACAACCACAAATAAACACCAATGATCAAATAATGGCCCCATAATCCAGTCACAACACCTAATGATGAGAGTGACTGACTAAAATGGAGTTTTAAGTGATGTTATTATTTTTTATTCTTTATTAAAATAAAAAATAAAAATAAAAATAAAATAATTTATAAATTAAATATAATTTATAAATTAATAAATTATATGTAATTTGGTCGGTTCAGTCTATTCAATTTTAAATTTTACTAACTAAATCAAACCGATCAACTAAAATATTTAAGATAAAAAAAACGAATCGAACCGAAAAATTAAATAGACCGAATCAAATAGACAAAATTCAATTCGATTCGATTTGATTTTTGGTTTCGGTTCGGTTTTGCTCACCGCTAATAGTAATAAATGACATTAAAAAAAAAGTCAAACATACCAATAGTGTACCCTCAAGGCTATGAGTACAGGGCGCCACCGATAATGCAAGAAAGAACATTAACAACACATTGTGCATCTGCATCAACACAAGATAGAAATTCAGTTTCACTAAAGATAAAATAAGAAGTCCTTTATTCTCATATTTAACTCCATTCTTTGTAGATATTAAATTTCCTCACGTTAAAAGTTTCACTGCGCCCCTTATAAAATAATACTTTCATCATGGTCCTGTCTATAAGGAATTTATAAAGAAATATCCAATATATCTACGTTCAGGACTTTATAGAATCAATTTTTGAATCACTTATTGGAAGCGACAACACCAAAGTTGACTGATGCCAGTAAATTGCATCACAAATCAGATGTAGGATAAGATGATCTAGCAACTAGGTTACTTGCTTCTTGTTTAGCTTATTGACAAGTTACATATACAAAAGCCGTTTCTGATCACCTTGCCAAAGCAGCAGAATGATATGGTTTAGTGACAACAGTTCCAAGCTCGCACTTATGCAACAGCAAAGATTGGTTTATTCATGTGTGTGTGTGTGTGTGTGTCCCATACTGTTAATATGAGAAACACCATATTACTGTAAAGATGAAGAGCAAATAACAAGAATTGCTCCACAAGTTGAGAATATCTAACCTCTTGTATGACGTTAAGATCGGGTGTAAAAATATTTGGCAACAACCAAGGAACAGACATTCCAATCGTTCCTATTACCAATCCAAGTAAAGTTCCGATAATCAGTAGTGACTTCAGCAGATTTTGGGCCTGTTTAATGTTGAAAACCTTTAGAGGACATAAACAAACAGACAGAGCCCATTTAAGAGCCAGATGTTGCACAGCATATAAAGATATGATACTCACTTGAGGACAACTACATCAAGAACATTGTATGTTTGATATTGTAAGTGACACTCAAAAGGGCATGCAGTGAGATATTGTACATGCATTTTAAGTTTCGAACTTCACTAACCTTTACCAAACTTTGGTTGAAACCATATAGTAACTCGGGCATAAAAGACTGTGCAGTTTGAGAGAGTGGCTCCCCCCATACCACGCACATGCTATACATTTGAATCATGACCTAATCGTTGGTGGATTGAGGGTTAATATTAACTGAACAGATCTGCACACTTAGAAAGTTATGGCAATAAATTAAGTTACTACAAGTGTTTGTTAGGTTGTTCAGTTGTGAGTGGATATAAGATCATGTGAGAAGTCCCATATCGAATAAAGTTGGACTTAATAACTAATATACAATAAAGATAAAAAACCCATAAATGGGGGAAGGGAGAGAAGGGCAAGATTAGCAGATAGACGTCACATCTTAACTCAAAATCTTAAGGCTCAAGTTTATGGATCTTTTCTCTTTATTATATATTAATTATTAAGCTCAACTTTATCCGTTGCGGAACTTCCCACATCGTCTTACTTCTATTCACACCTAGACAGCCTAACAGTACTTTTATGAGTAAAGCTAACCTGGTGAGCTGCAACTGTATGAGTACCCATTGCTGTAGCAAAATATGTTATAAGAGAGTAAAAGGCCACCTGAAAACACCAAAAAAATTTTCAGACGCACATATCTTCAACATGGGAACTAATAGATGTACAGATTCAAGCAAGACCTAATTAACCTTTGAGAACATGGTCACAAATACAGGAGCGGCAATCCCAAATATTTGCAAACATTCAGAAGGTGATGGTACTGAGATGGCAAAAGAATTGTAGCCTTTCTTGTTTAGTTCTCCAATCATCATATAAGCTGCTACAATCTGCAAGGAGTCCAGTGAACAAGGTTATTGTAAGAATGACAAAGTGAATAAAAATAAAGAAAATGTCCAACCAGATCTTGTTAAAAATATTTATTTGACATACTTGGGATGCCAGCGTAGACCATGCTGCACCTGCAAGACCATAATGAAGAAAATTGCACAGGACTACATGACCAAGGCCATTAACAGCGCTGGCAATGACCAAAGACTTCAGAGGTCCCCATGAATCTTTCATGCCAAGGCTAATGATCAAAGAAAAAACTTTCTCAGAATGCAGCATACCGACATAAATTACAATTTCAGTATGCTTGATAACTAAAACTTCATCTATTAACGAACACCTTTGTGGATAATGACGATTTTTAAATTAAGGAGTTTGAATTATCATCACAATTACAGTAAAATGCAATCTGCTAAAGTCCATGCCATTCATAGAATAGGATGCCTAGTTTCATGGTTGACTTTACATTTCATTATGATATAGATATAATAATGACAAAGTCATATTATTCTGAAAGGACCATTGATAAATATTAAAAATATATTCAACATCCTAAACAATACATGCTTTTGGCCCTCTAACTGTATATAAGATTTTAATTTGGTCCATTAATTTTATAAAGTATCTTTTTAGTCCTTTAACCCTAATAATGTTAATTTTAAATGATTGTTTTTTGTGCTAATTATTGTTATTTTTAAAAAAATTAAACTTCATATGTTAACATTTAATAAGTTTTTATCAATATTTAAAAGTTCAATGTAAAAATTGTTTGTGATGAAACAAACAATGTTAGGGTTAAAGGTTTAAAAATACACTTTATAAAATTAAGGAACTATAATGAAATCTTATATAAAGTTAAAGGACTAAATATATACTTTAACCTAAAAAAGAGATTTTTGATGGAAAATTGTGTGCTTGTTGATCAGATTGCTGTTTGAGGAGGAATTACACATGAAAGAAGGCATTTTGAAAATCATTTTCTGAACAAGAAGTGAAAGTCCACTCACAAGCATATAGTTCACTGTATGAAGATTAATACTAAAGAAAGATGCGCCATGCAAAGATAATGCTCTTCGGCCATTGCATATAAGAAGAGAACTGAGATACATTATCTTATAATAGGTGAAAATAATATTCAAAGATCGTTATAAAATAACAATCTTATATGTTTTCATAGTTCCAAGCAATAAAACAATAATACATGAGAAGAGGCACACCTTGCACTTTGAGCAACCAGTCCATAGAGAACAGCAGGCCATGCCAAACCACGAATCTATCAATATAAATGCTCTTTTTTTAGTCAATTATCTGAAAATCAACCTGAGAATTAGGTGTGAAATGCACTATCAAGCTATAGGTCGAAAGATATGAATGAGAGGTATATGTTACCACCCTAAAATTATATGATCTTAGATTCTTAGTGACTAAACTCCCCAAATTAATAGACAAGGAAATCACCGGTGAAGACCTGAACATATTTGCTGGCCGCAGGTACAATTTGCACATTTTTTGGCCCAGTAAAAGCTGTAAATAAAAAGTTATTAATTTCCTGCCACCAAAAATATTTATTAACTTCTGCAAATAAGGGATGTTTATGTTATAGGGTTAAAGTACATTTTTACTCTTGAACCTTTTTTTGAAAAGCGCTAGATACCGTGTATTGATGAGCGGGACAATTTTCTTCTTAAACTATTTTTTTAAGAAGCAAAAAAAATGCCCCTTCTGCTAGTCAACCGTTGAATTTGTTGTTTTCTGTTGACGTGGCATGTGCTTGAGGCACACGCACAATAACAGATAGAATTTTAATCATGTCTTTTGGTGCTAATTTGTCTCTAGACTCTTTTCAGAAATGTTGGACATCCTAAAATCTTTTTTTAGGAGCACTAGTCATCCTAAAATCTTGTTAAAATAAAATTTAATAAACATTGCTAAAATATTAAATATTTTCATATTTAATAATTTCAATATTATTATTTATAAATATTCACCCGAAATTTATAAATTATTTTTTAAAAATTTATAATTTTTTTGTCAACTAATGATCTTCTTCCAAACTATTGTACCACCCAAATTTAATATTCTCTATCAAAAACATGATAGATCAAGACCAACATGTCAACAAAAATGCTTATTTGAAAAATATTGCCTGTCCCATTAATGTACTACGAATAAAGCTACTTAATAAGAGAATAATGGATAGATGGGAAAAAATCCCTCCATTAACTTGGAGATTTAGTTTATTCGTTAATTTAGAGATTCATTCCTTCTGTTTTTATACAAAGTTGCAAAATGTCAAAATATTAAAATATTAAACATAGGTGATGCAATATTTTGACAGAAGGCCATTAGTTGATCAAAAAAATTATAAAGAAGAATCTAAAAAATTTAAGAAACTTAATATATATTAAAAATATAATCGATATATTAAAAATTACAAGTCATCTGTAAATTTCTGAAATACTAGTTTGAAATATTAATATTTGAAAAATAATTTATAAATTTTGGATGAATATTTATAAATAAGAATATTTAAATTATTAAATATTAAAATATTTAATATTTTAATAATATTTGTTAAATTTTATTTTAATAAGACTTTAGGGTGTCCAACATAAAAAAAAAACTTTAAGGTACCTCACATTTCTATGAAAAAAGTTTAAAGACAAATTAATACTAAAGGACATGGTCAAAACTCTACTTGTTATTACGTGTGGCCCCACGTATATGCCACATCAATAAAAAACAACAAAATTAAGGGCGGACTAACAGACGTGTTTTTTTCTCCTCAAAAAAATAGTTTAAGAGGAAAATTGTCTTACTTATAAACAAGTACATAGTAACAGCGCTCCTCAAAAAAATTTAGGATAAAAAAGCACCTTAACCTTATATTATGTGTACACATGCTTGGATGAATACAACATCTGGATTACTTACCAGTTAACGCCCATCCACCAAGAAATTGTGTAAACAAAAGCATCAATGTCCCGCATATTAGGCCAACAAAAAGCAAAACCGATATTTGGTGCTGCACTTCGTCTTTGTCCTGCATCATTTAGTTCAACCATCTCAAGTGAAAAGTATAGAACACTGCAGGATTTAACAGCGAATATTCAAGTCATGTAATCACCACATGCTTAAACTCTTGAAGCTGCGAGTTAATTCATCACAAAATAATATATAGAGCGGGTAGCAATGTGGCATAAAATAAGACGTTATTGAAGATTATATTGCAGTACTAGTGTCATCTTGAATAGTATGTTTTGGTCAAAATGATCTGCTGAGGGTGAGTTTTTGTTGTTAGGACTTCGGCTATAGCTCCATATCATTACATCGATTAAAAACTAGTTGCATGAGAGGCCCAATGACTAACCCCTTTGGCAAGTGAAGTAGCAACCATATTTGAAGTTGCAATGGAAAGAAACATGAATAACAAATTCATGTTATCACAAAACACCGTCCCCGGCCCTGCTCACAACAAAGAAAAATATAGGTTAAATCCCAATCTTTGCCTATAGCATTAAGCATTTCGAATTAGTAAAAAAAATATTCAAAAGAAAAAGGGAGTAAGTTCCAGGAGTTGAAACTTTGAAAGGCTACCTAAAGCAGCAAGCTCAGTTGAGCTTCCTCGACCAACCACAGCGGTTGAGATGAGACTCATCAACGGCGCACAGATCCAGAGCCCAGTGGCTGGTCCAGAAAACATTATAATCTCCTTTATTTGAGACAATATGCTCTGATTAGTCAATGCCTGTCCCTTGCTTGTACCAAACTCCACGGCCCCCTGTTCATCTTCGGACCACGAAACAGACTCGGAACTACAATTACACTTGCTCCGAGCTTCTGAATTGCTTCCAGAAACTCCATAATCATTTCTAATGAAAGATCTTAGTAAGCTACAATGACGACTTTTCAACGGCGAGATTCGAAAACTGAGAGGAAAACCTGAGGAGTTGAAGTGGAGAGAAGGTTGAGAGAATCGTCGGAAATTAGGATTTCGAAGTGAAATTGGGGAAGGGAGGGAAAGGGATTTGAGCTGCATTGTGTAATGGTTTCGTTGGAACGTGAGGGTGTGGAGGAGGAGAGTGGAGTTGGTGGAGGAGCAGAACAAGAAAGAAAGTGGGTTAAGTGAAGGAAACGAAATAAATGCAGTGGGGGTTGGTTGGGGAGGAAAACGACGTCGTTCAGGCGGGAGTGCGAGTCCATTGTCGTCCAACTAACCGTGTCCTTCCCCCGCGCGGCTATCTAATTTATATAGCCAGGTCGCAGTTATCGAGCACGTGCCTAACCGAACTTCAGTCGTCTCAACAGCAGCGTATTGTTGCTGGATTTCATGCAGATTACTTGACGAAGAATGCCCTCTCTGCGATGGCTGGATTTCATGCCTTTTCTTGTTGCTTTTAAATGTGTTTTGATTAAAATATAAAATATCAATCAATAAGTTATAAAATTACTTAGATTGAGTTACTGAAAAGTCAAGGCCAATCTAAAAAAAATAAGCCAACCTCAAGCTCAACAGAAGGCTACGATAAGATAAACATATTGAAATTTCACCTATTACAAACATTGAACTGTTGGTACACAGAAATACGATTCTAACTGATTCTAAAATCCACGGGAACAGTATTATCATGCCCCAGCCTCTAGGTGAGACGGGCTGATTATTAAAAATGAAAAACACTAAGTAAAGACCGTGTCATGAGTTTCGCGAGATACTTGATTCTTCGGCAGAACGTTCTAAGTCTTAAGAGAAAGGCTACATCACTCTGACACTATAAATAAAATATAAAAACACAGAAGAAAGACAGTCAACACTCAACAAAAACTCGCATTCTATAACTTTTTAGATTTAACAATTAATTTTTACCTTCAATTTAAACTTATAATCTTTTCACATTTCAATAAAAATAAAAAATAATTGTTCTATCAAATCTTGAGTATCTTTTACATTCAAATGAATTGTGATAATGAAACTTAAAACTTTTTTGTTATTAATTGATATTTAACATCTCTGACACATCTAAATATTTATTGTTCACCCCCAAACAAAATGTCATACCAGAGATTGAGAATTGTGATCTCTATGCTTCGTTGATTCGCCGGACGGATAAGCCATTTACGCACAAGATTGACAGGCGTGCATAGTTTTAATTATGTCCATTAATTGTTGCTCCATCCGATCCGTTCCATTTTCCCCCCTTCATTAAATATGTTATACTAAGAATGAAGCGAGTATCTAGAAGAAGAAGAAGAAAAGGAAAGAAAATAGAATAAAAAAAATGTATTTTAGGCTTTATTTTAACTAAAACCAAATCCTTACAAGACAATTATGTAGTATGATTCCCGAGGAAGTTGTATAATGCAACGTTGTTTTTGTTGAAAGAACGTGAGAGTGTGGAGGAGTGGAGTGGGTGGAGAAGAAGAAAATGAAAGAAAATGGATTTGGTTCATCTGGGAGGAAAATGATATTATTGATATTTATGCTATTCGATTATATATAAGTTGTCTTAAATTACTTTACTAAAATCAAGATAACTAGCTAATTAAAACAATAAACTTATAAATTTACATTATTTCTATTTTTATTCATCACTACCCATGAATGAACAACTAGACTGGCCAATTCAATCGATAATCTAATGTATCAACTTATTGGCCAATCTAGTTTATAACATAATCTCGAGTAATATTAACCCAAACCAACTTGATCAACTTGCTAATTGTAACTTGATGAGTCAATTCAGTCCATTACAATGCATTTATTTTAATAATATATTTGATAAATTTAGACATTATGAGAAAATTATGTAAGAAATATATGAAAAATAGATTACAGAATAATCTTTAAATATTAGTTGTGATAAAGATCAATCCCCTTTGTATTAAATTTTTATTAGGTTATTTAAGCAAAATTATTTAATTTTTTATTGGGATTTTATTGTTTTTTTTGTTGGAATTGTATTGACATGTGTATGATTTTTCTCTTTTTATTGAACTTTCGTTGAGTTATTTGAGCTGAACTCATGCTTTTTTATTTAAATATTCTTTTTTTATATTGAACTATGAATATTTTTATGTATATAAATTAGATTACGTTATTTTAATTAAGACTAATCTAACTGAATCAATAACCTTTGATCTACTGTATTGATTTGTTTAATTTTCAATACATTAACTAATACTATTTTAAATACCTTCACATTATATCAAGATGTGGTTAGAAGGATATTTACAAAATAACTTATTAAATTTTTTTTTCATTAAAAAATATAAAATAATTTTTAAAAAGTTGAATGTTGAACAAATATAAAGTATTTTTAATATTTTAAAATATAATTAATACTTTTTAAAAAATATTTTTAATAAACAAATCACTTTATATTTATTTTTAAATAACATACTTTATTGAATAAAAATAATTTACAAAAAGATATTGGCTTGAAAATAATCAATTAATTTTTTGAAAGTGAAATTTGATAATCTTATTACATCAAAAAAAAAAAAAAACGAGAGATCATGGCTATGAATAATTGGCATTTGACTATGGGACTCTATACTTCAGGCTCGGAAAGCCCATCCCTTGATAGCTGCTCTAGCCCCACTTGATAATTTTTTAACAAAAAAAAAGGAAGCGGTTTTTATATATTTGTCTTTTTTGTTTTATTTTGATAGAAATACTAGAGAAATAATTTTAAAATTATGGGGTTTTTTAATAAAAGAGAAATTATATTAACATGCTAAAACGAATTAACAAAGTCAAACAATTCAAAGCTTAACAGCAAAAGGGGGGAAAAATGACAAGTTGTGGTCAGGATAACTAGGACCACATTTTAGGAAAGTCACATGCGAAAAAAGCTTTATGTCTTGATAAACTATACTCTGACCAAAAGGAGGCAGTAAATTTTCTGTGTCAAGATTTAGCATCAAATTTTCAAGCTTAATAGAAAAATCCTAATGATTTCAAAGCTATAGATCCAATGAAGTAAACTGCGAAGACTGACCACCAAGAAGATGTCCGATGCTATCAGACTTGCACCATAAAGGATGAGTTGTTGAAGTACAGTACCATTCAAGGATATATTTGTTAAGCGGTAAAATTCCTTCATTTTCTTGAACTTGCATATATGAGTTTCCCAATTTGGCAATTGATTCAATGAAGTTTCAATCCTTTTGTCATTTGCATGCTCTGAATTCTGTATATTATGCCTTGAAAGATCTAAATTGTTAACATGTTTCCAATTACAAGCTTATATAATAAAAACAAACAAACATTGCTCGAAATCTTGAATGAAAGATTAAGCTAACCTTTTCTTATTCTGATGAAAGATAAGATCCTTGAATCATCAAATTTAATGGAGTAAGAGGAAAATACTTTTTAACAACTCTATTTCTTAGTTTTGATACCAAACTTTTAAAATTTAAAATTCATTGAGAGAGACCAATCTTTATAATGAATATAGATTTGATAGACAATGCCAAACAAAATAGTTTTAATGAGTGAATATTCATAGAAGAGATGATCTATGGTTTCCTGGGCGTAACAGCCGAAAACACAAAGCTATATGCTATTCAAATGGTGAGAATTTAAAATATCACCTATAGGAATAGCATTATGTATTAGCTTCCAAATGAACATCAAAGTCTTATGAGGCAAATGCAATTTTCAAAGAAAATCCCAAATACAATCATTTGCATAAGGATTAGTTATTGTAACAAGTGCTAGCCTAGTGAAGCCCTCTTTTAGTCGAACATTGGCCAGTGCCCTATATGAGTTTGTCCTTTTTATCAATGCATGATATTGGAGTGCTGAGTATGGACTTAGCAAATTCTTCATCATACAAAACTTTGACCATCAAACTATTCTAGCAAGAAATAGTCCAAGGATGGGGATTTTTAATAAGATCAAATACCTTAAAAGCATACCCTTAAAAAGATTGAGCTGAATAGGTTTTTACCAATAAGTATAAGTAAGAGAATCAGTGTTTCCATTACCATCTTTCCAATGGAGATGTTTTTTAACAATATTCACAGCCTTGTAGATGCCTTTCCAATGCCATGAAGCATTATAGGGTAATTTAAAACAAGAGACATCAAAGTTGGAGCAACACTTGAGCTGCAAAGTATTGCCAATAAGAGAATGAATCTCTATTGTCATCACCCTCCAAATTTGTCTAGCCAAAAAGCTAGTATTCACAAGACTAGTTTTTCTTAATCCAAGGCTTGGGTTGAAAAGAACATCCTTTTGACAAGATGGTTATTTTTCATATGATCACTAATAATTCTCCAAAAAAAAATCTATTAATTTTAAATTGATCTGATTACATAACCATTAAAGGAGCTTAAAACAAGAAATAATGTAAATATTAGAAGCTGGAAGCATAGATTTGATCAAAATTAGCCTTGAAACTTGAGATAATAACTTAGCCTTCCAAGATGCTATTCTCTTGAGATAATATGATGTGTCTGAATTGATGTGGATTTAAATTTGAAACAAATCCTTTATTTAGATAAGCAAAATTTATGAATTTGAATTTGATATATATCTTATTACATTTCCTCTGTAATTTTAAATTCTTCTTATACCTGAATAATTTGAAATTTCAATTACTTCAAACACCCTGTTTTCTTTGAATTTTTATGACTAATGCCTCCATAACTCTCATATTTTTTTTTGTCTCTTATTAATTGAAAAATATAATTAAACTCACCATTTTCAATTTTTCATTTTTTTGATCTCATCTCATATCTTTTTTTAATTTTATTTTTTTAAAATCGTCCAAAGAAAGGATTTTAAATACATAAATTTTAAATGTAAGATTTAAAATATAAAATTTAAAATTTAAAATTTAAAAACCAAATGCTACCTTAGAAACAAGTGGACCACTTTGCTACTCTGCACAACCAATACTGGTTTTTCTAATTATTTGAGAAACCGACAACAAATATGTAGGATGAAAAAGAAATGGTTGCGAATGATATTGACAGAAAATAAAAGTTCACATCCTCAGCAGAATAATTAAAAATAAAAAAATTAATCATTTAATTCTTATAATTTTAATTTAGTTATAACTTAATCCTTTAACTTTGACTCATTATAAATCATTTTCTAAAGTTTTGACTTGACGATAAATAAGTCCCTGAATTTTGTCTCTTGTATCTATGAAATTTCAACCTCTTAATTGGTCCCTATATTTTAAAAAAATAAAATTATAAAGATTAAAAATATTTTAAACTTTTAATATTTATAATAGTTACAAAGATTAAAATGATTTAATTATTTAAAATATTACTAATAAATTTTAAAATATTTTTAATCTTTTTAATTTTATTTTTTAAAATATAAAAATTAATATTTAAGAAGATAAAACTTCAGGAATTAAATTACAGAAGATAAAGTTTAGAGACTAATTTATAATAGAGTTAAAATTTTAGAAATTGAATTATAATGAGTTAAAATTTAAAGACTGAACTATAATTAAATCAAAATGATAATAACCAAAACATTAATTTTTTCTAAAAACAATTTTACATTCTTATCATTATTAAATTTATCAACAAGAAGATCTGGAAGAAAGAAAGAAAAAGAAAACAGAAAATGTATCCCGGTTTTTACTTTAGAAAAATGTCACGGATCCAGAGAAAGAGTCAACATGATGAGAACCAAATCCTCACAAGACAAATATGTGGTCCAATCGTCTTCAAAACCGCACGATTCACGCGCAAGTTTTATAACAATACCAGAATCTGCTTGCCTCCTATCTAACTAGTTCAGAATTATATACGTGGCGAGAAAATCATTTCGGCGGACCAACACAATGACAGAATTTCAATATTCCTCTTATATATCCGTTGAAAAAAAAAACACAATTGCCAAGTGTACTTTTTCCCATTTACAAGTAAGGATGATATTTTTCTGGCCCTTAATATGATTCTGGTTTTTAATTTTTATAATATGACCCAGGTATTAGTTTACCTGTATAGGTTCTTTAGAATAATTTTCTCTAAAATTAGTATTTTTTATTAATCATGCGAAGCATTATGCTACCTTTGTTACCGTCCACGTTCTCCCTCCATCTTCATCAGTGGGTCTTCCAATCAGCACAAGAAGATAATTGTTTTGTTCTGGTTTCGCATTGTATATACTTTTATTAAAATATAAAACACATATGCGTCATATTTCATTTTCATCTCTTCTAATTAAAACTCTTTGTTGTTGAAATTCTAAATAAAATCTTGATCAAGATATATATGTTGCAGTGATGGATATGGTCATTATTCATCGTAATTCTATGTGATCTTGTGTCTCTCTTATTCTTAATAATAGTGAAAGATGAGTTACACACGAAAATATGTTAATTGTCATTTTTAGTATAATTTTGAAGATTAATTAAATTTTGAATATTAAAATAAATGATGATTCTAACAAAAGTTTAATTATTAATTAATTAACCTAAACTATTTAAATTTGTTACCAAAGTAAGTTTTAACAAAAGAAAAATTTTAAAACAATTATTCAGATGGTGAGTAACTAGCTAAGGTAAGGCAGACACATTCTTTTACATATATATATATATATATATATATATATCAATGAAAAGATTCGCAATATTCATGGAACTTAGTGTCGCATTGGAGCCATAAACTATAGCCTATAGCGAGACAATATAAAGTAAGATTTGATTATCTCATTTAATCAATTATTAAACGGTACAGCTAAGTTGGTGTGTTCACAGAATTGTATTAACAACTTTAATGGATCGGTCAAGATTCTATAGTTTCATATAAGTATTTAGATGGAGCAGGAGCAGCAGCATCATTTATCTATACGTAGAAAACAACAGAAAGAAACACGCTTTTGACTTAAAATTTAAAAATATAAAAATAGTGAAAGCAAATCAATTCTCGTGGATGTAGCACTCTAATCAATATATAATATATTGTACATGCCACAAGTCATTTTTTAAAAGTCTTATAACCTGTTTTGATAATTCTTAAAAATACATTCAAATTATATTTAAAATATATTTTTATTAAATTCAACAAACACTTAAATCTCTCAAATAAACTTTTACAAGATGTAAATTGAAAACTAGACAAACACTACAACAAAATAAGCTAAATATAACGCCTTATATTTGACGATTATAAGTGTAAAATGATAAATAAAAAATGTGATAAATACTTGACGGTTATTTCAAAACAACTGTCAAATATATATTTGACGGTTATATTAGCGTAATTGTTAAATATATCTGCATCCTAGATTTAATTTTTTTATAAATATATTTGACACTTGTTTGCTAATAACCGTCAAGTATATTTTGAAGTACTTGACGATTATTTATAAAAAAGTGTCAAATATATGGTTTAAAAGAAAAAAATAAAAAAATTAATTACTTGACGTTTGTTTATTAATAACCGTCAAATATGTCTACATTTTATTTGACGGTTGTTTAATAACAAACGTCAAATAATGAATACTAAACGGTTGTTATGAAATAATTATCAAGTATTACCTTTTTAACTATTATTTGTAAAAAAGCGTTAAATATATGGTTTAAAAGGAAAAATAAAAAACTTACTTACTTAACGCTTGTTTATTAATAACCGTCAAGTGTGTCTATATTTTATTTAACAGTTATTTAATAACAAGCGTTAAGTAAGGAATACTTAAATTTATGCTCTAAAATATTTTATTTTCACATTTTTGCAACTTGAACGTTTTCGAAAACACAGCCAAAGTGCTCGAAAATCATTTTTCTTCACTGAAACTGCCCAAAAACACAGATTTAGACTCAATTCTTCTTGAGTTTTGCTCGTGGGTTTCATTTTTTGAGGTTTGTGGGTTGTTTATGTAAGTTTAATTTATCCTTCATCTGTTTAATTTATTTTTGGGTTTAGTATTTGGGGTAAATCTAACTTTAAATTCCCCTACTTGCTTTTCAACAGTGCAAAACACGAGTTGCTTCTTTCCTCCTTCCCCTACTCTTCTTCTTCATCCTCGTCCTCTACCTCTCTTAAGTAAGTTGGCCTATCTTTCTTCTTTGTGATATTGTTATCAATTGATTGTAATTAGCGAGTTAATTAAAATTAGCAATTGGAATATGAATTTTTTGTTCATTAGAACTATGATTTGTGATTGAATGTATATAGGCTTTGTTTTCAGTTTTTTGTTAGTTATGAAATTAAATTTAAGATTATATGAAAATTAATTTACTGTTGGGCATTGTATGAATTTGTTGAAAATTTGCTTGCTTCCCTTGTTGTGGTAATGGTGATTAATTTTGTTGTTGAATAACTTGATTAGATATGATTGAGTTATATTGAATTTATAGGGCAAAATTTTTGTATTAATTGTTGCTATCGATAATTTGATTGGGTATAAATATTATATGAGAACTTGTGAATGAGAAAATTTTTGAATAAAGAGAGGGTTCAAAACCTGAAAACTCTTTTTTTTAAGCTATTATGCTGCCAAATTTTTTGGGATAAAATTTTTATATCAATTATTGTTGGGTAACTTGATTGAGTATAATTAAGTTATATAAGAACTTAAGTGATGAAATTTTTTATTTAAGTTGATTAATTGTGTTCGTTTAAGTTGATTAATGTTTGAATTAATTGTGTTCTTTTTATTTAAGTTGATTAATGTTTGAATTAATTATGTGAATTTTGTTTAAGTTATTTAATGTTTGATTTAATTGTCTTCCTTTACAGATAAATGGCTTCTGATAGCGAGTCTATTGATACCCCTCCATTAATTCTAGCTACAAATTTGACTGTGGTTTTAAGTACACAGAAAAAGCTAGAGTAGGAATACAATAACATTCAATAGGGCCTAATAATAATGGAAGAGGTGACAAAAACAAAAGTTGCAGGAAAAAAAATTGATGTGCAATGGAACAAGAAAGGGCAAGCAATTAAATCCTCAAAATTCATAAGTTATATTGGGGTGGTGACAAAGACTACTGTGTCTATCATGGTAAAATCATGGCGCAAAGTAGATGAGACCACAAAGGCTCTTATTTGGGATATTGTAGCAGTAAGTTACATTTTACTAAGTATATTTTGGTATAAACTATTTTTAAAATTAATGCATCTGATATGTTGTTTATTTTATTTTGCAATCAGGATTTGACATTGATGAGAGTAGGCAAGATTTTGTCCTACAAAAGGCTGGGAGGACACTACGGTCTTTCAGATATTTCATCATACAAAAATATTTGAAAGATCCTGATGCTGAATTTGTAGCTCGAGTTTCTCCCTTATTATAGCCTTTGGTAAAACAAGAGGATTGGGATGCTTTTGTTGCCTCACGGCATGAGAAAGAATTTAAGGTATTAATGTTTCTTAAATTTTAAGTTTGGTGTTATTTATTGATTATATGTGTATGTACTAACAAAAATTTTTGTTATTAACTTGTCAAGGAATTAAGTATACAAAATAAGGAGAGAGTAGTGAATAACGAATATCCTTATAGAGCAGGGAGGTTGGGGTAAGCAGGCATTGAGTAGAAACAATAAGAGGAGGAGGGATCAGAGGTTAACATATCTCACCATAAGCTCCGGGCATCGACACGTACTAATAAAGAAGGAATTATTGACAACCCCTGCGTGAAGAAGGTTACTGAAAAGATTGTAAGTATTACATTTATCTACTACTTAATAATTAATTATGAATATCCAAACTAATTATATTTACTCTATACAGGGTTCCATCTCTCAGGAAGTCTCACAAGGCAACCTTCATGAGGATAAAGATATCTTGGCTAGGATATTGGGAACTGCTGACCACCCTAGTTGTGTCAGGGGTGTCAGCTTTGGAGTCATGAAGAAGCAATATTTTGGCAATATAAAAAAGCGAGCATCAACTTCTTCGTATGAGGGCCAAAAGCTGAGAGAAGAGCAAGCCGTTATAAAGCAACAACTACTAGCCCATGCAGCATTAATTGACACGTTGTTGAAAGGGCAAGTCCTTAGGAGGACTTTAGGTGATATTAGCCTTAATCAGAAAGATAGCTACACAGTCCCCCTCAGAAAAACTACCTGAGATAATATGTTTTATCTTATGAATTTTTCTAATTATTTTTATTTTAAAAATTGATTGTCATTGTTTGTTTAATTAGGGTGAGAACGATTGCAATTGTTTGGCAGATACTCCTGAACATAGAGTGGTTGCAATAGGACGTGTGTACAACATTTTTGGGGACACGATCCATAATCATCCCCTCCTGCCCGACTGTGTTAGAGTTTCTCTACTTGTTGCCATTGACCCCAACTATCCATTGCCTGTTCCTACTGATAAAGCATAGACGGTGGGGGAAGCAGTAGGGAGCTTTGTTATATGGCCTAGCTGCCTTGTAATAGTGGTAACACTAAAGCCGGTAAAGGACCCATTGCCTCCAAAGAAAAAGGTATGGTTTAAACAGTTATTTATAATTTTATAATATAATTATAAATATCTAACTTTTTTGTTATGCAGCTGAGAAGGAAAAGCAAGCTAAAAGGTAAGTCGGGCCATACCAAAGAGTCAACCACAGTTTTGCAATATCCAGCAGCACCGGTGCCAGCTGTAGAATACAAATATCGTGCCTCTCTTAAGACATATGTGATGGCTACGAGGATGGCTCGTCAAGTTACGATTGGGGATATCATTAGTTTTGATGATGGGCTGTATGGAAGATCGGGCTTATTTAAAGTTGTCCGGGATGAAATTTTAAATGAAATTCTCAAGCACGAAATGGCTAGTACTAGTCTGATGAGCTTCTACATGAGGTATTTCTTCGATAATGTTCAGTTAATTACTTAAATTATATATATGTATGTGTGCACGCGCGTGTATTAACCTGATTATTTTTTCACCTAAGCCACATTTATATCTCATTTGTGGTTCCTAGTGGCCTTGAGTCGAGATTCAAGCTAATTAATACCCACGATGTCTCTACCTATAATAGAATTACAAAGGAAGCTCTTAAAGATCAAGTTAGGTAGCTTTTAGATCAATTTAAGGATAGGGGAACAAGTAATGATACTTTATTTCTTGCTCCTTACTGTCAAGGGTAAGCCACTTTCTAACTACTTTTGATACAGGTAAATATTTTTTATATTTACTTATTTGATAATACTTATTATTTCTTATTAAGGGGCACTGGATGCTTATTGTGGTTAACCCTGTTGCTTCAAAAATTTGGTATCTCAATCCTCTTAATGAAGAACCATGTAACAGGCTAGATATGATAGAACTTTTTAATAAATAAGTTGAATTTTTATCAATTGTTATTTTAATATCTATATATATTGAATTTCTAACATTTATTCTTTATTTCCTTCTTAGAGTTGTGGTCTTGTATCGTACTACGACCAACAAGACCTTGTCCCCTAGCTTAAGGGTATTGGACTCTTGTGAGATATGGGTCACAATTAAGGTAAATCTAATAGACTGAGTTTTTAATTAACAAACCATAGCTTTTTAACTATTATTTTATTGATATGTGATTTTTTTTTCACAGTGTCCACTCCAGCCAGATCAGAGCAATGACTGTGGCTATTGCTTGATGAAATTCTTGAAGGACATTATCACCCATGCCCCTACCACATTACCTAAAGAGGTATATATTAAATTTAGTTACACTTAAATTATAAATTTTAACAGCTTTTGTTAGATAGCTATTAACTTGAATTTGTTGTAGCTCTTTGCATACAATACTTCAAGGATGCTTACTGTGTTCGGTATGCAGCTGCACATATGGAGGAAACTCTTGAAGAGGTAGCTCAGGCCATGTTTAACATGTGGATAGCAACAGTGGTTAGGCCTAATTAGTTTATGCATACACATTTATTTATTTTTTTTGATCAATTTTATGTCTGAGGCCAATTAATTTTAAAATTTTAAATTATAAAGTAGGTAAAGTTATAATTTTTTTTTATGACATCAGGTTTAGAGTATAGGTAGATATAAGATAAATTAAAGATATTTGAATTTCAATATAAATAATGATTCAATTGTTTTTTATTGTTGGTTGGCTGATATAAATATATTTGATTGATTTGTATTTACAGGGAGCTGCTTTTTAACTTTTAAAAAAATACATCATAAATACTTAATGATTATTTAGAAAGAAACGTCAAGTATAAATTTACTTGACGGTTATTATAAAATAACTGTTAAGTATTTGGCACACAAAATTTGTGAAAACATATTTGACACTTGTTACAAAATAACCGTCAAATATTACTAAATACTTGATGATTATTTTAAATAACCATCAAGTATATTGTTGTAGTATATGATAATGTTTAAGTGATTACTTGACGGTTATTTTGAAATAACCGTCAAATAATCTCTAAAATATTTGACGGTTTTTAACCGTCAAATAAATATATAGCGCCCCATTATTTGATGGTTAAAAACCGTCAAATAATTTCTAAAAAAATTATCAAGTAAGGGGGTATTTTGTAGTAGTGAAATAATTAATTGAGTCACTCTTATGAATGTTTATTTTTCATAAATATCACCCCCTATTCATTCTTCACTTTTATAAATATACTTATTTTGGAAATCAACAAGTACAAAGTGCTGAAAAACATTAATTATCAAGGACAGACTTGAAAAAAAAAATTGCTTCAATTTGAAACCATCGAAAAACTAACATGTCACTACTTATTTTTTATTATGTATAAGGTAAATAGTTGTGACTTATATATTTGAGACGAGTGATACATATAGTTGAAACTTATGATCAATATAGAAGGGACAATTAAATCAATAAATGAAAGGAAACAGAATATTTGAAATCCTCAGCGAATATATTACAGAGGTTGACTTGAGTGTCGGAGAAATATTCAAGTGAACACGCGCAGAACGCTTTGTCTGGCAGATCTGATCTGCAAACAACGAACTACAATGAAATCAATTTTTTCCAGGAAGACTGAGAGACCTGTTAGTTCTATATAATGCTCTCCCACTTCTCTTCAAAACTCACGAATTAAATGATGATCATTATTTCCTTGTACTATTGGCATTAGATTTGAGTGTTGTGTTTGGCAATTCGTACTCATATCTGTTGATTAGGGTATATATTAGCTATAGATATAGAATTAAACAGAAATAATAATGGCGAGATTATTGGGAACGATTCTGAAGCACCCAGAAGAAATATACCCAATGTTGAAGCTAAGGATGGTGATAAGGAATGCAGAGAAGGTGATTCCCGATCAGCAACCACATTGGGTTTTCTGCCATACAATCCTTCACAAGGTCGCTCGCAGTTTTGCCCTTACCATCCAGCACCTTGATTCCCACCTTCGTCATTCGGTGAGTTCATCATCATCTTCCTCTGTTTTTTCTTCTTAATTTCCTGCATGTGCTGGTTCCACATCCTTCACCATCCATCTCATGCACACACATAACCCTACATACATACCTGATCAGCAAAGCTTTAGATATATATAAGTGCACATCAGTGTACTTCTTTTTTAAACTTCCTGTTTATTATGAGAAAGTCACCTATAACTAATTAAATAGATTAAGCAAAAGCTGTAACTAATTTTTTTTTTGTATGCTTTTTTTCGGGCAGATACTCGTATTTTATTTGGTTCTGAGAGCATTGGACACCGTTGGTACGTTGCCTTCATTTTAGACTTACTCTGTATATGCATGCGTACACACGTATGTATAGTCATGAGAAAATGAAGTTAAGAGATTAAATTGGATTTTTTGAAGTAACTAATTGACATGGTTTTATATAATGTATTTCAAGAATGAGAAATAAATATATGTAATTAATTTGGCATGCAGAGGACGACACGAGTCTTCCTTCAAAAGTGAGAATACCTATTTTGCAAACCTTTTATCGGCGTATAGATGATCCACGCTGGAGCTTTTCCTGTAAGAGTTATAAAATTCCTATATATATGGTTACACAAATCTGCTGCTCATTAATTAATCATAAATTTCAAGATCTTAATACTTACATACATATTGTTTTCACTGATGGAAAGGTGGTACCGAAGACTGTAAGATTCTTATGGAGCAGTTCCATCATGTTCGAACTGCCTTTCTTGAGCTCAACAGAAGGTACATGTAATTAATCATGCATAGTCAAGAATCATAGCCTAAGGGTTTTGGAAATATTTATTTATATGTTTGTAGTTTGGTGGAATAATTATTGGTAATTAATATTGTGCGCGCGCGCGCGCATGCAGTCACCAGGATGTGATTAGAGAAGTTAGCAAACAGATGGGAGCTGGAATGGCAAAATTTATTTGCAAGGAGGTAATTTATATATAGAAAATAATAACAACAGATCGACATTTGCATGATAATATAATATAATGTGTCCGTCATATATATATATATATATATATATATATATTAATTACCTCCTTTGAATATTTATAAGCCTGTACATCTGATCGAAATTAAAGGAAATATGTTTTTTCGAAAAAAAAAAATGCAGATAGAGAGTATAGAAGACCTGAATGAGTACGCTCATTACGTAGCAGGGCTTGTAGGGTTAGGGCTTTCTAAGCTCTTTTATGCTTCTGGGTCAGAGGATTTAGCACCTGAATCCCTTTCCAACTCAATGGGTTTACTCCTTCAGGTATACATACACACGAATTAATTAACCACAGCGTCTCTTTCTTTCTCCCTCTTCCTCTGTGCTTATATCCTTTTTTTTTTTTCCCTCATTGATCATTGTGTCTGTTCCCCGGCAAAATTCAATTCAAATTCCCCATTATATATCGACAGCTTTTAAATACTAATTTAATTTGATTTTTGTGATGGAATTATAAATAGAATGCAAATATCATTCGTGATTATTTGGAAGACATTAATGAGATACCAATGCCACGCACTTTTTGGCCTCGTCAGGTTTGGAGTAAATATGTGGACAGACTCGAGGTATATGACTCTTCCGAAAAAACTTATTCATTTTTTTTTGGTACTTTTAAGAATGTATATAAAAAGATTATATATATATATATATATATTTATGTATTATACATAAATAGATAAAATGATATTTATGCGTAGGACCTGAAAGACGAGAAGAATTCGGAGAAGGCATTGCAATGCTTGAATGAAATGGTCACAAATGCGTTGGTACATGTAGAATATTGCCTCAAATACTTGTCTGCTTTGACAGATCCGGCAATTTTCAGATTTTGTGCTGTTCCACAGGTTTCAAAATCTCTTCTTCTTCTTCTTGATTCTCCTCTTCTGTGTGTTTTTTTTTTCCCCCTTTTTTCATTCTTAATTTTCTGCATATTATTTGTTTTATTTCTTCATGTACTACTAAATTCCATTATATGGGTCCAAATATATCGCGAGTTATTACGAAATGTCACGAAACAATAATGAAAATTTTTAATGTTTCTTTTTGGTTAATCTTTTTCTTTTTCTTTTTAATTACGTAGACTAAACAAAATATTATATGTATGTATGTATGTATATGTATATGTATATGTCTGCATTGACTTTGACTTTATGCTACCACATGCAGGTCGTGGCTATTGGGACCCTAGCTTTATGCTACAATAATATTGATGTTTTCAGAGTTGCTTTGAAATTGAGACGTGGTGCGTAGACTCACTAATTAACTTGTATTTTATTATTCAAGTGCTTTAATTTCTCATATTTCAGAACAGAACTAAAATATGTGGATCCATATTTTCTATGAAGTACATGAGGTAAAGGCACTAGTGGAGAATGAGGATGGACAAATGCACTCCTTATTATTAATATTTTGTACCATCTAAACTAAATAAAAAATATTTAAATTAATAAGAGATAAGATATGAATAACATATTCATATTAAAAATTATATTAATATATTTAATAAAAAATTTTAAAAAATGATAATCAATTTACTTATATTATTACAATTTTAATCATAATATAATTATCATTTTTAAAAAAATATTAATTTTTGGATTAAATTATCTTGCGTCTCTTGATTTCGGGTGGCTGAAGGCGTAGGACATAAAATATATCATGTATAGATGTGCAACTTTTACTAGCTTTTATATATTGTATATGGATATATTATATTCTGATATGCTTTTTTATTTTCATTTTCTTTCCCTTTTTTTTGGGTATAAATTAATAATGCGCGCGGTTAGGTCTCATTGCTAAACTCATCCACCAAACGAGAACAATGTCGGATGTCTACGGCGCTTTTTTAAAGTTCACTTCCATTATGAAAGCTAAGGTGTAATTTTAATTCAAGTTGATTAAATTAAATTAATTTGTCCATTTCTGTCTTTGGATTCAGCCATATATATGTTAATTATATGGAATTGAACTCTTCACTAAAGCAAATTGAAAATGATGAATAGGTTGAGAAGGATGATCCAAACGCCATAACGACGCTTAGCAGGATAGAGGCAATCCAGAAAATTTGCAAGCAGAACTCTAAAACTTCGAATGAACAAAGGTTTTAAAGTCTTTTACTAATTATTTATATTTTTCACTATTATTCTTAGCATTTAGCAAATTATGTTATGTGAACTTTTCTCGTATGTTCTACTTACATTACTAATATATTTCTCCTAACTGCTATTTCAATTTTATTTTTTTTTTGGCGTCAGGGAACACTACAAGGTGAACAAAGAGTTAGGGTATCATTCACCCCAGGTGAGTTTTGTGTATAATTATTTTTGGATTGGATGTCAAATTTTATATTTCTCAAATTAATTGTATTTATGATTGAAATTCGGGCAACACTTGGTTTGGTAACAAAATTGCGTCCAAATTTGCAGGGAGTTGCCATCTATGTTGCCATATGCTTGGCATTTGCATACCTGTATTCCAGCGTGCTCAACTTATACTGTAAGTTAATTCATTCTAACTGGAGAATAAATTTTGATATTAATATATTGATATTAATTTGGCGATCAAAATTGAAAGTTACGAATTAATTTCATTTAATCTTCAATGCAGGATTTGTTGTCTTCTTCTTAGGCCAATCTGTAAGTCCATTCTATGTTAAATTGGACTTGAAGAGTGAAGTTGGATTGGGCTTATAAAAAGTCTTGCTGGAATATCTCCATCATGGAGTTGTATCAATGATCAAGGTTTAGTTATTGACATTGTCATGTAACGTACTTGAATTAAAAAAAGACGACATAGCTATTAGAAGCCAATGTTATCCCTTTTTTTAATCGATGCTAAAGTGATCATACATGTTTTTTTTTTGGTGTATTTTTGTATTGTTTCGGTGATTGAATACAATAATGTATCTTGTGTAATTTCAAGAGCTAGAATTATTATAAATTATCATGCATTTTGCAAAATATACATCATTGGCCCTATCAACTTACGGTACGAACCATTTGTATACTAAGTTATTGAATATCAAAAGAAGAAAAAACCCTCATATACAATACAGAGACCAAAAATCTTTGGAAATAAACTAACCAATGCAAAGTCCGCTATTCCTCTCCTCATAATATAGAAAAATGGAAAATCGATGCCTTGCATTGCAATGCCAGATGTGAATTTGGGAGTACAACACTCAGTATAAATGTGAATTTGGATTTGGTGAGTATAAATTCTCTCATTTTTAATGAGTATTTCGATTATAGTCATTATATTTTATCACTATGTAAAAATTATCAAGATATGTTTTTTTAAAAAGTTTAAAATAATTAATAAGGTCAAAACACTCTTGATCTTTTATAAAAGTTTGAATTTTAATACTTTTTTAATGTTATATGATGAAATCTCTAATAGCCATTTGTTTAATTTGAATGGTTGTTATTGTGTTACCTTAGACATTCATTAACTGAACTCTAACATAGGTACTTAGAACTATTTTATATACAATAAAAAATATAATATTGTCCCTGTTAGACTTATGCTACTTATTGAATTTTAGTCAGTATAACTATTTAGTTACCGGATAGGATTGGTGGATGCACTAGTTATTCTATTAGAAAATTAAATTGAAACAATGTCAAAGTTTTCTTGATATTTTTAAAATTCTTAAAAAAATATAATCATTATCATTAATTTGTGTAATAATAATCAGCAAGTTCTAAAGCCACTTTTTCTATTTATGCGTGTCATGCCAGTCCTTTATATCATTCAAATTTTATCAAATGTTTCTGAAGGGATACAGTCACTTTAGCAAACAACACACAGATGATGAAAATTAGTTAAAAAAATGTTAGTACCTTCCAAACCATGTGTTTATTTTTAAATTTGGAATTTAACATCAAAACGATTGTGTTTTGAGTTTTGACCTTGTTTGAGTTATAGTAGTTTACTATTTTCTCAATTTCAAATATAAAATATTTTTACTTAGTGCACACTTACTGAGAAAAAAAGTTAAGTTTTTTTTTTGGTCTGGTAAAAACAGTTAAGTAAGTAGTTAGAATTCTAAATTTTGTCCAACATTATATTGCCTTTCTTTAATATACCAATAATTAATTATTTGATTCTATTGGAAATCAAGTAATTTTGAATTTTTGATACACTTTTAGGATATTTTGAATAAAAATATATTGATTACTTTTAAAATTTTATAAAAAAAACTTATATTGAAATATAAGATTTTTCAAAAATATTTTATATTAAAAATGGAGGTAATGATATTCTTTCTCTTCTCCACTTCGGTAGCACGTGAAACCAATTGTTGGGTGCACCGAACAGAAGAGGTTTTTTTTTTCCCCCACCTTTTACCTGAAAAAAATAAAAGAGATTGGTGGAAATAAATGAAAGGAGGAGGAGAAGTTGTCACGATCACGACTCTGCAATTTTTGTACCTTAAAGATTTTACATTCTGAAAAATTACAGCTAAAAATTTATGATTGGATACTAAATCATTGGATAACTATTATGAATGCTTTTAGACGTAAAAAAATTACATAAGTGCCTATCTACCTGATCAAGATTGCTAAATTCAAGAGTTTAAGTAAGTTGGGAATGTAAATTTAAATTGCAGATAGAATATACTTTTATTAATAAATAACTTTTAAAAATATATAATTAAATAATTAAAATATAAAATATAATTATAATTTAAATTAAATATATATTATTGAACTTAAATACATCTATATTTATATATTATTATACTTTGAACATAAACATTTAAAAATAGGTTAACTTAGTTTTGATATTTTTTGTTTTTTTATTAATATTAATTTGTGTTTCTTTTAGTTTTATTTTTTATTAAACTGATCCTATCATTTCTATCAATAAAGTTCTATATAGTATATACTTATTTTTCTCAATAAGTTTATGAGTGGATTCACATGATTATGTAAGCTGAAAATATATAAATGGTAAACTCAGAAAGTTAACTTATAAGTTTAATCAAGTTTTATTTAATTTAAATTTATAAACAAGTTAATATAATTTTATAAACTAAAAATATAAAAACAATAAATTTAAAGAGTCAATCAAAGTTTTGACAACAATCACTTGATCCATCTATATTATTTATAATAAATCTATAATAAATGACATAGTTTCACAAGCCATAGCTCATGTTTAAAGTTTTGGTTAGGGACTCATTATAATAATTTTAAAATTTTATTATTTTTTTAAAAAGATAATTGTAAAAGATGTTTAATCAAATCATAACTTTGCTGAACTTTTTAGTAAAAATTTAAATTTTGATAATAACCTTGTATACTCAAAGTTAATTACAGCTTTAAAGAACTATTTAATTAAATTTAAGCTTTCTTGTGTAACCTATGTTTGTATGGAAAAGAAAAGGTTAATAAAAAGAAAAATGAAAGGGGAGAAAAGGAGGGGGGAAAAAGAGAGAAAAAACTAGAAAAAAAATGTTTGGATGGAAGCCTTCTTCACCATCATCAATGTTGGGAGAGATGCGAGAGAGGAATGAAGGGTAATTTGGTCCAAAAATATTTAAGCCCAAGACTGATTTTTCAATACCATGTGGGGTGGTGATATTAAGAAATCTTATTTGAGTGGCATTAACATAGGAAATAAATTTATTAGTATTCTATGCCAAACATAAAAAGTTAGGATTACTTAATCTTAATTTCAAATCCAACCCTCCTGTCTCATATACCCAACAAAGCCTTGAGTTTTACCCACTATTACTTTCACAGTAGTAGAGAAATCAAAACCTATCTAGTTTGCTTGAGACTCTCTCATTCTTCCACCAAACAAAGAGTGATACTAATTGAAAAATGAACTTGTCATAATTAAAATGAAAATATATAACATGTTATGCGTGAAAAAAAAAATCCTATTTTGGCCAAAAATCAAATAAAAAATCCTATGTTCCTATGCTAACTAGTTGATAGGCTTATTTTGATTCTAAATATAGGATCTCAATATAATTTATTTCCTATTTTATTGTTTTGTTTTCAAACTATTTCTATTAACTGCACAAATTAACGCATGCAATTAGAAAATAATTTTCATTGTAAATGATTAAAAATGGATCAACACATATTTGTTAACGAAAATTAACCTACAAATCTTTCTAGTTTTCATCAATTTTGAATTAAATTGCAGTAGTTTATTTTGTTTTAATTAAAATATTATAATTTAATTAATTAAATATATTAGTCCTATAAAATTAAAATTATTAATGAATAATTAACTTTTATAAAATAAAAACACTTTTAAAATTTATAAAAAATGATTTAATATTTTTAGAAAAAACCAAAAGAAAATTTAATTCAATATAGTGTTTATATTTTTATTAATTTTTTAGAAAAATTCTATATATAAAAGTTGTTTAAAAAACATAATTTAATTATATAGATTTTGAGTTATAAAAATTATGTGATTAATTCTTAAGTTATATAATATTTTAAGAATTTAATTAAAAAATATATTATAAAAATATAATTTTAAAATTGAGTTAAACTAATAGGACAAGCAAATTAATTTTCTCCTTTTTTTATAAATAATTAATTTAACTAATTTTGTTAATTAAAAAGGATGTGATGTGGTGTGATGGACATCATGACATCATCAAACCAATGGGCCCAAACAAGGCGCTTAATGAGGGTGGGCAGAAGTCCAATGAGGGTGGACCAGTGGAGTTGATTTAGATTACACGATAACGCACAAGTTCAAAGGACCGTTAGTTACGTATGCGTTCACAACCTTTTGATATTCCACATCCTTCTATACCGATATTTTTTCTTCCTTGCCAAGTGCCAACTTTTTTCTTTTCTTTAAATACAAGATCACAGAAACCTGTGTAATAAAAACAAATTACACAATCAATGGGTGCTTGGTAGAGTTGGTAAGGGTTATTATCAGCATTCCTTAAGGCGAGAGTTCGAATCTTAGAGAGTGACAGATGCGATAATTAACACGATCTCAAAAAAATTATCCATCGGTACCTCACTACCATATACAACACAGATATTGAGATACATCATCTCATTTTATACTGCTTCCTTATCAACCCAGCCTTATAATATTGACCATACATGTTTCCTCGTAAATTACAAAAAAAAAAAATTAGAAAGAGGTTATTCAAATAAATAAAAAATAATCCGTTACTCAAGCAATTTTATATGCCCATTAAATTGTGTTCTAGAACAATAAAATAACACAGCTTAAAGTAAAGTAATTTTCCTACAAAAATTATCTAATAATAAATGTCATTATGGCATATTTTCGAGTGTCGTACTATTTTGATTCCTTTTGATAGAAATTTTGAATTCCTAAATGGCGAAACTTCCAGTTTTGTTTTAATATATGAAGATTAAATGAATGAGAGTTTGTGCTCTGGAATATTACATGATAAAATATTTAATTTACATGGTTTTTGAGCGTCTATCAAAATAGTTTAAAAATAATACATATTTCACCAAAAAAAATTATTGAATATAAATATATTTTCGAAATAAAAAGAAGGTGGAAGAAGTCCGTCTGACTCTGTTCTCTAGCCCAGCCTCCAGGTCCCCAGCCCGACTTACACCAAGAAACAATATTTGATTGGTTGGAACAGATTTTGGTGGGTAATAAATAATACTACTATAATAAGAAAGAAAGTGGTTCAAATCACTCAAAAAAAGAAAAAAGAAAAAGAAAGTGGTTCAAAAGATTTTTTTTTAAAAAAAAATAGTAATTCAAAGCGCACGCGGCTTGCATGCCTCTCGCATCTCGCGTCGCACTCATAAACAAATCCGTTATAGTTGAAAATACCCAGAAAATTGTATTAAAAAAAAAAAAAACCCAGAAAATACTCCAGATTTCCAATCCTGGGTGCTCAATTGCCAAGTAGTACTATGCCTACTCGATCCCCTTGTAGGACACTACACCTCATGATGTACTATTAAGAATTTGCAGTTGCAATATCGAATCAAAACTCTCCCTCGATTTTATGCTGCAACGCATTTCGTGACTTGACTTCTCCAATTTTCTTATCACCTACCTCACACGCCAAACCTCACTGTACTCCGTATCGGCCATCATTGTCACCCACGAAGTACAGCGATAAGAAAGCAAGATATTTCTCAGTCTCCGCTGTTATAAGTCAACCTCTGAGATTTGGATTTTGGATACTGAGAAAATGGGGAGTTTGGGCGCTATTTTGAGGCATCCTGATGACTTTTACTCGCTTGTGAAGCTCCAAATGGCGGTCAGGCACGCAGAGAAGCAGATCCCTCCAGAGCCACACTGGGGCTTCTGCTATAGCATGCTTCATAAGGTGTCTCGTAGTTTTGCTCTCGTCATTCAGCAGCTCGGAACCGAGCTTCGAAACGCTGTAAGTTCCATTTTGCATTTTACGGTGTATCTTGAATTGCCTGAACGGTTTTTGTGTCTGTGGTTCTGGCAAATCATCGATTAAATGAAAGATGGAATGAAGATGAACTACTTTCCTCCGTGAATTTTAGTAGGTGAAGGTGGATTTGTTCTTTTGGCTGCTTACATAGGCGCTGAATCATTTTCGGTTTTAACGCATATGGTTGTGGCGGATTTGCGGCCTTTGGCATTGAAATTTATTAATACAAGCTTAGGTTGACTTGATGTTTGACCTAGTAATCAATTCCTTGGACACTCCTCGAGTTCTTATTTTATTTCATTAATTCATTCTGCAATGTTTCTTCTCCCTATCCCACTAACAGATGGTTCTGGGTCTTGGTAGAAAACCTACTACTGAAAACCATCAAATTCAGAACGACCTGACTAAGATTTGGGACTCGGTAAAAGATTATCAACCACGGGAATGGATGACAATATGCTTTCTGGAGTTGACACTTACACAGTGTTTTTCATTTTCTAATTGCTGATAATAGTGCTTTCCTCTGTTGAGAGGATTACTTTATTTTCTACTGAGTTTTTTTCCCTGTCAATATTTTCTCGAATTGAATTGTCTTAACCCCAAAATTTTTGACTTTGCAGGTTTGCATATTTTATTTGGTCCTTCGAGCCCTTGATACTGTTGGTTTGTTCCTATAGCCTTCAACTTACACTGCTCGTTTTTGCTTCAGCTTATAATTTTGTCCTATAAGAGAAACTTACATTATAGAAATAAAGATTTTTTTTAGTTTGTTGAACATACTGGCTTGTGGTTTCTATTGGTTCTACTAGATATCAGGATATGTTAACTTGACCAGCTGATTGGTCCATGATCTATTATCCGTATTTTTATCAATTTTATTTTGGTTAATTAATTAAGATAAATAGAGACTGTCTTCAGATGCTTTGAAAATTTCCAGCTTGTTGCATCACATATATCTTATTTGGGGAATAAAGAGCTCAAACCATAAATATGCAAGCAATTATCAAATTACTCATACACAATTTGACAAGATACTATATGAAATTCTTTTTTTGTCTTGCTTATAACGAAAATATTTCTATCCAAACACCTGAGAAGGTATTAATCTGCTATAAATTAGTTTTAGCCTACTATGCATTTTGCCTAGGGATGGCTATATATGTGAATCACAAATGTTTTCATTCTGTTTTCCTAAGTTGAGATTAGATAAAGAAAATAAATGGTTTTCATTGCAAAATGAAAGCAAAGAGAAAAGAAATGATGTCAAGTTTCTAATTTGAACCACAGCTACCTGATATGGGAAACTTGTACTGAGAATGTTAATAAGAATTCTGATTGAGAACCTCTTTCCTCTTCCTGGTTACCTATTAACATTGCACCCTTCAGTGTTTGAAACTGTGTTTTCACTAATTATATTTTCAAAACTTTTTTTTTTCTTTTGGCAGAGGACGATACTGGCATAGCTACAGATGTCAAGGTGCCAATATTAAAAGCTTTTCATCATCACATATATGATCGTGATTGGCATTTTTCATGTAAGTGTCTTGTTGTCACCTTCACTATTTCTTTTCATGCCAAGTTAGATGTCATCCAGCATATTGTTTGTAACCACTTGCTGGAATTATCCTCCGTTATTCTTGTTCAACTTAACCATGCCAAGCTTGTTCTGTTAGAAATCTGGTAGAGAAGTTTAAATGGCATTTTTACTCTTTTAATTGTGCACATACCTCAAACCTTGTTTGTAGAGGTTTTCATGCTGATCCTAGTTTGTTTTAATGTAACTAGGTGGGACAAAGGAGTACAAAATCTTAATGGACCAGTTTCATCATGTTTCGAATGCATTTCTGGAACTTGGAAAGAAGTCAGTTTTTATCCTTGCACATTTCCTTCTATAGTAATTTTGTTAAGATATTATAGTAAAAGTTATTTATGGCCCTTCACTAGTTAATAGCTCAAGTTTTTAAGTTGAACGGGTCATTGATAAGATACCAAAGCACCTCTAAGATTAAGTGGTCAAAAGTTGAATCCCCTCCGTCTCCAATTCTCTTAATTAAAATTATTTGCAACCTCAAGGCATGGTTGGTTTATGTTCTGTCCACATTTCAAGCTTCAAATGCTTCTTTGTGAGGGAGTGTGTTAGATATTATGACACAATTTATTCTTGGATCTTCGCCTGACCATTTAAGCTTTTGAGTTGATGTGATTCTTGATAACTTCCATCCTGGATTCAATCAATATAAACACTGCAGGCCTTATTTCCTATTTAGTGCCTGCTATTGTTTTAGTGCCATAGACATGCTTTCAAAGGCATGTTGGCTATTTCATGCATGAGTGAACTCATGAATCAAAATATTTGATTTTCTGTTTTCGCGTTACTCTTAATTTGTTTTCTTTTTTGCCCAAGAACATTAAATTTACACTATACAGCTCCTTTAGTCAGTTCTTAAGTTTGGCCTTTGAGTTGTTTATCCATGTGAATTATCAATATTTCCCAGCCATAGTATAGATATTCTTGCATTCGTTTTCTTGTACCTAAGAATTCTCTATGTTTCCAATGAGTTACTCTCTGAATTGGCCAGCTGGTCGGGAAAAAATATTTTGTTGCTTTGGACTCAATATGTTTGCAAAGTTCTCTCGTTTGTCTCCTTGTTTCTTTAAAAAATATTTCATGACTCAGCAGGGTTTCCTGAGATGTGACAGCTAATTCAGTGCCTGCATTAACTTCGCATATATATATATATATATATATATGATGAGATAGAATTGTGATGTGCATTCTTTTGGTAAATGACTAAACAATAAATTAACACTGCAGCTATCAGGAAGCAATTGAGGATATTACCAAAAGGATGGGAGCTGGAATGGCCAAATTTATTTGCAAGGAGGTTCACGATGCATCTCTTCTGTTATCCATAGATTCTTTATTTTTCATGAATATGCTAGCTTAGATCCACTTAATAGATTCATCTCTTTGACTGATAGGATATCATTTTATTTTGCTATTCCCTTAAGGATAAGTATTAGTCAGTGTTCACATTTAGAGGAGATTATTTTTTCAAAAATTTCTGGGACTTATCCCGCCCCTCAATTCTACTGCTCATGTTTATAAAGAACTTCAATTAGTTACAACCTGATTCCTACATTCTGATTAATTAATACTCACAACAGTGTTAAAGTAGCCTTTAAGTATTTTCATATCCATGAACAAACATTATATGGCCAAATTATGAGTGTTAATCCCCCTTATTTTTTTATATTTTTTCATAAAATTTGTTTTTAAGGTGACAAACATATGGCTCTGTACACTGCTAGGTTTTTTTACCTTCAAATTATTTATCAAGATTCAAGAATTAGACCTCAATGAATATCTAACAAACAAGGACTAAAGTAGCACCAAATTTTGATATTTTCATGATAATTGTGCTATACTACTATCAGTGCTTCTGTCCTGTTTCTCATGAATTCAATCCGGAAGCATTATTCCAATTTCCAAACAAATTTCCCTTCAGTCTAGATGTGTAGTCTTAATTTACACCATGATATTTCTCCCAACTTACAGGTGGAAACAATTGACGACTATGATGAATATTGTCACTATGTAGCTGGACTCGTTGGGCTGGGTTTATCTAAGCTTTTCTATGCATCTGGTTTGGAAGATTTGGCTCCAGACGACCTCTCTAATTCAATGGGTTTGTTCCTTCAGGTAGCATAAAGTAAAATATAGAGAGCAATAATTTTTTTTTTTTCATTCTTTGCTTACTTTTCAGTTGAAAACCTTCTGAAATTGCAGAAAACAAATATTATCCGAGATTACCTGGAAGACATCAATGAGATCCCAAAGTCACGCATGTTTTGGCCTCGGGAGATCTGGAGTAAATATGCTAACAAACTTGAGGTTTGCATCTTTAAGGATTTGTTTTAATCCCCACCTTTCATTTTCTATCTCGTACTTCATGATTCTAGGCCGAATTTATATGACCTGGTGGATGTTATGATGTTGGAAACGACTTTGCTGTCTCATATCACATGTATACATATCATTTATGTTTGTTTTTCTTCTGAGTTCCACATGTATAACTTTGTCTTTATCCAATTTAATTTTGTGGTCCAGGACTTGAAAGAAGAAGACAATTCTGTCAAGGCAGTGCAATGCCTCAACGACATGGTTACCAATGCTTTGATGCATGTTGAACATAGCTTACAATACATGTCTAACTTACGAGACTTAGCTATATTTCGTTTTTGTGCCATTCCTCAGGTGCTGTTCTTTTTCTCAATGATCTCTAGTTTAATTGTTGGATCTCCATTGTCTTCATTGATACAACGGCATTTATTAATCATCAGCAAGGTTTTAGCTTCAATAGATGTTTTTCTTATAAGTCATTCCTGGCCTATTTCCAAGTCCTGTGAATAAAAGCTTCATACTCAATGTGAAGCAAAATAATTTAAGTTGTTACAATGGTCAATGAGTTTCCTTGAACTTTTGATATTGCCAAAATGATCTGATAAATGATAATTCTAATATATGATTTATATGCTTTGGTTGTTTTTGCTACATGTCGAGGTCAAGGATCTCTATGTGGCTTGACTGACTTGGTAAAATAGCAGATATTGCATGCCTAGCTAGATTTCCTTAGGGAATTGAAGAATCTAATAGTATCCAAAATAGGATTTGATTTGCTTCCTGGTTGTTGGTGATATAGAAACTGAAGAAGCTAAGCTGCTCAGGTTCAGGTCTTGGATCCTCGCCTCCCATTTTCAATTAAATGAAGTCCTATTGCACGTTTTGTAAGTGGAAAAATATTTTCTAGAAAAGAAATAAGAAACGTACCTAAGAAAATAGGGTAGTTGCATTTCTGATTTTCTTTCTAGAAAACACTTTTCTACCAACCAAACATGGCATTAGTACTTCTCTTAATCTCTTCAGGCTTTGCTAAGTTTCAGTTCATTTCTCTGTTGGCTTCTACTTCTATAATCTCTCCTGTTGTTCTTATGCATCATATATTCAAAAATCCATGTCTGTAGCTATAGATATTTTTAAACTAAATTTGTTTGGTTACTTGGATGCTTGACATGTTCTGCAACAGATCATGGCCATTGGGACTCTTGCATTATGCTACAACAACATCGAAGTCTTCAGAGGTGTAGTTAAAATGAGGCGTGGTAAGATGATGTATCTTGAGATACTAAGTGCAAATCATTTTAGCTTTAAGGAATGTTAGGCTTAAAACTACTTTTAATGGAAAATGTGTGAAATTCACTGAATTTTGATTGCTGCGTGTAGCTTTCCATACCAGCTCATTCCAAATCAATCTGCCAAAACTAAACTTGTAGAAAATTTTCTAACAGGAAATTAGATAGATTGTGTTATACATTAAAATCATATGTTGAGCAAAACTCAATGCCGTTATACATGCTGCATTTGTGCTGTTGGATTCCCTGGTTGCAACTTATGGCACACATCTGTTGCTTTATCCTCTAGTAGAAGTTGTTAAGTAAGGTAATTAAAGAGTGAATTGGATGTCACTTGTGATGATTTCTAATTTTTGACTTTGTAAACACTGCAAATTCTTAACCGTGCTCTGGTCAACATTTTTATTAGTGTATGTAACCACCTGTTTTCTTGAGAAAAAATGAAAAGGCTACATATAGATTTTGTGGTAGTGGTGTACTAAGTGCCCGTTTAAATTTCAATTGGGTATAATAGATTATAAAAATAAGTGATTAAATGGTAGATTTTAATTATAATTGATTATGTTATAAAGCAATCTGTTTGGATACCATTTTTCTAAAATTGATTTTAACAGAATTAAAGATATTTGGATAATTTATTCAAAATCAATTTTAGTTGTGTAATTTACTATAAAGGACATTGCTTTTCAAAATTAAATTATTGATAAATTTGTATCTAATATTATTAAAGTTGTTACATTTTGTTTAAGAAGTAAAATATATTATTAGATTACATATCTAATTAATTATAAAAATTTAAATTATATTAATATTAACAATTTAATTTACGTAAATAACTAACTCAATAGATCTTAGTTCAAATAAATTTAACAAAAGAGAAAGATTTAATTCTTAAATACCAAACATCAATTTTATAATAACTAATGAAGATGATAATATACAAATTAAATTTTCTCTACCAATTAATATTTTATTTGAATTAGTTTTATAATAAGTGCTAAGTAGAGGGTGGTGTTTAATAGAAACTTATGCTAGCAACTTTTTAAAGATTCAAAGTTGAAATTTTGTTGAGGAAGAGAGAAGAGAAAAGAAAAGAGTTTGGTTTTATTTTTATTAAATTTTGTGCCTTATAATTTTTTCTTGGGTCTTGCTTTGTAATTTTCCCCAACGTGTCTTGATCAACTTGCCAGCTACCAAAAAAATCGATTAAATGGTTTTTCAGGTGTTTGGATACCAACTCAGAAAATCAATTTTTTGAGTAAAAAAATCGATTATAAGTGTATCCAAACACACTAAGTTGTTCTAATTATTATGTTCGTGACTTGTAGGTCTAACTGCCAAGGTGATTGATCGGACAAAGACAATGTCAGATGTCTATGGTGCTTTCTTTGACTTTTCTTGTATGTTGGAGTCTAAGGTATGCGGTATTTTAAAGTATGTTACTTTTGCAACAGGCTGTGTTTTATAGCCAGTCTATAGTCCGAATAAGGGGATTGTGTTAGGCCTTCAACAGTGAACATAAAACTTTGTTGAATTTCATATGGATATAGACACTAGACTTTTTTTTTTCCTTTTGGCTAATCCTAGTTCGTTGCCCTTACGCAATGCACTGTAGGGCTCAAGTACAGTATCAAATAATGTGAATAAGAATGCACATATTACAATTGTTTCACACTTGATAATGTGATTGGCACATAGCTTTTGGGCCTAAGATGGCAAGGGGTTACCATAAGGAGATAAAGACAAAAGATAGAGAAGAGGGTTGTCCATGTGTGGGAGCAATGAATTAGAGGAGAGGGTTTATTAAGGGGTTGAGGGACCCACAGGGGGAATAGGCAAGAATTTGGTATTGTTTGAGGAGAGCCCAAGCCTCTCGAAAGCTTGGGGAGTAGTACAAGAGGGTTGTCCATGTGTAGGTGGGATGAATTAGAGGAGAGAAGGTGTGTGGTTCGTACGTGGGTTGGAGGGGTTTAGGGACTAAGAGGGACAATAGGCAAGAATTTGGTATCATATAAGGAGAGAGCCCAAACTCTTGAAAGCTTGGGGGAGTGCTTTCTTCTTCTTTCTTTTTTTTTTTTCCTTCCTTTCCTCCAAGTTACTGTTGCTTGCTTTTTTGTGTCGATTTCGGGTACTGTTTTGTTGAGTTAAATATTCAGTAGTAGGATATTTTAGTTTCATTCTGGTCTGGGCTCCATCATAATGCTACTATTTATGTTTTATAAGAGCATACATATGAATATTGCAAAAATAAGATTTTGAAAAAATGCTTTACAGAACGAGAGTTGGTGATGCTTAGAAAGCCTTCTATATACCCAATTTCATAGAAATAGTAAATCTGTTTAGCCTTCATTAGTCATGACAACCAATAAGCCATGGCTGTCAGGCCTGTAAATTCTTCCCTCTTTTAAATCTTGAATTTGAAAAGTTGCGCCTTCTTTTTATAGCCCCTTAAAGAAAGGAAAAGTGGGTCCTGGAAAGTTTGAAATGCCGATGTTATTGTGGTCGTCTTTATTCTGTAGCACAAACCTCCATGGCACCAAAGCTGTTTTTTAGTTTCATGGACATCTTATTATAGCTTGTTTAGTTCCATCTTAAAAATCTATTATTGTTCTCTGTAGGTTGACAAAAATGATCCCAATGCAGCAAAAACATTGAGCAGGGTGGAAGCTATACAAAAGGCTTGTAGAGAATCTGGTCTGCTTAGTAAAAGGCATGCAGATCATATCCATGTAGCTTCTAAAGTGTTTTTTCACCATTGAGATTGTGACAGATTTTACATTGGTTTCACCAGGAAATCTTATATTTTGAAGAGTGAACCTGGATATAACTCAGCCACGGTAGATTTATATCTTTTTGTTTTTTTTGGTGGGTAGAACTAGAACTTGATGCTATATATGTAAATTATATACTGATTTGATGTGCTCCTGCAGTTTCTAATACTTATGGTCGCGCTGGCTCTCATTTTCTCATATCTCTCCACCAACCGGGACAACAATTGATGTAAGTTTCATTGCCAGTTTTAATCTGTGGCAGAATTCAGTATAAACTGTAAGTTAGGGGTAGATTATATCAGAGACCCAATATTAGTAGGTGTTATTTTCATTGCCAGGAATAATGTAAGTGATTTCATAAACGTTCCAACGATGGGTTGCTTTATTAATTAAAAGGTCGTTTTTTATAATACAAGTGAAGCAAATTTTTAAAAATCTTTTTATTGTTTTATTATTCTTGTAACTAACTAAAATTCAAACGTAAAAACAAAACATGGTAGCGAATTAAGTGATATGGCAACACACTACAGGTATTGTATGACGTAAACCTGTATTGAACGAGGGGAGAACAGTAGTTAATTCAAAATTTTGAGTGATTTTTCCGCCTTTTCACTCCTCTAATTTATGCTTTTGGTCCCTTCCAGCTGGCGTGAGATGGCAATGCAACAGTGCTGTGTTGATCATTATCCATGATGTGGACGTTCGAGATCATGAGGTAGATGACTGGTGTTGATTATGCTAAAAAGAGGCGGCGTGTGTTGAAGCCAGATGTGGTTCCTGTGGTCTGTATGACGTACCTTCCTGTGTTGAGTTTTTCTTTTATCCTCTTGCCACCCATACCATTGTCGTTTACATGGCAGTGTTATTGGCCGTTACACAGGGATTAAGTTGCTACAAGTGAACCCTCACAACGAAAATGTCTGTTATATGTGTTTGGGCCACAAAGAGATCTGGGATTATAAGGTTCCATATTGTTAAGAATATGAAAATACGTGCTATTAATTATATTTTCACTATTATTATTTTATACTAATTGGCTATTATTTTTATTAAAAATTAAATTTTTATTTCTTATTCACTTATTTTTATTTTTGTGAAGGAAATTTGTAGGAGGAAAATAGCATGTAATAAGATTTTCGTCAAAATAAATTTGTGGCGTAGATTATTTTAATTCGATGTACACTGTACTGCAAATCTGCAATCCATTAGAACCTGTATTAACTGAACTTTTACATTTTTAGACCATCAGTTAAACTACTTTGCGGCTTAAAAAAAGCTGTAACAGCGACAATTTTGAAAGGCACATTATCTTCAGTCCAAATGTCCCATGATGAAAAGTTCGATTACTCTCGAACCAAAAGAACAATAAAATGCTATTTTCAATCTATAAAGAAGATGTTATTGCTGTAATTGCCTATTTGTTCCTCCCCAAAACTTATGCCGGTAACAAGCTCATCTCTTAAATTAAATATTCAGATTTACAAGCTGTTATTCAGACCCTATTTGTTTTTGCATGAAATATTTTGAATTTGATTTTATATTTAAAATTTTATTTATGTATTTGAAATTCTTTGTTTGGATAGCATAATTTTTTAAGGGAGAAGAGACAAGCTTAAACTCACCAAAAACAAAAAAATTGAAAGTAACTATTATAAATATTATATTGTAAATATTCATAACTCAATTCTTAGAATTTTATTCTTAATGTAGTTTCTTGTTAATAACTCATAACTTTTAAAAATTCCACAATGCATATTATATACTTCTCTATATCTTTATAACATTAAGATGAAATTTAAATAATTAAATATTTGTAAATAAAAATCATGTCCAAAACATATATACACTAGCGAATAAAAACTTTCATTGTTTTCTCTCAAATTCTTATATTGTTTTGTTCTTCTCTATTTTTCATATTAACTATATTATATAACAGTAAAAATTTTATCTTTATTCTTCAATCAGCAAAAAATGAGAGGAGACGAGAGTGACATGCCAAAGGGAAAGAGTTAGTGCAATTGAAATTTTAAATAATTAGAACACAAAGAACATTTAAAATTACAAAAGAATTATAATAAAAAAAACAGAATTGAATAGATTTTTACGTATCTAAATTAAAAAAAAAATTGATCCAAAACCCAATCAATCCAAACAAAACATTATATAATTTACATAATAGCAGTAGAAAAAACTCAACTATTTGTACCTGATCTGGAGTCTGATTGTTAGAAGAAAAGCTTCCAATTGCATGGATTTCTTGGCAAGCTATAAAGGCTAGCCTCTAGAAAATTCTCTTGGATACATGATGTGTAAAATTCTATACAATGAAATAACAATAAATAAAAGAGAAAATGACATTCGTTTGCTGCTGAGAAAAAATTTGGCATCTGCGTAACAAATTAATTTTCTCTACGCTAAGATGACCCCAAAAAACATGCACGCTCAAAATTTACAGGGTAAGAAACCAACCCAACAGCAGAAGTTAGAATAGTACAGCCATCTTGCTGGCAAGAACCCGTTCCCTTCTCTCAATGTACCCAAAAGGAAACCAACCTGCTTTCCCTTTGCACTCACCCTCAGCCCATCCATTGCTTGTTACCTGTTTAATGTCAAAATAAACATATTACGATCAATTTGAGACGCAGAAGGATTTTCAAGGTAAAGTGATCTGTTTCTACCCCAGAAAAGCTTCTTTAATGTTTTAAAGGCTTCGATCAACTTTTTTTCACACTCAGTAATTCTCTCTACAATCTAAACCCATGCTGCTGCTTAATAAGAGATAGGGATAATGACAGTTTAGGTTCCAAAAGATTAATTTAATGATAGTTAGGTTCCTTACAAAATTTTCTTAAAATAAGTCACAAGTATCAATTCAAACAATTACAAATTCAAAAGTCTCAGATGCAAATAAAGCATTCAAGTTTCAAATGTAACTTTTAGTTTATATTTGAAATTTTTGCTCGCAACTACCAAATCAATATGTGTGTCTTATTTTTCATAAAATTTTGTTGAGAACAAAACTGTTATCAAATAGATATTTTGGAACTTAACAGTCATTTTTCCTAAGAGATACCAACTCTTAGTGAACCCCTATGGATCCCCAAAATTTTATGGTTGGGAAAAGCCAAAACATTTCAAAACAGATGCACTCTTCCCCATTTTGGGGGTAAAAAATGCTACAGAAAAACAGATACCTTCCGAACAACAACATAATCACCAACTGACAGATTTAGCTCCACCTCAGACACCGCATTGTATGGAAACACAACCTGCAAGAGTAAAAAAGGACAACAGAAAGTAAAGCACACACTTCCTTTGCAAATCAGTAATATATGTACCAGATGCAATCTTCTACTAACCTCTCCTAAGAAGTAGCCCATGCTATCTGTTGATCCATCGGGTGCCTGTGGAGCATAGACACCATTTGCTTCTTCATATGATGGGGGTGGAGGCATGCTATTTTCCATGCTAGGAGCAGAAGGGGCTTCAATGCGCTGCCGTTCTGATATCATCTATCATTAAATATGAATATAACAGATAATCATACGTTGATGCCAAAAAAATTGTGACCCAACTGTTTGATTACAACTGCGGTGGGGAGAATAGAATGATTAAAAAACCAAGACTCATGATTGCTTACCTCTCCCTCAAGCTGATCAAGTATTTGGAGGACTCTCTGGTGATAGTCACGCTCTGCTTCAACCTTCATGATAAGAAATAAAAATGCTGGATTTAGTTGTGATTTATTCTATTGCCTCAGATGAAAAATTCATTAACCACGAATACTTCTCCATCAGATGGTACCACTGTAATACCATAGCTATAAGACGCTGAAGGGTCAATCTCTGTTGCTGTGCTTCAACAGAAGCCATTGCTACAGCAGCTTCCTTCCCTAACATGGCCGTGTTTGACTTCAGATCTTGAAGTTTTGCTTCAGCTGCTTCCAATTTCATGGTATTCTCAGCATTGCCCGGAGTTTCCCTTAGTTTAGCCTGACGTTTGGAAACTTCAATTGCCTGCCAAGATTCAAAGGATAGCGTAATTACAAGTCCAAAGACAAGAAGAAAACAACTAGTGAACTACTCCCTCCGTCTTAAATTATAAGACACTTTTAGGAAAAATTCAACATTCCAAAATATAAGACACTTTGATAAAAATAAGGTTTCAATAATGATACTTTTTCAATATTACTCTTTCCATATATTCTCTCTCTTCAACATCAACGAAGTATTAAATGTAGGGCATTTTTGAAAGTTTAAATTTTTGTCTTCAAAAAATAAGGTTGTAAAGTGCATTTAATGAGCTTTATTGGTGTGTGAAATTTTGTCTAAAAGTGTCTTATAATTTGGGATGGAGGGAGTATCATTTTTTACATAACCAGTATATAAAACCATTAATTCTAACATGTCCTTACGCACTGGAAAAGTTAAAAGACAACTACTTTTTTAATGAAAGTTCAAATTCCTGGATACCTGGGCTTCAGCTTCCTGTCGCATTCTGTCATAACGCTGAGCAAGATGCCGAGCATCCTCCAATGGGGCTCCCACCACCATTGCTCTTAGGGGCTCTGCAACCTAATCGTGGAGCAAGACGTTGATTATAAAAGATGACAAACTGAATACATTAACAACACAAGTGAGCACATGACTACCGTGGGAAAGTTGAACTTCTCTGAGTATAAAAAAGAATTGGATCTAGTTTGCAAGAAGTCTCCATATTCTTTTTAATTTGATTATGTTTAAAAGTCTGCAAAGTCACAATCATGTATTCCTTTTTTGGAGGTGGCATTATTTATGAAAGGTCAAATTTAAACCCTATAACACCAATGAAAAGGGTCAAGTTTATGTCACAAGTTTCCATATTTTTCCTCTTTCAAAGGAATATATAATAGTTACTGGTTTGTAGTTTCTCAGTAGAATAGGAAAATACAATATTGCAATACACAACAAACCACAAGTAAGACAAAGGTCTTTATTTCAGACAAAAGAAAGGAGACACAATATAAACAGATGACCAGACGCTTACATTTCAAGAAAGGAGAAAGGGGACCATTGTAAAAAGATGACCTGACACTTGCATTTCAAGAACTAACTATTACAGTGAATTCAAAAGCGATAATAATAAAGGGACAATCACATCCTTTGTTCCAATCAAGACAATAGATTGTCAAACCTGGGTGCCAAGTGCTTTCAGTAAGTTCCCATGCTCCTTTTCCATTTGAGCACGTGCACTTGCATAACTTAGTGCAGCTTTTGATAATGTATTGCCACTGGTACACGTATTTTCTGCACCATATTTCTTGCTATCTTCTGACAATTTTGTTCCTGTGAAATAAGATATAAATGAACTATATAAAACAATGCTGGGTAATGTAAAACCAATCGCATGATAACTTCATACAAAGCTTCACCAACCAACAATATTTACCAATTTCTACTTGTTTAGATCCAGTAACAATGTAACCTTCTACACCACGGACAATATCCCTTTGATAATGCTGAAGAATAGAAAGAAACTATCATTAGTCAAGGAAGTAAAAAAGAAACTGAGATGGAAAATGAAAGAAAACATAGAACATGAGGACCAGGTAACCTTTCCAGCACGTGTTGATATGTAAAGCTTTTCAAGCTTCTGATGTTGCTGTGGCTCCATCTCATCAGTGACCCCGCTATCTGAACCTCCATATGCCCCAGCCCCAAACTGTTTCAGAACAGCCTATAAAATAATAATAACAGTGATTAATAAAGGAACATGGTCATCATAATAACTATAGATGCATGCTAGGGTCAATAATTTTCTGGCATGTGCTCATGCCAATCAACATAATGAGAAAAAGGCAGCAACATATGAATAAGAAAATTGTTGTAAAAATGTATCAATAGCATCTGTTAAGTTAAATGTCTAGGTGGCTAATTCTAAAACAAGAGTGTAAACGTTATCTTCTACTTCAAAGTTAACACATATTTCCTTACATGGCCAATCAAAGAGCGTATAAAATCTAGCCAAACACCTAACATCAGGTTTGGCATCAAGGTCGTGGTTCTCTTGAAGATACAAAATATGAGGAGTCAACTCATCAACTCATGGTGATTATCTTAATCCTTTCATGACAAGATTTGAAAGTCAAGTTCCAGTTCATCTCCTCAGCAGTAATTCAATAATGACCTCCATTATGATAACTTCATGGATACGGATATTTTTCTAATATGATGTCAATCCAGGTGATATCAGGAAAGCATTTATAATTTCTAATTTGAGTGTCCCTCCAAATTATGATATGAAATTGATCATTGAAAATGAAGGGGATTGCTCGTCATTCCACAAGTTTGAATTTGAAGACAAAGAAAGATGATAGTGTTGAGATAAAACATTTTTCACACCAACTGCACTTCTCATGGAAAAGAATGTTAATCTAATAATAGATGAGCGGAGAATAGTAGCAACAAAGATTATGTAAAATTTAATGCTAAAACTTGAAAAGCACTGTCTGCCAGGGGAAAAAAAAACTGGTAGATTCAAGGAAAAAAAAAAGTGAAAAAGTAAAAGCAGATAAAAGATGCTTAGTTGATTTTTTTATTCAAAAGAATTATAAAGATGGAGTTTGTGTGATGTTGCTCCAATGGATGTTTCTTATCTACATTTTGGTAAACCATAATACATGTTATACGATAGGAAGGTTATTAGTGTTGGTTTTAAAAGTTCTTGCTCTTTTATAAGGGTAGTGACAGAAAATTCTTGGTATAAAAGAAGTATTATACCAGAGAAAATAGAAGAGGTACAATCAGGGGGAATATTTATCACCCAAAGTATAACAAACCACTTTGATAAATTTTTCAATCGTGAGATATTTTCAATTCTAATTCACTACTTGTTCAGAACCTTAAAAGGCCATTTCTAGTTCCCTCTTACCAAAAATCTTACATGGCCATTTGCCCATTTTCCAGACAATTCCTTCTGCCATTGCAATTATTGCATGCACCTCCTGTTAACAGGCCCCTGTAACTTAATATGTAAGCTAATGGATCTTACAATGATCCATCCACAACAGTCACTGGCAGAAGACAAGCAATAAAGAATGAGAAAAACTCAAGTCCAAATTTCTAGACGTTTAATGTTGAGTTATTTATTAGGAACTTCGAAATACCGAGATTCTTTTTTAGCTTAGAACTAGACGATCGACTGCTCCACGTGCCATATTTTTATTGGAAACTTCACTGTAAGTTTTGTCCATGAACTATTTTACGATTCATCTGATCGAATGCCAATATCTGCAATGATTCTGAGTTCTTGACCAAGTTCTATGCATATGCAAGCAAAAGTACCAGTTCAAAATTCAACTTCTTCTGTAAGAATTCTCACAATCAAATGTTGCGGCTGTTCTCAATTCACTTCAGCAATATAAGCGCACAACTTCATAAGTCACTAGAATCGATTTCATCCAAACAAAAAACAATAATCATCCAAACGAAGGTTGCATCACCAACGCTAAAACCTCAGAAAACAGAGCAGAAGAAAATTGCACTGAGCACATATTAAAGCATAGAAAAGGAAAAATAAAAGAGCAAAATAAAATTATACGTGTAAAGAAATTTCATAAGATAAGAGCGACTGTAAATTCTTAAGATCTAACAAGGAAACCCACGATTGAGTGCGAGAGTGAGAGTGAGGAAACCTGTTGTTGGCGAGCGACCTGTTCTCGGAGCTTGTAGGCTTGCTTTCTGATGGCGTCCATTCACCCTGACCAAGAGATTGAACCTACCTCCAGAAATCGATCTCAGAGCACCTCGCTCCAACTAAATTTATGTAAGAAAGTAAGGAAACACACAGCCGGAGGATTTTTAAAATTGATTTGGGATTCGGTTCCTTCGTGGAGACAAAAGAAGAGTACCCAGACCAGCTCATAGCTTCATGCTCACAGCGCACTGTAGGAAAGATAGCCTTTTTAAAACAGATATAAAAATCGATAACATAAATAATTATATTTTATATAATGCATGCGTGTTTGTTTTTGCCCCTTTTTTTCTTTATCTTTTTTCTCTCTATTTGCATGAAACTATTATGCTATTTAGTTTTTAACCATCTTAATTTATTATATATTAAGTTCCTCGAGCAAGCTTCTTTAAAACTTGCAATGAAACCATGTGAAACAGAGATCCTTGCGCTACAAATTTTGTTTTTAGATCAATTAGTTAGGAGTGAAGACACCTTTACTTATATTGAGCAAGACATCAATATAAATTTAATTTAATAGTAATCACTCACGACGAAGCAATTAAGAGAAACCAGGATATATATATAAGGCCAGAAAAGCCATTCCATTACATTAAATGGCCCCACACGGGTTACAAGCCAGCGCTACCCTACTAGTAAATCCCAAACAATTTTATGTAATTAATTATAAGCATGTGCTCAACTGCTTCTTGAATATAAAAAAAAAAAATCTCTAAAAAGAAAGCCCACCAATTTTAAATGACTTTAGAAGAGATTTAATCTTGTACATATGGGTGAAGCTGAAGCAAGTGATTTCCTTTGCATCCTTGCCCGCTCATATTAGAATCATAATGTCTCCAATACACACCTACAGCCACTATTAAGCCCACTAATTACATTTTATCCAATAAAAATTTTCTCATTGGCAGGTTTAAGAATAGGGTGGGAGCTGCAGGCCATATAATTTTTTTTTGTCTTAAATATTAATGAAAAAAGCATATAAAATTATTTTCATTAATCATGACTAAAAAAATTATTTCTTCTATGGACATTAATTTCATCATCTTTGAAAATTAGTAATGAGGTTTAATCTGGTTTCATCTAACCCCTATATATCAATATTGTGAAAGTGAGAAATGGTGTAATTTAAAATTTAAAATAAATTAAACCAAATTAGTTTCATACTCGATTAAAAGAATAAAGGCTAAAGGTTATTTTTATCATTCAACTTTATTTAAAAAAATTATTGAATACTTTAAACTCAACTAAGAGTTAATTATACTCCCTTATCAATTGATGGTTAACTTAGTGTCTTTTCATTGCTAGTGAGTCATACATTAAATTTTTTAATATTTTTTATTATAAAATATTTGAGTTCATGGTGCCATTAACCCTTCAAGATAAAGTTAAAAATTAAAAATGACCCATTATCAAATATTTTATAATTAAAATATAAAAAAATTAATATAAGGCTCACTAACGATGAAGAAAACATTAAGTTAATGATAGAGTGATAAGGAAGGAAATTTTTACATGTTAAGAGATAAAATTGACTCATTATTAAGTTTAAAGTGACCTTTGATTAAAGTTGAGGAACAAAAATGACTCTTAACCAAAGAATAAAGTTTATTATTCTTGTTAAGTATTTTCAAGTTGGCACGCTTTGGAAATTAAACCAAGGCTAATGTATTTTAATGCATTAACTAATTTCTTATATATTTTATATTAACACATTTTTCTATATATTTTGCTATTATTAATACTTCTAGGACATAGGTGATGCACGTTATTATAAATTATATTCAATATACTAATTCTTTTCATGAACATGGCTCTACCGGGAAGCCTGATTGATGAGTTAAGCAAAGTCGTCCTAGAGGGCCAAGATTTGGATACTGAGAGGGTGATTCTAGATGTGGTGGAGTTATTAGAAATTGCCAAGTTGATTTTTTTTTTTGGGGCCAAAAATGCCAAGTTGAATGGATTGTAATGTAGGTTTTAACCCAAATGTGAGTGTGTTTTCTGCAGCTATAACTATAACTGAGATTGTTAGAAAAAAATTATACAAAGATTCCAGTATGCTACTATTTGGGCCAAATGAATATCAAAGTCTACACCAACTATATATGTTGAGGCAGTCAACCTAATCACCATAGCTAATTCAGGGCAACACCCATATAAAGGTATCATTGATCGCGCGAGAACCCTCATTTATAGTAGTGCTTTTGTATCTTAAGTTTTAAATTTAGGGAGGCTAATTTTTGTGTCAATTACTTAGCCGTTCATGCTGATGAAAGTTTAGGTAGTTTTTGCATTTATTATCAACCACCGTCTTATTGCATAAAAGTGGTGGATCATGAAAAGTTACACTTTAATAAATGCGTATTTTTATTCCTGAAGTACTCTCTGTAGAGCACTCAATACTCTAAATTATTGATTGAAGTAATTTTTTTCTTAATGTAATTAAAAGAGAGTATTTTTAGTTGTACTGTTATATTCTTTAACGGTTAACAGTAGAGTCCTAATTAACATTTTCTAGCGATCAATGCTGGGAGTTTGACTACTCCATTTTAATTACTTTAAGAGCAAAATTGCTTGAATTAATAATTTAAAATGTTGGGTGCTTTCAGAAAATATTTTAAGAGCAAAATACACTTTTATTCTTTTTTATTAATGAATCTCAGTATGTTATTCAAAAAAATAATGTGAAAGATGAAAAAAAAAAAAATAAAGGAGTTGACATCACCAAGAACTGGCCAAATCGTGAACCGAAGTCAACGCAATAGAACAAGATTTACTGAAGATACTCTGCTAACATAAAGCTCATTTCTTAGGTACTGATTTCACATCTGGGGGGCCTCTGTCTCACGCACTATCCCCCAGTTGGAACCTACATAGACTCCAAGATTCCAAATTATACAATTGTGGCCTAAAGTAAAAGCAAAAGCCTATAGCCCCATTAATCATCCTACTGGAGCATGTACATAGTGGGGCTCCTTTTTACTTATCTTTGACATGTTGATCTTAAAATCATTCTCACAAATGCAAAGGAGTTTACAGTAAAATAGTCTTCGTGTAAAGCTTTCACTTGCACTTATATACAATCCAGCATTGAGACTTGAGCCTGCCAGTTAAGACTTAAGAATCTCTCTCTACTGTGTATAGACAATATCCCATAAGCACCATCACTTTTGAATGCTCATTCTGGTTTTCTCAAACTCATGGCTCGAGCTTGGGATTTAAGCATGAGTTTCATGCTTCTTGCTCTGCTAGGATTATGCTTCGTTGTGGCTTCTGGCTCTGGCAATGTGAGTTCATCTATTCCTCTTGGTTCTATAGCCTTCTGGGTTTTCTCTTTCTCGCCATATTTTCTTAAGCAGCAGGTTCAGTTTTTGTTTCTTGCCATATCTTCTCTTATCTCCTTCAGGTTCATGTTGTGTATATGGGAGACAGAAGCATGAACCAATATGAACAACACCTTCTTGAAGATTCTCACCTTGACATACTCTCAAACATTCTTGGAAGGTTTTTAATCCCTTATTATTTTGCACAGTGATTTGTTTTAAGAACAAAAATAATGATTTGAGAGTAACCAGTATTAGCTACAAGTAAAGCCTCCTCTCTTCTGTCTTTATGTTTAGTTTAGAAATCGACCTGTTAAATTACTAATTACCGACAGAAGCAAAGGAACACATTTGAAGAGTTTAGCCACCTTCTCATGGTTAAAAATAGATACTTGTATTATCTAGACTTAGCCCTTTAAATATTAATTAAGACAATCTTAAATAAATAAGCATGTCATTATAGAATTTCAGTTATAACGGTTCAATAGAGTTGATAGTCAGTTATCATTATTTTTCTCAACAGCAAAACATCCGCAAGGAAGTCCATTCTGTACAGCTACAAACATGGGTTTTCTGGATTTGCTGCAGTTTTAAGTCAGTCTCAAGCTAAACTCATTGCAGGTAAGACGAAGCTTGGATTCATATATCAGCTTTTGATGATCAATAGTATAAAACCCTTTTCACTTAATTTTTTTTTATTTTTTTGGGAATTAAGTACGAAAAGGAAATTATTAGATCGATCAGATTAGTATAGCTGTCTGGCTTTCTTGTTGGCTTCATTAATTGGCCAATAAATGCTTGTGACAAGTACCAGAGCAATGAGCGTGATAGTGATGTTTATGACATGTAACTTTGAACAAACATTTAATAACACTTTCCATATATGCATTTTATTACTTATATCCTCATACTGAAGAGCACGTTGGCTATATATGCTTGCTTTGCATATATTTGGAGAACTGTTGAATACGCTTTCTGTGGTTTGGTGAATTTCTTAAGACTGTGGTCCAAGTTGGAGATTTTGAAGTGTTACATTAATGCATATGATTCCTTCTTTCTTTAAATAGTACTCTTCATTTTCTATAATATTGATCAAGTGTACTTTGAATTTCCTTCCTGGACGATCTTTAAGTACAGAATAAGGTCTCTTCTGCCAACAAATTTAACAGTTCAATTTCGTGCAGATTTTCCAGGAGTTGTTCATGTAATTCCAAATAGAATTCTCAGTGTGCACACGAGTAGAAGCTGGGATTTCTTGAGTGTGAAGCCAGATATTGTGAATGGAATTCTTTCAAAGAGTCAATCTGGCAGAGGAACCATCATTGGCATCTTGGACACAGGTCAGTATCAAAGGTCCCAACTTCAGAACATGTAGACAAAATATAGTCCGATGTCTCTCTGCATAATTTAATAAAGTGTCCCGCCATATTCAATGTGAGTGTCTACATCGTGTGTCTAACATAAACATAGATCCGCTGAAGTCTCAGTGCTTCATAGTCCCATTTAAACATATCCGACCATTTAGATTAATTACTGAATAAGTGGGATCAATCAATTAATTGGTGCGTGAAATTGACGGAGATGCATATGATTAAGTGGGATTGTGATTTTATCATTAATTGTTGGGTTTGCAGGCATATGGCCTGAGTCAGAGAGCTTTAGGGACGAGCATATGGATAATCCTCCTTCTCGTTGGCGTGGTATATGCCAAGCAGGAGAGAATTTCAACCACTCCCACTGTAATAGGTCCGTTTAGACTTTAAAGCATCCTTCTTAATCCCTTTTGCATACATATCAGGCTCTTTTAATGTTGACATTATTCTCATAACGTAATTGGATATACTGTTTAATCAGTTAGAACAGTCTGTGAGCATATTCATCCAGCTTAGTGATCTAGGATAGAGTCGAGTTTTAGGCCAAGGAGCTCAAATTCAAACACAATTACTAGGTTCTAACACGCTAATTTTTTTTTTTTTGGGACCAACACCAAATGGAAAAAAATCACCTAACGTGGGTGATATCCCAGTAATGGAATGTCCTACTTGTCTATCTTCTCATTAATGTGAGGACTAAACCCCATCCTTGGTTGGGGGGGGGGGAGCCACGTGGCAGCCGCTCTCACAACAATTTAACACAAAAAATATCTTGTGAATTTAATTTGAGTCTGGCCACAGCTTCATAATTTACTTTTAAAGATTTCTATATTAATAAAACCGCTAGCAGTTTTGTGTAAGAAGTGGCCACAATAGCTTTATTTCTTGTTTCTCTTCTTTGGCATGGCAACAAAAGAGATAGACTAAATGAACAGACAAATCCTACAAACAATTTAGCTTTAGGATTCAAAAGTGAGTGGACGAGTAAACCCCTGATAATGGCAAAGTTACTGCATTTGAGTCCTTTCCACATCCTTGAACCACGTGACAAAAGAAGCTACAAGTTTGTTATTCATTATTCAGCTCCCTTTTTTGTCACCAATAAAATTTCACTGGTTAGGATTTTCTCCTCCCGAATCATATACAACATAAAAATTACAAACATATTGCATGAGACACAACTTAAGTCTTCAAATTATACACCAGTACTTCATCATATTGTGTTGTCAGACATATCTCTGTCATTTTTTTCATTTTTAAACACAGTCAGTCATTTCATACAATGGCAGGAAAATAGTTGGAGCTCGCTGGTATTCCAAAGGCTACGAAGCTGAATTTGGAAAGCTAAACACTAGCGATGGATCTGAGTACTTGTCGCCACGAGACGCATCAGGCCATGGCACTCACACTTCATCAACAGCAGCAGGAGTATCAGTAGAGAATGCAAGCTTCATGGGACTAGCAAAAGGATTGGCAAGAGGGGGTGCTCCATCAGCTCACATAGCTGTCTACAAAATTTGCTGGTATAATGGAGCTTGCAGCTCAGCTGATCTTCTTGCAGCATTTGATGATGCAATATTTGATGGGGTTGATGTTCTTTCCGTGTCTCTTGGATCATATCCTCCACTTCCCATTTATGTTGAGGATGTGTTGGCCATTGGATCTTTTCATGCTGTGGCTAGAGGAGTTTCTGTGGTGTGTTCTGGTGGCAATTCCGGACCTTACCCTCAAACTGTCATAAACACTGCCCCATGGATTATCACTGTTGCTGCTAGCACTCTTGATAGAGCATTCCCTTCTATCATTACCTTGGGAAACAATCAAACTCTTCAGGTACTTCATCTCCATCTTGGGAATCCTCATTGAGAGAGAATACAATTCTCTTTCCCTCTGATCTCTCTGTAGGCCAAACAGCACTCTTCCCTTCTGTCATCAGAATTTTTTACAAATAAGAGCATTCTCTATTTTCATCTAGATGTGTATCTCCTTTAGGAAGATAATCTGGCTTTTGATAATGGTGGTCACAATTCACAAGTGTGTATGCTTCGCAGTATTATACCTTTTGCAGTCTGCAAACCCCAGAACAATATTTTGTTTCCTTATACAGGGGCAGAGTTTATATACAGGGAAGGATGTGAACAAGTTTTATCCCATTGTGTATGGAGAAGACATAGCAGCTGAAGATTCAGATGGAGAAAGCGCTAGGTAGAAAAAAAATGCCTTGAATTTCTAACTAAGAAAATGCATATGCTGACATGAATTCAGATCCTCTGAAATAAAAAATTACCTGCATATAATACAGTCAAAAAGAGATAGGGAAAAAAAAAGAGCATAAAAGAAGAAAATGAGTGTCACATATAATCGTATTTTTTTTCTCCGAATGCATAACTGGATAATCGTAAAGGTGATCGAATTTTGCACAGAAGCTGTGAAGCAGGAAGCCTGAATGCAACATTGGCTAAAGGAAAAGCAATTTTGTGTTTCCAATCTGGATCGCAAAGATCAGCCATGGGTGCTATAAGAACCATAACGGAAGTCCGAGGCTCTGGTCTCATATTTGCTCAGTTTCCTGCTAAGGATGTTGCTTTGTCTTGGCGCATTCCGTCTGTCCAAGTTGACTTTATCATTGGAACATCTATACTCATACATGGAAGCTACCAGGTCAGTTCCTAAAAACAATAAATATATTGCATATTCAGCGTATTTGTCTCGTAACCCAATGGGCCAAACGGCTAATTTAAGAGCTTATTATTTTTTGTAATGATTAATAAAGCTAAATACGCCAAATACTGTTTACAAAGATGATGGAATGATTGGGAACGTGAACAGGAATCCTGTGGTGAAGTTTAGCAAGACGAAAACAACAGTGGGACATCAGATATCTCCAGAAGTAGCATTCTTCTCATCGAGAGGACCAAGTTCTCTGTCTCCTTCAGTGTTGAAGGTTCTCATACTCTTCCTTCTTATCAACAAAACTGTTAGGTTGTTCAAATATGAGTGGATTTAAGTCAACATGAGAAGTCTGGCATCTGATAAAATCGGACTTAGCAACTAATATATAACAAAAAAGAGAAAGATTTTGAATTAAGATGCAATGTCCTTCCTTGTCATTTTATTCTCTTTCCCCATTTCCGGGCAATAATTCATCATTCCTAAAAATTTTACCTAATGTTGCTTGAAATCAGAATCTAGCTATCAGGAGTAGAGATATATAATGCTTAATGAACATATATGGATGGTGCGTATATGCAGCCTGACATTGCAGCTCCAGGGGTTGATATTCTAGCCGCTTGGTCACCTGCTTCTTCTGACTATTTGCAAACTGATGATGCGACTGTGAATGGGTTCATTCCTCTTAGCTTCAAGATTGAATCAGGAACCTCAATGGCTTGCCCTCACGTTTCTGGCATTGTGGCTCTTCTCAAATCCATATATCCTAGTTGGACTCCTGCTGCTATCAAGTCTGCCCTCATCACTACAGGTAATATCAATATGTGATTGTAATCTTCATTAGTTGGTCAGCTTAAATTCTAATCATTTAAAAAGCTATTTCACTCATTTATGTGCAGCTTCGTTGAAGAATGAGTACAACCTATATGTTGGAGCAGAGGGAGCTCCTCGCAAGCTGGGTGATCCGTTTGACTATGGAGGTGGACACATTGATCCCAACAAAGCCACGAATCCTGGTCTTGTATACGACTTAGGAATCTCTGATTATGTTCGTTTCCTTTGTTCTATGGGCTATAACAACACTGCAATAACCTTAATGACCAAATCTCCTACTAAATGCCGTAAATCTCCCAAGTTTTTGCTCAATCTCAACCTTCCTTCCATTACCATTCCTGAGCTGAATAACCAACCTTTGACTGCGTCGAGAGCAGTCACGAACGTAGGACCAGTGGAATCTACGTACGTTGCTCGTGTTGTTGCTCCGATTGGAGTGTCTGTGACCGTTGAACCTCCAGTCTTGAAGTTCGATGCTACGAGGAAGAAACTGAAATTTAAGGTTAGTTTTAATTCCAAGATCAAAGTTCAAGGTGATTTCTCATTTGGGTATCTTTTCTGGGAAGATGGTCCACATGAAGTGAGAATACCTTTGGTAGTCCGAACTGTTGTTGGTCAGTTTTATGCAGACTCATAGCCTCTGTCATAAAACTCTGACAATTTTCTTTTTAAATTGAATTATACCAATCTGACCCAAAAAAATTGAATTATACTAATATGATTGGTCTCGCATCGTAGTTCAATTCCGCATTATTTATGAATCATATGACAAGTGTGATTTATTTTGAACAGTTTATACATATAATAATCAAGGGCCCACTATTTGTCCCAATACATTCAAGGACATTAGATTGTACTGTTGACGAAGACTTCACACGGCACACCAAAAAAGTGTGCCTAATATGAATGAAAGGATTCAAATCTTTCAATCAAGCGTTTGGAGTGGAGTGAATATTATAGTGTACACCATCAAAGGTTGAGCACAAACGACATACACATTGAATAACATAATTGACATTATCAATTGAACATTTCGATGGCTTCCAAGTCATCACAAGTATGGATAATTGTCAAAATGAAGTTGAAGTTGTGAGATGAACCGTAATAGGTCAGTGAATTGGAGTTAAGTGAGTTAAAAGAGACATATTCCCTCCACTGCTAGTATCCTAAGTTTCTTCATCTACCTTATTGAATATTTTTTTCTAAACTACTCTAATTAATTTCATAGTTTTTATTATTCTCTTTATCTCGCACATTTAATACCTATTACCCTCATTAAAATAAGAGTATTTTGGGAAAAATGACACATTTTTTTACATGAGAATAAAAAAGAATCAACTTAACTAATTTTTTTTTTATCTTCATTCTTAATGTTTTACTCTCTTTGTTTATTATTATAAGACGTTTTTTAAGTAGTACATTAAAAAAATATAAGATATTTTAAATCTTTCCAAATGTGATTGATAAAATATTTTAAAAAAATGCTCTTAATGAGGAGTGTAATTAATAATGTTTCAAATTGAGACAACTAATTAAATAAAGATAAATATAAAAATAGTGTACTCCCTTGTCCAAATTATAAAAAACTTTTAAAAAAGATTCGATATCCTAAAATATAAGATATTTTGATAAAAATAAAGTTTTATTAATAATATTTTTTAATATTATCTTTTTCATTATATTCTCTTTATTTAAAACTGTTTTATAAATAGAGTATTAAATGAAATGCATTTTTTATAAAGTTTATTTTTTTAAAAAATGAAGTTATAAAGTATATTTAATGAGTTTTATTAAAATATTGGAATGTGTAATTTTATCTAAAAGCATTTTATAATTGATGGAGGAAGTATAATTTTAAATGTCATTAACTAACTTATTAAAATTATAAATTTTTATGGTAAAAAGGATCAATTAATTAAAAAGAAAAGTTATAATACATAAGGCTCAAAAAACGTAAAGGGGGACGAGGGAATTAAAGAAAGGACTGTCTAGAGTAGCATTATCGGTTATAGAAGAGAGATTTGATATTTTATAAATATCCTGAACTTGGGCTTGCTGAGAGTAATGTTTACAACGAAGGAAATGGAAGAATGTTTTCCTGAAACAAACAACAGAGATTCCTGAGGCATGAAGGGTAACACCAAGCTAAAAATCCCTGACCCATTGAAGAGCAGCTCGAAGACAAAGCAAATTGAAACAACTTGGACCAGTGGTAAAAGATCTTTTAATTTTCCAAAGAAAACTGTGCATGTGAACCGAGTTCAGTGTTAAGACACAGAGATAGAACATGCTCGATCCAGATTTAAATTTCTTCAAGCAAACAAGCCGTTGAGGTGAGACAGAAGAAATTGATGGCATATTTAAAACTAGTGACATAATTCCAGTGATGTAGCGATTGTTGATACCCATATGAGTCTGAGGTCATCGACATACTTCTAAAAGTTGATGACAGTAACCATGAAATTCCTTAATAACCTTACTTGACGACTGAGTCTTACCATTATGAAAAGTAATGTTCCTTTTTTGCCAAATCAAAATAATAATACTTCTTAGTAGAAAATCTAAACCAACAGAATGTAATTATGAAAAGGTGGAAGTGATCCACCAAGAAATCCCAATCTCCTCGATATGCAAGGATTGAATTGATAAAACACCAAGCCAGCAGAGTGTTTTGACATAAGAACATCCACTAAAAAGATGATTCAATGATCATGAGCTCACGTAACCAAAAACACAGTAAGAATGCACACTAAGATGATGATGTCAAAGGACATGTCCAAGGGGTAAAGAAAAAATGAACCTGTTGGAATATTTATATAGATTTACATTAATTAATAAACCCAAACAAATTGATCCTTATAATCTTGTGTGAACCACACAAGTAAGCTCAACGGGCAGAGGTCCAACTCACAACCCAATAGTCGTCAGTTATTTCATATCTTTTAACTGAGTCAGGGATAATAGAACATAATTATATAATTATCTAATAAAGCGGTTATTGATGTGATCTTTATAAGTCAATCAGTCAATGACCATGATACACACGATACATTTTCTTCTACTTTATTATCTCTGCACTCTCTGAAGACTCTGGAATCCAGTGAGTTGTACATCTGTCTACACTCGAGGTGATCAAAATATCTCTAATAAACGATCATGAATTTTTCAGATACGTACATATTACTTTATTCTATCGTATTCAATTATATATGAATTGAGATGTTAGATTTAACAGAACCAACTTCCATATTTTTTTAAAAAAAAAGTTGCTTATATGGTAGATTAATCTTCCACAGGAAAGTCCAAAAAGGATCATTAGAACCTAATCCTCTATCCTGAATGCCATAAAAGTAGCCCTTATTAACAGTACAAGAGCCATCAGTATTACCAGGTCAGATCAATCTATCTGGAGAAGAATAAATTATCAATGAAATTTTTAAAATCTACTTAGCAACATGTAGAGTGTAGACTATAAAGTTGATATAACAACTCCCTATTCCACTTAATAGGTGACCATATCGAAGAGGAATGAACCATAAGAAAACATTTCTAATATTAAGAGTTTGAGTTAAAACAGAATTTGAAAGTTTTCACCAAAGATCATGATCAATAGAAACACTTGAACCTGAACCAAGTTAGCATGATAATTGTTTCAAAATTACATCTCCAGAATTCAAAATGCCTTCCCAAAACCAAGATGTATTGTAAGGTTTCTTGAGCTTGACTCTATTAGAAGAGTCCGTGTACTTGAACTTCAAGGTATTACCGCGTAAGGGGTGCTCTTCATAGGTTAAAATTGTTGTAAACAGCAAATCCAGAGGCGAACAACGAGCTACTAATTGCTCAAGTCGTGTCCGGATGAACACTATCCTTAAGAACTATTCCGATACACCTGGACGGTGGACCGGCAGTCCCCCAGAATTAAACGAGCACTTCCTGCGGCGGAGCAAGGGAACAGAACAGCGAAGACTATAAATGAAAACAGACGAGCAGAAGATCAGAGGAGAGGACGAGAACGCTTGCTCTCTGTTCTGTCCGCACCAATGTCTATTTATAGGCTGAGGAATGAGACACAAACGTTAGGTTATAATTACCGGTTAATGCTTCGGTTATACACACATTAAACAACAAACGTTCATGGATTAATGCTTCAGTTACATGCCTTAAACAGCAGAAACATGCACGTCCATTAATCCGAAAATGTTCAGCGTTCAATCTGGAGCCGTTTGGCAGGCAAAACATTAACACACAGAATTCGGTTTCCAGAAAACTGCCAACGCCTCAAGTTCAACTTGAAAATAGCTAAATCAGAGGTTTTTCGGGTAAGTAAAAATAATTATTTATTTAACCATTCTTTGTAAAAAGACTGCTGATTTCAACTGCGATTGCCCTGAGTTAGCCTGTCTCATGTGCGCGAGGCCACTTCTCCTCCAAGCTCATTTTACTAGCTTACTTCATTCCTTAGTATATATACACTAGAAGATTTCTTCCTTTAGTCAATGTGGGACTTTGACACACACACACTTTTGACACACATGCAACAAAAATCCTCCAAATTTGTTTTTCCAGCAAAGCCATATTCATTTATTAAAAATATAAACTAGTCAAAAAAAAAAAAAACTCGTAATACTATAGAGATTGAGTTTATTTGAGGACGAGGAAGTAATACTTAGTCTGCGCTTCACGTACGGCCCAAAAGATGAGATAGCAAGTGGTGGAGGGAGAGAAGCAGTGTCGTTTTCGTTTTTAGTGGGACGGTGGGCGTAGGTGGAGGAGAAGGGGTGTGGGTAATAATAAAGTTGGAAAATAGACGAGCTCGCTTGACACGAGCTCACAAGGGCTTGAATCTCTCATTTTTTATTTTTTTTTTAAACTCAACCTTTATTCAAAGGATGTGGGTCGAGCCTGAAAATTATATTTAAAAAAAAATTTAAAAATAAAATAAAATTAACTATTATAAATTAATTAAAATGTATTAAAAAAATTAAAATTCTCATAATCTTTTAAAAATTAAACAATACACATTTAAAAGTCTAATAATAAAATTCAAATCTTGATTAAAAAATAATTCATTTATTATAAATATACAAATATAATAATTATAGAAAAATAAAAAATATAAAAAATTTTATATTGTACACTAATATTTATTAAATAATATTAAATTAATTTTAAATAAATTAAAATTAATAATAATATAATGCTTGTAGGATTAAGGTTTCAGATGAGTAGATCCTTAATTTTAAATGAGTATTCCATCCAAAAAAAAATTAATAATAATATAATAGAATTTGAAAGTTGACCTGAACTCAAATTATTTTTTACATAATTTATTAAAGTCAAGCTTTCAAATTCGATTGTTTAAAAAAATTATTTTTAAAACTTAAATTTTTATTTAAATAAGCTTTCTAAGTTCGGCTTCCAAACCTGACATTTATTTTTAACTTTAATAATGCGATAAGAAAGACCAAAACGACAGGGACCATCCACGTATAAATATGAAGTGACGAGTCAACTTTGCAGTCCATAGTACGTGGACACCAGTGTTCCTGCCACAGTGCCACTCATATCCCGTAAGTTCAGTATCTCAGTCCTGAATCAATAAAGTGATTATTATTTGTTAATTATGAACTGATTTATATATCAGGTTTTGTCAAATATACGAGCTTAAAATTTAACCACTCACACAGTTCTTAAAATTTAACTTGCAATAAAATTTTGAGCCTCTTATAGAATCTTGTGAGTTGAAATTATATGAACTTTTTCGGACAAACTTACATAATTTTTTTAAAAAAATTAACAATGATTGATAAAATATTTTCATTTAATTATTATTTGTATCATAACTAAAAAAACATAATATTTTTGCATACTAATATTTTTTATGTTTTAAATATTTTTAAAATGAGATACACTAGAGAAATGTGTTGACTTGCATCTGAAAAAATCCACACCACTTGTAATCAGATGAAATATGCTACTTTGAGGCGAAAACAATTTCTTATTAATTTGATTGACAAAATAGTGCCTTCTTTCTTTTGAATTGAAATGTTTATATCCACATTATTATTATTATTATTATAGAAAATCAATAAAAGTCTCTTTATTAATAATGTATAAATGGTACTCCTTTCATTAAAAAATAATAAATTAAATATTAAAAAATGTAAGACATTTTTAATCTGTCAAAATATAATCATTGTATATTTTTGAAAAGTATTCCTATTAACAAATGACTTTATCTATAAAAAAATTGGGTTAATTTAAAAATAAATAATTATTTTATTGAAAGGTAAGATTTGATTAAAAATATCTTATATTTATAAAAAAATATAACTTATTTTTTAAAAAGTTACAATGAGTCAAAGCACACTTATTTTAAAAAAATATTAAATAAAACTTTATGACATTTTCTTGTCTTTCATCGAAATATGAGATTTTCATTAGAGAAGGCTGAGATACTTTTCTATGAACTTTTATAATAGAGAGACCCGATTCTAGCCCTGGTGATAATAATAAAGCTAGGATCAACATTACACTGTACCAGAAGACCAAGCTAATTACCGTGGCATTTCTTTTAACACCTTTTTGACCTCTTCAATTCCTCTTACCCTCGTTAGCCGCCATTTGATCAACTTTTTTTTTTGATTTGGGACTGCAACACTCACGATTCAAACTAATTAATCAAATCATCGTTAATGCTTTTGTAAAAGTGATTAATAACTAATAATTAATTAAATCACGTTTATGATGGTGATGACAAGATGGTTTGTACTTCCTCCAACCCAAATTATTAAAAAAATATTAAAAAAATTTTATCTCAAAATATAAAAGAATTTGATAAAATCAAATTTTCATTAATTATATATTATTAATATTATTTTTTAAATAAAGAGAGGATTAAAATAATATTGTAGAGTAATGATTAATTGTATAAAGATATTTTTTGAAAGTTTATTTTTTTTAGGAAATAAGTTAATAAAATGTTATTATTGTATTTTATTAATATATAATATTTTCTCAAATTATTTTATAATTTAAGACAGAAAAGTACATAATAATATTCATGAAACAAATCTACTGAGTGCAATTGAACTTGAAATAGTTGCAAGTTGAAACTCAGTTAATATAATTTTAATAATTTTTTGTTCATTAACATAATTTTTATAATTTAATATTATAGTTCATAAATTTAATCTTTGTAATTTTTAAAAAATATATAAATTATTATTTTAATTGGTTAAAATTATAGGGATTAAATTATACTGAATCAAAGTTTAAATATTAAATTATAAGTTATAATTCAATCAAAATTTTAAAAACTGAATTGTAGCATATTAAAATTTAAGGACTGTGTTATAAATGTATTAAAATTACATGAACCGAGTCATTATTAATTTTTTTCAAAAATTAAAAAGACACCACTAAAGTCTAAAAGCACCTGAATCTATTATGACCCTCCGATGGTAGTGCGTCAGGGAAACTTTAGACCGTCGGATGAATGGTGCGTGACGTAATCATCAGAATGCTAGCATTAGAAAACAGATGGCGGGACAAACGGGGGCAAAAGAAGAAAAGAAAATTAGAAAACAGATAGCGGGATCGATTAATTTATAAAATTAAACTCATCACGAGGCGTGATTAACGCCGCTAAGCAATCCCTTTCTCGTAAATATCCCAATCATTGTTTCTTTACCCGAAATAAAACCAATTATTTGAGTCGATTTCCCGGAATAAGAAAACTTTTGCCACCCAAATAAAAAAAATGCAAATTTTTACTTCAGTTTTGCTGCCTTGTTGGCACCAAAAAAAAAAAAAAGGACTCAACTTTTGCTACCCAAATAAGTCAAGTGGATACAGTAACAACGCAGAAAGTGTATGCACGGATGTAAGAGTTAAAGGAATGCAGTTTGCCACAAAAAAAAAAAAGGAAGGAAGAATTCATTATAATTTATAAGTTTTAAATATTTGAAAGATTATTTGTGCATGACTCAAGACTCAGATATTAATCATATCATGTAGAATGCAAGCTTTCTTCATCTGGTCTCATTAATAAGACATATTTTATAAGTAATTTTTGATTTAAAATATATGATACTTTTTTAATGATTAAACTATTTTTTTAATTTTATTTTTTCTTGATTAATTTGAAAGTATTTAATTTAATTGCATTATTATTTAAAGGTAAGGATAAAAATAAAAATATATTATCACTTTTTATATTATTAAAAAAATTAATTTATCTTAATATACGTGAAATGATTAAAAATGTCATATAATCAAGATTGGAGGAAGTATATTGAAACAAAATTACTTTTCAAAATATTTACTGCTCTTATTTATTTTAACCAATATCATTTTTTCATGAGATGCTAATTCTTCAAATAAGTGCTTCTTTCAAATTCAAAGTAAAATTTGAATTTGAAATTTGAATATCATCTGAAAGTAAGACTCCTTAATTTTTTCATATTTTAAATTTCAATCACCTAAATACAATCCAATGATAAATATACAAAGGAAAAAGTAAGAGAAGTTGAGCAAATTCTCTCGCACAAATATATTATGCTTGATTCATCTAACATACTCATGACATCTAGCTGTTCATTTGTTATTTTTACCATGATAGATTAATATGCAATCCTAATATTTTTATGCTTGGCTTCTACATCCTTATTAGCACAAGGACATGTATAGTTTAATTTTTATTTTAAATATAATCATTGATATTATTAACTTATCATACTTAAATTATAGTATTTTGGACATTTCAAATACTTAAAGAAGGTGTGATTAATTTTGAAACATTATTTTTTAAAAGATGTGTAACTTTGATCATTCTTTATGCCTTTAATTATCTGATATTATTTTTACACATGTAACTTATCTCGATTACATATTTGTTTTTCATCACCCAATACTTACTAATTAACTACAAGTATCAATTAAAAAATTATTAAATTAATTAATACTATTATTTTATCACTAAATATAGAGAACATCATTTAATCATTAGATTTGAATTAAAATTGTCAATCATATATAACGAATAGATATTAAAATTGTCAATCATATATTTATTTACGTATTTGATTTTTATCTCATTTAGATTAATATATTAAATTACCAATATCAGAAGTATAGTTATTGATAGATTCAACAAAATACTAATTTTTATATAAGAATTTTTTAAAACCAATATCAAACGTGATCATTATAGTAATATGATTTTTATCCCAACTAGATTAATCATGTATTCACAAATACAATATTAATTTTTATATATTTTCAACTCAATTTAATTTCGCTGATTCAAATCCAAATTGAATTTTAACTCATGTGATATCCTTAAAAAACAATCTTTTAATTTACATCTTTAAGAATTTAAAATATTATCCCGAGCTAACTTCGGAATCAACAAACATTCCTGCGTCATGACTTATATAATTGTAGGGAAGACACTTCGCAGTACAAAATCATAGAAAGATCACTAAAGCTAATCCTACCTTTAGCTTTATATAAACATTATGATTAAATGTGATAAATTAATTAAATAATATAAAAATAACTAAAGGCTTCATAAAATATATCTCTTTTTAAAGATGGTCCATTTATTTTAACTTATTTTATAAAAAATCACTTTTTTAAAAAACTATTTTAAAACTTTTTGTGATTTTTTTGCTAAATTATATGATATTTGTTTAAACTTCTAAAAATAATTATAATTTAAAAAATAAATAAATTTCTAATTATTTTAGGGCCTGTTTGTTCCAGCTTTTTTCTTGAAAAAATGTTTATCTTTTACAAAAGGATTAATGAACATCATAAATCTTAAGCTATTGTGCAAATATTATCATAACTCATGAACTCTTGAAATATGTAAAAATTCTCATAAACTTTTAAATTTTAAGCTCCTAAAAACCACTCATTAAGTTGAAAAAAAAATTATTTTTATAATTGTGAGGTTTAGTCACATATTAATGTGGCAGTCATTCCTCCTCACCCTTGGTGATGTGTTGCTTGGTTGGAGACAAAAACAAAATCAAACATAATCAAGGCAGAAAACAAAAACATAATTCAACGAATGAACCCAGAATTGGAGCCCATAAATCAATTACATAAAAAATAAATAAATAAATAAATCAAAATCCAATGATCGAACCTAGAAATCTAATAAACTCTACCTTCTTCCGCCATTTCAAAACCCTTCTCATCAAATTAATGTGTTTTACATTTTTTTTAATGGAAACTGAATTACAATACTAATGAAAGTAAACAAAATACAACAAGAAACAAAAACCGAACAAAAAAAAACCTATTCTCTTTCATCATCTTCCGTTTCAAATTAGGACATGGATGATAATTAAAGAAGTAAAAGTTAACTTCTAAAGTGAGCTAGCTTAGCTGGATAATCTACATCCAGTTATCATCTCTAAAGACATGATTAAATTCAATTTGGTCTACCATATGGAAAAAGGATTTGGCTTGCTTAACAATATCCTAAAAGAGATAGTCTGCATCATAGTATTTTACATTGAAAATGTTTGTATTGCCTTGCAAAAAGAAATAGAGGGAATATATCTTTATAAGATTTTGAACGTGTTATTGATTTTTGGATTTGTAAACTTTTAGTTTCTCAAGTCTGTTTTAATTATTGATTTAGTTTTTTAAATTTAATTTTTGTCAATTTAATCCCTTTTGTTTTATTAAATTATCATGTGAGTAATTTTGAAACATGCATTGACTCTCAAAATAACTTAATGTGTAAAGTATATTAATAATTTTACATGTATATATAGCTAAATGAGATTAAACTGGCTTTAAATAAGTTTAATTTTTATTAATATAATCACTTATAATGTGTTTATCTTTTTTTAAAAAAATTTGAGTCTATTTTTTAACCTATATAATTATACTTTTTTCATTAATTTATATGGTTGAAATCTATATTATGTTATTCGAAATAGAAGATTTTAATAGTATAACTTATTTTTTAAACAATAAAGACTAAATCAATGACTAAAGGAAACATAAGGAATCAAATTGATATAAATTAAATTTGAGAAAGTAGATTAAAAATTAAAACAAACTTGAGGGATTAAAAGTTGCATTATCCCAAAATGATACATAGTTTCTCAACAAAGGCATAAAATGTCACTCCTAATTTTGATACTCAATTTATTCAAAAATGCAAGGAATATTTTTAGAATTTAAAATTTAAAAGTATAAAATATTTTTAATCTTTTAATAAACAATCATTGCTTCTTCTTTTTTTTCAAAAGCGTCCTTATTGAATAAATTATTTTATATTTTTTTTAGGATGTTTATTGGGATAAATATAAAAAGATAAAATTAATTTTAAAATAAATAATTACTTGATTAAGAAGTGAAATTTAATTAAAAATTTATTATATTTTTGGATGGAGGGAATATAATTTTAAAGCAAGGATGTACATAGAATGAATTCTCTATATGTAATTAATAGATAGCCATTGATCTCGGAAATGCATGTATTAAGCGTAATATGAACATTATTTTTTATGCTGCCAAAATTTTTATACAATTATTAAATTAAAATATAACATTCACATTTCTTACATTATCGATTATCGTCCGCAAGATTCGAAACTTCCACTTTATTTAATAAAAATAAGTCCTTCCTACTAAACCAGCGATGATTTTTTTTTTTGTTCTTGACAAAAAAAATTGATGGGACACAACATAAATAAAAGGGTAAAAAAAAAAAATAAATCGATCCTTGAACTATAAACATAGGAGTATATAGAATTGTGTAATATTTTTTTTAACTTTTAAAAATAATATAATATAATTTATATTATTAATAAAAGTTAACTTTATTATTATATGATTAAAAAATGACAAAAAATAATCTTAAAAATTACAAAAAATAATCAGTAAAATTTTCTTAATCATTTTTTTTTTGTATTTTTGGGTCCTTCATCATAATTTTTTAGTTTTTATTTTTTTTATAATTTTTGAAGTCCTTTTCTAATTAACTAATGCCAAAGTTAACTTTTATTAATTGAAGGGATTGAATTGTACCATTTTTAAAAGTTAAAAGGGAATCATGCACAATAAATAAGTTTAAGATCCTAAACACTCATAGAGTTATAGTCTACATGCTAATTTTCCCTTCTACTTTGAATATAATCATGGGAGAGCCACTTGAAGCAGATTCTGGCACTAAGCTCCCTGTCCCAAATTAAAGACACATTTAAGGAAGATTTAATGTTCTAAAATATAAATTTTTTTAATAAAAATAAGATTTCATCAATAATATTTTTTTAATATTACCCTTCTTATATATCTTTTTTTTTTAATATTCTTTTATCAATGGAGTATTAAGCGAATGCCATTTTTAAAAGTCTATATTTTTTTAAAAAAATAAAATTGTAAGATATACTTAATGAGCTTTATTACTATATAAAATTTTATTTAAAAATATTTTATAATTTAAGATAGAAGGATCATAAAAAAATATTTCAGTCTTTAATATAAAACGAATTAACAAACTTTACACTTATTAAAAAATGTTAGTTATAACATTGAAATTATAAAAAATTTATATCATTCTAATTTTATCCTTTTCTGTAATTAATGACTATAATTTGTCGTTCAGGAACTCAAATGATCATAAAGACATAAATGCACAAAGAATAAAATTAGAAAAAAGCATTAATTACTTTAATTTTATTTTATATTTAAGATAAAATTAGAATATTTATAAGATAGACAAGATGATAAGACTGGGATAGGAATTGAATTGAAATTCAAAAATCAAAATTGAAAATTGAACGTACTCCCAAGATTCTTGTTTAGAAACTGCTAGCGTCTAAGGGAGCTTTCAAGTTTCAAATTTAAGCAGCGCGGTGTCGAGGCCCGAGTCAATCTCAGCCCTTGATCGCCATAAGCGCAAACTTTGATCACGGTCGCCCTGAAGTAAAAGTCAAAACTGGCGCGTGACATTAAAGTTCTGGGTTTAATTGGTTGGACTGAACCCTGGCCACCACGCCAGTTGTTAATCTCGTTAAAATAAATTAATAAATATCTTTTGCCAAAAAATTTTGAAATTCAAAAAGTATATTCCTCCATATAAAAGTATAACGTATTTTTTAAAAAATTAAATATTAAAAAATATAAAATATTTTTAATCTTTTAAAATATAATAATTGTATTTTTTTAAAATATCATTATTAATAGTAATTTTATATTTATTATAAAGTGTTTAATAGAGATACATATAAAAATATAAAATTAATTTAAAAGTAGGTAACTACTTTATTAAAGATAAAATTTAATTAAAAATGACTTATATTTTTTAACGGAGGAAATACTATTATATTGAAATAATACTAATATAGTATTTGTGAACTCTATTTTTTAATTTTACAAAAAATTTTGCAACAAAAAAAGGGGCAAATTTTTTGTCACTAAGATTATATTTTTTTCATCTATATAATAAAATTATATTTTTTTCATCTATATAATTTTGTAAAATTTTGATTAAACAAAAAGGTCATTCATGTTAACAAAATAAAAATAAAATTTATAATAAAAAATGATAAATATAATTTTTAAAAAATTATTGAGATATATTTTTTAACTTTCAAATACATAAATTTTGAAAACTAAAAAATTTATATAATTTTAATTAAAAAAACCCATCTTGGTCGCGACCCACCAAGACCAAGTGTCACAAGCATGGTTCAGCCACCCTCTCTTTAGAAAATTTGGCAACATATTTAAATTGAAATTTGGCAGTGAGAGAATCCGAGAGATGTAGTAAGAGGAAAAGGAGAAAGAGATAAAGATAAACCAATAATCCAGCAACAGCTTCGCTCACGAACCAGCCTCTATTTGTTTCCGTGCTTTCTTTCTACCCACAAAAAAATAAAACTCCTGCGTGGTTTCGCATCATTCCTTTCTTCGTCTTCTTCAGGCAGGTAAAAGTTTCACAAGTTCCATGGTTTCAAAATCATTCCTGAGATATTGATTAAATAAACCTTGTGAAGAAATTATTCTCTTAAAAAAAAAAATCAAAAGAAAACTGTGTGCGGAAGTGGAGTTTGAACTTTGAAGTGCTGAGATATTGATTGAATAACTGTGTGCAGAAATGGAGTTCGCAGCAGCGAAAGCGTTGAAACCAAGTTTGCGAAGAGAACTATCTTTTCAACAGAAAACGTTTTGCGATGAAGTTTTGTGCTTGAACGGAAGCAACGGCGTCTCCGGTGAAGATTTCTCGGTGGATGACCTTCTTGACTTGTCTCACGACGAGTTTCAGCATGTGCTTGCTGAAAAGGAAAACGATTTCGAAGACGACGACGAGAAAAAAGACGGTTCCTTTGTTTCGGACGATGTAAACTCTAACTCCAGCAGCGATACCGGCACCGGCGATTCTGAGTCGGGTTTCGCAAGCGAACTCGCCGTTCCGGCAAGTTTACTTTGACAATCTTCCCGATTTTCATGTTGTTTCTAGCAAGGAAATGAAATGAAATTTGAAACCTATTTGAATATTCTACAGGCCGATGATTTAGCAGACCTTGAGTGGGTTTCTCACTTTGTCGACGATTCTCTACTAGAGTTCTCATATCCGGTTTATTCAGAGCAGTTGAAGGCGGAGAAGCACTTTGCGACGGAGCTTAGACTGGACTTAACGACGGCGAAAACTCCCCGTTTTCCGTTTAAAATTCCGGCGAAAACGAGGAGCACCAAATATCGAAAAGCCAACGCTCGTGTTTGGTCATCCAGCTTCATTCTTTTCGTTTCCCGGTCACCTCCAAAGTCTTCCTCGGCTCTCGTCTTCGCCGGGCAACCGCCGGCGATGAAGCAGAAAAAGAGGAAGCTGATGGAAGGGGAAACGAGTGGGTCCCAGATTCAGCGTCGGTGTAGTCATTGTCATGTGCAGAAGACGCCACAGTGGAGAACCGGCCCACTAGGCGCCAAAACTCTGTGTAACGCATGCGGCGTCCGGTTCAAGTCCGGCCGGCTTTTTCCAGAGTATAGACCGGCCTGTAGCCCGACTTTCTCGAGCGATTTGCACTCAAACAGCCATCGAAAAGTGCTGGAGATTAGGAGGAAGAAGGAGATGGTTGGTCCGGAGGCCGGTTTGATCCAAACACAAATGGTTCACAGCTTCTGAATGCTTCGAATTCACAAAAAGATTGTAGGCAGCTAGTAAGTAAACCGGATTGAACCCGGTTCGGTTTTTATACTATATTAGTTAACGGTCAATTTTAATTAGTGAGAATCAGCCAGGCAGGTTACAAGTAGGTATTAATTAGGAGGAGATTGATTGTTTGTATTACTTTAGAATTTAGGGAAGTTGATTTAAATTGTATTTGTTAGCGTTAGAGTAAGAGGAGAATATATATAGATAAATGAATATATGTGAGCCTTTTAATTTCAGCCATTTATTGAGTCTGGTCTTTGATATTTTATTAGTTGTATTTGAATCATTCAAGCTTGTTAAGCGTTGACTGTTGAGTGATGCCAGATTCTGTGAGGGGATATGTGATGAACTGCCTCCTCTTTATTTTGCCATCGTACTAATTTTTATTCTAAATGTTTTTCTGTTGAATTTATAAAATATTTTTAAATAAAATTAAATATATTAATAAAATTCATTAAGTATACTTTATAATTTTATTTTTAAAAATAAATATAAATATTTTAAAAATATCATTTATTTAATATTTTATTTATGAAATAATATTAAAGACAGAATATAAAGGAAAATGTAATATTAAAAAACTCATTAATAAAATCTTATTTTCTTTAAAATATTTTATATTTTAAGAAGTTGATTTTTTTTTCCTAAAGTATTTTATAAATTATTACGGAGCTCGTATTAAATTTAGTATATCACAAACATAATATTTCAATCGTCTTTTTCCATCATTTAATTTTCAAATTAGTTGTATTAATTTCGATATTTTTCCACTTTTTTATTATTTAATATCATCATTAAAAAGTGATATTTAAAAAATGACACATTGTTTGCATTATAATGGTAAATAATAAATTTAATATTTTTCATTCATTTACACGAATTAGTTAATTCACTTTTTTAATATATGCAGGATGAGATTTTTTTTTTTTTTTTTGGTTAAAGATGGGAAAGGCCGTGATTGAAGCTTTTAAAAGTCTTTTGTGTTATTGATTTGATACCACTGAACCCGTGCTAGTGCCAAATGGACTAGTCAAGTGGGCGGCAAGGCGAGGATGATATAAGTTGACCAAAGATTTTTCTTTTGCGACCATATTTTAAACTTTTTATATTTGTTCACAAATTCTTCTTTTAAAATATAATTAACATATTAAATTGATTTATATTTTGAGAAGTAAATTTCAACGTTAAAGCATAATGGTAATTATAAAAATTAATTGGCCAAAAGATACTAAAGTCTTAATTCTTTCTTAGATGAAAATAATTATTAAAATCAAAAGATTAAAAACAACAACAATTCAATTGAGTGGAATAAATTCAATATTTTAAGTTTAAAGATTTTAACATTGTGGACCAGAGAAATAAATATTAGGCCTTTGAGCTTGATAATATTTAGATTTAGATTTGTTGATTAGTATCAAATATTAGACAACTATAGCTAGAAAATATTTCAAGTTTATTCTAAAATTAAGCATGAATTAATTACATGATGATGAATTTTGAATACTTTAATTTTTATTTGATTGGTTAGATTTTAATTTGTCAATTTTAAACTATTTTAAAGCTAATAGTTAATGTAATTCACGTTTCACATCTTTCTCTCTCTCGTTCTTTTTTTTTTTGGTTACCTTCGCATATTTCTTTATTCAAAATGAAAGATAAAGTAATAAAAATAGAATTTAGGCAAATTATTGATATATAATTTTATTTCCAGTATTCAACGATGAGCGCCTATCTCTTCGTCTTCGAGATAAGCAAAGGATCTATGTGCCTGAGAAAGATGCATGCGACGCGTTGATATATTTTTTATTCAATATTAAAAAGTTTTGATATTGATTGGAAATTGATTTTTTTATTTTACCTGAAGAATAATTCCTCTAATATATTAAATGGTAGGGGATGTACTACTTCGTTTAGTTACGTCGAAATCCAACAAAAATTAAAGGCCACCATCATGTTCGAGCTGTAGGATCATGATATCCAGAGGTTGACACATACACCTTCCAAAATAAAGACCTTGATTGGCCTCTCAGTGCTGGAGGAAATAGACATTTTGAAACGTGAATTACATTAACTATTAGCTTAAAAATAGTTTAAACTTGACAAATTAAAATCTAACCAATCAAATAAAAATTAAAGTATTCAAAATTCATCATAATGTAATTAATTCATGCTTAATTTTAGAATATGGTATGGGTATATATTACTCCTTTTAAATCATAATATAAAATATTTTTTAAAAATTTTACTTAGTCTAAAATTAAAATATTGAGTAACTTTTATAATTATTTTTAATTATATTCATACTTCATGTATTATTCTTTTTGCAAAAATGTACATTAAAATTTTAATTATCATTATTAAAATATATATATATATATAACGTATTTAATGAGAGAAAATTGAAAAGATGTAAATTTTTTAAAAAATTAATGTTTCAACTAAAATTTTTCGACAACCGTGATTAATTACCATGTTACCAATGACTTATATTTTAGTTCGGGAGAACTTTTACTTTATCTCTATATATAATGTATTTTTTATAAAATTATTTCATCTTTAAATATAAAGGTTGTTAGGATATTTTTAAAAAATTAGACAGTATTTGTCTTAAAAAATAGATGAGATATTAATTGTGTATTTTACTTACTACCACCATTATATTAGTTATGACATTATTAAGGATAAAATTAAAAAATTATTATGATGTTATATGATTTCAACTAAATAATAAATTTTTATTAATATATGAGATTTTTTTTAAACACTTTATATATAGAAACCTCGTACTTTTTTACATGCAAAATATTAGATATTTTTTTTAATTTTTAGTGACACTAACCATTTTAACTACTTTTAAGTTTTTTTTAAAAAAATAAAAAATACTTTATATTTTGTTGGCTGCCCAAGGCATTACCATAATGGATAAGTATGAGACTAATCCCTCAAAAATCTAAATATTAAGGAATTATCTTCCCTCAAGTGATGTTTTTAATACACACTTTCGAGAATTACATAATACTTAATATTTGCAACCCTGAGAGTATGTTGATAATTGAATTTATTTAAAATTGTGACTCACTAACAAATAATAGCGGGCTATGTGTGCGTTCAATGGCAGAACTGTAGATATGCATAATTTAAACTTTAAGTTATGCTTAGGCATAAGTGAAGTTTTAAATTAGAATTACTAATCCACGATTATCTTAGTGGAAGAGATTATAATTATTTAAGCACTAGAATCTCGAATTCAACTGGGTGTGAGTGTATAAAATATTTTTTTTAGAGAAATAAAACTAATCACAAATAATTATATTAAAAAAATTTAAATTACAATTAACTAATCACAAATAATTTTTTTTAAAATTAGAATTTTCTGGGGAAAAAGTTGATGATGGGTGCAAGTGTGAAGTGAAAGAATGAGCCGCCTTTGAAATTAACGTGCATGCATGTGGAGCCAATAATGGAGGGTGGTGGGTCACTGGGACGCCAAGTAACAGGCGAACCATCACGCGTGCTTTCAAAAATATTCCTTATGAAAAAAACAACTTTAATATTATATGGGCATTAATTTTCAGCTTATTTTTGACTCTAAATAAACACATCCAACCTGAAATTTACACTTAACCACATGGTATGGTAAAAAATTTACCTATCATGATAAAAAAAGAATAACCTAACTAGTATGATAGAAAAACAATTATCCTTACTTCTATCACAATATTTAGAACAAATTTAGTTAACTAACACGAGTTTTTTGTTGTGGTAGAAAATGTTTTCATTTAACATTTCAAGACACCATAGTACAAAAAGGTTAAAAGTATTGATCCCATAATAAATTTATAATTAATTAACTATCCACATCTATTGTAATAGAAAAGGAGCAAAACTCCTTGAGGCAACCTACAATAATAGAAAACAAAAATGAACATGCACAATTATAACTTAGATAAAAGATATATAGAAGCAATAAATAAAGATACACACTCATGCCTTCAATCAAATCCCTTCAACTTGGGGCTTAAGACTAAAAGTAATACAATTCAATGTAGAAATAAATATCAATTAAACAAATAAGATGTCTAAATTATGTGGCTTAAGTTATGGTAGCAGGCTTCTTCCTTTAAGGCAAAACTTCTTATAAAGTTGGCAATCCTTGAGTTTGTTCTCTTCCTTGAGCTCCGCTATTGGTTTCTATAACAATTAAGAAAGGAGTGAGACAATGTCTCAATAATCTCTTAAAAAATATGATGTATCCACAGCCAGTGCATGACCCAGTTCAGTGGGTTTTCACAAACGTTTTACTTCACCCTAATGATCATCATAAAGAAATTCTAAGTATATATAAATTCAATGCAGCAATTTGCACTAACTAGCATGCTTGAAAAGGTTTTATCTAATACATAACTATTTTACAGGTACTACAAGTATGCTAGAAAAGTTTTATTCATGTAACACAAGAATTTAAATAAAAAATGTGAGAATCCATCAATGTTATCCAATAAATTCAAGTATATACTATCCATAGAACATCAATGGTATCAAACCAATATTACAATAAAAAAGAATAAACCATTTGAAGGACAATATTAAGATTAAAAGTCAATTTTATTTTGTATTAAATTACATTCTTCCTTATTTCCTCAAGTTGAAGCTTCAAGTGAAAGGAGCTGATGCTTGGCCAAAAGCTCTGTTAATTCATATCAAGCCTTAGCTTTTCCCTTCAACTAAAAAGGGTGCCTAAAATGATACCGAGCTTATCCCAACCCTAGTCAAAGGAATTTGGTAGCTTAGGCACATAATAAGGTCATTCATGTGCGTCACATAAGAGCAAATGTGTGATTAGGATCCTATCTTATTTTTTCTATTTTGTCCCACGACTTGCAGCCACCTTATGAGCATAACAATTCCAATCTATTTTAGAGTTAATTATAATTTCATTTATCACATAATTATTTAGTAATATTTAATGAACGTGAACCATTATCTATAACAGTTATATTTGAGTTTTTACATCAGAATCAAACTTTACACCTTGCATCATATTTTTACCATGATCACAATTAGATTATACAGTCAATCAAAATTAATTAGCGTCTATCCAATTTTAAATTTTCATACAAGCAATATTGCATTTCTAAGCATTTAACTGTGCAACATAAATTCTCAATTTCTTTTTATTCTTCACTGGGCTAAATTTTTGCAAAACATTATAATAGACACTTTTGATTAGATTCAATATTATATAAGTATTATAAATTTCATAGTTACCTACTATATATAAAATAGCTTAAAAAAAAGTTAATTAGGCTTGAGTTCACTCAAAAAACTTGAGATCTCCTATAAGAGATCTTTCAACTAACTCAAATGTTAATGCAAAAATGAAGGAGTCACTTAGGAAACTACTAACACCTCTATAAATAATAATTTAAAGAATTATAGCTACATAAAATTTATATTTAATTATTTATTACTCTCAAGTTATGCCAAAGTATTCATGAAAGCGATATTTAATTTTAGAACCACTCTCGTTAAACTCTATTCATTTTATTTTATCTACGTTTAACCTTAGAGCTTCTCAAAGATTTACCAAAGCACTATAAATTATATTAATAATTACTTTTTAGCTTTAAAGTGCTTGTGAGCATGTTTTATAAGTTCTAAACATCTAATAAATAAAATTTTCATCCCAACATAATTAAATAAATTCCAAGTAGTTATAATTTATTCCTTAAATTTATCTTTAATTTATAAATTACTCTAGAGAAGTCTAACAATAATCTCTACAGCTTTTAGAATTATTAAAAGTTATCTAGAATTCCTTAAAATTATTTTCTATCATCCTAAAATAATCCCAGAGTCACCACTCAACATTTTTATCCAGTCTCTAGAATATCTTTCTAATTTTAAATCTACATAAATCTAGTAAGATTAGGTAGAACAAAAAATTATAGGACATTTAACTGATATTCGAAAGCTTCAACCCACCCTTAAAATATCTAAATGTTTTCTACAATTTTCCTCGCCTGCGACTCGCTCTCTCTTTCCTCAGTTGTTCTCAGCCGCTGCGCGAGAGCTGGGGACGCTTGCTGAAGGCTCAGGGTGTATAACATACCCTTGTATCACCAAACCCCAAGCCAATGGTGGGCACGGCCCACCCTTGGTTTCAACATATACCTTTTTATTTTTAAATTATTTTTTCCCTTTTAATTTGCTCATTTTCTTGTCTTCTTTCTTTTTTCTCTTCTTCCTTATTTTATCTTTTCTCTCCTCTTTATTTTCACGTCATTTATGTGTGTGTATATAACTCTGTTATTTTCTCTCCATGCCTTTGTTAGATACATTGAATCCTGTATTATAATTTATCTACTATTAATCAAGGTTCTTTAAAAAAAATCAAAAATCAAATCTTAAATATGCTCAATATAATTTAAATAATGTTCAAATAAGTATAATCTTTTAAATAAAAAATTACCTTATAAATTTCTCCTTCCTCAAAAACATGTTTTGAAATTAAATCTTTAATATTTATCTCACTTTGAGTAAATTCTCCTTACTCAAATAATTACATGATAAATTCAAATTATCACAAAATAATTTCTTCCTAATATTAATTAAGTCTTAAAATTTAGGATGTCATGATTTTTTCTTAAACTCAAAATAATTCCAAGGGACTTCTTGGGGAGGGAAGATGTCAGACTAGATATAAGTGCCATGACAGAAATCCGAATGTAATCAATGCATGGTTTCAAAAATGTTCCTTATAAAAGAATTCTTTAAATTACCTACTATCATACCTTTGATATTTTAAAGTGCACTATTTTCTATGACATTTAATTGAGGATAAGAATATCAAGAAAAAAAATGCACATTACATAGAATTTAGCATATCATTGACTTGTTTGTATTTTAAAATTATTACTCCCTTCGATTGTCTTAACCACTTTCTAGAAGAAATTTATGACTTTCATAAATCACTTTCCATAAAAATACAGATTATTAATTATTTTCTTTTAATTTTAATATTTTGATCATTTTCAATGACTAGAAAATAAAAAAAAATTACTCTCTTTATTTTAAATTATAAAACACTTTTAAGAGAGATTTTACTTTTTAAAATATAAGATATTTTTATAAAAATAAAGTTTCATTAATAATATCTTTTTAAGATCACAATTCTCATTATATTCTCTTTGTAATATTTTTTAATAAATAAAGTATTAATTGACAATATCCACATTTTAAAACTTTCACTCTACCTAAGAGAATCCAAAATTATTAATGACAAGATAAAAAGTTAAAAGTCAATAAATGTTCCAATAAATGTGCAACTTTCCAAAGCATTTATTGTGTCGTCAATGAATCACATAAATTTTCTCATATCTTTAGCACCTTTAAATTAATGGCACTAATTAAGAAGGATTTGTTTGCTAGCAAGCTTGTGAATCTACTCTTAGCAACACAATGCAAGCAAAACGGTATTTATATCCCTAACTAAATGAATTCTCTCTCCCAATTTACATCCATCCTTCCCCCCAATTCCACCTTCCTGTGGAAATGGAAATCTCTCTGCAACTTTCAGCCATTCTCTTCCTCATCCTTACATCCTTTGTTTGCCTTCTCTTTCTCCGTCAACTCCGTAGAAAACTCCCATACCCACCCAGTCCCCATGGCCTACCCGTAATTGGAAACATGTTAATGTTACACCAACTCACCCACAGAGGCCTGGCCCGGCTCGCCAAAAAGTATGGTGGGCTTTTTCATCTTCGCATGGGCATCGTTCACATTGTAGTGGTGTCATCAGCTGACATGGCCCATGAGGTCCTTCAAGCACAAGACAACGTATTTTCAAACCGGCCTGCCAGCTTGGCAATTTCCTACCTCACCTATGGTCGGGCCGACATGGCATTCGCCAACTACGGCCCGTTTTGGAGACAGATGCGTAAAATCTGCACGATGAAACTGTTCAGCCGAAACCGGACTGAGACATGGGCTTCTGTGAGGGAAGAAGTAGATAGAACAGTTCAAAACATCATGGAAAAAACCGGTTCACCCATCAACTTGGGTGATTTGGTTTTCGATCTAACAAGGAGTATTACCTTTAAGGCTGCGTTTGGGACAAGTTTAAATGAAGAACAAGAGGAGTTCATGAAGATCTTGCAAGAGTTTTCAAAGCTGTTTGGAGCGTTTAACATCGGAGATTTTATTCCATGGTTGGGCTGGCTTCATTCTCGACAGTTTAAGAAAAGAATGGTCGAAGCAAGGAATGCACTTGATGTTTTTATTGATAAAATCATTGATGAACACGTGGCAAAGAGAAACAACAGCGAGGAGAGAGATTATAATGACAGTGAACGAGTTACGGATATGGTTGATGAACTAATGGCTTTTCTCAATGAAGGAGGTGGTGGTGATAATACTGAATTGAAAAATTCACACCAACCCACACTTAAGTTGACTAGAGATAATATTAAAGCTCTAATCATGGTAAGTGCCTAAATCCAATGCTTGGTGCTTTTATTCAGATTATAAAGCATGTTTACTTTTTGTCTCAACTTCCGCGTTTAGAACATAACAGATATAAATAATAACAAATAATATAATAATATATAATAAATCTTAAATATTTTTTCTTTTTTCTAATCTCAAATATTCATGGAGCATAGGACGTCATGTTCGGCGGGACAGAGACTGTGGCATCAGCTATAGAATGGGCCATAGCAGAGCTCCTGAAAAGCCCAATGGACCTCCAAAAGGTCCAACAAGAGTTGGAAGACGTTGTGGGCCCGGATCGAAGATTCAAGGAAACTGATCTTGACAAATTGACTTACCTCACATGCGTTATCAAAGAGACGTTGCGGCTCCACCCGCCAATACCACTCCTCCTCCACCAGGCTGCCGAAGACGCCGTCGTCGCGGGTTACTTCATCCCGGCGAACTCCCGAGTATGGATCAACGCATGGGCAATCGGCCGCGATGAGAGAGCATGGGACGAGCCTGAGATGTTCAAGCCATGGAGGTTCCTGAACGACGAGTCGCCCGATTTCAGAGGAAGCAACTTCGAGTTCATTCCATTCGGGTCCGGTCGAAGGTCGTGCCCAGGTATGCAACTCGGGTTGTATGCTCTGGAGATGACGGTGGCGGAGTTGCTTCATTGTTTCGAGTGGGAGTTAGGGAAGGGGATGAAGCCGAGCGAGGTTGACATGAGTGATGTGATTGGGCTCACTGCTCCTAAAGCGGTTCGACTCGTTGCTGTACCCAGTTATCGACTTAATGTTCCGCTGAAAGATGAGTGAGGAGAGTTAATTTTGTTATTGTGTTACAGTGAAGCTAAGTCTTAAGACGATGTGCTTTGGTGCTTAATTAAACTTTTTTGGGATAAATACTGAAAACTTCATTCCAACAGAGCAAAATATACACACAGAAGAAAACGTAGAACGTCACAGCAAGGAAAAAACTGAACAGCAAACTAAACAATAACAATCGATCACCGTACTCCATCCTCCAAGAAAGATGGTTTATGATCAAAGATGCAAAAATCATTAACTAAAGTGTGACCAAACTCTGCAAGATGATCAGCATGAGAATTAAATTCCCGATACATGAAATTGATGGAACCATTCCAATCCCTTCTTATTAAACTCACAGCCTGTACAAGAATGTCCTGATAGGGATGAGGTTGCTGGTGAGGTCTTGTGATGAGATTTATAGCTTCAGCACAATCACAAAAAACTTCTATATTTTTCAAATTGTGGAACCAACATAATTCAAGCCTTTAACAATTCCTAAGACTTCCGTTATAGCTGACGGGTAAACTTTAATGGTTATTGGTCTGTTCTATTTGCCACATTTTAGGGTGCCTCAGTTTTTATGCTTGACAGCTTGAGAATGCTTTTACGATGGGCTGAATAATGACTGGATAATTTTTTTCGAAATTTCAATTGTGATTTGTAACCGTATTCAGCCATCTCCCTTTGGTGCACACAATTCCAATGATGAAGAGCTTTTGAAAAAGTATATTTCTTTTTCAAAGCAAGAAAACTAAATCTTACAATCTTTAACATCAGCTTCAAGCTAGGGATAAATGATCCTTTCTTCCGTTTTTAAGTGAGGAATAAGATTTTTAAAACATGATGCACGATAAGATTACACTATCAGATACGCCATAGAATTTACCCACAATTTAATTAAATTTATTTTTCGCAATAGCAAAGGTTCAAATCTCTTAATCTTTTAATGAATAAAAAATGTGTAAAATTGATGGTTATAGTATGGCGCAGAAGTACTTAGAGATGTCATATAGGATTTAAATTCTTTGATGTTAAAAAACATCAAATATATATTTCCATGTCTAAAGTCAGTGCTTATATCATAACAATGTACTAACAACAAGATTCCAAATGATGAAAGTATTAACGTTTCATCATCTGCTGTGCATGCTTAGAAAAATTACGATCAATCACTCTATTAAAACAATTCATAATCAATAAAAAATACAACTCTCATGTTTGAAAATACAAAAAGCGATACCATTAAATAAGAAAAAGATATGATAAATTTTGTTTATTTATTATTAACATTGAAAACATATTTTGCACAACCAAATTGGGGTGATGCGATATGTATATTGATGTCTCTGTTTTGGTTTTTTTTGCACAATTTTGTTAACCATCGACTTAAAGAGGAGGAAAAAATGGAATGACACATTCACAAAGCTGCTTTTTGCTAACTTGATTAGAGGGACAAGTATATTGAAGTCTCTTTGTTTTGGTTCTTTTGCACATTTCTGGGAATCCGCCACTCGACTTCCTCTTCACCGTTTCCTTCTCTTTAGCCACAGTCACCAATAACCTCCCTATTTCATAGCCCACTCTCTCCGCACTAATCTGTGTTGCACGCACTCGTCCGAATATTATTTTATATATTGTTTAAGCACAAAGGTAAAAATTATTAATATTAATAGCAATTTAAAACGATTGGAATTGGGCCCACAAATAATGCCTCCATTACCTTTCCCTCAAGCTCAAGCATCATGCAGTCTCACACAGTCCTTTGTTTTGTGCTTGCATGTGACTTCACTCCCACTTCCCCTTTTACTGTCGGCGCTTTCTTCACAATCCTCACCTTTCTTTCTTCTTCTTATTCTGATTATTAATATCCTTATTTATAAAATCATATATTTAAGAAAGGGTTAAACATAATGAGTATCTATTTCAAAATTTAAAGTATTAACTGTTTGATTAAAAAAAAGATACGACTGTTTTTCTGAAGATTTCAGTCTCTGACTGTCTCCCTTGGTTTTCAAGTCTCGACCCGTGAGAGACTCTGCTACTATAAATGAAACGCACTTTCATTTCAGTTTCAACACGCAGCATTTCATCAAACATAGAGTGCTCGGCAATGAAACTCCTCAAATTCCATGGCCTCGCTCTGTTCACCGTCTTCCTTACTTTGTTGCCCGATCTTGGGATCGCTCATGATTACAGAGAAGCATTGTCGAAGGCGATCCTGTTCTTCGAGGGCCAACGATCGGGGTATCTGCCGGACGACCAGAGAATGAAATGGAGAGACCATTCAGGCCTGAGCGACGGGTGGACTTACAACACAGACCTCACCGGCGGCTACTACGACGCTGGCGACAACGTGAAGTTTGGGTTCCCCATGGCGTTCACTGCCACAATGCTGGCCTGGAGCGTCGTCGAATTCGGAGACGACATGCCTCCCGAGGAGCTTCGGAATTGCCTCGTTGCTATACGTTGGGCCACCGATTACTTGCTCAAGGCCGTGTCTCAGCCCGATCGGATTTTCGTTCAGGTAAACTTATTCCTCTTCCTATCGTCAACAACAGTCTCTTCAACGTAACTACAATTCAGAATGAATAAATTTTACGCATATTGTGTATCAGTTTTTGGCCCCCGTGTGTTTTCATATATTTTGTTGATGTCTTTTGTGAAATTAGAACAGTTCAGCAATCCACCATGCATTGAAGATATTGTAATATAAACTTTTTATATATAATCAATCCCATCCCAGTGCCCTGTGGTTGAGGTTGAACAGATTGATGAGATGGTAGGTGGGGTTAGTTTGGAGAATTGAAAGGGTGGGCATGATCTTGTGTTGTGTGCTTTATCAGTCGTGAATGGGTAGCGAGAATGTAGTTACGTGGTCACATTAGTCCTCGCTTTTTTCTTCTGTTTTCACCCTTTCGCTTCCTTGTAACATTCAATTTACTTCCTCTTTATACTAAATAAATCAAATTTACTTGCACCTTTTCACCTTGCTCATATATAAATCCTTGGCGTGCAATAAAAAAATTGATGATATATTAAGATCTGAAATTCTCTCATGCAAAATCATTTCATATTGCACAGCTGATTGGGCCACTTTATTTTCCGTCAATATTGATCAATTTTACATGAGTAGGAAGGCATCCAGTTCTCTATAATTTTTTTTATATGTGTCTTTTTAATTTTAAATCCATCCAGATACAAAACGTTTTAAATTTTTAATGTACTATTGAATTTTACTAATTTATTTTTTAGTTAGTAACTGAATTATTTTTATTATATCATTTGTTTGTTCTAAAAATAAAAATTCTAATAAAAAAAGAATATATAATATGCGCGGCGAAGAATCTAGACTAGAGATCAAAGGATTGTGAGTTAAGATTCTTCTTTTGGAATAAGATGCTTCACCCACGCGCCGACTGTGAACGTGCATTAACAACACTTTAAGTATGATTAATTGATGGATAAATTTAATTGATCGATTATTGACCCGTATTATATGAACCTGATTAAATTTTGAAGGTGGGTGATCCAAGCTCAGACCACAACTGCTGGGAGAGGCCAGAGGACATGGACACGGACAGGACGGTTTATGCCATCGATGCGCCAAATCCAGCCTCTGACATCGCCGGCGAAACGGCGGCGGCGCTGGCAGCTTCGTCCATGGTGTTCCGATCGTCGGACCCTGGATATTCCGAGACATTGCTGAGAAATGCGATCAAGGCCTTTCAGTATGCTGATAACTACAGAGGTGCTTACACTGACAACGATCACGTTAGGGACGGTGCGTGCCCTTATTACTGCAACTTTGGTGGCTATCAGGTAAATCAGCTGAAAGAATAAAATAATTATAAGTATTTTTCTTATATTTAAAAAATTATCATGGGAAAAATAGGTGAAAAATTAAGAAATGAAGACGATACAGGACGAGCTGTTATGGGGAGCGGCGTGGATAAGGAGGGCCACAGGGGACGATGATTTCTTAAATTACATTCAATACAATGCCAAAACGTTCGGTGCTGATGATAACATCAATGAGTTTGGCTGGGAAAACAAGCATGCTGGCCTCAACGTTCTTGTCTCCCAGGTACGTAACTTTATTTAACACATTAAAATGTTTTACTTGTCCCCCAAAACAAAACAAAACAAATTAGTTTTTGGACTAAATCAGTCATATTAAAGTCAAATAGTGTATACTCTTCTCACTACTTTCCCGTACATACACGTCTAGTATCATGGTTGTATCATTATTTACATGACAAAATCTAATAATATGATTTAAATACCAAAACTTCTATAATGGGTAAAGTATTTTCATAAAATTATTAATAAAAATTTGTTCAATTGGTAAAGATTAGCTCATAATTTATAAGGTCATGTGATCAAATTTCTTATCAATAATAAGATGATCTTGTTGATGGGCGATATAGATAAATATAAATAGCTCTAATTACCGGGATCCAACTTATGTAACGAAAAAAATTTTCATGAAACCAAGGGAGAAAAGTTACCATAGCAAAGACCTTTAAAATATACTTGCATTGATTTTCAGGAAGTGGTAGAAGGAAACTTGTACTCTCTACAATCCTACAGGGACTCAGCAGAGAGCTTCGTATGCACACTGGTACCCCAATCACCAACGTCACAGATCCAATACACTCCTGGAGGCCTCATTTACAGACCCGGAGGCAGCAATCTACAACACGCCACCTCTCTCTCTTTCCTTCAACTTGTCTACGCCAAGTATCTCTCTCGCTCCTCCCAAACCCTCACTTGTGGCACCCTCTCCAACATCACTCCTCAAACCCTTCGTCACATCGCCAAGAGACAAGTTGACTACATCTTAGGGGACAACCCCATGGGACTCTCCTACATGGTCGGATACGGTGACCATTACCCTCAGAGGATTCACCATCGTGGCTCTTCCCTGCCTTCCACTAAGGACCATCCTCAGTTCATTGCATGCAAGGAAGGCTCTGTCTATTTCAATTCTTCTAACCCTAACCCTAATCTTCTTGTGGGAGCCGTTGTTGGAGGGCCAGAGGACGATGATGAGTACGAGGATGATCGAGCCAATTTCAGAAAATCTGAGCCCACCACGTATATTAATGCTCCTTTTGTTGGGGTTTTAGCCTACTTTGCTGCTCATCCTAACCCTTGATTACTCGTGGAACAAGTATTTTTTAGGTATTTACTGTCAGGTTCTTCACAAAACGTCACCTGCCATGTTGATATTTGTGTTCAACTTTTTCAATACACGTTATATATTTTTAATTTAATGAAGAACTTGAATAAATACTTAAAGAACTTTACTTAAGTTTTGTCTATATATATTTGAGGTTTTGTAAATAAAAGGAGATGCTGGCGCTGTACACAGTAAACATGTCTCTCGTCTTGAGAAAAGGCAAGAGGGAAGAGGCTTGCTTGTGTTGGATATCTGTATTTATATATATAGAATTTGAGGAGTTGTTTTTGGTTTCGAAGTTGCGTCATTAATTATATTCAAGCTGAAGGGAAGATTAGTTCGAGGTGTTTGAGTTCTCGATTTTGGCAATATAAGGGGGGAAACTGAGATTGTGCATGCGTTGTCAGCCTGTTAATTACAATAAATTATATTAATGATTATGATGCTTTTTCTCCTTTTAATTTGTTGCTTCTAATTACTTTATCAAAATTAAGGAAAGGTAATTAGATTGCTGATATTGTCTCAAAATAAAAGAAATTTTTAACTTACCCTTAATAAATACATCATCTTTAAAAGCATTTTTCTCTCATGCAACTTTTTACTTTCTATTCATCTAAAAGTGTGAAAGGTAAAATTAAAAGAATCATCAATAACTCACTTTTTAATGCAAAGTATTCCCTCAATCTCTATATATAAAATATTGTTAATTGAATTTTATATATCAATAAAAATTTTTATATAATTGAACTCACATAAAAACACAATGATCTTTCAGTATTATCCATGATAATATCATAATTAATATTATGATGGTGATAGGGAAAATATTTATTTAATGATTTATTTCATTTTTCAAGATAAGGATAAAATTGTTTAATTACTCAAAATTATTGCCACCTCTTATATTTAGGGACAAAATAAGCTTCAGAAAAACACTTTATAGATAGGGATGTAGGGAGTAACTTATAAAATGACCATAAATTCCTTATAAAAAGTGACTTATATATAGGATCGGAAGGAGTATTATAATGTGTGGGTGTCAACTAACTCATACATTCTATATATATATATATATATATATATCTCATAATATTTAAGTAGTAGTTTTGCAACGCTCTCAATCATTTACTTTACTAAAATATTAATTTTAATTTTCTCATTTGTTAATGATATTAATTGTTATTACAACATGTCACTAACGAACAGGAATCTACGTACCTTTATCATATAAAGATCCATCTAGACTATAACTGTTACAAGAAGTTGGTGATGACGTTTGATGAAATCCAAGAAGCTGAAAGAATGTGACACACAGAAGACAAAGAGTCTTCGATTATATCATCAATTGTATGTGTAACGCACAGGAAAGTTGAACACTAACAACTATATACTAAATCATAGTGACCTGATGGATCACCACATAATTTTATATACTAAATCAATCATTTAGATTTAACAAAGATAAGAGGATTCAACTCCATATCTTACCCCAAAAACCTTAGGATAGTAAGTTTATAGTTTTTTTCACTTATATATGCCTCTTCTTTAATCTAATTCTGTGTGTGTGTGTGTGTTTTTTTTAATACATGATGCATGTAAGTGAACATTATTGATATTTGTCAAATTATTGATCACTCATGATAACACAATCATGAGTGATCAAGGGTTATGACATATAAATAAAATTATTTGTCAGATTTGATATTTTATATTGATATTGATAACATTATTGGTTCATATATATAAAAATTTAATAAAAGATGGACGTAAAGAAAAAATAACTACTAAGGCATTTTTAATTATTTCACACATTTTAAAAAAAGTTAATTTTTTTAATATCATAAAAAAATGAAATGCACATTCATGTTTATTCTTGACTTTAAATAATTATATAACTACACCAGATACTTTTATGTTAATCAAGAAAAAATAAAATTAAAAAAATACTTTATTTATTACAAAATATCCTACATTTATTATTTAAAAAAGAAGAAGAAAATATAACTACCATATTTTTTATTCCTTTAAATTATAATAGAAGATCTCATTTGAATGAATGGTAAGATGAGAAATAAAGTTATAGATGAGGTTGGTCAATCTATATATATAAACCAAATTTTTCCCCTGAGGGCTCAGGCAATCATAATATTCCTTTTGTTTTCTTGATTTTGATATCAAATTCAAAGACCGAATATGTTCTTACTTGTAGTTATGGTAAGTGTTGAGAAAAAAAAAAGAGGAGTAGAATAATGATCAAAACCTTCCCCTAATCAACTCCAATGATGATTACAAATAATATAATGTTCCCTCATTTGAGGATTATAGATCAAATCAATTCATTTAAGGTGATAAATAAATCCCAAACGTGGAACTATGACTATGAAGTGAGGACCATATTAACCTTCATATCTTAAGTAGGATTAAATCCCCTCAAACAAATGCCTAACTATTATATAATCATAATTTTAAAATATTAGTTGCTGTTATTATTAGTTGGTTACTTATAATTGTTAGAGAGATGTGGCCATTAGGTATTATTGATTCTCTATGTGTTAGTCTTATATAAAAAACCCTTACAATTGAATTATAAAGGAGCAATGGCAGATTAATAAAACTTTCAGATTATTCAATATTTCTTATCTCTTTTTTCTAATCTCTCCCAACCCCTTCTTTCCCTGATATATTTGTTCGTCTCTCAATCTATCTTCTTCCCTATAATCCTCTACCTTTTGAAATTACAAATCTACAATAGTGGTAATAGGGCAGCTATCCTTGGCCTCTTATTCTTTCACCTCACACCAAATAGTATGGTGCTTATTATTTTCATTCAGCATCAATAGTGACTAATGATAATGCACAAGTGATAGGGAACAAAGAATAGTAGCTTCTAAGAGTTTAATACTCTCTTTTAAATATTTCAACATAATTTTCCTCAAATTATTGTGCATGACCTTTGAGGGCAAAAGTCTCTCGAGGGGGGTATTATTATATAATCATAATATTAAAATATTAGTTGCTGTCATTGTTAGTTAGTTAGTTATAATTGTTAGGATATAGCCGTTAGGTATTATTGATTCTCTATGTGTTAGTCTCCAATAAAAACCCTTGCAATTGAATTGTATAGGAGTAATGACAAATCAATGAAACTTCTATATTATTTAGTATTTCTTACCTCTTTTCTTTAATCTCTCTTAACCCCTTCTTTCCCTAATTTATCCATTCTTCTCTCAATCTATCTTGTTCCCTATAATCCTCTACCTTCTAAAATTACAAATCTGTAATGCTAACCCTTATTCTTTTATATAGACTTAGGCTAGCAACTAACCATCATTAACTAACTAAATTTCCAACACCCCCTCAAATTGACATTTCTTTAACTTTAAGTTCTCAACTTGTCAACAAGGAGGAGACAACAACTTGTTGAAATATTAACAATATAACTTTGATCAACTACATTGAAATTACTCACAAATTTTGATCAATTAGACCACAACTTCAATAATGCAATCATCATCACTTCACTTGCTTGGACTTTTGTTTAGCTTGAATCATTAGGAGTCTTTGCCACAATTCAACACCTCAATCTTTTGAACTTGTTTGTTGAAGACACTTGTGCATTGGCCACATTTGTAGGGGCTTCCTTTAGTCCATAAGAGGCCACCAATAGTAAGATCATTTATGCACTTTTTCACAAGAATTACAATAATGGTCATTTGACTTTTCTGTGTAACATCCTTAATTTTAAATTAGATTAATTAAGCTCAAATAGACTAATTAAATGTATTAGTGAGGTGTGTGGTTAGAGAGGCCTAACGGGTATGTTTGGTCTCAATTTTAGTTCTAAATGCAGGTCCAAAGGAGAATTGAGTCACCCGAGAATGGAAGAGGAAGAATTTTTAAAGAAAGTGATTCTGTGCCACGCACTGTGGCTTGTGGATGGGCCACCGTGGTGCATAAATGACAACATGCCTGGAAGAGGCTCTCTGTGCCATAAGCTACAATGCATTGTACATCCGCTGCGGCACATGATCATTTTTTTACTAAAATAAGTCGCGAATTTGATACATTAGAGAAGAGAAGAAATAAAAAAATGAAAGAGTAGTGAGAGAGCAGTGTTAGGGCTTAAGAAAATTAAGTATTGGGAGTATTTTGAAGCTTCTAAATATCAAAGGTAAGCTTCCTTACTTAAATCTTCCTCTTTTCTTCCATTTTCTTAATGGTAGAAGTTAGGATTTAATTGATAATGGTGATTTTTGATTCATAAAAGTTATAGGTTTGAATCCATTGACTTAAAAAGAGTTAATGGGAGTAGATTAAACTAAGTAAACTTGGTATTTATGGTTTTATGATGATTGGTAATTGGAGGATATTAAATGTTCGAAATTCTCATAAATATGGTGGTTGGGAACAATGTGATTTCATTAATAACCATTTAAGAGTTCAATGTTATTAATAAGGGTTAAAGGAAACCAAGAAGCCTGATAGCTACCTTTATTTGAGTTAAGAATAAATCTTGAGAATTAAAAAATGATGAAGTATTAGTAGAAAATAGCTCAAATAGGAATATTGATATTTTATATGGTAAATGCTTGTAGAGTAACTACCAATGGTACCATACAAGCTTCTTGAAAGCTTTGGGAGTGAGTAATTAAGGGATGAAACCTTTAACCTCTTAAAGGTTTAAGGTAATCGGGAGAATTCTATCTTATACTTTTGTGTGTTTATTAGTTTATAGATTTATGATTGATCATTGAAATGTGTAAATTAAAAAAAAATACAAGTGTGGCTTGATTTGTTAGAAAATCCACTAGATCAAATTTGTGAGTTTTATGCCTCGTGATGTAAAATTTCTTTGAGAACATTATCGGTGGATTTTTCATATTATATTTATTGGGAGTTCAATGATTTTGCAAATTGAGAGGTAACATGAATCTTTGTTTATGAAAAGTTTAATGATGTTTAAAATAGTTGAGTTCAATGATTTTAAAAGTGTAAAGTACAATGATTATGAAAATAGAGTTCAATGATTTATTTGATTTGGAGTTACATGAAAATGTGTTTAAAAAGTCCAATGACTTATGTAATGATGAAGTTTAATGAAATTGATGATGTAAAGTTCTATGAATTGTATAAAATGTGAATTATGGCATGAATGTACATTGCATGATCTTGAGAGGTAGGAGTTCACTTAGGAGAAGGAGTAGATGATAAAAATTCACGTGGTAAGGCCCATCCATAAGATGGTTCAATGAGAGATTGTCCTACTAGTTCAACAAAGGATTCAATCTTAGCTAGCTATCCACAGGTTCAATAAGGAGGCTAGTTTAGGATGTATGACACCCTATAGCATGGTATTGAAACCCGGACTAGACCGGCCAAGTCAACCCGGAAACCAGTGACTCAGTCCCTTATCTGATTTGGGTTTACTCCTAAATCAGTGAGGGAATGAACAAATGTAACTCGATCAACCCAATTTAACCTGGTTAACCTGGTGGGTTGACTGGGTTAATCGGGTTATTTTTTTAGGGGATTTTTTTTTCATTTTTGATTTCTCAGAGTGCTGAGTTCAGAAATAAGATAACAAAAAAAGTGAAACTAAAGTCAAAAAATGAAAAATTAAAGGTAGAGCACGCTAAGTCTAATCCAGATTTTCAGACAGCATTTAGTTCGGCCTTTCATCTGTGTCTCTTCTCTCTCGCCCTAACCTAATTAGCGTCTCTTCTCTAACTTAGTCTCCGTCTCTTCTTCAAGCTCTAGCTCTATCTCCGTCTCTTCTCCAGCTCTATCTTTATCTCTGCTATCTCCATCTCTTCTCCAACTTAGTATCTGACTCTCTGTCTCTTTTTCAACTTAATCTCCGTCTCTTCTCCAGCTCTATCTCTATCTTTTCTCTAGACTTTTGAGATTAAAGAATTGTAATTGTAATGATAGATATTTAAAGTATTGTATTTTATTACTATTAGACTTTTGAGTGGTTGAATTTGGTTGAATTTTTTATAATTAATGTCTTTTTATTTAAATTATATTATTTTAATCATAACCGATTTGCTACCGGTTCAACTCTTAGTTCAACCCTAATTGAACCACTAATCTGTGACCCAGTACTATGATCGATTCAATGACCGGTCCGGTTTTACGTACCTTGCCCTATAGTATGAGAAATAGGGAAAACTGTGCTCCATAGGTGAGTTGGGTAGGCCTTAACTAAGTAATCCCCTCACAAGTATTTAGGCTAGGGAAGTCATAGAATATAAAATATCCCATTGAGTTATAGCCCATAGTTTTATGTCAGAGGAATAAGGAGGATATAAGGGAGGTGTGTTTATACATATAGTGAGTAAAGGCACTTGGTTGTCTATGTTATGTCCTTAATAATGATATCATGAGTTGAGTCTTAATTTCTTTCAATATACTTGTTAATAAATTGTGTGACCAACTCTCTTTATATGAAAAATGCTAAAAAGTATTGTTTCTCAAGTAAATGCTATTATGTGAGTGAAATTGTGAATATTCATTTTCAAATATTTTACATGGGCTAAAGTATTGACATTAGCTACTACTTGCATTTAAATTAATTGATATGCATTAGTATGGGTTAGTTAAACCGTAGTTATTGAATAGTTGTACTCACCTCATTATTTTCAATATTACAGGGAATGAAATGTGGACAGAGGAAAACACTCAGAGGCTTAGAATTATGATTCGATAGTAGTAGGCCTCTTTATTTTAAGTATCTATATGTGAATGATAATTTCAACTGCCAATTAAGAATTCTCATTCATTCCTTACTTGCATAATGTGAATTGTAAATTATAAGTATATGTTGGGCCCTAGAGAGTGAATTGATGAATATTTGTTGTTGTGATAGGGCCAAAATACTAATGCAAGTAAGAGTAGAGTATGTTATAAGATGATTTAAAGAATTTGATGAAAATGGTGGTAAACTCCTCCTTGTATTTTTTTGAGTCTAAGGGGTTGAGTAGTGAAAATTTAATCTCGGAGTACTTCATGAAATATGGTACATTGCACGAGTTAGTCTTAGTGATTTATATGTGGTCAAATGGGTGTTAGTGAATTTGGTTTGGACACTTGATTTTTTGAAAATTATTGTAAAAGTGTAAGTTTTGAAAAGTATGTCTAATTTTTGTTTTAGAAAAAATTTGAGTCTAAGACTAATGCCATTAGTTAGAGCTCAAAAAGAGCTTTATGTAGACATCTAGTTTATGTCATTCGAATGTCGGACAGAGATTTGGGACGTGTTGGAAGTTGGCCCTGGTGCTGTTAAATTGACAATATAATTTATTGTCAAAATTCGTACAATTGCACTGTGGCATATGGTACCACGACCTATGGTGGGTATCATAGAGGCGAACACGCTGCAACGCATGTTCAACAAGCTACGGCATATGCCTCAAAATTTTTTAGAAATTCTCTTATTTAAAATTCTTAAACAAATGCACTCACTTATGTAATGATTCCATGCTTTTGCATATTTGTGAACTTTGATTTATTTAGCTGCAAGACTTTAAAAATGATTTTAGTTTTGTAAACTTGGGGTCCCCATTTTGCTAACCATTGAAAACTTGGTATGATGTTAATTACTATAATCTCATTCCCTAATTACTTGGGACTTAGTTTTAATTATGAAATTAAAAGGAGGAGGATATTACATTCTGTCCCATAGCCTGAACCACAGTGATTTTTGTTGTGTTTAAGTATGCTATTATGTCTCTATGAATGTCTTCAAACCACCATGAATAATGCCATAAGATCTTATAATCTATTTCACACCATAGAATTCACGAAAATGTACCTTGACTAGCTTTAAAATTTAGACTTTATATTTAGAAGATTATAGTTTGTAAGCACCTTGACTAGCTAAAAATTATTTTTCTTCATAGTTGCATAATTATAGTCATGTAATGCCCATAAACCCAAAAACTCAAAATGACTTGCTGGACTATTTGCCATTTTGCTTCTGGTGTTATAGTTAAAGCCAAGTTTCATAGTTGCACTATCACATCCATTAACACACAAACTACTTCACAAATAAGAGCAATTTCTCATTGCTCAATGGGCTTCATCTATTACCAAACAAACCAAGTATTTCAACAAGCATATGCTAGAATGAATATCCTTTCTTTTTTTTAACACTTATGGAGCAATAAAGAAAACTCATTTGGTGTTCCCAAAACATGATCTTTTAGCTAAACTTACTTGCCTTGTCATGTCAGTTGTCCATTCTTGAGGTATTCCTATAATATTATGGCATGCTTCTATCTGTTGCATGACGAGTAACTGAGAAGAAGCAATAAGGACAATTTTCCCTCTAGGAAACACATGCAGGCATACAAACAAAACCAAGACAATAATCCATTGTAGCTTTATTAAAGAAGATAAGGGTTACAAGTTAATGTATGAAGCAGGCAATTAGAAAGACTACCCATAGTCTTTAGAATCTTGACCATGTGTAACTGCACCAATAACTTTAGCCACCAAGGAACAAGATGAAATCCTCAACAATTTTGAAGACAAATGAAGAACAATAACTCACTGGGTATAGAAACTAGAGATGACAAAGCGGATGAGTAAAATCAATGGTAGCAGTTGTCGAGTGTATTGGTTAACCAATTGGATTTCTGCATCTTGGGAATTGGTGCTCCTTGTCAAGCAGTTCTTTATCTTCCCCATCGATCACTTTCTTTTGATAAAGCAATCAATAAAGATGCAGAAAGATGGATTGAAGTGGCAGTGAAAGCTAGGGATCTTAGCTATGATTCTATTTAGTCTGAAAACATAAAAGTTCCAACTTCTTGGCCAACTTCTTTATCATGGTCTTAGTGACATCATTCTTGCATCTTTTTTCGTCAGAGTATAGCTTCCAATTCAACAAACGAATTTCAAGTTAAGAGCTGGTAACAACAAAACTAGGAACAAGATTTTCTCATCTTTCCTGTTAGGCTTTCGGCAGAAAATCTAAGATAGAGCGAAGGGGGTGATAACTCTAAAAATTGATTGCAATGAAGTTTCATTAGAGTAAGGAGGAAAAGACTGTCATTCACGTTAAGAGTGTATTTGATTGGAGGTTTTTAAAGGAAAGCAAGGGGAGTTGCTCCCCTTCCCTTATTTGGTTAGTATTTAATAAAGGGAGAGGAGGAGAGCCCCTTATTTGATTAAAAAATTAGAAGAAAAAGGAGGAGAGCAGCCCTCCCCTCCAATTTGGAGGGGGAAGAAAAGATAAAATTATAACTAAATCATTTATTTATTATTTTAAAATTTTTGAACTATGTTTGATAATAAAAAATTGTGCATTATCTTTCCCCCTCTCTCTTATAATTAAATAAATTTTATCATTTTAACAAATTAATATATAATTTTTATTGTCTAAAATTTTAATATTTTTTCATTAGATATACTAACAAAATATAATATTAATAAATTTATTCTTAAAAAAATTTATTAATATAAGTTCATATCCTTAAAACAATAAAGTTACTAACATGTAATGTAACTATTTTTAACAATAAATCAAAGCAAAAATAAAAATTAACATAAAATTGTTAACTTGCTATTAGTTTACTTCCCTCATTTCCTAAACTAAATAAAATGTTCATTAAAATCTTTCCCCTTTCACCTTTCCTTTCCTTTATCCCTCCCTCCTCTCCCCTTCTCTTAAACCAAACACATCTTAAGGAGATTCTTTGAGAATCATTGATCTGGGAAGTCAAGCGAAATGCAGCGTTCTGCACAAAAGAGAATCAGGCTCAAACGCGTTTTCTTTTTTTTTTTTTTAGGTGGATCCGATTTCTTGAAACCTCGGCCCAATCATTGCAATTCAGTCTGGGTCTTGAACATAATTCTTGACAAAAATTGACTTGCTCAGGCCCATTTCTTGATTACTGGATCCACCGGGACTTGAATATCCCAACAGAAACAAACAAAAGAATAATGCTTAGGCCCAAATCTTACTTGCTCATGATGCCGTGTTGAGAAATTAAAAAAAAAAACAGAGAAAAATATTGATAAAAACCTTCGATTAATCAACTCAAGTGATAATTGCAAACAGTACAATATTCCTTCACCTAAAGGATTACAGATCAAATCAATTTACTTGAGTAATGAGCAAACCCCAAATGGGGGTGACTATGAGGTGAGGACTAATGGACCATGTTAACATTTCTCTCTTAGATAGAATTAAACCTCTTTACATAAATGCCTAACATTTATTCATTTATATAGGTTTAGGCCAGTAACTATCCATGATTAGCAATTAATATTTCAATAGTGAATATTGTAAATGGGCTTGGTTGGGCCCTTGGTGGTGAGTTCATGAACAAAATAAGCCCATGCATGAAAAAGCCTCCATTGTAACCAAGGCAGGAACTTTTTTAAGAAATCCTTATCAATCACCCATTCACCCGTAGTTTGGATCTTGCTTGCTAGTTTAGCTTGCCCTACACCTTAGTTTTTTTAGGATTGTATGGTGACCTATTTAGCTATCACTGATTTAATGTTTTCCTCTGTTTAGATCTTAATTTTTTTTCCCTTTTTATCATTTGAAACTTTTTTTTTTTTGTGTTTATTCCCAATCTTACATTTAACTTTTTAAATATAATTAATGTCACAATTCAACCTTGCACGTTTAATTTTTTTTAACGTATGCTTGTTTTACTGAATTTTTTAATATTAAATATTAATCATTTTAAATTATTCAAGCAGGTAGCGCATAGCTTTTTTTGGGGCCACATGTATGCTATGTTATTTCTAAATCAAGGAGGGAGACTTGATAATTAAATATTTTTTTACTATCAATAAAAATTAGGATTAAATAGCAATTTGACTTCTTAATTACATGTACATGAGCATCTAAAATCATTAACTTGTTTTTTTTATATAATATTCCTTCTCAATCTTTAAAAATGGTATAATATAGTCTTCACTATTAATAAAAGTTAACTTTGACCATTGATTTACAAAATGACATAAAAAATTATAAAAAAGTATCAAAAAATTACAACAATACTTCAAAAATTATAGAAAATTTTTTTAGTCATTTCCTGAAATTTTTTGAGTTATTGTTTGTAATTTTTCTTGATCCTCTTATATAATTTTAGAGGTTACTGTTCATAAGATCAATGTTAACTTTTATTAACAGTAATGTTATATTATATCATTTTTAAAATTTTAAGAAAAATATTATACCAAAAACAAATTTAAAATCTTAAATGCTCTTAAACTTATTGTTTAAGGATCAAATTGCTTTTTAACTTTACAAATTAATAGGGAGATATTACGTATTCTAATACAAAATTTTTCACTAAATTTGACACATATTCATTAAAAATAATTACGAAATATAAAATCTTTTGAAGCATTTTCAACTCATGATTCCAATCATGCAATTTCACTGGCAAAAAATTGATGTAATAGCTTTCGTATATGGAATGTACACTCCCATTATTAGAGGAAGTTATTCTAAGTGTTCCTATTTGAATAAAAATAAATAGTTTCATCCAAAAATAATTAAAAATGTATAACTAAAGGTAAATGACATAAATACTAAAAAATGACTCCTACTTGTATGGACACCTATATTGATACCGATACACATTATTGTAGAGGAAAACAATCATATCGCCCCCGGTTTGACCGCTGGATATCATATGATAGTCTCAGCGCTTCAAATCTTCATGGGAAAAACGCAATCAAGGACCACTAAACTGCAGCTTTGCAGTTTACAAAATTTTTATATTATTCTGCAGAATTAACATATTTAAATATAATTAAAATTTACTGTGAGAAGATAAAACTATCACTCATATACACACACATATTCTTTTAACAAGTTCTCATTTGGAGGAAAACAAATTTCATTTTTATTTTAATAATAATTAATTCTCTCATTAACAACTTTAGAAAATTAATTTAATGATAAAACGAAATAAGTGTTATAATTTAGTGAATAAATTCTCATTAAAAAAACCCATTTTCATTTTAATGGCAAGTAATTTCTTCGTTAACAACTTCAAAGTATTAACTTAACGGTAGAGAGGAAGTGTTGTGATCTAAATGAATAGGTCTTTGTAACATTTGAACTTTACTAACCAAATATCATTGTAATAAAAATATTTAAAGCACTAAAAATAATTACCATGATATAAAAGTTTAAAATAAATTATTAATTTATTTTTTTCAAAGATAACTATGGTAGAAAAAGTGAATTTAAATTTCATAGAATTATTATGGTTATAAAAAAATTTATCTAATGAATAGGTACTTATAAATTAACCTTGCTAAAGTATAAAAGTTTAAGGTTCATATTTTTTTCACAAAGTATATATAGGCTTATCAAAATCTTTAGATACACATGTCACATCATATAACAAATACCCAAAAAAGTCCCAAGCACAAAAGTTTTATAGTAAAATATTTACTTCAGACAAGTCAATTATTAAAAAACAATTTAACAAATTAATCCTAAAGGACAAAGAAATCATAAATTAGTAATTGATTATTTTACAAATTAAGATGGGATTTAAGGCTTACTCAAGTTAAGTCGTAAGCTTCCAGACGCTTCCTTTTTGCTGTACTAAGCTTACATAAAAATGTTAAGGAAAAGGAGATATATAACATCCTAATTTTTAGATAAAAAAAATTTATGAAATTTAAGTTAATAATAAAAATTTATATTATTGGAGATTATTCAGAAATAATAATATGGTTAAAAATTTAATTATGAATTAAAAATTTAGATTTAAAATTATATAAGAAATATTTTGTTAAGATATAATTTTAAGATTTAAAATAAAAAAATTATGTGTGTGTGAGTTAAAAAAAAAGAGGCACTGTAGAAGTCCCACATTGATTAGATGTGGGAAGGTGAGGTGCCTCTTCACATATAAAAGGAGGAGTCACAGGCGAGGAGATACGTAGAAGGAAGCAAAAAGAAATATTTTTGTAACTTGTGAAAATTGCAACTAATAGCCCAAAGTGTAATTTGTAAAAATTGCAAGTAATGACTCAAAGGTTTGAATAATTAAATTCAGATTTATAGTTTTTTTTAATATAATTGTGGGACCTAAAATCTCATTTTTTATATTATTTTTCTCTCTTCCTCTCACGTTGCTCGGCGTTTTCTCGCAAGGGGAGATTATTTTCTTTTTCTTCAGGTATGTTCCAACTTTTCTCTTTAGATTAGCATTTAAAAAATTATTTAAGTACAAAATTAATTTTAAAGTTATTTTCTAAATAATATTAGCTTTCTAGTGATATGATTATTTTGTAGAATAGAGTAAATATTCTAATTAAGATTTTTCTATAAGATAGTTAATCTGATGATATGATAGATTAAAAATATATGTTAAAACTGTTAGAGATATAATAAATATTATAGAATATTTTTTGAGGTTGAAACTTATGTTTAAGAATTTTTGAGTTAAAATCTAGATCTATATGGTTGAATTTATGTGGAATCTGAGATGTAGGGATGAACCTTTGATTATTAAATATTTATTTAAGTATGAATAGGTATTTTTGAGGTTATAGAAAGGTGATTTGAGGCTTCAGGATAATTCTAAAATTTTTAATTTATTTTTGAACGAATTTTTAGAATATAGAAGGATGAAATTATGATACTAGAAGTGATTTGAGGATAAAAAAATAGTTTATTAGGGTACGAGAATTTTAGAAAAGAATTTAAAAAATTAAATGAGGCATAAATCTTAAATTAGTATTAATATGGATTATAGATTTAAGACTTTCTAACTTTTTAAATTAGAGTTATTTATTTTAATGTAAAATTAATATATAGTATTGTGAAATAATTATGTAGATTATATTGATAAAGATAGTGGTGAAAAAGGAGTTGTGAAGGGAAACTTATTATTCAAGACACAAGGTAACCATTATTAATGTGTTGTGATGGGTGTATTTGTGAATGGTTATGTGTTGTTTTATTGTTTGGAAAAATTATGAATTATTAAAAATAAATACTGTATATACTTGTTTGAAATTATTGCCAAGTGGGTTAAAAATTTATTTTTGTTTATCATAATAAAATATTATTGTTCAGATATATTTTTGTTTGGATATTTGAATGATGCGTGACTTGTCAGGGCATTTTAATGTATGGTGTTAATGGAAATTTCTGTTCGGTTAATTATTACCACGTGATAAGCCCTCGTTGGACTCAATGAGTGGCGTGTCGTTTGGTCTAACTCACATTTGGCCCAGTGATTTGGCGTCCGAGCATGGCGAAAGGAGGATATAAAGTGTAGTCATGTAAATTAAATACTTGTTCGGTTTGTTTGAAAATATTGTTCGGTTAAATATTTTGTGTGCCCACTTAGCAATCGCATGATTAGTTACAACCGCATGTATTATTACATATTAATTTTTAGTTACTAAGACTTTTAAGTCTCATTCCCCGTGGTTAATATTTTTACTGGAGCGAGTCCGGCCGAGAAAGCACCAGAGGTGTAACTATGGTGTATGAGACACTATCTTTTATGTTGCTTTTTATTTTGGATTATACAATGTATCTTGTACCAACTTAGGACATATCTTCTTTGTGAAGCATGTAAACTCTAATCCTTTTTATTAAAAGTATTTATATGATTAAGAGAATTATGTCTGTCCCTCTTGATTTATGATCTGATTTGAATATCATGCCATGAGGATTATGTCTATCCCTCATGGTTTTAATTACCTTTTTGGATATTTTAAGACTTGTGTTATGTCTTGGATGTATCATGGTAAGAAAATTTTCTACCATGATAATAGTTTTAATAATTTATGAAAAATCGGTTTGTATTTTTGAGGATGTTACAAGATGAGTATTAATTTTTTAGTAACCCAAAGTTTTACCATATATGTACAAACCAACAACATATAAATAACATTACATGTATGCATATAATTTTATCATCATTGTTAAATTATGAGCATAAAAATTTATGAGTCATCATTCATAGTAGTTATATACAAGAAAGGTAACCCCTTATTATTGCTCTGTCTAATCTTATACCATTGATTGAAACTATAAGCTTATTCACGGTTTGGCTTACACATTGGACTGCCCAAAACATTTTCAATACTCAAGGTATACTTGGCCAAAAATGCATAGCCCAAACTCTAGGTCTATGGCTCTCTTCTTTAAATAATACAATTAGGAAGTGTCATTGTCCCAAATTTTCTTTTTACAAACTTGACTAGGTAAGTATGAGGGAACAAGGCTCTGAAAAAGGCTAACCATATGGTCTCAATCATGTATGTATATTAACATTCACATTCACCTCATTAACATCATCTCCATAACACATCACCAATACATGATATGCAACTATCACAATATACAATACCCTAAATAATCATGATAATAAGTCACAAACATGCTTGACAAGATGAGAATAACTCATTACATTTTGCAATCATAACCTTTACGGCTTTTTAATAGTTTATCACATAGCTTGTAAAAATGTATTATACTCAGTTAGACAAAAATACACACGAGCATACTTGTATAAATCAGCACAACAAATATAGTTAGGAAAAACCTTGAATTATCTATCCTTCTTTAGCTTACAAATAGTTATCCATCTAGGCAGCAAGTGAGAGTGGGTGGTCTTAAAAAGCCTTAAATCATCCTGTAAATATCTAATCATAGAGCCTAATTCCTAAACAAAAAATGATAATTAAGGACCCTTTAAGAATATTAATCTCAATTAAGGACCATAATATTTTGAAATCTCAATTAAGGACCATGATCCTTAATTGGAATAAAAAAATGTAGTTTGTGAAAAGATTCACTAACCCAATTTAAAAAAATTGCTAACGTATGTTGTGAAAACATGAAACCTCACTTAAGAATAGATTGTTTAATAAAAAGTATCACTTAAGAATTCACTAACCCGACTAAAAAAATTTCTAACGTATATTGTGAAAACATGAAACTCCACTTGAAAATTGATTATTTAACAAAAATCACTATTTGAGAATTCACTAACTATACCTAAAAAAAATTTCAACGTATATTGTGAAAAAATAAAACTCTACTTGAAAATCGATTATTTAACAAAAAGTGACTTGTCCAAATTGAGGGTTTTTGTTAAACAATTAATTTTTAAATGGGATTTCATATTTTTATAATATATATTAGAAATTTTTTTAAGTCAGGTTAGTAAATTCTCAAATAATGCTTTTTGTTAAACAATCAATTCTCAAAGAGGATTTCATATTTTCATAATATACGTTAACTATTTTCTCAAATTAGATTAGTAAATTTTCAAGTAGTGTTAGTGAATCCTACCTTACAAACTAGATTTTTTTATTTCAATTAAGAACAATTAAGATTTTAAAATATTATGATTCTTAATTGAGATTAATATATTTAGAGGATGCTTAATTGTCATTTTTCTATTCCTAAACTCTCACTTCCCTCACGCTCTCTCCCTGCAATTGCTCTTGAGCCGCGCAACGAATCGTGTAATTCGTGACTGTGTACATGTCTTTTAGGTATAATGAATGGGATTGGAGTGGGCCTTGGGCCACTCCAAACCATTTTCTTTTAGTATTATGTGTATGATATGAATTATTCTTTTTATTAAAAAATATAAAATATTTTTAAATTAATTTTATTTTTTTTATATTTATTCCTATTAAATACCCTACAATAAATATAAAGTTATTATCAATAGAGGTACTTTTAAAAAAAGATAATGATTACAACTCGAAAGATTAAAAATAGTTTACATTTTTTAACATTGAATTTCTTAAAAAATACCTTATATTTTTTAACGAAAAAAATATAAAATATACATTATATATTATAAATATACACAAACACATTATTTTTTCGATATATTCTATTATTTTCAATCAACCACCAAATCTTTTATATATGTGTGTATTTATTCTTTAAATTAAAATTTATTCTATTTTAAAGAATTTTTCTCAAGTAATTATATTATATATTTTAACTACCATAAGACAATATCATTTTTAGATCTTATAATCAATTAATTCTCTTTCTTAAATTATTTTATTTATTTATAAATTTTAAATTTTTAATAAATGTTCAATAATTTCCCATACCTCAAAAATCCCTTCATATATATATATATATATATCAAAATTGCTTATAATTAATTTATTATATCGAGATAAAAATTTAGAATGTTACATCATCAAAAAAACAGGTATAATTTCCATTTTAAACAACAATTAATTCTCTCAAGTCTCATCGCAACACACATATATATGAATGATATTTTTTTTTACATTAAATTTTAACCAGATTTAAGTTCATTGATCCTGCATGGTAAACTTAGGCTTATTTGATCCTACAGGACAATAAATGTTGTTCAGTGATCTTCGGTCGTGATTTTCCCCATAATTAATTAGAAGTCCACCGAAAAAATAATAATCATTTAGAATTTAATTAATTAGGCTTGGGTTAGGACTAAAATCCTTTCATGATCATTTCTTCTTATAATGATGGAATCTTGACTTAATGCGTGCGCACACGCCATTTCAATGACTTAGCGGTGAGACACTACTATAATTTTTTATCAAGTTAAAACAACTGTAATGTACTAATGTTTATGTGCATTAATTCAACCAAATAGTTGAAGGGTTCTTGTCCACCATAATATAAGATTTTCGGCACCTTTGCCAGATTTTGATCGGTGATTTAATGATAAAACAAAAAATACCATATATACCATCTCGTATATATTAAGACAACTAATGAGAATTCTTATCTTTTAAATAAGTGTTTGGGGTCTAATAATTAACTTTTAGGTGCGAAACAAATTTAATTAGGAGAGGTCTGTGATTTATATTTCACGTTTCAAGGGAAATTAAATTAATTAATCCTTCAATAAGGATTAATCTTTGTTGCCGGTCATGACTATTGATCTCACTGGCAATAAAATAAAATAAAACATTATAAATTCATAATGGTCCGCACTTATCAATGTAAATAACTAGCTTGTTTTTAGTTTTTTTGTGTTTTTTTTTGCCAACCGTAAATAACTAGCTTGTTAAAAGGTCACTCCTATATCTTATGGAAAACATAATATCTATTCAATTTTAAACAACTGTCATGCATTTTTTTCTGGATAAAATGGAACAAACATTTGTCATATGCATTTAGATTTAAAAGATCATACACCAGCCTCATCTTTTATAATAAAAGAAAACTGTTTGAGTCAAATAACGAAGGATAATCTTTACATTTTCAAAATTTTAAATCATGATAAATTAATTTCAACAGGAAAAAGAAATTTATTATTTCCCTATTTTAGGTTTACTTCAAATGACTGTTCCGCCTGTGAACTGTGATCAAATGACCGTTAGGATTGGTAACGTAAAATCTTGCAGCGCATTGATATTCGCTAACATTTTCGAATGGCCGTTTGTTAACGGCCTTTGTAAATCGTAATCAACTGCCTATCTCCTCCGACGTGGAAAATAAATTATTTGTTTGTTTTTTCTTTGCCGATAAAACAAAGAAAATATTTTTGGCCACAAAAGAAAATGGAAATGGCTGTTGGATGTCCATCTTTGCTTCTCCCACCACTGCGAGGGGAAACCGAAATAAATATACAGAAAATAGAAACTTCAACGACGTTGTCATTTGTCATTGACACTCCCCTCAGGCTTCAGATTTACACGGACCTGTTTGGTGTTGGTCCATTTTCACACTGCGAGAGAGAGAGAGAGAGAGAGTGCAATCGACGACTCTCTCTCTCACGCACATCATCTTATTGTCGGTTTTGTAGTTTTCGTTTTCTCTTCCAGATCGTGAATGGTGAAGTTTTCTTCAGGTACTGATTTTTTCTTTTCCTTTTTTCCTGTTGTTATCACTTTATTCCCATTTTTAGAAGCCTTTACCATTTCCTGCTTTTCTTTGAAGCTACGTCTCGCAGATGATAACCGTCTTTAGAATGGTCTGTGTGAAGAGTGGATTAAGCTTATAGAGAAAGTTCAGAGATCTGGCGGTCTTTTGATCTTGTGTGACTCGTTGGGCGTGTCAATGAATGTTGAAGAAAACAAGAGGGATTAATGCGTGGAATCTAACTTTTTGGTCGTTGTACTATCGTAATTACTCATTTACGAATCGATTCATCATAGGCATTGTGCTTTAGTATTCAATTATGTTCTTCTCTATAAGAAAAATATTCGTATCCAATTCTCGTCGATGGATCACGATGAACGCTGTTTGAGAAGCGAACCGTACGTGGTGGAGGATTCATATTCCTGAAGTAAGTGCTCTATGAATTTTGTTCCATTGATTTCCGCCGAATGTGTCGTGGAAACTGGGAAGGTGAATTCCTTTAATTACTGCGCATAACATGACGCTTCTAAAATCTCCATGATTATGAGAGAGAAAAAGTGATGTACGATGAAAAGGATCGTCTTATTTGTTAGTCATCAGCGTGCGGTTATACGTTAAATTGGATTTACTTCGTTCCCAAGCATTGGGGGCCGCCATCATGGAAATTTTTTTTCGTTTCATTTCAGTTGGTTGAAGGAAGATTAATAATTAGAAACTATACTTTCTACATTTTGGGACCTGCCATTGCTTTCTAGTTTCTATCCCTTTTTTCCGGGGCTCATCTCATATCTCATTCTTCATTCTTCCCTCTTTTTACAAGCAAAAGACCAGCATATGCTATTATCACAACGGACCCATGATTGGTCATTTTTTAATCTTTGAAAAAAGTGGTTTTGGATCGTGACATTATGCCTGCGACAGATCATTTGTTATTGACAGAAACGTAATTAGTTGGCATTCTGTTTTACCTTTCTTTTTCCTTCTGGTTGTTGGATGCAAAGCAAGGTTAGCTTGTTGTCCCCGTTGTTGCCTATTGAGATGTTGCCTCTTTGTATATATCCATTATTAGAATCTTATTCATAATTTCACCCTCCAAAAAAGGAATCTTCTCCATAATTTTCAAATGAAGAGTTGATGAGTATCATGTGAACTGTCAGGGACATTTTTACTCTTAATATCTTGCATTTTAGGAAAGACACCTAAGTTTGGATTTTCAGGCGATGGGCGTGTTCTGATAATCTTGTGCACCGAATTCTGAAGAACAATAGGTTGAAAGTGAGCAATGGGGTCTATCGGCGGGGAGGAGTTGGTCAAATGGGAGAAGATGCAAGGATTGTGTGGTCGTGAAGAGAAGATTCTCGTGTTAGTAAGGTTAAGGCCTTTGAGTGAGAAGGAAATCACCGCTAGCGAAGTAGCAGATTGGGAATGCATCAATGACACCACCATCTTGTATAGGAACACTCTGCGGGAGGGCTCCACATTTCCAAGTGCACACACATTTGGTAAGCAAATGTCTCTGATGCCTTCTCCTTGGCGAGTTTGTGTTGCCACTAAATTTGAATTATACAGTTTCATATTTACCTACAAGAATTGGGATCTCACAATGTGGGTCTGATTCATCAAACATTTTTTATTTTTCTAGTAGATCACTGTCTCTTGCATGGAGAACAAGATCTTGAGCAGTTCAATATTCCGTTGCTTTGTAAAACCGTGGTTTTTTTTTTTTTTTTAATCTTGGGACAAACCATTTGGTGATTCTTTCTAGTTTTGTTCGTTAGATTCAAGTCACGTTAATTGCCAAAGCGCCAATTCCTTCCGTTACTACATTTATTTTGAATTTTAATCTGAAGTAACTTTGTTAGACTTTGAAAAGCATACTGCGTCATTTTGTTAAAGGATAGTATTTAGAAGCATTTCTAATTTTAATACGCACTTGCACAAAAGGTCCATTTATCATAGACTGAATATTTCTGAATATTTGGTTTATGATTTGGTGGTAGACAGAGTATTTCGCGGTGACTGCCCCACAAAGCAAGTATATGAGGAAGGAGCCAAAGAAATTGCTCTTTCAGTTGTTAATGGAATTAACTGTAAGTATAACTTGTTTTGCTCGCTGATTTCTTTGCTTATGAGTTATTACCCACTTTCCACTGGATCATTTTAAGTCTTTGACTAATATATGATTCTGTATATTTCTTTAGCAACTATATTTGCATATGGACAAACAAGTAGCGGAAAGACATACACCATGGTTGGAATAACTGAGCATGCTGTAGCAGATATATTTAACTATATAAATAAGGTAACAGCACTAGCAATCAAGTGACCTGCCTTTTTTATTCTTCAATATAGTTATTCATCGGAGACATGTCAACATGAGGTTGCTCTTACTTTTATAGCATGAAGAAAGAGCATTTGTCTTAAAGTTCTCGGCAATTGAAATTTACAATGAAATTGTTAGAGACCTCCTGAGCGCAGACAACAGCACACTTAGACTGCGTGATGATCCTGAGGTGAATATCTTTGATTTAATGTATTGGAACTTAATTGATGAGTGTGCACTTATAAAGGTTCTCATGATCTCTACTTTCATCAGAAAGGAACCGTTGTAGAGAAACTTACTGAGGAGACTCTACGGGATTGGGGACATTTGACAGAGCTCCTTTCTTTTTGTGAAGGTAAGGGAATACACCTAAGGCTGTTGTTCTGGGGTGAAATGTCCCATTGCATTGATTACTATATTATTGCAGCTCAAAGACAGGTGGGAGAGACTTACCTGAACGAAAGAAGTTCTAGATCTCACCAAATTATCAGACTAGTATGTGCCTTTGTCTTTTGCTGGTTAAAACCTATGCTTTAGATTTTTGTCACTTATGGAGATATCTTAACAATAGATTTGTAAACTTGCAGACAATTGAAAGTTCCGCGCGAGAATTCTTGGGTAAAGGCAACTGTGCCACCCTGTCAGCTTGTGTGGTATGCCTATATTCTATTCCTCCGTGCTTGTTCAAGAAATGGTTCTTATAGAATTTAGATTGATTAGATTTGTTTTGTTTTTGTGCAGAATTTTGTTGATTTGGCAGGGAGTGAGCGTGCATCTCAGGCATTATCAGCTGGTACAAGATTGAAAGAAGGTTGTCATATAAATCGGAGTTTACTTACTCTTGGAACTGTCATTCGTAAGCTTAGGTTGTCTACCTCTTCCTTAGTTTGTGATATCTGCTTTGATTTCGCAGTCTGTTATCGGCGAAACCTCTGGTGATCATGTTGTCTAGTGTTTTCGTTTGTGTGAAATTAACTGACAATATTAAGACAACAGGATGGCCTTTTTCTTATATGGTATAAGCGATTAAATTTCTTTTCGGGAGCTGAGTGAGGTTTATGTACTGTCAATTTCATCCACGGGTAAAAGACATGACTGAAACAAAGAGAATCATTCTTTATACTATGACGAATCAAATATGTCTTGCCATTAGAAAACATAACTGATAGGGCTACTCTTTTCCTTTTTAAAAAAAAAAATAAAATAAAATAAAACTATTCATATGCTTTTGTTGGCCTAATGTGATTGAATGCAGCAAGGGAAGACATGGACACATCAATTACAGAGATTCTAAGTTAACACGCCTACTGCAGCCTTGCTTAGGTGGGAATGCTAGAACAGCCATCATTTGCACTTTGAGCCCCGCTAGGAGCCACGTTGAGCAGACTAGAAACACACTTCTTTTTGCCTGTTGTGCAAAAGAAGTGACCACTAAAGCACAGGTTAATGTAGTGGTGTCTGATAAGGCCTTGGTCAAGCAATTGCAAAAAGAGGTGGCGAGATTGGAGAGTGAGTTGAGAGCGCCCGCTCCTGCTACTTCCAGCTGTGATCATGCGGCATTGCTGAGAAAGAAAGATCTCCAAATAGAGAAGGTCAAAATTTTCTTTTTGGCCCTAACAAAGAAGGAAATGATTTGAAAAACTAATCACAATATTCCGTACCAGTGAATCCTAATTGAGACTAATATTGATACGCTTAGACAAAGAAATAAACGTGAGCAAATGTCATGATGAATCCGAGATTCCACAGTCTTGTTGGAGCTAAAGCAAAATGAGAGAGATTATACATTATTATATATATAATTCCGCAATCATGCACCAGCATATTACATTTTTCTTAGCAAACTTGTGCTTAGCCATTTCCAGTGCCTGAATTATAATTGTTTTGGTGAAATATGAAGCGCTATTTTATATATCCAAATAGCTAGATTCTTAGTAAAATTTCCGCTTAGAGATACATTGTTTAGGCACATCCATGATAAATTTTCTCTCGATGTTGATAACATGGTTTCTAAAATTTCAGATGGGGAAGGAGATCAGGGAGCTAACTCAGCAGCTCACGCTCGCACAATCAAGGATTGAGGATTTGCTAGGCATGATTGATAATGATCAGAAATCCGGAAAAGTAATTATTTCCTATTTCCTGAGATGTCTACAATGCGTGAGATTTCATGCTTTAAATTCGGAATCTTTTATTTCCATTCAGGCTGGCATTGATAGTCGTCCTCATATGCTGGAAGGGGAGGATACCTGGGAAGATGACTGTTCAGTGCGAGAGTCATTAAGCATTTCCACTCCTCATCATCCAGATGCACGCGTTAGAGAGTTTAACAATCCTCACTATGATAATGGAGATTGTGGAAGTAATCCCGAGCAGCCCTATCACCAGTCTGAAGGGACTGAAGATCATTCACATTCTGATGGTAACGTTTTCTTCTATACCTTTAGTCATCAATCGGGGAAAAAAGTGGTATTTTCAGAGCTGAACTGTATCAAATAATTATAAATTCGTTATTTTTCCTTTAGAATTCTCTGATCAGTTCTGCAAAGAAGTTCGATGTGTCGAGAAGGAGGATTCAAACAGAGAGAACTCAGAATTTCTTCATTCAGCAAGTGAAAATGGGGGGTTGGAATTACCAATATCCGAAGAGGTAGTTGCATCGGTCCAGGAAGAGTTAACCTCTGTGAATGAAGATAGGGAAGCCAATCAGGTCCGTGATGGTCCTGCACCTACATATGATGCTGTGGAGCAGAGAGTCCATGATGTACAAATGACCGTTGAATCTCCTGTATGCCCGCACCCAGATGGACAATCTCCTCGGGCCACTTCACCAAATATGTCAAATTTGGGGAACTTCAACTTATCAAGGAGCTGGAGTTGCAGGGAATATTTCATGACTGGTTCTCTAGAGAGCGCAGGAGAATTAGAGAGGACTCCTGCCAATGGGGTTGAGAAAGGATTTCCTGGAAGACCTGAAAGATTTCGGAGAAAGCTTCTTCATTTAAGGTTTGATCCGGCCACAAGGTTGTCTAGGGATGGTTCTCTGTCTTCTGCTGGAAGTCCTTGCCTAGGCAGCATGAGAACACCTGGCAATGAGGATATTACTAGCATACAAACTTTTGTTGCTGGGATGAAGGAAATGGTCAAGCTTGAGTATGAGAAGCAACTTGTTGATGGTCAGGTGCGGCGAAATCATTTCAATCGCTTTTAAATTTTTTTTTCTTCAAATTGTTAATTCCTGCGATCTTTTATTTCATAAAGTTCAACAACGGAATTTTATGTTTAAATTACTCATTAGTTGTCCTTGTATGTAAATTACTTATATCTGATGATAGTATGTTTTCAAGAAGTTCTTTCTTTTTGCGGGAAATAGTGGGAGAGTCTTTAACCTCTAGTTTATTTCGATATGGATATTGATCGATAATTGTGGAACGCATGGAACAAAGTTCACATAATATATATTTATATGGTAGCTTTTTTTGGCTACTTCACCTTGCGTTTAGTGCTTAAAAGAACTCATTTGTCAATCATTATTGATTCAGGCCTTTTATGCTTTTCCTCTATTCTTCTTTCTGAATTGCAGGGTAAGGAAACAGAGAGAGGAGCTTCTACATTAGAAAAGAATGTGAAAGATGTGGGTATAGATTCAATGCTCGAGGCACCTGGAACTCCTTTGAATTGGACCCTTCAATTCGAGAGGCAGCAAAAGGAGATAGTTGAACTGTGGCACACTTGCCATGTATCATTGATACACAGAACCTACTTCTTTCTTCTGTTCAATGGTGATTCTTCAGACTCCATTTACATGGAAGTAGAGCTTCGAAGACTATCTTTCCTGAAAGAAACATGTTCTAAGGGGTCTGAGAAGGCTGGCCAGAATAACACATTAGCTTCAAGGTGCTCTCTTAGTTTCTCTTTATCATGCACATCTACTTGAGAATCTCGCACATATGGTTTGGTTACATACAGGACATGTGTAGTTGAAAATTTTGATCTGATCACGTGAGGTATACTTCTTTTCTACTTAATGACAAATCTTATGATGCTGTGTTTAAGAAGTTTTCTTGAGAATTACATGCGCACAGCCTAGTTCTTGTTAATAATGAAAAGGAGTGTCATGCTGCACGTCGCCTTGTTCAAGGCTTGTTAGCATTTGATACTGGACATGCCAATTAGGGCTGATTGAATGACACAATCAAGCTACATTAACCTAAACACTTTGGGTTCAATTCTTGCTACTGTGCTGGCGTCAATTGAGAGTAAAAAAATATTTTTTTTAAAAAAAAGTCTCCCACTGAAAAATTGAGATGGATGAGTATGCAAATGAAAAAGTCAATAGGTGATAATCAACCTATTCATATATTTCATTTCAAAGTCCAATGAAAAAGAAGGCTTAAAGAATCTTCTTTTGAGGAGCTCTGAGACCTTGCTGTTAATGTCTAGTTAATGAAGCCTGCATTAGAGTTGAAACAAACCATCCACCTCCTAAATTTTCTTGAAACTTGATAGAAACAAATTACGTTTTGGGCATTGTATTGTGCAAATGCAGACCTGGCTCTATATGTACCGTTATCTAAAAATAATATCACATATGAATAATTGACCGGGCCTTGAATAATATTAAAGTTCATTCCCCTATTATACTTTTCTTGAAGAATATGTAGTAAACGGATTTTACTCACATTGCGTGTGTATGTCTGGGGACGCAGCATGAAGACTCTTCGGCGCGAGAGGGAAGCTCTGGTGAAGCTGATGCAGAAAAGGCTTACTGAGGAAGAAAGAGAAGATATATACGAGAAGTGGGGTATTGCATTGGAATCAAAACGCAGGAGGATGCAACTTGTGAACCTTTTGTGGAGCAACACTAATATTACTCTCGCAAGGGAGAGTGCTACTTTAATTGCTAAGTTGTTGAAGTTCTCAGAGAAGGGTAAGGCACTGAAAGAGATGTTTGGCCTCAGTTTCACGCCCCGTTACTCTAAAAGGAGATCTTTTTCATGGATTACTAGCAAACCACCACTTTTATAGGCCCTTTTTTGTGCTTATTATAACTTAGGAGGGTACACCTCATGTTTCATGTACAGTTTGACAGCACTTTGATAGTGCTCCATTATCGGACATAGAGTTGTCTGAGTTTCTGCCTGATGATTACACGAAAATCCCACGAAATTCGACTTCTTCAAGTTCTTAAAAGATCGTCTGGGAAGAGATTAATTTCAGATCAAATCTGAGAATCCAAAACAGGAGCTTTTTGAGTGTTTTTGTTTCTCTCCCACAAGTGATATACCTATTCAGATAATGAATCATTATATTATGTTTCCCCGTTTTTTGGGTAAAGACCGTTATTATGCTTCTCTTAAAAGACTTCCATTTCCTGAAAAAAAGGTCAGGCCAAAAAAATAACACAAAAGAGGCTATTTAGTATATGTATAAAAAAAATAATCGTGATCTCTAACGGGATTATTTTTAATATAAGAATATCTGTGAGGTGGGGAAAAAAGTTATAGTAATCTCTAGCTAGAAACTAGAAATCTCCCATAGATGAGGTTAAATTATTTAAGAGGCTTATAAAGAATTTCAATTTTTTTTTAGTTTATAAAGATATTTTTACAATAAATATTCTAAAACATAGTAGTTATAATTGTAAAAGTTTCTTGTAATTTCAAGAAATATAAGTCAGAATTTTTCATATGATAATATGATAGGGGAAAAACTACATACTTAACATTATATATTTAATGTATTTGTTGTCAATTAAATCAAGACATGCGGATCTTGTGTAGATTGTTTATTCTACAATAAATTCTTGTTATTAACTTTATTAACAAATTAAGATTTATTTGTTCTGATTTGATTGGATATAAGTATATTAAGTATATAAAGTTAAGCATACAAGTCTTCTTCATATGATAATTCTAGAAATTCATTTTAACTTTAAAAAACATGTAATAATTTCAAAAATATATAACAGTGACTTGGACATATAAATTTTATTACATTTATGAAACGTGGTAAAAGTTAAAACCCAAAAATAATTAACAATTTTTTTAAAAATTACTACAAAATTTTCAAGTGATGAGAGAATTAGAAGAATATTTCTCTTTTTCATTAATTTTAAACTACATAGCAATTTAGTCAGGAAAGGTTTATCTTTTGTTCTTTGGAAGAGAAAATCTTTATTCTCGATTTAGTTTACCTCTACTTCTTGTACTGACCCAAAAAAAAAAAAAAGTAGGAAGAATTGCATAATAAGCCCTAAAACAGTAAAAAATTTCACTTTGGGCCCAATATATTCTAATATTGAATTATAAGCCTGAGGCTCTTGTTGCAATTTTTTTTAAGAGAGAAAGTATAATTTTGCCCTTGTGTGATTTGAAAACTCAAATCATATATAATATAATATTTATAAATGCACAACACAATGTCCATGCGTGTCCAATTGATCTATAGGTTAAAATATGCATCACAAAGAGCATATACGACACAATATTTATGGATGTACAAAGCGATATTTATGAATTCCCAACACAATATACATGTATATCTAATTGATCTATAGGTTAATTAAAATAAAATCATGTAGAGCATGTATAATATAATTTTCATGGATTCAAAATATAATATCCATAGATGCTAGAGTTGGTAATTTGGACAGCATGGGCTTATTCAAGTTGAGCTCAATTCGAGCCGAACTTATTCGAATCGGGCTTGAAGTATTCTATTCTCTTAAAAAAGCTCATGTAACCAAGCTCGACCCTAACTGTTTTTAGGAGGGTTCAAGCTAGTCTATCAGATTTGGCTCGAATTATCAACTCTAATGGATACACAACACGATGTTGATGCATTCTCAACTGAATGTTCATGGACATTGTGTTGAGAATGCATGAATATCACGTTGTAATCCATGAATATTATATTGTATATTGTCTGTTTTATTTGTATATTTTATTAAACCTACTGATCAATTAAACACGCATGGACATTGTTTTGAGAATTTATGAATATTATGTTATGTATCGATAGATATTGTATTGTACATGATCTAAGTTTTTCAAATCATATAAGAGCAAAATTGTTCTTTTGCTCTCAAGAAAAATTACAACCAAAACCATTGGGCTTACAGTGCAATAGCAAAATATATTAGGCATATAACTCAATTGTTTGCTCTTTTGAAGCCTACAGTGCGATTTCCCAAAAAAGTACTGCTTAATGAGTCAACAAATCCCTAGTTAAATCTAAAGATAAAAGGAGAATGATAGTAAATTTCAAAACACCGAATTAATGACATTCGGTCCTCGACAAAATTTGTTGCAAAATGAATTATAAATATTAATTTAAATAATTATAAATAAAATTTTATGTTATAACCTAATATTTATATTTGATACTTAAATATTTATTAAAACTCTTGAATATGTAATTATTTGGATTGATTTTTTCAACTAATTTTTCAAAAAAAATTCATCCAAAACTTAACTATTATTAATTTAATATTATGAGATTTAACTATCATTTTTTTGAAGATAAATGGTATATTTCCTTTTTATGTTTTCTTTTTCTTTCTTTTTTAGTTGTGTAAATGTTGGATCATGGATGGTTTTTTTTTTTTTTTTGGGGCGGGGGGTGTTGGGGCCTTGTGGGGAAGGTGAACGATGCACTCCAATGAGCCGCCAGTTAAGCCACTGTCTCCCCCCCCCCCCCCCGGGGGCACCCCAAAGCATCGAGGAATAGAAGTGCTGTAGTTTAGGCGTTTAAGCATTATTTGAAGGTTTAATTTTTAAAAATGTATATGAAAAAATATTATTTAAAAAAAGAAAATCTTTTAAATGATGGTTAAATTTTTTATAAGATTAGTTTCGTAACTGTCGATTGTAGGGATACCTTGAAGGAGACAAAAAGTCATGTTATTTGTATTTAAGGAAAAAAAAAAGAATTACAGCCAGCCTTTCTTAAAAAATTTTATCATGAAAAAAAATTAATACAAAATAAATTATTATTAAAATATAAAATATAATTTTTTAAATATAATTTATTATTAATTTTTATCTGTAATTAATTTTTTTAAGAAAGAGCTGATTTTAATTTTTAAAAAATAGTCATGCTGTTGGGCTTCGTTTGAACAGCTGCGATGACATACGGCGTCGTTAGATGGCTGTAGCGCAGCTGCGCTAGATTTGTACTGGCGAGTTTCTTGGTTCATCTTCCTCACCTGAGTGTGGAAAGGCCGATCGTTGGAAGCGGGAGAGAGAAAATGAGCATCGCATCGACTGCAGCGTACCTTGCTAGGCGAGCTGCGCAGAAGGAGAGGGTTCGGATCCTCTACCGCCGTGCCCTTAAAGACACCCTCAACTGGGCTGTCCATCGCCACCTCTTTTACGACGACGTATTGCCCATTTTCTCGATCTCTCATATTTAAAACTCCAATTTCTAGCTGAATCTTTCAATTTTTCTCACCTTTCTTTTTATCCTTCTCCAGGCTTCTAACCTCCGGGAAAGGTTCGAAGCAAACAAACATGTGGTTCGTTTCCCTGATGCCCTTTTTTACTTTCTATCAAATGTTAGTTTTGGTGGATGATCCATTTTTTTTAAATGATATTATTCCCTAGATTTGTTCTGGAATATATTGTAAAAATGCTCTAACATTTCGTTTCTAATAGCTATCGGCAGAATTATCTTTTTGATTAATGGCTGCAAAATCTTCATTTGATGATGGCAAGATGTTGAGGAAGAGAGATTTGTTTCCTTTTGTATGAATTTTTTATATTTTGATGTGAAATTGGGTAATGTGACTGAAGAATGATTAGCTCTAATATTATGAGGACTGTTTAGCAATTAGGAAAATGAATGAAAAGCTTACATTCGATCGCTAATCTTCTTTTGGTCAAAGAATTAGGTTTTGGTATTTTTAATATTCTTGCCATACCCAATTACGCTCCTCCATTCTCTCATTCTGGATGCGTTTTGTTTTGGCTGGATACATGTAGGAAGACCTTGATACTATCGATAGACTGATAGAGGATGCTGAAGCAACCTACAATAAGTGGCGGCACCCTGACCCTTATATAGGTAAACATGTGACCAAACTTGCATAAACACTGATTTCTGAGCTACAACGGGTGGTCGTGGCAGTGTTTGTTTTATGACAACACGTAGCCATGATTTTCTTTAATTCCAATGGATCCTATATTATTAATGTAAATACTTCAAGCATAATCATAAACATCCCTACTCTTGTTTGGAGGATTCATGGGCAATCGGGAACCTTATTTCATTTGTGATGAATGTGAAATATGTGGGTAGCCCTCGCTAGAATGATAGCAAAGGAACTAGGGTTTTATACTGATAATTATGCTTTCGCGGATGATTCAAAGTTAGAAAATTTTTTGACTGCGGAAATGTAAAGAGATGAACAATTTTCAGGCAATAGATAACTATGCTGGCAGGAATAGGGTTTTGGATTTGATATGTTTTTGGTAGATCTTAGAATGAACGATTATGCAGATGAATTTAATGTGCTGTTTGCCAAGAATAACTAGCTTCACATAATTGAATGCATGAAAAAAAAAAAGAGTTATATTCTTAGAGTACCTGTACTCAGTACATATCTGTATGACTGTGGCTGAAATTTTGTTTTACCTGCCCTTTGTCACCCCTATGGATGATAAATCTTAAAATGAATAAAGTAACCACTCAGTAAAGCTATTAACCCTTGATATATTAACTAGTAAGGATATTTGGATGTATTGCCCTCAACTGAGACTGAACCAAACCGATGTCCTCAGACAATTTGATCTTCAAGATGATGATTGCTTGATGTTAGTGTGTCCTGTGGCATTACCTTATGTTATTTGTTGCAATTCCATTGCTAACATCTTTTTCTCCTTTTTTGATTTATTCTAATAATAGTTCCTTGGGCTCCTGGTGGTTCTAAGTTTACTCGCAACCCAACTCCACCTGAAGGGGTAAGTCATTATGTTTATATACTAATAAGTTTTTCTGTGTATTTATTTTTCTTGGTTATGCTTTATATGATGGTTATAACTTATAACTAACACGTGGATCAAAGTTGACTAGTGAATGCATTTGGTGGATGGCACAAGAATGATGAAATACTTGAAAACAATAGAACAGTGAAGATCATGTGATCATGTTTTGTGCAGGCAGTTAGGTTGCGTGCTACCATTCCCTATACTCCACTTTTGTTGGAGCTATATTTTCTTCATTTCCCTTTAATTCCTTCTATCGGTTATTTCCCGTGGACAGAATAGAACATCAAGGATGCACTAATCAATAAATTCATTTGCCCTTTTTTTTTTAATAGTAAAGACTGCAAAGTCGTTGGTTTTATCATTCTCTCAATTCCGCCTTTTTTATGGAACAAAATGCATCTCAAATAATTCAGAATTTATACTTTACAAAGTACTCCAAATATTTTAAAGAATGTGGGAAAACGGGGAACATTCTTTGCTATAGAGCATGTTATTCTTTCCGTGTGGTGCTGCCCCCAGTTCCTCATTGAATCCTCTCCTGCTATAGCTGTGGGTTGAGTTTATTTCCGGCTGAATTTGATAATATGTTGTTGATGCAGATTGAGATAATATATGATTATGGTCGTGAAGATAATGACTGAAACAGTCATTTCCTGTGCAATGAATAAAGGTCAGCAGTCAATCGCTCTTTTCATGAACTCTAAATTATAGACTCTGACTACACAATTACTCTAGTTATGAAGCATCTGTTGGTCCCCCCCCCCCCCGGGGCTTGGATGAAAATCATGGACATAATGTATGAGCGATGAGTATTAACCTTTCTGGCATTAATATTATCAAATTATATGTCCTGCTTTTTGAAGTTCTGTGTACTCTCTCCGGACTTCAATATCAGTCGTTGTTAATTAATTTACATTTCTCAAAAAAAAGTTTGTTAAAATCTTTATTTTTAAAAAAATTTCACTTCTTTCCAATTGTGCCTTTAAGTGTAATGAATATAACATTTGACTTATTCAAAACATTCTCATTAATTACTCAATAAAGTAAGAGTGTAATTGGAAGAATATATAACACCTACCTAATGTCTTGTGTTTTAGACCAAGCAAATCTTTTAAAAAACGACTTACACTGTGATATGGAGGGAGCATACAATTAATCAGTGTCGAGTGGATAGTATATTTGGTGCATATCTTTACCTTTTCACTTGACGCTCATATTGGGAGAAATGATCCATTTTACTTGCGTTTAAAATTTTAATCTTGCAGATAGAAATTACCCAGACTTATGAGAATGGAGAACGCAATGGCAGGCTTTGTGTTCGATTGTTGCTTGAACTTTGACTTATATGACATTGTCATTTCATTATGGTTATTGAAAGTTGGAGTTTCTTCATGCTTGTTCGTCCAACCCATAAATAGTTTGTCATGTTTCTGCATTTGGAGTAATCCCCGAACTTGACTGCAAATCATGTCCATAAAATTTTCTTTTCCATCCTTTTTTAAATAATTAGAAGGGAGCCAGGCTTTGGCAAATGATACATTATGCCCCATACGGGTCCAACAAGTTGAGAAACAAGAGTTAGTACAATCAGCAAGGGGTTTGTCGAATTTCCTAAATAACCATAACGTCATCGTCAACACGACTGTTGTCTTCACGAGCGACGTTTCTAATTGTGATACGCCAATCCCTGATAATTGGGTTTCGAATATCTGAAATGAGATCCTCGTATAGGTTTTCATTTATGTTGTTCTGAATTATTGGCGATGTTAACTAGTAACATCCAGCTTTTGTTACTCTTGTGGCTTCAAAAAATGGTATGAAGGGTGTAGTCGCTCATGTGATTTTGAAGGCCGAGGTGATTGGCAGATCCTACTGATGTCAATTCTTGAGAGGTTAAGACTTTGAACAATAACTGATGCGATTGTTGTGTTAAAATTAACGTCAATCTTAATTTTGGCGAACGTCAGATGTTTCATGGCTGTGATGCCATTTAGATGTATGAATACTCGAATACTTGTTGCTTTTCAAATGAAATAAACGCCAAAAATGAAGATTTCTTTGATGGCGGTGCTAATTTCAAGCTTTAGAGCTGAGCATAGTTTGCGTCCATAGAAATTACGTGGAGATATCACTTACCCTTACAAATCCTTCAAGTTTATGACTATGCGTGAGAAACTTTTATAGTCAAAAGGCTACATGGTTAAATGCATATGATTAAAGTTCAAAAATTATGCCTCTTTATTCATCATCCATTTTCAGGCTTAGAAGTGAAAGATGATGAAAGATGGTAGTCTTTTGTTGTTATTTAGGTACTTTGTACCTTTTTGCTTTCATTTTTCCAGTATTATTAAAAAAAAGTTCAAAAATTATTTGCCAAGAAACACAGGATTCAAGAGATTATTTACATTAAAAAAAATTGACAGATACATCCCACTTTCTTAAACAAACAGATTTACTAACACACATCTTTCTTTTAACCTTTATGTGAATTATTTTCTTTTATAATAATATTATTATTGTCCTTTAAAAAAAAAGATTTACTAACAACAAGGTCAAGAACTGTTTACACAAAATTAAAGTCTGAAATTTTCAAGATTTGACTACTACAAAATTTTCATATATAAATATGTAATATAAAATTTAAAAAGATTATGCATATTTTTACCTATTTTTAATTTAATGGCCACTCCTCCTAATGGATTGTTAGAGCAACGAGGAAAATATAAATTTGACTCAAAATCAGTAACATGGAAACTAGAAACTTCTATCAGATAGAGCAAGGTAATAGACTGTGTCAGCAAACAATTTCAATTGAAGTCATCCACTCATCCCTCCTGTTCGTGGTTTCCAGCCCATGCTCTATGAATGAAACCAGCCAAAAAGAGGAAGAAAATAGCATAACTATGTTCATATTTTTCCTAATAAACGATTGCAAATGCCAGATTGCCTAAACTTGGCACTTAGTTAAAATGGATTACTCGTAAATAGTAAATAAATTTTTCAAACCAAATTAAGTAACTAACAACCTCAAGTTTTATACTTCAACTAAACTTCACATGCAACCCAACCCCCCCTGCTTCCATAGCTAAAAAGATTCCACTTGAAATCCTAGCTGCAACATTGATGCCTTGATGGTAAGTATAAATTCCACGTGCGGTTCCAATTTCTGTGGAATGTAAGTGAAGTCGCCAGTTAGCAATTCATATTACTTTCTCACCCAATACCGAACTTGCAGGTTTTGATCACTCAGCCTCAAATTCAATGTATTCTCATGATATGAAAGTAAAAGATAGGGTTCCTTGCTCCACATTCTTCCGGTAGTAACTATATCTATAAATTAAGGCTTCAAGTGTCTTATGCTGCTGCTAACGATGTAATTCCAGCAATGACATTCCTATTACAGAAACTATTCAGGAACTTGGCATAATGCGGATAAGAAGCCAGAAGTTCTTTACTCATTAATTTCAGTTAACTTCACTAGTTTAGTTGCAGCTTTAAAGATTATAGAGTCTCGTGTCTATACTACCTAGTTCTTACTCTACCAAAACCAAAAACCTGAGCGTGGAAAACGTATCAATCCTAAGTACAAAAAGGAAAGAAATACAAAGGAGGGAAAAAAAAAAACTGAACCGTGATGATAATTCAGTTCATGAACAAACAGAGAGGAGAATTCACGAAAATGCTACTAATATAGTATAAATAAAGGATAATCTCCATTTGTGCAGGCCAAAAAAGTAAGAACCATACAATCCAGTATAAGAACCATACAATCCAGTATGAAAATCGAAGCACATGAAGTAGTAAGGTGAATCCGAACAAAATGTAGTATTCAGCAATAAATGGTAATGGGAGCATAAATCAGAGACCTGTAAAGTTTAGTCCTACTACCAAAACCCCAAAATCCGATGAGCAAGAAAATTTGTGCATTCGACATCAGATAAGCTTGAATGGAAGAGGCCAAGGAGTAGACCTGGGAACCTCGACTTTGTCCTTAATGCGCTCGATCATCTTCTCTCTCTTTGGCCGAGAATTGCCGTACGATCCCTTGAATCTCTTCCCTCTCTTCGTCTTTTTGTCCCCGCGCCCGCACAATACCGGCAACGGCATAGCTCCTGCATAAGACGGCGCGGCCGGAGCAGTTACAGTCAAGGTCCGTCTCTGTGTCTTCATAACCCACCACAGTACTGAACCAGATCTCTGCATCGCTTTCGCACGAGTTGCCATTGTCTTTGCTTGCTCGCGTTTCAGGGGCTAAACCATGAGAACAGAACAGGAGGGAAGGGAACTCGCTGAAGGCTGAATGGGCTGGGCTTTGCTTGGAAATTGATTCTGTGGGCTGTTCAGGCCCAATAGTCTCTGCTGATCATTTGTTAGTGGATCATGGTCAGTTTGATGGCACGTGACTAGGTTCTCGGTGGCGTCTTTCTGGCTCCTGGTCCAAGGCACTATTGCTCTCCCCAATGATTTTGGGAGGGTTTTCCCGAATCACCATCTTCTGTAACTGAATAGGGGGGAAAACAAAGGAATCCAGCACCCAAAAAACCAATCGTATTTATAACTAATCAAGATAAACAAGTCATGATTTTATATCAAGAAAGAGTTTCATGTTTTTACCCGTAGGATGAGCTTATTTATAAAATAAGATCTTCAAAAATTCAACCATTAAAAGCCATTGTCAAAGTTAATGCATGAAAGCAAGATGCTTTCAACTTTCAATCTCTTATCGAATATATTAAATAAGGCCACTCTATCAATATGTTGGCAATTCACGTTGAAGTTATTTTTTTAACAAAAAGCCATGAATTAGGCCACATAACTAACAGGCATTGGACAGTGGAATGACCTATGATTGTTTGAGCATGAGATTGAGTTAGAATTCACATGAATGCCAAAAAATGCTTTCGAGAGAGCTGCTTTTAATTAGGCTCACAATACTCAAATATGACTCATTTAAATGGTTATATATATATGTATATATATAAAATCAACTGTTATAGTCAAAAGGGGAATCTATGAAGGTTTTACATAATAAAGATCAAGTGAAAGAGGAGTTTAAAGGAGCAAAAAGCTTTCGACTTTTGAGAAAGCAGAGATTCAGCTCGTAGTTGCAGATATATGAGGAGGTGGAGGATGCCAAAAGCATAAGATGCTGAGCCTGCTAGCCATGGATACACCTGCGCGCGCATCATCATTATTCAGTAGATATCCTTACGTGCCATTTGCTGATATTCAAATTCCATTTTGTATTCTTTAAGCTAAAGCTGCCCTTATTATATATATACATATGCCTTGTCGATTGCTTCTATCCAGAATCTTGAATATTCTGTGAAGTGTGAAGGCTATCTCATAATATTTATATATGCCTCCACAATGCAAGTAAACCCAACGCAACATATATATCAAAGTCGTCAGATCTTGCTACAACTCAATCTTTATCAGCTTCATAAACGATGAGACAGTGAGAATATGAAGGACGCCTTGATGACTTTTATCCCACTTGCTTTTGTTTCGTTCGCATATACCATATTTCCTCATCAATACAAATTAAATTTGCAATAATGTTTAATCTTTAACGACCAGTGGAAAGGCCCATTCAATTTCTTAATTAACAAAGCCTTTTGATTCTTGTCCATCTCCTGCAATTTCTACTTCAAAAGTTCTAGGGTCATCTTGGATATTTGATCGAAACTAGAAAGGATTTTGAAGGAAGTATGATCAACCGAGAATTTATCATTTAAATTAAGATTATCAAGGAATTGATGGATGCTCCTTATGAAATTAAATAAGCTTCACTCATCACTTAAGTAAGTGGTTGGGAGTTCAAATTTTTGTCATTTTATATGTCGTAATTTAATTAAAAGAGGTCTACCCGTTGCTCTTAATACATTAACAGAGATATTCTTTACTATCAATAAAATCTACTTATGCTTATCCCCCCCAAAAAAAAAAAGTCCTTACTCAAACAGGCAAATGAAATTATTAGGATTTTTTTTACTAGATGATTGATTAGCACTTTTTATTATAAGACAAATAATGCATCGCCAAATTTTTTTTTGAGGTAGATTGTATATTATATACTCCTTCTATTATAAAATATAAAGCATTTATAATCAATTTTCATCCCCCAATAAATTAGGGTAGTTATTTATTTTTAAAGTAACCCTATCTGTTTATATTTATTTTTATTTAATATGTTGTCTCATCTTAAAATAAATATAAAGTAATTTATTTGATATGGGCACTTTTAAAAAAAAAACATAATAATTACATTTTAAAATGTATTATATTTTTTAACGGAGGGAGTAAGCATTTAAATGTCACATATCTTAAAATTATTAATTAATTAAGCACTTCATATCATATTGAAATAATGTTCATGATTTTGAAAACTCAATTTAGATATATTTTAATGAGGGGCATGCATGTCATTTGGCCACTCATACTCTTTCCTTCTTTAGTTGATTGCTTTATACCAAACTTCTAACACGGGGGAAAAAATCATGAGATTTCTTTTTACAAACAAAACAAATTTTAACTCCAAAATCGTACAAAAGCTTCTCTTCTTATCCCTCTTCATTTTTCTCAAAACTGGCTCCATTCTACCAAATATAAGCTAAAAGTTAGTGGTCGGTCTTCTAACAAACATTTCTTGGTGGGGGTGAGTCTTGACTATTGATATTCCGGTCTAGATACCAATGTTAGCATGCTCTCTTTTGGTATTCCACTGACATTTGAGCTTGTAAATATATTAAATGCACGGATTCTCTACATAATTATATCTAAAACCGTAAGTGTCTTTTATGCTACTAAAACATTCAGGCGTATGGACACCGAAAAAAAAAAAAAAACATAAAACATTTATGATAGTATCATACCACGAACTATCACCAATAAAGAAAGCAACACCCCAAAACAAAAGTTAAACTAATTAATACTATAAACATAGACCAAGTAAGTAAATCAAATTTGTGAAAATTCCAACAATAACATAATTTTGGCATGCATGAAAGTTTTGGATAAGTTAAATTTGGAGATTTTTCAAAATTTAAAGAGCATTTTTAAATTACTTACCAACAAAAGTATCACATGATTAGTGAAATTTGACCTCATAACTTCAAAAATTATGGGTTAAATTCTTACTAACAAACCAGTATTTATTGGTAATGATAACATAATTAAGATAGACAAACTAGCAAGTGACAACGAGATTCACCAATGGTAAGGGTAGTTGAATGGCAACCAAATTGAGGAATCACGGAAGAGGGGGTGGTGAACTGATGAAGAAAGGACCTTTCAATGATGCAATGTGACTTGATGCAAGGAATTCAAATTTAATTTGGTTATTATTTGGAATACAATCAAGGACCGTGAAAGGAGTCATGAGGGGTAGACTTCGATGTAATGCTAAATTTGGGGAGCATCAAAACGCGTGGTGACATGACACGGTGAATGGAACAACGCTGGGAGGCCACAAATATGCCAACAAAGTTGTCGTCAACAGTCAACACTGGCACACAATTTCCACAATTCCAGCTCCTCCCCTTCTTTTCTTGCCAGCCCCACCCCACACCTACGCATTATTTCTTCTATATTTTTTTTTCAAAAAAATATTTTAATAAAATAAATTAAAATTTTAAAGACTAAATTATATCAACTTAAAATTTACAAATTAAAATACAATAGAGTCAAAAATTTAAAAATTAAGTTATTAAATTATAATTGAATTAAAATTAAAATTATAAGAATTAAATGATTAATTTTTTATTATTTATAACAAATAGAATGCATATAACTCTAATTTCTCATAATTCCTGTCGAACCATTTCACATTACTGTTCCAAATATTTCATACCTCCCTTGCTAACTTTTCCTCACTATCCTCTTGAAAAATATTTTTTAATTGGTTGTCGACCAAGTTTTACACACAAATTAAATAACTTACTAAATAATGAACAACAACTTATATACTTAATTATTTAAGTCATTCTTTCAATTAAATTGCATACTTGAGATGATTATTTCTAATCAAATCAAAATATGCAAATCTTTTATAAATTATTTATTTTATAATAAATTTTTGTTAATAATATTATTAATACATTAAAATTCACTTGTTTTGATTTAATAAGATAAAAAGATATTGAATATATAAGACTAGTCTAACCCTTTAATAATCTAAAATTCTAAATCATAGTAAAACCCAAAAATATATAATCGAGATACTCCTATATTAAGCATTATTATTATTATTATTATTATTATAACTTGCACAAAATCTTTTTAAAATGAGGAATTATTATATAAATAAATTAAAAACATTTTTATAATTTAAATATGAATTAAATTATCTGAGCCTTGTAATATGATGCATGAGCTCATGATTCCATATGATAATGACATTTATGGATATCAGAAATTAGAATCCAACTTGTCTTCGTTGTTGAGGAGATGGGTTCATCCACATCATGACCGTTAGTTCCTCACGCACACGGCAACGCATTCACGAACCGCCCCAGAGAAGGCCCCCACCGTATCGCCATTAACTCGATCCAATTCAATCAATCAACTCACTCAATCACGCAAAAATGATTCCCTCCTGCTTTTTCATTGACTTTCAACTTAATTTCAACCATTTTTATCCATTTAGTGGAATAATTATTCTATAATTACGAATAACCTGATTTTAATTTAAAAAACTATCCTATTTACATCCCCAAAAAAATGGCAAACTTTTTAAAGAATCAATATCATCAATAATCAATAATTGAAAATAAATTCCAAATTAAAGCATTTAATGCAATAACTAATTCAATTCAATGAATTCATACTTCACCCTAGATAGCCTTGCATTGTTAAGCTGAGACAAAGAATTAAAAATAATACACGCACGCACGCACGCACGTATATATATATATATATATATATATATATATTTTACTCGGTCAGCTGAACCACGCAAACTTTTACTAGGATGGACAGAGGATTTAGCGAAATAAAGAAAGGGATGGATTTGAAGCAGAGCTCTGATGGCTCTTGGGGGAAAATTAACTACAAGTCTTGGCGGTCAAAAAAAAAAAAAACCAAAGTACAATATCCCTTGGAATTGAAATTCTGGCAGAGGCAAACAGGCATGAATGGAGGGAGGATCACGGTACACGCTTCCCTCATTCAATCCTCTTTCATTTTTAAAGTTTTTCCCCCTAAACTCAGGTAATAAAAAAGCAGGAAAATCAACGTTAACAGACGACCTCCACGACAAGCGTGAATTTAAAAATACGCACCACCAACATGGGAATGCGAACAAGCGACCAACAATCAAGCAACACAGTAGGACCACTGCTCATCATCTGCGGCAACAGAATCAGTAGAAACGCCATTGAAATCATCATCAGATGCGCAGTAGTAAAAGCCATTATTGTTGTTGCGAGCAGCAGTCAAGCAGCAAGAATCAACGGCCAGATAAGGCATGTTGTTGAAGGAGCGGGCGAGGCCCGTAGCCAGTGCTGAAGCACTGTGTACCCTGTCATCATACTCATCCTCCATTTGCTGCTCAAAGCACTCTTGCGCGCGGTGCTTCAGAGTCTCAAACATGAGCTCGGGCTCGTGCTGCATCACCCGTAGGACATCCGCACACGACGGCCCCGGCATGGCACGCGTCACCGCGAAGCTGTAAGGACCGTCGCTCTGTGACACCCGAACCACGCTCGGGCCACCAAACAGATTATGGAGTCCTCCGAGCGCCTCCTCGTAAGCCCCGCCCAAGAACATTCCCATATAGTATTTTCTATGTCTACCACCTTCGCCTTCCAATTCATGGAGCGGCAAACTAGACTCGCCCCCTATGAACTTGTCGATTTTTCCATCACTGTCGCATGTCAAATCAGATAAAATTCCCCTCGCTGAGGGCTTCTCGTCCAGACGATGAATGGGTACTATGGGAAATAGTTGTCCAATGGCCCAGAAATCTGGAATGGATGTGAATAGCGAAAGATTGGCATGGTAAGTCTTTACCTTATCTTTCGCCCCTATTGCCTTATTCACCGTGTCACACAACCCATCAACAGCAGCAAGTTGCTCCATGTCCAGAGAACCTTGTTTGAATTGCTCAACACATCGTTGCTTCAATTGATCGGTGTACAGCAAGCAGGTATCATACTCACCTCTCATGGCCGCAGCAGAAAGGTTGTTATAATCTGCACGAGCATCCTCCGAGAATCTCTCAACCAAATATTGCAGCCCAAGAGTGGACAATGCTGGAGCTTCGTATGAAGTTGCCGAAACCACTTCAAAGATCAAAACAGAGTGATGAGAGACGATGGCTCTGCCACTTTCACTGCAAAGCACGGGGTGCTTGATGGACCTGCGATCACAGACACACTGAATTGCTTGAACAACCGCTGCAGCATACTCTTGGAGATCATATCCAACAGATATGTCAGAGTCAGCGGACTTGGAACCATCGTAATCTATGCCCAGACCACCTCCAATATCGATTACTTGCATATGAGCGCCTAGCCGAACCAATTCACAATAGATCTGTGCAGCCTCTCCAACCCCATCAGCCAGCAATGTGGTGGAAGGAATTTGAGAGCCTATGTGGAAATGCAGCAATTGTAAGCAATCAAGCATATCCACTTGTTCCAGCTTTTTCACGACGCGCAGAATCTGGACTGTGGTGAGCCCGAACTTCCCTTTCTCCCCTGAAGTTGAACCAAAATGCCCAGAATGTTTTGTCCTCAGCTTAGCTCGAACCCCAATCACAGGTCGAATGCAGAGCTGCTTGCTCAAATCAATGATCAAATCAAGCTCTTCCTCTAGCTCGAGAACGATTACGGTATTCAATGCGAGCTTCCTTGCAATCAGGGCCAGAGAAATATATTCGCTGTCTTTGAACCCATTACAAACCAGAAAGGCTTCTGGATTACCCTTGCACAAACAACTCATAGCCAGGAGGAGCTCTGGTTTTGATCCCGCCTCTAGCCCAAACCGGAATGGAGACCCAAAATTCACAATATCTTCCACAACGAACCGGTCCTGGTTGCATTTCACAGGGTAAACACCTTGGTAATGGGATTCGTACCCCAGAGACTGAGTTGCGTACTCGAACGCCGAGTGAAGGGACTCAAGCCGATTCTTCAGCACGTCCGGGAACCGAACAATGAGGGGAAGCTGCATCCCGAGGCCGCCAGATGATTTGGGATCCGAGACTTTTTTCACAATCTTGAGCAAATCAATCTCCTGGTGAAAAAGAGTCCCTGAACCGTGAGGCCGGACAGAGACATTCCCGGATGAATTCACGGAGAAGTAGGGAGCACCCCACCCATTGACCTTGTACAGGGAAGCAGACAGAGAGGGCGACCAATGGGAATTTTCCACGGCAACGGTGACGGTGTTGTCATCGGCGGTAGTGTGGCTCGTCGCCGGAGGCAAGCCAAAAAATGTGACCGGCGCCAGAAGAGAGCTGTCCCCAGCTAAAGCGTAGCCAGGAGGACCAAGTGCAGCATCCACGCAACAAGCTAAGGCCGGCATCTCTTCCGCGACGATCAAATTAAATTAGGGAAAAAGATTCTCAAAATTTTTGCGAGCTCGAGCAGATGGGGGCTTTAAAACCCGCCGAGGCCGAGGCCCCGGCTACCCCCTCAAAAGAAAACAGTAGAAGATCTATTGAAAATGGAGAAACCCTCCCTCTTCTCCTCACACAATTCCGAAATCCCCACACCGACCCCTCAGAAGAAGGATTTCCTCACGGATAACGAAACGAAAGAGGCAACGAGAAAATGAGGTCAGCAACTAAACACGGAAAGCTCCCCACACCATGCAGATCTGGATCATGGATTCAAATAAAAGAAAATAACCAGAAGCTCAGGGTGATCGGCGACAGAGGGGAAAATAACTATGAAACAGCACAGGCAGTTTCAGGGGAGATCAAAATCGAGGGAATGGAAAGGAAAATTGAAAACTGTGGGGAAATGACGGAAAATAAAGATGGAGGAAATGACGGAAAATAAAGATGGGTTTGAATTGAACGAAAATTATGGAGAGAAGCACAAGAATTAATGAAGATGGATGCGAGAAAGACGGAAGCCAAGGCGGAAGTGAGCGAGAATTGTATGAGCGGCGAAGCTAATTTATATAGGGAGGGAAGGGCCGATTGGGCCGTGGGCCCGGATCTTGGACTCCAAGAGATATCTAGCAAATTCTTTTTAACAAGACAAACCCTAAAAAAACCTTAGCCTATGTCATCAAAATCTTCAATTAATATCAATATTAGATATTAGACATTATTATAGGATGCACAATGAATATTATTTTTTTGAATGGATGAATATTGTTTATTAGTCATAACTGGTGGTGATTATTCATTGTATGTAGCCTAACAGAAAAAAGCCAAAAACGAAGAAAAAGGTTAATTCAAAGCGTCGGTTTAGATGAGAAAATTCAAACTCTCGTGTTTTTGTCACAAAGAAAAATCTGTAATCCCATTTTGGTTGAATTTTGTATTATATTTCTGGGTTGCCTTGGGACCGGGTGAGGGGGTTGGGGACTAATCAGCGTCGAGTTGCCGCGTGACTCGTGAATGCGGGACCCTTCTGCTCTCGTGGAGTACCAGAAGTCGCGTTCACGATATAATGGGATGAGGTGAGGGGTGTTCGTTTCGCGTGATTTTAGCGCGATATTTCGTGAACGAAGCCACTAGGAAGTTTCCTTCTTAGTCTGGGGGTTGGGGGATTCCAGGATACCGATGGACCCTCAGGATGGTGACACGTCATCATATGGTTGCTACCGCTTACCGTCCGTCTGGAATCTGGAGATATGTACAGTGCCACATTACATTTTTTTCGTTCGATTCATTGCATAACATTTCTTTTTATTATTTCAATCATGCCCACTCAAACTAATCTGAGTTACTATTACTCTCTAGGTATCTTTTATAAAACGCTTTTAAAAAAAAAATCTTTTTATTCTTAATATAAAGTACCAGGTGGGTATTAATTAAACTTTTTTTAATATTTTTTATTTAGGAGAAAGAAAATATTACAAATTTTAAAAAAATTATTTAAATAAGGACAGAAAGAAGATGTGAAGTTATTCTTATTAACAGTGGCTTTGCAAGTATCTCGACATGCCTTCAATAATTTTATTTATTGTAATTGCATATTTTAAAATTAAGATTCTATAATACGCTAATTTGACTCTCTTAACCTATCAAATCAAGTATGTTGAATCTCATGCTGACCAAGATTGTGGGCAAACTTTGAAACTCTGAAAATGTTCGTGGGCAATGCAATTAAACCTACGATCTAATAAATCATGGGTGAAGTACTTGTGCAAGGATATAACATTTTGTTATAGAAGAATATAATTCTTCCATATAAAATTGAAATGACTTCTTATATCCAAGTTTATAATATAACTTCAAATAAAATTATGCACATTAAGAAAATTCATTAAACAAACTCCACAATCTTACTTTTCCAAAATGGAATTTCAAATCTTTAAAAATATCATTTATTGAATAATCTAAGACATAGAATATAACAATGAGAGAATGACAAATATTGAAAAAAAAATATAATTAGAAAACTTTACTTTTATAAATTATCGATTTTTTTTAGTTTAAACGTGTTGATGTGATTAAATAAGTACTGAATCCTTGATGATAAATTTTGTGCAGCAAGGTTGAAATGAAATATTTTAAATCATTTTTCTATTTACCAAAAAAAAAAAAATCGACCGTACTGTCGTTTGACGGGGCTAAGTGAATTAATTTTAGGAATGTTGAAGATAATCATTTGTATAGCTTGCCAGGTACGTTGCCCGTGAAGAAGGTTTTGGTGATATTTAGGAAACGATGACATAGAGCATCATGCCAATGAGGCACCGCTAACCCACGAGAAAAGGTAATCACGTAGCCCACTCCTACTTTTGGTGATGCGATTTAGGCCAATCCCATTCACGCCACGCCATCATATGCGCTGTATTCCTGTGGGCTTCTTTGTTTCCTGCCATTCATCCTTCATCAATTTTCCTCATATCTACTCTCCCTATTTAAAAATATAAAATATTTTTTAAAAAATTAAAATTTAAAAATATAAAATATTTTTAATCTTTTAAAATATAATCATTATATTTTTTAAAAATATTTTTATTAATAATAACTTTATATTTATTGTAGGATATCTAATATGGATAAATATAAAAAAATAAAATTAATTAAAAAATAAGTAATTACTTTATTAAAAGATGAGATTAAATTAAAAATATTTTATATTTTTTAACGAACAAAATATGCTTGAAATATCATTCATTAGCTAATTTTTTTTAAATTTTAAATCCTGTTGTGTGAATATTTTTATATTTTCTCTATCTTACAAGATATAAAAGACTTTTTGTCCGATGCTAAATGTTTAATGACATAAAACATTTTTAAATTGTTAGTGTATAAAATTACTTTTGTAAATTCACTCCTGGTGGCTAGAATTACTGTGGCCGTTATCATTCCTATCCCGTGACTCTTGGAATGTCGTTGAAAGTGATTCAGATCTAGTCAATGGTTAATTACTTTAAATTCATTTTTTAACAATAAAATACCGAACCAATATAAATACAATCCAGAAGTAAAATTACTGTAATGACCCAGCTAAAAAATAACTGTCAGGTTGTTTCGTTACGGTTTTTCAAAACTGTTTTCTATTTTAAAAAACAAAAAATTAAAAATTTATTTAACTATTCATTTAGGTGACAAGAACTTCTATTTATTATTTTAAAAATTGAATCGAATCATATGGTCAAAACCATTAACAACTTGATTTGGATAAAAAAAACCATTTCAATGATTAAATCGGATTAGGAGTTGAACCACTATTAAATCAAAAAAATATAATTGAACTAGGAACTGGAGCATTTTTTAGTAAACCAGATGGTTTTAAACATAGTATTAAAAAATTAAAAAAATTTAAAAAAATAGAAACATTCAAAAATTAGATCCCCACTAAAAGTTAGCTTTTTTTTGACAACTCACATGTGTAAAATGTAATTTGAAATAATTTTTTATAAAGATATTGATAGTTATAATTACAAATATAAATACTTTTGAGTCTACACATATTTAATTTAATTAAAATTTACTTATATTTGACAAGTTATAAAATTATAATTTATAATATTATTAATTTGCGATTGTGTTATGTCATTTTATTAAACATACTATAGATTTACTCACTCTGTTAAAACATATAAGGTATTTTTTTAAGGAATTAAATGTTAAAATATGTAAGGTATTTTTAATCTTTTAATGTATAATCATTATCTTTTTTTCAAAAGTGTCCCTATTAAATATATTATTTTATATTTTTTAGGGTAAAACACCCTATTAAATAAAGATAAGTATGAAAATATAGAATTAATTTAAGAATGAGTAACTATTTTATTGAGAATAAAATTTAATTAAAAATACTTTATAATTTTTAACAGAAAGAGTATTTCTTATATTTATTTTATATGTACGTGTAATATTATTTTTATTTAATTATTATATTACCGATTTAATTTATAAGACAATAAAAACGGAGAACTGCTAATTTTTTCAGTTTAATGTACTATCTGGCTTTTAAAACACTGTTTTACTAGTCATGCAATCACACCAGGTTTAATTAATTTCTTTGTTCATTTATATTTACTGGGTTTCATGGAACAATACACGTGTATATGTAGAACATGATAGTTATCTTTCATTTCTAATTTGCAAGCTTTGTTGCCGGGGGTATTGTTGAAAACAAGTCATTATTATATTTATAAATGTAAATTTAAAGCAAAAGAAAGTATTCGGAGATTTAAAAAAAAAAAAGACTCTGACAAATAAATAGAAATGGGAGAAATTTTTTTTTTTTTTGAAGAGAAAATAACAAGTAAAGGCATGGAAGGTACATTGTAGAATATTGATGCATGCCTCCAAGTCTCCCTTCTCCCCCATATGCCAATTTTTCCTATTCTTTTTCGTACATTCTAATATGACATAAATAAGTCTGAAGCTCAATGCTACTATTACTGTAGAGGATGAATTAATTGAGAGAGGTCTGAAAAAGATAATCTACGCAATGTTGGCAAAAAGAAAGGGAGGAGAGATTTGGAAAAGCGGGGGACGTGGGGAATATGGGAGTAAACCCGAATACATTTGACACGCATTTCACACGCTTCCTCCGCACCAATTCAAGATGAACATGATGGTGATATATAGTTCGACATTTGAAAGTATTAATTAATTACTTCTAATGCAGAAACAATTGAGTTACGAAAATAATTGAAGGCAAGAGGCGGGGGAGGTTGTCAACTGGGAGAGGCTGTTACAGGCAGGTCTCAACTGTAGGTCTTCAGGAAACGCCATGCCTTACGTTCCCTCTTGCTTCTCTTTCCTCTTTTGCTTTTTCACAATATCTAAGTCTTTGCCTTCAAGTAAACAATAACCCGTATCATCCGCTTCGATGACACGATGCCGTTTCAGAATGTTGTGTCTATTATCCAGACACATCTCAGCCTTCGATTCGATGAAATCGTGACCGTCCATCTACTTTTCACCTGTCACTGATTTCTCCATCCGTTCCTGGCCAATGGTTTTGTCCCTTCTACATTCCTCCGTATGTTGTTTCACGTGTTCTCGACTTCTCCTCACCCTCTCCCTGTGAAAAGCAAGTTTCTTTCGTTTGGTTGGACTTTTCAATTCCTTGTGTTTTCGGTGTTGAATTTGTCACTTTGATAAGCTGTTTGTTTTTTGGCTCACTCCAGCTTTTTCTTCCCCATTCGCCTCACTCGTTCTCGACGAACGGCCACGATTTCACCGAGTCAACGGCTGTAGGGACCGTCCTGAGTCCTGACACACATATGGGAGACAAAATTGGAAACCCCCGGTTAAAACTAATTTTCATATTTGTTTCATTTAAAAATATAATATTTTTTAAAAAATTAAATCTTAAAAAATATAAAGTATTTATTTTTAATTTTTTAATATATAATCATTATTTTTTAAAAAATATCCTATTAAATAAATTACCTTATATTTATTTTGAGTGAAACACTCTATTAAATAAAAATAAATATAAAAAAGGTATAATTAATTTAAAAATAAATATTAATTTTATTGAGGGTGAAAACCAATTAAAAATATTTTATATTTTAAAACAGATTGAGTACAAAAATTTAAAAAATTTGGAAGCACCCTCCCTTTCCTCCTTACGTTGCACTTGGCTATAAGTTACTCCCTCTGTTTCTATATACAGGAGAAACAAATTATATCACACAATTTTTAAAAGTTAATTAATTATAATAATTATATCTAAAAATAAAAAAATTTGAATTAAAATGTCCCATGTTAAACACCATAATTACATAAGCATGTATTAATTATTTCTCATTAATGTGAATTATAAGAAGTAATTTAAAAAATGTATAATAAATGCGTATTGAAATAGGCGATTTTGCTTATATAAAAAAATAAATAAAAAGTGAAAGTTTCTCTTATAAAAAAATGAAGGGAGTATAACCATTAATTTTTTTTTCATCTCAGAAGGGGAACAAAAAAAAAAACCCAACTTAGACATGCTATTACAAGAGTTTCCTTTGTATATCAAATGAAAACAAGGAGAATTAAAGAGTTAGAGACTAACATTTCAAATAATTAAAGTATGTAAGAGATTTGAAATTATAATAAATATAAATTTGGATTGAGATTTAAACCAAATATAAAAGGATAATACAATTTTCAATAACTCAAATTTGTCTCAATTATTGATTTAATTTTTTAAATTTAATTTTTATCAATCTAATCTTTTAAGTTTACTTTGATAATCGATTTGATCCTTATTGTTGACATGAATAACATAATATTGATGACAATCTTATATATTAATCAAACAATATATAATTATTTATGTAAAAAAAAAATAGGCTCTGAAATTTAAAAAATAAGAGAACAAAACAAAATCTGAAGGATTATATTGATAAAAAATTTAAATTGACCTGAATGTGAATTTAGTCTTATTTAAATACATATATATGTTAAAAATCATTAATAATTTTTGCATTAGATTATTTTAAGAGTTAATTTATATTTTAAAATTTAAAGGATTCATAAAATAATTTTTTAAAAAATAAAAAATTAAATTGATAGAATTAAATTTAAATAATTAAATTAATAATCAAGATAAATTTAAGATCTCACAGGTGTAAATTTTTATAAATTTAAATTATCCAACAGAGAAGTCAAAAAAGGAAAGCTGAATATGTTGGCATTAAAGCATCAGTTACTTTGACCAAAAACAAGGGTGAACGAAATCTCGAGGGTTGGGCAGAGTGTGATAGGAAGAGAGGATCATCTCAAGTCAAGTAAGCATAGACACTGGAAAATTTTTTAAACAATTAGTTCCTCATGAATTTAAATTTTAATTTATTTATAACTCAATTTTTAATTATAATTTATTATAATTTAATTTTTTAATTTTTAATTCATTTATAATTCAATTATTATTTTTAAAATTTTTTGAGAAATTATTTTTATTAAATAAGAGAGGCAAAATAAATGCTCATTTTTTATTTTAAAATACTTTCTTTTTGCTTTTTGACATAAGATTTAAGCTAACATAAAAAAATAATAAAAATTAAAGGATTGAATTATAAATGAATTAAAAATTAAACGATTGAATCATGAACGAGTTAAAAGTTGAAAAATTTAATCGCTGTGAGTTTAAATTATAAGTAGGTAAAAAATTAAAAAATTAATTTTTTAAATAAATTCCTACAGCCGGTGGAACGGAGAATGAGTCCAGAGAGACAGCAGGCGGCCTTTTAACTTTTTATGCTATAAACGGAAAAAAAAAATAGTTAAATATTGTATTATAGAAAGTATTTACCAGAAATTATTTAAACAGGGAAGCAGTTTATATTTGTAAATAATCCATTCAGGCTAAGAGCAATTTTACAATCATGAATTATTATTATTTAATAAAAAGTGAAATCTTTACTGGATGAATGGATTCAGCTTTTTCTGACTAACAAAACATGACGTTTCTTATTCTTCTTTCTCACAGCATGCTCTGTCAATAGTTAAGTCACTTTATCTATAAAATTTTCAAGATAAATTGACATGCTCTATCAGTAGTTAAGTCACTTTATTTATAAATTTTTCAAGATAAATTGAGCAAGTAATGCGATGGCTATTAATCTATTCAACCTTCAATTGAGAATAAAAATGTTAAGAAACAAGAGCCTCAAGATTTTAGTTGATCTCACTACATATAAGTCTCATCATTATCATCATTCGTTTTCACCTCTTTTAATCTTACCCAAATCAAATTTTATTACATACCACCCTTATCAACATCTCTTTTCAACTCACATACAATTACTCAATTTAGATCATTTATGTCTTTAATTGATGTCCCCATATTATTTTTAGCTAAATACAACACTTATACTTTTGAACAATCCAAATAGTGTAGGATCATTAAATATAGATATAAACAATCCAAATATTTTATCACATAATGGGATTGATTGAAATTTTGAAGTTCTTATTCCCATATATTTTTGTTTTTAATTGGTTGTTAAGTAGGCGAGTAGCCACCACATCACTTGCTAAATTTATTTTGAAAAATTTTTAGATGATATAACTCAACTCTTAGCGTGATAGGAAGAGAGGGTCATCTCAAGTCAAGCAAGCAGAGACACTGGAAAATTTTTTAAACAATTAGTTAATTTAAATTTTAATTTACTTATAACTTAATTTTTGAATTATCATTTATTATAATTTAATTTTTTAATTATAACTCATTATAATTTATTTTTGTAAATTTTTAACTCATTTATAATTCAATTATTATTTTTTAAATTTTTTAAAAAATTATCTTTATTAAATAAGAAAAATAAAATAAATGCTCATTTTTTATTTTAAAATGCCTTCTTTTTACTTGTTGACGTAAGATTTAAACTAACATAAAAAAATAATAAAAATTAAGGGATTGAGTTATAAGTAAATTAAAAATTAAACGACTGAATCATAAATAAGTTAAAAGTTGAAAAATTTAATCACTGTGGGTCATAATTGAAAGATTAAATTATAATTAGGTTAAAAATAAAAAAATAATTTTTTAAATAAATTCCTGCCGCCGGTGGAACGGAGAACGAGTCGGGAGAGACAGCAGGCGACCTTTTAACTCTTTATGCTATAAACGGGAAAAAAAAAGTTAAATATTGTATTATAGAAAGTATTTACCAGAAATCAGTTAAACAGGGAAGCAGTTTATATTTGTAAATAATCCATTCAGGCTAAGAGCAATTTTACAATCATAAATTATTATTATTTAATAAAAAGTAAAATTTTTACTAGGTGAATGAATTCAACTTTTTCTGAGTAACAAAACATGACATTTTTTATTCTACTTTCTCACAGCATGCCCTATCAATAGTTAAGTCACTTCAACTACAAATTTCTCAGGATAAATTGAGAAAGCGATGCAGTGGCTATTGATTTATTCAACCTTCAATTGAGAATAAGAATGTTAAGGAACAAGAGCCTCAAGATTTTAGTTAATCTCACTACATATAAGCCTCATCATTATCATCATTCATTTTCACCTCTCTTAATCTTACTCAAATTAAATTTTATTACATACCACCCTTATCATCATCTCTTTTCAACTCACATAGAATTACTCAATTTAAATCGTTCATGTCTTTAATTGATGTCCTCGCACTATTTTTGGCTAAATACAACACTTATACTTTTAAACAATCCAAATAGTGTAGGATCATTAAATATAGACATAAACAATCCAAATATTTTATCACATAATGGGATCGACTGAAATTTTGAAGTTCTTATTTTCATATATTTTTGTTTTTAATTGGTTGTTAAGTAGGCGAATAGCCACCACATCACTTGCTAAATCTATTTTGAAAAATTTTAGATGATATAACTCAACTCTTAGATGAACAGGTTGAGAGAAAGTAGAATAGGGTCAATTAGAAAAAGTTAAACTCGTTTGCTAAGTAAATGATTTCACTTTTCATTAAAAAAGAAAAAAATATAACTCTTGATCCATGTACTCTGCTTGCATTTTGTTATAAATCCTTGAACCTTTTTTCTTTATACTTTAGATTCCTACACTTTTATTCAGTATTCTAGATCCCTTCATGAACAAAGTGTAGGGAACTTAAAAGAACTTAAAACATCAAAAAATAAAAGTGTAGGGATCTAGAATGCAAAGAAAAGTGAAGCGATCTATAATAAAATACTAGCAAAGTACGAGAATTAAAAGTTATGTTTTTTAAACAATCTCTCTATTAAAAAATGTAAAGCATTTTTAGCTAAATCTCACTTTTAATAAAATAATTACTTACTTTTTAATTAATCATATCTTTTCATATTTACCCCTATTAAACACCTTATAATAAATATAAAGTCATTATCAATAAGTGTACTTTTGAAAAAAAAGGCAATGATTACATCTTAAAAGACTAAATATACTTTATATTTTTTAACATCTAACTCTTTAAAAAATATTTTATATTTTTAAACGGAGGAGATAATTTCTAATGATACAATTGTTTTTTTTACCTCAATGAATTCCTTATAAGTATAAACCCTGTTTCTAATTTAAATGATTTCTAGTATAACATCTAAGTAAATTCTTTTGCTCTGAGAAATTTATTTTACGGTCTAAAAGGGTTGAGAGTAGGGCCCAGGCAATACTGAAGCCACGTTACATGTGAGGGGGCAAATGCACCCCTCACATGGAGAAAATTGCTCATGTAATATAAAAAATTTATAATCTTACACCTTATATTTTTAATGTTTTAAATTTTTCAGACTCAATAAAAAATATTTAGAGATTTAAATTTAAATTTTATATTAATATTTTTAATATATTTGTGATAAAAAAATTTCAATATATTTTTCTCAAATAAAAACATATATAATTTTACCTGTGATATTATATTTTTTGTTTAATATAATTGATTTTAAAAAATTAAAATATTATTTTTTAATTATTTAATTTTAAATTATATTGTCTTACATCTCCTAACTCAGAGTGTGGCCTCCGCCACTGGGCCCAGGTATCGGGAGTTGGTGGTGGCAGGTCCAGATAGCGACAAGGAGATGAGGGCATGGTTTCTAGATTCTTGACCACTAGTGGGCCCCACCACCGGACGTGAAGTCGCTCCTTGTATTCCCTTCAATCTTTTTATGGCTTCTTCTCCCTTAATTATTACTCCGTTTGGCCAGGCGCCTCTGGGTAAAAACATGAACCTGCCTCCAACACGAGCAGTCCAGTTTAGAAATTTGGAAGAGAATGAGCGCCAAAATAATCCTCCCTCCCTTATATTGTTTTCCTTTAAATTAAAGTTTTTTGAAAGGACTAGTTTTTTTCATTATTTTATTTTTATCTATTTTTTAATGTTTTAAGTATGCTCAGCTAAAAAAAGTCTTATTCGTATCAAATTGTATTTTACTCCAAGACCTCGACTAACTTCATTGGGTTAAAAAAAATTACAGTTCATCATATTTTATTATATATTTAAAAAAGTTATTTATTTTTTATAAAAATTATTATTATTATAATTATTGATTTAATTTTTTATTTATATATTGACAATATCATAGGATGAGAGTGAATTTTTAAAAAATCATGCAATTTAAATTGAGGTGTAAAATTATTTTTTATAATGAACAATTAAAAAAATTAAATTAATATATAGAGATATAATAATAAATTAATTATTATCTTTCCTTTCTTGCTAAGCCAGAGAATCGTTTGAAACCCCTCTTCTTCTCTCCAACAAAACCAAATAAGTTAGCATTAAAACTTTTTGCTCCTCTTTTCTTTCCTCTATCGAAACACACCATAAGAGTTTTACTCTTGGTAACGGCGAACCAAACCGAACCCCTCGCGAGTTATGCTGTGTGTATGGGTTCTTCCATTAAAAAAACTGTGTTTAAATCATATCATTAAAAAATTTGCAGTACTTTTTTTTTAAAGAGTTACTTTCTCTGTCTTTAGATATAAGATATTTTTAATTTAATCATGCAAATTAATAAAAGCTTGTTATCTAATTAAAAAAATAGTAACATTCTATTTTTGCTTCTAATTATTGTAAATAAAAAATAAATTTCTTTTTTTAAAGTAAATTAATGAGAGTACTTATCTTTTTTTCTTTCTAATTTAATAAGGGCCCATGTATTAGGAAATATGCTAAGAACCCCATATATTTAGGGACAAAAAAAGATTCTAAAATATTTCTTATATATAGAGACGGAAGGAGTGGATGTTAAAAAATCTATAAAGAATTTTAAATAAGGATTAGAGGTATGATACAATTACTAGTGGGTCCCAATTTTTTTTTTTTAAATTTCAGCTCAATTTAGGAGATAAAAGTGAGAATAATTTCAACTATGAAAAGATCAATTCACCTATTATGTAAAATTACTAATTGTTAATTTTCTTATATCACTTGTAAATTATATTCATTTCTCAAACAAGCAGTAACATTAGTTATTAGTTTGTTAACCTTATTTGTTAATTTACTAATATCAGTTGTGAATTATAAGATATGTCACTAATTTATAACGAATGTTAATAGATTATAAGACTTGTTAGTGATTTACAATTTATGTTAGTAAATTAACAAGTAAAGTTAGTAATTTAACAACTAATATTACTGTATATGATTGAACAACTGATATCAAGTCTTATATAATTATTAATGCATCAACTAATGTAATTTACAACTCATATTAGTAAATTAATAAGTGAAATAAAAAAATTAATAATTAGTAATTATGCGTAACAAGTGAAGGGCACTTTAATTTTTTTTTATAGTTGAATTATTTTTACTTTCATCTTCCTAAACTGAACTAAAACTTTGAAAAATTTTAAAGCTAATTAATAATTATCTCACATCCCTGCTCTTTATTTAAAATTCTCTCAAAAATTTAAACTATTTTTAGTGTTTTGATGCATAATTAATGTTTTTTTAAAAAGGCTTTAATAAATAAATATTTAAATTTATTAAAAGAATGATATTAAATTAAAAATATTTTATATTTTTTTATTGATGTATTCAAAATATCTTTATTAATTTCTCAAGTGGAATATAATAAAATAAAAGTATGATTGAAAGATATATATATATATATATAACCTACTTACTGATACAATGAATTGTATTTATTGATTGTAATATTTTTTGTTAAAAAATACAAGATGTTTTTTGAAATATTGAATATTAAAATTATTTTATATTTATTTTCAAATGAAATGTCTTATTAAAAAAATATTAATTTAAAAATATATAAAGTACTTAATTTAAAATGTTATATATTTTTAAACGGAGGAATAATTTTTTTTTGGTTTTGGTTTTGGTTCCGGTTTCGGTTCTTGGAATAACGCAAGGAAGTGGTAATAATTTTATAGCACGGTCCACCAGTTGAGAAATGAGAGTCATGTCGTAATCTTGTCTTGAAGCGGACCCAAAATCACGAATCGGTCAGCTTTGCCCCTCCATCATTCTAAACAATCAACTTGTTTGTACCTTGAATGTTACACCAAAAAAAAAAACAATGTTTGTATGTGCCCCCAACGTAGATGTGATCCTCGCACATCTACTCTTTATTATATTCTCTCTCCAATATGAAGTATATACATTTCCTTTCAAATTAATTTTAGTCTAAAATCTAAGCAATTTAATATATCTACATCTTTTTCATTTTATCTATTATATTTATTAGTCTAAATCTTTATATAAATGCATACATTACTCGTGATGCAGTGTATTGATAATGTGGATTGGAAATAAAAAAAATATATTTTTTATATGTTTTTATAAAAATGATGATATGTAAATTTTTTTTAAAATGTTTATATTTTGAATTGAAAGGAACACTCATTCTCTCCCAAATTATAAAACAATCTGAGACAAGATTATCAAAACAAAAATATAGGGTATTGCTGTATTGATAATTAATTTATAGTTTATAAAAAGTGTTAGTTGAAACTTTAGTTTCTTAAAAAAATTTATATTTTTCTAATTTTATCTTCATTAAATATTTTATATAAGTATTTTGATAATGATAACTGAAATTTTAAGACATCTTTTTAAAAAAAAGTTATAAATGAAGTAGGGGTATGGTTGAAAATACAATTACAAAAACTACCTAATAACCTATATTTTGGATCAAGTAAGGCTTCTAACAAATTCTTTACATTGTAGTCTAGAGGAAGTTTGTTGCAATATTAATTTAATTATTTTTTTACTTGAATGGTAATATTATAAATGTATCATTAGCAAAGCCTTTTTTTTAAATTGTTTTATATATTGAAATAATGAAAATTCTCAAAAATTATCTCACAACTTGAGACGGAAGGAGTATTGGTTAATGTTTCTAAATTACTCACACATCTTATTTAATTCACTCAGCTCATCTGCTCACCAAAATACATATAAAATAACACAATACTCTAGTTCTGAATGCTCGCTACTACTTCTATTTCATCCTCTTGCAGATTATCAATTAGAAAAATCACAACAAAGTTTTTCGTAAAAATTATAATCACCATGGGATTCCATGAAATGTTGCAAAAAGTTGTACTATACATTTGAATGCCTATTAAACAATTAATCTTAGTAAGTCATTTTATTCTTCTCATCACTTCTCATAATACCCCGTTTTTAATGACATTTAATTTTTAACTAAAATATATCTTTAATATTTTAAATTTGTATAAAATTTTATTTTAGTCCCTTAAATTTATGAAGTTTATTTTCAATTATTTAATCCAAATGTTAATAATTTCATCAACCAAAAATTATCATGTTCAACTTTAAAATATTGATAAAATATTTTTAAATATTAACATTTAATTTTAATTTTTTAAAATAATAATCATTGAAAAAATTACTCTAAAATCTCACTCAAGACAATTAATTAATGACAACTGACCTTAATGTGAGCTCAATTGTGAATGGACATGAGAGTAATTTATTAACTTGGGAGAGACTTTTGTGTAATTCTTTCATAATCATTTGAAATTAACTGTGTTAGAGTTAAATAACTAAAAAGATATTTTATAAAATTAAATGATCAAATTAAAATTTTATATAAAATTAAATGTTCACTTTAACATTAATTTTTTTTATAATACGCCTTCCGCTTTAAATATGATTAAGTTATTTTTATCTAAGGCATGCCTATAAAAAAATCAGGTATTTAAGATTTTACTTTAGTCCGACTTTAAATTAAGGGGCGGTAAAGTATTAATAAATGAAAATAATACAATTCATTTCTTGATTCATATGCAACGAACGTCCTAGTTCACCTGAGAGAACCTATGTGGTGTGGCAATCCTCTACGCTTGATGTTACCTCTAATTCTAAATATAATTTTTTCTTGGAGAATTTAGCCATTCCTTTCAGCTCAACATATAAGTGTTATTTTTTTCTTCAACTAATTACAATTTAAAATATAATCAATTTAGTATTTGCAAAAAAAAAATCTCCCATTTTACTCCTTGAGTTTATTAAACTAAATTATTATATTTTTGAATTTATAATTCTCTTCTCACCCATCATAACTGAGTGTAAAAAATAAAAACAAAATATTTTTTCCACGAAAATAAAGATTTCATTGTTTTTGAAATTTTTGTTAAAATATGCATATATTTTGGACTCGAGTATATCTTAAACATAAAGTCTCATCTTCTTATGTCTTTTTTTTTTTTTTTGGGTTTCCTTGCATTAAATTATAGTTATTAAATCGTAGGAGTATTTTTTTTTTTAAAGTACCTATTTGTTTAGCATTTACAGATTTGTTAGAAGAACCTTGTATTTTATTTATCTCTGCTTACGTATGCGCAGCAAAAAACACACGAACCAGGAAGGAAACAAAATCTACATGCTTTAGGTTGTTTTAAATACCTTGTAATAATCGTTTTTTCTGGTTAGTTTTGCCCTTCATTTAAAAGCATGTTATTTAAAATATTAGCAACTTCCATTATTGCCCTTCATCTGGCAGGATCTCATTGAAAAAATAATAATAACCGTACCTTGAAATTTGAAACGTCACACCTATAATCGACTTAAATATAATTAATTTTTCATTTATTGTTATTATTTTGGATATTGCAGGGAAAAATTAATGCGACTCATGGCATCATGCAGATTGCAGAACACATTCACTCACTCACGATAGAGTCCATTAATAATTGCTGAGAAGCGGCAACCACACAGTCTACACGTGGTCGCACACTGTCCTCTACTCCTCTTTTGCAAAAAACACCAGACCCACCTCCACTTCTTCATTATTAATTCAACTTTGTACTATATTTATTTGATAATTCATACTTCTTCCATTTTAAAATATAAAATATTTTTAATAAAATTTTATTTTTTAATAAAATAATTACTTATTTTTAAATTAAATTTATTTTTTTATATTTATTTCTATTAAATATCCTATAATAAATATAAAGTCATTATCAATATTGATACTTTTAAAAAAAATAATGATTACACCCCAAAAAATTAAAAATATCTTATATTTTTTAATATTAAATTTCTTAAAAAATATCTTATATTTTTAAATGAAAGAAATAATTGTGAATGATTTTAATGTTGTTTAATTTTTTTTATATATATTTCTTTCTCACCACGCATGTATTGTTTGTATATAGAAAACAAATGAACGCTGCATTTGACAACTCGTTTTCTCTTATTATATTCGTTAAGCCAAAAATATGCATAGTATTTATTGCGGACCCATATACAGTCATTTGATAGAGTGGATGCCCGTAGAGCGTCGAATGAAATGAATCAATTAAAATTAAATTTGCGGATCAGTCACTGGGATATATTTTATAAAATCACGGATCACATAATTATCATTGTTGCTTTGGGAAGCGGCAACCAGTGACTCTGAAAATCCTCACGTGGCCGTACAATAAGGATGGAAAGGGCAAAAAGAGAAGTAAACAAAACCCACTATTTTTTGGCCTCTTTCTCAACGTGAGTACTCGGTATTTTCATCAAAGTTGAGAACGTACAGTTTAATGAGGCTCAGACTAACATGGATTGAGTTAGGATGAGATGTTTTCATATGGAAATTCTGCCATCAAAACCAATGCATTCCGAAATCTCTGGTTAAAAGCATACAATCCGTCACCGATTGAATAAGCATACATCCTGTGGTATTGAGGACATCATCTTTTTAAAATATCCATCACATGACCATATCATGTGTTTTTATCATTTAAAATCTAAACATCCAGACATCGACACACTTTGTATTGCTGCGTATAATTTTTTCTTAAATGAAACATTCCCCATTTGTTAGATTTGTTTCATTCCATTATGCAAAGATATGAAATCAGATGCAGGCATCAATCAAAAAAAAAATAATTTAATGATTTTCTTCCAATTTTATTAAGTAAAATTAAGTTTAAAATTTTAAAGATTAAACTGTCCTCATAATTTAAATAACCACTCTCTCCAAATTTAAAGAATTTTCCAAATTGAAGTATTGTAATATAATACTTTAAAAATATAAAATAGTTAATTGATGAATTTATCCCTCACTGTATTAAATTCTTAATTCATTAAGATATTTTATAAAACATTATTTTAGTCAACTAATATGTTAAACTTTTTAGAAGCTTACAAACTAAATAAAAGTTAAAGTATGCATTTAGTACTTTAATTTTATATAAATTTTTATTTTAATTTTTTAATTTTAAAAATTATTTTTTTAACCTTAATACTGTTAGTTTCATGATTTTATCACAAAAAAATTATGCATTAAACTTTTAAATATTGATAAAATATTCTTAACAGTTAATATATTAACTTTTATTTTGTTCAAATAACAATGTTTGACAAAAAAAAATTAATCTTTTAATTCTTCAACTCTTAACTCACTTATAACTCAATTTTTTAAGTATGATTTGCTGCGGCTTAGTTTTTTAATTATAACTTGTTGCAATTTAGTTTTTTAACTTTTGAATCACTCTTAACTTGATCCTTATTTTTTAATTTTTTTTAAAAAAATTATCCTTATCAAATAAGAGTGACAAAAAAAATACTCATATCTTACTTTAGAATACCCTTCTTTTACTCTTTGATGTAGGATTTAAATTAGTATGAAAAAAAAAGAATAAATAAAAGTTGAGAGATTTATTTATAGCCATGTCAAAAGTTGATAAACTAATTTATATGCGAGTTAAAAGTTGAGAAATTGAGTCGTAATAAGTTAGAATTAAAGAACTGAATTACAAGTTAGTTAAAAGTTGAGAAACTGAGAGATTAATTTTTTCAAAAAATAATCACTTGAAACTAAATATATTAGAGTAAGAAAACTAAAAAAAATACTTTTTAAAATTAAATGATCAAACTAAAACACTATATAAAATTATATGACTAAAAATATATTTTAATATTAAATAAAATTACATAAGTAAAATATAAAAATATGATTAAAAAAATATATGCATTAAAACCACTTTATGGTAAAGCAGATAAATTTTAACCAACGTTTGTGTTAAATAGCGATTTTTTTAATAAAAAACACCTGGTTTAAGGGTCAAATAATGGTTACAAATGATCCTTTAATGGTCCGTGTGAATGGGAATGAAATTTTAAAATTAAATTAAGAAATTGTGTTAAACAAATTTTAATTTTAAAAAGGTTACATATATCTTTAAAATAAAAGAATACATTTCTTAAATTTAAAGTAATGCAAAGATAAGATGAATGAATTAAAAATATATTTCTGATACTAATGTACGATGCCGATAAACAAGAGATAAAAAGAGGGGAGAATAATATTCTTTTTATTAAAAAATATAAGATATTTTTAATTAAATTTTATCTCAATAAAGTAGTTATCTGCTTTAAAACCAACCCTATTTTTTTATATTTATCCCTATTAAATATTTTACAATAAATATAAAGTCATTATCAATAGGAGTACTTTTTTAAAAAAAGCAATGGTTATATATTAAAAGATTAAAAATATTTTATATTTTTTAATATTTAACTTCTTAAAAAATATCTTTATAAGGGAAGGAGTATATAAGTCTCAAAATAATGAATTAGTAAAAATTAGAGCCTAACAAAATTTTATAATATCAAATGAATGATAAATATCAATTTAAATAATTATAAATAATTTTTTTAATTTAAAAGTTACTTTTAATATTTAAATATTTATTTAAAATTAAAAATCTTGCATTTATAATTATTTAAGTCAAAATTTTCAACTAATTTTTTAAAAAAATTATCAAACATTTACGACCATTAATTTAGAATTTTGACTGTAACATTCATTCCCCCTTAAAAAACCATTAGGGTGGTCATATGGAGTATTGCCACGTGGTGGAATGCTTTTGTGGGGCCCAATTGAAAGTCTTCCAACAAAATGGACAGGCTTTACGGTACGGTTGGTGGGGGCGATGAGCGTGGGCCCTACGCAACCAGCAGATGGAGATTCCAAGGAATAAAACCATTGACGTGTCTCACAATTGGGCCACGTATTGTTCCTTGCAGTCGCACGTATGCTTGTGAAATGCTACTGCCGCCAGTACGTTTAATTACCTTGCCAAGTTTCTTTTCTTTTTTTTTTTTGGGGCCTGAAATTGCCTTGCCAAAATTAAGAGAATGTAATTATGGTATTAAAATACCAAAGGATGGATTTTTTTTTTTAACTTATCTCAGAGTCTGGGTGATTCGCCTGGCAAAGACCTGGCGTTATTATTTATTACTGTTATTTGAAGATTTGTTATATTTTTATTTTATTTGTTTTATTGAGCATCGATTATGGCCTTAATGTTATGCATGATAAGAGAGAAGAGTAAGGAGGGGATAAAAGTTTCGGGGGGGATGTTGGCTAAGGAAAGAAAAATAAGAGAAAAATAATATATAAAATTTATTTATTTTTACCTTCAACTTTTATTTTTAAATATGGAGAGATTTTTTTAAAAAAATATTTTTAAATTTATTTATCAATTTTTTCGTTGCCATCTCCTACTTTTATTTATTTTTATCATGATATTTGTAATGTAGTTACATTTTGATCATAAGCTTTTATTAAATAAGTAGTATATTTAATTTTTTAACTAATTAAACAAATGTCAATTCTAAATTTTTAGGTTAATTTTCAGTTAACTACCTTATATTTAGTTGTAGTTTGAAATTTTAAAATTACTATATATTTAATAACTTAATAAATAAAATTTTAAATTTGATAAAATAATTTTTTGTCAGAGATTACATGATTTTTAATTATGTTTTTATTCCATTCAATAATATATGATAAATATTATTTTTATACGTAATATATTAAATATTAAATTTTATTATATAAATATTTTTTATAAATAATAAAGTTATTATTATTTATATAAAATTAATAATTTTTTTTATTTTTCTTTTCATTCAGTCAAGCACAATAAAAGAAAATTACATTCTTTTCACTTTCTCTTCTCTTCATCTCTATCCTTTCATTTTTCCTCAAACCCTATTTTCCTGGCGAGCAAGCACAGCATAAGATAAGACGAATCAAATAGAATGACACGTTTCTGGCGCCGTTCTTATATCGTGACCTCAGTTGCTAATTGCAAGAGGCGTAAGTTATTGATTATAATAAAATAGTCTCTAAATTATTGATTCTTTTACCCTTCTATGCATATTATATTTCAAGTATTATAATACAAAAGAATATTGATATTATTATTTTCGTCGCTTCGTGGTGGTGTTTTTTTTTTTAAGGACTCTAACACAGAACACGTGTTGTATTGATTATTAAGAAATGCTTAAATAAACCTAATTCACCACATCATTTGTGGTTTGTTTAATAAAAATATAATATTTAAATAGTATTAAATATAAATTAAATCTGATGTTGATAATAACAAAGAGAAAGAATATAAGAAATGAAGTGTACATTTTGTTCAAAAATCAATTTTAAAAATAGATTGCTTGAATTATTTTAATTAAATAGACTAAATGATGTTGTCTACCTAAATATTTCTCTTGATTATTTTATTTATTGATTAACAATATATATATATATATATATAAAATTAGCAGTTCAATTCTTGAATATGTATATGAAAAAACATTACTTGAGAAAAAAAAAACAATCCCTTAAATAGGGCTCAAATTTTTTAAAAGATTAGTCTCACAACTGTTGGCTATGAGGATATCTTATGAAATCAATATATTTATATATATATAATTGGAAAATTTAATTAGGTCATTTGGGAAGCTAAGAATGACAATATATATAATATACTAATACAATATAAAATAAAGGCACACAAAACATAGGGAGCTGATGTCTCAGCAAACGATCACAATTCACAAATCAGATCACTGCCAGCTGAAGTTTGCTTCGCTCCTATAGTCCATCAAAAACTTATTAGGTGAAAAAATAAGATAAAAATTTAGTGCCTATTTGATTACTTGTTTTTTGAATAATTTTTTATTTTAAAAAACAAATATGTTGTGAAAAATAGAAAAAATTTAAAATTTGTACAAAAAATAGAACACCTTTTTAATATTTTGTTATTTTTATTTTTATTTTTTTAAAGCTATAAAAAATTAGAAAATATCATGTTAGTAAAATAAATAAATTTTCATCCTTTATTTATTTATTTTATTTTTTAGAATAATGATTCAAATATTTTTTTAAAAATTTATTAAAAAATTATTGTACAAAATTGTTAAAAAATATAAAAATAGAAAACAAGAATTGGTGGAACTGGAACCTCAGTCATATGAGCAATCAAATAATAATATTAAATGGGAGCCTAGCTGGCACTGACATGAATATAATAATATAAATATGTAGCTGACATGGAATCCAACCAGTTTCGTGACGCTCTCGATCGTGTACCTAAAGTTTTGAGGGTATGGTCGTAATTGCAGTCCTCCAGTCGTGTACCTAATTTTAAGTACGTCAGCAGAAAAATGTCCTCAATTTTCGTTCATAGCATCACGTATCCTATATAATAAGATGGCATGACGTTTAAAGGACATGGAATTAATGGACAATAAAAAAAAATGGGAAAAATTATTAAAGAAAAGAAAAGGGAAAAAGTGAACGACCACCCAGCTCCAATGTGGTTTGCTAGTTGTTAGCAAAGCCATCACGTTCACCCGATTTCTCTTATACTTTTTTTTTAATTTTATTTATAGGTTAAATTTTGAATACAAATTTCTACTTTTATTATCTACTAAATGTTGAAGAGAAAACATATATTATTAAAATATGTATATTTAATAATGATAAAGTTAAAAACTTATTAAATTTTAAGATAGAGTTAATAAATTTTAAAATTTTTTTAATTTCAATAAAATATGTTAAAAATGAGTGATAAATAAAACAAAAAAAGTAATAAATGAAATCACATATTTCAATTATATTGATTATTGGTGAACTGCGCTAACTTAATCAGAGGCTATGAATTCACTCATGTAAAATCATATCAAATACTCGGAAGCTTCATCGCTTATGATTGTAATATTCTACCTTCAGATGATTAACAGCTCGAGCTTTAAATATACGACTGTGATAAAATATTCGTTGAGTGGGAGCTTTGTCTCCCAATGCAATGGTGAGATGTTGGAGTTTACGAAGAAGAAAAAGCAAGAGAGATGATGGTGAAGGGAGCTTTAGTTCCACGAAGTGGGAGAGTGATTGGGCGATAAAAAAATAAAATAAAATTGAGAGACGAAAAGGAAAAGGGATAGCTTTCCGACAAAGTAAAATATAAGAAATTGAACAACTTTATCTTTTGGAAATTAAAATTAAGAAATGATTTTAAGGAAGGGATAAAATTAGGAGGTTGTCTGGTGCAACTCTCGAGTTGCTTTTGGATTTTGCGAGTGTGTATGTGTACTGACACTCTAGAGGCGGTGATTGCACGGTTTTGATTCGCCACGTCCAATAATATTGAGATCGTGATTTTGATCTTCTAACAACTCACCTCCCCCATAAACTGACCAAAGACCACCATGTCCCACCTCGCAAAACCCATCAATTGCATTGCATGTGCTTTAATTTTTATCACCCATTCCTCACAACAACCCCACCAAAAAATCTCTTCATTTTTCATCTTTTTCGAGTAAGAATTGTAACTATTTCATTTTATAATTTTATTCTTAATCCAATCCTTCTCTAAAGGAAAGAGAGTTCACAAGCTCAATGTAAAAAAAAAAAATAAAAAAAGTTGACAAATTAGCAGTTAGAAGAGTGTATGTTTGTTTATTTATAGATAAGCCAAAAAAAAAAAAAAAACAGAGAGGAATTGTGTGTACGTAGAGAAAGAGAATCCAAAGAAGATAGATAGGGAAGGGAACAGGTCATGTGAGGAAGAGGAATATGAGTGAGGTAAGGCCAAACAAAATAAGGCCATGGGGGGCGCACGAGAATTCAGGTGAGCTTCACTTTTTATTTACCTCTTCCATTTAATTATTAATAATAATAATTATTGGTAATCATAAAAGCAAGATAGAATGACCTAATTTTTTCAGGTCATCTAACGCTATGCTCATATGTATCACCAAAATCATCCATACACGACTCCATTAGTCACGAGATAATGTTTCCCCATTTTTTTAAAAATCTTCAGTCATGCATCATCACTCTGAATCATCACTTGCATTATTGTCCTGGTGGCCTTTCTCACCTCTTCCTTTCCTCCTCACAATGCTTCCCGCCACTAAAATTTCACAATTCGTAATTGACAATTCAGTATAGAATTCTTATATATAACCCAACCCGTTTTAGTCAAAGAAATTATGACTGTTTAAATACAATTTCCTGAATTTAATTTAATCCCGTGTAAATGTTGGAAATATCTTTGAAAGAATGGCTTCCAATTAAGCCTTTGTTAAAATGTGGAGACATTATTTGAATTATGGTTATTATTTTTTGTGAGAGATAAAGGATATAACCTAACAGTTATTTAAAAGCTTCCGCGTAAAATGGTTGCAACACCCAAGAGTTCGGATATGGACCTGTGTATGGTAACTTCACAAGATAAAATTAATTGCATCCATGTTGGACAGACCAAGAGTGAAAGGGAATAAATAATAACTACAAAATATAAATGTTACATTTAAATGTTTAATGCTATATTTCTTATAACCTAGATTGTATGATACTTTTAAGAGAGATTCAATGTTTCAAAATATACATTACTATAAAATGTTAAATATAAAATGATTGTTTTTATCACTATCAAGCGGTTATAAATTATTGAATAAAGAGCCATTGAATATTTCAAGAGCATCTATTCAGTGGTTCTTAACCATTGGATATCCTAAAAATATTAAATGGCTTTGAGAATAAATCATTTAATATATATTTGAGGGTTGGCTGCATTTATAATAAAAAGGAGAATATTAAAAACGGAACCGGATAATTTTATTTATATATTGAATGGTTATTTGACATAATTGTTTAATATTTTAGAATATTAAATGGTTGCTAAGCTACAACCGTTTAATATTGTGACACAATAGATTTGATCATAATATTAAATAGTTTTGTAAATAACCAAAGTTACACCTATAATGGAATTTCAACATCCAAAAATAATCATTTACGTAAAATTTACATTATAAATTCTTATACAAGTTATATGCAATTCAAGTTTCTTATCTTAAACCAAAAATTGGCCAAGCATAACTATACTGCATCTATATTAACAAACTTTAAATATATACCTACATCAACTATTTCTTTATTATTGTTGGTTGTTAAAGCTAAATCAAGCTTGAAAAATATTACTTGCTAGCTCTTCAAAGATTTCTTAATTTGAGCCTCAATAAACATGTTATTGTACATGTCCTCACATTACTAAATGCAAAGATAATAATAAATTAAAATTATGTTAATCATGAAAATAATATAATAATGAGAAGGTTGAAAACATATATATATATATATATATATTATCTCGAAGAGTATCAATAAGACCATGCTAGATTGTATCCTTCATGTATTTCATAGTACTGTACCCACAAGCCCTGGCTTTGTCTAGTTGTTTTGGACATTGTTGTCACATAATGGATAAAAAAATATCAAATTAACTAATGATATGACATGACTTATAATTATGTCACTAACATAGTTAATGATAAATACATAGATTTTGACAACTGTCCATGATATTGCTATATCTAAGCATCACTACCTCTTTTAGTTGTCAAAATTATTGATCAACATTAATGTAGTTCATGACAATGGCCCTAATATATAATAGAAAATTTGATATCAAAAATGTTTATATAGAAAGAACCAGAATTACATATATATGTGTGTGTGCGCGCGCGCGCGCAAAACTCAACCAACTTACTAATTAATCATCTCTATTATACGTAGCTTGTTGCGAGGATTGTCACCACTAATAGGGACAAGGTACCATATTCTCCTCATAGTTGGATTGATTGCAAGTAACATCTAGTGACCTTTATGACAATTATTACAATTAAAAAGTTTCATATAATTTAATTGTGATGAAAGTGAAGTATTATAAAGTGACTTACATTTTATAATAAGGTGTCATGAATATTTTGTTCTTGTCAGCACTACGTTGCTAGAAGTATGTAAAAAGTTTCTGAACTATTTCTAATCTTGATTTAGAACTATTATATCGTGATTATGAGAAGAGATCACTTGAGTACTAATGGGTATGAGAGAGAGAGAGAGAGAGAGAGAGAGAGAGAGAGCATTTAATGTAAGATTTTAGAAATTTATCTCATATATATTTTACACTCACATGAACCCAAATTTGCGGATCGTGTTTAAATGATTATAACCCATTCTACAAAGATTAATGCCTAGTCGAATTTTCAACCATTTAGGGTGTGTTTGGATTTTTAATTGGGTGTATGAGATTAAAAAAAGTAATTAATGTGACTGATTTAAAAATTAAAATTGAAAAGATATCCTTCCCTGATTTCATCCAAAACATTGTTAACACCCAAATGATCAATTATGGAAAAATGGGGTGTTTGGGTTTTTCTTTTTTCTTTTTACCCAAACCATAGTTTTCCTTGTAATAATTGATTAAATGGGTGTTTCCAAACAAGCACCTGTTTAAGTAATGAGCATACTTATCACTCATGCAAATTTGTGTTGGAAAACAATTTCTCGTGTAACCTGATTGTAAATAATGCAGGAATTTGCACCACAATTTAACTTGCGGAATAAAATTAAAGAAGTTTTAGACAGGTTAAGACATACCAACCAAGACTTTGTAAGTGAACTTTGATTGACGCAAGTATAGAGCAGCAAAGATATGAAATCTATTCTTAACACCACGAGTCTCATAAAAGACCCTTTTCACATAAAGTGTTTGAACGTGGTTGAACCATTTATAAGTTAAAAATTATCACTTTTAATTAGATGAAATTTAAGCAATATCAGGTAAAAAAGACCAGTTGGTTTAAAAAAAAAACAAGTAAAAAAGACCACAGCACAAAATGAAGCGTTGTCCCAAAAGGCTGAGCGAGCATTCTTGGAAACCGCTGGAAGATGATAAAGTGTTTTATTGTGGAAGGGATATCCCTCTCATTGGAAGATGTATTCCAAACACAAGGTGGCCCATCCTAATTCCCGTATACAAATCAAGCTCTCATCAAATCCAATTTTTTGATTGAATTTTATTGAAAAGAAAAATATAAAAACACAATGGAAAATATTAATTTAGATAGTAAGAATTTGACATATAACATATAAAATCATGAATATAAATCTTACTGATGACATTGTTAGTAGGTAACTTGTAAGTATTTTTGTAAATGTATTTTGAAACTAAAACTACCTAAATGTTTTTAAAAGAAAAAAAAGAAAACGGATAAACACAGATGTAGAAGATATGTTGTAACAATGAGTATTACCACAAAAACTTTCTTGTTTCTACACCGAGCAATTTAACTTGATTCAACCGTACATGCATCCAAAAATTACTTGGGAGGGTATTCGAAAACTTGATTTCATTGTATGTTATTCTTTAAATTATAGACAAGAATATGGGATTAAATATAGCCAAGCTCAAGGACAAGGACAAGGACAATGAACATGGAGTGAAAAGCCAGGCTAATGCGTAGGAAAGAGCCAAAAGCGGACCATTTGAACAGAACGGAGAGTGAGTCAGCGATGAATTGGACTGAATTGGTCTATCTTCACCACCCAACAAGAAAGAAACAGATTGTTCTTGAGGGGAAATGAAGAAGTGGTTAATTACTTAATTTTGTCTCAGGTTTTTTTTTTTTTTTATGAATTGGACCCCCACCGCTGGTATTTTCACAAACACGGCCTTTGTTCTCACTGGTCCGCCACTCACTCACCCAACGGCCACCACCTTCACGCTATCCAAATCCATGAGATTCTCATGCCCCGTTGGTAGCAAAGCAAGTGCGTGAAATTTATGTTTAAATCTTTTATTTCCTTATATATCCATGCAGAATTTTTGAAGACACGAATTACATGTAGTTTTTTTTCTTTCTTTTTTTTTTGGGAAAGAAATTTAGGTGATTTTGGGTACAGTTTTATAAAAGATCCTCATATTAACCGGGTATTTTAAACACATGGTTGTACATAGCAATCGAATCTTGTTGAGAAGAGTGTCTATTTTTAATACCTAATCAAATGTCGAATATAATTGCTTCAATAAACGAATATTTGGGAGAAATTTAAAAAAATTTAAGAATCAAACTGTTAACATCTCTGATCTGGTTACTTAAGCCCAACAAAGTGTTAAGGCCTGAATTACAAACCTGTTAATAAGCCCATTCAGTTATTCCCAAAAATATTGACGCACGACCCAATTGCACACTGAGCGCCTCGTGGCTATAGGCTTCAGTTTGAAGTTTGAACCTCTTCTCGAACAAATATTTTTACACATCTTCCTCCCTTACTTAAATAGGGGGCATCTACAGTCTCGAAATAAGAAAGTTCTTTCTTTTCTCGTTCTAGTTTTCCTCATCTCTTCTATCAATCTCTATGTTGAAAACAGAAATTAAAATAACTTTAATTAAAAGCAATCACACGATTCTCAATCATCATAACTCTTGAAAACAAAACTTATAGAAAGAATGATAATAAAATTTTAAAAGATAAAATTAATGGCGGTTGAGTTTTTAGCAATTTTTTTAATAACCTAATGGAGGACCTGCATTGCACCACAAAACTCAAGCAACTTCCACAAAACAGGCTTGGACAATGAGTCGTGCTAGTAGTGCCAAGTTATGTCGAAGCCTCAGCAAAATGAGTGTAACAGATGACATTATTTTAGCTATTTTATTTTGTAAACCTCTCACGTGTACATATGCTGATGTATATATACATTCGGTTATAACTTAAAAAAAAAAAGAAAATTCATTTTTCCCTTTAATAATCATCATGGTATCAGAGCTCCTCAAGCGTTTCTTAGCTATGCTGTGATATGGCCCCTCCGGCAGAAACTGATCCTTCGACGGTGGTGCCGCCATCGCAATCAGATCCTTCTAACCCTTTTTACCTTCATCCTAATGAGAATCCTACCCTTAGTCTTGTTTCGCCACCTCTTGATGGTAGCAATTACCACACATGGGCTCGCGCTATGACCATGGCCCTTCAATCGAAGAACAAGTTCGACTTCACCAATGGTTCATTGCACCGACCACATTCTTCTGATCCTCTTTATTCTTCTTGGATTCGTTGTAATACTATGGTGGTTTCTTGGATTGCCAAGTCTATTTCACCGACAATCGCTCACAGCATCCTTTAGATTGATGATGCATGTGACATCTGGACATATCTTTGAGATCGATTCGCTCATGGCGACAAATTTCGCATTGCTGAATTGCAGGAAGAAATTTTTAGTTTACATCAAGGAGATATGTTGGTTAGTCAATTTTTCACTCGTCTTAAAATTCTTTAGGACGAATTGACTAATTTATGCCCGATTAAGCACTGTGTATGTAAGCCTGCATGTTCTTGTGGTGCGGTTGCTGTTGCGCGTGTCTATCGGGAGGAAGATTATGTCATTTGGTTTTTGCGTGGATTAAATGACCAATATAGCATTGTTAAATCCCAAATTATGTTGATGGATCCCTTATCAACAGTTAATCGTGTCTTCTCTCTTATTGTTCAACAAGAACGAGAAATGCTGGGAAATCAAGATTCTAAGATCCTTTTCACTAAGGCTTCTTCTCACAATTCAAAGGCCCATAGTTCTAGTGCCAATGGTGGTTCTTTAAATGAAAAATTTTGCACTTATTGTGGTAAGTTTTGTCACACTATTGAGACATGTTACAAGAAAAATGGTTATCCTCTCGGGTATAAAACTCAAGGTCAAAAATCTGGTTCCTCCATTCATCATGTTGCTTCTTAAGATTCCTCTTCTGTTCCTCTCACTCCTATTGCTGCTCAAACTATTGGACAAACCTTTACCGTTGAACAATTTCAACAACCTCCTTCCTTCACCTATTTAAAGGTGTTTGGTTCCCTTTGTTATGCTTCATCTCTTTCTGCTCATCGATCTAAATTTGACCCTCGAGCTCGTAAATGTGTTTTCCTAAGTTTCAAACCGGGCACCAAAGGTTATCTCCTTCTTGATCTCTCTTCTAATTCCATCTTTATTTCTCGTGATGTTATTTTCTATGAATCAGTCTTTCCTTTTCAGGACTTTGACTCTGCATTTTCTCTCACAGAATTTCCTACCTTACAGCATCATCCAGATATTGATTACTCTTTACCTCTTGTTTCTCCTTCTTCTACTATTCCCTTACCTCTATCTCCTCCTCCTGTATATTGTTCTACCTGTACCCTTAAAACACCTAGTTATCTGCATAACTATCACTGTTCCTTATTCACTTCTGTACCAATATCTAATAACAAAGGTATTCGCCATCCTCTTTCTTTCATCATTTCTTATGATAATTTGTCCCTTAACCATTGAACTTTCAGCTTATCTATCACCACTAACCCTGAACCTCACACTTTTAGAGAAGCAAATAAACATGAAAAATGGCATGAAGCAATGGCTGCTGAAATTTCCGCCCTTGAACAGAACAATACATGGGTTCTTACTCATTTACCATCAGGCAAAGTCCCCATTGGTTGCAAATGGGTTTTTCAAAAGAAATATAAGTCCAATGGTGAGTTAGAACACTATAAGGCCCATTTGGTTGCTAAGGGCTATACTCAAACTGAGGGTGTTGACTATTTTGACACTTTTTCTCTAGTTGCTAAGATGACTACTATTCCTTTACTTCTTTCTTTGGCTGCTGCTAAGGGCTGGTTTCTCCACCAGCTTCATGTTAATAATGCTTTCCTCTATGGTGACTTGCATGAGGAAGTTTATATGCTTATGCCTCCTGGTTTTTCTTCATCAGATCCTTCTCTTGTTTGCAAGCTTCAAAAATTTCTTTATGTCTTGAAACAAGCTAGTAAACAGTGGTTTGCTAAGCTCTCTTTAGTTCTTTGGTCTTATGGTTATAAGCAATTTGCTTCTGATCATTCTTTATTCACTCATCTGCATGATGGCTCTTTTACTGCCCTTTTAGTATATGTAGATGACATTATTCTTGCTGGTGATGATATGGCTGAAATTACTCGCATTAAGTCTCTTCTTGATCAGGCTTTTACCATCAAAGATCTTGGTGAATTGAAATACTTCCTTGGACTTGAAGTGGTCGTTCTACTTCTGGTATCACTTTATGTTAGTGAAAATTCACTTTAGAGCTTCTTCAAGATGCTGGTTTTCTTGAATGCAAACCTGTCAAGTCTCTATTGGATAAACATTTTAAGCTTTCTAAGGATTCTGGTGTTCCTTTATCTGATCCTTCTTGTTACAGAATGCTGATTGGACGCTTATTGTATTTGACTATTACGTGCCCTGATCTATGTTTTGCTGTTTAGCATTTGAGTTAGTTTAATTTTGATCCTCGTGATTCTCATCTCCAAGCAGTTCATCATGTTTTACGTTATCTCAAGCATGCTCCAGCGAAGGGTCTCTTATTTCCTAGTTCTTCTGATTTTCGCTTGAAAGCTTTTATTGATTCAGATTGGGCTAGTTGTTCTGACACTAGAAGATCAATTACAGGGTTTTGTACTTTCCTTGGTCACTCCTTAATTTCTTGGAAATCTAAAAAACAGCCCACTGTATCTTGTTCTTCTTTTGAAGCAGAGTATCGTGCTTTGGCTTTGACCACTTGTGAAATTCAGTGGTTGCTTTATTTGCTCAAGGATTTCAATATCCTTCATGATTTGCCTGCTTCCTTGTTTTGTGACAATCGTTCTGCTATACAAATTATAGCCAATCCCGCATTTCATGAACGCACAAAACATATTGAATTGGACTATCATTTGGTTCGAGAGAAGGTTCAGTCTAAAGTTGTCCATCTTCTCCTTGTTCGGTCAGCTAATCAGCTTGCGAACATTTTCACTAAGCCTTTAGTTCCTGGTCCTTTCCAAACTCTTATGTTCAAGCTGGGCATGAAAGATATATATGCTCCAGCTTGTGAAGGGGTGTAACAAATAATATTATTTTAGCTACTTTACTTTGTAAACCTCTCACATGTACACATACTAATGTATATATACATTCGGTTATAACTTTCAATAAAAAAAGAAAATTCATTTTTCCCTTCAATAATCATCAATGAGTCCTATCAGATGTTTTCCTCATGTTTAAACCAGGAACTACAATATCATTTTAATACGAAACTTAATTTCATCTTGATTCTCAAAGATTGCACTGTGATTTCAAAATTGCTTGGCCTTGATTTGAAGATAAATTGCTACAACGTTCCTATAATGAAATTCTTAATATCAATTTGAACTCAAACAATCGCAGCTACAACTTTACTTAATTGTATTTAAAACTTAATTGTTTTCGACACACATTAGCTGTAAAGAGCTTAACACAATACTCTTCCTTTATCAGGTTGGTCGGCTATAAACATAGGCAAAGTTATGGCAATAAGTTTAAAAATTCTGCTCATGATGGAAAGACTAGGAATGCATGGAGGTTTCACTGATGATAAAATCAACCACACATGGTTTACGCAGCCAACAAAAATATCGTTTTAGGAACTTACGGCAATAAATTTATAAAAATAAAAAGACCAAGTTTCAAAGGCTTTATTGGGACAAGGAACGCCTACTTATACAAACAGAACACCGCCAAACGGCCGATGGAACAATCCCCATTAACGTGTGGTATCTAAAGCCTGGATTGATGCCACCAAATCACCAATCTCGTGATAACCAAAATTCACAACGTCGAACCACTAATAGGAAGATTTAAATAAATAGGCGACGAAAGAATATTTGGCAGCGTTACTCCTTCTCTAATCTGCTCTGGACTGGCCAGCACGAGAAGATAAGATAATACCAACAATAAGACCATAGAGAGCAAGAGCTTCAGCAAAGATGAGGATGAGAATCATTCCAACGAACAGTTTAGGCTGTTGGGCATTCGCTCTGCAAAACGTAATGAACAGCTCAAAGGGGGAAATTTACATTGGCATCAAGGTAAAAAGGTATATCAATGTATCAAGATTCAGTTATTCCCCACAAAGAAAGGTTTCCTAACAAGGATCACATCGTATTTTAAGTTTAGAAGGGCAAAGGTTATATGGACAAAGAGTTCTAGACTTAAGCAAGTAGATAGAGAACCACAATTGATCAATTCAAATGATATGATTTAAAATTATATACACATTGTTTTTTTATACACGAGTCCACCAGATGAAGTGGTGCAATTGTTAATACCTTAAAACCAGAGCAAATCAAGGACAAGAAACTACGTTCTCTAGATGCCAGCCGAGAAACAAAAAGTTCAAATGGGAAGTAATCAGTCAAAATATACTAAGGTAAGAGGTTATACCTAACACCAGCATCACCAACAATACCAATAGCCATTCCAGCAGAGAGACCAGCCAGCCCACAGGCAAGACCAGAGGAGAGATGTGCATAACCATCGAACAAGTAATATGATTTGGCCTTAGGATTAATCCCGGTACTGATTATAACAGCAATAATAAGGCCATAAATACCCAAAACACCAGCCATAACAACAGGAACGATAGACTTCATAACCAGCTCAGGTCTCATGACACCCATCGAGGCCACGCCTACACCACTCTTAGCTGTGCCATAGGCAGCTCCCATACCTACCATAAGAAAAATAAGCCATACAACAATAAGTTATAACAGAAAACATAAGCTCACGAATTATTGAAGTTAATCGATTCAGGTCACTTTTTAAGAAAGGACCTCCTTCTTTTCACCAAAGAAAAGTCACTTTCAAAACCAAGCGAAGCAATTCTATTTCGATAGACATATTCCGTCTGCTGCTTCTCAAGCTCGAAACAACAGGAGATCCTAACAAAACACGAACCGTAATAGGATCACCATTGGGTGCTCATCACAACATCACTGTAATGAGATTCGAACCAAAATAATTGTAATAGGCCACACACTCTGATTCTTGTAATAACTGAAATATCTTTCATTTACTTAAAAGACGAATCTTAAACACTGAAAATTAAATAAAATATATATGATTTGAACTAGTCTCTTGCATGGCCAATAAGATGTTTGACGTAACTGATCAAAGCACAACTGAATTGATAACCATCAACATAAAAAATAAAAAATAAAAAACAGAGAGATTTAGTAAAACCCTAGATCCAGGTCACTTTTCTCCCAATACTTTCAAAAGGATTGAGCTCGCTTCTTTTCCCAAATCAACGAAGAATCAACCAAATTAACGATTAGAAATTAAATTACGCAGAACGATTCCCCCAGTTCAACGATAAATAAAGCTTGAGCATTGAGATAAAAAATCCTTTGCAAGACAATTAGACAAACACGAAAGAGATCGTGCAAGCAGGAATTCAGATCGAACTAGGATGTAATCAACAAATAGAGAGAAAAAAACGAAGTACGGGATCGGGGTTCTACTAACAGGAGAAGACGAGGGCAGCTGCGGCTCCAAGGAAGCCGAAAAACGGTGCCGTCTCATCGCCGCTGAACGAAGACATGATTTGACAGTGGATCTACAAGGCAGTTGAATAGATCTGATAGTTTCAATTTCTTCCCCAGAGAGATCTTCCAGTACCGATCTCTCTCTGTACGACTATGGTGCCCCAGGAGCAGGATACGTGGACATTGACAATCGCTCGTTTCCTTTATTTAATTAGTTGCTGGACCCGGACCTATTTTCCGGGTTTACTTGACCCGACAAGAAGGCCCAATAACTAGCTTCATTAGCTTTGCATAGCAATTTTTTTAATTTAAATTGTGTTTTGCCAGCCATTTAAATTGTTATTGTCATAATATGTGTGTGTGTGTATAATTTAAACTACTTTTTTCTGTAAAATTTGAGTCTAAATTTTAAATTGAGAAAATCCTAATCACAGCTAAAAACTATTCATCATTATCAAATCAAATCAAAATAAAATATACTTAAATAGTGGTATGAGAAATATGTTTAGTGAAATAAAATAAATTATTGAATTGTAGATCTTATCTCAATCAAATAAGAAAAATAATATAAATCTCATCAAATTAAAATTCTATGATATTTTTTTCTACTTGAAATATTCCTTTAATGATTTTGCATCAATAAAGGACAATTATTAACTGCTAATTTTAAATTTTATCTAAATATTTTATATTCCAAGACATTTAGCTTGCTTGTGAGATTTTAAGAGTTAAAGTTTGTTAATACGCCAATAACTTTAAAATCTAGTGGCATATGCAAGTTTTCCTATAAATGAGAGACTACAAATTTAATCTTGCTTGTAATCTTATATCATTGATATTTGTTCATCTATTTTTTTTTTTAAGTTTACTAATATATGTGAACAAGTTCACATCATTGGTAAGAGGGAGAAGTAAGATCTTGGTTTAGAGTAAAGGATTGAGGTTAAATAATTAATGGTGTTTAACTTGTTCATGTATGTTAGGAGCAACACAAGGATTTAATCAATTGACACTTGGATCAACTCCTTAACATTAGTTTGTAAATAAAAAACTCGAAAATTCTATATTGGATTCTTAGCAGCGAGATTTAAAAAAAAGGGTGAGAAAAGGTTTTATAAAAAACACTTGCACAAGATTATAACACCGTCAGGATGGCCGAGTGGTCTAAGGCGCCAGACTCAAGTTCTGGTCCTCGTGAGAGGGCGTGGGTTCAAATCCCACTTCTGACATGTTTCATTATCCTTTTTATTCCAATTATGTCCGAACGCCCGAAACGACAGCTCCACACGTCGTTAATCAACCACTTGTTTGCGTCGCCCGCCCCGCGGTGCACAAGTATAAAACCCTACTACACGAAGGCATTAAAATTGCCTTAAACGTCCAACGGAGGCAAGCCTATTTTCATTTGAGGTTTCGGTCCCTTGTAACCAAAGGCTATCTCACCCACATAGAGTACTACCGAACCACTGATGTCTGACTCACCTCGTTCCGGCATGGACGAGTCTGTGACTATGACGAAGACCATACCAGGTTCCGACGTATCGGCAGAGGAGCAACCTTCGTCGAACTCCAACGGGTTAACTCAGCAAACGCCGGAGCAACTTGTAGCCAGGGCCATAGCTCCGGTGAAGGTGAAGTTTCTTTGTCCTCCTCCTGTTCGAACTTCCTCCACAACTCAGAACGAAGAGGTGTCTGAGGACAAGGATAAAGTCTCTGTCCAATCCGGTGGATTGGTAAAGGAGAAGAAGTCGAAGCGCCAACTCAAGCGTGAACGTCGTCAGGTACTTCATTCTTCGTATTTCACACTCTTCAGCTTATATCTTGAAAGTTTTAACTGGTTCATCTTCAAGAACCAGTTTTTGGCGTTGGTCTTGCCTTTAAAGGTCATAATTTTAATAACTTCCGACGCCGCTTTTGCCTTGAGTTGCGTGAATGCTTATTTGAAGCATATTGAGGTTGTGCAATGAGGACTGGAACGACTAGTTCTGTATTTTTGTTGAGAGGAGAATCGGAACCCTTAATTAACAAAAGATTGGTTATAGATAGTTACAATTGGTGGGAAGTGGGAACTGGTTTTCAATATCGCATAATACAACTAATACTCTGATCAATTGATTTTTCTTGGGGTATATTTGCCTTGTTGAACTAGTTTGCTGCTTTATCTGCAATGGGTATAGCGTTCCGTGTGGACATGGCCACCCTTTCTTTTACTCCTTCATGCTATGTTCTTATGTTGGACTTTAGGCATTTCTGTAGTAAGGCTGCTTTAAAACCTTTGCAGGAACAGAAGTCTGCTAAAAACATTTGTCCGGAAATTGCAAAGACAGGAGATATTAGTTCATGTCCTTACAGTGACAAATGCCGCTTCAGCCATGACTTAGAGGCCTTCAAGGCCCAGGTGCTAAATTGCTTTGCTCCCTAGGTGATTTGTACATGTATTGATTTGTTTTCTTTAACATTATGTCAACCCTCATGACAAAGTTCTTTAATTGCAGAAACCAACTGATTTAGAGGGAGAATGCCCTTTTTTTAAAGCTGAAGGTTCTTGTTCCTATGGGTTAGCGTGTAGATTTTCCAGCACGCATGCAGAAGGTATGCCTCCTGGCAATCTGAATGATCGGAGAAAGACTTCCGAAATAAATGGACTGAGCAAAGATGTTCAAAAGCTTTTGTGGAAAAATAAGATGCGCTTCCCCAAGGCAGATGCCCGGCTCAGAGCTCTTGGACTCTGGGTATGTTGTTTATTTTTCCTTTTGTCTTTCTTCATCTGTTTTTTTATTTATTTTTTGGGTATAGAAAGTTAAAGTTTGATCCTTCTTGGGTAATAAGGTCAGGAAGGGTACAAGTGAAGTCTTTGAAGTTTTCGGCTTCAATTTTCCCTTAGTGAGTGAGAAACTAAATTGTTTAAATTAAATGTAGCGAGATAGTGAAACGGACAACTATATTTACATTAGCAAGAGTGTGACATGTAAATCTTCAATATTATTTTCTCTGTTGTCCCATTTTTTTTTTTTTTCAGAACTTTGTATAAAGGTTTGCTAAGTAAAAAAAGTGCCAATTTTGCGTTGCTTTGGTTCAAATTTATAATCCTGTATTACTAACAGTTCTTGATTGTTCTCTTTCTTCAACTCTGGCATTTTTGTTCAGGGAAACTTTCCTTTGTACAATAATTTGATCTAAATGTATCATACTCTAACTTTTCATCTCAAAAACTAACAATTGTTGTAGGAATCATCTAAGTTAAAAAGGAATGACCTGGAAGATAAGGATGGTGGAAGTGTTGATTCAAATAATTGCCACCATGCTGATAATAATGGCTCTTGTGAAGTAACCAATGACTTGGGTTCTAACTTAGAAAGCTCTACAGAGGACACTAAAGTTGATGGTATTGATGGAAATTTTGATTCTGATTTACTTTGCCCTCAAAAGAGAAGAAAAACTGAAGAAAATTCTGGTCTTGATGTTTCTGAAAATGAAGGTTATTATCTTCTGATTTATTATTATTTTTAACCAATACCTATGATGGCCTAATATATTCTTATACTTTCAAGACTCTTTACCTTTTTCAACAGGGGTGTGTGTTACTGACCAAAACATTGAAAAAAGCTTCATACAAGCTGAACTTGCTGCTGTAACTGATGCCATACCTCCTGAAACTGACCGAAGCATGAAGTTGCACCCACGAGAAAAGATGCTTATTGATTTTAGAGATAAGGTGTATCTTGCGCCCTTGACTACTGTTGGAAATCTTCCATTCAGGAGGGTTTGCAAAGTTTTGGGAGCTGATGTAACATGCGGTGAAATGGCAATGTGCACAAATCTTTTGCAGGTACATATAAGGCTTTTTCAATGGTTGATATGGTTCCTTTGTTTATTTCTTATATGATGTAAATCCTCTTTCTAGAGTTTATACCTTGGTATGCCCTGGTACATGTTCCATTACTTTCATCTAAATTTGATTTATCAAAGTTGATTTATAATTTATATGCACACAAGTTCCCAGATCATCATTCTTTTATTATTTGACTTTCTGCATCTGCAAACTGAAACATATGACATTAGTATTCTTGGCTTCAACTTTCAGCTGTGAAATGGGATCCATCACCACAATTGAACTTGATTGTGCCTCTTTCCCACTTGTGTTCTATCGTATTTGCTTATCCAGCACTTTCAATTTTCCTTCTAATTTTGTGGTTGTTATAGGGTCAAGCATCAGAATGGGCGTTGCTGAGACGTCATTCATCTGAGGATTTATTTGGCGTACAAATATGCGGGGCATATCCAGATACTATTGCACGAACTGTAGAACTAATAGAGAAGGAATGTACAATAGATTTTATTGATATAAATATGGGTTGCCCAATTGATATTGTTGTGAATAAGGGTGCTGGATCAGCTCTTCTTACAAAACCAATGCGGATGAAAAATATTGTTGAGGTAGCTTCAGGCACATTGGAGAAACCAATTACCGTTAAGGTATTTGTAATTCCAGCACTTTCCAAATGAAGAGATGATCTGAGATAGAAATTGGTCAGCGTCTGTAGTTATTTTCCTCTTTAAATTCTGTGGTCCTGAAATTTTGACATCTGGATTAAGTCTTGTTACCTCTGTCAGTATGCAACCCCACCTAGTGGGATAAAGGCTTGTTGTTGTTGTTGTACTTCTGTCAGTATGCAGAAAAAATGCTATTCCATCCTTCAATATGCCACATTCCAATTTTAAAACCATTAAGCTTGTCCTAAATGTCTCTTTGTTACACTAGGTACGGACAGCTTATTTTGAAGGGAAAAATCGCATTGATTCTATTATTGCAGACGTGGGCTCTTGGGGAGCCAATGCAGTTACAATACATGGTAGATCACGTCAGCAACGATACAGCAAGCTTGCTGACTGGGACTATGTTTACCAATGTGCCAGGAAGGCTCCTAATACTTTGCAAGTAGTAGGGAATGGAGATATTTCTTCATTTGTTGACTGGAACAACCACAAGGCTGAATGCTCTGAGCTTGCTACATGCATGATTGCTCGTGGAGCATTAATTAAGGTTTAGTTCATTTGGGCCAAACCAATTTGTCTTCGAGTATTGTGGGCCAATGCCTGTTATGAGTTGTCTATCAGAAACATTATAACTTGGACAAAATTTCAAGTCTGAAGGGATTTAACTAACGCCTGCATTTTTGCAGCCTTGGATATTTACAGAAATCAAGGAACAAAGGCACTGGGACATTAGTTCCGGGGAGCGATTAAATATTTTGAAAGATTTTGTACGTTTTGGCCTTGAACATTGGGGTTCTGATACAAAAGGTACAATTTAATAATGATGTAATTATAGCTGTATTTTATTTATTTTTATTATTGTTAAACTACATCTACAAGTAGTTGTCTGTAAAGAAAATAAGAGGCAAGTGACTCTTAACTCTGCATGAGAATTTAGTGAGCTATGAAAACCAAATTTTATAGTTGCGGACACTCTGGTGTTCATGTACTATAGATTATCTGGAAATGTTATGTTAGATATTTGCTCACAGGAGTGTAACATTTATGTTATTTAGTTTAATTTTTCTCCGTTAAAGCTTGTTTCTATACGATGGTGAACGTTTTCCTTTTTGCGTGGCAGGAGTGGAGACAACCAGACGGTTCTTGTTGGAATGGCTTAGCTACACATGTAGATATATACCTGTTGGGCTTTTAGATGTTATTCCACAACGACTAAACTGGCGTCCGCCGTCTTACTATGGACGCGATGACCTCGAAACGCAAATGGCTTCAGACTCTGCAGCTGACTGGGTATACATGCTTCTGCCTTCCCTTCTGATTTTTGGCTTGTTATTTTCCATTTGTCTAAGGTAAAATGTCGTTTTTTCAACACCTGGTACATTCGTTTACCGTATTCTGAGAATTTAAATCCGAACAACTTCCTTTCGGCCAAGACCAAGATGCTATAGTTGTCCGTCTGACTCACACTTGCCTTTTGATGCCCAGATACGAATATCAGAGATTCTACTTGGCAAGGTTCCTGATGGCTTTTCATTTACGCCGAAGCATAAATCAAATGCTTACGATAGTGCTCAGAATGGTTGATCTTGTGCAGTTTATCTTCTTGGATTGCTATGGGAGAGATTCTTGCATACACTAAACGGTATAAACGAAATGCTCCGGACGTACTCCCTAGTTTATCTTCTTTTTTGATTAAATCCGAGTCGTGCGCGCAATAATTTCTGAGGCTTTTCTTTTTTCTTTAGAAAAAGAGGATTCATCGTCAACTGTTCACTCATGGGTCATGAGGTGACATTGGTGGGTGCATTTCTGCTTCATGCTTCTTTGACTTTTGACTTTCCCGCCGTCTACGTTAGCTTTTTATTATTTATGCTTCAGTAGAAAAACGAACATTGATTGTTATTTGATATTGAAGTGTAAACATTAATTTATGATGAATCAGGCCGACATGAATGCACGGGTCAACTTGAATTTTCTACGGTCGAGGTCATCGTTTAATGCTTATGGCATTGCGTTCCTTTTTCTTCGTCTCTTTGACTTCTTTTAGGATGTGGGGTTGTTGAAACTTGGGAGGTACGATGGTTGAAATTTCCACCCCTTTTAGAAGTGTACGACCCGTTTTGGTTTCTCAGCAATGAGCGGGGAAATGATTTTGTAATGTTGCGTGTAATACTTAGTAGCGTTTGTTTAATAATGCTTCAAAGAATATTGGTTACTTCGTTAAATTTAGAATTATTCCTTTTAATTTTATACACTTAATGGACCTAATGTTCGGTTGGATTTATTCCGTGAGTTCTCTAATGTTCATTGTTTGAACTTTGAACGATATCAAAAGTTAAATTAATTGATGAGAATTTAGTCTGTGAGGAATTTATTGATCGATGACAGTCAGTATCTTGCTATTTACTGAAGTTTTTTATTACAAAAAAATTAGAAGAAAAATTAATCAGTTGATCACTTTTAATTTAATTATAATTTAATTTTTAAATTTTAATTTGTTATAATTTAATTTTTAAAGTTTTAATTTAATTGTAAATTAATTTTTAAATTTTACCTTTTATAATTTAATTCGTAGTATTTTAACTTCTTAAATATTAATTTTTATATTTTTAAAAAAATAAAATTATAAATAGTAAAAATATTTTAAAATTTATTACTAAATGTTTTAAATTATTAAACTTTTTTAATCTTTGTAAATATTATATATATTAAAAGTTTAAAATATTTTTAATTTTTATAATTTTTTTTAAATATAAGAATCAATATTTAAAATGTTAAAATTTTAATGAATAAATTGTAGGAAATAAAATTTAGAGACTGACTTATAATTAAATAAAAATTTTAAAGATTGAGTTATAATGAATTAAAATTAAAACATTAAATTACAACTAAATTAAAATTATAAAAATTAAATAATTAATTTTTCCAACATTGAAATATGATTTCCTGAGCTTATTTTGTTAGCGTTTTTCCTGAACAAAGAGGATATATATTAGGGAAAAAAATATGATTATAATTTGCTTTTTCAAAGAGAATTTTCAGGGAGGGCTTGAAAACTGTTGAGCTGATATATTGATCATAGCGTTGATAACAACATCCTATATCAAAATAATGACCAGGTAAATATCTCATGAGTAGAAATAACACCACTGCTCTAAATCAAAAAACCAAAAAAAAAAAAAAAAACAGCAATGATATGAGATTCAAAAACCTGAAGATACACATTTCACCTTCAGAATCAAAACGAATTTGATGAAGCACGCTACCACTACTACTATAGTTAGACTGTTTCTGCTATCCCAAGGACCTAATCATCAGAATCGTAGAACACTGACAATTTTCAGACACTACCCACCTTGATGTCTCTCGGATTCATGCTTGCTTGAACCCAACCTCCATCAATAGCTTCCAAGCTCCCATTCAATCCATCATCCACAAAATCACCAACCCTCTTCACTTTAAGCTCTCTGGGCTCCACGGGGTACTTCCCAGAAAAGCATGCATAACAGAAGTTAGGAGAATCATTCCCCATAAGCTTCTTCAAGCTATCAAATGGAAGAAAAGCAAGTGAATCTGACCCAATAAAGTCTCTGATCTCCTCCACGCTCATCCTGTTAGATATCAATTCCTCTGAACTTGGTGTGTCCACTCCATAATAGCATGAAGCAATGATTGGTGGGCTTGCAATTCTCATGTGAACTTCCTTAGCACCTGCCTCCTTAATCAGTCTCACAATTTTGGAAGATGTGGTTCCTCTCACAATTGAATCATCCACAACCACAACCCTCTTGCCTTCAAGCACAGCTCTAACGGGCGCGAGCTTCAGCTTCACGCCGAAGTCTCTGATCTTCTGTGATGGTTCAATGAAAGTTCTTCCCACATAGTGAGATCTGATCAGACCTTGTTGAAAAGGAACCCCAGCTTTTGCAGCATAACCAAGCGCAGCAACCACACCAGAATCGGGGACTGCAATCACAACATCACACTCCACTGGGCTTTCTGTGGCTAGAATTTCACCAAATTTCCTCCTGGATTCATACACTGATCTTCCAAAAACCACTGAGTTGGGAAGTGCAAAGTAAATATGCTCAAAAATGCATTGTTTCGGCTGTGGATGAGGCATTAAGCAGAGAGATTGAATACCATTTTTGTCCACCACCAATACTTCACCTGGGAAAACTTCCCTTTCATATGTTGCTTCGATCAAATCAAGAGCACAAGTTTCAGAGGCAAAAACAATAGCACCGTTACTTCTCCTTCCCATAACCAAAGGTCGAAATCCAAATGGGTCCCTCGCAGCAACAAGCTTGTCCTCTGTCACAAAAACAATAGAATAAGCCCCTTCAAGCTTCTCACAAGCATCAACAATCCTCAATATAAAGGGTCTGTGCTTTGAAGTGGCAATAAGATGAAGCACGACCTCAGTGTCGGAACTTGTGTTAAAAATCGATCCGTTATCTTCAAGCTTCGCTCTCAAAGTTCTATAATTCACCAAATTTCCATTATGAGCAACCCCAACAGACCCGAATCGATACCCGGCAACAAAGGGTTGAACATTCTTGAGCATCGATTGACCTGCAGTGGAGTACCGAACATGCCCTATAGCCAAACTTCCAGGTAGTTGATCGAGCTTGGATTCGTTAAACACATCGGAGACGAGCCCCACACCGGTTATCGATTGAAGAACGTTCTTGTTCACAGCGACAATTCCAGCACCTTCTTGTCCACGGTGTTGCAGAGCGTGCAGGGCTAAATAGCAGAGACGGGAAGCTTCCGAGTCGCCGTATATACCCACGACCCCACACTCCTCGCGAGGCTTTTCGTCATCATCAAATTGAACTTCTGGGTATGGCTTACTTACAGAAGCAATATCAGAAAGTGGGTTTTTGGAGGAAAGAGCGAAACAGGATCTGTGAGAAATAGTTGGGTTGAGAAAGAAAGAGGGGTTCGAGAGGGTTTGAGCAGAGAAAGAAGCGTGGGCGTGTGGCTTGTGGAGAGGGAAAGAAGAGGTCTTTGAAAGTGAGGAAGAGAAAGTGGAGAGATTGGAAGCAGCCATGGAAGCTGTGAAGGACAAGCTTGGGTTGTTAAAGGAAAGCAAAGCAGTAAGAGATGATGAGACACGGGAAGAAGACGACCCTTGAAGCAATATTATACATTCAAACACCCGCACAACTCGATTTAGGCTGAGGGAGTTTCCAAATTTCTTTTGAACTTATCATAGGAAACAAATATAGTAATACCGTGTGCAATAAATAACGGGAGTCTTGCAAAAGACTGGAAGTTAACAAAAATCCAGAGATTCTTTCCATATTTCGTTAAATATTTGTTCTTAAATCTTTTTGTGATAAGAATATTGTTCTTAAATCTTAATGGTGCATGTTGACTTACTAAACCAGCCGAATTCATTGGAATGACACCAATTTCTCTAAGAATCTTTGAACAAAAGCTAACCAATTAAAAGTGAGACTGTGAGAGGGGTTAACTACAATATTCACTTTCAATTGTACTATTTTCTTCTTTTTTTTTATGAAACAACTGTAATATTTTTTTAATTTAATCTTTTAAGTGTTAAAATCGATTCATAATCTGTTGTCAAAGGTGAGTGAAGAGTCTGTTATTTGGTTCAAATGTTCAATAACTTTGGAACATGTTTCATTTTAATTTTTCAATTTTAAAGTAAAATTATTTAAATTTAAAGTATTAAAATTAATCCATAATAACTTGATTTATTTCCTGTTGATTTTTTTTTTAAATCTTATTTGGTGACGTTTTCAGGTTTGTTTGTTGGCTTCGTTAGAGACTCAGTACAGATGCAATTTATTCTCGTATGCAAATATCACCCACAGATCTCAGAAGCCAGCCTGATTAATAAGAAAAACTAATAATATAAATGTTTGAAAAAAAAAAACAGATTTAAAATGCTTTATCACTTAACCGCATGTAATATCATGCAAAAAATGAAAGATATATAGTTGAAAAGAATTAACAATCATATAATACATGAACAAAAGAAAAATAAAATTTAATTACAAATACATTATGCCGTGCTATATATATTTTTTTAAAAAAATGTATAATTCTATAATACAAGGAATTTAATTTAAAACAAAGATGCATTTGTTGCTTGTAAGTGTGTGACAGCAAATGAGGTGGACAAATCAGAAATGGGTAGTACATGTGTAGCCTTGTAAGAAGTTTGGATTCTTGCAAAGTTGGTGTCACATTCATTGATAGTTGTTCCAAGTGATGTCAACAGTCAAAGAAGGCGGCCACTGATAAAGAATATGGTATGGATTCACGTCAAGGCTTTTTTTTTTTTTCTTTTTTTTTTCCTTAAAAAAAAAAAGTTTGATTCAGCCATCAGCCCCTAACATGAGTCCTATGGTTTAATGATCAATTATAGGTATACTACGGTAGATGCAAGGTACCTAAAATTGGATTGGTCATTAAATCAGTCATGACACTGAATCACGAGTTAGTGATTTAATTAAGGTTGAATCGGTGGCAAACCGATCATAATTAAAATAATATAATTTAAATAAAAAGGCATTAATTATAAAAAACATTCAATCAAATTCAACCATTCAAAAGTCTAATAGTAATAAAATATAATACTTTAAATATCTATCATTACAATTACAACTCTTCAATTTCAAAAGTTTAGAAAAGAGATGGAGATAACAGAGACAGAGATAGAGTTAAAGAAAAGATGGAGATAGAGCTAGAGCCTGGAGAAGAGACGCTAATTAGGTTAGGGCCAGACAGGAGAGACACAGATAAAAGGCTGAACTAAATGCTGTTTGAAAATCTGAATTGGACTTAGCGTGCTCTACCTCTAATTTCTCATTTTTTTGACTTTAGTTTCACTTTTTTTTTGTTATTTTATTTCTAAACTCAGCACTCTAAAAAATTAAAAATAAAAAAATCTCCCAAAAAAATTAACCTGGCTGACCTAGTCAACCCACTGGGTTAACCAGGTTGATCAGGTTACACCAGTTTATTCCCTCATCAGTTTAAGAATAAACCCAGACCGAACAAGGGATCGGGTCGCCAGTTTCTAAGTTAACTCGGTCAGTCTGGTTCAGATTTCAATACCATGGTAGATGAATCTTATATCCCAGACATGTTTTCTTCGTTCATAGAGTCTAAGAAATACGTTGTTATTTTTAATTTGTAAATAGTAATGCGTCCGCTGATATATATACATATATATATTACAATAAAAATATTTAATTTTACATGATGTTCACTTCCAATTATGTGTCAAGGTGTGCATCATGTACTTGTTGTGTCCGTGTCGAGGTGTGTTGTGTCCATATAGGAGAAGTCAGAATTTTAATTAAGAGATAAGATTACAAAACAAATATGATAATTGAATAAAGCTATATTTATATATAAAATTGACATAATAAAAAGTATTTGAACATATTTGAATTTAGTTCTACAAATATATAATCAAAATAGATACATGTACTTTTGTTTTTTTAAATTTTAATTGTCGATTTTTCATAACAAAAAAAATCATCAATAAATATAAATCAGACCTTTCGACCTCTACAAACACTTGACACAATTCACTCATAATACTAAAATTTATTTTCCAATCAATTTTTTGGAAAAATTTGAAGGATAAATTTCTCAACAAAATTACATATATTTATACTTCCTAACATTGATTGATTTAAACACATTCTTAAAATTCAATTTGAAAAGATGTGTTACTTGCTCATTATATTTATTATTTAATTCATTTAATTAATATTTTTTCAAAACAATAAATATATCAATACGTTAGAAATGATGATGATTACAAAAAGTGAATCTTTAGTTTAATATATACTTTTTCAAGCAAGAAATTATTTTCTTCTTAAATATCATCATATGATTAGTAATTAGGTAAAGTTAAATTTTATTAGTACCAAATATAAATAAATATATTTTGAAATTAAAAATATATAACTCCTTTGTCTCACCAAAAATAAAAAAATAAAAAGTAAAGAGAGTTGTGGTTACCATAGCCTCCTCTTGTCCTGTCGCAGTGTTTATGAGTGCTATTTGATCTCCATTAGATACACTTTTACCAAATTTGACATATCATGTTGAGCATAAATCACATTCTCATATATTTTTCCCCTATGTTTGTCTAATTATTCAAAATTTGATTTGATTTGGTTAACTCAAATTCAAATGAAATATTAATAAAAAAAATCAAAAGAGCACTAGATTCTGAAAAGGGCGTGAGGGTGGGTCCGTTTTAAACAAGAATCTTGCAATATGTGATTTCAGATAGTCTTGAACAGAATCAACAGATATTGACCCAAGGAAAAGGGCAGAGAATCAAGAAATTGAAACAAGACGGAATAAATAATTGTAGGGTGAGGAACAAAAGTGAGTTCGGGTGAGGGTCACAGAAATTAAAAGGAGAAAATAATGATACAACAATAATAATAAGAATAATAATATCACATCCAATTGAAAAGCTTTTGTCTTAAAGAAAAAGCCCAAAATACTCTGTGACCAAGTAAACTGGACCTCACGGGATAAGACCACGCTCCACCTTTAACACCCACTTCATTCTCTTGACACTTAAAATTTTGTATAGATAAATTTAAAATATCAAAATGATATGTTTTATATCAAAACATTAAAAATTTTAAATTATACAGAAAAAGTTATACAATTCGAATCTCTATATTAGTTTATTGAGTCATTATTTTTAAAATTTAATAATTTTTTAAATAAATATTTTGCTAGATAAACTTTTACCAATTAAACTAAAAAAAATAAAATTAATGAGATACTGAGAGATACGAAATAGAGAAAAGTTTCCTTGAAATATATTTTTAATTTTTATTATAAAAATATGAAGAATTAATTTTCTTAATATTTATGAAGTAGTTAAAAAGAAGTAGCTAAAAAGTGCTTTACATTTTAGGCTGATAGGTATATCATTAAATCATAGTAGCGGTAAATTAGTCCATATAATATATACTCTCTTCGTTTAAAAATGCAAGATATTTTTTTAAAAAGTTGAATATTTAAAAATGTAAAATATTCTTAATCTTTTGAGGTGCAATCATTATCTTTTTTGCAAAAATGCCCCTACTGATAATGAATTCATATTTATTATAAGGTATTTAATATGGATAAATATAAAAAGATAGGGTTAGTTTGAAAGTAGGTAACTATTTTATTGGATGATAAAATTTAATTAAAAATATTTTATATTTTTAGATGAAAAAGATATGTAAGAAAAATTCTCGCAATGTATGCCGTCATATCGTGCATGGTATTTCAAATCGATCTCATCTCTTTTTTTGGATTACGGTTCAACTTGCCTCCAACAAGATATGAGCGTTCCTTTTCACATATTTAGACAGTTCACTTTCCTTTTCCCCAAGAAAGCTAAATAAAATTCTGTTTGTTTTTTGTTTGGCCAGAAATAAAGCTCGATTGTTTTGGAGGCATAGTTGGTGATGATGGGAAAAAAAAAGAGCAGTCGACGAGGAAGAAGATATGGACTATATAGCTTGAATTAATACTCTCCATCAACACAAAAAAAGTGTTCATTTTTCGAAAATATTAAAGATCTTATCACACAAAGCATTGGATCTTCAGCGTAAATCACATTTGTTAAAAAACTAACTACGATGTGGATTGACTTGCTCATTAAGTATCCCTTGATATTTTTAATATATATTAGAATTTTCAAGGACCTATTGCTAGAATGTATGACCTTGTTATCTTTTGACTTAATTTTCCTGTGCCTTGCACATTTGTGAGTCTTTAATGGTGTTCTCGTGTGAAGATTTTAGAAAATGGAGTGACAATTGGAGCTAAACTAAGCCACAAAAAAAAAAAAAAAAACCCATCCTTTGGCTATCTGGGAAACGATAATGATAGTGAAAAGCTAGCCAAATGATAATATGGTTTGGAATGTCTTGATCGTGTGCAAGAACCTAAACTAGCTTATGAACTTCAACACGTGGAAGAATAATTGATTATTTCACATGCTTCTCCTATGGACTATTGTTATAGATACTTCAATGTTCGGCTGTTAGCAAGCTCGGCTTAACAGTGGCCTTGTATTAAAAAAAAAAGAAAGAAGTCGCCACCTTAAAACAGAGTGAAATCTAACACAATTAAATTATTCAAATACCTAACAGCCTGTTTGGTTCAATCCTACTGCGCCACTGCAATGGGATTCTTTTCCCCATTGCCATTCCAAGTATGTTTTGTTGGGTTTATTGATAGCAGTAAACATTGCATTGGTAATATCCATTGACCATTTTTTGGTGCTGAACATTCCGAGAGAGGGGGCTATGAATGATCATTGAATACCAGCAATCCCCTTTAAGATGCCTATTTTATCCCCAATAATCAAAGATAAAAAGACAATATTTGCCCTCAACATTTCTCCTTCATTTCTCTGCTGTCTCCCTCCCTCCCCCATCATTGGATCCTTCCCTGTCATCCCCCTCCATCCTTCTTCCTCGTTTGCTCTTCTCCGTCGGGCTTTTGAGCAGTCAACTTGTTCTACCTTTTCCTTCTAATCATTAAAAAACAATAGAGGACATGATAGAGGTGCCATCGTTGTCGTCGTGAAAAGTGGATTTCAAACCAGTTCATCAGAGTTCAACCCAAATCTTTGCATTTGGTGATCTGCACAGGGAAGATGGAATGTACATTACCAATTGAAATTATAGAACCACCTTCACTTCTTCAGCCATTGCCGCAACAGATCCATTATCTCCAGCAGGGTTCTCATGCTTCTCCAGCAACAGTAGGGAAAGCTTTTGGGCTGATTGTCTGTTCCGCTTGGGGTTCCGCTTCCATTGCAGTTGCTGAACCTGAAGCTCCAACCCCATTTTCGGACGTGGAAGCCTTGAAGGTAGAGAGAGAAGAAAGAAACGGTTGTCGGGCCAGAGGAAGATGAAGGTTGTGGCTGGGACGAGGTTTACTATGCGACGAAGGACTGGTTAAAAATCAAGTTGGAGGAGGAAACAATGTCATAGTAATCAACATTTCTTTGATCCATATATGTGTTTGTACTTGTCGCTTTAGACCTGTGGTTGTGATTTTTATTGATGAAGAAGACAAGCAATGTGGAGGTGAGATCAATTTTTGTTACTTTTTTTTATTGAGAGTCATTCTGGACCTTTTTATTATTATTTCATTTGATTAAATATAAAAATAACAATTTTTTGCTCAATCTTCTTAATAACATACCAAACATATCAATGATGATAAGAATTGCATTACATTTCACTGTATTTCATTGCATTACCATCTTTCAAGGGTTCGAGAATTGAGGCAAAAACAGGTCTTAAGAAATTTGACTTTTTTTTTCCCCAGTTATTTCTTATCAATATAACGGAACAAACGACGTCGTTTTTGGCTGGGGAGTGTGGTGCGCACTACTAATCGGTCTCGCTTGGAGATCGCTCCCTCTCCGATCGTAGGGTTTGATATCCGGGAATTGAGCCAGACTCGTTGCTCGGAATTGTCTCCTCCTTCTGTTCCGCCACAAGCTCACAACAACAATTTTCCAATGGCGCCGCCTCCCGGACCTTATTCAGGAACCAGCACCCTAGCTTTGGTCCGTTCTCTGAAATTCCCTTTTCCTGTTTGTTTCTCCATATGAAAAAATGGTAGCGAAATGTGTATATATGGAAAAATCTGTTACTTTCGCAGGTTGCTCGAGCTTCTGCTTTCTCATTCGGCCTCGTTTATGGAAACATCAAGCTCAAGATCCTCAAGGTATTCTTTTCACATTCTTCCATTTTATCCCTTTGTGAACTCTGTAATCCGTATTGATCTTCATAATGCGTTTAGATTTGACGATCAAGGTCTCATTTCCTTTCCGTGTTGGCATTTGCTCAACGAATTCATGTATTTTATTTTCGTAATGGAGTTAAAATAAAAAATTTGATCTGAACTGCAACTCTCGTTGTATTTACTAACAAATACATGCGTGTAATAACTAATAAGGTTCAATGACTCCATCTGGCTACTTTATTACTCCAATGTGATTACTGGCTATCTATTTATTAGCTGCACTTAGCTCTCTCTGTGATGTATTAATAGACTAGGTATCCTCAGGAATCTGCCGGACTGTTTTTTCTATATAATAATGATTCACAGTGTGGCTTATCTGAATAGATTTTTAGCCACATATTTAAGGTTCTTAGTTTGATGAGTACTAAATTTTAACTCACAGATTGTGATTGACACCGTCTTCACGCTGACCTGTTCTCAGATTGATTAAAAACCCTTCGATTCTTAGTTAATGTTAAAGAGATTAATCTAAACATCTATGTCCTGTTCTTGACAGCGTAAACTTTTGTTAGTAATGATATTTTGACATGGTACCTGACCCTCTAGTGCTCAGTAATACTTATTTAAAATCAACTTTCAGAACATGGTATGACTTGTACAGAGGTCTGGTGTTTTCTCTACACATAAGACCCTGAAGGCATTTACATTATTATTTGGTCTTTCTTTTAACAGCCTAATCTCTTAGAATTAAGTGTTCTGTGCTGTTCATTGTGGGAATCAAGCTGTGGATGATGATCTTGATACAATTGTTAGATGGTCCTCTGTTTCGTTCCATTTTCTCCGTCACGTTCTAAATTAGGCAGGGTTTTGCCTCTTGCTTAGAGGAGGTTGCCTTTGCGTTCTCCCTTAATGTCCATTGTGCTTGGTTGAACTTTTGTTGGCTTATCTGGCTGCTGTCAAAGATGTATGATATTTTCACACACACACACACACACACATTTTATTGTATGTCCCCGAAGGGACTGTGTGTGTGTGTGTGTGTGTGTATAACGTTTAACTTTTCTTTTTCCTTTTGCAATTCATTTGTTTCAAATTTCAGGCGAAAGCTAAGTCTCAGAGTAAAGCTGAAGCGAAGTCTCATCATTGAAAGCACATGAGATAGATCCTTGTGACTGCCCATCATGGAACAGAATATAAAAATAATCTGTGAAAAGGAATTTTACCAATTCTTCTCCTTCTATTTTTTCCCTCCCAAGATTTTGGGATTAAGCTTTGAATTATGGTACAGCATTTTTGAGTTGAGTAACCCATCGAAAGAAAATTCTATAGTCATGATTTAACATGGTAGAATAATTAGCCCTTGTTTTGTTTTTTGAGGCGCAAATTTACGTTGTCAAGTGCTTCCTGTGTCTCTGCCTGCCATGCCTTGGTCACAAGATCATTGATAGGAACCTTGATCAATTTTAGTGGGTGGGAAATTGATATGTTAATTTGGATGATTTAGATTCTAAACTTTTTATTGATAGTACTTGGAAGGGTGGAAATTGAATTACTCCCTCCATTAAAAAATGTAAGGCATTTTTAATTGAATTTTACTTCCCAATAAAGTAATTATTTACTTTTAAATTAATTATATTTTTTTATATTTATTTTTATAAAATACCTTACAACAAATATAAAGTCATTATTAATGGAGGTATTTTTGTAAAAAAAATAATGATTCCACCTTAAAAGATTAAAATACTTTATATTTTTTAATATTTAATTTATTAAAACATATCTTACATTTTTAAACGGGAGGAATATGAATCATTTAAATGAAATATTGACAGTAAGGATTAAATGCCGTTCTCAATTCCTTTTGTTCTCTCAAAAAATATTTATTTTTCATGATTGTGAAAATATTATGGATGACTTGCACCTCATGTATTTTTTTTTTTAAAAAGGAATTAATGTGTTTTGTATGGTTTTTGAAAAATGAAAGTTGTTATTTATAGTTTATAAATAATACAATTTATTAAAATTATTAATTTTTTTTTATATTATATATGTTCTAAATTTCTGAGTTTCTTCCATAGTCTATACTAAAGTTTATATATACTACTCTTCCATAAATAGGCTGTAAAGTGTAAACATTTGAACACTTCTTAAAGCTGTTAAAATGAGAGTAGCGATTTACTGGAGGAACAATACACACACAAATCTTTATGGTTTAACTGATTTTTAAATTATGTCCTTACAGTTTATTTTATTTTAATTAAATTTTTATAATTTAATATATTATATAAGTTAATTTTTGAAGGTTAAAATTAATAATGAATGATTAAATTTTATAAAATAAAAATATTATTGAAGTTTACAGAAAATTTAATTTAATACCTTATTTACATTTTTATTAATTTTTATAAAAATTTTATATGTATAAGAAAATATTTAAAATACAATTTAATTACATAAATTTTGAGTTACAAAAATTATGTAATTAATTTTATATAAATGCTAATAATTTGATTTTTTAAAGAACAAATTTAAGGATTTTAACCTTAAGACATTAAAAAATTTACTTGATTAAAATTTAAAGGACATAATTAAAATAAAATAAATTGTAAGTATTTAAAAATTGAGTAAAATTATAAAATTTTGCAGATATATTTTCCCATTCTATAAAAAACTAATAATTTCACCTTTTTAAAAAATTCATACCAATATAAAGTTAAAACTAGATATCCTTTTACAGGAGATATAATAATTCTAATTTTTAAAAAGAGATAAGGAATTTTTTAGTCTTTTTTTAAAGTTGTCTTAACTATTAATTTGATCTCTCAAATTTAATTTTTACCAATTTGGTCCCATAATTTTACCTCATTGATTTGATTTTATTATTTAAAGAGAATGCAATACTGTTAAAATCTGCTGATATAGATAACAAAGTATTGATAGTAATCATGTAGATTAATAAAAAGAATTACATTTAAGTAGGTAAAAAACAAATTATAAAATTAAATAAAGAATACAATGGAAGAGATTATATTAATTAAAATTAAATTGATTCGAGAGCCAATTCATCCTCACTCAGTTACATATAAATGCATGTCAAGTTATTAATATACTTTATATATTATATTAGTTTGAGAGTTAATTTATATGTTAAAACTTAAAGAACTAATATAATAATTTAAGAAAACGCAAGGGATTAAGTTAATAAAAATTAAATTTAAATAACGAAATAAATAATTGAAGTAAACTTAAGAGATTGAAAGTTCTATTATTCTTTTTAAAAATTAAAAAAAGTTGCAATCATTGTTCATTTGTTCTAACATTTAAACCATATTAAAAATGTAAAAAATTAAAAAAATATATATATATATATATATATATAAAGTTAAACAGCAGCAGCAACTGCAGGGACTATAAATACTGTTCAAAACCTAGACATTATATAATTGAATTATAAAATATCTAAATAAGAGCTCAGTTAAGAAATGTTATTCTATATTTGTTTACACCCATAGCTAAACAAATATTTGGAATAAATGGGTTTATAAGTTATGCCATATACTAATTCTCTCTCTCTCTCTCTCTCGGGGTGCTGTAAATTTGCTCAGTGCGTTTGTTAAGACAAGTGGGCCAAAAAAAGCCTGAAAGAGTGTCATAACAGTGATGAGCCCAGTCCAGACTTATATCAGTCGGAAATCCCAGGACAGCCCTTGCAATTTTGTACCAGGACAAAAGTGATATGCAAGTTACCCCCCCCCCCCCCAAAAACAAAAAAACAGAGAAACTCTTAAGCAAATGCAATCTATATTTGTATATCTATAAAGTCTCATACAACAAATCATGATATTTATAACTCATGCCCCGTGAGTGCGACTTTTCTTTGTTTTCTTTCTTTCTTTTTTTTGATAATATGGGTAAGACTTTTTTTTATACTCTTCCTGTTAAAAAATATAAAATATTTTTAATTAAATTTTATTTTTAAATAAAGTATGTATTTATTCTTATTAAACACCTTATAATAAATATAAAACCAATCATCAATATGGGTAGTTTAAAACAAAGAAATAATTATACCTTAAAAAAATTAAAAATACTTTATATTTTTAACATTTATCCTTTAAAAATACTTTATATTTTTTAACGAAGAGAGTTTTTATTATCCCAAGAGATATAGATAGTGCAATTTTCATTTGATTCCGTTCCTTTTTTGTTTTTCTTTATTAAATACTCCCTCTATTTTTATTTATAAGAAAAATTATCACTTTTTAATTTTTTAATGACTAAAATTATTTATTTCAATAAGCATTCATTACACATTTCTTAAATTATCCCTAATAATTTGTATTAATGATAAAATAATTAATGCATACTTATGTTGATTAACATAGAATATTTTAGTTTATTAGACATTATTATAATAGTTAACTAATTTTTTTAAACTGTGTGATATAATTTTTCTCTTATATATAAAAACAAAAAGAGTACATAGTTGTCCTTATACTAGAGACAATAATGTTTAAAATACAATCAGATATTAAATGTAAGCATATTTTTTAGTGAATATCTAAATCTTGATTTCAATATTTTGCAAGTTAACCTATTTTGCTAGATCCAATCCCCTTTTTAAATTCTCTGTTCTTAATTATTACTTTCATTAATATTCTATCCGTCTCAAATTATAGAGCACTTTTGAAGGAATGTTTTCATGCTGAAACATGAGATATCTTAGGTAAATTAAGGTCTCCCTAAATATATCAATTTTAACATTATCCTTTCTCTCTCTATAATTAATTTCTATTCATTCTCTTTTCAATATATTAAATTATGAATATTTTTAAAAGTTTATATTTTTATTTTAAAAAAAATAAGATTGTTAAGTATCTTTAATGAGGTTTATTGATATGTGAATTTTATTTAAATGTATTTTATAATTTGAGATGGAGGGAGTTTTTTTTTCCTTCACTCTAATTTTTCAACGTCTTCCTTGAAATTTTGTTCAAATAAAAAATATCATTTAATCAAAATAATTCTATCAAGTTATTTTTTAAAAAAGCATATCAAGTTTGTGCTGGGGTCCAGCATATATTCCAAGATCTCAAAAAATGTTAAATCTAGAAGTAATCGAGATTACTGTGCTAGAAAGATTATGGGGAGACAGGGAAATCGTGAGATTAAGATAATCAGACATTACAAAACAAAGTGCAGTTGATCTTGTCTTTGTTGTTTTGTCTCTTTCCTCTTTAATTTTCTCTTACTTCATTCTTAAACACACATCAATTTGACCTCAGCTCAATTTGTTATCACTTATCACGGAATCTCTTTCATGATTCTAATTTTTATTTATTAAATATTATTTTTATCTTATTTAAAGTTACTTTCAATATGTTTGATTAGTATAAAAATTTTTTAAAACTTATTAATTCTATCTTAAATTTTAAAAGTTACCAACTTTACTTCTATTAAATATGCATATTTTAATAATATATTTTTTTCTTTTCAACATTTAATGAAGTGTAAAATAAAAATCTTATGATAAAAATTTAATCACATGATTTATAAATAAGATGAAAAAAATTCTTCTCTCACCTATTTTATAAAATAAAACCAGAGAGAGTAATAAATAATTTATAACATTTTAGAGTGAAATGATAGTCTCCAACTCTACGAGGCTAAAAAAGAATCCAAAGTCTCAAGACTGCAAAATTATTGGCTTGTTAGTTGATGGCCTTTTAAATGTTAAGCGCCGCTAATCAATGTTCAATCGATTATTTCTCAATCTTAAGTTTCCTATTTTTTAATTATAATGATTAACGAACGTCCCCCCAAAAAAAATTCTCCTCATGATGGTTGGCGTGCACTCTCTTATTTAGTGTTTTTCTTGTGAGTATATTATATTTTTTTAATATAAATATATGTTTTATTGCATAATATAAAGTGTATCTAATTTTTTTTAAATTCATAACGACTCTTTTAAAAAATAAATGTATTGTTCTATTTTATCACATTGATTATTAAATTATATTTCCTTACTGAACTATGCAAAAGATATTAATAATCAATGAAATTTTTTTATTAGAAGATAGTATATTAGTTTGCATAAGATTTTAAGTGAAATACGTGGATTTTAAATGTAAAGCATACTCCCTCTATTTAAAAATATAAAGCATATTTAATCAAATCTTGCCTCTAATAAAGTAATTATTTACTTTTAAACTAACTTTATTTTTTTATATTTACCTCTATTAAATACCCTATAATAAATATAAAGTTACTATCAATAAGGGTATTTTTTTTAAAAAATAATGATTACATTTCAAAAGACTAAAAATATATAACATTTTTTAATATCTAATTTTTTAAAAAATACTTTATATTTTTAAATGAAAAGAGTAAAAAATATGTAGAAGAGATGAAAAATAATGACAGAATAGGGAGATAAGAAATCCAATATACCAAAATCAATATATATTAACAAAATAAAAAAAAATGAGAGTGCTACAATTCCTATATTAGCCAAGGATGGGAGATTGAAAAGATCAAGCGATTTATAAATAATTTTAGTAATGCAGCTCTATATAATTATTATAATTTGATTAATTTTTTAAAGAGTTTCTTAAAAATTCAAGTAAAATTTAATAATCTTGTTTTTTTTATCGTAATTTTAAATTTTTAAAATATGAATAAATTTTGTCTATTTAAAAACACCAAAGGTGCAAATACAAAACTATTTTGGAGGCAGATGGGGATGGATTAGAGGATTTGGAGCAAAGTTATGTTTGGGGATTGTGGTGTGGATCTAATGCACTTCAAAGACAAGCATCTGCTTCTCTCATAAATAATTGATTTGAAGCAGATGTATGTCTTACACGCCGTGTCTCTTTACTTCTACTTGAACTTGTCTATAACTTCCCAACGAAATTCCTACATATAAAAAATTAAAAAAAATTTAATCACTTAATCTTATAATTTTAGTTTTGACTTAGTTGTAATTCAATATTTAAACTTTGACTTAATATAACTCAGTTTTTTAAGTTTTGACTCAATTATAATTAATTTCTGAATTTTGTCTCTTACAATTCAATCTTTAAAATTTTAACATTTTAAATATTGGTTTCTATATTTTAAAAAATAAAATTATAAAAATTAAAAATATTTTAAAATTTATTACTAATATTTTAAATTATTAAATCCTTTTAATATTTATAAATAAATATTAAAGGTTTAAAATATTTTTAATTTTTATAATTTTATTTCTTCAAATATAAGACCAATATTTAAGAGAATGAAACTTCAAAGACTAAATTATAAAAGACAAAATTTAGAGACTGATTTATAACTAAATTAAAACTTCAAAAACTGAATTATAACGAGTCAAAATTAAAAAACTGAGTTATAATTTAGTCAAAACTATAAAAATTAAATGATTAATTTTTGTCAAAAACTAATTATTACAGCTTAGCCAATCCGATGGAATAGAGGGGGGATTATGTCTCAAACTATATCACAATCTGTCTTTGTTTTTTTGGAAATAGTAATAAAAATAATACTTAATATATTTTTGTCTATAGTTTAATATTATGTTGATATATATTAATATTAAACATGGAAACATTTTTTATGAAAGGAATTAGATCCGGTTCATCGTAATTAAGCTGGTTTAAAATTTACAAAACAATGTAGTTAAACTTAAACATTAATAGTGAAGTTGCACTTATGATGATGGTGGCTCTCTCACACACACATTCATCCTCCCATTCTTATTATAAAACATTTAAAAGCAATAGATGATTGTTATTGAAAGTTTTTTTGATGAAAACCAACAGGTTTAGGGCTTGGCGAATGTAACTAATTTATCATAACACAATAAATTAATATTTAAATTTTTATTTAAAAAAGTGCATACATTTAGTGCCCTGATCATACCTCAAATAAAATCAAACATGCTCGATAAAAATAATTAGCTGATAGAATATTAATTATTTTTTAATATTACATCTATTTAAATTTATTTTTTATGAGAGATAATGTAATGTAATTTTAAAAGGTTTCTATTTAAATACTGGTAAAATTGATTTTTTTTATTTTTTAGATAAAGTTAAAAATTTAATCACATTTCATTGATTAATGTGTTATAATAAGGATCAAATAACATACTCCCTCTGTTTTTATTTATAGGAGAAATTACTATTTTTATATAAATAAAATCATATATTTTAATAAATATTTATTACACATTTTTTAAATCACCCCTTGTAATTTACATTAATGAAAAATAATTAATGTATGCTTATATTAATTAATATAGGGTATTTTAATTTATTTTTTTATTTTCATACATAATTATTATGGTTAAGTAGTTTTTTTAAACCGTATAATATAATTTTTTTATATATATAAAAGCGGAGGGAGCAAATATTAGTAACGATTTTTTTTTTTTTCAAAGTTTCAGATCTTTGTCCACAAATTTCACAATAATTTTGTCTGATACCATGTGATAAGAACCCAGCTACAAGATTTGACGTCCATAAACATTTTTCCCCAAAAAGTAACCACCAAACATGAACTCTTCTATCATGGCTTCCCTTATTATTCAGACACATAAGTTTTCATTTTACATTGCCAGTTTATACTAAATGCATTGATATATAAAATATTTAATAAAACAATTCTGCAAATTTACATATTACTTATTACATTTTAAAATTCATATATAAATCTTGCAATTAGCTCCAGCGCATTGAATAAAAAATGACGTTACAAATGGGGACATTGTTGCAATAGGGTGCCAATCATTTTAATTTTATAATATATATATATATATATCTATATATATAAAAGGATATTGATGATGATTTTTTTTTAAAAAAAACATTGAAACTTTAAGTTAGTGGGCTAAGTCACATGATCTCTGTCTCCCCCCTCTGACATCACATGGGCTAAAAACGACGAGGCCAACACACACAATCTCGTAATTATCTACAATCACAGGGTCATCTTTCTTTTGCCTAACATTATATAGTTTGCAACCTCCTTCGCATTCCACTCAACCGTCACCTCTTTTCCGCATACCGTTGTCAAAAAATTCCACGCTCTCTCTCTCTGCTGCGCTTTTCTCTTGCGATCGCTTCTCTGAAAAACAATAATGTCGCCGGCCGCCGCTAAGTGCAGCAAAATCCGACACATTGTTCGAATCCGCCAGATGCTTCTCCGGTGGCGCAAGAAGGCTCGCATAACGGCTGTTCGTACACCGTCCGATGTGCCGGCCGGGCACGTGGCTGTCTGCGTGGGACCCAGCTGCCGGAGGTTTATCGTGCGCGCAACGTACCTGAATCACCCGATCTTCAACAAGCTTCTAACTCGGGCCGAGGAGGAGTACGGGTTCTGCAACCAAGGCCCCTTGACGATCCCGTGCGACGAGTCGATGTTCGAGGAGGTCCTCCGGGTCGTTTCACGGTCTGAGTCGGGTCGCTCGTTCCGCTTCGTGAACCTCGAAGATTTCCAGAGACGCTGCCACGTGGACGTCCGAAGTAATTATGACTTGGCGGGAGAATCTTGGCCCTTGCTTCATGAGGAGCCCATCTGTTAAAGCTGACATGGGTCGGGTCGGGATGTGAGAGTCCGACGACAGAGCATAATTGACTAATTATATTTTTTGTAATTTTTTCACGACTGATATATATATTTATTTTTCATCGTTCCGATGAGTTTGTTTCAGAGATTACGTTAGTAGAGTGAGAAGATGGTTGGGTGGGAAAAACACCGATCAGTCCCCAGTCGAAACGAATTAAAGGGGTTCCGTCGGTTGATTTGGATTGTAAATTTTGTTAATTAGTGGATTCGAGTTGAATGGAATATTATTTAAGATTCCCTCATCTTCCTTTTTTAAAAATAAATTTTATCGAAAGTTAAATTATTTAAATAATATTAAAGTATGTTTTAAGTTCTTTAATTTTATATAAAATTTTAATTTAATTTTTTAATTTTATAAAGTATTTTTTTAATTCTTTAATTTTAACATTTTTAATTTAAAATAATTATTTTTTATCAATAATCATTACTTTAATTCTATATCTCAATTTTAATATTATTTTTTTTTCTATAATTAATTTTTATTTTTTTTTTTTAATATATTGAATGATAGATATTTTTATAAGTTTATATTTTTATTTTAAAAAAATAAGATTATTAAGTGTATTTAATAAGGTTTATTGATATATAAAATTTTATTTAAAAACATCTTATAATTTAAGGTGAGAAAAGTATTTTAAAAAAAATTAAATTTAATATGTTAATATATTACAATATTTTATTAATATTTAAAAATTTAATATAAAAATTTATTTAAATAAAACCAACAAACTTAAATTTAAATTATTAAACTTTTTTATAAAATTTAAAAATTAAAATAAAAATTATATAAAATTAAATCACTAAATATATATTATTTAAAGAGAAAAAGATTTGAGTGGAGTATTATTATTTTATCAGTCATTACAGAACTGTGGATGTTGTAGATCTGCCACTGGTGGCGGATTGGCTGGCCCACCAGCCACTCTCGGTTGAAGGGAGAGGGCGTGCATTATCTAATCAAACTTTTTTATGCCCGATTTAATTTATAAGTTCATAAAAGTATCTTTGGAGTAAGCATAATACAAAAAGTAATGATAAAAGTAAGCAGCAAGAGAACAAAACTATTATCATCCACGTCGTTTCTCTGTATCATATCATCTTTCGTTGCAAAAGTAATTAACTTTTGAAAAATACATATTGAACTTTTTAGGTATTCCCCACTTCCATTGCCCTTCACCCCTCTCATGTAATGTTAAATAAATAATAATATATTAACCACACATTTCTTGATTTTCTTCGCAGATAATCTATGGCTTAAAAGCTATTCATTCACATAAAAAGGAAGGTTAATAATATGTAAACTTAGAAGGGAAACAATTAAATCCGTGGGATGTTTGTACTTTGTACTCGAGAGAGAGAGGGAGAGGAGGGGGAGAGAGTACTGATGATGTACCAAAAAGGTAAGAAGAGAGAGATTTTTTTTTTTTTTGTGAAAGTATAAGCATAACCACTCTATCCTTTTGCAATTTGTACCCAACGACAGCTTTTTTTATTAGATTTAGTTGAAATGTTAAAGATTCTTGTCGGAGATAATATACTCCCTTCTTTAAAGAATTGAATGAAAAAATAAAAAATATTTTTAATTTTTTAAAATATAATTATTATTTTTTTAAAGTATTCTTATTAATGATTATTTTATATTTATTGTATGATATTTAATAATGATAAATATAAAAAGATAAAGTTAGTTGAAAAGTAGGTGCCTATTTTATTAAGGGGTGAGATTTAATTAAAAATGTCTTATATTTTTAAACAGTGAGAGTATAATTTATCTATATCAACATAATACTCCCTCCATTTCAAAGCATGAAATATTTTTAAATAAATTTCTATATATTAATAAAATTTATTAAATACACTTTACAATTTTATTTTTTAAAAAAATATAAATTTTTAAAAATACCATTTATTGAATACTCTATTAATGAAATAATATTGAAAAAAGAGAATATATAAGAAGGATAATACTCTCTCCGTCTCTATATATAAGAAATCTTTTAGAATATTTTTTTTGTCCCTAAATATAAGGGGTTATATGGCCTTTTTTTAATAAATGAACTATTATACTTTTATTAAATTGAAAAGAGAAAAATATAAGTACTTTTATTAATTTACTTTTAAAAAAGAGATTCATTTTTTATTTACAATAATTAAGAACAAAATTAAAATGTTGCTGTATTTTTAATTAAATAACTAACTTTTATTGGTATGCGTGAATATATTATATATAGGGATAGAGAGAGTATTAAAAAAAATTATTAATGAAACTTTATTTTTATCAAAGTATCTTATATTTTAAGACGTTAATTTTTTTTTGAAATATCTTATACTTTAAGATGGAGGGAGTATAACATAAAATTATGGAACCTGTTAATAAATATTCAACAGCCTGCTTAAGTTTGTAAGAAGTCTATAAAAAAATATAGAAGTCATGTTGCTCACAGATTGTAAATATTGCAATTACTTTTGAATTTTATATAAATATACAGAATCCGTTTTACTTTTTTTTTAATGAAATGTGTAAGGATTTAAAAAAATTTTCGACCTGAAAATATTGATTTAAAAGCGAAGGTCAGAAGTGGCTGTTGATTTCGAGCCGGTACTATTAGGTGAGGGGTGCAAAATATTACAATTTAGGAAGTAAATAGGTAAATTTTTCAAGGACATGGATGCGAAATACTAAAATTCATACCCAAGTTTCAATACGCTTCAAAATGAAGGGGTACATTTGTCACTCTAATCCCACTGTCGCTTTACATACCCTATTTTCTTTAAAAAAAAAAAAAGCAAAAAGAAAGCACTTTACTAACAGAACAATAATAGTTTAAAATCAGCAACGAATATTTTTTAAACAGAATATTCATTTTTGAAAGATAAATGTATTTTAAGAATCAACCAGGGCAACAAATTTAAGAAATTTCAAGAGTGAATTAGAATATATGAATTTTTAGAACTGAATCATGACCCTCCAAAATCTGAAAGGCCGGGTGGACCAAAAAAAAAATGAAGCGTAATAAATTTGGGAATGATTATGTTGAAAAAAGGATAGCACAGCACAAGGAGTGCTTGGAGGATAAAAAAGTATCCAATGAGAAATAAAAGAAAATTAATTGGGCCACACACCACACAGCCACACTGTGTATCCGTGTCACCATCTCACTATCAAAACGGAATTTTGTGTTCACAGTTTTTTTCCATTCTCCTTTTTGGACTTTTAAACATTTCCCACTCGTATTGGGCCCTCTTCCCGCTCATCTCCCATCCTTCAGACCATCATAAAGCACTCCGCTTTTCTCATGTAAAACATACATTAGTTTTTTTTTTTTTTTTGCCCTTGCCAAATCATGTGTTATATTTAGGAAAGAATAACAAGCAAAAACTTTGGAAAAATATTAATATCAATATAGGATTTTTCAAGACTAATATTCCTAAAATTGTAGTATTTTTTCTACTATATTTCAACATTAAAGTTTTTAATTTGACATTAATATTCTTACAAGGTCTTTATTTGTTATTTTTTCTAAATACTTAGTCACCCAAACTAAGAGATGCTCCCAAATGATGTGTCATACTTAGGAGTGGATGACAAGTAAAAAACATGTAAGAACATATGAGATTAAGATTTTTCAAGACTGACATTCCCGAATTTTAGTATTCCTTCTACCATATTTCAGTATTAAAGTTTTTAATTTGATATTAATATTCTTACAAGATCTTTATTTATTATTCTCCTTATATAGTTAGTTACCCAACCCAAGAGACGCTCCTCGAAAATCACAAAAATAAAAAATGTCTTCAACAACAAATATAAATTCATGAAGGCCAACACATTAGGCTAAGAACCTTCAAGGTATATATGATGGCAAATTAATTAAGTTGATCTTCTTATTGGAAAATATACCAGTAAAGCAAGTTTCATTTATAGTATGTTTGGTATAAAAAAAATTTAATTTTAACAAAAGAAATTAGGAATGTACCTCAAAAAAGTGAAATATGTACATTTCTCCTCTTTTTTTTTTATAGAAAATACTTTTTTACCAACCAAACATTTTATTATTGCTTGATCTTAATTAGAAAAGGAAGATAGCAGATAAAAATGCTTGAAGAGATGGCCTTATTATTGACATGGGATGGGTGAATGATGTGAAATCCGGCAAGTATATATATATATATAACCTCGCTATATAGCCACCTTCAATCCAAAGCTTCATGTGCAAATTAATGTCTATACCATCACAGCTGTTTTCAATATTGAATTTCGGATAAGACTAAGACGTACTCTTTTTTTCAAAAAAAATAAAACTAAATAATGGTCGTAGTATAAAGAATCAGATTATTAAGATAGTGGAAGCATTACATGTAAACGCACGCATTTGCATGTGAGAAATATTCATGCATTCTATCTTTTCCACGTATGCCAATCTATCACTCTATTATGTCATTTTTTTTTTCCAAATAATAATTAAAAAAAAACCCAATCACCCCACAAGAAGATCTCTAATCTTCAATCCAACGGTTAGAAGAAACGGGTGAGACCACGTGGGCCCACTACCCGTTTGGTTTTAGTTTGCGTGTGGGGGCAGCGATCCTCTGCGGCTCGTCCCCACATAATAATTCAGCGGTGTTGGTGTGGGGCCACATGAAGACCGCACATCAAGTCATCGGTCATCAGCCACCCACTGCCTAAAAACAACATTCCATTGCACGTCGCTTTCATGTTTTCTGTTTTTGCATGTAACCGCCGGTGATTTTATGACTCCCGGACATTTGAGCCACACAGTACGCTTATCGTACCGTGGTAGGTAATTTTGTCCCCTCACGGTTCTTTTTTTAATAAGGAGAATCAGGCCTTAAAATAATAAAATATTTTATTTTAATGTTATTCATTCTGATGTTACAATATAAATTTAAAATTTTTATTATAATTTTTTTTAAGAGTAAAAATATAATTTTATTCTTATATGATTTGAAAACTCAAATTATGTACAATATAATATATGCAAATATTTATGCATATTCAGTTGATCTATAGATTAATTAAAATAAAGTCACGTAGAGCATTTATAATACAATATTCATAGATGCACAATACAATATTTATAGATATATAATACAATATTCATGAATTCTCAATATAATATTTATGTGTGTCCATGAATAGACATTTAGTTGAGAATGCATTGACATTGTATTATGTATCCACATATATTATATACATCACTTATACATTTTATTAAACCTATTGATTAATTAGACATGCATGAACATTGTGTTATACATTGATGGATATCGTGTTGTGCATAATTTGAGTTTTTAAATCATATAAGGGTAAAATTGTACTTTCACTTTTAAAAAAATTGCAACAAAGACCCTCAAGCTTGCAGTGCAATAACATAATATATCGGGCCTGCAATCAATTTTTTTCTCTTTTAAAGCCTGCATTGCCATTCTTCCTTTTTTCTCCCCTTAATAAAGAAGGAAAAAATAACACAAAATATTGATAATTAACTACAATGTCACAATTACTTCCTGTTATTCCAATTATAAGTCACATTATTAAATTTTTAAAATAATTTTTTTTAACTTTTCATTGAATGTTAGAAAAGAGAAAATGTATTGTTAATACTCATTTCATTTAAAAATATAAGATATTTTTAATCAAATCTCATCCTTCAATAAAGTAGTTATTTACTTTCAAACTAACCTTATCTTTTTATATTTACTCCTATTAAATATCCTACAATAAATATAAAGTTATTGATTAACAGGGACACTTTTTAAAAAAGACAATGATTATACCTCAAAAGATTAAAAATGCTTTATATTTTTGAACATATAACTTTTTAAAAAATGTCTTACATTTTTAAATAGAGAGAATATATATATATATATATATATATATTTATATATTTAATAGGGGCAAGGCTGAGATTTTATTAGATTTTAATATAGAATTAATAAATTTTAAGGTTTTTTTTGTTTTGATAAAACATACTAAAAGTGAGTTATAAATAAAATAAGAGAAGTATTATTTAGTTTCTAAAGATTTGTTTGCCATTTTGATTTTTAATGAAATGATATATTTTATCTCAATAAATATTGTTTTAAATGGCTCCTTTAATTGAATTATTGATAAAAACAAAATAAAAAATGATTCCTTTCTTTCTGTAAATTTATTTATCGGAAAAATGCAATTTTGAGAAAGAGAGTAACTATTTTCTAATATGTTTATAAATCATAAATTTGTGGAAAGGAAGTAATCCTTTGCTATTATGTTTCAGACCATAACCCAATCAAAGTAGTCATTTAATATAATAATCACTAAGGCAACTGTGCCGTTTCGCCAAAAACTAAAGTGCTAGACAAGTCTTAGGCTAAACAATAACAGTCACATTTTATAATATTTAATTGTTATTTGTAGGACTTTTTTTTTGGTCATTCTCCCAATAAATACTATTATAATTTTATAACCATAAAAAATAGGGAGAATAGCATTTGAGAATCTTTTAAAAGAATTATTCATAAATAAAGATCATAATAAGTTACTATTTAGAAAAAGCAAATCTCTATTATTATTTTAACAAGTTATTCTGTATTAATTTTTGCATGTGAATAAACTTTTTTTTAGAGATTTTTAAATGTGATTCTTAAAAAAATAAAACAAAAACTTAAAATGTTTGAATTTGATTTGAAGGATTCTTAGGGGTAGATTCCGTGCTCTTCGTTTTGCAGACCTGCGCTCATTACTTGGATATTTAATTTATATGTAATGTAATTAAAGCAAAAGGCTGCAACAAAACTTCATGGAACATTTTTTTTATATTAGGAAGAAAGAAGAATATTCGCGACCTTTTGACGATACTTTAAAGTAATAACTGCAATGATCCCAGCTCAAAAAAAAAAAAAAAAAAAAAAAACACAAAACTACAATGATCCTGTATATTCACGTGAAACTTGAATGAATCCCAAGTAACGCTGCTCTCAAAAGAAGAATGATATACATGTCCTAAAAGAATTAATTAATTTAAATAAAGTTTTAAGTATTAAAATTTAATCATTTATAAATTCAGCTTTTAATTTTATAATTTTATTATAATAAATTTATAATTTATTTTTTAAATTTTAACATAGTTAAAAAATAAATAAATTTATTTTTGTTGTTAAAATTTAAAACATAAATTATAAATTTATTATAATAAAATTATAAAATTAAAAGCTTAACTTATAAATTTTTAAAATTTAATATTTAAAACACTATTTGAATTAAGTAGTGACCTCTTTATCGTTTTTATGTTGATTAGACATGTTCTTAAATTTGAAAGTACATGTCTTCTGAAGTTGGATTACTAAATTTATGTGGATTTTTATTTTTTAAGTATTTTTATTTTATTATTTTTTATAGAATATAAACTATTTTCTGTCTTTTTTTTTTACATTTCATATAAATTTATTATTTTTAATTTTAGAGAATTTAAATCCTAATTTTTTTTATTTATTTCCTGGAGATGAAAATGAATTGCATTGCTCATAAATAATATACTATACTTCACCCAATCCATATTATAAAATAACCTATTATACTATCAACTTTATATATAAATAGAAGGATCCAGTAAAAAAGTAGCTAATCGTTTTAAAATTTAAAAATTATAGAGGGATTGTTTAGTTAATTTATACGTTATTTTAGTTAACTAAAAAGTTGGTTCCTTAAATAAGGAATGTCAGAAAAATGAATATCTAGAAAAAAATTAATGCTTTAGATGAAATCAAATCTTACATTAAGAATTATGGAAAAGGTCCTTATAACAAGAATCATGATATATTAAATCTAATAATCACATAGCACACGTTAATTTCTCAATTAATTGAGTGTAAAAGTGGAATGATAAAATTTGTAGAAATAAATTAGTTAAAATGTTTTTATTAGTATGTCTAATTTAAATAATTTTGTTTGTTGAAAAGAAATGGAGAGAATATTATTTAATTATTAATATTTTAATTATTATTGTTCTGCATCTATTTGTCTTGTATGATATCAAGATGAATGTCAATGGTTAGCTATCCTAATAAATGCGAAGCCGCCTTATTTTTTAAAATAAGATCATGAGTTTAAATTCAGTGTTGGTATGATTGTGCGCAAGCATGTATTTTTCTTTTTTACATCCAAGGGTTATATTATGGGTAAAATTTTAAAGTAGGATATCAAGGTAAATTGGGGGTGAATCTCATCTTATTTCCTTTTATCTCTTGTCACCATCAAAATCCGTGACTTTTGAATCATACAAAAAGAGACACCAATCAGACTGATTAAGGCGGAAATCCATGTCAGTGTAAATCCTATGTCATTTAAGGATTGCTTCTTCTATATTTAGTGTTGTTAAAATTTAAATTTATATTTATTAGAAAATATAAAGTATATTTTATTTTTAATGACTTTATATTGGTGAACCTTAAAAAGCAAACAGTTTTTTTCCTAGGGAGTTAGGAGTTTCAATTTTCGACATTTACATATGGAGTAAATGTTTCGCCAAAAGAAAAAGCATCCGAGTGATGTCTCTTAATTGCACCTAATGACTCGATCCTAATTAGAAAAATCTGTATCCACAAATATAAATGTATATGTGTGTGTGTATACGTATATATAGACACACACACACAAGATGTGTCCCAATCGTCATCTCTCTTCAAAGATACGTTTTGGAGCCCCAACAAGCCCTTCCCTACATCTCTTCTTATCTGCCAACAACGTCTTTTTCATTTTCCAAAGAGAGAGAGACAAATATGTAATTTGAAAATAACAATTGGGATCTTCATATTCATATCATAGCATGCCATTTGGAAGTAATATATTTTACGACTGATTATCCCTTTAAAATATATAACTTTATAACTTATTGCTGAAAATATAGTTATTGTAAAAAAAAAATTGTAGTCATTAGACTTGTTATTCCTCTGAAAATCAAAACAAGAATACTATAATTTATTTTTGAAAAAAATTATCATGGCTAATCTGAGAAAATATACCAAAAGTCTGATTTGAACTGGGTGAGCAAATAATAGTCCAAGAATGGCGCTTTCCAGGAAATTGCAGAGAACATGGGTGTCATGACTTTTGGACAAAAGTTCAAGGGGAAAAAAAAACCTCATTGCAGGGTAGATCCCTAATCTTATTCTCAGTTCTACACTTGAAGACAATAACTACCTAAACAATCCTAATCAGAAAGTTTGAAATAACTGCCTAAAACTCTCCCAATATATGATCTTTTTTCCATCTACAAGATTCAATTTCCAACCTTCAACCTTCTATAATTGCCAATGAAGTATGTTTGGCAGATCTCCGTATCGTGAAGGGAAGAAATGCATTAAATACCATACTAAACATAAAAAAATTTAAATATTAGCATAATGGCATCTTAATTAATATAACTAACATCCAATATACTAAAAACTCTAACAAAAATAAGCTCCTCAGCTAGTTCTTGTATGAAGGACGGGAGAGAGTATAATAATATACCAAACCAGGACATAAAAGCTAAAAGATTGATAGGAACACTAATCTTCCTGCAGCAAAGTGACAAAAACATGTATATATAGAGTCTGGCATGCATCTGAATCTGCCATGTTTATTTAGAAGCACTTCCCTGTTTAAATTGTTTCGCAATATATGCATATGTTTGCTGGTCCAGACAAATGAGCCCCTCATGTGTAAACCGGTAGGACGGTGCCAGAGAGAGAAAAAGAGGAGTGGGCAAAGAACAAGTGTGCAGAAGCAATCCAAGATATATATATTTTTCCCTCAAGAGTAAAATTAAATTTGAATTGGATCCTGGGGAGAAGCACAAGATATTCTTTTGTGGAATAATTGAGTTTGGTAGGGAAAGTTAATTATATACACGAGGATTCGAAATATTCGGAATTATTTAGAGGAGCAAGTAATAAGTATTCATGCCAGCGGAAGTTTATATGGTTGAAACCCCAAAAGATCAAGAGCAAAAGATCCAAGCAGTACTAATTTAAGAGATCAGAGTCAGCCTTTGTTTCTCTGCTTAAGCATATGATTTGCAAGGTCTTACTCAATCACCAACAATTCAACGTGATTTCAAGAAAAAAATTAATCCCACTTCAGAAATTAATCCCACTTCAGTCTCATTAATTATAAACCAGATCAGAGTGTCGTTTGATTCAGAAAAATACAATCTTCAAGCTTTCATTATACTTATTCTTGCTTGACACACAGAATATTTCAGAAAAGTGTGTCATATCATATACATAAAAATATATATCTAGCTGGTGGGGTAATTTAAAAACCAAGCCACATAGAACTCAGATGACCCGTACAAACTTTAAGTACTTGATATTCCGTGACAACCTAGGCATGCACTGGTCCCTTATCTTCATTTTTCTTTAATGTATCATACTCATTTTTAATTAATACAGGACCGAATCTTGCGTTTCCCAAGTTGCTACCGTTCGCACATCCTGACTATTCTAAGCCTAAATGAAGTATTTTTTCATCGATCATACGGAGAAGACACAAAGCAACCTGAATCTTTAGCATTTATCAAAAAGTGTGTGTATAATATCCAGAAAGAGAAAGAGAAAGATAGGTAATAGAGAATCATGCATATAAATATGATTCTCTCTATGCGCATTAACAGTATGAAATATAAATATAGAATTTAATTTACTGAGAGAGAGAGAGATATTGGCATAGAGCGATTGGAGTAGAGTGAGCAAAAAAAAACTCCCATTTTTCCATTGACATAACTAACTTCTCTCACAGGGGATGCAGAATTTTATAGAACCTCTGTGAGGAAAATCTCGAACCTTTTTACAGATTTCACCCACATGAAATATTGCACATGGGTTCAAAGTTAGAGTCACTGGTAAACACAAAAACCCGAACAGGGTTCCAAAACGAGACCACAGGAAAGAATGAAAGAAGAAAGCAGATCAAGAATTGATTACAAGAAAAAACATGGCTCTGAAGAGAGATGTTAAAAAAAAAAGAGAAGCAAAAGCTGCTGCTAGCTTCATCTTGGTCATGCATCTTCTTCACGGCAGAGCCATCAAACAGATTGTTCCCAGCTTCTTATTTTCTCTAATTCATCTGAGCATTGATGTTAGGGACCTGAAAACACCTTCCTCACAAGGAATGGTGAGACCCATATCGTGATCGAAGCCAAATTCTTCTTCAGCCTGACGAAGGAGGGACTGGAATTCTGGGTGAGTCAAGAAGGAGATAGGCACAATATACCTACTTCTGTTTTCACCAACGTACACGGCAAAATGGCCTTTTGGTACGTCAAGAGGGAGGCCGTCATCGTCATAGCCATGTTTCTTTCCTAAGCTGGAACATCTCTTGAGGATTTGTTTCAGAACTGCAGTCTGGGGAAGCTTGCTGGGTTTTCTAATGGCCATGAGAGATGGCGTGATCTAAAGATTAATTGTTGAGTAAAGTGTTGAGATAAGAGAATAGAAGTAGAGGCAGTGGGTGAAGGCTAGTGTGGGGAGTGACGGGGGTATTTATGAAGAGCCAGGCCTCTCCTGATGTAAAATAAATATCAGATATATTCATTTTTTTTAAATCATTCTGAGTCTAATACGTGATTATAAGATCATTGAATAAGTGAAGGGGGAGAGAGAGTTGTAGAACTAAAAGGACAGGCCACGGGTGTATGGGTATATGTGTAGTAAATGGAAGGACATGGTAGGAGAGCAGACCATTGGCTTCTGATATCCAATGTTGGCCCTCCCAATGGCAACCTGGTCCCATTCTCTCTCTCAACAATTGCCACCGATTTTCTTCTTTGTTTGCTTCTTTATTCATGTTTTGATAACAATGATCGTAAATGAGAAAGTTATTGAGCAGGTTGATCGTATGGAATTTAAGTCCGGTGAACAGAGCAAGGAAGATCAAGGACAACACTTAAGAAAATTATTGAGCGGACCTTTGGTGAACTGTTTATCTAACAGTTGATTGTTGGTAGAGTATAATGATATCATGCCATCTATGCAGTTGATCCCACTTAATAGGATATGACTTATTATTGTTGATCGTAAATAGGTTCTCATCTCATCTAGCCATTTTCAGTCACATCCACTTTTCTCTCTCATTGCTGTTTAACCTTGTATCTTCTTCTATTTCAGTTTTACTGCTCTTTGCATTGCATGTACTTCTGTTTTTCGTATTACGATTGGACTTGTCTTCTCTAATTATTTCTTTGCACCATCTTCAAAGGCACGCTCCCCTATATCCGGATGCACATTTATTAATGAAGCACGAAAGATGCAATCCCATGTGATATTGCTAAGAGAGAGCTATGCCCCGACAAAATTAAATTTGACTCTTTATTAGTGATATACTAAATATAAAATAATTATTTATCTAAACAAGATCTACTGAATTTTGAACTATTCATTATCAATTTCTAAAATGATATAACGCTTCATGATCATGAAAACTCCTGATTTGACTAAAACTTGCTCTTTTTCTTCTTCAAATAATTGCTCTTTAATTACAATGAAGTTTCTTGTTGAGATGAACTACTAATCACATGGAATGTTTCACTTTAAGGCTTGCTAACATCAATTTATGTGGGCTATGTAGAATCTCACTCTTCTACTCACCGCTAAACTACTCTCTCTCTCTCTCTCTTCCCCCACCATAATTCACGGACCTACAAGAATAAAGTGTACTCTTCGGTACAAGCTGGTGTTCGTTTGGCTTTTCTGATGCTTGGGGCTTGTGATACTGTGGACTCTGTGGCACATGAAACAAATAGACCCTTAGACTCTGTGCAACAACAAACCATTTTTGCAGAAACCCACGCGTCAGTTTCTGCCTTTGCAGGTTTTTGACCCCAGTCGTTATATGTTTAGAACGAAATTTATTTCCGACTTGAATAAAGTAACAATTACGCCTTAGCCTTCAGTACTTGATCTTTTTTTTTTTTTTTTTTTTAAGGTGAACTTCAGTACTTGATCCTATTCCTACTGCTTATTTGTGCCTGTTTGGGCACTTCATTATTATTCTTTTTGTCTATCTTCTAATTACTCCACGCATGTTCCACTTCCACATCAGTCATGCACATATGACATTAATTAGTCTCAGCATTCTATAGCTACACTACCAATCCAGGTTCTTGAATATTTGAGTTGAGTAAACTAATCATTAATTTTGGTTGTTGAATTATTAAACGCATTTAAATTTAAGTTAAATTCCAAATATATATTTATCAATGCATGATCAGTTAGACATTCAAAATAGCTATTATTATTTAGCATAAATGCAGAAAAGATCTTAATTTATACACTTGGGCTTCAGTCTAAACTACTTGGATTCTAAGAGATTATATTTACTGATGCATGGTAAAAATGTTTCACGTGATATTCGCAACAGCATTAAGGTGCTTATTTATAGCTTGATCATATTACTTTTTACGATTCAACCTCAGCTAGTTTTACTCTCACTAGGAAAGTTAAGAACTTCAGAAAAGTTCCCTTGCAAGAGGGTTACAAATAGGCTCGCTCGAACAGGTTCTTATTAATTAGATTGACCAGACGCTAGGTACCAACTACCAAGGTTATGGAAATAGAGTATATGAACGGTTTTTGGTTTTTCTTGTAAGTGCTTTCTTGTCCCTCTTCTGTTCCTGTTATTCTTCTTTGTACATGCTTCTAAAAACTAGCTGTTATAATATATAATGATAATTACGATGCATAGTTTTGGCTCTTTTACATTGCTTGTGCAGGATATATGTAACATCCTTATTGACATTACCATATAACCCCCCACTAATTCTATTAATGATTATAAAATCATTTATTTTGAAAGCTTGGGATCCCAAAGTAAACATTTCAAAAATCTTTTCATAAATACTTGAACTACAAACTACTACACAGCAGAAGCACTATGCCTCAGCACATCAAAGCCAATAATAAAGCAGATTCAAATCAACCAACTCAATCTAAATCAGGGCCCATATGCCACGACTCATGCCACATGCACCGAGGCATGTGGCACAGAGATCCCAGCTGCATGCTTTGTGTCATGCACTACAGCATGTGGTTCTTTGGTGACACATGAGTCACGATACACATATCAGAATTTATTGTTAAATTGCAGATTCTAATACGAACTTTGGATGTGTGCCAATTTTGCATTCGATGTTCGATTGGGGTGATTCAAGCGCCTACTCGAAGTTTATTTGAAAATCTAAACAATGACATTGGTTTTGTTCCAATTCAATATTCTGTTGAAAAGTTGGACACTTAAGTGCATTTTGGCCATGTTATATCAAAATTTGCCACTTAAATATCACCAAATGAAACTATATGTTATTAGCCACTTTTAGAGCCTTGACCATGTTCAAATGAATAATATACACCTGATTGACAATTATATACACATATACATATTTTTGACTTGTAACCGCCCATGATACACTTTTGGGCTGAAATTCATATTTTCATTGCATTTACATCTAAGGCCAAATATCACATATACATCAAACGTTAGTCATATTTCGACACAATACCATCCATCCACTAGCCCACGCTATCGTTTCATCATTCACACTTATATAGAAGGGCAAGGAAATAAAAAATCACACACATACATACACAGTCACAAGTTTATGCACAAGTATTGTTTCTTATGACAACTTATATACATAACTACTACTATTTACTCAATTTCATTATATCAATTCTTACAAAGGCTTTCTAGAGAGACCTCTACTCTAGACCCAGTTCTTTTCTTTTCGCACCACTACTACCAAAACTTGAAAAATATAAATAACTACGGGTGAGATTAAAATCTCAGTAACCAATATAATTTATAAATGTCTATTATCATAGATAACTATGCCAAAGTAAGAAAAATTGAAGTAATATATATATATATATATATCATAATATAACTTTTCTCTTTAAAAGCCTTTTTTACATATTTAACGCACTAGCATGATCATCTATCCACCAATCCTCTAAAGCTCCTCGACATGAAATCATAGACTCTACTAGAGTAATCATTTATTGACCTGAACACACTTTTGATGGTAAAAATACCCGGCCAAAGGTAATCTATCCTACCTATGGACTATAGTTTTTCTCATGTCACACATGTAAAGTCCCCAAGTCTTGATTATAATGTGCCATCTCAACCTGTGCTTTACCATTCCATCACTTAATCAATAAAATACAAAATTAGAGTAATAGTTCTTTATTTATTTTTAAAATTACAGGATCCAAACTTCTCAAAACATACATTCAAATAAGACGGCTAACGAAAGCATAAATATATTTAAAAGACTCAAAATGTTACAATTTCTTAACTTAAAAATGGGCCATGCGTTGTGGTGTGTAGCACATGCGTCACAGCATGTGGCATAGAACCATCTGGCCTATTTTATACTACGTCATGCACCACGGCGAGCACATTATGCGTCGTGGCATGCTTGTTCAAAATTTTGATGTTATTTTGATAGCAAAAATGATGAACTTTCAGTGTGCACTATTTTCACACCTAACGTTCGATTAGAGTGATTCAAGTATTCACATGAAACTTACAATGTGTACTAGCTAATAGAATAAATTTAGACTCAATTTGACAATCCAATCTAAAATTAAATACTCAAATGTCAAAAGTCACTTTTTCTCTTAAAAACTTGCACCCTAAGTGCTCAATTCTCATTTCTTATTCCATTAGACTACTTCGGGCCTTAAACTAAGTCCAAAATGACCACATACACTTGATTAATATCATACATATCAAATATTACATCAATAACCCATTTTAGCCTCTCAAAGCCATATCACACACTTGTGGTTTTATATAAGAAAATCATATATATACACATAATCACATATACAACTAGACTTTTTTCACTTTTGACCCTCTGACTCTTACATATGGGGCTCCGTCTCACCATATGGTCGAAAATCATAAATGAACTTGACTTTTCCAAATGGGGCTCTGCTTCACCATTTGTGTCAAGTTCTCATTTCACCATATAAAACACAATCAATTCACATCAATCATAGTCAACACATATATACACACTAATGGAACCAGTTACAATACAACATATGTTTGCTTGTTTACATTTTAGCCTACCCACGTACCCTCCTCAAGGGCACCCTCGACACAATGCATCCCATATATATATATACAAGCAAGTTTCACAATACCATCTACTTTCTCATATTCACACACATATATGCATTTTAGTTGACAACTTAACTTTATAAATAACTTTATACATTCATTTCTACTTATAGGTAGTCATACCACTACTAATCGAGGCTACTCTTTCCTCGCTTCCTTTCTCAGCCTTCTCAAGCTCTTTTCACTTGTATTTAAAAGTAACGAAGTGAGACATACGTCGTAGTAACTCGAAGATAAACCCAATTATCGGTTAGTAAGAAAAATAATAAACAAGCGATAAAGTAGCATGTATAGTCATAAAACTACAACATATCCATATACAGGAATTCATTTTCATCAATCTTATTATACTCATGCAATGCAGTCTTGGTTCCCCCCGACAGAGTAAACTTTACAGCCGGACCAGGCCCTCTAGTTACAAGGAACAGGGCCTACCATACCAGTGCTCAGACCAGGTCATATTCATATAGGTGGCTTTCTAGGTCCGTCATGGCAAAGCCCAGCTCTATATTCTGGATCATCAAGACTTCCTAGCCTTTTACAAAGTAGGATCATGGCCCCCTACCCTAGTCTAGGATAATCTCGTGGATCATTTAATATCCTAGGTCCGTTGTATTGGAGTCAAGCTCTACGCTTTGGATCATCAAAATTCTTCTCCTATGTCTGTCCTGACGGAGCCCAGCTCTATGCTCTGGATCATCAGGACTTCTTGGACCTCCTCACAGTAAGGTTGCATTTCCTCCTACTATGATTCAGGATATATCTTGCAGATATAATGTGTAACAGCCCTCCGCTCACCCTGCCTCCCCGAGGTCTTTTGCGACGCTGGACACTCTCTCCCCAGGCCCCACAACAGGGCGACCCCACCCCTTACGGTAAGCATCAGGAGACAAAGGCTTCCCTGCAGTAGTGTGCGGATTATTCCCCTTGCGGAGAGCCTCCCCAGGTTCGATCCTCCAACCTCTCCTACATAATAAAGTTGAGGCTGAACCTGGTACCATTGAATCAAGTGACTCAATGGTACCAGACTTCGCCTCAACTTCGTTAAGGTGGTAGAGGTTGGAAGTTCGAGTCTGGGGAGGTTCCAAAAGACCCCCATGAGGGTGGGGTGAGGAATAACCACTGTACCACCAGTGGGAAAGCCGGCAATCATGTGGTGACATGTGTATTGTCCAGCGCCTGGGAAAAGACCCTGGAGAGGCAGTAGTGACCCAGGAGGGCTGTTATATAAAAGGCACCTTTTAATGTAACAGCCCTCTACTCACCCCGCCTCCCTGAGGTCTTTTGCAGTGCTGGACACTTCCCCCCAGGCCCCACAACAGGGCGACCCCACCCCTTTCGGTGAGCATCAGAAGACAAAGGCTTCCCCGCAGTAGTGTGCAGGATTATTCTCCTTGCGGAGAGCCTCCCCAGGTTCGATCCTCCAACCTCTCCTATATAACAAAGTTGAGGCTGAACCTGATGCCATTGAACTCCGCAAGGGGAATAATCTTGCACACTACTACGGGGAAGCCTTTGTCTCCTGATGCTCACCGAAAGGGGTGGGGTCGCCTTATTGTGGGGCCTGGGGGGAGAGTGTCCAGCACCGCAAAAGACCTCGGGGAGGCGGGGTGAGCGGAGGGCTGTTACATAAAAAGGTGCCTTTTATATAACAGCCCTCCTGGGTCACCACTGCCTTTCCAGGGTCTTTTCTCAGCGTTGGACAATACACATGTCACCACATGATTGCCGGCTTTCCCACTGGTGGTACAGTGGTTATTCCTTACCCCACCCTCACGGGGGTCTTTTGGAACCTCCCCAGACTCGAACCTCCAACCTCTACCACCTTAACGAAGTTGAGGCGAAGTCTGGTACCATTGAGTACCATCAGTGGGAAAGCCGGCAATCATGTGGCGACATGTGTGTTGTCTGCTGCAGACAACACACATGTCGCCACATGATTGCCGGCTTTCCCACTGGTGGTACAGTAGTTATTCCTCACCCTACCCTCACGGGGGTCTTTTAGAACCTCTTCAAACTCGAACCTCCAACCTCTATCACCTTAACGAAGTTGAGGCTGAACCTGGTACCATTAAACCACATGGTTCAATGGTACCAGGTTTAGCCTCAACTTTGTTATGTAGGAGAGGTTGGAGGATCGAACCTGGGGAGGCTTTCCGCAAGGGGAATAATCCTGCACACTACTGCGGGGAAGCCTTTGTCTCCTGATGCTCACTGAAAGGGGTGGGGTCGCCCTGTTGTGGGGCTTGTGGAGAGAGTGTCTAGCACCGTAAAAGACCTCGGGGAGGCGGGGTGAGCGGAGGGCTGTTACATAATGCATGTCAGTACAAGTGTCACTTCTCAAATTCATTTCAATCAATACTCACACACCCGCATGCATATACTTTTAAAATCTTGCTATTCTATCAGTTTACAATATAATGCACGTAGTTATACCAAAAGACTTGCAAATAATTTCATAAATAAACAAGTAAAAAGGTTACTCTAGTTACTTTTAACCCTTGCTACTAAGGGTTACCAACCACACTAAGTTTTCAGGGGCATAGATTTTCACGAGCAACTTCACAAGTGCTCAATCTACATAAAATAGTGCCCTTCAGTCAATTCTCAACACAATTGATAAGCATTGATTTGGCTAAACCGAATCTCCTAACATATGAAATAGTTTAATTGAACCCTTTTCAATTCACTTATTCATTATTTATGTTCACTAGCCTTACAGGCTACTCAAAAAATTATAACAATCTCCCTAACACATCCATTCATCTAAATTCACTCTATTGACCTAACTTTTAGGTCATTTTGAGCCTAAATGCTCAAAACTCAACCATTCAACTCTATACTAGTCACAAAACCCTAATGCTGTATTCGATATCCCGTTTTAACCCTTTCTTTTAGATTATAACACCTTAGAATTTCATGATTTAATTTCTCAACCAATGAAATTTAATAAAAAAGAGGTAGAATTAAAGCTTAAGATTGCGCACTTACCCATCAAGTTATTAATCGAAGCAAATTCTCGAGCTTTAGATAATACTTGCCCTAGCAGAGATGGCTTCCTCTTGCTCTCCAAACACATCTCCAGTTTTTTTCCTTCTATTTTCATGAGCTGTTCATGTCAGTTTTCAGTGATTTCTCAACAATGTGTCACGGTGCAAGCAGCTTCTGCAATAGCACGTGGCATAGTGAGAAAATTCTTACTTATGCTCGCACGTTCTATCCCGGATTGCCTCTCTAACCTTTCATCCTATCAATACCCAAACAACATAAAATATCAACTCATTATTAAAACCATAATCATTCCTCTAATTACTAATTTACGCCTAATTAGCAGCTAATTCCTAGGGTTGAAATTCAGGATGTTACAATACATTAGTGATAGAGGCATTATTAACTCCTAACTGCATCCTAATAGGTATTAGGAAGTTGTTAGATTGCCCAAATGTCATATGATATCCCAGTATAATGTTATACCGGATTACCTATGGTACCAGCCTGTATAATGTTGCACTGAATGTCTCATGGTGCTAGCCTGATCATATGCATTTGTTCACTCACATCTCCACACACACATCCACACTTCCCCTAAGTGAACTCCTACCCCCTACGATCATGCTTTTTACACACATTTCACAACTTTTCTACCATTTTATACCCCCCACACACACATTTATATAGATTAATCTAAACTAGCGACCATCAAATTTCCTTTTTACAAATTAATTTCATGTTAAAACCATTTATGAAGAAAAATCATGCATAGAATCTAACAAAACTCAAATTTCATAATCATGTCATCACTTTTACATAGGTATAATAGCTAACAAATATAATAAACTATATGATTACCTCAACTCTGTTGTCTAATAGAAAGGATTACTCGTGTTTCATAACCCTATTCGAGTGTCTTTTGCCATTCAAATTGTCGTACGCAAGAATCTACACAAATTGGCAAGCCAAGATCAGTTTCACCATTAACAAAAGGTGCCAATTATAGTAATTTAACACCTAATTGCTATCACTTCCTCTATTCATACTCTTTCATGCGGATTATGACCAATTATCATTCAATACAAGCACTAACATTTATCTAGTTAGATTTCTCTCACTTTACTCTCTCTAAATTAGGTTAATTTAAACCTATAGCTTCAAAGCTTTATCATTTTAACTGAAACCAGTCACAAAATATTAGTTTAGTCTTAGAGGACTTTTCTATTATTATATGGTAAGAAATTAATTCTTTAAAACTTTTAAATTTAATTTCTCAATAGTTAAAACTAAGAGAAAACAGGGTAGAATCGGAGGTTAAGGAAGTAAGAGACTTACCTGATAAGTAACAGGTCGGAAACGTCATCTTTTCTCCTGAAACTTGACACCCTGGCAGACTATCCTCTCTTCTCCATGCCTAACCCCTCTTTCTCTAATTTCCCTTTTGTTTTTCACAAGCCTGGCATGTCCTCATTTATTAAAAACCTGCATCATGCGTCGCGGTGCATTCGTCCTCAGCCGCGATGAGTGGCACAGTGAGGGAAATCCTTACTGCACTCACACGCTCTGCTTTACGATGCTGTCCTTTTACTCATATCTGTTCATATAACATCTCAATGAGTTAATACAACATTCCACCATCCAGAATCCTAATCTCACATTAAATTACTATTTCATTCCTTAATCAATATTAATGTAGGAATTAGAAATTTGGAATGTTAAAATATATGACTTGAAAAACTAAAGACAATCATCTAAGAGCTCTTTTTTTAATCCAAGCATCTTTGGTAAATATAGCTTCCTTAACTGTTAGAAGAATTTCTCAATCAACTGGCTGATAATTGATAAGGTGAATAACTTGTGATTCTCATATCATCTCCTCTTCATTTCATTCCATCTTGCGGGAAAAAAAAAGGAGTGTATATTCATTTCTGCCAGGAACATCTTGAATTTTTAAATGAGATTCAAGGACAGAGTAGCTTGCAGTAATTTTTCTCTTGGGTCTTGGTCAACAAGAAGAATAATATAGCATTCTGTTTCATTTTCCTTGAAGTAATCCTCTGAATATTATATTCCAACTCATAAACAATTATTTAAACCATCAAAGATATGTGATTAACGGGTAAAATATTCCAACTCTTTCTATTCTCATTGTTTGAACATGGATAAATTAAAAAGCAAAGCATGACACGACACGTCATGATCGACAAACAAGCTAGCTGTCAAGGAGGTTTGAATGTGAACTCGCAGAGGAAGAGGTCATACTCAACGTGTTTGGTTGGTTTTTCTTGGAGGATATTCATATCAATTGTTGGAGTAGATGGAAGAACAAGTATAACGATAGGCTTCAAAGTTCAAAGTATGACAGATTTGATAATAAAAGCCATATAAAGTTTGTCAATTTCTCAACCTACATGTTAGATTATCCACTAGTGTGTTGTTGGCTGCTACAAGCAAGTGTCTCAACAAACTCAAGGCTTCCCATGTGGTCCTGTCTAAACCAGCACCAATAAATGGCAGAGGTATAACCAAGACATAAATCTATATCCAATGAGCACCACTATTTCGGTCTTACCCAGTTTTACTTCCATACCCTACCATGTTTTCATCGCTCACAAGGCGATCATGGAAGATGCTTGCTTACTTTTTGGACAGGCTTGACTAAGTCATTCAGAGACCATGGTCCAAAAACGAGCTTGTCACACAAAATTCCACCCCATTAAAACTGCAAGTTTTATTGCTGGCTCTCACTTTTTATGATTGTAATCTTTAAATAACGTGGGAGGTATATTATATATCATCCTATAATGATTCATAGCACTATCCGTCATTCCAGCCATCTGTCCTTCGATCAGTTTCTGCTTTTCACCATGCCAAACAGTGGAAGGTGAACGCTCAGAGAAACTGAACAAGATAACAATCTCCGAGGCCTAAAATCAGACTCACTCCCTTAGATATGATGCACTCTTAACTTTTTTTTTTTAAAAATAAACTTAGTGATTCGTAAAACAGTATTCATTATTTCTGTATCTATGTGTATATCCTTGATTATATTCCCAAGTCCTTATGTAATTAAATATCAAGTCTCATACTTTCATTGGCATAAATTCCAACAGCTGGTATGACCTTTACTCTACAGTCTAGGGGAAGCTCTCATTTACTAGACTCAACTAGAGCAAACAAGTATACGTATTTCTGAAAATAGTTAGAGGCTGAGATACATAGAAACCATGCAACCAAATACCTGGATGTCAGGGTCGTTGCCAAGAGCGAGGCATGTTCTGTGAATGAGATTGAGTGGAAAAAAAGAGGACTGTGAACAAGGCAGAGAGACTGGAGAGGCCCACCATTTTCACGAGAATGAGAAATATGCCCTTTTGAAGAAGATGGTGACTTGAACGTTGTTCTGGCACATGGAAGCGCAGGAAGGCCATGTTACTCTTGCCCCCGTAATTCATCCTTTCGTGAAAAGACAAGTTCGTTCCATCACACACCTCACTTTCTCCGAAATCTCACATCACCGGTCATCACCGGTCATCCCCTTGTTCTAATTAGCAATCGCCTGCCATCGGCTTTCAGCATGGGGTAGCTTCAAAACAAACTTTGAAGAAGCCCAAATTTGGAGTACGAGGAATTTTCAATCTAATCTTCATAAAGGTGGTGGTAAAATAGTAAATTTTGAAATAATCACATAAATTTTGAATTTTTAAATAATCACACATTATCTTTGGTCTTTTCCCCTCAATTTAAAAAAAGACAGCCAGTCAAGACTCGAGATGTTAATTTTCGCAGCTAGAAAAGTAATATTTGTTCCAATTACAATAGGAGAATTGGAATCTTGATCTTTACTTAGGCCATGTTTGGTAGGTTGGAATTGTGAAGATGAAAATGGAATTGAGATAGGAATCTGAATAAAGTGATGTTTGGTAGATATGAATTACAATTCTTGGGAATCCTAATTCTATGGAAAAAAGTTGATTTGAATTCCTTATGTAAATCTATGGAATTTGGAGTAATTCTATAGAATTGTAATATTTAAGACACTTTTGCCCTCATACAAATTTCAGAAAGACAAATTTGCCCTAAAAAAAAAATAAAACCCTCATATGCTAGCAAAAAAAAAGAAAAAGGGAGTATAAAAGGGTGAATGATATTTTTTCTCATTATATATAAAACGTTATAATATATATATAAGATAGTATTATATATAATATTTGTATATAATTTATATATTTATAATATTTTTTTGGTATAAGAAGTAGAATTGATTTGTTTGACATTTTTCTTCTAAATCTACATGTTAGTGTATTTATTTTAAAGTAGAAGGGATGGGAACCATTGCCAATTTTATTTTTAAGAAAATGTTCCCTCTGATGATAAAACTTTTTGTTTGGCCCAAGCTAGTGAATAATAGTTACAGATATAATCTATGATTTATATAATATTTCATTAATATATAAAATACATAAGAAAATTGGTACACAATTAAGTTTTTATTATGTTTTATTTTAATTTTTATAAAGGGGTATTTTTGTCTTTTAAATATAATTCCATTTCCATGTCTTGCATACCAAACAAAAGTAATGCAAGGATTCCATCTAATTTTTCTGACATACCAAACATATTTTTATAATTCAATTCTATTCCAATTCTGATTCCAATTCCAATTCCAATTTCATTAAAAACTATTCCATCATACCAAACAGGGCTTTAGTTCTCATCTAATTCGTTCCACCTAAAAAAAAATAAAATAAATAAATATTAATGCTTTTGGATGGAAAGAAATCATTTTTAATAACTAAATTATAAAACAATAAAATAAAAATAAATCAATAAATTGCATTTGTATATAAGTAAAATAGGTGAAATTTTTCTTGATATGACTATCCGATTAGAACTCATTCAAGCATTATCCAATTGAACTGAAAATAGTTCCCTAGAAATATTTTCTATATTTACATATGTTATTTAATTATTACTATTTAGTTATCATCTCCTGGCCTATTTATTAAAAACATGCTTGGAGGTATTGTTATTTGTTGATGTGATTTTTTTTTCATAAAAATAAAAAATCTATCCTTTTCCAAGTTCAAATGATTTTAAAATCCTATGTAGGTAGAGAGTTAGGATTACTTACATATTAACCAAATTTTTGGGTGTACCATGTTCCATTCAAACAAAGGTGTAATGGAATTGAATCAAACAAGCTGATAATCATTCAATTGCCTTTGTTATTACATTAAGAATAAGATAATTGTTAACAGCCACTGCTTATATCAAGAAAATTAGTTAACTTCATTACTAAAAAATAACTAGTAAGATATGTTTTCACAATATATTTCAAATGTTAAGAATCCAAATGATTTTTAGGGCGAGAGAAATATCAAGTATAATGTAAACAAACTTCCAAAGAAATCAATATATTTACAAGTCATCCTTCCATGCCATCATCATCTGCTTCTATCTTGATTCCTAACTCAAAATATTACAACTCAATCTTTTGAGGGGGCGGGGGATTTTTACTAATAAAAATTAGATGTAACAGAAATAATTAGTTCCTCACAATGTAACAAATTAATGTTCGAATTATCACTGTGAGAACTGTCTATATCTAATATCTAATTATATTTTAAATGAGATTACTTCAAACAGAAGAAACATGTACGGGATTAAAAAAAAGAGAATTACAATCAAGTGCTATTTAAGAAAATTAATTACTACCAAATTCATTAACAATTACACTAAATTGTATTAATAACACAATCATTTATCAATACAATTTAATTCAATTATTAATAAACTTTATAATAATTAATTTTTTTGTATAGGATTTTAATGAAATTCTTCTTAAAAAAATGAATTTTCTCTATATGTTAATAAACATGCGTGGCAAGCCCAGAAACATTCAAAACTACCAACCCAGCCCAACCAACACATGTTAAGGCAGTGCAGCATTAAATTCGGACAGTACTATCATCCAAGCAAACAAATTTTTGACGGGACAAATGAAAAAAAGGAGGACAGCCAAAAAATTCAAAAGAACCGTCTCTCCCAGCGGGACACTTCTTTGCCCCACACAATGGGATAATTACTACAATAAATGTATATAGCTAACGTAATAGAAGATGAAGGGTACAATTTCTATTCTTCTACAATTAAATTATGCACAATTGGCCTTCTTTTGTTCTAGGTGGGAGACAAGGGGAAAAATTACAACATCGCGCAGACAAGGGGAAAATAAATTTGGAGACAACCTGCTGACCAGGTACATAATCATCCCATCCTTCGATTATAGTGCTTATCTGCTAGCCAATCAAAAGAAAATCTCGAGTCCTAGTTGTGTACATCTACTGGTCAGAGGAAGATTTGAACTGCTGATGCTGCCCATCTATCAAACTTATCTGTCGTCTGAGTTTAGCAATATGAGCTTGAACCTATGAACATTAGAAGTACAAAAAATAGTGAGTTGGCTCCAAAACCTTCTTTTAAGGTTGATCATTGAAAGCCCTCTAGAATAACAAAATTACATGCCGAATATAAGCTTCAAGAAAAATGAGATTCAGCTACCAGTGAACAGAGAATTAAGGAACCAATAACTTATCTCGGTCTGTGTTTTAGACTTTGCCTTACTGACGAGTTAGCAAAGAGTTGATCCAAAATGATCAAGGATTTGCAGAAAGGAAAAAGAGTTAATCTAAAATGTCTAAGCAAAGAATGACAAATATAAGTAATACATGACGAAATCTCGCTTGAGGGGGGGGGGGGGGAAGGATTATCTTATTAATATCACATTAGCAATTAATAAAATTAGAAACCAGTTCTCCTTTCTCATGTATGTGATGACGAAAGTCAAGGTGGTAGCAGGGCACTTAGTATCTCAAGGAAATTGCCTCCAAGTGGAGTGTGCCATATATTTTCCAATGATGCATTAAATGAAGGTCCAAGGATCAAGCGCAAGAGCATAACATGTCAATTGCTTCATATCCATGTATTTACAAAACAGAATAAGACCCCTAAAAGAAGCATGGTTTCAGAAAAAAGATGGATGTTATCATATAAAATACACCATGTTATGTCATAATACAAAGCCTTATATCATCTTCCCTTCACCTCATTAAGTTGATTTAAATCATTAGTTCAGAAATGACGGGAGTCCAATACAAGCACATAGAATAACAGTTCCATTCACCTCATTAAGTTGATTTAAAATATTGGTTTAGAAATGACAGGAGTCCAATACACGCACATACCTTCATAGTTAACAATCTAGAATACATGGAATTTTGGGGCATTGTGTTCCAATATTTCAAGGGTATAACTCCTTTGTGTTCCATTATGGTCTAGTTGAAGGGGAAGACAAGTCAAGACCCAAAAAAAAAACCCCCACAAACACCAACAAAAATCAACCACGAATCATTGGGCAGTAGCCTTCACTCCAAAGTATAGACAAAGTACAAAGAAAAAGTTGATTCCAAACTTCATAGACAACATAATAAAAATTCAACCTGTCTGAATTTTCAACAAATAGACTAACCAAAGAAATTATGAATCATGATCTAGGTCTCCAGGAAGGAAATTGCAAACAATTGTGCATGCATGAATCTGGGGCACGCTGTTTGTCATTTTAAAGTCAAAAGAATATACATGAATGGATTATGATATCAAAGTATCATAAACATCACCTTTGATTTCAACCCAGATTACATAAAGTTTAAATAAGATAAAGTATAATCTCATATGAACCTGCTGACGAGCTGCAGCAAGCTGTAAGAGCTCATCTGCTTCAGAGAAATTTGTGAACCATTGGGTTAGTGGATGATCTTTAGTATCACCTCTCCTCCTTTTACTTGCATCCTCAATAGGTACTGTACATATAATAGACTTGTCAATTCACTTCAATCATCGAACAAAAGAAAAGTGCATATTAAATTCCTAAGAAACATACTTGGATGAGGTAAGGTTATTCCAGCAGGCAATCTTGGAAAATTCACTACTGGATGGTTTTGCAAACGCGCTAAAAAAGCCTCAGAAGGATCAGGGAAAACTATCTCATCGTATAATTCCACAACAACAGGCTTTTTTGTTGACATGGAACTGTTCTCATCCTCTGGATATAACTTCAGGTGATGATATCTGTATATATATTACACTTCATAAAATACATGATTCAGAAATTATTTTGGTGTTCACAAATATTGGTCTTCACTATAATTAATTTTAGGTAACACATGCCATCCTTTGATGAATCAATATTTTAGTGTAGAAATAAATATCAGTTGTAAGGTAGTCTATAATCTCATTACTCAAATAATCAAGCACCAAAACCATTTAGAAGTTTCTCTTCTAATTGCATATAGCATGACAAATATCAGAAGTATCGGCTAGGCATTTCATTAATTGAAAATTGAAGCAGTCGAGCCAAGTGGCTGTATGTTTTCAAATCAAACTTAGAAAGCACTGCAGCATTTCCAACAGCCTTGGATCATTGTTGACAGTAAGCAGAGTGTTGACTAACCAGGCTAAAATGCTTAAAAGCCTTCTTCAAGTATATATCAGAACTCTATTAGGTGCATCAAGAAATCATAGAACATCAATAGGCGGCTTTAGAAACCAGAGCCAGCTACTAATCAAAAGCAAACAGCATCCAATAACTCACAAGTTCAAAGGCTTGTCACAAACATCGCTGTGGAAATGAAGTGTGATGGCAACTTCAAATTCACCCCATCCTGACTCTGACAACTCAAAAGGAGGTGACTCCACAACCCTTGTTGGATTGTTGAAACTAGAATGCAGCTGAAAAACAGCACGCTTTATGATCACTCCAAGGTCCTCATTGGTTGCTCCGCGAACATATACAGTCCATTTATGTGATTGATACCTTAAACAATAAAATTATGTAATTATATTTTTGTTTGAAAGAACAATATGCCGAAACTGTGCAGGAAATTATACGGTAATACAGAGCACACTTACTCGCTTGCCTTCTTGCCCAGCCAGAATGCGATGTTACCATACACTATTGGAACGCTTATTTCGACATCTTTGAGTTTCTTACCCAAGTTCTAAAAATAACAAAGAAATGATTATACTGCAAAAGATTGAACTTTCACCAATTCGAGATAACATTGTCATTATCTTTGTACATTCTGCAATTGCATTAGGCATTCTTCACATTAAATTAGAGTTATTATCACAATCATCATTAAAAGATTCAGATTTAAATCGCAGACAAAAACAAGCAACAAGGCAGCGAGCTACACACGCATACAGCAAGAGCAAGGCAACGAACCGCTTTCCTAAAATAGCAGGGTTTGGAGATATCAATGTATTTCGGAAATTACGAGAACAGAAATCTGCAAATACGAATTGAAACATGGAAATTTACCTTTTTCTCATTGTCTTCGGATTTGCCCATTTTGGTTCGATGTGATTTGGGAGTGGGGCCACTAATTTCAGGCTGATCTTGACCGTGCTTTTTCGTAGATGAGCTGATGGTCATATCAATTACAGGTTCGACTGAGAAATCGAAGCTGAATCTGGATAAGAAATCCTAGGGTTTGATTGTCCGCCAAAATTACAATGAATGGTTCATCGTCTTTACGATGTCGTTTGACAGAGGAATGGTTTTATGAAGAGCTGTTCTGATCACCGACGCAGGGGATAATCAAAGCTGCCATTAAGGGCATTCAAGTCATTGGCCTTTTCCTACAGATAGGCGCAGGAAACGGGTGTGTGGGAGAAACAAGTTTTTCCCAAACATATTTAAAATTTTCAAAACACATTTTTGTAATTAATTTTTGAAAAAAATTTAATCTTTTAATCTTTTAATTTTTAACTATAACTCGCATCGACTTAGTCCTTCAACTTATAATTCAATTATAACTCAGTCCTTATTTTTCATGTTTTTTTTTAAATTGTCCTTAACAAATATAAAAGATAAAAGAAATGCTTATATCTTGTTTATCCTCTTATTTTTTGATGTGGGATCTAAGCTATAAGAACTAATGAAGAAAGAAGAATTTTATTAACAGTAAAAAATTGAGTGACTGAATTATAGACGAGTTAAAAGTTAAGAAACTGAGTCATATACAAATTAAAAGTTGAGGGACTAAATTGTAGTAAGTTATAGTTGATTAATTGAGTTATAAGTAAATTAAAAGTTGAAAGATTAAAAGATTAATTTTTTTATTTTTTAATAATTAATGTACGCGTTGTAATGGATAATTATGACTTATGTAACCCATAAAATAAAATAAAATAAAATTGATGTCAAATATTTTTGTGACTTTAGATCCATTTATTTAAGATTAAAAATAAATAATTTTTAAGTAATTTAAAAATTTTATAAAAAGTAGATATTATTTTATATTTAGTTATAATAATAAAAAATAATTATTGATGAGTTATTTTTAAGGGAGAATTTTAGTTAAGAATCTAGGAAGACATATAATTTTTGATAGGTCTCTAAAGAATTTGAAATTTTAGTTCAATTCTCCAGGACTAAATTAAAAATAACTTGAATGTAGAAAAGACAAAAATACCCTTTTGTAAACAAAGAAAGAATAGGCAGCTGATGATGAAAGAAAGAAATGCACACAAAAAGGAAAACCTCAACCTGCAGTTCTTTATTTCTCAATGTTCATCTTAAGGAAGAGCGGTTGGTAAGATTCATCACCCACAAGTTCATGAGATTTATTCCCTAATTCCTTCTTGATTATGCGTTCTTTATGTAATGCGATTCTTCCTTCTCCATGTAATTTGATTGGAAATGAAACAAGATGGGTGTTGACTAGGGACCTTTTTAGAGGACGGGTTGGCATCAATCAATCATGCGGAGGTAAAATACTGTCATTTATAATAATCAGAGGCATCTTCTGTGTATAGGTATGGATATGGGCATGGGTATAGGTACAAGTTTAGTGCAGGGAATGAACATAGGATGAATTAATCAATTGGCATGAAAGAGTGGGTGCTTTTATTTGATGTAAAGTGTTAATATTAAAATTTGAAAATATAAAGCTGTTAGGTATTGAAAGTTTTGTCATTGTATAGTGAGTTATTAAAAACTTTATGTTATGTTATTAATATTATAATTCTTGTTGTAAATTTATGAGTTTATCAAGTGTTGATAAAGTAATTGAAGTTAACATTTTAATGATATACAAGTTGGAATGACTCATGAATTTTAGTTTTGTAGAGCAATTATTTTGTATATTCCATATAAGGGATAAATTTGTCAAGACTTTAGAGGAAAATACAAGATATGAGGGTGGGATTATAACTGAAAGTTTGATAAGACAAGCAATGACCTATAAAGAATTAAAAAGTATGATCTTAATATATGTGTGGCCTGAAAGTAGTGGCAGTATCAAAAAGTACATAGTAAGTTATGATACAAACATACTATAAGATCTCATAGATGACAAAAGGGTAGCATAATTAATTGAGTTGAACAATAAAAGTGGTTATGTTTATGTTGATAAGGGTACAAAAGACTCCAGACAACCATCACATTTGGATTGCTAACAAGTGTAAGTTCACTTATATTTACCCTTAATTGTAAGCCTAATACAAATTGATAAATGTCTAATATGACTTGTAAATTTCAAGTTAGATCATATGGTATCACCTTCAGATAGAAAGTCACTTTCTCCACCAATATGGGAATTTGATATAGAAAGTTTTAATATACCTTCTTCCATTCACAGTGTGAGTCCACTCTCAACTGTATAAAGTTTAGCCATAGAAAGTCTCCCTACTCCTTTGCTTGAGATGAATACTTCAATGTAGAAGGATGTAGGTATTGGGCAAACATTTTCTCACACTATGGCATTTAGACAGACTTTATCCAAATATAGTGTTGTATATAAGTTTGGGTATGAGTTTATCAAGAATCGTGATAAGAAAATTATTGCATGTTGTGTGCTTGAAGGCTATCCTTGAAAAATTAGAGCATATGAAGTTAGTAAAGTTCATTCCTTACTATTAGAAAGTTTAAGAAAGAATAAATGTACACTGCTCAAGACAACCTAATGGTGCCCTACAAGAAAAGATGCCATCATAATTGATGACTTGAGGTCTAACATAAATAAATCTGCAAATGACATAAGGCGAGATCTGCAAAGAGAGTATGGTGTTAACCTTACATACCAACAAGCCTATATGGCTAAAGAGAGAGCAATTATAGATATCTATGGTCTTCTAAAAGAATCTTACATGATAATCCCGTGATTATTTGAAAGGTTAGAAGAAAGTAATCCCAATACTATCATAAAATGGGTTGTATCACCAATGAATAGATTTGGGCAACTATTTATAACTAATGGATATTGTGTAAAAGGGTTCTTGGAAGTGTTCGACCCACAATCTATATAAATGGCTGCCATTTGAGTGGTCCCTACAAAGGGACTTTATTGGAAGCATAAGCATATGATGCGGATAATAAGTTATTCCCTCTAGCTTATGCCATTGTTAGTGGAAAAACTTTTGACGAGTAGGCATGGTTCTTGTCTAACATTAAGGATATAACAAGAGATCTTCATTTAGTGATTGTGTCCAATAGACATAATGCAATTATAGCTACTATCCAAGCTATTTTTGGGGGCGAAAGACATGCTTTTTGTTATTGGTATGTAAATGAAAACTATAGTTATGAATTCTTGAAAATCACCTAGGGAAAGAGAAAGACTAGTAGCGAAACTAAGGAGACTGCATAAAAATTGCTAGATGTAATGGCCTATGCAAGATTGGATGTGGATTTCAATGAGACTATAGGAAATCTAATGTCATTTTGTCCACAGTTGGGACAATGGTTGAAAAGTCATAGGGATATTGATTGCTGAGTACTTAGTAGGTTTTCTCATAGGAGATAGGATAACATTACTGCCAACCTTGCAGAATCATTTGATGCATGGTTGGTGAATGAAATGAAGTATAACGTTCTTGTCCTGATATATGAATATAGGAAAAAGTTAGCTCAATAGTTATATAAAAGTAAGTTAGCCATGAGAAATTGGAGATATTACATCGGTCCAAATATGGAGTCAAAACTAATTAGAAATGTCACAAGAGCTTAAAGAATGCCAGTACAAGATCATGGCTTGAACACTTTCAGAGTCATGACTTACAAGGAGATGTCTGTGTGAATCTTACCCTATATGAATGCTTATGTAAGGCTTGGCAGATGTGTGGGTTACCATGTCCACATGCATGTATGGCGATAAAGCACATATATGGGAATGCATATTCTTATGTTGGGGAATGTTATCTACTTAGTTGTCAATAGAAAATATACTATCACAAGATGATTTCAGTTGAAACTCATGACATTCTTAGGCTAGATAGTCTCAAATTTGAGTAATTTATCTAAAGTATTACTACAACCACTTACGACTAGTAGACCTCTAGGAAGGCCAAGAAGTGAAAGGATAGAATCATAATTCTAGGACACAAAGGTATATCAATACTCCAGATGTGGTAAGACTGTTCATATAAGGAAGACTTGCAAGAATTCCAATCCTAGCTAAATTGGTTGATTGATAATTAATTTTTTGGTTGTATATATAGCTGTTGTTATTTTATATATGAACTCAGATTTTTTGTTCTTTAAAAAAGCAACTCTTATGTATATTTGCACAACCTATATGATTTTTTATTGTAATGGGTTGCTATCTCTATAAGGGTACCTTATGGCATACTCTCACAAGTACCGGTATGAATTTTTTTGGTAATCTATATATATGCTATATGTTAATCAAGTTACATCACTTGTTATTTTCTTTATGTTAGTTATAAATAGTTAGCATTGACTTTGCCTGTAATTCTCCAATACCAAATGCAAATTTCATGTTTGAATCATACAAGTCATGTGGTCCTTGATACGAAATAAGTACTTGTTAATTGTCTAACTTCAATAATAAATTTACTAATAATAATGGTTAATTTTGGGAAAATAATCCAACATATTCATGACTTGGCCTAAATCTTATAGGTTATGTAGTTGGCAAATGGCGAATAAGTACTTATTAATTGCCTAATATCACGTGTTAATTCTCTAATATCACTTGCATATTTCATGTCTGAATCAAACAAGTCAAGTGATCCCTGATGTAGAATAAGTACTTGTTAAATGCCTAATCTCATGGGTTAATTCTCCAATACCACTTGCAAATTTCAAGTCTGAATCATACATGTCATGTGGTCTCTGATGCAGAATAAGTACTTGTTAATTGCCTAACTCTAATTGTAAATTTTCTAATAACAGTGGTTAATTTTGGAAAAATAATCCAGCATGCTCACAACTTGGCCTAAATCTTATAGGTCATATAGTTAGCAGATGGCAAAAAAGGTCTTGTTAATTGCCTAATCTCTCATGTTAATTCTCCAATACCACTTGCAAATTTCATGTCTGAATCATAAAAGTTATGTGGTCCTTGATGCCGAATCAATACTTGTTATTTGCCAAACTCCATTTGTTAATTTACTAATAACAATGGTTAATTTAGGAATAATAATCCATCATACAGCTCATGTTGTGACAGGTGGCGAAATAGGTCTTATTAATTCTCCAATGCCACTTGCAAATTTCACCATTTCACCTGTAAATTTCAGTTGCATTTTCAAATGTAAATTATAAAAATAAGTAAATATGTACCAGTATTAATGTTAATGATATGGCAGGTTACAAGTATTACAAGTATTGAAAATTAAGCTAATTATAAAAGAGCAATTGTCAAATACATGCCATCAAATATTACAAATCAAAATGATATTAAAGATCCTCAATGAGGTCATCGCCTTTTCTTTTAGGGTGGCTTGATACTTGAAATGAATAGATGGGCTTCTGTTAATTTTGCATTACATGGATGGTCTACAAGGTATCAAAACAAGTCAACTCTTAAGGCAACTAACTCAACCTACAAAACAATTATTAATAAGATTAATACATTTCTAACTTTACTTGCAATAACTTTAACTATATAATGTTTAAATACATCCTTGAAAATATACCTGTGTATATTTAAGCATTGTGTAGGTTGGCTAGTCTTTGTGCTTTTTATTAGGCTAGTATTTCAACCATGTGATGACATGAAGGCACATTCATATCTGCATTGTGTAATTTCAAAACAAACTAAGTTGAGAATGGCAAATCAATTAATGACAATTTAACATTTAAATCATAAAACTCACGTGGTTTCTTATTTATGAACTATCACAATTATGACCTTATAGTTGGGCTCTTTCTTAAATAACTCCAACAGGTTTGGCTTAACCTTCATCAATATTTGAATGAAATTGTCTCACTACATAATAAAATTTATCAACCTTAGTTTAACCAAATCATGAGTTAACAATGTACTGTTTTATTAACACATTTAATCTTACACAGTCTTTAGCCATCATTCTTTTTCCACAAGCTATTAGATCTTTGGCCACCTTCTCCACTTTCTCTCCTTTTTTTCGACCTTCTCTTCTTCATTGCCTATCATTGAGTCCAATATATAAAATTTCAAAGTGCTTGGTTCCATCATAAAGCATAACCAATGGTTAGCAAAAAACATCTGTGCAAATATGTACTCACACTCTTCTATATTGTAACCTATGTTCTCTGGCATAATTTGCTTCAAGTTATTATCCATATCCCAACATCTTGTATTACGAATCATTTGGTCCTACAACAATACATATGTTAAAAAAATGCTTCTGTCAAACAAAATCCTTTGTAAAGATAAAATTAAAAACAATATATTCCACCATGAATCTAGTATCAAATATATGCCATTTGACCTTGAAGCATGTTCCTTTTGCTCTCCAATTAGAGTCTTGTAAGTTTTGTATCTTTACTTGTTATCAAGTTTCATACAATTTACAACCAACAGATATTTCATTCAATATCACTTATTAATATTCTGTATAAGACTTGTAAATTACCTAGACTTATTGTTATCAACCTTCATATAATTTACAACCAACAATCATTTTATTGTTCAATATTACTTGTTAATATCTCATATAAGACTTGTGAATTCTATAACTTTACTTGTTATTAACTTCATACAATTTACAACCAATAGATATTTCATTTAATACCACTTGTTAACATCTTGTACAAGACTTAAATTACCTTGATTTACTTGTTATCGACTTTCATAAAATTTGCATCTAATAGATATTTCATTCAATATCATTTATTAATCTCATATGTCAGTCTTATTAATTTCCTGTGTTTACTTATCATTTTGTTTTCTATAGTTTATAAACCAACAACCTATCATATTTGTTGTTAAATTATAATCAATAACTAGTAAATTATTTAACAATAATTACAAATCACCAGACTAACTTCATCATTTTTTAAAATCATATTCCAATTTCAAAATGTAGATCACGCGGGTAAGTAAGGGTCAAAAATTAACACACCCAACAAGTAGAAAAGTCCCTACACTAAATGCTTTGCATGAATAGTGGAAAAATGAAGAACAAACTTACTATTGAAAGGAAGAAAGATATCAGCGATTGAGTGTATTGAGTGTAGGCTATTGATAGTGAAAGACAAAATCCCTCAAAAAGGAAGTGAAAATGTCAACTGAAATCTAGTTGAAGTTGAGGATGTAAACCAAAAAGTCTAAAGCTTGATGAAGATGAAGATGGAGACGAGAACTTGAAAACCTCGATGGTGGTTCTTTCTTCAGAAAAACATCTTGCTGTTTCTCCCGCTATCACATGCGAACTGAGCTAGTTTTTTAAATATTTGAACCGAGGGTATTTTCATCTTTTCTGCATTCAATTTATTTTCAATGAAGTTTCAAATTCTTTAGGGACCCATCAGAAATCATGTGCCTTCCCAAGTCCTTAACTAAAATTCTCCTTATTTTTAAATTTTATGGTTTCTTTCTTGATTTTTATTTTTAAAAATAAATTATTATTATATTATTTTAAAATTTTATGATATTTTTGCATATCCCGTCTATTTAAAACACTCTCTCTCATCTACAGCATTTAATTATTTTTAAAAAAATACTCAAAGTAACTTTTTAAAATAATCAATTTTTTTATTCTAATTATTTTTAAAAGTTTAAACAAACATAATAAAAAAATTATAAAACATATTTTTAAAAAAAATAGGTGATTTTTAAGAAATAAGCTAAAACAAACAAGCCCTTTAAATAAAATTACTAAAAACACAATAAAGGGGGGTTATAACTTCTTAAATATGAATATGAATACAAAAAAAAACATTTTTAAGAGATTTATTCCAATCAGACTCCTTAAATTTAACCCATTAATATTGAATATTAAATAATTATATCAAAATAGAAAACTAACAAAAATAATACATAATCAATATTTTAAATGATAGAAAGAGATTATCCTTTTTTTCAGTGTCACTTAGAAATTTGATTTATACAAATAAGTTTTCCCAAAAATATATTACTTAATAGGCCGAATTGGATTTGGGCCTCTTTCCATTTGTTTTGTTAACATCTTTCTATAAGTTTTTGCCAATGATGTTTCTTATTTTTTGTTAAGTATTTTCAAATTTCAACAACAACATCACTTGTCGTACTCGCCCCCAAAAGAAAATCACCGGACCAAAAGAAATCCCATTTTTAGGCCATAAAAGAAGCTCCAATTATTTTATCAAAAAAATAAAGCTCCAATCACTATGAACCTTAGGCCTTCTTGATTAAAAAACGGATAACTATTAATTACAAGCATGAAATATGAATAGAGTTAGATATAACTGGGAAGGATAATATTCAATGCCATGCTGAAAAAAATACTTATATTTAGTATTCAACCCCACTTCGAATATGATTGAAAACCATAAGCACAAAATACTATTTTTGGGCCAAATGAGCATGAAAGATTTAAGAAGTCAAGAAACTTTTTTTTAAAATTTTTTTTATTTAAACTTCAATCTCTTAAAATTCTCAATTCTTTTGAATTTATGCTCCGCGGGTGTACAAACACACAGGAATATCTCCACTTAAGCTTTTTTTTAGTCATTTTGGATTCTACCCCCTTCTTTTTTTTTGGCATACTCATCAAGAACTGCACAACAAGGAAGACAAAGGACAATAGTATTAGCGATAGATGAGTTTATTCTTTCTTGAAACATTAAAATCCAAAGTAACTTAATTTAATTTTATAAGGTTATAGTAGTTATTCTTTCATGCAAAGTGTAGATGTCCCATTGTTCTTACTGATCTGAAATTCCAGGTTGTTAATAGTTTCTTGCAGCAGATTCTCTCCTTCATGTATCTGAGCATAGACTTTTGAATAATAATAACCTTTGTGAATCTCAGACTTTAGATGAATAATAATAACCTTTATTCTTTCATGCAAAGTGTAGATATCCCATTGCTCTCACCTTTATGAATAGTAATAACCTTCACGATAGAACTCTTCATTTGGACAGGTCTCCCCACAACATTGGACATGTATGAATTATGATATAAGAAAAGTTAACAAAATGTGCTTGCTAAGCAGAACAGATTGACGTTAAATTCATAAGCTGTCTAAATACTTTCAAATACAAACCTAAACATGAAAAGTTTGTGTCAGTAAGAGATGTGGTTTCATAGATCAAGTTTGTTTCTAATTTTCTGAACATAAAATTCTGGTTCACACTAACTAGACATAATATGCCTATTCATTGATATTTCTTCCCGACATCACTCCCAAACACAAGTTCTTATTTCAGATAAGATACTAATTGATACTTGACAATGACATCTAGGACAAGTGCATGTAATCTCTTGTGAGCTGTGAATCCTTGTCTACCAGTTGGTCCTATTCTCATCGGAAAGCTATTTTGCACTTATCCTTTCATCTTTATATATACTTACAGTTTGCATTCATTCATATGCAACACAGATTGTTCAAATCCAGAATCAAGGGCGACTTTCTTTCCCATAAAACCATCTGAGAACATTCTCTTCTTAACACAGAAAAAAATAGGTTTTCATTTGCTTAGTATCAGAAGGAATTCATCTTTAAAAGGAGTCAATGTGCCAAAGGGCTATCTTAATGTCTATGTTGGAGAGAAATTGAAGCAATTCGTGATTCCTATATCATACTTGAACCAACCTCTATTTCAAGATTTGCTGGGTCAGACTGAGGAAGAATTTGGTTATGATCCTCCAATGGGTGGCCTAACAATTCCTTGTGAAGAATATGTCTTTGAGAGCATAATTTCTTCCTTGAATAGATGCTGGTCATTGTTGTCTGGATAAGACTGACAAAAATTAGTGTTTAGCCAACATAATGTTTTAAAGTAGGCAAATTCTTTATGTAAAGATTTTATTTTTCTTGCCATCCTTAATTTGCTAAGGAAATGGGCAGTTGAATGAGAAATTTATAAGGATTTACCATAAGCTTCTTTTATTTCCTTTTCTTTTCCCGCAAATCTCATCCAATCAGATGATCAGAGGGATCAAACAATCAAACATTCATAAATCAAGACTAGAACTCAATTATTCCATAAAGTTGTGGTCTTTGTTTGTTTCTACATCTGGGATTAGTTGAGTTGTTCTTCCATATCTTTTTTTCTATAATATCCAATCGAAGAACCTTTTGGGCCTAACATTATCATACACACAAGGATTTCTCAATTGACTGAGCTCACTGAATTCGGAAAAATAAGCCATAAATCAAGGAAAAGTAGCGGAATCTAATCCCATGAAATACGCTACTAATAAAGTAATGAAAGTATTTCACAAAAAAAGTAATAGAAGTAGTGGAAACATACTTACATAATCAAGTCACAGATCGGGATAAATATAATAATATAAACAAAAGAGAAGATAAAGGAAATTAATGAAAATCAGGTACTATAGCCAAGAATCATACGGGGAAATCTGTGATTTCTAAGAAAAATGTGAGATTTTTGGAGCATGTGTGCCACATAAGAATTAAGTCCTTAATTCAATCGGATAATAATTGAGTTATGAGGTTTACAAATCTCCTTCTCTTTCATTTTTCAAAGTACTTTGCTGGCAGATCTTCCTCAAGTAGTCCTTTAATTGGGGATTCAATCAATTAACAGAGAATGGTTGCTAATCAGCAAGATTAAAAAAAGGTGTGATTTCTCATATCAAGTTCATCTCTAACAAATTATATAAATGTTGGTCTGCAAATGGGGACAAACTTTGAACACTCTCTTGAGGAGTTGTTGACAAGTTGACGAACAGAAAATTGTGGTTCATACGGACTAGATATCTTTGAAGGTGTAAGGTGTGCTAGTTGGTCCTCGAGAAAGACCTCAAAGACGATGTCACGTGGCCTCTCGTGAAGTCTGAGCTCTTATCGCATAGATACTGGTTTTCCACGTGCCCGTATATATACTTTTAGGTTCAAGCATTGAGAAGCTACACAGATATCTCCACCCAAAAGCAAATCAGAACACAAAGCCTTCTATCACCACAAAGCTATTGAGGCCTTTCTCTCCTTGAAAAACCAACGGTTTTCGTTTACCTTGAATTCAAAAGGCCTCTTCATTTTCAAGAAACCTTGCATCTTCAAAAAGAGTTGACGTGCCAAAGGGGCCATCTTGCAGTCTATGTTGGAGAGAAAATGATAAGGTTTGCAATTCCCATATCATACTTGAACCAGCCTGCATTTCAAGATTTTCGGAGTCAAGCCGAGGAAAAGTTTGGTTATGATCATCCAATGGATGGCTTCACAATTCCTTGCAATGAAGATGCCTTTGAGAATGTAACTTCTTGCTTGAATGGCTGCTCACAAGTTATTGTTCGGATTTCAAGTATGACTAACATAGATTAATGATTAATCAAAACAATTTGGTAGTGTAAGTGAATTCTTATGGTGTAAAGATTTTTTCCTACCCTTCTTCGGGAGGAAAGGTGACCATTTCAATGAGAAATATATGAACAGTGACTTGAATTATCTTTTATTTTCCAAGCAAATATCTCTAAGCTCTAAAAATGGCGGCATTAACCGGTCTCGAACATTGATAACTCAATATTTTCTTTTTCATAAGTGTCGTGCCCGAAAATGCGACGCAAAAGGTATGTAAGGGTGAAAGTTCCATCTTTCAGGGCAAAAACTGGCTGAATAGAGAGCCATCACTAAAATTTTAAGAAAGATCTTGAGAAATCATTTAAGGGAGATAAGAATGATTTTCGAAATTAGACACAGATTTGAAAGTCAATTGAGTGTAGAAAAAATGTTAGGCACCCTACAAAATTCGTTCATAAAAACGGCTACCTGAAGTTCATTGTGCTAAATTAATATAGTTTTAAAGTTCTTTTAATTATTCATTTTTTATTCATATGTTTGATATATAAAAAAATGATAATAATTAAATGAAAAATATTTATTTATTTATAAGAGAGTACTTGACTCAAAATTAGACTTTGACGCCTACTTACCCTGCGATGGGAATCAAAGTCCACGTAGTTCATGATTATAAATTGTTGGTGAAAATATTTTTTGAATAGAAATTAATTAGAAATAATTCACCATTTTGCAAATAAAAAAATTTTAAAAAAATTTGCTTTATATGTTTTAAATTACAAAAAGTAATTTAATTTCAATTATTTTTTCTATTTTTGAATTTTTTGGAATAAGAAAAAGGTAAAGAGTTTAAATTATTATTATTATTATTATTATTTTATATTTTATTATTGTAAATTGAATCGCTATACCTGCAGAGCCCTATTAACTTATACGATAATGCAATTATTCTAAATATTTGTAGAGATTCCAAAATCTCACACGGTAAAAGAGTTTAACAACTTAATTTATTTATTTGTATTAATAATAATTTCTCAAGCATGTATACACATACATTTATTTTAAATACTCTTAATCATTATACCTGCAAAGCCTTATTGATTTATATGGTAATATAATTATCTTAAATATCTGTGAAGATTCAAAATCCTCACACATGAAAGAATCAAATAATTTTTTTAAAATATATTTTAATTTAATTGATTTATTATGCATGTATATAATTTATATATATTTTTTAAAAAACTTAATCATTATATTTGTAGAGTCATATTGACTCATATGATAATATAATTATCTTAAAAGTCTATAGAGACTTAAAAATCTCACATAACTAAAAGATTTTATAGTTATTATGTAAATACATTAATTTAATTAAAAAATATTTATTATTTTATTTACAAAAATTATTTATTTATCATATAAATTGAGAATCATGACATCTGTGAGGATTTATTATCGAATGCGATAATGCACTTAATTTAATTCTCTACGAAGATTTTTGAAATCTCACATGAGACTTAAATATTTTATTAATTTAAATTATAAAAAAGAATTAATTTTAATGGTGGGTCATTGGAATCCATATTTAATGTACACAAAATTGATCCTCACACTTGTGAAATCTTATTAATTTACACGATATGAAATCATTCTAAATGCCTGTGAAAATTTTTAAAATCTCGCATGTCAAATAGGTAATCGAAATATTTGCATTTACAATCGGTGCATAATATGAATTAGCATTTGAAGGAATAGAGAAAAAAACTCTCTTCCTTTAACTTGAGAATGTGTTTTTCAAGATTTTCAAATTAGCTTAATGCTCAGATATAATTTTGAAAGGGAATAATGAGAATAATTGTAATAGCATTCAATAATTAAAATAAATAAGATTCATATATTATCATTATCATCAATCACTCAATTTATCTCATGAATATCAAAATCAAGTTGATGCCTTAACTTTAAGAAACAAAGATATAAAAAAAATCCGACTCAGCTCATATGCTCTTTTATGTTAAAAAAGATATATTTTAGATCCAATTTAACTTTAATCTAATAAGCATAAGAATCTTTTCAATTCTTCTTTTATATATTTTAGCAAACATCTTATGGGCGACAATGTTCATACAATAATACAAAACTACTTCATTTTTAAATATCTTCCTAAATATCCATTATTAATATTTAAAACTTTTAAAGCTTCCAAATCTCCTTATTTCAACACAAGCAAATTCACATCAAGGATTAGTTCTATAACAGCATAATTAACACAGAAACTTACACATATCTGGTGCAAGAATTAGAACAGGGACAACACAGGACAAAGAAAAGCAGAGCAACCCAATAGCAGAGTAGAGGAGGGAGAAAGAACTAGCAAATCGAACCTCTTGCAGCAATGAAAACAACTTTGGCGTACCCACAATGGCAGACGAACTACAGTCAGCCACAGATGGACGGGAAGGAGGAAGAAGCGGAGTATAAGGACTCTTTGCGAAGATCATTTTGAGATGAATTCTCACGAAGCATCTTTGACATCATTTCACGCCTAGCCTTCTCATCTTTCCCTTCAAGTACCACATGAATAAGTTTTAGCAGAACTTCCTCATTATCATTTGCCTCTTCATTTCTATTTGTAACTTCGGTTGAAACCCTCTTCAAAACCTCCCCAGCAGTTTTAAGACGTAGCTCAGATAGAAGTGAGGCCACTTTCTCTTCTTCGTCCTCTGCCCACGGGGCTGCTTCCAAGTATTCCAAGCAAGACAGAATCCCAGCATCAAATCCAATGGCCACTGAAACCTAACGGACCACAACAACAGCAGTACATTCTGGGAAAGTCAATCAGACAACCATACTCTGCTCTCCCTTTCTTGGACGTGTTTTTCAGTATCCTTTCTCAAATCTTTAGTCCCTCCTCCAAATCTCTCTCTCTCAAAGCCTATTCCATCTCTGCCGCTGCTCTCTCTTTTTCCTTTTCTTCCTCCTCCTCTAAGCAAATACCCGGTCTTCCACTCCTTAGATCTTTGCGTGAGAGCTCTGTTTTATCGTTGAAGCTACCATCTTTTTCTCTTTTATGCACGTCTGGCTTTTCTCTGCATCCGGCTGCGTTTTTCGTGTGTGCCTGCTGCATTTCTGCTCTCGATATCCGTCTCTTCTCTTTGCCTATGCGAGTTTGCGTTCTCTGTCTTTTTTTTCACTTTTCTTTCCTTCCTCTGCATTTCGTGTCCGGCTTCTGTTTTCTGCGCCTCTTCTCTTTGTGCATGCATTTTTTCAGAGGTAAAGCTTTGTGCGTGCGTCTATGTTTCTGCTCTGTCTGCTCTTTGCTTCTTCGTACGCAAGTCTGCTGCCAAGTGAAGCCTTTTTTTCTTGCCTTCTTTTTGTCTCTGTTCTGCTCCTTTTCTCTAAGTTTTCGTTTGGTTTTTCTCTCTGAAATGGCCGAAAGTATTTGTGTGTGCTGCGTTTCTGCTCTGAATGAAGGGCTGATGGGGTGAGGGCTGGAATGAAGGACCAGCGTTTAACCTTCAGTTTTTATTATTTTTTTAAAATGAAATATATATATATATATATATATATATATATTACTTTACATTTTTAATTTAAAATGAAGGATCTTTTATTTCAAACCTAAATTTTTTATTAAAATTAAAAAGAAAGTTTTATTTAATTAATTTTTAAAATTTTGTTAAGTTTGTTTTAACTATCATTTTTAAATTTTGATTGACTTTGGTTTCTTTTTTTTTTTTTCAAAAAGAAAGATCATGTAAAATAGAAAAATCTTTTTTTAATCATAAATTTTCTTACTTCTTAAAATTTTAAAAAAATTTATTTTTTTAATTTTTTAAACTAATTGTTTTAACCAACTAGAAGAAATAAAATTTTAACTAATAGAATATCAGCTAGGCTAAAAATAAAATCAATCCCTACTTAATAATTAATTTTTTATCTTTTTATTTTATCTATATTATTAAAATTTTTTTTGTTAAATTTATTATTATTTTTTTAAAATTAAAAAAAATATCCGGATAAAATACAGTGTTCATAGTAAAGTTATCTCTCGTACTTTCAACCCTTCATATTTGTCAAGCTTCTCAAATATATGTTTCAACTAAATAAGAATCTACTTGGAATCCTGGATATGCTCTTGCAATGAAGTGCAGGTGGATGTTAAATTTTTTTTGTACTTTATACCCAAACATCATGATAAAAACTAAAGAAATACAGGGCTTGTTTAGCAACCTATTCTGAGAACAGTTTTCTGTTCTCCAGAACAAAAGAACAAAAAAACCTGTTTGATAACGTGTTTTCAAAATGTGTTTTAAAGAACAAAAAAACAAAATATTGTTCTGAAGAATCGAAAAATAAAAACAACTTTTAGGTGTTCTAGGATTATTGTTCTGAAGAATAAGGGAGAATGAGAAAAATATCTATTTGCATTATTTTTTTGTTCTCAAAACATGTTTTACAAAACACCAGTTCTTAGAATAATAAAATAAAAACAATTTCAAATAGCCCCACAATTTCTCTCCTCTACAAGGTACTTTTGTTTAATCAAGGAAGATATGACATAAATTGCAATTGAAAGAATCTACCATGTTTCAATATTGTCTTGTCCGAGATCTTTATGGGCCAACTTTAATTAATCCATTGGAATTTAAAACTGCTAATTATAGCCAACATGATAAGATCATTTTCACCCATGAAAGTTAGATAGGAAGAATCACAAGTAAGGAACTCATAAAAATATTAATATTAAAATTAAGATTTCTTCAATATTAATATTTCCAAATTCAGTACTCCTTTTTCCATGTTTCAGTACTACAAGTCTTGATTTAGCAATAAATTTTTTTTATAAGGTCCTTACTTGTCTAGATATGACCCCCGCTGAAACTAGAGAGCAGCAAATACTATACAAGTACCTTAATAAGCTATAGTCAGTCGTTTCTAGATTTCATGATGTGTGGTTCATTTGTTTCCACCAATCAGAACTTCATAACTTGTATATCGTCATGCACATCAACTCCTCTTGAAGGTGCAAGGTTTGCTGAAAAGGAATCCTTTCTGATTCCAGGAAAATGAAAACCCATTACTTTTTTCATTTCTGGAGGATGGGAAAGATTTTTGTTTCTTCAAAATGCTCGCAAGTATGAAAATATACAGCTAAAAGGATAAGAGGGAGATAATTGGCTACATGATTGATAAAGTGGGGTCTATTGGCCGACAAGAGGTCACATGCTGTTGTCTTAAATGTCTTTCTCATCCCAAGGACAATCAAGCACCCAGCATAAAATAATATTGATTTGTTTGAAACTTGAAAGGAAAAAAGAAACCTAATTTAATTTCTGAATTTCTTGCTAATGTGAACCGCACTTTTATGTTCATCAAAATTTCAGCAACTCCTTGTGAGAGTACATGAATTTTGGCCCCATTAATTGGTAGAAAGAACTCTAGAGCATTCTCACAGGGAGTTGCTTCCAAGTTGGTGGACATTAAATTGTGGTTCATACTGACTAAAAATCTTGTAATTAATGTGATCAAACACATCAATTGTACTGTTTTTACTTTGTAGTGTTCAAGTTAGTCCTTGAGAAAGACATCAAAGACAACATCATGGGGCCTCTTGTGAACTTTGAGGCCTTGTCTGCCAATAGGATCCAGTCTCATCTCTTATCACTAGATTCTGCATAAGCTTTCATCTATATATACTTATGGGTTCATACATTCAGAAGCAACACAGATATCTCCATCGTAAAGCATCACAACTCAAAGCCTTCCTTTCTACACAAAGCTATTGAGACCTTTCTCTTATAAAAAAAATGGGTTTTCGTTTACCTCAAATTTAAAGGGCTTCCTCCTTTTCAAGAAACCTTTCATCTTCAAAAGGAGTTGGTGTGCCAAGGGGCCATCTTGCAATCTATGTTGGAGAGAAAATGAAGAGGTTTGTGTTTCCTATATCATGCTTGAACCAACCTGCATTTCAAGATTTGCTGAGTCAAGCTGAGGAAAAATTTGGTTTTGATCATCCAATGGGTGGCCTTACAATACCTTGCACTAAGGATGCCTTTGAGAATATAACTTCATGTTTGAACAGCTGCTGACAACTTATTGTTTAGATTTCATTTATGATTGACATAGATTAGTCATTAGTCAAAATAATTTTGTAATGTTAGCAAATTCTTATGGTGCAAAGATTTTTTTCTACCCTTCTTTGGGAGAAAATTGACATTTAAATGAGAAATATATCAAAAGTTATTTGAATTATCTCTTATTTCCCAAGCAAATGTCTCTGAGCTTTAAAAATACTGGCATTAATTAGTCTCAAACTATGATGAATGATAAATTAATATATTCTTTTTCATAAGGTTAGGATCTCTTTTACTTTCTACACTTCATATTTGTCAGGATCTTTTTTAATTTACACTTCATATTTGTCAAGTTTTTCAAACATATCTTTCAACTAAACAAGAATCTACTTGGAATCCTAGAGAGGCTCTTACACCAAAGTGCAGGTGAATCGTAACATATTTTTGTACTTGCCCAAATATTATGACAAAAATGAAAAAATAAAATTTCTCTTCTCTTCTAAGTACTTTTATTAAATCAAGGAAGAGATGACTTAAATAGCATTTAAAAGATTTAGGATGAAAAAGATTTCTATTGCTTATGAATGCTTGCAAATACGAGTATATATAGGTAAAAGGAAAAGCAAGAAATGGTTGGCTACTTGGATGCTTCTTGGCTTGCATAATGGAAGAATCATTAAAACTTATGCCTTAATTAGCTCCTGAAGTTTCTTGTTATAGTGGAATAAGATGAAGCATCATATTAAGAGAACCTTCAGTGGTGATGATGAGATACATTTGTTTTTTGATGCTCTGAACAAGCCTATAAGAACATGTTATACAAAAAATATACCAACAATTGGCTTATGCTACTTGGCACAAAGTGGTGTAACTTCCATGTTCGATGCAAGTGATAGTCCCTCCGCTAGAGTTTGGTGACCCTTTCTGGTTCTTTCTCCTGACATATATTCAAAGAGAGCATACAGATTTTTTTTATACAGATAGGGGCTTTGTTATTATGTTATTTGGAGCATTTTCTGATTTGTGAATTTCTACTTATATTAAAAATATTTTCATATACTAAAAGACACTAATGTTTGACAAATTATAACCGAATTTTATTCATGTCTTCTTACAATTCTCTCATTCATGCTACAAATTTCTTCTTTCGGAGGAAGGCATACAAATTAAGAGCAAGGAAAGGGGAAAAAATCACTAGAAATTAGAATTCCCTCCTGTACAAATTCATCTCAACTAATCTAATATTTTGCTCTCCTTCAACCTAATTCAAAATCCAATCATGTGAGAAGTGAATTCTATAAACACATCTACTTTACAAGGAATCGTAAGGCCACCCATGGGATGATCATGGCTAAACTCTTGTTCAGCTTGACTCAATAATTCCTGAAATGAAGGTTGATTTAAGTATGATATAGGAATAACAAAGCACTTCAATTTTTCTCTAACATAAACTACAAGGTAGCCCTTAGGGACATCCATGGTCTTCCAAGCAAATTGGGCTGCAGATGAGGAAGGCCTTCTGATTCCAGGTAGACAAAAACCCATTATTTTTTTCCTTCTTTGTGAGGAGGAAAATTCTTGTTTTATTGTTTCAAATGGCAAGTATTTGTGCTGCTTCTGAGTTCCCCCAAAGAATGAGCATATATAGATAAAATGATAAGCTGAAAATATTTGGCTGTTTAGAAGATTGATGAAGTAGGGCCTACAGATAAACTAGAGCTTGAGAACTCACGAGTTGACATGCTGTTGTCTTGGAGATCTTTCTTATCTCAAGAATCATCGAGTACCCTACTTGATATAAAATTGACGTGTATGAAAGGAAGAGAGAAACCAATATTAATTGCCAGATTTCTAGCTGGCATGAACCACAATTTTATGTTCATCAAATTTTAAGCAACACCTAGTGAGAGTACATGAAGTTTGGCCCTATTAGTTGGCGGAAAAAAATTTTCATAAATACTTGCAATAATTACATTCATATCTTTAGTAAATAATATAAGTGTTAGCCTAATAGTGGGACCAAACTTATTGCTCTCTCACGTGAAGTTGCTTACAAGTTAATGAACATTAAATTGTGGCTCATACTAACTAGAAATTTGTTATTAATTTGATGAAACACATCAGTTGTATTCTTTGCAGGGTATTAGGTGGTCCTTAAGAAAGACCTCAGAGACAACACCATGTGACCTCTTGTGAACTTAGAGCTCTTGTATATAAATAGGATTTGGGTTTTTTTTAATACTCTTTCATCAATAATACTGATGGGTTCAAACATTTTGAAGTAATACAAATAACTCCATCCTGAAGCAATCAGAACACAAAGCCTTCCTTTATCTATAAAGCTGTTGAGACCTTTCTCTTCTTCAAGAACAATGGGTTTTCGTTTATCTGGAATTAAAAGGACCTTTTCATTTTCAAGAAACCTTTCTTTTTCAAAAGGAGTCGATGTGCCAAAAGGTTACCTTGCAGTTTATGTTGGAGAGAAAATGAAGAGGTTCGTGATTCCCATATGATACTTGAACCAACCTGCATTTCAAGATTTGCTCAGTCAAGCTGAGGAAGTGTTTGGTTATGATCATCCAATGCGTGGCCTCACAATTCCTTGCACTGAAGATGCCTTTGAGAATATAACTTCTTGCTTGAACGTCTATTGACAAGTTACTGTTTAGATTAGTGATTTGTCGAAACAATTTTATAGTTTAAGCAAATTATTATGGTGCAAATATTCTTTTCTTACCATTATTGGGGAGGAAAGGAGATCATTTGGTAAATATATACATAGTGACTTTAATTATCTCCTACATAGTATTTCCCAAGCTTATCTTTGAGATCTGAACATTGGTGATATTAAGTAGCAGAACATTGATGAATAGTAACTCAATATACTTTTTTTCATATGGTTTTGATCCCTTCACTTTCTACGCTATAGATCTGTCAAGTTGCTCAAACAGTGACTGACCTAGAAAATTTAATTAGTGGAGGCAAATTTTGGACCAAATATAAATATCAAGAGTTCATATAAAATATTTTTAAATAATTATTAAATTAATATAAAAATAATATTTAGTAAAATCAATTACTAAAGAACTAATATATTTTTATTATCATTTCATAGAAAACAATATCTTTAGATATGTATGTTTCGTATTTCTAAAAAATAAATGAAGTCAAACATTCAATTTTTTTAGAGTTGGGGCCAAAATGAAATTTTTTAGAGGGCACAAGTGAAATTTTGAAGATAAATCTATAATTTTCTTCATATAAATGCAACCTAAAAATAATATTAGTCTTTTGTTTCCCCTACTAATGATACAAGGAGGCCGGTCCTTCATTGTGCTTAACCATGTCTCTCATCCAAACAAGAATTTAAACAGTGTAGTATGCTTTTTTATCTCATGGGTATGGAGTTTCGAAGTCTTATTTACATTATCATGCTCTGTTTTGAGCTTCTCTTATATTTTTCACTTTGAGTACTTCTTATCATTTATCTAATTACAAATTCCATTTTTTGAAAAATAAAATTTCTTCTTTTATCTATTTTTAAATATCATCAATAAAAATAAAAACTAAAACAAAGCTATTGTGCATTTATTGTTTCTTGTGATTTGCCTGCAATTTCTTAAAAACTCATAGATGAGCAATATTGTGCATGGGTTAAGCTAGTTATAAGAAAAATTTTGAAAAAAAATATAATTTTGAATCTTTACACTTTACTCAAATTTTGTTATAAGTTCCTAAACTTTTTTCAGTATTCTAGATCCCTACACTTTTGTTTTAAATATTTTAGGTTCTAAAAGATCAAAAAATAAAAGTATAGAAAACTAGAACACTGAAAAAAAATGTAAAAACTTATAGCAAAATTTGAATAAAATGTAGGAGCCCAAAATTATGTTTTCCCAAAAATTTTAGTTCTAAACATTGGAATTCAAATTTGTCTTAATTAGTATTACTTTCATATCAAATTATAAGAGATTTTTGGGAGAGATTCAACATCCAAAAATGAGGTTTTCAATATTACTTTTCTCATATATTTTCTCTCTTTAATATTCTTTAACAAATAAAGTACTAAATTAGGGGCTTTTTTTTTGAAAGTTTGTATTTTTGTTTTGAAAAAAATAGGGTTATTAAATGTATATAATAAACTTTATTAATATATATGATTTTGTCTAAAAATATTTTATGATTTGGGACGAAAAGAGTATTACCCAAAAAATTATGGTTTTTGCTTATTTGATAATTGGTAAATATATTTATGTTAAGCATTCTGTTGAAGTGAGCAGACTTAGTTTTGAATGTACCGTTAGCTTGTTGGAGAAAATTTTCACATGTTTTTGTGTGTTAAATGCCTAAATCCGTCTTTCTGCAAAAGCCTTAAGATCCCAAGTGAATTATTAACTGGTTCTAATAGGGCAGGACAAAGCCCACAGATGTATGGTCAACTTAGGAGTACATTAAAAAAGATTATAATTTTATGAAAAATAATAGTTTGTTCAGTAAAGTTATCATACATCATTGTTCAACAACTTATACTTTTACTGTTAAGAATTGAATGAAAATTTAAGGTAAAACAACATAAATTGATTTAAACTCTGTTCATAAAATTCACAATCAAATGGGTATTTTCACTTTCCATTGAAGGTATTAAAAAATCTCTATACTATATGAATTTGCCTACTTTACAGAACTCTCTTGACTAATCACTATGTCGCTAGTCTCATCGAAATAATAGCTTTTCATCCCTCACTGGGGCAAGACATTATATCCTGAAAGGACTCTTGTGAACAAGGAATTGTGAGGCCTCCCATTGGATGATGATAACCAAAATCTTCTTCAGCTTGACTTAACAAATCTTGAAATGAAGGTTGATTCAAGTACACTATAGGAATCACAAAGATAGCCCTTTGGCACATTGGCTCCTTTTAAAGATGTATGGTTTGCTGAAAAAGAAGCCTTTCTGATTCCAAGTAAACGAAAACCCATTGCTATTTCTGTTTATAGGAAGCCTTTGTGTTCTAATGCCTTAGGTTGGGAAGGATTTTTGTTGCTTCAGATTGCTTGCAAGTACGAGAATATATAGCTAAAAGGATGAGAGGGAGATAGTTGGCTACATGATTGATAAAGTGGGGTCTTTTGGTAGACAAGATCTCAAAACTTACAAGAGATCACATGTTGTTGTCATAGAGGTCTTTCTCATCTCAAGGGCAATCAAGCACCCAGCATGAAATAATATTGATGTGTTTGAAACTTGGAAGGAAAAGAGAAACCTATATTAATTTTTGAATTTCTTACTAGTGTGAACCACACTTTTGTTTTCATCGAATTTTAAGCAGCTCTTTGTGAGAGTACATAAAGTTTGGCCCTATTAGTTGGTAGAAAGAACTCTTAAACACCCTCACGAGGAGTTGCTTACAATTTGAAGGACATTAAATTGTGGTTCATGCCCACTGACTAAAAATTTTGCAATTAATGTGATCAAACACATTAGCTGTACTTTTTGTACTTTGTAGGGCTCAAGTTAAAAGACCTCAAAGACAACATCATGTGACCTCTTGTGAACTTTGAGGGCTTGTCTGCCAATAGGACCCAGTCTCATCACTAGACAATGGTTTTCTAATGCCCTTTCATCTATATATACTGATGATTCATGCATTCCGAAGCAACACATAGATCTCCATCGCAGAGCATCACAACTGACAGCCTTCCTTTGTATACAAAGCTGTTGAGACCTTTCCTTATAAAAAAAATGCGTTTTCGTTTACCTCAAATTCAAAGGGCCACTTCATTTTTAAGAAACCTTGCATCCTCAAAAGGAGTTGATGTGCTAAGGGGCTATCTTGCAGTCTATGTTGGAGAGAACATGAAGAGGTTTGTGATTCCCATCTCATACTTGAACCAACCTGCATTTCAAGATTTGCTGAGTCAAGCTGAGGAAGAATTTGGTTTTGATCATCTAACGGGTGGCCTAATAATACCTTGCACTAAGGATGCCTTTGAGAATATAACTACATGTTTGAACGGTTGTTGACAAGTTATTGTTTAGATCTCATTTATGATTGACATAGATTAGTCATTTGTCAGAAATAATTTTGTAATGTAAGCAAATTATTATGGTGTAAAGATTTTTTCCTACATTTCTTGGGGAGGAAAATTGACCATTCCAATGAGAAATATATAAACAGTAGCTTTAATCAAATATCTTTGACCTCTAAACATTGGCAAAATTAAGCAGTTGAACATTGATGAATGATAACTCAACATAATATTTTTTGTAAGGTTATGATCTCTCTTAATTTCTACACTTTAGATTTGTCAAGTTGCTCAAACACATCATTTATCTAGACAAGAATTTATTTGGAATCCTAAAGAAGCTTCTGCATCAAAGTACAGGTAAATCGTAGGATACTCTCAATAGAATGACAAAATGTTGTGTAATAATTTCATGTAAATGCATCCAAAATATATTAAAATTTAACATTCCAAGTGAAGTACGGACATGAATAGTTCAAAAAACATTGCAGTCATTTGAAAAGTTGAGTACGGCAATAGTTATAACATCAAATGCAGGACAGACTTGTTTAATTTGTGAAATGTGCCACATGTAAAAAGATGTTTGATTATTTGGCCCTTCTTTTTCTTAGGTTTAGAGTTTGATCACTTGATGATCACATATACTACAAAAGTTGAATATGAACCTGACTTTTTTGTAAACCTGCTTGAATCATCTTCATCTGTATTATTAAAACAAAAAATTCGAGGGTTAACAAAAATTGCATATTTATGATTTTTTCTTATGATTCTTTTGCTCATGGATTGTAGAAGGAACCAATGACCTTACATGATAAACAAACCATTTTTCTTCCTTCCATTTTGCTTGGAGCAAAGTAAATACTCTTCTTCAAAAATTGAAGAACCAGATAACATATAAGAAGAGAGTAATAAATTACCAAAGATACAAGTGAACAATGCATTATGAAGTCTAGAAATAAGTGGCTCTAGATAAATGTGACAATTATCAGTTATTTACAGATTCATACTTTAATATAAATTCATACATCTTGATGATCTCTTATCGCATAGGATTTATTTCAATGGATCCAGTATAGCAAAAAGGGTTGTTACAAGGATCTCGAGCAAAATAAGTTCAGAACAGGGTTGAATCACTCATTCTTTATTAATGTTAGATCTCCCTTTGTTGAGTTAAAAGAAAAATTATGCTTTTCAGTCTTACTGTATAACTTGGGTGTGCAATACAAAAGTCTCTGATTCTTTTTTCTTTTGGCATCTTTTTTGAATAATATCCTAGGATTTACTTACACATCGATGCATCTTTAAAATGTAAAAAAGTCCATTTTTCTATGAAAAAGAACGGCCTTTTAAGTCTTCATTATTTTGTGTTCAACGGCTTAATACCTTAGGTCTTAAGAACTGGGTGAGATTTGAGGGGGAAATCATAAAAAAAAGTTATATAAACTATGTTCATAATTTCACATTCAGATGAGTATTTTCCCCTCCCAAGAATGATAAGAAAAATCCTATACACCATAAGAATTTTCCTACTTTATAAAACTCTCTTGAATAATCAGCAATCACTTGTTGGCAATCGCTGGTGAAATCTAGTCTGAGTCGTGCTCAAGGACACTGTCCTTAAGAGTTATTCCACCACACTGGGTTGATCACGCAGCAGCTCCCCAGGATTAAACAGACTCTTCCTACTAAAAGTAGGGACACAGAACAATCAAAATTTACAAAATATACTCAGGTAACTACACAATAAACTAATCCGATAGAAGAAGAGAGAAAGGCCGAGAGTACTAAGGCTCTCTCTGAACTTGTGGCAAGCATTGCCTTTTATAAGTAGATCTCATAATGCTGGGCAATAAAACCACCTTAATCACAATTAAAAAACAGTTTCAAATAATAATGTTGTTTAAATTATATATTATAAAATAATAAATAGACTTAAATAATAATTAATATTATTAATTTAGAATAATTCCTTTTGAAATACTAAAAAATATTTATAATATTCAACATTACTAAGCTGTCAATCTAATCTAAACAATAACTTGCTAGCACCCATCATTGCAAGGAATTGTGAGGCCACCCATTGGATGATCATAACCAAATTCTTCCTCTGCTTGAGTTAGCAAGTCTTGAAATGAAGGCTGATTCAAGTACCCTATGGGAATGACAAACCTCTTCATTTTCTCCCCAACATACACTGCAAGATAGCCTTTTGGCACATTGCCACCATTTGAAGATGTAAGGTTTGCTGAAAAGGAATCCCTTCTAATGTCAGGTAAGCGAAAACCCATTGTTGGACTTTATGTTGTGAAGGGGACAAAATGGCTCTGTATGCAATAAGGAAGGCTTTGTGCTTTGATGCTTTAGGATGTGAAAGATTTGTGTTGCTTCTGAATGTGCGCATATATTAGTATAAATAGAAGAATAAGTAAGTGGAAAACCACTGGATATGTAATGAGGCTGGGATCTATTGGCAGACAAGAGCTCACAACTCACGAGATGTCACATGCTGTTGTCTTGGATCGTTTGAAGACCAGGAAAAATAGAAACCTATTGTCTTGAATTGCCATTTGGTGAAGAATAAGTGAATGATTTCAAAGGACTTTGTGGGAAGTATTTAAGACTTCAAAAATACTAGGGACATAAGCATAAAATATCACCTGATGCCGTCATGAATGTCTTCATCAAAGATCAAAAAATTTGTGAGACTAGATGGCCCACTTTCATGATAGACATCCTCAACAGCCAGGACCTTCCGTATTGATCAGGCAACTATTAACATGGAACAGAAGATTCAATGAAGGTGTAGAAATTGTTGGCACCTTTTGTTTTATTGAAACTGGTTTCCTTCAAAGTTGTTATCTTGTAGGCTATTGAAATGAGCTGTAACAAAGAAGCATGGGCATGAAGCATTTCATCTTAATATGTCAACTGATAGCTACCATCACTAATTCATGCAACCTAATTCATGTTAATGTTCCTAACCCACTAGTGATAAAACAAAAGAAATATACCAATGAATTTGAGGATTTTAATGTTAGTTGGGTTTATGTCAGAGTACACAGTGAAGATAGTTATAACAAGCTCATGTGATACTCGATAATGATGCTTTACTAAGAGATTTGAAGTATCATTTGAGTTCTAAGGAGAGATTGGTAACCAACGAAGACTACTTTCTCTAAGTTAAATTCTATGGTGTTGATATATGGAAACAAGTAAACCACATACTTGAAATCCATAAAAAGTGGCTATGGCCAAGCAAGGAAATTATCTTGTATTTACATATTTCAATTTTAACTTGAGCTCTCATATCATATCTTTCATTTTTTTTTAGATGAAAGATGATCTCTTGTCGCATAGGATTTACTTCAGTGGCCCCAATACAGCAAAGAGGGTTGGTCCATAAATATCTCAAGCAAAACAATATCAGAAGGAAGTTTATTTTATTCATTTCCAATTGATGTTAGATCATCCTTTGTTAAACTAAATTAGTGAGGAGGAGAAAAATTACACTTTTATAGTTTTTAGATCAAATTAGGTTATGAAATAGAAAGTATTTAACTCTTTTTTTTTTGGTATTTTATATAAAGAATATCGGATTTACTTATACTTCACTGCAAAAGTTTTAAAACTCCAAATAAGTCATTGTAAGGATCCTAGTAAGTAAAAGCTATGTATAAGCAGTTAGGAGAATCACATCTAAAGACCACTCAAGAAAATTGCTTATAGATAAGGACCAATACGAAATGAATTGTTATTAAAATGGGAATGGAACTTGTTTTTTTTTTTCAAATAGAACTTGTTGTTAATCCTTATCTGTGAATAATTTGTTTAAGTAGTCCTTGAATGTGATTCTCCCTAAGCAATTCAACCATTTCAAAATGTAGAAAGTAAAAAAGGCCATTATGTTATGAAAAAGAACAGCTTTTCGTCAATATTCAATGGCCTAATAACTTTGATCATAAGAGTAGGATGAGATTTGAGGGGAAAATTATTGAAATTCATGAGTGTTTTCATAATTTCCAAGAGGGATTAAAAAAAAATCCTATACACCATGAGAACTTCTACATTACAAAATTGTGTTGACTAATCAACAATCACTAAGTTGTCAATCCAATCTAAACAATAACTTGCTTGCACCTATTCAAGCAAGAAATTATATTCTCAAAGGCAGCTTCATTGCAAGGAATTGTGAGGCCACCCATTGGATGATCATAACAAAATTCTTCTTCAGCTTGATTTAGCAAGTCTTGGAATGCAGGTTGGTTCAAGTATGCTATGGGAATCACAAATCTCTTCATTTTCTCCCCAACATACACTGCCAGATAACCTTTAGGCACATCTTCACCTTTTGAAGATGCAAGGTTCGCTGAAAGGGAAGCCCTTCTAATACCAGGTAAGTGAAAACCCATTCTTGTATGTTATGCTGAGAAGGGGAAAATGGCTTTGTATATAAAGAGGAAGGCTCTAAGTCTAGATGCTTTAGGATGTGACATATTTGTGTTGCCTCAAAATGCCTGCAAAAATCTATATATATACAAGAATGGGTATGCAGAAATCCATCATGTGATCATGCTGGGGCCTATTGGAAGACAATAGTTCTCAACTCAGAAGTGGTCACATGCCCTATTGTTTGAAATTGCTATTTGGAGGAGAATGAGTTAATGATTTCAGAGGAATTTATGGGAAATATTTGAGGCTTCAAAAATGCTAGAGGCACAGGCATCAAAGATCACATGGTACTGTCTTTGATGTCTCCATCAAGGATCACCAAATAAATTCTTAGACAAAATGGCCCACTTTCATGACGAACAGCCAAGGTGGTTGACACCTAATGCTTGTCCCACAAATCCTCAAGAATCAAGTCCTCCCATACGTTATTCCATGTTGATCTGGCACCAGCAGAAGCATTTAGATGAGGCTTAGAAACTGTTGGCTAGTTTTCTGATGTTGAAACTTGAGTCCTTTAAAATCGTTATCTTACAGACTACTAAATTAGGCTGTACTAAGTAAGAAGCATGGACTTGAAGCATCATATGGCACTGTCTTTAATCTCTTTATTACAGATCAACAAATGATCCAAGGATTGAGAATGCTTGCCCCCTGTTTACTGTACACATGTCTAAACTTTTTATGCAGATAATATGCTCCTACATTATGGGCCTCTCTGTTCCTCCATGAAGGCAAGAAACCTGGGCCGGGTTAATAGCAGAGGATATTTTAGGCAACAGAAATTATTTGCATTATGCAGAGAGAGGTGGGAGGAGAGAGAAAGAGAGAGATTCAAATATATTTTCACAGTTCAATCATAGCAAGACATCTGGAATTTGCATGATAAAAATCACATCAAACATTACAAGTCAAAACGATATTCATCTCAATAAAATAGTGAAGGGGGTTCCATTAGTGGACTATGTTATTTTGAAGTGAAAGTGTGCTGATTCAAAAGGTGGCTTTTTCAATGTAAATTACATGAAAAAAAAAATAATAAATAGTCAGAGATATCTAAGATACATTCTGGCTGCCTCGCAGATTGTGATTATTATCCAGATCAAACACTATGATTGACCTTCTGAATCTGATAAACATGCATTGCACCATGCATAGGATGCTATTTCCTATTAATATTCTCTTGGCATCTAAATAACTAAATTTTGCTAAACAATAATATTATCAATTTTTTTATTTAATATTTTGTCTTCTACAATAATTGTATTCAGGTTTCTTCAGACTCTTACAAAGAACTAGTAATTTTTCTGATTATTTTAACTTCATTTCAGATCTTCCAGCACATGCGTTGATGCTATTCAGACTTCTAAGTCCTCTTCCACGCATTCATCTTGCACTGCCAAATAAAAATTTTAAATGCGTCAGGCTTATAATATGAAGAGGAAATTAATAAATGTTATCAACCAAGATTCGAATTCAAAGTACTTGATGAACAAAATTCTATACGTATATACCATATTCATGTGACGGAGCATGTTTCCATAATTGTATAAAAAATTTAACCTCAAAGATGGATAAGAATATAAGGAAAACACAACCACCAGTCTCTATAATTTCATTAGATTTTGCTTTTAATTCTTGTAGTCTTTTTCATCGTTTACAATCTAAGGACTTGGATAACAAATATCACCAAATCTTACTGAAACTACAGAAACTGAGAAAAAAAAAACTATAAAAACAAAACAAAACCTGATGATTATAAAATTATTGTAGTAACAGAAAAATGCATTTTCTTTCTGGCATATCACTAATGGACATCATAGGGTTATATTTGTTAAAGCCTGATTTCACAATCACTTCAAAAATAATATTATCAAGATACTGATCCTTAATATTGATCATAGGTAGGATCAAAAATTGAATCAAACTTAAATAAAGATTAAAACATTTGAAAGTCTAAAATAAGGACAAAAAATTTCTTAGGGAATTGATCTATAAAAACTTGCTACCCCGGTTCTCTGACTTGAAACCATTAAAATAAAAATTTATAAAATTTGTCAATTTATAAAAGGAAAACTGGTCAAATAAACACCTTTCCAACGGTGTCACATCTGTTCTGGTATAAGCCATCGCATCTCCCTTTCAGTGTACGGCATTATGATTTCTGTAGCTGGCTATGACTTAACTGCAACAAAAGAGAGCCTTTCTAACTGAACTGAGTTGGATCCTAAGTAGGATATATTATAATGAAGCTACGTTGAGAGATGCTTGAGCCAAGCCATGTGAGTGCTTCACTGCTTTGATGAATTTCAGCAAGTGGGTCCCACCTCTTTTGGCAGCCAACTCAACTTGGCAGTCACCTATCATGACCCTTTCTGCAAGTTCATGGCTACCCACTCTGTCATTCATAATCATCAGGCTGCAATACTATAAATTTAAATCAAACACCACTACGGCTTCATCAATCCACACCAAAATCCTTCACACAGTTCAATCCACTTCTAAACAAAAGTCCGTGTGGGTGTGCGTGCGTGTGTGAGAGAGCAAGGCCAGTGATAATGGGCATTCGTCTTCCTTCCATGGTGCTTGGAGCAAAGCAAATACTCAAGTCACAGCATCTTCATAGCAGAAACCAGTCCAATGTTCCCAAGGGGCATATAGCAGTTTATGTTGGAGAGTTTCAAAAGAAGAGATTTGTAGTTCCAATATCATACTTGAACCATCCTTCATTTCTTGATCTGTTAAATAGAGCTGAGGAAGAGTTTGGCTTCAACCATCCAATGGGTGGCCTCACAATACCTTGCAAAGAAGATGCATTCATCAATCTTACCTCTCAACTCCGAGCTTCGTGAAAGATCAGCATTTTCATTTTCATTTTTTTTTTCCCAAGTTTTGATGACCGAATCAATTCCCCTTTTCTTCCCTCAATGGGTTTTTCTTCTATCTTCGGGCTTGTCACAGATAGAATATGTTATTTATTGTACAAATTCCCTTTTTTTTCTTTTGTTTTTTGATTGAATCTATAAGCAACATCTCCGTCGACAAAATGTAACTTCTACCTCCCTAATTACATATTACTGATCTCTTAATTTTCTTCCCAAGTTCATACATTGTTAGTTGAGACTTACTTGGTGCAAGTTTTTCACGTTTTTCAACCACTACTTTCCAATTTTAAAATGGAAAGGTCTTCATAATATTGTAAACATCTAAAGGGCGCCAAATGTCGGTTATAGGCTGGATGATGGAACATAAGAGAGAAGTTCCATATCAAAATCATCTAAAAATAATCACTTTGCTAAGTTTTCTTTACAGTCTACATATGAAGAGCCCCTGCCAAAATACCTGTAGTATAATAGCATATAAATCGGCATCTCTATAGTCATAAATTTATATAATCCGCATTGCAAAAGACCTTGGCCATATCTGGAGGCAAATCACAAGGGTCCAGTGACATCTATGGAGGTAGACTCTGCTGCTCATCAAAGTGAAATTTGCTGGCATATTTTCACACTCTCCACTCCCAGCTCTAGTGACCTCAGCATCTTAGGTTTAGTCTGCTTTCGTTGGTTTACAACACTTTTGGAATAATTCCATTAGGATGAAGGCGTTATCAACTTCTAGTGACAGATTATTAAAGTTGGCGGCATAAATAGGAAGGCCGAGCAGGAACCCTAGTCTATCTAAGGTAAAAAAATCAGACAACCAAGTTGTCCTACTGCTTGGAATTTACATATACTTTTAATCCAAGGACAGATTGCTGGCTCGAATGTTTCGTTGTTGAAGACGGATACCTTTGCCCAGTCGTGACTGCAACAAGCTAAAGTCACCTGGTTTTCCACTGAAAGGGGATGCAAGTTTTGGCTGAAGCCATTTTCTCAAAATTACTCCAATAATTCTGATCTTCCCAAATGACTCATTGCCCTGGTATGGTATTCTCAGCCTCCTCAATAGCGCTGCTATTGCCTGGCCAACCCTGTCAAACCGAAACATTGCATCATCTTGGCATTGTTTTTTGAGTCAATATATTAAAGTAAAAAATTGAACATGAAAATATTATAGAGTATGCATTTAATTTATTAAGTTCACTGTTAATTATATAATATCAATCTTATAAAATTACATTGTTAATGCATAAGTACATAACCCTTTATCAGTATTTATGACATGAAATTTATCACATGAAATGTTCTTTTGAGCAGTTTTATTTCATAATCCAGTGTAAATGCACGGGAAATTGCTAGTTATAGTAAAAAAATGGAACAAGTTCAAACCAGGATGCCTTCAGGAAATTTTTAATTAGAGCTATTGTGCAATAGCTGGACATCTGTGACTGCTGTCTTGTTAAAATATGGTGGAAATCAGAACAAGAAATAGGGAACGCAGTCAAAAAAACACAGTAATTGAGGTATAAGAGAAGCTGAATATTTGGATTAATGGTGAAACAGATTGCAGGCTCTATTGCATGAAAGAAATTCAGTCAAACCAGGATGAGCAAAACACACAGGAGAAGAAAAAGGTTCTAGCACTTAAAGAATACTAGAGGTTTACACCAACAAACCAAAACTTGAGTTTTGATTTGCTCATGAAAATTTGACCATAGACTTAAATTCATATAAAGATATTTGGAAGATATTCATTGCACAAATTCTTGTCACCATATACAATAAGCTATAAAACATGAACACTTAAAAAAAGAAGCAGCATATGAAAACTGGACCAGCTAGTTCAATCGGTGAACCGGCCATGTAACTGGTCCTGAAATCTGAATGAACCAGCTAAGTAACCAACCAGTGCAGCCCAGTTGATTCAGTTTTACTGGCCAACCCGGTGGGCTAACCAGTTCCACCAGGTTAGTTAAAAAAAGATTAAAAAACACAGGAAAAAAAAGGAAAAAATTCAGATGAAGAAGACTGCAGAAGAGAGAAGAGCACAAAGAAGCATATCAATAGAAGAACAAAGAGGAAAAAGAGGAGAATTTGTATGTCTGAGACGTGTTAACAACACTGGTATTAGACGTGAAGCTAGCATATCAACTGGGTTAGTTTTACTTCAATTATATTAACACATTTTGCCATTTTAATCTTGTTATTATTTTAAAAAAAATTGTATAGTATGGACCAATTCAACCTCTAACCCTTGAATCAATGCCATCTCCAGTTTATTAACCAATCCATTGTTTAAAACCTTGGCCACATGAATGTCTGACATGTGTCAACAACACTTGTAGGTGAAGCAAGAATACACATAACTACAGACATTGAAAATTTGTCATGTTTCCCTGCCCTTGGCAACATCTTTGCTTCTTGGACAGTAGGTGATAAGTGATCAGTAAGGTGGACATGACAAAGACAAAGCCTAGACGATGGCTGACATGAACTTTCACATGTTGAATATCTAGGATATCAGCCTAGATATGATTGATGATTTTTTCTTCAGCTTTTTATATATAAACTGACGATAATTGATAATATTTAGTGGGAACTTCTAGAGCAACAGATTTGGTCAGTAGCTCATACTTGCATGCTTGAACAAAATGGCCTGTTGCAGATGCAAGGCACCAACATTGAAAGTAGAATGAAATTCTAGTGAGAGTGAAATTGTAATAGAGAACTCTCACCTTCCTGAAACATTAACAAATTTCTCCCCCTTGGAAGTTGCAACTTTTGTTTTCTCTACAGGCAATAAGATGATTAAGTTGGGTAACCTTGTGCCTGCAAAAGATTACAAACAGAGAATGAGGAAAGCAGGTGGTCATTTCAGTATATGATGCAAAAGATTCATCCACTGCATGTCCTGTGTTAGTTTGTAACAACATAGCTTGGAAACTATCAGTGACTAGTAAAATTTATTTAAAGAAAGATTATTAAGAAAAATAAAATCACGAAATAGCATGTCAAGAGGTGAAGTGGAGAACCAAAAGTAATAAACATAAATTATCAATAAGTGATTAATAAATAGACGATGCTGATGACAGATGCTTGGTGCTTTCTAAACCTCTAACAACAATTAAAAATGCTTTTGAAACAAATATCTCTACAAGACACTGGACTGCAGAGATCTGAAAAAATGAATCCTTCTCTACAGAAGAAATCGATAGTTCCAAGAATAATGCCAGACATAAATCCTCATAAAGAAGGAAGATGTAGCAATAAAAATATAAAGGGTTCATGTAACATCTTGGGTTTTTAATTCCTGGATTATATAAATTAACCAAGGACAATTGGGCAAAATTGAGTATTTAAGGAGTTTAATAATAGTTATGGAGGGCTAATGGGCCTAATTGTATTGAATACAACCTTTGGATTGGGTCCGAAAGTATTTTGGGCCACATGGGCCCAAAATGGGAGAGCACACTGGTCCAAGCCCTTTCTATGCCATCCATTGTGGCAGAGACACCATGTGCCATGGCAGAAGGTCGAAATTTTTGAATATCAACTTTTATGCGCAGCTGAAAACAGAAAGAAAGGGAAGAGAGAAATAGAGAAGGTGACAAGAGAATCTTGGAGTCTCCTAGGGCATCACATTCTGGGCACTTTAAAGGTGTTTTAGGCTTGCTCTCACCTAGGTATGTCTTTCCTATCCCTCCCTCTTCCTTCTACACGATTTTAGGTTAGGTTTTGGAGTTAGGAGAGCATGATTTTCAGACCTAGGGCTATGGATCTGAACTCAATGGTTTTAATGAAACTAGTGAGAGTTATTTAACACTTCCATATGTAGTTTTGAGGATTTTAAAAGGTTATAAGTTTGGATCTAGAGTTTTGGACAAACCCTAGCCACTTTGAGTGAGATTTTAAGTTGCTAGGTCTTATATATTAGTCATTACTTAAGCTAATGGGAGTTAAATGGAGTTTATAGGAATTAATAAACTCATTGGTTGTGAAGTTAAGCTTGTGGTTGAGAAATTGGATTGTTAAAGCGTGAGTTTAGGAGTTGAAATTGGCATTTAAGTGGATTATTAGTGAAGATGTTTGTTGCTAATTGTAGATTAATATTGTTACATAATTTTGAGCTCAATCCTAGCTCAAGAAGCAAATGGTGTTAGGAGTAACCTTTGAATTCTCAAAGATTTGAGGTAATAGGGGAATTATTTATCTTGCTAGTAATTGTTAGATTAGATTAGGCGTATGCAAACATGCTTCATATGTTTTATATTCAAATGAACTCACTTATTGTTTTATAACTCCTACGCAAGTGTGGTTTGTCTTATATAAATGTGAAAGATTTCTTATAGAAAAGCTATATGTTATGATTGAATAAGAATTTGTGATGACATTTATCTTTAAAATGAGAGATTTGTATACATTGAATATTAGTTGAGAATGTGATAGTACATGTTAGTTTGTGATGGTTTAACTATGCATGACATATGAGTATGCTTGGTGATGCCTTGTGCATGGTTGCTTGATCATACATTAGGCAAGAGGATGCCTTAGGAGGTGTAGCACTTTATTTTCCACGTGGAATTATCTAACCAACGCTATGGGTGGCTCCAGTGTTTTGGTTCTAGGGTTAGGTCTTCCTGAATCTCGCCTAAAAATGTATAAACGTAGGTTGCTTAAACCCTATCCTTAACCTCACCCTGGACTAGGTGAAAGGTGGAACACGCGACACATTTATAGTCCAACAGTGAGTATAGCACCTTTGGCTAGGTGGCTCTTCATGATTAGTGAGCTTAGGCTAATCCATTCACACAGACTCAATCCTACTGAATTGTCAGCCCACAGATTCAGTCAATATTATATAGAGGGAATAAGGAGTTCTTGATGATATGTTTGTAACATCATGTGATGTAATGTAATACTATGATATTTTGTGACTTGATATTGCACTAAATTTTGGAATAATTTCTTTTTAGCCCACTTGCATGCCTTAATTGGTTTAATTTGCATGTGCATAATTTAGAGTTTTCCTTTACTTATTGAATAGTTTTATTCACCACTATTCTACATATTACAGGTTCTAGCTCTAGGAAACCTAACGAGAAAGCACCTGAGGCATAGGAATCTGCAATTCCTACTATATGCCTCTACCTCTTGGTTTTATATGTGTAATTTATGATGATTGATTACCAACTAGGACAATTTTTTGGTTTACTTGCACCAATGCATATTATTTGTGATGATTGTTTGCATTTAGTGCCCATCATCGTTGTATGTACTGTTAATGTTATACAAGGTATAAATACTAATGCAAGTAGATTTATGGTTATTTTGGATTGTTGTATAATTGATAAATTATGAGATTATCCTATTTTGGCTCCCCTATGGTTTTTGTTAAAATCAAGATTGAGGGGTGAAAATGAGATGGATGATGATTATCTATGTTGCGATACATTATACAGGTTGTCCTGAGTCCTGGAAACTTGGTTTAAATGGTTGCTTAGGCTTTTGGCACATAGTTTGGGTTTTGGACACTATGAGTGTCCAACTCTTGCATGTGATGCAATTTTGAAATGATACCAGTGACATTAGTTAGTGATATTGGTTAGTTCACTGAATAAGTTTTTTATAAATACCTAGATCAACACAATCAAATGTTGGATGGAAGCCCGGGGGCATTGGAAGTTCGCCTCCAGTGCTAGGCATTTGACAGCAAAAAATGTTGTCATCTCTGTGCAGTGCACACGGCACAAAAGGGGTTTCACTGCGACGGACTGAGGTGAGCAATGGCAGACACCCCAGAATTTTGTGACAAGAAGTTTTTAGCCTTTTTTACTTATGTTTTCCAACCCAAAGGGTATCCCATACTTCCAAATGTTTTTAAGCTCTGATTTGTGACTAAGTGGGCCTTATTATGCTTGAAATATATTAATGACTTGGGATCCCAATGATTTGATTATTTGTTTTGATTGTTTAGAACAGGTTTAAATCTTTTCTAATATACTACTAGCTTTTCAAAATGGTTTTAACCTTATCTACCATGGTGGGAACTATTCTACCATAGTCGGAACTATTGTTGGTTGTATACTTAAAGTTATAGAATTTTATGTTTAAATTCTTTTAATCATAGCAGACCTTTAAACCAGGTCTTCTCTTTGTCTATTATGATTTTAACTGCAGTTAATTCTTTTCTACCATGGTAAGGTGGCTAAGGTGGTTAACTCAATTACCATGGTAGCGTATAATATTATTGTTAAGTTGTGGAGGTAATTAGGCAATATTACAGTTTGTTTTCATAAACACAATAAATCATATCCCCATCAGCATCATTATCCTTACCACATCTTCCTTACCAAAGAACTATTTGAATAGTAAAAGTAAATATTATTGACTTAAGAACAAGAAGGAATGAAAGAAGCTCAATGACATATTAATATTCCCTTTACAATTTAGAATTTCTTTTGATAGATAGTATGAATCAAAAGTCAAAAGACAAGATGAAATTATCTTTAAGAAAACTCTTCAGCTGCTTCAACTTCCTAAGTTTTTCCATTAATTTGAAACTAAAACCGTCAATCAATTCCACACAAGAATCAGAAACAAAAACAGATGGAAAAATGACACAAGGAAACATCATTTTATGAAGGAAAACTTTATCATTGAGAAACTCCAATACTCAATAGTGATGCTATGATATTAAAATAGAACATATTACCTGCTGCAAGACGATGCTTGAGACCCTTCAAAACAGTTAACAGGTATACCTGGTAAAATTTAAGTGATTTTAGGTAGGTTGATTTAAAAATTTTGGCATCATGTATCTGCATGCACCCACATGTTCACATTTGCATATCTTTGTGTGAGCATTTGTTATGCATACAAAAGACATGCTACTACTTAAGAAGTCATTATCAAATTTATTAAGATTAGTAAATTAATATCAACAACAACAACAAGCCTTATCCCACTAGGTGGGGTCGGCTAGTAAATTAATATCATGGAGAAAAAAAGTAGATATGTCTTTCTCAAAAACCATAAAATGAGGTGACTATGAGATAAAACTTAAGGATACAGCACGGGGCATACAATCACAGAACATTTGCTTGAACTACAAGTGAATTGGCACCAATGTATGTAAGTAGAGAACGACTAGGGCTATTGGAATGGTCAACTACCACTTATGTCTCTCCAATAGATACAGTGATGAATATAAAAGGTAAAAATAATCCTCCTGCACATAAAAATGCATTTATCTTATGCATAATCATATTTAAAATGATTCTGGTATAATTTTATTAGATATATTTTTTTTATTAAAAATGCAAACTTCTATACAACAGCCACTGCCATTGCACCAGTATTTAGAAAGAAAAGCTCACCTCAGCAGTAAAATTGTGCAATTCCTTTAAATCCACAACAATGGGATTCACTTTAAAAGATGCAAATGGAACAATTCCAAGAGAAGCAGCTTCCTACAAAATGATTGCAGCATCATCCAATGGTCCAACTGATGTTTACAATACTTAAGAGCAAGGATGTGTGTAGAACTAGAAACTTCAGCTTGCTACTGACCTCAAGTAGTGAAAAAGCACGAGGATCATATTCACCAAAGCCATCAATCAATGAACAGAGGTTTGAGCTTTTTGAAGTTTCAGCACTTACTCCCAGGTTCTCAATAAGACTATTTTTCAAAGAGGGATCATAAGGGAGACGCAGGCATCCAAAAATTTGTGACAGAATTTCACTCGTAGGCACTATACCATCTCTAATGATCTCACGATAGACCATCAAGGCCAGGGATGTCCTAAGAGCAGGAATCCAAATAAATTAATGAAGAAAATCATCTAGAAGAGTAGCCTTAGATAATTAATAGTCATAATGAAAAAGGCATCTAATCATAGCAGGCAAAAATGTATACTTTTCTCACTAAAGAGGAAGTACATAAATTTGAAAAGATGATAATGTCAAAACCAAATAAGTGAATGTGAGAATGTGAGACCTTCAGGATCCAAACTAGTATTCTTACATGAACTTAGAAATGATATTATCTATCTTACTTCATTACTAGTTATGACAGAGAATCAGGTTTAACAGGGAAAAAATTGAAGACTTAAGGGATGAATACCACTTATTATTAACATGTGGTTGTCTTGGGTCAAAAGATGGTTCACCAACATTGCAAGCCCTCTCATATCTCCTCAAGCACATCCCTTTCAAAGACATCAAAGTTCAATCAGAATATGTAAATGGAGGAATTCTCTATGCTAATTACATGTATAGCTTTGAGATGAAAAATAACCAGAGTCCATAGAGATCTAAGGGCTAAACCCATGAATAACAAATTGTGAGCCACACAGATCATGACTTGAATGTTAGATAACATTTATCAATAATTCATAAATAGAATATTCATTTAAAAATAATGGGGAGGGATGAGAGTTCATCATGACTTCTGAATCTTCCTTCATTACCAGTTCTCTCAATCTGGCAGACTAGGTCTAGATCCAAGAAGTAGCTTCGTCAATTTTACGTACAACAGCAATTTTGGTTTCTTTGCTTTTGGCCTTCATCAATATGTAGATGGACTAAATGAACAACTCTTCAGAAAAAATTCTCTAGCCATCTTTTAATTATAAATCTTCCCTAGAAGTAACGATGATAATCTTTCAGCTAAAATTAAAAGGTGGACTAAGGATCTAATTTTTCAGAATATAAATACCATGCCTATTACTAACGACAATTATTTCCTGATATTTCAGCATTATATTAGTTACCGGCTACTAAAGAAAGTTTTGGAATTCACAATTTCATATCAAATAAAAATATTTTTAAGATACTTTTCAGATGTCTTCAAAGAAGTAAAAAATATTGATTAAGCTGACAAAGAAAATAAAAGCCTAGAAATAAAAATTAATCAATCTCAATCGCTCACCAGTTATACATCTACACATGACAAGATTAGGGGAAACACCATCCATTTTGGCTTGAGATAGAAGCATTTGAGCTGCCTCCAGATCGTCCTTTCTACATGGAAGCAGGAAACACAGAAAATTGGTTGAAAGTCCACAAATATTAGGCAATGAAATCTTCTCAGATCACTTACTTCTCACTTGCTACGATAAGAATTGAGTATGTGATGCTGTTTGGGCATAAGCCCAATCCTTTCATTTCAAACAAAACCTCCATAGCCTTGTGAAAATGATCCCCATCACCTGTAGGGAACTCTTGCAATGTTACTTAAAATCAAGAATGTAAATCATACAGAAGTACTTCAACCATGTAAAAAAGCAGGACAGAAAAATGACTCAGCAGCTATGGAACTTTTTTTGGGATTTTGGCGGGGGGGCCAGTAAGAAGTAACCATGCTGCAGTGGTAAAGCAGAATTGTTATCAGTCATCATTTTTCTTACTAAACAAAAATCGAGTGTAGGTAAAAAATTCTTTGCAACAAAAAATATTTTTGCATTTTCCACTGCTCATGTAACTTCTCTTCATACAAAGTCACAATTATAGGAACAAAATCTGTTCTTTTTAATTTGATCTATCTTGGAAGAAGAAGATAATTCAATTCAATAAACAATGATACCTAAATGGCAGGATAGGCTTGTAATTATCTGAAAAAAATTTCCTTTTACTATGCAGTGTCATCCTTATCACAGTTGTCACTGTCAGTAAACTACAGTAAGAAATCTTAAAAACATTTCAACTTACACAGTGCGGTGATCAAAGCATTCACTGTTGAAACAGTACGTACTAATTTACGGGACTTAAGATCCTCATATAGCTCCAATGCTTTCTCCCAATTTCCAGCCTGGACATATTAGTTACACAGGTCAGTACCACATTTTTTAGCATTATGAATTCAATGCAGCATAAGAACAACCAAGAAAACAAAAAATATGTGGGAAAATGTGAATGAGGTTCAGCTTTAACTTTGAGAAAATTTGTATTCCTATGCTATTAGTTTATCAGAGTATCTTTCTCAGGGTTCTGGACTTCAGAAAGCTTAGATTCACGTTCCTTCAAATTTTATTTTCAGATTTATTCAAAAGAACAAGAAATCCTAACTGAAACCAAGCATCTTAAGTTCCACAGTAAAGATGATATCCTGTGTAGAAGGGAATGGCTGAAAAAAATAATTTCACTTATATGAGCAAATCATTATATACATGTAGCAAGAGTCTCTATCATTATGGCTCATCATCATCCCAATGATTATGCTTATCTATATGATTACATGTCTACAGTAAATGAAACAATATTTCCTAACTCTAATATCCAGGATCCATAAAAATTTAAAAAAACTAGAATACTAGAAACCCTAAGAATTATAGTCAAATCATAACTGTAACTAATCCCCAGGATCTATACATTTTTAAAGAATTAAAGCTCCCCCAATTTATGGTAGTAATAATTCAAATAAAATGAAATATTTTGTTTAATGTCCCGCAATAGAGATTCAAAATTCAAACTTTATTTTGTTGAGTTCATCAATCAAATCCACTCTACTATACCACGCATCCCTACTCTGTTTCAGTGTCCTTTACCTTCCTTGTAGCCTTGATCTAGATCTGCAAAATCCAAACTACAATGGCTTTACCACGTTTACTACTCAATCTTCTGCATGGGATGACTACAGAATTGCTTGGGGTATAACAACTCATGTTCGGTGTTTTTTCAAGTACAGGCAAACCTCAATATTTCTTAACTACAAAGGAAACCTGGAAAAAGGATACACAGACCATGATTGCAGCTGCAAGGATTCACTTTAGAGGGAAGAGACACAGTTTATTACAACAATGCAAGTGTGAAACCCATCAGATTTTATACTTTGGAATATGCTTAGCTATTTTTAAATCAATTTTACTGATTTCTTATCTTGGCATCCCATTCTATACCATGCTCAGTAGGTTATCTCTCTTAAACCAACTCAAGCAGAATATTTCCTTGACTATACATACATTGCTACAGGCTCCCATCAAAGAGCTGTATGACATTTTTCCAATATGTATTCCTTGGCTACGAGCTTCTTGTAGGACTTCAAAGGCAGCATCTAGCTTTCCAGCATGTCCAGCAACATCTATTAGTGCACTCAGAACCATCTGCATGATCAGTAAAAAATTTGAGATAAATTGATGCTATTGAGGAGAAAAATCTAACCATAAGAATCCACTCCATATACCGTCACACAAACAAAAGACATAATTATCTTCTCAAACCATAAAAGATGCAAATTATTTAGTGTCTGAAGAAGAAAATGTTAGCAAAGTACCTCATCAGGGAAAACCCCTTTCCCATTCATGTCACTGTATACACTAGATGCAAATTCCCAATCTCCGGTTTGGCTACAAGAATTGATGGCAATAGTGTAGACCTCTGGGGTTCCCTTAATACCATATTGATCTAACCACTTGTACACTTCCCGTGCTCGTTCAACCTATAGAAAGAACATTAATGTGATATGAAATAAATTACCATGAAGAAATACACAACACACATAAAAACTATAAAAAATGATAACCCAACATTAACCAGCCATTATTGTGTGCTATGGGGCAGAAAACAGAGAGAAAGAAACTGCACCTGACCAGCATTTGCACATGCCTTCATTAATGCACCTATAGTTATATGATCTGGTTCAATAGGTTGCAGTTCTGCTGCCATTTCTGCTAAAACATCAAAAGCACGATCCACTGCTCCTGACTGAGCACATGCAGCTATAAGTGCATTGAATACAACACGATCTGGCTTCAATTTCTACTGCATGCAAACATCATATAAACATGTAAATTAATTGGTATTAAAGTCAGGTGTCATGCTGCAATTTCTGCTGACAAAGAAAAGGATGTAGGGCTTAGGATGATCAACTAATATCGCTAAAGATGAATTTTCCAAAGCATCATGTTGCAACTAATGTACCTTGGACCTCATTATCCCATAAGCACCAAATGCTTTAGCAACTTGCCCAGCTCTAGCACAACCATCAATTAGTGCCCCATAGGTATGAACATTAGGTTCAATTCCAGAATTAACCATATTGTGAAATGCCTAAGTATAAGAATAAACACATTAACTAGATAAAGTGCTTAGAAAAAGATATATCACCACATTATGGTAATCAACCAAAATTTTCAAGGAAGATTTCATACTTCAAACATCTGATCAACTTTACCACTCTTGGCACATGTTGATATCAAAGTGGTATAAAGTTTGCAATCAGGTTTGAATCCAGCCCCCTGAACAAGCTGCAGAACTTGGAAAGCCCCTAATTACATACAAAATTGCAATCTCAAGAACTGAAAATAGCACGAATGTAAGAGCAACATATAAAGAACATTATACAGGGAATGTACGAGCTAAGTAAAAAAATGATGAAAAATGAACTTACCTTCTGAATATTGAGAGCTTGAACACACAGACATGAGCATATTAAATGTACTCAATTTTGGATTTGGAATAAGCTTAACGTAATCAAAAGCTTCTCTAACAGCCTTTTGTCTCTTGCAGATGTTAAAAAACTTGGCATGATAAACCTACGTCCAGTAAATTTAGTACATGAGAAACTGAAAAAGGAAGGTAATATCAAGTAACAGCTTGAAAGGTGCATATACCTTAGTCATATCTAAAATTCCCTTCATTTCCATGTCTTTAAGCAATTCAACACATTCATGTAACCTAGCAAATTCAATCAACTTTTGTATAAGCTCTTCAAGGTCAAAAACTAAAGCAAAAGAAGGTCAGAATGCACATTATCTTCATATGATAGAAACAACAGATAGAAGATAACAATATGACATCACTTCTTTGTTTAAAAGACACTTGAACAAGCAATACTCTCAGAGAAAAGCATTTGCTCTGTAGCGTTTATGTGAGGGATAAGATACTACCTTCCATCTTTTAGCAAAGAATTATATGTTCTAAGATATTGAGAATGATGATTCTTTTGATCAACATGCTCCCTGATTGAGTTGGAATTCCGGGGAAGAAGTTTGTTACTTCTCTGATCCAGATTGGTCTCTCCCATGTTGCTTAGAGATCTGCTACGTTTCCTCAAGGAATTATTTTGCTGGAGATAGCCTTCTTTATACCTCGCTCTAGGTTCCACTCCTTCAACATTCTCTAATTCAACAAACGTAGTGTAAGCCAAAATTAGCTCAAAATTTTAACCAGCCTATCTTGATATTGTAAAATTGTCTTCTCATCTATACCAGCAATGAAACAAGATGATCTTACATATTCTTTCATGGTGTTACCTGCAATTTGTAGAGAAACCTCTTCTAATGATTCTGGTCCTTTAAAAACAATATTCCCCATCGTGGATTGCAATTCATTTTTCTTCATGAAAGAAGCATGAGAAGATGACGATTTTAAATTACTCAGTGGTGACATGGATCCCGTTGAAGACATGTTTACCTGATAAAACATGTACAGTTCTTGCCTGGCAGATTCGCCAATTAGGACATTGGCACTGATGGTACCAAGTTCAATTTTTTCTTTAGCATTATCTTTCACTATTGTGAGTGCATTGTTTACATGATCCAAAGAAGTAGTATGCTCAGATTTATTTATAATTATAGGCAGCTCAGAATCAGAGAGAACGTTATCCCTTGTTTCTTCCACTTGTAGTTTAGTCATCTCTGCAGCAAAAGACAGAGGCTCAAAAGAACTTGATTGGAATTCCATGGACACACAAGATTCCTCTACAGCCTTGGACCTGTTCGAAGATGAAGCACTGTTAATGCTAGAGGTCAGAACATCAGAAGGTGACTCTAACTTCTTAGTCGCAACGGCCCCTTCTTGCACCATAGGAGATGTCCAATATGTTAGTTGGGCCTCTTTTCCCTCAAAATCATCATTTTCTTTGTCAGATTTATCCTCCAATATCCCAATTTCCTTAAGCAAGCTCTCCCCTTGAAATTCCTGAAAACAAAGAATCTGACTTTCGATGCCCTGGTTCCCAATATTACTTCCTTGCTGTGATAATGCAAATTTTGGTTGTCCCAGTATCTAAAGCAGTGTCAACGTTAGAATGGAAGAAATTATATACAATGATCCAATCACCAATATATTAATTGAATAAAATTTCAATCATTGAACACTACCAGCGCTGCCCAATCTATAGCAGTAAATGTAGTTAAGTGAAGAATTTATCAATCTCAAGTTATAAATCTGTCATAATTAACTAGGAAGGTGAGAAACTGAGAATGTATTAAGAATATAAAATTGACTAACAGTCACTATGGATAAGTTGGACGATATGTAAAAATTTCAACTATCAACACATCTCTAAATGTGTGTAACCATGACCATCGGCCAGTCTCGAAACTCATCTCAAGTACTGTTTTATACATGACAGGGAGACAAGTCTCTGCATGGCGCAAAAGGAACATTTAAAAAACGAAAGCAGAATGCCACAAGATAAATGAATATCACAAGCACGTAAGATCAATTTCAAGTAGCGTGAAGAAATCCTGTACTCAAATCCAATGCAACAAAAATTTAACAGAGAACAAATTATATATATATATATATATATATTAGGGCGCTTACCTCTCTGGGGTTCTTCTTTCTCTTGATGTAATTATAGTAGAAAAGAGAAACGGCAGATAAAGTAACTAAAGTGACGACGACGACGACGGAGTGAGAACTCAAAGATGCTTTGAAGATAAAACGAGGAGAATGGAGTTGAAGAAGCCGCAATTTCTTGCATTTATTATTTCTAAAGCTAAGACATCCGGGAGGCCTGAGATTATGAGAACAACCAAGGAACTGCGAGCGGAAGGATCGGAGATTGGAAAGAGAGAAAGCAGAAGGAGAACGTGAGGTTGAGCTCAGAGTATAGTGATTGGAAGTGAGGCTAACTTCCATGGATGAGGAAGGGAGAAAGGAAGAAGAGAAAAAGAGAGTATGTATGTGAAGGTTGAGAGGGGGCTAGCAATTTTAGCAGGAAGGAGAGGAGGGAGTGAGCTCTCTGAAACCAGAGAGAAACAAATGCTAGTGATGATGCTGATCCAAAACGTTGCTGACGTGGCGCTATTTTTGGTTTTCCGTTGGGACTATGGGCCGGATTCGTTTCAGACCATATAAAAATTTGTGGAACAATATCAGTGACTGAAGACGAGAAAACAAAATGATTACCAATTTAGAATTGATAATATTATTATAAGGTGATTTTAACTAATTAACTAAAATCAATAAATGATAATTAATTTATTAAATATATCTTAAAATTAAATTAAATTAAATTTACTTCTATTAAAAATAAAATAAATAAAATAAAAATACACTGTATATGATGAAAAGTAAAATTAAATTTATAGTATGGTAAAATTAAAAATAATAATAAATAATTATCCATGTATTTTATATTGAGAACTATAAAATCTTTTAAAATGTGCTCTAAGGAATATTTATTTAGTCAAAGACTAAAAGCAAGTTTCATTTCGCAATGGAGTGGACTAGTCAAGTTTATTGTCCAAAGAACTTTCACGATGATGTAATTCTATTTTTCTTTAAAAAAAAACATTCAGTAGTATTTTAGATTTTAGTTCTAGGCAGATATCTTGCTCAAATTTTAGTTGTTTTATATTGCATTGTAGGATTTGTTGAGATTTTATCAATTACATCAACTTTATGCTATCCGTTTATATTTATTTTTTGTCAGCAATTTATATTTATTGTTTGTCAACAAAAATTGGCTCGAGAGCGAAATTTAAACTAAAATATATATTCTAAAATATTAACATTAAAAATTAAACTAAAAGGACAAATTTATCAAAGTAATTAATTTTTTTTAATTGAACTTCGTTCCAATTTTTATAACTCGATATGCAAGAGAGTCTTGTAATTTTGCATCCAATCCCCGTCTTTGAAACACACGTGAAAGATTTTTACAACTCAACATTTAATTTTTATCAATTTGCAATCTCAACCACCCTAAATCAAGCATACACACTATTTAAAATTAAATTAAAAGTTATTTTTATTTTTAAATATTTTTTATAGTCTGTAGAGATTTTAAATTTAATTATGAATCATTTTTATCTTTGAACAGTCTTTATATGAATTACTTTTGTCCTCAACGTTAATGGGCGCATTTTATGAGTCTCATCATTTGCATTTTTTAATATTTTTATAAGGATTATAAATTATTTTTATCTTTAAACTTTTTCCTTAGAATTTATAAATGTTCTGAATTTAATTTTAAATCATTTTTTGTTTTTGAACATTTTAAATTATATTTTTGATAATAAAATATTACTTGTGAGTTTCAATCTTCTCTTTCCTCTCCCTCTCTCTCCTCCCCCACATTTTTTCTTCTCCATTCTTCTAGTCTTCTTCTCCACGCTTTGCAATAAAATTATTAATTTGAACTAAACTCAAATAAATTCAAAGAGTTAGGATTAAGCTTCGTAAAATAATTATTTTTAATGTTCAAACCTATTTGTGCTTACTTAAATAAAAATTTATTTTATATATATGATATATTAAATATTAATTAATTATATAATTTATATTACTAATAGGCCATAAATTAAAAAAAAATTAATATATGATATAGAAATTTTAATCCATTTTATTTAATTAAAATTTATGGTCCCTTAGTAAAATAAATTAAATGACTAATTAATATTTAATATATGATTAATATTATGTCATAAAAAATTTTCATTCAAATATTTGGATCAAGTTCGAATTCAATCTAGCTTAACCTGAATTTTGTCAAGCCCATTTGGGCTGGTTCTAATTGGCCCAAACATTTAAAATAATTATTCTACTAAGTCCAGCCATAACTTTTTTTAAATTTGTTTAGACTTGTACAAAATTACTTGTTTTACTACAAAGTGTGGAGAAGAAAATTGGGGCAACGGATGAAAGAGAAAGTGGGGAGGAGAGAAAGGGGAGGGAAAGAAGATTGAGACTTATATGTAATATTTTATTATAAAAATTATAATTTAAAATATTTAGGAATAAAAATGACTTAAAATTGAGTTTAAAATATCTACAGGCTTTAAGGGAAAAGTTCAAGAGCAAAAATAATCTTTAACCATTGTAAAAAAAATTAAAAATGCAAATAATAGGACCCACATAACAATGATTGAATATGTTAATGTCAAAAATAAAAATGACTCACATGATGGCCATTTAAGAATAGAAACGATCTATAATTAAATTCAAGGTCTCCACGAACTTTAAAAGAAAAGTTAAAAAACAAAAATAATCTTTTAACTTTTAAAAATTTTCAAAAACCCACCAACATAAAAATAATATAATATTTTTTTAGTAGAATTAAGCTAGTTGTCATTATTCTCCCATTTAATAATCAACATGCACCAAACAACTTGAAATATGTGAAGACATTACCTACTAAAATCAGCGTGTCAACAACAATTATGAATTACAATTATCCTTCCAACTCCCAGACAAGTGCAATTCTAACACGTCGTCGATATCATTTTTAAAAACTTCTTAGATGGATATTTGCTGAAACAAGATGTATCAGACTTGACGTGGATAATTGTGAGAGTGGTGAAGTGGCTTGTGAGAGTTTCATAGATAGCCGGAAAGTTAATGGTAATCATGTTTTTATAGATTTCAACACTGGTACAAATTGACTGGCTTATCACGGTCGCGATCATGATCTTCAAATAGCATATCTTCTTAGTCCTTAGGTTTCTTGCTAGGCTCCTACCATTTTCATTGGCTATTTGGGCACATTATTACCACATTGGCACATTCTTTCCTTCAATACAAGCAACGTCCTGCTGGCGAAAAGTTACTGCAGCACAGATTTTGACAAGGCGTGATGGAAGATGGAGGATCTTCCGCATGTGAAATTGTGAACCCTGCGTCGAGTGAACTAGGGACATTAAAGGCCGAGATTCCTGGCCCATTAAGATATGCAAGCCCAAAATTCGAAAAATAAGCGGATTTTGGCCAGTTAATATGTGCCACCAAAGGCCCAGGACAGCTATATGTTACTCTAGGACCCGGACACTAACCTTTGATTTAGATGGAGGAAAAATTAGAGTGAAGAATACTAGGAGAGAACATATCAACAGTTTTCTTTTCCTTTTATTTTTCTTCATATTTTCTTTTTCATCCAAACCAAGCATAAAAAACACTGTTTAAAACATTGTCAGAACACATTTGAGTATGTATCAAGGATGACATTAAATCTAAAGCGATTGAGACTGAGAAGGGATTAGCTTAGAGATGGTCTATAGTTACTCAAATCTAATCTAATTTTCTTTGTCTTTCTTCTCCAGTTTATTATGATTTGTTGGCACCATTAAATGGATCTATTGGTCCTAACTCCTAATCCTCATTCTTCCCACCTGCTTTGTCCCTTTTCTTCTTGGGCATCCCATTCGGTCCTTTTCGTTTTTTCAATCACACTAAAATATGCTAGAAGATATTACCCAAAAATAATAATAATATGCTAGAAGATACTGATTCTCATATGAGTCTTCTTTCTCACTCCTATTATTAAAAAATATAAGATATTTTAAAATAAGTCACCTCCTTAATAAATTAGTTAATTATCTTTAAACTTATATTATTTTTTATATTTATTTTTATTTAATAGGATATCTCACTTAAAAGTGAATGATTGATTAGTTTATTAACTAAGGGTATTTTTAAAAAAAATCATTAATTACACCTCAAAATACTAAAAATATTTTTATATTTATTAATATTTAATCATTCAAAAAATGTCTTTCCTTTTTTAATGAAAGAAATATTTATAAAATATATTATTGACTTTTTATCACAAAATTTTCCACTTATTCACATTAGATATTAGTGAAAAAATATATTATTGAAATACGTTATATATCTAAAGGGATAAAGTTAAAATCTCAACAAATTTTTAACGATAGATGGTAAATTTTAAAATTTTATTGAAAAATTGATCTTTTAGTCCTCCAAATTTTAATTCACTTGTAATTCAGTTTCTCAACTATGACTTGCCTATATCAGTTTCTGAACTTTTGAATCACTTACAAATTAGTCCCTGAATTTTTATTAATTTTTGTTCATGTTACCTTAAATTTCACATCAATGAGTAAGAGGATGGTATATTAGAATAATATATGAGCATTTTTTATCTCTCTTATTTGATAAAAAAATTAAAAAAATAAAAAATAAAGACCAAATTATTGGTAAATCAAAAGTTGAGGGATTGAGTCGCAACGAGTTATAGTTGAAAGATTGAGTCGCAGCGAGTCATAATTGAGGGATTAAATTATAAGTGAGTTAAAAATTAAAAAATTAAAAGATTAATTTTTTTAATTTTATTTGAGTGCAATTATATATATTGGAAGTAAATTAAATAATGAAGACGACCAAGATCCAAGTGTGACCCTTTACCCATTCATGGAGCCACAAACATCCACCGGGTTGGACCAAAATCAACCGACCCACTAACATCGGGACGACAAAAATATCCGTTAAGGACCACCACCTTCAGATAATCTAATCATTTCCCCCGCAAATTTTGAACAACGTTTATCGAATTTGTGTCAATAATCTAATGTGAAATAAAGTTCAAGTTTATGCAGAGTTGCACCATTTACCAACCATAAATATTTGTGGCTTCTTTATGTTTTATGCATGCGAGCAGGATTCACAGTCGCTCTTACAATTCAATTATATCGCCCTATTATAATGTTTTAATTCACTTTATTACCTTTTATAGTTTGAATATTCAAAAAGTAGAACGCATGGTTCACCAGCTTTTTAATACCCACATGATGTGATTGGATGGCCAGCATAGGAGCTAAATATGCTAGGTCGGTCCGACAAAATATAGTTGAAACGGTCATTGTATATTTTTTTTTGGGGGGGGGGGGGACAAGTAAAAACTTATCAAACCAACGAATCAATAATCATATCACTTTGACATTCCAACATCAAAATGCAAAATGCATAGCAAGTTATGCGAGTATCCGCACATAATGTAACTCTGGTGCCATGGGTCTCACATCCACTATATCAGCATATAACGCAAAAGCCAACCTCGTGTGGATAATAAATAATATTCTCAAACTCTAGGAAACACACGCCTATATTCTGAATTATAACGATTGATTTACTATAAATGGACGGACGGGGATAACATAACTATGCTCAAGTAATGACTGCTAGCATATTTATCCAAAAAAAAAAAAAAGCGTAATGACTAGTATAGTCCGTACTGTTTTTCCCCCTTTCTTGATTTTTTTTTTTTGGGGGGGGGGGGGGATATTGGATTGGAGGGCTTTGGTATGCGTAGGGAGTGACGAAATCTTGGGTCAGAAATGTGAATTGATTTTGAGTCGCCAGCTGTAATACTAATCGATACAAGGCCGCTATTGTAGTACGAGCTTTTGGGGAATAGAGGGTGGCTACTTCTGATTGAAAAATTTTCCCTTTACACCGCCATTGGCTGACTTGAGAAAATATGAATGGAAGAGGATGAGATGAGAGAAAATCGAGGGAATAGGAAAGAGGAGGAGATTTTGGACGTATTTGGCAATCCATTTTTAAAATAACTTTTTATTCTAAAAAAAAAATTTGATAACATAGTTTTAAAAGGTGTTATGAATAAAAAAAATATTATTTTAAAAATAAAAAAACAGAACATCTTTTAAATATTCTGAAATTTTTATTTTAAAGGATAGGAAAATATAATAAAAACAATTATTTTTATTTTTTATTCATAAAACATGTTTTACAAACATCAATTCTCAAAACATTAAAACAAAAATAGTTTCAAATCAATCAAAAAATTATCAATTTTATATAGACAATAAGAATCAAATTATGTTAAAAAAATTAATTACATAATATAAAATTTAATATTTTATCATATTTTTTAGGATAATTGAGCAAATTGACAAAAAAAGTTACAACAAATGATTCAAAAAATTACAATAAATCATTGAGAAATTTTTTTATCCCTTTCTTTAATTTTTGAGGTTATTCTTTATTAATTAACATTTAAAGTTATTTTTTATTAACATTAAAAGTTAGATTGCATCACTATCAAAAGTTGAAGGAAAATGTTATACCAAAAATGAATTCAAAGTCTCAGACACTCTTGAAGTTATAATTTATGTTTAAATTTATCCTTTCACCCCATCATTTATATAATTTGTATTCTTTTTTTATTTTCATCTACCAACGTTTGAACCTATGCCAAGTGGTTCATTGCCAATGAACCACAAAGGTAAAAAGATAGTTGGTATTTATATAATTTCTATTATATTGTTCATGTGGTTGTCTAGTTCCAAATGTGCTAAAGACATAGGAGTATCAATGTGGATGAGGATTCTCAAGCTTCCTTATCTTGAGTTACCCAAATGTGAAAATGCAACAGATGTTTGAAGGAAAGCAATTTAATCAATGGTGCCAGTCTACACAGAATTGTAGAAGTACCAAAGAATGGAAAAAAAGAAGAGATAAAATCCTAAGTGCACAACAATGTAGAAGGTAAATAGAGTGACAAAACTTTAGCGTCTATGTTCATTGTTCCTTTTTCTTTCTTTAGGTGAACCCTGTTTATAATTCTCCTTTGATGCCATTATGTCTTCAAACAAGGAGCTTGGATGCTTATGCTGAAATATCCGTCCCCACCTAGCATAGGCTCGTGAAATTCAGAGCACCTCAAGCAACTCACATTTGAATAACAAACTTTTTGACTTAATCATTTCAAGTCTCATGGGTCACATTTCCTCCACGACTAAGTACTTACTTAATCAAAGAGGTTTCCTTTAAATGGATTAGGCTCTGCTTCATTTCATGATATATTGAGCTTGAATCTTCACTTGTCCAGGCTTGGTGCTCCGTTTTCTATTATTTTGGACTTTAATTAAATATCACTTCATTTTGAATCCAAATATATGGAGTACATGTTCAATAAAATCATTATTGAAGATTATTTTATCCAATGTTGGCAAAAAATTATGTGTATATAATTTAAAATTTTTAAACTACAACTAAATACAAGGCATTTAAGCAAAAATTTACTTGAAAATTTTAAATTACAAATTTTCTAATTACATTAAAATTAAATTAACATTTATAATTAACGAAAGGTGGGAAACAAAAATATTTGTGAGTAAATTGGGAAATTGCGCTTTCTTTCCAAAATCTTCTTGTTTTATTAAAAGAGTTGAAGAAAAAAACATGTAAATTCTACATATTAATTTTTTTTTCAATTCCCCCCCTCCTTTTTTTCTTTAGACTAGCAGTAGAAAATGTATACTTTTCTTCCTTACTCCTTTTGCCCCCTTAACTCTCTTTTGCCAAGCACATCGATAAAGATTTTAAAAACTACTTTAACTTTGTAATCACAACACTAATGCTTAAACTAGCGTTTATCTATCTGTCCTTGTATGTGTGAATTATTTAAAATTGACTTATACTCTCTCCGTTAAAAAATATATGTTAAAAAATATAAGGTATTTTTAATATTTCAAAGCGTAACTATTGTATTTTTTTTAAACGTATCCCTCTTAAATAAGTCATTTATATTTATTTTAAAGTAAAACACCCTTAAATAGGAGTAAATATGAAAAGATAGTTTTAATTTAAATACAAGTAATTATATTTTATTAGAGGATTTGATTTGGTTAAAAATATTTTATACTTTTAAACTGAGAAAGCACTTCTTTCATTTCAAACTACTCAATTCGATCTTTAATACAGGATAAATTTAATCAATTTCATACTCATTAATAAATAATAATTATATTCTTAAAATTATTATTTTTTATTTTCTCCTTCTATACAATTGATAACCATGATTAATTATTGTATAGGAATTTAAATGACAATAAATAAATAAATAATGGGCAAATTTGGAAAAATAATAATTATATTTCTCTAACTTTACCTTGTATTACAAAAAATTTTCAAAATTTTCCTCTTATTATTGACAAAAAATGTTTATTTTATATTAAAGACCAGGTGGAGCATATATTTAAAAATTCAATAAGTATTTATTAACATTTCCACGTTATATCTTCATTTATTTCACTAACGTCAAACTTTCAATGCATTGTTGTGGACATATTTGATAATAAAATCAATATCAATATTCTAATCTATTAATTGTATTCTTAAGATTTATATTTTAATGATAAAAACACTTCTCAACGAGTATCTAGAAGGTAGCGTATCCTATCCAATGTTGGGCCGATAGTTCGAGGTTTTCTCAGTTCAGGGCGCTTGTGCTGAACGTCATGGAAAAGCGACACGTAAGTGAAATGGAGGTGAGTTGTGGGGCCCATTTTGACCCAAATGCAGGGAAAAAGAATTCTGGCGTTTAGTGGTGTGCATCTTTTTAAGTGGAGCCTTGCCACCGCCCCACGTGTCGTGGCCACAAACTCATCACCCTAAATTATATCGTACTAACTACTCTAGGGTCCCATGATTTTACAATATTTTTTGGACAAACCATGATTTTATAATCTTATCACTCAACATTTCAATTTTTGTTACATCAATTTTTTTATAAAAAATAAAAATATATTAATAATAAAAAAAAGATTAATAATACATAAGAAGAAAAATTAGCAAGAAAAGATAGTCCACATGTATCACATTTTTGGACAATACAGATATTAAAATTATCCAAATTAGAAGTTTTGTAATATCGTGGTCCACTGGGTGTTGATGGCTAGAACTAAAACAAACATACGGATAAGCATGCTGTGAACAGAGTTACCCAAAAACAGGTGTAGAGTAGTAACATGAGATTTACTGAGAAGCAATCTAATCAAAACCTTCGTTGTTGAGAAACAAAAGGACAGCATAGTTATGTTGAAAAACGCATGAGCTTGATTATGAAAGTGATAGATGAAAATTTCTTTACAAGTTTTAAGATCCTCACTTCTTCTTTTGCAATGAATGTTATTCCATCTGCATGCACATTTGAAAAATATGTATTGCTTATTAGAATGTTTAATGACTCGTTCAACTGGGATCACCTTACCTATATGTAAAGCATGATTTCTTGTATGGTAGATCAGCCATCTGCATGCACATTTGAAAAATATGTATTGCTTATTAGAACGTTTAGTGACTCGTTCAACTGGGATTACCTTACCTATATGTAAAGCATGATTTCTTGTATAGTAGATCAGATACAATAATAGATGAATGCATTAGACATCTAGAGTAACATTTTGTTTTACATGATTTAAATCATAACGCAGGATATGAAAATATATTAATTGTATTTCAAGTCCCCTGCTTTGACCTTTTTTTTTTTTATTTCAAATCTTGGAAAAACTAATTATGGCAGGCCTTCTCAATAGAGTGCGTGTGTCTGCACTTTGGACAGATTAAAAAAAAAAAAAACACAAATTGTACTTAGTTAGCTGAGCACTTACTCCTCATTTATTGGGTGGCGATGGAATATGACAATTTAATTATTATTGTGTTTACATTTATCTTTTTATTCTTATTAAATATTAATGAAATTATTAAATGTTAAAGTATTTTATTTTTAAAATATAAATATTTAATAGAGATAAATTTTTTAAATTTTTAAGCAAAATTAATAGAGCTTAAAGTTTTCTTAATTCTAATGAAAATATTAAAAGTGATTATAAATAGAATTAGAGGAAATAAATAGAATTTTTTTGCTAATAAAAAAGAGTCCATTTTATTAATAGCAAAAAAAGTCAAGTACACATACCAATAGTTAAAAGCCAAAAAATAATACTTAAAAAAATTTATTACCATACAACCAATCACACAAAAACTTAAAAAGAAGAGGAAGAAGAAGAAGAAAAAAACTCCAATAATAGAAAAAAGGGACAAAAAAAAGTAAAAATTTAGTCCAGACGAATTGATGAATGCCTTTTTGAAACAAGCGATTAGAATGACAAGCCAAACGGCATCCTCAATATAATACTGAGTCTGTGAAGAAGCAACAAGCGAGGCAAGGGAGATCATCAAAGTGTTTCCACCAAATCAATAGGAACCATCTTCATTTTAACATCCACCGCAAGGATAAATCTCCACCTCTTTTACAATATCTTTACTGACAAGACAGAAACCACAATTAAAACAGACAAATTGAGACTCGGTCTCTAATGCAAGGGAATTTGCTTGTTGGCCAAAAAATATATTTTTTTGTTTTGTCCATTGTATTTCAATCAATAAAAATACTCTCATCACGTGCCTTAAGAACGTGAATGAGGGAACCCTATGCAGTGTACAAGGCCTAATCTTTTCCATTCTTTCCTCTTCCTTTCCGTCTCTCCCTCTCTTTTTGTTCCCCCGGATCAAGGGGGTAAATTAATGTCTTTCATAATCACACTCCATCCGTTCTTTTTCTTTGACAAGACACAATTATTTAATTAATTCCACACATCACTCAAAATATAATTGAATAAATGAGGGTTATGACATAACCCCCTTTTCATTATACGAGTTTTTTAAATAAAAATTTCTTTAATGATCTTATAGATCAAGCCGTCCATCTGTAATTTAACTCATATATAATTATTTTAACTTTATTTCTAGGCAGGTCAGGATCTTTTATTCATTCACCATGAACATTTTAAGTTGTACCTCAAAGTTTATAAATTGCTTTATACTTTGAATACCATATCATCCAAGATTTTGTCATATATCCCTCCTCATACTATTTGTAGACCATTTTTCATCATGTTTTAATGAAATAAAAAATATCAAATTTTAATAAACTTTTAATTATCCTTTTATTATACATACATGTTTTAATAATGTGATTTCTTCCACCAAAAATTAATGAAGATAAAAGAAAGTTGATGGAAATTCTTATAAATAGAATATTTTTTCTATTTGAGCAATTAAGAATGAAGGAAATAGTAGATTTCTTAAGATAAATTCTTAATCATGCAGCATCCGCCCAAATCAAGTAATTTTTAACTCAATCGCCAAACAAACACGGCCTAAATTTTCCAGCACATGTTATGTTTGCCATTTTCTCAATTAAAATATCTTTTTGTGTATCGGGACCCAGCGGGTGGGGCCCACTCAGCTGCTGACTAGTACACCCCCCACCCACGATTCCTCCTTTCACCGTCTCTTCTTTCTCCGGTTTTAATAAATGGGAACGACGCTTCGAGAAGAGAAGCCATAGCCACACACAAGCCAGAAGCTCTGGCTCTCGCTTTAGCTCGTGGGCGACTCACGAGACCAGCCAGCTAAAGAAGCCGTGAAGTTCACAGATCACGGGAATCACAAGAAAGAGCAAAATCCTCTCAGATTAGCAGTTATTGGATCTCACTGTAGAGAATGGAGAGTTCTGGTTCAGACACACCAAAGAAGAAAAGTGGTGGAAATGGACAGGTTCTGGACGGTTCGAATATTATGGAGTTAGTTGGAAACGATCAAGTTTTCAGCGATTTCGTGGACCATAAGTTTCAGGAGCTGGATAGAGACAGAGATGGGAAGCTCTCCGTGAAGGAGCTTGAACCTGCCGTTGCTGATATTGGTGCCGCTCTAGGCTTGCCCGCTCAGGGTACTAATCCCGATTCCGATCACATCTATTCTGAGGTAGGCCATCGTTTCTCATCTCCCTCCCCTTGTTCCCTTCATGCCTTTCTGTCCCCCCCCCCTAAATGGTTTAGTTTACAACGAGACATAGTATTTAACCACAACATGAACATGAAGTGTTTATATCGTGTTCAGTGTTAAATGTCCGTGCAGTTTCCTTTCTGAAAAATTCTTGCTTCCCTGGTTTTAGCTTTTGGGTGACATTGAACGTAATAAGTTGTATAGTATATTTATACAACTTGAATGTTGTGGAAGCTGTTGAGGACTAAATGGCTATGTTATACATGGTAGTGCAGTGGCCTGGAATTTTAGTTGCTGAGTGGATGAGTTAAAAAATGAATATGCCATGGCTTTATTTGGTTAATTCCTATGGATTATACAATATATACTCATTTGCGAGAGGGGAAAAAAGGTAAGCAGAAACAATTAAGTCAGAATTAGAAGGTCCTTGGGTATGAATCTATCAAATCTCATTAAAGAAGACAAAGGCGAGGGGTTTGTCTAAGTTTTAGTATCTTTTCCGTCTATCGGTCTCAAGACTCGCACCATCACTTAAAAACTTGTAAAAACGTAGTACCATATGATTATACAGAAATTTGAGATATTATAAAATGTTTGAGAGCTCCAACTTATAAGAGCTCAAGTTCTCTGTTTACAAATCCTACGGTAAATCGGATGTTACAGGTATTAAGTGTAAAATCCATTGCTCAGAAGATAAAGTTTTACAAATGCTTTGACTTTTGATTTGGGTTATGTTTTTGTTGTAATCCGGATTCTAAATTCCTAATTCTTCTCCATAAATTATTATCATGGCGGAAAAATTATTAAATTGCCACCACTATAATGACGTCGTCAGTATCATCATCAGATTTGTTTCAGTTCACATGTCTGTTGTTGATTTAGTATTATTATATCCTTGCTTTGTGTCTTCAGCTTTGTTGGGTGGAAAAGTATTGGGCCACTTTCCATGCATTTTGGCTCACTGGCAAAAACCTATTTGGTCTTTTGTGCTTTGGCTGATGATGAATAACGAGGCTTGAAATGAATACTTTTACATAAAATTGATTCTCTTAAGCCGTGAGGAAGCAATGGGTGTAAATTCCTTCTTGGAGCTTCACAAAGCAACTTTTCTCAAACTTTTGACTTCTAGCTGCCCCTAGAAACGTCTTACTGTGATAGGTTGGTCGGTTTCGTGGGACATTGCTTTTTGGTTTTGATTGGTTTCTTGTTCAACTTTGCCTTTTGTGGCCTTTTCCTTATCACCTGTAGGGAGGAATCTGCTGACGAATGCTACGAAAAAAATGTCAAGATGGCATTTAGACGTTTATTATGTTATACAGGAACTCTTAGACGACAAAGAAAATACTGGAAAGATTAGACTTCAGAGTAACAAAGTCAATACGCTATTATTGTCGATCATGAACTCTGTGGACCTTCGCTGCATTTTGAAGGCATTGCTACAAGCAAAAGTGTTCTTTTAGTGGCAAACTTAGAGAAAAAATTAAATTTCCCACCTACCATGCCCTAAGGTTTGGCAATCAATAATATAATGCAGGAGATACATAATCACAAAGAAAGAAAGAAAATAGCAATAAATATTGATAAGCTGTGCTGTGTGTTAAAAGGCCCGATAAATGAAGAATAAATGGAAGGTCTTTTGACCTTTTCCCCTTTTTTTGTTGGCTACGATTTATGAATTATTGCAGTCACTACTTTCATGCAAGGCGAAGATGGTACAGTGGATCAAAATAAAAACTGCTTTTCAGTTACTAGGGGCAGATTGCCCAAGGTCTCCGTAGGATCCATGTATATATTTGGAACAATGTCGTTGGTGCGGTAACACTTGTTCCTTGTACTATTGGTTATGTTGTCTGACAATATTTGGACACTGCGTTTCATTTTTTCTACACATGTTCTCCAAACATGAAGAGATGATGGGTTATCTTCACTTGTTGTAAATTTAGGTCTTGAACGAATTCACCCATGGCAAGCAAGAGAAAGTGAACAAGATTGAGTTCAAAGAGGTACTCTCAGACATTCTGTTGGGCATGGCTGCTGGGCTGAAACGAGACCCAATAGTGATACTTCGTATGGATGGGGAAGATCTCCTTGAGTTTGTTAGTGGACCAAGTTATGAAGCAGAAATGGCTTCCATGTTCTCCCAGATTGATTCTCCTGATGCTTCACTCCGTGAGCACATAATTGGAGCTCTGGAAAAACTCTCAGTTGAGCAAGGGATTCCTCCCACTTCAGATTCTTGGGTAATTATTGTATACAACTCTTTCTGATATTCATGAAGAATCTGTCACAATTAACAATTTTTACTGATAAAAGCATGAATATTTTTTTTTTCCTTTTACCCAAGATTCTCATCTTCCATATAAACGAAAATGTTTCTCAAAACTTCTTTCTTTTGCTTCTCCCTCATGGGTTACTTTTTATTGTTCAGGTTTTTAATAACATTGTGGAACCAGCTCTACAATCTCAAGCTGGCCCAGATTGGGATAAACCTGCTTCTCAAGAGACATTTTTTGTGGAATTTAAGAAAGTAGCATCGGCTGTGGCTGATCATCTGAAGGAGCAACCTGTCATTGTTGCTCACAGTGAGAACACATTTGATGGAAGCGGCGTTAAGAGGCTATTGTCCAACAAGTTTGAATTAGACAAGGTTCATTAAATTTGTGATTCCGTGGAGAAACCTTTCCAATTACTGATAAACCTTTGCATGCACCTCCTTATGTATAATTTGCAACTTTTGGTGGACGCAGACCTTGAACTCAGCTTTAGAAAACATACCAAAAGATCGCAATGGAAAACTGTCAAAGGAATATCTGCGGGTGGCACTTGATGTCGTGTCTCCTTCTGCTGGTTTGCCTCCAGTTGGTGCAATTGAAGAGGTATGTTTGTCCCTACCCAATCCACCTTTAAGTTTACTTCACGTTCATATATTTATTTCCTTATTTAAACTTCTATCAAACATTGTGTACTGGATATCATTTAGTAACAAAGCAATAAATATGCTGCAAATGTTGTTGAAGATTTGATTGTCACATTTTCCTGAGCCCATTTGCATAAGATGAAGATTATGAAGTAAAATTAATTGGAAAGGATGATGTCAAATCCATCTAAAGGTATTAATTAGAATAAAATTCCATTGCAGTTCAATTTTGTCGAAGTGTTCTTATTTGATTAACTTTATTGTCTCCTATGAAATTGTCTTCTACAACTTTTGCTCCAGTAGAGACTTGACATATTTCGTGTATTCCTGAACAAATAATTGAAAAATATACGTGTTTGATTTGGCAGATGGATAAGGTTATTGGCGAAGTTTTGAAGATGATAAATGCAGATGATGGAAAGATGGTTAAAGACGACGAATTCAAGAAAATATTAACTGAAATACTGGGGGGTATCATGTTGCAGTTAGAGGGAAATCCCATATCTGTTTCTTCAAATTCAGTTGTGCATGAGCCTCTAGGCTCCTCCTCTTCGCTCTTGCAGCCATCTAGTGAAACGGCATAGTGTTCTCAAGTATGTGATGGGTAAAAGAAATAAGTATGATAATAATAATAATTTTTTTAACTTACGTAAACAATCATTATTAATGTAATCTGTGTTTTGAAAAGTGATTTTGTACGCTGAGTCTCTGGGTGTAACTCATGAATACGAAAATATGGAAAGCTGCGGAGGCTCAATGGCCATTGTGCCTAGTTGGTCTTGTTGGTCTCATCCAGTTGTGTACGGTGACTTCGTTTGCGCTATTGATGGCAAAATTAAAGGGAAAATGTTTAATATCATAGCTTTTTCTAATAGCTATTTATAAGTGAGAATAACATTTAAGATTTTTTTAAGATAATTTATTATAATAAGAGTTTATCAATTTTGCATCAGGTATTATCTTGTGAAAACATATATATATATATATATATGTATGTATGCATGCATGCATACATACATACATATATATATATATATATATTTGTTGTTAAAAGTTAAACTTTAACTTATTAAATACATTTTAACAAAATGTACAAGTTAAGGCTCAATTTTAATAACATATATGTGTTGTCATACAATAATATTTGATGCAAAATTGTGGGCTTTTATTGAGATAAATTCTCTTAAGAGAATTTTAAATGTCACTCTTTTATCTTAAAATTCTATTCATATAGTAGTTTGTAATAGATTTTGATCAAGTGAGTGGTCTAATTTTACCGGTTCAATAAATATGATAATAATTATTTAATTTTAGTTGAACGGTTGTAAGAAATTTCATAATATAATATTCAAAAAGTACTCAATTTTAAATTTTAGAAGGAGACAACATATTTGGATATTGTTTTGATTGTAAAAATTGTTTTGAACTTTTAGAAGAAAATATATATTAATTTTTAAATATTTATGAAATCTAATGATTATAATTAAGATATTAATTGAATAAATAAATTTAGATTACTCGTGGAATCTAAATTCACTTTATAATTCCTCACCGTGTGGCAAAAGGATGCAGCATGTGCGGGAGGATCTCACCACGCATCAGTGTCAAGTACTCGAATGGCATGAAAGTCCTTGCATAGAAGTACTGAAACTACGTATAATTAACAGTTAAATTTGTTGCCTACACACAATGCACATCATTCTAGGAAGTCACCATACAGATACACAGAGATCCACTTGTTGATTCGCATGCACGCTCAAAATCCTCACTTGATGCAGCTTAACATCTGGATTTATGAAATTGAAAAGTTTATAACAAGTCACACCATTAGGCACACTAAAACTTGTGAATTTGATCAAGCTGAGGCTGCCGAATGATTTAAAAAATAATTTTTGAGGAAACTTATATAATTTGGAATTTATTAAGAATTTTATATTGAAGTTTTAGCATATAAAATTTTAAAATAAATATTTGAATGTTCTCAACTTAGTTCTATTAATTTGTAAATCAACTTATTCTTTGGCAAACTAAAACTTGTGTTCAAGAAGTAAGAACTTCATTCTAGATTGATAAATGGATAGCCAGTGAACCCAATGTTATAATTCCAAAGTTTTATTATAAAAAGAGAACTCCAAAGTTCTGACAATAAAAAAAAAAAAACTAAGTATATATGTTTTGTTGGTGTATAGTACATAATTCAGTGACAAGGCGTGAAGTGTTGAGATTCAAACATTGATGAAATTTAATCAAATAACTGTTTTTTTTTTTGCACTTTAAGTATTTCGAATATATATGTAAACGAGTTAGAGGATGAGCATAAGAAATTAAAAATGGAAGTAGCTTAAGTTTTTCTCCCCAGTTGTTTTTGTAGAATGCGATATGATATTAGTTGATTTCCATGCCTATCGACTGTGGAATTAATGCATTGTAGAGCTTGACATTCGACACCATCTATTCCTAACCTGAAATAGAAGGAATTAATAATGAGACGGCGAGATTCAATTATTTCTCTCCCCTTAATACTACTACTCGGTTACATTTTACACGATTTTTTTTAAAATTAAATATCAATGAAACCAATTAAATACAATTTAAATTCTTTTTTTTTTAAATTGAGAAGTAAAATAATGAGGGGTAATTTTATTAATAAATTATTGTTATTATTATTTTAAATTTCCGGGGCCTCTCGGCCGGTATACATCAGGTCAGCCGAATTGTTCTGTCGTGTTTATTTCACTCCAGTGGTTCGACGACACGTCTTCATGAATGAGCCAATCAAAAGTCGAAACGTGTCTTCAGTATTTTAATGCGCACGCATCATCTCCCGTCTTTGATGCCGATCGCTTCCTTTTTGGGTAAAATCAAAAAGGCAATGTGTCAAGGCCACAGCTCCATCCACGTTTCTCACCTTCAGCAGTCAAGATAATTTAAGTGGCCGCCCATTTTTGTCTCACTGCTCTTTCGTCAATTATTCATCTATGTTATATCTTTATAAAAAAATTAGAAATAAATGAAAGTCTGACTCCATCCAGTCATTTAATATCATTTAAAAATCTAAATGACATTCCATCCGGTCTTATACGTATAAATTATTTTCTAAAAAAAAAATTGACCGTCTCTTTTAATATCACTTGTATAAAATGATGGGCTATTAATTAATTTCCTTCAGTTTTATCCTTTAGCAATTTTCTTTTAAGTATGATAAGGGGTTGCATACTTGCATTGCATATAATATAATAAAGATATATTATTTTTAAAGATGATGTATTTCATGATAATAAATTAGATTTCCCCTATGCAATGTAATATAATTTATACATGAAATCTATAAACAGAGGAAAAGTTAACTGTCATATGCCGTGTGATCCCTGATGATGCTTCGTGTTTGAAATAAAGAGGTTTCCTTTTACAGGTTGTCGTGCATTACCAACCATGTCTTGCTTGCATTTAATTATATATAGAGGGGACCAACATGACCAAATATATATGTTGGCTTTCGATTCCAACACACTGTTCCATTGTTTGAGTTGAATCGAGAACCAAACGCTATAATATTTACTATAATCTATGACTTTTTATTGTACATCTAATACTCTTTTAATATTTATAGTATTTGACCTTTCATCCTTTTGTTGGGGGGGGGGGGGAAGAACCAAGAACCAAACGCTATAAATAGTGGAAGAAACGAGACCATTCATGACCTATTGCAATTGAACTTGGACAAAGAAAACAAAAATGGATTTCTTAAGCTTTGCATTTAGCAACAGTTAAGCGTTTTATTTAATTGCAACAACATAATCAAATCGATGCAAATATTAAAATGTACCCTAAAAGAACCTTCACAAAATTATTGAGTATATAATTAACGTAACTAATCAATTATTAAATCCTTTTTTGTTAATATTCCTTAATTAACTAATCAACATGGCTCTTCCGTAAGTATAATAACTTAGCGGAAGAGAACTGCCCTTTGTTCTCCATCAACAATTTCTTTTTCCCAGTTATTTACAGGAATGTTCCTTAATTTATTTTGTCGGTACGGCCTTATGAAATAACACCAAAAAAAAAAACAAATAACACAAATACTAAGATAAAATTTCATATGAATCACTTTAATACTGATTGTTGCCTTTGGACTTCATCATGATAGGCTCAATGATTAGGTCGCATTGGGCCTAACAAGGTCAGTCTAAAACTATTGTTAGTGTTTAGTCGCTTTCTGACCATATATACAAGTAATCATTGTTAACGTATAATTAAGGGTAGGCATTCAAATGTATCCTTTTCTAATACTTTTTATAATATTTTAAATTTTAAATTTTAAATTTTATTTTTTAATTATTAACTTCTATATAAAATAAAAGATATTTGAATATCTTAATATCCTAAAATGATAAAAATTTGTATTTGTTATGATTTTCAAAAGGAAAAGTCACAAATACATCCTTTATTTTTGAAAAATCATAACAAATACAAATATTTATTATTTTGGGACATCAAGATATTTAAATTTCTTTTATTTTATGTAGAAGCTAATAATTCAAGAAAGAAATGAGAAACAAAATTAAAAAGTTGGGACATTACAGGGGTATTAGAGAAGAGCACATTAGAGACGCATAGTCTAGACAATTACCCCATATCATTAATCATGTAAATATGATCAACCCCATCATGCATCGGATGATTTTCTCTCCATTACTTTTTCCCTCCGCCACTCCAACATTGCAAATCTAAACTGTTTAAATTAAATTTATACTTTTAAAAATTATTAAATTTAAATAACTAAATCCAATTTAACAATTCAGATCTACAATAATCCCTCCTCTGCTCTCTTCTGTAGAAGAGGAAAACCAACTCCGTCAAGCATGGTCTAACAAGAGGAATGATTGCAATGTTGTTAGGCCTAAAGTCTAAAAAATACAATTTTGGGTTACTCGTTATTCTGCCATGTTTAAAAATGGGTGTCAAAAAGCGAATTGCAGCGCAAGGCGAGTATTAATTTTAGGAAATTATTGCAACGTTCCAATATTTACATTTCATGCATGCAGCATTTTTCTTTTAAAATGCAAACTGATATTATTAATCATAGTTGTATTTTAATGATCGTCCGCTAACATGTAAGCCGTGTTCATGAAGCTAGGTGGTTAAGTCATGGATCCCATGCGCGTACGTTTGGGGATGACAAAGGTCGATCTAGTTTGGTCATCAAGGACTTGTGAGGAGACGAGAGCACATGCATGCATGCAAGCATCCATTTATAATGAATGTGGAAAAAATGGGGTATATATATAGATGCAAGTAAAAAGATGGTGTTTATTGAGGAAGACATGGCTCTTGCTTCTTCAGGGAGTGATGGGGAATTCAAAGGCAGAGTGTGCGTGACTGGGGCTTCTGGCTTTCTGGCTTCTTGGCTCATTAAACGACTTCTTTCGTCTGGCTATCACGTCACTGCAACTGTCAGAGATTTAGGTTCCTATATACATACATACACGTACGTACCTTCGTTTCTGATCAGTTTCTGTTTAATTAACTTGCGGTGCTGTTAATTACGCACGTGTAGGAAATGAGACGAAATTACAACATTTATGGAGGCTGGAAGGGGCAAAGGAGAATCTGCGCCTCGTGAAAGCTGATTTGATGGTAGAAGGCAGCTTCGACCATTCAATCATGGGATGCTCCGGCGTCTTCCACACTGCCTCTCCTGTCCTCAAACCTTCCTCAGATCCCAAGGTACCATTATCACATCTATGTATGTATGATATATATGCATGATACCTATTCTGACTCGACATATATATCCGGCTGTACGCGTCTGTGATGAAAAAGGAAGAGATATTGAAGCCAGCAGTGGAAGGAACTCTTAATGTGCTACGTTCATGTCGAAAGAACCAGTCACTTCGGCGCCTGGTTTTGACTTCATCTTCTTCAGCCTTGAGGGTGAGAGATGATTTCGATTCCAGCATTCCTCTCGATGACTCATCCTGGAGCTCCACCCAACTGTGCGAGAAACTTCAGGTGCCTATCTATCTCTATATATTCATTTACTTGGCTCCGGCTCCTGCTTTTCCATCACTTTTCATTCATTGCGCGTACATGCTGCGGCAAAAAGCTATGGTACGCATTGTCAAAGACACTGGCAGAGAGAGCAGCATGGGATTTCTGCAGGGACAATGGGATCCATTTGGTGACAGTGCTGCCATCATTCATTATTGGACCTAGCTTGCCTCCACAATTATGTTCCACAGCATCTGATGTCCTCGGCTTGCTCCAAGGTACTACACTGTGTGTGTGTGTGTGTGTGTCTGTTGTCAGAAAAATAATTTAAACGAGTGATTATCTGATGTGCAGGGGAAACTGAGAAATTCGGATGGCATGGAAGGATGGGATACGTTCATATTGATGACGTGGCACTTTGCCATATCTTGGTTTACGAGAATGAAGCAGCCTCTGGTCGATACCTTTGCAGCTCCACTGTGTTGGATAACCACGAGTTAACTTCTCTGCTTGCAGTCCGCTTTCCTTGGCTCCCCATCCCCACAAGGCTCGTCTGTATATGCTAGACATGTTGCTTTTGTTATTATTCTGTTGCTGATTCTCATGTCTCGTGATTAATTATAATATGCTAATATGATTGATGGTTTTGTTGGATTTTCAGGTTTAAGAAACTCGATAGACCCTACTATGAACTCGACACGTCCAAGATAAGAAATTTAGGATTCGAGTTCAAGACTGTCGAGGAAATGTTTGACGATTGCGTTCTGTCGCTTGAGCAACAGGGCCATCTTCCTCCCCGCCCCTCCATGGCATCAACATCATGATCAACACTTTCAACTTGCCATCGAGCATTATTCACACCATCTCACAATGGATTCTTAGCATACACCCCAACTTGAATGGTATTGAAATAATGTGTTACTTGATTTTCTTTCACCTCATTTTAACCAATTACATCCGCTTACACACATATCATACAAAATCTGATTATCCGCCTCGCACTTATGATGGTGGGCAAGTATTATTTTTATCTGACAGTATCATCAGTTACATGCGTATTGATATTTGCGGAACAAGCGTGAACCTTCTTCTTTTCTTTACGTCAAGTAAAACGCTTTACCTTTCCCCATTAACTACTACAGGCCCTTTTAGGATTTCAATTGGTTATAATTAATTAAAAAAATAATTGATTAATATGATTAATTTTAATTATAATTGAATATATTATAATTTAATTTATTTGGATATTGAAATTGATTTCAGCCGTACAAATTATCATAAAGTACATGGCTTTTTAAAATTAAATTATTGATGAAGTTGTATTTAATATTATTAAATCTGTTAAACTTTATTTTAGAAGTAAAATATATTATTTAAAAATAAAATTAAATATATAAGTAATCTCTTAAAACTTATTTTAGAACGTAATCTTGGCTCAATAATCAATTATCATACTTTTTGGCTGTTCGAATAATTTTTCTAAAAATTGATTATTTAGCCCCAATAATTGATTATATTGTCAATCCAACAAGCTGTACATACATCTACATCTACAATCTACATCCACAATATATTGTAAATGTCATCGATTGGTAATATAGATTTACAGTATCCATCCGGCTTTTTATTTTTTATACTTTTTAATTGTTAATTTTTTTAATATGATATAATAAAAAAGATAAAGAATAATGTGGGCCTTATGGTAAAAGAGGTACATGTGGGACCTATAAAAAATAAACTGTTAATATGATATTTATAATTACAAATGAGTAAAATATTTTATCTATTTTTATTTTAATTAATGATACGTCTCCTCTATTTTTTGAAAACTATATGAACATTTTTTTAGTATGAATAGTTATAAAATATAAACCTCCCTTCTATTTTTAAAATTTTATTTTCATCTACCTAACTATTAATTGACCATTAAGTCACGCGTATTATATTAAAATACCCCTATTCAAATATAAATGTCGTATAAAAATTATTTAAATTACTAAAAAATAATTGTTATTATTTAAATGTGTTTATTTTATAAATTTTTTAAAAATTAAATATATAAATTGGTCTAAAAAATATTCAAAGACCTAGTTTATGGACTCAATAAAAAGAAAAATAAAATAAAATAATTTTTAATAATTTGAGATAGTTAAAAAAGTCTAAATAAATTTAAATGCTAGAAGTGTCAAGACTTGTGCTCCGCTATAAATTTTTTATATGTTTAAATATTTTAAGTTTGGTATGAATTGTGGCTCTAAGAGGAATGGAGAGAATGAAAGATTTTAATAAACTTAATTTTAAAAAAATTAGAGTAGTGTGGTTTAAAAAAAAGAGTGTGTGAGACCTACCATTAGAACATGTAAGTGGGATCTACATTTATAAATTTTGAAAAATTTAACTAAGGTGTAAAAAAAATAAGATTTTTATATTTTAAGAAATCATGTAAAATTCATGAAAAAATTGGTGATGAATATAAAAATTTTAATAAAATAATAGTTGTTAGATATGCAAAATTACCATTGGTTTAAAAAAAGAATTGTGGGACCTATAATTTAATTAATAAAATTTATTTACTTAGGATGAAAAACATTTTCCATATAAATTTTCATTTGTAAAAAGTAATAAGATTTTTATATTTTAAAGATCATATAAGATCCATAGTAAAAATTATAAGTGAACATAAGATTTTTAGTAAAAATAATAAGTGTTAGATATATAATAAAATTTATATGGGATAACATGATTTAGATAAAAATAATTTTTTATATATTTATTATTAATATAGGGTAATAAATTAAAATAGTTTGTGTGAGCATATATATAATAAGTTTTTTTATATTCTTTAAATGCATAAGGTATAAAAATCCATTATGTATGTAAAATTTGATTGTGGTTTGAATACCTATGAAAAATATTGATATAATTATGTACCTCAAGTCTGAGCAAAAAAAGTAAGGGCTATAATATTAATAAATTTATCTTTCATTGCACACCTAATCTTTTCTTAATAGTTATTGTGCTACTTGTAATGCTTGTAAGTATGATTGATAAATAGTATTAAAATATGGATTATATTATTTTCTTGATTTAGAGCCATTATAATTATGATTTATAAATAATATTATCATATAAATTATAGTAGATTCATTATAGTATATATTTTATTTTTCTTAAAGTGATACATTGGACAATACATTTTGAAAAAGAACAAATTAGATTATATTTTAAATTACGGGAGGTGTGAAATTTTAAAAAACAATATTATTTTTTTAATATGTATAAAAGTAGTTTATTGTAAAATAGAAGCAATTCTTTAGGGATATCATCCTATTAAAATTTTAGTTTCATACTTGCTGGATGTGGTGATATCTTAAGAAACAAAAAAAAAATGTTGTTGTTCCTTGAATTTTAACTTGCATGGGACAATACATTTTAAAATAAAATAAATTATTATTTATATTTTTAATATGTACAAACATAAAAAATTTTAAAATAAAATACGCTTTATATTTTAATTTTCACAAATTGATAAATTATAGAGTAAAATACATTGGCATCCCTTTGTTTTATTAGAATTATAAAAAATTCTTCTTTATTTTTAAAACTTTTACTTTAGTCTCATTTTCAATATGATTAGGAATATTATGCTAAATATTCTAAAATATTTAATTTATTTTTTACTTATGTTGAAAAATTTAAATTATTAATTTACTCTCATAATCTATTTGTCTATCTTTGCTTCCTAATTTAAGGAACTTCAACAATTTTTTACCACAAAAAAACTTTTAACAATTAATTATGACAATAATTTAAAAATATTTTACCAAAATTATAAAATTTAAATAAAAATAAATATAAATTATATTGCCTAATTTATCTTTCAGTCCATTAATTTTTTTTGCATAAACATGTTTAGCAATTATCTTTTAGGGGTTACATGTTAAAAAATATAGTATATTTTTAATGTTTGAAGGTGTAATCATTACCTTTTTTAAAAAAAAGTGTCCCTAGTGAATAAATTATTTGGTTAAATTACATACAACCCCCCTAAACTTTGAACCATGTATAAATAACCTCTTTAATCTTTAAAACTTAATAATAAACCTCTTTGAGTTGTCAGATTTATGTAAATAATCCCCTAACCATTAATTATATGCCTCATAAACTTTATTTTTGTGTGCATTAAACTTCCAAACTTTAATTGATATATGGATAACCTTTTTAAACTTTAAGTTATATGTAGATAATTAATGTATAAAATTAATCATATAGAGTTATTTGTATAAATATAAGAGTTGAGGGGGATTCATTATAAAGTTTTAAAGGTTAAAAAAGTTATGTATATACGAGACAAAGTTCAGAAGAGTAATGTATAATTTAGCCAAATTATTTTATATTTTTTTTAGAGTAAAACATTCAATTAAATGATAAATATAGAAAGATGGTGTTATTTTAAAGACAAGTAACTATTTTATTAGGAGTAAGACTCATTTAAAAATGTCTTATATTTTTTAAAAAAGATGTAGTATGTGTTTAATTTTTTAAATAAATACCAAATAAATTAGTTTGCATAACTAATAAATTTAAAATAAAAAAATTAAATGACTATATCAAGATTGGTATTTTAGTCTAACATATGAGACTTAGCTGTCAACTAATAATTAAATAGATAAAAATAAAAACTTAAAATTTGAAGACATATTTGTATTTTGTAACTTGTAATTATTAATTTTAAAAGAGATTAATATAAATTTTAAAAATAAAAAAAATTTATTATTAAGATAAAATAACGGAAAAAAATAATATATTTTACTAGAAGAATATTAAAATAATTTTTTAATATTTATATTTATTTTTATTCTTAAAAGCTAAAACATTATCATGGCAAAGGCTATAAATCTAGTTCCTAATCAATCATATAATCCCATGAGAACTAAAAGCCATGCGGCAATATATTTTATTACTTATAAGTTGTCATCGAACAAATTATATAATACAAATATATTGAAATGGAAAGAATTATATCTGAGAATAACATCATAACTTCTAATGTACTATGAACAAGGAACGTGAGTTTCATGTCCAATGATGTTGTTTTGTATTACTCCTCCTTCAAAGACATGAATACATCAAGGGGGTATTGAGTTACTTCGATAGAGGGCACATGTGAAAGGAGTGAGCCAGATATCCTTCTCACAGACAGACAAAGACAAAGATCATGCTATGGTAAACTACAAATGCATGGACATCAGAGGGTGAAACTCAATTTCTAACTGCATCTATAAGAGAAATTGATTGAAAGAAGTGCAGGTTCAACGTCGTTTCTGTCAATTCCGCAACACTATACTGCTTCAAGAACACGATCCTTCCTACTCTTGAATGTCCTTTGCGGCACCATTTCCTTTCCTTGGTATTGAAGTATATGATCAACTTCTTTGACAATAACTATCAGAACTCGGTTGCCATGTCTTCTTTCAGCGACAATACTCTCACTTTTCGTTTTAGCTGGCACAGTCACCGATGTTCTTGAGCTTTTTCGCTAATTTTAGGGATGCATTTTCCAACATCAGTGTCGTCCACTGGGAACATCTTACCTCCTACAGCCAAAGTAACAAAGCATCAATATGTTCACTGTGTTAGTCTTCTAGCTGCTAGGTCTTGCTACTTGTTTTGATGTTATATTTACTTACACACTATCACTCAACCAACATTACCTGTCTTGCTATCGCATTCTTCTACTTTAGCCTCCTTTCCTTGCATCTTGGACGAATCTCGGGTCTCTGTGGAGCCGAGATATGGAAATGGGACTTTCTTGAAATCATCTATAAGTGATTTCTGGAAAATGCGATCACCTTTTGTCAACCCAGTCACACCCACTCCATCTGGGTCTTGCAGAATCGGATTGTGCACAGGATTCAAACCCTCAAAATTCGACTTCAACATCTTGTCCTTCCTCAGGAAATCAGCTTTCTTGTCGAACCAATCACCCCAGCCTTCCCTTAACGGCGAAACCCTCTTGCCCACCTTCAACAACAGCGCATCCTCAATCCCCGACACCTGAGTCGCTTTTCTCCTCACCAGATCGTCCACCGGTACATCGTCGGAGCCAAACGCTGCCTTGCTCCGATCCTCAACCCCGGCTCCCACAAAAAACCCAGCCTGAGTATCTTCCCATGCCTCAATCGAACGTTTGTCATATACCCTCCGAATAACCCCGCTCAAATGATCAAAGAAATGCCCAGAAACCTTGATTTGCTCGAACGGCTCATCTTCTTCTTCGAATTCGATATTCTTCAAATCGTCATCTTCCTGTTGTTCTTCAATGACGTCGAGGGCGTCGATCTTGTCTTCGGTGCCGGAGATGTTGTCATCGACAGAATCCGATAGGAGAGAGTCACAGTTGACGGAGTGAAGCGAGGCTCTGGAGGTACGGTGGTAGAGGTGGGTATGGAAATGAGGATGGGAGTGAGAAAGGCTAGTGTACAAGAAAGACACCGAAAGCATGAGAAGAATGGACGAAACGGCCGCACAAATATACGTGCCATAAGGAGGACGACGCCGGGATCGAAGATTTCCCAACATTTTAGGGCTTTACGTGACAGGTAAAAATGAAAGCTTGGAGGAGGAGGAGGAGGAGGAGGAATGCTTAAATGTTAGTGACTTGGTGACTATATTGTTAAATTTTGAATGAAATACGTCAAGAGGATAAAGATATGTTGTTTTAAAAATAAATTAATTTTTTTATTTAACCTGAAAATTAATTTTGAATGAAAATTATATTTTACCTGGAAAAATATATACATATACATATATATGTATGTGTATATATATATATGTATGTATGTATAACGAAAGAAATAAAAAAAGTCACCACCGTTCCGCGCATGAATAGGTCCAAGGAATATTTCATGCCGTCAAACAGTGGCGGAGTTGCCAAGCGCTGCAATGCAGGAGCATTTTATTCACAAAAATTGGATCTCTTCTTCTTCTACCTTTGGTTGGTGAAAAGATTTTTAATAGAATAGAATGTAAAATTGGAAATCAAAGAAGGAATGAAATTGGTGAAATTGGAGCATTGCAATCATTTTTAGTTAATGTGATAGGAAATATGAATAATTTTTATTCAGATATTTGGTAGAAATAATGAATTCATCAAGAAAAAGGATTAGCAAATGATCAAAAAACCTCTCAACAAAATATTTTTATATTTAACAGATAATGTGTTAAAATATCTAATCTTTTAAACTATCTTAAATTAATAAAAAATAATGATGCATTAAATTAGAAGATAATCTAAAATAATAATTAGTTGTGACAAAATAATAATTGATTCACAGTTAACATTTTGTCATTTTCCCATTTGGCCATGAGTCATTATTAATATTTAAGGCAAATGAGCACTCATTGATATTTCCACCGTGAATAGTAGTAGCCTTCCGTATTTCTGGAGTCCGGAATGGAAAGACTTGGAGACAATAGACATGGCTATCTGGAATACACTTTAGATGAAATTATAACAATTGGGGGAAAATTAATTTCTCACAAACAAAAAGCAACATTTCCCATGTTTTTTTTTTTAACACAGATACTAGATTATAAAACCAAAACTACACATATAACTAAACTGCTAAAAAAACCATGGCAAGAGTAGGACCCAGCCATTAATTCAAAGATATACTCACTTCATTAAAAAATATGAGGCATTTTTAATCGAATCTCACCCTTCAATAAAGTAGTTACTTACTTTTAAACTAATCACATCTTTTCATATTTACCTTTATTAAACACCCTATAGTAAATATATAGTCATTATCAATAGGGGCATTTTTGAGAAAAAGGCAATAGGTATACCTTAAAATACTAAAAATGCTTTACATTTTTAGCATCAAACTCTTTAAAAAATATCCTATATTTTTTAATGGAGTAAGTATAAAAGAAAAAAATTATATTACACAGTTTACAAAAGTCAATTAACTGTAATAATTATGTTTAAAAATAAAAAAAGTAGACCAAAATGCTTTATATTAATCAACATAAACATATATTAATTATTTCTTATTAGTATAAATTATGAAGGGTAATTTAAAAAAGAGTAGAGTAACAGATTTATTCACAAACTATTTTTCAAGGAGCATTTGATAGCCCAAACTATTAGATGATATAAAATAAATCACGAATTTTTAAAAATAGAGCATCAATAGCTAGCCATTAACTTTAGCTAACGGACGTTATGTGGAGCTCTCAATAACACATGGCACAACATGGGTACAACACGTCAGCATAGTAAAGATGCAAATTTAGCCATAAATTACTTTTTGAGGAGCGTTGAGTAGCGTCTATTATAAAAAAGGATCATCTAACACTTTCCCCTCAATTTTGACCAAACACTATTTATTTTCATATTTATGAGGTTCACAAAGCATTAATCTCTTCAATCTTCTTGCCTTCATTCACAATATAAACTCCAAAAGAAGAGGTTTAATGAGTTCTTATATGAAGACATTCACAAGAATGATGTCAATGAAGTAGAAGCTTGATTTTACTATGCATGAAAAAAGCTTGATCCTAACATAATTTAGTCACGAATTATTTTTTTTACTTTGTTAGTGTCGTCTTTGTGAATGTCTTCAGATAAGAACTCTTTAAACCTCTTCTTCTTAAGCTGAAATTGAGAATGAAAGCAAGAAGATTGAAAAAATTAATACTTTATAGGCCTTATAAGCATGAAAATAAATAATATTTAGTCAAAATTGAGGACAAAATGTTGGATGGTCCCTTTTTTTATAATATAAGCTATCTAGTGTTTTTTGAAAAATAATTTGACTAAATTTACACCTTTATCATGCTGATATGTCATGTTATATGTCATTGTGAGCTCCACATAACATCTGTCAGTTAAAGTTAATAGCAGGTTATTGATACTCCATTTCTAAAAGTTCATAATTTATTTTAAATTATCTAATAGTTTACGCTATCAAATGCTCCTTGAAAAATAATTTGTAACCAAATTTATTACTTTACCTCTAAAAAAATGAGCAATAAATGTTTATTAAAATAGATAATTTTACCTATAAAAAAAGATAAATAAAAAGTCAGTTTCATTTCTCTAACAATTAAAAATGGAGTAGTTAAGAAGCTTGATCTAAGATAGAGGAGAATGCCATCAGCCACGTTGCGCGCATATTCAAAGACCATGAAAGTTTCCGAGTTTGTTATTTCTTGTTTCTGGATTTTATGTGCGCATACCAGGGTTGGGGGATTCTCTAGATATGACAGAGGAGGATGAAGCAGCAATCATTTCAAATGATGCTACAGTTAATAATATGGAGGTGATCACACTAACGTCCGATTCCTGTTATGTTAGAACATTCTAACTCCATGAATGATGAATTATTCAGAGTTATTCTGCACCAGAAAGTTCCTTTCTGACGGAGCTCATAATTGGTGAAACCACACAAGTCCGTTTTGAAATGAAGTTTGGTAACTCATGGCCAGCATTCTCACTGTGATTTCAATTGTAATAATTAATTAGAGCTAGAGCACTTAAGGAGCTATAAGAACTGAAAAGTGAAATCCATTTCCAAGGACCTAAGTAAGAAGTGATAATTCATATATTAGAGTTAATCATACCCTACTACATGCATAAATATATTAGTTTATCTTAACATGCCCAATTCCGCAAACAACCAGCTTCTTCCCAGGGTCCAAAATGGTGTATCGACACAAAAAGGATTCCAAAGAGGATGACCAACCCATAACGCCTGATTAAAGTTCAGTAGGAGCTTGCACTGAAGCAGATTTTCAATCACACCACTCCAGAAGGAAGACGCAGCACAAGCTGACCCCCAAATACACTGCATTCAATTGTATATCACAAAAGTCATGCTGGGAAGTTCTTTACATGCTCTAATAAAAAAGCTGCAAAAGAAAGCGGTGAAAGGGAAGAACTAAATAAATAATGCACTCAACCAACCTTTTGACATAGTAGTAACAGAAATCTGCTAAGATGAAAGTCTGAACAATTTCAGAAATAAGAACCATTGATGGCCATAAACCATAGCCCAGGGCAACCAACAACTGTCCACGACTATCCAAGACCTATTGCATGAAACAATAAGTTGGTAGCGAAATAAGATATAAGAAAGTCCCAATAAGCTATGTAACTAAGGAAATTGTGCTTCGAGAAGCAGCAAATTCAACTGTCGACCCTAAGCTAACAAATTGAATGTCTATATCAGGTTAAGAAATGTAAACGTAGAAAAGGAAAATTGCATAAAGAAGTACAGATATCCATGCAGTAGTTTCTGGAGAAGGACAACTTTGTTATAACATTGAAAATTTACAAGAGACTAATCCTTAAAGAATTGTGTATATATTTCACTCAGAGATAGAGAGACAGCCATCCCCAAAAATGTCCTCTTATTGATTTTGATCAGCAGCACAAGTGCTGCCATATGTGCAAATGAATCAAGAGACAACTAATCCGTTGACTAGTTTAGATGAACACAGAGCCATACCTGAAGAACCCAATGAGCACAGCTCAGGAATCTTGCAACACCCAGTGCAAATACATAATGAGCTGTGAATGGCTCAACAATCTGGAATAATATTAGAAAATAAGTTATATAGGAAAGTAACAGAATTAGATCCCATAAAAGCAGAACCTTGGAAGATAATTTTTAAATAAAAAAATTTTACTTTGGTGTTCTGCATGACCCGCAGCTGGGGCAGTACTGAAACAGCTTCTAGATATACACAAAAGGCCCAGAAAATCCGATTCACAAAATGATGAGAAGTTGATGGATGAATCAACAACGCAAGCACAGCACATGGAATCACCTGCATTCAATTTCAAAGATGGAGGACATGAACCCAGCCGATAGAATGTAAAGTGTATGAGTTGCTGGCAATCAACTATCAGTAACAACATTGCATAATTACATATAAAAGAAAGCACAGTTAAGATCCTTCATGTAGACAAGCACGCCAACAAGAAAGGGGGAAGGGATGAGGGAGAGAAGAGTCACATGAAAACAAATGCAGCAGGTTTAACATAATGCCATGGCAACTGGTTATATTTCAATAGGAACATCATAATAAGCCATGTGAAAACTAAATAGAACATCCCAAACCCACCATCTTCCAAAAAGTAATTAAGCGTCCACAAGGTATTTTTAGTGTCAGCATCATTAATAAATTCCAATGTTCAATGCATCAGAACATGTGAAACACAAACACTGAAGCTGCAAAGTTTTGTTTATCTTGGCTTCCATTTAAAGAATAAGGACACTACAAGAAAACTACTGCATTTTGAAACTTGGGACCATACCTTCCTTATATGTATGTATGTATGTATGGTAAATGCTCCAAAACAATAGCAAACTTACCACATAATATATTGCAAAGTTATCCTTCTCCTCCATGTAACTGGACTTCAGTTTGAAACGAATCATATATATAACCCACAATGTTGTAGCTAAAGTAGCTAAGTCAAGAAGGGTGTGTATATCATATTCCATAACAAAACTGCAGTACAGCCTAACAGCTAAAAATATAGCTGTTAACTCCTGAGATTTGAGTGATAGTCCTGTACAGCATTGAATACCAGGATAAAAGGCTTGAAGGCATGGGAGTTATGGCAGGAAAAGAAACCTTAGCGATACAAACATGAAGCATCAACATCTTAACTCATTGTATGTTGCGTGACACAGGCAGAACCTATAAGAAATTATATTCGTCCCAATTAAATTAATGAGAAAAATGAAAAAAAAAAACAAAAGTACTCTGGTGTTTCCGCACTGAAAAGAACTAGTCCCAGGTTAACGAAGAAGCATCCAGGCTCGAGCATGTAGATACCAGTAACACGAACCAAAACCTTAATCCAGAAATATTAAAAAAAAAAAATCCTTTTTCCTAACCCAAATTTTCCGAGCATTCCAATTAAGCATCAAGGGAATCTAAGGTTCACCCCTCTCACTATCTATATACAAGTCAAGAGAGGCTGGAAAGATCTAAAGCTGGTCAATAAGCGGGGCAGTTCTATCAATCTACCCTATTCACACAACCCAAAAACGGAACACCAAAATATCGCACAATATTTGCTCATAGCTAGACCAATTGTTGATTAATCAAACATATTCCAACGATTAACAAGAAATTCTCAATCAATCAAATAAATCCACCGACAGAATTTCCACAAAATGATTGCTAGTACCAGCGCATGTCTTCTCCTTCATAAGCTTATAAATGAGGACTGAAATTCCTAAGGAGTGCACGGCCTCGGCAGCGACAAATAGATTATCATGATCGTGAACAATGAACCGAAGCAACACAAGAGCCGCCATACCCGAAACCACGGCCAGAAAAGCCTTCACCTTTGGGGGTTGCCGCCTCACCCATGCTGCCAAGGCGTGGATCGGCTTTTTCTGAGGCCTCATGAGGTCGTCGTCGTCTTCTTCTTCTTCTCTTCTTCCTTTTCCCCCCCTTTTCTTTCTAGCCCCTCGGCGAAGGAGAGAATTGACTGTAGGGAGATTATGGGCAAGAAATGAAAGAAATTGAAGTAACAGTTCCAGGAGATATTGGTGAGGGTGAAGTTCTTCAGTTTCGGAATCTCATGTTCTCAAAGAGGATGGATATGCGATTTCGAGCCAATGCAATCTTCGGCCGAAACAGCGAGCGAGGCCGAAAAGACAAAATCGAAGATGAGAACAGATGAAAGTATGTAACATGTTAACCTTTGTTTTTATTCTGATTTTTTTTAGCTGGCCAAAGAAAAAAATTTCATTATATTTTGGCTTGAAGTTTTTCTAGAAAGAAATTCCTTCAAGTTTTTTAAGTGCGCATGATTTTTTTACTTTTTTTTTTCAACTGCTCAAGATCTGAAAAAAAAAAACTGGTAAAAAATATGTGGAAAAAAGTCTTCTTTTAACACTTTTTTATCTTCCATTTAAGATTATTTCATCACTTTGCTGATTTAGGTTTGTTATTATTAAACCACACCACATAATTAAAAACTAGCCTCGACTTTACGCCCATTAATATATTGATATTGATTAATTGATTTGGTTGAAGAGATCTGGTTGAGTTTGTTTCTAACATACAATTTAAAATATGATCAAAGTGATTAACAAGTGTCAAATAATTTTTAATAGGGTTGGGTTTAGTAAAAAGAATAATTTTCTCATAATATAATAAATTAATATTTGAATTCTAGTTAAAAAAAATGCTTATATTTAAAGTTTTTTTGGTTTATGTTCTCATTTTTTATTTTTAAAAATTATTTTATAATATAATTTTTAAAATTATTTTTAAAGCAAAATAAAATGAAAATATGTTCAGTTATGTCAATTAAAAAATAATTTTAAAATTAAAATGAATTGATAATGATAATTTGTTATAGGTAGTTAATGAAAATAATTAATAATCAAATTTAGTCAAAGTAAGTATAATTTTTAATAATTAAATATAATATATTTTAATAACAAAAAAAATAAAACCAAAATAACATAAAGGTGTTTCTATTTTTTTGTTTTTAAAAACAAAAATTGAAAACAGTTTTAAAAACAATCAAATAAAAAATACATATTCAAATATAATTGCATTTAATAGAAAGATATACTCTTTCTCAAATGATAAAAGTAACTATAAATAATAAGAAGAGTTAACAATAGAGAAAATTAATCATTTGATCTTTATAATTTTGATTCAATTGTAATTTAGTCTTTTAATTTTGATTCATTATAACTCAATTTTTAAAATTTTGACTCAATTATAAATCAATCTTTAAACTTTTTTTTTTATAATTTAATTCCTGAAGTTTCAACCTTTTAAATATTAGTCCCTATATTTTAAAAAATATAAAGATTAAACATAATTTAAAATTTATTACTAATTTTAAATTATTAAACTCTTTTAATCTTTATAAATATTATGAATGTTAAAAGTTTAAAATATTTTTATCCTTACAATTTTATTATTTTAAATATAAAAATAAATATTTAAAAGGTTAAAATTTCAGAGATTAAATTATAAGAAGTAAAGTTCACAGACTAATTTATAATCGAGTCAAAAATTTTAAGATTAAATTATAATAAATTAAAATTGAGGAATTGAATTATAATTAAATTAAAATTACAAGAATTAAATAATTAATTTTTTTAAAAAATATATAGCAAGGGATGTATATGATATGAGCGCGACAAGGGATGTGGATCCCCTAGTGTCTAACGCTGGTTTTCTTAACTGGAGTACATTGTAAAGAGATAAATTTGTTATGAACATGACACTGCCCCCCTTTATTATTATTATTATTATTATTATTATTATTATACATTTCCAATTAATTCATAAACCAATATTATCAGTTAACATTCCTAAAATACCTCAATGTTTTCAAATTAACGGAGGTCTCGTAATTTTCAATCTTCGAGAAAAAAAACTTATTTTCAAATAAAGTATGAATTTTAAATTTCAGGCATCACAGTTTAAATAAAAATAAATAGGAAAAGTAATAATGTAACATATTTAAGTAACAAAGTGTTTGATAAAATATTAGCGATAATATCACTTTTAGTTTTTAAACTTTTTAGTTATTAAAATTTAATTCAACATAATTAAATCTTTATAGTTTATTAAGTTAAAAAATTATAAAAATTAAATTATATTGACTCGACAGGCTATAACCATTGAGTTGTTATAAGTAAACGAAAAAGAAAAAAAACTGATTTGTACTTTTGATTGATTTAAAATTTAAGGATTAAATTGATCATTAAAAAATGTAGAGATTAAAAGTTATAGTTTTACCTTGTACCAAAAAATAGGTTACATTTTTGCAAACTACAAATATCAAAAGGAGTACATATGCAAGGGGCATAATAAAAAAAGAAAACTACTAGAAAACATTGAATAGGATGTTTTTCATGCAAAAGCATGACAAAGTACGTTGTTTTTTATGAGGTACAAGTATACTGCGTGAAGCTGTGAACAATAGAGACTAATCTTCTTTGGAGTATTGAAGACTTCAATAAATTCCTTTCGATTAGGGTGCTATAGATACAAAGTTGATTTTATTTAAATAGGGTTTAGAAGTAAAACATGGTTTTAAAAAATTTACAGAAACAAAACCAAACAATATCTGTTTACCATAAAATCGCGTTTTGCGACTTCAAACAAATTTTTGAAGCTTCAAAGGCTAAACCAAGCAAGCACCTAGCTGCAACAAGTTGCTTCTGATAGCAGCAACAACACTAATAAAAACATTAACCAATATTAAGAAAATTAGAATGAATTAGCCAGTGAATCGTGTAAATTTAATGAACTTGTTAATTTGAATTTTAAAATCAATCAATTGAAATTACTTGATGAATGAACAATGGGATAAAAATTCAACTAAAGTTTAATAACAAATATTCTAAGAAATGCACTCTAGCTTTATAGTTTTGAAACATCAAGCATCCATGTAAGGCTTTGCTTGCATGCGATTGTGTACGCCTAATTTGGCGAAAAATCGGGGCAATAATTGGAGACTAATGCTTAAACCTGTGAAATGACAAATGTAACGACGAACCAGATTGTTGTTAGCCTCCACCTTCCTAGCTCTAACTCCACCATTCCACTCCTTTCCATGTCAAAATCAGCCATAAAGAATCAACAGCTAACATGAATTAGACCTCCTGAGTACAGACTTGAGATGTCTGTCTTCCTCAAATGATACCATGCCTACAAGGGATGGATCATCCAGCAACATCCTGGCCACCAAGTAACCAGCAATGGACCAGGTCTGGCATTTACGCGCCTGCTTCCCTATGTATCTGCCAGACTTTCCGTCATAGTATTCTGGCCAGTTATCATTCAACAATTTGGCTTCAGCAATCTCAAGGGCTCGCTTCGCAATATGGGGTCGTCCAATCTTGATGCTGGCCGCCGTGAGAAGCCATAAAAGAACTGAATGAAAAAGCCACAATAGTCACATTAATAATCTGAAGTACTAAGGAGAAAAGAATTAGGGTACAACTAATTATGAGTTTGATGACATGTTTCCATGCAGAAGGTAGCCAAGGGCAGAACAGCACCTGGCCAAGACCCGCCGTTGTGGTAACTCCATCTAGTATTTTTTGGGTCACATCCAGTTATGATACGCCATTCATGGCTTTCTAAAGCTGGATAACAAACTTTCACTGGCATCTCCCCAATTAATTCCTGCCACCGTGATTCTATGAGGTCCATGATTGCAATGGATTGCTCATGAGTAGCCAGGGACGACAAAATTGCCACGCAATTTCCCAGGCAAAACCAGCGGAAATCCATCCTGGCAGGACTGACATTTCCTATAAAGTAGCCACCGTTATCAGGCATGAAATCAAAAATCCAATCCGGAAGAGAATCAGGGATAACATTAAACTTGTTTACTGCAGTATGTGAGTACTCCTCTGTTTTGTAGCGATATATATCATTAAGTTGCTTCAAATCCAACCAATAGTAGCTTCTTAAATGATAGATTAGGGCATGTAAGCGTGTGACAATTCGTCCCACAAAATCTTTTCCCTCGTCATCTTGCTTAAGCAATTGCAAGGCACATCTTAAAGCCATGAAGAAAAGTGCTTGAATTTCAATGGGATACCCATAAACACCCTGAAACCATGTATCATCAATTAAAAGTAGGACAGAGTAAAAGTAAACATTATACAGGAATGAAAGAGCAAGAAATATCCCCTTTCAAAATAACCGTATAATGTCAGTCTGATGCATAATTATTTTATGGACTCTTGATTCAGCTGATGTCACAGTCGGCACACAAATTATTTCTTCTCCCCATTAAAGGGAGGACAATATCTAAGAATAATCTCATCCTACAATTGCTGGTAAAAAAACAAAATCTCATCCTACAACTGAAGGCCTTGGTTTTCATTTCGACTATCAGGTGTTGTAAATTTGTACGAACTCACCATTCTACGATCAATCATACAGCATCCATCAGCACATAAAAGAGTTGGGAACGTGTCAAACCCCTCTGAAAGACATAAACTAAGAATCAGTCGCATTCCCTTCTGACATTCAGGGAGTTCAGCCAAGGATGTGTCTCCGGTACACTTTGTATACCCACGAAGTAGTATGATCCACCAAAATCCAGAATCGACTGGAGCAACCCTTCCTATTGCACTTTCACCAAAATCTGCTATCAAGGTCTCAAGCTCTCTGACTGGTTCATGTAATACTTTGAAACTAGCAGGCATCACTCCTGCTCCTAGCTGGAATCTATCAACTTTTTTCTCCCACGACTGAAGGCGAAGAGTCTTCAGTATAAAGTTTTTAACAATGTCAGGTTCCCCTTTCATCAGAAAGGCCAACGCACTTGGAACAAAGTCTCTTACAAACACCTACGGACACAAATAGTACCTTAGACAACATCTTCCATCACTGAAAATGGGAAGATTTGGTAAGAGCAATATATAGCAGTCAACTCCCTGACCCAGTAAAAAATAGAAGGAAAACAATGACAAGAGGGAAACATGCAAAAGACTCATCCGTTAAAAAATATGCTAGCTTATTTGGTAAGAGCGTAAATTCCTAGAATTAGAAGTATCGCTTTATGAGAAATCATGGCTTTAATGTAAATGTGTAACCAGAAGCTACAAGTGTTTGAGTGGCTACACACTGGAGGTCCATCTCATAAATAACTTGGAGAAAAAAGAAAATGAAGCCAAACAATCTATTTTAGGTACCGAACAATCGGTGGAAGATGATGTGCCTTACAATCATTATATTCATCCCAAGTGGTGTTAGTATGATACAAAGAGTCTATTAGATTTTGCAAACACATCCCCTCTCCCCAAATGAAAATTCAGATACAATTATGAAATCACAAGGACCTTGCACCTGATTATAATTCAGATTCTCCTTAGAATTATCCAAGGCAGCAATTGTCCCAACCGGTTGACCGCGAAAATATACTAAGGAACGCCTCAGAGCCTCCCAACCTTCAAGTATGATTGTATGTGGATCCGATGCTGGTGTTATTGGGGCATTAGTAACTGATCTTTGCATTGGAGATAGAGCATTATCAAGATTGTCCCCCGAGCCATGAGTGTTCTCAGCATTTCTGTACAAGTGACGTTGAGAAGTTTCTATTCCTAGTTCACTGAATGACCTTTCCTCACATGATCTCTGCCTGTCTATAACATTCATACTCGCCTTTCGCCTCTCAAACAGTTTTGAAACGTCAGGATCCTTGATTTCTGTGTCCTTATCTTGTGAATCTGTTTTTTCAGAACTTCCGTTGTGTGAACCATCCATGGAAAACGGCATGCACTTCCCACAATTTTAATGGTTTAGAAGAGTATTGCACTTGTAGTAGTATGCTCAAAAACCTGCAATTAAGTTTCGCAAGATTTAGTGACCCAAAAAAAAAAAAAAGAAGTTTCGTAAGATTCATGACATATAATTAACATAAATATAAAACTATGCCTAAACTAATTAATTCTATGATTTGAAAACTTTATAAACCCAAGTAAAATCTGCCAAGACTTCCAACTTTTTGGCATATTAGGTTAATCCATTCAGTTTGACGGCTTATGAGTCTCCAATATCGTATAAAGTCATGGATCTTGTAAATAACAGAGACTATATGGTAGTGAATGTTGAGCTTTAATGGGACAGTAAAAATATAAAGTTAGAGTAGCAGAGATAAGAATGTTGAGATGAATATGCAAGCATACATGTAAAAATAAAATTCAAAATGAGTACATATAAAAAAAATAGGTGTAGCACCTATTGAGAGGAAAGTGGTAGAAAATTGTTTAAGATAGTTTGGACGAAGAAGATTGCAGGAGGCACTAATTAGAAGAGTGAAATAGATAATTTTGAACCTTATTAATAAAGTTAGGGAAAAGCTAAAAAGAACACTTATAAAAGTTATTAACTAAGACATCTTAGTTTATAATATTCTCAAAAATTTGGTAAATGATAAAGCACAATAATGCCATACAATTCATGTAGCCAATTTTATCTAGTGAGATAATGCTTGTTATTGTTGCTGTTCAACTATGTAATATTCAAAATGACTCCTGTTTATTAAGCATCACAAACACCCGCCAAGAGGTGATCAATTTGAAAATCCAACATGATTGAAGCAGATCTTGCTCTGATTGTCACATTCAAAAGAATTAAACGACACAGTGGTCCGTACGTCCAGCATTCCAGACCACGGATTGAAGCTAAAGTAATGGTCTACTTATATTTTACACTTTTAGAACAAAATACTTCTTAACTGGAAAACATCCCACGATATTTGAAGTGTATACTTGATGCCGTTTTGACAACAGAAGGAGGAGAACAACCATTGATGAAATCAAGCCAAAATTAAAAAGAAATAGTCTCCGGTCAAAGCATGAAATGAAAGAAAATAAAAGGAGGAAGCAATTGGTGATGGCTAATTGTTTTAACATACGGGCAAAGTCCCTATCAACTAAAGACTAACTGGAATGTTCTTTAAACATCGATCCATTTACTAGAATCTTTGTTTTGCCCATTGGAACGAGCGCATTTAAATTGTTAGATGAAAGAGCACTGTACAACCATGTAATAATGACAAAACAGACATGTGATTATGATTTTTCAAGGACTGCAACGAGACAAAACTTGATAAATCACCGTTTCTTCTTAGCTGAATTCAGTTTCCAGATTCCTGAGCAACTTAACCAAATAAAACAGAACTTCCACTATAGCAACCTATTATAAGGCTTGCACATTATTCCAATCAAGCTCATGCCACGGGTGAACGAACCAAATACGCCGCAAGATTCATGCAATCTTATAAAGTCCAATAATCCGAAAACACAAACACAATGCACATGACAGCTGAATATGCAATCAAAATACAAGAAAGAACAATGAAATTCAAGAACAGAAAAACTAACCCCGAACTCGAAAAGAGCGAGGAGGCGGCACAGAGAAGAAAACGAGATAACTAAAGGTTCTTTTCTCAGGAAGAGCGAAGAGCTTCCACGATAATGCAATAGCAAGAAGGCAAGCACGACCCCCGTGAACGTCCATGTGAATGAAATAACAGAAAAGGGGGCTATGAGCCTGTGAACAACGGGCCAGGGGGTAGCTTTTGGTTCGGATTTGTTCGTGCGGGCAGATATTTTGGTAAAACACGCACACTTGAAGTGTGACGGGGTGTGAGAAGCAGCGAGGAAAGGAAGGAGAATTCTAGAATGCGCGGTTCATTATATTTCGTACAATTTTTTCGCGATAAATGAGAAGGAAAATGCGTCTTTTAAAAAGTACACACGTAATGGCGCAGGCTGCTGCGCAATGGGGCGTGTTTCAGACTTGAGAGGAATAACGTCTTTGCTACTAGACCACGCAAAACGGCCAACACACAGTGCGTTCTTGTTTGGCACACTGCAGTGTAACTGTAAGTCCGCTAGGTTGGCCATGACATGGAGCGATTTACACTTAATATAATTTAAATATTTCAAAATTATTAACTTTTGTTATGACGTATTAAAATTATTATTTTTATTAAAATTATTTTTTCTAGGATATTCTTTAATGTTGTTATTAGTGGTATCCTAAGATAGTGTTTGAAAGTTTTCTCTGATATAGAATGGAATAAAGTGGGATGCTAGAAATTTTATACCGTTGTTTAAAAGGAAAAATATTTAAGAGTAAGCGAAATGATTTGCAATGGCCTTCCCACCCTTCCTTATCTTTCCTAAACACATTTTTTCTTATCCCTAATTTAGAAGGTCAAGGATGAAATGAACTATTATAAATAATATCGCTATAAATTTACCCTTACTCTTCTCATCTTCTCTTACTATTTCACTTCCTCTTGTTTTAAAATTGAAAAATATAATTATATCTTATTCAAAATTTTAATTGTATGATAATTCTTAAATAATGATTAAATAAAATGGTTCATTTTTCTAATAAAACTTTCAACCAATGTAATGCCCCGTTCCTTTCCACCATGTCTCACCTCATTTCATTATATTCCATTAATTATTTTTTTCATTTCATTATAATTTAAAACATTATTGTAATATTTTTTAAAAAATAGAAGTACTAATGATAAATTGTTTTAATGATTTTTTAAAGCAATAAAATTGAAAATATTGAAATGTTTGTGTTATGAATAAATTATAAATACAAATGGTTTGATCGTTGTCTCCTAAAATGTAGCATCATTGTTGCCTAAATGAATAGCATAGTTCATCTCATCAATCACGAGATTCTTGAATCAGTGTACCTTGGCATTGGTTCCCTCTCTGTATCTGGGACTGGAGGCCAATGAGAATTAGGCACATGACCTATCCGATGGTGAAAGATATTCTTTCTCATCAAAAAAAATACTCTCTAAACAATACAAGGCAGTGTTAATTAAAATTTATTTCAATAAAATAATTAATTATTTGTAAATTAATATTATTTCTTATATTTATTCTTATTTAATAAGATATTTTATTTTAAAATAAATATAAAGTAATTTATTTATTACATGTATTTTTTAAAAAATATAAATGTTATTTTTTAAAACACTAAAAATATTTTATATTTTTATATTTTTTAATGGAGGGGTAATGATAGGAAATCTTGAAAATTATTCTGAAGGACTATAATTGGAAATTGCTTATGCTGAAGGACTGCAAATTCTAACATTGTTACAAAGGACCAAGGTCTTTCTTTGAAAAAAGAAAATAAATTATAATGACTGAACTCCCTTCACCGTTACCAATGCGGATTTGACAAATTTGAACATAATATTACGTGTTAATCAGCTTTGTTGTTGCATGCCAAAAACGATTGAAAATTTGATTATGCTTCAAGGGTTCGAACTGCAAGGCAATGGCTAATTATTAATTTTGTTGATAACTTAAACATTATTCTTTGGTTGCATGATATAATTACAATAATTAAGTCTATTTATTTAAGATAGAAAAATTAATCAGATTTTATTTCTTTGTCATATTTCTTCGAGATTTGTTATACCTTTTTATGTCATGAGTTGTATATAAATGATAAATATTTCACGTCATGACATTAAAAAGCTTCTTCTACAGATGCATGTGAGAGAGAGTAATTTTTATTTTTATATAACGTATTTGCAATCTCTCAGTGATGTATTCTTTTATTGAAACCTGTAGGATTCCCTTATCTACGTGTTAAATACTAGCATTTGAACTTATAAATTTACTTGTCCAGAAAAAGAAAAAAAACTTCTGAATTTACGCTCCCTTCAAGCATTTAGCATTCAAAGTACGCAAATTCATAAATTCAAGTGATTGTCTACCGGCATAAGCAATCTTATTTATGTATGACCTCTTATGTTATGGATTAAGTTTAAGAGTTTTACTGGATTTAGATAAACATTTACAAGGGAATGGAGTCATTATCCAATATCAGAAAGTCTTATTATAAAGGAATGGAATGTATTAAAAAATAAAAATAAAAATAAAATGATCAAAATGGATGAGTTAGCACATTTATAAGGGAGATATATAATTTAATTTACAGAGTTAGGAATTATAATTTATGATATTTTTGAAAGGTATAATAATTCTTACATTTATAATATATATTAATAAGTTTTATTATATTTACTATGAAAAAATAATGGTTTAGTGTATTTTTATTTTAATTTTTTTAATCAATTTTATCGCATTCTATTAACCAAATAGGACCTCAATATATGCATACTAAGATGAAAATTTGGACAAATGACATGAATCAAAAAGAGTGAATGTGCATATACACTGTATGTGACTAAAATGTGATGTGGGGTTCTTTTATTGAAAATGTTTTGCAGACTTTAAAAATATTTTCAGAGTCCAAATTTAATGTCCAAGCCCTTAAAATTTTGCAAATGCAATAATGGTGATTAATAATTCAATGTATTAACCTTTAGAAATTTGTAATAAGTAATAATTGACTTACTCAATAATCAAGTTTTTTGAAATATGTAATTTCTATTGTTGAATTTCTTAATATAAAGTCAATGCTCAAATACTTATAAACTCTAAAAGGTTTTAATGGTGTTAAATAGTGCCTAACATTAATAACTTTTAAGGTTAGTGTTCTCATGCATGATTTTAACCAAGTCATTCACCATAATTTCCAAATGAGAGTTCATAACATACAACTCTTGAGCTTCCAAGTATTCATCTTCCATCTCTTGAGTTCTTCTTTTCAGTTTGCATATTTTTATTGTTTTGGCACTCTATTTTCTATAGAATAAGAGTTTGTTTGGTGAGTTGCCGCAATCAACTTGTGTGTCAAAATAATTTTAAAAGACAATGTCTTCACGTATAACTCAAATAATATTATCTACTAAAATTTCTAATAGATTTCTTCCTTGGATATAGTGAATTTGTTGGAAGATATGATTGCATGTGTTGATTAGCTAGGCTAAATCATTTCATTAGAGAACGCTCAACTCAATTGGACTTCACAGCAAAGACTCTATTTGTTGGAAATGTGGCGAAAAGAGATTATGAATTATTAAGGCCGGACATAGTTCACTTGTTCTCTCTAATAAAACAAGTTATTATTAAATAATTTATGTTTTTTTTTGAAAAAACAGTTAGTTAAAATTTTAATCTTCTAAATTTTTTTACATTTTTCTAATCTTATTTTTTTAGTAAAATAAATATAACATGTAACTTATTTTAAATACTTTGATTAGTTACTCAGGTGAAATATAATAAAATAAAGGCATAATTAAAAAAATATAAATAAAACCTATCCAGGGTTTTACATTTTGGATGAAACGGAATTTCTAAAAAAACATTATATATTCTTTGGAAGAAGTCATTCAGATGCATTTTTGCAAAAGCTTAACTTCCATATGATTCAGGATTAGTAACTCTACATTAGATAACCTTCGACCTATCACATATTTTATAGTCCAAACAGCAGTGTGCCAATTGAGATTCAAGAAAGAAATCTCTTTTGACTTTCGCATTTCAATGGCATAGGGCCGGCCAGTAAAACCTTTTTATTTTTTAAAACATTTTAAAATAATAATAATAATAAATAAATACAAGTATCAATATAAAATCTTAATCAAATTTTAAAATGAAAATAAAAATTTTCAGTCAATCAACTTTATCAAATATAATCTAATCTAATAAATACAAAAACTCATATATATATATATATATATATATCATAAAGTACAACATTAATCAAAATAAAAAAATAGACCTAACTTATAAAGTAATCATATTTAAGAAATTTTTAAAAAATCTATCAATACTGTGTTATAATAAATGGCAAAAAAATTAACATTAATTATTTTGACAATAAATTACTTAAAAAATCATCAATCTTTTAGGAAAAAGGCTTGAAGGGCTGCTTAAATTCAACCCCATTTTTTTCATGACCTATTAGGATCGAGCCTAGAAGCTTATTTTTTAACAAAAATTTAAATTTTTTAAGTTCAAATTTTTATTTAAATAAAATTTTTAAGCTCCGTTTTTTAAACTCAATCTTTATTTTTGAGTCTACTTCCTAGGTGCCTTGCATTGCGCTGGAATACTTTTAAGAATAAATTGTTGTTATTGGTTAGATTTATTGCCACCTTTCTAGTCCTCTTTCGCCTGTTCATTCATTTCGAGCTATGCTCTTGCTCTTTGTCCGTTTCAGTGAACCCTATCTTACTTTCTTTAAAATTAAGTAAAATGCACACTTGTTATTGACACTTTTCACCATGTAACATGACGTAGCAGTAACTCATTATAAATTATGGAAGATAAGAATAAAATTATAACAACAGGCCTTATCACATTAGGTATAATTGATTATATAGATTATATGATGTTATTGTGTCCTATTATTTATCAAGTTTTTAGGAATGTTGTTTACTAAAAGTTCTTGGTCAACAATTTCTAAAAATATTCTGTTTAACCTTTCCTTACTCTCCTTAATAAGGCTCAAAATTATTGATCCCACTTTTCTTAATGGTGCCTCCATAATCTTTTTTGTACATATTTAAAACATCTTAAGTAATTTTTTATTATTTTTTTCAACAGGCGCTACATTTACTTTTTTTATATATGCCCATTTTGAATTTTATCTTCATGCATATGCTTGCATATTTATCTCAATATTTTTATCTTTACTATTCCAACTTTGCACTCTTGATGTTCTGTTAAAATTCAACATTTACTATCATATAACATAGTTGGTTTTATAACAATCTGATAAAACTTTTTTTAAGTTTATTAGGTACCCTATGATCACAAATAACTCCTTTAACTTTTCTTCAATTAAACATCCATCTTGTCTTTTATATGCAATAACCCCATCATGTTAAATAATAACTCCTATTATATAAATTTTTTCACTTAAGGTATAATGTTTTATCCCGATTTCACTTTCATATTATTACTGATTTCTTATCAAAATTATAATATAAATATTTCATCTTACTCTTACTCAGGCTGAAACCTTTTGACTCTAATGTCATCCTTTATAATTTAAGTTTATAATTAATCTCTTCTCTTATCTTTGCAATAAAAACTATATCATCCCTGGAAAGCATGCATTTGAAAATTTCCTCTTGAATATACTCAATCAAGACATCTAGAACCATATCAAAAATATAAGGACTAAAAAATAATCCTTGATGTAGTTCAATACTTATAGGAAAGTTCTTTATTTCACATCCTAACATTCTTGTTGCTTTCTCATACATATCTTGTATAATTCTAATATAGACAATTTGGACTCCTTTATTTTTCAAAATTTTTCAAAGTACTTCTTTTGGTGTATGGTCAAAAACTTTTTTCAAATTAATTAAAACCACATGTAAATCTTTACATTTATATCAATACTTTTTTATTAATCCCCTTAATAGATAAATCACTTATGTAGTCGCCTTACTTGGCATGAAACCAAATTAATTCTCAAAAATTTCAGTCTCCAATTTCAACCTATATTCAATTATTTTTTTCCACAATTTTATATATGACTCATAAATTTAATCTCTCTGTAGTTAGCACAATTCTAAATATCTCCTTTGTGTAAATTTGAACCAAGATGCTTCTTTTCCAATTGTCAAGTATTTCTTTAACCGTAAGATCTCATTAAATAACTTAGTTAGCTATCACATTCCCTTTTCACCTTAACATTTTCACACTCCAATAAGGATACAATCAGGTCCATTGGCTCTTTATTAAGAGCTTTTATAACATCCTTAAATTTTTAACTGATTAATTAGGTTTAGTTAGTGAGGTGTGTGGCCACAGAGGTCTAATGGGTATGTTTGATTGTAACTTAAATTTAGATGTGGCTCTGAAGTGAAGTCGGGTTACTTGAACATGAAAGAAGAAGAAAATTAGAAAAGGGGACGTTCTAATTTTGGATAGGCTGCCACGAGAATTCTAACTTGTGGATGGGCCTCTGCGACGTATATTTGCTGATATTCTTGGGAAAGACTTCTCTATGCCAAGAGCCATGGTGCATGATGAGTCTGCCACAGCGCATGGTCACTTTTCTGCAGAAATAAGATCGTGAAATGGTGTAGAAAAGGGAGAAAAAACAAAGGTACACAAAGAAGCAACTGAAGAGCTGTGTTAGGGCTTCAAAGACTCAAAGATTTGAGGTGTTTTAGGGATCATAAACATTAAAAGTAACCTTTTCAAGCCTAAATCTTTCTACCTTCTTCCATTTTTTTTATGTTGGAAGTTAGGGTTCAATTAAGAATGATGATTTTTGATCCATAAAGGCTTTGGGTCCAAACCCATTAATTTAAATAAAATTAATGGGAGTTGATTAAACTAATGGAATCTACCATTCTTAGCCATATGTGTTTTCAGTTGTTAGAGTTCATTAATGAGGGAAAATCCACTATTTTTGAGATGGTTGGGACAATGTGACTTCATTTATTGCTATATAAGAATTTCGTGAGATTAATGTGAGTTAGAGGAATCTAAAAAATCCTATGAGTATTTTTATATAAGTGGAAAATGAATCTTAGGAGTGAAGAAGTGTTTGAGTTAATAATGAAAATTAGCCTAAAAATGGATATTGATAAAGTATATTATGATTTACTGTAGAGAAATTATTGGCATCATTTAAGCTTTATAGAAGCTTGGAAAGTGAGTATTTAAGGACTAAAACTTTTGACCTCTCAAAAGTTTGAGATAATCAGGAGAATTCTACCTTATGCTTTAATCTGTTAATTAATTTTATCGATTGATGTTTGATAATTTAAAAGTGTGAAGTTTAATAAATTGCAATTATGGCATGAAATACTTGAGAAATCTACTATCATGATTTTGCAAATCTTAATGACATGTTGTATGCAAATTCTATGAAATATGGCAAGTGAAGTCCTATGATGTGTTTTCTTGGAGTTCAATGATATGAATTGATAGTGAGTTCAATGATTATGTGTTAAGTAAAGTTAATGACTTGATTGTGAATAATTCAATGAGATAGAAATTTCAAAGTTCAATAAAATAGAAATTTTAAAGTTTAATGAAATAGGAATTGTGAAGTTCAATGAATTGATAATTGTGGAGTTCAGTGAAAAGTATAATTGAGGAGTTCAACAAATATGAAGAGTTTAATGATTGAATTATGTATATTAACGTGATCTCATATAAGAGATGGGTACAATGATGATGTTGTGCATGCTTAAATAGTGAACACTTGTATGCTAGGAGCTATTGCATGTTTTTACACTATATGATCATGAGAAGTGAGAATTCGCCTAGAAAGAAAAGTAGAGGTTTAAATTCACGTGATAAGGCTCCCATTAGAGCTCGATGGTTAGCCTGAATTCATTTTGCACTTTGTCCCATTTGTTCAATGAGTGACTGTCCTACTAGTTTAACAAGAGACTCAAACCTAACTATCTATCCACTTGTTCAATAAGGAAGCTAGTTTAGAGAGAATAACACCCTTATAGTGAGAGAAATGGGAGAAGCTGTGACCCATAAGTGAGATGGGAAGTCTTAGCTGTGTAACGTCTCACAAGTGTTTTGGCTAGAGTAGTCTTACTGTATAGACGAACCTAATGTGTATATATCCCACAGTTTTGTGTCAGAGGAATAAGGAAAATATAAGAGAGGTGTGATCATGCATATAGTAAAAAAGGACACATGGTTGTTTGTATTGTGATCTTAGTGAAATGGAACATGTGAAAGTCTTCTTCTATATACATGAAATGGCATTATCTTGATCATTATCTCATATGTATGCCTTATGGTGAATAAAATGTTGAGTTATGCTCTTGAATATGTCCATGAATTGAAATTGCTTAATAGCATGTCACTTGCATTTAAATTAATTGACGTGTATTAGTATAAGTTAGCTGGATCTTGGTTACTGAGTAGTTGTATTCATCCTACTATCTTCAACATTACAAGAAATAGCTCAAGAGAATTGGAAAGAGGAAAACAACTTGAGGCATAGGATTGACATCCTAGTAGTAAGCCTCTTTTATCTTTTAAGTATATATATGTGTATATGATGAATGTTATTGCCAATTAGGACTAATCCATTTGAAACTTACTTGCATTATATGTTTTATGAATCATAAAGTGTATTTTAGGGCCTTAAAGTACATGTATGGGAATTGTGATATCTATAGCAAGGCCAAAATACTAGTGCAAATAAGAGTTAATTATAACATATGGTTTTTGTGGATTATTTGATGAAATGTGAATTTGAGCTCCCCTTTTGTTTTTGAAATTAAGGAGTTGAGTAATAAAAATGTGATTAATAAGTATTATAAATGTTGTGGTATGTTGCACAAGTTCATTTTAGTCTCTTGCATGTGGTTTGGGTAGTATTTATGGCTTTTGGTTTTGGTATGGGATTTGGATACTTAGTTTTGTGTAAATTGTTGAAAAAGTGAGCATTTTGAAATGATTGTCTAATTCTTGAATGGGTAATAATTTGAGTGTGAAATCAAAGTCCTTAACTAGAGCTTAGAAAAGGCTTTCTATAGACACCTAGATTGTGTCAATCGAACATCCAACGGAGATTTAGGGTGCATCAAAAGTTTCCTTAAGTGTTATTAAGTTAATAGCAGAATTTTGCTATCATGAGATGTGCAATGTGTCGTGGCACATTGTTTAACGAGCCATAGTGCAAGTACTATGAGCTGTGGTGCACACCTCTGATTCTGTAAAATTTTCATGTTTTTTGATTCTATGCTAATGCACTAATCCTTCTTTTAATGATCCCAAGCTTTCATACAATAATTAAACTCTGATTTATCATTTGTAAGACCTTTTGAGATGCTTTGAATCTTCAAAACTTGGGATTCCATTTTTATAATTCAAGTTGCAAATTTGAAAAACTTGTTCATTACTTTGAATTAATCTCGATTTAAGTGAGAATTTGAGTTTAGTATATATAAATGAGTAAGGAGATTACAGCTTCCTTTACGTCACTATTGCATATCATTTGATAGAATGATAAATTTTATTTTCCTTCATGAGTTACTAAATGTTTCAAGTTACTAAACGAACCCTCTCCATCATTAAAAAGTTTGAAAAAGTATGTTTTCCATCTATTTTTAATATCACCATCTGTAATCAAAATACTTTCTTCATCCTTTATGCACCTTATTTGTTCTAAATTTCTTGATTTTCTTTCCTTACTTTTAGTAATTTTATAAATTTTTTATTCTTCATTCTTTGTCTCAAAACTATTGTAAAACTTTTTAAATATTTTAAAATGAGCTTTACTCACAACTTTTTTAATTTTATTCTCAACCATATGATAATTTTTTTAATTTTTATTAATGCTTCCTAAATGAATGGCTTTAAAATATGTTTTTTATATCTGACTTTTTCCTGGTAAATTATCATTCCATGGACTCTTATCTCTCAAGCTAAGAATTTTTTATTCTCCCAAAATTTTTACGGCAACCTTCCTTACCTTTTTAGTTGTATTCTCTCAGAAGATTGTAACAATTCCTTAAGCTCTCAAATTCTTTTAGCCAAAAAGATTTTACTTAAAAATTTTCTCACTTCTCACCTTTTAACTGGAATGCACCACGTTTATGTTGAGCTTTATGTTGGTCAAAAGTTTAAGAATTAGCGACAAGCTCGCAGGGAAAAAAAAAAAAAAAAATTCACAGTTGTGATGCCTGTTGCCCGTTGTTGAATACAGTGACAGCAAGAGGGAGTCCACCACCAAAAAGAGAAGACAGAGAAAGAAACAAGTCAGAAAGAGCTAAAACCCTGCTTCGCTGCTTCTAAACCCTCCCATCCAAATTCGTGGTTTGAGATATTATCACTTGGCTTTCTTCCGTCCTTTTTAATAGTTCATTATCTCCTGCTTGTTAATTAATATTCATGGCTGATGCGGAACTGGAAGTCAAAATGAAAGCCCGAAATAAAACAAAGAAGCGAAAGCAAAGAAGCCACGGGGAAACCGAACGGCTTTCCAAAGCGCAGAGAATCGAATTGAGAACAGCGGAACATGACACAAAATCAGAGAAGAGAGACTCCCTGTCCGACGAGTTTGAATTCTTCCCTCCATGGAAGAACCTTCAGTTGATTTTATGCATCCAAAACAAGCAACTTGATCTCCAGAGGTTCTTTTGCCCCCTTTTCCCCCTTCCTGTCATCACGTTCAATTAACTGATAGACTAGTTATAACTATCCAGTACTTCTTTTGCATTACATAAGTTAGTTTCTTCCAACTCTTCGAACATGCCATGGTAAAACTTTGTTACTGATAACCCCATAAACCCAGAAAGAAGACGTGCTATAACGCTATTCAAGTCATTGAGCACATGCTCCAAAAATGAACCAAAAGCCAGCAGAAATAGCATTTTCTTCCTGGTAAGATGTGTAAGGGAGTGATCAAAAGTCCCAAGGGGGCAAAGGCCTTATACAGTTGTACATATCTTGTTTTGTCAAATAAATTAATTTTTAAGTATATTTTATCTATTTTTTTCCCTTGCCTCTGGTGAGCCATCCAAAGGAACGATGAGATTTTCTATTGTCACTTTCCCACTACAAGTTTGTGTTAATGCAGGAAGATCGAATTAGCTTTCAGTTTTGTGCAATCAAGAATCGACGAGAGTGATCCCGCTGATCAGGATTGTGAAACAATAAAACTGCCCAGACTGTTATATCTCCTTAATGATTGGATCCAGTCGCTGTTGATTTCTTTACTTACAAAAAATCCGAGTGATGGAAAAAGATCCCAGGTTGGGGGAGCTGAGGCATATATGGATCTTCGTTGCTGGGAGATATTCAAGTTCTGCTTGCAGGAGTCTTTGAAGTTTGACGTTTCTCTGAATATGTCTCAAAATCTCCTACGGCCCGTTCATTTTATTGCCAAAAATGCTCTATCACTGCTGGAGGAATCCTCCATCTGTTCAGGAGAATCTTTTATACCTGGTGAAAGGTACAGATTGTATGGTGCTGTCCTTGATTGTGTTTCATTGGTATTCTCCTCCCATGGTGGGTTGTCAAATGAAAATTTGGAGTTGTGGGTTACGACAGCTTGTGTGCTTCTTGAGCTTGTCCAAAAAATGTATACTAAGCATCTTGATAGGACCAATATGGGTGAATTTTCTCTACACTTTCTGTGTTTGGTGCTTCAGCCATTCTCCAAGTTTTTGAGGGTTCATCCAGCTAGGAAAAATGGATTTCATACTTTTGTGGATAAACTTCTTGAGCCACTGTTGCAATTGTTAGGTAAGTTGAACCTTCAGGTAAATGAAAGCAATATCCCTTGGACAGAGAGGTTGTTGAAGGTGGTCGAAGAAGTTCTTTCGTATGGGCTGTTTCATCCAGTACATATTGATGGATTCTTTAGCTTGCATGGTTTAGAGATGAATGTTGCTTCATGTGATGATAAATCAGAAGATTCAAAAGCAGTTATTAGGAGTTATCATAGACATTTATTTGATGTATTGAACAAAGTTATAGCAAGAAAAAATGCAATGGCAATGGGTAGCATAGGTTTTTTATTTCATTTGTATGTCAATGCTGCCAGAAAGTTCAAGGGAACCTCAGTGCTGCATGAAGCAACAAAGAGAATGGAGAGTACAAGAGATACAAGACAACTAGAATCAGGGGAGAATAGCTCAAATAACGTGTCTCCTGACACTCAAAAATCACTTCTTAATTTTTTGTTTCACATTATGGAGCCTCTGTTACTTGAGGTTGATAAATATAGTCAAGCTAAAATTGACACCAAACTTATGTTGTCAGTGCTTCATGGTATACTAAAATCTATTAGTAACTTGCTTGCTAGTCTTATGCAAGAGAAGGTGTATGTGAGGACAGAGGACATGACTGGAGGAGCTTGTCTTAATTTTTTGAAGAAAATATATAATGTACTAATGTCATGTTCTACCACTTTGCTATGCTTTCCCAATTATGATGTAAGTAACATGATAGAAATGGAAACACTTACTTTATCAGTTAATGAGATGCTAGTTGCTATAGGGTATCTTTTGGAAATTGAATATGAGGTTATTGGAGAAGATCTGGTGAACTTATGGTTTACAGTGTTAGCATGCTTAGGAATCAGTGGGACTTTTACAGATGCCCTTGATCAATGTTCATTATCTTCCAGCATATCAGGCTTGGGGAGTCAAATAATCAATATCTACAGTCAACTTCGCCGGGTTAGTTTCTTAACTCTGAGCTCTGCATTACAAGATGGCATTTTTCCTCAGTAAAGTCCACTCCGTTTCTTATATTTTGGATTGGTTATGTCCCCTTATGGTTGTTAGTGAATCTCCTGCCATGTTGTACTCATGACCTATTAGATGATGGCAGAATGCTCTCACCAACAAGCCACAAGCTCAATAAAAATTGGGCGTTCTAGGGTGTTGGTATGGAGGAAGGGGGGTTTGGGTGAAGCCATTCCTGAATTGTTATAATTATGGTTTATTTTGCCATTGTGTGTTTTTATTCTCTTTCCGGCTTATTGTGTTAAATTGCAATCCTAGAGTGTTGGTATATGGGATGGAAGGTTTGGATGAAGCCATTCTTTAATTGTTATAATTATTGTTTATTCTGCTTGTTACATGTTTTCATCTGCTACCTTTTATTTCATTAGATGTATTTCAGGCATGTTCTTACACATTTTTAACTGATGTAGGTGGACTTTGCTATTTTAGCATTGTGCAAAGCTATTAGACTGACCATACGTCATGGGGATGATACTGAAGAAACTTCAAGGTTTTTGACTCCTGTGTCTAATGAAGTTCATTCACAATCAGTGGATAGGCTACTATCTTCACAGGACTTAATCAATGCCATTCATAAAGCTGTTCAATCCATTCCAGAAGGTCATGTGAGCAGTTGTATCCGACATTTAACAGATGATATATCTCAATCGCTCATGTGGTTGAAAGATTGTTCTTCATTTGTCATTGGCAAAAAATTTAATAATCGAAGTGTAAAACATGCAAGGCAAGTTTTTAACCTGCGAGCGGTGCTTTTTGGTAGGGGTTTGTCTAGGCTGTATTCGTTAGTGCTAGAATCACTCACTGTCACTGAAGGAAACAGTAATCTGATTGGAGGTTCTATAAAAGAACTAATAGAACTAATGCGTCCTTACTTGAGTACTCTAGTAGGACAGCAACCAAATATCTGCAACTTCCTTTCAAATGTCATGGGAAACACTGTTGATCAGGTGGCTGGAAAGAGAAAATTTCTGAAGAACTTTTCTAGGTCCAGTAAATGGGTCATTCTGTTCTTTTTTCAGTTGCTTGTATCCTGCCGAAGCTTACATAGGCAAGCAATCAGCCTTATGCCTCCTGTTTTATCTAACAAGATGTCTGCTGAATTGGGGGACTTCATAGCATACACTGCACAAGAGTTGACGGAGAGGATTGATGGGAGAGACATGGAATATTTTTCTTGGATTGTTCAACCTTGTGCTTCACTTCTTGCTGTTATACAATTTATCTCTGCTATCTATCTCAAGGATTGCTTAACTGACAGTTATCCTTTGGTGTATACATTGCACTCTATGACTCTTCAGAGGCTTGTTGACTTGAACAGGCAGATTGTTTTGTTCAAGTATTTGCAAAATATTCATTATAATTCACGAATCAAGTCAATAGAAGAAGAGGCAGCTGGACTTACCAATTTTATGATGGAGAACTTATCATGTGTGTATCAATCACCATTCTTCCGTACTGATGAAGTAAATTGTGAACATATAACTGCTCAAGATCCTCATGAAAACAATGGATGGAATCTAGGAACTTGTGTTGCATATGATAAGTTATTGCCAATAGCCATTTGGTCAAATCTATGCAAAAATATTGATATTTGGGGCAATCATGCTTCCAAGAAGCAGTTAAAGAAGTTCTTCACACATCTGCTCTGTGCTTCCCTTCACTGTGTTTCAAGCAGTTTCCAGGAGCTTGGTATGCCCGAGATTGAAAAGTATAAAAGGGTCAGAGGAGTTGCTTTACCACAGATATCGTCAGAACTTTTAAGCAGTTCAATTTTGTATGAACAAAAGGTAAGATTTTTTTGGCTGTACATGAAGCTCGCTCTCTCTCTCCCCCCCTCCCTCTCCCTCTCCCCCTCCCTCCCTCCCTCTCTCTCTCTCTCACGTGCACCCACATGCATGTGCACTTTCCTATGCTAACTACTAAGAAACTATATATAGATATTCACCAATCTTTCAGTCAATTTTGGTCTGCTGTCTATCAATTCTTCTATTTGTCTCTCGTTGAATTCCCTAATGGCATTCTAAATCCTTATGATACAGTTCTAGTTTTTCATTCCATACTATTGTTTTAGTTTACCTGCAGGAATCTGGCAAAAAGGATTTGCTGTGCTTTAGAGAAATCTGTGATACCACTGTTTAGTAATATTGCATATTCAGATGTCAGTCTTCAGAGGTCACCTGACTGGCGCAAGTTTATAAAAGATCTTGACAACTTAGTAATTGTTGTTGATGGAAAAGAGGACTCTCCAGTTAATTGTTCTCCAGTTGATATGTCAATAGCTCAATCATGTGACAAGCTGCCTGCAGATTTTGGCAGAGAAGAAGAGGCCTCTCCTCTCACCAGCAAAAGTTTTGCTATTTGCCACTGCTTACTGAGCTTTCTATGTCGTATTCCAGATATAAATGAAAGATCATTTTCACTTTATGTTAACTGCATATTCAACCTTGAAAGGTACACACATCTCTGCTGGATGTTTCCATATGGTCTAGTCCATTTTTTTAGTTGTTCCTGTTCAGATAACTTTCCTTTCTAGAGTCTAGAACAGCTTTTGCTTGAGTAATTTTATATTGTTAATAGAAAGACTGAACCATTTCACCTATTTGATAGGAAACTCTTGTTTGTTTTATCTTGCATCGCTGAAATTTTCAAATATGTTTATTGTGAAACTGACAACCCTTACAGAAGGAAACAAAATCCAGATATCTGTGATAAAAATATCTAAGATGCATTTATTTGTCATTTGCTTGATGGGTTCTCTGGAAATAATCGTTGGAGCATTTAAATTGAATGATCCTCACTTTCTGACTTATATCTTGCAGGCTTCTTGTCATTTCGTTGTTACACTTTCAGGATACAGTGAACCAGGATCATTATTATGAGTTATTGAGATTATTTGTCTCCTGCCGAAAGGCATTAAGGTATATAATAATGGGATTTTGCAAGAAGGCGGAAGTTGATCAATCCTTACCAAATTTGATCATCTCTGGAAGTACATATCCTGTTTTATGGCTTTTCAAGTCAGTTTCTGTGATTCTGGGGCATATAGAGAAATTCTCTGCTAAAAATACTACTCTTCTTAAATTCATGGTTTTCTCTTTAATGGATCATACATCATATGTCTTGTTGGGGATAGTGAAATATCAAATTATTCATGCACTTCCTATTGATAAAGAAGCTGAGAAGCCTAGTGAAGAGATGTCAAGTTACAGAATTGTTCATGAAAAAGATCATTTACCCCAATCCTCCCAGCCTGTTGCTTGCAATGGCTTTGACATGTTAGCACCCCCATCCTCATCGGCCGCTGCCTGTGTTGATTTCCTCAAGTTTAATGCTTTGAAAAGTTTAACTTTCATGACTGACAATTTGAAGGAGCAGATGCAGAGCATACTTGTTTCTCTAAAAGATGCCCATGAGGCTGGCAGTGTGGGATTTGGTATTTCTTATGAAAATATGAATAAATTGTCTTTTACAGTCTCTTGCTTAAGTGGAATTTTATGGAGCTTTGCTTCTGTGATGGACCATACATATGTGAAAGGAAGTCATCATAAAGAAGTGTGGACATGTAACAATGAACATACTTCTATTGTAAATTCTTGTATATATGCTCTTGTGGAAGTAGTTGATTTTTTTGTCCATAAATTACTTGCTGATAAGAATCACCCCTCTGAAAGCTTGTGTTCATTGAGTGCAAAATGTTTTACCCTTGAGTGCTCGTGTACTAAGGCTGGTGCCTCAAGCGGTATTCAACAGGAATATAAAGATACAATTACTTCCTCAGGTTCATCAGCCATTGATAATGACTCTAAAGGTGCCAGTAGTCCAGATATATTGTTGGAACCAGGATGTGAAAACTCTGTTGCAAGTATTTTGGTTAGGGCTGATTCCTTGAAGCCTGAGTGTCTGAATAAGCCTTTGTTGCAAAGCTTGCTAAAAGATGATCACCCTGAAGTAGCTTTCTTACTGAGGCAACTTTTAATTTCTTCCGCAGTTCCTTTGAAGCTTGTTTTGCAGAAAGATAGCCCTTCCTTGCTGTCAAGTGTTGTGCCTACTTTTATTGAAATTTCACGAGTCTTGTTATTAGAATTTGTAGAGATGACTGAAGTCCCTCAACAACCTGCTTTTCTTTTGTTAGATGGTGTTCTAAGTTATCTGAGAGAATTATCAAGTTATTTTCCGTTCTCTGATCCTACCTCATCCAGGAAATTATATACTAACTTGATAGAGTTATACTTGAGGGCAATAGGCAAGACTATATCTTTGCAAGGAAAACGAGCTACTCTAACCTCCCATGGGAGACAGTCAAGTGCAAAGAAACTTCATGAAAGGTCCTTTGAGGCAAGTTCTTCAAGTGAATTGTACTGCCTTTGCTTGGATGAATTCAAAGCTAGGTTGCGGATGTCATTTAAAGCCTATATAGAGAAGCCATCAGAGTTGCATCTTCTATCTGCTGTTCAGGCCGTTGAAAGAGCTCTAGTTGGAGTGAGAGAAGGATACACTATGAACTATGACATAAAGACTAGCACAGATGGGGGCAAAATTTCCCCAGTTGTTGCAGCTGGCATTGATGGCTTTGACATGATTCTTGAATTTGTCTCAGGTAATATGTCAGAATTTATGAGCGCAGCTTATGTGTTAATTTTAAAAATAAACGTTTCATTTTGTTTCATTTGTCGTGCCTTTCACTTATTTTATTTTAAAAATGTAGCACTTTATGTCAGAATTTTTAATTCGTTGAAACTGTTTTTACTTTATGTTGAAAAAGAAATACTTGCTCACTTGGTTTCTGAAAATCCAAGGAACATCATTTGTATAAAATTTTGGTATGGGTGATGTATTGATGGAGAAGTGGAAATAGGATATTTATGACGACAGATCATGGCTGAGGCTCCATTTCCAAACACAAGGCCGAATATAGGGAGGAGGTCAAAGAGTGTATTTTCATGTGATGACCATTGCTTATCTTTGATTTAAGCAAGTCTGAAGGAAATCTGCACTTGAGATTGCTTTGTGATTATGTATTATGTTATAACAAGTAATCAGTCAAACAGATTAGATATCTCACGATTCATATTTAGGAGAAATTACTGTCTTTCAATATTATAGCCATTCATTTGTTCCATCTGTTGAAATTTTTTTATAAAAAATATGAAAAAAAATCTGGAAAAATAAATGAGAAACAAAGGTTCGTAGAACAGTTTTTGTTCCAAAAAAAAAAAGGTTCGTAGAATAGGAAATTGAGAGAAAATGAAATGTTGACATTTGTACAGTAAATGCAGAGAAAAATCTGGGGCATAAATAATGGGATTTTAACACTTACTGTATGCTCACTGGTGTGTATGGAGAAGCATATGCTTCATCGGTGATCAAGATGCTCAAATAATTGGATGATTTTTCCTTGTAACTTTCTCTGTAGTGCCCACATTATGGTGGCCATATTCACTGTGATGACTTATCATAAAGAAAAACTAAACAAACGAATTCTTCAATTACTGATATTGCACAGAACGAGACTTGAAAGATTGTTACTGTCCTATTGATAAACTGTGTTTTGGTTCTATGCAAAATGCTTGAAAATACTTGCCTATCTAGATTATGCTGACATTTTTTCCTTCTTAGGTCGTAAAGGCTTGAAGTTGGTTAAAAGACACTTTCAGTGCCTGGCAGCTGCTGTTTTCAACATTATTCTGCATTTACAGAGTCCACTAATTTTTTATGGGGATTCAACGTCAAAAGTTGTCAATAGTCCAGATCCAGGATCAGCAATTCTTATGTGTGTTGAAGTACTAATTACAATTTCAAGGAAACATGCTCTATTCCGTATGGATTCATGGCATATAGGCCATTTGTTACGAATCCCTGCGGCACTCTTTCAGAATTTTCATCAGCTTAGAGTTTCTAAGGATTATGGCTCATCTGATCCTTTGATGATTTCAGAAGAGCAAATCTCTCATCAAGTAGAAGCAGTGAATTTACGTTACGTAGATAGCCAGTTCTCATTAAACCTATTTGTTGCATGTTGTCAACTGTTGTGCACCACTATTAAGCATCACCAAAGGTATGCTTCTTTTGTTTATATTTTAAGTCTGAATAGTGGCTTATGTGATCTAATTATGCAAAAATAGAAAGGCCACATATGTGATGTTAATGAGGCAAAAGTTTTATACTCATCCTAGTCATAAAATCCTGGCCTAGCTTTTTATATTAAATTAAGAAAACAACAAACAACAATAAGCTTTATCCCACTAAGCGGGGTCGGCTACATAGATTATATGACACTATTGTGTTTTATCATCTATCAAACTTTTAGGCATATTGTTAACTAAAAGGTCTCATTTAACAACTTTCATAAATATTCTCTTTGGTCTTCTTCTGCCTTTTTTTATTTAGCTTAAAGCTATCTGTTCCACTCTTCTCACCGGTGCTTCTCACGACCTTCTCTAAACGTAGCCAAATCATCTCAAATGATTTTTTAATATTTTTCCTACAATAGCTATTACACCCACTTTTTCCCTGTATATGCTTATTTCTTATTTTATATTTTCTTGTATGCCTGTATATCCATCTCTACTTTTCCAACTTTGTGCTCATGTTGTCCCTTTAAAGCCCAACATTCACTGTCATAAAATATGGCTGGTCATATAGCAGTTCGATAAAAATTCCCTTTAAGTTTATTAGTTATCTTTCTATCACAAATAATCCCTTTAGTCTTTCTCCAATTATACCACCCAGTTCGTATCTTATGTGCAACATCTCCATCAATTTCTCTATCATATTAAATAATTGCTCCTAAATATCTAAACTTTTCCACTTAAGGTATGACCTGATCTCTCAATCTTACTTTCAAGTTATTACTAATTGATCTCTTATCAAAATTATAATACAAATATTCCATCTTACTCCTACTCAGACGGAGACTCTTTGACTCCAAGGTTCTTCTTCATAACTCTAGTTTATAGTTAATTTCCTTTCTTAACTTTGCAATGAGAACTATATCATTTGCAAAAGCATCCGATTGGGGATTTCCTCTTGAAAATGCTCAATCATAACATCAAGAACTAAATCAAACAAATAAGGGCTCAATAATGATGCCTAATGTGGTCTAATTCTTATAGGAAAGTGTGGTTAGAAATAGTAATTATTTAATGTAAATATATGTTATTATTGGGAGAGATATTGGGTAGTTATAACAGAGTGATTTACGCGATTCACTTCCCGATATACTCCTCTGATTCTGTCTCCATCATTCTCGGAGATATGATCAGTCTTGCTTATGTATATATTGCTGTACATACCTTCGGATGAATATACCAGAGTAATTCGGCTCAATAACTTCATGGTATCAGAGCCGCGACACTTTCCAGTGGAATCCGGCACCGAGAGCTTCGAAGCAGATAGTACCGAGAGTGAGGCGAACCCAACTGACACTGTTCTGATGTCGACTGATGATGGGTCCTCTAAGATCGATCCGAGCAAGGTGGGTGGTCTCATAGGATCAACTACCAACCATGAAGGGTCCTCGGTGCATCTCGTCTCTGTGAAGCTTAACGGTGCGAACTACCGTATGTGGGCGCAGGCCATGAAGCTCGCGATTGGAGGTCGGGGAAAGATGGGCTATCTGGACGGCTCATCGAAAACTCCAATAGAATCCAAGACGCAAGAGTTTCAGCAGTGGCACACGGAAAACGCGCTGGTATCATCGTGGCTGATAAATGCCATGGCTTCAGAAATCCAGCAAAGCTTTATGTTTCTTCCCTCAGCCCATGAAATTTGGAAGGCTGTGCGAGACTCCTACTCTGATGGGAAGGATTTGGCTCGCATATATGAGCTTAAAATGAAGGCATGGACACTGCAACAGGGGGAGCGTGATGTCACGACCTTCTGGTTAGAACTTAATGCTATTTGGCAAGAACTGGACCTGATGACAGACTTAGAGTGGTCAAGTAGCCAAGATGCAACACGGTATAGGGAGCAGATGGAAAATGAACGAGTATTTCAGTTTCTTGCCGGTCTAAACCAATCTTTGGATGATGTACAAGGACGAGTTTTGAGTCGTACACCGCTTCCATCAACCAGAGAAGTATTCTCTGAGGTGCGTCGTGAAGCTTCAAGACGCAAAGTTATGCTTCCGGGGCCCACTTCCGCGCAACCAGCATTGGACTCGGCTGCACTTGTGAGCAAGAGCAATGACACGAGTCAGAAGACCCAAAAAGGAAAGGTGACCTGTGACCATTGTAAGAAGACTGGACATACTCGTGAGACATGTTGGGATATACATGGCAAACCAGTTGATTGGAAGCCGAGGAAAGGAAAGACACGAGGATATCAGACTTCTCATGATGTACCACCAGATAAATCAGAATCAACCCCACCGGTGCCTGAGATTGATAAGGAACAACTCGGTAAGTTGCTCGAGATGCTCAGTATGCTCCAGCAGAATGAAAAAAGGCAGAAACAAAATCATACTGCATCTGTGGCCTATAAAGGTAATCATGCCTTACTTACTTCTACTAATAACTTCAAATGGATTGTTGATACTGGGGCAACGGACCATATGACATCAGACTCTACACTATTCAGCACCTATGCTCCTAATGCTGGAAATGAAACAGTAAGCACAGCAAATGGGACGTCCTCATCAATAGCAGGGACAGGAAGTGTCGCTATTTCTGAAATTTTGAAATTAGAACATGTCTTACATGTGCCGAACTTGGCTTGTAGTTTACTGTCCATTAGTAAGTTGACTAAACAAGCTAATTGTTGGGCTCATTTCTGTTCTACTCATTGTATATTTCAGGACCTCTCATCGGGGAAGATGATTGGCAGTGCTAAGGAGCATAATGGTCTCTACTATCTTGGTGAATCTACCGCGAGTAGTCTTTGGTCTCGAATCCAGTGCAGTGTTGCATCTACATCAGAAAATAAAGACTTTAAGGATCTTATGTTATGGCATAGGAGAATGGGTCATCCAAATTTCCAGTTTTTATGTCGTTTGTTTCCAGAATTTCTAGCCAATAAAAATTCTTCATTTCATTGTACTGATTGTGAACTTGCTAAACATCACAGATCCGTTTTCAAGCCTGTGGAATATAAGTCTACCCATCCTTTTTCCATAATCCATAGTGATTTGTGGGGTCCTACTCGTGTTACTAATCGTACTAATACAAAATGGTTCATTACATTTATTGATGACCACACCAGAATGTGTTGGGTTTACTTATTACAAGATAAGTCTTCTGTACCCTCTGTTTTCTCCAAATTCTATACTATGATAAAAAACCAATTTGATGCCACAATCCAAGTGCTTCATACTGATAATGGCACTGAGTACTTCAATAACACCATGGATCTGTTTCTAGCAGACCATGGAATTGTTCATAAAAGCACCTGTCCTAACACCCCTCAACAAAATGGCATTGCGGAAAGGAAAAACAAACATCTTTTAGAAGTTGCTCGTGCTTTATTATTCACATATACAACAACAACAACAACAACAAGCCTTTATCCCACTAGGTGGGGTCGGCTACATGGATTGCAAGACGCCATTGTACTCTATCATTTATTAAGCTTTTAGAAATATTATTAATTAAGAGATCACGTTCAACAACTTCCAAGAGTGTTCTCTTAGGCCTTCCTCTACCTCTCTTAATCGGACTCAAAGTTATATGTTCCACTCTTCTCACTGGTGCCTCCCTTGGTCTTCTTTGTACATGCCCAAACCATCTCAACCGATTTTCTACCATTTTTTCCTCAATAGGTGCCACCCTCACTTTTTCACGTATGTGCTCATTTCGAATTTTATCTTTACGTGTATGTCCGCACATCCATCGTAACATTCTCATCTCTGCTACTCCAACTTTATGCTCTTGCTGTCCCGTTAGAGCCCAGCATTCACTACTATATAACATTGCTGGTCTGATAGCAGTACGATAAAACTTTCCTTTAAGTTTATTAGGCACCTTACGGTCACAAATAACTCCTTTAGCTTTTCTCCAATTAAACCACCCAGCTTGAATTCTATGTGAAATATCTCCACTGATTTCGCCATCATTTTGAATAATGGCTCCCAAATATCTAAACTTTTCCACTTGAGGTATAATTTGATCTCCCAATTTCACTTCCAAATTATTTTCGAATAGTCCTTTACCAAATTTACAATATAAATATTCCGTCTTACTTCTACTCAGACGAAAACCTTTCGACTCCAATGTCCTCCTCCATAACTCAAGTTTGCAATTAACCTCTTCTCTTGTCTCTGCTATAAGAACTATATCATCCGCGAAGAGCATACATTTCGGGATTTCCTCTTGAATATGTTCCGTCAAAACATTTAAAATCAAGTTGAACAAATAAGGACTCAGAGATGATCCCTGATGTAGTCCAATCTTTATAGGAAAATCCTTTGTTTGACCACTAGGCGTTCTTATACTAGTTTTTACCCCCTCATACATATCTTGTATGGCTTTAATATAAGCAATCCGTACTCCCTTTTTTTCCAACGCTTTCCAAAGCACTTCTCTTGGTATACGGTCATAAGCTTTTTCAAAATCAATAAAAACCATGTGTAGATCTTTATCTTTACAACGATACTTTTCCATTAATCCCCTTAGTAGATAAATTGCCTCTGTAGTTGATCTACCTGGCATAAAACCAAATTGATTCTCAGAAATACTTGTCTCCAATCTCAACCTGTGCTCAATTACTTTCTCCCACAATTTCATTGTGTGGCTCATGAGTTTAATCCCTCTATAGTTAGTACAATTCTGAATATCTCATTTATTTTTATAAATAGGAATTAATGTACTTCTCCTCCACTCATCAGGCATTTTCTTGGACCGTAAAATCACATTAAATAACTTAGTTAACCATCTCACCCCTTCTTCACCTAAACATTTCCACGCTTCGATAGATATACAATCAGGTCCGTTAGCTCTACCATTTGCCATTTTCTTAAGAGCTTCCTTTACCTCCTTATCACGTATTTTTCGATAGAATGATAAATTTTGTTCTCCTTCACCAGTTACTAAATCCTCCAAGTTACTAGATGAATCCTCTCCATCATTGAAAAGTTTAGAAAAATAAGTCTCCCATCTATTTTTAATTTCATCATCTGTAACTAAAATTCTTCCCTCTTCATCCTTAATACACCTTACCTGTTCTAGATCTCTTGATTTTCTTTCCCTACTCTTGGCAATCTTATAAATATTTTGCTCTCCTTCCTTCGTCTCAAGGTTCTTATAAAATTCTTCAAAAGCTTTGGAACGAGCTTCACCCACAGCTCTCTTAGTTTCCTTCTTAGCCATATGGTACCTCTTCCAATTTTCTTCATTGTTACACAAATGTATGGCTTTAAAACAGTTCTTCTTATACTTGATTTTGTCCTGTACACTATTATTCCACCACCAAGACTCCTTATCTCTCGGACCAGAACCTTTCGATTCTCCCAAAACTACTTTTGCAACCTCCCGTATCTTTTTAGCCATATCCTCCCATATGATGTTAGCACTTCCCTGAGAATCCCAAATTCCTTTATCCAAAAGATTTCGCTTGAAAATATCTTGCTTCTCACCTTTTAATTGCCACCACCTAATCTTTGGTGTTACTACTTGTCGACGTTTTTGGATTTTACTCATAATACACACATCAAGGACTAGGACCCTATGTTGTGTCGTTACAGCATCTCCAGGGATCACCTTACAATTTTTACAAAGTTTTCTATCTGTGTTCCTAACCAAAAGAAAATCAATCTGCGACCTTGAGGCTCCACTTTTGTAAGTGATGAGATGCTCATCTCTCTTCTTGAAACAAGTGTTGGCAATCTTAAAATCATACGCCAATGAGAAATCAAGAAGAGTTTGCCCTTCATTGTTTTGCTCTCCAAAACCAAAACCACCATGCACCCTCGCATACTGACCAGCTTCCCTCCCGACATGCCCATTAAAGTCTCCTCCAATAAAAATCTTTTCACTCTGTGGTATGTGTCGAATCAACCCCTCCAGATCCTCCCAAAATAATTCCTTAAGACTGGCTTCTGTTCCGACTTGCGGCGCATAAGCGATAACAATATTAACAGTCTCACGTCCAATTATCATTTTTAAAGAAATAATTCTGTCTCCAATTCTGCTAACTTCTACAACGTTCTTCTTCCACTCATTATCTATAATGATGCCTACTCCATTGCGTGCACTTACTTTTCCTGTATACCAAAGTTTGAAACCTTGAATATCCTTAGCTCCTTCTCCACGCCATTTTGTTTCTTGCAAGCAAAGGATATTGATTTTCCTTTGAATCATAACCCCTACAACCTCTACAGATTTACAATTTAATGTCCCAACATTCCAAGTACCAAATCTAATTTTGCTCTTATGGACTAACTTCTTTAGCCGCGTGCGTCCAGAATGACGCGGTAGCCCTTGCTCATTTAATACTACATCCGGGCGCCGATGCAGCGGCTCTAACTCACTTATCACTGTACTCGAGCCATGCAGCGCGTTACTTACGGGCAACGACCTAGCATTAACATTATAACGTCTATTGTCCATGTTCATGATAGATTCAACAAATTTTTACATTGGCTGTTGATGGCCTAACACAACCCTCCTCCTTTACCCGGGTTTGGGACCGGCTATAAACATAGGCGGAGTTTATTATTCACATATAACGTTTCCAAATATTTCTGGGGTGATGCCATTCTTACAGCAACATACTTAATCAATCGCATGCCTAGTCGCGTTCTTTCTTATATTTCACCAATTGAGAAACTCAAAGAATCTCACTCCATCACTCATCTTGCCACTGACCTACCTCTTAAAATATTTGGTTGCACCACCTATGTTCACTCTTACCATTCTCAAAAACTGGATCCTAAAGCTGTCAAGTGTCTCTTCCTTGGTTATTCCTCAACACAGAAGGGGTACAAGTGTTTTGACCCTCATACTAAAAAACTCTACGTAAGTCGAGATGTTACCTTTGTTGAGCATGAACCCTTTTACCCAAATGCTTCAATTCAGGGGGAGAGAGGGAGTGACTTTCAGCATTTGGAAGATGTTTCAGGTCCTGTTATTCCAGAAAAACCAAACTCAGAAAATCCTCAATCTCAGTATCATACTGATTCTGAATCTCTTGTCCCTCATTCTCTTGTCCCTCATACCACCGAACTCAGAATCCAATCTCCTAGGCCAGAAACTAAGGTGAAAAGTCCTTCAAAGCATCATAAAAATGCAGAAAATGCACTGGAAAAGACACCAATCACTTACTCAAGGAAGAAATGGCGAGAAAGAGAGACTGTTATGCCTGAAGTACAGCCAGAATCTGAACTAAGAGGGGCTCCTGAGATTGAGAACATAGAGAGTAAAAAGTCATGGATGAGATACATGTCAGAGTTGCTCCTCCATTAAAGCTCTACTGTGACAACAAAGCTGCAATCAGTATGGTGCTAAATCCTGTCCAACATGAAAGGTCCAAGCATGTGGAAATTGACAGACACTTCATTAGGGAAAAAGTTGAGGAAGGAGTCGTGTGCCTCATCTACCTACCAACTAGACTCCAAGCTGCAGATGTGCTCACCAAGGGATTACACAAACCAGCGTTTGATAATTGTATTAGCAAGTTGGATATGATTAGCATCTATGATCCAACTTGAGGGGGAGTGTGGTTAGAAATAGTAATTATTTAATGTAAATATATGTTATTATTGGGAGAGATATTGGGTAGTTATAACAGAGTGATTTACGCGATTCACTTCCTGATATACTCCTCTGATTCTGTCTCCATCATTCTCGGAGATATGATCAGTCTTGCTTATGTATATATTGCTGTACATACCTTCGGATGAATATACCAGAGTAATTCGGCTCAATAACTTCAGAAAGTCTATGTCTCACCGCCAGATGTTCGTATGCTGGTTGTTGCCCCCCATACTAATATTGTATAGCTCTAATATAAACAACCTGAACTCCTTTCTTTTTCAAAGCATTTCAAAGTACTTCTCTGGATACATAATCATAGGCTTTTTCCAAATAAATGAAAACCATGTGTAAATCTCTACCCTTGCTTCGATACTTTTCCATTAATTCTTAGTAGATAAATCGTTTTTGTAGTCTCCCTTCTCGACATAAAACTAAATTAATTTTAGAATTGCTAGTCTCCAACCTCAAGTTATGTTCAATCACTCTTTCCCATAATTTTATTGAATAACTCATAAGCTTAATCCCTTTGTAGTATTTATGACCCAAAAAAAAAAATTAAAGTATGAATATATTTATCTGAATTTATATACAATCAATTTCCTCTTAACATTCTGAAGGGAAACATCAGGGATCATTTCAATTTAAAAGCTTAAGCTGACAAGTGAAGACTCGATAATATTTACTCTCTAACAAGCCTTTTCAGGTGAAAACCTGTTGAGGCTTGGAATTGTGGAGAAAGAACAGGCCTGCTATGTGATAAGCTGAGCCTGAATCTTGGTTTTAATGTCAAGGATCAACTCTAAATCAGTTGGTCGTAGAGTTTTCAATTTCATGTCAGTGACCATCTGAACTTATGTTAAGTACAGCACCTTGTGCATTTTGCCCAAATTTAATTTAAAGAATCTAGAGTGGGTTCCATTGAATTTTAAGCAACTTGTCTTATAGAGGTTTTGATATGATGTCAAGAGTTAATTCAACCTAAAAGCTTGAGTTGTTGAGTGAGAACAATTTCATTAATAAATTCTAACATAGAATTTGGCTCCTACACTTTTTTAAAAAGTGCAGGGACGTATAGCAAAACTCAAGCGAAGTGTAGGGATCTAAACCTATATTTTTCCCAATAAATAAAGACCCATTTTACATGTTATATGTCAATAATACATATTTCCATACCATTAATCTCATATTTAAGTCACAACTCAAATGTCAGTAATAAAACTATACCCACTAATTCAAACCCCTTGAGTTACCCACCGGCCTTCACAGATGTTTTATGGGTTGTGGGATAGAATGGAATAGGCTTAATCCGGAATAGGGTGGCTGTCAATGACTGGAGAATCCTCTTTTGTTTGATGAGTGCTTTGAGGATAGCCGGGATTTCTGGATTAGACTTGAAGATGTGTAATGTTTTGGGAGGTTCTTTTGGGTTTTATGTACCTGGTAGTCAAAGGCTATGTCCTGGCGGTTGGGAAACAATTATGTACTCCTATATCCAGAATCATGAAATCCAACCATCTCACAATACTTGTGGTTATCATTCAAGAAAGTGATTTTCTGTAGGATAGATCTTATGATCTAATAGTTTATGCTGATATCTTAAACACTTGTTTTCTTTCTAATTGAGATACCAAGTCATTTGCATGATATACTTTGGATATCACCTTCGAAATATTGGACCTGCCATCCTGCATGTTTGCAGTTGATGAAAATAAGCCGAGTGATAGTGCTGACAGGAGAGAGAGGAAATGGAGATGAACTTGAGAGAAACTGACTGGCTCCCAGTATAAATAACCTTTGCCTAAACGTAACTTATATGTATACTATCTTGGTCTCATTTGCTGCTTTCCTTGTTTTGGGAATCCGGAAAATGTTAATATTGATGCTTATGACACGATGGTTTATCTTTAGTGAAATATCCTCGTTCTATATGTTTTCAGTGAGTGCAAGCATTGCGTTGCCCATCTCGAAGCTTCTGTTGCTGTTCTTCTTTATTGTCTTGAATTGGTACATGATAAAGATCTTTTTTCATGGGAAGTAGAAGAGGGAGTAAAATGTGCTTGTTTTCTTCGAAGAGTTTATGAGGAGGTATGTGATGTCTATTAGTGTGTCTGTACGTACTTTCTGAGCTTAAATGTATCATTACCTTGCCTTCTTGCATGTTAATATGGTAAACTCTTCCTTCTTTCTCTTATTCCTGCCTTGGGTCTCTTTATAAACAAGTTGCATGTCTATTTCAACCAACGTATGAAAAAACATGTTCTTTGTATGAATTAGCCTTGCAACATATGGCATTGCTTCCTTGCCAAGCCTTAATATTGGTGATGGAACTTTGGTTTTCAACTTGATTAATTTGCAAATATCTACTGGTTGCACAAATGAGCTACATAAAAATTCACATGGTTATACTTGATACACGATGCCTTGTTTATTTTCTGCTTACCCATTTTTTATGATCATGCTGTAGGTAAAACAGCAGAAAGACATATTTAACCGGCAATGCTCTCTGTTTCTGTCAAACTACATCTGGGTTTATTCTGGATACGGTCCCAAAAGGAGTGGCATCAGAAGGTTTTCTATTAGTTTTTCTGTGTTGCCCTTTTCTCTTCCATTTTCTGAAAAAATTTGCCTAAATTTGATTACACTCTACATCGCAGAAAAGATTGCCCTTTGTGTTTTTTACTGACATTAATCTACGTCCATGTCAGATGTTCGCAAGTTTCCTAAAATACTGAAGCCTTTCATTCTCATAATTTGAATGTCAAAATCAGCAAGCTGCAAATATTGTGGGAGATTAAATTTGATAGGCTGCGTTTGAAATGCACTAACTATACTGAAAGCAATAGTCGGCTTATTGAATGTTTACCTGTTCTCAGTAGCATTAGCTGATGCCACGTGTTGCATTTGTGACTTTGCAGAGAAATAGATGAAACTCTAAGACCCGGTGTCTATGCTTTAATAGACGCTTGCTCACTTGATGATCTTCAGTATCTTCATACTGTTTTTGGAGGTAAACAATCTTGATTCGATAAGTTTTTGGGCGAGAAATCAAAATTGAAGAATTTATTTTCACTTATTTTTTCTCTCCTGTTTTGTAGAGGGACCTTGCAGAAACACTTTAGCAGATCTGCAGCGTGATTATAAATTGAATTACAAATACGAAGGAAAAGTGTGACTTGCTAATTTCCTGATCCTGTTAAATTTTGGTTCTAATCTTGATTAATTCTCCTTCTCGCATTGATGTATTTCCACCTGTAAGATGGCAACATACGGTGTACTTGCCATGTTTACTCTGATAGATCTATGAGTAACTTGATTTATTCCAGCTTTACAGTTAAAATCCAGATATCCTAAACCAAGCCCCGTCATGTGAGGTGGACAGTTTTGTTTAGATCGTCATATTGATTGATAGAGGATGCGTATGAAATATTAAGAGACTTGCAACGGAATTGTACAAAAAACATGGAGTTTCAAATTTCAACGTATTCTAGTGTATTGATTTGTACACACATTGTTTTTGTTAAATCTCAGTGTACGGATAGTTTATTACTTAAGAATCAACTGGTCATCTTTGTTTTGTTTATTCATTTTTGGCTAACTAAATCGTGCCCATGAATTGATGTGGTGACAATGTCATCGATGCATATTGCACTTTTCTGGCAAGGAATTTAGATGTTTTTAATCTCAATGAACAGGGGGGGTGTGGTGTAATGCAATTTTAAGCTCCATGAATTGACGCGAATCCCTTACCCAAAAGCCAAAGCCCTACATCACCGGGGAAAAGGCCGTACATTAACCAAAAATAAAAATACAGCTTCAACCGCTACCTTTTGTTCTGGCCGCGCACAACACGAAAAGGGAAGAGAGAAAGGACCCCGCCCGGGGGAGGGAGGCACGCCACATTACTTAAAGGAAAAACAAAAAGCTGAAAACGCTACCTCGTGGGAAATAATATCTTCCTTTAAATGGGATTTGAGTCCTTAGCCATTCACTTAAATGACAAAGACTTGTACTATTCACGATAATTTAGTTGGTTTCATGCAATCCCCAATTAAAAAATAAACAAAAGCATAATTTTATTTTAAAAAAATAATACTAAAATTTAAGTTTATTTTACTATGTTTCTTTTGTAACATTAATATTGATAACCTGGATAATAAAATTTCTTACATAAATTAAATAAGCTGCCTATATTGATTTTATGAAAATAAATTAGGCGCTTAAATTTATGTGCTTGAGGTACTTGGATTTTAAATTTAAAAGACAAGGTAAAAATACTAATAGTCAAAGTTAATGACAGGGTCGGTGATGTGTGTATAATTTTTGTTGTTTTCTTGGTATGATGAGGTAATTTATATTATAATAGTTGAGGTAATTTAATTTCATGTAATTGACATTTTTTAATTAAATAGGTGTAAATTTTAGTTTAGATTTGATTATATTTATTAAGATTTTATATCTATTTAATTAATATTCATATTTTTTTCTCATCACTTAGGTATAAGATCAAAAGAAATATCGGTACAAAATCTGCTCATATTTTTTTTTATTTTACAGGAGAAAAAAGGAATAAACTAAATAGAAGAAAAGAAAGAAAAGAAATATATATATATATATATATATATATATATATATATATATTATATATATTATATATAAAGGTGAAGGAAGTGACTTGAAATCTCATAATATATAATATATATATATATATATATATATTTTAAAATAGTGATGGAAGACGAGATGCGAACGTGATATTGGGAAAGGAAGAAACGTGTGTACTGACTCTTTAGGAGATGCGAACGTGATTAAAAAGAACGAGATAAAAGACTTCTCTAAATATTTTAGTTATTATCCTAATACTACTGCTTAATTATTGAACATTTTAAAAGGTTTTAACTTGTGCTAAACTATCAAGTTTTCTAAAATCAACGTCAACACTGATTTTTTAAAAGCTTTTTCCTCTTTCAAAAATAACTAAAAAGATTAGAGATTTTATAATAAGAGATTAGATAATCATTCTTGACCATGTCTATAGAGAAGCCAACACCTATGCAGATTGGCTTGTTTGGCATGCTATTAGAGATAGTTTGAATATCAAGATTTTAAATGATTCATATTTAAAGTGCAATAATTTTTTGAATGCTGACATGACTTAATTGTTATCTTTTGCACAGCTTCAGTCGTGGCCTTTCCCATTCCAAAAAAGAGAGAGAGAGAGAGAGAGGAACAAACGTAAACGATATATATATTAGAGTTTCACATTGATATAAGAGGATGAGTCTTCATTTTAATTATAAATACCCCCTCCATTGAGAGGAAAAGCTTCAAGTTACTTATTTAAATACTTCAAAAATTCTCTTTGATATATTTGAAGCTTGTAGAAGTAGTTTAAATGTTGAAAGCAAGATTGTTGAGAAGTTTTACAAATTATAATTATTTCTTTTCTACTCCTTAACTTTCTCCTCGATTGTTTTTTATTATTAGTGATTTTAGAACTGTGTTATTTTTTTACTTCTTAATTTTCTCTATGATTATTTTTTATGATTGGTGATTTCAGAATAGTGTTATTTGATTAGATTATATGTTTCTAAATTATCCAATTGGGATAGGGATGCAACTCAATTGAAGAGTTAGTTTTCTATTTTCTTTCTTTGACTCTTTGCATTTATATTTATAAATATTTTTACTTTTTTCAAATATATTTATTTTTCTTATTTTTCATATTAATTTAATGATTGGCCACCATTTAATTAAATCTATAGATAATCTTGATGGATTGGGAGGTAAAGAAGGTATCTAAATATAAAGAAATAGATATAAATAACTAAGCTAGGAATAGTAAAATAGTATTAGAAATTTGTGGTGACCTAAATTATAGCTTCACGATTTAATTAATTGTTTGGATATTGTGGGAATGAATTCAACGCTAACTAAAAAGGCATTAATGCTTCAGGAAAAATGACATTTTAAGAATAGTTGTCACTATAATTGATTAAATAGTCAATTTAAAAGGTAGAAATTAGTAGCCTATAAGGTGAATCCTAAACCAAAGTGGTTATGTTTTAATCATCATTATTTTCTTGATTTATTTTTATTTTTATATTCTCATCAAATAATTCATTTTATCTATTTTTTTGAATTATTAATTATTTAAATTAGCAAAAAATGTAAATTTTATGTAAGTTCGACATTTGAAATACTTCGAGTAATTTATTAATGTGATCCCGTACATTTATGGAAGCGATCAATAATCATTTTCATTTAAGTAAAAATTAACTTTGTTATAAGAGAGGATATTGTTTAATATTTTTTAGAATTAAAATATTAAAATAATAATAAAATTAAATGATGAAATTAAAATTTAATATAAAATATATAATTAAAAAGTATAAAATTTGCGTATGTGACAACAAAGAGAGTTAATTTGTATTGTCACGAAGTCTACTTATATTTGTAAAATAGAATGCGTCAAAATTGAAATGAAAAAAACGTCAAAATCAGAGTTGAATTGCTGAAATAAATGTTCTTACATCTTTCAGTCAACTGTATTTTCTAAAAATTAATTTTCTAAAATATCCCGTGTGTCTTACAGTTCAATTCATTAGCAGAGTCTAAATAATTTAAATCCTCTAAAATATGTGAATTTTCTTTCTCACACACACACACATATAATCATTTTTTATAAAATATAAAATCTTCTCCTTTTTTCTGTGAGGGGAAATTCACAAATCCGAATGCCTTAGCGGCCCCTTAGCGCATGAACGTCTGACTTTACCGTCATTCCTGGGAAACACGAATTGCTCAACCAGATAAAGTTGAGTAGCAATAAGAAGTCCTGTGTGGTTGATATTATTAATCCGATCTTGGGCATGATTCTCCTGTTCTTGTGCTGATTTTATTATTATTATTATTATTATTATTATTTTTGTGTAAAAGTCAAGTGCGGATTCTTGTTTCTTCTGCGAAATTTCTCACAGCTTTCCTTGCTATAATTGCTGTATTTGACTTCAATTATCCTCTCTGGTTGGTGAGCCTCTACAACCCTAATTCCAACTTTCGCAGGCCTTCATCCGAGCTCCATTGATGGGTTACTACTATTACTGTAAACCGAAACCTTGCGACGCTCATACTTCATACGTTGTTCTCTTCTTGCTCGTGGCTCTGACGCTTCTGGCCATACCATATCTCTTCAAGAACGGATCTGAAGAAGTAGTTGAAAAGACGACGTCGAATTTGTCAGCGCTGCTCGTAGCAATTCTGGTTCTAATCGTCCTGATTCTGGTATCGTTCATGCGACCTCCAAGAAAGGTTTGTGTGGCGCCTCCTTGCTATCGATGTAAGCATGGCTGCCTTTGTTACTGGTAGCCCAAGAATTGCTGAATGAAGTGTATGTAATTGTGTTGTTTTCTTCCTGTTATTATGATATGTGTATCTTGGAATCGGATTTTGTTCATCAGCAATTTTACAGATATAGTTTAATCCTAGATTCCCAGAATCAATGAAACAGATTAATAAGGGAATATCGTATTTCAAATGTGAATTGAGGGCTCTCTGTGCAGATGTACTGTTGTAGTGTGATCTATATTATCCCCGATCAGAGTAAATAAAGAACGTTTCTGTGTAGGACGATGATGCTAATTCTGGCGTATTTGATTGTTTGTGAAATGGAATTCTTGTGGACATTTTGTATTCTCTTTTCCAGTTCTTGATGAGTAAATTAGTGGTGGTGGAGAGACGGGAAGTTCAAAGCTTCAGAGCTCTAGTTTACAGAGCCTGATTAATATTTGGTTTTAGAAAAGGCGGCTCGGTTAATTGCAGTTAAGTTTATCACCAAAGAATTAAAAAAAAAAGAAAGAAAGTTTTAGAATCCAAGTGCAAAACATGATTAATTTAAGAGGTTAACCACATCCGTATAACAATCAAATAAATTGTGTGTTTTGCGAAGACTTCGAGGAGAGCTGTGGATGCAAAATATTAAAAAAAAAAAAAGAATCTTACGCATATTTCTGTTTTTCTGTAATGTTTTATTCAAGTGCATAATTACATGATGATTAAACGTATACTCCATTTTATCCCCAAAAAAAACGTATACTCCATCATCAACATGCCATTGCCATTGTAGGATAACTCTTGGTTTAAGAAATATGTGTGGAATTAGAACTTGATTTTTATGAAGAAACAGTTTAGTTTGTTTATTATTAGATTACTTTAAAATTTATGAACTCAATAAAATATTGACTAAGGCAAACAATAAAGAATCCGCTCTTAAAAAAAAAACTTTTTTCACTGAATTAACTATAATAAAGTATTTCCTCCAATTCAATTTATAAAATAATCTTAAATGAAATTATACATGTTAATAAAGTTAATTAAATATACCTTCCAATCTTATTTTATTTTTAAAAATATTTTTTATTTAATATAACTTTATTTATGAAAGATTAAAGAGAGAGAGAATATAATCATGAAGGGAGGACAATATTAAAATAAATATAATTAATAAAATTTTATTTGTATCAAAGAATGGTATATTTTGACATTGAATTATATCTAAAATTAATTGGAAGAGATGGAGCAATAAAAGGAATGATTAAAAGGAGAAAATGACCCATCACCTAATCTTTGCCCATGTGTCACCACTTTTGCTCATTGATGTTGTTTGATACACTCCTAACCTCCATCTAAAGCGGCTTTAATCCATTTCAATTCAATAATGAAGTCTGACTTTTTGTGCAAAACTATTTGCAATGGGGTTGCATTGCACTGTCAATATGAATAGACTTTTGAACGTTAAAAAGCAGATGCAAAGTGTCCTAGCTGAATGTCATCTTCGCCGACACGCGTTTTGTATTCATAATGACGGTAAACAAGTGTTTCTGTAAATCCACTCATCAACTTATTTTCACAACACTATACATAAAGAGGTTTCTTCATTTTCATATATCGCAGGTAATTTCATTTACTGGCAAATGATGGGAGGCAAATGAGATTGATATTTCAATTCGACGAAAATGTAAATAAAGAAATGAACATCTCCCGTGACTGGCCTACCATTGGTAATTCCAAGGAGAGTGTTTTGACTTGTGAAGTTATTCGTGAACTTATTTTAACATGTAATACTGTCTAGTAATTTGTAAAGCATATCACATGAACCTTGCGACGCTTGTACTTCAAACGTTGTTCTGTTCTTGCTCGTGGCCCTGACGCTTCTGGCCATACCATGTCTCTTCTCGCGCGGACCTGAAGAAGCTGTTGAAAAGACGACAATGAATTGGTCAGCTCTGCTTGTACCAATCCTGGTTCTAATCATCCTGATTCTGGTATTGTTCATGCGACCTCCAAGAAAGGTTTGTGCAGCGCCTCCTTGCTATCGATGTAAGCATGGCTGCCGTTGTTACTGGTATCTCAAGAAGTGCTGAATGAAGTGTATGTATTGTGTTGTTTTCTTCCTGTTATTATGATATGTGTATCTTGGAATCGGATTTTGTTCATCAGCAATTTTACAGATATAGCTTAATCCAAGATTCCCAGAATCAATGAAACAGATTAATAAGGGAAAATAGTATCTCAAATGTGAATTGAGGGCTCTTTGTGCGGATGTACTGTTGTAGTGTGATCTATATTATCCCCGATCAGAGTAAATAAAGAACGTTTCTGTGTAGGACGATGATGCTAATTCTGGCGTATTTGATTGTTTGTGAAATGGAATTCTTGTGGACATTTTGTATTCTCTTTTCCAGTTCTTGATGAGTAAATTAGTGGTGGTGGAGAGACAGGAAGTTCAAAGCTTCAGAGCTCTAGTTTACAGAGCCTGATTAATATTTGGTTTTAGAAAAGGCGGCTTGGTTAATTGCAGTTAAGTTTATCACCAAAGAATTAAAAAAAAAAAAAGAAAGAAAGTTTTAGAATCCAAGGGCAAAACATGATTAATTTAAGAGGTTAACCACATCCGTATAACAATCAAATAAATTGCGTGTTTTGTGAAGACTTTGAGGAGAGCTGTGAATGCAAAATATTAAAAAAAAAAATCTTACGCATATTTCTGTTTTTCTGTAATGTTTTATTCAAGTGCATAATTACATGATGATTAAAAGCATAGTCCATCATCAACATGCCATTGCCATTGTACGCTAACTCTGGGTTTAAGAAAGATGTGTGGAATTAGAACTTGATTTTTATGAAGAAACAGTTTAGTTTGTTTATTATTAGATTACTTTAAAATTTATGAACTCAATAAAATATTGACTAACGGCAGACAATAAAGAATCCGCTCTTTAAAATATAAAAAAAAACTTTTTTCCCTGAATTAACTATAATAAAGTATTTCTTCCAATCCAATTTATAAAATAATTTTAAATAAAATTATATATATCAATAAAGTTAATTAAATATACCTTTCAATCTTATTTTATTTTTAAAAATATTTTTTATTTAATATAACTTTATTTATGAAAGATTAAAGAGAGAGAGAATATAATAAGGACAATATTAAAATAAGTATAATTAATAAAATTTTATTTTTATTAAGGTATATTTTGACATTGAATTATATCTAAAATTAATTGGAAGAGATGGAGCAATTAAAGGAATGATTAAAAGGAGAAAATGACCCATCACCAAATCTTTGCCCATATGTCACCACTTTTGCTCATTGATGCTGTTTGATACACACCTAACCTCCATCTAAAGCGGCTTTAATCCATTTCAATTCAATAATGAAGTCTGACTTTTTGTGCAAAACTATTTGCAATTGGGTTGCATTGCACTGTCAATATGAATACACTTTTGAACGTTAAAAAGCAGATGCAAAGTGTCCTAGCTGAATGTCATCTTCGCCGACACGCGTTTTGTATTCATAATGACGGTAAACAGGTGTTTCTGTAAATCCACTCATCAACTTATTTTCACAACACTATGACGTAAAGAGGTTTCTTCATTTTCATATATCGCAGGTAATTTCATTTAGTGGCAAATAATGGGAGGCAAATGAGATTGATATTTCAATTCGACGAAAATGTAAATAAAGAAATGAACATCTCCCGTGACTGGCCTACCATTGGTAATCACAAGGAGAGTGTTTTGACTAGTGAAGTTATTCGTGAACTTATTTTAACATGTAATACTGTATAGTAATTTATAAAGCACTCAATTCTTACGATAGATCAAGATCACTTGTCTGCTGTTGGTGTCTTCACTCTCGAATTCCCTGTCACGCCGTCTCACAAATCTTTGTAGCGTCTTCCTTGGGTTTTCATGGCACTCTTCCTCCGACCAACGTTGTTAAGTGCTGGTGAATAATTGGTGTTCACTTTACAGGTAAATCTTGGGTAATTTTTAAGATGTTCTGGTATATTAAAAAAAAAAAAAGTGTCTAGCGATGTGAAGAATTATTTGAAAGGGAATGTAGAGAATGGGAAGAGAGACTTTGAGAAATTTGACCTTTAAAAAATAGCTAAGTGGAGTTAAAAAATTCTAGTTAACTTTTTCTTATCCTTTTCTCTTTTATTTTTTCTATATTAAACTTTTTTTAACCACAATTATCATTGTTTTATGTTTAAATCAAACTCATTAATCTCCATTCCCCAACCAGAGTAAAAGAACATTTTTAGGATAGGTAAAGCATTCAGTCAAGCTAAAAGGGATGATAAAAGGAATTTATCACTCAGTGTGAATCTCTGATCTGACCAGCCTGTAATCTCTTCTTTATTAATGTAACCGTTTTTTCATTCCCAAAAATAAACAAGAATCAAGCTGCTTCTGTGTTTTGCTCATTGTAAAATATGGTTCCCCCCTCCACACACACTAAGTAAAAGACCCACAAATAGTCTTGCTTTAATCTCAAACTGGAGCCAGCTATCTTGGACTATAATTTGACAAGGACTTGCAGCATTTATGTAAAATATTGAACATTGATGACAAGACAAGAAAGGAAAAACAAGAAAAATCAGGCTTTCTAACATTGAAGTGAGCAACAATAATTTGAAATCACTTATTGCCTTTAAAACGCTCCTGTTATAGCCAGTTGCTACAAGACAATAACTCATTGGAAAAGAGAAGGATTTTCCTACCACCAGCAAAGAAATAGTAGAAAGACATCAAAACCAATCTGTTATTATACACCAACAGTAATGCCACAAGAGGCATGTTTTATCGTTAAATAACTCTTTATTGCCAAAATCACATTAACTCGTCAAGCCGCTACTTTCTTGGATGTGACTGAATTAACGATGATGGCAAACTCAGGGCCCTGTATTATACAATAAGTTTAAAAAAAAAATTAATGGACACTCAATTCGCTTCCCTTGATCAAAATGTTTGAATAAAGAACAATACGGTCATGTACCTTCAAAGAAGCACCACCCACAAGAAATCCGTCAATATCTTCTTGCTTTGCAAGCTCAGAACAGTTGCTCCCATTAACAGATCCTGAATGACACAAGTAGTTTAGTACATATCTTTCCAAAGTTTGAAATCAAATGAGAGCTGCAACAACAAAAAGCCTTATCCCATTAGGTGGGGTTAACTACATGGATTATATGACGCCATTGTGCTCTATCATTTATTAAGTTTTTAAAAATATTGTTAATTAAAAAGTTTCGCTCAACAACCTTCAAAAGTATTCTCTTCAATCTTCCTCTACTCTTCTTGACAGGGCTCAAAATTATCTGTTTCACTTTTCTCACAGGTGCCTCCCATGATTTTCTTTGCACATGTCCGAACTACCTAAAACAATTTTCTACCATTTTTCCTTCAATAGATACCAAGCCCATTTTTCCCCGTATTCACTCATTTCGAATTTTGTCTTTACGTGTATATCCACATATTCATCTCAACATTCTCATCTCTGCTACTCCAACTTTATGTTCTTGCTGTCCCGTCAAAGCCCAACATTCCCTACTATATAAAATTACTGATCTTATAACAGTTCGATAAAATTTTCCTTTAAACTTATCAGGTACCTTACAATTACAGATAATTCTTTTAACCTTTCTCCAATTAAACCACCCCGCTTGTAAAATCAAATGAGAGCTAGAGTCTCAAAAATAGTCAGACATACTAAACCTTAAGCAAAGCAAAGTATTTCAACTGAGAAAGTTAGGGTCAATCTAATTTCAATAAGAGGTTGGTGTACAATTGTTACCATATCAGCCAATGGTTTTACTATCGCAGTTACCAAATTACAATCAATCTATTGAATCTAAATCTATGTTAACCTTTCACTTCCTATATTCCTATTGATTAATCAATGATAATTCCTAAGTGGACAAGCCAATTTCTCTTTATATTATATCAAAACCGTGAAATGAACTTACTTTATCTGTAATTTAAAAAAAAAAAAAGGGTTGGCAAACCATTCATGACGCAAATAAAATCATCTCGTGTGAACTCCAGTTAGAAGATTAAGTATAAAATTTCGATTAAGAGACAACAATGGAGAGAGAGAGAGAGAGAGAGAGAGAGAGAGAAAGTCTGATAACAATTTTAAAATTTTCAGAACTGATCTACCTCCGTAAATAATTCGTGTTTTAGATGCAACTTCAGCAGAGACATTCTTCTTCAGCCAATCACGAACAGCTACATGTACTTCTTGAGCTTGCTCGGGAGTGGCCACTTTGCCAGTTCCAATGGCCCATACTGGCTCATATGCAATAACTATATCGTCCCAACTAGGTACAGCATCTGCGCACAGTGAACACAGCAAATGTAATACAAACGAACTGCAATCTCCCCCTCCTTTTTAATTTATTTATCCTCAAAAGGTAGGAAACAGAAAATAACGAAACCTCAGCAATAAAAACCTCACCTGCATAAGCCTTCAACTGCTGGAAACAAACATCAAAAGTTTTCCCGGATTCCCTCTCTTGTAACAGCTCCCCAATGCATGCTATCACCCCAACACCCTGGCTCAAAGCATAGGCAGCTTTCTTTCCTATAAACTGGTTGGCAGAGCAACAGTTAATTTCTTGACCATTTTGCATCTCTTAGAACACTGACCATATTTTCCAAGAGAACTACTGTAGAAATTATTTCTGAAAATTTTCACCTCATTATTTTCTCCAATAATATGCCTCCGTTCAGAATGTCCAAGAATAACCCATTTGCAGCCCATGTCTTTAAGTTGCTCCACACTACAAGTGTCAGGTGGCAGTAAGTAACCAAATGACTTGAGTTTTGTTATGTAATTGTAATAAATGAGAAAATAATTAAGATTTAATAAGGGCTTAAATAGATTTAGATATGATTTATGATTTAAATGGGATTTAGATAGGATTTGATATTTAAATATATTATTATTATTATATTATTAGGTTTTGGATAGATTAGGATATATGTTCATATGCTAATAATGCCTATAAATAAGAGGCAATAGAGTACCCAATTTCAGATTTTGATTTTCAATGAGAATTACATATTCATATTTGCTCTCTTTATCTCTCTGTTTCGTTTCTCTATTCCTCCCCTCCCCCTCTCTCTCCAATCTAAATTCTATAACAAGTTTATTACATTGAAGCAAGAGCCAGTGGTTCCATCCAGCAACTAAGTAACTAATCTAAATAGCCATATCCAGACTAGAACCACAAGAAAGAGAGAAAAATAGAAACAAGTGACTTACGCTGTTTATTAATTCAAAAAAATTGTGAAAAAACAATCTTAAGCTTGAAATAATTTAACTGTGGAGCCACCAAGAGGAATTGTGATGGAAATTAGAGACCAATGGAAAAGAGAAAATAAGCAAGAGAAGAAAAGTACATACTTTATGGTAGCTCAGTCTTAAATAAAAGTCAAAGTCACAACATTTGCACAATGCAAGCTAAACTTAACTATATTGACCTACATCATGCACAAGGAATCTAGGGAATTAGTGCAATGATATCAGACCAAAAATTGTTCGTTTATAAAGGCAATTTTTTAAGGTATCTAAAATTAGCATTCAACAGACCTAATATTCTGCGTCAGAAAACAATCCAATTATTGATTAGCATGCCAAGCTTGACAGGAATGAAGCTAACCTAATTTCTCCAGTAAAAGCACCACCTTTTCCCACCCAAGAGTTCTGGGCAGATATCTCAATCCGATCTGTGATTGAGTTTTTCACCTGACCGATATACACAAAGGGAGGTGCAACAACAACATCTGCACCAAACATTTTAAAAAAAATTAGGCAAATAGCAATCTAAAAAAAATTGAGGCTTTTACTGAAAGCAGACCATGCATGAGTTGAGACAGCCACAAGAGATCTATTCTTAAATCATTTTGGCGTAAATGACTAGGTCTTCCAATTACTGTTCTGTACTGAAGTAGTTGAGCACCTCAAGATATCAAAGTTATCACTCCATTTCAGTAAGCTTCTTTACCAAAGTAGTCTAATCATGCATTTGAGGTGGCCACTACACCCCTATGTCCAAACTCTTTGCATTAACTTGTTTCTGAGATGAGCCATAGACAGCACTACAAGACATGACACCATTTGGATAGCATATGTACCATATCATGTCCTAGTCAAATCTGTCATCATGATTAGATAACCTAATTTTCAATTTAAAAAACATAGTCAACTTCACTTCAAGATTCTGAGGAGTCAATAACAAGCAGAATATGAGTTTACTTAGATATTGTCTACATCTTTCTATTGAAAAGGCATCAATTGAAGATTGAACATATCTCACCAACATCAGGCTCCAATTTTGCGCTGTTCAAGTCAGAGACAAGCTTACTGATAGAGTCTTTTGTGCCATTCTAGAAGGAAAAAAAAAAACCCTTTAATTGCAGATAAAACATTAAAGAATAAAACAAATATAACCACATAGCATTAATGATTTCAGTATACAGCAAAGGAAATTTATGTGCGCAACAATCAGGCCCCATAAATGTCAAACACTAGAATAGTTTGATACGAATCATGGAAAGTCGAAAAACTAGCAATTGTAACGTGAACAAGGATATTAATGCATCAGAAATCCATGTTCAAATCAAGTAGGGGACCCATGCAGGACAAATGTGAGCAAAATACTAGAAAAACAAATTACTAATCTCAGAAACATCAAGAAACGCTAAATTGGATTATTTGCAAAAGTATTTAATAGATGGAAGGATATTTGTCAAACCGTGAAGGAAAATCTTACAGTCAGATTATTCTAACATGAGGCTTTGTCTAACATATTTAATGGCAGGTCGGAAAGATTGGTGCGTTATCTTGTTTAGATTTGTTTCACATAGTTAGCAAGGAATAAACTAATGAATTTTTCTAGTTCTGTTTACACATTTCAACAGTTTAGCTATACATCCAACTAATAGCATTGAGTTTTACCCAATAAAAATGCAGAATCTATGGATAGTACATAGTAGTCCATGCAGTACATGTTTGTTTAATGCACAAAAAGATTCTCTGCTTAAGAAGGGTAATTTCAGAGTTCTAAAAGGAATTTTGCACTATGATGGTGCTGCTGTTGAAGAAATAAGAAACAATGCTACACAGCCTACGCTACGATTTTAGGCTTTGGGAGGGAGTACAGAACAAGTGAAGAAAGAAAAGAGGCATATGCATATTGTATTAATTAGAGATTAGCTAACACCCCATGTTAAGGGAAATTTGTAAATAAAGGAGTAATGTGCAAAACATTAAGGAAACTTTGGAATAGAAAAAATGGTCTATCAGTGCTGCAATCCTCTTAAATAGATCATAAACATCTTCTTGAACCAAGTTCCGTGCTGTTACCTTCACATATATATTTTGGCTGAGAATGACAAAGTTAAACGCAGAAGTATATCAAGAAAGCACCGAAATTTAAATTGCCAACCGTAAGTATTGCAATTTTATAGGGAATAAAACTGAAAAGTCACCCAAAAATTTGATGGACAGGAAACCATAATTGGGGGGGGGGATGAGGTGGGAAGGAAGAAGATACTTACACACTTCCAGTTGCCACCGACAAAGAACTGAAACCACAAAAAAGAAACAATATGAGAATAAGAATTAAGAAGGAAAGACAAACTTCTTATTGAATAGGATTTTTGAATTATATAGATGCTTGATTAATCTAAAATTCGCTTTTCATCTCTTTGTTACCAAGAGAGTGTCAAAAGATTATTTTAACCCATAAGTTATGATTTTAACTTAACTCACGAATACTTGTATTATAACCTCTAACGCAAGCCCTCACAATCACAAAAGCCCCTTCGAACTTGAAATGTGGATAGAGCAATACCAACAGACCGAACCAGGAATTGTAGAATGTGGGGGCAACATACATATACATGTATTTTATGGGGGCATTAGAACTTGGGCAAGATGAAATTTTTTTGCCGGAGTACTTGTTTCCAGAAATTAATATTAATTAAGGGAATGGGAGGATGAAGGGTCTAATTGACACTTGGTAACAAAGGCTACAACACCGTTCAATGACCATTCCAACTCTGAAAAAAGGATAGAAAAGAAGTGAAAATCCTTAAACTATTAACTTTCAAGCGAAAGGCTGACTAGTTTCCATTATAATTTGTCATAGAGCAGCACCATTGCTCATTCATAAGATAGCCAATTCCAAATAATTCTCATAGCCAAAACTCTGACAACTCTTCCAGGTTTTATCTACACTCCATTTTCCAAAGGATTAGATTCAGAAGAAGTTAAATGCAACTAAAGAAGACTCGGGTTAAAAAAAAAGGTATAAAATGATAAACAGGAAGAAATACATTGCCCGCCGAAATCCCAATAACCCCTAATACAAGACACATTAAAAAAAAAACTGCAGAATAAAAAAACTGCAAAGATCTTAAATCCTCAAAAAACATTGATAAAAACTAAAACTGCTATGAAGGGGAGAAAACGTACCTTGCCAGAGCCCGCCATGGTGACGACGCCACGGCAGCCCTTGCCAGAGCAGGAGAGGCGGAGAGTGGAATGAATGTGTTCAAAGAAGGATTGAGTGGAGGACACAGATTGAGAGTTGAAGTAATCAAGTTTGGAGCATGAGCGGCGGAGGCCAGAGAAATTGGGGGCAACGGAGGTGGAAGAGATGGATTTGGGGCCACAGAGTTGGGATGCGAGTGAAGTTGAAGTCACTGCCATTGAAGAAGAAGAAAGGATCCTTTGCTTTGCTCTGGATTAGCTTGGTTTCACGTTAGCGATGGATTTTGTTGCTGGTGGTGACTGAGACTGCTCCTCTCACCTACTTATAAAGCTAAGTAGATATTGCGTTTTGTGGCTTCTAGTTAAAACTTTACAAGTGAAGACAGATAGAGCCACAGGGACCAAGGAGGAAGGCTTCGTACACGCTCGCACGTTCCAGCTTGTTATATACATCCTCAAATAGTAGTTTCATGGAATCTAATTCCCAATTAAGTGAAAAAAAAATATGTAAAATATCTCTAAATTAAATGAGATGTCATAAACATTTATATTTATATTTATACAATAATTATAATTATAAAAATACGTGGATTTTCAAAACCTTGAACAAAATATTTCCTCCATTCAAAAATTTAAGATATTTTTAACTAAATATTATTCCTCAATAAAATAGTTACTTATTTTTAAATTAAAACTATCTTTTCATATTTACTACTATTTAATAAAGTATTTCATCTTAAAAAAATATAAAGTAATATATTCAATAGAAATACTTTTAAAAAAAATAATGATTATATTATAAAAGACTCAAAATACTTTTTATTTTTAATATTTAATTCTTCAAAAATATATTTTATATTTATATTTTTAAACAGCCAGAGAATATGTTTTGGATTCAGTCAGGGTTTGGTTGGATGCAACATCACCCCAGATGATGATAGTTTAAGTAGGTACGATGATTTTTTTTTTTTCATGGACATTGTTAGTATATAATTAGGATTCACTTCTAAATAAAGTTATGGTATAATTTTTTAGGATTCGTTTTTCTTCCCTTTATAGAAATTTATCTTCTGATCAAATTTTTTTTTTTAATTTCATAATATGAGTAAGAGGAAGAGACATGATGCAGATAGAGAGTGAGATTAAAAGATTTGAAAATAATATATTCTTCCGGCCAAAAAAGAAAAACAAAGAATAATATTACAATCTTACCCCAGTCATTTTAGATATGTAATTCTTTTCTTTTTTAGGAAGCAATAAAATCATTAGGTTATGGTTAAGAAACTAATATCAAAGTCATTTTAGAATTTGATATTTGTTAATTTATTAATTTCTCAATGTCCTTTTTTTGTGATCAATTGTATTATGGTTAAGAAACTATATTATTCATGTCGTCATCAACTTACCTCTTTCTTTTTCTTTCCCCCACTTACTCAAAGGCAAGAGTCGGCGCGGACGTTTTAGTTTTGTACTCAAACCAGACATGAAAACAAATGTTAGTTCGGCGGGGAAAAAAGAGAGAGAAGAAATGTTAGTAAGTGGTTATGGCAAATTAAGAATGGCATCTTTAAGGAAAAATAATTACCATGTTTGTATTATTACCAGTAATTTAAAAATCAGACCAATCTGATCGTCAACTGGTCTGAATTTTGATTCAATTAATATGTGAAAATCATTTTGGAGGTTAACTTAGGGTGGGTTGTTTTAGACTGACAACTAGATCAAAAGCTATATTCGATTTTCAAGAACTGAATTATTCAAAAAAAAAATATTAATTTTTTTTAAAAAATAACTAATTTTTTTAATCATTTGATGGTATGTTATATCATATGACTTATTAAGTTACAATAAACTTAAAATATTTATTTTTTAAGTTAAGTAGCAAATTTATATTTATTTTTTATATTTAAATTATTATATATGTATATATTTTTTTAATTTAATTATTATATCACCAATTTAATCATTAATCCAACTTAATTTAATTATACAAAGCATGAACCGTAATTTTTTTGATTTAATATTTGGCCCAATTTTGAAAACATTGGTTATCACTACTTACAATAAAACCATTTGATTGCGTGCATGTTTAATGAATTGAAAATAAAATGCATATTCAATGGGCCATTAACAAAACAACTCTAAAAGTGATTCATGTACATGCATTGATGACTGGAGAAATGTTGCATGTGCACTGGTTCATCCAATAATGAATAGGAAGGGGAAAAAAAAAGTTTGTTCCGATCCCCGGATCGATAAAGAAATAAGTGAATGCATCTCTCTATTTTCACTGAATAAAGACACGTGAAATGAAATATATAGTCTCATAACAAAATTACCTTCCATTCTCCTCATGTTGTTTTGTTGCCAATAGGGTGCAATACACAATTAGCTAGAAGAAAAAAACAAGTAGATTCTTGACAAACTCAGAGCTAAAAGGACCAAGCTTGAAAAACTAATAGATTATATAAAAAATGAACTTTGTTGGCAATGGCCAGCCCTCGAACATACTGGCCTTAGATCCTTATATATATATATATATATTTTATGTGTTTCCTTCAAGCAGATACACACAGAATAATATAATAAATACTATAAAATTTCTAATTTACATGATAGATATTAACAAACTAAAATACCAAATAATTATTCAAAACTAAATAAAATAAACAATTCATCTTTGAATCTTAATAAAACAATAATGAGCTAAACATTAGCAATGGCATCAACAACGAAGGTATCATGATTATGCAAAAGGGCTTCTATTTGTGATGCCTAATTTGGGACCGGTCCAAGGTTAATCTTGCGTTGATTCAGTCCATTTACATTTGTTTAAATCTTTTAATGATAAAACATTAAAAATCATATATTTCTAATTCGAATAATAAAATCTTGAGTTGTGTATGTGTAAATTTACTCTTTTGCAAGGAAAAAAATATAATTTAAAAATATTAACATAAATAAATTAAATTAAATCATTGCATAAAGACAAAATCAAACAGTTTTTAAAGTTGAAATAGATAAATCATTATCAAAACTGAACAAAGCAAACAATTATACATAGTTTAGTTCTAAAAAGAAGACAGTAACCAATTAAATATTTACATCACCGTTGACAACGTCAAAAATATTAATAATATTAGTATTATTAACGATATTCAACAAAAGACAAAATGAGCTCGCCCTCGGCCATTAGAACTGTCCCTTTTAACCTTCTTTTCTATTTAAAATCATAACATCTAAATCTGAATTTGGCTTGCTAATTCTCTTTCTTAAACAGGTTGGCCCTCTGCACTAAACCTATTTTCCCAACCCTAGAGACAATGAAGAAAGTAGGTTCACTGAACTGCTGTCTTATTATGTTGCATTTGAATGTATGAATATTTAGATTTGAATCAAATATCTCATTTAAATATGTAAATGCTAGTAAATTTAAATTTGATCCAAATTCAAATTCATGTTTTATTATATCTTTTTTGCAATTTTAAATTTCTTATAAACCTTACTTTTTTAAAATTTTAGCTATTCAAACTCTCTCATTTTCCTTATATTTTTACTATTAGTGTTTCTGTTACTCTTGCCTCTCCTCTCCTCTCTCGTCCTCATCTCTTACATGTTGAAGATTAACAGTAATTTTATTATCCTCAATCTTCTATTTTCATTTCAAATTCCATTTAATCTCTCTCTATTACTTTTAAAATTTTTACACTTTCCAAACAAAAAAAAATTAAATATATAAATTTTATTATAAAATTTTAAATTTAAATTTAAACCCACTGATCTAAATGCTATCTAAAAACTCTCAATTTTCACACGCCGTTTGCTTCACTGCTTCATTTGCTTGGCCATTGGCCAAAAAAACAAGAAAAAAAATTTGCTCGGGCAGGTCTGCGATTGTCGCTTGGTCATTTGGGCAATGAGGTTTAATGTATAGTCCCTTTTTCATTTGTATTTTTTTAGGAAATTGGGGGAAAAAAGACATTGCGGATTACCGGCCTTTTCATCACATCCTCACTCACCTTCGGCCACTGTCAGTCTATCACATCTAGCAAGAATTTTTTGGCCAACTTCCGGCTGATCTTTCTTTCGGATCCAATATTCATCGTTGGATTTATTATTATTATTATTATTATTATTATTATTATTACTTTTATATTCCATCCAATATTCATAGTTGGATTTTCTTATTATTCTAATTACTTTTACATCCCGAGAAACAATTTACCTATTAAAGAAATTAATAAAAAATTATTAATGTAAAGATAAAAATTTACATATAGTCCCTATTGATTTGAAAAAAATTTATGATTTTATATCAAGAGAAGTGCTTTGAAAGTTATTGAAAAAGAATGGTGTTCGAGTTGCCTATATCAAGCTATATAAGACATGTATAAGGGGACAACAACTTGTATAAGAACGTTTGGCGGCAAAATAAAAAACTTTTTTATAAAGATTGGACTGTATCAAGTATCATTTTTAAATCCTTATTTGTTTGATATAGTCTTAAAACTTTTGACCGAACATATTTAAAAGAAAATCCATAGATGCATGCTTTTCGTAAATGATGTAATTCTTGTTATAGAGACAATAGAAGAGATTAATTATAGACTTGAGTTATGAAGGAAGATATTAGAGTCAAAAGATTTTCACTTGAGTAGGAGTAAAATGAAATATCTACATTATAATTTTGATAACAGGTCAGTGAGTAATAATTTGAAAGTAAAATTGAGTTATCAGATCATACCTCAAGTAGAAAAGTTTAGATATTTGGGAGTGATTATTCAACATAATGGAAAAATTGATGGAGATATTGCACATAGGATACAAGCTGAGATGGTTTAATTGGAAAAAGGTTAAAAGAGTTATTTACGATCGTAAAATACTTAATAAACTTAAAGATAAGTTTTATTAAACTGCTATAAGACTAGCAATATTATATAATAGTGAATGTTGGGCTTTAACGGAATAGCAAGAGCATAAAGTTAGAATAGTAAAAATAAGCATGTTGAGATGGATGTGTGGATATATACGTAAAGATAAAATTCGAAATGAGCACATACAAGAAAAAGTAAGTGTCGTACCTATTAAAGGAAAAATAATAAAAAACTGTTTGAGGTAATTTGGACATATATAAAGAAAACCACAGGAGATACCTATAAGAAAAGTGAAATAGATAACTTTGAGCTCTGTTAATAAGGGTAGAGGAAGGCTAAAGAGAACACTTTTAAAAATTATTGATTGAGACCTTTTAATTAACAATCTTTCTAAAAGCTTAATAAATGATAGAGTATAATAGTGTCATATAATTCAGATAGTCGACTCCACCTAGTGAGATAAGGCTTGTTGTTGTTGTTGTTGTTGATAGAAATAAAAAATCAACATAAAAAAATGAAAATAAAAAAGAAGAATGAATTGGATTTAAAGATAACAAGATATACTCCCCTCTTCTTTACTTCTTTATAAGATACATTTTAAAATATCTATTTAATCTCATTTATAAGTGACTGTGATTTTTTAAGTAACATTTGAAAAATATATTTAAAATTACCCTTCATGAAAAAAAAATATCACATCACTTTTTATATTTAATATTAAATTTGAACTATCCATATTAAATTTGTATTTTCAGATTAATAAGTATATTTATTAAAAAATTTATAATTTTTATATATTTTTTTATTTTAAAAATATTAAATTTACATTATCCAGATTTACCTCTGCCTCAGTAGAGAGGCAGAGGAGGCTTCCCTCAATGGAGGGAAGCTGACTCTATTTTTAGCTTTTTAATATTTTTATAAGGGCAAAATAGGTATAAAATAATTTTCTTAGAAAACTAAATTTTTCCATTTGATTAGTTTGGAAACCCAATTTCTCACCATTTCATGTAAAATTGGTTTTTAAGACATGTTTAATAACTTATTTAAGAAAATAAAAAACCTTATTTAAAAATATATTTCTTGTTTGGGAAAATGGGTGAAAAGGACTTGATGAGAATAGAAATTATGCCCAAGGACCAAATCAAATTTAAGTACCAAGCTAAATTTCTTTAGAAGGCAATTAGTTCAAATGACCAAATGCCTAGTATCTTTAGCTTGAATATTTCCTCATTGTTTATCATATTGATGAACGGCTTCAGAAAACCATTCTCGCTCTTAACAGGTCTACCTTTCATCGTCACTCCTTCTCTTGAAGTTGCCCATTGTCTTCCTCGCCTTTCACCTTTGCTCCTTCCTCCACCATCACCGCTATTTCTCATGCCACCCATCATTTACATTTGTACTCTCAATTCCACTATTCGAATGCCAATATGCTCATGCTTGGCGTTCAAATTTTGCTACTGCTGACTAATACTTCATCTTGTCGTAGTCACTGCCCAAGATCGATCCTTTTGATTTGTTACCAATGCTGATACCTTGTATTGCTATTTTTTTTATATATTTAATTCTCATTGAATACAATTATTTCATATAAACAGATACATCATTTTCCATATTTTCCTTTTTAAACATAACTTCTAATAGCAGCACAGTTCTATGTATTAATAAACTCAATTTTGTTTTGGAAGGAGAGTTTCATGTGATTGGTTTTTATTCATTTTTATCTAGTTTAAGGCTTTTGTTTAATTTTTTTTTACTCTCAACCTTTAGGTTGATTAATGAATAACTGAAAAATTAGAATTCAAAGGTTTATATAGAGTTGCTCAATAAAAGTAATAACTTCCTCTTTTGTTTTTTATTTGTTTTAAGGGAGTATATTTTTTATAGTATGCAACAGAGCATAGATGTGGTGTGTTTGTCAAAGGACCAAATTTGAGTGGAAACATATAAGGAACTTATCCTTTGAAAGACAACCACTTACTTTTAAAAGCAGAAGCTTTAGATGATTCTCAATAAGTAAGCCATACTGCAGCTATTATTAATTAGTTGTCCAAGGAAATAATTAAGATTTTAGTTTCATATCTTGGGAATGCTAAACGTGTTGCAGAAGGGAAGAATATAGCTAATGTAGTCCTTTTAAGAGGTTGTGGTATTCGAATTAAAGTCTGTTATTTAAAATTTTATCATACTTTGTTCATTTAGTTACTAAACATGAAAATACTGCTTAATGGAACCAAAATCTACAGTGTGATCCATTTGCATAGTCTGATATCTTAAAGGAAGGCACTTAAAGTAAATTATTTTTAGGAAATACTTAACAATATTTAAAATTTGAAAATAATTATGGTGTTGGTTATTCTAGAAGAAGTATAGTTCTTGTTCTATACCTTAAAATTTATGTTTTTATGTACTTTTGATCACAAACTTAGTAAAATAATTGGATATTAAATCACATGATATTTAATCCCAAATAAAAAAAAATAGATGTAACATATTCAGAATTACAATATAATTTATTGATGCTTATGTACTCATTTACATGTCTTATATATGCATCTATTTTAAATTTTTTTTTATAGGTTACTTCATTGGTAAACAAACATGGCTTGTGGCCATACATGATAGCTCTGACAAAAATAATTACTTGGCATCGATATTCTTGAAGCTCCTGGAGCAAAGATTATCAAACGCTACTAACTTCAAAAGCAATAGCAATAGTCAAGGCACTCTAAGCTTTATTCTTGTCCTTAAGTTTTTATACCTAGAAAGGATAAATATAAAAGAAGGCTGATCAGAAGGATATGACTTTGGATTTCTACATATCAAGGTAAAAATTTTATTAGTTTTTGTTTCATTCAGTTTGCTTAGTTCTAAGTATTTCTCTTTTACCCTTCACATTAGCATGAAAATCTCACTACATGTATGGATAATTTTTCTTTCATTGTTAACTTTTGCCCAAAATAAAGGGCTAAATTGTTATCATCTTAAGACTAACATCACAATCTTCTGCATGTACTTTAGAAAAGTGCTTATACTTATTAGTTATGGTGCATGTTACTCTTAGAGATTAAAAGCAAAAGATAAATCTAAAATGTGAAAGTGTGTGCATATCTATGTGAAAGTACCATTATCTGCTCATCATGTGTTCATTTTCTTTTTGACAGACATGAAATTAAGCTTGGGATTAATTTTAAATATGTGTTTGATATGCTTTGATTTCCCTTTATCTTTTTATTTGTTTTCAAATTTAAGTGTCACATGGATGTGTTAGTACGTTTCATGTTCAGTAATTTTGTGGGTATTGCATGTTAATGCTTGAATGACTTACTTGTAATGGATATTAATTTTCATTTTAGGCATAACGTTTTTGACACACTAAAGCATGAGGTTTTGTCTAAAAAGGAGGAAAAAAATAAATTCAAGTTAAGAAGCTCTTGCATGCATATCAGAAATCAAGTGAACTATAAGAAAATGTTGGTCAAGGGATTTTCCTAAAAAATTGAATAAAATCATGATTGTGCTTTGAAATGTACTTATGACCATCTCCTTATTTGTTTTTTTTTTTGTACAGGGTAGGATGTAATTTAACATAGGCATGATGTTATTATTGACCCTTCGTCGTATATTTTTTAATATAAGGTGCCTTATGGTCTTTGTTTATCATTTTAATTGTACTTGACAGAAAAATTAACCAAATCTAATGAAATTAATGTTCTTTTATTGAAATTATTTTTGTTCATTCTCGCTCTTTACATTTACTTATTTTTCCAAGATAATTCAATTGTTCTACATTTTTCATTGTTAACATGGTTTGCTATATAATGTATACTAATTGAAAAGAGAGAACTTATTATAAATATTCCCTTATTTGTTTTTTGTATAGGGTAAGATGCATTTTAACATGAGTATGATGTTATTCTTATTCCCTTTAACATATTCTTTGATTTGGGGTATTAGGGCTAAAGGGTGTGAGAATTTTGGCTTAAGGTGTGAGAATTTTGACTTGGGTATTAGGGGTATGACTTGGGTGCAAGACTTCTAGTTTAAGGTGCATGTGTTATGGCTTAGAGTGTAAGGTTTTTGGCTTAAGCGTGAGGGTTCTGATTTGAGTGCAAGAGGTATTACTTGGGTGAAAGGCTTATGGCTTAAAGTGTAAGGGGCATGGCTTAGGTGCAAGAGACCTAGTTTAGAGTGCAAAGTTTCTAGCTTAATTATTTTCATATAATTCATAGTCATTTTCATGTGATTCAAGGGTACCAATAGTGGTATGCTCTTTATGTGTTTAATTTACATGTAATCTACTAGATCTTATATGTAAATTATTCTTCAAGCATGCTCGTGAATTTCTTTATATACTGATTTACATGTAATTCATAATTGTTTTCATGTAATTTAAGGACATTGATAGGGGCATATTCTCTGTGTATTTAATTTAAATATAATCTGCTAGAGATTACACATAAATTATTCTTTAGTCATGCTCACAGGTTTTTTCACATATAGATGTACATATAATCCATAGTTATTTTCATGTAATTATGGAGGATTAACAGGAGCATACTCTTTATGTGTTTTACTTACATATAATCCTCTAGAGATTACTTGTAAATTATTCCTCAAGTATGCTTGCAATTTTTTTCCCATATTAATTTATATATAATTTATAGTCATTTGCATGTAATTCTAGGGGATTAACAAGAGTGTGCTTTTTATATGTTTGATTTACACGTAATATTCCTCAGGCATGCTCACAAATTTTTTTCTATATTAATTTACATGTAATTAACTAGTTGTCATTTTCATGTAATTACAGCGTCATTGATAGTAGGTGTTCTCTTTGTATTTGATTTACATGTAATTCATAAGATATTACATGTAATTATTCAAGCCAAAAGCCTTACACCCTAAGCCAGAACACGTGCACCCTGAGCCAGATCCCTTACACCCTAAGTTAGATCTCTTGCATTCAAGCCAGAAGCCTTGCACCCAAGCCAAACCCCTTACACCTTAAGCCATAAGCCTTGCACCTCAAGTCAAAAGCCTTGTACTTAAGCCAGAAGTCTTACACTTAGGTTAAAAGTCTTGCGTCCAAGCTATAACCTTACACCTCAAATCAGAAGCCTTATACCCAAGCCAAATCCCTTGCACCCAAGTCATCACCCTTATACATCATGCCAGAAGCTTTGTGCCTAAATCAGAACTATTGCACCCTAAGTCAAAATCCTTACACTTTATAGTTGTTGAGTTTACATGTGATCCTTGATGATTTACATATAATGAAGGGGTGTTAATTTTTTTTGGAGACAATTTTCGACAACCATTCATCTCCTGGCCGAAGCTCCAGTAGGCAATAGTTTGTGCCTTTCTGAAAAAAAAAAACAATTAATTGACATAGGGGGACATTTTGGTTATTTGTTCAAATTATTTAATGTATAAAATATTAACTTTAGTCCTTCAAGTATATTTAGTCCTTAGGATCAATGTTGCTTATAACTAGGTAATTTTCACCAATTTTTCCTTTCTGTTTTCCATTCTAAAAAATAAAAAGGTTAAAAAATTATTATGAAAAATTTAAAAAAAACCTTTTTATTCATTAATGATAATTATATTTATAAAATAAAATATTCTCACATTTTTCTTTTACCAATTTAAATATGTTTTTTAATAATAAATTAATAATTTTTTTATTTTTTATTTTTAAAACTTGTCCTAGAAAGCTGTTATATAAAATTGTTTTAAAAAGATTGATCACATAATAAAGATGCTAATTTCCTCCCCACCAAATCATGGAAAGCTTTTTCCTTTTCTATTTTCTAGCGAACGGAACGAGGCCAATGGTCCAAACGAGTAAACGACGATATCTTCCGTTCTGTAGCCTTAGCAGCCCCTTCGCAGAAAAACCCGGTATTTATTTTTGTGTCGGGAGCCGGAACAGCCATTCCTATTAGAAACATTGACGCCACCAACCCTGCTTGACCTGGGCATGGCTTTCATCAACAAGTTTTGGATTTTCTGTCTGGCTTTGTTTTTCCTCGCTTCACCTCTCATGCAAGGTCTGCTCCTCAAATTCTAGATCCAAATCAATCTAGCTCGTGCGTATGCTTCGTATATTTTATTCCATTTTTTTCCCGTTTCTAGTACATAATTTAATTTAGCTAGGATCGGATTATTGCATGCATTTTATGATCGGATCACCTGCAGTATTGTTAACGTGGACTATTTGTTTTTATTGCTGTTTTGCTTTCATATTCAGGGTCAACTGCTTGTTTTCTAGCTGACTTTTTAGTTTGATCTGCTTTTTACTGTTTTAGATTTGATATGTTCTAGGTCTTGGCCTTTCTTGAGTCTTTAGTGTTGTCCTGCTTTATTTGCTTATATGAGGCAGACTGATAAAAATTTGGAAAATTGGGTGGCTAAACATCGTTTGATACAAGTTTCGACAAACAAATGAAAAATGTGGTTCTTTTTACTTCTTAGTTGCTAGGTGCCAGTCAGATTCAGATGAGGCTGTAGAGACCACTGAAGTAGTAAGTGATGTTGGAATTGTTGGTCAGAATACTCAGGATTTTGGTGACGAGAGCTATTCTTCCGCTCCAGGAATTGATACGTTCTATGTATTCCCAAAGAATGGTGCAAAATGTAAGAGCCTGGTATATTAGTGCGCAAAAATATGATTCACAACCAATGAGTTTCTTTTTTGTTGAGAGTATGTAACCTTATTTGTTTATATAATTTAGTGGTTCCAGCTGGAGAAGAGACAGACCTACTCGTTGCTGTGAAAAATGATGGTAATTGAATCAGATTTGATTTTCATGTATATATTTTGCACTGCAATTTCACGTTCTTCTGTTCAGTAACATTTGTACTGGTGACCAATCACTGGTAAGCTATAATGTTTTTCATTTTTATCTTCTCACTCTTCGAACATCTCTTCATACTGGTGGCCGTGTTACATTATTTACTTGCTACTTCGTTGGTTACACTATGTTCAAAATAATGGGACAATAAAATTTTTGACAAGCTACCTGATTTAATTCATTGTATGAACTGGGAACAGGGGAGGCAAACTTGAAGGTTATTGCAATTAAAGCTAGTGTTCACTTCCCAAATAATCATCACTATGTTGTTCAAAATCTTACTGCTCAGGTAATAATTTCATGCTGAATGTCGGATTTATTCCTCCTTTTTTTTTTCTTGCTATCCGTGTTCAAGACTTATTAGCGAAGCATGTGTTTAATCCATTGTTGTTAATTTGTAACCTATCTAATTATGGTTTAGATAAAAAGTCATTTCTGGTCTCTATCGTTTGGCTTGTGTCATGATGGACCTCAAGAATCTAAAGATTTTTTTTGGTGGATAATTTGAATATATATACCTTTGGCTAGGAAACTATAGTATTTAGTTTTCACAAGAAAAAGATTGTTTTATTAATAGGACAAAGCTTGAGATTTGAGAATGTGTCTTCCAACTTCCAAGCATATTTGGGCATCAATTTTGTAGACATGACACTGCTGCTGGGTTGAGTGTAGAAAATGGGCTTGAGAATGTGTTTCTTGATATATTTTTATCCTATCCTTTTATCTTCAGAGAGCAGTAATCGTTCTTCCCTTCAAATAGACATTACTCAGTTATTTTAGTTTTCCAAATCCATCTGAAAGCATGAAATGTGTTGAATTAATAACTCTGATATGGTGTACCACATGCTTGTTCCGTCTCTTCTGATGGAGCTAGGGTTTCTGATACTACACTAGTTTGGCTGTTTTAATTTGTAAAATTGAATGATAGCTTGTGTTTTAATTGCAGCTTTTTAATTATGCTTCTTTGCCAGCTTCAGCACAGGGTACTTTCCCATATACATTTGCTGTAAGCCAATTCTTGCAGGTAAACTCCATTGTTTTGAAAGTCTAACAGATTTAAATTCTCAGTCATGGACATCAGAAAAGGATCAAGGTTAAGATGCCTAATTATTTGCTTTTGCTATGCAGCCTGGAGCTTTTGATCTTGTGGGCACCATTATATATGAAATTGACCAGCATCCATACCAAAGCACATTCTATAATGGCACTATTGAAGTTGTTGAGGCTGGCAGTTTTCTGAGCATGGAGTCTGTTTTTCTTGTTACTCTCGGAATTGCCCTTCTTGTCCTTTTTGTGCTATGGATTTATGGTCAAGTTCAAAATGCATCCAAGGTACTGCAATTTTTTTTATGTGATTTTCTTGAATGGATTTAATTTTACAGGACTAAATCATTAATTTACTTTACTCTTATGTGTTTTAAGTATTAAGTTCCATTATCCTCTTCCTATTAATTCAGTATATGCTACTTTGAAATGTTTTACTGGAAAGATGCATAGATGCTACAGGAGTAAAAGAAATGAAGAATTACTCCTATCAAGTAAGAAGCACTGGAGTTGGAGAAATTATGTTTCTGTATTTTCCTTACCTGGCTTCATAATTATTTGGGGTAAAAGAATCCATTTCACCTGGAGACTATAAGAGTGTCTCCTTTCAAGGTTCTTTCTTCATTAATTTCTGTGTCTGTGTCATAGCTTAGTTATTATCAAGCATTATGCATGTACAATACTGAAACAGCAGCTCATAAGATATTTCAAACTCTTAGAAGCATTTCTCCAAACTACGTATTTGCATCTTTCCCCATTTAATTTTCATATTTGCACATGAATATTTTCCTAGAAAACAAAGAAGGGCGCAAAAGTTGAAGTTGGGACAAGGACTACCTCAATGGATGAATGGCTTGAGGTGCGTGTTTATGCATTAATGCTTTACTATGCATTTGACACTTAATTCTGTTCGATGTCATGGTGACTTTAGTTGATTCCCAGAATAAGAAAAAATTGCATGTCACCAGGAAGTAAGACCTCATTATAACTAATAAATAAATTTTAAAATGTGACAACATAACACGCACACGCACATTTTTGGAAAAACACAATACTGTCTTTTGAATGAGACTGAGGTGTTTTGTGTCTTTACCAAAAAAACAGGAAAACTTTTGTTATATTTAAAATTGATACACTGTTGTTGTAATCAGACCTTACTCTGGGGGTGTAAAATGTAGTTACCATCGGAAGTCTCCCCCCCTTCTCATTATCTGTATATACTTTATCCTGAGACCGTTAAATTTTAGTTTGGATTTGGCTTCTAATGTCTCTTTTATTTCTACTATATGTCTACTCCTAGGGAACTGCATACACCAGGTCGAACAGCAAATCAAAGAAGAAAGATAAATAATTCTTCTCAAGTTCATACACGCAAGACAACCATGGAGTACCGAATCCTGCAACTCAACTAGGTTGGAGAATTTGAAAGGGCTAAAGAAGTAGCACAACTTTAGGCAGAGAAGCTGCCCTTCTGTTTTAACCTATGAAAGATATTTAACCATTTTCCCCCTCCATATGAAGTTTAGTTTTCCCAAAGAGAAACTGACAGGGATGAGTTCAGAAAAATAATTTTTTTTTTTTTTTTTTTTGTGAACCGCAGATTTTTTTTATTATTTTTATTGGTTAGAGTTAGATGCTGTTCTTACAATCTAGATTCTGTTCTTCTTGTGGACTTAATTTAAATTGGATTATTGATGTTTGGCCGTAGTTTATATTTTGTTCCATCGCTGGCATTATATAGTCTGAATTGTTGATCATGTAGTAGGGTTTAAATTCGGAGTATTGATTGCAGATGATTTTCCTTCAGTAACTACTGCTGTGTAGACTGTAGGGAGCCTCTCCGGCGTTTATATGGTCTGGCCGTCTGGGTTTAATTTTTTTTTTAATAATTTTTTAGGTTAATAAATGCATAGTTATTCCAAATCAATGTCATCGATCATGTCTCCTAATAGATTACGAGTCCAGATCCTCTCCAATGGTATTTGAGGTGAAGGAAAGAAGGGGAAAAGAGGAAATCGATTTCGCTTTTGTTTATGTGGTCCTACGGAAGTTTTCTCGCTATCCTTTCAACTTCCGAGGATTATTGAATAGATGACTGCTTAAGAGACGTATAATGTGTAAAGGAATGAAATCGTGATATTATTTTTCCTTTGACAATGTGCTGATTTTGATGTCACCAATTCGTGGTAGTTGCTGTAGGCTTGGGATTGAAAGCAGACATATGAGCTTATATTCACTGTGATCTTGATGTTGTATGATATTTTCAGTTTTTTTTTTTTTAAAAAAAACCTTGTACATTCTAATCACCCAAATTCGTTACTGGAAAAGATCCAGAACTGTCTTTATCTTAGTAAGGACTGACTGACTAAGGCTTTTCTTAGTTCAAATTTGAGATCATTGATTAAGCTGACGTTCTAGAAGTCCTCAAAATCTATTGAAAGAGAGGACTCCACAATGTGGTAGTTGTTAGTGATTATGTTAAGGATATGAATATGATTAAAAGGGGGTGGGAGGCATAATGGAAGACTTGACTAAATAATTTAGAAAATTCCTTGAAATGGATTAAAACATTATTTTTAACATGTTTATGGTATAGCAAATAAATGTACAAATTAGCTTGCAATGTTGGCTCAAAACCTCGACTATTACTCCATGTTGTTTACTAATCCCCCTGAGATGTAGGAAGCGAATAGATTTGGACAAGTAGAGTGCTAGTGTATTCTATGTTGTTTCCTTTCTTTGTATAAATGTATCGTTATCCTAGAATTTTCAGTGAAGGGAAAAAGACATTAGTCATTCTTTTAGACAACACGTGTTAGTTATTAACAAACATAATTACTTATATTCAACTTCCCATCCCCTCTCACTATCTTTGTTAAGGGAAAAACTTAACATGGATTAAAATAAAAATAATAAATTATTGACATTTATGCATAACAATTAATTTTTTGAAAATTTAATCTTCTTTTAAATTTGCAATTAATAGACTATTTTTGTTCTCTGTTTTTAACTAAAAATTTCAAAATAAAATTAGAATTTATTCCCATCTAAATTATATATAAATAATTAATTTGATAGAAACAACACTAAAGCTATCAATTAAGGTGTCCTGACTCTTAAAAGGCCAATTCCTAAACGAATTGAATCTATTAAGTTCGATTACACTTTAAAATTTTATTTTGGCCAATCCAACCTTAGCCTTTAGGCCTTGAGGGTCGGCCCTTAGAGCCTTAACCTTATCTATTTTTTTATTTTTTTAATTTAAAAATATAAAAAAATATTTAAAATTTTAAGAAGTTGTTATTCATAATATTGCATGAAAAAAAATAAATTTAAGATGATACATACAATAACAAATTTAAATCTAATCAAAAGTAGTAATATCATTAAATCAACACCGATAATAATTAAACTTTGCCAATATCATTAGTTAAATTTTGATAATTTTTCTTGTCATCAACATCAATATAATTTCATCATTTTTCTTGTGGAGTCTCATCAGTAGTAAAGATATTAAGCTTTTCATATCTTCTTTCATTGTCATTATCTACAACAAATAATAAACCAAAAACAGAATTTCAATATATTTAACATGTGCAAAAATATTTAAAATAAACCAATAATAATAAGTTAACCTTCAACTCAAAACCATGCAAGGAGTGTGAATGGCAGAAATCAAACAACTATGAGGGAGGTAAGCTAGGGTTTTTAGTTTTAAAGGGCTAGCCTTTTTATTTTTGAGCTTAAAAAAGTTAGATTTAATTTATCATTTTACATTTTAAAAATATAATATGGCCCTAAATTTTTTTGAGCTTAACCTAATTCACGGCTCTAAACAACATCACTTCAAAGGCCAATGATTGAGCACTAACGCCTCTCTGTCCAGGATTCTGGTGTCATGATAAAAGGAGTAGCTGAACATTTATTAAATGATTTTAGCTTGACATGATATATTTAATTGGCGATGTCCATGGTCATGGTAGGAGGATGATTATTTGCAGAGAGCAAAGCAGTTTAGCAATATCTAAAGATGCCATGTTTGCTAATATTATTGCCAACTTCATTTAGCAGCAGTTGTTGTCAGAATGTCACAATTATTTAGTACTTGTCGTCGGGATGATCATCAGATGCTTTGTACAGTAAAATGAAAGAGACGGACAAGACTTTAATGGGAATCTCAGAGTTATGGTGATTTTAAATGATCCCAACCCAACTGAATAAAATTGATAATATACCAACTGCAATTATAATTTAGTGTCGGGGTGTAGACAATCATTACATATTAAGGCGATGCTCATCAACTTTCAAACTCATTATACTTTTAAGAAGATGCATACATATAAGTTAACTATCACTTTTTTTTTTACCCAAAACCTTAAAGTATTAGATTTATAATTCTTTTTTTACTTATATACCTCTTTTACAATTAGATTTTATCTGATATAATATTTATTCTTACACCAACTCATGTTTCACTCCCAACATTGAGTAATATGCTCCATTGAGCCCTTTATGTCGGTCACGTTCTAGAAAGACTTTGTGATGTTAAATGTAAGTCATTTTGGATGAATTTTTGGATATTTAATCCTTTTTTCCAAAAAAAAAAAATTATGTGAATTTCCAATGATATTTTGAGGGTATTTTTTTCCCTTAAGTTAATGGTGTTAATTGGGGATAAAAATGGAATCTTCTTCAATTTTAAGACCACTTTAATGAGGTACTCCCTCCATTCAAAAGATGTAAGGCATTTTTTAAGAAGTTGGATGTTAAAAAATGTGAGGCATTTTTAATCTTTCGAGATGTAATTATTGCTTTTTTTTTTCAAAAGTGCCCATATTGACAATGACTTTATATTTATTGTAGGGTATTTAATAGAGATAAAAATAAAAAGATAGAGTTAGTTGGAAAGTAGGTAACTACTTTATTGGAGGGTGAGATTCGATTAAAAATACCTTGCATTTTTGAATGAAAGGAGTAAGTTATTTTCTTTAATTCTAATGAGTTAGTTGAAAATAATCTACATTGACAATTAAAGAAAGTTAATTTATAAGCAACCAATTTCAATTATTTCATTTCTTTTACGTGATTAAAGACAAGTTATTCAGAGTCTGGTCAGATTGTAGAGCACTAGAGATAGAATTGGTTGGTGCATCCAAGTGGATTCACGTGAAGCCGGAGGTTGGCATGGCAGGTGTGGTAAAAGTTTCTTGCTTTCAAGCTATCCCAAATTGTGAATGTGAGAATAATCAGATCAGGCGCAGTAACATAACCATTTGTTCCCTGACTTGTCCAAGTCCAGCTCAAGGATCATGATCCATGCCTAGTGTAAAAAAGCATTTATTAGAAGCCATTAAGTAGGTTTGAGACAGATGTACAATAATGCACACAAATCCTTTAATCTGTGCGGTTGGGAGTTCAAAAAAGCATTGAATTGAAAGATAATGCCACTTTGATAGTGCAAACCATAGAGATCACGTTAATGTCTTTTTCTCCCTGCAAAGCAAAGCATCTCAAGTCATCCATGGCGGTCCCTAGTATCATGTGAGGCTATTTATTTCAGTGTCGGTGAGATTTCAAGAGCTTTTCTTCAGATTGTTATATATTGAGCCAATGAATCTCCAGTACTACTCATCAATTTTCTTGGGAAGGCTTAGAAGCCTATTGCTTCTGATCTGTTCAATAGAACTTGTAAATGCAGAAGTCCAGGGTTAGCCATAGAGCAGTTATCTGCTTCTGGCTTTCTCTGCTGTTCGTGGTAACAGACATTTGCTGCGGAGAGCTGGGGACAGTCGAGGTTGTTGGGATAGGAGAATGCGCAGACTGCAATCAGAATAACATTAAGAGCGGCCATGCTTTCTCTGGTACATTGTCTTCTTTTATATATTCTCTTAATTTAATGTTTTACTTTCGAGTTTTAAGGTTTCACCGTTTTGTTGGAGCTACTTTCTTCTTCTGGTGTTGATCAGATTAATAACTTGCAACATCACGGCATAAGAAAGAAAGGGTAATCATAATCAAGCTATTCGTTTTACTTAATTGCACCATTTCCAGTACGTGATCATGTGCTTGAAGAGAACAACCAACAAAAAGTGAGATTGCATGAAGACTGAAAATATCACATTATGGTTAAATGGTAACATGATTATTAATGTTTTGGTGGGTGAATTTTCTGTGCAGGGCTACGTGTGACTATAGATTGCAAATCAGAGAATGGCCACTTCAAAACAAAAGGGACTGGTGTGCTTGATAGCAAGGGAAACTTCAAAGTGTCACTTCCTCAAGAGATGATAAAAGGTGGTGAATTGAAGGAAGAATGCTATGCTCAGCTTCACAGTGCTTCATCTGCTCCTTGTCCTACTCATGACGGCTTGAAAAACTCCAAAATTGAGGTTAACTCAGAAAATGGCAAGCAAACCCTTAGGCCATGTGGAACAGTCAAGTTCTCATCAGTAACTTGCACTTCAGCATTCTTTTGGCCTTTCCACAACTTCCCTCCTTTACCTAAACCACCACCTCTACCAAAACCTCATCATCCTTTGTTCCCTAAGCTTCCACCTTTTAAACACTTTGGCCATCCTTTCCCCTTCCCTCATCATAAAGTCTTCCCACCTCTCCCTCCAAAGGTCTTCCCACCTCTACCTCCAAAGGTTTTCCCTCCTATTTACGAGAAGCCTCTCCCTCCTCCTGTCCCGGTCTATAAACCTATCCCTCCTCATGTGCCTGTGTACAATAAGCCTTTTCCTCCTCCTATAATTTACAAGCCTCCACCAATACCAGCATACAAGAAGCCTTGTCCTCCTCCTATGCCAATATATAAGAAGCCTCCACCAGTACCAGAATACAAGAAGCCTCTTCCTCCTCCTGTGCCTGTATATGTAAATCCTCCACCAGTACCAGTATATAAGAAACCTCTTCCTCCTCCTGTGCCTGTTTATGTAAAGCCTCCACCAGTGCCAGAATATAAGAAACCTCTTCCTCCTCCTGTGCCTGTTTATGTAAAGCCTCCACCAGTGCCAGTATACAAGAAGTCTTGTCCTCCTCCTGTGCCAATATATAAGAAGCCTCCACCAGTGCCAGAATACAAGAAGCCTCTTCCTCCTCCTGTGCCTGTATATGTAAATCCTCCACCCGTACCAGAATATAAGAAACCTCTTCCTCCTCCTGTGCCTATTTATGTAAAGCCTCCACCAGTGCCAGAATATAAGAAACCTCTTCCTCCTCCTGTGCCTATATACAAGGAGCCTCCGCCAGTGCCAGTATATAAGAAACCTCTTCCTCCTCCTGTGCCTATATACAAGGAGCCTCCGCCAGTGCCAGTATATAAGAAACCTCTTCCTCCGCCAGTTCCAGTATATAAGAAACCTCTTCCTCCTCCAGTTCCTTTCTTCCATAAGCCACATCCATTTTTCAAGAAGCCACTTCCTCCTATTCCACCATTTTTCAAGCCCCATCCTTTTCCTAAGATTCTTCCACCACCAATCCCAATTTACAAGAAGCCACTTCCTCCTATTCCACCATTTTTCAAGCCTCATCCTTTTCCTGAGATTCTTCCACCACCAATCCCAATTTACAAGAAGCCACTTCCTCCTATTCCACCATTTTTCAAGCCTCATCCTTTTCCTAAGATTCTTCCACCACCAATCCCAGTTTACAAGAAGCCACTTCCTCATCCACACATTCCAGTTTACAAGCATCCACTTTATAAACCTCTTCCTCCTTTCCCAAAGTTTCCTCCTTTCAAGAAGAAGCCTCTTCCTAAGCTTCCCCCACTTCCCAAGTTCCCTCCAAAGCATTTCCATCACCCTAAGTTTGGAAAATGGCCTCCGCTGCCTCATGTTCCTCCTCATGCATAGAGTACTATTGTCGTACAACTAAACGGTGAAGTTCTCATAAGCCATACAGTACAATAAGTTAATAAAAGTTACTGGTTATTTTTGTTAACTTATTGTGCAATCATCCAATAGGAAGGAATTTCTCAAACTAGAGGACCAACAGATTCACATGCATGGTTTCTTTCTGCTTTTTGCTTTCCGTATCATCAGAGATCCATGAATATTGTCGTAGCAATAAAGCCGGCATAAGAAAGTGGATAGGAACGTGAAGAGTGAGTGTAGAGAAAAAAATGGAAGCAATGTTGCGATTTGAAGCAGCTTTTATTATTGGAAAATGTGTTGGTGGTTGTTGTTGGTTATATGCAATGACTTTTTCTGCCTGTATCCGTGCTTGCTTATGTGAATGCAGAATGATGATGTTGATAATGATGGGAAACAAACTGGCATATTTACAATCTGCATGTAATTCCCATTAATTACTCCTATCTGTTTTTGTTTTTGGTCAGTATTACTCTGCATATCTATCTATATTATTCCTGGCTAGATGCTTTAGATATCTATCCCATTATGTGAAGCTGTAATCAATGGGCATTTACGTTCATGACGGAGAAAAATAAGTTACTCTATAAAAAACAGAAGAGGACCGCACAAGAAGTTTAGACCAAACTAACAAGTAACAAGGAGGCCTATACCCGATTGAAAACCCAGTAGAATTGTTAAACTGATAAAATCAATTAGAAATTGAAAAAAAAATGGCAAGTCACTGAATTGATTGGTTTAGACCTTTTCTTTTTTGGTTGATATAACTTACAAAAGGAAGAAAAGAGACAAAGTGAACCTAAATAGATAACTCTTAGTGGTATTATCTTTGCATTTTTTATTTTTTTTTTGGGTAATCAATATTATCTTTGTATTATTCTTTTTGCTTGATATATAATTTCATAGCTAAGAATGGTTTAATTTAGGATAGAAGATATATCAATTCGAGTTGACAAATAATCAACTCAGTAATTTGCTCGCTGGTTCTATTCTACTCGATGACTGGCTTTTAGAGCTAGTTATAAATGCTTTACGTTCGAGCCAACAATCTTCTCATCAGTTAGTAGGTTCTGGAGAAGGCTTGAGCCTTTTGGAGTTGGTGATTAACTGGCTTTTTAAGCTAGTTCCTTGTTTGTGTTGGGTTTTGCTTACTTGGTTCATGCAAATATGTTCTGCTCAATGCCATGGCTTCCTCACATCAAGTTTTGGCTTTCAAAATCCTACGGGAAAAGATTTACTGAATCGAAACTTGCATGATTCAGTAATTTACTCGCTGTACTTAAATCAGCTCTTTGTGAATTGGCTTTCAAGCTGGTTCTTCACATCATTATTGCGAGTTCAACTCAACAACATTTGCACGATCAAGAAAAGCATGTTTTGGGCTTTTGCTTCCTTGGGTTTTGTTTATCTTTCATGTTCTTGCCGTGTCTGTAAGGCGCCTGTTTGTTTCTGCTGTGTGTGTTTGTCCTCTTTGTCATTTTCTTTTAATCAGTTACATTTGCGCTCTTAAACGTTCTGCTTAGGGGTCCTTTTGGTGTGTAATTGCTTTTATGTTTTAATAATATTTGACTTTATTTCAAAAAAAAAAAAAGAAAAAAGGAAAGAAGATATATCAATCACTAAGTTACTAATTATTCTTAATCTTTTTAAAAGTATATTACCAAAGCTAGATTGTGAGCTTGCTTTACATGGATTTTGAGACAAGTTATACTATTAATGATTTATAAATAATGTTATTTTAAAAAAAAATCTATAATATATATTAATGTATTTTTCTACAAATGATAATGACTCTTTTGGATGCACACAACTCACCTTAGTTTACTAGCATTCATATCTTTTTTATAATTTCCATTCCAATTTTTATATTTATTAGAAGCAGTTCAGCAAACTCTTATGTTCATCTTTAACCGCTTGAATCTCGAAAGGAATTGTGGAAAAATATAGCAAAGCTGTTGCTCAAGAGAGACTTTTCTGGCATCAAAGTCAAGATGTAGCCGGCTGAAGTGGGAAGATAAAAATAACAAGTTCTTTCATGCCAATTAAATCATCAGAAGAAGAAAGAAATAGATCAATAGAAGCTCTCGAAGACGAAAATGGCGAATGGATGACAGACCAAGAGGAATCAAAGCGTGTGGTGAAGAATTGCTTCTTTGATTTGTTTAAAAGGGATGTAACTGTTATAGCTAGACCCTGCTCTGAAAGTAAATTTCTCAAGATCAATGAAGCTGAGAGATTAACGAGTGTAGAGAGAGAAATGGAAGAAGCTTTGCTACTTGGCGAAGCTTTTATTGTTGGAAAATGTGTGGGAGGTTTTTGTTGGCTAAGCAAGGGCTTTTTCCGTCTGTATCTGTGCTTGCTCGTGTGAATGCAGAGTGATGATGTTGGTAATAGTGGAAAACAAAGTGTCATCTTCACATTCTGCATGTAATTCCCAACAATTACTCCTATCTGTTTTTTTTTTTTATTTTTTTGGTCAGTGTTATCCAACGTAACTATATTACTCTTATCTATCAGTGACTTTTAAATAATGCTATTTTTGAAAAAAAAATCTGTTATACATTTATTTAAGAGTGTTTAGCTTGTACTCGTTTCGATTGGTCCGATATCATCCCAATTATATTGGGATGAGTTTTGTTCCAACTCAAAAACAATCGAGATGGGATTTTGCAAAATGAGACAAAAAAAGAGTTCAGGACGAAACACGAGATTACCATTGGGACGTTCCATCCTATCTCAAATATTATATATATTATTTTTTATTTAAAATTATACATTAAATATATTAATTATATTAATATAATTCATACTTATATTAATTATATCAATTATAATTTCAATACTTGAATTCTTATATAAAATTAAAGTTTTTTATATTGATAATTTCAATGACATAGAGTAAACCGGATAATATATTTCTTTATAATGTATTAATTATATTAATATAATTTATTCTTATGTCTATCTATTTAATAACTTTTATTTATATCACATTTCTTGTTTTATTTTCAAAAGAGTAATAAGCTTAGCACATCTCAATTAAAATAGGAAAACAATGATATAATGTTATGTTTGACTTGCCTGTTATTACTGCTCTTATAACCTAGAGATCACTTGTAATTGCTATTATAAAGTGTAATTTTGATTAATGCGATTTAATAATTAACTTTAAATTATCGTGATTTATGTATTTGTATTATTTTAATTTTAAAATTAATAAATTATATAATTTAAAATTTTATGAATGTTATTATTCAGGTCTTTCTCAAACATTGTTCGATTTATTGAGATGATGAGATGTTCTTATTTTGTTTTGATCCTATCCTGATTTCTAATTGGATAGGACAACTTTGAGATAAGACATGGCATATGATAAAAATTCAGTTCTGATTTTTTTTTTTTTTTCGAGATGGGACATGAGATAAAGGTGTCCTAATCCTGTCCCATAAACACCCATACATTTATTGATATATTGAAATTATTTTCAAAATACAAGTGCTAGCCAATTGTATTTTTACATTGTGGTTTTTTTTGTTTTATCATTGGATAGTCAAATATCAATATAAGAAATATAAGGATTATGTATTTCCCTTTGTATAATCAAATGCATGTAACTCATTTTAGTTATAAGAAGTCCATCAAAAAAATCTCAGTTAGAATTTTAATTTTGTTTATATCAAAACTTTTATAAAATATTATTAATTACTAATATTCATATCTTTTTAATAATTTCAAGTTTTATAGTTAGTAGAATGATTTGATAACTCTTATATTCACCTTAAAATTTTAACGTGTATAGAGAAGAACTAAAACTTATTCGGAAAACTGTTTGTGTTTTTCAAAAATCTATTCACAAGAGCAACAATTTGCTGGATTTTGTAAACGTCAATTCAAACAAATTTTTAAAAGTAAACTAAACATGATGTAAATCCTTATCATCAATGTCTCAATAATAATTTAATTATTTAATCTAAATTGCACTTCAGTATTTCACATCAAAAGAAGAAGAGGATAGATAGAGAATCAAATTCGGGAAGAAAATGAACAACTATATTAGTTGAACTAGAATAAAACTCAATGCGTTGCACATAGTTGATCCAATACATTTGAATGGATTGGTTAAATACCTCAACATTTTAAATTTTAAAAGTTAATTAGAAATGTCATTTTATTAGATTTTCTTATCAAATGCACAGAAAAGTCGATTGAGTAAATTGGGTGACATCTCAACATTTTAAATTGTAAAATTCAATTCGTACAAGATTTAGCAAAGATCTCTTTTTTGTTTGTCTCTAGACATTATGTGGGTGTTTATCTTTATGAAAATTTGTGCTTTAGTAGGGTGTGACTCTTATATTTTTCTCAACTAATAAAGCCCAGCGCGATGCATGATTTTTTTACTGTAATTTTTATAAATAAATGTCAATTTGTAGGAAGATCTTTTTTTAAAAGAACAGCTTGTAATAAATGTCAATCTAATTTTAGCGGAGTCATTATACATTGTAATTGCTCTTTTAATAAATTTTGTCAGTCTTTTCCAGAAAAAGAGCATATGCATTAAAATCCAATTTTAAATGGCTTAATATAATATAAGATGAAATAAGTGAAGGAGAAAAGAAGAAAGGAACATTCATGTGAAATTCACAAAATAATAAATCTCATTCATGTATCTCTCTTTTTCTTTGATTCGAACAAAACAAAATTCAAGAAGTTGTGATTATTCTTAGAAAAATAGGAGAAAATCTTGATTAATGAGTCATAATATTAACATCATACTACAGCATAATTAATAATTGCATAAAATATAATAATTTATACGAAATTAATTTAAAACTAAACCAATAAAACTCAAATATAAAGTTGAAAGTGAGATCAAACATTCATCCAATGTGCCTATATATTTTTGTATAACATAAGCTTGAGACAAATAAAAAAATAAAGATAATTTTACTTATTTGTAGAGCTTATAATTTGTTGGATTTTATCGAAAATACTATATCGCAATTTTATCAAACAAGTTTCTAAAGGAAAACTAAACATGTCGTAAATCCTTATCTTCAATGTCTCAATAACAATTTAATTCAAATTGCACCTCAGTATTTCATATCAAGAGAACGAGAGGATAGATAGAGAATCGAACTGGGGAAGAAAACAAACAGCTGCAGTAGCTAGTTGAGCTAGAATTAAATCCTACACTTTGCATGGAGTTGACCCAACACCATTGAGTGGATTAGTCAACACCTCAGTATTTTGAATTTTAAAAGTTAAAATTAGAAATGTCAATTTATTAGAATTTCTTATCAAACACACGAAATTGACCTGAGCCGATTGAGTGGATTGGGTGACATCTTAACACTTTGAATTGTAAAATTTAATTCATCATATCATATTTTTAGATCTACTTATCAAAATAAAATTATTTTTTTAAATAATTTTTGTAATATTGAAATAATGTACTTGTTGATGGTGTCTTTAATTTTTTTTCTATTTAACTTTAATTATTATTTAGATTCTTGTTTAAAGAGTACTTTCATGAAAATTATCACGTGTATGTCTTCCATCGAAATTTTATATAATTTCATGTCTTATTTCTTACTTGTTCCTTCTAATATTTTGTAACAAAGGTGTTCACAGGACGAGACGGAACTAAGACACCATTATCTCATTTCTTTTTTCAAAAAAAAAAATTGAGATTGAATTTTTACCCCATATCTTATTTTATTCTGAAAATCATCCCATCTTGTTAAAAATCGGGATAAGACTGAGACATCTTGCTATCCTGACAAATCGGACAATGTAAGAAAAGGGTCGAAATAATAATATTTATTAAAATTTTAAATTACATAATTTATTAAGTTTAAAATCAAAACAACACAAGTACATATATCACAATAATTTAAAGTTAATTATTAAATTATATCAATTACAACTACAAGTGTACAGCATATTATGATAGAAATTATAAGTGATCTCTAGACTATAAGAGCACTAACAATAGACAAGTCAGGTACAATATCAAATTATTATTCCTCTTCTTTAGTTAAGATATATTAAGCAAATTACTCTTCCTAAAATGAAATAAGAAATATAATATAAATAAAAGTTATTAAATATATATATATATATAATAAATTATATTAATATAATTAATACATTATAAATAAAGATATTACCTTGTATTATTTACTTCGTGTCATTAAAATTATCAATATAAAAAACTTTTAATTTAAATAAGAATTACACACATTAAAATTATAATTGATATAATTAATATGAGTATAAATTATATTAATATAATTAATATATCTAATGTATATCTTAAAATAAAAATAGTATATATAATATTCGGGATGGAATGGGATGGGATGTCTAAAAGGCAATCTGATATCCTGTCTTAATATGACTAGGCAAATCACGACAGGTATAAGTTGAATCCTTCTATTTTGTAAGTTAAAAATCTATCGATACAAATCCATATGCTAATAAGAAACTGGATCCCCTACGTTGCACGGATTTATCCTGGCACAATTGAGAAAAGAATTTGATAACTCAAACTTCGGATTTTTAAAAATCAATTGGCGTTCTGATTTTAGAAATCTTTCTTGGCTTGAAATTGTTGATAGGTCTATAAATTATACTGACTGTTTTGCATCTACTTTTGTTGATCTTTATTTTAATAGATAAATATATGCTCATTATATAAATTAATTATCATTTTCTTTAATCCTTAAAGAAATTTTGTTAGTGATAATAATAGTTGATTGTTTTATTTTCAACATCCAACATATTGAATTTTAAACAATTTTCATTAAGAATGTGATGACCACTCATTTACAATCACCTTTTAGTTTATTAAGTTGTTCGTATTATTTAATTCTTAAGTTTCCTGATTCAACATAAAAAATGCTGTAGTTTCTAATACTTATATGTAATTTGTACTTAAATACACGGAAGTAATTTAAGAAAAATATAAGAAGTAATACAGATATTAACATTTTCAAAATTTCAATTTAAATAATAATACTATCTTGTTAGACAAAATGAAATATTATTTAGATATATATTCAATTTTAAGGTCCAAAAAATGAGTGAATGTTAATCCCCCCCTAAATTGGTGTAATTAATAGCATCTCTGATCATTAAAATTATTAGAAATTTATTTATATCTAATGGGTTGGAAAATGTGTGTTAATGAAATCATTTCAAACAACTTCTTAAGTAATATTAGTATTATAATAGGAGGAAGTCATATTTTTCCAAATCCTTATGCTTCATTAGAGAACCTTGAAAGTTAGTCATGACTAAATCTCATGCGTTGCATGGTTTAGACATCAAACAAAAGCATGATGAATTTTGAAATTAGATAACTGATGACTAACAAAGGCATAAACCCACCCAACTCCAGCAAATTACTTTATTAAATTGTTGTTAGGAGGCATATGAGTTTTAAAAGCAATGTAAATAAATTATAATAGAAGATTTAAAGTATCTACAAAATTAAAATACAAGACATCTTGGAGAATTAAAAGTTAAAAAATTAATAACAATTATATATATAAAAGAAAACAAGTAAAATAAATTAGAAAAGAAAAATAAAAGAAGAAGAAAAAGATAAGACAAGAAAATAAAAATAATAAAACAGAAGTTAACAAAAAAGGGCTAGGGCCGCATTATTTGTTTGGGCGGTGAATAAATAGCCTTGTGCGTTGCTGTGCGAGGAATCGCATTCTCTTCCGTCCGCGGCACCGTGGGATTCGCATTCCATGCTCATCACTCACAAGAATGATCCCAGCCTTTTATTTTATTCTAAAATAATCTTTGTTTTTATTTTAAATTAATTTTTAATATTATATTTGTGAAAATAATAATTATAGAAATTTTTAATATTAAATCTAGATTGTTCTCGGTGTTTATTACATGATGAGCACCATTACACATATTATTTCTGACAGAATCTGAACAATCCAAATTTAAATTTTTATTTTATATTGGATCATCCAACTGAACTAATAAAATTGATTATCAACAAATTTATTAAAAATTTGATATTTTTTATACATTTTTATTTTGATTAATATAAAATAAAATAAAAATTTAGATTTAGATTGTCTAGATTTTATCAGGAGTGATGTGTATGATAGTTCTTATCACATAATGAGTATCGAGAACAGTCTGGATTTAATATTAAAAATTTCTATAATTTTTCTTTTCAAAAATATAATATGTAAAATATTTAAAAATTAATTTAAAATTAAGGACAGCAATTATTTTAGGATAAAATAAAAGGTTGAGATCACCGTTGTCGGTGATGAGCACGAAGTGCGAATTCACACCGTGAGCATGCGAGATAGATCGAGCATGAGGGGAGGACATGATGTGAGACTTTCGGTTAGGTGCTGGGGAGTTCTAAATATCCAAGGACTTGTTTATTTTCTGTTTCCAACAACAAAAATTGTTTGTATAAGCATTTTTTATTTAGTTATTTTTAAAATTGTTTTTATTTTTTGTTTTTAAAAATAAAAAGACAGAAATAACTTTAACTTGTTTTTGTTTTATTTTTTTATTTTTAAAATACACTACATTTTATTATTAAAAATTATAGCTATCTTAATCAATTTTTATTATTAATTACTACCATTAATTGCTTATAATTATCATTATCAGTTTATTTTTTAATTCTAAAGCTATTTTTTAATTGATATAACTAAATGAATTTTTATTTTATTTTGTTTTAAAAAATTTTAAAAACTATATTACAAAACAGTTTTAAAAAATAAAAATTGAAAATAGAAATCAACAGACCCTAAAAATTAGACAAGTGATCTAGCTTCACCTCTTATTTTCTTTTTGATGTTTGGGTCAAGAAATTTATAACTGGATAAATTTTAAATTTATCATGTATTTTCAATTTATGATTATGTTGTTAAAAGAGCTACAAATATTATACTAAGACCTTGTTTGGTATGATAGAAGAGTTTTTAATGAAATTGAAATCAGAATTGAAATTAAAATTAAAATCGGAATAAAATTAAATTTTAAAAGTGTGTTTGGTATAAAGATGAAATTCTAATATAATATTAATTAATATATGTACTTAAAATAAGAAAAGACCAAATTGCCCCTTTTTCTCAAAATTAAAAAGACCTACCTTGTCATAAATGGATAAAAAAGATGAGGGTAGTGGGGTCCACAAAATAAATTCAAGGAAATTGAAGCAATTCCATAATCAATATGATGGAATTAGATTCTAACATTTTAATGGAATTAGGATTCTTAAGAATTACAATTTCTATATATCAATCATGCTTAAATTAGGATTTCACTTTTGATTCTATTTCTACCTTACTAATTTAATAATATCAAACATGACCTAAAAGTTTATATGCATTGGTTTTGGCCAAATCATTGACGTTGTGGACTCTGGAGTAGCTTTAATATCATGATAGACTTTCAACAAATAAATAACAAATTATTTATGATATAGTCGGTTAGAAAATTTCTTTAAAAGTTAAATCCATTTATAAATAAGCTAACTTAAGAATTAGAGTTGAATATATGAGTCTAGAAATTTTGGATGATAAACTTTAGCGATAGAGTTTGAGTCTTTAGAGAAAAATTTGAATACGATTGAGGATCTTTTATACATTTGCAGAGGTGAAAATGGATAAATTTATGGGAATTAATCTAAGTTAAAGGATAAAATAGTTTAGAGATTAAATGAGAAATGTTTGGAACTAAAAGAGACAATTTTTTGCATAAAATAAATTATTGAGGATAACTAAATAATTATATTTATTATTATTAATTTTGTAAAATAATATTTGTTGGTGGTGTTGAGCACATTCCTACACGTGTGGTTTTAGCCTGGAGAAGAAGTAGCAATAATTATTCTTTTCATATTGAAAATTTTATTGTACTACATATGTATATAAATTGTTTTGGGAATGTTGTGCCCACTTAGGGCTTGTTTAATTGATTTTGAATTGAAGATATAAGTTTTGAATTGTCTAACATTCTTGGGTGATATTTGAAAATATATAATTAATTTATTCCTTTCAAGCATGCTAGTTTTTGTTGAGTGGTAACTTGGATTGTAGAGTTAATTTTTCATGACAGTTTAACTTTGTGAAGCATGCCTAGTTGTTTTAGAAATTGAAAATGATATGATTTAAAGTTTTCAAGCATGCTTGTGGGTTTGGAATTGTTTCAAATATAATGCATTTTTGGGAAGTATAAAGGAGGATATAATTGTGGTGGATGTGGTGGAGATTTTATTATTATCTTGACCACATGGTAAGCTACCACCAAGAATCCCATGATTGGTAATTTCTTATTAGGGCCCCTTTCCCTTGGTTTGGACTTTGGACTATAGGACATTAGGAATCTCCTTTTAAGGAGAGAAGTTTAGTCTTGCAGGCAATGTATTTTTGACTGGATGTATCTTTAAGCTAGACTTCAGCTAGTGGGATAAGGTGGATGGAAGGCATGAGAAAGGGTTAAGAATGACATCACCAATTTGTATGACTTTTTGATATACTTTTGAATGGTAAAAATAGTATTCTCAAAATGTTTGCAAACTCATTCTGAACTGGATATTATATATGTAAATAAATGATTATGAAAGGGATTTCGAAATGGTTGGCTAGTATACTAAGAATATTCACGTGTTATTGAGATCCATATCTCATTTGTTACCTCTTTCATTTTTGGGTAACAATTTCGATAGGTTACAAGAAAAGGCGCCGAAGAGTTAAGCCTTTGGGCCCTAATCATTCTTTGGCTTGGCACATGTTGTCTATTTTATTATATTGCCATGACTTAGGATGAAGTTGAAATTATGTGTTGTTAGTATACGAGTAATATAGGTTCAAAACAAATGATTTTTTCCTATTTGTTTATGAAATTGAGCTGGCCATTTTTTATATAATAAATATTTAAAAGGATTGGTTTACTAGGCTTATTGTGGTAACAACTCAATTTTAGTTGTTGTGGCGCAATGTTGGTTTGGGAATTTTGGAATCCCATATTTAGTTAAATGATAGATCATTAATAATTTTATATTTTATTTTATTAAAAAATAAGGGTGTTGTTACATTTACATGTACTTAATATTATCAATAACCTGTGGGTTTGGCATGGGGCAAGCATGGCACTCATTATCATCAATTCTTGGTGAGGATAGTATGGGTCTAACACTTATGATATCCTGAAATTTGAGTGAGAGGGACCCATGATCTAAGAGTGAGTGTGGGAGCCTTTGACCCAGTAACCTCTTACAATAAGAGAGCAAGGCTAGTTCGATCACACGAACTAGACCTGTATGAGTAAATAGTCCACACGTTCGGTTAGAAAATATAAGGAAATATATTAGGTGATTGCATTGATCACACGGTATATAATCTTGTGATATATTGTGATTAATGAATAGCATGTCTTATATATTATTGTTGTTTATTTGATTGTGATCGCCACACTTTAATATACTTTAATTATTTTCTTAGTTACTAAGATTGTTTAATCTTGCCCCCTATTGGTTATATCTTTTCCATAAGGATGATAAGGCTAAGGGGAAGGGAGAAGCATCGGAGTTGAAGAATTAAAGCTTATCTTGTAAAGCATCTAGTCTTTGATTTATGTGTAATTAATGCTATTTTGCCAACACTATAAACTTGATTGTATTTGCTAAATATATTTCATTTGCATGTGAGCCCTAGCAGTTGACTTGAGCTTTCTTTCTTGTTGGCCTTGTGGTTTGGAAAAAGGTTAGCCATGCAAATGTGTGCATGATTATATGATTGTTTCAAATGGTTATGGTTTGCTTAAGCAAGGAAACGAATTTGATAATAGTAATGTACATATGGATGGTGATTAAATATTGGCTTAAAGAGGAGATACTTCATTGATGTGCCCAAAGCTTAAGTGGTTGGCTTAGCATAAAGTGTCTAAGATCTTTGGCTAACACTGGATTGGGATGCAATTGGAACTAATAGCTAGATATCTTATTTATCTATGCAAGGATGCTTGGATAACCTTGTTTAAAGGTTTGAGTAGTTAATTAGGTGGTTTAGAAGTTAGAATTTCATGTTGTATAATTTCGTGTTGTTATAGGGTTTCTGTCATAGCGGATGATGCATTGGCTACGACAGATAAGTCATGTTTGGTAGGCCATAGTGATTTAACCTTTGGTCTTGGCCGATTATGAATAAGCCATAGTGGATAGACTCAAGCGACGTTCGTTATGGCGAATGGTTCATTAGCCGTAGTAAATAAGTGTAGTTTTGCTAAAATACCTATTCGATGCTGTTTTTAATATTCTATCTTTTCCCACATTTTCGCATATCTTGTTACCCTAACTCTAAGTATTTCTTAGTACTATTCTAAATTCAAATAATGTTGGGATCCCATTTGTAACATCCTGAATTTCTAATCATGCGATAATGACTGATTCAGAATGAATTAGTGATTTAATGTGGGATTAGGGTTCTGAGTAGTGAAGTGGTATGTTGACTTATTGGGGGTGTTATGTGAACAAATATGAGTAAAAGAGCGGAGTCCTGAAGTAGAACGTGTGAGCATGAAGAGGATTTTCCTCACTGTGCCACGCGTCACGACGCATGGTGCAGAAATCAGATTAATAGGGACGTGTCTGCTGGTGGAAATAGAAAGGGAGAGCATGAGAGAAAAGGTTTGGCATGGAAAAGAGTGGGAGCTTTACTAGAGCAAGCATAATCAGGAGTAAAGATGTTGTTTCCTATGACTTATCGGGTAAGTCACATACTGCCTTAACTTCTGAATCTACCCTATTTTCTCTTAGTTTTAACTAGTGAGAAATTAAATTCAAGAATTTTAAGGAGTTGATTTCTTACCCTATAATAATACAAAGGTTCTTTGAAACTAAACTAGTGCTTTATGACTAGTTAAAATCGAAATGATAAAATTTTGAAGCTATAGGCAAGATTTGCCCCAATATAGAGAGGGGGAGAAAGTAGTGATAGAAAATTGCTAAAAAATATTAAAGCTTGAAATGAAGAGTAATTAGTGGTAATATATGTAATCGAGTGTGAAATATGGATTTGATAGTAATTAAGTGTGTAAATGTGATAATTGGCACTTTTGTCAATAGAGAAATTGACTTTAGGTTGCCAATTTTGTGTAGATTCTAGTGTATGATGCACGAATCACGAGAAAGGAGCTTGAATAGGGTTGTTGGAACACGAGTAACCCTTTCTAATAAACAGAAGGGTTGAGATAACCATATAATTTATTATGTTTATCAATTATTATAATTGTGTAGAAGTGATTATTAAATGACAAATTGGGACTTCATGAGTTTTTATGCATGATATGTATTGAAAATGGTTTTAGTATAAGCATTGGTTTGTGACATGGTATTTGAAAGGTTAGCGATTTCAAATGATACACACACACACACACACACATGTCATGATGTTATATGTTGTGCAGATGTGGATAATAATTGTGAAAGAGCATGACCATAAGGGTGGGAGTTCACCTAAGATATGTGAGAGTGTGTGTGTGGACATATATGAGTGAAAAATCTATATGGTCGGGCTGGCACCATGAGACATCTGGTGTATCATTATACGAGCTGGTAACATGGGATATGCGGTATAACATATTATGACACTGTTACCATGGGACATTCGGGCAGTCTGGCAACTTCCTAGTGCCCATTAGGGTGTAGTTAAGAGTCAACGACGCCTTTATCACAAGTATGTGAAGAGGGAAAATCATAGTTCGTAGGTGGGTTAGATTACCTTTGGCCGAGTGTATCTACCACCAAAAGTATGCTCAAGTCGATAAGTGGTTGATCCAGAAGAGTCTATGATTTTATGTCGGGGAGTATTGGAGGTTTAGTGATTAGGCGATCATGCTAGTGTGCATTTGTGTGGAAATACTATTGAAAAGATGATAACTCTTCATACTATGATATATATGTGATGTTACTTTATTTTTGTTACTTTAACATGGTTATTTATAGTAATAGGCATTAAATGAGCTATATTGGTTATTGAGATTTTTATTTCACTTGTGGTTATTTACATTTTTCAAGTTCTGGTGCTAGTAGTTTAAAAGAAAAATGATATAGGCTGAGTTGGCATCTCTCGCTTAAGTCTTCGTAAGAATTGGTGTAATGAATTTGTTGCTAGTAGTTGTAAATATGTATAAGTTGCTTTAAGATTTGAGCACGTGCATATTATGGTATGTTTGATGATTTTGAGCTCCTTAACCCTTGTATATGTGTGAATGACGAAATGATTGGATGGGCTAATGGAGAAATGTATATGTGTATGGATTTAAGATGTGTGAAGAATATTTGGGATGATTTGGCCATGTAAGAATTAAAAAGGTGAAAATGTGATTTTGGCCCAAAGAGTAAAATGGGCAGTTTACAGGCCAAATATGTGTATGTGTGATATATTGTGCATGTGTATGGTCAATTAGGTGTGTATTGTCCATTTGGACTTGGTCAAGGCCTAAAAAGTGACTAATGATAATTGGTTTTGAATTGAGACACTTAAGAAGCAAAATTTTGGCAGAAATGATGAAAATGCACTTTGGTGTTGAATTTTTGATAGAAATATCGAATTGAGTTGAAACCAGTGTTATTAGTTAGATTTTGAAACAAGCTTTGTATAAGCGCTTGAACCATTCTAATTAGATATCTTATGTGAAAGTGGCATGTATCTGAATTTTGTATCAGAAATTGCTATTTGATAATAAATGTAGGTGTGTGTGCAACGACGCATGTACCCTCATGCCGCAGTGCACGGCACAAAGTAACAACCGTGACCTTTGTGCTACATGTAGCGGCGCATGTGGCACGAACCACAGCACACAATGCTAGATTTTACTTTGTTTTCTTGTTTTGCACATGTTTTTCTTGATCCTTAATGCATATTGTATTGTTGCTTTTGTTGTGCATAACATTTTGTGATTTAAGTGATATATAAAAATAATTTCTAAAAATCCTTTCTTGGGATTCCAAGGTTTTCAATGTTTTTAAACTAAATAATTTCAAAATGATTAGATTAATTATAGTGGAACGTATGGTAATGTCGGTAAAGGGCATTACACCATTCTTTAGAGGTGTTTAACTCAGATGAAGAAGTAGTTATTTGATTTTGAACTTAACCTAAAAATATTTGTAATTAGTCATATTTTACAATCTAAATACCTTCCTTGGATTTGCACCACTCCTCTCAATGCTGGTGTATTGGACAATTCTTTCTTTCCTTTCTTATGTATCATAAATTGCATATTTCATATTAATTTAATCATCTCTACTCATTTAGGCTTGCTTCTTTTCCAAGACAATTTGACATATTAGTGGAATGTGTAATGACCGCTATCATTATCCAAGCTTAACTTAACTGAACCATTAACCCTTAGTAATATTATTGTAAGAGAAAATTTGCTTTATAGTCAAACTCTGCTCCTTGATGGTTACCCAGTTTGTGAGGGCGTTGTTGAGATTGTAAAACAATGAGATATATCCAAAAGTGGTTAGGGATGCACCATTGCCCTCCAAACTCTCACAAATGGCTTGAAATTTATGAAAGATAAGATCTATTGAGTGTGGCAAAGGAACATTTGAATAGCTTGCCACTAAAATGTAACATGTGATAGAAACCATAATGCCTTTCTCTTGCTCAACTAGAAACCTATTCTTTTAAGAACTCAAGGACAAACAAGCTCAAAAAATCTTATTGAAGATGAAACTAAAATAAGGGAACCCTTATTCTTATGGTTGTGGTTGTTGCATTTGCATCTTGTAACCTCCTTGAGTTTAAATCACACTTAACTCTCAATTATGGTAATTTAGAGCTTAACTTACAAGAATTATCAAACTGTAGGGTTTATAAATGAATTTCTCAAAATATATTTCAAGGAATCCCAATTTTCAACCGTTCAAATCTCAAACATGTTTCAGGAACTCCAAATCAGAGTTTTGAAGATAAAGCGAAAGCTTGAAAATCAATTAGGACCTAAATAATAAGTTTTAAAACTCAAAACAGATTTTTATACAGAATTTGACACGTGTGCCACAGTTACAGTTCGTGCATCGCTGTGTGTCTCCTCTGTGTCATGCGCTGTGGCGCATTGCATAAAATTTGACAAATCAATGTTGTCATTTGACAGCACAGGGAGCGAATTTCCGACGCATCCCAAATCTTCGTCCGATGTCTGATTGAAGTGGTTTAAGTGTCTACATAGAGCTTTCTCTTGGCTCTAGCTAATGGCACTGATTTCACACTTAAATTTATTTTCTATTAAAAGTTGGACACTAAAATTCATTTTGACACATTTTCACAAAATTTTCCAAATGGGGTTTCCTAATTTAACCACACGTGCTAGTAGCCTACACCAACCCTCCGACCACAGTTAATGGACTTTTGCGGACTCGTGCAACACACCACACGCTATCAACTACACTTATTTTACAAAATCACTACTCAACCCCAATTTTCACAAAACATAAAGGGAGATGAAAAGTTGTACAAAACCAATCATTTCATTCATATTTCTCAAAAATGCATATGTTCATACTTGCACGAGTATTTTGGCCCTATCATCAGATTCACAATAAAAACTCATTAACCCAGGGCACAAAATACACTAGTTAAACACAAAATCATGCAAGTAATACACCAATCATGACAATTTATCCTAGTTGGTAATTACATTAACAAATATACATGTAAACAACTAAAGAGAGATATAAAGAGGATTTATTCTATAAATCTTAAGTCTTTGTGTGTTTTCCCAACTCAGATCCAATGAACTAGTCCCTAAAAATATTAAGAATTGAGGGATGAGTACAATCACTCAGTAACCAAGTTTCCCTTAACCCTTACAGTTACATATTAATTGTAAATAGATGCAAAATATGCACATAAACACATATATCACATAGTATTAGGCCACAGTTCACAAAATTAACAACCATGTGATCGGACTTGCCGCAAAATACTATATCATATTATTTTCAAAAACATAACTCAGGGTTACAAAAATAACAACTATGTGCCCTTAACATGCGCCGGACCACAAAACTGACAACCATGTGGCCGGACTTACATGCATGATTAACCTTATATCCTCCTATTACCTTCGACACGAAATCGATGGCTATCACGAGGCTAGGTCCTTCACAGATTAACTCAGCCTTCCACTTGTGAGGAGTTATCAGGTCAGAGTTAACTCACTCACTTATGTAATCCGATTTCTCCCAATTTTAATAACCATAGGGTGTTGTACCCCTAATCTAGCCTCCTTATGAACTTGTGGAGACTAGTTAGGTTTGAGTCCCTTATAAAATAGGTGGGACAGTCCCGAATCAACTATGGGACAAGGGCTACCTCCTAATTCCAACGGTTGGTGCCAAGGCTAGTTCCCGATTTCAACAATCACTGCCAATACTACATGAATTTCAACCAATCTACTCCTCTTTCTAGGCGAACTCCCGCTAATAATTATGCTATGCACATTTTCATACAAAATATGCATTTAACAATCTTTTATCAACACATACACTCACATAACACAACTACTTCACAATTTAACACTTAATTCATCACAATTCTCCACCCATAGTAATAAATCACAACTAATTTTATAAAACATCAAGGGTGGTAGAATCAAGATTTTCTCTTCTCTAAAACCATTTTACAATCAAGTATTTGCCAACATGCATTATCAAATTAAACTCATAAATCAAATTTCACAAACAATTAACATTCAATTATAACAATTAAGTTTCCTCCAGTTATTTCAAACCTTTGAAAGGTCAAAATTTTACTCTTCACTATATCAACTTTTTAAAGTTTCAACAAGCTCAAAAGGTGCCATGACGAACCTCTCTACAACTAAATCACAAGAATATCATCATCATCTAGCTCTTTAAGCTTTATCAATATAAAATTCTTCATACACTATTTTACCAACTCATAATTATTACCCATTCATACCCAATAAGGTCATTAGATTCCATTAATATACATTATCATTGATAACACCTCAAACCATCCTTAATGCATATTAACCACTCCCAATTACCTTATTAATACAATTTTTTGACATTTGATGCTCCCATAGACCAACCACTTCTAAGATTATCAATGTGGTGTTCCAATACATTAAATTACTCATATTAATCTCATTTTAACCAATGAAATCAGACTTATACTCTTATGAATCGAAAATCCATCTTTCAACTCAAACCCTACCAGAAATAATCATAAATGAGGGAGAGAAAGGAAGGAGAAAGCACCATGATCTTGCCTTGGGTGTTTGGGAGCTTCAATCTATCAACAATGGGACAAAAAGTCGTGCCCTAGCAGAGCCAAAACGAGCTCTTCATTTTCTTCCTTTTCTCCTTCTGTTCTTTTCACGCAAAAATGAATCAGATATGTTTGATTTTTGGCCATGCGCCGCAGCGCACGTTGCCTTCCGCTGTGGTGCATGGCACAGAGGAGCCTGTTACATTTAAATTGTGTCTGTGCACAGTGGAGAACCAATCACACACTGCGGCATGTGACACATAACACAACTCTTCACTTTTTTATCCTCTTTCCTTGCCTAAGTGGCTCGCCATCGATCTGGACCCACCTCTAGGGCTGAAATCACAACAATTATGCCAAGTTAAGCCCTTTTAGCTACACACTTCATTAACTCACCAACTACCCTAATGAAGTTAATAAATCAGGGTTAAAATTTTTTTGGATGTTACATATCTTGTGCGAGTAATCTCAGTAATTGAAATCCATTAGGGCGTATGAAGTTGTGAATGGTTTTGAATAATATGTTAGTTAAAGATTCATAATAGAAATTTGAATTTGATTTTTGAAGATAGAGAGGACGGAAATACAAAAACAAATTGACAAGGCAGTGATAAAAAATGAGAATAACAAAGTGGCATGGGGAAACGAATGGGAGAATGGCCAAATTACAAGGAAGTTATTGTTTATGTGAAAATTATAAGCACTAATTTTGAATTTGAAAAATGAAGTCAACACATAATACTATATAAACAGGAGAGAACCAATCAATGAGCATACATAAAGCACCTTACACCAAAGTCATCCACCAATGAAAGGAGAAAACTAAAATTAAACCAAAGTTTGTCCACCAATTAGAGAGAAGGAAAATTGACCAATCAAATTGAGAATCCACGATATTTGTAGAGATAACTGACTGATTATGCACCTTATTACAATCTCAACTAATACTTAATTGCTACACTGCCCGTCACACATTCCCTTTCAAACAAAGTGCTAATCATTTGCATCATGAGTTTGTTTGGATAACGTTAAACTACTAGTTAGCCATAAATTTTGTGCATTATGATTGTGAACTTAGACAAGTTTCTCTTTCACAAGCAACTATAAGTCCAACTTCATTCATTATTTTCTAATAAACAACCTTTTATGATAAATATGATGTTGTAGATGTTCATAACTTATAGTCTTTTAGATTCTTTTATCTTTAATATTTTCATGATTAGCATGAAAAGAGTTTTTTAGTTTTAATAACTTATAATCTTTAAAGATTACATAATACAATATTATATAACTCATTATATCTTTATAACATTAGGATAGAATTTGAATGATAGGAGGCCTATAAATAGAGATCATATTCAAAACATATGTATAATAGTGAATAAGAATTTTTTTCTATTGCTTTTTTTCTATTTCTTATATTGTTTTATCCTTTTTTACTATTTATATTAACTATATTTTACAACATTATTATTATTATTATTATTATTATTATTAACCTTGTTCATTTTATTATTATTATTCACTTTGTTCGTTTATCATTAACGAGTAGTCGGTGAAAATTTACGCCCCTTTTCGAGCAGCAGCCGCACGAGGGGTTTTACTTACCGCGTGGCCTGCATCCGGGCCGAGTTACTCTGCTTCGTCACTCTTGCCGAGCAACGAACCATAGGAAGCGCGAAAAAGAGAAAAATCAAATATCAAAACCTTCCACCTCCATTCGGAGCTAGGGTTTAAGTTCTCCTCCTCCGTTCCTCCCTCCAATGGCGGATACTAAGTCTGTTGACGCTTCTCTGTGGTGGGATCCTTTCACTCTGCTGCTCACTGAGCTTGAGAACTCCTGTCTCTCCTCAGACCTCCCTCAAAATTTGGTATAATTTCAACCTCCTCTGCCTCTGTCCCCTTCTCTCTATCTGTACGTGTAAATGTGTGTTCACATGGCTTATTTTGGTGTTTATTTAGGTGAAAAAGTTGAAGGACAACCATTCCTGGCTATTGGATGCAGTTTCGCGCTTCAAGCCGCCAAACGAGAAATCAAAGGAAGCTCTGAATTCGAAGAAACTGCAAATTGGATGTCACCAACTAACTGTACAAACACACTTGAAAGACAAAGCTCTAAAAATCAGCTCCTCCTTGGTGAGTGCTCCGCGATCACATTACAATCATCTTTTCTTCTGAGGCAGAGTGGGGAGGTTATTTGGTGTGCCTGAAACGTTTAAAATGAGAAGAATAAAAAGTGAAGTTATGTATTGTGCTTTTGAAATGGATAGTGCTTGGTTTTTTCCCCTCTGCTTGCCGGGCATCTCCCATTTACATGGAATTAGTGATTATGAAGGGAATTCTGCTGATATGCTCACTGGTTGCTTTTTATGGAATTTCTTTTTATATTTCAGCAATTGGATGAAGTTCAATCTTACATTCTTGCCGAAAGGTCACTCAAACATAACAATGTGGCAGTTGATTCCATGGCTCAAGAATTTCTTCACGTGGTTAGTTGCTCAATACCTCAAACCCTGGCTATATTTTAATTCTCATCACACTGGCTAATTTTTGGATTATTCATGTGATGCACAATTCCAATTTTCTTTTTATTTCACGCTATCAATTTCCTTTCCCTTCTTGCTGTGAAGATAGTAATTCAATATTATACGGAGAGACAGTGCTTGCTGAAATGCATCAGGTGGATTCTCATGCATGCTAGTAAGTGTATTTTCTCATTGCTTGCTCTTTCAATTATGTTTTTGCTTCACATGCATGCATACAAGCACAAATTCTGTTGGTGTATGGTTTGATGTCAAATTCCTTTTTCTCTCTGTTGGGGTTCAACGCTGATACTGTACATGACTCTTTTTGCAGTATATATTGGACCAGGCTCTAAAGAACATGTTATAAGAGAGGAGGCAAAAAAGTTGTTTCATGATGGACTGGAAAACAAATTAATATCTTTGTTTCAGGATCTTTTGCTTTTTAGTTATCCAGAGCAAATGGTATGTTTGATTTCTGGCAGGTTTATATCATGCATTGGGAATGAGAGAGAAAAGTAACCAAAAATATCCTTTATTCAAGTGCCAACCCTGCACGACGTTTATAGATTAATGGGAAATATAATTGAGTTTTTTTTTTTAATTTGGAAGAAGTCAATTTATTGATTTAAATCTGAAGTTTACGTGTAGGAGGCCAATCATAAAAGTTCTTAGAAATTTATGGCCTATATTTGAAGTAGAAATGAAACTATCAAGAAAGTTCCTGCTAAGGTAAGCAAGATCAGTCTTAATGACATTGAGGCACTGTGGCTGTGAGAAGACTGAGAATTGGACAAAGTTCCTTTAAAAATAGTGAATCTGTAAGCAATGCGGTTTCTGTAAGAAGGGAGGAGACATTGAGATGATCAATGCAAAGCTTTCCTTATGGCAGCTCTTGTGCCCATATATGTACTAACGGATGGGTCAAATCACTTATCAAAGTTTGAGAGCTTCTTATCTCTGAGCGTTGCTTCATAAATGATTTAGTTAAGCTAACCCTTTCTAATTTTTTAGCTTCTGACGAACTACATCTCCTTTTACATCAATTCTGATGTTATCACAAGTGCAAATTGCACCCGAACTCTGCATGATTGTTTGAAGAATAACTCGTTTTATACAGTAGGATATCTTTCTTACTTGGATATATTATTTTAAGAATATATAAATGTATAAATTATTTAAACCCTAGTCTTGTTGAATTGTGTTTTCTTGTTGCTATGAGGGTGCTATGGGCCTATAAGATGTAGGATCTTGTAAGAATGTCTTGCCTCACATAATGTTGTTTTTGGTTTCTGCATGTAATGAATGTTCTATTTGCCTATAAATTTTATTTCTTAATCTCTTAAAATATGTCAATTCTGAAATGCTTGGAAGGATGTTGATCTTTACACTCTGTGGGCTGAGGAGACCCTAGTTGAGGACAACTTAGTTCTGGACATACTATTCCTTGCGTATTATGACTCATTTTGTAATTGTAGTGGTGAAAGGTGGAAGAAGTTATGTACTATCTACAAGGTACATATTTTAATACTTATTCTGTTACCTTTTTTGTGATCCTTTGATGGATCTAATCTTTGCTTAAAAATATCATGAATCCAGGGAGTCATTTCTGGTCAATATAACTTCAGAAAGCTTGCAATAACGTCAGAAGCCTGGCAACTGTCTTATCATGTGAAAGTTCAACTGCTACTTATCCTGATAGAAACTCTGGACTTGGAAAATCTTCTTCAGATGGTTCATGATGAAACACCTTACAGGTAAAGCCAGGCTTTTGTCTACATCATAATCAAAGTTATGAAGTTACAAATGGAAGGCATTGTGAGGCAGTTGGTCAAGGCAAAGGGATATTGACTATAATGTTATCAGTACATCGAGTTTAACTCATAGTTCTGAATGATTCTGACTTAGTTGATCTCAATCTCTGGTCAGAGTTATACTTCATCGGAACTATAGTTATCAGATAGGCTTGGGCCTTGGCTCTTTACACATGCATGCTAATATACTAACGAATCTCAATGTCTCCTTTCTACTGTAGTGAGTTGTTGAGTGTTAAATCTGAATCTGGCCCATGTCTTGTACTGAAAACAAATGCCACCTTGCAGGACAGAATACTTTCAGTTTCAATTGTTGATATTTGGCTTCCTTCAATTTTCCATCTTGCTAATCTTTAGTCATGATAGTGGAAGTGCACTTCTCCTATTGATATATTTAGTTAAAATACATCAAAATGTCACCTTTCAATTCTCTTTTCTCTGGTTCCTTCTAGGATGTTCCATAATAGCAATATTATTTATGGCCACGGTGATTAACTTCCATTAGCCAAAAAAATATCTTGGTTTATGTTTGTTGTTAGAATTGTTTGAATTTTCCTATAATTCAATGTATCTATGTTTCTTGCTACTGGGATTTTTATTTAAAACCACTGTGCTTGGCCTTGAATATGAAGCATGTCCTTGTATGTTTATAGAGGCATCACCTGTTGAGAACTGTGGGATTAAGGTGCCTTTTGATTTGCTTGTTAATGCCTATATTGTATCAAAAACGGGCTGCTCTTAATTTACAATGGTTTTGTGCTTTCTGTTACTTAATATGTTGTGTAAGTGTTGCAAAATTTGTTTGCTTTTTTCTCAGGAAAGGTGCATCTACTTTTTCATTGACTGATGTCCAAGAGATGGATGCTTTAGTTTCTACTTTCAATGCTTTTGAAATGAAAGAAGCTGGTCCCTTATTTCTAGCATGGGCAGCATTTCTTTATCTGCTATTGACACTTCCAGGAAAAGATGAAAGCAATGGCCTAACGGTATGTGGTCAAGTGACAAAATTAGATTGTTCTTTACTCATGAATTTGTATACATTACATAGCTGATCCTTGTTTACCCTTTTCTTCCAGGAGATTGATCATGTTGGTTATGTTCGACAGGCATTTGAGGCTGCATCCTTTAGTTACTGTCTTGAAATTCTTGAGTGCGACATACTGAGGGAGTATGATGTGAGTCATTCTCATGTTGCATCAATGTCTGTTGTGGTTGAATTTTGTTGAGAATCATTTCACCACAAAAGCTTAAGTTGTTAACTGAAGGTCATGAGTAGTTTATTATAATATCCGTACCTCCTCATATTAAATCCCTATGAGTTTGAAGATAGACAAAGGACAATCTCCATATCTTCTGCTAAAATTTCATTTAATCATCCAGAACGGGGCTGGCAGGTTTTGAACTCAATCACATGGTCATAGAAGGTCTAATGTCATGTCAAGTAACACATTTGCACTAAAGCTTTAGCCTGCTAATTGAAGGCCCGCATGTAGTTTTATTCTAATTCTTAACATCTAACAAACTTCTACTAAATTTTGACTAATTTCTCCCTTTTTCAATCAGAAGCATTAAGCTTTCAAATAGACAGAGTTTTATACCTAATGATTGAAGGAACTATTCTTTACATTCTTAGGTTTATACTTTTATAACATTAATAGCAAAATGTATAATTCTATATTTATATTATGAGTTTTGCTTGTGAAACTTTATGCAAAGACTGATTTTTCTCTTCTACCCAGGGTCCTATGTCTGGCTATCGCAGTGTATTGAGAACATTATTATCTGCTTTTATTGCATCTTATGAGGTCAACATTCGGGTAAGAATATTTGAAATTTGTTATTCATCATGTTCATTGATGGCATTCTCATATTTCTACTTCAATGAAGGAGCAGGCAGAGGATAGCAACCCCATTTTGATACTGGATATTCTTTGCAAGATCTACAGAGGAGAGGTTTGGATGTGTAATTATTGTCCTGCAGCATTGCTTTAGTATCATTATCTCTTGGCAATCATTCATTGATTAGGGAGCTGTGCCTTTTAAATTGTAGGAATCACTTTGTATTCAGTTTTGGGACAAGGAAAGTTTTATTGATGGTCCAATTCGTTGTCTTCTTTGCAACCTTGGTGGTGAGTTCCCTTTCCAGAGAGTGGAACTTGTTCAACTCTTGTCTTCCCTTTGTGAGGGGACATGGCCTGCAGAATGCGTGTAAGCGGTTAATTTATGTGCTTTTTTGTTATCTTGTGTATTGGAGTAATCTAAACTGATCCATTGCGTGATTTTTTTAACAATCTGTTTGTTGAATCATCTGTAATTTGCCCTACTGAGGCCAAATATTGGAACATTACGTTGCAATTGATTTTTCCCTGCTCAATTTCTTGTGATTTAAAAAGCTTTTGATTTCTGAATTCTGTGCTACTCGTTGATCACTTCTCTTAGGACCCTTTAGTCTCACGGTGCTTGATGGAAACCAAGCACCAAATGGTATTCAATTTAACAGTAATTTACCAGAGTATAGGTTGAAGAGGTTAAAATACTGAACATAAGCCTAAAACACAGAAACACGCACAGAGAGATACTCTTGCTGTTCCAGGGGCTAGACTCTCTCATACGTCACTCGCTGAATGCATAACCTTCTCATGAGCCCTTTAATCGCAATATATGCCTCACTCTCTCTCACTCTCACTTTGGTATCTCTATTAGCCTCTATCGGTTACAAGGCAGTAGCTATGAGTTATAGGCCCGTTACTGGACCTTCCCTGTTGGGCCTTACAGACCTTATCAGCGACCTTATCTGTAATATGTCTTCCCTTGTCTAACTACAGCCTGTTTATGGGCCTACACCTCACACCTTGCAAAGCCCACAAAGTTTCCTGGCCCATTATTTTATGAGCCCAACAGAGTTATTTTTTTGTAATGCCTTTTCATATCCTATGACTCTAATTGATTGGCTTGTTGATCATATCACTGTGTGCTATCAAGTGGAAGCTCTGCGGGTTTTTCTATTTGCTTGAATACTATCTGGATCAACTACCTAACAATGCATTTGGGGTGGAGAGTAACCCCGTTTTCCCATATTAAAATCAAAAGCATACCTGGTTCCTATAATTGCTGATAATATCCTAAGAATTCTTTTATTCAACAGGTATAATTTCATAGATAGGTCCATTGGTGTATCATCCTTGTTTGAGATTAGTAATGAGTCAGTGGCAGACATCTCTCATATAGTTGAGGCACAGCAACCAGTGCAAGTTCCTGGAATTGAAGGTTTTTTTATTCCCATGGGAACTCGTGGACATGTCTTGAAAGCTTTTGGACGGAACACTGCCCTTGTACGATGGGAGGTGTGTCTCTTAATATTGTTATGATGCTTTTTTTATTATTTAAAATTTCCCTAGGTGTTGAAATATGGCTTATTTTTGAGAGTTTGGTTCACAGCCCCACACCCCTCAGCAGTGGGCTGAAAACCAGTTCTGTAAGTGGATTTTTTGTTTCTGTGCCTGCTATTTCTGTATACTTCCTGCCTTGTATTATGCCTGCAGTCACCTAAAGTTGTGAGTGCAGACAAAGACATTGTGGCTGCTTTTGTAAATTCCTAGTAGGATAGTTGTTGGTAATTGTAGCATAATATTTCTCATCATTGCTACAAGCTGTTGTCCATTTAATGAACCTCGATGTGATCTCATTTATTTTTTAGCTGATTTCCACTCTCAGACATCGTGGGATGGAATCATCAATTAATTCTCTTCTGATATTTCTAAATCTCTGCTTTCTATATCAAATCTAATTCTTTCCTTTTTTGTCTCTACTAGTCAAATGATTCTGGTGGCAGCCTGTTGCCATGGTCTCTTTATATTGGAATCCCTTTTCATTTGAATAAAATAACTGTTTGATGTATTTTCCTTATATTTTCTACAAAAATAAGGTTTCATTTAACGTGTTAAGGACCAAAATTAGTTTAAATTATAATTTACTTAAGGCTTTCATGGGTATCTTTTTTATCTACTCCTTAATTGAACATGACCTGTTTGTTTGCCCAAGTCAACCATGCAGTGCTCTTTGAAAATATTTCTCTACAAATTTAAGGGTAACAGGTGTTTGATTTCACACTTGATGGCATCGACTTGTACCTGTTTTTGAGAAAATATGTCATTCTTTAGTGGTATTGAGTAATCTATGATGGTTCACTTTCCCTTTGTCCATTACCTAAGAATAGGTAAGTGCTCTTTTTTTTGGTTGGGGGGTGGGGTAAAAGAGCTTGATTGAGAGAAAAGGAAGATACAGATAAGGAGGATTAGGTCTAAATCTTGTGTCTTGATACAGGTTCTATCTCTGTAAAGTTAGTATGAATATTTGACTGAGCCAATATAGGGGTATGGGTGTTTTTTCAGTCTTATCAATTTGGCCTGGATTCAGATCCTGCCTCCTTTTAATTTTTATTTTTATATTGATACAATAATCTTTTTTGTAGTATGCAACATCAGGAGTGTTTCTTTTACTCCTACGTTTAACACAAGAGGTACATCTGAATGGCAAGGAGGAGGTTCTTTTGACTCTTGACCTGCTCAGTAGATTGGTTTCCTTTAACACAGTAAGTTTTAATTGTCATTTATGTGCGCCAGTTTTCCTTATCTAAAGTACTAATGCCAATAGTGATAATTGTTTCAGTAGTCTTAGCAACTGTTCTGTGGATGCCTTCCCATGACCGTATGCTAGTATATTTCTGTGAAGCATCATGTTATGAGATATGCTGGTTTGAAGTGGTATATTTGTAACAATGAGATCAGTGTATCAGTTGTTCTGGCAATTATATCATTTCTTCATGCTGAAATTCGATTCCTAAGCTTCAATATTAAACCTTCTTGAATCTCCTTATCATTGCTGAGCTTGTGCTTTTTGTCTGTCTAAGAATGACAATTGTGGGTAATTTGCAAATTCACAGAATGCCATTAACTTTAGCATTAGGCCCCTTTTGTCTTATTTTTTTCTCTTCCATGCCTATTTAATTTCTCAACTAAATTCATTTTCTTTTTCCTCTATTCCATGTGGAGTAGCTCATTTATTTCTCTTATAATGTTGAACTTTGCTGATCAATAGTCATTTTCCATTTCACTGGGCATATTTAACTTCTCTGGTTAATGTTGGTGCATTCGAAGTAGCCCAATCTATGGTTTTGTTATTTCCCTTTGTTTTTTTCGAATATATGTTCTTTCCTCTGTGATTTTGAAAGTACTTCTATGTTTCATGGAGATTTAAGTTGAAGAGTAAGACTTCTAGTCTTGGACTGAATTGTGGGTTGGGGGGGGGGTTTCGATTTGAGGTTGTATAGCCCTTGACAAATTTTCCTTCATTGATTATTATTTATAGATATTGGAGGACTTCTTATGCTACCATGTAGGCTTGTATAATTGGTTTCATGCCCTGGCAACCTTCTGGTAAATTAAGCAAATACTCGTACAAAATTAAATATTAATATACTCTAGACATTGCTGGAAGAGTAAGGAAGCTTCCGTTTGAGCATCTTTATAATGTCTTTGTCCTGGGAGGTTCATGGTGTAATACTTTTTCCTGTAAGCTATGTGCTGTTTGCTACACTTACCAAGTGAAACTTTATTTTTGTGTATTTTGGCATGGGGACAGAAAGTTTTGCTTCTTGTTGTGATGTGCAGTTTTGCTTTTGTTTAACTCGGACCCAGGTGGCTGTTCTGGCTTGGTTGTTACCAGCCTGACATAGCTAAGTATGGAACCTGTTGCAACTTTGGGTTGCTTTGACCCCAAAGTATGATATGGGAAACTGCTTTGAAACTTGAATTAAATAAATGGATTCTTAACTAATGTTATGTTGGGATCAGGATTTTGTTTCCCCCCGCCTTTTTTCCTTACAGATTATCTTCCTGTGCATAGGCTGTCTGTTTTGAGTTGATGAGTCTCAGCTGCTCTGCACATTTTCACACGGTTGGATTGATTGATGAGCAGAAAAAGAATGTCTGGTAAGATGTCTCTATTACATATTGGTTATCCTTTATCAAATTCCTTATGTTGATTTCCCTTTCCTGTTTGATATCTATGACCTTTTGTTTTCTCCTTGCCTTGATAGGGTCATTGAGATCATTTGCAATCTCGTCAAAAACCCATCTCTGAATTCCTATGGTGCTGCACTGATGTCAAAGGGCATCAAGATTTTGGGAAAGATGTTAATTTGGTAATTTTTCATAGTTACTTATGGATATGAAACTTTATGCTATTCATTTGTTTGATCTGTCTATGTGTAAGTTAAGTGAAGAAAATGTGACGTTTTAATGGGTAGTTTGATGCTTTCTACTTTTTGGGTCTTTTCTAGATTTGTACTGGTTTTTGTACCTTCAATTGGTTTTGAAGAAGTGAGTCACTATTGATGAAATGCTTACCTTTTTGGGTTCCTTTTTTTTTCCCAGTTCTCCTTCTAGTGTTGCAGCAATTGCTCTAAATGCAAATATATTTGATATGGCTTTGCAGACAACTGTTTTCAGTGGAGGAAATAATGCCTCGTCGAGGTAAAATCAGCTATTAGGCAGCTTATGGTATTCACACGAGACTGCTCTGAAATTGCATGCATGCTTAGAAAATAGAAATTATGCTATTTTACTTGTTATCTGTTGTCATAGAATGAGTAGACATTTTCTTTTAGTGCATATTTGGATGAAGTAATTTGAGGAGGAGGTTTACAGTGTATGTAGAGGTAAAAAAGAATTAGAGTCTAAGTAATAGAAATATCATTCACAACACAAGACCCCCATTACATCCTCCGGACCTTATTTGTAGAGATATTTAGAATATTCCCAAACTACCCTTTGACCCCCTTATTACCCTTACTAGTCCTAATTCCCATGTATCAGAGTATTTCAAATACTCAAACAAGAGGCTTTTTTGGATGATTAATCAATTTTAGATATTCCAAATAACTTATCATGGAATTTTTAGGTGAAAAAATAGAGAATTTAAATGTTTCACTATATGTGGAATTTTATATTCTTTCAATTCCTCACTGTTAGCCAAACCTGCAAATCCAAATCCTTGGCTCCAAACTTGACCTGAAACCTGGAGCTGAACCGCAGATGTGGGCCCCGAACCCTGGGAGTTTGCCCTGGATTACTCCTTGGCGCTGTGCTGCTATGAACAGTACAAACGAAGGGAATTCCTTTGTAATGTTTAGTTATCCAAACAATGGATTTTCCAAATGGCAGACTTAATCTTAACTAAATTCCCTTGCATTTTAGGCTTTATGAATTTCTAAAATTCCTCATCCCAACATTTCAAACTTTATGGACTCTGGACATGTAGTGTCATAGTGGCTCATCACTAATAAGTGAGATAAGGCTTGTGGTTGTTGTTGTTCTGTTTAACATCTAATAATTATGTCCTTTCCAGTGGTTCATGGATGCTCTCTGGCAAACTGGCTAAGCTGCTTTTAATTGACTGTGAGCAGAACAGTAATGACTGCCCCTTGGCAATATCAGGTACAGCTATTGCAGTTTATCATTCCTTAATTGATACGTTGTTATTAGTTGTTTATCCATTTCTGATTGTCCATTGTCCTGCTTTCTTGTTTTATTCTGGCATTTTCTTCTGAAGGTTGAACTACGTGTAAATGAGCATAACTTGTTCACCTATATATCTAGTGATTTTGCTTCGTTTCCTTTGTTGATTTATTCTTCATCGTTCAGTCATATGCTGGAAACTTAATTCCAAGTGAGCCTACGTCAGAAGATTTTATAGTAGCTAATGCTAATATATAACTCTGAATTGTTGTATTTGTATAATGCTGTACTTATCTTCAAGCACCCTTCTTTCTTCATCATAATTTAACAAATTCATTTTTTTTCCTATTCCTTGTGGTGAGATGATAATTGCTTATACAGTTATAATACTTGAAACACTGCTAGCAGTGTTTGTGTGCAACAAGTTTGATTTGAATAGTTGTATCAGACATATGATGACACTTTAAATAACACGGGGACCCTTTAGATTCTATCATATGTTGCTCTGTTCATGTCAGTGCCAATGCTTTTTGGCTTGTACTTTTATCACTATTTGAATGTGTTTATGCTAATTTTTGTTTGAAACATGCTTCATTAATTATTAATAACGTTGAACTATGGCCAGCATTAATGGTTATATTGTCTTTTATGTTGAGTGTTCTATGTTTTCTCTATATTCTTACTTGGTGATCTAAATCTTGCAGTTCTGGACTTTACCATACAGCTTGTAGAAACCGGGGTGGAGAATGATTGTCTCCTTGCATTGGTTATTTTCTCTTTGCAGTATGTTTTGGTCAATCATGAATCCTGGAAATACAAGATGAAGCATGTTCGATGGAAAGTGACATTGAAGGTATTTCTTGCGTCTACTAGGGGTCAGACAATTTCTGATTCTTAGTTAATCTTTAGTTGACCTCCTAGATGATCAGTAATGATTCAGAATTGACTTTGTCAAGGTTAGCTTGACTGTTGGCATGCAAATGAAATAGTTGGCGGTACTAACTGGACGAATTGTTACAAAAAATAAACAGTTAAAACGTAGGAGATAAACCCAAACTAAAACACACAAGGCAGTATCTAGAAAACTACTCAAAAAACCACAAACACAGTTAAACTATAGAATACTACTAGAAATATGAAATTCAAATTAATAACAAGCACCACTTGAAAAGTAATGTCATGTTTATAAAACATGGTCTCCATCAAATTTTCCGTGAAGCTAGCATTGCTGTTTTTCTTATTTCTTGCCATTTAGTGGTTATTAAAAAAAAAAAAGCTTGTTTTCTTAACATTGGTTTCTAAATCATTGTCTTAATTACTCTGTTAGGGATCCATAATTTTTTCCTTTTTGAATTTTTTCTCTTTTTGCTACTAGGTGCAACTTTTTTTTCAATAAATAATTTAATCTTCTAGATTGCTTCATTACCTCACTTTGTAGAGAGGCAAGTCTTCTTCAGTCTACTTTTTTGCAAGGTGAAGGTCTTGGCTCTGTTCACCCTGCTTTGTTGCAAGGTGCAATATAGTATTATTATTGTCATTATTATTATTTTTTTTCTCTTCCTCACCTCTTTTTGTTGCAAGGGTCTTGATTTTGGGTATCCTCACCCCACTTTGCAATGAAGGTCTTGGTTTTGGGTGTCTTTATCTCACCTTTGATGGGAGTTGGGACAGTTTCACTTTAAAATGGACTTTACTGGCTTCTTTCTTCTTGGCATTTAATGCTGTGGTTTGTCCTGTGTTGATCATGATCTGAGTTTTTTGGCACACCCTTGGCTGTTTGGTGTTGTGATTTTGTGGATAGAATCACCTGTTTGGCAACTGATACTATTGTTTGACCTATTTGGTCATATGAGGTGATCTTATTGTGAGGCAGTAGATTACTATTTCATGGTTGTGGTTAATGCTTTCCTCATGATAAATATTCTTACCAAGAGTCTTTTTGGATTTTTCCTCGATATTTAATCCCTCAAATGGCATTTAGAAGACAGTAGATTATGCAGCCTAATATTTTGTGCACTCTAGGGCCTATCTCAGCTTCTTTTGATTTACTGCTAAGCACAGTTGGGTGTAATTCTGGGAAAACTACGATGGAGGTTTTCTAAGCTGTTAGATTATTTTTAACTTTGGATAATATAGCAGGTGCTTGAACTGATGAAAAAATGCAACATATTGATGGCTTACCATGGAAAAGTGGGTGAGGTAATTCACGATGTGTTATTCTCTGATTCATCCATTCACAAGACGCTGTTCCAAATTGCTTGCACTACAGTGAATGCCTTGGAGGTGACACGTTGAATTATTTTTGTTTTCCTTATTACCTGATAGTTGCTACAATTTCCTTACTCAGACCTTATTGACAAAAGAACATTTGTTCAACAGAAATTGCATCTTAGCCGCCTCTTTGATCCAGTGGAGATTGAAGGGTTACAATTTGCAATAAGTTCTGTATTAGATGTTCTTCATGTTATGCTGACAAAACTTTCTGAGGTAAAGAGTAAAACCACTGGTCTTTTTAACGTAGAATGGTAAAATTATAAGAAAAATTATATGCGTTTCCTGATGGAACTCAAACTGATGTATTCTGGTATTAAGGATAAACTAGTACCCCTTCAATAGAGTGAGGAAGAGGAATCTAGCACAAAAACGACTAGCTAATCCTAATACAAGGCAGCAAAATAAGATGAACAGTAGCTAAGGCAAAGAGAAAAGACACTTCCCTGACTTTCAAGAGGTTAGAAGCTTTCCCAAAACTCCCAACATCCAATCTACCTTCCCCTAGGCCAGCAGCATGTTTTGGGCCCTCACAGCCCACTGTAGATTGCTGAGATGCACTCTTGGGTTTGGCCTTCGTCCTCTTGTACACTTAGCCCCACTTACTGATGGGTTCATCAATTTCATAGTCTGGAGAATAAGCTACATTATTTGTGGCCAATGAATAGTGCATTTTGCTGTAGAAGTGTAGGTTTTATATTTGTTATTGATTGATGGTTTTCTCGGTTACATGTATTGATGGAGTCCTTGCATTAGTAGCCACAAGTATTTCTTCTGGTGCTCAGGTGGCATGGCTTTTTCCTCCTACAAGTCAGTTTCAAGGGTGAGTTCTCATTGTTGCTTTGGTCTCCATCTATTGGTATCAAAGTTGGACCAACCTCCTCAAAAACTTCCATTGGAGGTTATGACCAGTTCACTGGAGTCTGCACTGTAGAGTGTAGTTCAGGCTGTCAGTTCTTTTAAAGTGGTGCTACTATGGAGTCCCACATTAAGTAGCTGCTAGTAAATCTCTTGCTACTTGAATGTCATAGTTCTTCCTCCCTGCAAGCTGGTTTTTAAGGATGTGTCCCCATGCTTTGCCTAGGTCTCCATCAGATTACAAAAACTCAGGGCAGTGAATTAATGCAATATCATTTTTTGTATTTAATGTTTGCATCTTATAAATTTCTGAGGACGATCCTTTGCTTCATATGTTAACAAGTCTTTTTAATTTTGATATGATCCATATTTTATAATTTTCATTGTTGACTACATTGATAATGTCTTTTAATGGAAATACTGATAGTCATTCTGGGCATTCCAGGAAGCAGCATCCAGCTATTCCGTTTTTCACCAAGCAGTGTTATCATGTACAATCAATTCTGTCCCCGTTGTTGCTGCTGTTATATCCTTGATTTCATACTTTCGAGATCCTGTATGAACTCTGTCCTTGCTCAAATTCGAGTATGAGAACATTTTCTTGAATTTTTTATCTGCCTCTATCTCAGATTATGCACATGCTGTGGTACTAATGTGCGGTTGTTTAACAGCAACTAACACCTGTTCTCTGTGTGTGTGTGTGTGTGTGTTTGCATCTCTTGTACCGACTAGGGATCTGCAGAGGCCTCTATTCTACTTAACAACTACAATTTGTGCCATGTATTTATCATGTCATGAGCCATGAAAGAAACTAATTTGTTCTGTATGCTAGATAATTTCCTAATTTTTTTTCTCGTTGATGTCTTGAATTTCACATCTCTTTTTCTACATGGCATTGTTGTATGCATGCTTGTGCATTTGCTTCACAAACATTTATTTTAGCATGCATTATATCGGGTTAGTTCTGCACATCATTGTTGATTCTGCATTAAATGTAATTTTTATGTTGCTTAACCACATTCTGTTCTGTTGTCTTTATAGGCCATCCAAATTGGTGCTGCTAGGTTTATTTCATTCTTATTTTCTATAGCAGATTCCATTCAGCCATTTTCATATGGAACCACATTCTTTGCCCCGGAATCTAATCAGGTTTGTGGGTCTTAGTCTGACCATTTCAAATTGATTAGATTTTAGATTGTAGACACCATTAGACTGATGTTTTTCAACTTTGATTTTTGATGACTTAAATGGTTCTAGATCATGGATTTGAGACACTCTGTGAGCTACATATTGTCGGAGCAATCATCATCTAATGAAGATCTCTTTATTGCAACAGTTAATCTGTTGACTTCTGCAGCATATCACCAGGTTTGAATATAATGTGATTGTATGAATTGTGTATCACTTTTTCATATGGGAATTACAAGTTTACTTGCACTGAACCACTGATGATATCCGGTTTTTGGTGCTAGCAGCAAGCTGCTTTAGTAAATTTCAATATATTTATATATATTGTATGCTCCAAGTTTGTGCTTGGTTTTTAGACAGTAAGAGCAGCTAGTAAGTTATGTCAGACTATTTTGTGTAATGCCTTGGTTTTCATATGAACGACCTTTCTCTTGTATTTATATAGACACCTCTTAACTCAGTCATTGAGTGAAGTAATGAAATAATATAGTCATCGTTTCCTTTGGATTGTTACGTGGTATGTTGATCCATGGTGAACTGATTGGAAACCACAACCAAATCCTCTGATTTGACCTTTGTTCAGAACAAGTTTAGTTCACAAGGATTTTCAAATTGCATCTCAATGAAACCTGAATGATTCAAACTTCCTGATTGGGGGAGCAACATGCCTCGGCCACGATAGATATATGATTTGGGGCTCATACACGCCCCTCCATCTTCCAATGTTCCACTCTGCGTTGTGTTTCTATCCTTGACTTCATATTAAAAATTTAAATTTACAGTCTTGAACATTAGAGGATCCATACAGTTTTTTAGCCCATTGGATGTTTGAGTGAACATTATTCTATCCCCTTTTGACGTTTGTGCTTGCATTCCCAGAAGTGATTCTTCTTGACGCTATCTGAACAAACACTCATTTTTGCAGAAGTAATTTTAGTCAACATTCCCAAACATTAAACAGTCTTCCAAAGTAATTTGACAAAAAATAATTCTCCATACTAATTCTCGAGCAATTGTCAAACACTAAGTGGCCATTGAAAGATTATAATCATGTAAAAGCTGGGATCAGATGATTTTTTTTTTTTTTTTAAAAGATGGTACATGGAGAATGCAAAATTCTTGTGGTTTTCACCAGTGTTCACTTTTATCATAGTATCATAGGTGCTATATTCTTTTTATCTTCTTATACGCTGATATACCTAACTACCTTTTAAAGTATTTCTAACTATCACTTAACAGAATTTTAACTACTCTCAATTACTTCTTTATAGATACTGAGTTAAAATTCTTTTCACAATAAATCTTCCCTTCTGTTTGAGCGGTGGGGGTGGGGGTCAAAGCAACTTTTCCAGTGCCACTAAGTTTGGTTTTGTTGTAGTAACTGACTAGAAGTTCTTTTATGCAGCCTGCATTTCTTATTGCTATATTTACTCCAGAGGAGAAGAACAATGATCAGTCAATTGTTGTTGGCGATGTGAAGCAGCAAAAAAGTGAAAATGTTCTGCCCAAAGGTTCAAAGAAATCATGCCAGATAGATGAACTTACGAATTATATTGCAAGGGCAGATGATCTGATTAAGAGGTACTCTTTTCTGGGGTAGAATTTCATTTGGCTACTTTGTCAACCTTTTGCCTTTGATTTCCACTGTTTTTTCTTATTACTTTCCATAAATGTACGTGTGTGTAAGCATGTTTTCTCTCTCTATTTATATATATTTGCTATTTGTGCATCATTGAATTTGTATATGAATATGTTGCTATGCTCTTTATCTCCAGCCGCCCACACATACTGCTGAGTGTACTTAACTTCATGATTGCCTTGTGGCAAGGGGCTCCTCAGTACTTAAATATCCTGGAGTCTCTGAGAAGCTCTGAGAAGTTCTGGAAGTACTTGTCTGATGCTATCTTAAAAGTTGCTGGCAGCACAGCTCTACTTGTTAATCTGACAGAGAAGGATGCTCGAAATGTAGCGAACAGTTACCTTTGTCAATCTGCAATACTTGGTATCATGTCATATGAGCTGTTCTTGCAGAAAAAGTTATTGCATGCAGAATCACTGGTGAAGGATGCAGCTGGATCTCAGGGCAAGGAACAAGGTGGTGCAGAAACCGAAAAATATAAGGCACCTGTTTTTTGTGATGTTAGGGAAATTTGGTCTTCCTGGTGCAAAGATTCTGTTTTGGAGAAACTAATGAAGTCATATACTTCTGGGTATAATTATGATATATATGATAGTGCAAAAGTGAGTGTAACTCAATTTGCCTCATGGTTTTAAGTAATATTTGTTTTTCCTTAATTTTTGGTTAATTTTATAGCACTGATGCTCTGATTATCTGGCATGCCTTTAAACATAATGAGTTTGAACCATTTACACGTTTCCATTTTTTACTTTTATTGGCATGCCTATGAAGTAGAGAAGACTTGTAGAGTTCTTATGGTTGAGTCTCATGCATGTGCATTGTATCAGCCCCCCCTCCCCATATTCATATTGTAATGTTATATCTCTGTGCATTTGCATTGCATTGTATTAGTTCTTTCCTTTTTTCCTGCGTTTTTTTTCTTCATCCTGTAATGTATATATTTATGTATATGAGTGTGCTTAAATTTTTAGGTTGCTATCGGTTTATTTTCTGTCCATGTGATGGAAAAGTTAGTAGCTGGTGATTCTGGAAGTTTATCAGTGTCATTGCAGCAGAAGTTTCATGCAACGTTAACAAAGGTCCAACTTCCAACTTTTCTGGTTTCTTAAAGTCCATTGTTCCTCTTTACTTTGGTAAAGTGATCAATGATGTGTTCTAGATGTCTGGATAATCTTTTTGTGTACTCTATTTCAAGAATTAAAATGTTAGAATTTTTCTGATTTACATGTTCAAACTTTTTTTGGTGATGATAAATTGTTCATACATTTGTTATCAGCTGAAGGTTTCATTGCTGATGTAGTTTTGTTCTTTGTTTGCAGTTGAGCATGCATCCTGCTTTTTCTGAATTACTCTGCCAGTATTCACAACGTGGTTACAGGTTAAGCGTGTATAAATTTTCTTCTTTTGTGAAGGAGGGTTGGAAATGCTGCCTATATCATTTACATGCTGAGAATGATGTGTTAACTAATCCTATGCAATATATTCTTTCATGTTCTGCACAGAATAGGACATGTTTTTCCCTTTATGGATACTCAATTTACATTTATACTATAAATAAAAGAGGATATTGAGAAGTATCATTTTTTGAATGAAATCTTCAAGATATTGTGTCAGTCTAAAGTAATAGTTTGTTACTCTATAACATAATTCATTTAGTGAAGTTTCCCAACGTAGATATATTTCCTTTTGCGGTGTTTAGTGATCATGCTTTGGTCCGTTCTCCTTTTAAATTCTGACAGTGAAGGGAAGAAATTGAAGAAGTTGATACTCAGTGATCTCTACTATCAGTTGCAAGGAGAACTTGAAGGCAGAAAAGTTGGTACGGGACCATTCAAAGAATTGTCTCAGTATCTGGTTGAATCAAATATTTTTGAAACCTATCAACATCATTTTAATGACGACCTTTGTGCAACTACCAAGAATTTATACTTGTTCGACCTTGTACGCTTGCGAGCTGATATAGGTTTAGATGTGTGGTATTGTTCTGAATGGAAGGCATCTAAGGAGATTGCAGAAACCATGTTGCACTGGCTGCAGGATGCAAACTCGTTTATGTTGGCTTCAAGCTCAAAGCTTTCTGCATTGAAAGCATTGATCTCTGTCTTGACTGTCTACCATGATGATGTGAGATTTCAGAACTTCAGTTGCCTTTTATTGTGCTTTCTGATTTTAGGAAGTCTCAACTCAAAAAGCAGTAATCTATTAGTGTTGAAATGCCAATGGTTTACTAAGATGCCCGGCTTTTTTCTCTCAAGCAGATTGCTAGTTTCACTCCTACAATTGGTTTATGCGCAGCACTTATTGGCTTCTACATCTGTGTAAACCTATGAATTCATGCATACCGGAAACTAGGATCAATCAACAAGTTAAAAATAAAAATAAAAAACTTAAATGATTCTAAACTTTTCCTACCGTACTGCAACTAAAATGTCAAGGTCTAGTTAGAATATATGATGCTGGTGATAATTTCTTTGTTATAGCTGACCTGCCTTGGATAAATAGAAGTCTTCAGCTGGATTCTTTGCTTGAGACAATTTGAAGTGAAAAATTTGGGCACTCCAGTCCAGAAGTAACATGTTGTAAGGACTGCAATTGTAGCCAAGCTTTAATGATTCTAGTTTTCATGTACACTTGCCCTGAATGTTTAGAATAACTGCATTTTTCGTTGTTTGCATAGATCATTTGTGAAGAATTGCTACCTCCCCTATTCTGTGGTTATTTGAGGTATCTGTGATTCTGTTCAATATTATTTTTCATATGATCTTGCAGGCACTAGGGAGAAAATCTACGAGAGAGGAGATCCCAGATCAAATCATTTTCACATGCATAGATCATATATGCCAATCTTTTCACGCTACAATTGAAAAATTAGCACCTGTTCTTGATGTGTCCGAAGATATACTCAATTTTCTTGCATCCCAAGCAGAACTGCTTCTCCAGTTTACCAGAACTGTCTGCAAAAGTCTCTCCTTTGATATTTCCCTACTCGTTCTGAAATGTTCTGGTTCAGGTCTTAAACTGTTGAGTGAACTTAAGCTGTTGTCTTCTAGGGCCAGCGTGATAATGAAGCTATTACTCACATTGCTGCTTTTAGTATTAGATTCCAACTGCCTCAGTTCTGATTTGGATGGGACAATAGACAAGAAGTCTGGTGAGGGCTTTTCTAAAATTTCAAATGCAATCCTTGGCCTACTTCCCATTCTATGCAAATGTGTTGCTGCTCCTGAACATTGTCTACTGTCTCTGTCAGTTATGGACTTGATATTAAGAAATTTCTTGATGCCTGCGACTTGGTTACCTGTCATACGGAATCATCTCCAGCTTAAACTTCTTTTGCTAAAACTTCAAGACAAAACGTCCTCTTCCATTCCAATAATATTGAAGTTTCTTTTGACACTTGCACGGGTAAAGGGAGGTGCTGAGATGCTTTATGGTTCTGGTTTCTTGTCGTCTCTGAGAGTGTTGTTTGCTGAATGTGATGAGGTGTTCTCAAGAATTCATAGTGAAAATGTGGGTAGCTTACATGGAAGGTTTGAAATGCCTGGAGACATTTGGGGACTCGGATTAGCTGTGGTCACAGCTATGGTTCAATCCTTGGAAGACAGTTCTTCTTGCACAGCTCTTGTGGAAAGTGTGATACCTTACTTTTTCCAGGAGAATGCTTATCTGATTTTTAGATCTCTAAATGCTCCAGACCTCCCAACAGATCATCATGACAAGAAAAGACCTCGGCCACAGAGGTCGTGGATTTCTCTTGCTAATCTTAAGGAGACAGAACATACTTTGATGCTCATGTGTGAACTAGCAAAACATTGGAATTCATGGGCGAAGGCAATCAATGAAGTGGATAGACAGCTTAGAGAGACATGTATCCATCTTTTAGCCTTTATTAGCAGGGGCACTCAACGGCTTGGTGATTTGTCTGACAGGAGTGCCTCACTTTTATGTCAGCCTTCTCTTAAAGAGGATTTTGACAGTTTCTTAAAGCCTTCTTTTATCAACAGTAAGAATGGATGGTTTGCCCTCTCACCGCTTTGCTGCGTGTCAAAACTGAAGACCAATTCTGTCTCGACTGCTTTGACCATCTATGGTGAAGCAACTAAAAGTACAGATTTGTTTCCAAAAACATGCTTTTCTGATACTTTTGCTGTGCAGATATATAGAATTGCATGTCTCCTTTTAAAGTTTCTCAGTTTACAAGCTGAGGGAGCTGTCAAAAGGGCTGAAGAGGTTGGCTTCGTTGATCTTGCGCATTTTCCCGAGCTTCCAATGCCAGAAATCTTGCATGGATTGCAGGTATGTTGAAATTCTCTTGCATACGCTGTTCTCATCCAGTTATCAAATGTAAAAGAATGTTCTGACAAATAAAATTAATAAATAATGTGATGGAACAGAAATTGTAGTTGTGCTGACTTACATTTCATTTGTGTTAGCAGTATCATCTTGTTTGTGATGGTAGAAAGCGGGTGGTTAGGAGAAATAGAAAATTGATTTTTGTCGCAACACCGGAAACCAATAGACAACGACATTTCTTTTGAGCTTATTTTCTTTTGATGCAGGATCAAGCCATTGAGATTGTTACAGAGTTATGTGAGGCCAACAAACCCAGGGTTTCTCCCCAAATTCAGAATCTCTGTTATTTATTGTTGCAAATAATTGAAATGGCCTTGCAGTTGGAGCTTTGTGTCCTGCAGATCTGTGGCATAAGGCCAGTATTAGGGCGCGTGGATGATTTTTCAAAGGAAATTAAAACTCTATTTGGTGGTAATGTACCTTTTCTTTTGGAAACTTTTTTGCCATTTTGTATTGGATTCTCAATATTTATTCGGTTGTTCATAAAAACTGCTAAACATTTATTGATGCTTTGTGCAGCAATGGAGGGGCATGCGTTTCTGAAGGCTTCTAAGAAGTCCTTAAAACAAATGGTATTTTTGGTCTATCCTGGAATCCTGCAATCCGAGCGTTTATGACATCCGCTGTAGACGACGAAAGTGAGAATAAAATGTATATAATTATTTAATGGCGTGTTGCCAGTTAGAATGAGACCTTTCTCACTCGGTTTGAGGCTAGCCGTGGTTGTTCCTGTTGTTTATATATAATTTTGCTTTTTTCCGCTCCTTTCTTTTTCTGATTCTTCCCATTCGGCGTAGATTTTTTTATCTGAGAAAAGGATGGTCATCGCTCATCAGTGAATGGTGGGGTCTAATTCTGTAAGTAGTGCGTTGCATGGTTGTCAGAAAAGAAGATTTCTTTTCTTTTGCCCTTTTTGTTTTTGTTTTTTATTTTTATTTTTTCGGGTGGATGAACTGAATTCGTATTGGAAGGATCCGTTTCAAAGTTCAATGTTCATAGTCCCAAAGCGACTGCCCGTGACATGTTTAATTTTTTTTAGTTTTCCGGATTGAATTGCATATGATGTTTCTAAAAAGCCTTGTGCTTAGGCTACAGATGGTACATTTTAACATGGTGGTAGTGATACTACCCGACTTGTTTCTTATAAGTAGAGTTTGGAATAGCATTGTTTTTAAGAGTTGAAATTTTAGAGTATTAACATTTCTGCACAATTAAGAAATTGAGTTACCCCTGCATTTTTTTATGTACTTTGGTATAAGTTTAATTGGAACTATAATTATAGTTTAGATAATTAAATTATATATACTATTAAGTTAATTAGAACTTATAAATGATTAATAGAAGTTTCTCTAAATAAATTAGTTACAAGTATTAGCAAGGTATTATCTGATTTATTGATATACTTTGGTATTATCCTTCTTCTAGCGCACAAGAAGAAAGGTAATCTGCTAAAAATTGTTAATTTAAAATTAAAGGAGTGATAACTGATAACGCTAGTTGGTTTGCGCCTCTTTGGATCTGCATTTAAAATTAATTAATATTATAGAAATCATGTTTTGGCAAAAATTATTCAAACACTTATGTTACATGTTGAAATTAATTATGAATTTAAAATCATGTTTCTAAAAAATTATAGTTTGCTTAAAAATATTCAACCACCTTTTATTATGTGAAAATCAATTATGAATTAAAAAATATGACCTGTAAAAAAGATTACTCTTTTTATTTAAAAATGTAAGTTATTTTTAATTGAATTTTATTTCTCAATTTACTTACTTTTAAACTAACTTTATCTTTTTATATTTATCTTTATTAAACACTTTACAATAAATATAAAGTTACTATTAATAGGGATGTTTTTGAAAAAAAAATAATAATTACACTTTAAAAGATTAAAAATGTTTTACATTTTTAAATATTCAACTCTTTAAAAAATGCCTTACATTTTTAAACGGAGAAAGTATATAATTTTTGAATAAATTTTTAGAAATAAATAATTGAAAATTTGAATTGAAAAGCATGTAGTAGTAATTTATGAGATAATTGTGGTTTTGAGTTTATAATTGATTTTGACATGAATGAAGGTGTTTGAATGTTTTTAAGAAAATCATGGTTTTGAGTTTAAAATTAATTTTGATGTGTATAATGAGATTTTGAATATTTTTTTAAAACATTATTTTGAATTTATATTTGATTTTAACATGTAACTTAGGTGTTTGGATTTGTTTTTACATAACCATGATTTTATCTTTTTTTAATTTAATTTTGCTTTTCAATTTTGGTTAAAATCAATCTTATTAATTAATTTTATAAATTAATTATATATTAAATAACACAATCAATTATATTTCAAATGACTCATATTAATTAATTTTTTTTGAAAAAAAGATGATTCATTCATATGTTAGGAAACAAGATTAAGATACACCCAATAGGTCATTTCTCTCCCCTTCCTCCTCTTCCTGGATAAATAAAGGAGGATGGTTAAAGAAATGGTCCTTTGTGGTAAGTGTCTAAGAAACTTTGCTAATGCATCAGAATGTTTTATGAAGTCCTAAGGCATGTAAATAATATTTACAAACCAATTTCTTTATAGAATTAATCTAGCTTCCTGTATAATATCTCAGTAGAGGTGGTTCTGTGGAGAGTCCCTCAAAATCATACTTATCACATTTGCAAAGTCTAAGATTACATTAACTTTCCTAATCCCAAGCTTCTAGCTGTAATGTAAACCCATGGTAATGGCTTTCACCCCTGTAATGGTTGGTGGTAAAGATTCAACCTTTGAACACAAACTCAAGAGCCATCTTCCATTTTGCTATTTGATAACTCCACTAGCTGCACTTTCTTTCTCTTGTATGCAAGATGCATTTGTTTCCAAAGTGAAAGTCTCCTCATCCTGATGGTGGCAGTAGCTATATGAATAAACACTTTACCTTTATGGAGTCATGCTTTGCTTCAATCTAAGATCTTGTAACACCTGAAATAAACATTATATGTGCTCTCCCCCCATCAATTTCTTCCTCTCTAAACAATCTTTTACATCTATTAACCCATATATCCCAACAAATATAAGAAAAAAGAGAACTCCAGTGGATGAACCTAAAACTAGGTCTACCCAATTCTTTGCTGAGATTCTACTTCATCGATTCCTGGCCCTCTAAATTACAAAACTTGTCCTAAAAATTGGGCAAAATAAAATCAAACCCTTTTCTTTTGGCATGGGTACAATCACGAAGTTGGTGCATCAAGCTCTCCTCAGTATTACAACCAAAGTGGAAAAAATTGTCTTCTTGAATGCCTTTATGCTTGCAGAGATCCGCCATGTGAACCCTGTTATGGGCAATAAGCCATAAGAATGATTTCATTTTCTTTGGCACCTCAATTTTCCAAATGCTCTTCCAAACAGTGTTCCCATTACTTGCCATACCTGTAGATAAAATCAAATAAGCAGATTTTATGTTAAAATTTCCATTAGGAGATGGAAGCTATATGAATGGATCTGTTTCACTCCTCTCACAAAAAATTCTAGTGCGAGCTATGATGTTCATAATTTCTGAATTGAACCATAACCCCAGTTTTCAAGTATCCCACTCCCCATTAGGTATGATGTATTTTGAGACTTTTTCTTCCATATTACATATGAGTACATTTTCTCTATTGACCTTTGCCAATGGTTTTCCTAATCCTATCCATAGATCCTTCCAATAGAAAATTTATTGTCTCGAGGTAACTTGCCTCCCTAATCCATCTTTGAACTCTTTCCATAAATTCTCAATACTATGCCAAGTTGAGGAGGCATTCCTTTTCTTGGTAACAGTTTGCAATTGTTTTATCCCACAGTTATATTTTGATTTCAAAACTCTAACCTATAGAGTGTCCCTTTTTTAATCAAAATCCAACACAACTTCATAATAAAAGTCTTACTTTGAATGCGAAGGTCTTTGATCCCTAAGCCACCTTCTATTTGCCCTTTTGTAATTTCCTTTTAAGATACCAAATGAATCTTTCTCTTATCCCCTTCACCAGCCCATAGGAAATTCTTGCTTGATTTTTTAATATCTCTCAACAAAGTGTTCAGTAAGTATATGGTTTGTATGTAATAGCTAGGTAGGGCAGAGACAACTGCTTTAATCAGAATGGTTTGCCCAGCTAAAGTCAGGAATTTCCCCTTCCATCTGGCCAACCTTCTTCTAGTCTTGTCCAGTATCGGTGAAAATAGGCTGGTAGAAGCTCTCTTATGGGTAAGAGGGATACTCAAGTATTTTCCAAGATTACCTGTTAGGTAACCCCCATAGCTCTACATAACTCAATGCCTCGGTTGATGTGTACATTATTAAAAACACACATTTTAGTTTTATGTTTATTCATTTTTTGGCCTGACATTTGATAGAACTCACAGATACAACTTTCCATAATCTCTACCTATCTTAGACTTGCCTCTCTAAAAAGGAGGAAGTCATTAGTAAAGAATAAGTAGGAAAGCTATAGGCCATCTTTGTTGAGCTGTATTGGTTTCTATTTATCTCCCATGATAGCATCTTGAATGATATAGCTCAATTTCTCCATGCATAATGTAAAAATATAAGGAGATAGTGGGTCTCCTTATCTCAAACCCTTAGGTAGACTAAACTCCTCAGATGCATCTCTATTATATAAAAATCTCATTTTAAAACTAGAGGCACATTCCAAAATGAGCTTATATAGGTGATCTTTAACTCTAATTTCTTTGAGGACCACAGCCAGAAAGTTCCATTCCATTTTATCGTATGCTTTTTCCAAATCTACTTTTAAAGCAATGAACCCCTTCTTCCTTTTCTTTATCTTCATAAAGTGAATGATCTCTTAAGTTATAATAATGTTATTGCTCCCCTATCTTCCAATTATAAAGCTACACTGATAATGTTTGATCAATTTGTTTATAACCCTTTTTACTTTATTGGCAATCACTTTAGATATGACCTTGTAGCTCACATTACACAACAAAATAAGATGAAAGTCCTTGAGACATTCTGGTCTCTCTATCTTCAAAATAAGCATAAGGTTAGTCTGATTAATGGTTCCTAATTTGACCAGATTTTTAAAGATATCTTTCACCATCTTGCACACAAACTCCCCTACAATTCCCCAATATTCCTGATAAAAGAATGCTTGAATGCCATCTAGGCTTGGTGCCTTAAAAGTACCCATTTTGAATACTGCAGCTTTTATCTCTTCCATAAAATGTCTTTATGCAGAGACCTCAGTTCCTCTTCATTTAACTTCTTGAAAGTAGATGTAGTCTTACATCTAGGAACCTCATTGCTCTCACTAGTGAAGAGCTTTTGGTAGAATTGCTTAGCCATATTTTTCAATTCCTCCTGACTCTCAATCCGCTCCCCATTCTCTCTTTTCAGGGTAAACATATTGTTTTTCCATCTTCTTTCTATGGTAGTTACATGGAAGAATTTACTGTTTTTATCTCCCCATGTTGACCAGTTACATCTCAATTTCTGGTACTAAATCAACTCCTCTTGATTTAATACTTTATTTGTAGTACTTTTATAGTTCTTTTTCAACTTGCCTCAAATATTGGCTATCACGTGTTACTCTGGCTCTTTCAACTCCTTCAATTCTTCAAATTAGTTTCTTCTTTTTATAGATAATGTTACCTACTTTATTTTTATTCCATTCAACAACAAGCTTTTGTAAGGCCTCAGTTTTTTTTGTCCACTCCTCCTGCTTCCAAGCTTGTGTAACAATATCACTAAAACCCTCTTCAAGAACCTAGGTAGCTTGACATTTGAAAAAATTATTTTTTCTAGCTAGGATATCACTAGTCCCTTTCTTTTTGAGTAAAAGAGGTTTGTAGTCTGAGCCAAATTTGCTTTGATGGCAGAACATCATGTCTAAAAAGCTAAATTGCCATTCAATATTAGAGAAGACACAGTCAAAACGTTCTTTTGCCATATTCTTTTCCTAGGTATATCTATCTCCTACTGCCATAAACTTTACAAGATTAGCCTTATTGATACATTCACGAAATTCCTTCATTGATGTCTGGTTGATCATGTCCCTTACTTTGTCTTCATTAGTTAAGTGGGCATTAAAATCTCCCACTGGTAACCACTAGTCCTTCATATTCTTGCTGATCAAATGGATATCATTCTGCAGGGTTCATCTATATTGGTATAAAGGTTCATTATAAACGCATGACAACTAAAAGTAAGCATCATTAGATCTTTTTTTTACCAGGCAACGTAGCATTTGTGTAGAGGAATAATTGTAGGAAATATCAAATTCTTCTTCATTCTATAAAAGCCAAATTCCCTCTGCATACCCAGTAGTAACCCCAGTTTTTTTTTGAAATAGAGTCTACCTTTTGTCTACTAACTCTAGTTTCAACAATGATCAAAATTTTAACATCTTTATTCTTTAATAAATCCCTCAATCTTAGAGGAAAATATTTAAAGGCTATGCCTCTGTAGTTCCAAGCAACTATATTCATAATAAACAACAAGTTACATGAAAAGAACTTGAGTTAAACCATTAAGGCATCCTCGAGTTGCTTTCCATGGCAGTGGCATGCATGCCTTCCTTGTCAATTTCATCCCTGGTATTGGTCAAATTTTTGTCCCGATCACTGGCATCCAAGTAAAAAAATTGGTCTTGATTTTCTAGCATTCCAGTACTTAGACATGTGTTTGCTTTAGTATGTATAGCTGGGTTTGAAGGTTTTGAATTTCTTACTCCCCCTAACATCTCTTGTAAATTTATGAGTATTATTTATAGAGAAATTGGGCTAACCTTTCCTCATTAAATTGGGGGATATTGGGCTTGTATGTGTATTTGATGACGGGTCCATTTGCAGTGGGCCTTTTCTAGTGGCTAAGCCCATAACAATTTTGTACTCTCTAGAGGAAGCTTTCCTATTTAATTTTGGGATAGTATCTTGGGCCTATATACTAGGCTTCATTTCAAACCTGTAACTTTTGACCTTGAGGATGATCCACCTCCTTCCTATGACTCGTGTATCTTATTACTTTTCTGCCCTTTATAGTACTCGTTGTGTTTTTGCTGCTCTAGTGCCTTAAATAAAAAAATTATTTTTTGTTTCTCCCAGATGAATACCTTCCCTATTGATTGGTGCTTTTCCTTTGTCATAATCCAACCTACCAACTTTCTGCTCTATCCTTATATTAGTTTCCTTCCCTATGCTATCTTATACTCCTTTACTGTCATTCTTCTCTTCACCCATGTGACCCATGTCTAAGAGTATATCCATTATTGACTTCCCAGTCACCTTTTGTCCTTTTCCTCCCATCGAGCTTTGACCCTTATTATGACCTTGTGTACTTTTCTTTACCCCATTTCTCGAGGTTCTCCATATTTGAGGATATTTCACCAGTATCCATTCTCCAACCGCTTCCTCTACCAAGACTTCGTTAACGGTGCATAACAAGTTTTGGGCCTCTTGAGTCATCGATTTCCCCTTTTCTACCTCTTGTCTCTCTTCTATTTCAATGCCACATGACACTACTTTTTGTGTGTATGGGGATGATTCCATTTTTTCTCCATTACCTGCGCTCGTGGTTGGTTGATGGAGTAGACACTCTTCCTGTCGATGTCCATATTGGCTGCAGTGGAAGAAAATAACATCTAATCCCTCATATGCAATTATGAACACATGTTTTTGAATCACAAAACAAGATACCAACCTTTTCGATAGATCTTCTTTAACATTGATAGGCATATAGCCACCCCTTTCGACAACTTAATCTTATCAATGCCTTTACATTCTAAGGTGTTCATATCAACTTTTAAGGTCTTCGTAATGACATTTCCCAGCTCCTGTAAAATTTCTTCATCATAACAGTACACCAGAAGGATGGGAACCCTAACCCACACTATAAGTTTCCTTAGAGTATTACTGTATGGATTGAAGTTTGGACTCCAATGTTGAACAGCCACATTGTGTCCTTGAATCATCCATGGTCCTTGAGTAAGAACCTTATGGTAGTGGGAAATATCACTGAATTTAACAATGTAGTACCCATTAACAAGATCAATAAACTCAAAGTCACTAACAGACCATAGCTTACTTAAACAGTCCTTGAGTTCAAATTTGTACATACATCCTTCTACCTAGGAGAGTTACCACAAGGGCATCCTTCCATAGTTTACACAAATTCATCCATCTCTCATTTGACATATCTAGCTTCGGGATACTTGCAAGAATTTCTTTTTGAGCATCTACCAGAGTCAGAGCTAGTTGTGCTTCTTCTTGCATCCATTCCTTCATACATTCCATTATATCTCTCTTTTTCAATCTTCTCTTCTCCTGCATCAGGAATTCTTATTGACCTTCTACTTTGTCCATGTTCTTCCTTAACCTTCTCCTGCATGACTTCATCTTCAACTATCTTCTTCATACCTCTTATGAGGACATCTTTATCCATTTTGGAGGGATCCTTGTCATCTACTTGAGATTCTGAGGCTTTGACATTAACACCTAAGCTCGCACTAGTTATCACTCTCTCATCGTCGCTCACTCTGGCTCCTCGCTTTCTCTCTCTCTCTCTCTCACCATCTCTCTCCAGATTGTTCTGCATTTTTATTAATTAATTTTTTTCATAACCAATTATATGCAGATGAAATTTAAATGTATAAGCCATTTGCCAAAAAAAATCTGATACAGTTTCCTACACGTCAACTTAAGGACCTAACAACGTTACCGTTTGGAAAGGTCCTGCTCCTTCAGAACTTGTGCAGATGGCCCCACAAATTTATCAAAGTTCTTAGTCATATGAGGGCACGTATGACCACGACTCTCACCGAACGATTTATGATCCGACGCTTCTGAGGACGAACATATCTTATGCTACTTTTTTTGTTATGAAAAAAAAAAAAGCAGATAAAAGAAGCGGCGTCGTGTGTTAGGGCTTTTATAATTTATAATAACTTGTGTGTTCATCTTCATCCCCTAAAAAATAAAAATAAATAAAGCACATTCACCTTCCTTGGATCCTCCACCAACCATGGTCGCTTCGAACTTAACCACGGTTACTTTACCCCTCTCACAATCCTGCCACGTGCCCCAATCGAACGGCTAATTCAAAGATATTAGATACACGCCCCACTCTATATAAACCTACTCATCACTCCAAAATCCCTATCCTGTCCTCTTCTCCTCTGTCGATCACTCTTTCCTCTCTGAATCTTTCTTTACTCCCTCGCAACAATGGTAAACCCTAAGGTCTTTTTCGATATGACCATCGGTGGTCAACCTGCTGGCCGGATCGTCATGGAGCTTTACGCCGACACCACCCCCAGGACCGCCGAAAACTTCCGTGCTCTCTGCACCGGTGAGAAGGGAGTCGGTCGCAGCGGCAAGCCCCTTCACTACAAGGGATCCTCCTTCCACCGCGTGATCCCCAACTTCATGTGCCAGGGAGGTGATTTCACCGCTGGAAATGGCACTGGCGGCGAGTCGATTTACGGCGCCAAGTTCGAGGATGAGAACTTCATCAAGAAGCACACAGGTCCTGGTATCCTTTCCATGGCGAATGCTGGCCCTAAAACCAACGGATCTCAGTTCTTCATCTGCACAGCCAAGACCGAGTGGCTTGATGGCAAGCACGTGGTGTTCGGCCAAGTTGTGGAGGGCATGAATGTGGTGAAAGAGATCGAGAAGGTCGGATCTAGCTCTGGCAGGACCTCCAGGCCTGTGGTGATTGCTGACTGCGGGCAACTCTCTTAAACGGCTGTGGCCTTTCTGTGGTTGCTCTGATCTCAGAACCATTATGCTGTGTCTTCTGTTCGCTGTCTCGAGCTTTTCTTAATCCTCTGCGTTTACTAGTGTCTTAGGTATTGGGGTTGTGGTTATGATGAAGGTGCTCTGGATCATGTGAAACTTTTTACTCTTTTTCGTAAAAGTCGGTATTTGATGATGATAAAATGAGCTACCTACCCTGAATAAAAGTAGAATTGTTGACCAAATATCTTCGATCTACGAGTTTATTGTCTGAGCATGCCATTATGTTTGTTTGAGTCTTATAAATTGGTCAAATAAAATGGATCAGTAAACTGGCTCCTTTGAAAACAGGAACAAAATTGTTTGTTCCATTTCCGGGAAAATGAATTGATTGCAAGGATGAAGGGGAAATTAGATGGACTACATTGGGGTCATGGAAGAGGTGACTGAATTTTTTATGATTGTTAACTGCTAAAAGATGAGGTAGGTTTTGGTGCTTGATGACTGAACTCTGAACACGAATCTCGCAATCTGGGCTGAATGGATTTGGGATTGGCGTTACCCATCCCAACTCTTTCTCTACTAGATTTGTTTTTTATTTTATAAGAAAAAAGGGGGTAGCTTGCAAGTAGCCTAATTCTATAGCATTTTAAATCCTTTCTAATCATCCTGTTTGCTTGATGTTTTATTTACACATAGGGCAATCGTGACTTTTTATTGTCATGGTTTTGGGGCGGTTTAAATTTGCATGAGCAAATTAGACGTGGAATGGAGTGTAGGTGGGGAGACGCATGAGTCAGTGCATCGCGTAACTTGAAATGTGATCCACAATCATGGCTGAAGCACCGAAAATATCTGGTACAGCACGCAGCGATTTCAATCATCTCATTATAGTTTGGGTATGTGTCGTCCCACCGCAGGTGATGAGATTATGCAGAAATACCACCGTTTTCTAAATTTCGACTTTCGTTGGGCCAAACAATTTCTTCAAGATGTTGTTGTAAAGACAAGATTATTTTCGAAGAAATATTTTCATCCGATTTTGCAGCAAAAGCAGTTAACCTGATCATTTGCCGCAAACAAGGCATATATTTGTATTTCGCAGTTACTTTTACACCTGACAATAAAGAAAAGAATATTTTTGCGGTAGAAATTCACCCAGAATAGATTGGACACCAAACACGAGCCAGTTTCTTCAAGGGCAAAAACAATGTGATCACTTTTCCGTTGCCATTTACGCGCGCGCGCGCGCGCACACGCACACGACACAAGGTGACAAAGGAAGAGTCAAAATGAGCATGAAAAGTCTAATGAATGAGTGATGAGTAATTGAGCTGGGAGCGTTGAGAGTGGGGCAAATAAATATAAATTAAATTAAAAAGTGGGGCAAATAAATATAAATTAAATTAAAAAATTAAAGAAGTTATTTGTTGAGAGCGAGTCCATCCAAAGGAGGCATGATATGGGCTGGGCATGGGCTTAACCTACTAGCTAAGCGGGTAGATCCAACAGTCCAAAGCCGGTGTCCAATTCTTCGGGCTCTCCCCGAGGGCATTGCATTAAAAGGCAAGAAGGAAGAACTGGATCCTTCTGGCAGGGAATTCGATTTTTGTTTGGCGGCAAACCAGAGCACACAGACGTCCCCGTCTTCATCATTGTTACCGATTTGTCATGTTCAATGGTTAAAATATACTATTATTCTGCTCTGAATTTTTTGCATAAGGCGACATTGGAAGCCATATTTTGTGTGAAACTGAATTTTTGAAACGCTCTCAGGGTCATGTGAGAACAATTTATGAAGTCCCTGATTGAATTGAACCCTGAAAGTCTCAATATAAAGGTCTAAGGTCCTCCCTCTAAATATATTAGGATAGTTTCAGTCACCTCACACTCTTTAATCATCCATTGGGTTCATTTCATTATTGTTTGGGTTCATTATCACCTATATTTATCATCCTTGTCACCTAGGTTCATCACCTTGAGGTTTGTTGGTTCTTCCCACAAGTTGGTGTGATGTGGGATATAGTCTTCTTCACTTTTGGCTCAGTGCCTTGGCCCTCATGTATCAGATTTCATCGTTTTTGAAATAGAGGTTCGTTAAATCATTATTCAATCTTGATTCATGGCTCAACTACGACGCCTACTTTCTAGTGATATACATTTTCTAACCTTATTCGACATATAGGTTGTTTGATATGTCATTAATTTGACATCTAGTTGTATTTTGAAATTTGTAGGAGTCGGTAGTCATTATACTTTTCTACTTGAACCACTTTGTTTTCAGGACTTTACTCTCTCCTTTTGGGAATTAGGATACATGAAGGGGACCTTGAAGTGATGTTTAGAGATTGTGTTGCTAGCTGCAAGTAGTTTTAAGTTTGAGTTGTGATGAAAAACACTATCTTTAACAGCTATTTTGCCATATTATTTTGTTCGCAGGACAACCTTTCAAGATTAAACGGATTTTTTTTACAAAATAATAAGGGACACAAAATAACAGAAACTAGCATAAATAAACTCAAGCACTCAATAGCAAAATAGTGTCAGAGAGGAGATATAGCTTGAAAATTTGAAGGCTGGTGTGAATTGTTTTGTCTACATGCAAGCCTTCATATGGCCGCAATTTATATATGAACATTAAGCATCGTTTACAATCATAAAACCTTTGTTCGGAAAGGTTGGGAAAATAAAACTTTAATTTGACAACTCCGTTTAAGGATCAAAATGTCGGCTTAATGACTATTAAACTAAAGCCTTTCAAATTCAAATTTCAAATAGCCAAAATCCATGGTTTTCTAATAAGCTATTTTAAATGAATTAATATTTATTTTTGTGAAAATAAATCTAGTAAAAAGTTCCTAGTACTGCATTAACTTGTGCACAAGGGGAAAAATAAGTTGTTTTCAATTACAGCTGCTCTATATTGGCCTATCTCATAAACATGAGTTTACTCTTTTTCTAAGCCCATTTACTAGCACACTTTCATTCCTTGGTACTTATACCCTTGAAGTTCCTCTTATGTGAGTAATATGGGACTTATCATTTTAACACATCACTCAATTATTGCAACAATTCCACTCGTGTTAAAAGGATCACTATCATCTGAATTATTCATATGGAAGATAATCATTTCGAATCTAGTATTTTTTAACTTGAACCTAATCTAAACTAATAAAACTTAACACACAGAAAAATTGATATAACTTCGTTATTGAACCACACGTTTTAGATGTGTACTAGAGGTCTTATTAATCGAATTATACCCCCATAGTCTCTACTATTAATGATGATTTTATGTGATATTATGTGCACACCTGATTCTAACAAATTCTCTAGAAATTTTGCCACAATCTTGTAGGAGTGGCCCCACTTTATATTCATATAGGTGTTTTCATCAAGCATACTTGCAATAAATACATCATCTATACAGACTATAAAAATCATTAAAAGCTTTCTCTTAGCCAATCAATGCATTCTAATACTTTTTCAAGTCATATAGAAAGGGATAGAAAATTTTGCGTTAGCAAAACTAATAAGTGACTTATTCTTACTTGTTGAGCCATATTCGTGGGATTTTTAATCATAAGGTTGGATTGCCATTACTTGTAATTTCAAATGCGTTTAAGTCTCATTCTTCTCATTGTTCCAATAATTAAGTTCTTCCTCAGGGGTTTAGTTAATGGATCCACTAAATTTAACTCTGATCTTATATAATTGATTGAGATAACCCTATCTTTAAGCAGTTGTCTTATTATATTATGTCTCAATGGAATGTGTCTACTCTTGCCATTAATGGTCTTATTTTTAGTCGTTGATATCATAGATTAGCTATCATAATGTAAAGATATTGATGGTGTAGGCTTCTTACCTACTGGGATACTTAACAAAAAGTTTTTCAACCACTCAACATCAGTTTCAACCAACTTCATGGCAATAAATTTAGAATCCCTTGAAGATTTAGTAATAATTACCTACTTTGCAAACTTCTAGGTTTTTGCATCACTATTAAGAGTAAATATATAACCACTAATGAATTTTGTCTCTTCTAAATTTGAGATTTAGTCAACATCACTGTATCTTTCCAATATAGTAGAAAATCAACTATAGAATATATTATAATTATAATGTATTATAATTCATGGAACATCTCAAATATCTCAAAATTTCTTCCAGAGCCTCCCAATGTTTATTATCTAAATAGTGGGTATATCTATTCAATTTACTTATAGCATAAACTATATCAGGCTTAGTAAAATTCATCAAATGCAATAAATTCTTAATAATCTATGCATACTTACATTAAACAGCTGGATTACCCTTATGCCTTTTTATTTGCATACTTGAATCTATGAATACTTAGAGGAGTATCCTTAAGGTGTTCAAACTTTTTGAGAATTTTCTCAACATAATGCTCTTGGGATAGTAAAATTTCATTGTTATTCCTTATGATCTTCACACCTAAAGTAACTTTGACTTTACCCATATCTTTCACATCAAAATTTGATGAAAGAAAGATTTTGGTCTCATTCACAATATTCATATTGGAGCAAAAAATTAGCATATCATTCACATACAAGCATACAATGGCACAATCATCATTTGCAAATTTTGCATAAACACAACTTTCTACTTTAATAGTAGAGAAGCTACCACTAGTCAAAACTTGATAAAGTTTCTCATGTCATTGTTTAGGTACTTGTTTCAAACGATATAAAGATTTAACAAATTTATACACTTTGTTTTCTTGCTTAGGGACAACACATCCTTCAGATTGTACCATATAAATCTATTATTTTAAATCACCATTTAAAAATGTTGTTTTAACATCCACTTGATAAATGAAAAGCTTGTAAATCGAAGCCAAAGTAATAAAACTTCTTATGGAAAAAATTCTAGTTACAGGAAAAAATGTATCAAAATAATCAACATTTTCCTTTTACGTACAACCTTTGGCCATGAACCTTGCCTTGTATTTATCAATTAAACCATTTAAAAAATACTTTTTTAAAAAAATTCAGTTACACCTAATAGCCTCTGCTTCTTGAGGCAAATCTACCAAAACCTAAGTTTTATTTCTTCCTTAAGGAATTAATTTAATATCAATTGCTTCTTTCCAAAACTTAGTACTGGAAGAAGAAATAGCTTCATGAAAATTTAATAGTTCATCTTGTACTAAATAAATATAAAAATCATCCCTAAAATTTGTTTTTTTTCTTTGTCTTTTGCTTCTCCTTAAAACCGAATCCTCATTTAAATTTTATTCAAAAAAAAATTCTCAAAAGATTTAAAAACATGCTTAATTTTTAAAGGAAAAAATATGTTTAAAAAATTCAACATCTTTAGTCTCAACAATTATATTTTAGTCTAAAACATCACTTTTTAAAATCAAAAATCGATAAGCTACATCTTTTTCAGCATAACAAATAAATATGCAATCAAAAGTTTCAGATCTAATCATTCTCCTTTTATCATCCATCTCAAGTCCAATGCTCAACACATGCTACTGTAGAGGAATACTGGAAGTTTAATCACTCAGAGCCTTTAATTGTCCCTGTTACTGGGTCTTTTAATACTGTGTGGTCTCGTCCTGATTCAGGGACCATAAAGATCAATAGTGATGGAGCTTTCTTGAGTATCAATCATAAAGCTGCAATTGGAGTCATTGTTAGGGATAGCTTTGGTAAGTTTCTAAAGGGATGGAGGGAGCTTGTTGTTGCAGACCCAATTTTCTTGTCCGAACTTTTGGCTTGCAGGAAAGCAATTCATGGAGCGTCTGATTTTAGCAGAAGCAAAGTCATTACTGAGTTGGATTGCCTCGACCTTTATCGTGCTATCATAAAGAGAGATGTTGCCTACTGCTTTTGGTCATCTCACGGCATACTGGAAGACACGTTTGTTCCTTGCCTTTTATCTCTTTCTCGTTTATCAAGGGGGAAGGGAACTTAGCTGACTCAGATCAAAATCATCACTCATATTACCAGCATCTTGTGATTAACAGGGATAAGGAAGGCGTTGGTTGATTACTGTGATTTTTCCTCTCCTTCGTTTCAAATCTTTCCCTTCTTAGCTTATGACTTTTCTGCTATATTATACAAGTACTGATACGTATATCGGATATGTCAATATTTTTATTTTTAAAAATATAAGATACAATATATTTTTGATACATGCAAATGTATTTATAAATATGTTATAAAAATATTAAAAATACAATTTCAATTTAAAAAATATCCAACCTAGTATATATGTATAGTTCTTCATAATGATATCAATCAAAGCATAATAATTAATTATACTTTTATTCCATCTCTACCTACCACCTAATCCTTGCTAATAGTTCTATACTTAGGATTTATATACCAAAAAATTATATCCTACATTTTTATAATTAAAAAAATAATTTTTATCTTTTTATTATATCTAAAACTTATTTTTGTAATGAAAATATAATCTTTGACTTTAAAATAAAATCATAGAAATATATTAGAAATAAAAAAATTAATATCACAATATTTAATAAAATTTAATTTCTTAAAAATAGTCTCAAAGTATCAGTTTTAAAATGTGAACTCGCACTTCAAAAGTATCGGATATGTATCCAAAATTTAAAAAAAAAAATTAAATTAAAAAAATAACATTTTGATACTTTATAAATACGTATCAAAGAAATATCGGTGAATATCGATATCAAACACGATACCAATATAGATACGTGAGATAATTTGAAGTATCTCATCCTTATAGATTTTCTGTTGTTGCTTTCTAGACTCTAGTTTATCCTTTTAATGAAGGTTTTTCTGCTGGTTAAAAAAAAGAGTGTATAATTGATTGTTGGAGGTTATTGACTCTAACTTGAAAGTTTAACTGTTTGGGAGTTCAAGTAAGTTTTAAAGGTTAAAAAGATTACTTGTACATAGATCACATTTCAAGAGAATTTTGTGTAATTTGGCCAATCTTCTTCTCTTAAAAATTTAAGTAGCTTGAGATAAGTATTTTTTGGATATTAATTTGAAGGTGTTTGGTATATGGTTTTACTCATTCTAGTTCATGGAATGCTGTTGGTGAAAACTGTTGTCATAAAAGATTTGAAGAAGGCACCAGATTACAGTAATTTGGGTGTTGTAATACCCCCTAAAACTATAGTAAGTATATCCTACGATATAATTTGCAGGAGTACAACAATCATGAATTGTGAAACTAAATAAAAAAATTATAAATACAGTGATATATTATTATATTATAAAATTTCATAAACTAAAATTTAATTTAAGATGCTGGAAAGTATTGGTGGGGTCAATCCTCAATTCTCGATGGTCGCAACCACCACGGATCAGGGCCTCTGGTCCTTTGTTACAAAATTTTTATTATAAAATATTTTTAATCTTTTCATACATTTTAAAAAAATTATTTTTATATTATAAAAAATGTATTTTTATTTTTATTATTAAATTTAAATGATAATAATATAATTATATCAAGGAGAGGATGAAATTAAAAAAGTGATTTAATTATTATAAAATGTTTTATATTTTAAAATAAAAATTATTTTTAAAAGATATTTAATAAATAAAATTAGAGTAAGTAACATATTTCTTGTTTGGAGGAGAGGATTGACCGATGAGGAGATCAATTATCCTCTCAGCTGATGACCTCCATACTATTTAATATTGAATTTTGTTTTTCTACACAATTCTTTGCAACGCTTAATACAAATTAAAGTACGCATGGTTATGAGTAAGATTAATTAGATTCATTATTATCACAGGGATTTTTTTTAAAAAATCAAATCCACTTTAAATATCCTTTTCTTTAATTATTAATACTTTTTATTATTTTAGGTTAAAACTTCATTTATTTAAATATTGATAACTATTTCACAAAAAAATTGATAGTTAAAAATTGAAATTATCTTTACTTAACATTTCGCTTTATTGACATACAAATTGTGATTTTCAAAATAAAAAATAAAATCTGAACAATTTAACTTTAATTTATATTATATAATTTTAGCACAAATTATGTATTCTTAATTTAAGAAAAATGTATAGTTTTTTTTTAATCAATTACCAGAGAAGAAAAAATATATAAATTTATATTTTAATGTAAGTGAATTCTTTAGCTTGTTTACCATGTTTTATTATTATTAACACTATACACTTGTTTTTTAATTCAAAATCCATTTTTTTTATTTATTTAAAAAATCCAGATACTTAGCATTTATCCTATCTTAAAATCCAGACTTAGAAATTTTGGCAAAAATATATAATTTCAAAAATGAACACAAATTCAACCATTATAAGTCAAATATTGAGCAATAAAAAATAGTGAGTTTTGTAAATGTGAATGACTCCCTTTTCTAATAGGTGAGCATTTTTGAAATTAACTCTCAATAAGCTGTCACCTTGAACTTGTACTCGGGCCTTGGTGTTTTTATTAAAAGGTCAATCTCATGGAGAAGGATGACTTCTAAAGGTATTAAATTTTGACAGAAAATGTTTAAAACTCAAAGCAAAAAAGTTTTTTAGGACATTTTCTCTATTATTTTTGTGCTTAAAGTTGGAAAAATGAGTCGAACTCATGAGATCAACTCATTCAGACTCAAGTATTATGAGAATTGACCTTGGGATCTTGACAGTAAAATAGAAAATAGCCTATCAACAAGCATGTAGTTGAACTAATAAGTGGTTATAATGGTTTCACTAATGGTTGAGTTTGAGTTCTGAATATACAACTATGTTAAATACTTGTTAAGAGAGCTTTATCGTTAATATGATCTTACTTGACATGACTCATGAATAATGGGTAATTATATAAAATAATATAACTCAGCCTTATAAGGGCTATTCTTAATGGATTAAAAACTTAAACAAGCTAACACTTTAGGATTGATGAGTGGTCCATTTATTTTTTTTTTATATTATTGATATTTTTAGTATTGTTGATAATACTGCAAGTATTTAGTTATCACTATTTTTTTTTATTATTGAACTTTGCATAATGGTCTAGTTTATTTAATTTTAGATAATAATTTTTTATCTAAACTTTAAAAGATTGTTTGATTTGATTTATGTTATGTGTGTTATTGTTAATATTTTTAAATTATATTTGTTGACATGAGAGTATTTTTATACTTAAACTTTGAATTTTATTATTTGAATTAAAAATTTGAGTTTTAATTTTTTATTAATTGAAGGTAAAACATGTTTTATTATTTGAAATTGGAGCCCATTTGAACATTTATAATTCTTAGATGTTATTGTTTCATTGAGATTTAGAAAATAATTATTTAACTTATTTTGTTTTGGACAATGATTTAGTATTATAGCGTACTAATATTTATTATTTGAATTAAATTTTTTATGAGATTTATTTTTTTTATTTTGTATATTCATTTAAAAGAAAAAAATTAAAAAAATATAAAAGAGTCAAGATTTTTTTTTTCCCACCATAACCTAATCTTTCCCTAAAGGAAAGATGACTCACTCACACAACACACACACACACACACACACACACACACTTTCCCTCATATCACTTCGGGATTTTTTTCATTCGAGGAAAGGATTAATTTGATTTGAGGAAAAAAAATCCCTCAAGTTGCTAATTTCTTTCAAAAAAATCCCTCTAATAGTATTAGACACAGTGACCCGTTATATCTCTATTTTTAGATTATTGTTGCCAATGTGTTATCTTGTCTCCTCATCCACAAGGAGCAGCAAGGTGAGTTTAAAGGAATTAAAATTTGTCCAAACTCATATTTTGTTTCTTATCTATTATATGCTGATGACTCAACTATTTTCTTTGAGTTAACAAGGAATGCAGCTAAGACTATTTAAGAGGTCATTCATAATTTCTGTAATTGGTCAAGGCTTTCATTAAATGTGCAAAATCTTCTTTGCTTCTAAGCCATAACTGTAACACTATACTTTTTAAAACAATATTTATCAAAACCTACTATAATAATTAAAGGCATAACTTATCTTTTAGAAAACTTATCATGGCAGAAAGAAATCTAACTTGTTTAAACAAACTTTATCATAGTGGAAAAGAATTTTTCTTAATTAAATAAAATTGCTTCGAAACAAACTATCATGGAAGAAAGAATTAAACTTAATAAACATGATTACCATGATAAATAGTAATTTACCAAAATAAAGAGGTCCACCCTAGGGGATCCAATTTTCGAACAAAGTTTAAAACTCAATTCTTGTGGTAAAATATAAATAATCTAAAATCAAAATTTCTAGGGACAAAATTTCGTCTAAAACATTAAACCCTACAAATATATAAATATAATGATTCAAGTGTCCATCCAAGACATTTTATATAATCAAATATTGGCTTTAGTTTGATACACAATACTTTCTACTATAAACTTAGTTCACAAAACTCATTTAGGGCCCAAATAACAATTCCTGAACAATCAACTTCACAATACAAACCAAAGCCAACATTTAGTATGAATAACTTGATCACAACCCAATTATCAACTTCATCATGTGTAATTTCCATCACAACTAAACACAGATAAAATTTATAGTTAGCTTACAACCACATATAATAATTTATATAAAACTGACCATAATTGCATTCATCTTCAAAAGATATATAGATTCTTGAATATAACAAATTAAGATCATGGGTATTAGACACAATTCTCATGGCCAACATATGTAGAAAGGGGCGAAGTCGGGATTTAAGAATAAAAGGGGCCAAGATTAAAAAAACATATTTACTCCAAAGTTTTTATAAATTTTAGAAGGGCCGAAAGTATGTAACACCTATATAATATAAAAAAAATTAGAGAAGCCACGGCCCCTGCTAGTCCCCCCTCCCTTCGCCACTATATGTTAAGTCTATCAAAAACTAGAGTCTATATGCTCAATTATATTTAAAATTTTTGTAAGTTGGCAAATATACATTAAATCACAAAATGAGGCATGACAACATAAATTGGTGTTTCATAAACCAACTCTAAGTCTCTGATGCTTCTGCAGCTAGATCCGCTCTTATAAAAATATTAATAATAGGAAATGAGATAGAAAGGTCCTACTAACTAAAATGACTATGCCATAATGCATGTCATGCAACTAGTCATGTGGGTGCTAAGTAGGGTATGTAAAACAAATTTCAAATAATTTAATCCAAACACATTTCAAACAAATATAACCAAACAAAATATGCAAGGCCATCGCCTTATCTCCCCTTTTCTTTGAGACCGAAGCCCATGCTTGATACCTGACTCACACAACTAAATGTAAGCTAGTTCAAGTGATAAAGTGCCACTCATGAATTAGATGAGGGCGTATCACGTGGCATAATTTGTTTCCAAACAATAAACTCCCACTTAATCTCCCAAAATTGAACAAGTCTTGCATATAATGATTTCCAAATAGTTATAAATTCCAAACATTAATACATACTTCTAAATATAATAGTTTCATACCAAACATAAGTCTATATAAGATTTTCATCCTACAAGCAGCACATTTTTCAAACTACAATATTCATTTCCAAACATGTATTTTCCTAAACAACATTTATTTGCAACAAAATATACACATAATTAATTACAAAACACATACCACAATAAAATAGTAAAGGTTACTTTTTGTCCCTAGCAATTGAACTTCTCCATACACATGAGTCTTCACCAAAATGATTACCAATATTACAATATACATACATGATAATGTCAAACATAATTAGTACTTGTGATTAAACACTAATTTTAAGGTTAGGTTAATTAATCTCCTTAATCCAACACCCTTCCATACACTTTAAATCTTAAAACTTAATCATCTCCATCATTAATTCACTTCTAATGCACTCATTTAATCTCCAATTATCATAATTAATATCTTAAAAACCTTAATTTTTGAACTTAATAAATCTAAAAAAATCTAAAGCTTGACCCAAATTTCAAATTATCATTTCAATATCTTATGAATATTTTTCTATACTCAAATAAATTTCTATTCATCACCTTCAAAATTCAGCTTTATGAAAATCTTAGCCACATAAGTCTAAGATTTAACCTATGAGCCTCAAATTACAAATTTTCTACACTTAATGCTATATTCAAAATATTCATTTTGTGCATTTCAATCTCGACCATCAAGTTAAACTGATTAATCCTCAATATAACCTCCAATAAACATAATCAATCCATTAAATTTGAAATAAACCACCACTGTATTTGTAAATAATTTATCTTCTCAATTAAAACCTGACTTTGATTCCTCAAATCAATTATTTGGACAAATTTAAATCATACAAACTCTTATTCTAAAATCATTAGCTTTATTAACAACTAAATAGTTAACAAAAATATTCAAAATTCAAAATCTAACAAATCCTAAAAAAATTTCTGTCAAAAATTCTGAAAAAAAATAAAAGAAAATAGTTAAAAAAATGTTTAGGATATATAGTTTTAGAATGTTTAAAATTATTTTTAGAGTATCCTATTATAAAGTCTCCTTCGAGAAATCACTCCCTCTTGGTCAGTCACTCCCCCCTCCTGCCACTGTTTGCGCCGCGCACAGATGATGAAGAGGAAGAAATCGTGCAATGGGTTGGGAGGAATAGAAGGACCGAAAGATCAAAGAATAGGGTATTATGCCACGTGCATCCACTCCTCTTCCTTCTTTTTTTTTTTTTTTGTTTTTTAAGTCAAAAAAAAAACTTCTGTCTTTTTTCTTTCAACAATCTTTAAAAATTTATTTTTGGATTATATATATCTATTCTATATATTATACCATTTTTTAAGATTATATTAATATCTCTAAATTAAGCTCCACTAGCTAGTTTACTATACTCAAACAAGATTTTTTTTTTCATATTTATATGATTATAGTTTCTTAAATGAAAAATAATTTACATATTATTATTTAATCCTCACTTAAAATATATAACCCCTCTTGAATAAAATTATTTTTACTCAAATAATTTTATAATAAAATATATTAAATTTAATAATAAATATTTATTACTTTTAATAAATTTATTTTCTTCTTTTTCATAAAATAATAATTTGATGCTTTAAAAATATAATTAAACTCTACTTATCTAGATCAAGATTTTCCCTAATTTCATGTCCCATTTAATTAAAATTACAAACCTATGTGCCTCTATATCTCAAAAAATATTAAGTTATATCTAATCTCAATTTACTTATTTTGTATTTTAAAATTTTTTAAATTCTTAGAATAAAAATTGAAATGTTATACTAACTACTCAACTGAGATTCAAGAAAAACTTATTGATCAATTGGGTATTCAACCCTCTGCTTTTTTAAGTACTTGGATTGATGTTAAAAGAGATAAATCATTAATTTTTGCCCATATCATATATTTCATTGAGAAGAGAAATGCCTCTTGGAAGCTCAAATTGCTCTCACAAGCTTCTAGACTCACTCTCATCAAATCAGTTTTATCTGCATCTAACATCTACACTCTTTCTTGTGTTAAGATTCCTCAACTTCTTTGTGACTCCATTGACGCTAAACTTGTTGATTTCTTTTGGGATTATAATGATGATAAAAGGAATATTCATCTTATTAAGAAAGAAATCATTTTCTCTCCTATTAAAGATGGTGGGCTTGGTTTGATGAACTCCAAAAATATGAATTAGCTTTACTAGCTAAGTAAATGTGGGGAGTTTTAAATGTTGAGGAACACTCACTTTTGGGCAACACAATCAGAATGAAGTATTTTCATAATACCAATGGCTCCTTTATAAGATATCTCATAATGCCTCTTAATGTATTTTCAAAGCTTCTAATTTGATTAAAAAGTGCCTCACTTGTCATGTAGGGAAAGGTGAGTCTTGGTGGAAGTTCAAAAATAGAGATCTTGCTCGTGACTTGAATATTTCTAAGGATTTTAATTTAATCATCACCAACCCAACACTATCGATGGTTGCCAAATAGAATGTTTCACTCATTAATAATCTCTATGGTAGGGAGGAGGCTAGCTTAATTTTAAGGACCCTCCTTCCTTTTACCAATCAAACTGATTGTTTAATTTGGGGCTCTAGTTCCTACTTTGTTAGATATAGTTTTCCTAGACTCTCCTATAGCCTTCAAGATAATCCCCTTGCAAAAGAGAAAATTTGGAATTTTCTTTGAAAACACCATTCACCATATAAAAATCTTCTCTTCATTTGGAAATTAGTTCATGAGGCCATGCCTACTGAAGATATCTTATGCAAGCATTATCTCAATTCTTCGCTCTGGTGTGCGTTTGACTGTAATTCACTAAGTACTTTACATCACACTTTTTGTGATTGTTCCTACTCAAGAGACATATAGTTTGGGTCATTGTCCATATGTTCCTTAAACATCTTTAGCTGTGGTCTTGTTTTTTGGATTCTATAAATTTCTAAATCTCTAATCCAAAATAAGGAGATTTAAACTCTAGAATGCATTTACATTCTTCTTCATTTGATATGGTATAATAAAAATCAAGCTCTTCATATGAGGAAGATAACTCCTATTGTACAAGTTATTCGGCACTTTCATGAACAATATTTATTTCTAAAAGGTGCATGCAGATGGAATAATTGATGTAATGCAAAGATATTTACAAACTATAAGGTCATAAAAGAATGATCTCTTCTTTCTTTTGATAACCCTCACACTTAGTTTCATTTTTCAACATGAGAAATTCATTTTACCCTCTTCAAAAAAAGAAGAAAAAGTCTTATCTTTCAATAATGAAAGACGGTTTGAATTACTACTCTATATATATGAAGTTATCTCCCCACAACTTTTTTTATCTTTTGTGTTCATAACCTCTTAATTTAAATTAAAAATTTCACATTAAAACGTTTTGAAAATCATGTGAGTTTAGAGAATTTGAAGATTAAACATAACAAAAGAGTTTGCTTCTATTCTAATTCACAACATCTCACAAACCAGAATATCTTAAAGCTTCTCTAGAATTTTAATAGTTATACTCTTCAAAAATGTGGTCGGTCCTAATGATTTGTCTTTTCTTGCTTTCTCTATTTACTTTAACATACCCATTTTAACACTTGCTTTGTAGACTTTTTTTTTTTTTTTTGGGTTTATGCATTTGCTTTTTCACAATAAAGAAAACTTAGAGGATTTGATGCCACAACTTTCCTCTTGTCAGGTGAGGGTTTTGGCCAAAAAGTCAAGCCCTTAAACTTGCGCGATCAAAGCCTGAATTTACCAATAAAAACTCGTTTACATAAACTCGAACCTATCAAAAACCAGCTTTTAGAATCCGGCGGCGCGTTTTCGAATGTCTGCTTGTGGTCATGATATTTCAATTTTTCTTTGAACTTTCCCCGTTTTTTTACAAGTCACAACTTATCTCTTTAAGCTTTCCAATTCTGATTCTTTTTGTTTTTGTTTTTGACAGCTCAAAAATTCTCTCTCTAAGCTTTCCTATTCTGACTCAAATCTGTGACAAGCCCAAAAACCTTACACAAAAATGTTTATTTTATTATTTTAAAAATTAATATTTTATAATTGTCAAAAAAAAAGAATTGATATTTCATAAAATATGTTTTAAAAATAAAAATTATTTTAATAATTTTTTATTTTTAGAATAATAAACTCAAAAATATTTTTAAAAATTCGTTACAAGGCAATTTTTTTTATTTTTTTATTCTAAAAACGAAAAACCGGTCTCCAAAACACGGTGTTATGACCGTCTGTACAATTTGCAACCTCATTCTCCACCGTTTGATCTCCGGGTGTATATATACATACAAGAATACATATATACATATACATATACATATACATATACATAAACTCATCACCTAGCTTTGGTGCCAAGCAACGAAGAGAGGGCGAACCAGAGTTTCGAGGGAGACGCACGAGAGTGAGGCTAACCCAGCCATAATCATGGCGGCTACTGTATCTGCCTGGGCAAAGCCCGGAGCCTGGGCCCTGGATTCCGAGGAACACGAAGAGGAGCTTCGTCATCAGAAGGAAGAAGACAACACTGCTGCCTTTCCTTCTCTTGCCGCTGCCGCTGCAACTAAATCCAAGAAGAAGAAAGGCCAGACCCTCTCCTTGGCTGAGTTCTCCTCTATGGAGGCGCTAAACCGGCCCAGACCTCTCAATCCGATGTCTTAACGCATGAAGATCTCATGATGCTGCCAACAGGTCCTCGCCAGCGAACAGCCGAGGAGCTTGACCGTGACAGGAGTCGACTCGGCGGTGGTTTTAGGTCATATGGTTCGTATGACCGGCCTAATAGGAATTCCGGCGGCGATGATTCCTCCAATTCTCGATGGGGTTCTTCTAGGGTTTCTGATGAGCCAAGGCGGAACGGTTCGTTTGGTAGGGAAGCAAATCGGGATATGGCCCCCTCGCGAGCCGATGAAATAGATAATTGGGCTGCTGCGAAAAAAACTACCGTAGGAAACGGATTCGAGAGGAGGGAAAGGGATAGAGGACGATATTTTGATTCTCCTTCCAGAGCCGACGAATCGGACAGTTGGGCATCGAAGAAGAACTTTGTGCCATCAGAGGGACGGAGGTTTGGTTCTAATGGTGGTGGGTTTGAAAGAGAAAGGAAAGTTGGATTCGGTTCCAGTGGTGGTGCAGATTCGGATGATTGGAACAGGAAGAAGGTGGAATCCAACGGTGGAAATGAGAGAAGTGAGTCTGGAAGTGTTAGACCGAGACTTGTTCTGCAACGTCGATCAATGACTGTGAACAATGGAAACCAGGAGGGCTCGGGGACCGTGACCAAGCCCAAAGGCCCAAGTCCTTTCGGAGAGGCAAGGCCAAGGGAGGAGGTTTTAGCGGAGAAAGGGCAGGATTGGAAGAAGATTGATGAACAACTTGAGACAATGAAGATTAAGGACACGGTGGAGCAAAAGGATGGGTTTGGGAAGAGGGGTTTTGGGACTGGCAATGGCCGTTCTAATTTGTCAGATGATTGTTCTGAGAGAAGTTGGAGGAAGGCTGAATCTGACAATAGTCGTCCAAATAGGTTTGTCAACTTAGTAATTTAATTGTTACTAATGTTTAGCAATTTTATCATTCTTTGTTCATGATTGGCCGTGTTGATTCCTTCGTGCATGATTTTACTTCCTTTACGCTGTCACGAAGCTCGAGACCTTTTCGAGTTGGATTATGCAATCTTCTTTTGCCATGTTGTGTTGCTGGTTTTAATATGCTGCTACTCTTTTGGCTTTTCATGAATATTCCGCCTCTATAAGTTGGCTATATGCTGTTCTGTATATTGCACATTGGTTGTTGTTCTGCCTGTTGAGGAATGTACTTATTATTACTGGTCTGTTTTGGAAGCCATTATTTGGGATTCTTTTTGATGGGTGGGACTTTTTCTATGGTCTTTTTTATGTTCTAGTATTTTAGCATCTTAAAGTTATGAATTCTCTTTTATTGCTCTCTCTGCATGATCTTGTTTTTAACCTTAGCTGGAGGTTCTGCTACATTTGACTCGGCGACCTTGTGCTGGTTCCCATGTGTTGAACATAACTTGTTGACAATGTTTTTGATCCTTCATATTTTCCTTCTGCTGAGATGAATTTTAAGAACATAGAGTTTATGAGCCTATATGTCTTGATTGCTTATATGTAGGCTGAGTGTTTTTGGCAGCCTGTTTTAGTTCCTTGGGGAAATCTTCAAAGTTCCTGCTTGTTGCTTATTGATCTTTAGACTAGTTTTACATTTGCAATTTTCTTACACTGCAGTGCCGAGAAAGTTGAAAATGGACATGTTGAAGAAAGCTGAAGAGCTGTGAATCACCTTTGCCCCTGCACATTTTTGGAAGAGTTGGAAAGGTATGTGGGAATGTTAGACCTTAGTTTTTCGCCAAAATTAAGTTGTGTCACCATGACTTCGGCCTTTTCTTTGTGAGACAGTACTGAAATGATAAAATTTTGTTAGTTATTATGATAACTTAGGTAGTCTTGTAGCTTTTATGGCTTTTTTGTTAAGTGCAGCAGTAATTTTTATTTTCTTTCACCATTTAATGTATAAACTTCTGTTATGTGCAAAATCTCATTGCTGGGTTTTGCAGACGTAGTCTGTGCTGTCGACAAATTTTCCAGTGCTTTGGCGAGATTATTTGTTTGTTGTTTTGTTCTTTTTCATCATGTTAGGTTTCCTTGTATTCCACAAAACTTGGTTATAGATGTCAGTATCATTTTCATCATGACATGTTGATTATTATGAAGTGTACTGTGTGTTGTTTAGTTTTAGCCAAAAGAGTGTGTGAGCTGTTGGTAAACTGCTGGCTTGTGTTTTTCAAGGTTTAATAACTTTTCTGTTCTTGGTACAATTAGATTGTCATATCCTTGACCATGTCTCCCATGGTTTGTTCTGATTTGATTTGTAACCGTGTTATCATGATCTATTACAACTAGTGAATGGCATTTTTCTTTCTTTCTTTCTTCCGTTTTTGGGATACAATAAATGGTACGAAGGTTAGGCATCTCGGGCGCCAATCAATAACATTGAATTTGCATCGGAAAAGTCGTTGAGAAAATAGTGTAGCGTTAATTCATGGAGCGATTTTAGTTTTTCAAGCTATACTTTTTTTAACATATGATGCAATGAGATTTTTAACATTAATAGGTATCAAATATATCAATAAAACGTACGAGCCATTGTACTTTCGTGAGAAAAGAGAGAGCGAACTTGGTTGTAAGTGTAGTTTTCCATCCAGTATTTGATGGCTTGTGGTTGGCCATGTACCCGGTGACGTGTACCTTTCTAATGGATATGAACTTTTGAGGATTTTGATCAATGAATATGCGAAATTATTCGCTTGGAATGGAGGCAGTTTTCCAGTTTTAGATATTGCTTCAAGGGCTCCAAATACTTGTTATGATCGAAGACTTTGGTTGGGTTGGGTTTTTAGTTTGTTGAAAATTTATTTGATAAAAGTTAGTTTAATAAAAATTAATTATTGTAATGAATTTATTTGAATATATATTTTTAAAAGTTTGTGTGTTAAATAAAAAGTTTAAATTAATGATGATTTGTGTTTTTAAAATGTGTTTATGTAATGATAAAAAATAATGTTAATTTATAATAATTTATAATTTTTTATACAAATGTGATATGTTATAGTTAATGTTTGAAAATATGAAAAAAATTTAAAATGACATAAAATTTAACATGTTAAACATTAAAAATATAAAATATAAAATTTAATATAAAAAAATTATATAATAAATAATTCAATATTTATTAATGTTCATTAATATTGAATAATAAGGATATAAAAATATAAAGTTAGTCCTATTGAATAAAAATTATTTAAATAATTTAATAATATTAATATTAAAAATTAACATGATTAATTATTTAGTTTATATAATGTCTTGTTATAATAGTTTTTAAAAAATTTTGTTGGCAATCAAACTTTTATTAATTTGATCCCTCAAAAACTTGCATGTAATTTTTTTTTTATAAAAATTATGGGTATTATGATCATATAAGAAAAATAAAAGTCATGTCATGAAAGTTTTTCCATATTATATTTAAAAAAAAAGTACTTTCAAAAGCTTTGAAAGGATTTTTGAAATCAATTTTAAAAAATCAAACAACTTTAAATTCTTAAAATTTTCAAAAGTCCTTCTGAAATGTTAGAAGTTAAATACTCGAGCCTTTTGATTGTTAAATAATTGATTTTATCCCTATTACATGATTCTTGGATTTACATAAATTCTTTTTTTGCCTGATCTTCAAGAAATGAATTTAGCAAATTAATTAAAGTTAAAGGCTCAACATACTGCAAATCTATAAACGCTCGCACATATAGCAAAATCATTGTTGCTAAAGTTAACTGTAGTTTCGCTTTCACAGCGTTTCTTAATCTTCGTGACATTTATTTTTTAAAATAATATTTTCTTAATTTTCTCCTACATTCGATGCTTATTTATTATTCAATGAATTGAATGAATTACTAATTTTTTGTTGATATCACATCCTCTCACGGAATTGAGTTATATATATATATATATATATATATATTATATTTAGTTTTTACCACTGAACTTCTATATTTAGTTATTAATTAGTTGTTAACTATCAATCATGAATCATCAATGTAACATATAAGCATGAACGCATAACTAAAAAACATCAGCCTTTTTTAATCCTAATCATATAGCCTTTCTTTTTATTTTTAAAATTTATATAAACATTTTCAAAAATAAAAAATTATATGGTATGGGTATTTCTGTTGTTTTAACATTCAATTTTCATCTAACCAATTGTTAATTGATCATTAAATCACCTATCTTGGATCAAAATACTATTCTTTAACATAAATGTAATGCAAAAACATTCAGGTTGAAAAAATAATTTTAATATATGCATTTTGACGTTTTTGACATATTTAAAAATATTTTAATGTTCAAAATATATAAATTGGCTAAATAATAGTTTAAACCTGCGTGTACACAAAAGTCTTCCTGAATTAGGAACTTACAATTATAGTTTAAACCTGTATGTACCCTCTGTAAATGACGGTTTTGAAGACAAACTACAGTACATAACAGCAAATGTTTCGTAAATCCTCCATTTGGAGGATCAATGATAATCTCCAGAGAAAGATCCCACTAAAGAAAAAAACAAACATTGACTAGTAATTAAATGCCGGCTAATGCATTACTTAACGAGTCATTTCAACATTTTCTTTTGTTTTCGCATGTTATTCTGGTACAACAATATATGCTAATGTCTCATTACTCGTACAATATTTCTACCACCCAATTTTTTCTGAATGTTCCCATGCAACTTTAAGAATCTGCCGTAATCTATACACAAAGATGTTGATTAATTAATAGATTCCTTCTCTGGTCCATGCATGAAAGAGACCAACGCGAGCTCTATTTTAATTTTTAAAAATATTACGTTACTTTATGCTTCCAAGGGATATAAATAGCCGGGCAGTGCTGCAAAATTGGCATAGAACAACTAGAGCTTTGATGGCTACCACATTAACGCCTCAAGGCATCTCAATAATGCAGATAATTCTCGTGATCATATTATCACTTGGGTCACACTCCATTTCGATACAAGAGTTCTCCATTAAAGAAGCAACCATTGATGAGATCCAATTGGCTTTTAAGCAAAATAAACTCACCTCCAGGAAGCTGGTTGAGTACTATTTGGGAGAGATCAAGAGACTGAACCCAGTTCTAAAGGGCGTGATAGAGGTGAACCCAGATTCCTTGGATCAAGCTGGTAAGGCTGATTACGAGCGCATGATCAAAGCACCAGAGTCCCTGTTTGGATTGCATGGCATTCCAATTCTGCTCAAGGATAATATTGGAACCAAGGATAAACTTAACACCACTGCTGGTTCCTTCGCTTTGCTTGGCTCGACGCTGCCTCGTGATGCTGGTGTGGTTTCAAAGTTGAGGAAAGCTGGAGCTATCATACTGGGAAAAGCAACCATGACTGAGTGGGCTTCGTTTAGGTCTCTTACTCTTCCTAATGGTTGGAGTGCCAGAGGCGGCCAAGGAAAGGTTTGTGTCAATCTTTTCGTCCTCTTACGATTTGTTGTTAAGTGTCATGAGCATGAGACATGGTATGATTAACGTTGTTTGCATCAAAATCTTGGTGGGTATGCAGAATCCTTATGTATTGTCTGCAAATCCATGTGGGTCAAGCAGTGGATCAGCAATTTCGACTACTGCTAATATGGTTGCAGTGTCACTTGGAACAGAAACGGATGGGTCACTTTTGTGTCCAGCAAGTTTTAATTCTATAGTAGCCATAAAGCCAACAATTGGACTCACTAGTCGAGACCAGGTTATTCCTATCTCTCCCAGACAGGACACTGTTGGGTAAGAGTTATATTCTTGCTTTGTATTGTTTCCTCTTTCAACTTGAGTTTGATTTTTCAAGAGAATGATTTGTAGATTTAGATGAAGTTAGACTTTAAACTTCTTTAAGCATGTTACATCTTTTTCTTTTTTCTTTTTTCGGCAGGTCTCTTGCTAGGACTGTATCAGATGCTGCTTATGTTCTTGACGTAATTGCAGGGCCAGACTATAATGATCCTGAAACTAGAACTTGGTCAAAATATGTTCCCCAGGGTGGCTTTAAAAGATATCTTAACCGTTATGGGCTGAAAGGGAAGAGATTGGGAATAGTAAGAAACCCATTCTTTAGTCTTTTGAATGACACCGATATTACTCTCGCTTTTGAGAAGCATTTTCAAACCCTAAGGTAACCAACCATCACTTAAGCTTTTACAGAATTTATATATTGTACTCATTGTTATAGCACCACTTGTAATTTTCTGAGAAATGTAGGGAAGAAGGAGCGACAGTAATAGATAATCTTGAAATAGCAAACATTAATACCATCTTAAATCCAAACAAAAGTGGAGAAGCGGTGGCACTATTAGCCGAGTTCAAACTATCCCTTAATGCATATCTCAAGAACTTGATTGTCTCACCAGTAAGATCATTGGCAGATATAATTGCCTTCAACATCAAGAATGCTGATCTGGTTTGTATAACAAAAGTCTTTTTTTTTTTTCCCTACTAAAGATCAAGTCCCTTTCAATGAATATGAACAATATCCATTCATAATCGAGTATGAACCCTGCAGGAAAGGATCAAGGAATTCGGTCAGGATATTATCTTGGCATCTGAAGCAACAAATGGAATTGGAAATACTGAGAAGGCAGCATTGGCCAATTTGGCAAGATTATCAAGAGAAGGGTTTGAAAAATTGATGAGAGATTATAAACTTGATGCATTGGTGACCCCTGGATCCAGGGTCTCCCCTGTTCTAGCGATTGGAGGATTCCCAGGAGTGAATGTGCCAGCAGGATATGACAGTGAAGGAGTTCCATTTGGCATTAACTTTGGAGGATTGAAGGGTTCTGATGCAAAGCTTATTGAAATTGCTTATGGGTTTGAGCAAGCAACTAGGATCAGGAGGCCCCCTACTTTCAAAAATTGAAACTCTTGAATGTTGTTTTGTTTTCACGTTATATTTGTTGATTGATTTAATCTATATCTTTCCTCGTTGATATTTGAAGAAAGCTGAATGTAATGTATCTGTGTCCTGCTTCTGCGGGCTAAAATAAATTTCTTGTCTCGTTTTCTTTGTTTTATTAACTTGGATTTCTTCAATGACAAATTTCTTTTCTTTAGTCCATTACAAAACAGACTAGGACAATGTCATGCCATGGTAATTTCTTTATCATGAATATCATAAGAATCATTAATCTCATTTGTTGAGTGTAATCCTGACTAAAGCATAATAGATTTGACTTAATAGACCAATTTAACTCTCGTTCTTTAAATAAGTGGGATGATGATTTAGAATTAGCTTCCAAGAATATGTTTTTTTACCTTCCATACCTTATGAAAGATTAATATTAATGTTCAATGTTAGTTGAGGATTTTTCTCATGTTTTTAAAAAAAGGGTTAAAGGTCATTTATACCCCTCAATTTTACCTAAAGATCATTGAGCATCTTAAACCTAACTATAGCTCAATTATTTCCTCAATGTTAAAGACTTCCTTTCTAGTCACTTTATCATTAACTCACTGTTTGTTCATAGTTAGTAGATCTTACATTCAAATTTTTTAAATATTATTTTATTATAAAATATTGAGTTAAGAGTTAATTTTGTCTCTCAACTTTTCCTCAAAGAGTTAATAGACACCCTGAACTTGAATGTTTTATAATAAAAAATATTAAAAATTGAATGGGGAGCTCAATAGTAGTGAACAACTGAATTGACAACAAGATAATAAGGGAAGAGATTTTTAACGTTAAAAGATATCATTAATTTATAGTTGAGTTCTAGGATACAGGGATATTGATACGAGTACATATCCAAACCTTGATACTTTTATTTTTAAAAATATAGGTCCTAATGCATCCATGTATATTTATAAAAAATTATAAAAATATAATTTCAAATTAGAAAATATCCAAACTAGCAAACATATATAGTGTTAGAAAATATGCTCTAGTGTTAATCATTGTACTATGAACATTGTTATTTAATGAATTTTTTTTGTTATCATATTAATTGCATGTTCACTATGATAATTGTATCATTGAATAAACTATAGTGATTGTCCTAAATATTTTTGGTCGGTTATCTATGAGGGTTTATAAATGAAACAAGACTATTATGACTTGGAGTAATTATAAATCAAAGTTGTAGGCACTTAAAACGGTACAAGGTGTTGGGCCGACCTACTCTGAGAAAGTTGCATGGTACAAGTCATAAGCTTGTCTTATAAGTAATCATGTCACTAAACCCTTTGACTTGAGATCGTCATGGATTCCTACATAATAATTATTGAACTTTGACTTAGTCAAAGTCACCTTTAACTAAGTGATTATAAAGGTTGTGATTGAATTTAGTAATATTCATGTAGAGGAATATGAGTTGTCAAGATAGAATTTGTCTCTCACATTAATTGAGAGGTATTACTAGGCCTCTCAATAAGTAAAATTGAGAAAATGTATGGCCATACTATAATGAAAAAGATTTTTTTATTGCTATAATCAGTCTACTCAGATATCGAGAAAGTAATGGTCAGGTAAAAAAGAATGATAATTTTATGTCTTACACTTGATCGAAATATCGTGTGATAAAAAGGACGTGATATGATTATATGATAAGTTACATCGGATTATTGATCTCTATATGAATTAGATAATTGCAATGTCGTACTAGAAGTCACTTGTAACTTGTGACTAGTGGCTAGTAGTGTTATTGGCCTATTGTCAACTTTATATGGGCTTATAGGATCACACACAAGAACAACCCAACTCGAGCTATAATGTTCAAATTCATTGAATCTGGAATATGTCTAGATTTAATGAACATAATGTTTTATCTAGGATGAACGAATTATATATATACATACATACATACATACATACATATGTATGTATGTATGTATGTATTTGAATATTTATCTAATGTATATATAATATAAAATTCAAAATATATATTTGTGTGTGCGTATATATATTATATATATAATTATATTATAATATTGTATTAGTTTTAAATTTGCTTTTATATGATAAATTAAATTTAATAACTAACATGATATGAGAAGATATCATATCAATTTTATAATTTAAATTTATGAGATAAATTTAAATAAAATATGGTATCATAGATTTAATTTATGAGATAAATTAAATTATATTTCATTGCTCTTCTCAATTTATTTTAATTAATTAGGAATAATTGATAAGACATAATTTTTGAAATAATTGTGATTATTTTTAAAAATTCATAAGGGAAGACAAAAACCCTAAACTATATAATATAAAGAGGGACGAGCTTCCTTACAAAGACAAACTTCTTGACGACAAAATTCTTGACAACCATAAAAATACCTTAGAGAGAGGAAAAAAAGGGGGGCACGATTGACTGAGGCCACAAGATCATATTTTCCAAAGCTTTTGTATAGACGGTGAGTTATTGAGAGTGTTAGCATATTGTTTGTGTTGAAAAGCCATTAGTGTGGATATCGGTAAAGGGAGCCAATTTGTGTTGTTAGCTCCTGAGGTTTAAACACTTTAAGGAAGTTTGAAAGTTTGACATATAAAAGGTACTTTTTCTGTCTACTTTGACTTAAACAAATTTGATCGGTCTACTATTATGATTGGGGTTTAGAGATTTTAATTTTTCATTGTGCCCTCCAATCCAACATATAGTCCTTTATAGTAATACCAAGAAAAACATAATCATTAATTGTACTTTTATTTAATTTATACCTAATTACTTACTACCTTTCTTACTAATAGGTATAGTATCAATATCTTCTCTCCTAAACCATCATCTATAAAAAAAAGATAGCTTCCATATATGGTTCATCAAGAGATAAGTTTGTCATTCCTAAAATTTCAGTAACATTAAGATCATTCCATTCATCTCCACTAATATCTTACATCTTAAACTTGCCTTGTTTATATTCTTCACTTTTTCTAATCAGGAGTCGCAGATTAGTATGGGCATTCACCTTTTAGGATTCAACTTGTTTTCATTGGATGAGTAGGTACTCCATTCCTTTCACAAGATGATAAAAAGCATGGTTCCACAAGAAGCTTAAGAGCAAGCTTTTGAAGTAAAGGGGTTGAAGGATCATACATCACCTATCAAGATTTAAGATTTAATATTTAGCTATCTTCAATGGAGTAAAAAAAAAAAAAGACTCATAATTTTAAAGTATTAGATGCGTATTGAAAATTAATTTTTTTAAATTAAAAAAATAATATTTTGATACTTTATGGATTTGCATCAAAGAAGTATCAATGAGTATCGATATTAAATATGACATCGATATGTGAGGTAATTTAAAATATTGGTGCATCATAAGTTGAGTTTGCCTCTGACATTTAATTGTTAGTTAGTTGATTAACTATGCTTTTGTGGCATACTTATGGCTTTCACCTTATTTTTTTTGGATAAAATATTTGAATTTGGCTTCTCTTCATTTTTTTTTCTTTCCACTTCCTCTCCACTTCTCATCTCAACCGTCAAATTTATTTTTGAACGGTTGAGATTTGATATTTTATAAAATTATATTTTATAAAATTATTTTAAAAATGAATTTGACGGTTGAGATGAGAAGTGAAGAGAAAGTGGAGAGAGAAAAAAAAAAAATAGAGGGTACAAAATATTTGCTTAACTGGAAACTTGCTCTCTCCATCGCTCTAGTCCCCAAAACTGAGTTTCTCCGTTGGCTTCCATCTCGTTTGGATTAATCTGGAGAAATCCTAGGTATTTTAAAATGCTGATTCGTCTCACTCCAATTCCAATCGTTTCCCTTTAACTCGAAGCTATGTACTCTACTACCACTTCCGTCAACAATTCCTCGGGCAGAATCCAACGAGAAATCCAGGATGACCATAGTTGCTCCTTCACAACAGCCACCGAGAAATCCACTTGCCTGACAGAAAACAAAGATCTAAATCTAAAAACGAAAAAAATCTGTGTGAAGTCTTCATGTTTTCCCTTTCAAAGATCTAAATCTTCTCTCCAAGCGCAGTTGTATACCCAGATCCCTCCTTTCTCCGACGCCGCTATGAAACCTATTACCTTCGTCGCCTCTCTCTCTCACTCTCATGGAGTGAAGGGGTGGCCGACTCCCCAAATCGCTTGCTTCACAGAGTAGGTGTCAACGGCGGCAGCGAAGGATTTGGCCGAGATGAACGGGGGCTTTCATGAAAGAGTAATGGTGTGGAGAGGCAATTTGACTGCAATACTACCAAAAAAAAATATATATATATATTTACCTATACGTTACACTTTTAAAAATATTTTTTCACATACTCAAAATTTAGATTTTAGTTTCATACAGATCGAGTTTCAAAATTTTTTTTTAAATATGAAAGTATGAAACTTGATTTTAGTCAAGCCAAATTTTATATTTTATTAAAACAAAAATTAATGTGATAAGTTAACATCCTTTTCTTTTTTTGACTATTGTGCGAATACTTATCCTTTTTTCTTTGTTTTTTATTTTATTATTTGGTATCTTAAAAAATTTAAAGGTATTATTATCCTCAAAAAATATTTAGGTTGATTGGGAGTATCATGTCATTTGTGGCATGTCTAGTTAAAATATAACATTTAGGTAATATTAAATATAAATTAATTTTAATAATAATAATAATAGAGAGAGAAAAAGCAAAAAAATTAAATATGCATTAAGTTATAAAAATAAAATTAATTTAAAAATATCATACAAAATTTTATTTAAAGTATTTTAATTGAATAGACTACAAATGACATAGTGTACTCAATCTATTTAAGTATTTTTCTCTCATCTCCTGCTCAAATTAATGTATACTCCCCCGTGTGTGATTGTTATTTATGTGTATTTGGATATAAATTTTATATTTAAAATATCTCATTTCAAATTTGATGTTCAAAATTTATATATTTAAAAAATTTTATTTGAGTAGTTTAAAAAATTTCAAATAAAGAAGAGAGATAAGTTGATATTTGAAACAAAAATAAAAAATTAAAAGTAATGAGTTAACTTTTATGTTTTTTTAATTGATGAGAAACAAGAACAAGATATAAGAAGATATAAAGATATTAATAATAAAAACATGATAATGAAGTATTTGAAATGATTGAAATTTTAAATTGACAATGGTGTAAATGAAATTTAAAATTACAGAAGAAATATAATAAGAAATAAATAAATTTAAATTTGATACTTAATTTTTTGTGCATCAAAGAAAGAGATTTAATCCAATTCAAATTTCATCAATCCAAACAAACACACATGTATAAACTCATTAATTCAAATTTTTCATATTTTTATTATTGATGTCTCTATGTCTTCTTATCTTTTGTTTTTGTTTTTCATTAATTAAAAAATAAAAATTAACACATTACTTTCATTTTTTTACTTTTATTTTAAATATTAACTTATCTCTCTCTTTTATTTAAAAATTTTTAAATAATCTAAATAAAGAATTTTAAACATATAAATTTTAAATATTAAATTTAAAATGTGATATTTTAAATATAAAATTTATATCTAAATTTATATAGATAACAATAACACATGAGGGAAGTTCGCATAAGTTTAAACGAGATGATAAAACTTCCAAATTTTCTAATATACCAAATAATGGAATAAAAAATAAGAAGAAAATGATAAGTATTCAAGAAAAAAAAAAGGAGGGAGAACACTGTCAATTTATTACATAAATTTTTTAAATAAAATATAGAACTCCGCCTTGTTGCAATTGGATTTCATATTTTCATATTAAAAAAATATTTTAAGACTTTGTTTGCATCACATCGATATTTAAATTTATAGTATATGGGGAATACCTTTTAAGTGTGGCAGGGAAATAACTTTTTTTGTTTTTAATATTGCAGTCTATTGCCGTGTGGAGAAGATGATAAGGATGGATTCGTGTTAGTTCTTATCTCAGATTTGCTCGCGCTCAGATCAATCTCATCTCAATTCTTCTTTGGAACGTTAGTATCTGATCCTGATTTGCAGATTCATGAAATAATTTTTCTTTCATGAATGGCTTTCTTAGTCTCGCTTGTGGAAGAGGCATGTTCCTGATTTGCTGGGTATGCTATTTTTTCTTTGACTTTGGCGGAGATGAACAAGGGCTTTCATGAAAGAGTAACGGTGTGGAGAAGATGATAGGGATGGATTTGTGTTAGTTCTTATCTCAGATTTGCTCGTACTCAGATCGATCTCATTTGAATTCTTCTTTTACGAATGGCTTTCTTAGTCTCGTTCGTGGAAGAGGCGTGTTCCTGATTTGCTGGGTATACCATTGTTTCTTTGACTTTGTTGGGTATTGTTTCTTGATTTCCTAGGTATTGCTGATTCTTGACTTGACTTGTTTGATTTGCGGGGTACTATGCGTTTTGTGCTTAATTTGTTTTTGGATTTTATATGTTTTTTTGGGTTCTTGAAGAAGCTTGCTCAGTTTGTGCATCTGAAGGAAGATGGGTGAAGAAGGAGGAGAGAGAGGGGACGGTCAACGTAAAGCAGAAGGATAGCGTGCATCATGGTCGCCAGGGATGTAGAAGGGAAACAAAAGGATGAAGATAAGTTGAGAGGATGCCACGTGGATATCCCTATTAGCATTTCTTGTCAAAGTAAATAGTCAACGTTTTCAAACCGTTAGATAGGATACCGTTTTAAAAAAACATCGAGAGGAGCACCTGCACTACTCCTAAAAATATTTAAGGATATTAAAGAAAAATGAAATTTTTTTTGAATTATATAAATAATAATGTAATCTTTCAAAATATCATAATTTTATTAAAATCTTTAAAAATTTTTATGTTAATAAATTTTAAGGTGAAATAATTATTTTTTCCTTATTAAAAATAATAAGTTTAATCATAACTTTTACTTAAAAAATTACAATATTTATTCTGTGATTTACAAAATTTGAATAAGAAATTATTAAATGTAATTTTTATTACTAAAAAACAAGTAATAGTTACAACTTTTGTTTAACTTCTGTTTTATAAATTATAAGAATTAAATAAAAAATTATAATTTATCAAGTATAATATTTGTTATTGAAAAATAATTTCTCAAAATAAGAAACACCAATTGCAATTTTTATTTAATGAATAATAATTTTTATTCAAATAATTATAAAAAATAAACAAGAAATCATAACTTGTCAATAAGAGTAAAATAATATTTTTAATTTAAAATGTATTGATATAAAAAATTTTAGAAACTTAAGTGGAATGGTTGAATTTAAGGGACCATATTTTATTATTATTATTTTTTGGATATTAATTGCAACTTCAAAAATATTTTGAGGTAAATTTGCACTTTAATTTAAAATAAAAATCAATGCTACTTCTTCAACAATGAATTTGGATTCTAAAGACATGATAGGGCGTTGCTGGTTGCCAACGAAGGATATCAATCCCACACATAAAGATGGGAATCAAAGTGGGCTCGGCTCTTAAAGGCTCATCCTAAAGCTTGGTTACCTAAAATTTGACTTAATTTTGAGACCCGACCCTTATTTATAGGATTCAGGGCCAGGTCCTTAAGCCCTATTTCTTGAAAAAGATCTAACATTTTAATTTAAATAGAATATTCTAACATTTAATATAAAATAAATTAAAGTCTCACATAAAATTTAACATAAAGTTCGACAAAGATTTAAAATTTTAAATTTAAAATGAAGATTAAAATCTTCATCAATGTAAATCTAAATCCTTCTCACTATCATCTAAAAATAAAATATTAGATCACTCAGATGTAAGTCTACTTGTTAATGATGGAGGTGAAGATTTAATGTTAATTATCTCTGCAACTTTTTTTTCATCACCTACAATAAATATTAATCAAATTGTGTCATTATCATTTAAATATATATATATATATATATATGTATGTATGTATGTATGTATGTATGTATGTTTGTATGTATGTATGTATGATAACTCAGTCTATTAAGGTTTATAAGGCTGCTTAGGCTCGAGCCCTTTTCCACAAGACTTATCAGGGCCAGGCCCTTAAATTCGATTACTTTAATTTTTAAAGATTAAACTCTTATTTAAACAAGGCCTCCAAACTCGGCCTTTATTCGCAACTCTACCCACATAAAGTGAGCGTTGCTAGTTGCTTTAGCATTTCTTACAACTAATAAATATCTCGCTGCAATGTGCAAGTGCTATGCTTTGACATATAGACTAGCACGTTCTGTCTTACGATCTATGAAGCCAATTTTTTCTTTGTTTTTTTTGGTATAAAAGATGGCTAAGCCCAATTAATTAAAAGTAAATAACATAAAAAGGTATTTCCCATACTATTAGAAGAAACTAAACTCCTAACAAGCGAAAGAGCAATCTCAAACAAGGAGGAGGAAGAAAGTATCCCTTCCTTAGCTAGTTTATTAGCTACTCAGTTTTGCTCTCTCTTTTCATGCTAAATCTTCACCTCCCAATTCTAATGTAGCATATTTATAATCTTTGTAAATGCCAACTTACCAATAGTGTTGTTTTTGGTATTAGTTAGGTGATCTATCAATTCCTTGCTGTCCAATTCAACGAGCCCCTTCTTGAAGCCAAAGTTCGAAACAAAATGAAGACTTATCAGCATAGCCAATTCCTCCACTTCATAAGCATTGCATAATCCTAGGTAGTGGCAAAAACATGCTATCCAATATTAGGTACTCGATTTCTTTCCCCTTAGAAGAGCCATCAATTTACTAGATTGATTATTACAGTAGCTAGCTTCTACCAAATTACTGCAATCAATAAAGGAATTTTAGGTAGCACTAATAACAAATATGGGGTCATCTCGTTTGTCAAAATTTGAATAAAAAATACTACTATTCCTCCATTTTCATAATTTTCAAACCACGACTCATCGTAGCAAATCCCAATCCAAATTATTCTGGGTACCAACTTTCCCCTTTAAATTAGAAGTAATCCAATCTTTCAAAGGCAAAGAGAAAAACAAAGAGTGATACCTTAGAGGCATAAGTTGTTTCTATATCTTTTGTATATATGTGCAATCTTGAAAGATGTGTGTAATGCCCTACTAATATTACCATTCAACCTTCCACATAATCTACTAATCAATTTAAAATATCTTTAAAAGTTTGTTGTCCCAACATAGAATTTTGAAAATTTCTTTATAAAATGCCTTAGGTCACTTTTGACTCGGATCTTCGATTGAGGTGATTTAAGTACCTATACTTTAAAAATTTTATAATCTAGATAATGGTTTTAGTTTCATGTCAACCTAACATTAGACGAAGAATTTGGATACCCGAGACCACAATATCACATTTTTGCTTCTAAAACTATCAACTAAGTATTCAAATCTCACACCATAAGCGATTAGCCCTCATAAAGGCTTGAATCACACTCAATAAATTCTAATAACATTTGTCTAAATAGTCACAAGCATCAAACAACTCCTGATATAAGAACTGATCACCTAACCACCATAAAGCATATAACAAGGGGTGAAAATGTAATTATTTGCATTCAAGCTAAATAATTACCCAAAACATGTGAAACTCATTTAACCAGTTTAAATATTTTTGTTCAAATTATCTTGTCACACTACCATAGTCAGATTAGAGGTTTTGACCATATTTAAAACTACAAATGCAAGTAGACTTTAAATAAACATAAGTTAATATAAAAGATCCCTAATTGATAAATGTTGTACTCAAATTATACATAAAAGACAAAACTAGAGATATTACAATTGATTACTCAGTCTCTAGCTTTATATGCCTCCCTTTTTCTTTTAGTTTGATCTTCACCTGTAAACATTAAATTACGGGAGTAAGATAAACATCTCGATAGTCAAGTAATTTAATCAAACATATTAAAATATGGAAATCACAACAATTAAGCGTTTAATATCAGATAAGGAAAACCAACATTATTCACAATGCATCTTTATAATATGTTTTACATGATCAAATGCAATTGCCATATACCACTCCTTATATTATCTGACTGAATGTATAGGAAATTATCTTATATAAGTCTAGCTTGTGTGATTGGACTGGCCTCACTCTCCAATTGTGAAGGGTTATCAAGCCAAAGGCTCCCACACTCACTCTTGGATCATAAATTTTCCTTATTCAAACTTTGAGGTGTCATAAGTACCTGACCCACATTATCTAATCCAAGATCAATGATACTGAGTATTATGCCTTACTCATGCCGCACCCGTAGTTTATTAGCAATACTAAGCACATATAGTGATGAAGTATGCCAACCACTTTGTGCAAATTTAGTAGAGGCTACATCATGTGGATTTTCTATCATAATCCCTCTATTTTGTTAAGGTGAACTCTCACCCATTATGATCATGTAAATGCGAATATAAGCTCTTGTATATCATAGTGATTCATTATTCTCATAATTTCTAGAACTTGAATGCTTATCACAATTTACACCACATTATAGTTTACAATAGCTCGTTTATAATCAACTCATAGCTAATCTAGGCCCACAATTTATATTTTAAATACCAAATAACATCTATATAAATATAATCATTAAGCATTTCATCACAAATATACATGCTTACCACATCTCTTCCAATATCATCAATTACGATTACTCATTATGTTAACAGATTCATCTCATAGGCAATCTAAGCTTAACATTTATATAAATATAATCACCAAACCCTCATTACAATGAGTCATGTTTTATATTTGGGTAATAGTTTAAAATCAACATATTAATCCATGAGCTCATTTCAAGCTATCCATAATAATGCTTAAAGTGTAAATGTAGATAATAATATACTATATTTAAATTTTTGATTACCTCAACCCTTGGTTTACCAACCAAGAGTACCTGTGAATATCAGTCAGAGCCTCCAACAACCTTAATAGCACCAACAATAGTCAATCTATAATCAAACACATCAATAATCATTAATGACTAATTATCTTTAATGAACTCTAATCAAGACCTAAACTTAAAAATTTCATTGTGGTCATCTACCTACAACTAAATCCATTTTTAGGTTTCATTAGTTCACTTAAACTCTTATTAATCTAATCAACAGCATTAATAATTCATAACTTTCTTAGCTCAATTAATTAGCTCTAGGGTTTGCTTCAACCTTCACTTTGAAATCCTAAAACTTCATTAGTACCATAACCCAAGGGTTAGACACTTAAATAAACATTCATTAATCCTATAGAAGTTAGAATTCTAGACAAAATCACAACCCATTTTTAGATTCTTAAAGAACTATCCATAAACAATGATGAAAATACATAAGAGAGGAAGAGAAGAGGTTGTAGGCACTTACCCAAGTGATCAGAATATCTAAATAGACTCAATTAGACACCCACAACAAACACTAGCAGAGTCCTTTTCGTTCACCTTTAGACTCTCACTCAACTCTTTAATTTTTTAAGTTGAAATGTAAATCTAAAGGCTTAAAAATTGAGCTTTGGCTATGGCTAAAAATCAAAATTCTAAATTCCGAACACTATTTATTTAATTGGGCCTAAATGTGACCCAATACTACCTAGGGTCCAATTTTAAGCCCTAATTAGGGTCTAATAGACCTATTAGTCATCCATACATTATATTTTAATGTGAGTTAACTCTCAATTATTTAATTTATCTTTAATTATTTAATTAACCTTAAGTTAAAATTTTTAAGATATTATAGACAGCACTTGTGTTGTCATATCACAACACTAGTAGTAAACTTTTGATGCACTTCGAGCCTTTGTCTGACATCTAATTGAGGTGATCTAGGTGTTCCTAGAAAGCTTAGATAGTAAGCTAGCTAATGGCATTAGTTTCATAACAAAATTTCATCTTAGTAAAAAGCTGGACACCTGAAACTAAAATCACTCCTTTTTCACAATTACACCACTCTAAGGAGTCCAAAACACACGCCAAGTGCCAAAAGCCTAAACACCCACTTAAAACAAGTCCCTAGGACTTAAGACTACCTACATAATGCACCAATACAAAGGTATACCACATGCATAGAATATTCACTCGTTACCCCTAATTTTAATAAAAAATCATAAGGGAAGTCAATATAACATAACTTCATAACTTAACCACTTTACAATCATCAAAAGTAATATCAATCAATTCTAAATCTACTTGCACCAGTATTTAGGCCTTGAATAGAATTTTCAACACATAACAATAGATTAGGGTACTAAGTATAAAATGATCACTACAATTAAGATGTAACGGTACAAGTAAACTAAAAATGCTTGTCCTAATTAGAAATGCATCATCATCATAATTACACATAATGAAATATCTAAAAGATAGAGGCTATAAAATAAGAATTGGAGTTCTTAACCCTTAAAAGTCTTTCCCTTTTCTTTGCCGAAGCTAGTGCCTATAAAATGGTAAATAAGTTGAGTACAAATACTCAATAACCAAGAAATGCTTTAAATCACACACATGCAAGTCAAATCAATAAAGGCATGTAAATTAGGTATTTGTATAAAATACATTATAGCATAAAGCATAATATCACAACACTCATGTATCATATCCCATGATACAATCCAATACATGAACATAAACTCCTTATCTCCTCTATATACTATCGACTGAACACCATAGAATGATAATATAATAAGATTGAGTCTGTGTGAATAAACTAGCCCAAGCTTACCAATCATGAAGAGACACATGGCCAAAGATGCCTAGCTCAATCTCGAACACGGATTCCCTCAATTCTTGAATCCATTAAGGTGTCGCAATGCCCAACACCATACCCAACCCAAGGTGATATAAAAGGGCAACAAGTCAGGACATCTATGCTTACACCCAATACAGGTTGAGATTTAGAAAGGGTCAGCTTATAAAAACCACACATTGGGGCTACCGATAGTGTTAGTTATATAGTTTCATGTAGAAATATAATCTACTCCTTCTAGGGCATCCTTCGGTGCAAGCCATGATCATGCACATTTTATCACCATGCATAATCACATTACTCAAGCATACATAGATAATATGGGCAAACTATCATAAGTATGCATTTAAAGCTTTACCATCTCATATTAAAATCTTTCAACTGTATAAATACATTTCAACATAATTTGCTTTAATGGAAAATCAAGAAAAACTCCACTTGTATATTTTTCTAAAACAATAATTAGGTTTATAATTGATTAAGCTCCCAATAGCCATATTCACAAAGCAACCTAAATCAATCTAACAAGCTAGGATCGAGCTCAAAACTTGTGTGACAATGATAATATACAATTATAAACAACTAATATCACTAAATAGCAAATAAATTCTCACTTCCAAACTATTAAAACTCACACTTTAACAATTCATATTTCCAACCATAAGGTCAAAATTACAACCAATGAGTTATCAACTCCCACTAACATTATTTAGCTCTCATTAGCTTAAATATCAACAGTTACAACATTCAACAATTCAAATTTCTCCTTGAAGTGGTTAGGTTTCGTCCAAAACCTTAACCCCAAACTCATAACCTTATAAGATCCTCAAAATTAAGTTTAGAAGTGTTAAATAACTCTCATTGATCCCATCATGACTAATGGGTTTAGACTTAAAGCCCTTAGGTCTGAAATCAACATCTCCCATATAGAAGAATCAATTTCGGACATGTAGAGGGTAGGAAGAGGGAAAAGGAAGACATACCCAAGTAAAAACAAGCTTAAATCTCCTCCAAAATACTAATGAACTCATGTCGTAGCAAAATCCGTGTGTCTCCTATTGCCCTCTCCTCTGATTCTCTTCTCCTTTCTATAGCTCGAATGCGAGTTGGTGATTTAAAATTTTGACCATTTTCCATAGTGAGAAGCCCTATTCACCTCTGTGAATGGCACAGACGAGCCGGCCTAAAACTTTGCCTTTTTTCTTGGATCTAAGTGACTCAAAACCCACTAGGCCCATTAGCTATCACTAATCGTCAACGAATTAATTAACATAATTTTACCTTTTTACCCTTTAATTAAATAATTAAATTTGGAGGTTAAAATCCAGAATATTACATAATGTCTATAATTAATTAACTATTGAAACTAATAACCAAATATGTTGTTTATGTTATATGGGGTAAATTCAAATATATATATATATATATATATACATATAATAATATTCATGATTTGCAGAATATATAAGTGAAATTGAACTCACCTATGGAATGAAATGATCAGACTTTAATTGTGATCATGTTAGAGGAGTTCTAGCGTAAAATTACAATGAAGATCCCATTAACCCAAAAGGCATGAAGGCCCATGAATACGCATGAATCCTTGGACTCTGCCCCACCTTTACCAATAGAGATACGCTCTTACGGTTAGCACTAAAACCTAGTAAATTCCTTACCCAAAACAAATTAAACCTATTAAACTCGCAGATAAAAGGAGGAAATATATACTTCCATCGAAGAAAAATGCTTTAATAAATTGAAGGAGATAATCTCGTCTAGGTCGAATCAGACCCTTTTTTTAATATATAATTTTGGTCGTGGAGTGGAACACGTTGATAAAAAAGTGATTTTTAGAATTTTAGATTGATAAAAAGAAATTAGATAATGAATGAAGATAGAAGTGGTTTTCACATGTACACACACCAACTCTTTTTTGTACCATCTTCTTTCAAATATTAATAATTTCACACTGATCCAAATGATGTTTGGCGTTGTCAAAAGAATAGATCTGTCTAAAACTAATACGATAAATTAACTAATATCTTAATATGCATGTGTACAGTATTCATCAAAATTTCCCGCTTTTGGGTGAGCTAAAATGTCTTAAAGTCATGAAAAAAGGGATGTTTTTAAACGAGTATTGAAAAAGTTTGGTCATAAAACTGCTGCGGAATCTGACAGATCGGAAAATTTGACGTGAGAAGTTGTTGGTTCTTTTATTTATTTTCATTCCCCTTGTGTTTGTTTTGGTTTTGACGATGGTTTATTTTAATATAACTCATTTTTCTATCTAAAGATTTTATCTTCAGTTAATACTATTACGGTGAGGCTTGGATCACCTTCACATCACATGTATAATAAGACAAAGAAAGTTTGGCCATCCATCCATCCATCCAAGTGGACCAACCATGGACAAACCCTCGATTATGGCTCCCCACCAATAATGACATCGACGGACCCGAACAAGGTCCTACCAGCCTACTGAACATTCATCAATTAACACATTACTGTAAGTCTGTAACCATAAACGAAACTAAATTTTTTTTTATAAAAAAGTATCAAAATGTTTAATAGTAATGTAGTATTTTAACTTTCAAAAAACTTGTTACATTATAGACATTGCTAGCTTGTATTACATCATATCTCACATTATAAGAAAAGATCATTGGTCATGGATGTATACGGAGTATTATATTAATTTTACTTATTTAGTCGTTTATACAAGTTCGTTCATGATTAGTTTCCTGAATCCATATTTACTGGATTAAGTGTAACGAAACTATTTCTTATACGCTAAATAATACATCAACTACAATCCATTAAGATATAATACAGACAAATAAGGTGAATAAAACAGAAAATCATAACCTATCACCGTTAGTCCCCGCTCACCAATTCATCATTTGTTGTTTGATTCAATTTATTTATGTTCATAAATATGTTGATGCTCTTACCCAGCAATTCAATGCCTTCATCAGCTTCCTAGTTGTGGACGCGGAAGAACTGGGAATTCTCCCTCCTTCTCCTCCTCTTCCTCGTCATTCATCATCACCTTGTTGTCGTTCTTTTACTCTGAACATGGGTTCTCGATGTTCCAAACAAATTGAACGGAGAAAGAAAATCCGAACAGAGAAGAAATCTCTGGCTGATCTCAAAGTCTCCGGCGAAGACTACCCGGGCGCTGATTTTCACCCACAGGATAGAAAAAACTGGATGTCTGAGCTCAACCCGGAGAAAGTTCATATCAACAAGATTGTGTGGCCAGGAACTCACGATTCTGCGACTAACAAAATAGGAATCCCTCTCATCACTCGTCCTTTCGCTGGATGCCAATCCCTATCGATCTACCAACAGCTCGTCATGGGGACCCGGCTCCTCGACATCCGGATCGAGAAGAACCGACGGGTCTGCCACGGAATACTCACCAGTTACAGCGTCGACGTCGTGATCAACGACGTCAAGAAGTTCCTATCGGAAACCCAATCAGAGATCATAATCCTGGAGATCCGAACGGAGTTCGGGCACGAAGACCCCCCTGAATTCGACAAGTACTTGATCGATCAGCTGGGCGAGTTCCTGATCCACCAGGACGATCACGTGTTTCAGAAGACTATAGCGGAAGTGTTGCCCAAGAGGATTATATGTGTTTGGAAGCCGAGAAAATCAGCTCATCCGGGAGCGGGAAGTCCGCTGTGGAGTGCAGGGTATTTGAAGGATAACTGGATCGAGACTGATTTGCCATCGACGAAATTCGAGAGCAATTTGAAGCACCTGGGGGACCAGCCGGCGGCGGCGTCGAGGAAGTACTTTTACAGGGTGGAGAATACGGTGACGCCGGTGGCGGATAACCCAGTGGTGTGCGTGAAACCAGTGACGAGAAGGATCCACGCCTATAACAGATTGTTTATATCGCAGTGTTATTCCAAGGGAATTGGAGACAGACTACAGGTATTTTCTACGGATTTCACAGATGAGGATTTTGTGGATGCTTGTGTTGGCCTTACTCATGCAAGGGTTCAAGGGAAAGCCTGAATCTCGTTTAGTTTTGGAATTTCATTTCTACTCTCTCATTATTCTGCATATCTGCGTAATGCTTGCAACATGGTGCCGCCAGTCTCAGTTCATTATGGTTTTTGTTTCTGCAGTGCTGTGTACATGTCTCACGTCTTTTGGTTTTTCTTTGTAAATTGTAATGTGATTATCACACCGGTCTGGGTTACTTGTGGCTTGTAAATTTATTTATTTTAGTCCACTGTGGGCTCCCATAAAACCTATGTTATGATGTTGTGAATTTTGTTTATTTATTCAAGTTGATGAATTCGAAAGTTCTCATATATTCCGCATAAAGTTTGAAAAATTGCTATTAACTTTATATTAATATATTTGTCAAAATTAATAGATAGAAATTTTATTTGGACCAAACAATATATCGAGTCGGGTATCCCATATGTTGGTTGAGTGAGACAGACTGGCTGATCGAGAATTTTTTTGGCGATCGATAATTATGTTTCCAATCATCAAAGTTTAACGAAAGAATCCATTGTAGGGACTTCATTATAACTTTTCTTAAATTATAAAGATGAATGACGAAACTTTAAGCTTCAATTTAACCTTAGTTTAGTTTCAGGGTCATGGCGATTAACGATGTATTGTTATCAAAAATTGAAAAATATAACATATATTTATGAAATAATATTATCCAGGCTTAGAACTCAGGCTTAATATAGATGAATAAGCTGTCAATGGAGTAATCGTCATCGCGGATGGAAAGATTCTTTTTTTTTTTTTTTGGGGGGGGGGGGTTTTATGTATCTCATATTAGCACGTTAACACCTAACAATAACTGTCTCGGTAAAAAGAATTCACATTTTATGAACTACTTTGTAATTTCTTTGTTCCAATTTTATTTCTCATGACAAACATACCAAAGGATGTTTCAGTCTAATGAAAAGAGTTAGTTACTCACTTAACAAACCAAAGTTCATATCTCGTCAAAAAAAAAAAAAAACTCACATTTAATATATAATTATACCTCTAATAAAATGATACGTTTGAACGATTAAAAGAAGTGTTTTAAAGATGATACATTTGATAAAAATAAATTTAAATTTTAAAAAAATATCAATAATTTAACTACTCTTTATTCTAATAAGATAATTAAAAATAACTTATACTTCCTTGTTTAAAAAATAAAATATTTTTAATTAAATGTTACCTTTTAATAAAATAATTAATTATTTTTAAACTAACTTTATTTTTTATTTACCTTTATTTAATAAGATGTTTCCCTTAAAAATAAATATAAAATAATTTTTTATACAAGATAAAATGATTTATTTATTAAAAAAATTTTGAAAAAAAAATTAATTACACTTTTAAAACATTAAAAATATCTTACATTTTTAACACATAATTCTTCTAAAAATGCCTTCAATTTTTTTAAGGAAGGAAATAAATAAAATCAGAAAGAGTAAATTTTTCATTATTCTCTGGAACTCTTGAGTTGATAAGAGAGTTTTTTTTTTTTTTTTTTAAACAACGATCTGAGAAGAGAAAGTTAAAAGCAAGAACATTCTCCCCTTCAAGACACGAGTTCAAGAGGAACTGTTTCTTAATATTCTAATAAACTAAAATCCATTCCCGAATGTTCCCACTAGATTCGACATCAACCGTGATTCCACGTAAGCATGCATCGTACACGTTATCTTCTATAAAATTCCAAATTCCATTGACCACATAGGAAATACCTTCCAAGAAGGTTCAAAACCCAATACGATTGAAATTTTTTTTTTTTCCCCCTTTCCAGCTTTCAAGAGGCAGAAATTCAATGATTGGCAGAGTCCCACTCGCCACGTAACCAATGAATGCCATACAGCAAAGCAAAGATTATCTCCATAAAGAAACCGCCAGCCATTAATGCACGATAGACAAATCAACACCCATCCAACCAAAGTCCAAAACACAAGGCGTCAAGCCGAACCCAATAATTGAAATGACACTTCTGTCCAAAAACAATGAAATATAACCAAGTATCTACTCCACTCTAATGCAGTAACCCTGCGACTTCCTGTTGCTAAAGACTCAACCAAATCCTAAGCTGATCTTCTATCTATACAAAATTTACCCCGCAAATCTTCCTCCATTTTTTGAAATATCAAAGAGAATGCCCCTGCAAACAGAATAAGCAATAACTGAGTGCTTTATTCACTCACTCTAGCTCAATACTCCAGAAATGAGAATTCAGTTCAAATGCAGGAAACCAATGACATAAGGTGCAGAGATTGGGGGAGACCATGCATAAGAATCGTGAAAGAAAGAGGAATATCCTGTTCTATCTTGACCTAAATGATCAGACCCACAACGCTTATGATGTGCACAGTGCAATGCAAACCACCAAAACCCTCTAGAGTCAGCCGTGGGCCAAAATACTAATCAAACTGTAATAATGTATAGGTAAATTAAAATTGGAAAAACAGGTTGCACAAACACCTGATAGTGCGCTACTCTTTTGTTGCAATGAACCTTTCACCAGTAGCGTCCCAGGAATTTGCTGGAAAACCTTTAGTGTGGAATAGATAGCAGGGTGTCAATGCAACTTTTACCAAGAAATATCATATCAAGTCAGTAAAGAATGAAAGCATACCGAAACACGGAAGCATAATTTATCATGACTAGTGTTGCCATAACTTGATCCATCAGATGTTGCTCTCCCAGATTCAGATTGGGCGCATTCATGAATAAATGGCAACTCATTCTTCAAGATTGAATCACACTCATCTTTTGATGCCTCAACCTATGAATGAGATTATGCGTAACAGCCATCAAACATTATGTAAATCACAAATTGGGAGACTTAGAGAAGCGCGTCTTACATCCACTGTGAAAGAGGAGGAATTCAGTGTACAGGGCAAGCTGTGCAACGTAAAGTAGGACTCGACAGCTTGCAACACATGTATGGCCCCATGATGGCGTTGAATACACTGAAAGATACATTTGCATTGTAAAATTCATATGCAACAACAGGAGGAAAATAAGAGCGGTATATCATTTGAGCATGAATATAAATTATATGAAAGGAAAACAGAAGCCCAGTTATAGGCAACACTGTGTTTATCCTAATGATGAAAACATTTAAACTTGTCGATGTCATCTTTTTTCCTGCTGGTAATTGACACACAAATGCAGCCATAATTTTCCCTGGACTGATCAGCTCAATCAACAATGCTGACCTCCGTGTGCAAAAATTGAAAGCTCACCCACCAATAAGAAGTTTTCTTTTGGTGTATCGATTAGAATGATAGGGTAATGTAAGGCCATTATGTATGCACAGATCGAAAGGTCCCCAGGGACAGCAGGGAGGGGAAGCTTCTACAAGCTGTCACTTGAGGTTCCCAAATTTACGTTAGAATGGTTGGCGTCCTTTTACAGATTAGTCAAAAATGTTTCAGAACTTGCTACATTTCCATCGAACTATCAGGAACACATTTTTAGTAAGCTAACTTGCATTGACCAAATCCACACTCTCGTGATCCTATTCGTAATTTGAATCCCAAAAGCGACTAGTTAGATTGTTATTTAATACACTTTTAAATTAATAGTTTACTCATTATGACATAAATCTATTAGTACAATAGCATGAAAAATGAATAAATAAATAAATAATGTGTATAACAAAACTTCCAAGAAATCATGTCTTATCATGCGTAACCATCTTTGTAGTGCATTATTGTTTTCACATGGCCCTAACACATTATATGGCATAAGAAGCAGTCACTTGACAGTTTTTCCATTCATATCATTACTTTTTTATTCACATCGTCATTCGATTGGCATAGGAAAAACAACCAACAAGATTATTTATTTGCAGCCCCAAAGAAATGTAATTCTTAAATGCAGCAATTAAAATACCACACCTCAAGCATAAAAGACATGTTAGTCTTCTCAGGAAGGGAGGTTGATATCTTCTTCTGCATTGGAGGCAAGAAAGACCAAGCAAGCCCCCATCGGCATGTCTTGCCTTGAACAAATTCAGTTGTCCTCACTATGGTCACTCCATTTGCCCAAAGTTTTGATATAAGGTATTTAAGGTTTGATTTTCTCCCAACCATTGAAGTGTACCAACTGCACGCAAGGATGAGCACTAATTTCTAGTCAATTTATCACAAACAATGAAGGAAATGGCAATAGATTTTTTCATAAACAAATCATGGTACCGGAAAGAATGTCTAAGTGCAGCACTATCTTCAATAATACGAGTGATGAAGGCCTTCTCTCCACCAGGGCAAACCATTTCTTCTCGAGAACCACCACAAGAAGTTTTTGGATTAAGTCCTGCTGCCTCTAAAGCTTCAAAAAATGGAGGATTACACATGCAGAAATCAAACTTTTCATCACCCCTGACTACCCCAAGAAGTATAGGTGGTCCATAATAATTGTTATTACAGCTGGGATGCAAATCAAGTAGTAATGAAGGCTCAAGAGGTACCTCTGTACCAAATGTCCCACTCAAATCTATCTTACTTTCATTGCAGAGCAACTCTCCATTATGACACGCTTCAACAGAGACAGCATTTTCATTGCTTTCAGCTTTTCTAATTTCAATTAAATCAGAAATATGTGGATTACTATGAACATTTCTGCTTGCCCACTCTATTGCAACATCAGTAACATCTGCAGCCATTTGAGTGTAGTTCAGTACAGATCCAAAGTTCACAGGAGTTACCAAAAAGAGAATACCCATATCTAAGAAGCTCCAGCTAAAGACCCAAAATACAGCAATACCACTCAAGATAATATATACCTGACCCTACAAAACTCCAGCCAAGAAGTGATGCACCAAGAAGTGGGTAAATGCAGTTTGCTCCAGTTCCTATATCAAATCCTCTCACCTTATCTCCAGTTGAACTGGTATGCGGAATGATGTCAGAAGAGAGAAGATCTTCAACCCAATGGATGTAGTTAGACCTGTTGGGTACAGTAGGGCAGAGCTGACCATCGGGAATCCACCTAAAAATTGGAACCAAAAAGGCAGTCAACACAGGCTTCCATGCCATAGAACCAAACAGAATGAATAATTTCTTGAAGATAACACCGTTAGAATATCACAATCCTTTCACTAGCCAGGATTCAATTTGTTGGTCTTCCGCTGATATTGATTCTAGTAGAATAAATTTTTCAGATTCCATTGGGTCCTGAGGAGGATCGCGTAGGTAGGTCTGACGTGAGCCAGAAAGAATTGAATTTGGCATGATCCATCGTAAACAGAGGTCAAAAGTAACTCTTGCTAAAGAGAGAATAGGACTGCATTTGCAAATTTGTTTATCGTTGTTTGGCAATGGAAAACAGAATTTGCAGATTGGTTGGGAGAAATGGAATAGCAACTAGCATCTTTCACTTTATGCACACAAAGATAATTACTAATAATCTCCATTCACCACAATTCAGTCAACAGGATAAAACAATAGGAAATTTTTCAATAGGAATCAGAGTCACCAGATAACATGAGCTCGTTAAACTCAAAATGAATGTAGCTCGCGAATTAAGTACCACAAATAAGCATGAAACACCCTTAACTCCGTTAATTCAACTGAAACTGCTACCGGAAGACGCAGTTACAATAAACAGAAACGGACGAGAAAACAAATGCATTGTATAGAAACAGAAAAGTAAAAATTTTAAGCCCATAGTAAAACCAATCAAATTACCAGTTAAGAGAATGATCATGGAGAAGCAAAACGCGGGTGAGTTCTCGGGTGGCGTTAAAGTCGGTCCAATCAATGTTGGGACGACCGTCATGGGAGTAGTAGACAAAAGGTTGGAAGGTTGGGTAGAGAGAAGCTAATTGAGCAAAGTCTGGAGGGTTCTCTGAGTACTTGTTCCTGGGATGAATAGTGGGTCGCTCCTCCTTCCTCTTCCTCTTCTTGCTGCCCATTCTTGGGGTCCTTCGCGTAAAGCGGAAACGCCGCTTAGCTCCTGGGAGACGCTTGGGTCCTTGAGGGAATGGAGAGGCAGGTCAATTGGAAAAGCCTGACAGCTTTTGCCTCTTCACGCTTTGGTCTCCCCTTTCTTCTCGTTCTCAACTTGCTCCGGCCTCAGGTCGATTCTGAGAAGCGACGTCAAGGGAGGGGGAGCGGAAGCTGATGGAGGTGGCTTTGGCCAAAACGCAACACAGTTATGCGTTTTCTACATTGAAAAAAATAATAGTTAAGTCCCAAAATTTTAAGTTAATGATAACTGAGTTTCTAACAAAATTTAAAAAAAAATTAGTTGTGAAGATAAATTTAGACAAGCGTAAACAAGAATCTCAAATATAATATAAAAATTACATTTTTAATTTAAATATGTTATCTATAATTAAAACTTTTGAATTTATTTGTTTGAATTAATATTTATAACTTATTTTTTAAAAAATTATTATGATATCATTAATTTAAATTTTTGGAATTTACTGTCATTCTCCTGTTTACATTTTCTCTTTCTTATTTTTTTAGTGAAAATATATCTATAAATCCTTATAAATTCACTTAATTTTAAATTAAATTCCTACAATTTATTTTATTTTAATTGAATTCTTGTAATTTAATCAATTAAATTTTTTAATATCTAAAATTAAAATCCTTAAAATTTTCCTTAAAAAAATTAAGAAGTTAATATTTTTATTAAATGATTATATATATTTAAAATTAATTACATATTTTTTATAACTCAAAATTTATATAATTAGATTATCCTCTAAATATTTTTATATATGTAAAATTTTTACAAAAAATTAATAAAAATGTAAAAAATGTATTAAATTAATTTTAATTTTTTAAATTTTGGAGAAAATTATTAAATTCAATTTTTAATAAACTCTAAAAGTATTTTTATTTTTTGAATTTTAATCTTCAAGGGTTAATCACATACAATAAATCAAATTATAAAGACTTGATTAAAACAAAGAATAACATAATATTTAGTCTTATAATTTCATGAATTTTGCTTTTAATTCTCATAATTTTTTTTAGTATTTCAATCTTTATAGGGATTAAAAATATTTAATAAAATAAAAAATATAGGGACCTCAAAAATAAATATCACATAATCTTTCTAAAGTTATAAAAGACTGAAAATATTAAAAAAAATACAGAAATTAAAAAAATCCAATAAAATTATAATATTGATAATTTTTTTTTTCTTAAAATAAAATAAATTATAAAGAGCCAATTCAACATCAAGAAAAACTATTAGGACTTGTAAATTATTTTTCTCTTTTTTATAATTTAAAAAATAAATGGGCTCAAGATAGAATTGGGCCTTTGGTTATAGTCTGTACTTTAAGCTCAAAACAAGAAATGATGTCTATGTCACCGTTTGGACTTGGGAGTCCATCTATTATCTTCTGGCATCGCAGCCCTAATGATCAGGTGGGATGCGATTTTCAATTTATGTTTATATTTATTTTGATCTTGGTCTGAATTATAGTCTGGAAGACCTACACAGATACAACAACGTCATTTGTTGGTATTGATGATATAAATATGAGAATTAATTATTTTTACAAGCATAAAAGTCCAAATATTTTTACAATCTTTCGGTTGATGGTGAACCTCAAACACAACTAGTATCACCTTTCTAAAACTACAATAAATCTGGCTGGTATATGAATAGTATTAAATTGCAATGTATAATAAAGTGAAGTTGTCATTGCTAATAAGGTGCTTCTTCCTCAGTTATATAGGGTAAAAAAACATAGGTCATTCTACAAGAGTTTATTAATTATTTTATTTTAAAAATATCCTTTTTATTAATGTTTAGTTTCACATAGGTGTTTTTCTATTAGAAGTATGATTGACCATTAAATGTAAACAATTTTCTTGATAAGGGTTTAAACTTTAATTTGTTATATTGCGAGTAGTTAGCCTTTTCTATTAAATAATTCAACCCCTCACTAGTATATTTCTTATTAGGACAATAAAGAACACATGCTTTTTCAAATAGATTATATTTTATTAGGGGAGAAAATAAACGTCATAATAATGTTTACATAATAATGATACAATTAACTTTTCATTTTAAGAAATATGTTAAAATTTTTTATATCAAGTATGAGAATAATAATTCTCTTGTTAAAAAAAAAGAGGAAGAATAGGAAGGAAATTAATCGTGAATGAATAAGAAGACTAAGGAATGTGCAGTATGGTAACTATATGGCTAGGCACAAATGTCTCAGATAAATAAGCATTAAATGATAATTTTACTCATAAACTATCTATCTAGGAGTATAAGGATCATAAATTCATTTTTAGTGCAGTATTTTTTATTACTTTTGGAAAAAATGCAATAATGTCATTACTATTAACAAATGTTAATTTTGATCATTAGTTGAACAAAATATTATAAAAAAATATTTCAAAAACTATTAAAAAATGACCAAGAAAAATTTTTTTTCTAGTAATTTCTTGGATTGTCTGTAATTTTAGGTTATTTTCTATATTTTTTGTCATTTTCTATAATTATTGAAGTTTTTTTTTATAATTTTTTAGTTAACTAACAATCAAAGTTAACCTTTAATAATAGGAGAGGCAGTGATGCACCATCTTTAAAAAGTTGAGAAGAAATATTATAAAAAAAAATAAATTGAGAAAATTGGTGAAAAGGACTTGGTTGGGAGGAAAATTATGCCTAGGGACCAAATGGAATTAAAAGACCAAACTCATTTTAATATTCAAAAAAGGATGGGATGAATGAACCAAAATGCCTTTTGTTGTTGGGAGAGAACAATACAGTAAATTAGAGACGATTTCTAGGCAATAATGCACGTTACAAGTTGGATCTTTCATCTCTTTATGTGCAACTGTGCATCTGAGCACCATTAGAAGTTTCGCGCAGCATGGATAGAGATTAAATAAGAGAGACAATCTCAAATCAGAGAACCAAAGAGACAATCGAGGTAGAAAAGTTGAGCGTATTTGTGATGGCAGGAGATTTTTGCTCGAGCTTTAAACGATTGGAGGACCATCATTGAAAGTTGATTTGCATGTTAGAGTTACGACTAAAGAGATTCTGACATTTGTGATCACTCTGGCAATTCTTTTTATCAAAATTAAGGTCCCTTATGATGAATTGTTGGAGATGGTTATTGGTTGTGTCTACTGTGGTTCTAGTCATGGCTGGCTCTGCTTACACTAAGCCTTTCATATATCTTGCCAATGTGAGTAATCACATCTTTTCATTAACTTTTGAATTTTACAATATAAAAACTATTTGATAACCTTTAAAAGGACTTGTTATTTTACTATTACGATTCCTTGTCCTCTTATCTTTAAAATATTTTATTCCATCTTTTTTTTTTTGGTCTTTCATATCATCCCTAGATGCATTCACCTTCCACGTTCCAAGCTTTAGTACTATTATGTATGGTGTGACTTCCTTTTGAAAGTTTTTGTTATCTGGAAATAATGAGTAGTAGGAGGATGGGTTGAAGTTTGTTAGTAAGCAAGGCACCCATGTAAATGTCTATGGGTATAAATATGAAGATAAGATATCCAAATATAGTAAGGTGTGATATGAATTCAATATGGACTCTGCAATAAAATATTGATAAATATGTTTTCCAATTTCCATGCAATAATGTGTACATAGGTCTTACTCTTTTGTTGTTCAAGAAACATTACGAATCACTTGTAGTATGGGCTAGCTTTTGTACTCCCCTCTCCTCCCTCATGCTGCGTTAATGATCACAAAGATCAATCTAAGGCAACCCTTGATGTTCTCTTTCCATTTGTCTTTTGCTCTTTTTGCCCTCTCGGTTCTTTTTTTAGTTTAACTTTGTTCTTGTGAATAGCATATCCATGTACAATCTAGTCTTGTCATCTTGTAATATATAGTGTAAAGGTAATAGGATTTAGTGACTTTTGGTGTTTAATCAGTATTATTTTAAAGTTGCAGATAAGGATAATAAAGTTCTCTTTCTACATTATGTCATGTGAGAATTTTTTTTTTTTGGGCCTGATCTTAAAATCAATCACGGAGAATGAGTGTAAAAACTGGGAACATGACAAAATGAGGAAAATGCTTGAAGAAAAGAGTTATAGCTACTTTACCAAGCACAATTGACTTCTCTGGGGTAAAATAGTTTTTGCTTGTCTTATAGTAACTTACTATGTCATTGACATTGCCTTTACTACTTGCATGAAGCAGTGAATTTTGTGAAAAAATATTTGATAACTTATTCTTGATTCTTAATTTGATTTGCAACACTATTTAGTTGTTCTTTGTGAATTTCTGGATGAATGTATTTGTCCCCCCTCCCCTTTTATGGTTTCGAATATGGTGCCTTCTGGATCAGCTACGACTAAAGAGAAAATATTGAAGCTTGTTTCATGTTCTTCGATCAGTTTTTCTTTTCCTAATAAATGGAATTTTCATCTATGCTCTGTTCCTTTCCTATGATGCGTGATATTTCAATTGCATTTTTCAAATTAATGTGTATTTATAGCTTGAGCTTTTATATACGTGATAAAAAAAATAGAAGATTAAAAAATAGAGGCCTAAAAGTGAGATACTTTTTCACATCTTTAGAGCTTGACCAATTAACTTGTGTGCTAGGCCGACTTTTGATGTTGAATCTTCAAAGCTCCACAAGCAAGTGAATTAAGCAATTGACTATGGCTGATTACTTTATGTCAAATGGAGCATCGCAGCACACGACGATCCTCAACCTTTTCTCAAGTAGAGTACAAAGTTCAAGGTTTTTTGGTTCTCTTCTTGAAACTTAGGCATTTTTGGGTATCACACTTATCTAGCATTTTGTCTATCTATAATGAATGAAATTAAGTTTGAAAAATCCAAGTGCTCTGCAAAATTGTTTATAATTGTAAAATGAACTCCTCGGGGTAGGCCATCAAATCTTCATGACGCGTGAATTGAGTTTTTTCTCTATGAACAAATACTTATGGTTTGTAAATATGTAAATATCTACATAATATTATTAAAGAAGCTTTCTGTACCATGTTTTGACTAATATCTACGTATAAACAAGAACATAATTTATTGTCATGTTCCATGAGCTTATAATTTAAATGACTTTTCTAAATGGTTATAGATTCAATTGGAAAATATATTAGGTAAGGAGCACTATCAGTGGTTCTATCAAATGCCATACATGATAAAGAAGCAATTGGATAGCATAACTTTGAAGAGATATTTAAACTTGCTTAATATGTAGTCCTATTAGGTAACAATGTTGTAAATCAGTGAGACTTTACACTTTCATCATTATATAGTTTCTAACTTTCTACTAAACATTGTTAATATGATTACTGGATATTTCTTAAACCTTTTAGTAAGAATTCATGGGACTTTTTAACCTTTTAATAAGAGAATATTTATAAGTAATAAAAAAATCTTTGTTGAAAATAATATTAATTTTAATTTAGATACTTTTCACATAATAATAGGCAACTTTTTGTTTATCATACTATTTACACCGTTATTAATGTTATTGTTCAAACATTAACTTATTTTTAAATTGAAAATCCACATTTCCTAATTTATTTAAGAATATTAGATTTATAAAAATAAATATTTATATAACTTACATTATATGTTAATTTACTTCACAATATTTGTTGTATGCATTACTATATTTCCTTTAATTTTATTTTGTTATTATATTAAACGATAAAGTTTATCGTCCGCCTCATTCCATTTTGTGAGCTACATCACTTATATTATTCAAACATGATCCTAACTCTAATATGTTTTTTATAATTATGAATATGGTGATGCAAATATATTTAAGAAAAATGATATATGCAAACTCTCCAATAAGTTTTGAGCATTCCAAAAGGTCTATTATTTGCAAAATTTCGTATTGGCTCGATAATCAAGTTCTTGTTAGAGCTTTGGTTTCATCATCTTGCTGCGGCTCCTGTAAAATTTGTCTTTGTGGCAAGTAAATATTACCCTTCTCTCTTTGTGTTAGTCAATGTGGGTAATACTTTGCTCACAGGAAGCTTATCAGTGTACATCTCTCAATGTAAATGGATCCTAGATTTGTTTGACCGATCCGGTGTGGTGTCTATTAAAGGTTCTGTTATACACCCAATATGTTTTGCTCCATTATTGATAACAACCAAACTCATCGGTGGAGCCTCACCAAAATCCAAATGTTTATGCGCTATGTTATCTATGGCAATAGTTATTCTATAAATCAACTCTTCAGCTTTATAAATGTAGTTTTACAAAAAGGTTCACCATCACATGGGGCAGAGGGCAGCTAGGCTAAAGGGGTGTTATTGGACCCCACGGAGAGTCGTGAATATAACACGCGCATGGAGTGCAGCCGTATGTGGGGCCCTCCACCATGACCAATCTCTTCTCCACTTCCCCACAAATCGTTTACATGCTCCATCTTTTCTCTCTTTATTTTTTTTCCTCAACTTTTTTGTCTAAGTCATTTATATGTTTTATTTTTTTTAGTCACTTCTAACTAACTTAAAATAATAAAATTATTTTAAAAAATTATTTTTTATTTTTTCTCCAAATTTAAAAATATTTAAAATATGAATTTTTAAAAATTAAAATAATATACTTCTTTTTAGAATTATACATTAAAGATTAAAAAAAAGACAAAAAAACTTATATAAAAAATCAAATTTTTTTAAAATATAACTAATAAAAAGAATGGAGGGAGTATATCATATGAATTTTTCTTTTTTAAAAAAATCAAAATACTTTTTGAGAGTATAGCCAAGAATAGAGAACAAGTGAGTAGGCTTATTATCTCTTCAATAGCTCTAGCTTTATCAACCCAAGTTATCTTTAAAATTGGTCAATATTTTGCTTCTACTTCTCCTTTCAATATGCTTATTGGTGGCTCATATTTGTGACCAATCTCTTATAGTCATATGAACTTGTTAGACTCAATGAACATTTTTACTTTAAAATTCTTTTTCTACTTGATAAAGTAAACACTTAATTTAATATTGCAATCTTTTTCTTCCTTAGAATTTGGGAATTATTATTCTTTCAAGATGTTGAGAATAAATGTAATACGTGTAAATATTGCAATTTTAAACCAACACTTAAAGTAATTTTCCGCACAACTCCTTTGTCTAGTATAATCTGCCACTCTTTGTGTTGTATAATTTTTATTTTGCTTTTCTTATGTAGGCATTTGCTAATGAAATTAGCATACCATTTTTGGAAACATGTGCAAAGAATGCTACAAATGTGAAATAGACATTCATGGCCATGATTGCTGGAAAGGATTTGGCTAAGAGAGAAAATAAGGTTTTGTCTAAATATGAGAAAAAATAAGTTCAAGTCAAGAAACTCTTGCAAATTCAACTCATGCATATCATAAATCAAGTGAGCTATAAAAAAATGTTAATCAAGAGATTTCCTTGGAAGATAGAATGAAATTGTGATTGTATTCTAAATTGTACTTATGACCATTCTCCTTTTTTTTTGTATGGGTTAGGATATAGTTTAACGTAGGCATGATATTGTTCTTAACCCTCATGATATATATATATATATATATATTAATATGGGGTGCCTATGATCTTTGTTTATCATTTTGATGGTATTTGACAGAAAGATAAACGAAACATAATAAAATTAATGTTCTTTCATTGAAATTATTGTTGCTTACTATTTCTCTTTACATTTAATCATTTTTCGGGACAATTCAGTTGTCCTCAATGTTGCATTATTGAACTCACATCTTTTACAGGTTAACATGACTTGATATACAATATATAATATTTAAAAAAGACAAAACTTATTGTGAGTGTTTCCTTTTTTTTAGGACAGGATATAATGTAACATGGGCATAATATTGTTCTTACACCCTATAATATATTTTTTTGATTTGGGGTACTAGAACTAGAGGGTAAAAGTATTTTGGCTTAGGTATGGCTTGGGTGTAAAGCTTATAGCTTAAAATACACGTGTTATAGCTTAGGGTGCAAGGCTTTTGGCTTGGGTGTAAGGGTTTTGAATTGGATACAAGAGTTATGGCTTAGGCACAAGGCTTTTGACTTAAGGTGCATATGTTATGGTTTAAGGTGCAAAAGGGTATGGTTTGGGCATAAAGGATCTAGTTTAGAGTGTAAAACTTTTGGTTGAGTCATTTTCATGTAATTTAAAGGCACTGATAGTAGTAAGCTCTCCATGTCTTTAATTTATATGTAATTTACTAGATATTACATGTAAATTATTCTTTAAGTATGCTCGTGAATTCTTTCATATATTGATTTACATATAATCTATAATCATTTTCACATAATTTAGGGGCCCTAACACGAATGTATTCTCTATGTGTTTAGAGATTACATATAAATCATTTGTTAATCATGCTTACAAGTTTTTTCACATATTAATTTACATGTAATTCATAGTTTTTTTCATGTAATTCTAAGGAATTTATAAAGGCGTGCTCTCTATATGTTTGATTTACATATAATTGGTTAGAGATTATATATAAATTATTCCTTAACTATTTAATCCTATAAATAAATACTCCTCAGTTTTGTTTACAGATTACTTCCAATATATGTTTTACTGAGATTAAGAAAAGCTTTAAATCTTATTAACTTTATTTTAAAATTTAATAAATTCTTACATCAACCTCTAATATGGGCAAAAAAATTATTTTCATTAAATTTTTGACATTTAATAAGGACATATAGATAAACATAAACAAAAAAAATAGTAAAATCATTCATATATAAAATTAAAATTAATATTTTTTTCCTACCTCTGTAAATAAGATTAGAGGAGCAAAGGACTGTAGCTGACCCGCTAGTGCAATGCTTGCTGCGCGACTCGCTAATGCCAAAAATAAATGCTGCGCGCCTCCCTGGTCATTATTCGCAGAAGATGTGCAAAGCAACTTCATCTACGACGGTTGTGGGCTTGTGGCAAATGTGATATCTGCAATCATTTGGTTATCAAGAAAGCCAAAAAAAAAAAAAAATGAAACCATGTGCCTTTTCTCAGGCGGTCCTTGGTAAGTATAAATCGTCAACATCCATATAGCCAGTCAATTTCACCATCCATCATCAGTCAATACACCAATATTAATTTTTATTGTTTTTACCAGATAAATTTTGTTCGAAAAATTAAAGTAACTTGACGCTGCCTGCAGTAGGTAAATCATGACCGTGACTGACATCTTTAAAAAACAATTTTTAATTCATATTTTAATAATTTAGTTGTTTTTTTATCTTGAAAAATGAGGTGGGGGGGGATAAGAAACAAGAAATGAGAAAAGAGGGGTTGATTTTATAAGTAGAAGAAAACATTTATTTCAAAAATAAATTTTTATTTTATTTTTAAAATTAGCAATGCACAGATTTATTATGATTTGAAGAGTTTTTTTTATTTATTTATTTTGCAATGCTCATTATTTATATAGTTTTTCAATTTTCTGCCTAAAAAATTAGGTGAGTTGGGTTATTCAATACAAGTAGGGCATATCTTCAAATGTAAAGAGTATTTATAAAGATAATCTAACCGAAGATGTCGGCAAAGAGAAGCAGATAGGTGAGGAGCCACTTGTAACCCAGGCATAGGAGCGTGTCTTTGTTTTTAGCAAGATAATCCGCTGCTCTGCTTTGTTCACGACATATATGCTGTACTTGCATCACCTCCCATTCTAACCCATGGAGATTAAGAACCTCCTTAATGAGACCATAGTCATGGTGCTCCAGATTCATTCAGTTCATGACGCAAAATTTCCAGTGTCTGTAGAATCAATCTCGAGCTTTATCCTTTTGAATCCTCTATCCCATGCTGCTTTGAGACCAATTAAACAAGCCAAAATCTCTGCCGTCCGCCAATCCCCTCCATCCATCTGACACGTAAGACCTTGAATGAACTAAATTTTAAATCAACCCTTAATCTTAGCATAAGTAATAACTTTCAAATAAAATAAGGTGTTTAAATTTTTAATATACCCCAGCAATACATTCTAAACTAAAAAAATTATTATTTATTTTTTGTTATGTAACTAACTGACTGAATTAAATTCAAACATTGTCGGCCTTTACTGGGAGTAGTTGTCACAAAAGGTTTTTTTTTAATTTATATCTTCTAAAACCCACTACTACTTTTATAAAATTATTAAATTAATATTTAATTTTTATTCATTTTTACTATCCCAACATTGTACGGGCATTAAATCTCACATCAAAGTAAAAGATAAGAATAGTATATTTCACTAAGGAGCCGCAAACATCTTTACGCCCATTCGAATGATGGTGCTTTACACAAAGCTTTATGAAACAGATTAAACAGCACTTCTCAATTTTTTTTTTTTTGCATTTCACAGAATTAATTATACACGATATATTTCAGAAAAATTTACAAAATATAAATATAAAAGGGATAAAAATTATTTTATGAATTATAATATTTTTAATAAATGAATTTTATCTGTGATAATATTTTGGTGTTATTTTCATTTGAAAGCTATGACTGTGAAATGCAATGGAAAGAAGCGACAAGGTATATAATGGAGGGGATTGTGTGTCCCTACCACATTCGTGGTGAACTAGTGTTTGTATTTTGAACCTTCAAGCCTGACTACTCCAAAAAAGAAGTGATTGTGTGTTTGAAAATTGAAAGTGCGTGAAAGAGTGGAAATGCCGTCCAGCTTGAGATGAGTGAGGTACAGAGATTCAGTCACATGTCAAAACCTACAAAACTTTTCTTTTCACATGGAAGCTCACAAAGCTATTCTCACATGTAATATCCTCATCAATCACCACCTTCCAAAACTCAACCCTACGCCCTTTTGGTTGTGACATTTAGAAACTCTTAATCATATTTGTTGTGATTGTCCCTTTACTAAAGAAATCACTATTTAAAAAAATAAAATTAATAAGCAAAATTCATCACTAATTTTAAATTTAACAACATATTGTCACTAATTTTAGTTTTTGTTACAAATATGGTGTCATTAATTTAGTGATAGAAATATATGATAAAGAGCTTCTTCAAATTCTGATTACATGGTCACTTAACACAAATCCAACTCGCTTTTGTAGATACAAATCAAGTGTAATGGTTGGGAAGTAAAAAATCCTGACCATGAGAGTTTTTATCTAATAGCTAGTAAGAATCACGTTTTATACCATGAGAGTGTATAAAAAGGCTTTTCATTTGCAAAACACACAATCACGTTTTATCTAAAAGAAAAATTCATAAAAAAATATAATATTTTTAATAAATTTATTAATCATTAATTTGGACAATACATATTTTATCTAAATGATCCAGCTTAATAGTAATTTTTTATTTGTTATAAATTGACTATCTAGGGTTTGAGAAATCCTGAAATAATTTAGTCAGGTAATCCGCACAACTCATAACCTCTTTAGGAGCATGCAAGAACTTGTAGTCCTTATGTGCAATGACCATTCCTTGTACTTCAGCTGTGTCGTCATAGAAAGGATGAGAATTATTTACACCTTGATACACCATGTTTGCCGCATCCAGAGAGTTTGAATAAATCCTCACCCTGTCAAGATTCAACTTTCTACCAAGTTCCATCCCCCCTCTAATGGCTTTAATCTCTGCAATAGTTATAGAAAAACTGCCTAGGTTAGAAAAGAAACCTCCTAGCTGCTCACCACATGTTGCATTATTCATTTGGCTTAGCGATGCATCAACATCCACACGTACCAAAACTTCAGCAGGGGCTGCCCATTTGTAACCATGAAAATTATCTTGCACAGAATGTTGGACCGTGAGGCATTCCAAATCTCTTTCCTCTACATCTGCTTTACTATTTTGGATATATCTCTATAGCCAAGCACACTTTTTCTTGGTCTTCTGACTCTTTCACCACGTCTTTTTTTTTTTTATTATTATTAGTGACTTTTACTTTCTAATTACCTTTTGTTTTATTAATATTATTTGACTTTTCCAAAAATAAATTAAAATGTAACCTCTCACAGTCAATATATCAATGTATATACATACTAAATATATATATATATATATATATATTGTGTGCGCTAGAATATACTCCTTCTATTAAAAATGTATAGCATTTTTAATCGAATCTCACCTCACAATAAAATAGATATTTATCTTTAAATTAATAATATCTTTTCATATTTACTCTTATTTAATGAATTATTTCACTTTAAAAAATAAAGTCATCTATTTAATAAGAACACTTAAAAAAAATATAATGATTACGTATGTGCGTGCGTGCGTGTGTTAATTGCACGGTAGACAAAATTTCTATTCCTAATGCAAATAATTAACAGAAGGGATATTGAACCCACACCTTTTTTTTTTTTGCAAATAACTAACTTAATTTTTTAATTTATGTAAATTAACTATCTAACTTCTACATGCATGACGAAAGCAAGTATATAAAATCCCTCTTATTTTGGTGAAAAAAATATAATCCGTCTTGTTCCCTTTGTTTTAGACATTTTTAACGTAGATTAATAAAAGTCGTTGTTAGATTTTTTACTTGTTCAAAACATATCAATATTCCAATTATACCCTTATTGATTAAATGGAACTGCATCATGCATTGTTCTAAATTACAATAAAACTATTAAAATCATAGGATATTATTTAAACAATATTTGATATTATAAGGAGACACCTAATTATTTTGGACTAATTTAATTTGTTTTAGAAGGCTCGTTATACAAGGATCCGGGAGAGTATGTCAAACAGAAGTGTCATAGACTTGATTTATTTTGGCAAATTTCTTATAAAAAGAAAGATTAGGAGAAGAAATAATTGGTTTAGCCGTTTAGGTGTAGCCTGCAGGAATGGAGGAAGGGATTACAAACATATTCTGGCACATTAATCAGTTTTCATTATCGTTTTTGAAAGGAAACAAATACGATGATTGCGGTTTTCAGTTGTCATTCAAGGAAATAAGTGTGTTATTTTATTTGATATTGAAGTGGACGGTGGACATGTGTGTGACATTAAACCTCCGGGCCCCTTAATTTCCAATTTCTGTTTATTTTCTCTTCATTTGACAATTCAACCTTATTTTATGCAGACCACAAGATCAAGTTTTGGATAAGACCCATTCATTACGTAGATATTATAGTATTTGGGATTGATACCCATTGGCATTTGTCAATTAATCAGTCTTCGATGCTTCAATTTGTCTACATACATTTTGTTTTAAATAATTGCGCAAGTAAAACATCATTTATTCGCCCTAATATTTTATGTTTCACATATAATATTATCGCTATCTTTATTGCTTTAACCACCAGCTTAATTATTAATCTTGCCATTTTTGTTTTTTTTTTCCATTGATCGGTATCCTAAGAAACATGAAATATTATCAGTTGCCACTACCCTACTAGACTAATATGAACTCTCACTATGTAAGAATCATTGTTACTAATAATTGCCTCACGGATACCTTCAGAATGCATTTATCATATTTAATTTATTCACTGCAAGCATGTCCAAAACCATAAACTCAATATATTAAAATAAGTTGATTCAATGTAACTCTCTTTATTAATTGAGCCAAGTGTCTTTCGATATTAATCTCAATTTTCTATGACAAAAAAAAAAAGAAAAAATCACGCTGGTTAAAAGATAAGGACAGGGAGATCAGGTAATTCTTAAACATTGATTGACTTAAACAGATCATCCACGTATTCTGGAGTTAATTGCTCAGTTGTTTTGTTTTTTTGTTTTTTTTTTTTGGGTGACCCATGAAATCAGGAGAAAAGGTCGCTTTTGCTTTTGCTAAAGGTTCCGTCTCAGAAATCACGACCGGCTATACTAGAGGTCGCTCCTGCCCCTTTCAACTAGTGGAGACTGCACCCTCTTCTACGCCTTGCTTATATGTACTACTTTTTTTTTAAATAAATTAGATTGTTTATAAATAACGAGTAGTCTGACTTATTTTTAAATTATGTAGCAAGTATTGTTGAGTTCACATAGTCTTCTCTAAGACTCTAATGCTTCTTATCCACGTTTAGCATTGGAGCCCAAAACACAAGGGTCCACAATTTGATGTTCTATTTAGGACAAAAAGGCTTAAATGTCCCAAAAATTTTTTTTTAGGAGTGCCTAGTATTTTAAATTTTTTTTTTGCAAACAATATTACATTGAAACTTTTAAAAACTTGTTCCACCGTTAATTTAGACTAACCATTGATTGTTAAATTTGATATTTTGACCAATATATTACACGTGTCATATGTTAAACCTTCCCCTTGTTTTTCCTCTCTCTCTCTCTCTCTACATTTGCTCTCTCCGGCAACCTCAGCAATAAACAATAGAGAAAGCTTGTATGCTGTCTTCAACAATCCATTGCACCTGCCTGTTGATCTTGTTCTCTATTCTCTTTAGAACCACTTTTCCTCTTCCTCTCTTTCTCTCTCTAATGAACTGATCCATTCCCAAGGAATCTTTGTAACTAAACCCAACCTCAATGGAACCCACGACGGAAGAAGAGATTGATTTGGTTTTTGAAGTGTGGTTGTGATGAGGGAAGAACTAGTGGGTGCTTCAAATCGTGCACTCTCTTCTATTAAAGCATCACATAATGCTTTATGAGTTATGAAACTGTCCCCCTTAAAAAATATAATATTATAAAATAATATTAAATCACAAGATGTTGCTCATTGTTTCATGTATGTGACACATCAACATTACATAGTCATTGATCTTGATCTCTTTTAGTCTTTTCATATTCTCTCCACTATCCTCTCTTTATGTATTCCTTCCTTCTTTGTGTTTTCTCTTGTTATGTATCCAGACTCTAGATTATCCTCAAATTATTTTAGTTTTCACCAAAATCAACCTATAATTTGTATAGCCATTTGGGTTGGTTTTAATCCATTAAGCTTATTGCCAATGGTGGATGTTGGGAATGGAGGAAAAAGGCACATTTCAACCCCTAGTAATTTCCCACAAGATCTGTTGCAATTGCATAGATTCATGTCTGTGAATCACTTGCCGATGAAGGTGAAGCTAGAGGAGGCAAGCGAGAAAGATGAGGAGGATCTGGAGCTGACCCTTGGCCTCTTGATGAACAGTCATTTTATCTTCCAACAATGAAATGAAACAAAGACAGAGAAGCGAAAGGTAGAGACTTGCGATAGTGATGAATAAGCGAGGAATGGTAGTGATGGTGGGTTGCAGAGAAGCAAAAGTTTGCAGTCGTTAGAATCCGCACTGAGGAGAAGAATAGCTTAAAAAATGACACCTGTAAAGTTAGGTTAAAATATCATATTTAACAATCAACAAGTAGTCTAAGTTAACAACAGGATAATATTAAACTATTTTAAAAAGTTCTAAGATAATATTACTCTCAACAAAGTTTAAACTACTAGGCATTTTTAGAAAAAAAATTTTAAGATATTTTTGCTCTTTTGCTTTTCTATTTACCCATTAGTCTTGATTTCTAAGTGTAATAGTTATATAACTAATTTATATAAATTTAAAAAATAATTAGATCAAATATTTATAAAAAATTGTGTGTTATTTTTCATAAGATATCACTTTTTTCAATCATTTACATTAAAAATAGAACTATTATTTGTGCATGTTGATGTGAGAATTTTTCTTAGAGAATAAAAAATACTAATCTGAGAGACAAAATAGATTGAGATTTTATATATGTTTAGGACAAAAAGACTGCTCAATTAGTTACTATATTTAGGATGGGAAGAAGTATAGTTTATTAAGGATTCAATTAACCTTTTATTTATAACTTCAAGTCTACAACAAAGGAGGGATACCATAGAAAACTAAATTCAAATACCACAGAATTTGGGGAGGGAAAGTGAAAGAGGAAATAAAATAAAAAAGGTAGGACCATTGGCTATAAGAAAAAAGAGTAAGCCTATCCATTTGAACAGTAGGCTGAGTCAGCATGGGAGAGCATCCAATGGATAAACCTCTCCCAAACATTAACTTCCACAAACTCAACCTCATCCACCCAAATACCTTATCGGTTATCGCTCTTCATCGTCTCTCATCTCCCAAAATTTCTTCTTATCAATTTTTGACTTCCCCTGTTTTAAACAACTCGTTAAAACTCTCATCTCACCGCCACACCACACATGCCGCTATTTCATTTCTATCCTTAATAGATCAGTATCAACATTTCAATCATCAACATACGTGAATTGGAAATTACAACTTATTTTTAAGCTCAAACGCAACCCACCGAAAGGTGTGTGCACGCCTGGAAGGGTGAAAGTGGATTCTTCTTAAATTTAAATCAGGACAAAACAGTACAACCTCGGTCATATCTGCCTTGTTCACGACCACGTCACGAGTAACCGCGTATTACGTTGGTAGAGTACACGATCTCTGCAAATACATGTATACGCTTTTCTCTATATAAACTCATGTATCACCGGCTGTGCCTCATCAAGCCACAAGCCTTACCCAATGTTTTCTTCTCCTCCTCCTTCCTCCAGCGTCTTCGTCCAACCTTCCTTCCGACCCTCTCATCACAGAGCCTCCAAAGTCCAGAAAGTTTATTTTCCCGGGAAAATTGCTGCCTCTTACACTGCAACTGAAAACAGAGGAAACAGAGTATTCACGAACATGGCTTCTTCTTCCTCTGCTTCTCTGTACGATGTGCTTGGGATCTCAATGGGTGCCAGCAGCAACGAGATAAAAGCCGCCTACAGGAAGCTTGCGAGAACGTGCCATCCTGATGTGGTGGCCATGAATCAGAAGGAAACCTCGGCCACCGAGTTCATGAAGATCCATTCTGCTTATTCCACGTTGTCGGATCCCAACAAGCGAGCTCTGTATGACAGACAACTCTATGGCCATAATAATAGCAGGCCTCTCACTTCTTCAAACATAGCTTCCATGTCCGGATATCGTACCAGATATGCTCACTCTGGAATGAGCTGGGAGACCGATCAGTGCTGGTAATCTAGTTTTGATCTAGCAGTAGCTATTAGCTAATATGTACAAATGTCAGAAGATTATTAACCCATGTTCTTTCGAAACAGAACACCGGAGGAACATGTACATAGTTTTGGAGCACTTGTTTTCCCAGAGTTTGCTCGTTAATATTAATCATGTTATTGTATATTGTATCCGAAGGTTCTCTGGGGAAATGAGCTTTCCCTCTCTTATAAGTTTTAATGGTGAGCCCTCAATCTATACCAAGAGTGCTGGGACTGGCAACCTCTCGCATTGTTCTTTTGATTAAAATTACGTTTCCATTTGTAATTGTCTTACAACGGTAACAAAAAATATGAGTGGTTTATATATATATATATATATATATATATATAAGGAGAAAAGGGGAATCTTGTAAACAGTTTAGGAAATGAGTCATGGTGATGTGCGATAACATGAAGATGTATAGTTAACCAAGTACTGTTTTGGTCGGTTCTCAAACTATTCAATATCACATTTTAGAGCAAAGAAGGCATTAATTAAATGGTAATAATAATGTTATACTAAATCATGTCAGGAATCTGATTACCAATATTTATATGCGTGAGAGAGAGAGAGAGAGAGAGAGGAATCCATGTTAACCGACAAACGCAAAGATGGCATTGAAAACGAAATATGCTATGGGAAATAAAATTAAAACATTGGGAGAACAAATGGATGAAGACAAACTGTATAATTCCTTCTAAGAATAGATTTCGGCATAGAATTTGGGATAATGGAAGAGACGAGAGGATTGGGCGTGAAAGATTGACTTGAGAAAGGAAAAAGAAATGTGGACGGAGTGAGTGAGGAATAGCCAAAACTAGAGTGAGCCAAAATGTGAACAAATATGAGGATTAATGGGTGTTCTGTTTAACTGTGTTAACCTTGTTGGGCATGCCGATCCCAGATGGAGCTGGAAAATTGAACGCAGACAACTACTGGTATTGTGTTGTGTTCATTGGATTGGCTTTGGGCTCTTCTGTTGGGACTCGGAACTAACTACCAGTACAAACTACCTGTCGCCGTGGGATTCCACGCTCTTGGACTTGAGGGATCCCTCTATTTATTTATATAAAATAATAGTATGAATTATGTTCTCACGGCTCACAGGAGTAACTAGAGTGACTATTTTTGCAGTGTATTAATAATTATGCAGATGCTCTTTTGTCTTTATCTTTGTCATTTTCTATTCATCCAGCATCTTTTTTTTTTTAACCCCCTTAATATATCTTTTTATTTTTTAAAGAGCATGATTTCTTTTATAAATGTTAATTAGCATTAGAAATAGAGTAGACGGTGTAACTCATATTTTTATTGTCGCGAGATATGCAATCAGACGTGTGGTTTCAAAATTCAAATTTTAAATATTGCTAACCAAATGAATTCTACGGTGGGAGAAGAATCAATTGATAAGTGTGTGCATGAATTGAATCGGGAAATGTTAAAGCCACTTTTGAAGTTACTTGTGGAATAGGATACAAGTGATTCCTCCAGGTTTTCACACTAGTGTAAAGCTTGTTGTGTGTGTGTGTATATTAAGTTATCTCTATAATTAACAATTATAAAATTAATTTCTTAAGAAATCTGAGTGTCATTCAAAGAATTATTCTCTTCAAGCAATGCTCTCCATATACACTTTAAAAAATCAAAATCTAAAATGATATTTAAAGAAATCGAACACCATGCCCATTAGTGTAAATCTTTTGCGGTGATTGCAGCAGGGGAAAATTGGGCATGAAGATTAAAAATAAAAAGAGAAATATTTGGAAGGCAAGACTAAATCTTTAAATTCCACAGCAATTCAGCAGCGGAGCTTCAAGATCTCTTGAAACTCAATTGATAATTTTAGAATATGCAAAGGAGTTGTAAGGATGAATCACTTTCCAAATATTTAATCATTTTGGTGTTGATGTGGAATTTTGGCTTGTAATAAGAGCAAAACATGTGAGGAAGGGAAAGGGAAGCAGGAGAACATGAGTGACGCGTAATGCTGAGGTGGTGAGTGGCCTGAATGGCAGTTAGGTCCTATGGATAAGAGCTTAGCCATACAAGCAAGGACGCTCCGCATCCACCTTTGCCTGCCACATCTCTACACATGTACTCACATGATTCAAATTTCACAAACATGTACTTGCTTTTCTTATTTTTTATTTCTATTTTTTTTTTTAAATAATGGAGAATGATAAACTAGCAATCCTTTCGTCCCAATCCATGCGACATTTCTCAAAGTGATTTTAGTATTCACAATATAAAATATTTTGATAAAAATAAAATTTTATTAATGATAATTATTTCAACATTATCCCTCATTATTTTACTCATTAAATAAATTTATTCCCTTTTCTCTCATTGATTAAGAATATTTTTAAAATTTATAAGCTGTATTTAATTAAGGGTAAATGAACAAATTATCAAATAACATCATAGACATTAAATTTGTTAATTATACAAATTTTTCCTTAACTTTCTAAAAACGATGCAATCTTAATTCTTATTGTTGACAAAAATTAATTTCAACTATTGGTTGATTGAAAAATGATAGAAAATGATTAAATTTTTGGATCTTTACATGTAATTTTTATTTTTTTTAATCAACTAACAACCAAAATGAACTTTTGTTAACAACATGTATCAAATTGTATCGTTTTTAAAAGGTTAAAAAAATAATTTACATAATAAATAAGTTTGATGTCTGTGGTGCTATTTAATTTAAAATTCAGAAAATAATTATTCATTTATACTTTAATTAACTTCATTATTACTATGTGTAGTTTTATAAAAAAAAATATCTTATAATAAAGATGGAGTACAATCAACGTTCAAAATTATGGCACGTACTTCCAACCACATGTCCTGTTGGGGCATTTATGCGTGTTGTTACCAATATTATCCATTCATTATTTATTGCGGCCTAAAGCTCCCCCCGTTCCGTCCATCGTATTACGAGTGAAAATTTTATTCCATTCGTGGAACCTTCGTCATTATTTATTTATTTACAGTGAGTTAATCATTAAACATAATAGAATTTGATTTATTAAAATACATGAAAGTACTGTTATCACGTATGTATTTAATTAAAAAACACGACATTGTTGTTTTTAGAAGGGAAAAAATAAGGACACGGGTGTTGGGAGAGAGCAAGAAGTGAAATGGAATTGAGTAGTTGGTTGGCAGGAGATGAGAGTTCCTAGTTATTAGAGTACTCATTATTATTTGCTCCTGAAAGCTTTTTGTTTTTTTTTTTCCATTGCTTGCAAGTATTTTCTTATCAAAACAATCATGATTAAATATTAAATGTGAATACTTTTTTTAATAAAAATTTAAAAATATTAGTACACTATGTTGTGAGCTGCCCGTAAACTCAACTTCTGTCGGTGAACTCAGAACCTTTTGTGGTGTGGTGTCATGTCGTCCTGGAAGATTTTGGCAGAAACTTGAAGGAAAAAGGAATTTCAATTTCGGACTGAATAGTGTGCGGACAAGACATGATATTTGATCCTCACATGTAGGCCCAATTCCCCTTCTCTTACAAGTTGTAAAGCAGGCCCGTTCTTTATTAAGCCTCCAACAAAAACTCAGATCACAACTGCTTTGGCCCATGTTGTAATCCAGTTTCTCAGCCTTTTACGAACAAGGTGTATCTATTTTCTCGTTAAAAAATTAGGATGATGTCTTCCTTCTGACAATCATTAGTCATTACAGTCCCAGAGGGAAAGTTGATTCGATATCCATGGGACAAACATAATTAAGAACAACCAAATTGCAATAATGACATGATTAAATTCTAGAAACAATTTAATCGCTTTAATTATGGCAACAAACTGAACTGATCGTAGACTAGATTGAAATGAAAGAACTGGACCATTTGGAAGAGCAAATATAAGAAAGAACAGTACAGTAGTGTAAGTGATGGTAGTTACCGCTGTTTGTCCTCAAGCTCTTGGAATCTTCACTGCACTTTCCATACATCACAGAATGGAGAGCCATACAAAAGCCGGGAACCGTACGATTCATAAATTTTCTTTGTCATGGTCACTAATTAATACTTGCACGCCCCATTGGTCAATAATACATCATTTCTTTCATCCTTAACAGTTCACAGCCCGTGATTCACTAGTTTTATATCCATTTTACTGTGGCCAAAACTCCTTGATCGAGATATATGTAGTTATATCAAATCAAGATTCAAGAACCTGAGGCGGAGAGGAACGAAACGAATCTTTCCTTTCCTTTTTTTCATTGTTCATTTCTCCGTCGTGTTTCATTCCATAAAAAGCTTCTTAATTGTTATACACTTGTAGCGCCCCGCAGCTTCTGTTAGCAGAACCAGTGATGTCGTTACAGTCACGTAATTGTTAAATTTTTATGCCTCCAATAAATTAGCCAGGGAGGTAATCTTTAAAGTGAAGATAACAGAAGAGATCAGATGAGACGACAAAGCAACGTACACAAGTTATCAAGAAGAATTAATGTGACTAATATTCAATATTCAGGATATTATATGAGGCACGTAGTGAGATGCTCTTCTAGATTGTCATGATATTAAAAGAAAGCTGAGTGACAATAAAAATGGGGTTCACGTCACATGAATCTCATTCAATATACGCCCTTTCTTTTTCTTTCGCATAACATCTCTGATCTGAGACCTGTTATAATTTATAAATTAAGAAACTGCACGTGATTCTCGATCCGCACATCAGTTTCACTAAATTGATCATTCTCATTAAAGAATTACGGCTAAGTGGATAACATTTTTCCCACTTGGTTTTGACATTATAATAAACTTGGGGATGGCATCATTAGGTGATTCAGAGAAGAAATTCGATGTTGGAATTTGAGTGCAAACACACAGGTTCCACATATATGGAAATATCTTATCAAGAGAAGTATGAGTGGGATTGGCCAGATTTAGATTGATGAGTGGCAATAGGCTGTTGCATGTGTATATGATGGAACGTTTTACCAATAAGTATGATGTGATGTGAATAGAGGCTACTAATTCACACCACATGTAGTATACTGTGCTGCTGCATGTACGTACTGCCTTCATTCTGAAGTTATACTATATTGAATTCTAGCTAAGTAATTAAATAATCCATGCATGACATGCATTGATTCCAATATATATAGCAAAGGAAATTCTGGTCACAAAGATACAGAAATTAAAAAGGAGATTGGAATTACATCCCGTCGACTATTATGGTGTCGTCCACTAAATTATTATGCAATAAAATTAACTGTGTGAAAATATCCAACTGCGGGGGCCTGGGGGAAATCATCACCTAAAGGCAACCATATACATGTCGATCGCTGAATTACTTTTATTGAATTTGTGAGAGACTGCTCGATAAAAGAGAAAACAGACACCATAAATCTTATCAGCAGCCTGCAAATAATGTTGATTGAGTATCATTAATGATGATGATAATATAACATAACATACGTGCGATGCATGTTTCAGTTTTACTCAACTGTCAATCGTTTCTTTTCATCATTCGTCCTTGTAAGTACTATCGCCAATTAGGAAAGGGGGCTAATTATTATTAGCTAATTAAGCGTCAGTACAAATTAATTAAGCACATCACTAATAATTAATACGTGGCCGTCTCATTCCATTTGCACAATCAAAATTTTTAAGCGCACACTAAATCAATGCATAAATGTGGAAATGCCCTCATTGAAATTGTGCAACAAAGAAGCATAATTCTAGATAGAAGCTTACAACACTCCTAAGCGTTATTAAAAAAAAAAAAAACAACTAACATCCATATTTCCCGATGTTCATTAAAGAACTTGTGTGTGAGTGAAACCTGGATGTTTTTGGGTTGAAAGTTTTAGCTCGATCTCTTTCTTACTGGCAGGGGAAAAAAAAAAACTTTTTCTTCTTTATGGGAAGAGGAAGTGTCGAAACCACGACAAAAACAGCGCATCATGCTTGAGTGAAGCTTAAGATTCTTTCTATTATATGATTCTTGAATAGTACTATATGGGGAGATCATGAAAACGACTAAAGCTTAATTGATCTTTTGGCTCAATAAGTGCGTTCTCAAAGCATTTTACTATCTTCCTCTTTGACGAACATTTGAAAGAGAAATTAATATTTTATATTTACTTAATAGATACGCTATATGTTCAGAGAAAAAATTATCAAGGGTTAGTTGAAACAAAAGACATTAATGCATGTATATAGAATAAAAAAGTCCTTCCAAAACAGAAGGTACCTGCACGTATTATTTACAGCGACAGAAAGCACTTAACAAATAAAATAACAAACTTATTTCGTTATTTGGTTAGATAATATAATAGAGGAAAAATGACAGTTAAGACTCAAAAGATTAATTAATTTAAGTTAAATTCTAACTAATTTCAGAGTATTAACAAAATCCTTTAATCCTTCAGTGGTAAAATATTAAGTTTAATAACCATGAGATTTGCAAGTTTAGCCTCTAAATTTACAATTTTATTGTGATGCATTTGTAATTTATTTTTTAAATTTTAATAAAGAATCATTTGTCATTAATGCAGAAAAATAATAAGTCTAATAATTTTAAAAATTTGCAAATTTGACTTTCAAATTTACAATTTCATTGTGATGCATTTGAGAGCACAAATATTTATCTTTAATATTAAAAAATATTAAATCTAACAGTTTTATAAATTTGTAAGTTCAGCTTTCAATTTTATAACTTTATTATAATGCATTTGCAACTTATTTTTAAAATTTTAGTAAAAAACATAAATGTTCATCTTTAATTTTGACAAATAAAAGGCTTAATAAATATTGATTTTTCTTCATAATTCTATTAAAATTTAAAAAATAAGTTACAAATTCATTATAGTGAAATTACACAATTAAAAGTCAAATTGATAGACTTGACATTTCATTATTAAAGGACTAAGAGATTTTTTTTTGACACTTTGAATTAGTTGGAAGTTAACATAACTTAAATTAATTGATCTCTTTGAAATTTAATTTTCATTCTCCTTATAACAAACTTATGGGGCTTGGGCTTGAATGCTGTTGGGTACTTGCATACATTCATACAAGTAACAACATGGGGGGTTTTGAAATTTTTAAGATATTAAAGATCTTTTTTTTCCTTGGTGGATTTTTTTTAAAGAGTGTACATGTATATCTTCCAATTGAAAGAAATCATGCATGTTTGAAAGATAAGGTCAAATATTAGTTGTGACCATTTCTTATAATGGAGATTTAAACGTTAGTTTGTTATATATTGTAAGTAACTATAGCTGATTCAGTTAATCTTAACCTCATTAATGGAAGATTTTTTTTTTTTTTTTGGGTTGCTTGGTGATGTTATTAACTTATGTTGCCTGCTTGGCCTTTCTTTTCCAGTGGAATATACATATTTTTCTCTGTGTATTGTAAGATGCTAAAAGAATAGCTAGCTAGGCACTATTCGTGATTTATGAATTGTATAACATAAACTATAACTTTTTTTAAAATTTTTTTATTCATATTTGGATAAGTTGCTCTGCCTCTCCCTCCCTGACTCGTGTAGTTAATTAAGTTATTAAAAGAGTCTTTAGCATAACCTTTTTAATAATGAGTGGTACCAATAATATTCTTTAATCGTAAATGTAAAAGATGAATTTAAAGAAAGGTAAAAAGAAACGAAAGGACGATCATGATGAGTAATTATTGTTGTTCACTTCTATAAAAAAAGAATAAATGACGGTTATTTTAGTTCATAAATGATGGTTAATAAATGTCATTTATTCGGCTGACATTTAAAGACCCTCAATAAATGACGATTATAAAACCGTCATTTAAAATAAAATTTTTACGAAGAGAGAAGCAAATTGAGAATTTAAATGACGGGTAAATAAAATACCCGTCATTTAAAGTATGGTAAAAATTACGACCATATTTTAAATGATAGGTAAATGAGATACCCGTCATTTAAAGTCAGTATAAATGACGGGCAGTTTTTTTAACCGTCATTTATTTCATAGCCGTTATTTTTTATGTGGTTTTTTTTAATTCGTGAGCTGTTTTTATACCAGCCCCCTGCAAAAAGAAATCAAAATAGTAACAGCCAACTATTCCAGATTTTAATACCAACGAAATTTATTGTATTCAATTTCAAAATTAATCAATAAACAAATGTAATTATATAAAGTAACCTTTTTCCAAAAATAAACTGCCTATTAAAAAAATTCCTAACTACTTCTTCAAGGTAGTTCTATTAATCTTCTTTATATAAAGTCCACACTTGAAAAATATATTGACACCATTCTTCAATTACCTCATTTATTTCTGCATTCTCGAATTCTTCAACATAAGAATCATCATAGTACTGCAATATATAAATGATTCAACATATATTAATATAATTTTAATACATTGTATATTTTTATAATTTAAAAGTTAATATTTTTGACATACCATCTCGGGAATTATGCTCTCGTTATGGATAATAATGTCCTTCATGAACCTCATGACGCAATAGCCACAATCCAAGTTATTTTTCTTTTGCCTTGGACACTAAAAATTAAAGAATATATAAATATGTATTAATGTATTAAATTTTAATTTAATAAATGATTTCATTACTTTAATTATATTCCAAGTGTAGGCCGCATCAAAATTTGTAAAGGACCTTGAAATTGATTGTTTTGTGTTAGTGCAGTATAACACAATCGCCCTAATGAAACAATAAAAAATATGTTAGTATGACATTTAAATAATTAAATAAATATGTAAAATACTTTATATATGCACTTACATATTAATCAACTCTAATAAAATTTGTCTCCTCCCTGGTTCCCCTTTAAGAGAATCGAGATAATATATTTTTGGAGTGTTGCCGAATGGTTCGGCGGTGATCAACATCCAATGGTCCCTAATAGTATTAACAAGTGTGGCAAAATTATAATTAATCCATTAAATTAAAAATAAAAAATTTATTAAGATAAGTGAGAATTTCGTTACCCTTGACAGTACGGTATTATGAATAATGTTCCCTTTCGAGCCCTTGCTTTAAAATTTTCGCTTAATGCCTTTGCTTGTTCTAAAATTTTGTCGCTTTTAATTAAGGCATGTGCACCCACTTCATGAGGACTAACAATGACGAACTTCGTTTGCAGATTGAAAGGGCAAAACATGAGGAGATATTTAAGCAACAAAAATCAACCAATAAAATAATCTATAATCTCAAACAAATCAATTCCATAATCTAGAAATCTAAGCATATCGGAAGAAAATGAAGGAAAAACCATAGAAATCACAAACCCATGTACCTTAGAGAAGAGAAGATGAAACACAAAGAGAAAGCTAATAAGAGAGGAATCGGACGGTGTAGGAGGAGTACTTTCACGTTGGCGAGGGACTACGGTGGTCAACAGCAAGAATGAAGGCTGATTGTGAGATTTCTATCGATTTCTTGTAGAAGAGGAGAAGAGAGAAAACATGAACGACGAATGGGCGGGAATGAAAAAATAAACCTGAAAACAAAAATAAAAAGGAAATAAATGACGGGTATTTATATAGCCGTCATTTATTCCATAATATATGACGGGTCCATCATATATAAGGAAGGCTTTAAATGACGGTTGTTTTAAACAACCATCATTTAAAGCCTAACGTTTTTTTATTTTTTTTAAATGAAGAAAATCAAACGTTGGCCACGAATATATGACGGGTGTTTGAAAACTCCATCATATATAGTTCAGGACTTTAAATGACGGGTGTTTAAAACAACCGTCATTTAAAGTCCTGAACTATATATGATGGGGTTTTCAAATACCCATCATATATTCGTGGCCAACGTTTGATTTTCCTCATTTAAAAAAAATAAAAAAAAACTTTAGGCTTTAAATGACGGTTGTTTAAAACAACCGTCATTTAAAGCTTTCCTTATATGTGACGGGTGTTAAAACCCGTCATTTAAAGTTTTAAAACTTTTTAACTTTTTATTTTAAGAATCTGAAACGGCGAGTACAAATATATGATGATTTTTTCTATAACTGTCATATATTGTTTAAACTTTATACGACGGGTTTTTAAAATACCCGTCATTTAAAGTTTAAATTTAGTTTTTATTTTTTTTCTTCTAGTAAATGAAATGTTTGGCTAAAATAAATGACAGGATTTTTTAATACCCGTCATTTAAAGTCTTGTAATATATGACGGTTTTTTTAAGGCCCGTCATTTATTTGATCACCATCACCTGCCTATCTCATATATGACATGTTTTTATTTGACCGTCATTTTTTATGGCGTCTTATATTTACGTATTTGTAGTAGTGGTTGTTGTTATCGTTATTATATACACACACTTTCTCTGATCGAATAATACGTTATAGTTGTAACGTATTATTGTTAGCCAATTTCTCCTTCCCCATTCAGTTTCTGCTGAGTGCTGAAAGCAATTTATTTTGGTTATTGCATATTTTGATCAAGTTTCATGTTCTCATTTCCACATAAAATTTGCATATGAGCTTTTTTTTTTTTTTTTAACCTGCAGACATCGATCATTTGCGATGTTTACTTCTCCATTCCCAACCAGCATTCACAAGACAAGTAATCCCCGAATTCTACGGAAGCGATGCTTCACATTCACCTTTAACTTTTTTTCCTTAAAAAGAGAGGAAAAAAAAAAAAGGAAAGCAATAAATTGAATGAATGATATATATATATATATATATATATTAGTAATTGAACGGAAAAATTTAATTTTGACTGAGGACCTAGGGTCTGCAGTGAGATTTTAAAATTGTTTGGGCCATTCATGCTAATAAATTTCTTATGTATGCGGGTCATGATTCATGAATGAGGTTCTCTCAACTTTATGTCTAATATCTCCTCCTTTGGAAGGTCTAGATAAACATTCTTTGTTTTTGTGGTGGAGATGAGGAGCGAAGGAAATTCAATTTCCATTTTTATTCTAGTAGAAGGGTTAAAAAATATATAATATGACCTCCCTTCTATTTTATTATAATTATAGAGACTTCTATTTTGTTTTCAAAATATACACTTTAGTTCAAATTTAATATTCTGTTAAATATTTTAAAATGTTTAATTTTTTCCTTGTAATTATGTTAAAAAATTATAATTACTATTTTTTTATAATCAAATTTTATATTCTTTCTCTTCAAATTTAACTAATTCATCTATAATTATATTAAATACTTATTTCATTAAGTTTTTTTTACATATGTTTTTGTTAGCCAACTTATGTATTCATTTTAAAAAAAGTTAATAAATAAATAATTTTACATAACTAAAAATAAAATATCAATAAAAAATTATATATATATATATATATATATAGTTAAATTGTTTTTAAGTAACATTAATGTTTAAAGAGAAGTGCTTTGATCTAACAAATATGATTTAATGGTCAACTAACAATTTATGTAGTTGAAAATTAAATCTTTAAAATATAAGGGAGGTTTGTATTTTGTGATTATTGATTGTATAGAAAGTTTGCATAGGTTTTTGAAATATAAGAGATGTACACATAATTAAGGTAAAATCGAAGGGAGGTTTGTGTATGAAAACATTGACTCAATGTATGATTTATATTCTATGAGTTTATCAATGTATGACCTCCAAATCATTAGTTGAAACCTAAAATTGGAGCACCTATTATGCTTTTGAAAAATATTGATAAATTTCTTGTCTCTATAATGAGACATGTCTAATCATTACTTAGACAAGAAAGCATATTCTAGAAGCACAAATAATTTTAAAATCAAATGTTAGGATAAAGGTCTATATTTTAAAGATTGATATGTCACCTTATAACTTTTCACTGTCATTCACTCTTCCCAGAAGACAATTTTCAATTATATTGCCCTTTGTTATAGCAATAAACAAGAGCCAGGGTCAGAGCTTGCTTAGCATTGAGTTGTATTTACTAAGACTTTTCTTTACACATGACCAATTATATGTTGTTATATACTTCCTCCATTAAAAAATGTAAGACATTTTTAATCGAATCTCACATCCAATAAAGTAGTTACCTACTTTTTAACTAATCTTATTTTTTTATATTTACCCTTATCAAACACCCTATAATAAATATAAAATCATTATCAATAGGGGTACTTTTGAAAAAAAGAAAATAATTACACCTTCAAAGATTATAAATACCTTGCATTTTTTTACATCCAACTCTTTAAAAAATATCTTATATTTTTAAATGAAAAGAATATATCTCGAGTGTGAAATAGGAAATAGTTAAAGATAATAATTCTTGATGTAGATGGTGAGCCAATGTTAACTTCAAACGTACTCCTCTAGTCCTATTTATAAAACAAAAGGAGAATATTTGATTTGATCCTATTTGTAAGCATTTCAATGATTATTATGTTCATTTTTATAATTTTACCCCTGTTAAATGTAGAGTAATTTATTTTAAAGTACCTATATTTAATAGAGATAAAATTAAAAACTTATTAAATTTTTAGATAGAATTAATGAGGTTTAAGGTTTTTTTTAATTCTAATGAAAATGTTAGAAGTGACTTATAAATTAGAACTAGAGAGAATAATGATGTAGAGAGATGTTTAGCAATCTAACATATGTATGACAGCTTTCCATCCATTGAGATGGTGTACTTTTTTTTTTTTTTTTACTCTTTGACTCTTTATATGGTGTAACAAATGGTTGTATTCATCCACAATATGTTTATAAATTATCTTCTTTATTTATTACAACACATTGTTGGATCCATCATTAGATAGGTATTTAAAATTTATCTATCATATCATCACCATAATTTTTTACGCTATCATTTTTAAATAGTAATCATTAATCATTTATTGGATAGTTATATCTTATTATTGTTTTAGGCATTAAAGTACGTAATATGTACAAATTGGTGCCATTTAATAATTAGAAGAAGTTGTAAAAATAACATCAATGCACAAGTGAATAACTAGTTTTACTAAAAAGATTCTTAAAATTTTGGTGGTAACTTAACAAAATGTTGACAAACTTTGATACATTTTTTTTACTGGAATTGGAATACGTATCACCTGAGAGATTTATCTATCAATTGCCTTCACTTTGAGCACGATGAGCGATTTGCACATGCGGTAAACTGGGGTGACATTGTGCCACTTGCCACTCATGCGCGTGCGTCCATTACGTTATATCGCCTCCAAGATGACGCAAGCACCACGAAAGCGAGAGTATTCATAATCACAGCTCATAAGCCTTAAGATCGAAGCACGTGCAAGAATGGCCTATCTCCGAGAGTGGGAATCATACAGGTTGTCCTCTCAAGTACTCGAAAGTAGAAGCCTCCATGTTACCTCTAGAGTTTAATTGGAGACCAACCGATTCCAATTGCTATATATAACGTAACCCATGAATTATGGTACATCTTTACATAGAACTTGCAGGAAAAACCGTTACACCATCACCATATTCACTATCTTCTTCTCTCATGGTCACCGGCGGCGCCACCTCTGTAACCGGCGCCTCCACACCCTGCCTTTCGTGCTAGAACGCAGATGCATACACAATCCCAAACATGTCAAACACAAAAAAATCCTGTCCAGAATTCGAACTTTCCTTGAATGTATAATGTTATTTTGCACCTTTCTGTATCTCCAAGCCCGTTGATAGAATAATCTAGAACTAAAAGCAAACAAAAACTCATCGATCTCATTATCGTTTTCCATTCAAAACTTCGTCCCCAAGACTGTATGTCATTTTGTTTGGCATCAACTTTCTACGAATCCCAGATTGGGGGGTGATTTGATCCATCAAGTTTAAGGTTAAAAGGAGGTGATTGGGTCCGCTGAGAAGATGTCGAGCTTCGTCAAGGACATCCTGGCGAGCCCGATACAGATGGCGGACCAGCTGATCAAGATGGCCGACGAAGCCCAAACATTCAGAATAGAATGTTTAGAGCTCAAGGCCAAAACGGAGAAACTCGTTGCCTTACTCCGGCAGGCCGCGAGGGCCAGCAATGACCTCTACGATCGGCCAACGCGGCGCATCATCGACGACACCGAGCAAGTCCTCGAGAAGGCCTTGGGACTGGTCGACAAATGTTGCGGAAACGGCCTCATGAAACGACTCTTCACCATCATACCCGCGACAGCATTTCGCAAGACGTCGATGCAGCTCGAAAATTCCCTCGGAGACGTGCAATGGCTCCTTCGTGTATCTACTTCAGCCAACGAACGCGAAGACGCGTGTCTGGGTCTACCACCAATCGCAGCCAACGAGCCCATCTTGTGTCTAATCTGGGAACAGGTAGCAGGGTTGCTCACAGGGTGTTCCATAGAAGACCGCTCGGACAATGCCGCTTCCTTGGTCTCTTTAGCTCAAGACAACGACCGGTACGCTAACCCTTTTTTTTTTTTTTTTGAAAAAAAGAAATTTATCATTATCATCGAAAGTACATTCTCATATATATGGTGCCTATTTAAAATCTTCAGTTGTTATGTGTTACACAAGTATTGCAACTGAAATGTTTTTCTCATTATTATAGGTATGGCAAATTGATTATTGAGGAGGGTGGTGTTCCTCCACTTTTGAAATTGTTGAAAGAAGGGCATTTAGAGGGTCAGCAAAATGCAGCAAGAGCGATAGGGTTACTTGGGAAGGACCCAGAAAGCGTGGAACAGATTGTGAATGCTGGGGTCTGCACCGTGTTTGCAAAAATCCTCAAAGAAGGTGACATGAGGGTTCAGTCGGTGGTGGCTTGGGCTATCTCGGAATTAGCATATCATCACCCGAAGTGTCAGGATCACTTTGCTCAGAACAATTGCATACGCTTGCTTGTAAGGCATCTTGCCTTCGAGACCATCCAGGAACACAGTAAGTACGCCATTGTCAGTAAACAAAACATGTCATCCATTCATTCAATCGTGTTGGCCAGTAACGCTCAGAATGATCATGACAAGAAAACGATGCATGAAGATGAAGATCATAAGCATCAAGTCGCTCACCCTATAGAGAACCAATCATCGAGCCAAATGCACCACATAGTTACCAACACAATGGCCATGAAACAGCAAGCCCGAAGCAATGCAAAGCACGGGCACGCACATGTTTCGATTGCAGGAACGAGTTTGAAAGGGAGGGAGGCTGTAGATCCAGCTACAAAGGCCCAAATGAAGGCCATGGCGGCTAAAGCGCTGTGGCAACTCTCCAGGGGAAACATAACTGTTTGTCGCAGCATCACTGAATCAAGGGCTCTTTTATGTTTTGCTGTTCTGTTGGAGAAGGGACCTGAAGATGTTAAATCCTTTTCAGCTTTTGCTTTAATGGAGATCACGGCTGTGGCAGAGCAGCAGGCGGAGTTGAGGCGTTCTGCTTTCAAACCCAATTCCCCTGCTGCAAAAGCCGTGGTGGATCAGCTTCTTAGGATCATTGAGAAAGCAGATTGTGATCTTCTGATACCCTGTATCAGATCAATAGGTCACTTGGCGAGGACCTTTAGAGCTACAGAAACGAGAATGATAGCACCGTTAGTGAGGCTACTTGATGAAAGAGAAGCTGAGGTTTTAATGGAAGCCACAATTGCACTTATCAAGTTTGCTTGCACTGATAACTTTCTGCATGAGACTCACTGCTCAGCCATAATAGCAGCAGGAGGAGCAAAGCACTTAATCCAACTTGTTTACTTCGGGGAGCAAGCGATCCAAATTCCCGCACTGAAACTTTTGTGCTATGTGGCGATGCACGTGCCCAAAAGTGAGACGCTTGCCCAAGAAGACGTCCTCATAGTTCTGGAGTGGAGCACGAAGCAGGCGCAATTGATGCAAGTACCCACAATTGAAGAGCTATTACCTGAAGCCAAGAGCAGGTTGGAACTATATCAGTCAAGAGGCACGAGAGGATTCCATTGATTTTTCTACCCTATTTAAACTCTCGAACAGACCAAAGTTTTTTGGGGTTTCCTTTTTCTACTTATTCTCTAAAAGCCTTCGATTAAAACTCAAAGTGTATATAAAACTTAGCAAATGGTTTGGGTGATCACCCTTCTGTGAATTAATTTAGGAGAAGATCTCAGCTTGTTACACTTCTTACGTTTCTTATCGCCTTGCTCTAGCCGCATGATTCATCGTTGTAAAGCGTTCAATTCAAAGCTAACAATGGTCTCGGGCCTTTTTCATACAGTGGGTCTATTTCCCAAGTTCTCATTCAGGCCTATGAGTTGCATACTCACTTAGCTTCAGTCATATCTCCTTTTTTGGTTTGAGGTTTAGATTCCATTAATGGTCAGGTGTGGAGATCATGGGCGAACAAAAGGAGAAACCAGAGTTCTTTCGATCTATGGACGGATATTCGTCCTGTTTCGTTTGTGGGTCAAAGTGGCATCAGTTTGAAGCATCACCTGGTTCAGAAAAATGGTCGTTCCCTTTGTCTGCGTGATGATGGGCTCAGCCACTTTAAGGTGGGCTTCGTACTGACTTACAAAACATATGCAGGCTTGATCGGTTGTTCCTCCATGTCTCCTTGGGCCCTTGCCCTGCGCACAAGCTCTCGCACACTTGCAATTGAACAAGCAAGTGAATAGAAAAAAAGAGATGCTTTTTTTGTTCTGAATTGATCTGAACAACTGTAGCTTTGTGTCGGCCAAAAAAAAAGTGAGAGGAAAAGTATCAACGGAAGGGGGTGAGGAGATAATATGCTGAAGATGTGGACCACGAAAATGAGATATAAGAGGAATGGGGATAAGAGAAGCTGCAAGATACAGAGTCAATTTTACGAGAAGTAACCTTCTTCCTTCCCAACTTGATTCCCAAACACTACCAAGGTGGGAATGCCATCACATGGAGCATTGCGCATCCTCAAATTATAGCGACGTTCCCATCAAAGTATGTTTCCGTGTCCTAAAACAGTGACAGCCAAGACCCAAGAATAATGAACAACAAACACAAGGGACAAACATATTTCTTCTAATACTTTCAGGGGACTTAACTGGATGATTTAGAACTATGATTTTGTTAATTATGCAGAAAAAGCAAGGGCGGAGCATGCCTGCAAAAAAGCGGAGAGGGCATCGACTTGTTTGTCTCGGGAATAAAGCAGAGAAATGGATTGGTTTGGTTGTAGAGAAGAAGGGGCTTTAATTCAACTGAAAAGTATCTTCTGGCGTTGCTATATTCTTTGCCTTTTTAGCCCTGTTCCTTTTGTGAAAAGCATTCACATAACAGAACACTTCACACGAAAGGTCTCTTTTGATACTCACTCACTTTCTCATTCACTGCCAGGTGTTCATTACGTACACTCACCCTTTCTAGGAAGCTAGATTATCATTAGATTCCCACTCAACTCTCTTCATACGTCAACACCCTTCTTCTTTCCCTAATATTTATGCCATTCATTCACTTCAGCAACAGTTTGGAGAAAAAAATAAACCAGAAAAGGAGACCTTTTTGAGAATAACTCTTAGGTCTCTTCTCCATTTATTTGTTTAAACTTTAGATTGGGGCGGTGCAAAAATTCTTTTACCTGTCCGGTTTGATTTAACCCAAAAAAATAAAGATTAATCTGAATAAAAATTGATCTTTTAAGATTAAAAGTATTAAAAAGATTAAATTTTTTTTTTCGAATTGGATAAAAGATCGAATATTCAGACTATTTGATCTAATTCAATCCTATAAATTTATTTAATATTATTATAATTAATTTATTCATTATTATTACAATAAATTAATTTATAATAATAATTAATAATTTTTGTATTTTATATTTGTGAATTCATGAATATTGAGCCAAATTCTTGCATTGACCAATCTAGATCTTCTTTTTTTGTTGGTGAAATATATTATTAACTTGGTGTAATAGGCTTTAAATATGTTGAAGGGTATTTAATTTGAATCTTTTTTATTATAACTGAAATATTTTTTTTTGTTATTGAAGATTGTTATAAATTTATAATTGTTATTGTGATAAATTTTACATAACTATAAATAATTTTATTATATTAAAATAAATTTTTGCCTATCAAATAAAAAGAAAAAAAATATAAATTGGACAAAACTAAAATCATTCACTTAATTCTACTAAATCAATTCAATCCTATTCACCTTCTGATTATATCAAGAGCAGATTAAATTATGAATTGTTTAAATTAATCTTTTTTATAAAAAGTATCGGACTTTGAGTTAAATAGAAATCCTGTCGGGTTGTGCAGCCCTTCAGATTATGCAATTGACCTGGCAGAATCCAGCCTTGGCGGTGTGTGGGTTAGAGAAATGAGGTGCCTTCTCCTGGTGGTTATAAAATACTATCAGACACACGCATGCATATCCAAAAGTACAAGCACCTCATTAATTAATCCTCAAACACACTTTTTTGACCTGATCCCTCAAACACTTGAATTAATAACAGTCATTAAAAAAAAAAAAAAGATGCCTCCTTTATTGTCAGCTGCCTGATTATCATTTTTTTAAAAATATGGTCTATACCTATGTTGCCAAAAAAAAAAAAATTCTATAGCTATCATCTTCAGCAATAACGCCAAACTCTCTGCCCTCTGCTTTTATTTGTTTTTCCCGGACTCGAGTGCCAGTCAGCAAGACCATTGACTTTTCAACGTTTATATTCGGTGCCATTGCTCTGGGCCAATTATGAATATAATCCTATACATTAATGGCAATTTTCAAGAAAAAATATTTATTTCTTATTACCGCCGTGGTTCTCAACATGTATCGCACAAGGATCCTGCAATGAAGAACTATGGAACAAAACTTGTTACAATAGATAATTTAAAAGGATCCGGCACATATTTTGCTTTCCAAATAACTTTCATGTCTATGATTACCGATCACAAACAAACTCAAATTTGTTTACAGAATCTTTATAAAAATCTTGAAGAAGCAACGCGGAAGTTTCAAACTTGTAATCTTGTTTTTCTGAGTCATTTTTCGAAGTCACGTCATCCTCATCACAAGGTTCTTGTTAACTAATGAAATCTAGTATTACAAAGACAAGAGTTGAAGGTTACAAAGTTTATGAACGCAACAGAGGGATCATGTCATCAATATCGGTGAAAATATAATATCAGAAGCTCTGGCACAGCCTTCCCGGTAACCATGATGCCGATTAGATGAAGGGCGGCATGATCAGTGGTGGTGATGAGGCGAAGGGGCGGCGGCGGCAGCGGAGGCTGTGGCGTTGAGAAGAGAGGGAGGAAGAGGAGGAGGAGGGCACTGGTAGCACTTGGTGAAGAGGCCGAAGGAATCAATCTGGCGAATGAAGTTAACCATGCTGGCCCACCCTCCGAATCCGAACCCGACAACCATCACCCATATCACCACGAACACGTTGATGATGTACGAGCCCACCCATCTCCCCAGGTACTTGGGCGGTTGCTCCACCGCATTCTGCAAATCGTAAAATCGTTTGTATTGAGTCGAGTATTGCAATGCAAGAAATTACGAAAGAAAGGAGAAAGGTGATTTACCCGACGAGCGGTGGGAGAGCGGAAGGTAAAGATGTGAGCAAGAGCCGGGATTATGTACACCGTGAAGCTGACAAGCAGCGATCCCACCGTGGAATTGATCGGACCGAAGAACGGGAATATGATCGCCAAGAACCAGATCGGGATGACCACTGGCAACCTCGACGCCGCGCGCTTGCACAGGCTCTTACACGAGTGAAGCCCTATGAGCTTCTCCCACACCAGGTACAGGGGCGTGCAAGCGAAACCGAAGGTGATGAACTGGTGGATCAGCATCAGCACCACCGCTATGTCCCTGAACGCCGACCTGGGCAGCAGCGAGAACGCGTTCGAGTGGTTCAGCAGCATGTCCCCGAACGCCCAATACACCGCAGCCGCCGACGGCAGCGTCAGCGTCAGTACGTACGCCGTCGCCAACAGGTATATCCCCTTGAACTTCTCCGGCCTCCACATCGCGTGCATGATTTCTCTGCGTTAATTATTATTAAATTAAATCAAGAAAGTCTTTGTAATTCGAGCGTCACACTAAAATGAATACAATCAAATTAAAGATAAATTACAAAGAGATTAGTCTCACGGTCTGGAATTTAACCTATCTAATGTTTTGGTACACGCAAGACATTGACACACATCCATCAAGTAAGATTATCGAGTTTAAAAAGAATGGAAAGAAAGAGAGAAAAGGAAAGAGCATTTTTGGCTGAAAAGGAAAAGGAATGCAAAGTGAGACCTCAGAGTTTGGCTTTTTCCCACATATCTCTACAAACAGAGCATCTCAGGTTCACACTAAAAGAGGCACGTTTCCTGCCTCCCACGACAATCAAGGCTGTTCGGCCCCATAGTCCAATCAAATTTAAAAAATATGGTTCTAATTTAACGCTCAGATAAAAAAAAAAAAATGAACGCCAAGTATTGAGGCATCGCATCAGGGATATGTTCATGCTAGGCTATGCTGCATCTACAAGCACGCTAACCGGACAGGGAGATCTGAGCTCAGTCAAAGCATTTAAACAATGACACGAAAATGACTGCAGACGGGTCATCAGATCCCACGGTCAGACCATGTGGGACGCCGAGTCCAGGTTAGGTCCCTCTCGAAATGACATTATATTTACTACTGAGTCCCCCGTCGCCACCCTCACAGATCAAGGGCAGATTCGTCATCCCGAGTAAAAAGGACACGGAATTAGACATTTGAAAAGATTGTCTTACACAGTCACGGCATGCCCCCCGAATGTGTAGAGAATGTTTGTGGCCCCCGTAAAATAGAGAACCAGCTTGCTCGGCCCCGAATGCCTCACTCCCTCCACCTGTACGCCCATCCATTAGCAACCGTGCAGTAATATTCCTCACCTGACCGGTGAATTTAATTGAGTAAAAATGATGTCCATACCTGGCCATGCACAAGAGAGGCAATGGTGAGGTACCAGGCCGTGTAGGTGGTCATGAGGAGGCCCAAAAAGGACCAGATTCGGTAGTTGTGGAAGGAAGGGATGAACACTGTGGTGGCGCAGCAAGCCCCGAAGATGTAAGTCCAAGTCCTCTTGTCCAGATTGTCATTAATGTAGTATATGTTGCTGCACAATCATCACACACGGACACGCGCATGTGAGCTTTCGAATAAACTAACAGAGGATGAGGATGAGGGTGGACAGAGACAGAGATTAAAGTGGTCGGAGTAGGTAGGCGAAGACGACGCGCGTACCTGGCACAGGCAATGAGTTGGATGACAGATCCAAACAGAAGAAATGTGCAGTTAAACGCCAAACCCAGGTTTCTCCAGTGCTTCCCGAGAAGCCCGTCGAGAACTTCGAACCACTGTATCACGTGGTTTCTGAAATCTGCTTTCTCTCTTTCCTTCCTGGTTCTATACTCCACGTACAGGACGCTGATCAGGTACGCCGTCCAGCTTCCCATCAAGCTGTAGAACAGCTGGAAAAGTATCCCGGACAGCATTCCCAGCTGAGAAAATGAGTATGGCAGCGTGAGCAGAACTTGAGCCACCTGGTGAAATCAAAAACAAGCCCATCGATCAGAACAGATAACCAGAACGAGCTAGGGAAAGTGAAAAAGAACAAGAGTCGAGTAAAGGAACCTGGTTGGAAGCACAGCTAAACCAGGCATCGTAAACAGAGCCGCCGTGCCACAACAACTTGGATAACTTGGATTTCATGTCATTAGGCTTGCCTTCTGTTTCCATTTCCACGTAGTTTCCGATGATCACCGGCTCCATTTCCTTCTCCGATGCCATTCCGGCTTTCGTCTCCTGTAGCTTGCCTGTCTTGTTTTGGTTCTGGATAACAGTGTTAGGTGGGATTGGAGAGGAGAAGGATACAGACTGAGGAGTTCTGGTTACGGGGCGGGGGTATATATATATAGAGAGAGAGAGAGAGAGGGAGAGATGAGATGACACAGTAGGGTTCTCGAAGGCTGGGAAAGTCTGTGCGTGAGAGGGATTGTAGAGGGGGATTTTGGGAACTGGGAGATTAATAATCTTTTTTGGACGACTTAAAAAAATGAGCATATGATTAAATAAAAAACTTGCCCGCGGTGCTTTGACGAAATCCCCTGGTTTTCGAGCTCCTTTTTGCAATTAAAAATTTGTTATTTATTTTCTTTCGCCCCACATGAAATTCGAGAAAACAATACTCAAACAAAGAGCTTAATTAATTAAGTTAATTAGGTGTGACGATATTAATAATAGGTGGATACGTAGAGGGGCGTGATGGCTTCACCGCACGAGTGGGTCTCCCCGCTTCCCGAGCTGATGAACTAAATCATTGCTTCATTTTTTTATTCCTCCGCCTAATTTGTTCAAATTGCCATTTTCTTATGATTTTGGTCATTAATTTCTCACCATAGATTGATGCACTACCATTCACGGCTCCTTCACTTCTCTGCTTGTAATTTTCAACTTTTTTCAAATAGCATGAATCCATATTTTTTCATTCCTGTTTGATAAATGCGTGAGTACAAGTACAACAATATTAATTTTATTAGGAAACTCAAAGATATGAAAATCAATGACAAGAGTCAATTAAGAAGAAGTTTCACCTATAGCCCATTATTCCCGTGGGCTTTCAAAAACTCAAGGAATTGACTGTTTTGAATGGCGTTGGTTTGCATTTGCCAAAGTTGAATCTAGCTAAAAGCAAAATACTCAAAGATTTTGTCTCAGGATTAGTAGAAACAAGAAATATATGTTGAATTTAGTATTGGTGGGGGTAAACATAGAAGACAAATTGAAAAGAGGAGGCCAAAATGAGTAGACCGAATGATTGCGGCCAAAGAGGCGTGGTCGCTTTGCTAGTCGTAGAAAGCTGCTTTTATCACATGGCCAACTCGATCATCCCCCCGTCTCTTGTAGTTATATTATTCTCACATGCCTTCCATTTATTTTTACTCCTCTTCCATTTTTACTATTCCATCCAGACAATCTCATTCAACATTCGTCAACTTGTTAGATCATGTGCCCCTCTTCACCTGCATCTTCGCTTTTAATATTTTCACCCTCCATATTATATTCTCTCCTGTCTCTCCTCTCCAGCAAGTTTTTCTCTGATCTCGATCTCTTTTAATAACGCAAAATGCATTCTCTGCTCAGATTCTCTTCCGCCTTGCTCTCTAGCAAGGACTTCTCAATCTTTTGTTCTTTGCTTGTGATATACTTTATTCAACAGGGTTTAAACCTTTTCAATGAGTGGTTGCTTTCGTGGGAATAATTCATTATAGTTCATCATTGGCCCAAATGTTCGTTCCTTTCACTCTGTCTTCAACTTCTCTGACAGTGGTCCTAACAAAAACAACGCCCCGGTAAAAAGTTGAGAGTTTTACTCATTGTTCACCTTCTTCTCATCATGATCCCCCATTATGAGCTTGTCTTTTCTTTATTAAGTGCACCAAAACAAGTGCTTATGGAGGAAATGGGAGGCACGAGTTGAGTTGAAAGATGTACATATAACCCTCTGCTTGCTGGTCATGCTTTGTGAAGTGGCTGGGACCAGGAACATTCTCTGTGGCCTTGTCTCCTTGACCATGTCCGTTCTGTTCAAACCTTCTAGTTTGTTCAAGTGTACTTTGTTAACGTAATCAAATCCGACTGAATTAGATCTTGAAGCAAAAATACTGTGGTGCAAGCCGAATGATGTGTTTCATCAGTTGCTGGGTCGACTAAACTTTCTTGTGGTCCTTCTGTCAATTGAACTAGTTAGTGCCCATAAGATGGATGTCTGCATAATTATTATTGTATTCAGTATGTTTCGGCACACTTCCAAGAAATTTCCAACCAACATATTGTTTAAGGAAGCTTCAAATATGTTCTAATTCATTTTCTTTAGTTAATTACCAGGGATAGAACATATAATTTATGTACCTCTTCTTGAACCTGAATGTCGTCAGGAGTAACTAATTAACGTCTTCATCACTCAAGTTGCTTTGAAATAAATATATGGGTGAAGAGATTGACTTTTTTAATAGAAAATCACTAGTCATAAGAATCTCTCATTAGCTATAAGATTGATTAAACTAATTGTTGACGCGATCAAAGTTTAGAGGTGGGCGAGTTAAAGACAAGGCATGCTTGTTATAGTAATAAAATGTTGTTTCTTCAATCACATCGTAGAATCTTTTAACACTGGGACCGAAGATAAAATAGTTAAAATCATTGAATTTCTATCTATAATTGATGAAGAGAAAGCGAGAGTGTTTCAATTTAAACTGCATGCTGCTAATGTGCATGTCGCAACCAAACTAACTAACTAACCACACAGTAAATATGTTTGCTAAAGCTCACTACACGCTGTCGTTGGGGTCAACTGCTATAAATCTACCAAAGCGAAACCTATAAAAGTTGGAACATTCTGGGCTAGTTATATATATATATATATATATATATAATAATCCGTTGGAGCAGAACACGATCATATCATAATCATATTTTAATATCATGCATAAACGTGCCATTAAGGATACAGTACCGCTAAACTTAACTAAGCTCAGTCAAAATACTTAGAAGAATTTCAAGCTGTATATATTAATTGTCTCGTGTTACATGAGAATCATGCAAAGCAATGATTGAACTCCACATTTGATTTGAAGTGGCTCTTTTTGGCATCCACATGTATCTTCTCTGCTTGGTGCTATAGGTTGTGGGTCTCAGTGATTGATGATCATAAAGATGAAAGGGGTAGCACTTTGGGAGGTTTTGGTAGGCAATAGAGGGGGAAAGAGAGATATATAGAGAGCAGCAAACGCAACTGCATTGACTTTGTTATTCAAATTTCGTAAGGTAAATGATTAATTGGCCTACAAATACTGTTTGATTAAAGAGTGGTCAACCATATATAGTGCAATATCAGTGGTAGTCAACAATTGAATTGAAGATACTTGCAATGAAACACCATCATGCTTCCCACTCCATGCTGGGGTCCTTCTATGCATCACTAGAAATTACACTTTCTCTCAGGCAACATAAATTATGAATCCTCTCAATGCCTTCTTTTGCTTCATAACGGAAGCTTTTCGACACGAAAGGAGGCGCATGATTGAGAGAAAATAGTGAATAAACGGATGGTATCTCTCTACATTGATAATATACTTGTGTTTAAGAAGTTATTACAATTCTTAAAACATGTTTCAACTTATTCTCAGGTATGCAATATTGGTCGTATGAGAAGCCTTACCATGTTTCAACAAAATCTATTTTGGGCAAAAGATGTCATTGAATTCGTCAACTTAATCACCCAAGAATTGGGCATTTATTATTAAGTTATTCATTAGATGTATAGCATATAATATCAATCATCAAGCACAAAATGTCAAATTGTAAATAAGGTTCATACTGTCTTTTTTTTTTTGTTGGTATGTACTACATATTGAATCCAGAAGATCACATAATAGTACTCTTACTAATCAAACATAATGTTTTGTGGATAACAACCCTTGTACACAAACATTATTTTTTATACAAGAAGAACCCAATGACTAAAATCCAATAATGGGCTTAGACCCTTGTATTTTGGCCCAACAATATTCAATCAATCCTATTATAACCAAACACATAACTCTAATATATACTTCCCCTTTAAGTTAGGGTCATCCAAATTGAAGACACCTAGCTTGACTAACAACCTTGTAAAATCATTATTTCCAAGCGCCTTAGTCAGTATATCAACCTATTGATCTTGTGATCTCACATGTTGAAAGTTGATTAGCTTTTGTTGCAACTTCTTGCATACAAAATGATAGTCAATTTTGATGTGGTTTGTACGCTTGTGGAAGACAGGGTTATTCACTATATAAATAACAGCTTTGTTATCACAAAAAATATTAGCAGGAGCTATTTTTTTTTTACATTCAACTTAGACAATAATTCTAAAATCCAAGTAACTTCTGCTGTCAAAATTACTAGAGCATGATATTCTACTTCGATTGAAGATCAAGAAACCATGATTTGCTTACTTCCAAGAGATGAGTGAATCTCAAAGTTTAACAATGTACCTAGTGACAGAGCATCTAAAATCAGAATAGGTCCCCAATCAGAGGTACAGTAGCACATCAAATTCATATCTTTACTTGAAGGTAGTAAGATTCTTAATCTTGGATTCCCCTTAAGATATCATACTATCTTTATAGCAACATTAATGATAGATCTCTTTGGTTTATACATGTACTAGCTAAGAACCTATATAGGAAAAGCAATGTCAATTCTTATCATAGTGAGGTATAATAATCCCCCTACTAACCTACTATAAGGTTCAGGACTAGTGAGGAAGTAACTAGGCTTTTCTTTCTTATTTTTATTTTTTTTAATTTTCTTCTAGATATCACAACAAAGATGTAAATTTTGCTCTGTTTGAGTAAATATGGGTTTTGCTCCGCTCATGCTAATATCTGCAAGTAAATCTAGCATATATTTTTGTTGATTCATAATAATACCTCTATCACACTTATGCTACCTCTAATCCCAAAAAATATCTTAAAACTCTCAGATCTTTAATTTTTAAGTTATTATACAAATATCCCTTTATTTCATTTATACCAGCCACACTATGCCTTATTATGATTAAGTCATCAACATAAACAAGCACAACAATAAATTGATCTTCTTTATGTCCGATGAAAAGTGAATAATCATACTAGCTTTGCCTAAAACCACCATTTATCAAGGCTTTAATTAACTTGACATTCCATTGCCTAGATGCTTGTTTAAGTTCATATAAGGACTTAACAAAGCCTACACATCTTATTAGATTTACCATGTTTAAGGCCTTGTGGTATACTCATGCAAACCTCTTTATTGAGATCTCCTTGTAGAAATGCATTATGGGCATTCATTTAAAAGATGGCCCATTTACGCATTGCTACTAATTTTAAAGCAATTTTAAGTGTTAACATGTTGACAACAAGAGACAAAGGCTTTGGTAATCCACTCCTTCCTTTAGGCTATAACCTTTTGCTATGAGACATGCTTTCAATTTGTCCAAACTTCCATCAGCTTTGTATTTTGCTTTGAAAGCCCATTTTATAGCCTATGGGTTTCTTTCCTGAAGGCAAGTCAACAATCCTCTAAGTTTGATTATCCTTTAATTCTTAAAGTTCTTCTTTCATAGCTTGTACCCATCGGGGATCTTTTATGGCCTCAACATAAGTTCATGGTTTAATAATAAAATCAGTATAAAATAGGTGATGCTTATATGAGGGAGAAATATGGGAATATGATATCAAACTTTGAATAGGATATAAAATAGAAGCCTCCTTTCATTTCTTCATGCTAGGCATATTTTATTTGCTCGTTTGAAATATTAGGAGGTTTTAGATATAAGCATTCATAATCTCTCATCCATGCTAAAGGCTTGATATGTCTCACAAGTCTATTTAGGGCATGGTTCTAAGATTGTACTAGCAAATGCTGTTCTTGAGACTATGATAGTTGTGGTTGGCACTACTATAAAAAGAAGTTATAAGAGCACCCATATAATCAAATCATATGGAGTTTTAAATTTCAAAACCTTACTAGGCATTTGATTAATTAGGTAAGCTACAAATTTAATAGTTTCACCCTAGAAATGTAAAGGAACATCGGAATGAAAAATTAGACTCCAAGCAACCTTTAAAAGATGTCAGTGTTTACACTCAACCACATTATTTTGTTTAAAGTACAAGGACAAGAGGTTTGATGAATAATTCTATTTTCTTCAAATTTGTTTTCATTATCAATAAACTCAATTCCATTATCACTCCTTATTATCTTAATAACAATACCAAATTGGCTATCAATATGAGAAAGAAAAGCCTTTACATGACCCAGAACTTTAGATTTATAACAAAGTAAAATCCCTCAAGTAGCACATGGAAAATCATCTACTATAATTAAAAAATATCTAAAACCTTAATCCAACTTTCTTATAGGGACCTAAAAAATCTTCAAAACAAGCATCATATTTTATATAGCTAGAAGCAAATTAAAAGGGAGACAAAGCTATTAAGCCTGAATACAAGTATCACAATCATAAGTTTGCATTTTAGAAAAATTAGAGACAGATGTTTCAATATGTGTCAAATGTTGCGATACATGAAAGGAAACATGGCCAAGTCTATAATGGCACATTTTATTAACATATTCATCTATATTTCTTTGTGTGACAAAAGAAGTTTCAAAATCCATAATTTCACCAATCTTTAGCAAATATAACCTGTTATGGAGCTTACTAATCCCTATAATCTTCCTAGTCTTCAATTCCTTCACAATGCATAAATTTAAATAGAAGGAAACCATATAATATGTATTTGTTATAAGTTAGGAAATAGATATCAAATTGAAGCATAAGTTAGGGGCACATAAAAAACCCTTTAATTCTGCATTCTTAGACAATTTAACACTACCTATGTGTGTGACAATAAGCAATTGACCATATTAGAAAGTTTAATTCTCTTAATAGGTCAAAATAAAGTCAAGCATCATCTAAGTATGTTAAATTTCTAACTATATGACCTGAAGCACCTCAATTAAATAAACATTCATTTCTAAGAAATTTAAGATTATGAAAACATTAGGTATTTCCTGCCATGCTTACCGCCCCTTCACTTATCTCCTTTTTTAGAAGTAGGAGTATCTGGTCATATTGTTCCTAAGTAAGGGTTAGACCAATAATGCTACCTTGATTTGTCCCCATTCCTTGAGATGAAACATCCTAGGCAAAGGCAGCGAAACCAGTTACCTGATTTACTTATCCTTCAAGGAATTTTTGATGATTGCTTCTATAATTAGGGGAAATTTGATGATGTGGTAGCAATTGTCATAAAAATTCCCTTTTTGATGATAGTTAGTACACCATTCTCCAATCATATTTCTTCCTCAGCGTCTATTAGAGCATCCACTCTGACTAGCTTTTCCTCTTGTAACAGTTATCACAGTAGTGTCCCCAATTTTATTGGAGGGGCTAGTAACGAGTGATCGTTACTCTTCATCTTATAACATCATGGCATAGGCTTAATTAACCATAAGCAAAGGAAGCAATAAAAGAACCAGACTCCTAGCTTTATTATAAGAGTCATTTAAACCCATTAAAAACTAAAAAAGGCATCATTTTTAGAATATCTAAGTATATTCTAGTGAGGTTGAGCATTGACAAGTTGAGATGACTACCATAGTGGCATATTCATCCCATAAATCTTTAAGCTTGCTATAATATTGAGAGACTGCAATTAAGCCTTGGCTCAAAGTACTAATACCTTTCTGAAGGTTGAAAATCTTAGCTACATCTCTCTTATAAAATCTTTCTTTGAGATCAGCCTAAACCTTTTGGAAGATTAAAAAAATGTGAGCTTATATGAGAGGTCCTTATCAACAAAATTTATGATCCATGAGAGGATCATGGCATTACATCAGTCCCATTATGGCTAAAATTATTCTAGTTGAGTTGCGTATCTGTAAGTGCCATTAACAAATCCTAATTCATTCTTCCTCAAGAGAGAGATCTTTATGGCTCAACTCCAGGCAGTATAGTTAGTTAAACTAGTTAAGGGATTTGGCATAAGGGTGGTGGCAAACATGTTTTATAGGTAAAGATACAAAGGTGGTTAGAAATTAATGGAAGGCTTAGTAGATGAGTTTCCATCACCAGCCATAGAAAGGAAGAAAGCAAAAATTCAGAGAATATTGTTTAAGAAGGATAGAAATGGCAAAGTAAGAGAGATGATGTGAAAGTGAAACCCTAATTGCAATAAGAAACTTAGAGCCCAATAGAAACATAAATTTTTAAATTATTGATCAAAACATCGTGTAAGATGTAGAACTTCTCGGTTCTCAGACACTTTCTATCAAAATGCACAAACATATGCGTGCTTTCAAGATTATGTGTCTTAATTTTCAAGCAGGTTGACCTTCTAACCCATGCTTTAATACCATATTGGATCCAGAAAGTTACTACATAATATTCTTATTAATCAAACATAATGTTATGTGGATAACAACCTTTGTATACAAACCCTATATTTATGCAAGAACCTAATAGCTAAAACCTAATAATGGGCTCAAACCCTTATACTTTGGCTTAACAATATTCAATCAATCCTATTATAACTAAAGACATATAACTCTAATATTACATTTTGTATAGTTCTTTTTTGTTAAATACTTATAGTAAAGTAATTTTTTGGTCATAGAAATGCAAGTCATTCTTGGGCCAACAATCATAAGTAATTTATACAATAGGTAGACCTTTAAGTGTTCCAGCAAAATAAAAATGATAGCATGTGTCTTGATCGTCTAAATTTCTAAAGCATCGATACCCTTGCCTGTTAATTTTGTATAAAAAATTATGCTGCAATGTTAAAGATAAATGGTAATGAATGGGCTTATTGTTTATATAGACTTGGATCATGATAATGAGACTGTTAGGCCATAGTATTTATCAAAATGAGCTATGAGAAGTAAAATGGATTGTGAATAAAGTAAAATAGATCATCATAAAAGAGTTACGAAGCACACTTATGGTTTCATTGTGGATAAAGTAAAAAGTAGGTTAAATAGTTGGAAGGTTTTTATTCTATCATTTGTAGGTAGGAACATTCTGGTTACTTCTTTTATTACATCTATCCCCCAATATTCCATATAGACAGTGATTTTATTAACTAGTATTTGTTATGGGGTTTCACATTTAAGAAATGTAAGACCCATCTTGTCTCTTGGGATAAGGTTTGCAAGGAGAAGGAATGTGGTGGCTTGGGAGTTAAAAGTTTGAAAGAGCAAAATCAAAGCTTTTATCATTAAAAAAGGGTGGGAGTCGATGAATAAGAGAGATACCCTCTGGGCTAAAGTTGTGAGGAGTAAATATAAATGTGGAAATAATATTATTCTTAAGATTGAAAGATCAAAACCTAGCTCTCATTTTTGGAGTTGAGTCAAGCAAATTTGGGATTTACTTGAATCAGGTTTGCAATAAATGAGGCTGAATGATGGTAATATTTCTATACAACAACAACAACAAGCCTTATCCTATTAAATGAGGTTGGCTACATGGATTATATAATGTTATTGTGCTCTATCATTTATTAAGTTTTTAAGAATGTTATTAATTAAAAGGTCTCGCTTAATAATTTTCAAAAGTATTCTCTTCAGTTTTCCTCTACCCTTCTTGATAGGGTTCAAAGTCATATATTTCACTATCCTCATAGGTGCCTTTCGTGATCTTTGTATATGTTCGAACCAGCTTAAATGATTTCCTACCATTTTTTTCTTCAATAGGTGCCACATTTACTTTTTCTCATATTCGCTCATTTGAAATTTTGTTTTTACATGTATATCCATACATCCATCTCAATATTCTCATCTTTACTACTCCAACTTTATGCTTTTACTATCTCGTCAAAGCCCAACATTCACTACCATATAAAATTATTAGTCTTATAGTAGTTCGATAAAACTCTTCTTTAAGCTTATTAGGTACCTTACAATTGCAAATAACTCCTTTAATGTTTCTCCAATTAAATTATCCTGCTTGTATCCTATGTATAATATCTTCATCAATATCTCCATTTTGTTGGATAATCGCTTCCAAATATCTAAACTTTTTTACTTGAAGCATGGTCTGATCACTTAATTTCACTTCCACTCACTGACCCTTTATCAAAATTATAATATAAATATTTTGTTTTACTCTTGTTCAAGTGAAAACCTTTTGACTCTAATGTCTTCCTTCATAACTCGAGTTTATAATTTATCACTTCTCTTATGTTTGCAATAAGAATTATATCATACGTAAAAAGCATGCATTTGGAAATTTCTTCTTGAATATGCTCAATCAAAACATCTAACACTAGATCAAATAAATAAGGACTCAAAGATGATCCTTTGTGCAATTCAATCTTTATAGGAAAATCTTTTGTTTCACTACCAAGTGTTCTTATAATAGTTGTTGCCCCCTCATACATATCTTTATAGCTCAAATATAAGCAACCCAGACATCCTTCTCTTCCAAAGTCTTCCAAAGTATTTTTCTCGGTACACGATTATAAGCTTTTTTTAAATCAATGAAAACTATATGTAAATACCTTTACATCAATACTTTTTCATTAATCCCCTTAATAGATAAATCACTTCTATAGTCACTCTCCCTAGCATGAAGCCAAACTTATTCTCCAAAATTTTAGTTTTCAATCTCAACCTATGCTCAATCACTCTCCCTAGCATGATGGTAATATAGCCATGCGATGGAGATTTGAGAAAAATGGGAACTTCTCTATCAAGTTTGCTTACTCTCTTATCTAAAAAGATGATGCACCTTCATCCTCAACTTGGAGTAAGATTTGGAAAGCTAAAGTTCCCCAATAGTATAAGACATTTATGTGGCTGACATTTCATGAACGTCTTTTGACTAATGATGTAAGGTGTAGGAGGAGGATGAGTAATGATGCTAACTGCTCGGGTTGTAACATTAGAGTTAAAGATCTTATTCATGTTCTATGTGACTGCCTAGATGCTCAGGATCTTTAGAGGAGGAATGTTCGTATTGAATATGCAGAGAAGTTCTTTAGCCTTGGCCTGAAGGATCGGTGGAGGTAGAATTTGAACAGATTGGGATTATGAGAGGAGATTGGAGTTGCTGTTTTATTGTTATGTGTTAGTTGTTACGGAAGAGAAGGAATGAAAGAATTTTCAGGCTGAGATTACTCCTATAGCGACTGTGGCCAGTCATGCTACAGGAATTACGAGATGTATTAAAAGAGCTTATTGTAAAATGTAAACTGAAGCCAACGCTTTTTGGAGTTAGTAACCAAGTGCAGAACCTGACGAGTACTTGTGCTAATCACAATCTCTACCATTTGTATGCTGATGGGGCTTTTTTAGAAATTTCAGGGAGTGCTGGTTGTGGTGGTATTTTAAAAAATGCTAACGACAGGACTGCGAATGCCTTTATGTTTGGGCTATCAAGTAGGGATGCCTTTGACGCTGAAACGTGGAGTTGTCTTACTGGTCTGAGGTTTGCTTGGGAGAAGGGAGTCCAGAATTGTGTGCTTTATAGTGATTGTGCTGATCTGGTTGTTGCTATTACTAGTGGAGACGTGAAGAGACATGAACGAACATATGAATTAGCTGAAATCAAGTCCCTGTTGTCCCGTGCATGGAGAGTTGATGTTAGGCTAATTCCAAGAGCTCATAATGTTGAAGCTGATCAATATGCTAAGAGAGCACTTACAGCTGCTACTGGCTTTCATTTAATCCTTCCTGGGGATCCATGCAATGCGGCGAATTTGAGGCCTCCTTGATGTTGCCTCTTAGTTTCATTTTACTTTTTGTTTTAGCTTTTTTAATCATTTCCTTTTGTATCCAAAAAAAAAGTAAAATGGACTGTGTGAAGGTCTCTCTCCTTTGAATTCTATTCCCCGAGTTATTCTTCCATTCCCTCCCTGTTATTTCTTCCTCTACTGTTCTTGCTTTGTTTTTGGATTATAACCGAGTGCTTGGAACTCAAAGAATTTGAATCAAGATTCAATCTAAGGTGATCAAATTGTGTGCTAAGTATATTTTCATGTGCAGATACATAACATAGATTTTCTCCAATTCTGACTGTGGTATGTAATAAATTTAATATCATGATCGTGGATTGGCTAATGTAATTTAAGTGAATTCTTTGGCTAATGCAAGATCAAACTACGAAGGGACGAGCAGATGGCCATGTCTCTTTTAGACAAAGCTAGCGCTTCGAAATGGATGAAAAATTCTTTATGCACTAATATGACAATGAACTACCTATTGTGTTTACTAAAGTACGTTCCATTAATATATGATTTACGCATTTTGGATTTCAAGATTGACAAAGTATATAGTAACTCGACACGAATTGGGTTCTTGAGAGTGCTCTTTCCTTTATGTACTAGTTCATTCATGTCGATGCTTGTAATGACTGATTAATTACCCCGAATCATTACCGTCATAATAGATAAGTACAAGACCTCCCTCCTTTGCCTTACTTGAAACCATGATTGAACTCTATAATTCTAGTATTTGATCTGAACAGTAAAAGTTTGTTGTACTAATCCAATGTGAGAATGTTAGGATTTAACTTCTATATACCACGGGTCACTATTAAGTTATCTGTATGGTTATTAATCACGCGTCCTGTTAGTGTAAGTTGTAACTGTTTCTATCCAGTGAATGTACTTGTATTACTATAAATGGTACATTGCAGGTTCTCAGTTCATTAACTGATTGAGCCATTTCTCCCTCCCTTATATTCTCTGACTAAGAGTATGACCACCACCAGGGACTTTGTCAAGAAAATAAGGTCTCTTTTGCTTCTGGTCCTGATCTGCTTGTTGATTGGAGCAGTACCAACTTAGAGAGACTTTGGTGGGGCAATCAAGTGCATGTGACATTTAGAGAAGTAAGATAATGTTGAACAACAAAAGATAACTGCAGGATCCACTAATAATCTCTTGGTGTGCTTGTGAAATCCAAGGATGAGCTTCCCATTTCATGAACACCACTGCTTCATTCAATCTTTCATATTGAAAGCTCCTTAGTAACTTGTGACACATGCTTGAAATATAATACTTAAAACAGGTTGATAGTTGATACAAGTGAAAGTTGGCAATACTGTCGAAATGCAAGCTTTAAGAAAGTTCAGTAGTTAATTACTGCTTAGAAAAAAAAACATTGTGCAGAAATACTTCTTCACCATCTTAAATATACCCTCTTTCAGACTGATGTTCTTGGCACTAATCGATATTCTCTTAGTTGACTAGTTGTCTTGTTCAAACTCTGACTTTAGCTTCTTGTTCCTTTTGCCTCATTTGACATATACAATGAATTGATTCTGATTAAACATAGAAATATCACTCTCCTACATTTAACTCTTACTTCAGTTTGATGTTTATGGCTAATTGCCTGTTTGGATTGAGGACTTGATTGATTTTAGGGGCAAAAAAATTGATTGAGCCATAATTTACCCAAACACCCACTTTTTTCCAAAATCAATTTTTTCCCAATTGTGACACAACGCGCCAAATCTCAGCTTCTCCACTTTTGCGTGTTTTTATTATAAAGTTATATGAGTAAATTACATAAAAAGTCCAAGAAAAAAATCACAAAAAGGCACAAAATTTAATAAAACTAAAACAAAACTTTTTTCTCTTCTTTTTTTTCTTAATAAAATTTGAATCTTTAAAAAAATTATTAGCATGAGTATTCAAATAGATTGCGTTTTAACACAATCAATTATGATTAAAATTTACCACTTAATTAATTATTTTCATAATCTATTATACCCAACTGAAATTTAAACAAATCTTAAAATAGCAATTATTGAAATGTAAGCTTTTAGAAAGTTCACTTACTATTAATTAAAAAATGCTAAAAGCTTGTTTGGTTTGGCTTTGGAAGGACCAAACCCAAAAGCTGCGGGTTGGAAACTTATATTTCTTGTTTAGAAAAAAATAGGCTCAAACGGCTTTTGGTTCCAAAACCATGGTTAATTTTAAAGCTATCTTTTCTTGCTTTTGATCTCGAAATACGATTTTTTTCACCGTTTCATTATAAAACAGACTTTTAAAAAAAAGTTCTAAACACAAATCATAGGAACTGACTTTTCTCCTGTTTCAATTTGCAAACTATAATATGCAAAAATTTCAGTTTTTCAAGCTCTAATTCAAATACACTCTAATATCTTATGGCTGCCAGTAACTTCAGCTGGTAAATAATCTAAAAAACTGTACTTGATTTGCTTACAAAACTGGCTCATCTCGTTGCATTACACAATACAAGGGGGTTTTGAAATATTTAGAATGAATAAATAAATAAAATATTTTAGTTGTGCAGAGTTCAGTAAAATATCAGAACATATGAATAAACTTGTAATATACACACACATATGTGCGCATGTTAAAAATAGAATAGTCATGATTCGAAAACAAAATGTTTACAGGAGATTTTCAATTGTAGCTTTCCTCAAAATATATATATAGAGAGAGAGAGAGAGAGAATGAATACACCATAAATTAGAGCTAAAAATTTAGATAAGTTGGGCTTATTTAGACTTGAATAAGTTTGACTCGAACAAGTTTGACTCTCTAAAAAAATTCAAATAGTTAAACCTGACTTAAATTTTTTTAAATTTTGATGGCTTGAACATAAATAATATTTTTTTTTTAAAATTCAACCCTAAATTTTTTTGGATGGATTCGTGTGGCCTTGGCCAAATTATGTGTGTGTTTGAATTAAAAAATTTATAATTGAAGTTAGCAAATTAAAATTAAAAAAAAAGTTAGTGAATATAATGTGATTTATATTTGAATATTTTTTTAAAATTTAGTTAGATAAATTAAAATTTGATTGGATAATTTAATTCAAAAAAATTGAGATTTTTAATGACAAAAATAAACATAAATTTTTTATATATTTTTTAACTAATTAATAATTAAAAGATATTAAATTTAAAATTATAATTAATAAGTAAAAAATTTTAAATATTTAAGATAGTATTGAAAAAATATAAACCAACAGATCAACACAAAAGCCAACGTAAATACAAAAATTAGAAACCTTAACTTCAATAAAAAAGCTCGTTCAGCTCTAACTTAAGTTACAATTTTTTTGTAATCCAAATACAATTCTTAAAACTTCCCTTATTTTAACCTCTGTTGTAAAGTACTCCAAACATGCTCTACCAGCTCCACCACAAACGCCGCAAGAAAAGTAAAGTTCTTTGCCATTGTCTAGACTAATCTTTCTCTCATGTTCAGATGAATAATTCTTCTGCCTTCCTGTATGGGACACTTTCTTCGCTTCCTCTTTCTTCTCATCATCCTTGCATTATCTTTCCTCTCAGGTAATCAACACAAATTTCACCGACTGCCCAAATCATCCCTTTCAGTCTTCTTGTTTCATAACTTTCTTATTTCTATTTTATCTCGTCTTGCTCATCATTTGTCGTTTCTGTTAATTTCAGAGGTGCAATCGGCATCATTCAAGATTGTGAATAAGTGTCGCCACACGATTTGGCCGGGCTTGCTTTCTGGCGCCACTTCCCCACAGCCTCCCACCACTGGATTCGCTCTTCAAAGTGGCAAGTCAAAGACTATAAACATCCCGAAATCTTGGTCGGGTCGGATATGGGCTCGGTCCCTTTGTGGTCGTGATTCTGACGGAAAGTTCTCCTGCCTCACTGCAGACTGCGGCTCTGGTCAAGTAGAGTGCACCGGCGGAGCTAAGCCGCCCGCGACGTTGGCTGAGTTCACTCTCAATGGCGCCGACGGGTTAGATTTCTACGACGTAAGCTTGGTCGACGGCTACAACCTGCCGATGCTGATCGTTGCGAAAGGTGGAAAACGGGGTGGATGTAGCGCCACCGGGTGTTTGGTAGACCTGAACGGAGCGTGCCCGGCCGATCTTAGGGTGGCGCGTGGTAATGGGACCGGGACTGGTGGTGAAGGCGTGGCCTGCAGAAGCGCGTGTGAGGCTTTTGGCGATCCGCAGTATTGTTGCAGTGAGGCGTACTCCACACCCGACACGTGTCATCCGTCAGTATATTCGGAATTCTTCAAGCATGCTTGCCCGCGCGCGTATAGCTACGCTTACGATGACAAGACAAGCACATATACGTGTGCTTCTGCTGACTACTTGATCATTTTCTGCCCCTTGCCCTACACCAGGTACAATTATTAATTTATTGTTCCATAACCATAAGGCAAATATGGCATATCATTGTTACATTAAACTTGTGTATGATTCGGGAAGACGACATATAATCCAGATAATATATTGCTGGCAAAAGAAGACTAATACATTAATGCTTGAACATTTCTTTTTCTCTTTTAACTTTCAAACACGCGATAGTGATTGGTTTTTCCGGCCAGACAAAATAATAGATGGTTTTAAAGCCTTAGGCAGTGGAACATGTTTTTGCATACAACTCAAGAAATAAATTGACGGCCAATAATTTTTTTTTAATGAATAAACATTGAGTAGGGATAGAATGGGCTATTCTATCAAATCTCAATTGTGCTATTTTTATTTCAGATGATGGCTCTATTCATTACACAATTAAAAACTTTAATCTAAATTATATCATTTTGTGTAGTATAGTTATCTGAAACTTGATATACTATCTGGAAAGCAACTATCAGAATTCTCAATTTGTATGTAATGTATTGATAACCACATCGTGTAAACTCGGAGGTATCCGTGTCCTTGAACAACATTCTTGCTTCCACCTTGTGTCAAATTAGTCTGTCACATAATTGAATGTTGCCTAAGGGATGTCATAAAATGGAGGTTAGCGTTGGGGTTGTGCTGCCCTTGAATTACATTTTGGCCTGTTGGCTGTTGCTCATGCTGCCCCTAGTGTCACATGTTTTTTCACTCTTGCCTTACTGAACAATAATAGTTTTCATGGTTGTAACGGAGGTGGGGGGCCGGATGCCTGATTAGTGCCCTTTGTGGTGCTATACTAGATAAACTGAACAATGAACTTGTCGTTATTTTCACGAGCCCGTTCCATGATATTCTCTGGTCTAATTTGTTTTCCATGCGTGATCGTTTTGTTTCAGACGTGACTTATTATCAATGTGATAGACTAATAACAGACTCAGCTATGTGAACTTTTTAGTTTTAGATAAGGTAGCAGGGGTTCTGGTTTCTAAACAAGGGATAAAGGAGTTTGCACATCCGAGGTTGTAAACCATGGAGCCAAAGTTTTGTGCAGTTGATTGGTTGGTGTTAGGAATAAAATGAACTCTTGCTTGTCAATTACTATATTCCAAATGGAATCTCAGGTTTTCACCCTTCACAAAGAATGAGAATAGTTTTCATTCAAAGGCATAGTAAAATCAAGCAACACCTCACAAAATTCAATCAAAATCTTTCAAACTACAGTGGGTACGGATTGGTGTGAAGCTATGTATTTTAACTAGTTAGGTCAAGTGGAAAAGACTGGATACCTCTTAATCAAAGTTGTGAGTTTGAACGACATTATGAAAGCTACTCCCTGTTTGGACGCAGCAATATTTAAATCCAGAATAGTCAATGGCCTAGATAGTTGTTACACACTCAAAATTCTCTTCCCGTGTTCTAGCGAACTGTTGATTAACTATAACAAGAGCATGCCTCCTTGAATTCTCACAAACACACACACATGCCTCTTTTAACTCAGTTTTGAAACTCCTTCCCTTGTAGAGTTTGAATTTTCCTTCTGCTCTTGCTTATAATGAACGTAGACATCTATGTTGTATATTGCATAAATGGTGTGATATAGCATTTGTGCTTGGCCACTTATTACTATTTTATAACGTGCATATGTATCCTGTATTGGGTTGATGTCGAGCAGCCAAAAGTTGCTGGGAACACGAAAAGATGGCGCAACACTTCCTCTTGTAAACAAGACCATGATGTACTTAAAGCATTCAGGAGTTTCTTCATCAAAAGGTCTGAATCAAAAGCAGATTATGGCTTACATTGTCTCTCTTGCAGCATCATCTTTCCTGTTTTACTCTCCTTTTCACCTATCATGACTCATTGGCTTTGACGCTTGAAGCAGATAGCTAAACGAAAGTAGATGAGTTGCATCTAAGCTGAATCTGTAGGAGGTCTTCATTTTGTTTAGTGCCTTTCTGCTTCCTAATTTTGCATTAATGTTTCATACGATTAGAAGTCTGCTGATTCTTAACATCATGCAGGACTGCAAGAATACTGTATGGGGGTATACTGTAAATACATTTTTTTCCTTTTTTTTTTTTTGCCCCTTTTGTATAATGTACATCAAACTTTTTAGAAGCTTCTTTGGGCTGATTGTTGAATTCTTAGTTTACTAGAAGAGGCATTGGCAAGTTGTAAAGTATTGGTTGGGTATTTCTGTGTCTGGAATCAGATTTTGGGAGACGGAGTTAGTTTAGTATTCTTGATATAGCATGTGCCAATATATGTTCAAATTTGTGATTGTCACCGCTCCACGCAATCAGCCAATGTGCATGTGATCCTCCAGTTTACTCATAAAACCATCCTTTCGCCTCTGGACCATCAATCAACATTCTAGGGGCCTATCATCTATTGCTCTTCCTTTTCAGATTCATGTATGTAAAACCCCACTTGAGTCTTAAAGCCATCTTATTTTTCTTTCTTTAACCATGCGGGCAAAATTTTAGTTTTCCCTCCACTTTTTCCCTCCCAATTTTTTTTCTTGTCAAACATAATGACAAGATAATTCCCTACAATCCAGGGATATACTGAATTCACAATAATTTAATTGATATGTTTACTTCACTAATGAACGGCACAGAATTTCCTGTTAAATTTTTAATTTTTTTTACTTTAGTATTTTAAAAATATTTTAAGTATTAATCTTAAACGGGTAATGATCGTATGAGAAGATAAAGGTTAAAAAGTTAACGCATATTACGAGAATTAACGAACTTAAAGTAAAATGAAACAAAGATGAGGAGCGAAAATATAGCTTAAAATAAAATTAAACAATTAAATTATAACTAAACAAAATTAAATTATTTGAAAAAACATAAAATAACGTTAAAAATAAGAGAAGAGAAAAGTAATACGTCTACTTTTCTACCACCAGAACCATAAGAAATGTCTCATTTTAATCCTTTTCTGTGCGACGAGTCTCAACTCTCCACTGAGCCCCGATGAACTCTTCATTTGGGAAAAAGCACCACACTGTAATAGAGGAGAAGAGAATTTTCATCCAAAAATAGGAGGAGAATTAATTTAGAATTTAATATACCAGTGGAAATTACAAAATAGGGGTCGGCACAATGGGATAGATCGGGACACTCTATTTGCAATTGTAATCTGGTACCTTTGAAGATGTAGAAATGAGAGAATATTTAACAATGTCTTTACTTTATCATTAGCACTTAGAGAGAGAATCTATAACTTTGCTAGAGTAGTGTAGTCAAGCTCAAAGAATATTGTGGGATTGACAGGCATGTTAAGGCCACCGCAAAGCAGTTGGGAGCCTCCTATGAATGATTGGTTCAAGCTTAACATTGATGGTGCTGTGAGAGGCAACCCAAGCAGAGCTAGCTGTGGTGGTATCTTTCACAATGCTAGAGGTCAATGGATGAGAAGTTTTGTTTGTAATTTGAGAACTTATACGGCTAAAGAAGTTGAATTTTGGAACTTCTACCATAGTCTACAGATGGCTCATAGTCTCAATATGACTGAACTTATTATAGATAGTGACACCATGAATGTAATTCATGAGGTCTAGGAGGTGCCGGAGGTTAATGATAGCCATCAGTGGCAGGTATGGCGTGCGAGATTAAACTTCTAATTGAGGATTGGCAAATAAGGGTGAAATATTTGTGTAGAGCAAACAGTAAGCATGCTGATTGAATTGCAAAATATGGTTTGAATCAATGTATTAAGTGTAGAATTTTTCTTGAGCCTCTTAGAGGTTTCATTGAGTGGTTGTATTAAAATAACAGGATCACAGTGATCCCGAATTACTTTTTACTTAAACAATATTATTTTGGGCTTTGCCACATTTATGATTAAAAAAAGAATTTAATATATTAATGGGTAAGTGAGGACTTGAAAGAGAACATTAATACAAGATTTTGAAAGCAACTTAATTTTATAAAAGAATTGTTAACAAGTAAACAATTCACAAGTAAAATTTTTATCTTAACAGGTATCGGATTTTCCTGTACCTTTATCAAATATTAAATTTTTTTTAGAAATCCTTCATTGATGTTTTCTCAATTTTGTTTATTAGACTATATCATGTATGATTAGATGCTTGAATTCAATAACATAATTGAATTGATGCGAATGTTGCAGTCATGTTTCAAACAATTAGCTGGGCATGAGTATGGAAGTAAGGTGTTTTTTTTTTTCCTGGGATAAATTTAAAATTAAGACAACGAAGAATATTAAGTTTACATAAACTTCTATTTTAGTCTCTACACTTCAAATGCTTTTCAATCGCTTCCTAAAAGATAGTGCCGCCTGGGTGGAAGTTAATGTAAACAGTAAACGTTGACCATTTCTTGATCTCATATTTTTATACTCCGGCCCTCCTGCATTTTCTTCTTCTTTTGGGCCGAGGCCTTCCAGCTTGACTGACGGCGTGAGGGAATGCTGAAGTGGCCTACGGGTGACCCAGCCGCGACTCAATCTTCAACTGTTCAATAACGCAGGCCTTCGGGGTCAGAGGTTTGACTTCTGCCATTAATTAACGACTAGTGTAAAGTACAAGCATCTTTCTCCAAACATGCATGAGATTTGGCGAGGACCGTTATTTAAATGGAAATACACACTATTTTATTAATTACTCCTTTTATTAAAAAATATAATATATTTTTTAAAAAATTTATTATTAAAAAATATAAATATTTTTAATTTTTTAAATATAATTATTGTCTTTTTTTAAAGTACCCTTATTAATAATAACTTTATATTTATTGAAAGATATTTGATAGGAATAAGTATGAAAATATAAGATTAATTTAAAAATAAGTAACTACTTTATTAAAAATAAAATTTTTAAAAATATTTTATATTTTCAAAGAGTATAAATCATACACCAAAAAAGTTTTTTTTAAAAATAAATAAAAATCAAATTGCCCTCGCATGTAATTCTAACAAAACGTATCCCTCACCAATGATACTAATATGTTGTTTTTGGGTATTTCTTATTTTTCTTCTTGGGTGGGGGGTTTGGATTATGAGAATGTCGGCTTCTTTAAAATTATTTTTATTCTATTATTTTAAGAACTAGTATTTTATATAAGATTAATATGTAACTTGAATTTAGAATTATAAATTCAGGAACGATTTAAATTTTAAATTTTTAAAATATACATTTTGAATCTGAAATAATTAAAGTTGAAGCAATTTCGTCACACCATTAAATTCAAACAAACATTCATCATTTTTTTTGAAAAAAAATAGGGCTTATTATGCAATTTTGCTTAAATGAAGGTCTAGAAAGAAGGAGAGTAGAATTTGGTTAAAAATTACACATTAAGCCCTAATTTTAAAAAATTAACAACCTTTTATTTAAATTTAATGGTGAAGACAAAATTACCTCAACTTTAATTATTTAGAATTCAAAATATACTTTTTTAAAGTTTAAAGTTTAAATTATTCCTAAACTTATAGTTTAATATTCAAATTATATATTAACGATTTTATATAACATGGTCTGAAAAAAATAATAAAAATATTTATTTTTTACATTCTTTGCCATTATCTAAAATAATAATTCTAGAACACTTAAAGATATTACTATTTTTATATTTTTTATAATAATATTTATTCTTTTTTTTAAAACACTATTTAAAAACACATTATCAAATAGATATTTTTTTATTCTATAAAATAGAAAACTGTTTCAAAAATATGTTGCTAAACAAACCTTTTAAAAAAAAAATATTCTATCTAACCCTTTCCCATAGAGAAGGGGATCCTGCACGCACGCATTTCACACAAACACGGCACACAGCATACAATAGTCCACTACACACAAGATTTTGGTCCCTTCTTAATCGCTTAGGAGTTTGATTCTTTACATGAGTGGTTGCCATTAGACCAAAGGTCATTCACGGTTTAGGAGATTGTTTGGTTTGCAGGGAAGATGTAAAGAAAAAAGAGAATACCATAGGCAATTTACTATATGTTATAGTTGGTAAAAAAATAATAATTTATTTTATCAACAATAAATATATAAATTTAACCACCTATTATTATTTTAAGAGTATTTGATAGCTTAAATTATCAGATAATACAAAATAAAATTTAAAATTTAAATTACATCAAATTGATTTCTAAATTTATATAATATAAAAAAATACTTTTAAAAGTGTAGCATATGATAAAACATTTTTTTTTTGGCAATATTACAGTCAAATTGCCTAGTTATGAAGTTGAAACTTGAAACACTAAAGTAACGTGGTTAAAATTTGGAGGGAGTCGAGGCTTGAAAAAAGAAGAGAGAAGTATGGGCATGGGTTCTCTCTTCTTTCTTTCCTCCCTCTTTCATTTTTTTTTCTTTTCTAGCCATTAAATTAAGATTTAAATAATTTAAATTTAATATCCTATAAAATTATTATTAAAATATTAAATTATAAAAATATAAATAATAAAATTTCAAACTCCTAAAATTTAATAAGAAAAATTTAAAAATACATTAAAATGAAATGTTTTAAAAAAAATAAAATTTGAATTATCAAAAAACATAATTTAATGATTAAAAATTAAAAAAAGGATGGAAAGGAAGAGGAGAGCATCATGTCGCATAAGGGTAGCAGAATCCAACGCGAGATGAGACACAAACAGGCATACGTGGCGTAACAAGAACGGTGATCAAAATCTGACATGTTGAACAAGACGTGGTGCACGGGCCCCATCATCGCCCTCTCCTTCCTTCTCTGTTTCTCGGCTCTCCTCTCCCAAGGGGTCCGGCGTTCGAACCGCTTCTCATTGGATTCTTTCACTTTTCAATTATTGTTATTATCTGATAACTTAAGTATTTGGCTCCGTAATTAACATAAATATAAATCATGTGACTTTATCTCTAAAATATTGTACTAGCTCTATTCAGGAGCATACAGGGATAAATTTTTAGTGAGATTCGTTACTGCTGTAAATATATGGAGGAACCTCCAAACAACAGCCCTTTCTTGAATACAAAAACTATTTTATAGAAACAAACACATTCGAAACCACATATATAATTTAATTATTAATAAATTTTATAATAATTAATTCTTTTTTTATGAAACTTTAACATAATTTTTTCAATATTATTATGGATTCAAAGGGTTATTTTTAGATGAAAAAAATTATAATACCTTAATTTTTTTATTTTTTAAAACTTGTCAACTCACGAATAGTTTTTTACTAAATACAAATTGATACTTGTTAACTATTGAATGATTAATTGTTAGAACATGATCTATACTTATCTTTTTATAGTTCAATTTTATCATATTTTTAAACTTATCAATTAATTAATGACTTTTTATCAAATGAAAATGAATACTTATTAATTATTAAATGATTATTTGATGAAACATGATTTACAATTATTCCTTCATACAACCAAACTCTTTTTAAATTATTGAACTTGTTAATTAGCAAATAATTTCTTATTAAATATGAATAGGTATTTATTAAAACATGATCTACACTTTCTTTCCCAATTATACAACCAAACTCTTTTAGATTCTTGAACTCGTCAATTAACAAATAATTTCTTATTAAACATAATCTACACTTGTCTCTTTTCATAATTAAATTATTTTAAATTTTTAAACTTATTAATTAATGAATGACTTGTTATCAAATATAAATAAATACATGATAATTAATAAATGATTTTTTATCAATTAAAAAAGAAATATAGAGTTATTATGATTCTTCTATATTTAAAATTATTTTTAAATCAATGCCATCATGATCTGGGTGATATTTCAAAAATTTTAATTTTTGAATTAGTCCAGTTGTGATATTTCAAAGTGTTGTCTAATACTTTTCCTGCATAAAACACCAAAATATTGTGGGTATGCTTGGATACTTTTTTAAAATTAATTCTAGAGTAAAAATTATGATTTTAAAAAATTGTATTCAAACCTCCCAATTTTTTAAACTTCATTTAAGATAAGTTAAAATTTATTTTATTTTAAAAAATTAATTATAAACATTATTAACATGTCATTTTAAATAGTAGAATTACTCATTTAAAATTAATTTTAAAAAAAATATCCAAATACCATTAATTTTATCATAATTAATTTTTAAAAAATTTATCTAAATATCATTATATTCTAATAATAATTTTTTTATAATTAAATTTTTTAATTAAAATCCAAACACACCTTTGTGAATCACCAAACCTGCGTTCCAAATATGGATATTATTGAATATTGATCATCTAATCCCAACCGAGAACCCTTCTCCTTTTAGGAAGCCTCTCTGATCACTCTTCTCTCCTCCTCCGTTCCCACTTCCCAATTCTATCATGGAGCCTCTCTGCTTCCTCTCCTCCTGCTTCACCCTCTTCCTCGTCTCCTCTCTCCTCCTCCACATTCCGTCTGGTAATTCATTTAACTTTCTAAATCTCTCTCCCCTTCTCGCTTCTTCTTTGCTCTTTTATTTAACATTTTCTCCATCTTTTCTTCTTCAGCAGTTCACGCTACCACTTTCACATTCGTCAACCGATGTCACTACACCGTCTGGCCCGGAATCCTCGCTAATGCCGGCAGTGGAAGCCTCGACACTACCGGATTTGAGCTCCCCACGGATGCTTCCCGCTCTTTCCTTGCTCCCACTGGCTGGTCCGGCCGCTTCTGGGCAAGAACCGGTTGTCACTTCGACGGATCCGGCACCTGTGTCACGGGAGACTGTGGCTCCGGCGAGCTCGAGTGCAACGGCGCTGGCGCATCGCCGCCCGTCACTCTCGCCGAGTTCACGCTCAGTAGTAGCACTGGAGGGCAAGATTTTTACGACGTCAGTCTTGTGGATGGGTACAATGTTCCGATGATCGTGGAAGGGTCGGGCGGGTCGGGTCTGTGTGCTTCTACCGGGTGCGTTTCCGATCTGAACCGGCAGTGCCCGGAGGAGCTCAGAGCGGGGGAGGGAGATGCGTGTAAGAGCGCGTGTGAGGCATTCAACAGCCCCGAGTACTGTTGCAGCGGCGCATATAGCTCGCCGGCGACGTGCAGGCCGTCCGTGTACTCGGCAATGTTCAAGTCGGCTTGCCCGAGATCGTATAGTTACGCCTACGACGACGCTACGAGTACGTTTACTTGTACGGGTGCAGACTATACGGTGACGTTTTGTCCATCCTCTCCAAGGTAAAGGAGCGAGCATGCTTTTTCTTTTTATTGCTACGGTACACAAACATTGACTGACCCTCTTTTCTTTATCCGGCACTCACGTCTGCTCCTGAAGCATCCAAACTAGAATTAGAATATATGCCTTAACCTTTCCATAAAAAATAAAACATACGAAATACATGTAATATTCAAAAAAGTTTAATATGTTCATAAATATTCTCTTCAACTTGCACCTTTCTATTGAGTGAATCTTGTTTTAATTTTAAATTGCATTAAAGTATTAAATTTGGATATAAGTCTTTGTGGGAAAATACAACCTTATAATTTTATCAAGTTTTGCACCTAGTTTTTATAATTTTTTGCAGCATTTTTAATCCCTATAATTTCAACAAGATTTTGTGATTTTTGTTACTAAAACTTTTACAAAAACATTGAAAAAAATATAAAAACTAAATCAAAATTCAACAAAATTATAAAGATCCGTGATCGTGTTTTCATTTTCTTTTTATTCAGCCGCTCACATAAAAATTTTATTGGATTTTTTTTTTAAATTTTTTTAGAAATGTAATTTCTTATTTTTTTTTTAATTATAAAAATGATATGCTGGGCATATCTTTGTTGATAGCATAATTTATTAATTAATAACTTTAGAGAACCCTCAAAGACTGGTGTTCGTAAATCTGTGGTACATACTTTGCATGAAGAGAATTGCGTCATAATCGAATTAGCATTAATCAACGCATTTGATACATGAGATGCCACGCTACAAACCAGTGCCTGACTTCAGTAGCAAGAACATTCCGTTATAGCTGCACGTAGGCAAGATATTATTGGAGTATAATTTTTCTATGATCTTGACAGCGTACAATACTTATAAGAATATTAAAATCCCATTACGAGGTGGCATTTCCATTGTATAGGGCCATGGAATAACTTTTGAATGCTTTGGCTATAAATTATTGGTTGGTTTAGAATAGATGTGTCTTAACAATGGTTGGTGGATTTGCCTTTAATCATAGATCTCACTCACTCACCGCCACTTATCACCAACACAAATGAGCCAATAAGTTGTAATTACTTCAGCTAATGAATCTCTCTCTGATTTTGGCAGTCAGAAATCTTCGCAAGATTATTCCCCTCCCATGATGACCTCAACACCAACGCCACCATACTCACAAGGATCAGGATTTGGAGCAACCTCCACTGTCACCGGAGTAACCATGGGCTCCGGCTCTGATTTCGGCTCCGACCCCAAGTTGGCCTCGGAGTCGGGCTCAAACTCGGACCCGACTATTGGGTATACGGTTACGGGTTCAGGGTCAAGTGGAGAGGCCATGCTGGCAGATAGCTCATATATTGCTGGCTTGGCCATGGGAGCTTCGCCCACCACACTCCCTTTATCGTCTCTACAATCTGCCTTCGTCTTCATTTATAGCATTTTGCTTAGTTTCTTCCTCGTCTAGCTCACCAATTCTCGTTATTAAACCGACCATTTCAGGATAAGTGTGCTTATTTATGATTAGTTTGATACCTTTATCATCGATAAACTGAGTCTACTCTTTTGGTCAAAAAAAAAAAAAAACTGAGTCCACTTTGTGATCTTTCATTTTTGGTGTACATTGTAATGCATGATTTATTTTTGTGGGGGGGCCACAAGGAGCATATATGCAATTTTTAGCCGCCCTGATTTGCTGGTCAGTCACATGAATAAGAGGGTGGAAGAAAGTTACTTGAAACAGGCACTGTAGACTCAGCTGGTGTTTCTGTTGTCAGTGGCAGTGTACACTTTGCAAACTTCACTAGTTATCTGCTTGGCTTTATCTTTCTATTTTTCATCGCCTGAGATGAAAAATTTAGATGAATTTGCGGTGAGAAAACATAAAGATTAAAGATAAAATTTTTATAACTATCATACACATGGATTAACTGGCAAGAGAATTATACTAACTTAATATGATATACATAGATTAACAAGAGAATTATACTAAATTAGAGATTTTGAGTTCAAATCTTCAAAATATATGCAGCAACATTTGATGATAGAACTTTTTATTAAAAAGAACTTGACTCATTTCCACTGGATCCAAATTAGTTGAAGCGTTCTTTATCAAAAAAAAAAAAAATAGTTGAAGCGTTTAAAGGTATCTAATGATTGCAATAATAAGAAGATTATGAGGGATGGGCCAAACCGCCAAAGCAAAAGATGTAGATGTTCCAATATGCCATTCTAATCTCAGTAAGACCATTAAATTAAAGTGAAATATAAAATAATGTGAGTATGGTCGGAAGTTGTAAATATTCTGGACTGTCATGTTTGGGGCCGGCTTTCTTTTATCAAGGGTAATTTTCAAAAAAGAAAGGATCATGTCTGAGGCGGAGAGGGCCTACCACTAAGGAATCTCTCTATATCAGAATTATACATTCACGAATCCTTTTGACAATTATCCAACTTTTCTTTTTTACCAAATAAAAAATAAAATTAAGCTTCAACAAAGTCTTTTCCACTTTTTGTTAACTGAAATTTTCAAGACAATAACTATAAGGTATTTGTAAAAATCGTTTTAAAAGCCTCAATCACACAATATCGAACCATAAAATATACCAAAATGAGTGTTGTTGGGCATCCTATCTTGTTTGCTGAAAAAGTCACATGAAGTGCAATGATCAAGCCACAAAAACTGTCACATGTTCTCATGTGGTTGATTCTCTCCAATTTTTTTTTAAAGTTAAGAGTTATTTTTATCTTTTAACTTTATTTAAAAAAGTTATTAGACACCCTAAAATTAATAATAAATCAATTCTCTCTCTTTCAACATTAAAAATTTCCTTCCTTATCATCCTACTGTGTGTTTACCTTTAGTTGGCCCTACATTGAATCCTTTTAATTTTTTTTATCGGATAAAAGAGCAAATTAGCTCATAGACTATAGTCCATGAGTGTCTAAAATTTTAAACTCTTTTTTTATACAAGGTTCCTCTTCAACTTTTAAAAATGATGCGATTCAGATCCTGTTATTAATGAAAGTTAACTTTAATCGTTAGTTGACCAAAAAAATAATAAAAAAAGACTTCAAAAATTATAGAAGAGGGCCAATAAAATTTTCTTGGTCCTTTTCTGTAATTTTTGATGTCCTTTTATGTCATTTTTATCTTTTATTGTAATTTTATTGTCTTTTTTTATGATTTTTGAAATTCTTTTTTGTCATTTCATGATTAATTAACAGTTAAAATTAACTATTGTTAATGAGAGGTACTAAATTATACCAAGGAAAATATTGCACAAAAATGAGTTTAGGGTCCTAAGCGCTACTGAACCTATAGTTTAGAAACTAATTTTCTCTTTTATCCTTTTTTATTATAAAATATTAAGTTAAAGATCTTTTTTTGTCTTTAATTTTACTCAAAAGGGTCAGACAAATATTTTTATAATAAAAAATATTAAAAAAATAAAATGTGAGGCTCACTAATGGTGAATGGTGGTGAGTTAACGGTAGGGTAATGAGAGAGAGAATTTTTAACTTTAAAAGATATAATTAACCCATAGTTGAGTTTAAAGTGCTCAATGACCCTTCGAGTAAAGTTGAGGGGCAAAAATAATCATTAATCCTTTTTAAACAATTGTTAGAGATTATGATTCAAATCCTTATAATTTTTTGTGATTGTTTTTATATATTATGTTGGCCTAAAATTTATCATATATTTGTTATATTTATAATTGAGATTTTAAGAGGTATTACTGGTTAGCCAAATTAACATTTTTAGTTGATGAAAAAAATTATATATACTTGGTCTCTTTTGTAACATTTCAAATTTTAATGCTTAAATTACTAAAGAATTAATTAAGTTCAATTATAGTAATTGAGTAATTTTATGTGGTGTGTGGCTAAAAAGGTCAAGTGAATGTAATCAGTTGTGATTTCAACCCAAATTATGGGTCCGGAATAAAGACAGGCCACCCAAGCATCAAAGAAGGAGAAAAACATGAAGGATTGTCTCTATGCCACATGTCGCGGCATGTCGCACATTTGCTGCAATGCACAAATTATAACTGAAGGAAAATGAACTCTTTTGACATGTGCTGTAGCACATGGCCCTTTTTCTATAGAATTTAATCGTGAGTTGAGACAGAAATTAGAAGAGGAAAAAGAAGGAGCTTGTTCTTGCTTTGCTAGGGTTTTTCATATTGGTAATTTGTGAGTTTGGTGTTAGAAAACACTAAGGTAAGTGTCCTATACCCTAATCTTTTTTTCCCTTGTATTTTTATGAAGTTTTTGGTTAAGGTTTGATAATAGGAGAAAATTTTCAGTCCATATAAATTATGGGTCTAAATCCATTAACTTAAATGAAGTTAATGGTTGTTTAGAGTATTTAAATCTAGAGATTATGAGTTTTGACACTTTTGATTGGTGAATGTCATTAATGTTCGAAAATGGACATTTAATTTGAAATTTTGGAGGTAGTTGCGGCATTTATGACAATATGGACACTTAATGAAGCTATATAATGCTAAGGATGGTTAATGCACTAAAAAGGTAAGCCCAAAGGTGAGAAATAAGGGTGTTGGGTATCGTGGAAGTGAAAGTATGAAAGGTGAAAATGTATTATTGATAATGTTAAAGAGCTTAAAATTATTTAAATTGTAGATTGAGTGTTCAGGCACCATATTTGGCTTGGAAATCAAGCTTAGAAGTTAGTTATTGAGAGGTAAACCTTTGACCTCTCAAAAGTTTAAAGTAACTGAGGAAACCTTACTTTGAATAGTTGTTTGTTAATTGAATGTTAATTGTAAAATGTGCATATTAACATGTATGATTTAATTGTGAATGTGAAGTATGTCATGAGCATTGATGATTGGTTGAATTGTGAATATGCAATATTTTATTTGAACTTGAAATGTATAATTGATGTCAAAGTGATTTGAAAAACTATGATTATATGCATATTTTGGAATGAGAAATGTGATTATATGTGATATGGTAATTATGTGTGGAAGAAGAAATTAGTGAATTGGAGTTCAAAAAAAAGTAGAATGTTGTGAAAATAATGATTAATACTCACTTAAGTAGCGTATTATTATAAGCCCAATGTGCTGATATTAAAATAATAGAATGGTGAATTTAGTGAGCATCATACATTACGTGATCAGTTGGTGGGAGTTCACCTGAGGAGAGGAGTAGTTAAAATTCATATAGTATTTTTAGCTGCCTTCTGGTGCACGAGAGTATGGCCTTGTCCCATAGTGTATTGAGGGACTGTCCCATAGTTTGTCGAGAGACTAGAACCTAATTATCTCTACTAGTTTATTGAGATGGCTAGCTCAAGGTATACATACCTTAGAGATTCGAGAGCGATAAAAGCCATGGTCCAAGAGTGAGTCCTGTGATCTTTAGCTTGGTCACATCTTACAATTAGTGAGCTTGGACAGTTTAGTCACACGAACAAAGCCCTTTTTGATGTCATAATCCACGATTAGAGAATAAGGAGGGTATAAGGATGGTTTAATCATGCACATATGTTTCTATGATATGTCACATAATTGTTTTAGTTTGTGGCAAGTCATGTTAATAAATTGGGTCATTATGACATGTCTATATATCTTATGGCAATATACCATGTGATTGAGATAAAAATGATGTGAGAATTATGAGAATGATAGTTGAGAAATAATAATTTGTGTTACATGTGTTTGTATATAATTTGAGAAAATCAACTCTAATTTTATGTTTTTATTTAATTGATATGCAACTATATAGGATAAATTTTACCTTCGTTACTAAGTGACTAGATTCACCCCTCTATTTTAAAATTTTACAAGCTTTAACTCTAGTGCAGAGAGAGAAAAGGCTCCGAAGGCTTAGGAATCTGAGCATTTCTATTGTAATGCCTCTTTAATTCATTTATTTTGTGTAATATTTTGAATATTTCTAACTAGAATGCATTCTGTTTTACACTTGCACTATATAATTGTTTGGGATGTCTAGAATGTATTTTGAGCCTTAAGATATTGTTTATAATAAGTCATAAATATTAATAGGGCCAAAATATTATTGCAAGTGTAGTAAGGTTGTTTTAAACATGATATGGATGATTTTTAATGAAACACAATGCTAAAACCTCTCATTTCTGTTTTTGATATTAAAAGAGTTGATGAATAAAAATTTAATATAGTGGTGTATATGTGCATGTGATGTATTGTACAGTTAGTCCCTAGGTCTAATGAGTATGGTCTAAGTGTTAGGAATGATATTTGGCACATGTATGAAATTTTAGACACCCCTTTGTTTATGAAAAGTGAGAAAAGTTGTGAAACTGTATTTGAGTATTCAACTTTCTTGTGTGACTTAATTTGAAAGTAAGATCCACATCATTAGCTAGTTTATGAAAAGAGCTTTTCATAAACATTTAAATCATTTTATTCTGATAGAGAAACAAGGTATGCTGAAAGTTGCCTAGATCTGTTGTAAAATGATAGCATAATTATTGTCATGAATGTGCAACACATCGTGACGCGTGGCACAGAAAGTGACAAGCTGTGGCGCATTACTTTGTTTTTAACAACTTGAGATTTTTTAACTGTTTTCAACTCCTTTAACTACTCTGAGGTATCTCATATTTCTATAACATTATTTTACTTTGATTAAAAGTTGATAAATGGTTTCTAAAATATTTTAAACTATGAAAACTTAAGATCTCATTTCTATAAATTACAAACTGGATAATCTCTTTATAAGTTAATCCTTTAATTATCATGAATTTAAAATGTTAATTGTATTTAGTATGCAAATATTTCATCTTCATTTATAGACAATTATTACAATTCACATTTTCTACAGTAAAATTTCTTGCTTCCTGCTCATGAATTTTTTGCTATTGTCATATTAGTGATTTTTTCACGTTAAATTTCATATGTCATCCTTTATTATTTGATCTAACTTCTTTATAATCTATTTTGCCCTTATTTTTTTAAGGGTTAAATATTATTTTTGCCACTCAACATTACTCGAAGAGTTACTGGAGACCCTAAACTCAACTTTGGCTCGATTTTATTCCTTAACGTTAAAGTTTTTTTTTCTTGTCACCTTGTCATTTTCTCATTGTCTCTTCACATGACCCCACATTATTTTTTAATATTTTTTATTATAAGATATTTGAGTTGATGGTGACCACTAACATTTCGAGTAAAAGTTGAAGATAAAAATAAACTTTAATCCAGTAAATTATAACAAAAATATTTAAAAGAAAATAGTGAGACTTGCTGATGACAAATGAATGTTAGGCATTATTAACATCATAGTGATGATAAAGGAAATATTTAATATTAAAGGATAAAATTAACTTATAATTAAATTTAAAGTGCTCAATAACTTTTTAAAAATTTGGTAGAGCTGACGAGGGAAAAAAAACCTTCTCAATTTTTTTAATTTCACTTGTCATTTATGAGCATTCCAACAAAAATTATTGTGAGAATGACAGTTAGGTTTTAAAGAAATGAATTAATGATAGTTAAGTTTTGAAATTTTTTTTACAAAATAAATTATAAATATAAATTCAAAAAATTATAAACAAAAATTTTTGTTACAATTTAAAAATTAAATTTTGATATTTAAATATTTATTTACAAATAAAACTCCTAAATTTATAATAATTTGAATTGATATTTTTAACTTATTTAAAAAAATTGTTAAAAACTTAAGTGATGTTAATTTAATATTTTGAGACCTCATTGTTATTCTCCCAAAAATATTCCGTGCAATGGTGAATGCACTCATGTAAGAGGTCAGAGAGAAGAAGATGAACGCGTTATGGTGTTATGGAAGAAGATCCTGGTCTGGTGCTTTAATTGTGATGAGTAATTATTAATTTCTTCATAATAATTCAAACAGTATTGTGGAGTAGAATCAATATTTCACTTCAACATTCCTGTCCTGTCCTCTTCCACCATCCCCTCCTCCATTCTCCTGCTTTGTGCTTTCATCAATGGCCGAGAGGCTTTCTTGCCGAAACTAACTAAAATGCCAAAGGGTGGGAATCATTCTACTCAGTTTAATTTGTTTTTACTAACTTTTAATTTCACCGACATACAAAATTATAGTTTAATTAATACTACTGCAATTAAAAAGATCTTATGATTTCATATTTTAATTAAACAATAATAATGAAATTATGAGGGGTTACATGGTGATTTTATTGTACAGATAATCGTGAAAAGAAAATACTTAAGTGAGATGGTAAAACGCGCGGTCTGTTCACAAAAGCCGTGGAAAGGAAGCATCCTTATCCTTAAGACCTTTTTCCGAAACACGCGTCTTATTCCTCAACAACCTTGTCTCCCACGTCACTTCCCAGGTGATCCCCAAGCTATTATCCTGAGATGCCCCCCCAAAAATTATAGGTAACTTGTCTATCATCGTGCTTTCATTGCTCATTCAAAGCCATAATTATCATTAATACAATTTTGCAAATATAATGATATACTTCAATTAAATTTTCAGTTACCTTCACTTTTGGGTTACCACCCAACAGTTAAATTTGGATATCTTAGGAAAGCTTTCTCAAACACAAGCTTTGAACACAATTAGTCTACATAATAATCCAAAAGCATCATTAATGATTAATTATTATTAATTAACCATTAATCACTATTAAGGCCTTAGAGTAAATGAAGAGGAAAGTGGGGAGTTGATCGGCGTGGAGGCCAAAGTCTTTGCTGATGTCGGTAGCTACAAAAAGAGCATTGATGAGCTGAATCTGAGTGAGGTGCACGAGGGACTTGAGGGCATGGGAGTAGTTGAAGAAGGTGTAATCATTGCTGGCAAAGGCTTGAATCCAGACAGCGGCAACGAAGCCGACCCATTTGCTGGAGGTGGAAGAAACGGGACAAGTCGAGTTGGCGCGCTGGAGTCGGTCAAAAAGAAAGAATGTACTGTATCGTAATGGGCCTCATGACTTGAATGATGCAGAGGACTGGTTAATCCTATCTAATGTGTGTTTGATTTTTTGTAAAAAAAAAAATAGTTTATTAAAAATTTATTTTTATAAAAATTAATTGAATAAATATAACTTTTGATCTTTATACTTTACACACATTTTATTTTTTATTCTTATATTTTTTTTCAATGTTTTAGATTTTTACATTTTTATATTTTATTATTTTTAGTTCCTCTATAAGAAAAGTATAAGAACTTAAGAAGGACCCAAAATAATAAAAAATAAAAATGTAGGAATTTAAAATATTAAAAAAAAATTAGGAACTAAAGCAAAATGAGAATTAAATACAAGGATTAAAAGTCATGTTTATCCAAATTAATTTAATGAAAATCAATTGTTATAATAAAATTTGTATTTGAATATTTATTTTTAAAATTTAATTTAGCAAATTAAAAGTTATGTGGATTAATGATTTGTGCTTTTAAATATACAATAATAAAAAAGGACATTAATTTATAATAATTTATGATTTTTGTTATGTACTCTCTCTGATTCTATCTATAAGTCATTTTTATTAATCTCATTAATAATAATATAACAAAAATACAAGAAATAAAAGTAAGTAAAATTTTAAATATAACTCTCAAATAAAATATAAAAAGTAAACAAATAATATAATATTATTTTTTTATCTTTCTCTTTCTTACTTTTTAAGTATAGTTTAAAAATTTTAATTTAAAACAAAATAATCCTACCAGCTAGTGACTTATAAAGTAGACCAAATTATACTTCTAGAAGGTGATTAATATACATGGATGAGTAAACGTTTTAAAAATGTGAAAATTTTAAAATAACATAAAATTTGATATGTTATATAATAAGAATAAAAACTATAAAGTTTCATATGATGGAAAAAATTATATAATAAATAGCCCAATATTCATTAATATTAAAAATTAACATAATTAATTATTCAATTTATAATGTACAATTTGGTCACTAATTGAATTGCAGATTCTATTTATCTCTTTATCAGAAGCTGCACTTGAAATTGATGATAGAGATGCATGGTTGTTACTATCATTGTGAGAATTAATCATATTTTCATTAATCTCAAAACAACTAAAGTCAAAATTAGTTGTAATTTTTTTAATAAAATTATATATAGCCATTATTGCACCAACTATATGAACTTACGTTAGACATGGATAACTAGACATGTGATGTAGGATTGCAAATATGTTTTTTCAAATCTTGAAAGTTCTTAGTATTTAAGTTAATTTCATGAGATTTATTGTGAAAACAAAAAAAAAATCATGTTTTTTAAGACTGAATTTTTTTTTTCAGTGGTATGATAATAGTATTGTCAGGACAATAGTATTGTTTCTCCTTGCATATCTCACAATCACTGATTTCACGCCATACATAATAGAATTAAGAAAATTGATCATGATGGGTTAAGTGTAAACCTTACAGCAGCGGTTGTTGCAATTCTTGTTGGAACCGTAGCATATGTAACAGCGGTTTTCCAGTATTGTCCATTCATAATATAACTGAATGTTTCATTTTCCTGTAGATAGTCCAACTTGCTAAACACGACACGCTAGATGATGACGAAACAATAACCTGTGAGAAATTCACAGTTGATAATGAGGAATACTTCCTTATCATATCGAAGCTGTGTTAACAAGCGTTTGTTAGCTTTTAAAGCTTTCAGATTGTGACTTTCTGTGTCCAGATTGGATATCGACATCATACTTTGCCTGTATATTGTATAACCTATACTGAAGCTTTCTCCAAGCCAGGAATCAGCCAAAATGATAAACCTCATGGATCTCCTTTCACTTCTTAGTTCCCATTGTTACTTAAAATTCTGCATCCATTTACTTGGTAGTTGATTAAATATGGTTGTGTTCTGGCAAAGGAAGGCAGAAACTTGGCTGCTGCCTCATGATCCATGAGCACCACATCAATACTGCTCATGATAATTAAGATACAGAGAAAAAAAAGTAAAACTACTCTTTATAACAAGTTAAATATCAGTCATTGCTGCATCATTAATTAAATAAGATATATATCCTCGTTTCCCAGAAAATTGGGAAGCTCCTATAGTCACTTTTTCCCCCCAACCCTATTTCATAGAATTAATGCTGGTTTTAATTAAGAGGGTTTCACATCCTTATAAATCTTCGTGTTCTTTCCCCCTCTTGATGGATTCTTTTCGTCATTAAAAAAGGAGGTATCCTTCTCCCTCATGTGCCGGATGAAGACTTCTATCACGTGTTTCTGTGTTGCAACAAATATTAGGAATTTTAACTGATGTAGTTTTGGTAGCCGATTATTTAGAGAGTTGAATTTTTACATCTCCAGGTGCAAAAAGATGGATTAAGAACTTCTTGTGCTTGATTTAAGACCTAGCCATTACCTGATATTGTAATGAAAAAATCTAGTACATTTTTATGTTCATCCTCAATGTCAGGTATATACGAAGCTACAGAATTACCAAATTATGACCCTAGACCTTCATTTTATAAAATTTAAACGAATGATTCTATCATGATTTTTTTTTATAACAAAAACTAGATTTGTCCCGCGCCATGCGAGACATGTGAGAATTGGTCAAATGAGTTATGTAGAAGATGTTTGTGCCTTTTATTATATAAAAATTGATGTTGTTTGTGTTTCTTGGGTGAGCGCATGGAATGTGATAATCTTATTTTGTAGACTGTTGATTGTTTAGTGTATCAAATACAACGAAAGTAAATTACTTGTAATTATATAATGTGATGAATGATGCATTAGGTGTGAGAATTGCTGACGACTTTTGCAAGATTGATTTAGAAGTTTCTCAACTCTGTTCAGGAAGCGCGAGTTATAATTATAAATTCTAATTCTTTGGAATTAATTATATAAATTATCTTGAACTGAAATATATCCAAACACATGCTCATCCTAGAAATATTTTCTTTAATCCGATATCCTCTTTGTTTTTAACATGTTAATTTATTATTATTATCATTTTTATTGTATTTTATAAGATCTCATTTGCAATGGATTTTTTTAGGTATTATTTAACATGATATAATAACGACGAAGAAATGCACACAGCGATATAACACACAAAAAAACAAAAGCAAAGCGAACAAATTCACAAAGCTTAGCACGGACACTAAAATGATAAACCCATTGAAAGATATAGCTAACTTAAACAAATGAAACATAAACTCAAAAATATAATAATAAACAAAATGAGAAAATGTTGTCGTAGAAGAGAAAGGCAAGGGAACCTCACCACATTCTCATCTCAAGGCAAAAAAATAAGGTTAAAGTACAAATATATTCTAAAGTTTTTCTAGAGATATAATTAATATTTTAAAATATTTAAAGTCACAATATCATCATAATATTTTTCAAAACATTACAATCTTTGCTCAACTTAACGAACGACCGAACGGTGTTAACTTTGTCAAGTGGGTCCCATACAATGCTGTCGACTTGTTTTTTTATTTGTTTTCTTCACTCTTGACTTTTCAAACAACGCCCCACGTCATCTTAATCTCCTTCCTCAACCAATCAAATGTCTTGCTCTCTTCTCCTTCTTCACAACTTGCAAGAATAAAAAGGAAAAGTTATACACAGGTTTTAGACACAAAAAAAATTATTATTTTAAGTTTCTTTAACAACTGAACTTAAATTATTGTATTGTCATAATTCGGTTGTTAATAAATTTTATAATAATTATTTTTTTGTGTAAAAATTTAATGTAACTCAAAAAAAAAATGATAAAACTTCGATCAAGCATCCTCACTCTCAAGTGAAAATATAACACACAAATCCAAACATGCAAATACAAGAAGAATCACAAAAGCTTTAAATGCATACCAGTCAAAATCTAACTGCAAGAAACCCATTTTGAGCTTCATCCCCATATTAATATTCTGATCGTCCATGAATTGATGAATATGGCTTTAGCTTGGCCGGTTAATGGAATCAATGGCCAAATCTACAGATATACAAAAACAAAGTACCCCCATTTCATTGCAAATTGACAATTCATATCTAAGGAAATGGCTTTAGCTTGGTTATTATTTACTAGAATATGGTTTTAGCTTGACCTGATCATCTACTTTTTGGCTCTAGCTTCAACTTCATATCCTATCTGATCTCAGATGGCCGATTTCTTTGACTGTAGATCCATGCTTGCTTTCTCCCATAGCCGCGTCGTCTCGCCTTCCCGCGACCAACTCCATGCGACACCTCTTCTACAACTGTCAAGCGCAGAGGTAGGGGTAGGTGGTTAGTTACGAGTTAGACAGTTAAAAATGGGTCGCTTTGGACCATTTGTTTGGGCGTCCGCAGCAAACTGTTCATAAAAAACCATCAATTTAAGTACTTAACATATTCCTTCCATTTAAAAATATAAAATTTTTTTAATTAAATTTTACCTCTTAATAAAATAATTATTTTTTTAAATTAATCATATCTTTTTGAAGATGTCATGTTTTTTTTTTTTTCACATTGTTGTATGTTTATAATCTTTCTCACTTTGTTGAAAAAGAAATTAAAGCATGCCTAATCGTAACTATTAACATTTAATAAAATTTTATATTATTTTTTGTAATATGATGTTAACATATTTTTTTATAAGATCTATTATATTATTTTTATTCAACTGTTATAATAATATTTTATGCAATTTAAAACGGCTGAAATTTGATAAAGAAGAAAATTAAAACAAATATAATGTATTATAACCTACTAAAAATAGACAATACATTGAATACAACATGTGACTCACATTTTATCAAGCTAGAACTTCACATAAAGATATATATTCAAGTGAAATAATGTCCATAAACAAATAAAATAAGTAAGTGAATTGTTCTCCAAAGTAATTCAAACTAATGGAATTAAAACAAATAAACAAATACAACATGTTACTAATGGAATTAAAACTAAAAAATGGTTCAAACTAATCTTGAGAGGAGAAAAATATATAACCAAGCAATTGTGTTAATCAGGAAGAGTTGCAAACTATTGACCTTGAGCTGGCTTGACATCCAAAGTGCCCCGCCAGACGTTGATATCAAACCATGTGCTTTGCAATAATAATAATTAATTTAAAATTTTGTAAAGCATGTTGGGTGGAGGAATCTCTCACACTCATAGGCTTTGCTTCAATAATAAGACTTCCCAATATGGATTCACGACATCAGAGTCTCAAATGAAATCAGATCATGAATGAATGTTCTGAGGCACCAGAGAATGAGAAAAAAAGTAGAAAAGCCTTCAAGTCTTCAGCCCCGGGGGCTGTGGCTCTCATGAAAAACTCCAGTTCATTGTTCTAAAACAACTACTTTAACTTTTTTAAATTTCTCAATCATCATGAAATATTTTTTAAAATTTCCTTTGTAGGTGCGGAAGTTTCTATCAAAACAGCTACTTTAACTTGGAATGTCAGCGGGGGGCATAAAAACTAAAAAGGAATGTAACAATGTCGTTCACAACTAATAAAAAGTGATTTTTTTTCCCAATTATTGAAGGCGTCCAATGTTTTTCAGAGAAATAAGTTAAGTTTTAACCAAGAAATTTGTTTGTCCCCTGATTTTTTTAATCAAATCAGTAATAAATACTAATACCTAACATTTCTTTAACATCCTATTTTATTATTATTAATTTTTTTGCCAACAACATTCTAGTTTATTTCTTAAAGACATGTTTGGCATTTATAATTAAAAATAAAAAAATTAATTGTTTCGTTTATATGTTAAAAATAAAAATAAAAATTGTTTTATGACAATTAAAAAATGTACGAGACGAGATGAATTATTCGCTTTCGGAAAATCAAAGTGGCCATAAATTAAACTAGAAAAGGTTATGGATGGTGATTCCTGAATCCTGAGGAAGAGGCTTATAGTTTCGTTTCTGCTGAGTAGAAATAATTAATGCCGTCCATGTATTAAATTGTGATGGGAAGTGATAAGATCAGAGAACAGTGGTCATCAGATTCTCACACAACTGCTGTTCTTCTCTGCTGAGCCTTAGTCAACCCTGAAAATGGCACCTCGGCGAGCCATCTAATCTCCTCTCTTCTTCTTCCTCCGACGATTGATTCAAACCCTGTTGCCCTGCCGTCGCTCATGGGTAGTAGCGAGGACCCCAACAAACCCATTTCCCTCCATGACTCCTCCTCCTCCTCCTCGCCTTCTCATTCGCAGCCTCTCCTCTCCAAACCATCTTTCCCTTCTCCGATCGATGAACCGCCCCGCAGCGAATCCGACCCGACCCAGTATCTCCAAATCTGTTACAACCACGGTCCTCGCTCCTTCAAGGACATCCCTTTCTTAATCCTCTTCCTTCTCCTCGTTCTCTGCACCTTTGGTTTCGGCATCTTCGCCATCTTTCATAGGAATTCCAACTATTCCACTGTCTCTTCTTACACTTACAATTACAATTCTTCCTCCTGCGTTAAGGATGCCCTGTCGTCTGCAAATTGGGATTTGTTTAATTCTTCGTCTTCTCATGTTCCGGAAGATTTGATATGGACCCTCGTTGCTACCCTGATCCTGAGCGTGCCCATATGCTTCGGTCTTCTTTTGTTGCTGAAGTATTACACCAAACAGATTGTGTATGTTTCCCTCCCATTCTTCATCACTGTCCCGATTTTTTTGAATGTGTATTGGTTCGTTGCTTGCACTGTCAGCTCCACTTGCAGCGATGCGTTCCCCTGGCATATAGAATTTTAGTCCTCGTGTTCGTCTTCTTAATTATTGGGGTGATTGTGTGGATCTTCGTGGTCAATTGGCATCGGATTGAGCTCACTGTAAGAATTATTGGGGTTGCTTCCGACGCGCTTTCGAGGAATTTGGGTTTGTTTGTGGCACTGCCCTGTTTGACTCTTGGATTGGCTATCTATTATGCTCCGGTTGTCGTGTTTTTGATATTTGCGAGATTCAATGGTGATATTGTGGCCAAAGAATCGAGTGGTAAATATACTTGCGTTTGGAAGCAGGATAGCTGGGTGCCCGCTTATTTTGCGTTGGCAATTCTCACGATGTTGTGGTCCGCAACAATTATGGTTGAAGCACAGGTTTATGTGATCAGTGGCACAATCGCACAGTGGTATTTCTCCAAGGAGGATGGAGCTCCAAGAAAGAGTATAAGAAGTTCTCTAAGGTGAACATGTTTGCTCATCTTTGTGATTTTTGTTGCTTTTCAGCTGCTTATAGTTTTCCATTATGAGCATTTCTAGACTGGGATCATGAGATACTTAACTATATGATGTTTGGTAATAGTCAAGTTGTCCAGCTTGAGTCCATTGACATGAACGTACTTGTTAGATAAAATAGCTTGATATGTGACACAATTTCAGCGTGCCCTAATACGTAGGCAGGGTACAAAGTAGAAACAGTCTTAATGATTTATTTCGTGTTGCTACCCTGAGTCCCTAACCATGTTCTCTCCTTGACTTCTTTCATTGTAGAAGTATCATATCAAGCTCCCTCGCCCTGTGCAATACACCTTCACAGTCTAGAGTCAAATAGGTTAAATTAATTTGCAAATTGAACTCTTTTGGATGGGGAGTTGTTCCAGATTGATTTGTGAAGGGGCTAGGAACTGTTAACTCATATAACATTGCGCCCTTTCTGAAATATCACCTAGAGAGAGGTGAGAGATAGTTCTCCATTACAAAGGCAGTGAGTAGAAGGGTAATAACCCAACGAAATTTATCTTGATTTGGCCCCATTACCTTCGTTTAATTCCCTTGAGAATACTTTAGAGATTTGTGCTTTATATCGTCATTCTGGACGCACGCGGCTAAAGAAGTTAGTCCATAAGAGCAAAATTAGATTTGGTACTTGGAATGTTGGGACATTAAATTGTAAATCTGTAGAGGTTGTAGGGGTTATGATTCAAAGGAAAATCAATATCCTTTGCTTGCAAGAAACAAAATGGCGTGGAGAAAGAGCTAAGGATATTCAAGGTTTCAAACTTTGGTATACAGGAAAAGTAAGTGCACGCAATGGAGTAGGCATCATTATAGATAAGGAGTGGAAGAAGAACGTTGTAGAAGTTAGCAGAATTGGAGACAGAATTATTTCTTTAAAAATGATAATTGGACGTGAGACTGTTAATATTGTTAGCGCTTATGCGCCGCAAGTCGGGACAGAAGCCAGTCTTAAGGAATTATTTTGGGAGGATCTGGAGGGGTTGATTCGACACATACCACAGAGTGAAAAGATTTTTATTGGAGGAGACTTTAATGCGCATGTCGGGAGGGAAGCTGGTCAGTATGCGAGGGTGCATGGTGGTTTTGGTTTTGGAGAGCTAAACAATGAAGGGCAAACTCTTCTTGATTTCTCATTGGCATATGATTTTAAAATTGCCAACACTTGTTTCAAGAAGAGAGATGAGCATCTCATCACTTACAAAAGTGGAGCCTCAAGGTCGCAGATTGATTTTCTTTTGGTTAGGAACACAGATAGAAAACTTTGTAAAAATTGTAAGGTGATCCCTGGAGATGCTGTAACGACACAACACAGGGTCCTAGTCCTTGATGTGTGTATTATGAGTAAAATCCAAAAACGTCGACAAGTAGTAACACCAAGGATTAGGTGGTGGCAATTAAAAGGTGAGAAGCAAGATATTTTCAAGCAAAATCTTTTGGATAAAGGAATTTGGGATTCTCAGGGAAGTGCTAACATCATATGGGAGGATATGGCTAAAAAGATACGGGAGGTTGCAAAAGTAGTTTTGGGAGAATCGAAAGGTTCTGGTCCGAGAGATAAGGAGTCTTGGTGGTGGAATAATAGTGTACAGGACAAAATCAAGTATAAGAAGAACTGTTTTAAAGCCATACATTTGTGTAACAATGAGGAAAATTGGGAGAGGTACCGTATGGCTAAGAAGGAAACTAAGAGAGCTGTGGGTGAAGCTCGTTCCAAAGCTTTTGAAGAATTTTATAAGAACCTTGAGACGAAGGAAGGAGAGCAAAATATTTATAAGATTGCCAAGAGTAGGGAAAGAAAATCAAGAGATCTAGAACAGGTAAGGTGTATTAAGGATGAAGAGGGAAGAATTTTAGTTACAGATGATGAAATTAAAAATAGATGGGAGACTTATTTTTCTAAACTTTTCAATGATGGAGAGGATTCATCTAGTAACTTGGAGGATTTAGTAACTGGTGAAGGAGAACAAAATTTGTCATTCTATCGAAAAATACGTGATAAGGAGGTAAAGGAAGCTCTTAAGAAAATGGCAAATGGTAGAGCTAACGGACCTGATTGTATATCTATCGAAGCGTGGAAATGTTTAGGTGAAGAAGGGGTGAGATGGTTAACTAAGTTATTTAATGTGATTTTACGGTCCAAGAAAATGCCTGATGAGTGGAGGAGAAGTACATTAATTCCTATTTATAAAAATAAAGGAGATATTCAGAATTGTACTAACTATAGAGGGATTAAACTCATGAGCCACACAATGAAATTGTGGGAGAAAGTAATTGAGCACAGGTTGAGATTGGAGACAAGTATTTCTGAGAATCAATTTGGTTTTATGCCAGGTAGATCAACTACAGAGGCGATTTATCTACTAAGGGGATTAATGGAAAAGTATCGTTGTAAAGATAAAGATCTACACATGGTTTTTATTGATTTGGAAAAAGCTTATGACCGTATACCAAGAGAAGTGCTTTGGAAAGCGTTGGAAAAAAAGGGAGTACGGATTGCTTATATTAAAGCCATACAAGATATGTATGAGGGGGTAAAAACTAGTATAAGAACGCCTAGTGGTCAAACAAAGGATTTTCCTATAAAGATTGGACTACATCAGGGATCATCTCTGAGTCCTTATTTGTTCAACTTGATTTTAAATGTTTTGACGGAACATATTCAAGAGGAAATCCCGAAATGTATGCTCTTTGCGGATGATATAGTTCTTATAGCAGAGACAAGAGAAGAGGTTAATTGCAAACTTGAGTTATGGAGGAGGACATTGGAGTCGAAAGGTTTTCGTCTGAGTAGAAGTAAGACGGAATATTTATATTGTAAATTTGGTAAAGGACTATTCGAAAATAATTTCGAAGTGAAATTGGGAGATCAAATTATACCTCAAGTGGAAAAGTTTAGATATTTGGGAGCCATTATTCAAAATGATGGCGAAATCAGTGGAGATATTTCACATAGAATTCAAGCTGGGTGGTTTAATTGGAGAAAAGCTAAAGGAGTTATTTGTGACCGTAGGGTGCCTAATAAACTTAAAGGAAAGTTTTATCGTACTGCTATCAGACCGGCAATGTTATATAGTAGTGAATGCTGGGCTCTAACGGGACAGCAAGAGCATAAAGTTGGAGTAGCAGAGATGAGAATGTTACGATGGATGTGCGGACATACACGTAAAGATAAAATTCGAAATGAGCACATACGTGAAAAAGTGAGGGTGGCACCTATTGAGGAAAAAATGGTAGAAAATCGGTTGAGATGGTTTGGGCATGTACAAAGAAGACCAAGGGAGGCACCAGTGAGAAGAGTGGAACATATAACTTTGAGTCCGATTAAGAGAGGTAGAGGAAGGCCTAAGAGAACACTCTTGGAAGTTGTTGAACGTGATCTCTTAATTAATAATATTTCTAAAAGCTTAATAAATGATAGAGCACAATGGCATCTTGCAATCCATGTAGCCGACCCCACCTAGTGGGATAAAGGCTTGTTGTTGTTGTATCAAAGTCAATCACAATAGATAGTTTTGTCAAACTCTCCGACTACTCAGCTAGGTTTCAGCTAACATAAAAATGGACTCACGCTTATAATAGACTTGGAGTTTTCTTACAAGTTCAGAACATAAGATAACCTGACAACACCTAAACTAAGCTCTCACTAGCCATACAGTTTTACAATGAAGTTCACACGACACAAGATTTTCAAGCAACTCAATGTAAGTTTAGAGAGTTTTCGTGCTTGATCAGTTGTCTTCAACTCTTCATCTTTGTTTTATACTTGACTCCATTTGACCATTGAGACTGAGCTGTCTAACATCAATGCTCGATCTTTATCTGCTTTAACCAAGAAACGTTCTTTTTCCTTTCATGGTTCTAATTAGATAGTCAGTCCTCCAATCTAGTATTCTTCGCCTATCATGCTTATTAGTGCACATAATCTGGTCATGATTTATTCAAGTCAATTGATCACATGATGAAATAATCATAGAATCATATTCACGTAAATCTACATTAGAAAATATTTGTTAATTAAAATTTTAATATTTGTTATTGTCAAAATTCACATAACCCTGGGCCCAACACTTCCATTACAGTTTCAAAATGATAGTTGTTTACCCATCAACATGTACTTCACTCTAACTCTAATGTTATGTCAATAGCGGGAGGTGGACAATATCTGTGATGTATCTTGCTTCCAAATTTGGTTATTCCCCTTAGCCTAGTCCTTGGAGGGGGGGGGGGGGAGAAAGTTATCATTCAACTAAGAGAGATGATAGCTTTGCATTTGGTAAGATGTTAACTATGAGTTTGCCTTGCAGAAATGCATTTGGTCCTTCATCTGGCACCATATGTTTGTCAGGTTTGCTTATCTGTATTGTCCGAATGGTGCGAGCTGCTGTTGATAGTGCAAGACATGAAGATGCAGTTGGGATAGTGAACCTTGTATTACGATGTTGTGTAAATGCCTTGCTGACTGCAGTAGATTTTCTTAACAAGTTTACCATCAACTTTGCTGCAATAACTGGTGAAGCATACTGCTCATCTGCAAGGATGACATATGAGCTTCTGAGACGTAATCTTCTCTCAGCTGTTTTTGTGGAGACCATCTCATCCCGTCTCTTGGTTGGAATTGTCTTTGTCCTCTCAGCAATATACACGATTGTGGTGCGCTTCAATATTACTACTTTCTTTTGGACGTATGCTTTGGACCAGATTTTTGTTACCGTGATTCAGTTTATACTATAAGTGATGTTTCAACAGGTTTTGTTGGTGCCTGAAATTCAGATTTCCTTGCTTCATTATAGCAGTCGGATGGTTATATCCTATAGATGTAGAATGTTATTGAATAGAATATATCCTTGATCAATTTTAAACATCAACAGCGTTCACATGGCAGGCCAAAATTATGACTACCTTCTAGATTTTTCATTTTTTTTCTTTTACCTTTGAGGCGAGGGGGAGGTTATTGCCTTATTGGCGCTGGAAACTGCTCTTAAGTCTCAGATACTCTGGATCGTATCATTTCAAGTTGCTGAACTGAATTTGAAGTATATCAACCCTCTTTTATACTGAATCACAATCAAAACTACTCAAACTGTTTGACTAACCATCTAGCTAACAGACTTCTAATCATGTGTGGCCATACAAACCAATCACGTGTCGCATACTAATAATACACAAAGCCCATTATACTTCAACAATTGGAACATTCGAGGTGCCTGCAATTTCATTTCTGTTGTTTTTATTTTTGGCCTTTTGAATTTAATGTCCAAGGACAGATTTTCTAGGGATTTGAATAAATAGGCGAGTCAACCATATAACTGGATTTTGTTACCTATATATTTAGTATTTTGGTGTTTAGCTTCTAGTTCATTATTCTTTCTGATTTCTTTGGATATGTCAACGGTTTGTGAATGAGCAGGTCTGTGCAATCTTAAAAGCTGTGACCGATCTTGGGGTTTATTCATATGTTGTGGCTGCGCTGGCTTGGCTGCTACTGATACTAGTTCTGGGTTTCTTCGTGCATGTACTAGACAACGTGATTGAAGCAGTTTATGTGTGCTATGCCGTAGACAGGGACAAAGGAGAGGTTTGTAAACAAGAGGTTCATGAGGTGTATGTTCACCTCCCTATTAGTAGAAGTCAAAGACAGTCTCTGCCTTCAAGAACTATTGGCGTGTAAATTGATCCTCGGGTTTTACAATTGCTTGTCTGCCTATTGTGCATACACCTGAGTCTTGAGTCTTTCTTATTCCATTCTCTGATTTGATAACTTGTTATGCACAGCAAGGCCGAATTTCGAGTTAATTTGGTAGTTGGCTCTGATTGTCAGTGTAGCCTGGACGCTGTATTATGGGGTGAGTTAGAAGTTTAGCCTTCGACAAATTTTTGTCCATTATTTTTGGGACTTGCTTTATGGCGCTTTTATTCCCCAAATTCCTCTTTTTTAAGGTGCTGTTCTTCTAGTGATTGAACTGGGTACAAGTTACATTATTATCTCTTTCTTTGATCTTAGAAGTTTCATTTTCGATTGCTCTATGTTGGCAAAAAAGAAAATTTATTACTTTAGCAAGCCCTTGTCATTATTTCATTATCCTTACAAAATATATGGAGAAGGCTTAGTAAGTAAACTTTATATATTTTTATTCAATTAAATCAAAACATATATATTGTATTATAAAGTATTAATAATAAGGTTAATAAACATTTTAATTCTTAAACTATTATGTGAATGGCATTGTGGATCAGGAATTTTAAAAATGTACAAAAGTTTTTTTTAATTTTTAAATTTTGAGCACTTAGAATCTTTTCATTAAGTTTGAAAAAACAGCTATTAGTTTTAAAGTACAAGATAAATGTCACATTAGCATATGATTAGGTTTTATAATTGTAAAAGTAATAGCTGATTTTTTCAATTTAATAATGAGATTTTAGAAACTTTAAATTTATAAGTTAGGTAGAATTTTTGCACATTTTAAGAATTTAGAGTTGAGAATGCTATTCACGTAATAATTTAGAGTTTAGGATATTCATTAACCCTTAATAATATTAATAATTAGAGTTTGTTATATAGTAATATTTTTGCTAACAAAGAAAAAAGGGAGAATCACGTTGTAGCTTTTTGAATTAACTAGATATAACTAGATAGTATCACGTGCATTACATAAGTTGGAATTAAGAAATTTGGAACAAATATCATCGATATCATTGATATCAATGCATTTGAGATGGCTAAATTTTTAAGAATTTCTTTGTTTAATTATTTTTTTTCTTAAATACTTTATTTGTATATATCTTGTCTTTATTTCTCGGGCCTATAATGAAAAACCTATCTAAAAAATATCTATTTTTAAAATGCTTAAAAAATATTAGCCCAAAAAAAGAATGCTTCTTTAAAATTCTCAATAACCCCTCGTTTTTTATTATGTAAAAAAATTAAATATTAGTTCATGAATTATGACATAAATTATATTCTAAAAAATATGGATATAAAAAGAATCTAAATGGATTCCCCTTTTTTTTATTGTATTATATTCTTTTGTATTTTTTGTTCCTATTTCTCTTTTTTTATGTGCAAAATAAAAGAGCTATAAAAAAGATACATTTATCACTCAAGTCTGGTTAAAGTATTTAAATAGTCGTCATGTTATCATGTCAGCATAAAATATATGGTAAAACATCCACAGTTTGAAGGATTAAAATCACAAGATAAGGATTGATAAATCAAATCAAACTTAAACTTCTTTTTATTTTTTTTTCTTTTACAGATAATATTTATGGATGATAGTTTATGAGAGTTGATTGATATTAAATACAACAAATCAGGAAAATGCATAGAAAATAGGAAAAGAAATTAAATCCTATTGATCAAGAAAATTAAAAAGGCATGAAAAAGTATAGCGAATGGAGAAAGATAGCAAAATGGAGTTAATGCTAACGATCAAAAAAATTTAAAAATGAGACTATTTTTGAATTAATGCTCCCGTGAAAGTAGACTAAAAATACATGAAAAATAGAAAAATAAATTAAACCTCATTAATGAATCAAGAGAAATTTTTATATTAACATTAGCCTAAAATCTATTAGTTAGTGAGAGTCAATTTTTTTTTTATCAATTAGATTGAAGCTAAAAAAATTGTATATATATTGATATTGATGATGATGAGATAAGATGCCTTGAAAAGAAAAACCAAAACACATGAGAAAATGCAACAAACATGAGCCATGGATGGAGAAAAATGGAGTTAGTTAATGCTACCGTTTATATTGTGAATTACAGTTTAAAATTTAAAATTAAAAATAGGTGGGGCCACATGAAAAATTCATTGAACCAATGGGAGAAGATAATTAAATTTTAGTTAAGAGAAAACGACCAATAAGAAGGCTCAAAATCTAACCAATGAGATGCTTTTTACAAGATTTGTTTATATATATATTGATATATTTGCATTAAAGGCTCAATAGGATCTGATATAACTTTGCAAGTCTAAAGTCTTCTTTTTAAATTAAGTTGTTTTTGGTGAAAAAACTGAAAAGCTTCTTTGTAAAATACGTGATAGAATGTCTATAAATAACATTTAAATTTTATTTATTAATAAAATATTTATTCATTTTACATACTCTATTTGGTTTACATTTGTTGAAGGAGAAAAAATTTATAAATCATCTAATTACAACAGAAGCTTCTTAAATAATATTTAAATTTCATTTATTAATCACAAAATGTCAGTTCATTTTACATAATCTACGTGGTTTACATTTGTTGAAAGAGAGAAAATTTATAAGTTATTTAAATGAATTTTACAACAAAATGTTCATAAATAACAATTATAATTTATTTATTTGCAACAAAAGGTCTATTTATCTCACAAAACGGCAATTTCGTTTTTTCACCCAAAAAAAAAATAATTGTAAGAGAGGCATTTGAATCTAAAGAATTATAATCATATTTTGTTGAACCTGTAATGTGAATATTGTCCATTCTAGGGCTGCAATGCAATTCTCCCAATAAAATATACTTCCACTAAAAGAGTGAACACAAAGTCCAGAAAAACCAAAAACAAAGGAAGCATAACAATATTAACCAACAACAAAATTGTTTTTAATATAAGAATCCAAAAGAAGTTGAAGATGGATTGAACGTCTGAGGACGCAGTCTTCGGCGAGCAATTCTTTTGAAGAAGCCTCAGTGATCCGGTCAGCAATTGAATTAGCTTTCCTCTTTCAAGTAACTATCTTTAAGCATATAAGTTATTAAAAAAAAAAAACTATAAATGATGCCGGGGGCCACTCTTTAAATAAAGAATCTAAAACAAGGCAAGCAGGGTTTCTTGAATAAACAAGAAAATTAAAGTATAAACAAGTATACAAGAAAAATACAGGCTTGAGCATCCTCAAACAAAAGTTCCATTTCCATATCACTCTGTTATAAAATACAACAAAATAAAAATAAACAATAACTTAAGATGAATGTTGTTTGATCTTAGTTATATGAGACTTGATATTAACAGTTCAATTAACTGTAAAAGAGTTGCTATTTGTAAAAGTCTCATTTGCGATAATTAAGAAAACTGGTTAAAGGGTTTCTCTAAATTCTTTAACTATTATCCAAGCACTGTCAATGAACTTTTGGATATTCTCAAGGATATCAACTTATGTTGTACGTGTCTTTTTTTCAAAGTAAATATTTATTCGGATTCTCTTAAAGCTCTCAGACTCATTTAAAATAACTTCAACTTGAGCCATCCCCTCATAAATATGGTTAACAAAATCAAGGATCTTGCGGTGAAAAATTAGACGATCGCCTTCGAATACACATATAGATAAGCTAATAGATGAGTGGATTGGCTTGCTCAACATGTTTCTAATAATAATTTTAATACTACAATTTTTGACTAGCCCTCTCTAGGTATATAAATTATTAAATTGTATGATTTCTGACATGACTTGATCTTTTTTTTTTGGTACTGTTTTTTGTGCCCTTGTATTTCAAAAAAAAATTAGAGATAGATAATAAATATAAGACTTAAAAGACATGCAATGCAAGGGAGGCGAGAACCCAACCCTGGCGTCCCAAGTTATCGTCTTAGTGAAATATTTCGTATATTCCTTATTGGGCCTATAACTTGGAGTTTTGGACAGTGTTGATACACTATTATGTTACTTATTGAGCCTATAATCTGATGAATTAGATGGACGGCCCAAAATAAGCTAAAAAGAAAAAGGTTAAAGCGTGTTTTGTTTTTGGGTTTGCACTACATAATTTGGATGTTTTAGGGCACTTTTATGAAGGACTTTCCAACCTCAAAAGTCTGCCGCCCAGAAACAGCCACAATTGCAATCAATCTGACACGCGCACATTTTTCTTCTTTTTAAAATGGGAGAATGGCACTTCTGGTCCCAAATCAAAGAAATGTGCAACATTTTGAATTGATTTCGCGGGCCAAAAGCCGTATATACAAGTATGCTTTATAATAAAAGAACTCATTTGCTCCTCGATTAAAATGTACAATTTTTTTAAGTTTATATATAATAAAATATTTGTATGTAACGTAACAATATTTATAAATTAATGACATAAAATCTGTTCATTATATATAATTTGTATAATTTGGTTAAATAATAATATACAAAATGTCTATATATAATATGACAAAATTCATACGTTAACAATACAACATTTGGTTGTAATTCTCCTGACTCTTTTATTCACATTTTATGTAATTGTAAAGATGCTAAGGAGGTTTGGAAAAAATTAGTTAATCCATCCAAAAGTGATATCTTCTTTTCTCTTTTTATGCAGGATTGGATAATTTAAAATGTAAAAAACAAAGCTGGAACCTTGTCCATACAAAGATTGCCTTGGCAGAAACTGTTTGCTTATGCTTGCTCGAACATCTAAAAAGCAAGATGCAAAAAAATTTATTCAGAACATACAAATGCGAAAAAAGACATCGCTTTTTTAGTACCAACCAAATTATCAATGACATGAAGCTCTAAGCTAAAGTTGATTTTTTAAACAGAACCGACTCCAAATATAAAGCTAAATGGTATCCACCAAAAAAATTGGATGGTTTAAACTTGAAGTTGATGGCTCAGTCAAACACAATGAAGCAGCTTCTTGTGGAGGATTTATTAGAGACAGCCATGGGAATTGGATCAGGAGATTTACTAAGAATCTTGATTATTAATCCACCACTACAGCTAAGCTTATAGGAATTTTGAAAGGACTTAACATATGTTGGAATGCTAAGATTACTAAGGTGAATGTTTGCTTCGATTCTATGAAGGCTCTTTCCCTCATTGAAAGTAATTTCGAGCAAAGCCACCCTCTTGCACAAATTTTAAAGAACATTCGAAGCATCTCCATGAGGAATTGGGAGATCTCCTTTAATTACATCTATAGAAAAGCTAACCGTTGTGCCGACTGCCTAACCCAAATGGTTTCGAGGAATCATTATGATATTACTTTCTTTGATAAACCGCCCACTGAATGTAGAAGCCTTATGACTTCCAACATAACCTAATTTTGGTCTCTTGCATGGTTTTTATTGTGGCCATATATTCAAAAAAAAAAAAACAATACAACGTTTGTTCATTATATGTAGTCTATAGAGTTTAATTAAACAATAATGTATAAATTTTTTAAGAGTATGAATAATAGAATGTCTGTATATAATATGATAATGTATATACAGTAACAGCACAATATTTGTTTGTTATGTATAATATTTATGGTTTAATTAAATAATAATATACAAGTTTTTTAAGTGTATGAACAATATAATAAAATTCATACATTAATAATATCCTACCTAAAATATTATTTTTTTTCAAACGGGAGGCAAATTAATGTTTTCATCAAAAAAATACGTTTACATGTAAAGTCTTTGGAATTGCAGAATAAATTCAGAATGTACCATTCCCCCTTTTAATATAATCATCGTCGTCTTCTTTTGTTATGTATATGAGCATTGGCAGAGTAAGTTTTGTTTCGCCAGTATTTGCTCTACCGGGGACATCTGTAAAGGCACTTGATCACAACTAAAAAAAGAATATTCTATTTTTCCACCAAGCACAACTAAAAAATAAAAATAAAAAAAGTAACTTTTTGGCTTAGCTTTGCCTATCTTCTTTCCAGAGCACGCGTTCAAATTTGTGCGGCTTGTGCAATTGGAGTCAAGCTGACGGAATGTGGGTTGATAAATGTAAAATGTCCGAGTCTCGTAGACCTAACTTTTATTGTTTATTGATCATTAACATTAACATATCGAAGCCCTCGTAGGAAACCAAGCATGGTAAATATTAACTAGGGAGTGAAAATTAATGGAAACTTGGACAAATGCAAGTCTATTCAAAATAAATACAGCAGAGTGATCCAGTTGAGGAACACAGCTTGAAGGGGATCTCTAGAAAAGCCAACAACTAGGTTGCCGTGTTGTGAGTGTCCATCCTTTTTTTTTTTTTTTTGGTTAAGTGAAACGTGGAAATATCATTAACTCAAAAGGTAACTGTACATGCTAAACAACGGACGAAATAGCAGGACAAAGAAAAACAGACGTCACATCAGAGCTCAAAGAGTGGAGGACTTTGATCAACTATTGCTCTGATTTGTGACAGAACAGTGTCAAGGATGAAAACTTCATCGGTAAAGAGGCTTCTGTTCCTAATGTTCAAAGCTTCCAGCAAGTAGTGCTTATGCCAATGTGCCAGGAGGTATCCAAACGAGGATTATGCAGACACTTGGTGAGCCAAGAGCTAATATCACATCAATAGAAGTCAATACACATATCAGTGGGAAGTATTTTCTTCCAACACTGATGCTGCAAAAGCACATTCCTTGAGAACATGATTGCAGATATCGAATATTTTTGGTCCTGTGTCATTTTCCTTCTAAATCTCTCAGCATTGGTAAGAACTAAGGAGTTTCCCTTTAAGCATGAGCCATACAAATGTTCTTACGCTTAATTTGTTCCATCGGAAGTGCACATTCTTTTTACGCTGAGGTTGGTAGACAAGGAATTGACTCACCGTTACTTTTGTTTCTACTGAATGATAAAAATACGATTTTGGCCCAAATATATAAATACCGCTCGGTGATCTTCGTTCTCATCCCTCCAGACTTCAGCGGCCAGACAAGGCATCATTTTGATGGAAAAGAAGTGATCCAGAATTCATTGAATAATTTTTGTTGTTACACAGTTCATGTGATTAAAGAGATAGGCAACGTGTATGTAATTAGAACAAATTTGAGGATGTCACTGTTTTAAATAATTTTTATTAGTATTTCTATCTTAAATTATAGGACATTTTTAAATAAAATCATACATATTAATAAAACTCATTAAATATACTTTACAACTTTATTTTTTAAAAATAAAAGTATGAACATCCAAAAACGCCCTTCATTTAATACCCTATTTATAAAAAATATTGAAGAGAAAAAATATAATGGAAAGAGTAATATATTAAAAAATATAATTAATAAAATATTATTTTTTAAGTGTTTTATATTTTGAAATATTAAATTTCTTTCAAAAATATTTTATAATGTGAGATGGCGGTAGTAGGCTTGTTTTTTTTCTTTTAATTATTATTTTTTGTTTATTGCTATGTCATACTAAATATTAATATTAATGTTTCATCTAGTTCATATTTTCAAGCTAAAAAAAGAAGTTAATATAAAAAAGTGTTGAGGTTAATATATTGGTTTTTTTTTTTTTTTTTTTTTGCCAGGAGGGGTTACTATGTGGCTGCTCCTCTGCCTTCTCCACTGGCCCTTTTAACTTTCTTAACCTTTCCTTCTCCCCTACTTTTGGAATCCCAGGCTTGGAAATCTAATGTAGGATTTATTGTTTTTCTCGTTCACATTCACGGCTATCATGGAATGGGCAGTTTTTATCTGCTTGGGCCTCCATATTTCTGGTCTTCTACTAGAACTTCTTTAGGCCCAAATTTTTAGCTTGTATCTTTTCTATGTTTTTAATAAAATTTGGACTTTTTTCAAAAAAAATCGATTAATATTACTTGCTCCTTTTTTTTTTTTACTTTTAATATATAACTTACAAGTGGAACCAACATCGTGCAAAGTCCGAAAAATGAACGAGGCTGGACATAATTTTGTTGATAGCGTGATATTTTATAGAGTTCATACTTGACTTTGATATTAATATTAATATTAATATTGATATTGATTAACGATGAATCCATATTGAAAATGTTATATTAAATGGGACGTAAGTTTACTGATAACCCCTTTTATTTCCCTGACAAAATTGCACAAATTTATTTATATGCCCTTTTTTTCTAAATATTTTCATACTCCTAAAGTCTAGAACTTGGTCTTATATAATTTTTACATGAAATCAATTCACGTTGGCTGGAGTGAATGAGAAGATTCTCATAATTTAAATAAGTAATTAAAAATTTAAACTTTTATCTATAGTAATCTAGTCTATAGGAGTCTGCTATTTATGCTCAGTACTCCTAAAAAGATTAATTTTGCTATCAACAAGCATATACCTTATATCTAGCTTAAAAAAAGAAAGAAAGAAAGCATGACTTATTGCAATTTCAGGTACTTTTAGGTTGGTGATATTATCTTTACAGCAAAACGGGCGGGACTTGGGAGTAGTAAAGTTACTTTTCTCACCAAATTACTTTCAATCTTTATTTAAGTGGACATAAATATATTCAGTTCATAATTACTTTTAAACAAAACTTCTGTTAAGTTAGATTTCGACTTTTAGAATGACTAAGATCAACCAAGTCTGACAACTTAAAAAACTAACCAAAGTGCTTACAAATTATTCACCGATGAAATTTTAATATTAGAACTGAGATTTCAACTCGTACTCTTACAGCTGTAAATGGAGCAGAAGAAAAAAACATGCAACATTCTTTAAAACCTAATAATAATAATTCTGCAAGGACATGTACAAAGAGAATAGCAAAGATGGCAAACTTTGGTTGGTTCAGAATCAGACGTTGACAAGAATAATAGCGACGAAACAAGAGCCAACAAGATAAAGTAGAGAGACCAGCCTTCGTCTCAACTAACTAGTTGTGGTTTCTTGTGTGACAACCAATAATTAATCTCAGTCACTTGCATCGATCGAATCGAGCACTTCCATGCACAATAAGCCTTCCCTCTCAAATCTCTTGAAGATTCTAATGGTCTGCCTCAAATAACTCACATCAACTATGCCAATGAATGATGAGGCCATGAGGGGATTTACAGAGTCAAGGATGGGGGCCATCGGGTTTGATGGACATGCCTCCACATTCATCTGCATAACTCGTATTCGCTCCTGGATTCTTGTGTTTGTAATCATCTCTTTCTCTCAGTCACCAGTATTAATAATATTAGTTAGGTCATAAATCACGACACTTGGGGTGATCTGTTTGCACAATTCAATCGATGTTAGTGGGAAAACTCAAACCTGGGGACATGTGGTTGCATGATGCAGAGAAACCTAGAGAGTTGTTGGGAATTGAATACACATAATAAACAAACTCATGGCCTCGCGTTTGTGGGACGTACTTGGATTGAATTGTACCCATCGAGGCCAACCCTTCCTTTTCCCTTCTTAATTTGCTGCTTCACTCTCACGAAAAGACTCTCCTTTCAGAAAAACAGAGCCAGTTTTTGATACCAGAACTGCTCCTGGTTCTGTGTCAAACACAGGTTATGTTATGAGTGCGCTCAACAGTGATCTGCTCTGCTTCAATTTTACGCTTCCTTTAGTTTTCACTTTTCACTTGCCACTCTGTTTTTTGGTTGCGCTTCTACACATTCTTCTTCTCTCTAAATTTCACTTTATTTTTAATCTGCTTTATAGAATTACAATTATTATTTAAAAGATTACACTTGGGCCTACATAATTTCCTTTCGATAAAAGTACTATCATTCTGGTCATCAAGCATCCAATAATCTTAAAATTAATTTGTGAAACGCATCATTCATGTTAAAGAGAAGGAAAAGGCGTATGATTCCACCTATTCTTGTTTGGGATGAATGGATCTAATCATGTCAAACAAGATTTAATAAGGTTTGTAAGACAAGACCTGCAAAATCATGTAGGCTAGCTAATTAAATCTCTATAATCAATATTCTGTAATATCATTATAAATCAATAATAATGTCCATCGCTTTGTAATTCAGGAATATAATTGTGCCAGCGTCATTGTCAAATGCTCTTATCTTCATAAATTAAGCACACGTGAATAAATACTATCTTTTAATGATTGGGAACATCAATAGTATACATATCATTGAATTGACGGTTTTGTGTGATCAATTTTACTTGCAGGATCTTTTATTTGATATGGTAGTTTATGATATGTGCCACAGAATGTCAGTATTTTAAAGTGAGAAAATTAACATTTTTAAAATTTTTTGTATCTGCATTCATATAAAGGCTGATGTATTCAAAATTAGCAAGGTTAAATTTAGCAAAAAGGACTATTTTCTCACAACATAATGAATTAAAGTTTGAATTTTTATCAAGTGCCCACATTTAGTATCCAACGATATCTCCAATATAAATGTCTTCAATACAAAAATACTTGTGAGCAATTAAAAAAGACTAATGCATCAAAAACTTGTTAAAATTCAAACTTTATAAATATATCAACAAATGAATAAAATTATGTTAACAAGTACTTTTATTTGAACTTGATAATGTTTGAATCTAACATCATAATACTAGATACCAAATAATTATATTAAAATATCTGTGTGTATCATAAGAAAATAACATAAAAATTTGGCTGTTTAAATTTTGTGGGATTAAAGGACAAAAATGCTTTAAAAGTTTTCTCAAAGGAGAAATTAGTACCCTTACTTTTTAAAAAGAAATGTTGTTCTTAAAGTGTTAAAAGTAGAGCAATGTTATTCTTTTCTAATGTTTGACTAACATTCTGTAACATTCTAAATTTCAACTCCCTAATTAATCAAACTAATCAAGGGATAATTCGATAATTTTAGGTTTGAGAATCATTAAAGAGGGCTAATTGGTCTATTGAGCTTTTATTTCAGCCTTAAGATTAGGTCCAGAATGGAGTTAGGGTTATCTGGACTTTAAAGAAAGAGGAAAGTCTGTGAAGAATGGCTCTATGCCATGCGTCATGGTAAGTGTAACATCTACTGTGATGCAAGATGCTAGATACAAGAAGGAAGCTTTTTGTGCCACATGGCCAAAAATTTGAATAAAGAATACATTTTGTATTTAAAAAATAAAGAAAAGAAAAGAGTTTTGAGCAAGAAGGATGAGGAACAAGTGTGGTGGTATGCTAGGGCACGATCTTGTGGGAAATTTTAAAGAGATTTAAACCCTTTAATCTATACCAGTAAGTCTCCTTAACTTCCTCCTTTCTCTTTCATTTTTAAATATTTTTGAGTTAGGGTTTGTAGAGAAGAGTGGATTTTCAAACTTATAAGGCTATAGGTTTAAATCAATTAACTTAAATAGAGTTAATGATGATTTTTTGAATTATTTAAACCTAAGGTTTATGACTTTGTACATTTTTTATGGTTGGAGGTCATTAATGGCCAAAAATTAGCCATAAATAAGGTAGTTCAAGGAGTTTTAATGCCATTAATGGTAAAAAAAGGGTTTAATGAAGCTAATGTGAGCTTAAAAAAGTTAATAAACCTAATGGGTAAGATCAAGTGCTAGGGATTAGGGATTTGAGTAGCCCAAGTGTTGAGATAGAGAGTTAAATTCATGTAAATGATTATATTAATAATTTTTAATATGATTAATTGTAAATTAATCATTTATTATAGCATTCGAGCTTAAGAAGAGCTTTGAAAATATTTAAATTGAAAGGCAAACCTTTGACCTCTTAAAAGTTTAAGGTAACTGGGAAAAATTGAGCTTATGTCTTGCTTGTTAATTAATTATAGTTTTTTGTAAAGTTGTTTTGAAAATATGATTATGCTTTGAATTTGTACACAAATGCAAGTGTGTCATGAAACACATGTTTTTAAATGATTTTGGCAAATTGAATGTGCTTATGTTGATATTTATGATTAATGATAATGTGAGTAAGGCCTTGATGAGATGAAAAAGAACTATGAAATGTGTTAATGCTAAAAGTGAAAAATAAGTTATATGAGATGTAACCGTGACTTAGCATGTTGTGTGAGAAAATTATTAGTTTTTGTGAAAAGTGATAATTATAATGTGAAGAAAATGTTGTTAAGAAATTGCATGTCAATCATGATGATTAAGAATATGCATGCTATGTGTTAAGCATATGTGCATCACATGATCATATAAGGTGGGGGGTTAGTCTAAAGAGAAGAGTAGAGGTTTTAAATCCATATGGGACAACCACCAGTCGATGCTTGATGGCTTGCCTTTATATATATATATATATATATATATATTGTTTCACTTGTTCTATGAGAAACTGTCCTATTTATTCAGCGAAGGACTCGAATTTAAATAGTTTTTTACTTATTCTATGAGGCCAGCTTAGGGCATAACACTCCATAGCGTGAGATTTAGGAAAACTCATGAATCATAAGTGAGTATGATAGCCTTAGCCAAGCAATTTCTCACAATTGAATGGTTTGGATAGTTTTATCACATGAACGAACCTTATTAAATAAGTAGCCTATAGTTTCACGTCGATGGTATAAGGAGGGTCTAAGGGTTGAGTTGATCATACATGTCATTATTAAAGATGTAACACCCCCAAATTTTTTTTAAAAAAAATAATTTAACTCAACCATGATAGAAAAGTGTCTACCATGATAAACAGAAGTCAACTTATTCTATATTTTTTTTAAACAATTCTATAATTTAAAACACTATCATGCTAGAAAAGATTAAACCCCTTTTTAAATAATACAAAATAATTTTATACAACTAATATGCATTTACAACCATAGTTGGGTTACAGCCACTCAAAACATTTTATATCAATAAATTCAATATAAAATATTTTATAATTAGTTTAAGCTTGCACAATACAACATCTCAGATAAATTTTTACTTCTCACATGACATTAGGCTAAAACCACATTTTTCATCCTTATACTCCGAACAAGTGCAAACCATAAATTAATAACTAACAACTTAATCAATTCCCAAAATAAGCCAATCATTTAACCTCATAATCATACCATTTCAAACCATCTAAAATAAATCAGAGATCAAAATTACAGTCATCCAAAGTGTATTAAAAGTAAAAGTAGTTTGAAGGGCATGATTATATCATTACATTTATATAATTGTCAATAAATAAAAGCTCTAGTATTGGCAATATAACGCATTAAAAATCATAAATCAAATACCCAAAAGAGATAATAGATCTATGTCACTAAGCCTCAGGGACTCTTCCACACGCCACTCGTGGCTCTTCTCCTGAAAATTATTAACCACATAATGAGATTCAAAAGTCCCAATAACCAATACCAATTTATGATAGTGTATACAAATAATTAAATGTGTGCTTGCTAAGCGGGGAAACAACAGTCATATGATTCTAACAAAAAATACAGGAAATATTACAATACAAAAGAGACAATCATCCTTATCTCCCTCCATTAACCTCGAGCCGTAGCCCTTACTCAGTGCTAAATTATCCGGCCAAAGATAAATTAGTTCGAGCTCTTATAAGCCACCTATTGGGCTCCAATAGGGGCGTATCACGTGGCACATAAATACTACAATAAAAACAAGTCTCCCAACACCTCCCACACTAATCAAATAAATTCATAACAATATTGTATAATTATACAATATTACAATCTTCACAATTTTTTATTTTTAACAATATTACAATATGACATCCCACTTGACAAAAATACTTTAAAATGCAAATTCACAACTTCATGATTTTTTCATAAACATAATAAAGTAATTTCTCAACAATAATTTATAATTTTCTCAATAATCATCCAATTAATATGAAGCAACACTGAGCACAAATTAAAAGCATGGTTGCTTTGTGGCTTTTTAAATAAATTATTCCTTACAATTTCTCTCCCACCACAATCTTCACCAACAACACAATCTACAAATAATATATTATTTATAAATACTAGTTTTAATTATTAAAATTAATAAAATAACTCTAATAATAGGATTAGAGAATATAACATAATTTTAATCTCAATCTCAATACAAATCTAGAGTTAGTACAATTAAATAAAATTTCTAACTCCTTTTTTAGTCATCAATAAATATTAATAAGCTAAAATTAACCTCTAAACCAATTTCTATTATCAAAATTTTTATTTTTATTTTATAAATTCGTACCTAAAATATCAAAAATTGAAAATTGAGTCTCAAGTTTAGAATCCTCATCCTATAGCTATGATAATTCATTTCTCATCCCAAATAATTATCTAAACCTCAATAAATCAATATATATTTTTGGATTTAATAAAAATCTAACCTAAGATTTGATCCATAAGCCTCAAATTTCAAGTTCATCAATAAATTTATACTCTAAAACATTTATTATACCACTAACAACCTTAACAATCACATTTATTCAATAAAATTTATCCCTCTTTCAAACCTTAAATTTTTTACCATCATAAAATCTGAAATCAAAGAAGAAGGATAGTTAAAAAAAATTTTTAGAATACTTATTTAGTTTTAAAAAACTTAAAATCTCACACTAAATATTTTATTAAGAAGTCTCACCTTTAAAACATAGCTCACAGTATGGGCGAAATTGCACACTATTGCTTACTCTGTTCGTGCGTGGAATAAAAATGTGAAGAGAAGAAAAATGAAAGGGAAAAGGATATTTGTTGATTTAAAAATTATATGTGGGTCCCACACCCTTTTTCCTCTCATTTCTTTCCTTTTTTTTATTTGCCTCACGTACGGATATCAAATCAGTTGCCACTCCCTTTTCATTCTTTTATTTTTATTTTATTTTTATTTTATTTTTTTAATATACATACACCTACACACATCCATGGAATGAGCTACCTCCTTTTTATATTTATATATATATATATATATATATATATTTCATTTCTCAATCTCTCTCTGTTATAGTTCTTTTTCTTCTTTCCTAATAATAATAATAATTTTTAAAAATTTTAACTTAAAATTATATCTTAAATTAATCCAATAATTATCTTTCAAATAATTTACTTACTTCTAAATATGTTCCAAAATTTCTATTATCTCAAATTAACTATTAAAATTTAAATATATATGTTACAAAAGACATATATTTGTTAGTATTGCAACCCTAGTATATTATGATGTTTGAATCACATGAATAATAGTATTCTAACTATGAATATGTGAATTGTTTACCCATGTTACTTGCATTTATATGATTGATTGACATACATATGTATAGCTAGAATAACATTGATTATTAGGTGGTTATACTCACTCATCTCTCTTTAATATTTATAGGAGGTAGCTCAAGTGAAGATCGAGAGAAAGTGCCAAAGGCTTAAAATCTGATAATCCTAATTATAGGCCTTTAGTAATTTAATTATGTGTATTTTGAATTGATAGTTGTCAACTAAGAAATCTCACATTCAGACTTAGTTGTACTATAGTTAAATTGAGTTAAATGGTGTGTTTTGAGCCCTAGGCTATTTGCGTAATAATTGTATTATCTATATAGGCACAAGCCAAATTACTAGTACAAGTAAGGAAACACTTAAATGTATAATTGTAATGAGCTATATAATGATTAATATGAAATGAACTCTCCCTTTTGTTTTTGAGATCAAGGAGTTGGGTATTGAAAACACAATGTGTGAATATTGTAAATATTGTGGTGTATTGCACAAGTGTGATCTAAACACAAATGTGAGTTGTTAGCACTTAGTGGTGAAATTGGACATCCAAGTTGTAATTTAACTGTAAAAAAAAAAGTGACTTTGTAAATGAGTGTCCAATCTTTAACTAAAAAATAATTTACGAGTAAAACTAATGCCATTAGCTAGCGCTAGAAAAGAACTTTTCATAGACACTTTAATCAGATGTTGGATGAAGAAATAGGGTGCATCAAAAGTTCATCCTGGATGTTGTCAAATTGATAACATTAATGTTATCATTATGTGTAATTCACCGTAATGCATGGTACAGAGAGGAGAAGCCATAATGCATAGGTGACAAGCCCTAATGCAACTCCTACTTATGTGCTAAAATGCTATTTTTAACTTAAATGCAAATGTTTTGAATACAGATTGGTATCCCATACTTCTGTGCATATTTCTAATCTAATTTTGATTTATGAAACTTATATTTGAGTGGTTTTAAAGTTATAAAACTTGATATCCTTTTTCTTTTACTTAATGCTTTGCAAACTGTAATGATTTTCTAAGTGATGATAATTCATATGGATTAATCCTGCAAGTACCCTAGAGTATTTGGATAAATGTTGGATTAATAAGAGAAATTTTACACATTTGGCTAATGAAGTGTGGTGTGGCAAGCCAAGTGGCATAAACCCTTCTCTTTCCTCTCGTCACTACAATTTTTCATAAGCTACATTAGCTTTTTCTTACCATCCAAGAAGAACTCTCCATTCTCATTTTTTCAGGAGATAGAGTTATCAACGATACCTAAGGAAGAATCCTTGAAATCAGATTGCTCCAGACTCCCCAAGCAAGCTGAATGCCTCTCCACGATGCTTTTGTCCATTGTTCGACTTGCCTCCACCACTCCCTCTCTCTATGAGCCACCCGTTTGCCAGATTGTTGTCGAAGTCTCCAAGAACCTTAAACGAGTCCTAACCTTTATTTGCAAGCCATCACCTTTACTGCTGACTTCCATAAGGTTTTATGAACCTTCTAGAATCTTCTATCAATGACATGAAGTGGCTTTTCAGTATCTTTAATTTTGAAGATTGTATTGAATTGACTCTCCCTCTAATCACTTACAACAACCTGATTCTTGCTTGAGTTTGATCCTCACAACCATAATTCAAATAGGTCAGCCTAAGGATCAAGCTAAGGCAGCCAATGAACTTGCTTTAATCATTAAAGAAAATGAGCATAACAAGATTATTATCATGGAAGAATGTAGGATTCTACCCGTATAAGTTACTGAAGGAGTTTGTTTCCCCTATACTTAACTTGCTACTGTTAATGCTTTAGTCAACATTGCTACTGACCAAGGAAAGGTTGATTTCACAACATCAAAGCTTGGAAAGAAGGTTGAGGCAATGTCTAATGTGGAGAAGGATTCACCAAAGTGAAAGGAAAATGAGAAGCCATTAATAATTCTAGTCGAATGTGGAGTCCTCTAGTTTGCCTTTGTTTCAATTTCTCTATTTTCAGCTTCTCATCTCAGTCGCTCTCATTCTGTCTTTGTCAGCATGGAGTGAAGCAAGATCACTAACGTGGAGAGTTTTTCAAAATTATGTTAGTCAAAGGTTGGAAAAGAATGACATTACTCCACTTTTAATGCTTCCAAGACAACATTACTCATTCTAAAATGTAAGAGTACTAATTGCTTGTTTGAAGAAACTTTTAGGGCATTTTTTTTGGCTCAACCCAATTTTATTTAAACAATTCAAAACAAAGATAAGCATTATGCACTTATCTCTTAAAATAATTACACATCTTCCAGTTTCAATTCACACGAGTGGTGATAAGTGATAACCAAAATGTGCTAGTATCATGAACAAGTAATTATATTTAAATTTTATATTTAATGTGCTTATTTTTAATTAAATTAAGACATGTGTATTTTTTTATAAATTATTTATTTTATAATAAATTCTTGTTATTAATTTAATTAACATATTAAAAGTCACTTGTCATGATTTGATTAGGTATATATTAAGTATATAAGATTAAGTATATAAGTCATACCCCAATTCTATTTAGCTAATCAGATTTGGCATGTAATTAATTCCATTATGTAAGTTCATTTATTATATATTAGTGTAAATTGACACCAAGAAATTAAATCAAAATCATTTATTGAATTTAAATATAATTCCCTTGACAGTAAATACAAAAAATTATTGGAAATATAAATTATAAAACACAGTTGAAGAAAAAGTAAACTTGAGTTTATTAAAAAAAAAAGTAAAATTGAAGAAACTGATTCGAATTATAACCAGCAACTGTATATCTATCTCTATGATAGTACGATAAAACATTTAACATTTACACTTCATCAGACACGCGCGCGCGCAACATTTATAAAACGTTGCACCATACATGTATCATGAACCATGCACTGATTACCGCAAATCCTATATGCAGGGCACGAGCCCATAATCTAAGATGGTAATTGGTTGTTGAGGAAAGATGAGAGCAGATCAGATCGTGTTCATTATTTTATTTTATCAATGAAATTTTTTGGATGAGTATATGAATTGAACGAAGTGTAAACAACAAATTACAAAAGGGAAAGCAAAAAAGGTGGCAGTCAAGAGGGAATAAAAATCCTTAATAAATCAAGCCATGTATGACCGACAAAGTTTGTCTATTGTATATGCACCAAAAATACGAGATTTCTTTTCGTGGTATTGTGAAATTCTTTACAATAATACTACCTCTAAAATAAAGTTTTTTTTCTCAATCATATTTCTTTACAGATTATTTGGTTAGTTGAAACGCTCTACTACAATTTCATATATTGTTGTGGAAAATGCCAATAAACTCCCCTAATGTTATATTAATGGGCTCTGTTCAAAAAAATCAATTGGAATCAAATTCCCATATTAAAGTATTAAAAGTGCATTCTTTGCATTTAAATATCAATAAGTAGTAGAGACTTTTGTCAGTTAAGTAAATGGTTGGGAATTTAAATTTTAACCCTTATATGTGTAAAAATTTAGTTGTTAAAAGTCTACACTTTACTCTCAAAATTTCAAGAGGAGATATTCTTTGTTGTTGATGAAGCCTACTTATTATGCTTTAAAACAAAAAAATACACACACTATTCATGAGTTGCTATAAATTTTATTTTGTATATTGGTATTAGTTATTTGACAAATTGAACCAAAAAAATTAAATTGAATTCATGATACCATACTTGAATGGAAGAGTGATGTGTACCCATTTCCATTTATAGTGTTTAATTATGGAAGTTCTTAAGCATTACTAAATTGGATGGAAGGAATTATAGTAAGCTTTAATTGAAATTGAAATGATTTATTGAACTAATATGGTAAGTGATAATTAAACTGACTGCCGGCATCTTTGAAATATTTTTCACCTAGTTTAAACTCCTTTGCCATTGCCCCCCCCCCAAAAAATATCTTTTGCCTTGTCCAGATTTACTGGAAATTCAGTTTTCAAAAATATCACTTTTAACCTGTTTACGTTTTTCATTTAAGATGAAACTAATTTATTGTTATTACTTTTTTATCATTTAACTTTTTTTATTATCTATATATGTAAATGCGATCAATAAATTTAAAATGTTTATGAACTATGTGGCCAAAAAAGAAATGCATAATCTAAATCTAAATTATGGGGTAAGGGGTCAAAGTGTAAATACGAAGAAGTAGCGGACGCTTTTTTGTGGCTCCCGGCCCCCTGATTCACCAAAATAATGACCCGAGTACCTGACCCAATTTTTTAATATAAAGACCCAACATCCTCCTTTCCCGTTCAAACCATCTTCCTATTTCACCCAAAGCTCAAGTAAAGCAATTCTCTCCATACCTTCCTCATCCTCTTCAATTTCACCTCCCAGTTGCGGCAACAATGGCTATGGCTTTCAAGATGGTACCTTACATCTCTGTTCTTTACTATGTCTCCTGCAATTTCATCGTCTTTTGACCTTTCTGTGTTGATAATTGTGCCGCACAGGCGACCACGGGAATGTGGGTGACCGACGAGTGCAAGAACTCTTTCATGGAGATGAAGTGGAAGAAGGTTCACAGATACATCGTGTTCAAGATCGACGAAAGATCAAGGCTCGTCACTGTCGATAAGGTCGGGGCCGCCGCGGAGGGCTACGACGATCTGGCCGCATCCTTGCCCAACGACGATTGCCGATACGCCGTCTTCGACTTCGATTTCGTGACCGTCGATAACTGCCGTAAGAGCAAAATCTTCTTCATCGCCTGGTCCGTCTCTCTCTCCATCAATCTCTGTCTGAGATAATTGGAAAATTGCAAGTTAGCCCTGATGATTTAGAATTGCAGGTCCCCGACGGCATCGAGGATAAGGGCGAAGATGCTGTACGCAACATCGAAGGATGGGCTGAGAAGGGCTCTGGAAGGAATCCACTATGAAGTGCAGGCGACGGATCCGACGGAGATGGGATTCGATATTATCAAAGAGAAGGCTTACTAGAAAAGACTGGGCTGCTAAATTAACCAAATAAAATAAAAATGACTTTCTTCAATGACAAATCGATGTGCAGATGTGATGTGGGTGCTTTCGCTTGCTTTCTAGGTTAATATGGACTAATCTGATGTAAGTGGGATAACTAATTGGTAATCATAATAATTGTTATATGTTATAAAGTTATGAGGAAGAGGAAGAGAGCTTGTTATCTCTTTGAATTATGAGTCGTGTTGAATGGATGGAGGAGTCTCACTTTCATGCTTCTTCTTCTTCTTCCTCCTTTTTTAATTAACCTTCGTGCTTCTTTTTCAATTCGTGCTTATCCCTTGACAAAGGTGGCTTGCTAGTTACTACCATGGCTAAGTTGGGCGGAGTTCAATTTCATTCTAGACATCCTTAGCAACAATTTTGGTTTGCCGGGATATTTACATGTTAGCAAATGAATGCTTCTATATATAAATTGCTTCCATAGTATAAAAATGAGCATAATTTAATTTGTTCGAAATATTTCTTTTATTAATATAATCATAAGTTTAGTTTATATTATGGGTATCGATTTCATTGACAACTCACAACATAAAATTCAAAATAAAAAAAAATATTAAAGATTAAGTTAAACTCTTATAATGTATTGATATAAATTAAAGCTGAAGATGTTCTACTACAAAAAGAAAAAAGTTAAGGATTTCTGGAGGGCTAATGTAATATGCCAATATGAAATAACTCATCAAGTGACGGAAGGCAACATATTCTGATGGTTTAGTTATCATTTACGTTGAGAAATTTCAATCTCCGGCATTTAATTATGGAAAGATGAAAAGAGATGGATAAATTAGTGTGTAAGTGGAATGGCCTGAGTATTGAAGGAGTAGTTTTTGCGGATGGTCTATTATTTATTATCTCGTGTAAGTGAGGATAAAAAAAAAAAAGAGCTCGAGCTGGGTTTCACATGCGTCAGAGCAGCCTGTAGTTAAGGTGAAGGAGAAGAATGAAGATGTATTTGAAAATGCAAGGGCCAGGTCCTGCCTGGTTACAGGCTAACAGGACCTTAACTAGGGACGCAAGGGAAGGTAGGGCCGGCCCATCCCCTATCTCTATTACATCTCTCCCACAAAACCCTCCCACCCATGGGACAGGATTTTCCGGCTCTCACTGTTTATTTTTATTAGCCTTTTTCCCTTCATCTTCACACTCATTGTGGGGTTGGTGGATGCCCGGGTTGGTGGATGCCCATATATAGGTTATCCAGGACCATACTTTCAATCAACCAACCATATTTCTAGTGACCCTTTTACTACTATCAAACATTTTTCTCATACATCAATTTTTTACTGGATAATATGATTTTGTTATTGATTTTATTTAATATTACTCCTAGCATTGATAATGCACTGATACTAATGATACAGTACCCCGACAAGTGGAAACTTCCGGTGTTGGTATGTTCAGGGTCAGAGGGCAAGCAGGAGACGCTGGCTGAACAGTAAAAAGTAATGGGTTGAGAATGAAATAAAACAAGAGAAGGCAGAGTAGGATTGACGTGGATCTTATCCGTTTATGTGCTCTAATGGAGCGTAGTATTTTGGTTGTTGGCCCTTTTTAAGCGTCCAGCTTCAATAGTAAGTAAAAGGCTTGATGTTGATAATCTCCAAATGATGCACGTAAGAGAGAAGGTGAGGGCAATATCGTGATTTTCCATTCGGGAGGCGTAATGAGTGAATATTGAACTTGGGGGCTGGCTTATTTAAGGTAAGAAATTCATGTATTTCCATTGGATGAGGTGGTCTGCATGGAAGAAGGATGCAAGTAATTGAAAACAAGCATACCGCATGCGTGCGCGTGCGTGCGCGTGCGTGCGCGTGCGAAGATAGGAACCAGAGTTGGGTTGGAGCTGAGAAAGCAGGTGCCAGCTGTGAGGTGGCACTATGAATGGGCCACGATGACTATGAAGGAGGAGGTGGGGTGGGCAAGAGTTGGATAGTTGGGCCACATAGAAGGGTGCAGGCCCATTTGGTGCTCGCTTTGTATCTTCCTCATCCCCAACCTGTGGCAGCTTTCCACATGAATGGCTCGAAAATCGAAATGATGACGTGTCCTCCGAACAAACCGAGACTTAAACCGATCTGGCGACCCAAGCAACATCCATTTATTATTATTTTTTGAAATAAGTGAATGATGGAACTGGAGAGAAATTATGGGCAAATGACAATTAAGTTTCAAGAAAACTAATTTATTAAACGTAAGTCCCAAATAATTTCATAACGCCAATTAAGTTTCTATGTCCTTAAATGATATTTTGACGCACTGAGAAAAGTCTAAAACACCATTGATAATTTAAGTAAAAATTTTTAAATTTTATAATTTTATTATAATGAATTTATATTTTTTTTTAAATTTAACAAGGAACACAATTTATAAATTTAACTTCTAATTTTGCAACTTCGAATTAATGAATTTATAATTTATTTTTTAAAATTTTAAGAGGAAATACATATATTAATATTTTAAGTTAAAAAATAATAAAATTATTACTCTAACTGCTCTAGGGATTTGCAAATTTGCTTTTTAATTTTGCAACTTTGAATTGAAAAATTTATAACTTATTTTTTAAATTTTAATAAAAAATATAAATGTTAATATTTAAAGTTGAAAAGTAATAAAATTATTGTTTACATAACTCTAGGGATTTGCAAACGTGCCTCCCAATTTTGTAATTTAAAAATGATGAATTTGTAACTCATTTTTCACATTTAAGAAAGAACATAAATGTTAATACTTAGAATCTAAAAAGCAACAAAGTTATTATTCTAATAGCTTTAAAAATTTGTAAGTTTAGCTTCCAATTTTGATGAATGTGCAATTTATTTTTTAATTTTTAATTTTAACTCAAGGATATTTAAGCTCATTCTTTTATAATCAAATTTGTCAAAAAAATGTATGGGACTTTGTTAGTATTTTAAAATTAATTGAGACTTAAATTAAATTACTTTATTTATTTTAGATTTAATTTTCATTTTCCCAGAAATCATTTATAAGAGAGATACCTGAGGGAGATGTTTTGGTGCGAAGGCAAGGCAGGTAATGAGGGGTAGACGATAAAAGGATGGATAATTTGGTCGGGCGGCGCAAGACAAGCATTAATATAGGAAGCAGCATGCGCCTTGCACCCTTCCTTTTAAGAAAGAATATTTATCCTATGTGTTCTTCACAAAACAAAAAATAAAAATAAAAATAAAAATCAAGTGTGCTAAAGATACTAAATTCAAAGATAATAATAAAGTCTTTCGGCTCTTTTGTCTCGATTCATAAGGATGTGAAGATGCAAAAAAAATTAAAACAAAAAGCATTTTTGATTAATGAAAATATGCAATACAGAGTTGTGCTGATTACAACTTAAAATTGAAAATAAATTAAAGCCTAAATTGAGAATATAAGTAAATAACTTAGAAGGTAAAATGAGTTTTGGCAAATTGTGTTTCTATTGATGATGATAGTGGTGGCCCCTACTAGTGATTTGTTTGAACTCCTTTTATAAGTGCTCATTTAAAATTGTTATGCCCAAAAGATTTGAAGCTTATGTGTGAAATATCCGAGATCACTCAACACAATCTTAAAAGATTTGTGGTATGTCAGATGATGCACTCACGTCCACTCAACAATCTTTTTTATTTAGTCATTTTGAATCTTAAAAATCACACTAAGTATGTATGGGGCATTTTTTCTTGAGATAATGGACTGGGCTTTTTGGTTATTTGGGCCTGTCATTTTAATTTTTTTTCCTTTATGATTTTAGGATGACACTTTGTTTTAAGTCCAAACACCATAAATTGAATTTAGAGAACAAAGATGAACAAATGAATCTAGGAATGAGGCTGCAAAACACATCCATCACTGGAAACAAGCGTCACTTAAAACTAATTCAAGTGGTGACAACCATAACTACCATTATACAAAAAAATACTCCTCCTTATCTTCTTACAATATACTTTTACTACTATCACCAAAATCATCAATCACTAAAATGCTTCAAATCCATTATTTTATCTTTAATCTAAATAAGATTTAAATTGGATAAATGAGCAATGTACCCTTAAAGTTATAGGTTGAGTAGCACTAAAAACTTTAAATTGCAATTTGTTTTCTCAACTTTTAAATCCGTTGCAATGTTTACCTATGTTAAGTAGAGCATAACATCCGTTATTTTATAGAATATCATTGAGACTTAATTGCATTAATTAAGAAATTATGTTAAAAATATTTAAAATTTTATTAATAAAAAAGGTTGTATAATTAGTTTATAATTAGCTAGGAGGTTGTTTAATTAGTTAGGGAATAAATATTTAATAAAAAATTATTAACAAATCAACAATAAGTTAGAATTTGAAAGTAGCTTCAAAGCTTAAGTTATTACATGGGGTACAATTTTTTTTTTGTTCAATTAAGAACTTAGCAGCTACAATAAATTTGGGTGGCCAAGGAGTCATTGGTTCTAACCCCCTTGGCCGCCTCTTAATTGGTCACTGGTGTTGAGAGTTTTAGTGATTAGTCATTGATGGTTTGATAACTGGAGCTCCGGTGGCCAGCAATTGTGGCTTGTGGTGTTGAATTTTTTAATACAATTATTTAACACTTAAAGTTATTTATATTTTAATTCTTTGTTCCTACAATTATTTACATTTTAATTCTCTCATCCTACATTATAAAACCAGAATCTTTTGGTCCTTTGTGCAAAAATATCGCTTCCTAGGTCCTCTAGTGTTATTTTCCATTAATTTTTATTTTATCTGTAAAAAAATTTTTGATTAATCTCTGCATATAAATAACATCAGAAAAAAAAATCAGAGAACAACGTATAAATTCTTATTAAATGGAAGAGATTCGAGATTTTAAATAATGTGTAATATTTTAATTTTGTGAATCTAGAAGTTTATGGTGAGAGAGTCATTTCCTATCTAGGCATGACAATATTTATATTTGAATTAATCCATCGTATCAAATAGTACTGAATAATCTCATAAAACAAATCAACTATTATGAGAAATTATTACGAAACACACAAAAATTTAAATTTCTATTAAAATTAATAATACAGATGTTTGATTTAATATCGGAGAAAGATTTCAATTTGTTGCACCAAGACTTAAAGAAAAACGAATTTCACCATTAACATTTAACCATAACTTTCTGTTTTTTTCAAACAATAAAAAAAAAGCTTGTTTCGTCAAAATCTTCCGTGGGACGAAGCTTAGGGAGATTCTGCTTCTCCCATTTCTTGTCTATATACTACTCCTATCTTTATTATAAAACAATTTTTAGAAGAGACAGGCAGTCTTTTTTTTGTTTTAGGTGTTTAGATATACATAGTCTTTATTATAAATCACTTAAATGAGGGATTAATTAAATTTTTATATTATTTTTTTTTAAAATCATCAATTATGGAAGAGATTGTAATGTAATTTTGAAATTTTTTATTTGAATATGAGTAAAATTGATAATTTATTATATTTTTAAATAAAACTAATAATGTAATTATCTTTTCTTAATTCTGGTGAAGTGATTACATGTGCTTTATAATAAAAACTGGAGTGAGTATATTAATTGTCTCTAACAAACCTCGCCTACCCGAGGTCTTTTGCGGCGCTGGACACTCTCCCCCCAGGCCCCACAACAGGGCGACCCCACCTCTTTCGGTGAGCATCAAGAGACAAAGGCTTCCCCGCAGTAGTTTGCGGATTATTCCCCTTGCGGAGAGCCTCCCCAGGTTCGATCCTCCAACCTTCTACATAACAAAGTTGAGGCTAAACCTGGTACCATTGAACCTGGTACCAGCCGCTGGACACTCTCCTACTTTGTTATGTAGGAGAGGTTGGAGAATCGAACCTGGGGAGGCTTTCCACAAGGGGAATAATCCGCAAACTACTGCGGGGAAGCCTTTGTCTCCTGATGCTCACCGTGCGGGGAATAATCCGCAAACTACTGCGGGGAAGCCTTTGTCTCTTGATGCTCACCGAAAGGGGTGGGGTCGCCCTGTTGTAGGGCCTGGGGGGAGAGTGTCCAGCGCCGCAAAAGATCTCGGGCAGGCGGGGTGAGCGGAGGGCTGTTACACTTTTTAGAAAAGTTTTTTGGTGTTTAATGTAAGGTATTTGATAGGTATTGATTATGTTTTATGACATTAACCCTATTTAAATTTATTAATTATAAAAAATATATTATAAATTTAAAAATATTTCATTTAAGTATGAATAGAATTAAAAATTTAATACTTCTTCCGTTTAAAAATATAAAGTATTTTTTGGAAAGTTGTATGTTAAAAACTATAAGTCATTTTTTATCTTTTGAGGTGTAATTATTATTTTTTTTAAAGTGTCCCTATTAAAAATGACTTCATATTTATTATAGGATATTTAATAAAAATAAATATAAAAATATAAAATTAATTAAAAGGTAAGTAATTATTTTATTGAAAGGTGATATTTAATTAAAAATATAAATAAATAAAATATATTTTAAAAAAAATTAATGACTTGATTACCTCTAATTGAAGGCTGGGTAGGCAATACAAAAAAAAGGGATGGCGGAAGCGGAGTCAAAGGAGGGTCTAAGTTTGAAGTTGATGAATTGGAAAGAGAGTATGAATGAATTGTAGTGAACGTGATGTGGGGGATAAATGCCTTGGAATTGCTGGGCGGTTGGATTAGAAAGGTCTGATTCAAAATTAAAAAGCATGAAACCAAAACTTGGTAGGGTTGGACTTACTAACACTTTAGCTCGATGTGAGAGATGCCTTGGATTTGTGAAAGTGACCCTCTTATCTTTTTTGCTTATTCATCACTCCTCAATGCCGACAACTTAAATGCCGCTGCCTCTCTTTTCTCCTATTCAATTTTGCTTTTATGCATTCTTCATTTTTTTCCTCTTTCATTATTATTGCATTTGTATGCCTTTCATAACGAGTCATTCTATTTATCCTTTTAAAGCAGTTAGTAAATTATATGTTATTTTTGTTAATTTCAGTTAAATCATTCTCAATGAGGCCCAAAAAAGTTAATTACAGTCAGTAAATCCAAAGTCATGTGGCAACAAGGGCAAGACAAAACACGATTCCTTTAAGGTCCACCCCCGTCCACACACCACCCAACAATATCTTCCAATATACTGAAGTGTCACTGCACTTCTGCTCCTCCGCTCTCCCACTTCCAAGTACTGCCTTCAAAAATGGCTCCTTTTCTTCTATGCCTTCTCTTCTTTTTCACCCCCGGTTTCGTTCTTTCCGCTCCTCAGTCTTCCAAAACCTTCATCTTTCGAGTCAATTCTGAAACCAAGCCCTCCGTTTTTCCTACTCACTACCACTGGTATTCCTCTGAGTTTGCCGAACCCACCAGCATTCTTCATGTTTACGAGAATGTGTTCCATGGGTTTTCCGCGCATCTTACGCAGGACCGAGTTTCTTCCATTTCCAACCACCCCTCCGTGCTCTCCGTCTTCGAGGATCGTCGCCGTTCCCTTCACACCACTCGCTCCCCGCAGTTTCTCGGCCTTCGAACCCAGCGAGGTCTATGGTCAGAATCCGACTACGGTTCTGACGTCATCATCGGTATCTTCGACACAGGAATCTGGCCGGAGCACCGGAGCTTCTCTGATTTGAATTTGGGCCCGGTTCCGCGACGCTGGAAAGGGGTTTGCGAGGCTGGAGTCAAGTTCACTGCAAGAAACTGCAACAAGAAATTAATCGGTGCGAGATATTTCTCCAAAGGTCGCGAAGCTGGTGCGACCTCTCCGGGTCCGATGAACCCAATCAACGACACCGTTGAATTCCGATCGCCGAGGGACGCCGACGGTCATGGAACGCACACGGCCTCTACGGCGGCTGGCCGGTACGCTTTTAGGGCAAGCATGTCTGGTTATGCTTCGGGAATTGCAAAGGGCGTGGCCCCTAAAGCGCGACTGGCGGTGTACAAGGTATGCTGGAAGAACTCGGGTTGCTTCGATTCTGATATTCTAGCCGCATTCGACACCGCTGTAGCAGACGGCGTCGATGTGATTTCCCTCTCTATTGGCGGTGGTGACGGCGTCGTTTCACCTTTCTATCTCGATCCCATCGCAATTGGGTCATACGGTGCCGTTTCCAGAGGTGTTTTCGTGTCCACTTCAGCTGGGAACGACGGGCCTAGTGGAATGTCAGTGACGAACTCAGCTCCGTGGTTGACCACCGTTGGAGCGGGAACTATTGATCGGGATTTTCCAGCACAGGTGATTCTCGGCGATGGTCGTAAACTCTCCGGTGTGTCGTTATACTCTGGAAAGCCATTGAATGGTAAGATGTATGAACTTGTTTATCCAGGCAAGTCTGGGCTTCTTGTTGATTCACTCTGTATGGAAAACTCACTCGACCCCAAAATCGTAAAGGGAAAGATCGTGGTTTGTGATAGAGGAAGTAGCCCTAGAGTTGTTAAAGGACTTGAGGTGAAGAAAGCCGGTGGGATTGGAATGATTCTGACGAATGGTATTTCTAACGGGGAAGGTGTCGTCGGAGATGCTCACGTTCTTCCTGCATGTGCAGTTGGTGCTGCTGAAGGAGAGTCTATAAAATCATATATCAAATCCTCTGTTAATCCCACAGCCACCATTGATTTCAAAGGAACTATGCTTGGAATCAAGCCTGCACCAGTCGTGGCTTCGTTTTCAGCCAGAGGACCGTGTGGATTGAACCCGCAGATACTCAAACCGGATTTGATCGCACCAGGAGTGAACATCCTCGCGGCTTGGACCAACGCGGTTGGTCCTTCTGGTTTAGACGCTGATTCAAGAAGAACAGAGTTTAACATCTTGTCGGGCACTTCAATGGCTTGCCCGCATGTAAGTGGAGCGGCGGCTTTGCTTAAATCTGCACATCCAGATTGGAGTCCAGCTGCGATAAGATCAGCGCTGATGACGACCGCAACTATATTTGATAATCGCAATCAGCCCATGATTGATGAGGCCACAGGGAACGCTTCTACGCCGTATGATTTTGGTTCTGGGAATCTTAATTTGGGTCTCGCCATGGATCCCGGGCTCGTATATGATATTTCTGGAAATGATTACGTTAACTACATGTGCGCAATCGGGTATGTGGAGAACGAAATTCAGGTGATCACAAAGATACCGGTGAAGTGTCCGGCTAGGAAGGCGGTGCCGGAGAATTTGAATTACCCGTCATTTGTTGCTCTGTTTCCGAGCCCGTCCAAAGGGGTGTCAAGAAAGACGTTTATTCGAACTGTGACGAACGTGGGAGCGGTGAATTCGGCGTACAGAGTTAAAGTGGAGACGCAGCCAAAAGGGGTGAGTGTGAGCGTAAAGCCTGCAGAGCTTATGTTTACGGAGGGTGTAAAAAAGCTTAGGTTCGCCGTGACGGTGACGGCAGATACGCGGAATGTGGTGGTGGGTCCGTCCGGAGCAGCTTTCGGGTCGGTTTCATGGACGGATGGGAAGCATGTGGTCCGTAGTCCCGTAGTCATTACTCAAGTAGTACCGTTATAAACTCCGATCATGCCTTCTTGATCGAGCCAAGCGAAGTGGAGAACGGTAACGTCTTATTTGCCTTTTCTTCCATTGTTCTCAGGAAGTAGTAAGGAGCTAGTTCAGAGATAGTTCTCTCTTTGTTGGTTTGTTGACTTTTAATTTTGGCCATAGCATGTGTTTCCTTTAAGTTAATTTCACCGTTGTATCATTTACCGAGCTAAAGATGTCTACTTGTATACTCTTACTCACGAAGTTGATTTATTCATAGTCATTTCATTGAGATTGACAATTATTTGGGACATGTCTGGGCAAATGGGCAGGTAGGGGTGGAAAATTGGCAATGACGTGACGTGCATTTGGACGCTAGTGAGGGTTGGTACAATCAGGTTGACATTTGACGATGGCGGCAACGTTATGATAGGCGAAAGTTGGGGGAATTTTGTGGTCTATCAGATAATTGATACTAAATTGACCTGTCAAAACTGACTCGTGGATCTTTCATTTTTTTTTTCCCTCCTTAGAGTCCATTAGCTGGTTCGTGTTCATTACTGTCTCTAAATTCTGCCTTGCGCGACCATCCTGAATCGATACCTCATGTCTCTGGTGAATGGAAGCACGATATGTTTTTTTTTTGGGTTGGATTTTTCTGATGTTTACAGCCTCTTAGAAGTCCGGCATCCTGGGGAACTCTTTAGAGTCATGTTACGGCGCGCCATCCTCGTTCGTGACGAGCAGGGATAATAAATGTATGCAAAACCTGTCTGGAAGTTCCACGAGCAATTACGTTCTCAAGGGGATTTACAGCTACTCGTTCTGTGGAAACACCACTTTCTATTAGCTGCATATAACACCTGAGTTGTTTTCGTATGTCGTTGCTTGTGATTCATTAATTGTCAAGATAGAAAATTACCTCAGCAACTGGAAAAACAAATTAGTTTTCTTTTACTTTCTACTTTGTATTACCTCAGCAGCCTGTCCTAGCAGGTTGGAACCGGTATTAAGTGATAGAATACCAAAATGAAATTTTACAAGGCATACATATTATTCGCAGCATCCGCTTAAAGTCTCTTAACGCGCAATGCTCTCACCCCGACAGGTATGAGTGCATGCTTTTGTATAATACTTTGGTAGCTTATGTGTAAAAAAAAAAAAAAGGTGGTGGTTCTCACATCCTGCTGGTCTTAGTAGCTAGTTTTTAAGGGTTTGTAAGTCTTGAGGTCCAAAACTACTCCGGCGATGGATCCGACAGCTGCTGCTATAGAAATGAAGAGGCAGGTCAAGCTGAGGATCTGAAGTCCGAGCCATCGACTCTTCCATCTCTGTATTTTCTTCTGGGAGATGTACATCTCAATTGGAAAATACACCGTCAATGGCCGGAACCCAAATGCTCCTAGGATTCCAACCACATCGTTGAAGAACGGCATCAGCATCGCTGTTAACGTTGTCAGCAGCACGAATATGGTTCTCCACACTAAGCGGAATAAGTTCAGTTGGTACACCCCATACAAGGGAATCGGAATTTCATGCTGTGCCGTCGCAAAATTACTCTTTGCCCACTTTTGTGCACTCCATTTCTCCACAAATGCAAACAAAGGCTGGCAAAACACCTGCTCTCGCATTTAAAAAATCAAAGTCTTGGCATCATTTTTCTTCACCAATAGAGGTGATAAAAGTTATAAATAATAACCTGATATGCTCCAACCAAGTGGACAACAATAGCGAGGTTGGCGATGTCTAGTAACCAGTAAGGATTGTAGAATGCAAACCCAGTCAAGAGGTTGCCGGGGGCGTTATCTCCAAATGCTGCATATCCCATGCACCCACACAGCAAATAGAACAGTGTGGTAATTGTGATGCCGAAGAAGGTGGCCTTTCTCATGGTTTTGTATTCTGCCGGAGGAGACTTCTGTGTGTCCTGCATCACAAGCAAATATTTCTCGTCTAAGTGTAAATGAATTTCCTTTGTCCCAAATACGTGTGAAGGAAGTACCTGAATTTCAATGAGGATGATGGAGAAAGAGTAAGCAAAAGCCGTTGCCCCGAGGGCTTGCAAACTCCTCCACATTTTCTGCGTGTCTGCCACAGTCCCAGCTTGTGTCACTGTCCCAACGCTAATTCCCATCATGCTTCCTTTAAAGCTTTTATTTTCTGCAAGAGTAAACCATGGCACAAGCTATCTCAGATATGAAAGTTTCTTTCCTATAAGTCGTGTGTAACAACTTTTTTCACCGAAGGATGAGTTTGGTTGTACCTGCAACTTTGCCAATACCGAGACCCAGACCAGCAGCAGAATAAGTGAAGGACATGATAGCCGCTACTATGGATAGCCACCACACTTGATCAAAGTCTGGGATTTGGGAAAGTATTATCTCGGCTACACCGAATGCTATCGTATACCCATTGCTTGACATGTGACACGGATCCTTTCCATGACTCTTATGATAACAGTTTGATCTTTTAATGGCCCTGACACAGTTAATCAAGTCAAGTAAATCTTAATAGAATTCATTCTGTGACATATTCAGATTGTGCCTCAACTTACATCATACTGACTGAGGCTGCAATTGTGTACCCTATCGCGATCCCAAACAGGTTCACGTATTGGATCAAGCCACATAATTTGACTTTTTTCCCTCCTGCAACCAAATCATTTTTTTTCATGCGCAGTCCAGAAGTGAGATTTTGTTGGTAAAAATCCTCGTACCTAGAGTGGACTTCACAGCGTCCATGTAAGTGTAATTTCGCACTCCGGTGACAGGATCACCAGTTCTGTAACACTGCTAGGAGGTTGGAGGTATAGAGGTTGACCAAGGCAAAGAGAAGCATCACGGCTGGGCCAGCAACCCAGCCAAGTTGGGCTACGGCCCATGCCAGTGATAGCACTCCCGACCCAATCACTGCGGTAATGATGTGGGCCGTCGCTGTCCAAAAGGTCCCTGCACTTCCATGCATATACTGGTTTTAACTATCATCTCTACTAATTTCAGGAACAGAAATTAAGCTTGCTTAATAACCTAGCCAAGGAGAGATTGCTGCAGAAGGAAGATGAGTAAAACTATGTTATCATATCAAGCAAATTGATTAATGTTATAGCCTGTTCTCTTCAAGCGGCCATCATCATCGAAGCACTTGGTACAGTTTGGCTGGATATCCACTGCGTGTGCCTCAGTTTGGATTTTGGGTTTCACTTCCACTTGCAAGCAGTGTCTAAAATCATCCCTCCCTTGTATCTGTTAAAAACAATGAAATGTCAATAATCGAAAAGAAAAGGAACGAGAAAAATGCCTCATTAATTGTGCGTGTGTAAATATATATATATATATGGTCTTACAACTCCATGATGGATTCTGCAAGGAAGGGTTCTACTTGTTGACAACATGGCTGGAAAATGCAGCGTGAGGGAGTAAGTGTTGAAGTGAGGGATGCTCTGATATTTGAGGATGAAGAGCGGGGTTATAAAGGACGAGATTTAGAACTATTGAATCAAAGTTGTGAAAGCTAGCAGGAGCTTAGTTATCTACATAGGACGGGGCAATGGCAATCCATGCAAAACACATGTAGCCTAGTGCTTGCTCCATGAACTGTACGTGACTTGATATTCCATTATGAATCTTGACTTTTTTCGGGGGGAAAAGATTTATGGGATCGAATGCAAGAAGCGAGACCAAGAAAGAAGAGATATCTTAGAAATATCTGAAACAATTAAGGCGTGTTCTCTCATTCTTTTTCAGTAGTAAAGCCTTGGGGGAAAAGACTTAAAAATGGTCAGACTTGGGAAGCTAGCATATTTTATTCATAAGAGAGCCGATCCACTCTTTTTTTTTTTTTTTTTTTATGAACGAACTGTTTCTGTATGCTCCGACACGAGTTCATATTGATCAGTAAAGTAATTAATTTATGACATCAAGGAGATGAAGCGTCCAATGCAATACATATATGTGTGCTAGTGTGCGAGTGTGTCTGTGTGAGTGTAGAGAGAGGGAGGGAGAGAGAAGCAAGCTCTTCTTTAGCATAAGAATTCACCGAATTTAGCATCCAACTCCTCTTAGTTTAGTTTAACTTATTAAAATGTTCACTTTCACTGCTTCATCCAACCAGAGATTAAGTTTCAATGCATGAATCAAGAGAATTTTGAATCCCATGGTGATGGTGATTGAGGTCGTGTGTCTCCACCATGATCAAGAAGCGTAATGGAAGCGTGGTAGTGTGTTAAACTATTTATTATTTATATTGGCTTAGTTTTTCGTCTCTGTCCTGTCTTTTATCCTTTCTTTCTGATATATATTCTTCTGGTCAAACCTTTTGGCTTTATATATATATATATATATATATATATATATCCAATTGCTAAATTTTGATTAATTATTTATTATAACCTTCAATAGTCAATAATACCTTTTGTGTTATGAAAACACTTTCCCACTTCAAATTTATATGAAAATTGCACCAAGCACTATATCAATTTTGTTGCTTAAATGTCCATGGAAATAGGTATCAAGATGTCCAAGTATGGGCAAATTTAAGATAATGTGATCTCATCTTGAATAAAATTGTACTTAATAACTGACATAAAATTAAAAAAAAATCATAAACTTGAGTTTTACTGGCCATATTAGGGATTGAACTGTCCACCTTCCCCATATAAAGAGTTTTTGACATTTATTAATACCATAATAATAATGTACTTCCGCCGTTTTTATATACAAGAGAAAAAAATTGTATCACACAATTTATAAAGTTAGTTAAGCTTAACAATTATGTCTGGAAATAAAAAATTAGACTAAAATATTTTATGTTAATCAATATAAGTATGCATTAATTATTTCTTGTTAATGTAAATTATGATGGTTGATTTAAAAAATACACAATAAATATTTATTGAAATAGGTGATTTTGCTTATATAAAAAAGTAAAAAAATAATAGTTTTTTTTACAAATAGAAACGAAAGGAGTAATTAATAATAACAATTACATTAAACATAGGAGTCAAAGAAGATTAATGTCTTTCATTTAAGACAAAAATCAAATCCTTCAATTCAGACTTGCATTTAATTAGGACTAAAGGGAGTATTATTTTATTTAAGAATAAATGTATAACAAATAATTATAACTTTATGTTATTTTAGATCACATCTTATTAAAATAAAAAGGGTGTCCTTAAGCTAGATAGTATTTAAGTAATCAGGCACTTTGCAGGTATAGTGAATCGTAGCATATTATTAAAAAAGTGTGTGTTGCTTACATGAATATATGTTCATGAAATGCCCCGGGGGGGGCGCTCTCAATTTTTTTTATATAAAAAAATAATGTTCAGGACTAGTTGAAATAATCTAAATTTTATTTTTTAAAAATACAATTCTTTTAATTTTCAAAGAAGCAAGGCATAAAATAAAAAAAATATTGATTTTAAACTTAAAAATAATAATTTAAATTAAATATAACCCGCGCACGCTTCAAAATGAATAGTCACGGATTGCCAAATATAAGCGGGGAGTGCATTTTCTTTTTTAATATTAACAAATATAAGCGGAGAGTTTGAATCTCACGAGCTTTTTTTGTGAAAAAGAAACTTTGATTATTCATTGTGGTTTGGGGCACTCAATTGCTTGATGACTCTTGCCACAAAGGATACATCTTTAAACCATTCTCCAATTCATCATGATTAGTGAGTCTACCACATATCTGTCATTATATATATAAATATCAGTAGACCTTCAATTTATACAACATGCTGTTAATTAAAATGAGAGTAACATAGTTAAAGACATAGGTGAGAGAAAAGGTAAGTTGATTGGTGACTTTTTTGTTTTGGTATAATTAAGTATGGATACGGAATGAAGGAATACTAATAATAATAATAATAATAATAATAATAATAATAAGAGAGTGAGGATGATAATGAAAGAAGACGAGAGAGTTGATGTTAGTGGATGGGAAACAGATAAGAAGAAATGCACAACTTGAGCTAATTCACAGATTTCAAATTCCCATTGAGTGAACTTTTGAATAATATTTGGCCCGTCTTATCCTTCCCTTCCCTCTCATCTAAGCTCCCACTTCTTTTGTTATTCAACACACTAATTAACTAATTTACACACATGTGCCTGCTATTCTTTAGCGCTCTAAACAGACACCTATGAATAGCTTATACTCTAATATATTAATTCTTCTCTCATAAAATGCAGTGTTAAATTACATGTGTTTTCATCATACTATGAAAAATATGTTCTATCTCACGTTGTAGTATTATTGTGTAAGTTATTTTTAATATTACGTTTAGCATTAATTAGGTGGGTTAAGACCCTTTACCACTCACCATTGCTTTGTAGTACATAAGAATTTATATCTTTTCTTCTCGGCAAAAATTAATTGATTTTTGAGTCTCAATAAAAATAGTTATTTCTTTAACAATTAAAGTTGATATAAGTGATGAGGGCTTTCGTCAATTAAGCAAATAGTTTGGGGTTTAAGTATCAATTCTTATACATGTACCTTTTGCCTTTTCTGCTATTGACGGGATCTACCCCTTATGCAATAAATAATAATAATTATTTCTTTACTTCTATGGATTAAAAAATGACATATCTTTTTCTTCGTGCCCTCAACTATTATGTAAGAGTAAGAAAATATATTTAGTCATACTTAAATAAACAGGAATTGTTTCACCAGGAGAAAACCTAAGAAAGTAGCTCACCCGCTTAAATCCAAACCTTTGCTTCACACGCTCGCACAAGTGTACGCACAAACCCAAATCCCTACTCCACGTGATAGCTTTATATGAACTATTCTCTCTCGCTCATCGTTGAATCAGCTTTAATTTATTTATAAAGTTCATTCTTTTTGTAAATGAACTAGAAAGTTCTGATAATCGCTCAATGCCAATTTCTTAACATCCCAACCATGAACTCTCAATCACACAGCAGACACTATCATTATTATTATTATTTGCCTTCTGATCTGTTTGGAAAACTGGGGTGGAGTGTGGTTGTGGATTCTAATACCAAGTGAAACCCATCAAGTAGGGGCTGTGTTTATGCCAGTAGGCCCAAAGGTTGACCTTGTTCTGTTATACAAGCCTCGCTAAACAAAACTCTATTGCCTCCAACAAAGTTCAGCAAACTCCAATTATTCACTTTATAATATATCTATGATTTTAATCATATATATTCCAACATTATGGTTCAATTCAGAAAATAATCTTTTCTCGTTGGCTTAACGGGTCATGTCATTTAACATTATTGTGGATTGTTCCTTTATTATTGTAACATCTCACATTTTTAATTCAAAAGTTTAATTCATTAATTAATTAAGGAATTTAATCAATTAATTGGGGTGATTAAGAATTAATTATAAAGTTAGGATGACTATTTAGGCCTATTAAACCCTATATAAGGTTTAAAAAAAAAGCTAGAGAGGCTATTAGATTGTTTTGAGCCCAAATTTTTGAACTTAAATAATGTTGTATGTTTTAGGTAATTCATCATGTCAGATGGTACAATGCACCGTGCTGGATGCGATAAAGTTGTAAACTCCAATTTTGTAGCATGGGTTAACATAAGAGGAGCATTTTCTCTACTAGTGTTCATAGAAGGCATTTTAGAGTGGTTTAAGGCTTCTAAATTGTTAGATAAGCTTCATTTCTTCTTCTATCTACCCCTATAATCATTTCTTTTATGTTTAAAATGTTGTTAGGGGGTGTTTTCCAAATTTATGCTTATTTACAACCACCTAAATGACTTTAACGGAGTCTATGGGTGTTGTTTAATACTTTGAGTCTTGGTTCTAAGTGATTGGCAGCATTAAATGTCCTTAATTGAAATCCACAACTCATTTGGCAATAGTTTGAAATGAACCGCTACTATAAAAGTTATGGAAACTGCTACAATAATCATAACTGTTACTTGAACTACTATAACATTTGCAACTTATAAAAACTCATATTTCCCCTTCTCATCTGCTTGTTTCCTTTGTTTTTTTTCCCTTTCCTTTCCATTCAACTCCATTGATAAGCTCGGTTTCAAAGTGTTGATAATTTTCTTTTATCTTATTTAATTCATTTTGTTTTTTATTTCATTATTAATCTTTAATTCATATAAATTTTTTATTTCACCTAATTTATTTTTTTACTATTTAATACCTTCACTAATAATTTTTTTTCTTCTTCCTTTTTTCAGGTTTCTCCAACTATTCAATACCCCAGATATAATTTTCTCACATTTTAATTTATAAAAAAATTATTAAAATATATTTATCTACAAATAATTTAAATAGTATACTAAAAATAAAATATTTAATAAAAGTATATATTCAATTAAATATTTAATAATATACTAAAGATACATATTATTAAATAATAAATATTCAAAATTAATTATAAATGTAATATTGAAAATAAATAAGAATTTTTAAAGAAAATATATTTTAAAGCCTTATTTGAATTATTTTAGAAGGTTTAAACTTGGGGTCCCAATTCTAAAAAAGAAAATACAACTAGGTGTTTGACATGCCTTGAAGTGATTGACAAATAATCTTCTTGGGTTAAACCCATGGTTACTAGTAGTGTGATGGTTAAGCATGTGATTAGTAAAGGCAACCTTACACTACAACCTCTTCTACTTTGATTTCTTAAAGTTTCAAGTATTATCACTTTACATGTTTATTTTTAAATGTTTTGGGATTCCATTGTTATTTTGAAATATATTCAAGGGCTTGTCTAACTATTGATCATTACAATTGATCCATAATGTAAGTATTGGATAGTAGCAAGATAAGTTGGGTTAATAACGAAAGCCATTATAATTATCATTATCTTATGATATTTTGTGTCCAATTAATTTAAAAAAAAAGATGTACTATGATAAATAATTTCACTTATGTTTTTTTTTAATAAAAGGAATATATTGAAATAGAAGTTCAATAATTATAAATGAAGAACAAACTAACTTAAAATAAAAACAAACTAAGAAACCCACTCATCATCCACCACTTTACAATACCAAGGTGATAGATGATCAAAAGTTCAATAAGAATAGTCTAAATTATGAGAAGTTGCAGCTAAAATATTTGCACATTTATTAGCTTTTCTAAAATTAAAAATAAAATTAATGCTATCAAATATGAACCGGACCAACTGGTTGAATTGAGAATCGATCTTAAGTTTGGTCTAGTTATTGCAAAATACCATCCATTATGAGAACTACCCGAGAATTGATTGAACTAGCCATAAAACGATATAATCAGTAGGCCGACTGGTTGAACTAGTTCCATTTTTTAAAAATTTTTAAAATTTTAATTCATATTTATAAATTATAATTTACACCTATTTATTCCTAATAAGCATTGATAAATGAAAAAAGAACAAATATGTAAGAAATATGCATAGAATGTGTACATATTTTAAAGTTATAAATTATGAAACAAGTATATATATTTTGGATTAAATGATAAAATAGTAATGGCTATTTCCTTTTTTTTATTTTATATTAGTTTTTCAGAATTAAAAACTCACTTTTATTATTACATGGAATTATTGTTTTTTATTTTAAGTATATATTATTTAAAATATATTAATTTATTTATGGCTCGTGGAATCAGACCATTGAATTGTAAATCAATATTTTACCTAATTCAGTGACAAATTTTCTTAACATTGTTAAAACTAACTAGCCAATCTTTCAAAAGTTTCTGATATCTAGAATCTCATCATGAAAGGATGGTCAGCAACATTAACAAGCAAAATCAGATTCAAAGCCTCTACAGAATCAGTGTCCACTTTAATCTCTCTCAGACCTTGAGTCCATCATAGCTCCAACCCAAGCTTGATTCCTAACAACTCTGCTATGGCAGGAGGGCAGGGATTAATTCTGCTGCAAAAGCCTTTCAACCAATCACCTTTATGATTTCTAATTATAACTCCACCACCAGCGTTGCTTTTGTCCCTTCTAACAGAAGCATCAGTGTTAAGCTTAACAAGGGAGTGAGAATTAATTATCATACAATCCATAGCAGCCTTGAAAACAACATTGGAAGCTGACTTACTCTCTAGAGTTTCCTCCGTACCGAAATATCCAAATATCCCAACACATATAACCAAAATTAATTTTCCCAAGGAATGTTATTAGTGTTTGGATTGCCCTGATGTTTTAACATATGTTTTGGACATTTTCAGTTATCATATTCATTTATTGTTAAGATATTTTAACATGAAAATATCAATAATAGTACTTCTTAGAAGACTCTGAAATTAAATAATATCCATGATATAAATGTAACATGAACATTTGGTCCAAATTACAAAAGTTGCAAAATAATTGAGACAATAGAATGAATAAAGACAAACTTCACAACCAAGGTGTTAGGCCGTGGAGCATCTTGGAAGAGGGAAACACAGTTAAAAATAAATAATTAACTAAGATACTACATCTTAACCTAAAACTTTAAATATTTAGTTACAAATTTTTTACATTTATATACCTCTTTTTTAATTCAACTCTACCCCATATAAGACTTTTTTCCGATACCATATCAAGCCAACTCATTAGTGCTCAATTTCTCAAACAAGTTGCTCTCATTGAGAGGATACTTGTAGGCAATTAAAGGGAGAGAAAAAAAACAATGCTTCACACTACAAAAGGGACTATAGTGTAGATGTTTGTCAAATTTGGAATGCGATATGCACATGGTGATTGGTTAACCCCATTAGAGCACATATGGTAAGTAGAGTTCAAGTCGCCTTTATGGAGGAAATAAAGGAACAGTTATAAAGTGCATAGAATCAGATGGGAAAGTTGTTGGCTGGTCTCTACATCGATCATTGTTATGCCAATATGATACACAGCCAACCTCAAAACCTAAAGCAGTGACTACTGCAACCTAGCATAATGACAGCAAGTTGATTGAGAGAGTGCTATATATAGATATATATATAGCTACTTGGTGCTACCAACTAAAACTATTATAATATTTTTGTCAACTAAACTGTGCAAGTTGTTAGGACCTTTCTTGCTTCTCAAGACCTGCAGACCAATCAAGTCTCATCTGAGTCTCTGTCCATTTCGATCGACTTCCTTTGGGAGGAATATGAAGGCCTGCGTGAAACTGAAGAAACTCAGAAAGCAAATCTCAATTATTCTCAGCTTACCGTTTAATATGTCAATGTCAGATTTTAGATCAGAGAGTTGGTATGTCTCACAAACTTTTAACTACAAAATTGTGGGAGATAACGGAGGGCCCAACGCCATGTGAAGCCAGCGTCATGTCTTTCAATCATTCACCACACTGCTTAATTAATTATTGCCAGCCTTATATCCAACGCCGCTCTAGTTTGGAATTCTTGGACTTTTCCATTTGAACTTTCCTTTAGATTCACAGCAAAATTCAACCCCCAGTACTGTACTTTTAGACTATTTGTTAATCCAAGTATCATTTCCTCTAATTAAGTCATATCATGTTTGATATATATATATATATATATCCAACATCTATACAAGACACGAGAACTGATCTGTGTTAGGAGATCACTTGAGGTTAGCTACCATAGCAGCTTCTGTTCTTGAACACTAACCCTACTGGCTAAGCAACTAATATAAGTAACATACACATGGTCTTCCACTAAATTTGGAAGAGCTGGCCAACAGAAAAATTCAAAACCAAATGAGGAAAAAGTTGTGTCATGTGGAATTTCTTGTGGGTATCAAATTCATAACTTTAGCGGAAGTTTTAGTCGAATAGTTTGGAGGGCGCGAAACACACAGCGTAGCCAATAACATTCTAGAAGGCCAAGTTGGTCAGGGACCAATGAGAAATATACATAGAAAATGAAGAAGCTGATTTGAAAAGTTGAAGTAGAGGTGGGTCAAGTGGCGACCACAATTTGCTGACGGCCAAGATCTTTGGGTTAGGGGAAAAGAGAGACGCATCTTGAGTACTCGTGAACAAATCCAAGCAGAGGGCTTTTTCCACTGTTGCTCCTGATCCAATTGAATGAGTGGACCACTCAATCAAAGCCGATCTCACAAATTAAAATGTTTTATATATATATATAAAATATATCAAAAGGAAAAATGACAATAAAACTCTCTAAATTATATGAATAAGAATCTGATCTCTTAAAATACTATGATTTTACTAAAGCTCCTAAAGACTTTTATGTCAATAAATTTTAAAATAAAAAAATTATTTTATCTTTATTAAAAATAATAAACCTTAATCATAATTTTTATTTAAATAATAATAATTCTTGTTTTGTGAATAGCAGGAATTAAATAAAAAAATTACAACTTATTAAGTGTAATTTTTGTTTTAAATTATAAGCCCCAATCTCAATTTTTTCTTAAGGAATAACAATTTTTATTTTGTGAATTGTAAGAGTTGAATAAGAATATTATAATTTATTAAGTGTAATTTTTGTTATTAAAAAATAAGTTTTTAAAATAACAAATCTCTATCACAATTTTTATTTAAAAAATAATAATTTTTATTTAAAGAATCACATGAATTGAATAAAAAATTATAACTTATCTATAAAGATAAAATAATTTTTTAAATTTAAAATTTATTGACACAAAAATTCTTAAGGACTTTAATAAAATTATGAGAAAAAATTAGATTATTATTTATATAATTTTGGAATTTTTTTTGGGAGTCATTTTCCCATATCGAAATTGCTTTTATGGTTTTTGTAGGGGTAAAAGATAACGTTGGCAGGACATGCTGGGCAGGCAGGGTGACTCGTGAACAAAGAGAGAGATAACGTGGACATTCAAATATACAAATTAATTGAGAGATCCCATTGCGTGCAATACTTGAAATAAATTAATAATGCAGATTGTCCACATCAAACCTTTGTTTTCATAAATTTTTTGCTCAACTTAAGCTAAATTATATTTATTGACCAATTAAGAAAGTATTAAGGGTTTTGGCATTTGGTTTTAGCAATGAGGGATAGATAGTTGACGGAGAATTTAATGGCGCTATAAATGGAGACTCGGGGGTCTCCAGCCATCATGTTACAGCGATGGATGAAGCCTAACTGTATGGGCCACCATGCACATGAGGCACGCAGGATCACTCTCTTAGTCTCCGCCAATCCCAATGCATGTTGTTCTCAAGTTTTAATTCTGACATCTCACCAAACCAGGCACTGTCAACATTTTTCCTACCAGCCACATGATTGCTATCTTGCGCCAAGTGCGCTTTATGAATTCGGAGCGGTACATGAGTCCTTGATGCCTAACCGAATGAGTCATTATTGATTGAGTTGGTAGACGTGGTGGTGGTGCTCGTGGGCGACTGATACAAGTCACCGTCATTATTCGGTACGGGGAGGCCCACTGGGCCAACTCTGTTAAAATGGGACAGTACTGCGTCGGCCCTGCAAGGGAATTAAGGAGCCGATGAGATTTGAATTTCCATGCTCTTGGCAAGTGGTAAAGGCAAGTGACTAAACAAAAAAAAGAAAAAGAAAAGAAAAGACCACTCATCGATTCATTCAACTGCTAAGAAAGTTGTACGAGCTTAACCAAATATCTCGAATTCAAGTCCTAAAAATATTGATACGCATGTTAAATACTTGGTGGAAGATCGCTTGTTGTCCAAAAAGGTTATTCCCAATAAGTCCAGGTCCCAGTAATTCTCTTCAACTTGAGTCGGACAGGTCAAGATACGTGGTACAATTATATGACCCGATAAAAAATAAAGAAAAAAAGAAAAGAGAAAGAGTAGCATTTAATAGGGAGGAGAGGAAAGAGTTAGGAGGTAGCTATCAGTTGCACGCAAGTGGGTTAGGCTATTAGCAACTTGTTCAATGCATCGTCTGCAAATACAAGGGTCTCCCAAATACATCCCTCTTCCCATTGCAAGCCGGGCCACCGTTATCTCCTTAACCATTTTACTTTTTTGATTATTTGATTTCAGACAAAAATATCTTCAAAAATTAATCTTAGACAGTCTTACCTGTTAAGAATATCTTGTGGGGTTTAATTGCCTTAGGTCAGAGAGTGATAATTAAGTAATAAAGAGAAGGGTTGTTTTGGGAAGAGAGGTCTCTCTATTTTTTTTCTCTCTAATTTTTTACATTTCTCTCATCTCTATCATTTAAATTATTTTATTAAATAATAAAATTAATAAATGATAAAAATAAAAAAATAAAAAAATGATAAAAAAAAGTGGAGAGTCCTTGCCCTCTCATTGTTTTGGGTGGTGAGGGTAAAAGCCGCACATGATGGGGGCCATTAGAGCCGTGGCATGATAATTAAGGAAGATGATTAGGACGAAGGGGGTGAAAACCAAGGGAAAGGGGTGGGGCCCAGAGCCGCAACAAAGGCACGTGGAAAGGCCGCCCATTATCACTGTGGTTGGTGGCGCCCTATTACAGGTTTCAAATTCCAATCCTCGTTACATACTTTGATCAAACACTATTGTTGTCCTTCGGACTCGGTTTCGGTGCTCATTTAAGATGAGCACGGCTCATCACCAAACAACAGTGTTTGTTTTTTTAACTTTTTTAAAACCATAAATTAATTATAATAATAAATAATTATTATAAAATTATTATGTTAATATTTAATAAATTAATAAATATTAAGATGTTAAAATTAACCTCAATAGTTTAAATAAAAATTTTGGTCTTAACATTGAAAACTGTAATAAAAAAATAAAAAATGATCTAAATAATTTAAAATAAAAGTTGAGTCTAGCAAAATAAGTCAGTTTCTTACACTATAATAAATTAATATTTGAATTCCTATTAAGAGAAGTACCTATATTTAATACTTGACTATACCTCAAATGATATTATCTCTCATAGATAAACAATTGTACAAAATTAATAAAATTAAAAAATATTTTTATTTATAATTTTAATTTTTTCAATACAATTCTAAATTGTTCAGACCAAAATTTATATATGAACTGTTCAAATTAAATTTTAATGAGTTAATCTATTCATATTTAATTTTAACATCTTAATATTTATTTACTTATTAAATATTAAAATAATAATTTTATAATATTTATTTATTAGTAGTATAATAAATTTGTGCTTTAAAAAAACACACACACACACAGCCAAATGGCAGTGTTTTGGCGCTGAGCATCGAAACCGAGTCTATTGTCCTTCATGCTTTGCTCCACTTCAATCCAATTAGGATAACTCTAGGATACTGAATATGGTTTAACAAAAGAATTATGAGAAATTAAATTAAAATTCCATATCAGCCATCACGGGGCTCTCAATATAATATAATCTAATTTGCAAACAAAACTTGAAGCCATAATAATAATGATCACGATATTAAACATTTGAAGATGCATGCATCAATACGGCACAGCACAGTGGTGGGAGGATATTGTTTTGAAGTTGATGAACAAAGAGGATCCACAAATTATTGGTTGCCTTATTTGCATGCCTCTCCATTCCCTCTCCTTCAACCTCCCACCATCGGAATTTAAGGGAAATCGACCCGTCTTTTTTAAATAAGTTAATTAACTATTTTTTAAAAAATACCTGTCAATTAGCTATTTAGCTCTTCTGTTCAAGATGACAAAGAGTATTACGTGTTAATTAATGACATAACCAAAAAAAAAAAAAAAACAGAGACTTGGTTTAACTAGTAGATAAAAACAGCAATGGAAACAGGGTCAAGGGATGTTGAAACATGATAGTAGAACAAACTGTGTGGACCCCTTTGAGTAAAATATGCAATAGCTGCATGCCCTTTGCCAAGCTACTTAGTCTACTTGTGCTGCTGCATAGATACTAAATACACACGTACATGTGAATGTTATTTCTCAAGGTTGATATACTAAAATGTTTATATTAAAACATTTTGAAAAACAAATTTTTTTTATGATCCATTAATTTTATAACACTATCTATTAAGTGTAAAGAATCATATACAATTGGTTCTTAAAAATTTTCTTTGGTCCCTAATATAAGGCGCTTTCTAAAAAAATTCGTTAATCCTTAATATAAGACATCATATGGAATATCAATGAAATAGTTAGAGAGGTGCTTGAAAATAAGGCCGCACAAAGGATTAAATGACACTGGACTTCAGCCCAACTCAAAGCCTGGTCTCTTTCATGAAAGGACTGCGTTAGGCCACCTATAATCTGGTCTTGTTTAATGATAACTCAAAAATTAACAAAATCGAACTTGGTCCATAGAATTGGAAGACTGATTCTGTTAGTCTAGTACTCACTTAGCTTTTTTTTTTCTTTTTTTCTTTATGAGAGGCAATAATCCATTTTAACTTAATAAACTTAATTAAGATAATAAAATCACTTATAATCATACTAAATCCAAAATCATTTCCAACAACAACAAAAAATATTATAATTATAGTCCAAACGATTTAAATTTATAATTTCAACAAAAATAACATTCAACAAATTTCAACAACACTACATTACAATAATAATTTAGAAACAAATTCAACAAATCTTCATATAACCATTTCCTTAACGTCAATTATACTTAAAACATTTGTTAAAAATAAATAAATTATAATTATATTAAATAAATTAATAGGATTGAATTGGATCAAGTGATCCAAATGTCCAGTTTCCTGTTCAGTCCAACACGAAAAAATAGTCTAATTTTTTTCAATTTTTTTTTTGTTCTGAAGGACCAGTATTTATAAGAATCAGATAATACATGACCATTTTAGATTAGATTGGGTTAGATTGGAAAGGGAAACTTTTGCACTGTATATATATATACATGCATACATATATATATACATACATATATATATATATATATATGTTTTGGCCAAAATAAACAGAGGAGGATAAAAGTAGTGGTACCAAACAATTGATTAAGGGAAGTCGCGAAGGTCATCTGATGGGGCGAGGATACAGAAGTGAACCGCAACGACCCCACCACAGGCCATGCATGTGATGTTGGTGGAAGTTGAACCTCTATAGTTAACAATTCGCGATAATTACCCCTCTGACCAGGACCTCCAGCAACATCCATTCATTTCACAATCTCTAATTTTATCTTATACTGCAATAAGACTATTTTTAAAAAAAAATTAAGGAAACTTCCTTTTCGAGATAAATGGTTGCTTGGAACTTTGATGGGATCAAATTTTGAAAAAGGGAAAAACACAGATTTTTTCCTTTAAAAAAAGGTGAGAGTGGTGGAGAGGAAGTAAGAGAAAGGGGAGATGAAGAATAAAATATCCCATGGAAGCTTCTAATGTTGCTACCTAACACATTTGAAAAAGGGAGGGGAGGGATTTATGGGTTGAAAAGTGAGGCTCCTCTTTATAAGTGAGAAGGGCCATTATTTATGTTTGGATCTGCTCTCAAGTAAGCTACCTCCCCCTTCTGTTCCTTCTACTTGTCTCTATTCTTTCTTTGTCTTGCTAGTATTGAAATTTTAGTTAAATCATTTAAATAAGTGCTTGAATTAATTTCATGATATATTTTATTTATGACTAATTTGATAACAGTTTAAATATAATTTTAATCATTAATCCTTGAATTCAATACTTTAATCGATTCAGTGATAGATTTATTTGATTTTTAATACTTCTTTTTCTTCTTCTTTTTTTTTAAGATTTGTAACAATTCAGTTCATGTATATATGTATCTCTCTACAGTCACACTTGCATGTGAGGGTGTGTGTTTAATGGTATTAGTTAGGTTGAGGTAACATCCACACATTATTAATCCAAGGAAGGAGAAGAAGTGAATGGTGAGGGCATGACATGACCCTGAATTAATGGTGGCAGATAAAAATTTGGATGGTTGGTAGGATCCATTCACTATCTGTTTTGCTTTAATTTTTAAGTTGCTACCTGCTTTTTAATATTTTGCCCCCCATTTACTCCTTTATTTCCTTCCCATGCGCAACTTGTATCCGATCAACATTTCTTGACACCGTTTAAGCTGCATTTAATCATATAGCCCAAAATTGCAAACACACTTCAATACTTCTTCCCAATTACCTACCACGAAACATCCTTTCAATCAAATCCCAAACCCGCACATTTATTGAATGATCATTTCCACCTCAACGTTTCATTGGGTTTCATTAACTTGGCCCAACTATTTGAGCGTGCCTAGTTTATCTGGTATTCAATCATCAACTTGGAGAGTAAATGACATGTATGACGAGCTATAGTGACATAAAAGAATTAATGACCAGTAGTGACCAAGTATCAAGAAGAAAAATATTGGATGCCAAAAATGTTTTTGAAATAATTAAAAAAAACCATGTATTTGTATTTTAAGTATGTACATGAGAGCAACCCTGAATTAGATTTTATAAATGGGGTTCATGATATGTACAAGTAATGAAGTTGGTTAGATCATGACCTAAATAATAATAATAAAGGTTAGGAAGTTGGTAGAAATGAGATGGTGAGAGGTACACTAGGGACAAAGAGGTTAGTTCATTCACGCATTTGATTTGAGATCATAGAGAGAGAGAGAGAGAGAGAGAGAGAGAGAGAGAGAGAGAGTGTGTGTGTGTGTTTTGTTTGAGAGTATTGGGATTACTACGACTGGAAACGTGCATCTTATATCTTACCCACCGCCATTCTCGCCTTCCTTCCTTCCTCTCTCATCCTCTCACCGCTTATCCATTCCTCTTTCTCCATCACTCATTTCTTCTTTTCTCCATCACCAGACAAACCCCTCCCTCCATCTCTCCCATGCTTCAATATTGGAATCTTTACATTGTCCCATTCGATTTCCAACCCATCAGTTTAGCCGTGTCCTTATATTGCTCAGTTCCACGGATGCAACATGTGATGCTCCGGCCAATGCGTTATCATCAACTTAATTAGACCCCTACCATATGATGTGATTAATAAATTAATGAATCAATCCACCGGGAGAGATGAGGAGATTAGTATATGTGACTTGGAAATTTTCTTTGACACCCTGCAATGATGCACATGAATTTGATTATTACTTTTTTTTTTACCCTCTATTGTCGTTTAGAAAGATCTACTCAAGTAGATGTAGGATAGTATTGTTATATCGTTTGGTAGAAATGCTGATTGTAAGGATTACCAATTAGGACAGCAAGTAATTAATTGAATAAATTTTGTTGTTCGAGAAAGACAATGGAAGGAAGAAGCAGAATGAATAAGGGGGGAGCTGCACGGAGGAAGATGATCACGGCGTCAACTGTACGGCTTATACTATATCCTATGCATCAGTAATTGCTTATACAATCTAGAGAGGAGAAGAGAATTAAGAGAAGACTTCAAAATTAACAATTCAACATCACTCTCCCTCCCCGTTTCCTGTTCTACAACAATGATATGCTATAGTATAAAGTACAGTCCGCCGCTTCATTTCATCTCCAAGCTTCTGTAATCCAAAACAGCACTTTTCAACCCCAAGAAATCATAGCCGCCGGCGCTACTACTCCCGCTAGTGCCGCCACTAATGTTGCCAACGATTCCACAGCTGCACTCCTTGCTGTTCTGCAAACCCAGACTGCAAGCGAAACAGAGGCTTCTCCCTCCTCCGCCGCTCTTGAGGATGGGCTGAACTCGATCCTCCGCCTCCTGGTTCTGATGAGGAGGACTGATGGTGAGCTCCAAGTTCAGGTCAGGGCATCGCTCTACGGCCACACCCATTTTCGCATCCCTGTGAAGGTCGGCGAACACGCTCGCCTTGCCGTCATCACTATCCTGTTGTTTGGAGAAAGAGATGGTGGCGGCGTCTTGATTGGGGTGGGCAGAATCGGCGGACACGTTGAGGGGGCGGTGAGTGGAAGGATCGATTCCCCTGTTCAAAAGCTTCCTCCTGATGTGGGTGTTCCAGTAGTTCTTGATCTCATTGTCGGTCCTGCCAGGCAATCTTCCGGCTATGAGAGACCACCTGGAGTTTAAAAAAAGAAGGGAAAGGCGGTGAGCAAAATGGTAGGGGGAGAGGGAAGAAGGAGTTGGGGGGGGGGGAGGGAGAGGGAAGTTACTTGTTGCCGAGAAGACTGTGGAGTTTGATGATGAGCTCGTCTTCGTCGTGGGTGAAATTACCGCGTTTAAGGTCAGGGCGGAGATAGTTGATCCAGCGGAGGCGGCAGCTCTTGCCGCAGCGGAGGAGGCCGGCGGCCTTGGGGAGGGAGCGCCAGCAGCCCTCGCCGTGAGCGCGGATATAAGAGATGAGGCGATCGTCTTCCTCCTTGGTCCAGGCACCTTTGTTGGTGTGAGCCTTCTCACAGCAAGGGGACCTTCCCATGGGGGGAGAGTCAGTGGTTGGTTGATTGGGAGAGCGGCAATAAGGTCGGCGTGGAACGAGCAGAGGGAGTGAGTTTTATAGGCTTTTGATTTGACCCACCTTGAGACCTTCTAGATGGAGTGAGTTGGTGGGGGAAGGCTCTCTCTCGGGATGAAGCAAATGTAAATATGTAATAAATGAGATGAGAGGGAGGGGTAAGCATAGGCTTGAGGTTGGCCAGTGCCGTGGAGTAGAGTAGTATGGTATGGATATGCCGAAACCCCCCAGCACAGCATGTGCCAAGCCCGTTTCTGGTAAATAAATAATATTTAATCATTCTAGCAACTTTCCTCCACATTGCCTCCTCCCCCTCTTCTCTAACCATAAACTTCACCAACCTCCATTTCTTTTTTTTCATTTCTTCTTGTCTTTCTTTGCAAGAATTACACGGCCGCAATTTAAACCATCCATTAACACTTCTCACTTTCCAACCCGCATTGTTAATATTCCATTCATTTTCATATATTTGTTTTATTTAAAAATATAAAACATTTTTAATCAAATCTCATCCCCAATAAAATAGTTATTTATTTTTAAATTAACATTATTTTTTTATATTTACCTTTATTTAATATCTTATAATAAATATAAAATCACTAACAATAGCAATACTTTTAAGAAAAAAAGACAATAATTATATTTTAAAATATTAAAAATATTTTGTATTTTTTAACATAGGAAGTATAAAAAATAATCAATTTTCACAGTTTTAAAAAATCAATTAAATATAATAATTATATCTGAAATCAAAAAATATAGACTCAATTACTCTTATAGTTAATTAAGCAAATTTATTTAGTGAAAATAAGCATCAACTTTATGAGTGATATTTTTTTAAAAAAATATTATAAATACTTCTTGAAATCTATAGTTTTACTTATAAATAAAATCAAAGAGACACAAAGAAGTTTTTCTTGTATTAAAATTTTTTTATCTCCACACAATATAATATCTAGGTAATCAAAATTATTAATAGTTTTCCACTCTTGTGCCAATCGATCCTACATTTTTTTTAAAAAAAATTCAATTAAAGTTAAATAGGCAAATTATGAGGTGATATTTTTATAAATATTGAAACTTTGAACCCCCAATTTATTTTCATTATCAATTTAATTTTTATCAATCTAGTCTTTTAGTTTTTTTGAGTTATCTTGTTAATTTTATAAGTTATAAAACACAAATTGGTCTTCAAATTAATTTGAGATATAAAGCATCTTGATAATTTGACATGTATATGTGGTTAAATGAAAGCAAATTAGTTGTCAACTTAATTTAATTTTTATCAATATAGTTTTTTTGTTTTTATATAACAATAACAACAAGCCTTATCTCATTAGGTAAAATTAACTACATAAATTATATTATATTATTATACTCTATCATCAATCAAGTTTTTAAAAATATTATTAATTAAGAGATCTTATTTTTTAATTTTCATAAGTGTTCTCTTTAATCTTTTTCTCCACCTCTTTATAAAATTCAAGACTATCCATTATACTCCCCTAATAAATGCCTCCCACAATTTTTCATGGACATTTTCAAATTATCTTAAATAATTTTATACCATCTTTCGCTTAATAGGTGTCACGCCTATTTTTTTTTGATATATACTCATTTTAAATTTTATTTTTTTGTATATACATGCATATTCATATCAACATTTTAATTTCTCTCATTTCAACTATATACTCTTGTTATTCTTCTTAAAATTCAATATTCACTACATAACGTGGTTAGTTTGATAGCAATTGGATAAAATTTTTCTTTAAACTCATCATTTATTACCATATGTTTTCTACAAAAAAAAAATGCTTGTTATCTTATTTAAGTCCAAATAATATTACATTTTTTTTTATCAACCTACATGATTGCTAACTCAATATTGCATTATCCATTTCAAGTAATTTTAATAGTGTTACTTCCTCCTCAAAGATAAGTTAAAACGATCAAATCAAAAAATAAAATAAATTTAACAGACTACAAGTTTTGTTATTCCTCATATTTATTATTAATAAGATCATGAAGTTGAAAGTTATGATGATAAAATTGAAGTTAATATGATATTTTAACTTAACAATCAATGGGTGTTGGTTTATAGTAGAATGTGCAGTGACCACTGAAACACAAAATTTTATGATTGAGCTCATGTAAATATTAAAAAAACATTTTTGGAAGAGCTATTAACATTGAGTTGTATATGCTCAAATCTGATTTCATCATATAATCATAAAAAAAAAAAAAAAAACCAACACATATCACATGACACCTCTCGGCACTGCATACCAGGTCCCCGCAGCTGCATATATATGCAACCTAGTCTTATTCTTATTTGTTAATCTTATAGAAGCAGCGGAAGAAGACACAGAATGAGTTTAATAATTAATCCCAGAATGTGAAGTTCGCTTCATTCGTGATTTCATGTGTTCAACTAACCCGTATAATCAAAGTACAGATGCTCTGATCTCTCTTGTTAGTTGTTGCTTCCCACGTCGTAGTAGTATTTAATTTGTGTGGTAATTAAGGTTTCCCCCTTACTCAACTTCAATTAAATCTCACTGCCTTTATTTATCATTTGCCATTACTATAAATAATATTCTCTCTAGATTACAATACATATCATCTTTTAAAAACTATATTCAATTCAAAATATAAGAAACTGGATAGTTTTTATAATTTTTTTTCATAATACTCATACTCCATTTATTACTAATTTTTTTATAAAAAATGATGCATTGAAATTTTAATTGCCATTATCAAATCACTTCTACAAATTATTTAATGACAATAAGGTTGGAGGGATGTAAAAACTTTTTTAGAATTTAAAATTTTAAGTAACTTATTTTAAAAAATCGTGAAGTGGTTATAAATATCCTGTATTTTTGGTCTGGAAGAAGTGTACTAGTAGTAGTTCTTCATTGAATTTCTCTACCTTTATTCATTCTCCTCGACAGGATTCCTAACCATTTTCATTATCCATATCTTTTCTTATCTATGTTTTTGGAGTGAGTTTCGATCATGCCGTTAATTATTGCAAAACTTGACTCAATTTACAGGAAGTAACACAAGTAATTAACATGACCTTGCATTCAGAAAGTCTTATTTTCTTGATAACTGCACTGACGAATAACCTTTTCTCATTCTAAGACAGTATGAATGATGAACTGACATCACTCGTCCAATGTTGTTTTCACTGTTTAGAATGATTGAGGCTTTCTCTACTTTGTGGACGCTCTTCCATAATCCTAATGGAAAATTAAATTGAAAAAAAAAAAATTGGGAATTCGGAAGTGTCGATTGTTTAATTAGAACTTATAAATAATCATTAGGGTAAAAAGTACAAACACGTTATATTTGTCTAACGTCACTGTGAAATTCAAAAGTCATGATGCAACTCTCACTGGACTCCATGCATTTTTGTTATTTAAATCCTTCTTTTATTCATTTAATTGAGTTTCATCAAATTTTATTTTATTCCTTGATTTTATATATTTCAATGAAATTTAAGTTATGTATTAGAAAGATGAGTTGATTACTTTTGGAAATTTAAATTATCATTTTAAGTGTATGACATGGGGAAAAAAAGCTCTTTTATGTATTATATTTGATAAGTACCATTACTAATTTTTGGTATATAAAGACAATAAAATTTCTATTTTAAATATATAAATTAGGAGTATTCAATTTGTATCCGTCTCAATTACCTCGGTTCTATTTTGATCATATTAGAATGGGTCTTGTCTCAGTAGAAAAATAATCGAAATAGGATGAAAAAGAAGTTTGGGAGAAGATGGGATATAAGTGTGCCCTAAAGACGTCCGATCTCGTCCTGTCCCAAATATTTTATTTATATATATATATATATATATTATTTTTTATTTTAAAAATATATATTAAATATATCAATTATATTAATATAATTTATATTTATATTAATTATATATGTGTTATTCTTATTTAGAACTAATTTTTTTATATTAATAATTTTAATGACATAGAACAATCAATACAAGATAATATTTTTCTTTACAATATATTACTTATATTAATATAATTATTCTTACATTTGCTTATTCAATAAATTTTGTTTATATGATATATCTTGCATTATTTTTGAAAGAGTCACTAGCTTAATATATTTTAACTAAAAAAAATAATGACTTGTTATTATGTCCAGCTTGTATGTTGTTGTTGTTCTTATAACCTAAAAATTACTTATAATTACTATTATAATGTATTATGTTTTATATATGCTTGACTTTTAAGTTGTATACTTATAGTTATCATTAATATAATTTAATAATTATTGTGATTTATATAATTGTATTGTTTTAATTTTAAACTTAATAATTTATATAATTTAAAAATTTAATTAATAAATATTATTATTCAAAATTTTTTTTTACATTGTTCATTTTATTGAAACGGTGAAGCATCCCAATCTTGGTCCTATTTGTAACAGGACCGCCCTATCCCAATCTCATTTCATCCGGTAAACACCCAAAAATCCGAAATTGATGCTGTTGGTTTGAGCAGCCCTAAAACTGGTAGGTATTCAGCGTACACGTACCCACACGACCACACCATCACTTGCGACTTGGAACTCCAAATCGACATTTCAAAAACGAAAAAGAAGATACTGTATGACAAATTATATGAGAATTGAATTGCACGTAACATCCGAGACCTGTGTTTAGTGGTGGTACCAGGAAAAAAAAAAAAAACAGGTGATAAAGATGACAGTGATTTTTGTATTTTTCATATTTTAAAATAATCATTTAATAGCAAATGTTACGAAATGAGTTAATATCTCCTTTTTTATGATTATCTTTTCATACAGCAACGATGAGTAGCTTGTCATTATAAAGTCTTTTTTTAATTTTATTTATTTTAATGTTGGCCAAAAGAAAATCAATAGAAAATGAGGGTACATTAAAATGTAGAGGGTTTTTTTTTTGTTGATATATAAATCAGGAAAGGTTGTGTAAATAGAAAATAATGGCGGAGTAGTGAGAGAAGAAATGTATACAGGAGTTGTTTGGTGAATAATAATATGAGAAGATGGAGAGATGGTAATCCAATGGCGTGGGAAGAGAGGTTTCTGGAAGAGTTGGAGGGGTTGGGCTTGTATTGAAATTTGCATCAATGCTTCACCTTTTACCACACCATTGATTCAACCTTGTGATTCAAGTTTCATTATGCTACTAATCTCTTTGTTTGGTTGCAGTGGAATTATGGATAAAATATTTTAATAAAGTTGATAAGTGAACTTAAAATATTTTAATAAAAAAATTTAAAATGAAAGAGTAAAAAAAATTAATTTAAAATTTTTAATTAATTTTTCAATTTTAAAATAAAAGTTATTAAAATTTCTCATCCTTTTTATTTCCTTCCAACCGAACGCCCCATGAATCACAAGGGCTAGCAATAAAACCTTCCCCCCTGCCTTTTTGTTTGCTTTCTCCTTCTATATTAACACCCCACCCCCAAAAATTAGTTATCTTTCACTATCACTCCCCGAAACCCCCTTCCCTCTTTTCCCTCCTCTATATATATATATATATATATTTTTCTTGTTGTTTACAGAATAAAAATAAAAAATTAATTTTTATCTTATTTAACAGAGTGTTCATTATTTTTTATATTTATCTTTATCTTTTCACCCTTATTAAATGATAGAAAAAAATTCTGCAAATAACTTTTTTTTACTTAATAGGGATAGAAGTAAAACCTTACTAAACCTATGAGATAGAGTTAATAAAATTTAAGATTTTTTTTTATTTCAATGAAATATGTGAAAAGTGATTTATAAATAGAATTGGAAGGAATATATTTTTTTAAAAATAAATTAGAGTTACTTGGACAATAAATTAATGATTCACAAGTAACAAAAACACGAGTTAGAGTGTTAGTCAGTGCAATGTATATAGAAACAGATAATGGAGATCGTAAATCAAAAGCTCAGGAACAGGCATATGTGTGGATGATGGTAAAGAGTTTAATAGGGATGGCGGGATGGGTGGGAGTCGCTTTCAAAAGTGAAGTTGGAAAACGACTCACTCCTCCTCTTAACTCTCCTTTTATTTCTGTTCGCCCTCATCAAATCATGTTCTTAAATCCATTTGGCGCGGTTGGGATGCTCAATTCATATTCCTAGCCAACCTAATGCCCTCTCTCCAATTCCACAGGATTTGAAGAAAATATCCATTTCATATTGCATGGTTGTGTACAGCACATGGAGACGAGTTTGTCATGCGCTTAGGTACACTAGTGGTATAGGCCGAGACCTAAAGACTAACTCTGTACTCCTTACCTACCTACCTCTTTGGCTGTCCTCCACATGTGCCCCTGCCTCGTCCTCTCTCACACATTTATGGCTCACTTAAAGCCTTCCTCGACATCAACAAATCCTACCATGTTCTTGCATTTCTTTTCGGGGGGTTTGGTAACATTATTGTCAGACACAACCACCTCATCTTTCTCAACCCATGCCTCCCTCTCTGTTTTCCTATATTTCTTAATTACTAATTATTATTGTGTATTAGGTGTTCTTTTTCCCTTTTAATTACTCCCCACAGATTCTCCCTTTGACTGCTGATTATAGGCATCTTTACAGAAAATATCAGTCCCCGTTGGGGTATTGTAGTCAGGGAAATCATTGAACGACCTATCTCTTGGCTCCAGGGACAATAGGATTTGTTTCATTTATTGGTAGTTTCCGAACCAACCACGTAATGTGGCGTCTGTCCTGTGTCCACACCCTGATCGATATCTGCATCGCAGGGGGGAAAATTAAAAAAAAAAAAAAGAAAGAAAGGAAAAAGATTGATATCAACAATTTGATATTGAGATAATCAATCGAGTTGATTAAATTTTAATTTTTATATTAGTGAATCTGAAAACAACGGATTCTTTGCATCCATTTGTTATTATCTAGTGATTCTAAAATACCCACAGCAAATTAAGGTGCACAAAATGATTATTTTAGAGGTATTACGTTATTGCTTGGCAAGTCAAAATCTTGGTCGCTACTCAATACTAGGTTACTGACATTACTATAAACAATATATGCATGATAATAACGATTGCAGAGTACAGTTCCTGTCATGCAAGTTAAATTGATTTAATGTATGCCGTGCACGTACTCTGTGCAGCTTCATTTTTTTTTTTAAAGTAAATACATATCCATTGCCTTCAATCATACTATTAGATAGGACACGCGCAAGTTAAAAGTGGCGCGCAGTTATCAGGCTCTTATGTGTGTTGGTTTTTAGTGGTTAAATCTTGTCTCATAAGTGTCCACTCGTTCTAATGGATGATTGTATTCCTACTGCAGAGGCTTCAGACTTCACTCAGCTTAGAAAAATCATTTTCATTCCAGGCTTCTCGCATCGTTCGTCCTGGCAAGGACATATGCCGTTAAAAAAGCATGATGGGGTCTTTAACCTCAGGCACACACCGTTCTGATTTATTCACACATACCAGTACGATTGATAGTCTAGACTCTTGCCCGTGCATTTGCTGGTTTTTATAGTGTGGACTACAACAAATTTGTATTTTAATATTCGAATGTTCTTTCGACGAGTATTCCCTAGTTTTTATTGTCTCTTCATATACTCAGACAAGTTGTTGCATTATTCAAAGTTTCTTATGTGATGCAGCATAATCTCTTAAAAATATGCATCTTCATCCTGACAAGTGCCAACCAGCAAAATTCCATCGCAACTTGCAGAGGATAATACTTTGAAAAAAAAAATACCACTAATAAGTTTTCACATAAAGCAATGATCTAAGGCCCAAGGATCTAATCTAACGATTAGTGGCAGAACGCTAACAAGCATGCTACTGCAAATCACAAGTTACCTGAACATAGCATGAAAAAAGTGCAGGAGAAAGAAGCTTCCTCTTTTTTTTATTTTTTATTTTTTTGATACATCAGGCAAGCCAGAGCTTGAAAGGAGAATACAGAAAATTAGAAGAGAATAAGCTCTCCTCTTTCTGGAATATTTCTCGGCAGCATGACGGAGCTTCAGGTAACTCTTTCATTCCCATGCCCACAATATGTGCGTTCCAAGCAAGTGAATCAGCACAGCTGATTGAGTTGCGTCCTGTATGCAGAATTTATGCCTCTTCCAACTGACAAATTAAGTGCCTTATCTGATTAATGATTGACCTTAAAGGGTGATGTGGTGAACAGTCTCTCGTGATCAATTTTATACCTTCCAAGGAGCCTGTGTGAAATCTAATCTTGTTCAAACTGTGTTCCTTGCACAATTCAAGACCAGTCCTAATTCCTTCTAGTTCTGCTTCAGAGGAGCCTCCCATGTCCAAACTTTGTTGGAAGCCCATAATCCAATCTCCTCTGTAGTTCCTCAACACTCCAACACAGGCTTTGTGTCCCGAGAAATTCACCAATCCATGAATATCAAAGTGAAGATAATCTGGAGGTGGGGGTTCCAACGCATCCATTCCATAGTACTCCAAGCAAAAGATTTTTTGTCAGTGGTTGCGAGCTTCTTCATCCTCTAGGAGGCCATGCTTGTTGATATACATCACATCAGCAGTGGTCGATTTCTTCCCTTGGATAACTTGGTTACACCGTGCCTTCCATTAGTTCCAGCAACTGAAACTGAGAGCTTTATACCATGGCCATCTTTTAAAGGGTCCTGTACCTGCTTCTCGAGTAGCATTCCACTTGAGCCATTCATACAAAGACAAACCAAATTTTTTTGCATGTAGTTAGGATTAATGCATAATAACCAGACCTCATAGGCAAATTTGCAGTCTCTCAAAAGATGTAAAACACTCCCCTCTGTATTACACTCACATGGACATTTATCATTTGGTGATAGTGCCTGCTTGGCTCTGAGAGAGTGAGTTTCAATTCCTTCTTGGCTAGTTTACCACCAAAAAAATTTGTTTTTTAGGAATTTTCCATTTCCAAGGTTTGTTCCAGAATCCATTAGAGGGGCCACTATCCTGCTGTCCAAGAAGATCATAGGCAGCTTTGATTGAGAAATTCCCAGAAGAGGCATTGGACCAGCAAAAATAATTATCTGCAATATCCCTAGGCACCTTTAATTTAAGAAGTTCAATAATAATTTCCACATGAAGGATATTTCTCCATTTATCAACATCCTAACTTCCTTCCTGAGAAACGATCAAGCTATACTCGCCCAATGGTTAATGAATTTGTCATTAGCAGTCCTAAAGTAGATTAAAGGTTGATTCAAACCTGACCACTTGTCCCACCGAAAGTTAATGAGTCTGTCGTTTCTTATTTTCCTTTCTAGAAATCCTTCCACACACTAACAACTTCTCCAGGCTTGAGAAGCATTGGTATAGTCTGATCATAGGGATAGTACCATCGCCGCACCTATATTTAGCCCTCAAGCATTCGACCCATTCTGGCTTAGTAAGTAAAACCCAGCACGGTTTCATGATGAATGCTCTATTTTTCCTTCTCAAATGTTTTATCCTAAGACCCCCTTCCTTTGTGCTTATCTTCACAGTATCCCACGCTATCATGTGCATCTTCCTTTTGTCCTTGTTACTATTCCAAAGGAAATTTCAACTCACTTTGTCAATCTCATCAAGAATTCCTTTCGGTATAAGCATAGTTTGCATCAAATATGAAGGTAATGTAGAAAGAACAGATTTTATCAGGACAGCACGCCCACCAATAGACAAATACTTACAATTCCAGCCCAACAGTCTTTTCTACACTTTATGGGGGACAAGAGTGAAAATAGCTTTAGTGACAGGCTTATGAATTAAAGGTGCTCCAAGGTACTTGCCAAGATCCGCAGGGAGTCCAACCCCCAGAATATTACTTATTTCTCTTGCCCAATTGAAGTGGACATTAGCGAAACTAAAAAGCTTTGTTTTATTCAAATTCATCCTGTGGCTTGAAGCTTTATAAAAGTCCCTCATGATTTTCTTGATAAATTCGACTTCTTGTGTAGAGGCTTTTGCAAATAGAATTATATCATCGGCAAAAAAGAGATGTGATAAAAATGGGCCTTTTTGGGTAAATTCTTGTGGGCTTCCACTTCTTCCTCTTAACCTTTTCCTTTCAATTGATCAAGCCTTTCAACACAAAGGATGAAAATGTATGGACTCAAAAGATTGCCCTAGCAAATACCCCTCGAAGGCTCAAAGCTGGGCGTTTCCTCACCATCCCAAAGGACAGACATAGTTAAAGTGTTGATGCAGACCATAATGAGCTCTATCAACTACACCTAGAAGTCAATAGCAAGAAGGTTTTCTCTAATGAAATCCCAGTCTAGCTAGTCATAGGCTTTTTTCCAGGTCAACTTTGATGGCCATATATTTCCTACCTTGCTTCTTGGTCCTCATGGACGAAACTGCATTATTCAGGTTGGATAAACTTATCCAAAACGGATCTAATTCAGTTTGCAATGAGTTTGGTGATGATCTTGAAAGTTACATTACACAGAGAAATAGGCCTCATCTCTTTCAGGTCAGTGAGGCTGTCCACTTTTGGAATAAGAACTATGTTGGTCTAATTTATCTTTCTAACACTGCTTGGATTGCTAAAAGCTGAGCGCACAGCGGACATATCTAGCCTCTGATGATATTCAATTGTTTGGGGAAGAAATGTACCTGGATACCATCCCGGCCCAGAGGTTTAAGGGCTCTAAGAGAGAAGGCTGCATGTTTAATTTCCACATCAGTAACAGGTTTATGTAACACTATTTCATCATTTCTTAAAGGAGGGAAATTGGCCATGAAAGGCTCCATTCACTTCAGTATTGGAATCTTTGGTGTAAAGAGCTTTGAAAAACCTTGAGGCCATGTCCTTCAATTTTTTCTGATCTATGATCCAATCACCATGTTCATTTTGGAGAGCAAGGATAGATTGTTTCAAAAAGAAGCTTCCTTAAACCGAGTTATCTGTGAATGACTCTTGGATTTTCAAAACTCTTAATAATATAGATGAAAGGAAAATAGACAGAATGTCCTCTTTTCCTCTTATTAAGATCTAAGTAGATATTTTTCCTCCTCAACCAAGGGGGAAAAGGTGGATACACAAGCAAAATGATGGAAAATCCACCTTGTTTAGCATCAGGAATACATTCTTCTTTGGTATTATTTTGATGAATTAACAAGAAGCAATGACTCCATGATAGGTATTGTTTTGACGATGAGCCGTAGCTTACTCTTCTTCCTGGAACAAAGTCAATTTTAGGTCCTCTAGTAACCTTAACTACAACGACACCAACAAGCTGAAAAAACATAAGTAAATACAATAAAATTGTCATTTGACTGTATGTTGACATCCCTATTCAGGTTTACATATTTTAAATGGAAATTAGCTACGTCCATAATGAATTCATATCTTGTTACATATGAAGAATGCATACACCATAATTCCCCCCTTCATTGTGAAGAGAATCAGGACTCATTTTGCAGTGGATTTCATTAGATTATATGGTAGTACTAGTTTACTTATACGAATAGAATGTAGACATTTCATCACAAACATTTATATAAGAAGATTTAATGATTGATGACCAAGGTTACTATATATATATATATATATATATCAAACACCAGTAACAAGAAAAGTGATTCTCAGCTAGGGAAATGAATATCGAATCTCACTCCTATAAGTAATGCTGGACGTGGAGTTTCAAATTAAGAACTGCAAAGAAATTAGCTTTCTTCCACGAAATGGTTTAGCACAGAATGGATTGTTTACTCACCATTAGGCCAAGACAAACAATCTCATCTAATCCCATATCGACTACAGGTATCACCATTTTCAAATGCAAGGACAAGAGAACAAGCAAGAGAAAAACCCTCTATATATTATGGTCTATCAATCTTATAACCCTCACGAGCCAAGTTATGAGGCCATTACATCACCTATCACATCACAGATCAAACTAAGTTTATATCTATATATAAATATTCAAGAAGCAACTACTTTCATGAAAACATAGTGAACAAAATAATCACCAGGTAGAGGTCTGATGCGTGATCTTAGGACGCTTTACTTTCACTTCCTCTGCAACATCAGGAAATATTAAGATGAGGAAATAGGTGTAACCAAACCCAAAAAAAAAAAAAAAAAAAGATGAGGACATGGCTATTTCAAGGTTGCTGCACTAGTCTTGGCAAAATGATAAGATGAAAGAATCTAAATATTTCTGTCCAAACATAAAGAAAGATAACATATAGATTCAGATTTTCATTGTAAATGGACTATTATTGAAGTTCTATGTAAATCCATATCCCACACTGCTTGAACAAGATTGCTTCATCCTTACTATCACAAATGGGCATATTAAATATAATAAATATGAAGCCTAAGTCACCTTAACAATACTGGCACATACAAACTGATATAAGCATACATTGTAATAGCAAGAAGCAAGACAAATTGCATCGTTTGTTATAGTGCTTCAAACATATTCCATTAAGGAAAACATCAGCTACTTATAAAGCGGAAACTCATGAAATCACATTTTTTGCATGAAATAAAGAATTGATCTACTCGAATCAGAGCTTACGCAGAAGTCAATAGCCTTCTTTAAGCCATTGATAGAAGCATGGGAATACTCTTCCTCGTTCCTCATAAAGCCATTTGGTCCACCAGTCCTTGTATTGGCATCATCAGTTCCTGCATCGTCCCAGCCACAGAAGCACAGAGAGTGAGCAAATTGAAACATTGGAAAATCATACGATGGTGAGGAGAATATAACCTGAGTCAATAGCTAGTGAAAATAAGACATAAAAGAGTAATCTTGTCTTGGAGTTTCTCTACAGCATCTGCGTTGACCGTTTACGACTACAAAGTCACAGAACACAGCTGATTCTGATTTCTAAAATCCTACTAGTCCGATCGAATTTTTCTCTGAATAATATTTATGGAAGCATCAACCAAGTGAGGTAATAGCGAGGAAACGTACGCAATGAGAAGCATAAGAGGAGCGCAATTCCCGCTGGCCTGCTGGCGATAAGGGCACGGTGATCACGACGAGCCCTGTTGATTTCCTTTAGATACTCAGTGTCAGCCTCCAGCAAAGCCATTGAAAGTTCCTTCAAGTTAGCTCCTGTCTGCTTTCAAAGCTTTACAGCTTTGGAAACCAAAGATTTGCTCCCAAAAAAAAAACACCTTCGGAAACCAAAGAGAGAGTGGATACTGCTGAGTTGAAGAAAAGCCTCTGGATTTTTGTTTTTTGTTTTGGGGGGGGGGGGGGGGGGAAGGCTGCGACCAAGAAAGACAATGATGGGAACTCGACTGCGTTCATACTCATCTCCCGCTCAAGGAGATCAGCGCGCAAAATTTTAATGAGGAGAATTCATTTCTTAAAAAAAAATGAGGAGAATTCATTTCTTAAAAAAAAAAAAAAGAAGAAGAAGACGGAGAGGGAGGAAGAAAATAAATCATAAAGGTCTAAAACAAATTCTCAAAATTTGACGATTTTTTTTTTCAAAGAAAATTTGTGTGTTCTTTCTATTCGTCCTAGCCATCCTTGCTTACTTGTTTTACTTCTTTTTTCTAAAATTTAAACATCTTTTACAATAAAAAAATTATCCCCTCCAATTTTGATAATTATTTGTGGAGAAAGAATTTAGAGTGTTTTCAAAATAATTCTTCAATTTGTTATTTATTAATAATATTAAAGTGATGTTTTAAGCATACAAACAATATATTTTAATTTTAATTTACTACCATATGCAACTTAAATCAAATGTGTACAAAGAATCAAATAATAGAGTTAGAATAGATAATAAAACATCACAATCTCACTTTCTTTTAAACTTATTAAAATTGATATTCAAAATTTCTCTTTCTATATGTGTGTGCATGCACACATTTGATTGTAAATTATGTGCTTATTTTTTTACATTTAAATGAACAAAACAATCTATCTCGCGAGAAGAATTCAAGAAATGTCCTCATCAACCTCGCTCAATCGCCCTAAAATTGAACAAATAAGGCTTCCTTTTATGGCCATAGAACAAAGACTTCATTTAAGAAAGAAAGAAGAATCAATGAAGGAAACAAAAAGGAAAAGGAAGAATAATATTCTCGAGCTCATAAAGGTATCCACTTCAACTCTATTTGGATGCGACCATTCTTTGAATCTATAAGATGATACTTTTCATTAATTCTCTTGTTAGTCACAGCATCTGCTAGATTGATCTCAACGTAACCCAAATATTCCTAACGTCCAGAGCCAAGATCAAAGTAAATAAATGAATAGATAAATAAACTCAAGCATACAAAGTCCAAAACATAGCACATGAATTCAAATAAGTCAAAACACATGCAAAGCCTTTAAGTGCGATTTAGTGGTGAGCAGTTGAAGTACTTGTCAACAATTTGCATGTATATAGATCAATAATGGAAGACAAATCCAAAAAAACATTTCCAAAAATAGTGTTCTCAAAGAATGTTCAGAGCAAAACATGTTATGCTCAAATGATAGTTCTTTATTGTAGCACACATTACAATAGAATGCCACTCATATCTATGCCATAAAATCAAAATGTACCTCTAAATGAAGGGAGTCAATTAATTTTATAAGTTAGAAGCAATTCAAAAACAGCCAACCTAAAATGCAAGAGGAGTTTAAATGTTGTGGACAATCAAAGGCATCTTCTTCTAACTTTCACTTATGTGTATGAGGCAACAGAAATGTGTATAAACTTCTTGTTTATCAAAGAATTGTCATGTTAACAACATTCTTTAACATCAATATCATTTAAACCCATAAAAAAGAAGTTATGAATTTTGTACCTTATGATGTAGCAAGCTGAATGATGAGGTGCTGACAACCTCTACATGTATTTTCTCACTAATGGGAGGTTCCTCTACTACAAATTGGAACTCCTCAGCCCATCTCGGATCTCTATTCTTTTTTATATGCTACAGCATTACAAATAATAGATGTCAATTCAACAAAATTCCTTACGAGTATTGTTGTATTTCATTTGCTTTTCCTTAATGAAAATAAGATAGTCTACAAACTACAATGTATATAATGAAAAATCTTATAGGAGAAAAAGGAATCAAGAAAAGGTAAAATCAAAGTATCTCTTAAGATTGTGCACCTTCGTCCTTTTTTGCTCCCCTTTGAAAAGAACTCAAGCTTGTGGATTAGTGTGGTACTTTCCTTCAACATCTTGAGCTTCGTGGACTATAACCACAAGTAGGCCTCCCCCAGGAGGAGTACCTTCAGGAACATTTTTTATTATGTGTGTCTCTTTGTCCTTGAGCAAGTCCTCCTCTTTAAATGGTTTGTATGTTAATTCTACAACAATCTGACCACGGGACTTCTCATTTTCTCCATCATAGGGATCTATGTTTTTCAAGAGATTAAGAGCAAAAACTTTAGCCTTATCAAGGGGAACTTCTTTGATAGGGACTATATTACACCCATTCTTTCATGCTTCCCAACCTTTGAAAATAAAGCATTTAGTTCAAATAAGAACTGGGGTTTTAGACTTGAAGATAGATACTTTCAACTAAGGACACAAACACACATGCATGTACGCACACATACATACCCGACCCAGTCAAAAACTTTAAGACTTAAAACCTGGTTCTCAAGATCTTTAATAAGAAGATTAAATTCTTCATTCCATTCTGGACTCAAGCATTTGTGCTTCATTGAAGTCTTTTTTAATTTCATCCTTTCATCAGAAACCTTTAGTTTTACATAAGGGTCAGACGCACCAAGTAAATCTTTCTTTTTAAGCTTTATGGCTCTCACAACCTTTACATTGAGAATTCCCACAGGCCTCTTTAATACTCTACAATTCATAATAAAATTTATGTGTTAAGATATTGAGTAACTAATAAAAGAACATACCATGACAAAACAACATAAGAAACAATCAGACTCATACTTTATTGGATCTAAAACTTGCACTTCCAAGGTTTTTGGCCACAAGTACATATTCACAACTTGATCTTTGATAATATTTTGTAAAAAAACTCTCTAGATTATTTGAGTAATGATAAACCCTCAATAAACTAAGGAATAACGTAAGATTTTTAATATGCTGCAAGGTGGCTCCTCCATTTTCAAGCCATAAACTCGCTACTATGCATTCTTGGCCAAAGAATGTGTATTGTTTATTCTTTAGGTGCATATGTACTACATAACATTACAATGAACACTTCAAATGTACCTTTCAATTAATTGTAAAGTATTACTAGAACTTTTAACCTTAAAAGCTCACATACACTCTTTTTCTTCATCTAACCTCTATGATTACCCCTGTCAGTTACTAACTGAGTAGTTCTTCTCTCTTTAGCCATCAAACTTCTACAGATTTGCAAGTCACCTATAGTTTGATGCAAGATTGTTGGGTTAACGTTCTCAATATCTTGTAAAGGTTTTATGCATTAAACAATATATACATAAAACAAATGTTTTGCATTGAGGGAGTTGCACATCATAGGATATAATTCACTAATGCGAACATTAATTAATAGCCATCATAAGAGAGAGAAAAAGAGCTTATCCCCCAAGGGGTGCTAAATTGACAAAGGATATAACATCTCATATTTGTACCTGAACAAACCTGTAGAGGCCAGGAGTGGACATAAGATCAACCCCTACAAGTTTTAGCCTAAAGTCAACATGTTGCTACGACATAAAAGACATAATAAAATGGAGATAGTGAGTATCATCCATTCCTAATACTATTATAATTACCAAAACAAAATGAGTCTTTCAAAAACAAATACAAGTTAATGTTAGTTCCGGAAGTATATATATGTCTCAATATTGATTTTAATGCTATCTTTAAAAAGTTGCTAGGAGTTGAGAAAAATTGAAATTCATCTTAAAATGTAGATAATAGGCCCAAATAACAAGGATTGTCATAATTTGCTAAAGACAGGCAAAGATAAGCTAAAGAAATGGACATAGACATGCCTTAAAATATATCTAATGTATATTGGAAGGATTACTCCAAAAAAGGGGGGGAAATCATAATTGTCACTTCACCGAGAACTATTGTTTAACAAGAGTTTAAACTTTTTTAATCACTTCACCAGTTTTAGACCAATGGCCAAATCTTGTGTTTTAAGAAATTGGAAGACAGTTTTCTAAATTATAGAATCTAAACAGACCATCAAGAATCAAAATCTACCAGAATAACTGACTATGGCCATTAAGGACAATCTATCTAAGCTCTACAGCTCGCTTGATTTATACCTCATAAATAGTCAAATGTTCATGCATAGTAAGTGAAAAGAGTAAGTCACACAATAATAATCACAAACCTTCTCCATAAGAGGCACAAAAATGTTGCAAAAGCAGGGAAATGTTGGAACCAAAGGTTTCAATGTAACCTGTGGTGAAAGAAAAACTTGCAAGTCTATCGCCTGAAAGGATGCTAAATGCTTAGCAAGTTAGCATCACCTTTTGCCTTATTCTCTTTCTTATACATGAGAAAATAAAAGTGGAAACTGAACAGTTGCTTTAAATCTAAATGCCTTAACAACAACAAAGACATTAGGATTTATGGCCTATTTTAAACAAGTCTCCATAACTAGTTCCTTCTCATCAGTCACAAAGACTTTCATCCCTATTGATAAGAAGAAATGCAGACAACTAAGGGGTTGACAACATTCATATATCAAATTATTATGACAAAACTAATCAAACATCGAAAATGACACATGTGTAGCTATCCTTTGTATACACAAAAGAAAGAATCTCATTTTAAAAGAACATAGTTACTTTATTAGGTGCCCTGGTCTTTAATAATTTGCAAGAATCTCTGAGGATGGTGAAAAGCTTTTAGCCAAAAAGAAAACTATGATGAAAATTGAAAAGCAACTATAGTTCCTATATCCCTTTCCTTTTCTTTAGCCTTTTGTCTTCGTATAATTTCCTTAGAGAACTTTTTTTTCTCTTCTTTTTCATGATTGTGGTAAATTTTAGTTACCTCAACTCATATCATACATAGTAACCACAATTAATTTATTATTCCTTCTTGAAGTTAAATTTAAGGATGAGATACAGACTTAGAAAGAGGATTAAATATGTTTACAAGGAAAAATGGTGTGGATGGCCTCGGGAATATTATCAACTAACAATACCATCCAAGTGTACTAACCTTGAAAAGTTGGAGGTAAGTTCCCCAGTGTTAACTTTTCAAACTCAACTGACTCTATTTTATAATTTTTTATTTGCTCATCGATTATGGGTGTCACAATATCCCTTGCAATCTTGCAAATAGCCTAATCAAGCAAAACAACATAGATACACAAAAAAGGGGGATAAGGAGAAACAAGTTAGATGTGGACTGAAAAAGGATTAGAGATGTTAAAAAGAAAAAAGAAAAACCTTGTCAAGGTAGAGCCACATGTATTCAAGAAACTTGTTTAACCAATCAACCTATAGAAAAGCACAAAAAAAAGCGATTTTATGGTAAATTCCAACTCAAAAAAGAGCTCACGTTAAATCATAACATGGAGAAATATGCCAAATACATTAGTCAATTACCCAATCAAAGTCTGGATTTTTCAGCCAAATTAGAACCTCAGGAAGAATCCGTTGCAAAGTGTCTTCATCTTGCTTGGCTAATGGACAAATCTCAGGATCCTGTTTAATTCGACAAGGTACTCATTATACCCACACATATAATAAATAAGATTGTTGAAAATCATAAATATTCTCTCAAGATAAGGTTATGCCATGTTTGATGTTCTTCCTTGGTTATCTTTTATTTGTAACTTTATAATGATAGCTAGCCTTTGCTAACATTTTTTGTTTTAGATTTTTCTTGCAAATGGGTTAGGTTGACACTTTAATTTTAAACTTAGATAAGAAATAGAACATTGTCTTGGATGATCTTATTCTATAAGAAATATTAGAATGTTAGTACTCCCTATTTTTTTAACCTGTTAGTGTCTTCTGCTTTATTTAACCTACAATCAATCGAAAAGAACAGATAGAATCCCAATGCAAGATTAGACATGAGACAATAGCTACTTGAATGTTGACAATCAAATACAAAAACAAGTAGAGGAAGGGAAGAATAATTGAATATCATATTTGAGCAGCAAGACTTGACTTTATCATTCACTCTTGCATTGTAATAACGAAACAACAAGAAACTAGGAAAAAAAACAGCATGACTTGAATTAGAAAATCGCATTTTCTCAATTATCGTATATCACAAAAAGAGTAGGAAAGGGAAAAAGGGTCAACAAAGAGATCATCAACAAACCTTTACATCGATGGCTTGAATGTAAATAAAGAGAAAATATCCAATAATAAGGCCAATTGAAATCCCAATTCCAAATCCAAAAACTCCAAATAAAGTGATGAAGAAAGCCATCTCAAATGCTTGGCCACGAACAAACCATTTATATCAGGATTTGGCTCCTTCGATGTCCACTAACAAAAGTATATAAGAGAAATGTCAATTTGCAAAGAGATCGTGTTCTCCCCATATATCACGTAAATACAAATTGATAAAAATTGTAGGTTCAAACACCCCAGATGAAAAAGAAAATGAGAAGGGACAATAGAGAGAAAAGAACAATGAGTGATTAAAAATGAAATCACGTTCATAGGGTTTCACCAAATAACATGTTTCATGCACACGTCATGTGATCCCAGTATGGTTCTTGATTATGCCTCGTGACCATTAGAGCTTTAGGCTTCAGCTCATAATAACCTATGGTGGCAAACTAATTGAATTTGGATCTGAAGTAGGGGGTACTTGTACACGTGGCATGAAAGTATAAAGCCATGCCACATTACTTAATGTGGGCTTTCATGGACAAAGTTTATACAGAGATGCATGCTCTTAAAATGATGATTTCATAATCTAACGTGATAGTCATCATGCAAATATAATAGAATAGAAGTTTTACTATTGATATTTTTTAATAGATGTGTTGACTTATAGGAGTTTAAACATGTTTTGCCTTCTAGCTAAAGTATAAAAATATTTTAATCTAAAATATAGATACAAAATTTATCGGTGTTTACAACACTAGAAATGATGTATATGCTTATTAATGAATAAATATAAATTTAAAATTGGATTACTAAATTAAATTAATATGATAATTAATGTTTTGTTACTTTATGCCATTACAAAACTACAGTGTCATCGTGATAGGCCTGAACCTTTGTAAAATGTAATTTTCATAGGTACAAACATTCTCAATCATAAATGATATGATAGATAACTAAGTCAATGAGGATCTTTGGCCTCATTTAGTAAAAATATCTGGGAGGGTACAGATGATTGATGTGAGAGGGTAAAAAATGATGGAAATATTCTTGCCAATCGTGACTTACGTTCAATCCCTTATATTTTTTCAAAAAATTACTAACAAGTATTATCTTATTAAAGTCAACTCTATTTAAAACATATAGTGAGGCATTACACATGTGCATTTCTTTTGACGGATATATAAACCTTGGTTTATTAATTATGTTACGAAAAACTAACCCTTTTACCTTAAATTTGTCCTTTCATTAAACCAAACATTGTCTCAAAGTATAATAATGCATGAAGGGTTATAAATTCGAACCCAAGTAGCTAACTTTCTTGCTGCTAACTACATTTGATTCTAAAAAGTAATTATATCTAAGTAAGCGAGTTAAGTACATGTGAACTAAGAAATGCTACCTCTGTTTTAACTGTATATGTAATGGTTATTTATTTAAGCAGTATCATAAAAAGGCCGTGCTTGAAATATAATGAAGATCTTCCATATTAATATTTGGTGATGTGGTGATACTTATTCTAATAGATTTTATATTTTTGTATGTTTTACGATATACTACTAAAATTTATTTGTAATAGTAACTTAGTAAGTACATGATATTTGAGTTTTTAAATTGCACAATTACGAGTCAAAGATTTAGATCATATTTAAGGAGTGTTTCTTATTCTTCTTTTTAAGTTTTAATTTAGGGGCATCATGCTTTTTGTACAAACACATCCTCCTTGCGTTGCATTAAAAAAAAGCTTTATTATCTTTTTTTATATCATCATCAAATTCTAAACTCAAGATGTTTGAATAGCCTATTTTAACCATTTCAAACAATGGGCATGGATGTTAAATCACCTGATCAATTGCAATATAAAATATAAAAAAATTACATTGATACAGGTTATATATAAATTGTGAATTGTGAATGACATAACTTATTTGAATTATATGCATATGCATCCTATCCATTTTAATTACTATTTTTTGGGCCAAACATTCTAATTGATATATTATTACTATTACTATTATTATTGACAAAAGTTGGACGTGAACGTGGTCCCCTATATTGACAAGAAATTTGAATTGTAAAATATTACTATTGCTGTTACTAGTAATATTAATATTATAATTATAATTTATATTAGTGTTAGTATCAAAAGTAATATTGATATTGATTATCAAAGAATATTTTTGGAAAAATTTCACCGAGGACCTCATGACCAGATACAATAAAAAAGAAAACCCGTGAATTTTTGAAACCTCTCTACAAGTTTAGGATACTGAATTGAAATTAAAATTTAGTGAAAAATGATAAGATTATCCTCACTTCTTTGCCCTTAATTTAGCTGAAACAGAGCATTCTCTTACCTTGGAAAGTTATTGATTCGAGTGACAACACTACTCTTGCTTCAAATAAGTTGTGCAAATTGCCAATCCAGCAAATGAAATCCCAGTTCAAGAACAAGATCCAAGAGAACAAGAGCAACCACCTCATCTCTATGATTTTCCAATCATTCCTCTTATGTTTCTATCTACAATAGAGGATTTTAAGGAAGATGATAAAGAGCAAGGGAAGAAGAAATGAACTTAAATTTCACTAACCATAGACCAATTTTGTTTATTTTCCTACTAAATTTTATTCATTTCTTTGGAATGGAATTGCTACATTATATTAGCCATTTTATAAATCAGAAGCTGAGGAAAGATTCACGATCAGAGGCTACATTTTGTTTCTTTTTTAAAGTAGTGTTACGAACAAGTCCAGTATGTAAATGAACAATATTTAGTAGGAAAAATGCTAGTTACAGCACTAACTTGAAATAATTCTAACTGTTGGTTTCATATTGATAGAACATGCTCATATTAATAAGATTTCATGTTTGAATGACTTATTTGTCACCCTAGTGTGTGTGGTTCATTATTCTATGACAACTGTTAATTTCCCTACCACACTTGTTCGTTACAACATTGACCTGAAAGAATTCCAAGTGTTGGTTTCATATTGTTAGAACATGCTAATACCATAGGATTTTATGTTTGAATGACGTGCTCATCACCCTAGTATGTGTGATTCATTACTCTACAACAATTGTCAATTTTCCTACCATATTTATTCAAAAGAATTTCAAGTGTTGGTTTCATATCAATAAAGCATGCTCATACTAATGGGATTTTATGTTTGAATGACTTGTTTATCACTTTAATGTGTATGGTTTATTACCCTATGACATTTGTTAATTTCCTTACTGCACTTATTGGTTACAACTAGAGCTGGAAATTTAGGCGGGCTAAGCCCTCTAAACCCGAACAGGCCCGATTTCTTAAACAGCCCGAATAGTTAAGCTTGGCCTAAATTTCTTCGAGCTTTAGGTAGCCCGAATATTCAAATTTTATCTTTAAAATCATTTTTAATTAATTTTTTACTTTAAAATTAATTATTTTATTTTATAAAAAATATAAAATATATATTTTTGATATTAAATGATATATAGGATTCAAATATATAATATTTTAGCATAAAATGACCTAAAACTTCAATAATTTATTAATATTTATTATATTATATATATTTTAAAAATAAATTTTTTTATTCGGGTATTCGAGCCAACCTGAGTTCGGGCTTGGCCCGAACATAAAAAACTATATTTTTTTAAAGCCTTACCCTAAATTTTTTTGGATAGGTTTGGGCTAGTTCGTTAAGCTTGATTTGAATTGTTGGCTCTAGTTACAACACTAACTTTAAGGAATTCTAAATGTTGGTTTTATATTGGTAGAACAAGCTCATACCGATAAAGTTTCATGTTTGATAACCAAAATCAAATTCCTTCAAAGACTCAATCAGGAGAGATTCTTGGATAGGAACTCTGACGATAAAGGTGTCGTTGATATTCAAATGCCCTAATTCAAGTATTAGAGAGAAGTTTAAGAAGCTTCACTACATGCATCACTCGACTTCAGAAGTCAATGATCCATGGTAACCTCAAATAAAAAAAATATCCTTTTAGATCATAATTACCAGCCAAATATTTGAAATTTTAATCTTCACCTTCTCTTAAAGTGTACTGCTAGCCAAAAAATGTTTGAAGCCTTGATTGTTTAAGATTACGGACCATATGTTCAATTTTAGAGTGTTTTTCAAAGTGCAGAAAGGTGAGAATAATCTTGTCACTTTTCATTAACTTTTAATTTTAATTTAATTTAATACCTCATACTTGCAGCAAGGTTTTAAAAATTTGGAGGCTTTTTTTTTTATTTTATTTATCTGGCTAAGGAGTCCTTGTAAAAGTTTTCCAATATTTTTTTAGAAAAATGTGTTTTAATAATAAACATATTGTTTTGTACTTACTTTTCTCCGTGAAAGGGGCCAAATTAAGTTGCGTATGAAGGAACTGTCTCTCCTCCTCTTGTTCTCTGGCTAGCTAGGGTTTTCGCATGTAATTTCCAAGCACAATTAGAGTTTCTAATTGATTGCATCTGCCCAAATTTCCAGAGGATATAGTTTAGATTTTGTTAAATAGACGGGTAATTGCTCCAAATAAAAACTTGTAGGGTTCCTTCTAGGTGGGGATTTTTTGCGATTCTTTGGAAGCTGGTGGAAGCGTGAAGAATCTGGGGTTCTGAATTGGGGTTTTCGCAGTTCGTCAGCTGATTGAATAAAATCTGCGATCTTGCCTTCACGGTGTTCAATCAACGTTAAGATAGATGCCTCAGATTATTCGATCCATGACATTGTGATTGCCGCTCGGCAGCGAGCGAGTTGACAAATCGAGGGGTGGGTGGGTCTTTGTATGGAAACTCGTAGCCGGAAGCGGGCGGAGGCTTCCTCAGCTGCCCCTTCATCGTCATCATCTGGTCCTACCACTCGTTCCAGCAAGCGCGCTCGTCTTTCTGCCGCTACTTCTTCTCCTACCGCTACAGTTCATTCTGTTTTGACCCGTTCTCGTGCATCTAGGAAACGCGAAGTGTTACTGTCTAACAACTCTGCTCCGATGGACTCAAGCAATGAACCATCCGGGTCACGCCGTGATCGCCGTGGGAAGAACATAGATAGGGACAATTTGGATAGAGGGGAGGAAAAGGAACATGATGTTAGAATTAGGGATAGAGAAAGGGATGCAGAGAGGAGCTTAGGATTGAACATTGAAAGTGGAGGGGCGGAGGATGACGATGATAACGACGGTGAAGGCGGTGTGGGAATTTTGCATCAGAATTTGACATCCGCTAGTAGTGCACTTCAAGGGCTTCTTCGTAAACTTGGTGCCGGTTTAGATGATCTGCTTCCAACATCAGCGATTGGTTCGGCATCAACGTCCCACCAGAGTGGCAGGTTGAAGAAAATTCTATCTGGCTTGCGGGCCGATGGGGAAGAAGGTCGGCAGGTTGAGGCACTGACTCAGTTGTGCGAAATGCTTTCCATTGGGACCGAAGAATCACTTAGTACATTTTCTGTCGATTCTTTCGTTCCTGTGCTCGTGGGATTGCTCAACCATGAGAGCAATCCCGATATCATGCTTCTAGCAGCCAGGGCACTAACCCATCTATGTGATGTGCTCCCTTCATCTTGTGCTGCCGTTGTGCATTATGGTGCAGTGTCATGCTTCTGCGCAAGATTGCTTACCATAGAATATATGGACTTAGCTGAGCAGGTTGTTTTCTAGTCCGTCAATATTTGATTGGTGGGAATCATGTTTGGGAATTCAGAGCAAATATTACGATTTTAGATTGCAGTAACTTGTTAGTTGTTACTTTGTTCTTGAACTATTCTGATGTGTAATTCTTGCTAGAACTAAGTGTAACAATAACAGTTTTCACAGGGTAGTGCATTATTTTTATCATCCTAAGGTAGATATGTATATAAGTTATTATAACCCGTTAGTCTGGATATGGGACTTGAGACTTCATTTTTTAAAAAACCTTGGGCAGTCCTGAATTGACAAGTATTATTGTTGACGTATACAGTCTCTTCAAGCTCTGAAGAAGATATCTCAAGAGCATCCAACTGTCTGCCTCAGAGCCGGTGCTCTTATGGCCGTGCTTTCTTATTTGGACTTCTTCTCAACCGGTGTTCAGGCAAGTCATCGATGAACGCTCTGCACACAGCTCTATTGTACGTCAATTTTAGTGAGAAGCTAATATTGGCTTGAAATGTGTTTCAGCGGGTGGCATTATCTACTGCTGCAAATATGTGCAAGAAGCTTCCTTCGGATGCAGCTGACTTTGTGATGGAAGCTGTACCACTTTTGACAAATCTCCTCCAGTATCATGATTCCAAGGTATATTTTGTTGTCAAACTTATGATGACAATGAAGTGCTTCTGGCTTCACAAACATGCTAGCTGCACTTGAGAAAACGAAGTTCTGGTGATAATGGGAAAGTCAAACGAACTAGATTTTTGCACATTCATAGGCAGTTATCAGATTTCTTTATCACAGGAAAACTTTTATTTTTGTAGGTTCTGGACCATGCCTCTGTTTGTTTGACTAGAATTGCGGAAGCATTTGCATCATCTCCAGACAAATTAGATGAATTATGCAATCATGGATTAGTAACACAAGCTGCCTCCCTCATTTCCACCAGCAGTTCTGGTGGTGGGCAGGCTTCTCTTACCACATCTACTTACACTGTAAGATTTTGGCTTTTAAATCTGATGCTTCTTCTACCTTTGGGGTTTGGTTGTTGACTTGATGGGCATATATGCAGGGTTTAATCCGTCTTCTTTCCACTTGTGCAAGTGGTTCTCCTCTTGGAGCTAAAACGTTGCATCTCCTTGGTATAAGTGGCATACTTAAAGATATACTATCTGGTTCTGGAGCCTCTGCTAATTCCTCTGTTTCACCTGCACTGAGTAGGCCGCCAGAGCAGGTAGAGTGTGCCTGCAAGTTGTTCTTTTTAGCTTCCATCATTTACATGTAGAATTGTCTTCCTATGGTTCATTGTGATAGATTCAGATATTGAATACATGATCTACATGCTTGAATTGTTTTCCAGTCTCTTATCTTTGTGGAATCATAAACATGCTGTAATTCTTCTTTTATATAGATATTTGAGATTGTCAACCTGGCCAATGAGCTTCTGCCCCCATTGCCACAAGGAACAATCTCCCTTCCAGTCAGCTCCAACTTGTTTGTGAAAGGTTCTGTTGTGAAAAAGTCTCCTGTTAGCAGTTCTGGTAAGCATGAGGACACAAATGGAAATATATTGGCCCGAGAGAAATTATTAAATGATCAACCAGCGCTACTTCAACAATTTGGAGTGGATCTTCTCCCAGTTTTGATACAGGTTTGAATTACTTGTTTCCATGAAAACAATTCAATTTTTGTATGTAAATTATGTTTGTTAAAGAAGAAATTGCTGCATTTGCGTGGTCTTCTCCATTCCCCCCTCCCATGCTGGTGATTTATTAGTAGCATTGGTTTGCTTTGAGAGCAGATATATGGTTCCAGCGTTAATGGCCATGTTCGGCATAGATGTCTTTCTGTTATTGGAAAATTGATGTATTTCAGCACAGCAGAAATGATCCAGTCGTTGTTGAGTGTGACAAACATATCAAGGTATCAATAAATAGAATTTTAATGTAGGATTATAATACTGATTCAATTTTTTTCTTTGGGGGGAAAACTTATACATTATTTATTTATATGATCATATAGTTTCTTAGCTGGTGTCTTGGCGTGGAAAGATCCACTTGTTCTGGTTCCTTCATTGCAAATTGCAGAAGTTCTTATGGAAAAGCTTCCTGGGACATTCTCTAAGATGTTTGTTAGAGAAGGTGTTGTTCATGCAGTGGACCAACTTATTTTAGCTGGCAATTCTACTAATGCCTCTACACAATCATCTGCTGATAACAACAATGATGCAGTATCTGGTGCGGCATCTCGCTCTAGGCGTAATCGTCGACGGGGTAGTAGTTCAAATCCAGATGGAAATCCTTCAGATGATGTGAAGAGTTCTGTTTCAGTAAATGTAGGCTTTCCTCCAAGTTCAGTGGAAATTCCTACAGTTAATTCTACTCTTCGAATGTCTGTAAGCTCAGCTGCTAGAGCTTTCAAAGACAAGTACTTTCCTGCAGATCCTGGGGCTGTTGAAGCTGGTGTTACTGATGATCTTTTGCATTTGAAAAATCTTTGCATGAAATTGAATGGTAGTGTTGGTGACCAAAAGCTTAAATCAAAGGGAAAATCTAAAGCTTCTGGATCTGGTTTGGAAGATAGCTCTACAATTAATGAAGAGTACTTGATGGGGGTCATATCTGACATGCTAAAGGAACTTGGCAAAGGAGATGGTGTGTCTACGTTTGAATTCATTGGCAGTGGTGTTGTTGCAGCTCTGCTGAATTACTTTTCTTGTGGGCACTTCTCGAAGGAACAAATCTCAGAAACTAACCTGCCCAGGCTTCGCCTACAAGCACTTAAAAGATTCAAGTCATTTGTAGCTGTTGGTTTACCCTCTGGCACTGATGAGGGGGCTATGATTCCTATGACTGTCTTGGTTCAAAAGCTTCAAAATGCTCTGTCCTCTTTGGAGCGTTTTCCAGTGGTGCTGAGCCATTCATCTAGGTCATCTAGTGGAAGTGCACGTCTCTCCTCTGGACTAAGTGCATTGTCCCACCCCTTTAAGTTGCGTCTTTGTCGTGCACAGGGTGAAAAGACACTAAGGGATTACTCATCCAATGTTGTATTAATTGACCCATTAGCAAGTTTAGCAGCCATTGAAGAATTTCTTTGGTCTCGTATCCAGCGTGGTGAATCTGGTCAGAAGTCTACCATGCCTGCTGGAAATTCTGAATCTGGCACAACTGCGGGAGCTAGTGGTTTATCTCCTCCTGCTTCTACTCCTTCCACTACACGTCGTCATTCAACCAGATCCAGAACATCTGTTAATATAGGTGATACTCCCAGAAAGGAGACATCTCAAGAAAAAAGCACCAGTTCATCTAAGGACAAAGGAAAGGCTGTATTGAAGCCTGCACAGGAGGAGGCAAGAGGAGCCCAAACGAGAAATGCTGCCCGTAGGGCTGCTCTTAATAAAGAAGCTCAGATGAAGTCCGTAAATGGTGACTCTACGTCTGAGGTATGCTGTGAAATTTTGGGCCTGAATTTATGATGGCAGACTGTTCTCTTCCATTATTATTTTTCTGGATGGTGATTATGCTTGCTCTCTTCTCACTGTTTCTGGATCTTAAAGTTTTACTTGATCACGTGCAAACATGGGAGATGGAATTGGAATTTTGGCTATAAAATGAATGTTGAATGTTTTTATCACAAATTCTTCAATAAAATACTGTAAAAATGATGTTTAATGAAATTATTCAGAACATGAAAGGTGCTATATCTTTATTTTGCATGCAACTCTTGGGAGATGTCTATGCAAGATAAGGAATTTCCTGTATAGTGCATTATATTCACTAACATCGATTCTCTTTCCTTACCTGTTGCAGGACGAAGAATTGGATATATCTCCTGTTGAAATTGATGAGGCATTGGTGATTGAGGATGATGATATATCAGATGATGAGCATGAAGATGTATGTTATCTGATATTTTTCCAAGTGGTTATGTACATGTCTGTTTCATTATTAGTATGTCATTATAGCAGTGAAGGGTTTTGTTTGTTTGTTCTATGCTTTTTTAACAATTTTACTCAATGTTTAGGGGCCAAACAATTTTTGACCTCTCACCTTTTAGTTTGAATGCATCTAGTCCACCATGTAATTGGCTCTTGCTTTATAGTTTGGAAAGTAATGATAGAATCGTCCAACTTGATTGATGAGCTGTTGTTTTCTTGTTAATCAAATTAATCCAGTGAATATAAAATAAAAACAAAAATGAAGGTAATATTTGTTGAGTCAACTTGCTGAGTTTGCTGACTTATCCAAGTTGTTTAATTTTAACATGATCTTCTACTCTTTGGTTTATTGCTCATGATTAGTAATTTGGAGGATTTGATTTGTTCAAGTTGAGAGCTGGAATTAAAATTGACTGGCCCCTAAACATAAACGAAAATGGACAAGGACATGTTTAATGCTTATCTGACCCATCTCTGTCTTTCTTTGGGTTGTGTCTTACTCAAGTCAAATTCTTAACAGTATCGTTTGTGTAATCATCATTGTCAACAACATATCAGCTACCACTAGTCTCCTGAAGTGGAACTTTATATATATTTTTTGTATTCTCTTCTGAACCTTTTCTAACTCCTGGGTTAGATGTACCCCCCAGGTTTTTTCTTCATATTATAAAGAAATAAATATATGGTATTTTATATTTCATATTTATCAATTGTTAATCCTGTGATTCAATATGCTTTGGGATTTACAATTGACATTCATGAATATGCTTTCTTGTTAGTGATGTATACGGATTTGATGACTTGAATTGGCAATATTAGCTTTATATAGGTTCTGCTATTCATACGACCATTTTAATTATAAGATTTGACTGTAGAGAAGTGCTATTACTATTTTCTTAAATATGAATTTTTCAAGCAGTTTATTGGTTATGATTTAGATGGTAGTTCTGTGAAATTCACACCATCACTATCGGCTACATGCAGGTGCTAAGAGATGATTCCCTTCCTGTGTGCCTGCCTGATAAGGTACAAGATGTTAGATTGGGTGACTCAAGTGAGGAGTGTACTGTTGCTCCTGCAACTAGTGACAGCCAGACTAATGCAGCATCAGGTTCTAGCAGCAAGGCTGGTACATTCAAGGGTTTAGACTCTGCTGATATTAGGAGTATCTACTCTTCTAGCACAAGGGGTGCCATGTCATTTGCTGCTGCTGCTATGGCTGGACTTGGATCCGCTAATAGTAGAGGTATTCGTGGTGGCAGAGATAGGCATGGACGACCGTTGTTTGGTAGTTATAATGAACCTCAAAAGTTGATATTTACTGCTGGTGGGAAGCAGCTTAATAGGCATTTGACTATATATCAAGCAATTCAGAGACAGCTTGTGCTAGATGAAGATGATGATGAGAGGTTTGCTGGCAGTGAATATGTGTCGACTGATGGGGGCAGGCTGTGGGGTGATGTTTACACCATCACTTATCAGAGGGCAGATAGCCAAACAGATAGATCTTCAACTGGAGGATCAAGTTCAGCTGCTTCAAAATCTACCAAATCTGGATCTGCATCAAATTCTAATTCTGAGGCCAAGCTGCATCAGACATCTAATCTAGATAGTATATTGCAGGCAGAACTGCCATGTGATCTGGAAAAATCAAATCCTACATACAATATATTGGCGCTATTGCGGGTGTTGGAGGGTTTGAACCAGCTTGCACCTCGTTTGCGGGTCCAGATGCTCACTGATAGCTTTGCTGAGGGGAAAATCTTGGATTGGAATGAGCTAGTCGTAACCACCAGTTCCAAGGTGCCCCCAGAGGAATTCATTAGCAGCAAGCTTACTCCAAAATTAGCTAGGCAAATTCAAGATGCTCTTGCTTTATGTAGTGGTAGTCTTCCAGCGTGGTGTTACCAACTGACTAAAGCTTGCCCCTTCTTGTTTCCTTTTGAGACCCGACGGCAATACTTCTATTCAACTGCCTTTGGTTTATCTCGTGCACTGTATCGTCTTCAGCAGCAGCAGGGTGCTGATGGTCATGGATCAACTAATGAAAGAGAGGTAAGGGTTGGAAGATTGCAGCGACAGAAGGTCCGTGTTTCCAGGAATCGCATACTGGATTCTGCTGCTAAGGTAATGGAGATGTATTCGAGCCAGAAGGCTGTACTTGAAGTTGAGTATTTTGGTGAAGTTGGCACTGGATTGGGGCCCACCCTTGAGTTCTATACACTATTAAGTCATGACCTACAAAAGGTTGAGCTACAAATGTGGAGATCTTATTCCTCGGAGAAACAATCAATGGACATTGATGGAGATGAACAGAAAATAAAAAACAATGATGGCTTGGGGGTTAATTCTGCTGGTGCAGAGCTTGTCCATGCTCCTCTTGGGTTGTTTCCTAGGCCTTGGGCTCCAAACACTGATGCATCAGAAGGTAGCCAGTTCTCTAAAGTAATTGAGTATTTCCGGCTGGTTGGGCGTGTAATGGCTAAAGCTCTTCAAGATGGGCGTTTATTGGATCTACCTTTTTCAGCAGCATTTTATAAACTTGTTCTTGGTCAGGTAAGTTGTTGTGTCATACTTCCTCCGTTTCTATTTGTAGGAGAAAAATAATTGTATTACACAGTTTAAGAAAATCGGTTAATTATATTAATTGTGTTTGAAAATAAAAAATTGCACTAAAATACCCTTTATTAATTGTATTTATCAAGTCTTCATTACTCTATTAATTGTATTTATCAAGTCTTCATTACTCGTTTCTAATAACTGCGAATGATAAAATTATAAGGGGTAATTTAGGAAATTTATAATAAATGCTTATTGGAGAATGTGATTTTGCTTATATTAAAAAACAAACAAAAGTAGCAGTTTCTCCCATAAATAAAAACAGAGGGAGTATAGTTATGGTAACTCTCATATGTATAATTAATTTACTTGCATATCTTTTTTTAATGAAGATGATCAACTTCCAATTTGTTGCAGGAGCTTGATTTACATGACATTCTTTCCATTGATGCTGAGCTTGGAAAGACTTTGCTTGAGTTGAATGCCCTTGTTTCCCGAAAACATTATCTAGAATCTATTGGTGGTAACCATGGTGATACAATTGCTAACCTTCTTTTTCGTGGGGCCCCAATTGAAGATCTCTTCTTTGATTTTACACTTCCTGGTTACCCAGAGTACATCTTGAAACCAGGAGATGAAATTGTATGCCAGCTGAACTCTTTCTTCAGTCTATATTCTGTACTAGTAATAGTAAATTTTATTTCTTGTGAAAATGTTTTCATCTCCTGTCAAAATTTTAGGTTAATATTAATAATTTGGAGGAGTATATATCTTTGGTGGCTGATGCAACTCTCAAGACTGGGATCGCGCATCAAATGGAAGCATTTAGAGCTGGTTTTAATCAGGTTTTATGCTACTAGATAATCTTTATTCTTTTCACCAAAAATGTGTATTTGGTTTGGTAACGTTGAGTATGTTGCTTCTTTGACAATGAAAGGATGTGGTATTTGGGATCATAAACTTCTGGAATTAATATTGCCATTGTCTTATTTGTATCTTGAGCATTGCCTGCTCTTAGATTCCAGTGCCCGCTTGAAAAATTTTATTGAAAGGTTAACTTGGTGGGGGTCTGGTTTAATGACTAACAAGTAATAAGTGTTCATCCGACTGCTTCCAGAAGCTGAATTGTTGAATTAGAGCTTTTTACAGTTCACCCAGTTCATTATGTCGCTTGGGTAACATGTCAGTGAGATCTTGTGGGGCTTACTGATCTAATTTTTGTTCTGTATTTATTTCTGTTACTCTGCTTAGTCTGTCAGTAACTCAGTATGCTGTTAACCTTCAATCTTGATCAGTTTATTGAGATTCAAACCTTAATTTTTGTTACATATATTTATGTTCTCAGGTTTTTGACATCTCATCCTTGCAAATTTTTACTCCCCAAGAACTGGACCATTTGCTATGTGGTCGTAGAGAGTTGTGGGAGGTAATTCTAGCCACTTATGCAATCACTAATAACAGCTGTTGCAGTCTTACAATATAGCATCATGATCACTAGTCTCTCAATACTCCTGCAGGTTGACACACTTGCTGATCATATAAAATTTGACCATGGATACACTGCAAAGAGCCCTGCCATAGTTAATGTATGAATTATTCTCTTATATGAGGATTAATCTGTATATGAAATTTCTGGCTAGCTTTACTGGATCCTTAAGATGTTTGAATCCATTTTCAGTTACTTGAAATTATGGGAGAGTTTACACCTGAGCAGCAACGTGCCTTCTGTCAATTTGTTACTGGAGCACCTAGGCTTCCACCCGGCGGGCTTGCAGTGCTGAATCCAAAGCTGACAATTGTGAGAAAGGTATTCTAATGAGGTCTTATTTGGATGAGGACACAAGTCTCCCTTCATACTGGTGACCAAGAATTTTTCTCCTGAAGCATTGGTCACCAAGATGTTTTTGCGCTATATTCATGAGTCCAAGTTATTTTTATTCATGATATATTGCTCTTTAAAGTTGGAGGTGTTAATTTTTGAAAATTCCTGTGAACAGCCTGCTTGAATTCTGTCCATTGGCAGTTGTATTCTAATTCCTTTCTCAGATGTTATGATCTTAAAAACATGGTGCTCATATTATCTGATGGTTCTTACTTTGTTGGTTGTGAGAATGCAAATAATGAGATTACTTTCTGGGTTATTCACCTGATGAATACAAGAGTTTACTAGTAAAACAAAGAACATGAATATTATTTACTTTTTATGCTACTTTGTTAATGTTATCTGTGGAGGTTGAACATATGTATTATTATCTTTATACCGTTGATTATTCAAAATCCTTTGTCTTACAATCTGCAGGTTTCATCAACTGTGGCTAATGCTTCGTCTAATGGGAATGGACCTTCAGAATCAGCAGATGATGACTTGCCCAGTGTGATGACATGTGCTAATTACTTGAAGCTTCCTCCTTATTCTACCAAGGTACACGAGATGAGATTTTTGGTAAAATGACCATTGGTGTCCGAGCATGCATATTCATTCACGCCGATATTGCTGTTTTTTTGACTGAACTTTGATGTCTAATTCAAAACAGGAAATTATGTACAAGAAGCTACTCTATGCAATCAGCGAAGGCCAAGGATCTTTTGATTTGTCCTGATTTTCTGGAACTAATCAAATGATCCTGTATGTTAATATATGGCGAATCAGGGTTGTTCTCAAGGAAAATTCTTTTTTGTTTTTGGTACCGTCATCCTTGCTTCTCAAATAAGGGCCTTATTGCTTCCAAGGTTGTGGCATATTTCAGGTGAGTTAAGATTGTGCCTTTGCTCTTTGCATTCTGGGTGTTCATTGGTAAATTCATGGTGAAATAGAAGGAAAGGGAGGGTAAGGTTTTGATTTTTAAATGATACGTTTTCTCTGTTCGGGACTCCTCAATAATGAGAGAAGGATAATGAAGGATTTTTGACTCACATTCCAAACTAATCAAAAGTCCTTTGATCTATGCATGTTACTTGGGTTTTCCTATTGGTCCCAAACCAGGGAAGGGGTATTGTCATTCGACAATCCCTTCTATCTCCACTCTGCTTACATTCTCTTTGGATTTTCCTTTTACTCTTCCCAACTTTGGATGAAGGATGAGTTCCAACTATCAATGGCTTCCTTTTTCCGCCAGGTTTTATTGTTAATTTTTTTTTGGTAATAATTATGCTGAGATCGGTCCATTAATTGCAGTTGAATTTTGCTGAGGTTTGACCGCATTTTCAAGATGTAAAGGAGCTTGCCAAGCACTCTTCAGCTGTTAGAATCTGTGAATAAAGTAGGAATGTTGAGATTTTGACCCCTCCCTTTCCCCCCCGGTTTTTACCATCATTCTGTTTCTAATCAAATCATTCATAGTTAGAATATACATGTATGGGATGAGATGCAATAGGGAAGAGAAATAATTCTGTGATACTATGCTTTTTAATTTCCTCACTCTTACCTTTTTTCTGGAGCAGTGAATATTATGCCAATGCCCTTTTCTTTCTTTTCTTTCTTTCTTTCTTTCTTGATTATATTTTATGCCAATGCCAACCTTTCTGGATTATGAAATTTTAGTAGCCTATCATTGATTTGGATTTTCCCCGTATAGCTTTAAATTTGGTCATGAAAAGAATAGTTTTTGTAGTTCATTTTGGTTGAGGATCGATTAAGATATTGCTGGAGCCGGAACTGAGGTCCGTTGGTCTGTTGCATTTTACTATGGCAAAAATATAGATGGGTCCCTTGAATTTTATTCATTACTTCGGCCAAAAAATTTGTTCAAGGAATTTGCTAATTTGTAAAAGGCATGAAATTATTTCGGCGCCTTTTGACCTTGTTGACTATATTGGGATGGTTGATACTGTTTAGTGTTTACCATCGGCCAGCATTATTGACCTGTCGTTGCCAACGGTGGAACCAAATTTATTTTTAAAATAGAATATTTACAGGTTGAAGTTAATGATTCAATGTTTACTGGTTAAATGTTACATCATTTACCAGTTTAGTTGCATCATTTACAACTGATAATGTGTTTTTTTTTTAAATAGTTGTACAAGTCTGGAGAACCTGTGGACTCAATCATTTATAAATGACAATTCAATATTTTAATATAAAATTTAACTTGTAAATATTAAGATGTTAAATTTGACATGTAAAGGGTATAGCTTGTAAATCTGAAAATTTTTATGTGTATGTTAAATTGATATATATCATAAAGCATGTTAAAATACTATAGTTAATCACTTCAGTGGACAATGAAATTTTTAACATTGAATTTTTAGAAATTTCTGTAGCTGTGACGGTAATTTATTCATTTCGTTTAGTTTAATTTGCTTTAGTTTTTTAGATAGATTAGTAAAGTTCAAACTCTCATGATTTGGATAATTTGTTCACTTAACAACGTCACTTTTTAATTGAAACACTTATTAGGGAGATAACGTGGATTAGAATTAGTATTATTTTGATAGGTGTATGATCTGCCTTTGTCAAAATTTGGCACCGTTGCTAAGGATTGTGCTAGATTTAATTTTAATATTATTGTAGTGTTTAATTTGTGTTTTTGAAGCATTTTTATTTTTTGGAATTTTTCAGAAATTTTTGGAGTTTTTGCTGTAATTTTTTGTTTTCGTGTTTTCTAGTGTATTTAGTGTGTTATGTGTTTGTTTTAGTGTAGCTTTGTGTGTTTAGTTGTTAGGATTTAATTGTGAGCATTTTTCATAATTTTTGGCATTCATTTCGAATTTTTAGTGAATTACTTGTTTTTGAGCAAAACAATCCAATTTTATTAATATAAAAAAAAGTTATTATACACACTAATTCCCTGTAAAGATAAAACAAAGCCCTTAACAATACAACCGGAGGAAAGGAAATAAAGCAATAAATCTAGATACAAACTATCAAACACAAAATAAGCAAGAAAACGAACAAGCAAAAACAAAAATCAGTCATCTAATATCTTTTTTGACAGCAGCACCAATGTAGAAGCCATGCTGATCCTTGAGTAAGATAGAAGCAAGAGAAGATGGTGGCTTAAAAAGCCATTCTTGCGGAACCATACTCCTCATAACACCAGATGCAAGCCAATTTGTTGCACCATTTCCATCATGATCCACAATAGCCATGGAACAATCACCATCAGCATCATACAACTCTAAACACTTCAAAAGAATATCAGTACAAAATCACTTACAATCAACCAGACTATTATTCCTCAACTTCTCATATAAAACCAAGCAATCTGTTTTAATAATCACCTTCCCATCAATAAACAGATCCCTTATCATCAAAGCCTTCAAGAGAGCTAAACACTTTGCCATAAAGGGTGAATTTGCAGCAACAAGCTTCCCCAGATCCCCCGCAAACTTCCCATCATGGTCTCTACCAATCACCCCAACAGTTGCTATCTTCCTTGATACATCAAAAGCACCATCTATATTCAGTTTCACAACCCCAGTATCAAGTTTCCTCTAAAACATAGCTTGATCATAGTCCTTATCCACACATGCAGGATTACCATTCGACAAATCCTCTTTATTCTTAATATCCTGTACCATCCAACCTTCATTAGCTAATCTAATAGCTTTTGTTAAACAAGTCACAGCATCAACATCTATTTTTCCATAGATAAAATCACACCTACTCTTCCATATTTGCCAACAGATACTAGCAAACAGAGTCACAGTATAATCAGTGACCTGTTTCTGCAGCAAAACCATTTTTCCATCCAAATGTCAAACTTGCCCATCCCAACCTACTCAAATTTCAAACCTAAAGGTGAGCCAAACCAGCAACCTTTAACCCAAGGGCATAGAAACAACATATGCTCAACAGATTTAACCTCAGATGTGCAGATTTCACATTGAGGATTACTTGCACACTTCCTTTTAGATAATGCTTCTGTTGTCGCCAAAGCATTATTCATAGCCCTCTACATAAAATGATTCACTTTAGGAGGCATCCTAATTTTCCACAACCCTTCCCATAATTTCTTAGATGCTGAATTTGAACAATCAGCATCTTGATTTTGCTCCAACAATCTACTTTTCGCCAATCTATATCCCTTCTTTACTGTACAAACCCCATTGTTATTTCCAGTCTGCACACACCTATCATCACCAATTATAATAGGAATTCTGACTCCTTGAATCAACTCCTTATCAGCATCATTCAAAATTCCATCCATAGCATTAAAATTCCACATCCTATCACAGATTATATCACAAACTTTCACCTTCTTCTATTCTTCATTTTTAGTGAATTATTTTTGTTGCTGAACTTGCTGGACAGCTTTGGTGTCTTTGATTGTTTTTAGTGTTTTAGACTTGTTTTGTATGTTCAGGTTGCATTTGCTTTCGTGATTTGCATCCTAGGGTTAATTGATTTTTTTTTTTTTGGTTTAGTGATTTTAGTGTCGTTGAGTCAAAGTTTTGAAAAAAAAATTGCATTTTAGTTTGTCAAGAATAGAGTTAGAAATCACCTTGTTTCCAATATTTCTGACTTGTTTTTTAAAATTTGTTGGGAACCAGTTTGGAGGGGCTTTTGCTTGAAATTTCATTCATTTAGAAGCTGCACCTTTTAGCTTCAATTCAAAAATAGTTTGGTGACTTATGGACATGGGAATTGAATTTTGCACCTTTTAGCCAACAAAATTCAGGAAACCTTTGCAGAGAATTTCGAAACCTCTTTAAACAATGCTTTTCCCTTTTATTAATTTTTTAATTAAATTAATGAATAATTTTGTTTAAAAAAATATAATTGCGGGACCTATAATAAAATCAATCAATATATATTGTAAAGCATGTCAAATCACTATAGATCTACAGTGCGTTAAACAGTGATTTTTCCTTTTTTTTATTTTTTAATGAAGTTAATGAATGATTTTGTTTTAAAAAAAAATTATAGTTGTGTGACCTATAATAAAAAAGTGGGTGTGGCACTTGCTATTAAAAATTGTGAGTGTGGGATCTACATTTATAAATTTTAAAAATTTAGAAAAGATCTAAAAGATGATAAGATTTTTATATTTTAAAAAATTATGCAGGATTAGTAAAAATTAACGATGAATATAAGATTTTTAATAAAAATAATAGGTGTTAGATATAGAAATTACTAATGTAGAAAAGTGGGTGGGGGACCTATAATTTACTTATTAAACTTAACTTAGTAATTAATTTAAATAATTTTAAGGATGATTTTGTTAAATATATATATATATATAGTTGTAGGGCTTATAGTAAAAAAAGTGAATATGGGATCTATCATTAAAATATATGAATGTAGAATCTACATTTGTAAATGTTAACATTTTAAACATAGTGTAAAAAATAAAAAAAAATTTATATTTTAAAAAATCATGTAGGATATAGTAAAAATTAAAGATGAATATAAGATTCTTAGTAAAAATAATAGGTCTTAGATATGCAATGAAATTTATATGGGGATAATAATATATTTTAATTAAAAATAATTTACTATATATTTATTATTAACACATGGTAACAAATTATAAAATAGTTTGTGTGAAAATATATAAAATAAGTTTTTAATCATATTCTTCAAATATAAAAGAAATAAAATCTATTATTCTATTATTTATATGTAAAAGCATAGTTTGAAAACTTATGAAAAACATTAATGTAATTATTGCATCAAGTTTGAGTGAAAAAAATTATGGGCCTCAAGTTAATTATATAATGTTAATGACTTTATCTTTACACTACACACTTAATCTTTTATTAATAATCATTGTATTCTTTATAATTCTTTATTAATTGATATAATATTCTCATATATGTGATTAATAAATGGTATTATAATATGAATTATATTATTTGCTTGATTTACAACCATTATAGTTATGATTTGTGAATAATATTATGACATAAATTATAGTATGATTTATTTTAGTACTTCTTTTTTTATTTTTAAAACTTACACTTTAGTCTTATTTTTAAAATTATTATGAATTTTATGCTAAATATTAAAAAAATATTTAATTTATTATTTTTATTTATATCAAAAAAATTTAAATTATTAATTTACCTCTATAATCTATTTATCTATCATCTTGCTCTATAATTTAAGGAACTTTAAACAATTTTTTGCCAAAAAAGAATCTTTAAACAATTAAGTATGACAATCATTTAAAAATATTTTAAGAAAATTATAAAATTTAAATGAACATAAACATAAATTATATTGACTAATCTATCTCTTATTTCATTAAGTTTATTTTTTCACACATGTGTTTGAAATATTATTTTAGCAAATTTACTCCTTCCGTTCAAAAATATAAAGTGTTTTTTGAGAGTTTAAATGCTAACAAATATAAGATATTTTTAGTATTTTTAAAGTATAATCATTGCCTTTTTTTAAAGTACCGTTAATGAATAGATTACTTTATCTTATTTTAGAGTGTAAAACATCCTATTAAATAAGAATAAATATGAAAAGATTGTGTTAGTTTGAAAATAAATAATCACTTTGTTGACAGGTGAGATTTAATTAAAACTGTTTTAAATTTGTGAAAAGACGGAACATGTATTTAAATAACTACTAAATAAATCAGTTTGTGTAGCTAATAAATTTAAAATATGAAAAAAAGTTAAAACAATATATCAAGAATAGTATTTTAATCCAACAATTGTCAATTAATGGTTAAATAAAAATTTAAAAGTAAAATATATGTTTGTATTTTATGACTTTTAAAATAAAAGAGAAAGCAATATATATATTTTTTAAGAATATTAAAAATAAATTTTAATATTTATTTTTATTTTTAAAATTAAAATATTCTTTTACATCGCACGGGTATAAATTTAGTTAAACTTGTAAATAAAGCAAAATTTTGACCGGTAAATATAACTTTTGATTTGTAAATATTATATTGTTAATATTTGAATTAAAAAATGAAAGTTAAATATATTTGTTTTCAACGGGTAGTGGTGAATGTGGGCCAATCATCGCTCAACATCAAATCGCCATGGATTAATGGTCGGTCCTTAAATGGTTAAAGATCAGGAGACTTTGATTTTTTTTTTTTCCCTACACTTATTTTCCTAATTGCTTGCAAGTTCCTTGAGATCTATTAATATTAAATAAAATTTGAGAAATTTATTTATATTTAATTTTCTTACTTAGGATATATAAATAATTTTTTATTTTATTTTTGCATATGAATATTTATACACGGTAAAAAAAAATGACAAATAAGAATTTTGTAAGAATATTGATATCAAATTAAAATTTTTCAATATTGATATTTTTAAATTTTAGTACTCCTACCATATTTCAGTATCAAAATTTTTAATTTAATATTAATATTTTTATAAAGTTCTTGCTTGTCATTCTAAAAAAAAAAAAGGCCTTGTCGTATGTTAACTGAGACACTTCCCTCCGAGAAATAAAAAGGCAAGTGTAATTGTATTAAAAAAAAGGATAAATGTAACCGACAAGACTAGAGAGTATAGGATTGTAAAGAAAGCCCCCAAGATTGTAATTAAAGGTTTCTTTTTCTTTTTTAAATATAAGGCTATAAAAAAACAATGTGAAGAACAAAAAGGCGGGTTATATCACAAACCATTAAGTCTCTACATCTTAAAAGGGGTTGTTGTAGATAACGTGATAATCCAATCTCTCATGACAAAATTTTTAATTTTATTAATGATCTTAAAGAGAGGGTGATTCTTGCAAAAATTGTGTTGGATGAGTGACTAAGCTTCTAAAGTATTAAAGTGTATGTGAATTTTGGTAAGTTTAGCATTCCAATAAAGCTTGAGTCCCTCCAAGATACCCAAGAGTTCGACAACTGTGCTTGAATGATATTCAAAATATTTGAAGAAGCCCTTGATCCAATTCCCTTGATCATCATGTATGAGGCCTCCACAAGCAGCTGCCCCATTGATATTAGCTGAACCATCGATGTCGAGTTGAATCCAACCTGCTTTAAGTGTAACCTCCCTGAGGTTAAACCACAATTAACTCCAAATCATAGTTATTCGAGATTTTGAAAGAAGAATTTCTGAAAAATTATTTCATAGAAATCCCAATTTTTCATTTCAAATCCCAAACATAAATTTAAGGACTCAAAATTAGAGTTTTAAAGATAAAGCAGAAGTTTGGAAACTAATTGGGACCCAAATAATGAGTTTTAGAACTCAAAAACCATTTCTGTGCAAAAAATGACATGTGCGCTATGGCGTGTCTCCCCTATGTCATGCATCGCGGCGTGAGGCGCCATGCGCAGCGACATATTGCACGAAATTTGACAAATCAGTGCTGTCATTTGACAGCACAGGGAGCGAACTTTTGTTGCGTTCTAAATCTCTGTCCGATGTTCGATTGAGGTAGTTTTGGTGTCTATACGGAGCTTTCTCCTAGCTCTAGCTAATGGTATTAGTTTCACACTTAAATTCATTTTCTATCAACAGTTGGACATCAAAACTCATTTTGACATATTTTCACAAAATTTCTCAAATGAGGTATCCCAACTCAACCACACATGCTAATAGCGTACACCAACCCTCCGACCATACTTGATAGACTCTTGTGGACTCATGCAACACACCACACGCAATCAAATATACTTACTTCACAAAATCTTCACTCAACTTCAATTTTCACAAAACATAGAGGGGGAGAAAAAGTTGCATAGATTTAACCATTTCATTCATATTTCTCAAAAATACATATGTTTCTACTTGCACAAGTATTTTGGACCTATCCACGGGTTCACAACAAAAACTTACTAACTTAAGGTATAAAATACACTAGTTAAATACAAAAATCATGCAAGTAGTGCACCAATCATGACAATTAATCCTAATTAGCAAAGGCATTAACAAATACACATGTAAAGAGCAAAAGAAAGGCTTATAGAGGATTTACTCCACCAATCCTAAGCCTCAGTATGTTTTTCCCGACTCAGATCCGATGAGCTAGGTCCTGAAAATATTGAGAATTGAGGGGTGAGTACAATCAATTAGTAACGAAGTTTCATTTAACCCTTACAGTTATATATTAATTATAAATAGATACAATTAGGCACATAAACACATATATCACATAGTATTAGCCCATGGTTCACAAAACTAACAACCATGTGACCGGGCTTGCTACAAAATACTGTATCATGTTATTTTTAAAAACATAACTCGAGGTCACAAAAATAACAATGATGTGCCTTTAACACGCATCGGACCACAAAACTAACAACTATGTGGCCAGACTTATATGCATGATCATATGCCAACTTTATATCTTCCTATTACCTCTAACACGAAACTGGTGGCTATCATGTGGTTTTGTCTTTTACGAACTAACCCAGCCTTCCACTTGTGAGAAACTATCGGGTCAGAGTTAACTCACTTATTTAATTCGGTTTCCCCCAATACTAACAACCATGGAGTCTCATACCCCTAATCTAGTCTCCTCATGAACCGATAGAGACTAGTTAGGTTTAAGTCTCTCGCAAAACAAGTGAGATAGTCTCGAATCAACCATAAGATAAGGGCTACCTCCCGATTCCAACGGTCGATGCCAAGGCTAGTTCCTCATTCCCACAGTCACTTTCAATACCATGTGAATTTCAACCAATCTACTCCTCTCCCCTAGCTAACTCTCGCCAATGATCATACTATACATATTTCACACATAATATGCATTTTAACAATCATTTCTTAACACAATGAACTCACATAACACATATGCTCATAATTAACTCATATTTCATCATAATTCTCCACCCATAATAATAAATCATAAGTAATTTCATAAAACATTAAAGGTGGTAGAATTAAGGTTTTACAAATAAGTATTTGCCAATATGTATCATCAATTTAACTCACAAATCACATTTTACAATACAATTAACATTCAACTAGAAAAATTAAGTTTTTCCTGGTTACCTCAAACCTTTAAGAGGTTAAAGGTTTGCCCCTCACTATATCAACTTTCCCAAGCTTCAACGAGCTTGAATGTTGCCAAAACAAACCTCTCTACAACCATATTATAAGGATATCATCATTTTCTAACTCTTGAACATAAAACTCCACAAACACTATTTTAACCGACTCATATCACTATTCATTCATACCTAATGGGCGCATCTATTAATGCACGTTATTATTAATAACACCTTAAACCATCATTAATACACACTTACCTCTCTCAACTATCTCATAAATGCCAATTTTTGGACATTCAATGCTCCCATAGACCAACCACTTGCAAAATCATCAATGTGGTGTTCTAATACATTAAATCACTCCCATTAATCTCATTTTAACTAATGAAATTGGAACCATACTCTTATGGATCAAAAATCCATCTCCCAACTTAAACCCTATCATAAACAATCATAAATGAGGGAGAGAAAGGAAGAAGAAAGTATCACAACCTTACTTTGAGTGTTTGGGAGCTTCAATCTATCAATAATAAGACCAAAAGTTGTATCCTAACAGAGCCAAAACTGAGCTATTCATTTTCTTCCTCTTTCTCTCTTCTGTTTTCATGTAAAAACAAATCAGATATATCTGATTTTTGGTCATGCATTGCAGCGTACGCTGCCCTCCGCTGCGGTGCATGGCACAGAGGAGCCTATTACATTTTAATTGTCTTTGTGCACCACGGCGTGTGGCACAAAACACAACTCTTTACTTAATTATCATACTAACCATGGTTAATTAAGGACTAACCCAAATGGATTATATAATACGAGATTAACCTAAATGAATTCTTAATATGTATTTATTTTTCACAAACTATTTAATATAAAGGAATTCCAAGTCTTTAAAATATTTTAAGAACTCATATCATTCAATTAAATATATGCGGAAGCATGATAATAACTATTTTTACTTGCACAAATATTTTGACCCATTAATATAATACAAGCATCAAAACACAATCTCAAGAGCCCAAAATACCTTTCCATCCTACATAAAACCTATAGTGCAAATGGATAAAGAATATATTATCCTAATTGGCAATATCATAAACTAAATACACATATCAACATAAAAGGAGAGAGGCCTACAGAAGTGATTATTATCACTTGGCCTAATGCTCTTTTTCTCTGTTCTTCTCAGATGAGCTAGCTCCTATAATATGTTAAAAGAGAGGGATGAGTATAACCACTCAGTAACCAAGGTATATCTAAGTTATATAAATGCATAATAATTAATCATGAATGCAAGTGACCAATAAATTTATTAAGGTGACCATTCAAACAATCACATTAATAACATGTTAATCACATTAACATTTAACTCATGTGAATACTTTCAAGAATAAAGTTAAGTATAAAATTTGCACAAATAGCCACATATACATTATTCGCATAATTACTACATGTTCTCATTTCTACAATTATAATCATATTCTCAACATAGCCATCAATCACTTAAATGGCATGATAATAATAATATGCATGATCAATCTCTTCCTTATATCCCCCCTTATTTCCTCTGACATGAAATCCGTGGGCCAACAACCGAAAGGGATCATCCATGTGATGAGACTACCCAAAGCCTTAATCATATCATGAGGGGCTATCGGGCCAAGGTTACCTTACTCACTTATGAACATGGTTTCTCCCAAATCACACACTATGGGGTGTCATACCTAAAACTAGCTCTACCCAAAACTCCAAGTAGGTCAGTAGGGTCAAGTCCTTTAATAGGAACAATGTTACAGTACCTTACAAGGTAAGTAGCGGCTATAACCCCTAGAATTATTGGTTAATAGCCAAATACCATATGGATTTTGTGTAATCGCTAACTCCTTCACTAAGGCGAACTCCCACCATATGATCATACTAATAAAAAAATGCATTTTAAAAACTCATATATATAATTCATAATTTATAGTCAAGATTGTGCACATCATCATCAATATCAATCTTATTACTTATATCAAGTCACAATTAACTTGGTCACAAATCATAAGGTCTCAATTAAGCCACATGCATTACAAACAACAATTTCAAATTTAGATATATATATATATATATATATATTCTTTTGTTTCACCAACATAATTAATTAATTAATATACAAATGCATAAAATAGATTTTCCTCGATTATCTCAACCTTTGAGAGGTCAAAGGTTACCCCTCAAGTTACAACACTTTCAAAGCTTGAATGGTGTCAAAAGAAAATTAATCTACAATTGATCATATCCCAATGTGTCAATAATATTATTAACACAATTTTCACTCATACTCTAACACCTAAGTATTTATTTTATTTTATATTTATTTATTTATTTATTTATTTTTTTAAGAAATTAGTCTTAGTCTCTTGAATTCTAAAATTTAATTTCATGTATTTGAACCTATCTACTTGGTTTAATAGTCTCCTTCACAATAATTTCATTCAAATATTTTTCTAATATCAAAATTTCTCTTTTTATTCCAAAAATTTGCACATAAAAATACCCAAAAATTGCAAACTTGATTTCAAGCCTAGAATCATTATTCTATAGCCATAATAATTTATTTCTCATCTCAAATAATCATCTAAATATCAACAAATTAATTTATATTTTCAGATTTAACCAAAAATCTACCTATAAAAATTTAGGGATAAACTCAAATGCCTCAAATTCTAATTCTATCAACAAAATAATACTCTAGAATATTTATTACACTACTAACAACCTCAAAATCATATTTATTCAATATAAATTCATCCCACTTTCAAATCTTAAATTTTCTACCACCACAAAATTAGAAACTAAAGAGAAAATATGACTAAGAAAAATGTTCAGAATACTTACCTAGTTTTAGAATAATTAAAATCTCATATGAAGTATCCTATTATCGAGCTTCACCTTCTAAATCAGTCAGTCTCTCCATCAATGTCGCTCGCTCTCTCGCTCGCTCTCTGCCTCAGCTTGCGTATAGGGATGAAATGAAGAAACGAAAGAAGGAGGGTGGTTTTATAAAAAAATACTGTTGGTCCCACATGTTTTTTTTTGTTTCCTCTTTCTTCTCTCTTTTTTTTATTATTATATATATGTGTGTCATGATTACCGTGGGAGAGCACCGAAAGCACGATTTCTTTTTCTCCTTCTTCTTCTTTCTTTCTTTATACATTTTCTTTTTTTAATAATAATAATAATAATAATTTAATATTTTTTTAATTAATTAATTAATTATTATTTTTTTAAATTTTAATTTAGAATTATATCCTGATTAGATTTAACAATCATCTCCTTTTAATTTGCTTACCTTTAAATATTTTTTTTTAAATTTCTATTAACCCAAATTATTATTAAAATTTAAATTTGGATGTTACAGATCTGTCCCCACTTATAGGGCTAAAATCATAATAATTTATACCAAGTTAAGCTCCTCTAGCCACACACCTCATTAACTCACTAACTACCCTAATTGGGTTAATAAATCAGGGTTAAAATTTTTCGAATGTTACATTAGGGGGTCCCATTCAACTTAAAATCTTTCACTTCCTTTACTTAAGAGGTTAGTTGTAGGCTAGAGTTTGAGGTCATTTAGGATTTATTGGGTAGAGCAGAAAGCAATATCAATTTCTTTATGATCTTTTTTTGAGAATATTAAACTGCATTTACTTTTTCATATGTTCCAAGAGACTTGAGCGAAGAGTTTTTGCTAAGTTGTTTTTCTTTTTTTTTGATTTTCGAACATCATTTTTTGCATTTTAAATTATCCAATCATGTACAGATAGAGAGAGGAAGTGTTAATCTTAAAAGGATTAATTATTTTCAACCACATTTCGCTAGCTTTTTTGCAATTATGCAGGATGTGATCGAAAAGTCAACAACATTACAACCAAAAGGACAAATACATTGATAAGGTTCGCTCCTATTGTCGTTAATGAATTTGGATCAAAGTCTGTCCCAAGCAACTTTCCATAGAAAGTATTTAATTTTCTCGTAGGTAGGCCATTTCCAAATCCTCGACTAGATATTAGAGTTTATGTAATGGTCTTAATTTTTAATTGCTTCATATGTAGATTTTTATAGAGAAGTTGTAACATTTGAGTTTTAATTCATTGATTAATTTAACTTAATTCGGGTAATTAAGCAAGTCAAAGTGGTGTGTGGCTAGAGAGGTCTAATAATCATGTTTAATTCTATTTTAGCCCTAGTTGTGGGTCCAATATCAAGGCAGGCCACCCGGGCATTGAAAGGAGAAGAAAAAGGAAGAGTTGAAGTTGCTGTGCCACACACCGCAATGTGTAGATCGTTCGCTATGGCGCACAGCCATTTTTGAGCAAGAGAGGACCTCTATGTGCCATGCACTACAGCGCATGGCTATTTTTTGCAATTTATCATATGCAAAATAAGACAGAAATAGAGAGAAGAGAAAAAAGAGAAAGAAGAGGTACGTCAATGCTCTGCTAGGGTTTACTTGGGGATTATTTTAAGAGTATTTTGAAGGCTACAAACACCCAAGGTAAGTATTATACTCATTAATCTTTTCATTTCTTTCACATTTATGAGTTTATGGCTAGGGTTTGATAGTGGAAGTAAGATTTCGATCTATATAGGTTATAGGTCTGAATTTATTGACTCAAATGGAGTTAATGGGGTACATTAGAGTATTTAAACCTAGGTATAATGAGTTTTGCTATCTTGAGTTGTTGGGTACCATAAATATTTAAAAATCTCATTTATTATGGGTGGTTGGAAGTTTGTGATGCCATTAATGGGGATTTAATTGCTCATTAATGCTATTGGAGGCTATTAAAAATAATTATTAAACCCAATGGTTAGGCTCCACCTCTTGTAAAGTGAAAGTTGGGCAATTTAAAAGTAGAGATTAAGAGTTCAAATGTTTAAGTTTGTTATGTTAATGGAATTCAATTTGGTTGATTATAGTTTTGGCTCTTAGTCACTTATTAGAGTGGAAATTCAAACTTGGAAGCTAATTGATTGAGGGGTAAACCTTTGATCTCTCAAAGGTTTGAGATAATCGAGGAAAAACTTTACTTTTGGTAGTTGTATGTTAATTGATTGTTAAATGCAAATGGTAAATGTTATATATGTGAGATTAATTTTTATATAAAACTACATATTAGTTTTCAATGAGTGTATGAAAATTTGATTAAGCACAATGCTATTTTGGCTTGAAATGCAAAATGCAAAGTCAAGAGGATTTTACTGTGAAAATGCTATGTTTTGAAAAATAAATGTAATAATGAGTAGAGATATTTGTGTGTTAGTAATGAAATAAATTTGACAAGAAGATGAGAATACATACTTGGGTAGCACAAAGTCGTGAACCCAACGTGGTTATTGTAATAGTGAGTAAAGGAAAGCGAGAAAGTAAACTCAAGTGAGTAATGGTTTTGCCATGATCAGGGGCGGGAGTTCACCTAAGGATTTGGGAGTAGAGAAAATTTATATGGTATTTAAGCTGTCCTCCAGTACACAGGAGCTATAGCCTTATCCCATTGTTTATTGAGAGACTATCATATAGTTTGTCGAGAGACTAGAACTTAGCTATCTCTATCGATTTAATGAGGAGAATAGCCTAGGGTATGAGACACTCCAGGGATTCGAGAATGGGGAAAGCTGTGGTCTAAGAGTGAGTTTTATGATCTTCGGCCAGGTCATACCTCATAATTGGTGAGCTTGGGTAGTTCAGTCACACGGACGGAGCCTTAATTAGTATTATAGCCCACAGTTTTAATTTGAGAAAATAAGGAGGATATAAGATTGGTTAATCATTGCCTGAGTAAATATATAACGTGTCGCACATGCTAAGTGGTGGCAGGTCACAAGAGTATGGGTCATGTCACATATCTAAGAATATGGTAACAATGCACCTAGTTACGTGAGTTAAAGAAGCTGTATAGTGATAAATGATAAATTATGATACATGTGAGTTTGATTTGCATATTTGATCTCCTTATGCATGAATTTGTTTTATAATTGATATATAACTGTATAGGGTAGAGTTAACCTTGGTTACTGAGTGGCTAGACTCACCCATCTTATTTAATACTTTTCAAGCTCTAGCTTTGGTGTTAAGAGGGAGAAGACTTCAGAGGCAGGGAATTAGCATATTTCTACTGTATGCCTCTAGTTTAGCTTTAATTATGTAATAGTATATGACTTCTCAATTTTAGAATACACATTACCTCACTTGCACTATTTTGATTGTTGGAAATGTTAAAATTATATTTTAGACCCTTAGCCTTTGTGTATGTTGATATATATATATATATATATATATGTTTATAAGGCCAAAATACTAGTACAAGTATAGAAATAAAGATTTGAGTATGTTTTGAATGAATTGAGCGAAATGCAATGCTAAATTATCTCCCCTTTTGTTTTTGGTAAAATGGGGTTGAGGAGTGAATTTTAGTTATAATGATGTTTTGATACTTGTAACATATTGTACTGGTAGTTCTAGTTTTATCGAATATAGTCCAGGTATTAGGAAAAACTTTTGGCATTTATTGAGGGTTTTGGGCACCCATTTTGCATAAAAGTGTTGAAAAGTGGTCAAATTGTGTTGGGTGTCCAACTTTCTAGTATGAATTGTTTTGGAAGTGAAACCCATACCATTAGCTAGTTCATGTAAAGAGATTTTTGTAGACACCTAAATCAAGTTATTTGGACGTCGGATGGAGAATCGGGGCGAGTCAAAAGTTCCCCTGATATGCTGTCAAATGACAATAGAACCGGTGAAATTTTGTGCAACACGCCGCTGCGTGTGGTGCCTAAGCTGCGGTGCATGGCTCTAAATCACAACATATGTTTTGTTTTTCAATCTTTTTTGATTTCTTTCACTCCTTTGAGGTATCCCATGCTTCTGAAACTTATTTTTACTCTAATATGAAAGATTTTGATCAATTTTAACTTGTTTCTATTTAGAAAACTTGGGATCTCTTACTTTTGAATTAAACCTTGGTAATCACTTTTTTAGCTAATCCTTTGATTACCATGAGTTTCATTTATTAATTATGTTTAGTGGAGTGAGAATGTTATAGAAGTTACTATCATTAGATGACCTCTAGTAAATAACATCTTCTTCACTAAGAGGATTAGGAGGCTAAACAACAAATATGATATTGCTCATATCATAGTGCGAGTATTATTTTAATTGTTTGAAGTTTTACCCTCTTATGCTCATGAAAATATCAGAAACTCTTGCATGGAGAATAGAATCAGCTTTAGGATAAGCATAATTTATAAGGGGTTTGGGGAGAAGGGACCATTTGTCATACAAAAAAAAAATTGGTTGCCTTTATCGACTTTTCATCCCATGTGAGTCATGAAATTATCCTAAATTTTGCAAATACTATGCCAAGTGTAGGATGAAGTAGTGGGGTTTTGAACCATAAGAATTAGGTTTAGTACACTTATATTTATCCTATAGGATATGAACCCAAAGATAGTATGATTTAGTGATGAGACCTTGGCAGAGCTTCATAATGAAAGCTAGATTTTGACTTTTAATCTTCTTGAAACTAAGGCTCCTAGCTTTTTTTATCCACAATGATGTTGTCCCAAGATAAAATATGAGATTTTTTTAGTCCCATTAGGTGCGTCCTAAAGAAAGTTTTTAGAACATTTCTCTAAATCATCTAAGACATTGATGGGCAAGAGCATAATCTGCATGATGTAACTAGGGAGACTTGAAAGGACTAATTTTATAAAAATGAATTTCCCTACTGTGTTAGGATATTGACCCTTCTAGAAAGACAAACTGGAATTAAGCTTATCCAAAAGTGGAGCAAAGGTAAGCCTGAAAGCTCTTTCATTTGATTGGAATTTCTAGTTATTTTTCAAGGTTTCTCGTAAGAGGGATTTCCAACTGTTCGCTAATATGAGAGGCTATGTGAAAATTAACATTCTTGGGGCATAAAATTTTTGATTTGGCTGCATTTATTTTCTAACTCTAGGCATTGCAAAAAGTAAAAAAGCATTGTTGAATGATTTTGGCTTGACTAAGGGATGTTTCTGCAAAAGGAAATAAATCATCAACAAAGAATAAGTGTAAAATAAGAGGTCCATTAGTTGTTAGACTAATAGGCTTCTAGTCCTTTTTGTCTATGCTACTATGAATATAATGACTTAAACATTCCATGTAAAGAACAAAAAGATGAGGAGAAAGAGGATCCCCCTGTCTACTGTTGCGAGAAGGAGTGAATTCATGTGTTAGTTCTCTACTCCAAAGAATTTTCATTCATGCAAAACAGATAGCAGAGATAATAAGCTTCCTGATATGAACATTAATCTCGATGGAGTGGAGGGTGTTATCTACAAAATCCCAAGAAAGCCTGTCAAAAGCTTTTTCAAGATGCACTTTTATTGCCATGAAACTTTTTTTCCCAATTTTGATTCTCATGGAGTGAATAATTTCTTGAGTAATGATAATATTGTCACTACTATGTCTTCCCTGAATGAACCTGCATTAGTTGTCACCTATAAGATTTGGCATACAGGCATGAATACGATTGGAGAGAATTTTTGTAATGATTTTGTAACTTATAAAATAAAAAAGGGTACACTAAACTTCAATAAAAGAGTGAGTATCAATTATAAAACAGTGAGCTGCCAAAAAAATCCAACCAAATTATAGAAATAGAATTTGAAAAAAAAATTACTTGGTAATAACTTTGTAACATACTTAAAGATTGGCTTTGTGTTAGTTGTAAACTCAACTACACAAAATAAAATTATATATATACTCTCTCTGGTTTAAAATATAAATATTTTTTTAAAAAAATTTGCATATGAATGAAGTTCTTATTTTTTAAAAAATATATATTATTTTTTTATCCTTAATTCTAATTATCTATGCACTTTATGATGAGTGAAAGATAATTTTATGTAAGAATCTAGATTAATAAATATAAGAAGCAAAATGATTTTTTTTTTACATGTATTAGATTGTTTATATTTTAAATTAAAATTAGTTAAAAAAGTTGTAGTTTATAATAGAGTTTTAAACTCTAAAGCATGATGCGCATAAAACAAAATGCTTCAAGCCTTCAGTAATCAGTGCTCAATCCTTGTCCCACAAATGGCACCTAATTATTTTTCCGCATTTACGGCTCCTTTTAGTCCCTATATAAATGAGACGATAAAAAACATGTGATGTGAAATCATTATTATTTAACTTGTGAAAATCAGGCATGGTTTGTCTTCTATAATTTTTGTGGTTTTAATGCATCACAATCGATTTAAATTATTATGTGATGGCTGTTATGAATGTGTTCAAGGTTCTGTTTTTGAACACTTCATGTGGTAAAAAGGTCTGGAGTCATATCAATTATAAATGTTTCATATCGATCTGAAATGAATTCAAATGTTATGCAATATAAATGTTTCATATCGATCTGAAATGAATTCAAATGTTATGCAATATAAATGTTTCATATCAATAGATATATTAACGTTAATCTCTTTTATCAACCAAATTAGTATCGTAGTATCATGTTAGTGTGCATGCATATTGGTAAGAACCATTGTATAACAATCACATTTGTGTGATTAATTTTTTTTTATTTAAATTTTATCCCTAATACAACCCTTCTATAACTTATGGACACATACAAACATGTCAATATTAGATTTGAATCTAGAACTTCTTCTAAAAGAGGGAAGTAATACTATCACTAGAATAACAAGTCATTGATATTTTTGTGTGATTAATAATTGACTCACTTATCTAATATTGCAACACTAATAACATATGCAAAATACATGAAAATAAAATCATAAAATTATTTTTTTTCTTATGGGCCATATATCACATAAATTATCTATGGGTTAAGGGTTGTTTTTGTTTTTAAACTATACACGAAATGTCACAAATGATTTTAAACTTAATTATGGGTCAATTTTATTTTTCAACTTTCAAAATTTTCTCTATTATTATCTTGCTATTTTCTCACTATTTGTTAACTATTAGTAGATCCTATATTATATTTTTTTAATAATTTTTTATTATAAAATATTTGAGTTAAGGGGTAACAATAATTTTTTGAATAAAAGTTAAGTGACAAAAATGACCTCTAACCTGATAAAAGTATTTAAAAAAAGTAGAATAACAAATGTCAAGTGGTTTTAGTGTCAGAATGATGATAGGGGAAATCTTTAAAGTTGAAGAACATAATTAATTCATAATTGAATTTATAAGTATTTATGATCTTTTGTGTACAGTTCAATGATAAAAATGACTCTTACATCATTATTTATTCAAATTATAAGAATGGTGAATTGTGAGGGGAGCCTAGCTTATTATAAAAGTTGGTATTCTATGAGTCATTTTTATCTGAATTTAATAATCCTCTAATTAATTGAACTTAATAATGCTGAACATTTTATTTCCAATATTTTCTAGGTTGAGAATAATAATCCCGTCCACGTGATCGGATAGCTTAAAAGATTATCGATGACAAGTAGAAAGAATTAATATTGTTCAGTATTATTAATATTTTAAATTTGATTATTTTTGTCCCATGTATTTGAACAACACCCCCCCCCCCCAAAAAAAAAAAAAAATCATTGTCTAAATGAATGTGAGAAAAAAAAAAGGCCAATGACACTGCTAAAAATGAGGAATCATTTGCCACAAAACTGAAGAATTTTGAGCTTCTGGACTTCGTTTTTGGCCATTCCAGCCCCAAACATTGTTTCTCGGTCAAACTCATCTTCCTCGTCGATCTTGTAAGTTTCTAAAGGGAACACTTCACTTGGATAGCAAGAGTCTTCCTCACACCAGGGCAAGCATCGCCATTCTTTAACAATACCTTGGGATCCATTGGAACCGAACAGCTCGTTTTCCCCAGGCATTGCTGCTCCACAATCTGCTTCGTTGCCCGCAGACTGCAATTACCCACAGTGTAGCCGCCGCAGAAACCCCTAGGGTTTCCAAAGCTCGCGAAATCTACACTTACAATCCTCTTCTGGTTCGGGCATTTCAGTGCAGCTCCCGGGATCGCCTTCTCCGCTATGGATGGGAATTGACTGTTCTTGTTCCCCCAGGATTTGACACTGGGAGGGTGATTATCTGTGATGTGACTGCAGATTGTGTCTCTGTCCACGGTCAGGACCTCGATCTCCTCTGGTGTTGCAGGCGCCTCCTCCAACACGACCACCAAATTGTCTTTGTCTTTCAGCCAAGCTCTTGGGTTGTGGTACCTGACAATGAAAGGTTAATAATGGACTTGAATATCGTTTTCTTTTCGATTTTGATCGATCAAATCTGGATACTTCCAAAACGAAGTCATGAAATTTTACCTATCAAGAAGAGGGATTAAATTTATGCTTGTTAAGTGTTTGGTATTTGGATTATACATATTTTATCGTCTGTTGTCCAATATCCGAATAATATACTTACTCTGATTGACTAGGCTGTCCTAGAGGAGAGAGGTAGCTCATCCAATAGCGACCAATGCTTTTACCGTTTATCCAAATCATGCCCTTCTCCATGCCATTCATTCGAATGGCAACAGGATCTCTTCCTTCTGGGGCATCAAAATGTCTCTGCAAAATGATTACAGAATGCATAGTTGGCTGATTCCAAAACATTCGTAGCTGATTGTTTGAATATTTTTGAAAACGAAACAAATCATTATATATATATATATATATGATTAGTGCAAAGATTAGAACTGGTAAGTCTAATGGCTTGACTTGATGATTCCGCATATTTTTCGAAGCTTATAGTACCTTGTACCAAGAGAGGGCTGGTTGACGTCCATTGACGGGTTTCCATTGTTCCTGTTTTGATCCGTCCTCGGTGAAGAGCCCAAGTTTCTCACCTGTGAGACCAACCTGCAATGTGACCCCGCGTAAGCTGTTACATGCGTTGAATACTTGAATGTGTTTGTGCGTGTGTTGTGGTACAGTTTTTACTTTGTCAACCTACTACGTTTCTCCATATTTCACCTGATGACCCCATCCGTTGATGGTCAGATCAACGGTTCCGGTGTTTAGACCAAGGATGGTTATAGACTTGGGTCCAGCATACCTGTGCTCCATGTATGCACCACTGTCCTGAATAAGGAAAAGGGATATAAAAGTTGTATAATGTCCTCATTAAAAAGTGTTTCTAATTGGGAGGAAAGATGAAGTCGTGCTTCTTACTGGGAGTCCAACAGTACTAGCCAAGATAGCTATGTGGTTGACCCCAACTTGAAATTTTGCACTTTGCTCAAATACGAAAGATTTTTCCTCATGGCTGCCATGAGCGGTTCCTTAAAACCATTAAAATGCCTTTATATTAAAATCCATTCTTTCACTTAAAACAGCAGTTGCCACTTTACCCTGTCATTTTTGTATGCTTACCTAGGTATTCTCCATTGACATATGCAACCAATGAATGGCCAAGACTAATGATACGAAGAACAGGGGATACTCCATTCTTCTTTGGGATGTCTGCTGGACTTAACACGATGCTACAATAATATTTTCACAAGTTTCAGGTACCACTTTCATATGCATGTACCCCAGATGATTGGAAATTTGTAAGGTGGGAGAAAGAAACTCACCTAGTGGTGTACCATGCATAGTCAGTGGCGTCCTTAAGTAAACTGTAGAGTTCTAGAGGAAAACTCTGATTGGCTGGTACGTCCTGGGTAGTTGGAATGGCTTCTGTAAACACCTCCCACTTATTGCTGTTTGGAATCTGTGATCTCTCGAAGTTCCTTGAATTATGTTGTGAGACAACCTGTTAAAGAGAATAAGTTAGAGCTTCAGCCTCAGCTCCAGAATGTGAATTTTTTCTCCAGCAAGTATATCTTGTTATGTGAGGGACATATACATTACCATTTGAGTGTTATAGACCACAGTCTTGCAATCAGGGAGGATGCTAATGGAGTGCGGCGGCAACAAGTAGCTCTGGCCTCTGAAGTTTACGGTTGCTCCTTTCTGCGTGTGGTTGTTAGTTAAGAAAGCAGCACAAAGGCCACTTTCTGGCTTCTCAAAGACCCTAGTCTGCAAAACATGGACAAACATTTCCTTTAAAATTTGCCAAATGTCAACAATTACAATAACAACCATCTGATATATGAGATGCTTAATTACCTCAATGGATTGGCTCAGCATGGTGACACTAGGCGTAGCCCCAAGCAGAGCCTTCTTGCAAAGGTTCAGGGCCCTGTGAAGGTCCCTGAGGTGACCCCATTTTGGTTCTCTTTGCAGACCGTATTCATCAAGCGGAGCTTCATCGTAATAGCGGGTTGTAGCGAAAGCAGAGCTGGTTCTACCGAAGTTTGTTCCACCATAGTACTACGAGAGTTTGCAATCAAGTTAGAAGCTATGGTTTTCCCGTTGGTTTAGATCTAAGGGAGGATTGCTTATTGTGGATAGGATCATTACCATATAGTAGTTGACCAATGATCCGTTCTTAGCGAAAAAGCGAGCAACTGAAAAGGCAAGATCTTCTGCATTTCTCTGTGATGGTGGGTCTCCGAAAACTCTATATCTGTAATAGCAATTTACCAACAAACACGTGCTTAGCGCTTAGTTTGAACTATCATTGCTAATTACTACTCTGGACCACAATATGTGTTATTGATAACTCATTTACATTTTATGAAAAATGTTACTCCTTCGTTAAAAAATATAAGATATTTTTTAAGAATTGGATGTTGAAAAATATAAGGCATTTTTAGTCTTTTGAGTTGTAATTATTATTTTTTAAAAAAATATCTCTATTGATAATGATTTTATATTTATTATAGAGTGTTTAATAGGGGTAAACATAAAAAAATAGGGTTAATTTAAAAGTAGGTAATTACTTTATTGTAGGGTGAGATTTGATTAAAAATGTTTTATATTTTTAAACGAAGGGAGTAGTTGAAATTTTATTTTTTTAAAAAATGTTTACATCTTTATATTTATGCCATGGAAATGTTTTAGTAACATTTGCATGGTATTTAAATATGGAGCATTTAAATTTTAAAGAGATGAAATATAAAAAAAGCAAGGATAGAAATAGGGGTGAAAATAGGATGAGTCAAGTTAGACTTTGACCAAATATGCTTAAGCCTGTATAATAAATTAGAGGCCTAAGTCTAACATGAAGTTTGTATAAGATTTTTTTTTTGACTCAAGTTTGAGTCTATTTAAAACTTGGTCTAACTTGCAAGTCTATTTAAAAGCCTATTTAAAAGTAAAGTATTTTAAATAGATTTACATTTTAGTTTTAAATGTCTTAAATATACTTTTGGGTTATTATAATATACCATATATAACTTAATTTATCAATTATAATATATAAAAATTGAAAGGATTTACTAACTATAATATAATATAACAATAAAGTGACAATATTAAAATTAATATATAAGTCAAATATGATTAAAATATAATTAGAAGTAGTAAAGAATAAATTGATTAAAAATCATATAGCAAAACTGATATATTTGTGATATAATACATAATATATACTCTCTTCATTTAAAAATGTAAGGCATTTTTAGAAGAGTTGGATATTAAAAAATATAAGGCATTTTTAGTCTTTTAAGGTGTAATTATTGCTTTTTTTTTTCAAAAAGTATCCCTATTAATGAATGATTTTATATTTATTGTAGAGTGTTTAATAGGGATAAATATGAAAAGATAGGGTTAGTTTGAAAGTAGATAACTACTTTATTAAGGTGAGATTTTGTTAAAAATGTCTTACATTTTTAAATAAAAGGAGTATATATATATATAAATAGGCTAGCCTGTTAGGCTCATAAGCTAAACATTGGAAAACATAAGTTTGACCTATTTAATTAAATAGGCTTAATTAAAGACATGAGTCTAGCTTAAATCTATTTAGTAAGTAGGTTAAGTTAGGTTAGAAGTAGGCTAGGTTGTAAGCCTTTATTAAGAGCCTGGCTTGTTCCCATCCTTAGATATAAATGATAAAAAAAATAATTTAAATAATGTTTTATATTTTGGATTAAGAGGTGCTTTTAGAAAGCTGGCTTGTATTGTGGTTTGGAAGAAGTAACAACGATTAAGCTGTGCAAGTATATACTCACTGGCCAGTCCAGTTTTCGGTCCATAGGGAGGGCTTGTATGGTTTGTTGGGGCCAGAAAAAGTATCCCCACATTGCCTTCCATTGCATGCATTGATCTGTAAAACAGAACATGCATGCAAAATCTCAGAAAGCAGGGGGAATATCTCATGGGAAGAAATATACATATACATATTGAAGGTGTCAAAAACTCACCACCGGATCAGGAGCATCGGTTTGCTTACACATGATCCATGGAACTCCGACATTCTTCGACACCGCCATATTTGCAGCCCACTGAACATAATTATCTCCCTGGGCTTTAAAAGTTGCTTGGACGTGATTGTATTCATTTTCAATCTGCGCAACGGCGTGAAACGTTTATAACTTCATAATTGTTTTTCATGAATTATAATCATATGGAAAACTAGTTTGGAGGAATAGGAACCTGTGCCAAGATGATGGGACCTCCTTGGGAGGCAAACATCTTCTCAGCATTCATTTTATCTATCACCGTTGACACGTATTTTTCCATGTGGAACTGCAAATATGACGCATTTTAGCCTCAACACACGCTGTAACATTATCTTCTCAATAAAAAAATATCATGGGCTTGAAAGTTGAGAGTCATGAAGAACGCGGAAGATGTTACCTTGAAGGGGTCATTTTCCGTGCGGAATATGATGTCCGGTACCTCTCTTAGCCAATATGGAAGTCCTCTGATATATTTTTGGACGTTACGTTGTAGAAATCAGTAGTGCATTATGGCGGAGAGGGAAAATAAATAGGACAGAGGATGTCTGTCAGTCTGTGCGTGCGTGTGTGTGAGGAATTAATCTGGTCAAGTCATACCCATGATTCCATTCTGCCTGGATGAACGGTCCGAGCCTAAGAGTTGCGTACATTCCTTTCTGTTGAACGAGCTTCAGAAACTTCACCAAATCATAGTTTCCTTCAAAGTTCCACTGCGTAATTAATGGAGGAATTCAATTCACAGAGCGAACATGGATCATCAACAATAACCGTGTAGGAGCCGGGTTTGCTGCGTCTGGTTACAGTTAAAAAAAAAAAATGCATAACATGGTTTTACCTTGCCTTTCTTTGGCTCATGAACGTTCCAAAACACGTAAGTCTGAATCACGTTTAAACCTCCGTGTCTTGCCTTATCAAGAATGTCTGGCCACATCTGAAACCCATTCATGAACAGCCATTACATCTCCATCCGTCGAGAAAAGTCTTTGATTCATAATATTGTTGCATCGTTAACGTATACCTACGTACCTCGGGAGGACTTCGAGTGTAATGGACAGAACCAGAGAAAAGAAGCTCGTGTCTTCCATTGATGATCAGAGACCTTCCATCATATATGACTTCCTTCTGCACTTGATCGTGAGCAACGGCGAATGAGACGACGATGGAAAGGAGTGCAGTTAAGAGCAGGCGATTTCTAGGAATCGCCATGCTTATCCTTTCCAAAGGAAGAAACCCAAGCTGGGTTTTTTTGAAAGGTTTTTGAGCCCCGAGAGTATCCTCCTACTGTAATGTTGAGAGGTGTCCGGAAGCTAATTTTCCAGACGCAAGGGAAGGCAGTTAAATAGAGATCTAGAGACAAAGAAGCAATCGAGAGTCTGGGAGCAAAACTCGGCTCTTCCATTTTGTTCGGTTTGGATAGTGGTCGTGGTTACTTTGACACGAGTGTCTCTCTATTCGTTCCTCTGTGTTCTCGGCCATTCATGGCTTGCCACGACGTGGAACAAGAACAAGAATGATGCAAACGGACGTGGGATTGTTGGAGCCTGATGACCTTCCTATTTCAGTCTCTATTTCACAGTCAAATCCATATCCCTTAATGGAAATCAACGATGATTCCTTCATATTATCTGCTATCCTCATTTATAAATTTATAAATATCTTCTGAGTCAAACTCTTGGGTATCTTGATCCAATCATATGTTAACACAATTTTTAAAAAATATAGAGAGCTGTCAAAATGAATGTAAAAGAAATGTTAAATAATTGTCAGCTGATTACTATAATATGCATCTATATGGTATGGGAGAGCTCACTGACCTCAAGGAACAAAGCCCGAGGTCTAATGCGATAATATGCAGTGTGTTTCGAGGAGAAGAAAAGCGATAGATTCAATTAGTTCTATTTGGCCATCAAAATATGAGTTTAATTAAATTAGTGTCGTCGTCCTTTTTCTCAAAGAGGCTAAGGCCAATGTCAATCCTTTCTCCTGAAGTAGCCAAAATTTTTTTCTCTCCCTGCTCTGTTTTGAGTCATTTGAAATATTTACACGTTGCTGTTGTTTATAAAACAGTGATCAGCTGGTGTGAGCACAAGTGCTTTTGGGTTCATAAAAATAAGCTGGGATCCATATATGCGAGTTTGTGATACTTATGGATGTGCGTGTACACGCATACAACATTTTCGTGCGTGTGTGTGTGTGAGTACCTTATCTTATATACACGCGTAATTCTGAATTCTCTATGAATAGTGTTGCCACCTTGAATTTCAAGCATGCATTTCCTTGGCATAAGAAATGGGTGAAACAACCACCTCAAGGTAATTAAACATAGGCATTAAGAAGAGGGGGTTGTGCAAGGTTTCAGTGCTGCAGAGTGCAATAACATTCTCTGTGGTTCATTCAATGACCTGGATGACTGTCCTTGTCATGCTTACTTGGATTTCTTTGAACTGCTTTTCTTTATACATTACCCTGTAGATAAGAGAGAAATCACCCCCATAATATATTTAATGTAAAAGAGTATTTTAATCAAGGAATTATATTTAGCTCAAATACTCTTACATATAGAAGAAGCAGACAACAGCCCAATACAGAACTTTACGCCCAAAGGAAATGAAATAATGTGCAAAGCATTGGCGAGCGTTGGCACTAAGTTTGAAAGAGAAAACTTTTGATTAATGAAAAGTTATATCATATATTAAAGAATTTGTAAGTCTACGCCACTTTCGAAGTTTTCACAATAAAAACTTTTTTAAGTCATGATTGTAATTTTTTTTTTCTTATTTTGTCATTACAATCCTTGGTTGTTGTTGTTAGGTGAAGGCAGGGGTGGAAAAAATTTGATAAATATCAGCCTGACCCTATAAAGATGAGTTTAGAGACTTCTGTTATGTTGGTATACTGAATCATGTCGAATCGGATCACATCTCCATATAATTAATGTAGAGATTTGTTTGTTTTGGTTTGGAGTTTTCCAAAGACATTGAAGGAGAAGGTAATAAAGAAAGTTTCAGTAGGTGGAATCTAGAGACTAGAGGGTTAAAAACCTTGTGCAGGCTCATGCTTGCACATGGATTGGTCTTCTGCTATATTAAATTTTCTGTGTTGGGCTGTTGTGGCTGATATGTTTATTAAGCTGTTAAATTTGTCCTATTAGCCCTAACCTAGGACTTTTAGATGCCGCGAGATCAAATATTTTATTAAAAATTTTTATTGGTTTAATGTAATAATCTATGGTTTTGAAATATTTTAGTGTGATTCTTCTTTTCAATGCCAGTGACTTCAATTTCTGTAATATATATGATACAGCTTGCGTCTGCAACTTCCACTCATTTCGAGCCGCGATGATACATACTTCCTTTGCCAATAATAATCAAAATCAGACAGATAGTTCCACCACCCAAAAAAAGTCATAAAATTAACCAATAGATTGAAAAATTTGTGGATGTAAATGTAAAATGTTTGAGCAGGTGAACATGTCAACAACAGTTTGAGGTATCATGAATATACTGCATGAGTGTACTAATTCAAGATGTTAGTTGGGAGATATGTACTATATTTGTGTCCAAAATGTAAAGAAAAATTAATTTTTATTGTTGATAAATGGTACTTCTAGCTCTACTATCCTAAGATATATATTAACATGATGAAGCTTTCGAAAAATGTTGCAATCAATGAGTAGAGTTTAAGTTTGAGTTGTGCTAAGTATATTGTCCTTAAAAGTTATTTCGTCACACTATATCAATTACATGGTAGCTGTCCAATATTAAATAGACTTGTCCTATAAAAATTAATAGGAGCACAAAACAATAGAGACTGGTAGCATAATACACTCAAGCAACCACAATAACATAGAGAAGGAGTAAAGAAGTGACTCGAAAGCTCAGAGCTGAGCACTGGGAAAACTTCACACTCCGATGTAAATAGGCACAGACCCAAATGAATACTAGGCAGCCATTTACTCTTGTTAATTCACCAATTTTAGAAAATCAAAGCCCACAAAACCTCGGTTACTAAACGTTGGCAAAACAAAAACTGTTTAATGGATAAAAAGCAATTAAACCCATTTAAGGACAATTAAATTAATCACCATTTCTAAAACTCTTCAAATTTGAAATTTAAACAATCATTTCAGATAAGCAATATTAAAACAAAATTAATAATTATTTTTGAAAAATAATTTCGGTGCATCTCTAACTTACCAGGGGAGGGCAAATTAGTTGTTTTCAACAATGATTGCCTTGTGTAGACCTGTCTCGTGTGCGGGCCTACTTTTCCTCCAAGCTCATTTACTAACCCACTTTCATTTATTAACATATATACACTAGGAGCTCTTCTTATGTAGGTAATGTGAAACTGTAACATCCTGATTTTTATATAATAAAGAAATTGTGGAATTTAGGTTTTGAGAAAAAAAATGATAACAATAGGAATTTATATTATTTGAGGTTATTTAGAAATAATATTATGGTTAGGTATTTAATTATAAATTTAAAAATTTAAATTTAAAATCACATAAGCAATATTTAGTTAAGATATAATACATAAATAATTTTTTATTGTGTGTTAAAAAAAAGAGAAGGTAGAAGGAAAAAAAAAAAGAGGGGGTAGAAGGTTGTTGTTTCTAAGTCCCACATTGGTTAGATGAGGGAAGAGAAGAGGTGCCTTCATGTATAAAAAGGAGGGGGTGTGTGCATTAGGAAGCATGAGAGGCTAAGATGCAATTTAGAGGAAATTGCAACTTTTAGCCCAAAGATTTGAATAATTAAATTCGAACCTATAGTTTTTTTTAATATAATTTTGGGACCACAATCCCATTTTTATATTATTTTTCTCTCTTCCTCTCACGTTGCTCGGCGTTTTTCTCGCAAGGGGGGATTATTTTCTTTTTCTTCAGGTATGTTCTAACTTTCCTGTTTAGATTAGCATTTAAAAATTTATTTAATTACAAAATTAATTTTATAGTTATTTTCTAAATAACATTAGCTTTCTAGTGATATGATTATTTTATAGGATAGAGTAAATATTCTGATTAGGATTTTTTTTCTATAGGATAGTTAATCTGATGATATGATGGATTAAAAATATAGGTTAAAACTCTTAGGGATATAATAAATATTATAGAATATTTTCTTGAGGTTGAAACTCATATTTAAGAATTTTTAAGTTAAAATCTAGATCTATATGGTTGAATTTATGTGGAATCTGAGATGTAGGGATAAACCTATGATTATTAAATATTTATTTAAGTATGAATAGGTATTTTTGAGGTTATAGAAAGGTGATTTGAGGCTTCAGAATAATTTTAAAATTTTTTAATTTATTTTTGGACGAATTTTTAGAATATAGAAGGATGAAATTGTGATACTAGAAGTGATTTGAGGATAAAAAAAAATAGTTTATTAGGGTACGAGAATTTTAGAAAAAGAATTTGGGAAGTTAAATGAGGCATAAATCTTAAATTAGTATTAATATGGATTATAGATCTAAGACTTTCTAATTCTTTAAATTAGAGTTATTTATTTTAATGTAAAATTAATATATAGTATTGTGAAATAATTATGTAGATTATATTGACAAAGATAGTGGTGAAAAAGGAGTTGTGAAGGGGAACTTGTTATTCAAGACACAAGGTAACCATTATTAATGTATTGTGATGAGTGTGTTTGTGAATGGTTATGTGTTGTTTTGTTGTTTGGAAAAATTATGAATTATTAAAAATAAATACTGTATATACTTGTTTGAAATTATTGTCAAGTGGGTTAAAAATTTATCTTTGTTTATCACGATGAGATATTATTGTTCGGATATATTCCTGTTTGGATATTTGAATGATGTATGACTTGTCAGGGTATTTTAATGTATGGTGTTAATGGGAATTTCTGTTCGGTTAATTATTATCACGTGGTAAGCCCTCATTGGACCCAATGAGTGGCGTGTCGCTTGGTCCAACTCACCTTTGGCCGGGTGATTTGGCGTCCGAGCATGGTGAAAGGAGGATATAAGGTGCAGTCATGCAATTAAATACTTGTTCGGTTTGTTTGAAAATATTGTTCGGTTAAATGTTTTGTGTGCCCACTTAGCAATCGCATAATTAGTTACATCCGCATGCATCATTACATATTAATTTTTGGTTACTGGGACTTTTAAGTCTCATTCCCCGTGGTTAATATTTTTACAGGAGCGAATCCGGCCGAGAAAGCACTAGAGGTGTAATTATGGTGTATGAGACACCATCTTTTACGTTGCCTCTTATTTTGGATTATACAATGTATCTTGTGCCAACTTAGGACATATCTTGTCCATGGAGCATGTAAACTCTAATCCTTTTTATTAAATGCATTTATATGTCCAAGAGGATTATGTCTGTCCCTTTTGATTCATGACCTAATTTGAATAACATGCTATGAGGATCATGTCTGTCCCTCATGGTTCTAATTGCTTTTTGAGATATTTTAAGACCTGTGGTATATTGTCTTGGATGTATCATGGTAGAAATTTTTTTACCATGATAAGGGTATGATAAGGGTTCAATGAAAAAAAAATGATTTGTTGAATTAATAATTTGCGAAAAATCGATTTGTAAATTTGAGGGTGTTACAGAAACTTCTCCTTTTGACACACTCATACAATAACTACAACAATCCTCTACATGCGTTAAAAGGAACATTATCATCTGAGTTATTCATATAGAATATAACCATTTTGAATATGGTAAAACTATGTTTCTATGAACCAGTCCTAAATTAATAAAACTTAGTACATATAAATGTCAATGAAACCATGTTTCTATGAACCAACAAATTTTTGGCATATACTATGGGCCTTATTAGTTGGGTTATACCCCTGTAATTTGCACTGTTAAAGACGATTTTGCACGTTATCGACCTTGTGCATGCTTGGTCTTAACAAATGCTTTAGATATTTTGCCATGATTTCATAGAAGTGACCTTAATCCACATTCGCATTGGTATTTTCATCGAGTATATCTATAACAAATACACCATTCATAAGGATTATGAAAGACATTAAGAACTTTCGCACAATCTCCAATCAATGCATTTTAGCACTTTCTAAAGTCATAAGAAGTGATAAAAAATCTAGTGCTAAAAAAACTAACAAGTGACTTGTTTTTACCCATTAAGCCTTCTTTATAGAATCTTCAATCAGAAAGGTTGGGTTGTCATTACCATTAATTTCAAATAGGTTTAAGTCTCAATCCTTTTGACGTTTCTATAATCAATTTCTTCCCCAGGAGTTAAGTTAATGAATGCACTAGATTTAACTTTGATATCACATAATCGATTGAGATAATTCTATTTTTGAATAGTTGCCTTATTACATTATGTTTCAATCGAATATGTTTGCTCTCGCCATTAAAGGTCTTATTTTTAATCATTGCGATCATAAACTAGTTGTCATAATGTAAATACACTGATGGTGTGGGCTTTTCATCTATAGGGATATTCATTAAGAAAATTTTCAACTATTTAGCCTTAGTTCCAACCAACTCCATGGCAATAAATTTAAAATCCCTCAAGGATTTTATAATAATTGTCTATTTTGTAGACTTTTAGGTTATTGTATCACCATTAAAAGTGAATATATAACCACTAATGAATTTTGTCTCTTTTAAATCCAAGATTTAGTTAGCATTACTATATCCTTCTAACATTGTAGGTAATTCACTATAGAATATACCATAATTTATAGTACCTCTTAAATATTTCAAAACTCTTACCAAAGTCTTTCAATATGTATCGCTTGGACAATAGGTATATTTGATCAATTTGCCTATACTATAAGCTTTATTAGGTTTGATAAAATTTATCAAATGCAACAGACTCCCGATAATTTGTGCATACTTAGATTGAGCAATTAGATCACCTTTGTACTTTTTTAATTGCACACTCGAATCATTATAAGTATTCATAGGAGCATCTTCAAAATGTCTAAAGTTTTTCAAAAAAATTTCAACATAGTATTCTTGTGATAATAAAATCCCACCAGCGTTCCTTATGATCTTTACACCCATAATCACTTTGGCTTCACCCATATCTCTCATATCAAAATTTGATAGAAAAAAAAATTTAGTCTCATTTACAATAGTCATACTAGAGTCAAAAATCAGCATGTCATCCACATATAAACAAATAATCACACAATGATTATTTATAAGTTTTGTATAAACACATCTTTCTATTTCAATAGTAGAAAAACTACCACTTGTCAAAACTTGATCAAGTTTTTCATCCATTATTTAGGCGCTGGTTTTAATCTATACAAAGATTTGACAAGTTTATAAATTTTATTTTCTTACTCAAGAACCACACATCTCTTAAGCTATACCATATAAATTTTTTTTTCTAAATCACCTTTAAAAAATGTTGTTTTAACATTCATTTAGTGAACAAAGAGCTTGTAAATCAAAGACAAAGCAATAAATATTCTTATGAAAGAAATTTTTATCACAAGAGAAAATGTATCAAAATAATTAATATTTTTCTTTTGTGTAAAACTTTTGGCCACAAGCCTTGCTTTGTATTTATTAATCAAACCATCTAGAATTTTTTTTCTTAAAAATTCATTTACATCCAATAGCTTTTGCTTCTTAAGGCGAATATGCCAAAACTTAAGTTTACTTTTTCCTTAAGGAATCAATTTAATATCAATTGCTTCTTTCTAAACATGAATATTGAGAGAACAAATAGTTTCATAAAAGTTCAATGGTTCATTGTGCACCAAATAAGTATAACAATCATCCCCACATTTGTTTCTTCTCTTTTTTTTTACTTGTCCTTAAAACCAAATGTGAATTTTGTTCAAAAGAAGAACTTCCAATTACTTTAGGGACACATTCAATTTGCAATAGAAAAATATACTCAAAACATTGAACATCTTTTGTCTCAACAATCATGTTTTAATCTAAAACATCACTTTTTAAAACTAAAAAAATGATAAACTGACACTTTATTTAGCATAACCAATAAACATGTAAGTAGAAGTTTTAGAACTAAACTTCCTTTTTTTTTTAGAATCAAGCAATAAAATCTTTCTATAATTCACAAGGTGTCTTCCTTATTTTCCTATAAGGCATCCTAATTTGTAAAAAACAAGCAGATAAAATTGCTTCACCTTACAAATTATCAAGTATAGAAGAACTCATAAGCAAAGCATTTATCATTTCTTTTAAAGTTCTATTTGTCCTTTTTACAACACCATTGGATTTTGGTGAATATGGAGGAGTCACCTCATGAATAATTCCTTCTTTTTCACAAAAAATATTTAATAAAATAAATTCTCCTCCTCTATCTGACTTAACTCTCTTAATCTTTTTATTTAACTGATTTTCAACTTTTGCCTTATGCCCAAAAAAAATTCAAAAGCCTTGTCTTTATTTCTTAATGCTTACATTTTAGTATATCTTGAAAAATTATCAATAAAAGTAATGTAATATCTTTTACTCTCTCTGGCCATGGTTTGTTTCAAATCACCCAAATTAATGTGTACTAAGGAGAACACCTTCGTTTCTCTTTGAACAGAAAAATTGAGGTTTTCTTTTTAACTTTGTTTAGTTTCTACACACACTTTACATTTGCTAAAAACATCATTTCTAATTTTAGAAATTAGGCCAAGTCTTCACATTCTTTTTATATAAACTTTATTAACATGACCTAATCTAGCATGTCACAAGAAAAAAAGAATCAATCATAAAGACATGCATATACTTATAAGATGCATTATTATTCATTTTATCAATATTTAAGATAAATAGTCCTTGATTACAATACTCTTTTCCCATAAACACGTTATTCTTTATCATTATAATCTTATCATATTCAAATGAGACTTTAACCCTAACCTTTTCCAATAGAGCCACTGAAATCAAGTTTGCTCTAACTTCATGTATATGCAAAACATCGTTCAAAGCCAAAGTCTTTCTAGATGTGAGCTTTTGGACCACTTTTCCTTTCCCTTAAACTTTGATAGTTCAGGAATTAACAAGGTAAACAAAGTCTTCTCCTTCCTTTACAAGATCATAGGAGGTAAACATCTCCTGATTAGCATATATATGCTTGGTGGCCTAAAAGTCGACCACCCATTTCTTTAGAAATTAAGAAAGCTTGAGACACTACTATAACAATGATGTCATTATTAATGTTATCATCTCATAGAACCAAATTCGCATTAAGCGTAAGAGGATTATCATGATTCCCTTTCTTTTTGTATTGGGTTGCACAATGACTTGTCTTTCAACAAACAAAACAATCTCCTTTTTTTCTTGCAAGAGGGGTTAGAAGAATTAGATTTTTTATTCCTTTTCTTATCTTTATTTTTAGAGCCACACCTCTTGTTGATAGGCTTTATCTTTACTAGATTAACTTTGGATGTCATCTGTTTGCTTCTAATTGAATGAATAGCCTTTCGATTGGTGTCTTCAATAATCATATGAGTATCAGGTCAGTTAAAGACAACTACTCTTACTTGTAGTTGTTCCATGATTCTAGTATTTTTTTAATAAGGATCCCAGCAACAAACTCATCTAGTGAATTGATGTTCTCAACATGAAGCTCCTATAATAGGTTGTGATATTTGTTTTTCTACTCCTTCACATCTTTGTCCTCGGTCATCTCCCATATATAAAAATTTCCAATCATAAATTTTTGCTTGCTAGCATCCTTAATAGTATACTTTGTCACTAGCAACTCCCATATTTTACTAGCTTTCTTATAGACACAGTAGATATCAAACTAATCATTAAATAAATTGCTAATGATAGTGTAGTGGCATGCCTTGTTTGCATGTGTCCAATCATTTCAATGAGCTTGGTTAGCATCAACAGAGGGTTTGGCTTAAGTAAGAACAGTAGTTATATCATGCAAATCAAGCTTGTGAAAATTCATTCTTGCTAATGTTTGAAATTTTTAACATCGACCATCTCTAACTTAGAGATGTCTAGGAATGATTTTGAAAAAGGAACAAAGCAACGATAAATGCATCTCCTCCACTAGAACCATTAGCATCGCCTTGGGGAACGACATTGTCAATGTTCGATGCCATAATAGCTCTTAAGATTGTTGCTATTAGTGGGTAGATTTTAAATCTAAGTCATGCTAAGGACACTGTCTTTAAGAGCTATTTTGTCATACTATATTGATCCTATAGCAGCTCCCTAATATTAAACAAACTCATCCTGCAAAAATTAACAGGGATATAAAACAATAGAAACTAGCATAATAATACACGTAGGCAATCATAACAGCATAGAGGAGGAGGAAAGAACTGACTCAAAAGCTCAAGAACTAGATACTGTGAATGCCATACACTTCGATATATAGAGGCATAGACCCAGATGAATGTTGGGCAGCCATTTGCTCATGCTAATTCACCTGTTTCAAAAAATCAAACCCTATAAAGCCTTGGCTATTGAATGTTGGCAAAATAAAAACCATTTAATGGTTAAAGAGAAATTAAACTCATTTAAAGACAATTGAGCTAACCATCGTTTCTAAAACTCTTCAAATTTAAAATTCAATTAGTCAAACACCAATATTTTAAGATAACCAATTTTGAAATAAATTAATACTTATTTTTGCAAAAATAATTGCAATAAAAAGAACTAAACCTCTCTAACTCTCACATGCATGCAGGGCACAAATCAACTATTTTTAACTACAATTGGCTTACATAGGCAAGTTTTATAGGTACAAACATATTTTTCTTTTAAGCCCATTTACTAACTTACTTTCATTTCTTTATATATATATATATATATATATATTAGGAGCTCTTCTCATATGAATAATGTAGGACTTATCCTTTTAATATACTTACACAATTGAAAAAGCCAATTCTGCAACCATAAAAATTAAATAGATTTTTGCGTAAGTTTGGCTTTGCCATTAAGGCAAATAGTGGTCCAGTGTTTTTGCAGTTGTCACATAACTGTAATGAGAAGCATTCATTTCTTTGTCACATATCACTTTCATACAAATTACATTATCACCATCCTCCATGCGCTGACTTTCTTCCATCAAGCATGCCTCTCTTCCCTTTTCATACACATTTCATTGGTTTCAGATTTTTTAAGTTGTAACCACAGCTTTTCCAAAATTGTATTTTAATCATCTCCATGATTTTAGCCATTTGTTAATGTAATCTCCACAATTTCAACAATTTTTAATGAGGAGGGTGATGAAGAAGTTAGGGTCGAGCAATTTATCATTGACAATATTGAGCCGTCAGGAGATTGGCACCACATTGGGTCCTACCTATGTTCATCAAAATTGACTAAGCAAATGTCTGCAAGACAACTTAACAAAACTTTTCCCTTAAAAAATTAAAAATATCTTAATTTCAATATGGAACTACTCTACCCCTCACCTTAATTTATCGCCACATGTCATGGAACGGTGGTTAATTTATTTCTAAATTTTGTTGAGTTAGTTTATTATATGACTAATTTTCTTTTTAAAAATATTATATGACTGATTGTAGTTATTCTCTTTGGTGTTGATTCTATAAAATATATTTGCAATGTTCTAACCAAAAGCTTAGGTTGAATTATCTAACATCAGAAATTCTCAGATGACAAAAAGCTGAGAAAACTTGAAGCTTGAAACAAGTTGTTTGACAAGTGCAACGCGGGTTGAATAAAACCTTAACTAGTATTTGAAATGAGAAATCTGAACTATCGAGAATGTATACTAGAGAGCTGTTAGCAGCTTTATATACATCGCCCTTGACATTTTTTGAAGGAATGGGGCATGATGTTTCTTCAACTTTACTAGATTCTCAACGTTACCTGTTTTGAGTTGGTGATATCTGAAAGATTCTTAAATAAACTTGACTTGCCAACAAAGAAAGATAAATTCATCCTTAATATCTGGTGTAAGATATTAAGGATTCCTTAATATCTCACATGAGATATTAAGGATGTTTTCCTCTACTTGTGATTTATTTATTTATTTTTCTAGTGAGCTCGAACTTCTAATATTGCAAAGATCTTTAAATCGCTATGTTCAAACTTATGTAACTTTAACTACTACTTTTATACATACATATAAAGATTTGATTGGACAAAGAGACTGGAAGGTGCGCCTCACAGGATCTTACTAGGATGCTCAAAAGCAGCTCTCGCCTTTACGGTTGTTTTTATGCCAACATGGTCCCATGCTGCAATTGGATTTTACTATTTTACATGAATCACTTCGGAGTGTTAAATCAATCCCGTTATAAATTTACTTTTCAACTTGATTATTTTAAAAAAGGATCTGAGTAGGATATGGTGTTTTCAGCATCAACGATGATTCCAGATTTTGTAACTACTTAATTATGTTAATTCAATCAAATGGTCAGTTGAGCAAATAAGTAAGGGGTGGTGACGGTGGTATTCGAGTGGTGTATAATGTCTAATGATTTGAATTAGAAGTGGGAACAAAAAAAGGCTTTGGGCTTTGGAAAACTTGAAAGCGGAGTGAAATGGGAAACAACTTTCAAATTCCCATCATTTGTGAAAGGCGATAGATTCTTGATATCTTATCTTCCTCCATTTGTTGAGGAATATATACTGTGCCCACTTTCATGAGTCAACAATGGACAAATGGAACTCTTGAGTCCGTTCAACATCTCCCTCGAAGCCACCCACCCATTTCCTCCATTAAATATGCAGAGTTGCCTCTTGTTTTCTAGCTTTCAACTATTTTTAACTGCAATTGCCTGCATAGGCAAGTCTTGTACGTACAAACATATTTTTCTTTTAAGAACATTTACTAACTTACTTTCATAAAAAGTGGGAAGAGTGAAACTTGAAAATGAGAGCGGTTGGTGGGTACAAGTGAAATGGTGGAATTAGGGCGCGAGATTGTGGTATCGAGGTAGCTTTGCATCGTAAACTATAGCTGGCAATAGCTGGCTCTCCAGGCCCAGCCCCCAATACCCAAAAGTTCAATTTTCCTCTCTTTTACTTCATCTTGATATTTCACGCCTTTCCGTTCTCTCCTTTCTTTGGCTTTCAGTCCTCTGCTTTGCCAACAAAGTTCTGAAAGTGATCAACACGACTGTCGTGTGAATTGGGATTTTCTGCTGGAGAAGCTAAAATTAGGCCAAAGAAGTTTTGGATGCAAACAAAGAAGTGAACGGCAATGAGTGCCTCGAGGTTTATAAAGTGTGTCACTGTAGGTGACAGAGCCGTTGGCAAGACTTGCATGCTTATTTCCTACACCAACAATACTTTCCCTACGGTGAGTGCATTGGTTTGTTCTCTAAGTAAACGTATTAAAAATAAAGAAAGATTGACATTCTTCACGTTTGAACTTGTTTCGTTGCTGGGTTTTGTGGAACTGGAGAAGTTGTGAGGATGAGGCTCGCTGTTTCCGAAGAAAAAGAAATGGGCTTGCTTATGGTTTTCTTTATTCCATTATTTTCTCGTGTTCGTAGTGTCTCCTCGGCTTGTTGTCTTGAACCTTCAACTTAGAGTTGTTAATGCAAATCTTTGTTCAAAGGAAGCAATTTCGGGTTGCTTTTAATCAAAAGATCTTCGTGAAGGCGATTGCTGAATTGGATCGGTAATTGATTTGTTGGGTGGAAAGAGGAAAGGGTAAAAATAATTGTTGAAATTTGATCCCTAACTTGACACGATTTTTCTTGCATTGAGTTTGGGCTTTGGGAAATGTGTCGCACTGCCATAAACTTTATATTTTACATTCATTGATATATTGACATAAATTCCATTCTTAGATGTCTCCTTTTTTTATATGCAATCATTGTTTGAGGTGTGATTCTTTCTTTCATTGTTGTCGTATGACCAGTTTTTTCACTCCATTGCACTCAATGTTTAGAACTGGAAGCCCTGTAACTCTGGCAACAAAATGAATTGGAATTTGATTTATGACATGAAAACTTTACTCCTTTATTTTCATTTATGCCATAATCTTAAAATCCATTCACTTTGTCCTCTTTGACTTGCCTTTGGTTAATGCATGAGGATAATTTGGAACACAAAACATCCTTTATATATTTGTAATCATTGGTGACAGGATTGTGTGCCAGTTGTCTTCGACAATTTCAGTGCGATTGTGGTTGTGGATGGAACCACTGTGAATCTGGGGTTGTGGGATACTGCTGGTAACTTTTTTTAGCGATTGTATCTCATTTTTCTTTTACTTTTGAAGAGTCCTATCAGCATTCTGATTTTTTTTAAGATATGAAACAGGCCAAGAAGATTACGATAAATTGAGACCTTTAAGCTATCCTGAAGCAGATGTAGTTCTGCTAGCATTCTCTCTTATGAGCAAAGCAAGCTATGAAAATGTTGCCAAGAAAGTAAGATCAGTTTTATTCATTCATATTTGTTTTGTCCCTTCCTTTTCAGTACTAATGGTTCTTCTCTCTTTCTCCAGTGGGTTCCGGAGTTGAGGCACTTTGCACCTGGTGTCCCAATTATTTTAGTTGGGACAAAACTTGGTTAGAATCTTCTTCCTTCATTACCTTTACTTGCATTGCGTATGTTATTAGAAGTATTAACTGGCCCAGGAAAAACCAGGGCGTACTCATAATTCATAAGCATCAAGTTATGACCTAGAGGAATCCTTTAATAGAATGTCATTATTTTTTAACTGCTAACTTTCCGTCTTAGCGTATTTTTCTAACCTACCAATATAGCATCTGAGTATTAGAATATAGCTGAGAGAACAATGAAGTCAGGACTACTGAACCAAAGTTCTCGGCTGTTTTCCCCAGCTAATTTAGTTCCTTGCTACGAACTTGTGTTTATCTTTTTGACCTTAAGCATTTTTATTTTATGCTGGTCTATATAGGTGCTTTTCTTTATTTTGCTTATTGGGGATAGGTATTCTCATTAACTGCATGATAATGAGAAAGTTTTTGATTTAGTAGAGATGGAAAGGGGAATGTTATCCAATCTTCCAAGGTTATCTTATGCCTAAAAGATAAATGGTTGATTTTTTTTTTTTTTAAACCAAAAATGGTTGATAGCTAGCAGCATAGTAATTGGCCTTGTCTTCAAATGTTTTTATTTGAGTCAAGAAAGTGTCTTGGTTCATCTTCAACTTAATTGCCTTTCTACTTTTCAGTAAACAGAATTTAAGTCTTCAGAAGTCTTGATGTTTGAAGTATCATAGATAATTAAGATGGAACAAATCGTAGCTGCCTATAACACAACTCAGCGCGTTGGTCTAGGATAGTGTTTGACAGAAGTTCTTGAATTCATGAATTATCTGAATTTCCATTTTGTTTACAGTGCGATTTTTTTGTCAATAATTTCAGATAGCTGCTTTAGGAATGAGTTGCCTCCTAGATATAGGGCTAAAATTATGTAGTTGATGGATTCATTGTTAGACAATTGTTAGTTAGTTTGCTTTGATGAATCATGGCAGCTAAATCTGTCTTTCAGATCTTCGGGATGATAAGCAGTTCCTTCTAAACCACCCAGGTGCAGTGCCCATAACCACGGCTCAGGTATTTGTTGCTGCTTTTATACATTCTGTTTTTCTATTGGCCTTTTTTTTTTTTCCTTTCTTCACAATCATCATATTAACTTACTGAAGTGAAAGGCCAAAACTGAAACTTACTGATAAATGGTCTGATTCTCTGTCTTTTTTTTTAAGGGGGAGGAACTAAGAAAACTTATTGGTGCTCCCGTTTACGTTGAGTGCAGTTCAAAAACTTAGATGGTAAATAAATGTTATTTGCATCTAGAAGAGTAAAAGCATATCATAAACTGATTGATGCCAATCAACCCTTGTGTGAATACAGAATGTGAAGGCAGTTTTCGATGCAGCCATCGAAGTTGTTCTCCAGCCCCCAAAGCAGAAGAAAAAGGAAAGAAAGGGGCAAAAGGCCTGTTCTATTTTGTGAGATCTTCTGTTTTTGATATGCTAGTTCTTGGAGGATGACATGACCCTAGCCATTTACCGGTAGTCTTCACTCTTCACTATACTATATATCTATATATCTATATACTATTTCCACCTATAGGAAGCAATTGCTCCGTGGCTCCAACACTGACTGTATTCATGACTCGAGAACATCAAGTTATTGTTTGTGTATCTGTATAGGCATGATTTCAAGACATTTGGGATGCACAACTTTTTACGTACAAGTATGTTGCTTCCCTAATGTATTGATTATTTTATGGCTATTTCTTTTGTGGGCATGACTCTAATGTTGTAATCTAATATACGATAGACGTGACTTTGGATTTGAACTATTATGTAATTATGGTCATGAGCTGTTTAGCAGACTGATTATAGTTATTCTCTTTGGTGTTGATTCTATAAAATATATTTGCAGTGTTCTAACCAAAAGCTTAGGTTGAATTATCTAAGGTCAGAAATTCTCAGATGACAAAAAGCTAAGAAAACTTGAAGCTTGAAAAAAGTTGTTTGACAACTGCAACGCAGGTTGAATAAAACCTTAATCAGTATTCGAAATGAAAAATTTGAACTATCACGAATGTATACTAGAGAGCTGTCAGCAGCTTTATATACATCGCCCTTGACATTTTTCGAAGGAGTGGGGCATGATGTTTCAACTTTACTAGATTCTCAACGTTGCCTGTTTTGAGTTGGTGATATCTGAAAGATTCTTAAATAAACTTGACTTGCCAACAAAGAAAGATAAATTCATCCTTAATATCTGGTGTAAGATATTAAGGATTCCTTAATATCTCACATGAGATATTGAGGATGTTTTCCTCTACTTGTGATTTATTTATTTATTTTTCTAGTGAGCTCGAACTTCTGATATTGCAAAGATCTTTAAATCGCTATGTTCAAACTTGCGTAACTTTAACTACTACTTTTATACATACATATAAAGATTTGATTGGACAAAGAGACTGGAAGGTGCGCCTCACAGGATCTTACTAGGATGCTCGAAAGCAGCTCTCGCCTTTACGGTTGTTTTTATGCCAACATGGTCCAATGCTGCAATTGGATTTTACTATTTTACATGAATCACTTCGGAGTGTTAAATCAATCCCGTTATAAATTTACTTTTCAACTTGATTATTTTAAAAAAGGATCTGAGTAGGATATGGTGTTTTCAGCATCAACGATGATTCCAGATTTTGTAACTACTTAATTATGTTAATTCAATCAAATGGTCAGTTGAGCAAATAAGTAAGGAGTGGTGATGGTGGTATTCTAGTGGTGTATAATGTCTAATGATTTGAATTAGAAGTGGGAACAAAAAAGGGCTTTGTGCTTTGGAAAACTTGAACGCCGAGTGAAATGGGAAACAACTTTCAAATTCCCATCATTTGTGAAAGGCGATAGATTCTTGATATCTTATCTTCCTCCATTTGTTGAGGAATATATACTGTGCCCACTTTCATGAGTCAACAATGGACAAATGGAATTCTTGAGTCCGTTCAACATCTCCCTCGAAACCACCCACCCATTTCCTCCATTAAATATACAGAGCTGCCTCTTGTTTTCTAGCTTACTATAATTCTCACTTGGTTTGCATTCCTCAACTACGTTAATGGCGTCCAAGAGAATTCTGAAGGAGCTCAAGGACTTACAAAGAGACCCCCCAACATCATGCAGTGCAGGTACGGTAGCTGAAACCAACTTTAACTGGTTTTTCTTGTTTTCTTTCATTGTCCCCTTAAGTCTGCATTCCGGACAATCTTGCACGGGTTCACTTTGACGTGTTGCGATATGGTTGTGCTGGTGCCAAACAGGTCCTGTGGGAGAAGATATGTTCCATTGGCAAGCAACCATCATTGGTCCTAATGACAGTCCCTATGCTGGCGGTGTTTTCCTTGTTACTATTCATTTTCCTCCTGATTATCCTTTCAAGCCTCCCAAGGTTTGCACTTGCTCTTTCAATTATTTGCTTTCTCTCAACTTATATTAATGACAGGTAAGGACTTCAAAAATCAAAATTCGTTTCAAAGATTATAAAAATGAGTTATCTTTCATACTTCCTGTAGTTGACTCTCATATTTCTTAAACTTTTTTTTTTTTTTATTTTACAATGATGTTTTATATTTGTTATTATCTCTGGAGGAAATACTATCGTAACGTTTGGCAGATCTGTCTATTACTCCTAGAAATGACTTAGTGACTTTGACAAATATCAAAGATATTCAAAAAATTATTTATCACTAGTATAAGTCCTCAATCATTTTTGCCTTTATTTTTACCTATATATTATCCTCTTGTTCATCGCTTTACAAACTCATGTTTGTCTTCTGAGAAGCACAATTTGAACGCATCTTGAAGTTGTGTGTAACATGATACAGTTTTTGGTTTTAAAATATTGATTCTTCATAATTTGCCTTCAATTTTTGAATTTCTTGCCAATGTTTTTAGCAAGGGCCAGAAAGCTGATCTTAAAAGAGCTGTTGACAGGTGGCATTCAGGACCAAGGTATTCCATCCCAATATAAACAGTAATGGAAATATTTGTCTGGACATTCTCAAAGAACAATGGAGCCCTGCCCTCACCATATCCAAGGTCAAGTTTTGGATCTCTCAGGGAGACATTATATTCCCTATGTCAGAATTCAGGAGTAACTTTACTATTTTTCACTTTAAAAATTGTGTCTAATATGTTTATATGTATATTTATGACAGGTTTTGCTGTCAATTTGTTCACTGCTAACGGATCCAAACCCTGATGACCCGCTTGTTCCAGAGATTGCTCATATGTGCAAGTCTGACAAACAGAAATATGAGTCCACTGCTAGAGGATGGACCCAGAAGTATGCCATGGGCTGATCAGACTCTAATAATTACTGCCTTGTGACCACCACTTTCCAAATCAATCCTCTTTATATAAAAATGGCCTTAATTTGAACCATTACTATACTAAGGCTTTACCTTTGACTATGAGAATTATTCTAAAGGCTTTACCTTTGTAATTGGATCGTGTTTTCTATCCATCAATAAATATATATGCTCAGACCTTTTGCATCTTTCCATCCCCAAATCTATGTGTTGACAATTCCACTGGTATTACCGTGGTGACTTATGAAAAAAAAAAAAAAAAAAAACAGCCTGCCTTATAACCTGATAACACCTACACTTATTTCTGTGGATCCACCAGTCTCTCATTTTCTGTGATGCCATACAGAAGTACATCTCCTTTAATCCATCCTTCGTTTTATTGATATCTTGCGTTGGACTGGACAAGAAGAAGACACTAATGTCTCCTGCCTTGAATTCCTGATCATGCTGTGATAAACATCTTCTTAACTCACTAAATTCCAGCATGCTTAATGGCTTCTTACTATGATACAATCCTCATGCCTCATGAACTCATTCCACAGTATCTAGTTCTGTATACACCACCATGAATCTTTGTCCTTTTTCTCGCTCCTTCCTTTAAATCCCAGACAATTTGCCACTTATAATTTCAAGAGTTGAAGGAACCATCGGTACTGATATCAGCTTCTGTTAAATACAGCATTTAAATATTCACTGCTTGCTAATAAACATCTCGACTGTATCCCAGATGGTTAAAAATGGCATGTCACTTTCTTGCTGTTCTTATTACTATCAGCAACAAGTCAAGAGCCATAGCAAGTCGTCATTCTGCTTTCCCAAAACCATTTTAGTTTGTTTAATTAGATACCTAACAGATCAAAGTGGTTAGATTTCTTTAGTATATAAAATTCCGAGAATAACTAAAAGCGGCAATAATTGAAGATATCAAACAGATACTTCTTGAATTCCCATTTTTTTAATAATTGCAGCGATGGCCAGACGCAAAAATTAAAAAAGTACTGAAATTGAAGTGATTCCACCTGAGGCAAACGAAGCCAAGCCTCAGAGTGTTGTAGTGAGTGCAAGTTGGAGAATTTTTTTCATGGTTGGCGTTATTGCAGGAAAAAAAGGGCATGCCCCACCAAATACTCTCTAAACAAAATAATTCTCGTACTCGATTCCAAAGATGCAGTTGAGCAGGCCATATCATATTTCTCAGTTCAAGTGCGTAAATTCACAGTTTACATCAACCTTGAGTATTGAGGAACCCTACGTATAAATGATAGAGATATGCAAAGTCAAAATGTTTCAATTACATATATAATAGAAGCATACACAGTCCAGCCCTAGAACATTTTATGAGAACTACATGCTGCTGAGAACAACCAGTAGTACATCACGTCATCTGCATGACTTTTACAGTGAACATTCATATAGATGTTTTTTCAAATAAAAATATGATCTTATATTTTTATTTTATTTTGGATTTTTTTTTTTGCTAAAATAAATGAGGGGCTGAGACAAATGAAAAGTGAAAAGAATCAAATTTGATTATTAGAAGACAAATGGGGAAATGAAAATTAAGAACCTCATGAGACTATTAATTATAATTAAGGATTCTGAATCATTAAAATCCTAATAATTGACTGTGGTCCTTGCTTGAAATTAAAAATATATATAAATTTACAAAATTACCCTCAAGTCTCACTTGAAAAATCAAAAAAAAAGATAATATTAAAATTATTATTATGAGATGGGACTATTGTTAATCATAGTTAGAAAAATCAGGATCCACACTTGAAAATAGATTGTTTTCTAATATGAAACTAAAATTCACTTGTGAAACTTTTAAAAAACACTTATGAATATGTGATAGTCACTTGGAAACTTACCAAAAGCACTTTTTAATATGAAACTAATCACTTGTAAATTTTTATACTTATTAATATATAGATAAACTACTTGAAAATCAAGAAAAGATACATTGGTAAAATTACCACCATGGGTTAAAACTATTGTCAATCTCAATTGAGAAAACCAAGATCCCAAGTATTACAGGTTGAAACTACTTAAATTACTATTATAGGTTGGGACTATTGTTAATTTCATTCACAAATATGAATTCTGATTTTCCTAATTAAAATTAACGATTATCTTAACTCAATCGAAGTATACACAGTCCAGTCCTAAAACATTTTATGAGAACTACATGCTGCTGAGAACAACCAGTAGTGCATCATGTCATCTACATGACTTTTACAGTGAACATTCATATAGATGTTTTTTCAAATAAAAATATGATCTTATATTTTTATTTTATTTTATATTTTTTTTGCTAAAATAAATGAGGGGCTGAGACAAATGAAAAGTGAAATCAGAGAATCAAATTTGATTATTAGAAGACAAATGGGGAGATGACAATTAAGAACCTCACAAGACTATCAATTATAATTAGAGACCCTAAATCATTAAAATCCTAATAATTGACTTTGGTCCTTACTTGAAATTAAAAATATATATGAGTTTACAAAATTGCCCTCAAGTCTCACTTGAAAAATCAAAAAAAGACAATACTAAAATTACTATTATAAGATGGGACTATTGTTAATCATAGTTAAAAAAATCAGGATCCACACTTGAAAATAGATTGTTTTCCAATATAAAACTAAAATTCACTTGTGAAACTTTTGAAAAACACTTGTGAATATGAGATAGTCACTTAAAAACTTACCAAAAGCACTTTTAAATATGAAACTAATCACTTGTAAATTTTTATACTTGTTAATATATAGATAAACTACTTGAAAATCAAGAAAAGATACATTGGTAAAATTACCACTATAGGTTAAGACTATTATCAATCCCAATTGAGAAAACCAGGATCACAAATATTACAGGTTGAAACTACTGAAATTACTATTATAAGTTGGGACTATTGTTAATTTCATTCCCAAGTATGGATTTTGATTTTCCTAACTAATATTAGCAATTGTCTTAATTCATAATAATACTTAATTTTCTAGATAAAAGTTGATTAGTCATTTTCTATGTTTACTTGAAGATAGTTTTGTAAACTCATATATATTTTTAATTTCATGTAGTTCATTATTAAAATTTTAATAATTCAAAATCCTTACTTATAATTTCAATAATTTTATGGGGTCCTAATTGTAATTTTTCCAAGACAAATTAAGAAGGACAGTTTGTTATGTATCGTTCCGCTAGGCATTCAAATGGTTGGTGCATCTTTTCAAGAATTTGGACCATTCATTTTCTATATTAAAATAGTAGCAGATTTTGCAACGGGTCTCCAAATTTTTGTCCAAAAAAGTCATCGGATGACTTGGGACAGGTTTTTCCAACAAGTTCCATTGTCAATGTCACATGCATACATAGTTGTTGGTTCTGACGCACCTCTCCTAACTAACATCCTTGTAAAACATTCGCTGCCACATTTGATCCATAATTAAAAGTTAAAACCCATTTTAATTTAATTCATCTTTCTTAGCCATCATCACTTATCACTCATAATAATAATTCGTGCTTTTCAGTTTTGTCACCCCATTTTATGTAATTATACATAATACTGAATCATTTTAATATATTTAATTAGTTTTTTAATTTATTAATTTTAATCGATTTGGGAAGGAAGTGCGATGTGACCCCCGAGGTCAGAAACATCAGTGGGGAATTACCTTTGTAAAAAGGAATGTGAAACTTCAATTACAACAAACAAAGGCTGTTTCATTCTGTTGGACCTAACAACAGATGAGGTAGAAAGAAAGTTGATCATTCTGAGTTGTGGGACAAGGTCGCATGAATTGAATGTGCCACTTTTGACTTTGAATTTGTAGGACCCACATGTGATTCAGATTTTTATCGTTTTTATCCAAAGCTTGAATGGATTTCCATTTCCTCAAGTAACGAATAAATAAATTGATGGGTTATACTATATCAGTGACACGTTCACAAATTCAAAAGGAAGGGTGGGTGGTGATCCGCTGCTGATCTCATCCTCAAACAAGCAAAGCAACCATTATCGCACATATCTTGTTGTACTCGCTCCAATCCTAAACATAAGATTTAAATAATTTGTTTTAGTTCTGAGCAGAAGACTTCAATTCTCCTTGTCTCCTTTATTTGCTACTGTACAAAATCAACTTAATCGCTGGTCAAAAAAAAAAATCAACTTAATCACTTTTTTATATTTTTGTAAATTAGTTAATTAAGTATCTTATGTGTAAAAGAGGAAGGAGCGAACTTTAGCGTATTTATATTCATTTTAGTATATCCCAAAAAAAAAAAAGGAGGAAGGAGCATGTGGTTTTGGGATTTGTGGCTGCTGAATATCTTGGTCTTATGGATTTTGGGTGGGCGCCTACAAGTCATCATCTTGAACTCTAACTACAATCAGCTTGGATGATAACTCCCAAACATTCGCATGTCATCATACTTTTTCTTCATAAGATAAGATCACATTGTTCTTTTATTTAAAGATGTTCTCTCAAATTATTATAGTTTTATATTTTCAAAAAAAAAAAAAGTTGATGGACAAAGTTTCCCCCGATTAAAATTAGACATATTGCATGAATCATCCATCGCGCGCGTCATCATGATTAGGGTTTTCACGAAGCATGGAACACGATGATTGAGCTTCTAGCCTGCTGTGTGTTTGTATGAGATTAGTGCTGATTTTTTTTTTTTTTTGCATTATTCTGATTTGTTATGAAATGTTTATTATTATGCATTTCACATATTTTCTTATTATGCTTATGGAAGGAAACTGCCAACTTAATTAACTTGAGTCGGTTAACTAGTCCTTATCTTTTCTGTCAAGCCAATCATATATACATAAAAGGATTCAAATGATTCTTTTATAAATTCAGAAGAAAAAGACTTCAAATCTGATTGTTTAAATTTATATTCATCTTATTACTTTTATTTCTTTTGAACACTATACGTTTTATGAATAATAAGAATATATACACACGCACGCACATATTATTATTTCATCAAACTAAAAACGTGTCGTGAAATTTTGTCATTGAACTGTATATGTATTATTGCTCGATGGATGTAGGCACAAACAAACCATTATATTGAGGTAGAGAATTTGGTCTGTGTCTCTGCCAAACGTGTTTTTAGTGTTTTGAAAAAATAAGAAATAAAATAAAACTCTGTTGTACGTAGCAGGGTGGAAGCAAGGTGGTGAGGCAGACCGTATGTCGACCCGCAATAGCCGGTAACATAATCGGCTCAGCCTTCATGGGCACACGTAATACGACCGGATGTCAGGGGTTTCGCGCGAAAACTTTCGGTTTTATTCGCGGACGAAAAATACCACGACAATCTCCCCTTTTCTCTGAGCGTCATAAAATTTTGCGTCACCGGTTTCCCCTGAGATTTCGCTCCCTTGCCGACACTTCCTTCTTCTTCATCACCATCTTCATCTCTTTTTTTTTTTTTAAATTTGGTTTTTTTTCTTTTTCCAGTTCTGAAAACAAAAAGGCTTTCCTTCTACTCAGTATCATCGTCACTTGGAACTCCATTATTCTCTAATTTCTAAAAGTATATTTGCTCTGAGAGTTTCCGAAATTTAGTTGCAGTAGGTAAGCTGATGCTATTCGGCGGTAATTTCGTTTCAAAATCATGTTTACCTCGAACCATGGTCGCCTTCAAGATTTAGGTGCATTTTCTTTGTCTCGTTCTGTTTATCCTTTTGCATTGTTCCATTTTTTAATACTCCCTTCTTCTTCTTCTTTTGACCGAGAAAAAAATTTTATATCATACAAGTCATGGTTTTTCTCCTTCCGTTTTGTGATTCTTAATGGTTTTTACCCTGGAGTCTTTACAATGGCAATCTGTTTATCGGTGCTATTTATATTCAGAAAATAGTATTCTAAAGGTGTGCATAGCAATGGAAGCATTCGTTTCAACCATGTTTGCCCCGTTTTGCAGAGGATGAGATGATTCGTTCAGAAACAGAGAAGGCTATCTTTGCAGGAGTTCGGCGAATTCAAAGAGGAATAGAACTCATAGCTATTTTGGGACTGGAAAGTTGATTTGACGCACAAGAGCAAAACACAATAATGACTATTGAGAGGGGAAATGTGCTGGTGGGGATTAGAATTGATAGCCAAAGCAGGCAGCTTCTAAACTGGGCTCTTGTCAAAGTCGCTCAACCTGGGGATTGCGTTGTTGCAGTGCATGTAGTCAAATGTTCAGGTAATCTTTGACTAAAGCCCAAAAAAAAAAAAAAAAGATTTCTGTTTGATACATTTCAACACGTCAAATTACGGTGTAACATGTTCTGTTGTGTTTCTTACTTGAAAAACAGTGTTCTTCTCCTTATTGTTGTCACTTCCATTTATACAGGTCAAATTTCAAAAAACAAGCCCCTGCTAGATAATTATTTAGAGGCTTATGAAGGCCTGTGTGATGTGAGAAAGGTAAGTACAATGCCGTACCCAACTGTTGTTTGAGAAAATTTTCAACCTGGTTTTGAATTGTTTAGCTCGTTTAGTTTTTCAGAGATCAAAAGTTATCATGCGAGTTAACTTTATAAATCAGATCGTTACTTTTAGTTCTCTACTTAAATCGTCTAAAAAGGATATATGAAGAACTAATTTGAGTTTGCTAGTTTCTTAACACGTATTCATGGGAGGTTGACTGATATTTGCACATTGCAACTTGGCCTATTGGGGTTCAGGTAAGTCTCATAGGTCAAATCTTCAGTGGGAGCTCCGTTCGAAACATTCTTGTGAGAGAGTCAAAGAATAATTCTGCTCTGGCTCTATTGGTTGGGTAAGGAGCTTGATTTTCAAAAATTTATAACTGGGTTTTGTTCATCTGATTTTTTTTTTTAGTAAAAATTTAGATAATTCTAAATCATATTTCACTTTCAGTTGTGGTGCTGGCACTGCTAAACATTGTGCCAAACGACTCCCACCCACCACAGATGTTGTAGCTATCCAGGATGGAAGAATTGTCTTCAGAAGGTGTACCAATCTTAAACTACCAGGTTCGGTATTCTTCATGTCTGTGTCTTTGAAGGAGATGAGTTCTTACCTGACAAAACACCACGACTAACTCGTTTCCCTTGATAGTAGGTCTTATACAAGATCCGAGGCCTAGTCTCACAAGCATGGACGACAAAGAATTCTTGTCTGAATTTGAAGACCCCGAGGTTGGCACTGTGAAATCAACAAGTGAGGAGACAAGAGAAGATGTCCCAGAATTGAAAGAAGTATTTGACGGTGTTAAAGGGGGAAAGAAAGTGTGTTCAAGAGCTATCTCTCTGTTTGCAGGCGACCCTTGCGAGCAGAAACTAGGATGGCCCTTGCTCCGAAGAGTTAATTCAGAAATCTCAGAGACTCCTCTTGCGAGGAACTTGTCTGTGGTACAGTGGGTAATGAACTTACCAGATCGTTCGCCAAAGAAAAGTTCTTGCTTTTCATCCACGGAAGAAAGTCTCTCAGAAAGAGGCATCAGTTATATTGATGACGACAGGCAGAAAAACAGTTCCTGTTCTTCATCTTTTGAGCTGCCAAAGGAATGGGAGGGGATTTTGGACGTCAATTCATTTGATTGCAAGTGGTTTAACTTTGAGGATCTAAAGTCCTGGACTTCTCAATTCTCTTCAGGTTCAATCATCTTAGAAATTTTTAGATAGACCCAGTCTTTTTAAAATTTATTAGGCCAAGCCAGTTATGGTTATGGTTAAAAGTATAAACATGTTAGATATTGGACTGGCTTGGCCTAACTTTGCCCATCCCTCTTCATTATTGATTGGCTTTTATTTTTAAAATATTAAAAAAATTGAATCTGCCTGAGGACTTCTCAGCTGATTTCCATATTCTTCTGCGTTTAAACCTGAGCTTGAATTTCCATTGCAGGAAATCTGATTGGGAAAGGAGGTAGTAACCGTGTGTACAAAGGGATCCTCCCTGATGGAAAACCAATTGCAGTTAAAGTTTTGCAGTCATCAAAAGAAGCTTGGAAAGATTTTGCACAGGAAGTGGAAATAATATCCTCTTTGAAGCACAAATACATAACCCCTTTGCTTGGAATTTGCGTTGCCGAAAATGCTTTAATCTCTGTCTATGAGTTTTTCCCCAAAGGAAGCTTAGAGGAAAATTTGCACGGTAAAGATTATCAATGGTTTTTCATTTTCACTTTTCACATGTGTTGTTGCTAAATTGGAATCATAATGCATGTAGGTGAGAACAAGGATGGATCCATATTGACATGGAAAGTGAGATTTAATGTAGCTGTTGGTATAGCCGAAGCCCTCAATCACCTTCACAACGAAACTTCTAAGACTGTTATACACAGGGATGTCAAGTCTTCAAATATTCTTCTCTCCCAGGGGTTCGAACCGCAGGTAATTATATTAATGTCACTTTAACTTTTGAAAAGAACATATGTTTTGAAATTTTTTATATCACTTGTAAACATTTTTTTTTTCCTCCTTTTGATATTGTGGCAGTTGACAGATTTTGGACTTGCACTTTGGGGACCAACAAGTTCATATTTTCTGACACAAGATGTAGTAGGAACATTCGGATATCTTGCTCCTGAATACTTCATGTATGGAAAAGTAAGTGACAAGATAGATGTGTATGCGTTTGGTGTAGTTCTTCTTGAACTAGTTTCAGGAAGGAAACCAATCAGTTCCGAGATTTGCAAAGGACAACAAAGTTTGGTCGCGTGGGTAAGAACTAATCATACCTAGGACATTGACTTTTGTTGCAATAGTACATACGAAAATATGAACTATATCATATATACAATGACGATTTCAGGCAAAACCAATAATAGAGAGTGGGAACGTTGAAGGCTTATTAGACTCCAATTTAGAGGGGAAATTTGATGAGGATCAAATGCAGAGAATGGTTAAAGCAGCAAATCTATGCATTACAAGGGCTGCTAGGCTTCGTCCCAAGATGAACCAGGTAACAGCTAAGCTGCAAAGTTTTTCTGTTCTGTCTCATGGAGGCATATGGTATGTTCAAAATATTTTTGTTTGATGCGTTTGAATTCAAGAGCTCATGTGTTATCTAAGATATCTCATGCTACTTGGGAATCTTAAATATCATGAATCTGATTTATACCATAATAATCTAAGTAAGCTTTAGCTCATAACATTAAGTATATGCAGATACTGAAGATCCTACAAGGAGAAGAAAGAGATGATAGTTCGTTGAGCTCACAAGGGTATGATAGTGAGCATGCAGAAAACCAGGAGAACATTGATGACGAAGTGTATCCAAATTCAAGTGCAGAGTTACATCTAAGTCTTGCATTACTTGATGTTGATGATGACTCTACGTCATATAGCAGTAGTACAGAGCGGAGCAACAGTCTTTCTTTGGAAGAACACTTGAAAGAAAGATGGAGCAGATCATCCAGTTTTGATTAGCAGTTTTTTCTTTTCAGGAAAAAAAAAAACAAATCTATGACATCTTCCTCTATACATAACATATAGACGTAAGTCCATACCCCACCCAGCAGTGTCAGTGAGGTGCTTCGTAGATGAAAATTAAAGGGTTGTGATCTTGTGGAGTTGCATTTTCTTGTGTATATAAAAAATAAAGAAACAAGGACTTGAAAATAAATATATAAAGATGACCAATTGAGGCTCTGATACACAACTGTTTTTGGGCAACAAGACTCTTATCCTTTGCCAAGGTGAGGATGAAAGGTCAAAAGCAAGAATATAATGTTTATCTTGTAAGGTGAGTAGATGTGAGGTTATTCAAAACTTTTGAGTTGAATTCATTATACATAAACAACAAAAGAAAAAAAAAACATACATCTCGAGGGGGAATATTTTTACTTTTATTTAGAGAATGAATATTTTTTTATTAAGGTTGTACTAATCTTTCTAATATTTAAAGTGGCTGAAGGAATAAAGGGAATGACAAAATTTAATGAAATATATGGGAAAGATTAAATAGAGAAATTATATTATTCATTGTATATAATAAAATTTTTTGCATAAATGTTATATTTTATATCAATAGAAGCTCAAAATAAATCATATTTTCAATATTATTATGTTATTGAATAGTCAAGTACTTACTATAATTTTATATTTCATATTGAATAAACTGTAATGTTTTTTATAACTAAAATGGTTTAATGTCACCAAAAAAATTATGGGTTACCACTTTTAACGGAACTTTAATTAAGTTTTTTTTTTATCCATGAATAATTTGTTATTACTTATTCCAGTGATCTCCCTCATTAACCAACCTTAAATTTAAACTTGACTAATTCAACCATCCATTATAAATCAGGATCAATCGGCTAAGAAAAATTTTAAGTAGCAAACTTGGAAAATAGTTGGAATAATGGGATCTCAAACTCATTCAAGAGTGAACTCTAAAGTAAGCCTCGAAAAACACTTAAAATCATAATAGAAAAGAATGCGAAAATATGGAAATAGGCTGAGCACTTAAAAATAAGTTCAAACAAGGGCAAAACATATATTTTGGTGATTCTGGGTACATCCCTTACAACTACAAGCACATTTGCAGCAGCTTGTGGCACCTAGGCCAGTTGGCAGTCATCATGGCTAACAGCATGATCAGTGATAGCCAACACAAGCGAAGCAATCACTTGTGACCAACAAGCCTTTTTATTGCAGCAAGCACTCACAAACAACACAAATATGACAGTACTTAATTTTAAACTTTTGAGGAACCTAATTAATTGCTCAGACCTCCAATTAAGGTAATCCAAGTGTCTACACATAAACAATTAAATACTCTAACTAATAGTTTTGGTTTCACCTTAATCCAATACCAAACATATGTAACATCCCAGAAACTTAAGCGTAATTAATTCAGCTTAATAAGGCAATTAAGTTTATTGATGTGGTGTGTGATCAAAGGGGTTTGTGCTGTGTGACCGAAAGGGTTTAATTTAGATAATTGATTATGATTTCAACCCTAAATACAGGTCCGAAGTGAAGTCGGACCACCCAAGTATTAAAAGTAAAGAAAGGTTTTCTATGCCACATGCCACGGTGCAAGGAACATCTAACATGGCACACAGAGGCAATCAATGTGAGCTGGGCCTCCCTATGCTACGCCATGGCGGGAGGCTGCGTGCGCCACAGTGCATAGCCAAAATCTTACATAAGTCAATTCATGTTTGGGTGAAAAATCAGATGAGAAGAGTGGGAGAAAAAGGAAGAGCAAACGGGAAGCTCTGCCAAGGTTTGTATTTAGAAGGTATTTGGAACATTTTGGTGCTAGTAATCACTCAAGGTAAGTATCCTATACTCTATTACTCCCTCCCTCTTTCATTTTAATAGGGATTAGAGTTAGTGTTTAAGTTGGAATGATGATGTTTGGTCTATATAAGTTATGGGTTCAAACCCATTTAATCAAATAGAGTTAATGGGAGTTTATTGGAGTATTTAAACCTAGAAATAATGAATTTTGATATCTTTGGTTGGTGAGCCCTATAGATATCCAAAAATGGTATTAATAAAGGTTGTTGAAAGAGTTGTAATGCCATTAATGGAAGTTTAATGGCTCATTAATAATATTGGGAGCTAAAGATAGTTAATAAATTCAATAGGTAGGCCCAAATATGAACAATATAGGCATTGAATAATTTAGAAGTGGAAATAAGAGTTGGAAAAAATGTGTATTTGACACTGTTGATGAATTGGAAATTTGACTAATTGTAAATTGAGCATTTAAGCACTATTTTGACTTAAGAATTCAAGCTTGAAAACTATAATATTGAGGAATAAATCTTTGACCTTTCAAAGGTTTGAGGTAAATAGGGAAACCCTAGTTGGGGTAGTTATTTGTTAATTGAATGTAAAATTATGAAATGTGCATATTTGTATGTATGATTTGATTTTGAATGTGAAATCATGTTTTAAACTTGATGATTGAATGAATTGTAAGCATACAATGTTTTATTTGACTTGAAATGTAAAATTGAAGTCAAAATGATTTTTGAACTATGAACGTATATATATATATATATATATTCGGATGAGATATGTGTTATTGTGTGATGGGATCAATGTGTATTGATGGAGAAATTGATGATGTGATAAAGTGAAAAATGTTTGTGAAAATAATATGGATACTCACTTGGGTAACGTATTATCGTGAACCCAACATGCTAATAATAAATAAATGAAATTATAAAAATAAGTAACTATCATGTATGACATGATCAATGGGTAAGAGTTTGCCTAAGGAGAGGAGTAAATAAACTTTATATGATATTTTAAGTTGCCTTTTAGTGCACGAAGGTATAGCCTTGTCCTATATTTTATGGAGGGATTGTCTCATAGTTTGTCGAGGGATTAGAACCTAACTATCTCCACCAATTTATTGAGGAGATTAGCATAGGATATATAACACTCTGAAAACTTAAGAGTGGGAAAAAGCATGGTTCGAGAGTGAGTCATGTGATCTTTTGTTAAATTACACCTCATAATTGGTAAGCTTAAGTAGTCTAATTAGATGGATAGAGCTCGATTCAGTATTATAGCCCACGGTTTCAATTGAAAAAAATAAGGAGGGATGAGGATGGTTGATCATGCCTATGTGTGTTATATGACATGTTATATGATTAAGTTGTGGTAAGTTGTGTTGATATATCAAGTCATAGTCACATGTCTGAATGTCTTATGGCTATGTGCTTTGCGATTTAAATGAAAATAAGCTAACTGAGAAATGATAAGTTATGAATTATGTATTAATACATGTTTTTAAGAAAATCCATCTCATACCCATGTGTTTATTTCAATTGATATACGACTGTATAGGGTAAGTTGACTTTAGTTATTGAGTGGCTAGACTCACCCCTCTTCTTTAACATTTTACAAGCTCTAGCTCTAGTGCAAAGAGAGATAAAGCTCCGAAGGCTTAGGAATATGAGTATTCCTAGTGTAATGCCTCTATAATTTATTTATTTTGTGTAATAGACTAAATGTTGTCAATTAGGATGTATTTTGATTGCACTTACACTACATAATTGTTTGTGATGTCTGGTTTGTATTTTGGGCCCTAAGATATTGTTTATATTAATTTGTAAAAGTTGATAGGGTTAAAATACTAGTACAAGTGTATAATTATTTCGTTTGATTATATTAGTGAATGTTATTTTGAAATGCAATGCAAAAACCTCCCCATTCTATTTTTGGTAGTAAAGGGGTTGAGGAGTGAAATTATGGTATGATAGTATGTGCGCACTTGTGGTGTGTTATACAAGTAATCCTAGGTCCAATGAATATAGTCTAGGTGTTAGGAATGACTTTTGGTACTTGTATTGAGTTTTAAACACCTTTTTTGTTGTGAAAGTTGAGAAAAGTGGTAAAGTTGTATTTAGGTGTCCAACTTCTTAGCGTGACTTATTTTGAAAATGAAACATTGCCATTAGCTAGTAAATAAAAAAAGCTTTTCATAGACACCTAAATCATATCATTTGTAACATTTTCAATTTTAAACTAAATTAATTAAGTATATTAGTGAAGTGTGTGGCCAGAGGGGCCTAACAAACATGTTTGGTTTCAATTTTAGTCTCAAATGCAGGTCCAAAGGAGAATTGGATTACTCGAGAATGAAAGAGGAAGAAATTCTGAAAGGGAGGTTCTGTGCCATGCGCCGCAGCTTATAGATAAGTCACTGTAGCGCATGTGTGGCAACGTGCTTAGGGAAAGGCTATCTATGCCATGCACCATGGCACATTGTGTGTCCGCCCCAGGGCATGGTCCTTTTTCTGCTATTATAAGTTCATAAAATAAAGCAAAAAATAGAGGAAAAACAAAGGAAAACAAGAGAGAAGCGAGAGAGCAGTGCTAAGACTTGGAGAATAGCATTTTGAAGTTCTTAAATATCAAAGATAAGCTTCTTATACTTAAATCTTTCTCTCTTCTTCCATTTTCTTAATGGTGAAAGTTAGGGTTTAGCTGATAATGATGATTTTCAATCCATAGAGGCTATGAGTCCAAATCCATTGACTTAAATAAAGCTAATGAGAGTAAATTGAGCTAAGTAAACTTAGTATTTATGAATATATGATGGTTGGTGGTTAAAGACATTAAATGTCTGAAAATCCTCATAAATATGTTATTGGGGACAATGTGGTCCCATAAATGATTATTAAAGAGCTCAATGATAATGATGAGGGTTAAAGAAAGCTAAGAAACCCTATGGGTATTTTTATATGAGGCAAGAATGAATCTTGAGCATTAAGAAGTGTAGAATTATTAGTGAAAATTAGCTCAAATATGGATATTGATGAGTTGCATTGTAAATGCTTGTAGAATGACTATCATTAGCACCATTCAAGCTTCTTGGAAGCTTTGAGAGTGAGTAATTGAGAGGTGAAACCTTTGACTTCTCAAAGGTTTGAGATAATCGGAAAAATTTTATTTTATACTTTTATGTGTTAATTAGTTTATTGATTGAGATTAATAATTGAATTGTGTGAAATTGATTAAAATGTAAATGTGGCTCATTTTGTTTGAAGAACCCACTATTAAAGTGGTGATTTAATGTAGTCTAATGATTTCAAAATCTTGAAGTTTAATGATTTTCAATGAGTAAGGTACAATGATAATGAAAACATGAAGTGTAATGATTTGTGTAATTGGAAGTTCAATGATTTGAGTTGTTAGGAGTTCAATAATTTTGAAATTTGTAGAGTTCAATGATTGTGAATGTGTGAAGTATAATGAATTTAAAATTTAAAATTCAATGAATTTTTTGATTCGAAGTTTAATGAAAATGTGGTTTAGACTTCAATGAAAATGTATTTAAGGAATTCAATGATTTACAAATATGGTGGAGTTCAATGAAATTGATTATGTAGAGTTCTATGAATTATGTTAAATGTGAATTATTGCATGAATATGCATTGCATGATCATGAGAAGCGGGAGTTCACCTAAGAAAAGGAGTAGAGAATTAAATCCACATGGTAGGGCTCTCATCTGAGTGATAACTTGCCTGGATTGATTATATTCATATTGTCTAACTTTTTTAATGAGGCACTCAACCCTAGTTAGCTATCCATTGGTTTAACGAGGAAGCTAGTTTAGGGAGTATGACACCCTATAGTATGAGAAAATGGGAGAAATCATGTTTCACAAGTGAGTTGAATAAGTCTTGACTAAGTAATCCCTTCACAAGTGTTTAGGCTAGGAAAGTCACAGATTATAGACTATCCCATTATGTTATGGCCCACAGTTTCATATTAGAGAAATAAAGATGATATAAGAAATGTGTGATCATGCATATAATGAGTAAGGGCACATGATTGTCTGTATTATGTCCCCAATAATGAATATCATGAATTGAATTTTAATCCATTTTAACTATATGTCATTGAGTGTATGACAAACTCTCTTTAACATGAAAGATGTTAAAAATGTTATTTTATAAATATTGTGCCATTATGCTTGGTAAGGTGAATTTATGCTCTTGAATGTTTTATATGGCTTGGAAATTGACTATCTTTGCTACTTGGATTTAAATTAATTGACATACATTAGTATGAGTTAATTGGACCTTAGTTACTGAGTGGTTATACTCACTCTATTATTTTCAATATTATAAGGAATAGCTCAAGAGGATCGGGTAAAGGAAAGTAACCAAAGGCTTAGGACTGTGATCCTAGGCCTCTTTATTTTTGAGTCGTTATGTGTATTTGACAATTAAAATTGTCAATTAGAGATAATCCATTTGATATTTACTTGTGTTACATGTTTTGTAAATTGTAAGTATATTTTAGGCCCTAGAAAGTGAGTTTGTGAAGTGTGATATCTGTGATAGGGCCAAAATATTAATGCAAGTGAGAGTTGAGCATAAAAAGTGTTGATTATGAAATAATTATTCAAAAGTGATTTGAACTCCCCCTCATATATTTTTGAAGTTAAGGGAATTTAGTAGTGAAATCATGATCTATAAGTATTTAATGTGTATGATGGATTACATGAGCTAGTTTTGATGTTTTGTATGTGGTCTAATTAATCTTAATAGCTATTGGCTTTTAGTGATTGAGTTGGACACTTAGTTTTAAGAAAAATGTTAAAAATGTATGTTTTGAAAAAAGTATCCAAATTTTGATTGTGTAATAATTTGATTGTGAAACTAAAGCTATTAGTTAAAGCTCGAAAAGAGCTTTTCGTAAACACCTAGTTCGCATCAATCAGATGGAGGATTGGGGCAAGTTGAAAGTTTCCTCAAAAGTTATCAAATTGATAGCAAAATTTACTGTAAAAAATCATACAAATGCGCCACGACGCCGGGTTCCATGAACCGCAGCACACACCCCTTAATTTTGTAGGATTATTTTATTTTAGATTATTTGACAAATGCACTCATGTTTGAAATGATTTCATACTTTCACATAATTGTAAAATCTAATTTGTCTATTTTAAAGACTTTGAAAATGGTTTTAGTTTTTTTTTTTTTTGCAAATTTAGGATCCCAACTTTTTTTCACCCATTAGTAATTTGGTATTATATTAATTATCTTAATCCAATCTCTTTATTACTTGAGATTTAGAGTTAATCATGGTTTAAAGGTTGAGGGTATTACATCATTTAAACATTGGACAGAGAAATAAGGCACATCAAAAGTTGCCTGGTTTTGCTATTAAATGACAATAAATCTTGCTATTAGGAGCATGCAACATGCTACAGTGCCATAATGCATTGCTCTGTTTCTAACAAAATGAGATTTTTCAACTATTTTAAATGCTTTTCACTCCTCTGAGATATCTCATGCTTCCATAATATTACTTTAGTCTAATAAAAGGTCAAATGTATGGTTTTGATTTATTTTAAATTATGAAAACTTAAGATCCCAATATTTCAAATTTCAAACTTGGTAATCTCTTTAAAGGTTAATGCCTTAATTATCATGATTTATGATTTTAATTATGATTGGATAAGGGAGATGTTACAACATAGATCTTGGACACTTGAGACTAGAGTTAATGATTGTCAAACTTACAATCATATCAATCAATTGTCTCTCATACAAGCCTTTAGTGTAAACATCTTAACAAGTATGACTGACACTCATGCACAACATGCACAATTACAAATCATGCCATTATAATTATTCATCATTCATAATACCTATTACATGATAGACTAATAGCAAAAATTTATCCAAGTCAACACTAGGCACAAGCAAAATGAGATATAGCTAAACATGTGCAAACACCTAGGCAATATTAAGTATTTAAATATACAAATAAAATGACTATAAACTTTACTTAAAAAGCTACACATCTCTAGTCTCTATTGCTTCCTCCTTCACCATACGCTTAACATCACTTAGAAAAGTATTAATAAATGAAAGTGAAATTATAAAATCTTAGTAACCAAAGCACATAAATTCAAGTATATAAAAATATGACAAATACTAGCATGTAAGGCAAAAATTCACATTTAATATTCTATTGGTACTCAACATATATCATAATATCATTATTCGCCAATCACATGGCATCTAATTCAATAATGATAGTTGTGCATGATCATATGCATCCCATAATCCCATTTTTATTCCTCTCCTTATATCTTCTTATTGAATCCATGTGCTATCAAATTATATAGAACTAACTCATTTAATAGGATTAGGCCTACTCTCCAATTGTAGGGAACCTGGCCAAGGTACCCACTCCTCATTCACAAACCACAGATTCCCCCTTCTTAAATTACCAAGATATCATAGTTGCCTGACTCATACTATCCCCTGTAGGAAAACTGGTGATCCCAAGTGGTGTACTTACATATGCCATCCTCAAGGGACAATAGACATAAACACATTGTAATCAAATATGTAAACCACTATGCATAAATCTTAGTAGAGGTTAACCATATGGATTTCACAGTGCCCTTACTCGAGTGAACTCACACCCATCCACAATTATACAACATGTTTATGTTACTTAATGACAACATTATAAATGCAAATTTAATTAACTTATTTTATAATCAAACACATACTATCAAGCCAAGAATAAATAACCAACATTTAATTTCATGCCATAATCACATGCTCATGCCCAATAACATATCATCATCATATATTTTTAGTATCATTTCACAAACATTTAATCACTTAATCACATATTCACATCCTCATACACATGCTCATAAATTCACATGTCCACAATCATGCTCATTAAGATTGCATTGGTCACAATTACATCATCACATTTAACACGATACAACCACACAATGCCAATTAAATTAGTTATTCCATTTCATTATCAAACAAGCTCATAACCATATATCACATAATTCTTAACCATCCAAACCAAGATGCTTATGCATTCATAGCAAACAATAACATACAACTCATAATTACAAATAACAATTATTTACAAGAATTTAACTTTTGGTTACATCAACCTTTGGTTTACCACATTAAGAGTACAATTTGAATTTTAGAGGAGCTTCCAAACACAAAAATAGCTTCAAGAGCAATCAATCTACGATTAGAACCATTAAATATCATTAATGACTAATCATCATTAATTAATCCTTAATTACATTTAAGGCTTAAAGCTTTTCGTTAATGATATTAACTATCAATGGTCTCATCGTTAGCTTCTATTAACTTATTTAACCTCATATTAGTCTAAATAACACTATTAATCCACTTCATTAACTCAATTCTAGTTACTCGGCATTAGGTTAAGCTTAAATCTAACATTATCACTATAACTCATACCCATTAGCATAACCTAACAATTAGGAATGTAAGCAACTATCTATAGACTTCATTAAAGTCATAGGAATGGGTACAATATAGCTACAGGTTTTGACCATAGACTTATAACTCATAAACTTATAGAAATACCCAAGGAAAAGAGAGGAGAGGAGAGGAGAGGAGAGGAGGAAGCTTACCCAAGAGTGTACTAGCTTCAAAAAGCCTCCTCTAGCCAAATTTATCAAGCCCTACCAAAGTTGCTATCATTCTCTCTCATTTTCTCAACTCTCCTTATTTTTTTAAAGCCTGAATGCATATCTTAAATTTTAAAATCTGACGTGTCCGCCACCACCATAGCTCATGGCATTATTTGCTGCGATGGATAGTACAATTTAAGAACCATTTAAGCTCATTAATTTGGGTCCAAAGTGGCCTAATGGATCCTCTAGTTCCCTTCTAAACCTCATATAAAGTTCAATAGACCTCAAGGCTATCCAATTACTCTAATTAATTCAATTAAAAAATAGATTAATTAACTTAACCCCTACTTAACTTTAATAAATTTATTTTAAATTTCAAGCTGTTACATTTTATTTTTTATATACACAAATATATGGATGAAAAACAATTATTTTATTCCATAATTATACACAGCTTCTTTATAGGTTGTTGTAAATGGATAGATAACAATTAACAAAAATGAGGTGTGAACTGTAAAGTATTATAGAGTTACATTATATAAGTCAAAAAGGAAATAAAAATAAATAAATAATTCAAACAAAGGTTTGATTTATGCATTGTTATAACAATCATGTTAAGTTTGCAGTCAAGTCAGCTATGATTAAGTGTGTATTTGGTTTTAAATTTCTAAAAGTCTATTTACTAAAAGTTTATTTAATAAAAGTCAATACAATAAAAGTTAATTGTTGTAATGGAATTTGTGTTTAAATATATTTTTTCAAAAGTTAATTTAGTAAACTGAAAGTTGTTTAGATTAATGTTAATTTTTATCTTTAAAATTTTCTTTTAGATATACATTAACAACAAAAGACATTGATTTATGATTATTTATAATTTTTGTTATATAAGTATTTATTATAAATGTTTAAAAAATGTGAAAATATTTAAAATAATATAAAATTTAATATGTTAAACAATAAGAATAAAAAATATAAAATGCAAATATAAAAAAATTTAAATGTTTGAAAAACTCATGAACAAAAGACGAGAGACGGGAGGTTAGCGGAGGGAGACAGCAGACAAAGTAAAATCTAACCTATGGTCACCAAATAAAGGAGCAACAATGGCAAGGAGTGGGAGATCAGAGAAGCGAGGTCAGAGGAGAGGAGTAGAGATGAGAAAGAGAGAACCTGAGAAGAGCTAAGGTGGTCTTGTACAAAGAGAAAGAAAAAAACAAGGGTAGCATAATTATTTACAAAATTAGATACTTTATCCGTTAAAAAAATATAAAATATTTTTTAATATTTTAAGATATAATTATTATATTTTTTTAAAAAAAATATCTCTATAAATAAATTATTTTATATTTATTTTGAAGTTAAACACATAATTAAATAGAAATAAATAAAAAATAATATTAATTTAAAAATAAATAATTATTTTATTAAAAATAAAATTTGATTAAAAATAATTTCTTTCAATCAAAAGAGTATATATTCATTTCCTGTGTTAAACGCTCTAACTTCATTGGGCATTTCAAATCCGATTTGCTTTTGGAAATTTACTTCCAAAGCGTTTGTCAACCATATTTCAAAAATCATTTTACTCATTTAAAAAGTTTTCAAACAACTTTTAACATTTGAAAGGATTAATGCCCCTTACCCAAACGTGCCCAGTCTAAAAGATATGGAATTTTTCATTCGGCACATGGACCCACTATCTGCAGATTTTCAGAGACCACCATGATGCCTGAGAGCTCCTGCTTTTTTATAGCAGAGGCGAAATTTTAGTATTTTATTAAGCCCCGGAAACCAGAATTTAACTTTGATTTCCTATCGTCGAAAAAGCAAGCTCTGTGAATTCTGAATAGTGAAAATGGCCCCTTTTTTTTTTGTGAATACTTACAAAACTAATCATTTTGAGTAATCCACACCTTTAATCCGAAGTCTGACCCTGAGAGGGAGACAGACCCGAAAGAAACAGAAATCTGTGGAATCTCTGAACGATTCGATTGGCTCTGGTGCGTCAATTTTTGCTCTATTTTCTGCAGAATGTGGCCATTTTTTTCTTAGGGTTTCGCTTGCCGCTCTTCCTCGCGCCACCACTAGCTTCCTCCTCTTAAGGTTCGCCGAGATCTTTTGTTTCTTGATTTTTCTTTCATTCGCCTCGCTCTTGTTTTGAACCCTAATCTAACCAATTTAGTTTTTTTTTTTCCTTTCTTTTTTATTTTCATTCGATTTTGTTACCATCTGGGCCTTTCGGGCTTTTGAAATTCGACCAGGCATGCTGGCTTTGCTCTCCCTAGATTTTTAACCTACCTCAGATAAAATAAAAGGCTTTATGGCTCTATTGTCGGCCAATTTAGTTTTATGCGTTCTTGTCTTGTTCTTGAATTCGAGGAAAGCATACATGCATATATTCAATACGCTTCAGTTCTCTCTCTATTGTTGTTGGATTAAGTCGCATGGGTATCTTCATTGAGAGAAACTCCCATCTGGTTTGGTGAAATTCTCCAAGTCCATCCCGTTGAAGTTCGTCTCTTAGATTGTCATAGATTTTAAAGTTTTCTTGGTGCTCAAGTATTTAAAAATACTTTATCAATATCATTATTTTCTATTATGATTTTGTTTTGATGTCTTCATTTTTATGCTGTTGCTTTAGTATAGAACGAATTGAACACCAGCTTCTGATCTCTGTGGAAACCAAAACAATAAATCTCATTTTTCTGGCTAGGTCCGCCATCTCTATACCAATTTGGGAAATTCCTAATGGATGACGGTGAGCTTGATTTCCGAAACCAGCAAACGTTCTGCGGTCCAAACATGGAAGAACTTCAGAGCACTTGCTCAATGGATAGTTTCTTCGAAGAGCTTTTAAATGACACACATGCGTGCACGCACACTCACACTTGCAACCCTCCTGGCCCTGATAATTCACATACCCACACTTGTTATCATGTGCACACCAAAATTGTTCCAGCACCTTCTGAAGAAAAGGTTGGCACTGATGAGAGTACTGGTACAGAATCTGCAGAAAAGAGGCCAAAAAAACGTCCTTTAGGTAACCGCGAAGCAGTTCGCAAATATCGTGAGAAGAAGAAAGCCCGAGCTGCATCTTTGGAGGATGAGGTTGTAAAATTGAGAGCTTTGAATCAACATTTGTTGAAGAGGTTACAAGGTCAGTCTGCTTTAGAGGCTGAAATTGCAAGGCTAAAGTGCTTGCTAGTTGACATTCGAGGAAGGATTGATGGGGAGATCGGATCATTTCCGTATCAGAAATCAATTAATTTGAACGTGCCAACTACACCCTCGCCTGGTTCCTATTTGATGAATCCTTGCAATGTGCAATGTGGTGATCAGGTCTATTGTCTTCATCCTGCAGCAGATGGCAAGAATACAGAACATTTATCAACTAACGAACAAGGATTGAGTGGTTGTGAATTTGAAAGCATTCCCTGCCCAGCAAACCTGAATTTGGGCCTCAAGGATCTTTCTGGCTGTGGAGTTGGACAGGAAGTATCTAACATCAATTCTTCTACAGCAAATAAAAGAAAAGGTGATGCCTGATTTCTCTCTCTCTCTCTCCCTCTCAGATTTTAGCATGAATTATTAATTTCAGACCAATTTTTGTATAAGCTGGATGCCATTCAAATTGATCGCTGGTGAATGGTATTATCTGCCTAGCATCTTTTATCTTTGTTTGTGATCCCATGCTTTTTATTTATCTTGTTATCTTTCTTTTTCTTTTTTAGGATAAAATCTTGGCCAACTCAATATCATGTCTGGATCTGGTGCTGAAGTTTAATTGCAAGATTTCCTGATAAATAATCTTTAACTTCTGCAAGGATGCCTGGTTTTAGAAGGGTTGTTGACCATAAGTTAAGTCCATAACTTCATCCTAGAAAGTATGGTGCTTGATTGCTAGTAAATGTTGCCATGTAATGACTTAGGCTTTCTTCTAGAAGACTTAGCTGGGTGGCAAAACATGTTAAAGGATGCATGGCTCCTATCCTACCAAGGAGACCACTTGACCCATAGAGAGGGTTAGGAAAATGAATTACACTTGAACATTTTATTGTGACAATCTCACTTTATTCGGATTTTTGAAAATTTTTTCAAGACGGCAATAATCATGATGTACATATATTTCTACAAGCATCAAGAAGTCTCACTAGATGGTTTTGAATTTCTCCTATGTCTTTGTGATCCTGGTTTTGAAGCCTCATGAATTGGGTCTTGTTGGTTTTTCTTTTCAATGATACTCACGACTGGGACTTGCTGGTTTTCCACTTTTCCTTTTCAATAATATGATGCTATCTTATGTATTAGGGCGAACTCGAGCAGCAATGGCTAGTTGAACTGGCAATGATATGGCTGTGATGGTTTTCATCATCCTCATGGTACATGGTTTATTCCAATAAGTTGTTGCCAATTGCAGCATCAGCTATCCACCAGGTCATTTTGTAGTTCTGATCTTTGCTTAGGAAAATTCATTTCTTTCTTTTTGACCCACCCACAGCTGGGTTACTGGGGTTGGGATGACCGTTCTATAACGTTTGATCAAACTTTGCTGGTTACAATAGTGCATGGGTAGCCAGCAGAGCCTATGGCTGATACACTTGGCCTTGTGATCATACGTGGACTTATTTGAGTTGTTGCAAGAGGCCATCTAAATGAATGTTGCTCAACAAATTTGTCGCTGCTGAACTACAGAACTTAGAGAAGCTGGTTTGTTAACATTCAATACTTTGTGCCGTGGGCAGGTGAGATTCAAGTTTCATAATGTAATCTACGATCTGGTTTGCAAAACAATAAATTCGTCTCGCATAGTTTCCAGCACTGCTCTTCCTTTATCATTAATTAATCTGAATGACAAGTGTACTTCTGCCTATAGCATTTTGCTAAACAAGGGATGGCCATTGTTATTGGACAAGTGATGCCGTTGCCACCTATAAGCCCTGTTTGGTTGGATGAACTTTATGGGAGACAGGAGGAAAGGACACTTCTTTCTTGTTCATGGGACATTTGGTTGGCAGACTTGGAAACAACAGTTCAACCCTTGGGAGACCCTTTTGCAGCAGTTGAGAGAGATATTCTTCATCCCACATCAGGTGGCCGAAATAGCCTTACTGGGAAGGCTTGACATTGTCACTGACAAAAATACCCACAAAAGACATGGCATGAAATTAGTTGAACAGCACAGAAACACAAACCCGCACAAATAGCTTCGGTTAGCATCTCATGTTCATCGGCAGAGTTTGAATCGACAAATTTCTAGCCGAAATCTGCAAATTTTGAAGAGTGAAAAATCAATCAAATCATATGAAGTGGTTGTTTTTTAAAAAAAAAAATTGGGAATACCAAGAGAGAAAAATATAGAACAAGTTGGCCCTCCGATATCCCTTCTACTGTCGATGAGATCTCCGTCTTCTCCATTAAGACCCCTCGTTGCAGATCCTAATCTGGTTGAGTTTTAGCTTTTTATGTATAAGGAGAAAAAAAGCATGTATCTTGCTGTGGTGAAGTGGGTTAAAAGATGATAACTGGACATGTTATAACATCCAGAAACTTCGTACTTCTCGTCGGCACTAATTAAGCATGTGTCCTTTCCTTTCTTTCTATGCAAATCAAACGTTTTTTCTCACATCTCTCCTGTCCTCCTTGGTCGATCAAACATCTTTGTTAATCTTATCTTTAATTTACTTTCCGTACTTTTTCCCTTTTTTTCCTTGATTTATTTTGAGCCAAACACGGCCAGGTGAGGCATGAAGATGGAAAGTGTTCTCAAGTGAGCAAGACCCTCTAAAAAATTTTGGTAAGCCTTTTGAGACTATTTTTCTTTCAGCGGTGACTTCACTAGGAAAGAGAATGTGCCTTAAGTAAACATCAGAGTGTTGCGACTGAATTGAACCATGCTTTCAGAAAACATTCAGAAGTTGAACCTTGTTATGTTCCTTAGGCGGACATAGAGAAACCAATTAAACATTTGTTTGCCGGGTAAGAGAAATTTTGTAAGTAAATTGTTTCTTGATCACCGAGGGCGGTAGTCTAATATCCACAAATTCAGTCCCTAAATTTGACCGATCAAATTAAAAATAATAATAATAATAATAATGTGATGGCCTCGACATTGAGTGTTAAATTTAATCCTGTGCATTATGATCCAATAAGGGGGAAAAAAAAGGGTGCGTAATTTTGTGCTAGACAAACCTATGAAAGAAAATATGGGTATTTATTTATGCGGCGGGAGGAGCGAAGGATTTGGAAGCCGCACTTAAAAAAGAAGTGTAAGAACAGAACTAGTTGCTGTCACGAACATGATTGAGCTTGGTTGTTGACTGTGATTCCTTCAAATCAAAGTTTCTTAAATTATGTTTTGAGCATACACATGACAGCAATAAAGAGAGAAAAATATTCATGCAAAGGTGGGGATACGATATATATATATGATTTGATCTTTTTATACTATTCCCTCTGAATTCATGAATAAAGAATATTTAATTTCAAATTCCTTCTAACATTTACCAAATCTAAATCATGTTCTGTAACCATTTGTTTCTCATCTAAAAACCTCTTTTATAAGGTTTAAATGCCATATCATCCACGTCTTGCTCCCTCTTTATTATCTCAGGCCGTTTAGTATATATTATTTTATCCTCTCATGGTAATAAAAACCATTTGCTTTTTTAAAATAAAGTCTGTTAGTATCTTCTTAAGCGTATATTTCTTCTACGTCTATATCCTATCATTTTAAAATGTGTCAATTGCATCTGGTATCTGTGTGTCAAGATGGGGAAAAAATCGTTTGAAACTTAAGAAGAAATAAGTTGACTTATTTTTTGGTAAACTAAAAGTTTAAATAAGTTAAATCTTGAGAACTTAAGAAAATCAAAAATCAGTGCATGTCTTTAAACTTAAAAAACATTTATAAATCACCCACAAACGAGAACAAGAATTATGCATTCTTACTCGGGCTTATTGTTCGTCGCTGCTCGCCTTATTTGCTAGCCTCAAGTGGGGTGAAATGAACAGAAGAATATTCCTCTTCACACTTGTATATTCATTTAAAAACATTTATTAAAAAAAGAAAGAAAAAGCATTCCATGTTGATATTTACATGACGGGGAAAGTACAGGGCACGCAAATCACTTATCAGCAAGATCACACAATACAATGCGTGTAGGACAAAAGATTTATCATCCTACGGGTGTAGCTAACATCTTTATACTAAGGAGAGAATATATTTTAAAATTTCAGATTTTCTCTATTTAGAATACAACAAGGAGAATGTATAGATATTATAAAAAAAAATTAATTAATTTAAGTTTAATTTTAAGTATTAAATTTCAAAAATTTATAATTTAATTTTTTAATTTTTTAATTCTGTAATGATAAAACTTATAATTTAATCTCTCATAACAAAATAACTAAATAAATACTACACTAAATTTTTTAATTTTATAAATCAAATTTAATTTTATTAATTTTTTAATTATTACTGAATAAAATCAAATTATGAGTTACCTAATTTAATTTTTTTTAAGAAAGAGATTACATATCAGAGTTGGGCCGAACTTCATTGTGCAGCCCAACTTTTCAATATGACTTTGCGAAACCACAAACTTAAATGATTTTTTATCAGTAGTCAGAATGTCAGATATTAAATGTAAACTTTTCATTCTAACAGAATTTGAACATTTGATATGCTATACGTGTACAACAAAAATAGGTAATTGTATCAAAACGTGATCCATTAATACCTGACATATTTTGGAATGAATCACAGCATGAAAATTTTAACTAATGAATGTGAAATACTGAAATTTAATGTATGAAATGAATAAATCCATTAAGTGACGAACAAATTCAGAATTTTTTTTCCTTAAAATGTATTATTTGTTTGTTAAATAACAGCAGCGTCATTCTCTAATTTTCCTAGAATGACCCCAAAACAAAATTACCTATCTGACCCCTCTCTCAGCCATAAATACTTCACAAAGTCAAAAACAAATAAATTTACAGATCGCTCCGACGGATTCATCAAAGCAAAATTCTTAATGATATACAGTCAAAATCAAGACATATATGAAGATCACCAATCTCTTTAGCAAACTACTCTATAGGAATTTAACATACAGAAATCTCAAAACAAAGTCAACAACAGCGAAGCAAAGGCCGTGACCGAAACACATGCATCACATGACGGCACAAGCGGCGGGGTTCTCATCACTGAAAGCCGTCGTGTAACGCACCTCCGTGGAGCTCGCACGTGCGAGCTGAGACACGTATGGATCTTCAGCGCTTCGCACGTACCCAGCCGGCGCTTTCTTGTCGTAGACGCCGGGAGCATAAGGGTGGGCAACCACGTCATACGGGACGTACGGCCACAGCTCGGCCTTCTTACCGGTCCGGTGAGCTATCCGAGCCACCACCTTCGACGGCTCCACGTAGCCGGTGACGGTTACTTTGTTAGCCTTTCGTTCCACGTCCACTTGGTTCACGCCTTTCATGCCTTCCACCGCCTTCTTCACCTTCCTCTCGCATCCTTCACAGTCCATCTTCACTTTGACCTCAACCGTCTGATAAATCGAATCAAGTACTTCATCCAATAAGCATCTAGACCATAACCCTACGGAAGATGTAGAGCTAGAAAAGAGGAAGGAAGAAAAGGAAGGAAGGTTACCTGCAATTGCTTGCGCTTCTTGTGCTTGGACCTTCCACTGGAGCAGTCGAAAAGTTCAGAAATGTGATCGAGAGCACCCATGGTGAATCTGAGAGTAAAGAGGATACTGCTGGGATCACACGAGGAGATACGGCGGAATGATGAATGGAGAACAGTAGCAGCAAAAGAAAAGAGCAGAGGTTGAGTGAAGGCTTTGGCTTTTTCGGGTGAGTGAGTTGGGGAGTGATATTGATTGAACAACTTTGAAGGATAAGGGGGCGAGGGCTCACCGAATTTATAATCAATGTTAGGGTAACAGACAGCGTGGGAGAGACAGGGACACGGACAGGGAGGGCCAGAGGTAATGGAAATCTGAGCCGTTCGTGTAGTCTAGGAGGGAAATATCGGGAACTGGAGAGGGCGGGCAGAATTGGGCCACGTGTCCAAGGATTAAAGGCGAGACGTCCATGGGAGCACCGACTACGAAATGGAAGTCGGCCCGGGCCTTGAAGGAGGGGCCCATGAAGAATGGATGCCAGCGAAAGGTATCATTTTGATTTGGAAAATGGAAATGCAGGGTTGAATAGATCGGGAACGATGATGCCGTGCATCTCGAGGTGGTGGGGCCTTCCGCCTCTGCGTTTATTAACGCACCCGACAAACGGTCTCCCAACACTGTCCCCACTCCCCGTCCCATTCCCAATCGACATCCACCATTATCAACATAATAATGTTCATTCATACGTAAACTCAGATACAAAAGCACCAATTACAATTTATTTTTCTCCATTTATTTTGTTTTTATTAATACTAAAATATGAAACACCGACTCAAATGGATTATAAAGTTAGTTGAATTGAATAATTAAAGAGTCAATCTCAATATAAGCAAAAGATAAGCTTCAAAGCTCAATAAAGATCATAGTAAAATAAACATGCCTGTTCATAGTTGAACAATAAATATCAAGAGTATCAGAGATGATGGGTCTCAATAAATAATAAAAGGGATCTCGAGTTTTCTTATCACAATTCACTCGAATATAAAAAGATAATAAGCTTTAGTAAAACAAGTGTGTAATTTTATTTAAGTGTTGAAAATTACAGATTAAAAATTTAAAACTGAAATAGAGCTAGCAAATGTAAACTATGCTACTCTTGATTGAGTGTTGACTGGCTTTCTCTGTTTTTTTTCTTTCTATTTATAGTATCTGATAGCAGAAGCCTTTTTTTTGAGACTTAGCACGTTCTACTAAAGAATTAGGAATCCCGCGAAACTTATGGCACGGCCTTTCCATTTTGATAAATAGCTCATTTCACCGAACTACTTGGGCATAAATTTCGACATTACTTAAAATCGTGTCTTCATGCCAACGGTCTGATATTTGAAATTGGCGGGATTTCGATGTGTTTATTTGTTATGAACTTTATTGAGTTTCAGGGCTGACCTTTTTTGTTTATATTGGGTTTGACGTTTCGATTACTCAGCCCAACTTAACTTCATAACCTATTTGAGCGACGTTTAATATTTAGCCCAAACAATGTTGAAATCCCGTCGGTTACAAGCATTGGACCGTTGGCAAGAAAACACGATCTCGAGTAATTTTTGAATCCGAGAACATCATGTCCAGGTATCTCGGTGAGACAAGCTAATTACTAAAAATGAAAAACTCAAAATAAAGACCGTGCCATGAGTTTCGCTAGATCCCTGATTCCTCGACAAGACGTACTAAGTATTAAGGGAAAGACTACCACTACTCTAACACTATAAATAGAAGACTCGCACTTTTACATTAGTTTTATCAATTAGTTTTACTTTTTATTTAGACTTGTAGCTTCTCTTATTTTAATAAAATTAAACACTTATTTTATCAAAGTTTTATATCTTTTTACATCCGATTAAACTGTGGTAAGAGAGTTTAAGATCCTTTTATTATTAATTGAAATTCAAAGTCTCTAGCACGTCTGATATTTGTTGTTCTCCACGAATAATTTTAAAAATTTTCAATTTTTTTTATTTAATGAAGTTTGTCAATTACTTTATATTTTGTATTAATATTAATTAATGTAAATGCTAGATACCACCCCTCCATACTATATATGTCATTTCCAATCGTCTTATGGGAAATGAAGAAGAGGTACTCCCCCCCTTTAATGTTGCAAAGCAATTTTAGTCTAATAATATTTTTGATGAGTTGATTAATTATTTTTTAAAATTATATAATTTTTTATATTTATTTTTATTCAATGAAATATTTTAATTAAAAAAATTATCAATTACATTTATTAATTGACAGTAATTTTGAAAAAAAATCTCACTAACTAAAGCTTTAAAAATAAAAAAATATTTTATATTTTTAAACACCTCACCTTCAAAAATTGACATTGTATAAAAAAAGATAAAGTTTTTTACCCTTCTGGTAAAAGATTACGAAAGTATAAAATTAGAATAAAGTAAATAATTGGACTCTCAATTTGTTATGCCATACAATTCGTTCATTTATTTTTTGAGTAAATAAGCAAATTTACCTAACTATAGATCTAAAAGAATTTGAAATTATAAACTCATTTTTTGTATGAATATTAATATATTATTCTTTAATTTTTAAAATGATGTAATTTTTAATAAATGATTCAAAAATTATAGACACTTATTCAAAAAATTATAAACAAAAACAAATAAATTTTTTCTCTTTTTTTTGTAATTTTTTATGTTTTGTTTATTATCTTTGAAGCAACTAACTATTAAAATTAACTTTTATTAATGATAAAAATTACATTTTAACTCTCAAACATATATGAACTTATAATTTAATGTCAATTTATTCATTTATATATATATATATATATATATATATGCAATATGTGGTACGATATGTAGATATCGCTCCCTAGAAATCGATGATTGAAGGAGATAATTCGAGCACCTTACAGATTATTTGGTCCCCAAAAGTCCAGAGAGTCAACATCAAATTAGTCACCGTTCCCACTCTGAACCTGCGGCTACAGGAGAATCTTCAGATAAACCAAGCCCGCTGGACACGGATCCTTATCGCTTTGTGTGCTTGGGACTTTCCTTTGGTCCGAAGTTTGTATATTTGTCACTAAACCTAAAAAATAACTTATTTATTTTGTCTCCTAACTCATGATTATCCATCCAACTCTTAAATTGAGTCTTCAAATTTATTATTTATATATTTTTAATTTATTAAATTATATTAACTCACTTATTAATTTAAATTAAATAAAACTTAATTAAACTAATCATTTTTATATTTTTAATTTATAAAATTATATCAATTTATATATAAACTTAAACTAAATACGATCAATTAAACTTACTAAAAATTGAGTAAATTTGATATATATTGTATAAAACTCGTTTTATAAAAGAGGTGTGACATAGCTAAAAATAATAATAAAATTCAAAAAACAAAAGTTAATACTATTAATGAAAAGAAAACAACAAACGGAGGTTGCTCTATTTTTAAATTTTTTATGTTGAGTATAAGTAGAATTGGTTTCAATTATTTATATTAAAATTAAATTATAATCATATTTTATATTTTAATTATTTAATTATATACTTTTAATGATTATTTATTAATAAAAGTACACTCCTATAAGTTCATAATTCAAGCTTACGATTTGAATTTATATTTTTATCATGAGTTTATTTATATTTATGAGTTGACAACCTTGCTTGTACCATTATTTATTGTTTATTATTTTTTATTCATCGTGCTTTGTTTAAACATTTTTAGGCTTATGGATATAAAATCTATTCAAATTCGCATTATTCATAAGTTCAGAATTATATTTATTCACTTTACATTTGACACAACTTCTCTTAAACTTCAACATTTTTTTATTTTTTAACATTTCTCTTCATTTTTATCATGCTTCATGTAATATTTTTTACAAATATTTTTACTTGTATTAATATTAATAGGAATAATGAATGTAACTTTTGAAAAACTTTAAATTGACAATTACTAGTTTTGAAAATATTTTTTGATACAGAGCCAGGTGTGCGAAAAAGTAAAAATCAATAGATCTCACCAATCTATGGGGAGATCTGATTTATACAAGAACCTGACATGTGGCCAGTTCTATTGGTTATACTCTAGTAAAAATTATAAGCAGTTTTTAAAATAAATTTACATATTAATAAAGTTTTAATTCTCATAAAAATATATATTATTTTTTTCTTTTTATCCTTAATCTCAATTACTAATACACTTTATGATAAGTGAGAAATAATTTTATAAAAGAATTTAGGTTAAAAAACACAAGAGGTAAAATAAAAAAAAATTACATATACTAAATTGTTTATATTCTGAATCAAGATTAGTTGAAAAAAATATTTATATTTTAGACTAATTAAATACAAAATAACCTAGCCCCTCCTTGAGCTACTTAGTTCTCTGGACTTGATCTCCCAGTTTCTCAACATAGTCTTCGTCTCTGCAGCCAAGGATTCTTCTCACATTCTACAATATTCATAATTAATTAATAGTAATTATAATTTTAAGGCTTTGTACTCTCTCCCTTATAAATTATAAGACACTTTTGAATAATATCTCACACACTGATAAATTTTATTAAATACACTTAATAATTTTATTTATTTAAAATAAAAATATAAACTTTTAAAAATATTATTCATTTAATATATTGAAGGTAATGAGGGATAGAATTTAGATAAAGAAATGGAGAAAGGATAACATTAAAATAAATTTATTTAATAAAATTTTAATCTTAAAATTTTTATAATTTAAAACGAATGTAGTAGTTCATCTTCGGCCTAGATACCAGCCTTGAAAATTCTAATTATGTACAAACAACAGGCTTTGTTCAAGTTTCTAATGGTTATTTATTTTTATTATTTCATTTGATAATATTACCACTTACGAGAAAATTAATCGTGTGTGTGTAGAAGTGAAACAAACTCTTTTGAGAATAATTATTTATTGAATATCTTAATTTTTCCAGACATGAAACTTAAAAAAATATAAATAAATATTTAGTATACACAATTAAAATGAGGGTGTGCTGATATTAGAGAGAGCGCACAATAGACTCAATGTGGTAACTTCATCACTCCTCATTTATTGTCATCTTCCCCCATCTCTTGAATTTATCAAGCATGCACAATTTTATTGATATGTATTCCTGAGCATGCTCTCCTATTTATTTATCTAACGAACGTTTTTATTTTGCTTCTTCATTTCAGTATTATAAGGCAAATTTTTTGAAATATTATGTTAAAAAATATACATTTTAAAAACATTATTAATTAAAGGTATAATTAGTAATATTTTTGTGATTGAAACAACATATTAAATAAGGAAAAACGTGAAAAAAATGTTCAATTTTAAATGCTATTAACAATTATCTCATTAGGTTAGTAAAAAAAAATCAACTACTTCATTAGAAAATTTAAATTAATTAAAAATTCCTCGTAATATTGAACACGCGAAGATATATTTAAAGCATGTTTGATTTCTATTTTTAGAAAACAGATTTCTGTTTTTAAAAACAAAAAAAAAATTAGTTGGATAAGTGTTTTAATTTTAATTGTTTTCAAAACTATTTTCATTTTTTATCCTTAAAAACAAAAACAAAAATAAAATATTTTAAAGTATTTTCCGATGAAAATAAAAAATATTTTAAAATTAATTTGGTTTTTTTTGTTTTCAAAATATATTATATTATTTATTTAAAAATATATTTATCTTGACTAATCAATAATCATTATCATAAGGTTCTAACATTGATCGTCCATTATCACTACAAGCTTATATTTTAATTTTAAAATTATTTCTAAATTGAGACAATAAACGTATTTTATTTTTATCTTTTTTGAAAAAAAAATTACAAACTATTTTGCAAAAAAATTTAGAAAAAAATGGAGACACAAACATTCATTTTTTGTTTTTAAAATTATTTTACACTACATTTTTTAATATTTTTTTAAAACAAAACACGAAGAAGTCTGCTTAATTGTGTTAATTTAAATATAATTTTAGAATTAAAAAATTAGCCAATAATGATTTATAGAAATGGCTTATGATAATGATTAATTAAGGTAACTGTATTTTTCAATAACCAGATGTAATATATTTTGAAAATATGAAAAATAAAATGAAAATAGTTTTAAATTTTTTTATTTTTGTAAAATAGGAAATAAAAAATTATTTTAAATCAATTAAAATCAAAACAGTTTTTTTTTATTCTTAAAAAACAAAAAACTTGTTTTTAGAAATAGAAACCAAATAGGTGCTCAGTCGGCTCTGTTTTTCCCCCTTCCGCCCAAAATAATGGGATTGGGATCGTTAGATTGTATTGGGCCTTGACAACGGAAAAGTTGGTACCCAAGCCGCCCAATCCACAATCACAGGAAGTAAAGAAGGCTAAAGAAGTAAAGATCCTCGTAGGCCGTTGCCACTGCCTGCCTCGGTACCTCCATTGTTCTCACGCCCACAAGCTGAATTCTCACGGTTTAACGAAGATAATCGTGCCAAGGATGAATAACATCTCATTAACTTTAACTACTCAGCATCCACTTTTATCATTACTGAACAGAACCTTACGGTTATCATGGACTGACAGTGAGAATTGCTCACGGTTTAGTGATAATCCGTGAGAAGGTTGAGCAACATCCCATTAATTCGCGTTTCTCACTTTTCTCAGTCAAGAGACCATCCACGAGAAGTTTTCACGGTTTATTATCAGCCGCGGCAACTAACTTCGACGATCCTCACAGCAACTCCTTATTTCTTACGGATAAGTTTTTGCTGTCATGTTTAACCGTTTGAATCAAGACGTGAAATTCTATGACCGGCAGAATTTATAATGTATCAACTCCGATCGGCGGTTGGATTTCATCTTATTTCTGTAGCTGGTTTATTTATCTTTCTTATACAATGTTAGATCAGTCCTGTGATCATGTACAAAATTAGTTTAAAATGGATATTTTTGGTGGAATAACATTAGATATACTGATCTAGTTCCCCCGATAACGCATCTTTGTTTTCCTTCAGATCGTACTGCAAAAACCAGGCCATTAATTTTAGCCCCAAAAAAAATTCTAAAGCAATACTCAAGTCATTCTTAAATGATGCGGAGCTCTAGTTTCCATGGCAAAGAAGATGAGAGAAGAGATTAAAGCCAAGGAGTTGATGACACCCGCCTACGACTATAGAGTTTAAGCTACAGATCCCTTTATGCAGACCTATATCTATCCGGCGTTACCTTGCACGTATGCCATAGCTCATCCCTCTGCCTGCTGCTCTACATTTTTCTCCTGTACTTCCCTCAACTCTGCAGAACTCCCCAACATCACACTCATGACAGTGAACTCAAGCCTTCTCGAGATTTGCACATAGATCTACATAGAATACAATTTTCTTGAAAGTACTACTTCCTCCAACCCCAAAATTACTTGATTCTCAGATACAAGTACCACCCAATTCATGTCTAACATTTGCTTCTATTTTTTCTGTTATACTCTCGTGTAACGTCCACTTTATTTGTCAAAGGGCGTATTGAAATGTACGAGGAACTCGAGCTGTCTTCCCATGTTTAAGCAGCTACGGACCCTTGATGGGAATGCTTGGACTTGGAAGACCGAGTGGCTACAAAAGGTTCGCCGCTGAATATACTCTACATGCTAGTAGTATTAAAGCCAATGTCTATTTATAATCAAATAATAACGACCCCCACAAAAGCTTGGAATTGGCTTTCCTACTATGATGCTCACCTTTTTTTTTTTTGCATAGTTCAAGACTGTATAAAGAACATTTGAATAATTAATATATGTTAATTATAAAAATTTTAATATTAAATTGAACCAACTAAATTAAATTTAGACCGAACTAAAAATAAAAAATTTATTAAAATTATTTTATAATTTTTTATTTTAATAAATATAATATATAATAATATATTAAATTTAAACCATTGTGATCCAAATCTCAACTCAAGGATAGTGAGATGAGCATGAAAACCTGGCCCCAAAAGCCTTGGCTGTTCGGCTGCGAAGGAAGTCGGCATCAAGCTCAGGATTAAAATAAGGCAGTAGGTGGGGTAGGGCAAAGGAAAGGGAAGAAGAAAACTGCGAGGAAAGAGTTAATTAAAGCGAGACTCGAGCAATGGGAACGATCAACGATGATATGTCGATACCATGTCTTCTCCCACGACTGTTGACGGTACAGTTAGTGATTTTCTGCCTCGTCTTTACAGGGCAACTATGGACGATGGTACTTCTGCTTATTGCTAAGACGTCTGAACCCTGAACAGTATTCTTTTAATAATAATGCATGTTACAGTAGCGATATTGAATCAAAAGGTGAAGAAGGACAAGACAAATATGGCGTGAAACAAGATAACACATGAGCGAGGGAAAAAAAACCGAAAAAGAAAGAAAAAAATCACAGCTGCGAGCACTGAGCTGATTTGCTTTATGGAAAAGTAACGGATGTTACATGATATGGATAATGGGGTCTGAGATGGCAGAGTGCCACTGAATGTGTACCGACTTTACTGACTCAACACAGCTAAAACAGTAGAGAGTCAAAGTTGCACGAGAAGGGCTAGAAAAGCTAATTAATGAGCAGCTGGCACTAATTAAATAATGTTTTGGGGACGTCTCTTTTACCCTTTTAGGTTAAGATTAACAAGAAGGAGCAAATGCAATTAACCAAAAGCGAGGACGAGATGGGGATGCATGCTTTACACATATGGGTAGATATTATCAGGGTCACCTCAGCCCTGTATTGAGAGTGTTTCAGAGATCACGTGTCTTACGTGTGTTGGGGTCTGAATGAACGTAGAAAGAAATAGAATATATGAGAACCCAATCCTCTTGCTCTCTTCTGACAAGAAATCACACTAGCCAACTCTTACCTTTCCTCCATCAATCCCTCTCTTCATTTGTCCCCTCTTCTTTAAGAAACCTGCGTTTAAATTAAAAGCAGACCAAGCCAAACGATGCGTGTTAGTTCATTGGGACAAGAAAAGGGGGGGAGTATGAACTATGAAGTATCTTCGACATAATCTAGAGCCGGTAATTCGGACGAGTCAGGCTTATTCAAGCCGAGCTCAATTCGAGCCGGACTTATTTGGATCGAGCTTAAAACATCCTACTTCTTCTAAAAAGCCCATATAGCCAAACCCGGCCCTAACACCTTCGGGTTTCGAGTTTATTCGGGTTGGCCCGAATACCCGAAACTTTTTAAAAATATTTTTTTATTTTTTGAACCAATTTTAATTTTTAAATAATTATATTAAGCATAAAATATTATCTTAATTTTAAAAAAATAAAATAAAAAATAACTTATCAACTTTGTATTTAATTAGCTCTGTTATTATTTTGTTGTATTATGTAATATATATAATTTATTCATGAATGTTTCCTTTACTCATAAATTAATGTCTTAATTATTTAAATATTACTCTTATCATAGTCATATATAAATATTTTATATATTTTAATTAAATTATATTATTTTAATTATGATTAAGTTGATCTCAATTCAATCACAGTTAGACTATTAATTTAAAATTATTATCTCAATTAGTTCAAATTTTTTAATAACTTTTAGGTAAATTGTACTTTTCATTTTTATGAATATAAAAAATTGCCATCATTATATTACATAAAAAATTATTTAATTATGAATAAAATATAATTTTTTTGAAATTATTTTTCTTTAACTTTTTATATTGTTTAACTCTTACATAAAAGGGATTCTTACTCTAGTTTACTCTTAATTTTTAACCAAATTTAGCATGAATAATAACCAAGTAATTATTTAAGAATATTATTCTATTTATTATGTTTATCTGGTAGTAGAGTCGGGAATTCGTACATGCCTAAATTTTATTTTTAAAATTATTTTTAATGTTATTTTTACTTTAAAATTAATTATCTTAATTTATAAAAAATATAAAATTATTTTTTTATATGCAAATGATTTATAAGACTCAAAATTTCTTTAATAAAAATTGGGTCTTAAAATATTAAAATCAATATTAAAATATATTTTAAATATTATTTTGAGATATTTTATTGATTAAAAATAATAAAAATATGAAATATAACTATTTTTAATTTTTTGAAAAAAATAACTACATTAAAAACACACACACATATTATTTTGATATAAAATGATATAAAACTTAAAAAATTAATTAATATTTATCACATTTTATATTTTTTTTAAAAAATATTTTTTTATTCGGGTATTCGGGCGGCCCGAATAGGTCCGAACAATAAAAAAATAATATTTTTTTCTGACTTGGCCCTAAATTTTTCGGGCGGGTTCGGACTGACCCATCAGGCTCGGCCCAAATTACCGACTCTAAGTCATAATCATATATTCTATGTATTTTCCCATTATTCCCCCCCTGTATTCTAGACCATTGAATTATTGTAAAGAAAAATCATATTAAATGAGTAAGAGATTGAATTAAACTTGAATAAGGATCAAATTAAAGATCCTTTAATGAATTATTCTAAAGGTTTACTACTTTATAAGTGAGATTCATTGATATGTAAAGAAAAACTTCTCAAAAATATCTTTACTCGTAACTTGTTTTCCTTCACAAATTAATAAAATCTTGCAAGTTTGTATTTTGATAGTTGCAAATCACAAAATATATTTTGGATTAAAATTCATTTTTACCCTATAATTATTCTCTCAAAAATACCCAATCTCCTATTACTTACTTTAATTCAATTGGCTACTTAAACTTTTAAAAACAAATCATTCAGTATCATACTACTAAATTATTGCTCACGGGCGTTAAGTCAAACATGTAGGCCCCAGAAGATTGCATATTTGGCGTGTTGACTCCCACTAGTTAGGACACGTGTAAAGAAGATCCGATATACCATCTTGACTGATCGAGTGATTGACACATTAAACTTGCATTCGCTCAAATCCAACAACTCTTCGACCACCCTGCCATGTATGGGTTTGGATTAACGATGAGTGTCTTTGAATCAAGTAACTTCAATGTGTTCTTATAAGTCTCTCTGGTCTGCCTGTGTTGAACTAAATTGAAACTTAAAAAAAAAAAACATGTATGGATGGATGAAGGCAAACCCATGAACACTTGCACAATTCACAAAACACGCAACAAATCAATACAAGTCCAACAATCTCAGGTCACCACCCACCTCACAAATTGATCATGAAGTTCAATCCCAAGAAGAAATCAAAGAGTTGGGTGAACAAGAAGCAAAATTTGCAGAACACAAGTTCTTCTCTAGCCCACAAACCTCATTACCTTCGGCCTCCATCCTCGTCGAATCCAACTTGCTCAAAATCTCAGCTTGGACTGCTCAAAATCGCTTCTAGGTTGAAATCTTGGACTGCTCAAAATCGTGTCCAGGTTGAAATTGGCTCCTCAAGATCCTGACTAAACAGAAATCTGATGTCGTCATGGTTACCGAACATGCTCAGTAAGTCATTGTCGTCAGGCAGATCTAGAACTTGAAACTAAGAGAATCCATCGTCATCTATGAAGATCCATGTGGAAGCTCATTGAATCTTCTTGCATCATGATCGAACACGCTCAGTAAGTTGCCATCGTCAAAGCAGATCTAAAACTGGAAACTAAGAGAACCTGTCATCGTCCATGAAGATCCATGGAAGCTCCTGTGCATCTGTAGCCATAATTGGATTCACAGGAGCAATCGGAGAGGATCCTTTGTTCGGTGGAGGGATTTGAAGGCTTCTTCATCCCCTGTTATTTTACCGCCTTTTCACCTCCGATCTCCAACTCATATCAAGTACCATTGCTAGCTGCCATGTATGCTTCGAGACATTTCACGCGGGCAAAAATTGGTCAACAAACTTGGACAGTTCAGCACTTGACGGTCAACATTTATTAATTTAATGGGAGGATACAAGGCACATGGTTTGTTTTTAAAAGTTTAAGGGATTAATGGAGTCAAAATAAAATACAGGATACTAAATGATCCTGAGGGTATAGTTTAGGTGACAAGATGAACTTTAACCGTTATATTTTTATATCACATTGATAAAGAACCTTTAGCCTGCTTTTGAAATTACCAAATCTTTTAATTCTTATTTATAATTAATTCAATAATGTGGTCCTTTAATGTCATTATCCCTTATTATAATCACATCGAATCAACTATTGTAAGCAAATATATATATATAAAAAAAAGACTACATACGTGGAGGCAGTTTTTGAAGAAATGTATTCAAACCTTTTGTCTCCATCACGAGGAGTGTCGAACAAAGTACATGGGTGTTGAATTTTATTGCAACTCGATTTAACTCTGGTGAAAGTGTAATTAATTAATATGATCAAATATTGATATTATAACTAGAATCCAGTGTAATTAATTGCAGGCACGGATTAAGAAAGGGGTAACACCGTAAAGATAAGTGAGATTCATCGCAGGGTACCAATGATATGTACGGACCTTGTCGCCACAATTAATGTCATTGGCCCGTCTGGCATGTGGGGTCCTCGTTCCTCATTGCACTGCGCATTCATCCAATTAATATATTAATTCCAAATCCATCCAAATGTGCATTGCATTGTCTATTGATTCATTAACATGCCAAAAACCAATACACTCCTTCATGTTTACCATTTTATATTGCACAGCTCATGGATTATACAGCTAAACCCCAATCAATACATTCCTGCTTATGGGACTATGTGAAATGGATCAGCAATACCACTCAGAACACAATGGCTGGGATATCATCAATATCAATATTATTAATATAATAGGAATGTGGGAATATACATGCACATGCACGCACAGTTAGTGGGGGGTGCAGCTTTATGGAAAGTAATTTGCATTGGAGGCGTATGGAAGGAAGGTGTAAGACGGATATGCAGGTGCGTCGGACCAAGATGAAGTTTGGAAGTATGCGTGCGTGGTGCAATGTAAGTCCATCACAGAATAATTTGAGACGTTGAACTTCCACGCTTTCTTAGGACCTAAGGTACACGTAACGTGTCAATGACGCTGGCCCTACTTTGCACATCTTCCATGCGGCTTCATATATTATGAACTAATAAATTATATATACATATTTTAAAAAATCACTGGCAATATGATATACGTATTTCTTGAATTTTGTTGGGGAAACAAGAGCCAAGAGGGGTGGAGTGGGCTCACCCATGAGTTCCCTTCCACACCATGTGCTTCCAAAACTAGAACCTTTGGTAATTGCGACTCGGCTTTTCTTTGTCCTTTTGTCGGCCCCGGTTTGGCTGTCATGCCTCCCCGCGATCAAGGACCAGGCTCCCATCCTTCACACTACTAAATATTAATGCCCCGTTGCAGTGGTTTGACCCAATAAGGTTTGATTCTCTCGTGATCAGGGTCGAGAGACATGACGCTCACCCCCAAATACAAGGGTGTGTGCGCCTTCTGATGATGTGGAAGCGGGGTTCCAATATAATCCCCAAAATTTCATTCCCAAAAATACATTTTATCCGTTTAAAAAGTATAAGATGTTTTTAATTAAATTTTAATAAAATAATTAATTTTCTCAACAAATTAATTATACTTTTTTATATTTATTCTTAAATTTTAATAAAATAATTATTTTTCTCAACATATTAATTTTACTTTTTTATATTTATTCTTATTTAATATGATGTTTCACCTTAAAATAAATATAAAATAATTTATTTAATAGGAACATTTTTATTGGCAAAAAAAAGGACATTTTTAAAAAAAGACAATTATTACACCTTAAAATATTAAAAATATCTTACATTTTTAAATATCCAATCTCTTAAAAAAATATGCTATATTTTAAATGGAGAAATTATATATTTATATATATAACATCCTAAATTCAACACACCTCTGAATCTTCTTTAGTTTTTACCCGAGATGGGATACTTTCTTTTGCTAACCACCACTCACTCCGTTTTTATTTAGAGAAAAAAATATTATATTTAATTTATATTTTAATATAAGTAAAATTTTATTTTTTAATAGACATTTATAGCAAAATTTTAAATTACTTCTCATAATTTTATCATTTATAATTATAAAAAATAATTAATGAAAGTTTGATTAACACAATTAATAAAAGATATTGTAGTTTACTTATTTTATTTTCAGACATAATTAATAAAATTAATTAATTTTTTGAATTGTGTGATACTATTTTTTTATTCTATAAATAAAAATGGAGGGAGTATTTAATTGGTTGAGTAATCGAATTCCACTTCCTTTGGATTTGATTCTGCGGTATTCCGATTGTCTCACTCTACCAGTCCATAATAATTTTCAAGAAATAATTGCAATACCTCATAAATAAATTAACATTTTTCATTAATCCGCTATGTCGTCCTAAATCTTAAGCCACGTAATTAATTGGTCGGCACCCTTCCCTTCCCTTCCATGGCTAAGACTATGTTGGCCCGAAAAAAGAAAAAAAAAACCACTCATTTGGTGTGCCGGTGGGATGACACTATATTACTTTTTTCATTCTAAAGTATAAGACAATATTAAAAAAAAATTATTATTTTAAAATATAAGACAATTTAAAAAGAATAAGATTTTATTAATAATACTTTTTTAATACTAATATTATTCTTCAAGTGAATAAAAAATTAAAATGATATTATAATGTAATAATTAGTTAAGCATGTAGGGACATTTTCAAAGTTTATAATTTTGTTTTTAAAAAATAGTTTGTAAAGTATTCTTATTATATTTTATTAATATGTGTAATCTTAAATTGTTTTATAATTCGGACAGAGGGAGTATTGTCAATCTAATTTCAAGATATTTGCGACTATAATGATAAATCATAAGGAAGCATAATGAATTTATATTCAATCATTGTAACTCTATGAATCGTGACAATTATATTCTTTCGTTCCGTGGTCATGAATGGAAATTTCCACTCGGCTTTAATAAGCCGGTCCCTAGATTGCTACATGTTTATATCATGCAGGAAATTACACTTGGTTAAAATCTAGAGGCTTGATAACCTCACCAAATATACCGAATCCCTATTGCATTGAGAAATTTTTTCTCATTCATTCTCTGTATTATACTACAACTGCACAATGAAAAAAAAATGCTTTTAAATTTTGACCACGTAACAGTACAAATTAAACATTCCCTATGTATGAAAAATAAAAATTATTAGTACTAGAAAATGTTCATCTCTTTAATTTCATGCCATTTCAAATTCTAGCCATCTTCGCCATAATTTTGCTAGGATGAAAGGCCAGAGAGTTATCACACTGGATACAGCACCAAATCTCGGCACTTAACACGTGACACCTATTGCCCTTAATGCCTTTTTAGGGCCAACAAATGCCTTTAATAATTACCAGTCTGAACATTAATTGAAGACGGAAAACAATAGCACTTATAAACAATTTTGAACGAGTAAAATTAAAAAAGGGACTTGATGACAAATACGAGAAAAACTCCGTAAAAAACAGGAAAAGTTTGCTTGCCGTTACAGCCGTGTCCTGTGGAATATACTACTGAAATAAATATGTTTACGCTGTTTTAGGTACAGAAATTATATTCTGGGCGTATCAGGTACGCATGATTTTCGACCCCCATGAAGCTTTTTATTTATACTTTCTTTGACATATATGGTAGTACAAAACTAGAAGGCTGTTCCATTCTACACATAGAAAAGTACATATTTTTTTAATCCGAAGAATTTAAGGGTGAGATATTATTTATTGCCCCCTTAATTGTTAAGGAGAAGGATGACGGATGGATAACTTTTCCGTGAAATCGCCTTCCCGCAGGCAATAACGTGGGAAAAGAGATCATAAAGTGAGTGATTGTAAAATATAACTTGAATATTAATTTTGATAAATAAAATTCATACCGATTATGGAAGGTTAAAAATAAAAATGGCATTAATGGAACAGTGACAAAGATAGTATCTATAATTTTAGAATGAAGAACGGAAGGACTGCTTTTAGAAAAAAAAAAGAAAAGAAAAAAAATAAGGGGGGGTTGTAGAAATGTTGAAAAAAACGACAAAAATAAGAATCCCAGACTCTGAGTGCTGCGATAATAATCGAACTGACAAATGTTTGATTGTTTTCTCTCTCTTAAATGGGAAGCACTGACTCATTCACAGCCTCACAGGTTTGTGTGTGAGTGAGTCTCTCGGTCACATTCACACACCCAGTCGGAAATCAGGAACGAATTTTTCTTTTTTATTGGATATGTTTTCTTTATTTAAAATTCAAAACCAACGCCTCTGAAATCTCTGACCCCTTAGTTTGATCACAAAATCTGCATGTGCTACGTCGCTGCTTACCGCGTCCCACACCTCTCTCTCTTTAATGCTCGCAAATACTAACATCTAAACGAAACTCAGTCCTATTCTGCAGTATCCTAGGCTCCCTCTTTTACTTTTAAGTTACTTCCTTCTTTTCAATCCTAATCCGCCCATTCATTTATTCCCTTCTTTTCCATTAATCTCTTCCTGTATTTATACCCACTATTGCCTCTCTTTCTTCCCACCCACACCCGCAACCCCTTTTGATCCTTCTTCTCCCAATACATTATATTTAAGCGCTCTCGCTTTGGGATTTGCCTTCGGTTCGCGTATGGCGATTCAAGCGCAGTTGTGTCCGAACAACCTCGGGTTCCCTTTTTGTGGGTCTCAGGATTTGATGACCGAGAATGGGTTAGCGCAGTCGTGTTTCAATTCCCAACAGACACACCAGCAGCAACAGGATTTGCGACAGTTGTACAATGAAAGGCAGAGGAATCAGAACGTGCTTGTCGACGCAAACCTTCTCTTCTCTAGTGATGCCAAAGCAAACAACCTTAACCTATCTTCACTGTCCATTTCGCAAGGCCTGGCTCTTCAATTCGAGAAGCAGAGCCAGGATATGGATCGCTTCATCAGATTACAGGTTAGGACCCGATATTATTACATGGGTGTATTTTTGTCTGTCTGTTTGTTTTTCTCTCCTTTTTTTTTTTTGGTCAAGCGTTTCGGATTGTGCAGGGATTTGAATGTTACTCTTATGAATGGTGCAGAATGAGAAACTGAGAATCATGCTGCAAGATCAGAGGAAGCATCAAGTGGCGACCTTACTGAAGAAAGTGGAATCCGACGCGATTTACATGCTGAGGCGGAAAGATGAAGAAATTGAACGGGCAACGAAGAAAACGCTGGAGTTAGAAGAGTTTTTAAGAAGACTGGAGGAAGAGAATCAAGCGTGGCGTAAACTGGCTCAGGAGAAAGAAGCTGTGGTGGTATCGCTGCACAACACATTGGAGCAGGTGAAAGAGAGAGCTTATCATGGTTTCAACAATGGAGTAGCAGCAGATGATGCAGGTTCGTGCTGTCCCGAAGAAGAGAACAGGACAGGTATTATTGGTGGGGAAGAGGGTGAATTAGAAGTAGAACAGAGTACGAGAAAGATGATGGTTTGTAAAAGCTGTAATTCTGGGAAGGCGTGCTTTCTGTTTCTTCCTTGCAGGCATCTGTGTTCATGCAGGGTTTGCGAGGCTTTGCTTCAGGCTTGCCCTGTTTGCAGTACGCCTAAGAAAGCTAGCATAGAGACTTTGATTTTCTAGGCTAGTTTTCCGGGAAAAGACGAAAAGTAAATACAGAATTGGAAGGAAAAGAAAAGGAAAAGGAAAAGGAGATTGCTTAGAAGTTGCTGGGATATCAGTCAGATGGATGCTTGCACATAATCCATTTCGATGAATGCACTCTTGTCACAATGCAGATTGTAGAGTTACTTTAGTCCATTTTCATTCATGACTTCACCTTTTTTTTTCTTTCTCTCCAAGGGGGGAAAAGTTCTCACGAGTTATAAAGAAAGTTATTTTTTGACCGGTTCGATGGGATCTAGGGGAGCATTTGGGACAATTACTCATTCGTTCAGTTTGAAAGTGAAAAAATTGTGATTATTTATTCATCAACAGATCTTTTCTAATTTATTTTGTTTATCTGAGTTGAATAAATGGATTATTATAGTAATTCTTTTTTAAAAAAAGATGTTTATTTATTCCTGTTATTTCTTCTACGATTATTGTATGACTACTCATTTAGTTATTATATTTTCTAGAAGTATGAATTATTGCATCTAAGATCTTATTTTTAGTTTTCTTGTGCTGCTAAATTGAGAAATGCTCCTCACTTTTTTATTGTAAGTTACAATACAGTTCATGAATCATTGACTATCACCAAAAATAGGAAAAATAAGTAACGTTGACTAGGATTTCATTTTGTAATATTATATTTTTTGTAATTATTTTATATTCTATTTTGGTAATATAATATTATTCAATAATCTTATTATTTGATTTTCTTGGCATTTAAATTAAGAAATTAGACATGGGTTCTATAATCTTATTAAACTTTTTAACTGATCAGTTCTATTCTCTGTTTTTTGTTTGGGCCACATGATCAGTTCTATAATCATAATGTTTAAATAATTGAATTTTTAATCCTGTAAAAAAAATCGAAGTATCTCTATTCATCCCAATCATAATTGGTGATAATGAGCAATTCAAGTGATCAAAATAGATTACGTAGCATTTCTTTCACAAGAGTAGGAGTTATTGTTGCCAAAAGGCGGTCTTCCGTGCCTTAACTGGGGCAAAAAATTTAACAGGTTATTCTGTGGATAAGAGGAATATCGGAAATTTGCTAATATGCCCCTTGAGCACAAGTCTTTTTTTGTTTTTTTAACAAAGAATTTAAACAGCATACCCAAATATTAGAATGAGTTTTAAAAAAGAATGAAATATAAGAATGGAAAGCAAAGATTGATAGAAATTTGGTACCTGGAAAGGGGGAAGATGGATTTGGATTCTCTTGGTGCTTTCTCTCCTCGGATTTCCGTGCCTTTCGTTTGACCATAGGCTTTAACCATATCAGCCCACTCCTCTTCCCTCTTCCGGGCTCATCAGCCCATTCCTTTGCCCCTCTTGTATGGATTTGGAGGAATAACTGCTTTTGATAGATCTCATGATCCCGCCTCAGTGATTGCGATGGCATAGAAGAATCTGGCGAGGCAAGAAAGAAACCCCTGTACAAAGCCTGAACATGATTAGAGATCGTTTTGCTTCTTAATTCTTATACCAAACTAATCTTGCAGGTCGTGGTGGTGTTTTACGTGACACTTAAGGCACAAGAGTGGGGTATTTAAGGGGTTAACTCTTGAACGGGACATGGGTTTCGAAACAAATCATTCAGGGGAGTGACTCAACTCAAAGATGCTTGTGGATTCGCTTAATGGCAGTTCAGCCTTCAGCGTACATGGAGATTATACGCTTGAGTTCCAATATATGCCTCGTCAGCAGATTATTTATTGGGAGAATTTTATCTAAGGACATGATAAAAAATATAATTTTTAGTGGGTCTCAAAAAATTTTAAAACCTCAATTCAGTCTTCAAGGATTAAATTAAAAATAAGTTGAATATAAAAAAGATGAAAATACCCTCAATTCAAATATTTAAAAAAAAAAAAAACACAAGCTACCATTGTCGGAGCACCACCGTTGGTGACCAAAGCCTCACCGATGACGGTAGCCGCTGGACTTTTGTTGCCAGAGCTCTAGCCATCAGCTAGACCATCAAGCCACTCAACCTATTCACTCATATAATGCATAAAATTATATATATATATATATATATATATAATAAACTTTGTTTTCAAACCACTTGATTATTACGTTACTTATTAATCGAGTAACTTGTTAATATCTTAATAAAACATGTCAATTACTTAACTTTTTTTTTTAACCCTATGACTTCCGCAACAAAACTAAGTTACTTGTTAATCGCGTAACTATACTGATTATATACTGATTAATACCTTAACATGATTTGTTAATTCCTTAACTTTCTTTATTAATTTCATGACTCCCGCAATAAAACTAAGTTACTTGTTAATCGTATAACTATGCTTGTTAATATCTTAATGAAACTTATCAATTACTTAACTTTTCTTGTTAAGTCTGCTACAACAGAATTATATTACTTATTAATTGCGTAACTAAACTTGTTAATTACGCAATAGTACTTATTAATTGTACAGCATGACTTATTAATTACGTAACTTTACTTGTTAATTTCATGACTCTCTCAAAATTATTTGTATACTAAATTTTATTTTCAAACCTCTTGATTATTATGATAAGATGTATACTTGTTAAAAACCTAATATAGCTTCTTATTTCTTCAATTTTAATTGCTAATTTTATACTTTTTTTTAGTGTATCTCTCTCTCTCTCTCTTTCTATATGTGCGTGCGCTTATATAATTGAGTATTTAGTTTGATGAATACTAATAAGGGAGACTTGATTGTCATCGCTTTCGTTATCTGACAAACTTAATTTTTTATGTAAATTATATGTTCATTTAATTAGTGACAATGGATAATTAACAAATATTATTGAGAAATTAATAAGTAAAGTTATGCAATTAACAAGTAATTTAGTTACATCTTCGAAACAACAGTTAAACAAGTCTTATTATGATATTAACAAGTCAAGCTACTCAATTAAAAAGTATTTTTGCATAATCAACAAATAAAGTTACATGATTAACAAGTAATGCAGTTTGATTGAAAGAATTATATATTTGACAAGTAAATTCAAGTAATTAATAAGTTTTGTTAATATGTTAACAAGTAAAGTTTATGTAATCAACAAGTAATATAATTTTATTGTGGGAGTCAAGATTTAATAATGAAAGTTAAGTAATTGACAAGTCTTGTTAAGATATTAACAAGTGTAGTTACGCAATTAACTAGTAACTTAGTTATGTTGCGGAAGTTATGGGTTTAATGAGAAAAGTTACGTAATTAACAAGTCTTATTAAGGTATTAACAAGTATAGTTACACAATTAACAAGTAACTTAGTTCTGTTGCTGGAGTCATGGGGTTAACAAGGAAAGTTAAGTAATTAATAAGTCCTGTTAAGATATTAATAAGTAAAATCAAGTAATTAACAAATAACATGATAATCAAGTGGTTTAGAAATAAAATTTATTATATATATAATTTTATGCATTATATAATTGAATGGTTCGAGTAGCTTAATGGTTTAAAATTTTTTAGTAAGTCAAGAGATCATGGGTTCTACACCCACCTTGGCCACCTTTGGAGAATTTAATTCTCCATAATTCTCCAGCTACTATCAGCGGTGGTCTAGTCGATGGCCGAAGCTTCAGCGATGAAGGTCCAATGGTTGTTGTCACCAGTGGTGATGCTCTGACGATTGTGGTTGATAGTTTTTTAAAAAATATTTGTACTGAGAGTATTTTTATTTTTTTTACATTCAACTTATTTTTAATTTAATTCTTAAAAACTAAACAGAGATTTTAAAATCTACTAGCAAATATATTTCTTCTCATGTTATTAAATGAAATTCTCCCTTATTTATTTGGCAAGAGAAGGATGGAGATGCTCCATGCTTTCGGAAGTGGTTCCTTTCCTCCTGTTTCAACGAGTACCTTGAAATTGCAATCCCTCCACAGCTGAGTTTCTTAGAGCGTGTTTGGTTTCTATTCTTGTTTTTTGTTTTTAAAAACTATTTTATAATATAGTTTTAAAAATTATTTTTCAAAACAAAATACATTAAAAATCTATTTAGTTATGTCAATTAAAAACAGTTTAAAAATAAAAAATATATTGATAGTAATAATTATAGATAGTTAGTGATTGTTATTGATGATAAAAATTAGTCAAGGTAATTATAATTCTTAATAATTAAATTTTATGTATTTTAAAAATAAGAAAAATAAAATGAAAACAACTTAAAGTTGTTTATATTTTTTTAAAAAACAAAAATTAAAAACAATTAAACAAAAAACACTTACCCAAATAAGTTTTTAATTTTTTTTGTTTTTTAAAAACAACAATACAGTTTTTAAAAGTAAAAAATAAAACAAGCCCTTAATTTGCGGCTCATCCCTTGTACTGTACCAAAAGAAAAGGAAAATTTTTTTTGCTTGGCATCCCCACTTCCAGATTTCCTTTCATTCTGCTCCATGCCCTTCACTTATTATTCCATTCACACCTTTCTCATCTCAATTTTACTTTTCAACATTCCAAACCATCACCTAATTTATTAGGGTAAGGAAGGATTTTTAGCCTTGAAGTATTTTTCCAGAAACACATAATATTTTAATATTTTTTTTGAATAATTTTACCCTTAACATTATCAAAATGAAACATTTTGGCCATTTTTATCAAATTTTTTAATGATTAGTGTTTGAAGTTAACATTAAAAATTTAATAAAAAAGGTAAAAATGCTCTGTTTTGATGTTAAGAGCAAAATTACTCTAACAAAAATGTTAGGGTGTTGGGTGCTACTTAAAAAATGCTTCAAGGATCAAAATGCTCCTTTACCCAATTTATTATGATGCTTAATTTCTGAAATTTTATCATCCTTGTTATTTGAATTTAAAGAAAGATTTTTGTCCTTAAAATATTTTTTGAAGAGCACCTACTATCTTAACGTTTTTGTTTGAGTAATTTTACCCTTAACATTATCAAAATGAAGCATTTTTGCTCAATTTTGCCTTTAACGTTATTAAAATGGGGCATTTTTTTTTGATAACATTAAAGATAAAATTACTCCAACAAAAGTTTTAGAGTGTTGGTTGCTCCTCAAAAAAATACTTCAAGAACTAAAATGTACCTTTACCTAATTTATTATAATGCTTAATTTCTAGATTTTTATCATCCTTGTTATTTGAATTTATATTTGGGGCATCCCTTTTTATATATAAATTTAATATCAATGTAAAACAAAATTTTGTTATTAACTTCTCTGTTTTTTCTGTATTTATTGTGTTTGTATATTTATACAAAAAATTTCAAATATACAAAACTCTACTAAATTTTGAGGTTATTGTATAAAATTTTTCTCATTTTTAAAAGTTTAAAATTAAATTTTTTATCTTTTTCTTTTTATCTTACCATAGATTCTCCTATCATTAATTTTTAGTTATTTTATTAATAAAAGTTATCATATCATATTAAGAAAAGACATGCAATAGATTATATGACATCTAATATCAGTTGAAATAACTTTATAAACATTTTATTCATATTTTTTTATGATTATTAACTTACATTGAATACCATATAAACTATAAGTATCTTAGTTTAATGACATGAAAATTTTTATTAGTGAGATAATTGAATAATAATAATAGGGGAGCTCATAAAAAAAATAAAATGTTAGAGAGGTTAATTTTAAATTTTTAAAGTTGAGAAATTTTTTTACAAATAACTTAAAGATCAGGGGTGTTTTGCATATTTTAATATAAAAAATTTCAATGTTTAATATGTTTAATATGACGTAAATAGTTGCAAAATAACAGATATTTTTATTATTCATATACATACTTTGAATAATATCTTTAATTCTTTACTACTCACATACATGCCCCGTTACTAAAAAAAATGTTTTAGAATATGTTATCATCAGCTTCATTTTTAGTCAATTTTATTTCTTTTATCCAGTTTAATGTAATTTTTTTTTAAAATGTAGATGAGGAAATTATTATTATTATTATTTTATTATTGCCTTGCTGGAGTAATTAATTTTCGACCGATGCAAGATTCCCCTTGTTAATCATAACCCCGACGAAACACGCTTCGCGGGTAGCGGATCCACTTCTCTTCGTCGACAAACAAGCATTCCACACTCCGTCGGACGCCGTCCACCGTTTGCAGCCCTGCGTGGTTGTTCTCGGTCCGGTGAGATTGATTTGTTCAATCTGGCTTTGAATCTATATTTCAATTGAATTTGTTCCCCGCTTCACCTGTTCCCCGCGTGGTCATTCGTGCTTTTTTTTATTATTAAAAAATCATTTTAATTTGGCTTTGAATCCGGTCGTGCAATCGTTTGAACATTGACGCTTTTGAATTTGGGAATATTTACAGATTGTTTTGTTTTTTGTACTAATTTTTCTTGACTGGTGTGTAATTGGCCATTGTACTTCTCCCCTCTCCATTTTGATCACTAACAACTTGTGTCAAAGTGTCTGGAACAAAAATTTAAAAGGTATTATGTCAACTATGCATATTTCAAAGATTTCAGTGCAGGCAGTGTAATAAATGTCCGCCTATGCATGCAGTGATATCCAACGATTTGAATTTCCTTTTAAACCTATATATTTGGTTTTTAGGTTGGTATTACAGGATGGATGATTGTCAATATAAGGCTTCTCTATATTCAGGCTTGCGTGCATGTGTCTTTGTAGATTTCGTTCTTACCTGGGGCAAATGCGTGCAGGGGGAATTTTGATCGGCATTTCTATACATTTAAGCCAGGTTTTAGTATATAAAGAAGCATTCGATGGCCAAAAAGCCTGGACCAAGACCCAGTAAATTATCAGTGTACCTTTATGTTCCTAATATCATTGGTGGGTATTTATCTTTACTGGTGTTTATTGTGTTTCTTTGCTGTCAATTTACATATTTTGGCAACTATTAGTTCAACGTGCGCGCACGCACTCACATCAGAAGCTAGTGGTAGAAGTAGGTTCTTGCAACTATAGCATTTATTGCCACATGTTGTCTTAGGAATATTGGATTCCAGTACTGTGAATGTTTAAACTGAAGGCTCTGCACTGTTCAGTTTAACAATAGTCAGAACACGATCCTGCTTTTATTAGACACCATCTGTTTGCAACTGATAATTCTATTGCAAGGAAGTTGTGCATAAACATCCAAATTCAATTAAGTTTTCCCTCTTTGTTAATTCTCCATGAGTTCACTGTTTAAAACTGACTCTGGTATTGTAGGATACATCAGGGTTCTTGTGAACTGTGCTGCCTTCTACATATGCTTCAGAAACAGAATGCTTTTCTGTATACTTTACTTTTTTAGGTGGGAAGCATTTCCATGAGTGTTTTCAAGCATCCTTCTTTATGTTCTTTAACTTTTATGGAATTAGGGCGTAATGTGGTTGAACTTGTATTTTCAGCTTTGTCTGCGATGCTGTGGATGGTTGGTGTGCTCGCAAATTTAACCAGGGTATAAATTTTTGTATTCATGTCATACCATTATCAATTTATGTTTCAAAGTCTCCTATCAAATACAATCAATGCATGATTAGTATGTTACTTCACACTGAAGAAACGTGTACTCATCTCTTTCCTCTGTGACTGCCCTTTGCAATGGATTTCATTGCATTCTTGTTATGAAGGCCAAATACAGTGTGCATGTAATCATGGTTTTTTTTTTATTTATTTTGAATGCTATTGTCAACTGATTAAGTATTGCTTTTTGTCATTGAGATCAAAGGTGCAAAAAGGCACACCTAAGGCACTTAGGCAAGGTGACAAGGGGACCCTTGTCTATCTGATGATATTCAGGCACGATCATTTCAGTGAGGATCTCACTTCCATAGCCTTTTTGTGTGTGGCAATTCCCTTTCCTGGTCTGCCCAAGTCAACTCTAGATTTTTTCTGAATGGGTGAGGACAATAAATAAATGCCAGAGCTTATCCATCAAATTTGTTTAGCTCTGGGCTTGTGAAAACCCAAATTAAGAGTCAAGAGGAGATGGTCAAAGACCATTGGGAAGAAGCCAATTTAAGTGAGATAAAAGAATATGTTGGCATATATAAATCCTATAAAAGATGAGGATATGACTTGATGACGAGTGACAACTATGGAACTGATCTGATCTAATGACTCGAATGGTAGAGTCTAGAGCTTTTTTCTGTTTATTTATGAATTTATGAATTTTAGGACATTTTCTCTTATTGTTATGAAATGCTGAACTGTGAGATCTTTTCCTGTTATAAACTTGAATCTTTATGACTCATTATTAAAGTTCATCTTGAATTGTTGAACAGTTCATAGCAGTTGCTCGTTCATATCTATAGTTTTTAGCACCCTCCCTTAAGTTTAACTGCTTGGGTTATTACACTTTATGCACCTTTCTTCACTTCAAGGTGCTAAACTCCTTTTGGTTCCTTGCTTTAGGGCACCTGCTATGTTTATATTGTTGTAAACTTGTAACATGCACGTCCTCCCACACCTGCTAAGTGCTAACATTGTTTCATGTTTACTCATCACTCTAATCATTCTGCAGTCATTGTTTCATTTATATATATATGTATATATATTTAACTTTGGTTTGTAATTAGACGGATCAAAAGCTTAATTAGGAGTGAATTCATGTCATTTATTAAATTGTATCTGTGCTATGATTTATTGCTTGATAAGTTCCTTTTTGGTGTTATGGGCTTTAGTGCATATATTTCTTTCTAGGGTGTGTTTGGTACAAAATGGAAATCAAAAAACAATGAGAATGGGCAAACTCACTCCTATAAACACGGGAAATTCTCTTTCCAAGAAAGTCACTTTGCTGTCCTCCAAACACAACCCTCATTTCAGCCCATTCTCCATGTACCAAATGCAGCCTTAAAGAATCAATGGAAGCTTCAGGCAGAAGTTGGTAAATAATGAGCAGACATATTACTACGGCACGTTTTATATTGTATTTTTACTTTCTCTTTCAGTGTCAACCTTTGGAGCTGTTCTGGACATGATAACAGACAGGTAATTCACTCACTCTCTCCATTTGGTACATTTGCACGCATCCTTGTGTGCGTTGGGGACTAGCACTATGACATTTGAGGACACAGTGACGCAACAATTATGGAATGTCCATATGTAATTTGAACTGTCATGTAGTGTCTAATGAGTGTTGAACATGGACTTGGCTTTCATTTTGAAGCGTCCTTGCTTCATACGCATCCTTGCATGTACACCTTTGTACATAAACACAAGGAGAAGTATTAATAAATAGTAATGATGCTCTAATTTTAATATTCTGTATTCCTATTTGCTCATTTGAATTATTTGTTCCTCCATTCCAGAATTAGTACGGCTTGTCTACTTGTAATTCTTTCCCAAGTATACAAGTAAGATTTTTCAAGCCTTCATGCATTTCGTCAAATATTGGTATTTTAAGCATGTATGTCTGACATACTGGTTGAATTTTTGTGAAGGCCTGGTCTGATCTTCTTGTCACTGCTTGCGTTAGACATTGCGAGCCACTGGCTTCAAATGTACAGGTAATGCATGTAAAAGAATCGATGCCATGTTTTTCCCACCCATTTGTTTTGGTCTTATTTAAGTTTCTTTTGCTGGATCTTCATGCTTCAAATGCAGCACTTTCTTGCGGGGCAAGGATAGTCATAAAGATGTAAAAGACAGCACTAGCTGGCTTTTTAGGGCATATTATGGGAATAAGATTTTTATGGCCTACTGTTGTGTCTCGTGTGAGGTAATTGTCTCCCTGTCTGCTTGATCACTTTTCATAAATAAAACTTTTTAAATTAAAAATTTCTCATTTTACAGGTCCTTTACTTAATCCTATTTCTTCTGCCAGAGAATCAAACGGACAAATTGGTGGATGTAAGTTCTATATTTGGCGTGTTGTTTCAATCGTTTCAGATGTTTAAGATGTCTAGAAGGTTCCCCAAGATCATATTATTAGTTTCTCAATTGTCAATCTTTTGCAGGTGTTAGCGAGTAGTTTGCAAAAGATATCAATAGTTTCTTTCCTGGTTGGTACAAGTTTATTTGGATGGGCGATCAAGCAAGTTGTAAATATTATTCAGGTTCGTACCTAAAAAGTTCATCCTTTTTGTATGACATAAGAGAAGATCTAGCGCCTCATAAACTCAACAATAGGCAATAGTCATCTTTAGTTGTCCGTCAAAACTGCTGGTGGCCATGGTTCGTTTGCACGAAAGCTTTGAAATGCCAATTTACTTGTGAGTCTACTTACTTTGCACTGGACACATAGCCGAACAACTACGTTGTTACTTGGTGCTTCAGCTTATTCCTGCCTGGCATGGTCTTTATGGTGCAACAAAGTACTATTATGACTAACCATTGATTCAAAAAGCTTTCTTCTTCACATTCCTGGCTCAAGTAATTAGTTGATTTTGGTTATTTTATTTATTGCATTTTGTATTCGGCCATGACCGCACTAGCTGCTGTTTTTGTGACTGTTTACTTGCTTACATTTTTTTTTTTTTATATATTTTGCTTGTTCATGCATTCAAGCCCTCCAATATAATCTACACTAAAACCTTTGTGGTGGTTCCAGATGAAGACAGCAGCAGACGTGTGTGTGCTTCATGACATTGAGATAAAAGAAAAGCGCTAATGCTTCTTCCATGACTATGAATCAATAGAACCGAGGTCCCCCACCTCTTTTTGTCATTTCAATTTTCCCTTTTCTGAGTGCCACAATAGTTCGAATTTATTTGTCCGGGCTTTGATGCGGGAATTATTCGATATCTGGCATTTTCTATGAAGATATTTGTTTTATGCCATGTCTTGGCCGCCCCTATTAAGCCTAGAAGCTCCTCTGCACCTTCTAAGGCGAAGGGATTTCAAAGTAACTGGAACTGGTTTAGTTTCAACCATTTGTAACGAGAGAAACAACATTGTTAAATTGGTGTACTCTGCTTTATATGTGCTTGTAAATTCTTCGGAGAACTAGGCTGTGTTCGGGTAAGTTGTGATGGCTATGCACGTCACGACTAGTTTGATTAGACTGAACTAAGTACTAACAAATTAGTCTTCGAGTTTGCACGTCTATTTAGATGTAATTTATGAACCTTTGGAGTGCACGATCAGAGTTAATTTGGTGGAAATCTGCCTTTCTGAGAATTATTTTAATGGCCGGCATTAAAATGTCGATGTTGTTAATTGATATAATCGTCACACTAAGGTGTACATAATTTTGATTTTCAAGCTTTTTTTTTAATTTTAACTCTATACATATATAAAAGAATTGTCATCCACCAAAAAAAAAAGGGAGAAAGAAAAGAAAAGAAAAGAAAAAAACAGCCTTAGGAAGAGTTGATACGACATGAAATCTTGAAAGGTAGTGTTTGGTTCAGCAGGGGAAGGGAGGCGAGAAATTTTAGTACAAAGGTGGGAAGGGGAGGTGAGAGGCTTAATCGAGAGAAGAGGAAGGGGATGTATCTTATGGTTTAAGGAGATGAAAAGTGAGGGATATTTGTTATTTCTCCAAATCTCCCATATTTAAGGGGAGGATAGGTTGGAAGGAAAAGGAAAATTCATTAATTTTTTGTTGGCTTTAATCTTCTCTATATTTTTCCCCAATCAAAGTATTTCCCTTTCATTTTGTCTATCAAAATGAGGGGGGGGGGTAAAATTTTTTCCCGCTTTCAAATTCTTCCAGCCAATGTAGTTTGAGAATTTTTTTTTTTTGGCTAGTGAGAAGTTATTTTAAATTACATCTAAAGCAACATTCCATTTCATTTACCTAGTTAATTGTTAATGGTACAAAAACTTAAAATATGTATCTGCATAATATAAATAGAAAGTCATACTATTTATAAGTTATTATATATAACGCATGACTTACTTTAAATTCCGCAAAATACGATCTTACAATTTAGTAAATAGTTCTCTCTCCTTCATATTTGAAAGTTGTATTTTAGAAGTTTTTTATGTTTCTACTTATAACTTATTTTGCAATAGTTATAAAATATTTTCTATTTTTTGCGAGTATCCTTAATACGGGTAGTGTTGAATAAATTAAAATATGAAAAAGGAACTGAGAGATGATTAAAATTGGGCATAATTTATTGCAGTGAATATAAGGTATTTTTATTTTTAACATGTTAATTCCAAAAACATTAATTAATGTTAACAACTTTATCAATATTTATAAATTAGTTAAATGTAAATTGTAAGTAGGAACAGATAGAGTATTATCATCAATATTCATTATAATCAAAATATAATATTATCAACATCAAAATATAATAGAGTATAAAATTTATAAGAACACAATTCACAAATCATGAACAATGCGACTCAAAAGCATAGTACAAAACCCACACAATCTGGTACTGTGTCTGCCTGTTTGTATAAATAATTATGTAATATTCTTGACGAAAAAAATAATTATGTACTAGTGAGATGTTGCCGGGAATATAAGAATGAAAAAGCGTAAAATCCGAATACCTTTGTCGGAATCAAGAGGTACCATGTCAATGAAGAGAATCAATACCCACCAGCACCAGGAAGCATAAAGCAGCGCTTCCCGTGTTTTAAATCACAAATTTTGGGGCCAGTCTCCGAAAACTACTGGTTGTATGGCCTTCATGCAGAGTCTCGGCTGCATCAGCCCCACTTATAGGACGCCTCTAGTCGCAAGTAAACCTCCAGACCATTTTAGATCCTGTCATTACTACAACTTCTACAAGGTTCAACTGACTCATCTACATAATACCCAAATAAGAATAAAACATAACCCAAATACTGTATGATTGAAATAGAGGTACATACTATCATAAGCGAATTCCATGGCATGATAGACCGATTTGAAATCTACCGAAAGAAGGAGAGAAAAAGGAATTCCGAGCTGCAGAATCACTATAAACCTAAATCATTATACACATTCAAAGGCAATAAAAGACAATCAAGTAGCTCTTCTGAGTTCTGAGGCCCGTGTCTCTAGTTTGTCACCAAAATGATGATTCTGAAAACGAAGTTCCTTGGCAGTTGAAAATGAACTAATATAGGCTAAACCCAAAAAACTGGCTTATAATGATGGCCAATCCAAGGCCTATTGCAACAAGGGAAGAAGCCCAAGTGAGTTTCTCAGTTATTCTAGGCACTCTATCCTTCAATGCCTGGCTACATGAACCTATAAATACAGTATAGCTTCCCATTGCAACGACTGTCCCAAGCAAGAACATGATAAGAAATGCAGCACCAGCCAAGCGAGAAGGCAAAGCTAGGGCAGGCAACACCATCATCAATGCATCTGGTTGCAGGCCATGAACTATTCCCGTGGCAAAAGTAGCAAAGCCAACCTTCTTCTTTCCTACAGTTGGATTATCAAGCGATTCGTAGACATTGACATCACATTCGCCATTTTCTAAGGCAACACAAGGTGTAGGAACTTCTGAAGCTTCCCTAATTCCCATAGCACCAATTACAAGCAGAGTAAGTCCAACCACTCGAGTGCCCCAAGTTCGAAGAACCTCAATGTGAAGCTGATCCTTCAGGAGAAGAAAGATTAAGCCAAATATAACCTGACCAGCATCATGGCCACAACCCCAAAGGGCTCCAACAGCAGCACTCTCCATTCGGGTACGGCCAATCGACAAAGGAGCCAAAGCTGCAAGGTGGTCAGGCCCTGATAGTGTGTGCAAGCAACCGGCAAAGAAACCAGTCCAAGCGCTACTCAGTAGCTCAGTGCGGATTAGTTTTCCACCAACTGCAGCTGCAGCAGGTCCACGTGCCTTGGTGGCAGTTTGAAAGGTTGCATAAGCTGCTGGTGCAACAGCTGATTGGATTAAGATCATGGCAAGAGCAGCCAGTATTGCAAAAGTTCGAGCTGTTATCACCTGAGAAAAAATATCAAAGGACTTTTAAATGTCTGAGAAAACGCACTTATCTGTACATTAACCCTAAGATATATAATACCCCGTGGCCCAAAGGTTACGATGGTTCAATAATATCAACAAAAGGGGTACAGCAGTGTCAAAACAAGATATCAACACAGTAGCCTTTCAGAGAAAGTTTCATATATACCCTAGTCTACTCCAGTCATCCATAATTCAATGTGCATTTCAATAATAAACCCTGATTTATTAACATCAACATACAAATCAGGGGAGAAGGAAATTAAGTTTAGAAGCTTTTTTTTCATGTATAACTTTGCCAATCACATAACCTTGTCCTAAATTAGGGTCGTAAATAAGATATTAGTCAGGTTATAATAGATTTTATTTTATGCCAGTCCATCAAAGCCTATTTCCAGTACGCAATACATCATAAAAAACACTTGACTAGTTGCTATAATATCCTAGCCTTCAAAGTAAATTAATTAAACGGATTCTGCATAGATCAACGACAACAAGATATTATGCGCCTTCCAACAAGAAAAACAACGAAGCTGAATGCTGCAAAGCGCCGAGTGGAGGTGAAGTACTAAATTCAGAAAAAAAGTGTTACAATGCAAAAATTAATTGAACGTACCAAGTAAAGTTTCCTTCTGATTGTTTCTAACATTAAACATCATCTCACAAGGAAAAAGCAACCAGAAAACAGAAAAAAAAGTAATCCTTTCTATGACAAAACAATCGGCTTGGCAAGAGTATGACGCCAAAACACAAGAACATCTGAAGAAAGGGACTAAAGGCAAATGCAAGCAAGATCTCAGAACATTTTAGACACACAACAAAAATTCAGTCTTTTAAAATGACGATAACACGAATTACAAACCTTCCGTCGTCCTAAAGCCTTATCTGTGATCTGATTCATAAAGCTGAATTCGGGTGCCGACCTTTCTGAAGAGCCTCCTCCACAAGGAGAAGGGGATTGCAACTTAATCCGCGGTGGTGAAGAAGTAAAGGAAGGAGCAGTGGACGAAAATGAAGATGGATTTTCATGTTTTAAAGAAATTGAGGTGGCCCGCCTAACAATGGAAGGCGCTGATGTGGGGAAAATGAATCTAGCAGAATCGAATCGAATCTTCCGATTGAGAAAAGAAGTTGAAGGGCTGAGATTAATTTTGGGAGAAGTGGAAGAAGACGAGGATAGAAGCCTCTCCATGGCGTCTCCAGGCAAAAGTTGGAAAGAGGTGAAGATTGAAATAGGGAGGAGAGGAGGAAGAGGACCTCTTGGATAAAGCTCCAGTCCGGAAAGTCATCAAAAGTTAAGTCTTTAAATTATTTCTTGGCCAAACACCGAATAAAAAATTCCAAGGTTTTGCTTATTTAAAACTACAAATCCCAACAGAAAAACCCCCTTAGCCGAAAAACACGCTGTAAAAATATACAGCGAACGCTACCAGTGTAAATATATATATATATAGAGAGAGAGAGAGAGAAAATTTCTTAATTAACTTCGAATTCATGAAAACGCGTTTCAGAATCAAGTCTATTGTGAAAAGAGATTTCTTTTTCTAACTCTTCTTCTTCTTCTTTTAAGGTCACAGTAAAACAGCTCCTGTTTTGTTCTGTGATTGTGTTATATATACATAATTTTCGAGGAAGCAAAGTTTTTTCGTGGTAAACAATTCGACAATATTCACAAAATTGAATGAATGCCAGAAAAAAGTATGTGAGATTTGATGCCGACCACGGCCATGAGTGGTGTGGGCTGGAGTGATTTGACTGGCCTAATAATAATAAATTTCCGGCTTTTGATAAGAGCTCAGAGTCCACCAACCAAAGCGTAATTACGATCAACGGTATTACCATGTCCAAAATAGGAGTGAAGAGGGTTTATGATTTTTGTTTTGTTTTGTTTTGTTGTTGACAGAGGAGTGAACACAAGTTGCTTGTTAATTTAATGACACTAAGACCTATTCAAATTTTGGAGGCTTTAGTTTTCAGTTGGGAGTAAAGATCCTTATGGGTTTAAAGAGACGTGCAATTTGCAATAATGGGGTGAAAGGTCATCCAGGCGCAACCTCTTTTTCAAACAATAGTAACGCATTTTCATCCAGATATGACTGGTTGGGATGGCAGGCCATGTGTATGATTCACTGCCTAAGAATTTTTTTTCTTTTTCTTTTTGAACTCAGAATAATGACAAATAAGATATGTTTGGTTTGTAAGATATGAATATGTGATTTTTTAAAAAAAAAAAGCTTAAAAACCAAATAAACCAAGTAACTGCATGTTCTAAATATGGATAAGTAATGTTTTTAGAATTAAATCGGACATTAAATTGAAAATACTAGCAATTCATGATTCATATGAAACTGATTGTCAAATTGATAATATAATAATTAAATTAAAAAATTTTATATAATAATATGAATGTAAGAAATAAAAATAAAATTGTTATATAACTTGAAAATAAAGTTAAATATTTCAAGTTAATTATCAATTAATAAATTTTATGATATAACATAACATCAAAATGATTCAGTACTGACACTCACAAGAAATATTTCTATACTAATTTGGATTTTTCTGACTTGAATATTTGTTCAAATTAAGACATGTAAAAAAATAATAATGATTTATAAAAAGAAGTGTCCCAAAAAAATGAAAACAAATGCATTATTTTGATATAGGGTTAAAATTGAAACAAAATGCATAAACCAAATTCGTTTTTCCCTTTTCAAAGTGTTTGAAAAGTGAGAAAGGTTTTTTTAATATTAAAATTGGAACAAAGGTAAAACAAAATTGAGATGTCCGGTTTTCACAAAATCGCTCCAATTTGTGGGTCTTTAATGATTCATATTTAATGACTGATTTAAAGTAGCCAAATCTAGTTCAAAAGCTAAAATAGTTTTGCGATTTAAATTGGGCCAAAACAAAAACTGGTTGGCAATCTAATCGGTCATATTGTTCGATTTGGTTCAGTTTTGAAATTATTGTGAGTGAGGCTGTCTCTAAAGCCAATAATTCGGATAGATCGGGCTTAAAATATCATACCATATAAAAAAGCTTATATAGCTAAGCCCAACCATGCCCAAATATTTAAATTGTTAAATATTATATTATTTTATTTTTTTATCTAATTTTAATTTTAATTTTAAAAATTAATATTTTCAATTTGTATATTATTTTATTAATAAAAAAATTTAGGTATTCAAATCAAGCAAGCCCATCCGGATTCAGGGCTTGGCACGGATTTCTTCGAGTGGCCAAATAAGCTTGAAATAAAAAAATCTTTTAAACTTTTAAGCTTGACCCTAAAATTTTTTAGAACTATTCATACTAGTTTGTCAGATTTAATTCAAATTACTGCCTCTAACTCCCTCATAGCAAATATGACATAGTATTAGAATTTAATTATATTCCTTTTCTTTTTTACTTCCTCGTTCTTCTTGTTTTTCTTTTCCTTTTTGTTGTTGTTGTTGTTGCTGCACTTTTTGAAAAAAAAAAAACAAACAAACAAGGCATTTTAAACATGTTGATAATAATCTCATAGCAGGGTAGCAATTTTATGTACTAGATCTGGGTGATTCATTGTAATTTTGAAAGATTGGGACAGCGTGACTTTCTTAGCATCAGCATCACCTTGTATAAATCATTTAGGAGTCAAAATAAAAGCGATTGGTAAACGGTGGATCCTGGGTCCATGGGAACATAAAATATAAAATAACTAAAATTAAAATTAAAATACTATAAAAATAATATACAATTATATCATCAAAAAATAATAATATAAATTAAAATTTAATAGGTTAAAAACTTAAAATTTATCAAATTTTTAAAAGTTGAATGCATATTTATAAAAGTAGGAGTATTTGCCCATTCTCAACTCTATTTATAGAGGCGGATTCAAGTGTATGGTGCCTTGAATCCTTTTAATATGTACTCCATATATGAGAATGTGTTTTCTGGGAAGCAAATATGAGAAGTTTTAATCACCTATGCCACCATGCTATTTTCCCCCCCAGCAGCTCCTTTTACATATTTCACATATAATTTAATATTAGGCAAGTAGCATATTACTTGATATTTTATTTATTCACTATTAACATACTTAATAAAATAATAGATATTGTTAGTTCATGAAAAAGTTGTACCTTTTGTTTTTAAATGTAAGACATCTTAAACAAAAATTTTCAGCACCCAATAAATTAGTTATCTATTTTCAAATTATTACTATCTTTTTATATTTATTCTTATTTAATAGGATAGTTCACTTAAAAGTAAATATAAAATAATTTATTTATTAAGAGTATTTTTTATAAAAAAATACATTAACTACATTTTAAAATATTAAAAATATTTTATATTTTTTAACATCTAATGCTTCAAAAAAATGTGTTATATTTTTGACTGAAAGTGTATTATTTCTTTCTTAATTTTGCCCCCCACCCCTTTTCAAGCTCTGGTTTAGCCCCCATGATAATTTACATCCATCACAGTTAAAAAGTTACTCCCTCTATTAAAAAATATAAGACATTTTTAATAGAATTTTATCCCAATAAAGTAATTACCTACTTTCAAACTAACCTAATCTTTTTAAATTTATCTCTATTAAACATCCTACAATAAATATAAAGGCATTGATTAACAGGAGAATTTTAAAAAAAAAAGCAATAATTACACCTCAAAAAATTAAAAATGCCTTACTTTTTTAACATTCAACTCCTCAAAAAATACTTTATATTTTTGAATAGAGGGAGTATATATTTATGTTATAACTTAGAATTTTAAAAAATCTCTATTAATCATTTATATAAAGATAGCACATAGGAGAATGATAGTTAAGTCTCAAGGAGATAAATTAATTTAAGTCCCAATTAATTTCAAATGCCAACAAAGTCTCTTGATTCTTCAATGTAACTAATATGTCTAATAACATCAAAGATTTACAAGTTCAATTTTCAATTTTGTAATTTCATTGTGATCTATTTGCAACTTATTTTTTAAATTTTAATAAGATTGAAGAATAAACAATAGGTAACACACTCAATATTTTTCATAATTAAAAATGAACATTTGTATTTCTTGTTAAAATTTAAAAAATAAGTTACAAATGAATCATAATAAAGTCACAAAATTAAAAATCAAACTTGTAAATCCCTTAATCTTTTGGACTCAATACTTTTTAACATTAAAAATCAACATTATATTTTTTGTTAAAATTAAAAAAATAAGTTGCAAATGTATTAAAAAAAAATTGTGAAATTAAGATTCAGACTTACAAATTTTTAAAACTATTAAACTTAATACTTTTCAATATTAAGGATAAATATTTATATTTTTTTATTAAAATTTAAAAAAATAAATTGTAAATATATTATAATAAAGTTATAGAAACAAAAGTCAAAGTTATTAAACTTATTATCATTAAAAAATTAAAAAACTTTGTAGACATTTTTAAAATCAACAGTAATTTAATTTAAATTAATTAATTTTTTTGAGATTTTATTATCATGTCCCTCTTTTTTAGAGGTTACACTTGTATAATGTGCTTGATTGCGTGGAGCTGGAGGGATTTAATGAACGTAAACTGATTCGGACTGAACACTTGTAGGACCCCGTGACAAAAAAAGAGCGCTAATCTATGTATGGATAATGTGTTTTTTATATAGGAAAGTGAAAAATTAAAAAAGAAGAAAGAATGGGGTTTACGAAGATATGATGATTGGGGGAGGTGTTGTGTGGTTACAGGGCCACGTGTAATTTTGTGGGGCCTTTGGTTTTGGACGAAGGCATGAGTGGAGATAGAGAGGACGCACCCACCCCACCACCCCACATGCAGAAGGCTTGCACTTTCGTGCGTCTGCCACACGCTTTCTGCCCAGTTCTGATATTTTCCCCAGTCACCATCACATTTCATTTAACCACTTCCTTCTTATTCTCTTATTTTTTGCCCTCAACACTCCAAATCTAGAATCTCAACAATTACAGCCTTAAAGATGAGAAGAAAACACAACCACGCAGATCAAAATTTTACAATGAGATAACTTAGACGATTTTTCAAAATAAATTTAATTCACATATCTTTCTTTAAAAAACATGTTTAGTATTTTAATTGTGATTTTCTTTCACGTTGGTTGATAGTGTTCATCTTTGAATAACAAATTACTAAGCATATCAAAAATGATAAATCTTAATTGATAACAAAAGAATTTTGAGCTCCCTTACCACAATTTACTCAGATGTAAATGATATGCAAAACTTGATAGAACAAATGTTTTTAATTATTACTGAAATGTGAAAAGATTATAAGTCTAAATTGAAAATAAAACTAATTGATAAACCTAAAAGTTATGGGTGTAGAATGTGAGTCTTTTATTAGTATTGGTTGTCTTTCTTTTATGCTTTGGTATCCTATTTATAATATCAGATTGATGGTAATTTCTTCTTTAAGACCTAGAATGTTCTGTCAAAGAATTAGGGATCCCGCAAAATTTATAGCACAGTCTTTACTCAATGTCTTCCATTTTTTGCAACCATCCCGTCTCACCAAGATACTTAGGCATGATGATGTTGCTCCCACGGATTTTGGGATCATTTGAGATCATGTCTTTACGTGCCAACGCTCTAAGGTTTACAACTAACGAGATTTTAGCATGCTTATCCTGTTGTGGCTTTTCATTGAGTTTGGGGCTGGCCTTTCTGTTCAAATGGTTGATTGGACCTGACTTTTTAATTACTTAGCCCAAATAGCTTTATGACTTACCTAATACTTTAGCAAGCAACGTTTCATATTTTAGCCCAAACAGATAGTAACAAGAATACTTAGATAAATCTAAGAAAAGTCCTTTGCTATGTTTGGATAGCATAAGAAAACAGGGTGTAAAAGAAGCGTAGAATCACATGTTTTTCTCTTTTAAAAATAGAGATTTTGAGGATAAAATGTATTATTTAAATTTGTCTTGAATGACAGAAAAAGAGGCTATGGGAGATATTATTGCCATTGTTAAATTAGTCACTTTATTTTTTTTACATGTTTTGTTTTGTTCATTCAAATATGAGGAAAGAAAATATTTTTTCTCAATTTTCTTGTCGCTTGTTTTTCCTCACAATCTAAACAAACCACAAGCCTTACCCCTTGATTGACAATACTGAGGAGACTAGGAAATTACTCATGCAAGATTGGCGTTACTTTTAAAAAAGGAAATAAATATGGAAATTAGGTAATGTGAATTAACACTGATTTTATCGCCCTCAAAAAAACTCTAGTGTAGAGAGAGACCTCATGCAATCTGATCATGGTAATGAGTGATACTGTAAGTAATGAGCGTCATGCTCCTGAACATTTGAACCAGTCCATATATATATATAGGCTTATCGACAGATGAGTTGGGCTAATTTGGGCAGCCCAACCACAGAACCCAGCCCAACTTAAATACATGAAACAACAGCGGATGATCCTTTATCGCGAACACCCAATTACGTTATCCACTCCCATTGTTTGTATCGAACGAGAGGCCGAAACACTTCGTGCCTTGCGTCGTTCCATATCTGCCTCTCGTCAACTCCCATTATCTGTAAGGTTCCAATCCCATAGGGCGCACGCAACCATATGCTACTACACCGGGCTATCCTCCCCAGCACTGTCGCGCCTCCACTGCTCGACTATTTATCGATCCTCCACGTGGACCCATCATATTGATTTAGGATAAAAGTTTTGTTCCTGCGCTTCGCACCAGATCACCAAGCTTATTAACTGAAATTTCATTTCCGTCTTCTCTCCCACGCTTTCTCCACTTCTGAACTCTTTTGCTGCTTCTCTTCATGGCCAGGCCGGTGTCCATCGAAGTTTGGAACCCAAATGGCAAATACAGAGTCGTTAGCACCAAACCCATGCCCGGAACTCGTTGGATCAACCTCCTAATCCAGCAAGATTGCCGAGTTGAAGTAATCGGCTTTCCCTGATCTTTTGTTACTTTGCTTCTCCTTCTTGACATGCTATTAGTGTTTTTCTTTTGTGCAAATGACTACAAGTTTCTCTGTTCATACTCAGATATGTACCCAGAAGAAAACTATTCTGTCAGTTGAAGACATCATTGCCTTAATCGGCGATAAGTGTGATGGAGTTATAGGCCAGGTAACAACAATACGATGGGTCATGTCAGAAATGAATATTTTAATCTTTATGCTTTTCTGGGTTCTTTCATTTTGTTTCGTTGTTCCCTTTGATTTGAAATTGAGTTCGTGTTATAGCTGACAGAAGACTGGGGAGAAGTGTTGTTTTCGGCGTTGAGCCGAGCGGGAGGCAAAGCTTTCAGTAACATGGCAGTTGGTTATAACAATGTGGATGTCAATGCTGCAAACAAGTACGGCGTTGCTGTTGGAAATACTCCTGTAAGTCATCTCTTTTCCTCGCTGTTTTACATCAAACCTTAATAAATGCGCGCAGGTTGTCTTGTTGCAAAGTGTAAGTTTGTTAAATTGCAGATACGAGGTAATTCTTCTCCATGTAAACCAGTAAGTAAGTTATTGCGTGATTACTGATAATATATATATAGATATGTATATTAATCGGGCGGTAATCATTCACCTCTTAAGCCAATGGCCAAGACCCCCCCCCCAAAAAAAAAAAAAAGTCAACGTGAAAAACTTAGTTAAGAGTCCGTAAAGGCATAAATAGTTTTTATTATGTTCTCTAACGTGATTCCAGCAAAATATCGATAGAGGCACTATTGATTGGAAGTACTAACATTCATTTTGTTGCTCATTTCATACATAGGGAGTGCTGACAGAGACAACAGCAGAGTTGGCAGCTTCACTTTCTTTAGCAGCTGCTAGAAGGATCGTCGAGGCAGATGAGTTCATGAGGGCAGGATTATACGATGGATGGCTTCCTCATCTGTAAGGGGAAAAAAAAAAAAATATATATATATATATATGTATGTATATATATAATATGTAGTTTATTTCTTTGCTCATCTTTTATACGCTGTAAGTAACATACTCTGGTAATGGCTGGAATAAGTTCTTTACTTCTCCCATAGATTCGTTGGAAACTTGCTCAAAGGACAGACTGTTGGTGTTATTGGAGCTGGTCGTATCGGATCGGCTTATGCAAGAATGATGGTAATGCTTAATAAGATCAAATATTGAAGTCTTTACGTGCCTCTGGGCTTATTTGATTAAGTTGCAAGTGTTGAATGCTATATTTATTTTTCGGTCAATGTTCGAATGCTATATTTGTCAAACTGCTAGCTCACTGAGAAATGACTAGCCACAAGGACAATGTCGAGCTCTAAAGTTCATTGTACCGGTTACAGATGTGATTTCAATTTGACTCTGATTCTCTATTAATCTAATTCGGAAAACATTTCGCTTTGTTGATGACAGAAAAAGCTTTTGTTCTACTGTTTTAGGTTGAAGGGTTTAAGATGAACCTGATTTACTATGATCTATACCAAGCCGCACGCCTAGAGAAATTTGTCACAGGCATGTACTTGACTTGACTTGTTAATAATCACAGAACTCTATAAGTTATTGGCTTACATTTTCGCCGTTGCAGCTTATGGTGAATTCCTGAAAGCAAGTGGCGAAAAACCAGTAACTTGGAAAAGGGCGGCAACCATGGAGGAGGTGCTTGTGGAGGCAGACGTTGTAAGAAATCCGTTCCAGGAATTATAGCGGAACTTACATGCCTTTTCTGATTGTTTCAAATAAAACGGGCTTTTATGGGTTCATTTTGCAGATCAGTCTCCATCCTATCTTGGATAAAACCACCTATCATTTGGTCAACAAGGAAAGACTTGCAAAGATGAAGAAGGTAAAATTTGAAGGGTGCTTCGTTATTAATTATAGCCTAAAGAGATATAAATGTGGCAATGATGCCATTCCAATCACAGGAAGCAATTCTAATCAACTGCAGCAGAGGGCCAGTTATCGATGAAGTTGCTCTTGTGGAGCACTTGAGAGAGAATCCAATGTTTCGAGTAGGCCTTGATGTATTTGAGGTAAATGGTAATGTTAACTTTTGCGTGTCTTACAATAAGCATAATTTCTAATCCATCTCTTGACAATATATAAGAATAAATTTAACAGGATGAGCCCTACATGAAGCCTGGGCTTTCAGAAATGAAGAATGCCATTGTGGTACCTCATATCGCATCTGCTTCCAAGGTAATTCATTTCCCTTATATTGTGCCAAAGACTTACCATATGTTATATCTACTCTTTCAAGGGTGACAAAGTTGTTAGAAACTTTAGAGTTATCAAATTACTTTATCTTTGTTTGCAGTGGACCCGAGAGGGAATGGCAACACTGTCTGCTCTGAATGTTCTGGTATGTCTTGTCATCTGAGGATGGATCTCTGGCTGTAGGAAAATAATAGGACAGTCAAGATTTGTTTTTTAAGTAGTTTTTTTTTAATGAAATGTCAACACTTTTTCAACTATTGGGAAAAAAATGATGATTTTAAATATAAAAAAACTGAAGTTTGAGAAGAAAACGACACCATCACTGTGCTGCTATTGTTGACATCTAACAGCCGTGGATCCTCTTCTCGTCATATAGGATTTGTTTATCTTTTCGGTACAAATGGCTGTACGAAAATTTAAACATATTCGCAAATGATCCATTCCCCTCTGCATGAGGTGATACACCCTTAGAAAAAGTAGAGAAGAGAACAAATCTTCTAAAGTTGAAGTTGGTCAAATATATTTTGTCTGTGATTTACATAGGAGGAAAGGAGCTGATACTTGTTAAAAATTTAGGGGAAAATTAAAGGCTATCCAATCTGGTCTGATTCAAACAAGGTGGAACCTTTCCTCAATGAGAATGCTCCTCCTCCAGCTGCATGTCCTAGCATTGTTAATGCTAAAGCCCTGGGTATGACATCATAAAATAGTTTCATATGACACTTGAACTAAATATTTTTGAATAACTTGTTCTAGACAGACGTGATGGTTTCTTTTCTCAATGCAGGTTTGCCAGTTTCAAGGCTGTAGACGCTTGCATGCCTTTGATCTTGCGAGGGCCTTCAAGAGCAATGAGTGAACAATATTTTTGGATGTTGAGTTGGGCTCGGGTTACTTTAGGAGAGCTCTGGCATGTGTCTCTACTTTATGTATGACTGATGACAGTGTATGTATAACTTCTGTCATATAATATTGGCTTCATATGCTTGTTATATTACTTTCAGAGATTAAGCGTGAATGAAGTTATGAGTTGAGGCAGGGATGCACCTACGTTTATAATAGAGGGGACAATTGCCCCCACTAATCCAGGAAGAAATTACTTAAAATAACCCTAAATAATTTTAGTTGCCCCCTCAAAAAATTTCAATTGCCCCCCTCACTTTAAAAAATTTCACTTATCCCCTTATAAAAGTTTACTTATCCCATTATCTAAAATTATATATATGTGTATTTTATAAACTTAAACAGAAATAGTTTTAAAATGGAAAAGCAAAAATTTTAAAAAAAATTGCTTATGAAAAGCTTAAAAAAAAAACTCTACCATAGAAAAGAAGTATATCAGTTTTATTTAATGAAAATTAAAAACATGATTCTAATATATATAAAAAAATATTTATATAAAGAGAATATTTTATGTTATTATAATGTTATGTTTTATGCATTTTTTAATACTTAATTTTATTAACTTATACCATTAATAAAATTTAAAAGATATTTAAAATTCTTTATTTTATAAAAATATTAATATTTGGTTTAAATATAAATTATGCCTTCATTGATTAATTTTTTTCGGGTCCGTCATTGACTTGAGGAATATAGTAAAAACAAAAAAAACATAAGAAAGAAAACAAAGTTATTCTTTCCTTCAAACATATAATTTCAGGACAAAACCTTAGGGTTTACATACCCTTTAAAAGGATCAAAACTCATGTAATTCGAGAGTAAAAATGTATATCATTTTGTTGGTGACTTTTAAAAGAAAGATATTTTTACTTTATTCAAAAAAAATATTTTCATGTCGAGTAGGTATTTTTCTATTTTTTTAAAAAGGAATTTTTTTTATTCTTGAAAAACAAATTCAATTAGTATTTATACGGAAACTCAAAATCTCATATGGTCTATTAATCACATTTTTGCCTACCTAGATTCTAAAGACCTCACACAGCATAAAAACATTTTCATTTTGAAAAACAAATTCAATTAATATTCCTGCAGAGACTTTAAAAATCTCACATGATCTATTAATTAGATTTTTTTAATTTTGTTTGTAGAGATTTTAAAAACCTCACACGGCATAAAAACATTTTTATTTTTATAAAATAAAACGTTTCTATTTTTAGAAAAAATGAGTTCATCCTAGTTCACAAGAAAACCAACATACCTGAAGAGATAGCATCTAACAAATTCGAATAGCAATCTTGCATTGGAATGGCTCCACCTCTATCTTTTCTCATGCGTTTTTTAATATGGGGAGATGTTTAAATGCCAACAATAGGAAGCATTGCCGCAACAGGGAATAACTATGTCAATAGTTAATGATGATGCTATTTGGGAAAGAAAATGGAGAAGATCAAACCAAGTGAGCAAATGTGAAACTTATTGAATAATGGTATATGAGAGACAAGGCAAATCAAACAAGGTGAAATCAAATGACATATATAATTAGTTGGATAAACAGCCTATTTGGATTGATATTATAATCAATTTTGGGACCCAAATAATCTATATTTAGAAAAATTACCCAAACATCTAAAAAAGTTGATAATTGATTATTGAATCAGAATTATGTTTTAAAATAAGCTATTGGAGATTGCTTGTAGATTTAATTTTATTATTAAATAATATATTTTACTTCTTAAATAAAGTTTAACAAATTTAATAATATTAAATATAACTTTATAATAATTTAATTTTAAAAAGCAATGTTTTTTATGGTAATTTGTATAGTTAAAATTAATTTCAATATCCAAACAAATTATATTATAATATAATTAATTATATTTAATTAAAATTCAAACGGACTAAACTAAATAAATCTCATTCATTTGAGTCCTACGCTTTACCTATCAATATTGAGATTCACATAGATGAATATATAGGCTTTCATTAGGGCATTTTGGAATAATCATGATTGGGTTTTAAAAGAGAAGCAAGATAAAGACAATAGAGTACTCAAATTCACGTTTTTCGAGGCACTCCTGCTTAGCACTGGGCAATCGGTCTATTTTTGCGAGTTAAATTAAGCCAACTTGTTAGATAAAATGAGTTAAAAAATCTAACCTAACTCATTTTTTGGTTGGTTGATTAACCTGCAAAAATTTACTAGAGTTTTTTTAAACCATTTAGAATTTATATAATATATATTTATTTCATATTTTAAGGTAAATTAGTAATTAAAGAACTTGTAAATAAATAAAATAAATATAAAATTTAATTAAGCAAATTCATTTTGCTAGATTTTTACTATTAATCATGTTCTTGTCTAGGTGTGTTATATTTTTTATTAAGAAAAAAAATTTAAATATAAATTCATATTATTTTTCTCAATGAATTCATATTTATGATTTCAATCAATAGATCTTATGAGATTTAACAAATAATATATATTTAAAATATTTTTATAAAAGCTAATAAATCATCGATTTATAAACTATAACAAAAATTTTATTTGCAAATTGTAAGAAAGATTTACATTATCTTTCAAATATAAATAACATATTTGAGAGTCATAAATTATATATTTGAGAAATATTATCATTATTGTAGATTTATAAAAAGATTTAATGTGATTCAAAAATAAAAAAATTATTTTTTAAAAAATATGTTAGCCCGTTTTAGCTGGCTAATTTTGCGAGTTGGGCTAGCTAGACCCATTTTAAAAAACAAGCTAATTTATTCAACTCAATCAGTTAAATTTGACGGGTTAAATGGGTTAGTTTGCGAGCTTAATCCATTTTCTCGGCTCTACTCCTACCTATTCTTATATTTATATGTTGTCATGAAAAGAGATGATGGAAATAGAAAAAAATCTTTATCTTTGAAATAAACTCTCACCTTTTTTCACTTTTTTTCTCAAACTCTTTTTTTCCCCTCTTCCTCCTCCTTTTCTCCCTTGATCCAACCACCTTCCTCTCCTTTTTATAAATGAAAATTAAGAATTTCATCTTTAATGGTTGAATCCCATCAAATCTTAATTTATGATTAATTTTATTTAATTTTCACCATTTCAAATCAAAGCATAAATTTAGGGATTAGATTTTCATTTGACTCTCCCTAATTGAAGACTCATATCAAGGCACAAATTTAAGAAACTTTTCATTTAATTTTTATTTATTAATTTAGTTTTTTATTACTTTATTAAAAAGGCTTTTCATTTTTTTATTTATTCATTATTTTTTGTGAAAGCCTGGATAAAATGGGCTGTTCACACTACTTAATGTAGGTCTTTGATGTTGATAATTCTTGCATTTTGACGTGAAAAAAATAAAAAGTATTATATGGCCATGAAATAATTATAAAAATAAAGTAGATTCTTAACCAAAGTAAGAATGAAGATATGGAACCTGCATTTCGAAGAAAGAAGAAGATACATTTGCTTGAGAATTGAGATGATGATGAATCATAAAGTCATTGGTCATGGACGCGTACGGCCACAGGCGAGCTTGTTGTGCGGAGCGAACAGCCACTGATGAATGAACTCGATGTAGGCTAAACTTCATCAGATTTTGGTCCATGTACCAAGTTTTTTTTTTTTTTTAACTTTTTAACATGATCGTCTTCAGCGGCGGACAGCAAGGAAGGTGATGAACTTGGATGTCGTACCGTGCCGTCTAATCTGGTACGTGCGTGCGAATGCATGGAACAGAGTCAACCAGCAGGGAAGTCTAAAACTCGGGAGTTATCATGGCTTTATGGACCAAACAAGAATGCCCTTTTTTGCTGGCAACTCTAAACCCAAAAAAAAAAACAGTTAATTATTCATGTGTGCATGTGTTCATGGACTGTATTTTTACCGGAGTAGTTTGGCGGAGTCAGGCACCAAAAGGTGATCAGCGGTTGGAATCATGGATCCAAAAAGAAAAGGCTATTAGCATTTGGAACCTGAGCAGTAGCATCGTTCATGGAGGGGTTTGCAGGTGAGTCCACGTCTGAGTATAGTTGTGTAAGACTGAAAAAGTACGTATATAAGAGCCAATGCCTGGAATGATGGAAGATAGTTCTCATGGCTTGCGTAGGAGCAGCTCTTTATGCATGTTGTTTTCATATATAGGATTTGAACATTTAATATTGTTTAAGAGAAATTACGCGGTTTCCACTCAATTCAACCAGGGTTGATGTTGTATTATTACTTTGTTTAATTTACTCAATATGTTCTTACAAGGTCATAGACAATAATTATATTTTGTTTGGAAGCGGAGAATGAGGAAGGAGTCATAAAAGAATCGAGCAGTGCTGTCTATTTAAACTCATTTTTAATAAGAGTTTGATTTAAAAAAATATTTTTTTTTCAAAAATCAAGCTTTAGAACTTAGTATTGATAGGTCTTAAAAAATGAGTTTAAATTCGAGTGACCCTTTTAAACCTCTTTTGATTTTAATTCTAAAAAAATAAAATATTTTTATTTTTAAATTAAATTTAAATTTTAAAATAAATGTTTATACTTTAAGATTAGATTTTTGATTATTTATTTTTAACTTTTAATATTATAATTTGTATTTTGAAAACATATAAAATGTTATGATTAAAATTTTTAAAAATAAAAAAATAATAATAAAGATTTTGTGAGCTTGATTCTGAACTCCTTAGATAAAAATCAAACTTAAAAAATCAGATGATTTTTAGAAAAATCGAATTTAAAGACCTGCACCTCACGAGCTCAGGCCCCAAACCTGTCCGGTTCCTACCTTCAATAAAGAAAGAGAGGAGGAGAGGGAAGAGGAGTGGGGGAAGCAGGAATCATAACCAAAAATTTTGAAAAAGCAAAAGAAGTCGGATTCCAACTGGGACCACCAAGCGCTTTGCCTTTTCTGATTTCTCTTCCGCCTCACCACATCAACTGTTCGACCGACTTCAAAAACTAGTATATCCTAATTTACAGGCTGGATTCATTTGACACTGGCTTCTCACTCATGTCTAATCCCTACTCGCAACGGTAATTACAGTCCCACGCGATCCTCCTAATTACGTTTCGAGAGGGGTTGAAGAAAGAGACGGAGGGACAGGTGAGAGTGGGTCCCACCCTCCCCCAATTCATTATTTCCGCGTTCGTTCCTTTCCCAAATTTGTCATTCCTCATTCCCCGTCCTAACTTTAAGCCTCTCTTTTCATTCGAATCATTTCCCACTAACTCCAAAATTGTACTCTCTCTCAGATGCCCTGCGTTCAGCCCATTGCATATTGAATCCATCTCACCATTTCCACTGATTCCAACTTCCAACAGATCTCTCTCTCTCTCTCTCTCTCTCATCCGCCGTTAATTTTTTTCCCGTTATTTTTTATTCAAGCATATCAACATGTGAATGTAACAAGTTTCATGTAAAAAAATTTCATCCTCTCTGCCCATTTTAATCTCTTTTCCAAATTCAGGACAGCTACTTCACCCCGCATACATGATAATGTATTGTATGCTACTTTATTACTACGACTTGGATTGATTAAAGGCCCTGCTCTTAATCTAAAGCTAGGAATCACCAAAAGTCTGATAAAATTTGGGAGAAAAAGAGACTCCTCTTAAAGTCATAAAAAAGAGTTCCCCATTATGACCACGTAGCTTTGCTCTCAAGAAAGAATAAAGATAATAATCATTTAGCAAACCTTTTGATTCTATCACTCGTCACTTGTACTTTGAGGAACAGATTAACCAAGCAAAACAGCATCTACCAACTAGTAGTATTCAGTTAAACAATGTACAAACTTATGAATTTGAATCAACATCTCAAGTTCAATGAAACTCTCGGTTGACTAGTCTATCTTCAAAATTACTAATATGCAGTACCAATTGGAGGGACAGGAGGAAAGTAAAGGCAAAGAAACAATTCCAAACTTACTTTTACCCCCTCTTCTTGATAAAATGAATTTACGGTTGACAAACCGGACAAACCATTATTTGAACATAGTTGAAAAATCAATACTCATCAAATTTGTCCTTTCGACTCTTCCTAACTATATTATGCAAATTATACTTCTTCCTGATAATGTTCTAATTGAGTTAGAAAAAAGTTCTAAAAATTTTCTTTAGGGTTCATCTAATGGTATCAAAAAGGGTATCTTCTTTCTTGGGACTATATTACTAAGGATAAAAAAGAGGGGGGCCTCGGCGTTAAGAAACTTAAAAATTAAAATATAGCCTTCATCATGAAGTTTTGTTGGGGCCTCATCACCAAACCTAATTGTCTCTGAGTGCGTATTCTTTATGATAAATACAAATGTAATAAACCCAACATTTCATTGATTGTCAAACCAAACTCTTGCTCTTATACTTGGAGTAGTATATGCAAAATTTAGGAAAAATTTATGTATCATGTTGGTTGGAAAGTTGGTAAAGGAAATCAAATATTTTTTTAGTACGATAAATGGTCTTCGCCCCCAAAACCTTTTGTTAAATATGCTTTCCTCAATGCTAACTCTATCCTTTATGCTAGAGTCTCTGATCTATGCAATAATGCAAGAGGATGGAATATAGATCTCCTAAGACATTACCTTCACTCTAATGTGATCAAGTATATATATCGATTGTATGACCTCCCAATCACCAAAATGAAAACGATGTTCTTATTTGGAGGCTCTCTTTTGATGATAACTTTTTCATTAAATCTGCCTGCAGAACCTTGAAAACTCATAAGGATCAAAATCACTTAAAGAATGAAGTAAGGAGCTTGAACACAAGAAGAACACCTTGGTAGAATCTTTTTGCTCAAGCTTGCTGGAATATTTAGAAAACTATATGCAAGAAACTCTACTTTGAAGATGAGATCTAGATAGTGATATTGCCTTCTTCAACTATCAACAAATCAACAATGACATGAAACTTCTTTCCTAAGTCAATCATTTAAATAAAAGAAGTACTAGTTTGATGTTACTTGAAAATCACTTGAAATTGGATGGGTTAGATTAAACACTGATGGTCTAGTTAACATTAATGGCACTGTTGCTTGTGGAGCCATGGCATCATTAGAGACAATAAGAGAAATTGGATCAAAAGTTTTTTCAAGCATATTGTCTATTAACTTAGCACAGCAATTGGATTTATGAGAATCTACAAAGACCTTATCATTTGCTAGAATGAAAAATTATCCAAAGTTAATGTTCATTCATACTCAATGGAAGCATTATCTCTCATTAGCCACCACTACTTTAGATGATCTCACTGTGAGAGATTGGGTAATTACTTTTGATCATATTTATAAAGAAATAAATAAATGCATTAATCACTTAGGCTATTGGATATCTTGCGATAATTTTATTACTATGATCTATAATATTTTTTTGTATGATTATAAAAGTCCCTTAACTTTAAATATGACTAAATCTTAATTTCTTTTCATGAATTGATGTGCCATATATTAAAAAGAAAAAAGAAACAAACCAATTCGATCCATGTGATGTCTTTAAAAAGAAGGGGGGCGGGGGGAATTGCCGTTGGGGGATGAGGACGAGGCAAACGGCAAGAAGACAGAGTAAAAGACGATACTAGAAGTAGAAAGAAGACCACATCTTGGGTAACCCAAATAAATGATGTTGCTGGCAACTTCTTTCAAGCCAGGATGGGAATGCCATTTCATGCCTCATCATCTTTCATGTTCTTTTTTTTCTTATTCTTATCCCGCCTTTCCATTTAAAAAAATAAATTTGTCATTCTTGTGAAAATATAAAATTCTCAAAATTAACAAAAGTGAGTTCCATAATGGATTTCTCAATTGCATTTAGATAGCATGTTGTTTTTTCTTGGAGTGGAGGGCGGGGTTGGGTCCACCTACGCCCTGCGAGCCCTTCTTTCACGCAACGGAAACCATTTTTTGAGGTGGATAAGTTGCTCTAGGACTGCGCTCAGTCCTATCCGATCCACTTGATCTTAAGATGATCCAGTCCTATTTAATTTTCATAAACATTAGTTTTTCAAAATTAAAAAATTTAAAAAGATTAAATTATTTTTTGAGTTGAATTGAATAAAAGATTGAATATTTGGAACACTTGATTCAATCCAATCCCATTAATTTATTTAATATAATTATAATTAATTTATTTTTTAAAAATATTTTAAGTGTAATTTATGTTAGAGAGATGACTGTATGAAGATATATTGAGTTTATTTCTAAATTATTATTATAATATGATGTTATTGAAGTTTGTTGAGTATTATTTTTGTTGAAGTTATAAATTTAAATCATTTAGATTGTAATTAAAATTTTTTTCTTGTTGAAAATTATTTTAAATTTATTATGATTATAAGTGATCTTATTATTTTAATTGAATTTATTAGGTTAAAATAAATTATTATCTCTTATAGAAAAAAAAGTAAAAAAAAGTTAAGTGAGTAATAGATTGTTAGGATCAGTCTTTAAATTTTATAAATTAAATCCAGTTTTATTAATTTTTAAATTATTATTTGATAACATCGGATTATAAATTATTTAATTCAACACTTTTTATAAAAAAAATTAAACTTTAACTTAAGTTAAAATTCAGTGTATCCTTTGTGCAGCCCTAAGTTGCTCCATTATTAGTTCAATACCCAACGGTCATTCTACCTCCAAAGCACGCAGGTTTTCGCCCCTTTAACCAAACAGTAAAAACACACAGTGTTACCGGGGCTAACGTTTGTAATAAACGTTTTGGCTTGAAAATGAAGCAAAAGATGCCAAGCTGGCTGCTACGAGAGTTGGATAGAGGGAGGGGACCACAGGGACAAGACAAGAAATGACCGTTGCAAGGCGTGGACCTATTGGGACTATTGTGGTTTCCAGGCTGACAAAGGCAAACTTAGCCCTACCCTTGTTGCCATGATTACTCTCTCTCTCTCTCTCTCTCTCTCTCTCTCTTCACATGGTCTTGCTGTTCATGCGGGTCCCACCTCACCCCCTCCCCCCTTTAAAAAACTTTCCTGTTACTGCCCATTTTATTCGAAACTCTCCGTTGTCTTTAACCCAGCTTTTGGCCATCTCCCTCTTCTTCGAGCACCATCCGTCCTCTCCTTCCCTACTCGACACAGCTTTCTTCTTCCAATCGTAGGTGCCCTTTCATTTCATACAGAAACATGTCGAAGGAGGTGAGCGAGGAGGGCCAAACCCACCATGGCAAAGACTACGTAGACCCTCCACCGGCTCCTCTCCTAGATGTGGCCGAGCTCAAGCTTTGGTCTTTCTACAGGGCCCTCATCGCCGAGTTCATCGCCACCCTTCTCTTCCTCTACGTCACCATCGCCACCGTTATCGGCCACAAAAAGCAGCCCGGCCCCTGCGACAGTGTGGGCCTCCTAGGCATCGCTTGGGCCTTCGGTGGCATGATCTTCGTCCTCGTTTACTGCACCGCCGGTATCTCTGGTAAGTTCAACCCAATCTCCCAATTTCTGCACCATCTAGTGTACTGTGACGTCTGAAGCGATTTGTCTTAACTTGTTCGGGCATGCGTGTTCGTAGGTGGCCACATCAATCCTGCGGTTACGTTCGGGTTGTTCTTGGCCAGGAAGGTGTCGCTCATTCGAGCTTTGGCGTATATGGTGGCTCAGTGCCTGGGAGCTATTTGCGGTACTGGGCTGGTGAAGGCGTTCATGAAGCACTCGTACAACTCGCTCGGTGGTGGCGCTAACCAAGTGGACTCTGGCTACAGCAAAGGCACTGCTCTAGGCGCTGAGATTATCGGAACCTTCGTACTGGTTTACACCGTTTTCTCCGCCACTGATCCCAAGAGAAGCGCCCGTGACTCTCACGTTCCTGTATGTTTGATGCTTCTGTACATACTGTACACAGTACTAGCTAGTCTGGTGGCGATGCAATTATCTGTTGTACGTTTCTGCTTCTGTATGTAATGTAAATTACTGTATGTGGGTTGCAGGTTTTGGCTCCATTGCCAATTGGATTTGCTGTTTTTATGGTTCACCTGGCTACCATCCCGATCACCGGTACGGGCATAAACCCTGCAAGGAGCTTCGGTGCTGCTGTTATCTTCAACAACGGCAAAGTTTGGGACGACCAGGTTAGATTTTTCTGTTGAACTCTAATATTATGCTAAGATTAGTTTCTATATATCAGGATTAATATTAAATGCTGACGGGTTGGCATGCGTGGTTGGATGCAGTGGATCTTCTGGGTAGGTCCATTCGTAGGAGCATTGGCGGCGGCAGCGTATCACCAGTATATTCTGAGAGCAGCGGCTATCAAGGCGTTGGGATCGTTCCGAAGCAACCCCAGCAACTAAAAACAATTGAAGAAAGTCGTGGATGCGTTAATTAATCATTTATTCGTTTGTTTTGTGTGGATCAGATGTGATTATGACTTGTAATTTTGCTTATTATCTTTTTCTGGTGTAGAACTTGCAATATCTAGTTTGCTGCTGCTGGCTTTTGGCCGGGTATGTGTAGTATTTCTTTCTTTTGTTAAATTAGTATACAACCTTCGTCTTCTCATCATAACAAAAGAACCGCACATCAACGTGAACGTAATGAGAAGAGTCGCGTGAACGGGATCGGCATTATTAAAAGGAAATAGGGAAGTTCGAGAAGCTTCCGACTGTCAGTTGGCCACCGCATCCCTCCTGTTAATTGGATATTGGATTGCTCCTGCACTTGTTTACTTAGGTAGAGCGTATTATTTGTTTTGGTTTTATACAAGTCATCTTTGTTAAATTTTTATAGCAATTTTTTTATTTGATCAATTTGTTACTAAAATATTTGTATTTAAGAGAAGTATAATTGGGAAATAATTAAATTTTTATGTGATTAATAAATTTTATTTTTTTTAATGTTAGTAAAAGACGTTGAAAAATAATTTATAAATAAAACAAGAAAAGCATTAATTTCTAATTTCTACGAGTGAGAGAACAACAAAATAGAGTATTACTCTATTATTATTCACGAGGAGGGAGTGGGCGCGTTTTTCAGCTTGCTATTTAAAGTTTTACCCGAAAAACTAATATTAATAATTATAAGAGAAGAGAGTTGCAAGTTGCAATAGAAGGTGGAACAAAGGATGTCTGTCGCGTCTTTTAAGGCTGAACTGTGGGGGTCAGTTGATAAGTATTAAGGCCCTGTTGAACAGTCTGTTTTTTGAAACAGTTTTTTTTTTTTTTTAACATGTTCTAAAGACTATTTTTAAAAAATAAAAAAAATATTATTTTAAAAAATAAAAAATAGAAGTATTTTTAAATATTTTGATGTTATTGTGTTGAATGATAAGAGAGATTAAAAATATCTTTTAAATATATATATATATATATATATTTTTTTCAGAACATGTTTAAGACAAGCTTCAAGTTTTATTTAAATTTATATTTAAAAGAGATTTCTAAAATTAATAAATATAATTTTAAATAATAAAATAAAAATATTTTTTTAAAAAACAATTTTTTTATTTAAAAAATGTAAAAAAATTATAAATTTAAATTATGAAAATTAAATTTCAACTATTCAAAAATGATAATAGGCTTTCAATTCTTATATATGTGAAGAGCATCGAAACAAGTTGAATCCCAACTCAGTTGAACACAGGCCCTATTTGTTAGGATTGAAAGTGTGGGATTGATATTGGAAGTAAATAATCTCACCATTTTATGTTTGGTATGAGAGAATGAAAAATCTTAATTTCACCTAAGTGGGAATAGGTGGGATTATCCAATACCACTTATCCTTAACATTGAAAAATTAATTCTGAGTTTGATTATTTTCAAACTAAATTGCTCTTACCTCTCACCTTCATCTCTCTCCCTCGACCCTTACTCAGTCGACGCACTTTCAGACCAAGCAACCCCGACACCTCTCTCATCCATCAATGCCAATGTCATCCTTTACTAATGCCACTGCAAGATTTGAAGAGAGAAGGAGATCGAAGATGAGAGAAAGAGGAGAATGATTGACAACCGAAGCCTCTCCTCTAATGGCGGCGACCTTGGCGGGATCTAATCCGCTAGATGGAGTCATTATGCTTGCCCTTGAAGTGTGACGAGTTTCGATATGTCCTAGACTTGACAGTCGTGTGGTGGTGGAAGCAGCAATACAACAAGTAAAAGGAGGACCTAGCTTTGTCCTTAAGAGAGAAAGAGAGAGAGTCGAGAGACTATGGTCACAATTCGCCATGAATGTGAATAGCAATAAGCTTAAGAATCAATCCATACACAGAGAGAGTAATGGGAAATAATAGAAAAAGGATGCGAGGATTGTGCAATACGATCATGAAGAATGGCCCAAATTACATCAAAACTAGTGGTTTCTCCAGAAGGGTGGGTAATATCTTCTAATCAATTTTTTTTTAAATTTTAAGGGGCATTACAATCTTTCATAATTTATATTTAATTATAAAATAAAATAAAATAAAATAAAAGGAAATATTCCTCGCAAATATTACTCCATAGCAAACATGATTTTAAAACCTCATTTCTACTCCTAGTTTCAATTCTAATCCCAATCTCATTCCTAATCTCAATTTCAATCTCTCTAAATTGATACCTGTATACCAAATAAGGCCATAGGTTCATCACATGAATCCCTCTCCAATCCAGGGATTCATTGATCACAAGAACTAACATCGTGGTTCTTGTAAAGAACCTGTTTCTTCCTTACTCCACCTCTTGAACCCAAGATGGATGGTGAGTTAAGAAACAAGATTGGTCTGGCATAACCTGTGCAAAATAAGCTAACCTATTAGCACATCTATTTTGGTCTCTAAATATGAAATTTAAATTAGCTACAAAAAATCCACCCACTAGTATTCTAGTTTAGCGGTTTCATGTAATAGATCATGATAGGGATGGCTATGCGGGGTGTAATCTCCCTACTCTAATTACCATTAACCCCAAACCAAGGTAACTAAGGATCTAAACTCAACAAGGATTATCAAGTTTTCACAATTTGCACAAATGAGATTCCAAGATTTTAATATTTAAAATTACTCTCATACTCTTTCAATATATTCAAATTAGAGTTTAAAATAGCTGCGAAATCCTAAGAGTGAAAGGAAGAATCAAAACATGCATAAAATATCAAAACAGTGAATTGTGCAGAAACTGCACGTGCGCTGCGGCTAATTGCAGGTACGTCGAGGCATGTTGCCTCTATGCCACATGCCGCAGTGTATTGCACAAGTTTGACAACATTGGAGACGAGCTTCTGATGCGTCTTAAATCTCTGTTCGACGTTTGATTAAGGTGATCTAGGTGTCTACAGAAAACTTTTTTTTAGCTCTAACTAATGTTACAAGTTTCACAACCAAATTCATTTTCTATCAAAAGTTGGACACCTATTACCAATTTCACTCCCTTTTCACAAAAACTCACAACTAAGGTACCTAAACTCTCACACATGCAAAAAACCTACACCAACATTTAGATCACACTCAATGAATCATTTTGGAATCGTGTAACACACCACACCCATTCAAAAATACACTTATCATAAATTTAACCATCAACCCTTGAATTCACAAAAACACAAGGGGGAAAACTTTGCATAAATATTTATCCCAAAACAACCACAATACACTTTACTTAAATAATTATTTCGGCCCTATATAAGTTTTACAACCACATATCACTAACTCAAGGTACAAAATACACATAATTTTTACAATAATAATGCAAGTAGATCAAAACAATAATATGAGTCCTAGTTGACAAATTAACAACTTAAATACACATCAAAATAAATCTAAGAGGCCTATTAATAGGAATTACTCAGAATTCTAAGCCTCTAGTCTTTTTTCTTATCTTGATACGATGAGTTAGGCCCTAAAAATATTGAAGAATGAAGGGTAAGTACAACCACTTAGTAACTAAGATCTATCTAATCTAATATAGTTGCATATCAATGAATATAAATGGCAATAAACTCAGTTATCACTTAAATATATAGCAAGTATAGCCTCGACCACAACAATAATAACCATGTGACCGAGCATACAATACCTATAATTGATATATCACAAATAAACATTTTGGGATTGCAAGAATAACAACCATACGTCCCTAAACACATCGAACCATAATGATAACAATCATGTGGCTAGGACTAAATGTATGATCAATGCCAATCTTATATCCTCCTGTTACTTCTAATATGAAACTGATGGCTATTAGTGGCTACGCTCGTAACTCAGTCTAGCCCAACTTTTCACTTCTGAGGAGCTACCAGCCCAAGATTAACTCACTCACTTGTGTACCACGGTTTATCTTAATATTAACAATTATGGGATGTCATACCCTTAATCCAGCCTCCTCATGAATTTGTGGAGACTAATTAGATTCGAGTTCCTTAAAGAATAAGTGGGACAATTTTCAATCAACCATTAGACAATGATTACCTCCTGATTCCAACAATTAATGCCTAGGCAAGCTTTCAATTCCAACAATAAGCCACCAATACCACATAAATTTATCAATCTACTCTTCTCCTTAGGTGAACTCTCACCAATGATCATACAATGCACATATTAAACATATTATACAATTTAACTAACAATTCATCTCATATCTCATCCATAAGCATGCTCTTTTCACTATACAACACATATCAATTATTTCATCATTCACATATAAGCATGCTCTTAAATCTCAATATCAATCATAATTATACAAACATGCATATAATTTCTCCATACTCATATACAAGATTCATATCACAATACAACACATTGCAACATTTGCATCAACGGGTTCTCAACCACCTAAATAATTTTCAAATGGTTTAACTCAATAAACAATAATAAACATATAACTATAAAAACAAGATTTTTCCCTAATTACTTTAAATTTTTGAAAGGTCAAAGGTTTATCCCTCAAAATATAAGCTTCCAATTTAGTTTGAATAGTGCTAGAATTAGACAAATCTACAACCAATCTCTAGGACATTCATCAATATCCTTCTTTGAGTAAATTTTTTAACATTTAACTCCACATTCTCATTCCATCAATATCATAAATTCACTATCAATAATACCCAATGAGTTCACTAAATTCCAATTACCTATATTGTCATTAATGAGCCATTAAACCACTATTAATGGCTATCAAATACTTTCAACTACCTTATTTATTTCTCATTTTAGATATTAATGGTTCGCAACCACTAACAACTCACAAAATCATTAATACAAGGTTTAAATAGTCTAATCAACCTTCATTATATCCATTATAGCCAATGGGTTTAGACCCTTAGCTCATATGGATCGAAAATCACTCTTCCAACTCAAACCCTAACTTAACTTCTTATAAAAATGGAAGAAAAGGGATGAGGAAGACATAATATATTTACCTTGGGTATTAGGAAGTTTCAAAATATCACCAATGGTTTCCAAGTATCCTAGCAGAGCAATCTAGTGCCTTTCGTTTTCTCCTTTTCTTTTCCTCTTGTTTTCTTTCACACAGACACAAATTGATGTAGTTTGAATTTTGGCCGTGCATCGTGATGCATGGCACAGAGAGGCTCAGCTCACATTGGTTGCCTCTGTGCTCCACGGTGGACGTTCCTCATGCTGCAGCATGTGGCACAGAGAACCTTTTTTCACCTTTTCTTCCACTTTTGATGCTTAGGTGGTCCAACTTCACTTTGAACCCGCATTTAAGGCTGAAATCATAATCAATTACACAAGTTAGACCCCTTTGGTCATACACCATGTCAATAAACTTAATTACCCTCATTAAGCTTAGTTAATCATATTTAAATTTCTAGGATATTACATGAAGTATCCCTAATAACTAAGCCTATAGCATAGGCACAATACGAGAAGATTTGAACTTCATTGATCCCCATCCTCGAACACTCACAGAGGACACGAGCACAATGCTTTGAACTTAAGTCATCATAACAGGAGGCAAACCGCCAATTTTATAGCAGAAACCCATCTTCCAACAATTTTCATTGGCGTTCTTGATGACTCCACTTCCAACAACTTTTGTTGCTGCTGGAAGTTAATTTTTTTTATAGTGACAGCAAGCGCTTGTTCCTTCTTTGCTTACTGCACTATCAATCTCTAGAAATATATACGTCCTCCTCCCTGTTATGTGGTAGTTGCTGGTTTCTGTTTCCGAATGATGAAGCACCCTTTAAAGTTGATTTCACCTGAGATTTTGATAGATGCACATATGAATGAATGCCGGACTCCTAAAATTGGAAAATGACAGATTAGAATACACGTCAAATTTAAAGAGAAAGATACATACAAATAAAATGTTCATTTCTTTCTCATCCCCCCTAAATTAAGTAAAATTCATCCAAATTCACCTCTCTGGGTTCCACGGGATCTACATCTTGTACATCCTTTTCACGTGTAGTGAACATGCTGACAGGAGTGGCAAGTTCATAGCTCACAATAGACAAACATAACCGAAACATTTACTCTCTTGTACCCCAACGTGTGGCCCTGTGTGAAGCGAGTGTGTCCAGTTCAAAATCAGTCCACCTCCATAGTTCCTTATTTGTGTGTGTTTGTGCGCGTAATCACATCACATTATGACCTCACATTATTGAGGTTCTTACAGTAAAGAAACGTAAATATTTACATTGAAACGAAATTTAACTCCAACCAACCCAACCCCAAGGAAAATGAAGAAGAAAATGAGGTGATGAGAAGGAGAGTTCGAGAAACTTCCAACTATCACATGTCGAAGTTACTGATTGGTTGGCGGATAAGATAACAGTCGTTAACCATTAGAATTGATGCCGGAGCCCTGCAATGGATGCAGGCCAGAATCTGCGGCGTTCACAGAGGTTGGCCACCTCATGATGTCACAAGAACGAAAGTATTTTGTGTATGGTCTCTTTTTTCAAAACGTTGTGAAAAATATCACGTGAGAATTATTTGGTTTCAGTTTCAGGATTAGTATGTTATTTTTATAAACTTGATTGGCAATAGCGGGAAACATGAGCAATTAGATTGAGCCTTGCTTTAACGGTAGCAACAACTCCTCAATTTGTGAGATTATGCTGCGTCATTCATTCCTCGTGCCTTTTATCAAGCACCGTTCTTATATCCTAACGTTCAGAGTCAAGCCACCGCTGGCCCCGTTTCTAATAATGGTGTCAAGCTCACTTTTCACTTCGATTCGAAGCCGAAGTCGCCTTTAGGAGAAACCAAGAAATGCACGAGTGTGGGATAGATTAGGCAAAGCCAAATTTCATTGATTCCGGAAGCAGTCGATTGAAATATCCTACAGAGCATTTGCACTGGGTCTCGTTGACCACCCTTACAAATTAACATTCGTAATAGTAAAGCACGAAGGAAGCCGAACAAAACTAGATTCCAAACGACACGCAGAACAAGCGAGCTACAGTACATTATTTGTAGCGTACACCTCTCCAGCAATAACTCCAACCACTGCACATTACATGAATTAAAAAAGCCATAAAAATGTCTGGTCACAAAGGTCACCCCCTTGAACTTGAAATGACTTGATCCAGAAAGCGATCTTGACAAGGCTCACCCGACAACAGAGTAATAATTATAATCATTATTTGCATTGTATGGTAAAAATTTTTACAACCTTCCCTCCCGGCGTGAGCTTTTGACTTATACAAGGTGCAACAAAAAGCATTACACAAGCAGAAGCCTTAGTCAGGCAGCGCAGTTCCTCGTTCCAGATTATTTTTGATCTCCAACGTGTATTTCCCAAATGCTCGTTCAATCTTCTTGTTGAAATGCTCATTCCGATCATTAATCGAGTCAATATCCTTCTCTTCATGAAACTTTCTTCTCCTGCTAAATGAGTTGAGTTTCTCTTCCCTGTCCTTCAGTTCCTGTACCATCCGGTCAATCTTGTCCTGTGAGATCTTTGGTACCTGTTGTAAATGGAAAGATAAGCCATCACAAAATGCACGACATAAAACAGGCGTTGTGAGGAATAAGTATGGTTTTGGTAGAGAACCTTTCCATATTGCAGACTTGAAGCATCACGGTAGAACTCTGGATCAGCTTCTTTCATTTTCTTATATTCTTCTAAATCCACCTCAATATTCTTGGTTCGCTTCTTGTATGCATTGTACAGTGTCTTCTGGTTAAAAACTGATCAAGAAAATACATAAGCTTCATACCCCATTACAATCACTCTAAAACCATAAACAGAGTTCTATAAGCTTACTAACTTAATAGCAAGTTCATCAAGTAGAACAAGACAGACTTAGAAACAGAAATATCCCAAAAACAAAGTGCAATTTGCCAATGTGGTATTCTCAGTGTAAAGTACTATAGTTAATGTAAAGATTCTCTTATGCAAAAGGCATCCTCATCTTCAGCTTGCAACTTAATTTAGATATAAAGGTTTCCATTCACAAATCACAATAAAAATATTAAATCACATAGAGGCATGATCCCAAAGAAAAGAAAATGATCGCTTCAGGTAAAGACTAGAGAGGCTAAAAACCTGCAAGTTGAGGAGCCATAACTCATTAGTAAGTCAAGGTTTAAAAAAAAAAAAAAAACTGAAACCAATTGATTCACTACAACAAAGAATCTCAGTTACTTTGAAATGGTTCAATTGAACAAAACCATGCCTATTAAAACTTGAAAGGTTTGCTAACATTGGCTTGGTCGGGCCAAGTCGGTTCTTGTTTTCTCCCTAGATTTTTGCACAATGAAATGGAGTTCTCGTATCTAAGCCCATTTGGGACAAAAAAAATATCAGAACAAAGAGATCTAACACTTGTAGGTCCAAAACTTTAAAAGCTTTAAATATCTAGCCTAAACAAAGTAACAATTAAGATCAACAAACAAGTGCTCCTCTCTTGGAGTTCAATGTGATCAGTTCAAATCAATTTTTAACGCTCCATGTCAGAAAGAGGTCCTTGCCTCCTGATAATTCAGGCAAGGCCACTACAACCAGGTGTGGGGCTTTTTTGAGCACCTCTCATGTCAATCTCAACATTATGGGAGTCTAGTTCCTAAGAAGCAGCTTAGCCTTCAGACCATTGTGCAAATAAGTGGGAAGTAATTAGCAACTATGCATACAAGCACCTTAGAGGAAAGAACACAACCATCAACAAGGACAAAATACTAATTACGCCATAGTTATTTATTTATTTGAAAAAGAGCAAAACATACCATCCCAGCCAAATGGTGCAGGATCCTTCTCCCATTTCTTGTATTTCTCTTCTGCTGCCTCTTGCGTGTCAAGCATATATGCTTTAGTCATATCCAGGCCATTTGCATCTAGGAGTTTCCCAATTTGTTTCTTCCTCTCCTCAAGCCACTTCTGTTTTGAAATACCCCTAGATTCAGCCGGAGCTTCCATCCTCTTTCTTTCAGCAGCAATTTCAACTTGATTGCGCTTTTTTGCTTCTTGCTGCAAATGAAACAAGACATGAATATTTATATTTTGTAGGTATAAAATCAACTTTGAGCTCAAAATTACGATTTACGACAGTTTACCATCTTGTTCCTCAACTCCATCCACTTTTTCTGTCTCTTGGAAAGTTTTGCGTTTTCTGCTGCAGGATTTTCATGTTCACTATCAGACTGCTCTTCATCAAGATAGGGTTTTTCATCATCTATATCCTCCCCAGGGTATGAGTCACCTGGGGGATCGAGCTTGCTATCGCCACTGGCTAGCATAACTTCTGATGGATGTAACAAATCAAAAGCATGAAAAAAGACATGCCTAATATGATTTCTACAAATAATACAATATTATACCATACAGTCCGGCAATCTTAAGCGCAAATTTCAAAATTGAAATCAATATTTTTGGGATGCTTTCCAGAATACTTAATCATGGTGCCCTCCCATCGAACGACTGTTATAATCAAAAGGCAGAAAAGCTTCAGCCAAAAGGGCTGTGAAAGCTTATGTAAACGGCAATGTAATTTACGCAACTAAACAAGAGAGCAAGAAAATACCCCGCCACCGGAGAAAAATATCCCTCATTTTTATCATGGCAAACGATTACCTTGGTCAGTGAAATGTTATCAATACAAAGGTCTGAAATTATTAAGAAAAAACTAACCTGGTTCCTTCAGTTGCATCTTAGTTTTGGCTTCAGCTATGACTTTAAAGCAATAATCACTGCACTCATGGAAAGGATTGCTGGCATTTCGACAATCAGGGTGTACTGCTCGCTCTTCAGACATTTTTTAGCAAAAAAATTATCTCCTTTGTACCTGCTGCAGATAGGCAAAGATTCTAAGCCTAATCAAAAAAATTTCATGTCCAAAATCATTCTGTAAAACAAGAGAAGGCACCGAAATCGAAAGAACTGTAATCAAATCTTTCTTTAATGAAATCGTACCGTTTAGGTTTAGCACCTGGGTCTAAAATTCAGATAGCCCTCCCGAACCCTAAGTCCTAAGACGTTAACGAGGGAGAGCAAGGTAAACGAAGCCGGGCAGTTCATTGGGGTGAGTTGTCCATATATAAATGTAGATATAGTCATCGATAAAGGGAAAAATGATCTGGGACTTTTGTAAATATAATCCACTAAACTAAATAAATAACAAAATATTTATTATATTTTATAACATAATTAATTTATTATATTTATTAATAATATATCATTATATATTAATAATAAATTTTTTATAAATTTTTAATGATAAATCCTTATATATTAACATAAACTGATCATATTTTTAAATTTTTAAAAACTTTAATTCATATTTTTTAAATATAAGATTTTTTTTAATTAGTGGATCAATTTATTTAAATAATTTTTAGACAGTCTAGGAATAAAAAATTAATTTCAAAAGATTTTGAAAAAAGTTAAAATTATTTTATTTCTAACTGATAATAATAAAAATTGTTATTGTTTAATAATTTTTAAATTTTATGATTTTTTTATCGATATAATTTTATAATATTTTATATTGGATTATTTTTAAAGACCATCTAAAGTAGATTTTTATGATTTTTTTAAATTTTAAAAAATCATAAAATTATATAAGATATTTTTTGAAAAATAAGTGACATTTTTTATGAAAATAAAAAGTTTAAATAAACGGGTCCAAAATAAAATATGTAAAATCCCTCTTTCTCTTCTCAACTAATTAAAATAAAATTTAAGTTATTTAAATTTTAAAAATAAATTACTCATTAGAAAAATTTAAAATTGTAAAATTGTTCTTGTTTCATAATAATAATTATGAAAAACTGAAACTCAAATATATATTTATCTTCTCTCAAATGCATATATTTGTCTAACACCGTGGAAAATTTAATTTGAAAATATCCATCTAAAACTTAACTTTGATTGATTAAAAAAAAAAAACTTAACTTTGATGCATATATATTTTTTATTCAATGATCTACCTTTATATTTTTATTAAAAAAATCAGCTATTAGATTATGAACAATTCTATAAAAGATACATCAATGGAATTCCTCACATGGCTTATTGAAATATATTCATAAAAATGTAAAACACAAATATAGAATGTAAATTTTAGCTAACATCAATCGGTGAAAAGATAGCAGGTAGATGTATCTATATTTTTTCAAAAAAATTATTAAACAAATATTTAATTTATTTAATCCATTTTTTGCCAGAAACTTATTTCATCCCTGATGTCTATATTTCTTAACAATTATGAAATTTAAAATTTTAAAAAGTTATCTACACAAATTTTAAATTTCGTATGAAAATGATTGCTTGTATATTTTGTTCATCCATATTAATTATTTGATAAAAAAAATACCCAATGAAAATGCCCGTAGGGGTGGTTTGGCATTTATTACTGATTAGTGAGAGTATTTGTTCTGTCCCGAGAAAATGAAACTTCTCATGTCAGTTTTTTTTTTTTTTTTTTTGGAGCGTGCGAATGTGAAATTCATTTCAATAACAAGTTCAGAGGAATGCCTCAGCTTATTCATCCAGATTTTGCAGGATCACGCTAATTGGCTTGCAGACCATTGGATAAAAAGCAACTTATTTTCAATCATATATGGCCCCAAAAGAACACAAAAGAAAAATAGTTGATCACGAAGATTACTTGAAACAGAGATATAAGATTGATACATTGTACGCTTTAGATCAGTCCCACCATGCTTGCAGTACAACAAATAAAGTTTTAACACAGATTTCAAAATGAACCCAAAATGTATATGATTTACAAGCCTACTGAAGCCTAGTATCATGTGTACCCAACATTGCAATGTTCTGTGGTAACACAATGCATAGAAGAACAATAAGGATGCATGCCTATTCTACATGTTCTTGCCCTGCTTATGTATGTAACTTAACGAATTTATTCATTGAATATACTACTAGTTGATTTTTTGGACATTTCAAAGACGAAATTGCTCCGGAGCAGTACTACAATAACCCATCTAACAAGGATTTACTATCAAATTTACCGACCTCAGACTTGATCGACAGCATACTCTTGTCCAGTTCGGAAGACTGGAACTCAAGCTCCTTCAAGCGATCTCTGGCATCAGCAATTCGTGTTTTGATAGTAGTGACCTCTTGTTCTTTCTGAGCCAAAGTTTTCAAATTTGATTCCAGCTCTTTCCTCAGGGACTCAACTTCACGATCACAGCTAGCCTTTGCCATCTCCACCTCCTGGTGCTGATTGATGGTTTCCATGTTTTCAGCAATTTCTTCAAGGATACTATGCAACCAGGCTACTCGGAGTTTAGCAGACTCAACATCCTTAAGAATTGCTAATAATTCCTTGACTTTGGGCTTCGTTAACTCCATTGGTGAGGAGGACTGTAGCTCTTGAACCACATAGCATACACACTCCATGTAATAAGAGCGCATGGCAACTGATTCCAAATGACAGCTTTGTCCTATATCCCCATACTTGTCAAAAATTGATTGCAGGATTGGAGCATAACTTTCTTTCACATGATACCTTCCAATTGAAACACGGGATTCTGAAACCACGGATTCAATCCCATCCTCGTCACTGTCTTCATTGCTAAAATCCATGGATCCACCATTTGAAGCAGTGAGACCTCCTGTGTCATCAACGTAGGTGATTGGAAAAACCTTCTGAGAACCATTTTTTTCCTCCTCTTGATTTGTGTGTTTTGGGCTGCCAAGCTGCTTGGCATGATCCTTTGGTAGGTCTTTGTGGAAGGCAGGCTGCCAAAGGCGCAGAAGTGCAAGAGACAAAATTTAACTGTGCCTCTCACATGGGCTTGTTAAGAAAAATAAGAACAGAAAGGAAAAAATTGAGTTTGTTGGAGAAGTATGAGAGAGAAGAGAGCCACTACCACAATTTCTTCGTGATGAATTTCTCTTGAAACTGGCTTGGGAGATACGTTCTTACTGCTCACTACCTCAGCCCCGTTCTTTTCAGAATAATGTGCTATTGGTGATGAAACATCAGAGAAATAAATTGCTCCAATTTTTGAGGCAGGAACACTGTCAATAACAGGTGGTTCTGGCTTCTTTCTCCTGACCATCTTATTGGCACCTGCACCAGGAATGGACTGGAATCAGCAACCAATAATCATTGTATGTCCATGCCCACATGTATTTGTGAAGTTTTAAGTTCTCACAGTGATATACATGTAGACATTATTTTGAGAGCATTTCAAACCAATTCACAGATGGTACAGATGAGGTGAAGAGTATAATATTTTGTCAAGGAAGACAAATCTATCTCTGTGAAATGGTGGAATGAAATCTGGATGTCAAGGATGTTATTGTATTTGAATGCAAGTTTTTTAATAAAACTTAACGGTACCACAGTCCGTCTCATTCTCATTCTTGTCTGTTCCTGGCTAATTCCCAAGCTAGTTTCAATAAAATCAAGGAGACTACTGACGAATTTTAAGCAGAAGCAATAATTATATTTAATACTATAGAGGAGCCACGGGAAAAAATTTCAGGCAATCCTTTGTGATGACTTTCTTTGTTTGAACCCGCATGTTATGATTAGAAGATTATTTAGACACAAAAATTTTAACAGAACAGGGAACCACTTCTAATTTTAAGAAGACAGAAAAGCTGGCAAAACCTGACTCGGCTGTTGAAATTCCCTTGTAGCAATTCTCATTACATTCATGATAAGGATTAGATGCTTTTGGGCAAGATGAGTGCCTTCGTTTGTCTTCATTAGTCTTCTTGCCAAGCTCACCGTTGGTTACACTTTTGGGGTAACCTTTAAAAAGAAAAATAAAGGTTTTACATGTATTGACATATTGATGGCCATAAATAATCCCGAGAGAATTAAACATGCCCAACTCGGTAAAGTTTGAAGCATCAATATATTCTCTTTAAGTTCAATGATATTATCAAATATTCAATAAATCAATAATTACGAGTAACAAGTGAAGTCCCGAGGATTTTATAAATCCAAATGAATCTGAGCATGCCAAAATTACTGTTCAAATTATACAAGCAGGGGAGCAAAATCAAAAAAGAAAAAAAGACTCCGCAGGAAATGATTACCATATATAAGGTGCACTTCATACTACTCTCTCAGTATTTTACAACAAAGAAAAGAAATCAAATCTTGCTTAATTTATATCTAATTAGTGCATGTACCCAAAATCTAAGGCAAAGTTTCATGGTAGGCCGCCAGAAATGCAGAAGTGGGTTTCACTCCACAAAAAATTAGATAGCAGATAACAGAGCAAACATGGAGTAGAATTAACCTGATTTCTTTTGGTTTTTCTGTGTCTTCCCTTCCTTGATCTTTCTCAAGCAAGCCTCCGAACATTCATGGTAAGGATTTGAAGCATGTGCACAGTTTGAGATAACTTTTCCGTTCTGAGCCATCTCTTTCTAAAGTCTCAAGACAAATAAAAGGGAATTCAAATTATTCAACAGTCATGTGCTAACAAGTCCCTCTAGAAAATAAAAGGGAACACAAACAACAGTCAAGGAATATATAAGTGGAGGGGATGGATTAGGGGGAAAAAAACTACATATCTTCCCCTTGTTGGGATATTTAATGAGCGAAATGAAGAGGAAGGGAGAGAAATAGAAGTTAACTCATTTGAGGGGGAACGTAGGGAAATTGATCCCTATTCCCACAAATTTTAAAACTTTAAAAAAAAGGAAAACTGTTCCCTTTCCGTCCTTCTCATCTCATCTTCTCTGTTTCTTTTTCTTATCCATACACTCTGAATTTTTGTCGGCGAAACAAGATAAATTACATGATATAAAGTTAAATCAGCGTTGCTGACAAAAACTTGTTTGAAAAAAACAAAATCACATAATAAAGACTCGATTTGATTAATACACTGGCATAGATGCAACAAACAAAACGGCTCCACTTATCAATTTCAGAGCACGTTAGATTCATCTTTGGGCGCCAGTTCACCGCTAAAAATACGAAAAGCGCGAAACAGGACCAGAGGAAGAGGAAGAGGTATCCATGAAACTGAAATCCCAAGGGGGGAAGAACGAGAAGAGTCCAAGAGCTACCTACCGCAAGAGACCCCAAAACAAAACGATAAGCTAAGAATTGGGGGAGAATTTAGCAATGTAGGAGAAGTAAGCGTAGTGATGCGTGCCTCCGTTTTCTGACCACACCGGTAAGAGCTGGGAAGTTTTGAGGAGTCTCCTGTTTGACTAATAACGCAAAAAAAATGAATGGGACGATACAAGAGAGAGAAAGTTTTGAATGCCGTTGAATTTCATGCCGGAATTTTCAATATTTTATGGTGGGTTTCTAGAATCCCCAGAGGGTCTCGCCCGAGCAGGCTGGCCTCCCTTTTCCCATTGCCACCTCTGCTACGTGTCTGACGCAACTGTTGCTGTTTCATTCATTGACAATTGAAATCCACGTTTAACTATTCTGGGATCCTGTCAATAGTATATCATTTAATGCGTCAATAATTATTTATAAAAAAGCGTCAATAATTACGTGGGAAGGAGTATTTTACAAGTATTTTTAAAATAATAAATTTTATATTTTTTATTACACATAGTTGTCTTTTATTTCAAACAATCTATTCAAAATACTATCTATCATTAAATATAAGTATTTTTTAATAAAGATTTAAACTTAATTTGCTACATTGTGATGGATTAATCCCTCCTATTAAACACAACTATTGTTAGTTCTTTATTTTTTAAATTGCTAACATATGTCTTTTTATTTAAGAAGATCTCATTTGAGTTAGGGTTAAATAACAAATGTGAATACTTTTTTTAATAAGAATTCAAATGTTGGTTCATCACGCTATAAGAGATTAATGTCTTCGGCCCAATACAATTTGAGAAGAATTCTTTATTTTAAACACAATAATTTCATTAAAACTAGAGGTATATGCCCTTGCCTTAGTTTTTTTTTTTTTTAATAAAACCCCTTGGTATTATAATCATATCTAGCTGGCAAAAAATTGTACCTTGAACATTGATATAAATTTATGACAGATTATATTATTTAAAAAATTATAAATAGGGTGACATTTTTATATTTTATATACTGTAAAATGTATCAAGAATTCAAATGCTAATAATCATAAACAGTTTTTTAAATATACTTTTTGATTTGTATTAAAATATATCATACTTATGATTCCATATTTATTTATTTATTACTCCATTCATTATAAAATGTAAGACATTTTTTGATATGTTAAATGATAAAAAATGTAAACTTTCAAGATATAATCATTGTTTTCTTTTAAAAGTATCTCTATTAAATAAATTATTTTATATTTATTTTATGGTGAAACACTCTATTAAATAGAGGTAAATATAAAAAATAGGGTTAGTTTAAAGATAAGTAACTACTTTATTGAGGGATAAGATTTAATCAAAAATACTTTATATTTTTTTAACTAAGGGAGTAAGTCTTTTGTTTTTAAGAAGCAAGTATTTAAATAAATAAAATGCAGTCAATGCCTGCTTTTTTTTTTATCCTTGAAAGTCAAATGCAATACTTTACTTCGTCATGGCATCACCAATACTAATAGATACTCTACCTGTTTAAAAATATAAGACATTTTTAAAATTTTTGAGTGAAAATAAGTTGTTAGGAAAGTGGTAAAATTAGTATTGTATTGATATTTTTAAATTGTCTAATTATAGACTAAACTCTTTTGGACTCTTTAAGTATTTGGGAGTTTAAAATTGAATTGAATCCATAGGTGCTGTTTTTGAGTGACTCAAAGGATGGAGGTAACTGAGAATTTAAATTCTCTCATATGCATGTTTTAAATGCTTTTAGTATTATAAAAATTATGAAATGTATCTTATATGAATAGATGCAATTTAATGTTTTCAGGAAATATGAAAAGTGGGTATAAGTTAATTTGTTAAATAATGTGGGTAAAATAAGTATGATATACTTTATTGTAAATTATGATAATGGTTGAGAACTCTTTGCATATAAATTGTAAGTATGTATATGTGGATGAAATTGAGCACCTTAATTAGAAATTGTGACTTCTTAGCATGCAAAATTGCATTATGGTGCATAATTAAAATTGTGATACATTATATCATGATTAAGAATTGAAAGGGGTGAGAATTCATCCTAGTTAAGAGATTATTATATTATAAGTCCACGTGGCATAGATAACAGATGGGTAGGTTTCAATGTTGGATAGCTATGGCACTAGTTCCAACAGGAGTTTGGTGTAGTTCCTGCTTAGCCAATGATACTTACTATGGGAGTTGGTATGTGTTACCGGCAATAATTATGACACCCTGCGGGAATTCAATTAGCATGGGAGTCTATGATCCAAGTTTGGGTGCAATGATCTTTGGTTGGGTTACACTTCTAACATTGGAGAGCTTAGGCTAGCCTAGTCATGCGAATTGATCTTATTTTGAATTGTAACCCATGAATTCAATTAGAAAATATAAGGAAGAGATAAGGAGGAAAATTAATTGATCATGTATATTTAAATGTTTTATTTTGATCTAAAATTGTTAGTTATTGCTTTACAAGCCTTAACGCTTATGCCTACATATGTTAGAAGTTAGGATTCTTTAGTTATTAAGATATTTATCTCACCTAGTGATTAATATTTACAAGCAACACTTCAGGTAGTGAAAAAGGAAAGAATCTAGAGGCTTAGAGCTAGATTACACCTTGTATAGTCTCCTTTGTCTTTGTGTAGTAGGATACATATATCTATTGCCAACTTAAAGATATATTATGTATTTATGATTGCAGTTAATTTTGTGACTATGATTGTTGGCTGCCTAGCCTTTTTGTGAAGCAAACTCATGAGTTTGTATTTGGGCTAGTGAAATTATTATGGATTAATTATTGTGTTGAGATATTGTTGAATATGGGATGTCTAGCCTTTATTGTTAATTCGAGTTTTATGTACTTGTGATATGGCCAATAAAATTGTGATTGACATTTATGTATGATTTTGATGATGATGTCCATGATTAAATTGTGGTTTGAAATTCTGCCATTTGGCTCATAGGAATTTCTCGGTTGAGTTGTTGAGTTAGAAAGTCAATTGTAGTATGAATGCTCAGTTCTATGAAAGAACCAATTTGTTCTTATGCTACAGTGTAAACTTAAATAATGGATTATAACTTGCTCTTGTTTGTTAATAACTCTGATATAGTGCATTTGTTCAGGTTAATGGTTTTGAAAATTGTTTTTTATTTGGATCCCATTTTCAAATAGTTTTCTTTGTCCGTTTTTTTGGTAACCATGGTTAAATATATTCTACTATAGTAATAGTTAATAAGGGACACTAACCTTAATTACCATGGTAGTAAGGTTTAATTAATGGGTAAATTATTATGGGTATTACACCAATTCACTTGATGAGAAGTTGTACTCAAATTAGACATGCTTTAAATGATAGCAAGAGCTTGGGCATGAATAGATTCAATGTGCTCCAGCTTATTCTCAAAAATTCAAGAGTTACATCGTCTCAAAATAAGCCAACAGATAACAGTACACATTGCATTCCAGTCATTAAAAAAATCAAAAGTTGAATAACTTAAATTCCATTTGAGCTAAGATTTAAGCTTAAGAGAGAAGAATACATGGCATCTTGAAGGGCTAATTAAATCATACTAAAGTTTATAAGTCATAGGGTAGTTATGTAGAACATGCATGAGATTCTCCTGTTCATCATTACATCAAGAACAGCTACAATCTGTCATCATTTTCTTGTAGCATCTGGCTTTATTTATTAAGAGTTGATTACGAACACAGAGTTATAAGTTTTTATATCTTTGAGGAGTTTTCACCTTCTAAACTTTCTCCCAATTAAAACAGTTGGAATGAAGTGGAGAATGCAATGCATTGTAAGCCAAATGAATAAAGAAGTTGCCATGCTTTTCCTACTTCCAACAGAGATCATTGCCATTATCCATTCTGTCCAGTCCTTCCTTCACATTATGCCATGTGCTTTTAATCCTAGCCCAAGTATTAGAACTAGGTTGGTTGTTTTGAATATTAGGAAGCAAGTCAGATCCACATTTATACTTTTCACAAATGATTCTTACCTATAGTTCATTGGGCTTCTTAACTAAGTTCTAACCAGTTTCATCAAGAAAGCTTGATTCTGGGTGCGAGTGTTTTTGAGACCCACTCCACTATCTTTCTTATGACACAAACATAATCCCATAATAGCAAATGAGTCTTTCGTAGGCCCCAAATAAAGTCTCTATTACACTTGTCAAGAGTCTCACAAGTACTAGTAAGTAATAGAGAAGTTTGTATAGTGTAACTTGGGATGGCAGAAGTAATTGAAGAAGTAAGAGTCACCCTACTTGCCTTCTTTAAAGCTTTTTTCCAGGTTTCGAGCATGGATTTTCTCCTCTTCTTTTCTTCCCTTCCCTTTCTTTTCCCTTTCTAGACATTAAATTAAGATTTAGACTGTTCAAATTTGATCTTCTATAAAATGATTATTAAAATATTAAATTTTAAAAATATAAATAATAAAATTTAAATTGCTAAAATTTAATAGAAATGATTAAAAATATAGTAAAATAAAATATTTTTTTTAGAAAAATAGATTTAGATAATCCAAAATCTTAATCTAATAGTTAGAAATTAAGAAAAGAAGGGAAAGAGAATGTGAAGGAATAGGAGAGAATCTTGACCATTCTGTAATGCATCCATTCTATTGATCTTAACCTATAAGTTAATCAATTAAAGCAGTTGACGTTTTTTTAATAGAAAAAGAATAAAAAGAAAAGCTGGATTAATTTCTTTCAAGGAAATGTTACATAAAACTAGTACATGAACTTAGCATAAGATGTGAAATAAATCAACAAAAAAAAAAGTTCTAGCATACTTTACACATTAAGAACTTTTCAAATAATATTAACCTTTTGAAAAAATTGAAAGAAGTGAGGAGAAAAATAAAGGAGATTGAAAAAATGATATCAATATGAAAGGCTTATCATATATCATCCTAATAATAATTAATGAATAGCTTAATAATATTAAAATATTTCTTAAATCTTAACATAATAAATTTTGATAGACAACAAATCTAAACACACTAAATCTTCATAAATAATATATTCTAACATTCGCTTGCTCTTGATGAGTTTCAGTTTTTTTTTTAAACAACAAAAGCTAACAAAACACAACTACCCTACAAAACAAGAAAGAAAAGAGCCAGCTTCCTATAGAATAGAAAATGGAGGCTAACAGGCAATGCAAGACCATTTATTGTGATTCGATTCAATAGTATCTTCTCTTCTAATGTATCCAAGATCAATAGTCCAATCACATTGAAGCAAATTATGGCATTTTGAGAACAAAGTCTAGTGAGCATGAGATTCGCTATTTGCCTCCTTAATTAGATTCAAAGCCTCCATCGAGTCACCTATCAAACTCAAATTCATATGCTAGCCATCCCAAGCTCCACGAAGACTAAGAAGACACACCTAAAGCTTAACCATAAGAGAATTGCCCACAAGTAATTTAAGCATGAAAGCTTCCAGTAGTAAATGATGATTGTCTTTAATAATACATTGGTGGCTCGTAGTATTAATTAAAATGTTAATTAGTTCCATCAAAATAAACATTAACCTAATCTTCTTGTAAAAAAAGGGGTTCCCATATCCTTCACAGCACCCAGAATATTCATGCTCTTCAAGCTTAGACATGCTTTATTATAGCTAGAAACAATAGCCTTGGCCTTGGAAAAAAATTGTTAGGTGCAAGTGATGGAATTTCTAAAAAGTCTTTCATTCCTTTGCTTCTAAAGGAGCTAACAAACAACAACTTCTAATGCCCTTTAACTTGCGCTATGACTATTCAAGTAATTTGTAGTTTCACAAATCTTTAATTACATTATAGTCATGAAAAATCTAGGTAAAAAACTTGATTTGATGATGAAGTTCCACAAATTTTTAATTACATCATAGTCATGAAAAATATAAATAGCATCTTCACTTCATGATGACACCAAATACAAGAATTTGTAACACTAAGGCCTTTACATTCTCTAGCCACATTTGTCGAAAGCTTATTATGAAGCAATAGTAAAAAAAAAGACTTACATTTATAAGTAATATGCAGTTTTTAGATTTTATTTCAAATAGGATGAGAATAATTGTTATCAACATTGAGCATATTATAAGCATATTTAAGAGAAAAATTACTGTGATTTTCAAGCTTCCATTGAAATACTTCATTTCCATTTCGCCCAACAACTTGCTTAGCACCCTACATGACTTTTTCCTAATTATCTTTGCCCAAGATTTGTCAATATTTGGTAGTAAACCATCCCCACGATGATAGTTACTTTTGAATACTCTTGCCCATAGAGCATATTTGTTATTTATCAATCCCTATCCAGCCTTTATCATAAAAGTCTTGTTTTGTAATCTCACATGATGAATACTCAAACCACCTCTCTTTTTTCTCCTTGCAACCTCATTCTAAGCCACATAAAATTCTAGTTGAGTTATACCCATTCTAATGACTATAATGAAGTCTAAGGGTGTTTTTTTTTTAAGTTTCTAATCATTGGTTATTATTAATGATAATAGTTATTAGTGTTAATGATGGGTTTAAACTCAACCTTAATATTAATTAATCTAGATTAAGCTAATGGGGTTTCTTAACGGTGCTCATTGAGCTAAATAGAGGTTAAATAAAATAATGGAAATGAGTAATGGGATTAATTATAGCTAATATCACTAATTAGGGATGTAGGTCTTGATCATGATTAAGGGTTAATTAATGATGATTAGTTTTTAATGCTATCATTAATCATGAATTATAGATTGATTGTTCTTGGAGCTTATGGACTATTTGTTAGCTTTCTTAAAATTCAAATTATACTCTTAAGAAGATAACCTAAGAGTTAAGGTAATTGAGAGTTAAATTCTAGTTTATGTTTGTTGTATGCAAATATGAGTTTGTTTGATTATAAAAGGTAATGATTTGATTTGAGTTGTGTAGTTGTAACATGTTAATATGTGGTGATGGCATAAGTTTGAATGGCATGATCAAATGAATTTTAATGTCATTGCTAAGCATGATATGATAATGGAATTGTGACTAAGGTAATCTTAATGAGTATGAGTATGGCATCTAAATTAATGAGCATGTGTATGAGGATTACGATATGTGATTATGTGAATAAATGGTTATGGCACGATGCTAAGAATTGAGGATGAATGCATGGCTTGATAATATAATCTTGTGCATGTACTAAGTTGTTGAAGTATATGATAATTATATGTCATTGAGTATGAGTAAATTTCATTATCATGGACAAGTGGGAGTTCACCTTGAGTAAGTAAGGGTGTTATAAAAATCCATGCGATGTAGCCAGTTGTAATATCACCTTTATTACCTTAGTTACTAAACCAAATTATGATGGTGATCATGGAATTAATCTAAATGGATTACTATACAATGGATAAACCATTTTAATTGTAGTTAAAAGGAATTTACCATAGTAGAAGGAAAAGGGGTTTGTAATAATGGTTTACTATGTGTAACCCTCTCCTATATTCGCCAGATATAAGAGAAGATTAACTAAATCACTACACTAAACACACCAAATAGTAATCAAACTTTGTTTGCAAAACTTGAGCCCAAGACTCATTTTGAAAAATCATCAAAATTGTAATATTTTTAGCACACATAGCAGAAACAAGTTGTAAGCATTCGTATCAATTTATATATGCATCATAGTACATAATCAAGTCAAGTTATGGGCAATGTGTCATGACGTATAGTACATACGTCATAGAATGTGGCATGTAACATCCTGATTTTTATATAATAAAGAAATTGTGGAATTGAGGTTTTGAGGAAAAAAAATGATAATAATAGGAATTTATATTATTTGAGGTTATTTAGAAATAATATTATGATTAGGTATTTAATTATGAATTTAAAAATTTAAATTTAAAACCACATAAGCAATATTTAGTTAAGATATAATACATAAATAATTTTTTTTATGTGTGTGTTTAAAAAAAAAGAGAAGGTAGAAGGAACAAAAAAAAGGGGGCTGGAAGGTTGTTGTTTCTAAGTTCCACATTGGTTAGATGAGGGAAGAGAAGAGGTGCCTTCATGTATAAAAATGAGGGGGTGTGTGCATTAGGAAACATGAGAGGCTAAGATGCAATTTAGAGGAAATTACAACTTTTGGCCCAAAGGTTTGAATAATTAAATTCGAACCTATAGTTTTTTTAATATAATTTTGGGACTCACAATCCCATTTTTATATTATTTTTCTCTCTTCCTCTCACGTTGCTCGGCGTTTTCTCGTAAGGGGAGATTATTTTCTTTTTCTTCAGGTATGTTCTAACTTTCCTGTTTAGATTAGCATTTAAAAATTTATTTAATTAAAAAATTAATTTTATAGTTATTTTTTAAATAATATTAGCTTTCTAGTGATATGATTATTTTGTAGGATAGAGTAAATATTTTGATTAGGATTTTTCTATAAGATAGTTAATCTGATGATATGATGGATTAAAAATATAGGTTAAAACTCTTAGGGATATAATAAATATTATAGAATATTTTCTTGAGGTTGAAACTCATGTTTAAGAATTTTTGAGTTAAAATCTAGATCTATATGGTTGAATTTATGTGGAATATGAGATGTAGGGATAAACCTATGATTATTAAATATTTATTTAAGTATGAATAGGTATTTTTGAGGTTATAGAAAGGTGATTTGAGGCTTCAGGATAATTTTAAAATTTAATTTATTTTTGGACGAATTTTTAGAATATATAAGGATGAAATTGTGATACTAGAAGTGATTTGAGGATAAAAAAAATAGTTTATTAGGGTACGAGAATTTTAGAAAAGAATTTAGGAAGTTAAATGAGGCATAAATCTTAAATTAGTGTTAATATGGATTATAGATCTAAGACTTTCTAACTATTTAAATTACAGTTATTTATTTTAATGTAAAATTAATATATAGTATTGTGAAATAATTATGTAGATTATATTGACAAAGATAGTGGTGAAAAAGGAGTTGTGAAGGGGAACTTGTTATTCAAGACACAAGGTAATCATTATTAATGTGTTGTGATGAGTGTGTTTGTGAATGGTTATGTGTTGACTTATTGTTTGGAAAAACTATGAATTATTGAAAATAAATACTGTTATATACTTGTTTGAAATTATTGCCAAGTGGGTCAAAAATTTATTTTTATTTATCATGATGAGATATTATTGTTCGAATATATTCCTGTTTGGATATTTGAATAATGCATGACTTGTCAGGGTATTTTAATGTATGGTGTTAATGGGAATTTCTGTTCGGTTAATTATTACCACGTGGTAAGCCCTCATTGGACCCAATGAGTGGCGTGTCGCTTGGTCCAACTCACCTTTGGCCGGGTGATTTGGCATCCGAGCATGGCGAAAGGAGGATATAAGATGTAGTCATGCAAATTAAATACTTGTTCGGTTTGTTTGAAAATATTGTTCGGTTAAATGTTTTGTGTGCCCACTTAGCAATCGCATGATTAGTTACATCCGCATGCATCATTACATATTAATTTTTGGTTACTGGGACTTTTAAGTCTCATTCCCCGTGGTTAATATTTTTACTGGAGCGAGTCCGGCCGAGAAAGCACCAGAGGTGTAACTATGGTGTATGAAACACCATCTTTTACGTTGCCTCTCATTTTGTATTATGCAATGTATCTTGTGCCAACCTAGGATATTTCTTATTTTGACAACATGTAAACTCTAATCCTTTTTATTAAATACAATTATATGACCAAGAGGATTATGTTTGTCCCTCTTGATTCATGACCTAATTTAAATATCATGCCATGAGGTCATGTCTGTCCCTCATGGTTCTAATTGTTTTTTTTAGATATTTTAAGACCTGTGGTATATTGTCTTGGATGTATCATGGTAAAAATTTTTTCTACCATGATAAGGGTTTAATGAAAAAAAAAGAAAGTAAAAAAAAAATTTGTTGAATTAATAATTTGCGAAAAATCGGTTTGTAAATTTGAGGGTGTTACATGGCACATAGCCATATGCCTGAACTTCTTTGTGTCATGTGCCGTGGCACACAAATCTAAATTTTCTGCTGTCATTTGACAACACAAACGACAAACTTTTGACATACGCCATTTTCACATATGACGTTCGATCGGAGTGATTCAAGTACCCACACGAAACTTATTTCATAAGCTAGCTAATGAGATAAATTTGGACACAATCTAATAGTCTGATCAAAATTTAAACACCCAAGTGTAAAAAGTCCCTTTTTCAAAGAATTTCACGTACCCAAGCTCTCAAATCAATCCATTTGTCTCATTAGACCACACAAAGTCTTGAACCAAGTCCAAAAGGACTTAACACACATAATTGATCACATTTCATCATATATATACACATATATTAAAATTTGATCGTTCAACAGCCCATTTCCACATTTCATAAAAATTTCACTACTTAGCATAAACTGACCCACTTGACCATTTTCACTATAAATTCACCACAAGTTCACTTCATTCACTACTATCACATTTACAACACAATCATAACTCGATTTTAACCCTGAGTTACTCATTTTATCACATAATTTCACACATGGGCTAAGATTCACCATTATCACCACAATTCTCTATAAATTCTCTATTTCACTACTCAAAATATGCATGCAATCCTATGAAAACTTATATACACATTGTCTACAAGAATTCTAGTTCATTACATAAACTCTATGATCACATAGCTTTCACAACTCTAAGCCATTCTTGACTCTTTTTCATTGCCCTGATCATTGCTTTGTCCTGTACACATGTAACCATGAGGGTGAGATAAAAGTTTTAGTAATGGAATAACTTACTACTAGCAACTATCACATGCAAGTATATGAAGCACAGTATAATATATGAGTAAACATAGCATAATCAAATGTTTCATTTCAAATTACAACAATATATGTCAATTTATTCTTTTTTTCACTTATTTTTCACTTTTCACTACTTTTCTAATTATAGCATGATCACCACCATTTGAACCTCCAAAACACCCTAACTAGAAACTATAAGCTGACTTTTAATAGTAGAATCACCCAGTCAAAGATGTACTATCTCACTTCGGACTATGATTTCCTCTAATACACATAATGAGATGTCGTTGACTCCAACACCCTATCACATAGACACTAAAGAGTCTAGATCTCCAACACCGCACCTTAATAGGTACTAAGAAGATAATCTCCAACACTACATCTTGAAAGGCATTGAAAAGATATAATTCTCTAACGTTGCACCTTGTCAGATACTAAGAAAAATATGTCATATGGTTTTATCACTACACTCTACGCAGGTGAACTCCCACCTTTATGATCATGCTTTTTGAACCAATCATAGGTTCCACATTCACCACTATACAGGTTTTTCAATACATAGCATATACACACACACATATGCAATCATATGTTTTAACCCTTCTATTTGATCAAAAGCCATTTTATGCAACATTCACAAAATGCTATAAATCATGCCTAGTTTAAAACCATTTCATGTACTAAATAGCATATTTACATACAATTATAATAAATAGTCAAACAGATGAAGTTATTCAGTTACCTCAGCCCTTCTGTCACAAGAAAGGTTACTTGTGAATTTTAACTACCGCTACAGCTCATCACAAGCTTCCTTCCTCAACTCACACGCAAAATACGCCAATCTAAATACAATTGAAACAATTTAGTTAATTGGTCTGATTTGATTAAAAGTACATAATTACTACTTATGGCTACATTTAGCCGTCTGTTCTTTTTCACTTATCCAATTTAGGTTCATTACTACTTGATTACCACTCTACATCATCTCATATGATCTCATTTCATTTAAACAAGATTTTTACCCTAATTTTCTTAGTTTAGGGTCAAATTGAGCCTACGAATTCAAAGCTCTATCATTTAATCCTAAACCAGTCACAAAGCTCTAATTTAATTCTTAAAAATCTTTTTATTACGATTGGATAATAAATAAACTCCCAAAATTTCATCGATTGAATTTATCTATAACTCATATTCAGAGAAATTTGGGTAGAACAGAAGGTAAGGGTTAAATGAAGTTTACCTGACAAGTTACTAATCAGAAATAACTTCCAATGCCCTAAAAATGCTTATCCTAGCAGCCAAGCCCTTCTCTTCTTCTCCCTTTCACGGTTTTCTAATTTTTCTCTTTTGAAAATCATGAAATTTCACAACTTAAGAAGTCACTTTGTGGTCCATGCATAGCAATACGTGGCACAGTGAGAAAAATTCTCACTACACGCACATACTTTGACTCGAAATGCGATCCTTTTGACTCATATTTGTTTATTTAACATCCCAAAAACACAAATCATCAACTAATCATCCAATTCTTTAATCATTTACTAATTACCATTTACTCCTAATTAATAGATAATGACAAGATTAGAAAATTCAAAATGTTACACTATGAGCCAACCATTTAAAACTAGAAACTATTGAATAGTCAATGTAACACACCAAATTTTTTTTTTAATAATTTAACTCAACCATAGTTGGGTTACAGCCACCCAACACATTTTTATATCAATAATTTCGATATAAAATATTTTATAATTGGCTTCAACTCACACACTATAACATTTCAGATAAATTTTTACCTCCCACATGCCATTAGGCTAAATCACATTTGTCCATCCTTATACTCCCAACAAGTAAACTAAATCACATTTGTCCATCCTTATACTCCCAACAAGTAAAATAAGCAATTTAGTCAATTTTCAACACAAGCCAGTTATTTGGCCTTATAATCATGCCATTTTAACCAATCCAAAGTAAACCAAATATTAAAATTACAGTCATCCAAATTGTACTAAAAATAGAAATAGTTTGAAAGGCATGATTACATTTATATATTCATATAATTGACAATAAACAAAAAGCCCTAATATTGGCAATATAACACATTATAAATCATAAATTAAATACCCAAAAGAGACAGTGGATCTATACCACTAAGTCTCTGGGACTCCTCCACGTGTCACTCGTGGCTCTTCTCCTGAAAATTGTTAACCACATAATGAGACTCAAAAGTCCCAGTAACCAAAGCCAATTTATGATAGTGTATACAAACAGTTAAGTGTGTGCTTACTAAGTTAGAATTAAAAATAATATAATTCCAACAAATATAAGGAATATTATAATAAACACAAACAACCATCCTTATATCCCTCCATTAACCTCGAGCCGTAGCCCTCACTCGGTACTAAATTACCCGGCCAAAGGTAGATTAGCCCGAGCCCTTACAAACCACCTATTGAGCTCCAATAGGGGCGTACCACGTGGCACATAAATACAACAACAATAGCAAGCCTCCCAACACCTCCCACAATAATCAAACAAATTCATAATAATATTGCACAATTATACAATATTAAAAAATTTCATAATTTTCTCAATAATCACCCAATTAACATGAAGTAACACTAATCACAAATTAAAAACATGGTTACCTTGTGGCTTTTTCAATAAATTATTCCTTAAAATTTCTCTCTCACCACAATCTTCACCAGTAATACAATCTACAATTAACATATTATTTATAAATATTAGTTTCAATTTTTGAAACTAATAAAATAATTCTAATAATAGAATTAAAAATATAACATAATTCCTAATCTCAATCTTAATACAAATCTATAGTTAATACTATTAAGTATAATTTTTAACTCCTCTTTTAATTATCAATAAACATTGATAATCTAAAAATCAAATTTTAAACTAATTTCTATTATCAAAATTTTCTTTTTATTTTATAAATTCGTACCTAAAATACCCAAAAATTAAAAATTAAGTCTCTAGCTTAGAATCATAATCCTATAACCATAATAATTCATTTCTCATCTCAAATAATCATCTCAACCTCAATAAATCATATTTATTCAACATAAATTCATCCCTCTTCCAGATCTTAAATTTTCTACCACTACAAACTCAAAAACTAAAGAAGAAGGATGACTAAGAAAAATTTTTAGAACACTTACTTAGTCTTGAAAAGCTTAAAATCACACCCTAAATATCCTATTAAAAACTCTTACCTTAAAAATTTAGATATTTCGCACCGGTGACTCGCGTTCTCTCCGCCTCAGCTCGCGCGTAGGAATGAATGAGGAAATGAAGGAAGGTGAGTTTTTATAAAAATTCAGTGGGTCCCACATATTTTTTAAAATTATTTTCTCTCTCTTCTTCTTCTTTTCTTTTATTATTATTTTATTATTGTTACTGTTGAGGCGGCGGACGAAGCAAATTCGTTTTCTTCTTCTTCTTCCTTTCTTTCTTGTTTTTACACCTTTTTTTTTATTATTATAATAATAATTTAATAATATTATTTTATTATTATTTTTTTTTATTTTTTTTTTAAAATTATTTTTTTTTTAAAATTTTCTATTAACCCAAATTAACTATTAAAATTTATATTGGGATGTTACAGTCAATGCTCGCTACTATGGTAGAATAAATTCTACCATAGTAGAATAGTTCAAAACCAAAAATATTAAATCAATTGGAAAGCCAAATAGACAAACTCATCTTTTTAAATGCAGAAGACAAATATGAGATTCCAAGTTTTGACACTTAAAACACTTCAAATCAAAGCTTAAACAAGTTTAAATCAGAGTAAAAATATGTATGGAAGCATGAGATATCAATTTAGACTTAAAACGATTAAAAATAAAAAGTAAAACATTAATAAGACACAAAAATGAGGTTTCACTACGGCTTAAAGGAGATTGCACAACGATTGACAATAGAAGCTATTAATTTGATAGCTCCAAGGACAAAATTCCAAAGTATTCCAAATCTTTATTTGACATCTGATTAAAATAATCTTAATGTCTATGGAAAGCTCTTTCCACAACTAGCTAATGGTACTAATTTTACTCTCAAATTATTTCATACTAGAAAGTAGAACACCCAAATACATTTAAACCATAACTAAGGTGTTCCAAACCCAATATGCCAACAGCTTAATCCAATACCTAAACCATACTCAACATACTTAGAACAATCTGTGCAACCCACACATCATTCATAACACACATATGTCTCATTTTCAAACCCTCGATCCCTTGATTCCAAAAATAAGAGGGAGGTAATTAACATTAAATGGCAACATAATTAGAGGTGGGAATTAAGGTGGGCCCAACCTTTATGGGCTTGACCCTTAAGGGCTCAGGCCTTAAAGCCCGATTATCCAAAATTTGACCTAATTTTGAGGCTTGGCCCTTATTTATAAGGCTCAGGGCCAGGCTTAAGTCCTCTTTTCAAAAACAAATCAAACATTTTAATTTAAACAAAATATTTTAAAATTTAACATAAAATAAATTAAAATCTCACATAAAATTCAACAAAAATTTAAAATTTTAAATTTAAGTTGAAGATTAAAATCTTCATTAATGTAAATCTAAATTCTTATCATCATCATTTAAAAACAAAATATTAGATCTCTTAGATGTACGTTCAATTGTTAAAGATGAATGTGAAGATTTAATGTCAATTATATATCTCTACAACTTCTTCTTCATTATCTACAAAAAATATTAATCAAATTATATTATTATTAATCAAATATATACATGTGTGTGTGTGTGTGTAAGATAACCCAGCTTATTAAGACTTAAAGGGCTGCCCAAGCCTGGTTACTTTAAAAAAAAGTTTAATTTCTAAAGTTCAAACCCTTATTTAAATAGAGCCTTCAAGCCTGACCCTTATTTCTGACTTTAAACATAATTCAAATGCAAACATTTATTTAATTACAATCATATTTGTATCAGTATTTTAGTTTTGAATAATTTACTTAACCACAACACATATGACCTAAGGATCAAAATACAATCAAAATAAACATTCAAATGGTGCAAGTAATATCAAATTGCATTCCTAGTTGGTAATATAGAACCAACCTCGGAAAATAAATCGGCTTGCATATAACCACATGCTCCTAATGCTTGCATCCTGATCTTGCCAGAATATTCTTTTCATCATATATTAAGTGTTTCTAATAGGATCATCTGAAGTCTTTGACGGGAAAAAGAGATCATATAATTAAATTCTAAATTTATTAGATCGTTTTAAAGTAATTTTAAAATTAAGAAAATAATAAGACATGCTTTATTTTTCTTTTGTGCATATGTACAATACTTGACATGATTATGAATTGAAGTCTCTAATTGATTAAGGAAGTATAACCAAGTAAATTTAAAAAGCAACTGCGATTTATTTTAGAAGTGTGAAATAAACTATTTAAATGGACTATACTCAAAGTTAAAAGAAAAAACAGAGACAGAATGGAAAAAAAAAAAGTTGCACATTTTTTCAATTAAGAAATGAATTTTAATAGGACGTTGTTTTAAAAGTGACAATATTATAATCATATTTAAGTATAAAAATAGAAAGTATAAGATTCAATTACTTCAAAATTAGGTGGAGAATGATTTGTAATTTTGTATGGGAAATTGGGTAAAGGAATGAGGACCAAAGAAGGTTGGAAGGAAGGAGGGGAGAGGGTAGTTGGTGGGTTAAACAAATGCCAACAAGCGCGGGACGACCAGACTGTATAGTGTGAATGCCAACACCTCAAGTTCTAAGTATTTGGTCTCCTTTGACTTCCATCCACCCTTTCTGCCTTTAATGACTTTCCCAGGAGATACAGAAATATAATGCCAATTCTACATTCCATTTTTATCATATTTACAATTTCACTTTTCCACAAAACCCTTACCTACCAATTTAGTGATAGTTTATGAAAGTGTTGCGTTTATATAAACCTTTTTTTTGAAAACAAAACAAAATACACATAAAAATGGCGTGAGGAAAAGAGATCCACGCGCTTATATAATCCTTTGCATGGTAAAAGTGGCATGTCCACTGACATGAACCATCGTCTGTACTGACTCTGTTTCCGTAGTTTTCCCTCCAGCAGTTAGCTAGCCTTTCAATTAAAAAAAAAAAAAATTGGAGTCCGATAAAAATTAAAAAGAACAAAGAAAAAGTTACAAACTTATATAGATATATATATATATATATATATATTCCCTCAAGATCACAAGGACATATAATAATTATAATTATTTTTTAACTATACCTCTATTTTATTTATTATTTTTTTAAAAAAATAATACATTAAAATTTTAATAATCATCATTAAAACTCTTACATAGAATATTTAATGAGGTTATAATTGAAAAGATATAAATCTTTTAAAAAAGTTTAGATTTCAACTAATATTTTTTTAAAAACTATAAATTAATTATCAATACCCTGTATTATAATGGATAGGAAATATACCATTAAACATCATCTAGGTATATATTTTATATAAAATTTGAGAAGTGAGATGTAAGTAACGTGACTTGTTATATATTTTATAAAAATCCCATATCTATGTAATAAATGACAATTTTTGTTTTATTTTATTTATTTAGGGGGTTGTTAGGGGAGAGTTGGTTAGACTAAAGTAAGTAATTATTTCCTTTATCGCTATATATATATATATACACATGATGTTTTTAGTCAAATTTTACACACTAACAAAAGTTTGTTATTTAATTAAAATTATATTAATTTTTTATTTTTGCCCTTGATAATGTTACAATTAATGTCATGATAGTGATAGGTAAAGTAAATAATTAATATCTTTTTATTTTTTAAAAAAACAAAGAAAAAATTATTTAATTATTTAAAAATATCATAACACCTTTTATATTTAGAGACGAAATAAATTTTTAAAAAATATATTATACTCTCTCCGTTAAAAAATATAAGGTATTTTTTGAGGAGTTGGATGTTCAAAAATGTAAAGCATTTTTATTCTTTTGAGATGTAATCATTGTATTTTTTCAAAAATGCCCCTATTAATAATTACTTTATATTTATTGTAAAATGTTTAATAGAGATAAATATAAAAAGACAGAATAAATTTAAAAATAAGTAATTACTTTATTAAAAGATAAAATTTAATTAAAAATATTATATATTTTTAGAGAGAAGGAGAATACAAGAAGGAAGGGAGTGTAATTAAGATTTTGAAATACAAAGGCGATCATCACGGCTATTAGGTTTGGCAATATGCTCTGCCAAGGGCGCAACTCAAGTATCTCTCATTTCTCCTCCTCCCAATTCCTCCTTTATTGCTTTCCCTCCCTTGACACCACCCAATTAAACTATTTCACATCAACGCTCTCCCCAATCCTCTTGGGTCATGTAATATGCTCTCCCCATCGTTGCCAACTCATCTATCTCTCATACGCTCTCTGCACTTCACCTACCACAATAACGGCCACTTTTCATATTTACTATTTACAAAATTAAAAAGAAAAAAAAAACGACAGGAATTTTAGAGTTTGCTTTATTTGTTCGCTTCTGGTCTTCTCCTTCTCCATTGGAAAGATAGAATTATACACAATTAAGCAACTTCGTTTCCGTCTCATTTTATTATCTGATCTGCCAAGCTCTTGACTGGTTTTTGGTTTCTTCTTCGCCTCATTATTCGCTTTGCAGGTGACATGAACACTGTCACGCAAAACCTATCTGAGCAACTGAGGCCCCTTGTGGCTTTGAATAGCTGGGACTATTGTGTTCACTGGAAATTAAGCAAAGACCGAAGGTTGCCAAAGATTCATGAATTAAGCCCACATTTTTTCGTTCACATTCGTTTAAACTTTGTTCCTGCATACTTTCTCAACCATGTCCTATTTTGTGATGTGTGATTCAGGTCTCTTTTTTGGACGGGATGCTCTTGTGCTGGGACTGAAAGTAGACAAAGTGGTGGAGACAAACTTCTTTCTCCTGTTTCTTCAGTCGCTTCGTGCAGGGATACCATGTTTCGTCACCCCAGAACAGAGTCCTGTGCTTTACTTTCCCGACTTCCCGTTTTCATAACTTTAGATTCAGGGTATACATTAATTTTTTCTGGCCTTACTATTCTACCGATTGTAACTTTTAGACTCAGTTACTCTCCAGCTTAACCTGTATGTGAACAGGATTCATGCAGAGACATTGTTATCCAAACAATGCAAATGGTTGAACTATACCAATAGCTTAGATTCTAATACTTCTGAGGTAAGTTCCTTTCATAAACCGAGAGGGACTTCATATTTTCAGCGAATGATATAAAATACTAGTAATTTTGCAGAAACCAGTTGGGACCCAAGTTTTGATTCCGGTGCCGGGTGGACTAGTTGAGCTGTTTGCAACGAAGCAAGTACGTAATTAAGTTAGACATCTTTCAAGGTAGCCTCATTTAAACTGTATAGCTTGTAACAGGTGCTGGAAGATCATCATGTGATCGATTTTGTCACATCCCGAGCAGCGGAGAAGACTGCATCCAAGAACCTTGAGGCAGAGTACATGAGGAGGGAGAGGCTCACTAAGAACTTGTTAAGTCTAAGGCCTTTGGTTCCCAGAATTTCTAAGCCAGACAGTGCGTCTCTTCTTGATGACACAATTGAGTTCGTGAAGGATTTGCAGAAGCAAGTGAAAGAGCAGCAAGATAAGCTCTTGCAGCTCGAGAAAATTTCAGAAATGGACGAACCACCACCAGCAGCAGCAGATAATGTATATGGGGTTGAAATGGGACCAAAAGCCAATCAAATGAAGACCCAAAATGGCTGTATCTGGAAGCCAAAACATGAATTTGATGCTCCGAACCATAAGCAAACACAACAAATGGAGGTATATTGTCAAATTGATATTAGCGTGGCTATGATGCGTGTGGTATGATAATTAATGTGTGGAGTGAATGAATGAATGAAATGCAGGCGCAAGTGGAAGTGGCAGTGATAAAGGGGAATGAGTTGAAAGTGAAGGTGTTGTGTGGGCACAGACCTGGTGGGTTCGTGAAACTGATGGAGGCATTCCACTCTCTGGGCCTCCACGTCGTCCGTGCTAATGTCACTACCGACCAAGGTCTTGTTTCCAACATTTTCAGAGTGCAGGTAAACCATCTTCAATGGAACAAAAAATTTAGACCATTTAGATTAATGGAATTGTTAGTCTAATGTCTTCAACAAAGATTCTTGGAATTGCTTAATTCTCTCTTTTAATCTGTCTTGAATATATTATATATTATCTGCAAATGAATTATGTGGGTGCGTTTTGAGTTGACAGATGAAGGAGAAAGAATTGGTAAAAGCTGAAGAAGTTAGGGAGTCACTAGTGGAACTTATGAGTTTAAGTACTGCGGCATCCCAAATTGAAGGGGCAAGGGTCTCAATGCTATCACTTTGCATCTTGCTCCTATTTCTTTGTCTGTATGATTACTATGTCCATGTGCCCGCAATATATAAAAAATAGTGTGCTTGTTTTTTAAGATAATTAGACACGTTTTCTTGTGTACTGCATGGTGGAGAGCAAGGCGAACCACCAAATCCGTTATTAATAGCTTATAATTCATCAGACATGCTATAAGTTTTATATATTTATGTCGATGGGATTATAAATTCACTAGAATGCTGACTCTGTTAAAATCATCACTAATTTTAAGTTCAAATCAAATGAATAAATGAATGAATAATAATATAAATTACTTGGAGTAGCCTCCAAATCAATATCAATTGTTCTTTTTCAAAGATTATTATTAACTATAAATTTGCACTTAAAAGCCAAGGCACTCTCTTCGATGTATCAAATGGTAAGTGAGCAAAAAATGAGAAAGAAGAGAGAAGGGGTGTTCCGAGGCTGTAGAAAAAAGGCAAGAGAGAAGAAATAGAAGGAAAAAAGGAAGAAGAGTGAGAAAAAAAAAAGGGCAAGGGAGAGGGAAAGGGCCGGGGGGGTGAGGGGGAGAAAAGTGACACCAAGAAAGTAAGAGAGACGGGAAAAGCTTGATAATTTAAGGTGTACTTTCTTCTGCTTTTATTTATAAGTTAATTTTAATATTTTTTATCAAAATCAATTATTAAATAAGTTTCCATCAATATTTTTAGCATTTAATAATGATATAAAGATAAAAATAAATATAAAAAAATAAGAAAATGAGCAACAAGTGTTAATTTTAATGTTAGTATGATAATAACACGTGGAATGAAATTAATTGAAAGTAATTGATAAACAATAAATAATAGAGCAAACAAATAAGTTCATGTAGGGTACAACAACAACAATAACAAGCCTTTATTCTACTAAGTGAGGTCGGATGTAGGGTAATGAACAATATTAAATAAGAAAATGAGCAACTCGTATCAGCATGATAATAACATTTGAAATGAAATTAACTAAAAGTAATGTATAAACAATATATAGTATGACAATGAATAACTTAATGTAATGTAATGTAATGAATAACAGATAATCAGGAAACAAATAACTCATGTTTGCATTGTTTGGATATATTTTATGAAGAGGGTTGATTTTATCATTTCCCTCAGCACTTTAATTTCATTGCAGTACCCTTAGATTGCAATGAAATTTCAAAGTTTTTGGAATTCTCTTTTTTATTGACTATGTCAAAGAGTTTTTGTTGAAATCTTTCTTGAAAAATATGACTAAAGTCTATCTTTGGTTTTCTAACTTTATATAAAGTTTCATTTTAATTCTTTAATTTTATAAAATATTTTTTTAGTTCTTTAACCCTATCATCATTAGTTTTTAATGATTATTTTTTATATTAATAATTATTATTTTAAACAATTAAACTTAATATATTAATATCTAAGAATATCTTATCAACATTTAAAAATTTAATAAAGGAATTTCTTGTAAAGGTGTTAGGATTATAAGCTTGAGAAGACACTTTATAAAATTAAAAGACCAAAATAAAATTTTATATAAAGTTAAATGATTAAAGGTGTATTTTAGCCAAAAAATAGTGAAGTGTCTTATAAATATGATTAAAATTAATTTTTTCTCTTTGCCCTATAAATAACACTAGAAGAGTATTATATTTTGAGTTTACAATAAAATTTTCTCTTTCATTCTTATATTGTATGTAATTTTATTGAAGAACGCTAAAGTATACTTTTAATCATTTAACGTTGTACAAGGTTTTACTTTCATATCTTAATTTTATAAAGTATCTTTTTAATCTTTTAATTCTAATACCATTAGTTTTATCTCAAAAAAATTTTACATTTAACTTTTAAATATTGACAAATCATTATTAAATATTATTGACATACTAAGTTTACTTTTTTTAAAAAAATAATAATGATCAGCATGAAAAAATAACTATAAAAAACAATAGTATTAGAGTTAAGAAACTGAAAAAATATTTTATAAAATTAAGAGATTAAATTAAATTTTTTTATAAAATTAAAAGCATACTTTAACCCATTGAAGAATATTTAAAGTTATGTTTGGTTTGCAACTTTTCATAGAAAAAAAATAAGTCTTTTTTTTAATTCCTTTAACGTAATATTACCTTTAGTTTATTTTATTTTATTTAAAAAAAAAAGAGAGAATAAAGGTTCCATTTTCCACTGTTTTATTTTACTTTCACTATGAGATATCAAAAAACCATTTCTTTCGCTCACAAGGACTTTGTCTATGATGTTATCGCAGGTTTGGTAAGTCAATAGAATGGAATTTCTCTTTCAGAATAATTTACTGAATTTCTGGGCTCATTAAGTATGTAACTTGTTCTTCTTTACAATAAAATTAATTAATTTTGGGATTTCACAATAATCTGAGATTAACGCAAAGAAGTGAAACTCCACAACTGTGATTATATTTTTGAACTGTTTTCCACAAGCTTGTTGAATTCTCTCAGGCGATATTAAAATTTCTTCTTGGAAATATTAAATTATCTCATATGGTCGTGCGTGTGTGTGTGTAGGAAAGGAAAATAGTTACCAACTCTCATTCAAGTCAATGTATAGCTAATGATTTGCAGAACTTATACATTTAAGTCAATTGTTTTCCACTCAACGCTAGCTAACTAATAATTTATAAAATTTATTTTCTAAAAATATCTGCGTATATGTAATTTTTTAGGAAAGATCATATATTTAAAACTAAAAAGATTGAATGGAAAAAATAGAATTTCTTGCACCAAGACTGACGGAAACTTACAAACCAAAAAAACGCAAACACTAAATTATAGAAAACATACACATGTAGAAAAGATGACCCAATATGAAGTCTAAGAAGAATCCATATTGGGCCATGCAAACTCAAGAAGAAAAACAAATGTGGACAGAAACAAAGGCAACATTGATCCAAAAAACAAAGGCAACAACTTCAAGTTGTGTCACGAACAAAATTTGCTCTACTTGCTGAGGATTTAGCCCATACATAACTCACAAGACTGAGGGTTCAAATTTTATTGTTAATGTAAACATTTTATCAGTAAGTGATTTGTAAATATTTATATAAATTTTCATTGAGTTTGAAGGTATGTTCTGATCCTAGTGAGCTTTAGAAACCCAACTCAAAAACTTTTCTATATATAAAAAGAAAAAATATAACTTTTAATTTTTGTATTTTGTTCATGTTTTGCTATTAGTTCTTTTTTTTTTAATGTTCTAGATCCCTATACATTTGTTTTTCATTATTTGAAAACCTTTTATGAATAAAGTGTAGGAAACTTGAACAATAAAAAACAAAAGTTTAAGGATCTAAAGCACCAAAAAAAAGCATAAAGACCAAAAATAAAATATGAGTAAAGTATAGAGACCCAAAATTATGTTTTTTCTAAAAAAAACAAACTTCAAGTATTGTCCAAGATAATTGTACAGTTACTTGCAAGGCCAATTCTAAAACTTGAGGGCAGATAAAGGTCAATATCATGCAAATAAATTTGTTTTAGTTGGTAGCAATGGTTTTCTGAAAAAGTAGAAGAATAGATGAAAAATAAAGTTTGAATAATATTTTTTTTTGAATTCAAAGTAATAACATTCCCAATCAAGGCTCAGCAAAATACAACAAAAATGACTTTTTTTTTATCATCATCCACCACCTTCCAACAATAAAAAAATAGTTGATCAAAAGAATAAAAAGAGCCTAATCAATCAAGCCCATTAGTGGCTTAATAATTTATTCACATCTGTCAATGGTTTTTACTTAGATTGCTTATGTATCTGCATAATCATTTTCCAATATCATATGCCATATTTGGTTCTTGTACATGTCATAGCATATATCGAGTATCCAATTACTTTTATATAATATAGTTGCTTCATAGAATAACTTTTACTCCCTCCGGTCTCATTTATAAATCCCATTTTAAAAGGTGTATTTGGTCCCATTTATAAGTCATAATGCGTCTTTTTAGGTAATATTTGAGAGGTATTTTTAAAATTACCCTTTATGAAAAAGAAAAAGTAACAAGACATTACTTTTTAGATTTATTATATAGGGGCATGTTTGGAATTTTACTTACTTTATTCCTTGTACTTTTATTGTATTAATATTGATGAGGTTGGTAGAAATGACTTATAAATAGGACTGGAGGGAGTATTTGACAATAATTTCATATTGTAATCAAATGAAATGGAAACATGGAAAAAACCAAAGAAACCAAACTGCTTACCACAGAATTTTTTCCTTTGTTTTTTTTTTAAAGAACCTAGCCAACAAAATCAACAAGTTGATCCAAAAATAACCCAAAAAAATATCTTGGTAAAAAGAAATATAATGATATTAAAGAATGTATTACAACACACTTGTAAAGAGAGGTATTTCCAATTGAACTCAACAATATTTGAATTTGATTTAATTAAATGTTTAAAATTATGTATAACCATCATAAACTTTTACCCACTCCCTGTTCTTCCTCTCCCTTTCCCCATTTTACAATTGGATCAAAGTTTTGGGAGATGATAATCTCTTTTTCATTCGCCTCCTTGACCTCTCCTCTACAATTGAATCAAAATTTTAATGGTTAAAATTAATATTTTATAAAATTATTGTAATTTTATAAATATATATATAAATAAATTTAAACTATTAATTAAAACTTATTCAGAATAATTTACATTGTAGAATATTAATTTAAAATATTGTATGAAGTAAAATTTTTATTTTTAACCACCATATTTTAAATTATCAAGTGAAATTTTAACAATTTACATTTACTTATGTATTTTTGTGTAAAATAATGATAATAATTTTATAAAATATTAAACTTAATCATTGAAATGTTAATCTGATGATGATGATGGGAAGAGGAAATGAAGAGGAGGGAAAGGGAAAATGAGATAATCCTCTCCCATAACACTATGACTTGAAAGTTTAAAACATAATTGAAACCCTTATGTTTATTTATTTATTTATTTTTACCATGAACTCCCTTACTTAGGTCAATATATGCAACTAATCTGAAAATTAAAATTTGGGAAAGTTGTGCAGAATTTAACCTTTTAAAAAAGTAAGTATTCAAGACTGGAGTGTGAGATGAACAAATAAATGAACTGAGGCAGCACTGATCCGAACTCAAATTCAATAACGACGCACTGTATTGTATATGAAGTCGTGAAAAAAATGGTAGAAGAAGACAATACATCAGCCTACAATCCTATGTGATGATGGAAGCGCAGGCTTGGTAGGGCAACAAGGAGATCCCCATTGGCTTTAAATTCAATGGAAGGCTAACCGTCCGTGTTAAACTTGACATCACCAGCAATCAAAAGTGTACACATGTTGTTACCTTGTTTTAGTTATAGGACAGCCTATACATGATGTTATGCTTGTAAGTTGGTGCAAGTTATTGTGTTTCAACGTAATGGCCAATGGGGAACAGCCTAACCTCTTTGTCTCTAAACCTGCTTATACCATTCAGGGTGGTTGAAGCTTGGGAGAATGTACTATGGTCCAAATATAAACGAATGAAATACTTTAGTGAGGTAGTTAAGGTTTTGTACGCCATCTTGGGTCATGCAATCTGCTCCTGCCATCATTACCAACTCATCTATATCTTTCTTTTCTCTTTTCTTTCCTCCTTTCTCGTTTCCCCCTCCTTAACCTTATTTCACATCAAAACTCTCTCTCATACACCCTCTGCATTTCACCTACCTGAGTAACGGCCATTTCTCTATTTATTTAATTTTTTTAAAAAAGGAGCATTATGGATTGTCTTTTAATTCTTTGCTGCTTCTCCTCCTTCTTCTCCAATATTGCATCGCAGAGCTAGCTTTTCTAACAGCATGTGTGTGGGCAACTTTGCTGAGACGATGAGATAAGTTTCGACACACGGTGGAAAAGGATGCAGTTAACTGTTGCTTTCAACTAAGTTTGTATGGATCTTGCTTTTTGTTTCTTCTCGTTTCCCTTTTGTCTTTCTTCCGTTCTGCTCTTGTTTTTCTTCCTTCCTACTTCAGTCAAACCAAGTAGCCTTTCCCATTTTAGGGTGCAAGAGAAAATCCTGCTATTATCGGACGGTATATATGTATGGGTTCTTTAAAGTACGAGCACTGGTACTATCTTGGGAAAACTACAGACTTCATGATGAAATTTGTTTCGTCATTTTGCTTTCTCTGATCTGACAGTCTCTTGACCAGTATTTGTTTTCTACTCAGAGCCTCCATCGTTAGCTTTAATTACTCCTGTTGCAGGTGACATGAACATAATCACGCAAAGCCCGTCCGAGAGACTAAGGCCACTTGTGGGTTTGAATGGCTGGGACTACTGTGTTCACTGGAAGCTAAGCCAAGACCAGAGGTTCTCAAAAACTCATCCGTTGAAACCACATTTTATTCTTGTCGTTCCGTTGTTCCTGTCTCCACTTTCGACCTTGTCCAATATTGTGATGTGTGATTCAGGTTTCTTGGATGGATGGGATGCTCTTGTGCTGGCACTGAAGGTAGCCAAAATGGTGGAGAAGAGCTTCTTTTCCCTGTTTCATCAGTGGCTCCATGCAGAGATAACGTGTTTCCTCATTCCAGAACGAAGTCCTGTGATTTACTTTCCCAGCTTCCCACTTCCATAACCTTAGATTCTGGGTATTATTCATTTTCCCGGCTTTACTCTGCTTCCGGTTGTAGTTTTTCAGACCTACTATCTCACCAGTTGAATTTGTACATGAACAGGATTCGTGCAGAGACACTATTGTCCAATCAGCCCAATTGGGTGAACTATTCTAATAGCTTTGACCCAAACACTTTGGAAGTACGTTCCTTTCATATATTATTGTCTTCTGGCAGAAGCAAAACGGCGGACTTCACATTTTCGGCTAATATTATATAATGAGAGCTTTTATATTAATTCTGCAGGAAGCAATTGGGACCCAGGTTTTGATTCCTGTGCCTGGGGGACTAGTTGAGCTGTTCGTGACAAAGCAAGTACGTAATAAAGTTTACTTCACCTGTATATCTTCACCTTGAGAGGCATCCTCTGTGGCAGGAACATTTGAGCTGTCTAGTTCTATTTATAACAGGTGCCAGAAGATCAACAGGTGATAGATTTCATCACAGCCCACTGCATTATGGATATGAGCTTCGACATTGACGTGAATTCTCTCAGTCATATGCAACCAAATATGAATCCCCCTTTAGGGGATGAGAATGATGGGAATACAATAGCATCAGAGACTTCAAGTCTTCCCCCACATGATCAATGCAATTCACCGATGAACTTGATGCAGCAATATAGCTACAGCAACCCGCAGAACATAATGAAAAGCGACGCCTTTTTCGAAGATTCCCAAGGTTCATTCCTATTCGACAAAAGCCAGCAGTTTGTGGAGCCTATTGAGAAGAAGGAGCAGCAAGGGGACGATAAGGATTTAATCAAACACTTGGTGGGAAGGTCAGATTCGATGTCGGATTGCAGTGATCAGAACGAAGAAGAGGATGATGGGAAGTACAGGCGAAGGAACGGGAAAGGGAATCAATCGAAGAACCTTCTGGCAGAGAGGAGGAGGAGGAAGAAGCTGAACGACAGCTTGTATAATCTTCGGTCCTTGGTTCCCAGAATTTCTAAGCTAGACAGAGCGTCGATTCTCGGGGACGCGATTGAGTACGTGAAGGATTTGCAGAAGCAAGTGAAAGAGCTGCAAGACGAGCTCGAAGAACACTCAGAAATGGATGAACAGCAACAACCAGATAATGTTGTTGGGGTTGAAGTGGGACCAAAAGCCGATCAAATGAAGACTCAAAATGGGTTTCACCGGGGGAAATCAGGGAATGGCAATGTCTGGAAGCAAAAGCAGGAATTTGACGCTCCAAACGATAAGCAGACACAACAAATGGAGGTACCATATATAAATCCATCTTATAGTTTTGACATGTGCGTTGTTATGATGTGTGCTGTCTGATAATCAATCTGGTGAGTGAGTGAGTGAATGAAATGCAGGCGCAAGTGGAAGTGGCAGTGATAGAAGGGAAAGAATTGTACGTGAAGGTGTTCTGCGAGCACAGACCTGGTGGGTTTGTGAAACTGATGGAGGCATTCTACGCTCTGGGGCTGGAAGTCATCCATGCGACAGTGACCAGCAACAAGTGCCTCGTCTCCAATGTTTTCAAAGTGGAGGTAACCATATTTACGTACTATTCCTCATTCATTCATCCAAAATCTGACAATATATATATATATATATATATACGTATGTATATGAAATTGGAATTAAGTATGGTGTGTTTGGAGGGGGCAGAAGAAGGAGGATGAAATGGTAAAAGCTGAAGAGGTCAGAGAGTCCCTAATGGAGCTCATAAGGAGTCCATGTAGAGGGTGGAATCATGAGATGAGCGCAAGTTCGGCATCAGAAAACTATCATCAGCAAGATCAACAACTTCACCTTCACAACCACCGCACGGGTGCTTATAACCCCCATCATTTACACCACATTCATACCTAGTCTTTTTTTTACCTCTTCAAATCTTAGGCTCATTTCTTGTACTTTTTTTAATGCTGTTTTGCCCATAAGCTTAGGCAAATTAAGTGCAAAAAATGTTGAAATTATGCATGTCCGGTGTTGGTTGCCAGATTGGAAGCACAACCACTTGAGCAAAAAGATTTACTGGGAGGGAAATCAAATCAAATTCAAGTTAAGGAACGTCACTTGCTCTTGCAATCGTGAATTCGACCAAAACAGAAATGCTATTTTATTTTGTTCTAATTCTAAATTCTTATTTGTTTGTTCCTGCATAACAAACTCATTAACAAAGGGCCAAAGTTTAAACGTATTAGTGTTCATGACACTGTTTATGTCTCCTTTGAACCAGCATGACTAATTGCTCCGACATGATTGACATGAATTAACAATCCAATATACGGTATCATGAACAATATAGCTCAAAAATAAATGAACTTGACTATGAGGCAAAAATAAAGTTAAGATCGGAAAATTACCTTACAGCCTTCCTTAGTTTAGCATAAATTTTATCAGACATAAATAAAACCATGTGTGCGCGTGGGTGTTTTTTAAAATAACATTGGTAAAACATAGGTAAATAAACACAAAATGCTAAAATTAATTAAATTGGTTAGCTTTAGCCAAGTGTGGTGTTAAATTATCAAATAAATGCTATCCATCATTTTAGGAAAAAAAAATGAAGTAGTATATTAAGATACACTTGCTCCCTCTATTTAAAAATATAAAGCATGTTAACTGAATTTCACTTTTTAATAAAATAGTTATTTATTTTTAAACTAATACTATCTTTTCATATTTATATATATTGAATAGAGTATTTTACTTTAAAATAAATATAAAATGATTTATTTATTAGAAGCACTTAAAAAAATCATAATTTCCTTCTCGCAACCAGCTAATAAGACCATCATATGGATCCTTTAGGAGATGGATGTTCTTGGTTTGAAGGAAGCTCCATTTTGCTAATCAATCTGCACACATATTTCCTTCTCTAAACGTATGACACACTCTAAACTTCCTCCCAGTCATAAAATTTGCTGCCAATCTCATAAATCTATTATTACTTTCCCCAGTATGAAGAAACTCCCTCATTCCTCTTTCCATAATGATTGAGTCAGTTTCAACAATAAAATTCCTTCCTTCAAATTGCTGTAAGCCTGTAACAGAGACATACCTGTTAGCAAGCCCCACCACTTAGCTTGATCACTGCTGCAATGTCCCAAATTCCATGAAAAACCTCCTAACCATCGTCCCTCATGATCACGAAAGGTACTTCCACATCCAGCAAGTTCCCTCACCCCCTTAACTGCACCATCTATGTTCAACTTTATCCACCCAACTCACAGCAGTACAAATATTCCTCCATTCATGGCCTTGTTCATAAAAAACGTCACGTATTTCCATCACATATTTCCTTATAGCATATTTAGGATTATTTGGCCACATAAAATCAGGTTCAAACAAACAACAATTCCTCCAATACCATAAAAGCCATATACTTACAGCATTCATCACATTCCGCCTTGACCATGCTCCCTTCTTACACATTAAATTCTGCAGCACCCATTCTTGAAGTGGTAGGTGAAAGAAATCATCCCATCTCTTTCCTTGCAGTAAACCATACCATACCTCTTTTGCAGACTTGCAGTCTCTTAACACATGCAAAACAGTTTCATCAGCATCTATACACCTCATAGTGGAGAAGTTTGCAAACATCTGCTTCTTCTTATCGAAGTGAGTAAACTCTCCCTTGCTACCATCCAAAGAAAAACTTGGATTCTTTTAGGTCCCTTCTACTCCCATAATTTCCTTCCATAACCGATCGTCCCTTAATCCATCAAAACCTTTAATTATCTTATATGCATCAGATACTGAAAATTGCCCTCTTGGGGACCTTATCGATTTTATTTTATCTTCATTATCATCTGGACAAGGCGATAGACATGCCTTAATCTTCTCAATTACCTCTATTGGAAGCCAACCTCTTAATTCAACAAGCTTCCACGCACCATCCTCCCCTACATAGTCCTCCACTACATTTTGTCGCATATTACTTGTAACATTAAACACGGCTACAATCTCTCACTATGTTGGCACACACCTTTAGGAATATTTTCATGTAACATGTGAAAGACTGGCATTTGTTAAGTAACAGATTGTCCTAGCATTAAACGTCCTGCTAAGGATAAACTATTCTTCTTCCAACCACTTCTTCTAAACTTTATCAACAGAAAGTGAAATTTCCATTTTGAATTCCTTCCCCCTGTTATAAAAGCACCCAAATACCTTCCCAAGTCATTTTCCTTTTTAAACCCCAAAGACATCTAACAATTCTAGCTATTTACTGTCACATACATTCCTTGAAAAATACATAGTAGTCTATAGAGCATTTATTTTTTGACCAAACATTTCAGAAAATAAATTGAGGCAGTCTAGCACTACTCTTAGTTGACTAACCTCAGCTTCACAATAGAGAAGCAAATCGTCTGCAAATAATAAATGTGAAATTACCTTCCTCCTTCCAAGCATAAACAACATCCATCTTTTTTCTTCAACAGCATCTGCGATGACATGTGACAACTTCTCCATCCCCAACACAAAAAGAAATGGTGATTGGAGGATCCCCTTGACGCACCCCCCTTGTTGGTGAAAAAGAATCAGATTTTGTTCCATTCCATAATACCTGGAATGAAGTGGATTTCATGTTCTACATTTTTTTTTTTTTACTTATTCAAGGAAACGATCTTGTAAAGATAAAAAATGACTAAAAAATTGATTTTACCCTTGTAGACTGTAGTTATGAATTTCTTTCCCATTTTTTGGCCAGGAATTTATTTCCTCAAAATAATTGTAGGTTACTATTGACTAATACTTCGTCATATTTTCTTTCTTATTCGTTATTGGTTTTGTCCAATGTGTTGAGCCCAAGAGAATGCCAGATCGCATTAGAATTCGGCCCACATTTAAAACATTGAGAGCGAGCAAGCGAGCGAGACTGTTATCAGCTGCCGCAGTGAGGTGAAGCCGGAGAAAATGATCGTATGCGTTGCCGTCGTTGGTCACCAGGTATGCCTTTATACTTCCTCGTCCTCAAATTTCACACAGCATTCTTTGAGATTATTATAAGCTTTATTTTTTTCTGCACGAGATCACAAATCGCTCTTTTTTTTTTCCTTTTCTCTCGATGAGCAGAACAACCCGCTGTATATTCAGAGCTTCACTGAAGCCGATGATGCTCTCAAGCTCCATCATATCGTCCACTGCTCCCTCGATGTAGTTGATGAGCGAGGTCCGTTATCGAGCAATAATTTATATTTTGCTGAGTATGCTTGATTTTACTGACCAGGCTTAGATTCAAGAATTTGGGATTCTGGAAATTACTTGAGATGTGATTCTTCTCATGAAGAGTCTTGCTATGAAGTTTTGTTCTTGATCCAATATAGGAATGGTTGTGATTTGTAGATCCTCTGATTCGGAGATCTCGCCAAATTATTTAAGCTTCACTGTTATTGTCCTTTGCACTTTTCTTTGAGCTTGGGATTTTAGATCACACGTATGAGAATTAAGATTCGCTAGTTTCTCTAAATTTGCGACTCACTTTTCCTTGTCATGGATTATCTCACTCAATGTGTTATTTTAGCAGTGAACAATCCTAAAAAGTCCGGACCGATGCTGAATGAGACGTTTCTGGGTTTGCTATATCCTACTGATAATTACAGAGTGTGAGTGCATTTCTTGTCTATTCTATCCTGAAGATAAGTGTTTTCTCATTGCCTTGAATCCACGAAACAATAAAATTTGATGGCTTTTCTTGAGTATTCTTTTGTCATACAATCCGCAGCTATGGTTATCTGACTAATACAAAGGTGAAGTTTATCTTGGTGACAACAGATCTGGATGTCAGAGATGCAGATGTAAGAAATGTGAGTATAAATAAAACTCGATGGCTTTCTTTTTTGAACTACAATTTCGCATTGTGTAGTATTCTTCATAGCACGTTTTCTTCTCTTCTTGAATCAATGGACTCTGGAAAGGATTGTACTAATAAGTTATTCTCTTGACAACGCAGTACTGAGACACCCCAGGTTTTTGTTACTCAAAAAAGTTGAGCGTTTCTTGGAATAAATCTTGATAGGTCGTACTGGGCTGAATGTTATACTTTGCTCCCCACATTTTGTATGGCTAAATTATCTCACCTTACCCTTCCTCTATTAAGAAAAGAAGAAACGTCCAGGCCATCGGGATGGAATGAAATTGATGGGATAGAATCCTATTCCATGGACTCAACCAAAGTGCTGTCTTCCTAGGGGTGATTATTGGATGTCTTGTGCCTAACTTAATTTTGCTCCTCTATCGTATATTTAACTTCTTAATACCAATTAAATTTTATAGAATGGGGCACTTGTTCTAACTGAAAATTAAAGTTTTACTTTACCTGCAGTGTTGCCTGGCATGAGCAATGAACGATGACATTGTGTTTCAATTGGTCTAAAGCTATTGCCACTTAATTTATTATATTCTGATTTACTATGGTTTAATAAACAAGTGCCGTCTATTAATAGGTAGTCATGTTTTAATTTTCTTTAGTTTAAATGTAAGATTCAACCGTGAGTGCAAACGTGGCCTGCATCAAATCAATGTGCATGTGATTGAGTAATTCTAGATGGGAGTTGTTGCTCGAGTTGTCTAGTATCAATATTAGTTACACACATGTTTCATCTAAACATGTGAACCTTTCGTGTTTGCCTGAGGTCATTTTCTTCGATGATGAAATGCTACTATTGTTTTACTCATTAGTGATATCCAGTGGAGATACCTTTGATGATTCAATTATAGGTTTTCTTTAATAATTTGAATCCAACCAATATGCTGTGCGGCCGAATGCTGATGAACTGGATAAGATTTGTTGGAAACTTTTCTTCTTTGATTTGGCTACTAATTGTCATTGTTTGCCTCCGCAGTTTTTCAGGAAATTCCATTCTGCATATGTAGATGCGGTTTCAAACCCATTCCATGTGCCAGGTAAAAAGATCACCTCTAGAACTTTTGCAGACAGGGTGAGCACAATTGTCAAGTCATTTGGATTAAGTTCCACAGGCTGAGCCTAGATAAATGTCGATATTTCTCTTAGAACTCCTTTTTTTTTTTTTACCCAAAAAAGGTGTCATTTTGCCTCATGATTCGTGTTCCTTAGGAGTTACTTTGTGGTGAAATGCTTATCAAATGTGGATGTCTATGAACATTTTAAACATCTTCCCTTGTATACCATTCAATATATAAGTTCAAAGTTACCTTGGATGCCATAGGTGGTCCTACCAAATATGGGTATCTTTCGTACTCACACTTGATTCAAATATTTGAGGTTTCTTTTGAGGGAGAATGACATTGAAGGCCTTAAAAAGGAATATTATTACAATAAGGACCTATCAGCTTTGTATTGGATATTGTGTTGTGAAAATACAGACATGTTTTAAAAAGCTGAACCTTAACTTATTAAATTTATGAGGAAACCCTAATAAAAAATATAAATTAAGATTCAGCTTTTCACAACATAATATCTGATACAAAACTGATAGGCTTCTATTGTAATAATTTTTCTTTTTAAGGCTTTCAATGTCATTCTTCCTTCTTTTGATGCTCACAAGGAAATTCGGATAAAGTCAGTTAAGAGAATCTGTCGTGAAAAAAAAAAAAAGTAATCAATTTGAAACGCACAGTAAACCTTGGGATTCAATCGGTGCTCTAAGGGCTGTGTTTGCCCCAACCCATGCTCTTTTAAGTAATTAACGAAGTTACTCGAACAACGAGATGGAGCCATCAAAATGAAGCCAAGGAAAAACCGTTGGAACTGTGGCATGTTCTACATCAATTGGTCAGCCATGTGCAGGATTGTTTTTAATAACCACATGGAGTCACTAGACATTTTCAGGGGTTATTGTTAGTAAAGTTCTGTTCACTTATATTAACATTTGAGGCTTACAGAAGCTACGGGGATTTTTATGTTGTATTTTAATTTTTGTTACTTTCGATTAGGGTTCATCAATTCTGGTTTTGGTCCTCCTCTAGACAAAGGCAGTCATAGCATCAACGCACGTTAAAACTGTCAATAAATCCTGGGTTCGGTTGACGCGATGTTAATTAATTACTAATGATACTTTATGAAGCAATTTAAAAAATGCTTCGTATTATTACTACCTTGCCTTATGTCTTGCAACCTTAGGCATTCAGTGTAGAATTTTTTTCGTTAAGAATTGTAAAATGGGTAACAACTAAGGGCCTGTATAAAATTGTCTTTGTTTTATTACTTTGAGAATTAATATTTTGTAAAATATGTTTTGAGGGAAAAAAATAAATGATTTTTACATTCTTTATTCTCATTGATGATAATCTCAAAACATTAAAAGCATATTTTAATTTTATATTCTCAAAAACAATATTTAATCTTTTTATTCTTTAAAACATTTTTTAAGAATTCGCTACCAAATAAGTTTTTTTATATTTTTGTTTTGGAGAATTAAAAACTTTTTTCGGAGCAGGATGTCAAACAAGTTTTAAATTTCCTTTAATTCCTTAAACCAAAAAAAAAAAAAAACTAACAGAGGGAACCCTCTGTCGAATCATACTGAAAATAGAAGTAAAACTTCAAATCATTTACGCCTTCAAAATACTTGTAGAAAATATAATAAAATAAATTTTCAAAAAGTCTCCACTATAAATATTAGAAACTAGGATCTTGGGCCTAATATTTCCAAAACAAATACTTTCTTTTAGTTAAATCTTATCATCTATATCCTTTTTTTTTAATGGCCTTCAATCGAAAAAAAGAAACTTGAAAAAATATAGAACACAATAAGAGCGCAAGATTAGTAAAGGGCATACAAGTTCATGCGTGAGAGTTGCTTGTTCGCTATCACCAAGGATAAGCAAACAACCATTGCCACCACTAAATTATGCATATAGAAAGTAGCTGATAAAATCATCCCGTGAATCATTACATAAAGGCCCTATAAGTAATAAAATTTCACAAATCGGACACCAGATTTTATCGGGCAGCGGGTAAAAGAATCCTTTTCCAGGGTCAAGTAAGGATGGAAAAGGAAAAGCCTCCAAAATTGTTCGGCACCAAGCAAATGCTTTGCTTGGCTTTTATTTCCGCAGAACTAAAACCAGGGCAAAAAAAGAGAAAAGAATCCTTGCCAGAGCTGAGCTAAAAACATAGAAATATATTACCTTGTTGTTTAACCAAAACAAATTAAGCTACTGGCCTTGTTGAACACTCATTGGACCTAAATATCATTTGCTTTATCACTATATTATATTTGCTATCCGATCTAGCTTGACTTTGATGACCTGCTGGGGATAATAATTGAGCACGCGACAGCATAATCCCGAGTGTTAATGCATTCATACTGATACTACCCTACATCTCTACCCAACACTCCTCAAAGTTAAAGAGGAACTCGAGCTACAATGTTGGGCAGAATCATAAGAGAACCTTCTCTGTTCCTGTGCATCCCTGTTCAGGCATCAGGCGTATCAAGGCCTTTAGTGGCACTAAAAATACCATAACCAGATCTTGGGGCATTGGAAGCGCTAGGGTGAGCTATTCCACCCTTGCGGATATCTTCAAAGGAAGGCATGGGGTTTCGTGATCCAGGAGTAACAGCTTGCTTGACTGCTTCTGTTTTAGCATAAGAATCTGGCATGGCCTGCCTGTTTTGATTCAAATCCGAGGGTGCTGACTTGAATGCACCTCTTACTTCAGGTCCTCTGCTATTTGAAACAGAATTATCCCATGATGTCTTTTGTTGGAAACTGATTCTTGGATCAGTTCTTTTGTACCTATTCTCGGTCACAACTGGTGGCTGTTGTGCCGTGGATGGAAAATTATTCATACGAGAATCTGGTCGTTTGTACCTATTCTCAGTCACAGCAGGATGCTCTTGCGTGATAGATGGGATATTATTTCGTTTGTATCTATTCTCAGTCATAGTTGGCTGCTCCTGTGAGATAGACAGTTGATTATTTCGCCTGTACCTATTCTCAAACATAGCAGGAGGCTCTGAATCACTTTTTGATAGTAAGCCTGCTTTATGTGCAGCATCTGTTCCATCATCCGCTGAGTTAGCCCTGTTCAGATCATGACTAAAATTAAGTGCTTGTTGAAATTATCATCACAAGCAAATTTGGAACAAGCATTATTCTTTTATATTTTTATATAACCTGCCCATCACAAGTGCCGTATGCTTGTCACCATCAGAAAGCACTTCATCCTCCGTCTCAAACCCTGTTTCAGCAGGACTTTCATTCAGATCTTCATCAGAGTCGCTAACCTCTTCAGCCTCAACAGACTTATCCATTGCATCTTGCAACTTTTTCCCTCGGACACCACCTTTCTTTGGTAGCCCAAATTTGATATGCCTGACAATCACATAAGCTTCTTTTTTCCCCATATGAGGTCCACTTTCAACAACAGACACATCTTCTATCTGTAAAGAACTGCTTGGGTATAGAATTGAATGATGGACAAAACTAGGAAAATAAGGTTAAAAAAAAAAACGTGTAGACAAAATTCAGACAGGAAATCCTGGAATAAAGCAGGTGACAGTCATACCAAAGCAGAAAAACGAGATAATATTCCTTCCATGTCCTGATCCACAGCTCCTCCTAATGCCCTGCACTGCTTTGCATGACCGTTAATGAGTGAAAGACCACCAAAAACATCAAAATATTTTAATGATGCAATGAACACATGCACATATGGCTAACATTTCTCAAGATCATCTCCTTTCTTATCATGTATGCATGCCCCAAACCTAACAAGTGATATAAGCAAGAATACATCAGATCATTTATGTATTTACCATGATAAATTATATATAGATGACTAAACGATTATGCACAAATCAGATGCACACGCAAACCTTGCTTCACAAACAGATATTCCAAAATCACTTCATAATTGCTCCACAGGTACTGTACAAACACTATCTAAGAGCATCCTACTCTTTCTTTTTTGGTTTGGGGGGAGGGAGAATATGAGCACCCTAAATTAAAACCAATTAAATATCACATGTAGAGGGTAAAAAAGTACCTTCACTCGGTAACCCTTCTCCATTAATTTTCTAACCATATCTGCTTTCATCTTCAGGTCTTTTAATTCCTGAGAACATAAGACAAAAATGTCAAAACATGAAATTTACTTTTTTGAAGTTCAGCAGATAGCAAAGAAACTCAACATAAAATCACATTAAGACCAACAATTGACTATGAACTTACAGCTTTTGCAGAAAAGCGCATTTCCTTGCCAACCCCGTTTCTCAAACTCAACTCTGACTGCATGTGATAAATAACATATTAAAACAACATTACATACATGATATACACATACAAGCACACATGCATGCGGACTATCTTTTAAAATTAGAGAAACAAAAATATGCGAAGGCTCAATTTCCAGCCACTTGAAAGTTGGCTTGCTCTGCCGTAAGAGATTTTACTTGTCAAACATCCCTGCTTTACCAATACCAGATACACACAAAGTATTGTATCAACTAAGATGAAAAGGTTATAAACTTCATGGTCCATTTATTTTTTTTATCCCACGCCAAAGATTTTTCAGGTCTATTTACAGTTGCCTCAAAAAGGTTTAAAATAGATTGAGTCATTGAGGATGTAATAGGATCTGATCAGGATGCTGCAAGCCATGGATGCAGTGGTCTAGATAACATGTCCTTTGAAGCTAGCAGGAAAAAAGGCAGCTTAATCTGCAAAAGGTTTTACTGTCTGGTCTATATATGTATATACTCTCTCCATCCCTATATACAAAAGGTTTTTAACCAAATCACGCAAACCAATAAAAGTTGGTTATCTACTTAAAAGCATAGCAACATTTCAATTTTGCCCCTAATTATTGTAATAAAAAAATGAATCTCTTTTTTCAAAATAAATTAATGGAAGTGCTTATCTTTTTCCCTTTCCAATGTAATAAGGGTATAATGGTCCATTTATTAAAAATATGCTAATAACCTCTTATATTTAGAGACAAAAAATGGTTTAAGAAAACCTCTTATAAATAGGGATAGAGGGAGTATAATATAACAGCTCTAACAAGCCACATTATTCATCAGCCATGAATAGTATGGCTAATTTCTCAAACTATGTACAACTATAGACCACAATAGGATGCACACTGGTTAAAAATAAACCTAACAAATTATTAATTTAAAAATAAAATGGAAAAATGTACTTGTGAAGGATGTTATTTATTCTCAATGATGAAAGGATTCTTTTCCTTTTCATTTAGAAGGCTTGAACTCATAAGGGAATAAATTCAATTGGTAAGGATTGATCTCATACCCCATAAGGGCCATATCAAACTCCTACCATCAATGCGACGATCTCATAGGCAAAAACTCTATAACCACCTCTGTCCTATATAACTGCTCTTTAAGCAATGAAGTTTACCTCAACCCCGGTGAACTCTTAAAAAACCAACTCACTGAATCCTTTTTCTTACCAAAAATTAAAAAAAAAATTCCTACCAGATGATTGTAAGATAAAATATATTAAAATATTAAATTATAATCTTAATTAATATAATATCCTCCTATTCTCATCCAAAATCATATATTTTATATTGATCTATAACTTCTACTAGTAAACAAAAGCAAAACTGCACTACATACTGCACCTTGCTCTTAGCACGCTCCTTTTCCTTTTCTTGCTGTTTGTACTTTTCCTTGTGGTAGTCCATAATTTTGCAGACAGGTGGTTTTGCATTTTTCTGAACCTGTACAACATTATGAAAATTATGGACGCCCTTGTGACAGATTTGAGAACAATTCTAATATTCATGGCATAATTTAGAAATGCCAGTAGAACCATTGTGCTGAATCTAAAAGAAAGCAAAAATTATACGCTGGCATAGAGGTGAGGCGACCACTATATAGCCCAAATATAAGAGATAATTCTTTTTATTGAAATAAAATAAAGCTAATTCTTTTTGTTGTCAGTGACAATTTATCACTATGTGAAATTAGACAAAGCCTCTCTGCCTCGTCTTAAGATTGAAGACTCACAGTCCTCTAATTATTTTGTTCACAGTTTAGCAGTTTATGGTCACAATATCACTGATTCTTTTCGTATCTTTGATCATAAACCATCTTTCTTAGAAGATGGAGTATGATGAAAGTTTGGTCTTTATGTTTCTTTGTATTTGTTCTATTTTTTATTAAATAGAAGTATCCAGTTTTCACTCAAAAAACAAACAAAAAGAAAAGAAAAAAAGACTCACAGTCCACACCTCGTACAAAACTTTGAAAGTCCCAAAATATAGCAAGTATCAATAAATCCTTCAGCAAACTAAAATATTTTATTCATTGCCTATTTCCACTCAGCACTTTTGTTTAAATGTTTCAGAAAACATGGCAAAAGACAGGGAAAGAAAAAGAAGAAGAAAAAAACTTACCTCCACCAAATCAAGCTTAAGCCTCCTAGCACGTTGTAGTGCTTCAAGCCTTGAAACTATTGAATGTCCTGCATGGATACATAAATTTAATGGCAAAATCAGAGTTCAAACAGAACATATTAACAAATTCACAAGTACTGATCTTTCCATTGAAAACAGTACAAAGCAGCATATGTCTACACTCTGCGTTCCAGACATCTACATTTATTATATGCAAATAACTATAAATCTCCATAAATCCTTTGGAAATTGGTAGTCTTATCCTAACTTCCTAAGCATGTTCCATAGTCCATATTATATTCTTGTTAATCTTAGTCAAAATTGTTTCATAGAAAGTAAGAGAAAACAAGTGTTTGTGATGAGTGAACACATCCTATTAAAATGAAAGTATGGCCGGTAGCTTTATTTTCTGGCAAACTTTTAGAACAGCAATTCACTTTACCCCTTTCAATATAAGATGATTAATCTAAGCATACGGTTGCACTTGCATTTCCCTTCGACAAATCAGTAATTAACAGCCAATACAACCTTCCCCTAATAAGTTGATATTTGATTACCAATTGAATAATAATCACTCTTACGGAAGGCATTAATTATTAGACTGAAGAGAGAAATGCCATGCGCACAGCCACAAAACTATATTACAAAAATAAACAATTCACATTAGCGAATATCAGGAGTAATATATTTACCATCATCAACAACAAGCCTGACAAACTGATCAGTAATTTCTTCGTTCATTCGCGGCTCACTATTGTCCTTCTTCGTCTTCGCCTGAAAACAAAAAATGCACCATCAACACATAACATCAAGGAGAATCATCTAAACCACACATGGCTATCACAACAACATACTCTGTTATACAGGACCTAAAAATCCATCTACCTTACTGGATAAAGAACCCATAACCAATTCCGCAAGAACAAACAAATACATGCCTCAACATTAAATTTTTTTACGCTAAGACATACTTCACAAGAAACATACTACCCCTTCTTTGTCACCGTCGAAGCAAAAAATTTAACATTGTCAACCACTAAAGTTACAAACCTACCTGAACAGGAGCAGCAAAAAACCTTGCGTTATAATAAACATCAGTGGACCTATTTTGAAAAATCCAGCTTGGCCTCTCACAAACCCGGGTTTTCCGATGTGTGATGGAATTCAATAAAGATGCGCCGGGGAGCTGAACATAACATCTTCGAAATTGAGTGGACAAGATTTTCAACTTAGATTGCCTGATGCGGCACCAATACGCCATCACATGCGTGCAGGGAAAGAGGCCTGGAAACTAATAAACCATAACTATGGTACTATTATCTTGGCAGAAAGGTTAATCCTTTAGCACAGAGTAAAGTTAGTTTTTCGAACAGAGATTCAGAGCGGCTTTAGCTGTTACATACGGGATACAGCTTTACCAGCTACCCTTGCGCCAGAACTTGGAGACTGCTCTCGCGCGCAGGGCGGGGTTCCGGGGTCTAGAACCAGCAATGCGAAGTCATGGAAACTGGTTGTAGGGCTCGTCTTTACGCTCGCAGTTAAATGGGCTTGACACGATGAGTGGGCCTGTGCTTAATAGTCCGGAAGTCGAGATTCGTCTTCCATCGCTGATCGTTATCAAAGATTTTCATCCTTTTCCATTTTTCTTTTTTGAACATTTACTGGAGTTTCCTAAAAAAAAAAAAGAAAAACAAAATCATGCCCGACCATAATCTTTGAAATTTGAAGACTCAATTTGGATGTTCAAGTAAGGATGTTCGTGTTACATGAAGCTAAAAAAAAAAAAGTTCACGTTTCTATCTACCTAACTACCAACCATTTCCTTTTGGGTGAGTTCCAGCCAATAACAAAGATTTTGTCCTTTGAAGCACCAAGGCAAACAGTAGACTCCTAACTAAATTTGCACATATATAAGAATTGTGATACATATATAAATCAAATGTCCAATCATGGTTAGAGAATAAAAAAATAATTTTTCTTATTAAGATTTAAAATATAAATTGTAAATTCATTATAATAAAGTTGTAAAATTGAAAGTCAAACTTGTAAATTCTTAAAATATGACACTTAAGACTTAATTTGAATTAATTGGTCTCCTTAAAACCTATCTGTCATTCTCCCATTTAAACTTGGGTGAGATAATTATTTACTGATTCACTAACTTGTTGGGATAATTTGCATAGCTCTACAATATTGACCTTGGGCTCGGCTTTATAGAACTAAATATGGAACTTACATCTCTTCCCATGTAAAGACGGAGTTAGGTGCCAAGGTCATATACCATATGAAAGCTGAGCCCATGAGGGAATTCAAGGATAGTCTTAACTTCTGGTTGCCAAAATTCTTATAATTAGCGATTTCTCTATACTTGATGGTGAACCTTCCAATATGCTCCAAGTTTGATTGAGTGCCATCTCTTAAGAATAGAGTGAAATCTAGAATATGATAGCCCCTAGGATATAGATTCTCTCGATCTATATTTAAGATGCAACTTAGGAAAGGTAGGCCGGCCAATAGGTCTTAGCCTAGGCTCATAAATGTCATGTATTTACCTCCCTTAGTACATCCATTATTACTAGCTAATCTTATAGAGGTGGAAGTTAGCTCTTTCTGGGAGTATACCCATGCCCCCTAACCGCTAGTGTTGGGTTCCTGTATTTAATATAGAGGATTATTTATAAGATTAGTTTGAGCAAAAAAAATAGGGTTAAGATTATCCCTTACATGCACGTAGCCCCAAAGGCTTATGTCAAGGATACTCCCTGAGGGTTGCCCCCAATCTGGCATGAAATTTGATCCATCTTCTGTAAGCCCTCCCTTTAGTAATGCAGTGATGTTTTTTATCCTTTCATGAAGGGCCTGCATCATTACCTGTTAGCACTCTCTTTTTTGACACTTTGATACTTTGAGTTAGAGCACATAGAACTTTTGACTTTCTTCCAATTGCTTGTCCATACGATCTTGTATCCATCGTAATACTTTTGCTACAAGCTCATTAGACACAATCAAATAATTGACAGTTTTATTACTTGCCTTTGATTTAGGACTCACACTACTGTTGTTAGTAGTCATCAGCACTACGTGCTCTCGATGTGTACTTACTCTAGCTTCACGTGTAATTAGTTCCTCTTGCCTTATGTGTGTAGAGCCACCTTCTGGTTTGTAAGAACCAATACTCTTACCTTCATCAACCTTCCCGTCTTTGCATGTTTTGAACATCTTTATCACATGGGTCTCGCCAAGCATGCCACAAGTTGTTAAATGTATTTGAACAATACAACTATCAGACGTGCTAAAGACTTAGAGTCTTCAATATGATAAAAAGGGTTCTCATACTCCCTTATCTCAATTTACCTGGATGCAGAGATTTAAAGATAATGATATAAAAGTGATTTGATTGTTAAAATTGAAGTACAAAGTTTCCAAGATTACAGCTATGAAATTAAAATAATAAAGTCTAAGCCTAAGTGCAAAGTAAATTTGATTTGAATTTTAGCAATGAATCTACTATGTATGTAGATTGTTTGCTTTTTATTTCATTAATTGAACCCTTTTTATACTTGAACACCTAAGACCATTATGCTTAAAGAACCAGGAGCCTGTATGTAAAATATCCGCTATCATTAGGCATAATCTAGTGAGATTCATGGCACATTAGATAACGATTTCATGTCCCTTTAACGGAGTTCCACGTTCAGTTGCTTCGAGTTTTAAGGGCTACACTCTTTGCCTCAGTGCAAAACCTTATCTAGGAGCTGATTGAGCCTCGCTTTTAGTTGAGTGCTGGGCTTGGCGTTTCTTATTACATTCTCTTTGTTATGTTAGGCTTTAGTTAATTTGACACTTCATTTTAATCCCAATCAAATTCAAAAAACTAATTTAATTGTATAATAACAAAAGAGGACATGAAGTTTTTAAGATACATTTGTGTAACTCATTTGATATCTTTAAGAACAAAATCATAAATTTAAATTATATTTTCGTTAAAGGATGGAATTAGAAAATATGAAGTGAATTATAAATCTAGGTAGAAAATTTAAAGGGTAAATTATAAAATATTCAATTTTAAAAAGATAAAATGAATTAATAAATTATAAAATATTATAGTACAAAATATTTTTCTTGTGCATACTCTTTCATTAAAAAATATGAACCATTTTTTGAGAGAGGATGTTAAAAAATAGAGGGTATTTAAATCTTTCAATATGCAATTAATGAGGTTTTTTTTTTTAAATATCCTTTGCTATGGGTGTAATTAATTGACACATTAAATAAGGTAAACACAAAAAGAGTTCATAATTTTAAAAATAATTAACTAACTCATTAAAAGTGTGATCCAGTTAAAGATGTCTCATAATATTGAATAGGAGAATATATACGTATATAATCCTATAATACAGATATATGCTAAATATCATATCTTATATATGTAATCTAATTTATCAAATATTGGTAAAAATCTAATTAAAAATTCCATTTAATGAACAAAAATCAGCTTGAATATTAATATTTTTGATAGACAACAAATTGAGAGAGAGTGAGGAGTAGAAAGTAAAGGCAGAGGTGCACAACAACGCAACCCCCAAAGTAGGCCCATAAGTCACTTTTTCCTAAGAAATGAGTCAAAACAAAAATTTAACCAAACATATTTCTTTTAACACAACAGTTTGAGATTTGAGCACCCCAAATGCATTCGGTAGACATGTTTTGCGTTCTTATAATTGGAGTTCTTGGCAATCACGTGGATTGGGGGTCCAAAACTTAGCTTGGAATCCCAATTTAGTGGTCAAGGACTCACTGCTGCACCAAAAACAAGTCAAATAATATTCTCATCCATGATGTCCATCAAAGTTTGGAGCCTTGAAATCCAATGCCAAATTGAGAAAAGTAGTTGTTTTTGACCTCCATCATGCTTTTAATTTTCCATGCTGATATCTATTAGCATACATTTTTTAATTTTTATATTCTAAATTCTAACAGGATTCTTAATGCATAAAATTAAGAATTAAATTATATTTTTGCCACAAAAATATTTCTAAAAGAGTTGTGGACATTTTTAAAGAAAAGTATGAAACAATGTATCATATTCATAATCTTTTAAAAACAGTGTAATGTTGTTATTTTCAATAATTAACGTTAAGCTAATGATAAGTGAAAATGCCTTCTATCAGGTTGTTAATACTTGATTCCACATTGATCCTTGAAAAGAGCAACATTGTACCAATTTTAAAAGATTATAAGCTATATTATTTTGTAAATCAGCTTGTTAGGATGCTCATAGCTTTTTTTTTTTTTAAGAAAAAATTAATCTAAAGGTCCTTATAGTTTTGCATGAATTTGAATTAGGTCCTTGTAATTTATTTTATTTTAATCAAACTCTTATAGTTTAATAGATTAAATATGTAAGTTCCTAGTTGTTAAAATCCTTTAATATTTTCTTTTAAAAAATGAAATTAAAGGCTTCTATATATTTGTTAAAAGATAATTTCACAATTTTTATAATTTAAAATTTATATAATTAGGTTATGTTTTCTGAAAAAAATTTAATATATAGAATTTTCACAAAAAATTAATAAAAATATAAGTATTGTATTAAGTCAATTTTTTGGCTAAAAATATTAAATTAATTTTTCTATAAATTTTAAAAGTGTTTTTATTTTGAAAAATTATAAGGGCTTGAAAAAGTATAAGACTTGATTAAACTATAAATTGTTTTTCTATAATATATTTAATTAATTAAATTATAAGAACTTGATTAAGATAAAATAAATTATAAGAACCTAATTTTAAATTGAAAAAATTAGAAGGACCTACGTATCAATTTCTTTTCTTTTAAGAATATCTTAGATAAAAAATTACACTTTAATTCTATTTTTTTCCATAATATAACAATTTCAATACAAAGGGGCCATGCTCTGTTAAAGAATTAAAAAAAAAACTACAGTATTTCTCTATTTTTATTCAATTGATTATGCATCCACTGTGTGTGCTTTTAGAAAAAAATGCAACAGAAGGCAAGAGGAGAGTCAGAATTTTTAGCCAAGGGAGTTGGGTTGCGAAGCATATATAGTATTAGAGGAATATGCATACATACACATAACATAACATAAATATTTCTTTTAGAAAATGATAAAAAAATTTATTTAAATTATATAAATGGCAGATTAGTTCTACAAAATAGCAAAATTTTATTGAAATCCTATGAGATTTTTTTATCATTAGATAATTAAAGAAAATGACCAAATTATCCTAAAATAAAACAAAAATCTTGAAATTTGTGAATGGCTATTAAATTATTGTGAATTTAAAAAAAGTTGATAATATAGGAATAAAAGTTATAAATTTTTAACACCTTATGCATATCAGGAGCTGTATATATAGAGTTACAAATGACTATTGAATTATTATAAATTTAGAAATAAAAGTTGTTAATATAAGAACAAAAGTTATGAATGAAAAATTGTGAATCTTCAACACTTGATATATATTAGGATTTGTAGATGCAGAGTTGCAAATGACTATTGAATTGTTGTGAATTTAAAAATAAAAGTTGTTAATGTATGAACAAAAGTTGTGAATAAAAAATTATGAATTTTCAACACCTGATGCATATTAGGACTTGTAGATCAGGACTTATGAATAACTATTAAATTATTGTAAATTTAAAAACAAAAGTTATGAAATGGAAAATTGCAAATTTTTTTAATATGAATAAAGGACAAAAGTGTCATTTCTTATAATTTCTTAATGATAGAAACATCCCTTAAGATTTCAAGAGAATTATGCCATTTCGTGAAATTAATCTACCATTTACATAATCTAAATAAATTTTTCTATCATTTTTCCTATTTCTTTTTCGTTCAATATATTCATGATCAATTTTACAAATATATGTATTTTTATTTTTTTTTAAGTTTTATCAGTTAATCCGTGATATAAAAATTATCAATTTTTACATTTATAGTAAACTTTTTATCAATTTTCTTATCAATATAAACTAGCATTAAATTAAAGTAGTAAAAAATTATATCTATTCTTGTTATGAATACTTGTTTTTTTTATAATTTTACAGTTGAAAAAGCTCATTTAATGATTGTCATTAACATCATCATCAGAGTTAGTATAAGCCTTCGTAATGTGTCAATCAAACAATAAAAATTAGACTTTCCAACCTAAACTCTTGAGATAATTCACCCCTAATTGTCTTATGAAAATTAGGATCCCTAAGCACATCAAGTTCATAATATTATAATTCATATTCTAATCAAATCTTTTATCAATAAAAAAATATGAAGGGTAACATTTTTCAATAAGATTACATATGTTCTTAATATCAAATGATTTAAAGACGTCTTTAGGTTTTAAAAAGTTCTATTGATTGCCTACTTAATAGGAGAATTACACATAAGTCTGATAGAAGACAATTATTATTACAAAGTTCATTAATAACTTAATTAAGGTCATTTTAATTTAATTGTTAATGGTTCTTGTAATAATTAATTACCTTATGTGGAACTTCAACATAATTCTTCTTCATTTAGTGTGTGTTTTGTTTTTAGTTTGTCAAAAATTTATTGGCTAAAAATTTATTTGATAAAAGTTAATTTGACAAAAATCAGTTAATAAAATTTATGGTTAGATAATTTTTTTTAAAAGTTATTTTAACGAATTAAAAATTGTTTAAATTATGATAATAATTGAGTAAAAATAAAAAAGTGAGAATTAGTTGATAGTAAAATTATGCAAAGTACTTTTAAAAAACTATTCAAAATTAAGTTTAAAGAATAAACTTTTGGAGCTTTTTGAATGTACTTTTTAAATTGATTTTGAAAACAATTTAAAAAAAATCAAACAACTTTTACATTCTTAAATCTTTAAAGGTCCTTTTTAAATGTAAAAATTAGGTAAATTAAACAGGCCCTTGATTTATTATTTAATTATGTCAATTGATTATCTATAACAAATTAAATATATCAATACAGTAATAATAATTAATTATCATATAATCTATGTCAACGGGACCAAAATATATCTAAGCAACACACTGTAACACTCTCAAATTTACAGATTAATTTTTCGCAAGTTATTAATTCAACAAATCCTTTTTTTTTTAACCCTTATCATGGTAGAAAAATTTCTACTATGATACATTCAAGACAATATACCACAGGTCTTAAAATATCTCAAAAAGTAATTAGAACCATGAGGGACAGACATGATCCTCATAGCATGTTATTCAAATCAGATCATAAATCAAAAGGAACAGACATAATCCTCTTGGACATATAATTGTATTTAATAAAAAGGATTAGAGTTTACATGTTGTCAAAATAAGAAATGTCCTAGGTTGGCACAAGATACATTACATAATACAAAATGAGAGGCAACGTAAAAGATGGTGTCTCATACACCAAAGTTACGCCTCTGGTGCTTTCTCGGCCGGACTCTTTCCTGTAAAAATATTAACCACGGGGAATGAGACTTAAAAGTCCCAGTAACCAGAAATTAATATGTAATGATGCATGCGGATGTAACTAATCATGCGATTGCTAAGTGGGCACACAAAACATTTAACCGAACAATACTTTCAAACAAACCGAACAAGTATTTAATTTGCATGACTGCACCCTATATCCTCCTTTCACCATACTCGGACGCCAAATCACCCGGTCAAAGGTGAGTTGAACTAAGCGACACGCCACTCATTGGGTCCAATGAGGGCTTACCACGTGGTAATAATTAACCGAACAGAAATTCCCATTAACACCATACATTAAAATACCCTGACAAGTCATGCATCATTCAAATATCTAAACAGGAATATATCCGAACAATAATATCTCATCATGATAAACAAAAATAAATTTTTAACCCATTTGGCAATAATTTCAAACAAGTATATACAGTATTTATTTTCAATAATTCATAATTTTTTCAAACAATAAAACAACACATAACCATTCACAAACACACCCATCACAACACATTAATAGTGGTTACCTTGTGTTTTGAATAACAAGTTCCCCTTCACAACTCCTTTTTCACCACTATCTTTGTCAATATAATCTACATAATTATTTCACAATACTATATATTAATTTTACATTAAAATAAATAACTCTAATTTAAATAGTTAGAAAGTCTTAGATCTATAATCCATATTAACACTAATTTAAGATTTATGCCTCATTTAACTTTTCAAATTCTTTTCTAAAATTCTCGTACCCTAATAAACTATTTTTTTATCCTCAAATCACTTCTAGTATCACAATTTCATCCTTCTATATTTTAAAAATTCGTCCAAAAATAAATTAAATTTTAAAATTATCCTGAAGCCTCAAATCACCTTTCTATAACCTCAAAAATACCTATTCATACTTAAATAAATATTTAATAATCATAGGTTTATCCCTACATCTCAGATTCCACATAAATTCAACCATATAGATCTAGATTTTATCTCAAAAATTCTTAAACATGAGTTTCAACCTCAAGAAAATATTCTATAATATTTATTATATCCCTAAGAGTTTTAATCTATATTTTTAATCCATCATATCATCAGATTAACTATCCTATAGAAAAATCCTAATCAAAATATTTACTCTATCCTACAAAATAATCATATCACTAGAAAGCTAATATTATTTAGAAAATAAATATAAAATTAATTTTGTAATTAAATAAATTTTTAAATACTAATCTAAATAGGAAAGTTAGAACATACCTGAAGAAAAAGAAAATAATCCCCCCTTGCGAGAAAACGCCGAGCAACGTGAGAGGAAGAGAGAAAAATAATATAAAAATGGGATTGTGAGTCCCAAAATTATATTTAAAAAAATTATAGGTTTGAATTTAATTATTCAAACCTTTGAGCCAAAAGTTGTAATTTCCTCTAAATTGCATTTTAGCCTCTTATACTTCCTAATACACACACCCCCTCCTTTTTATACATGAAGGCACCTCTTCTCTTCCCTCATCTAACCAATGTGGGACTTCGAAACAACAACCTTCCACCCCCCCTTTTTTTTGTTCCTTCTACCTTCTCTTTTTTTTTTCAACACATACATAAAAAAAATTATTTATGTATTATATCTTAACCAAATATTGCTTATGTGGTTTTAAATTTAAATTTTTAAATTCATAATTAAATACCTAATCATAATATTATTTCTAAATAACCTCAAATAATATAAATTCCTATTATTATCATTTTTTTTCCTCAAAACCTAAATTCCACAATTTCTTTATTATATAAAAATCAGGATGTTACACACACTATTCATTTAAGAAATTTCAATGGCTTGATTGTTATAAAAGGGGGGTTTTTTTTTTAAAGACCATCCCAATTTCAATCTCAGTCTCTTGTCATTTGAATAAGTAATTATTAAAATTTAGATAAAATTAAATTTTATTAGTATTAAATATTTTTGAAAGGTTAAAAATATATAATTCAAATTTGAAAAGTAAAGGACCGTGACTCGCCTGGACCTTTTCTCCGCCACCAATGGAGGCGCAAGATTTTAGGTAGAGGACTGAGTTATTAGGAGGGTTAGGTTACACACTACGCACATTAATTCAAAACAGATTGGGCCGTTTTTGCCTGACACATTAATTAATTGAACAAATAAACATGTATTCACAAGTTGGCAAAGGGACATGTCCCTTATCTGCTGCACCTGGGCCCTGCACTCTGCCATGCCATCGTAGCGCCCTTGTCATGCATTGCGTTCCAATTTACTGCTCTTCTTTTATTTGTTAAACAAGGAGGAAGTGTTTATTTTAATTTTATTTATAAAATTTTTTAATGATTATTATATTTATATTTATTATTTTTTTATTTAATGTTGAAAAGTTTGTTAAATGTTATAGCATTTCATATTAAAATATGTATATTTAATAAGAATGAAATTAAAAACATATTAAATTTTTAAATAAAGTTAATGGAGTTTAATTTTTTTTAATTTTAATGAAAATAATTTATGAATAAAAATAAAGGAAGGATTGATTAAAAACAACAACATGCGTAAAGACAGGCAAAACTATTAAATTTAAATAAAATAAATCATTCATCAAGGGGACATTCTTCTTCTGGGGAAGGCTTTCTCGTCGTTGAAAGTGTTATTAGGAGTAAGGGAAAGCTTTCTAATATTTGTTTGACCACGGCCGAAGCGCCAAAGCCAAAAGCAGTATAGTATTCAGTAATCCAATTTTGAATTGACTCTGCCAAACTCCGTATGAAGTTGATATTAACACCAACGAATTAACTACTCATCAATCAACCAACAACAAATGCATCATCTGGGGACGGTTTAATTCCGGGTCGCTCACACTCCTCCATCCCACCTAGTTTTCTTTCCTATCTCAATCTTGTTATTATTTTTATATACATAGTGGGTGTTCGGTATTGAAGTGACAGTGCTCCACGAAATTGCCTCCCTAGACGGACCAAAGACTGATTGGAAGCTGAGCACTTGCAAGTGTGGGGCATTTGACATCTTAGTAAATATAAAAATCTAAATCAATCCGTCTAGAACCAATAAACAAGTAAACTAGTTCTTTATCCACTTCATAAAATATTTTGGCCTCCATAAATTGCATGGCTTTTTCACTGTTCATGTAACAGTGAAATGCGAATTGTAAGGTTGTTTACTGATTTTTTTTTTTAAAATGCAGTAGTTTATTTTTTATTTTTTGCCATGTTCAATCTTTAGTATACTCACAGCATAAAATTTTATTGGCTAAACTGTAAGGATATCTGGGTATATACGAGCATTTTGGCAAGTAAAATACTACTTGTTTTCCTATTGTGTGACAAATATTGAAGTCAACACAGTTTTGCATTAGCACTTTGCTGTTGAGTTCGAGGCACTTGGATCCTTGGGCAAGCTGTAAAATTGTCACAAACGCCATGCAAAACTCAAAATCTGAAACCAAATCCTTTGAGGGCAACTGCTTTTTTACACAAATTTAAAGCAGCTTCACTAACCTTAGAGGTGGATATGAAAATGACCCATCAAGAATGACTCTTATTATTTTTTTTTTTTTATGGCTTAGGAGGGATTGGTTACATGGAGTTTGTCACGCCAAATAAAGACAGAAAGGACAGTAACGATTGGCATCCAGCTAAAGAGGAGTGCGTGACCAATGAGGAGGAGCTAGGAAGACGTTTACAATCTGTAAACTACATCCATTTCGTCCTGTGTTAGTCATAAACTTCTTTTTGCTGTGGTATTCGGTATTCACATGACAGGCCAATGACAATATGGTAATTGCAACTTGACATAATATAATATGAACTTCGGTTGCAAATTTTGTCATTCAAATTGAAGTCAGGGACAGATCTGAAGGGGCCAAGTACCTATGAAAAGTTTTTTGTTAAATTTTCTTACTCTTGGCTTGGAAAAAAAAAAAAATCTAATTTTGGCCTCCCCACTTCCATGAATTTTTTCATTTTGGCCCCCCGAACTCATGCTCCCGATCCGTCACTGGTTGAAGTTACAAAATTCGATACTATAATCTGTCAAGTTAAAATAGTATTTCCCTCTCAAAGAAACTCTGATTACAACTTTTATTCTGAAGTTGTAGAAGATATAATTGTAGTTTCAAATTATACAGGGGTATTCAAGTCATGTTCGCCCTGGTTTTTACGTTGAGGCTCCGTCAATAAGCACTTTGAATTTGAAACTATGATGTTTGCGCTGGTTCATAATTCAACCCAACCGAGTTTTTTTTAAAGGAAATAATAGGTCTCTCACCTTTTATTTTGCAGTAAAACCATAAATTCCACGTGTTCTCATATGAACCCCATTCACGGAAAGGAACGCCCATAATATTACGAAACCCCTTAATCCCTTATCGTCCTCGAAGAGGAGTTGATTAACTCTCATCTTCTCGTCACTCTCTAGCATGGTGGTGTGGAGCCCAGTGCTGAAACTTTGCTTTGCTGTCTTCAATCTCTCCCTCGTTGCTCTTTTATGGGCCTTGGTCCCATGAGAAGAGGGGAAAAAAAAAGCGAGCCTTTTGCTTGGTCAAATCCTTCACAACAGTTCTCCCTTTTGATTGCATCCACGCACCCTCTGCTTCTTCAATACTAGCTGAGATAGAGAGGGGGCGAAATTAACTATAATCCCACTTCTATTCTCTCCTCTTTATATTGATGGATCCACAGATCTAATGCTTCCATTTTCGGCTGACTTTCTCCTTTCCAACCGGGCCATTCGATATCTCACCATCTATTGTCAATTCGTCTGGTTTTGGTAAGATCTCTCTCCACAATTTTTACAGGTAGTGATTGCCGTCAATTATTGGCTCTTGTTGAGATCAGTGTAACTTGGGGATTCTTTTTTCCAATGTTAATGTGAACACTTGGATGATTGAAAAGCTAGAGTTTCACCTAGAGAGAGAGAGAGGGAGGGAGAGAGAGAGAGAGAGAGAGAGAGAGAGAGAGGGAGAACCTGACTCTGAGAACAAACGGGTTTGACTTCTTCTTTTGCGATGATTTTTTTTCCTTTATTAATTCCTTCCTGTGTTGATAGTTTCGTCCTTAGGGTTTGCCTCGTGCTTATTATGGGCATTTACGGGCCCAGGGAAGCTATTATCTGCTTCTGAATGTGATTTATCGCATACAATCCTAATTAGCCCTTGTCAAGGGCCTTTCTGCTTTACGACTGGGGTTTGTGAATCATAATGGTTTCTCCGCCCTTTTTCGTTGTTGATAGTGAATCGTTCTCGTGGCGAGGAATTCAGGACTGCTCTAATCGTGACTGAAAATTCTGGGGTAAGGAAGTTTTGGGGCCGTTGATAGATGAGGAAATTCTGGACGGTTGTCTGGTGAGATGAGGGATGTTATCACAGTTAATGAACTTTCTGCGGGCCTGCTTGTGGCCAAGTTCGGATCAAAATGCACGTACAGGTTCAGATGCCGGAGGTCGACTAGATGGATTGTTGTGGTACAAAGACTCGGGGCAGCACTTGAGCGGTGAATTTTCATTGGCTGTGGTCCAAGCCAATAACCTGCTGGAGGATCAGAGCCAGATTGAATCGGGCAGTTTGGGCTCCAGTGAGTCTGGTCCTTATGGTACCTTTGTTGGTGTTTATGATGGGCATGGGGGCCCTGAGACATCACGGTTTATTAATGATAACTTGTTTCATCATCTTAAGAGTAAGTGACATCTAGAGGACTGAATTCTTGAAGCTTTTATTTTTGTTATGGTCTACAATTGTCACTTTATTGTATTTCTCGCGGCCTTCCTTTTCAAATTTTTTTGTTACTGTAGTCTATGATTGCTTTTGACTTGACAAAGTACATAGGAAGGATACTGTCTGATTTATATGATATGTTCAAGGGAAGAAAAGTAACCATATAGTCCATTTCGATATGGTGAAATCTATACCTTGTTGAGTTACAATGTTTCTACAACAAAAATTGTCTATTTGCTGCCCGAGACAATAGCTTGTTGTCCCAGTGGAACCAAGTTAATGAAAAGTTGTTTGTTTTCTGTTTTGAGTATCTTCTTTTTTTGATGAGAACAGAAAGTTATGTATTCTGTGCTTGTTTTGATTTCTATTTTGTGGTTACCTTAGTGAAACCACCAAAATGATGTCAGAAGTAGCAATTGTTTTTACTTTTTGAAAATTTGTTTTAATCTTTTTTCTGACCCAGCTTAACCATCAAAGTTCTATCAGCCATACAATATTGCTGAAAAGTATGAAAAATGAAAAGTGAGAGGCATTGAATTGAGGCCGTGGGGAATTGTGAATGATACTTGAGGAGTTCATATGGCATTCGTCTGTGGATTTGAGCTAAATTTTGACTGTTCTTCCATATGTTTGTTGATCAAAAAATAAATTTCCCATCTTTTAATTGCAGGGTTTGCTTCAGAGCAGCAATCAATGTCAGTAGATGTAATTCGTAAGGCATTTCAAGCAACAGAAGAGGGATTTATGTCTCTTGTTGCCCGACAGTGGCCAATGAAACCACAAATTGCAGCTGTTGGGTCATGCTGTCTTGTTGGTGTTATTTGTAATGGAACCCTTTATGTAGCTAATCTTGGTGATTCTAGGGCTGTTTTGGGAAGAGCGGTCAAGGCAACTGGGGATGTACTGGCTGTGCAATTGTCAGCAGAGCACAATGTGGGGATAGAGTCTGTAAGACAGGAACTGCATTCTTTGCACCCTGATGACTCACAGATTGTTGTTTTAAAGCATAATGTATGGCGTGTAAAGGGCCTTATACAAGTAAGTCATTTGTAGGTCATAATAATGGTTTTCTTGTGTCTAGAGCTAATTAATCATCTGCTTTTGCTGCATGAGGCACTTCTAAATACGCATTATCAGTGGCAGCTCATTCCTACACTGTTGAAATTATATGAGCAGAAGTACTAGTATCACCTAACCTACCTAACCTACATATAATTTTGCTTGGACATTTTTATTGAAATCAATACATACATGTCTTTGGGGCCTTTTTTTTTTTTTGTCCCAAAGTCATGCTCCACATTGATAAAATACATAATATAAGAAAAATAAGTTAAAATTTATTTAGGAGAGTGGGAGGTTAAATAATTTCCCACTAATTCTTCTAATCATTTTTAATATGTAAAAAAGTAACTACAATTCAATTTTATATTAAAAAAAATATTAAACATTAAAATTTAAAGCAAAAAAGGAACTTTAGTACCTTCTCTCTTGTAGTGTATATTTGGAAAAGAACTTGATTTTAATTGGTAAAACCCACGTATTGAGATACGTCATATAATGTTCTTTAAAATTTTGTTATCAATCTTTTTTGCGTCTTTCGTTTAGTTTCGTTTAGTTTTTTTTTCCCCCTTGAAACTTCAACCTGGACTCATATCATGTCCGGTCCTTATCATGGTCCATACGGATAATGATTATCTTCATCATTTTAACAACCACAGTTCATTAGATTTATGTCATACTTTGATTATTGTTCATGCTTACAAGAGTCCTACTGAATAAAATTATTATATTGTTTCCCTGCGCTTCATCCAGGGCATTCCAGCATTTGAACTCTTGCCCTTTCTGATCCAATAAGAATGGAACAAGCAGTTTTAGTTGTACTTTTGAACTGCTGTTGCAAATTGACAAAATTCACGAGCATTAGATTGGTTTCAGTCGAAGCATCCTGGTCTGCAGGCGCACGCGTGTGTGTGTTGCATTACTTCTTAACATCTAAAATCTTTAAACCTTGCAGGTTTCAAGATCTATTGGTGATGTCTATTTGAAAAAGGCTGAGTTCAATAGAGAACCACTATATGCCAAGTTTCGACTTAGGGAGCCATTCAAGAGGCCTATACTAAGCTCAGAACCATCAATATCAGTGTACCAATTGCAGCCTCACGATCAATTTATTATATTTGCATCTGACGGGCTCTGGGAGCACCTTAGCAATCAAGATGCAGTTGATATAGTTCAAAATAATCCTCGTAGTGTAAGAATCACATTTCAATCTGAGTAAGATCAGGCGGAAGAGTCTTGGTTATGCAATACTGTAAACCCCACCCCCCCTCCTGTTTGTCCTGATTCCTGAGCACCTTGTTTTCCATTGAAATTGGCATGTATTTGCGTGACATCGTATGATGGTTGGTTTTTCTCTGTTCAGTGGATCATTCATTTATTGTGGTCTGTTGCATGTTTCATGGCCTATTTGGAAGAATTTTGCCTTTTTCTTGTGGGGGGGGGGGTTATGATGATAGGCTTATTGTTTTCTTTTTTCTTTTTGATATTCGCTTATTGTTTACTTTTTACTATAACGTGAAATGTCCAGTGAGATGAGGGCACATGCATATTCACCACTAAGTTGCCAGTCTTTAGGGAAGGAAATTGAATGGTCGGCCTTTATTTGTCCAGAAATATTTTTGGTGTGCCCACCCTACATTGTCTGGGCATGTTACATTTGCACATATAGAAATGGGAATGGTTCAAGTTGTTAATCTGCTTCAAATGGAAACGGAATTTTATTAATTAGTGGACTCATACCCACCAGGCATCCCATTAAGCAAATACTTAGATAATGTCTCCTAGTTCCGAGAATGATTCTGGATGACAAATTCCAGGGTGAAGGGGATTTCATTTTGCAAGAAGAAGATGGAAATCTTTCTTGAGATTTTATGGTCTTTCTATGTTTAGGTTAAAAGTTTTTATTCTTTGATTCTGCCCTGAAAAGCTGCATCCAATCGTCTTCATGAAAAAATCCCATTGGTCTATTCAGTAATGTAAACTCTTACCTGGTTAGATCTAGCAAAACAAGTAATTACTTTATTGGCATTTGACTTCAGACAATACTGATATGCTCATATTACTTGATTTCTAATCAGATTGACAGCCCTTTTATGTATGTTTTTAACACTTCAAATAATTTATGTGATTGATATGAGCTGCTGATGCATCTCAGGCAGTAAACATGGTACAAAATGGATTTATGCTGAATCTGCTGTCTCTCTTTCAGGGAAGTGCAAGGAAACTGGTGAAAGTCGCCCTCCAAGAAGCAGCAAAGAAGAGAGAAATGAGATATTCAGACCTAAAGAAGATTGATCGTGGGGTTCGTCGACATTTCCATGATGATATAACTGTGATTGTTGTGTTCCTTGACTCGAATCTCGTGAGTAGGGCAAGCTCTGCGAAGTTTAATAGTGTATCTGTTAGAGGTGGTGGCATCAACCTGCCTCCAAACACACTGGCACCTTGCACGACACCAGCAGAGGCTGGTGGTACCTGATTTAAGTTGTATCTTATGTGTCTTGTTGTATCTTTATCTTGTGTGAATACCAGGTGTCTTCAAATAGCAATGAGAGAAGCAGCACTTCAATTTTTTAAATGCGAAACTGTAGCTTACTAGAATAGTAATGCCTGTTATGTTAGGCCTTCTGACAAAATGAAAGAACAACGGGGATCTTCCCATGACCGTTATATGAGTTGTGTTTGCGCCAAGCTTAGCCTCTTAACGATTTATCATTTTTTTTATTTAAATATTTAATTGTAACTATTGCTGAAGAAGCTTGACGATATATGGCACTTTGTGACAAAGGACTTGATGATTTTAATGCTCTCGTTGGAGTAAGACGAATGGGAGTAGGTTTCAAAACTATGCTTGATGTGTTCCAAAAATGGAGGTAACTCTTAAATAATTTTTTTCGGATACGTGAAAAGATCAAAATATTCTTCATGAAATATAAGAAAAAATCCTAGATTTAAATCTGTCTCCATCAATGATTCACAATGTGTCTTCGCCCTTTGGCACTATATCCAAGATTAGCTAACACACTGTTCAGAGTTTTGAAAGACAGACAATGATTCTTAAGAAAAGGAAAGGATGAATCACATTTCAATATATGAACATCGTGTTCTCCGTGTCTACCTTAGGTACAGGGAAACCAAGAATTGAGACAAAACAATGATTTCACTTACAACAGTAGCAGGGGAGTGTATGCCTAGAAATGGTATAACATCTACATGCAACAAGCTCTCTACAGCCGACCCCACTGCTGCACCTGATATTAGCCCTCCTATGGTTATAACAGTGGCCTTCCCTGCAAGAGTTACACGCAGAAAACCCTTGTAGAATTTGCATTTAAACTTCCTGAGTGCAAAGCAGAGGGAGGATAGAACATTAAACAATCTATTCAACTCAGGTGTAAGTCGGGACACGCTTCAGTGAGTTTAAGCTTTGGCATGTCGAAGTCAACACAAACAACTTACTGAACAAAGAGGCCCCTATTTATTTTAGTATATGCATATCATGTAAGATCTGTGAGTTGTTAAAATGACCTATTTAAAATTAAACATTCAACACATATCGATTCACTTGAACACAGAACAAGTGTAAAATATGCACGAGAAAGCCCCTTACCCAACTTAACATTCTTTTTGGTCATAAAGTACAAGGAAGCTCCAAAACTACCAGCCAAGATGAGTCCAGGAACGTCTACTGCAGAATATGATGAAGCGGGTGTAGAAGCATCAATAATATAGGTTAAACCCATCAAAGCACCATACACACCAGCTTGTACACCTAAATTACTAGTTGAGGGAGTCTCTATCGAAACTGGGGAATTCTTCATTGTAGTTTGGAACCATGGAGGCATTGAGCCCAAACCAGAGGGCTTCACAGGTTTGGCATCAGCATAACGAATTTTACTATCCACTACTTTTCCCGCTCGCCGCTTAGTTAGGCTCTGCATAAGTAACATGTCATATGCAGCCTCGATCTAAAAGAAACAGAAAACAAGAAGAAATCCCATCAATCAACAAGGGAACGGAGTTTCCCTAAAATTCAAAAGTAGTAAAGCAAATATTGGAACATGAGATGACAATGAACTGTTGGCCAGCTTGATTCACCAACCTAGCCAAATAGACATCTCCATTAAAAAATCAATCACTCTGAAAATATTATTTGCGACATTTAAAAACATTAAATGTAGATGATCATAAGAATAATGCATATTTCACCACGCGTCCAATGATTATTCTTCAGTTTCCAGTCTAAGCCAAACATTTAACGTTACGAAAAGAAAAAAAGAAGCATCATGTCTAACAAGAAGTTCAGATGCTGACACGATACAAGACATAACTCGGCATGACACGGATATGTCAACACAACAGAATATGCTGTGTCCACTACAGGACCTTTGTTGGCATGAGAAATTCATTGAAGTTAAACATACATAGAGATTCCGTGGAGGCTATTAATCTCATCCGACAGGAACATGCTCTGCATCAGCCTCTGATGAGTATCATCAGAAGAATTAAAGAACTTAATCATGCCAAACTGGACAGTCACCTTGAACTACGTCTTTAGGGAGGTAAACAAAAAATGTAGACCGACTTGTTCGCCGAACCCACCACGGAGATAATATTGTCAGGAACCTTAGCAGCCGTCTTATAGGGTGCAGCTAGCCTTTGCTATCTGTTATATCTTAGTTTCTTGCTTTCTCTGCACGGATTTTTGAGCGACATCTATATCTATCTATATATATAATATATATAATAGAAAAATAACAATTACTCCTCCAAGCCTGACACGTAAGCATTTTTCAAAATAATGCAATTTTAGGCTACCCACGTCATTATTAATTTCCAAAAATATTTTTTTTAAAAAAATTATCTACATCATCTCTAAAACTAACAAAATCTGCTTTTCCTTATTCCAAAACATTCTCTTCCATCATATCAATTTTCAACCATAACTACTCAACTAACTCAGTTTTTAATGTTAATTTTAAAAACCTTTGAAAATTTTTTAGTATCATAAATTCCCCACTCCATATCCTATTTGTAAAATTTACTTAAATTCTTAATTATAATTTAAACGTTCAATTTGAATATGTTATTTATAATTTAGATATATTGATGATTTAATTTTTAAATTTATAATATGAAAACTGCCATGATCAACTTTTCCTTATCTCTAAATATTCTCACTATTTTTTTCAAAAAAAATAAATATTCTCACCATTTCTATGATCTTATCCATTAACATAACTTCTCAATTAATTCACAATTTAAATTTAAATTTTAGAAATCTTAAAAAAAATTTAAACATAAAAGCCACCCCCACACCTTAATCCCATTTAGGAAATTAATTTTAATTCTTAATTTAATTATGAAACATGGGGTTCCACTTATAAGAATTTCAAGCATAACAGCCTCCCGACTTCTCAACTATCTTTGTTTTATTTTATACATGTATTTTATGCAGAACATGGAGAATTTGGTCTAATTTGTGCCTTTGTAGCTCCTCCTTGCTAAAGAGTTGAGTGAATAACTGTCATTTATACCTCTAAATGCACAAATCCATGAACAAAGGTGATGGGAAGTTGCAAGCATTTGTCTACTTTTCTGTCAATGCATATGTGGGAAGGAAGTCCATGTTTATTGAGAATCCAAAAGGGAAAAAACAATGAACAAATCATAAAAGAAGAGAGGTAATATTCTATTAGTGGGTTACTTCCAACAGGTAACTTGTTAGAAGGAACATAATTTTATGATTTAGAAATCTGTTACCCTAAATTTGTTGATTTCGATTGTAATTAGAAACTAATGCATATGATGAAACCTCTCAAATGTCGGGGACTTGGTTTTCTCAAAGAGGTTTTTGTGTTATCATTTGAACATTCAGGTTTGAGTTTCTTATCTTATATTTGCCATTGTTGTTTTTAATTCCAATTACTTACTATGAATTCCAAGCCTTGTCCAAATCTCATTTCTCTCTCTTTTTATGCTATAATGTATAATTTATAATGTTTTTCAACCTAGATATTCAATGGCAAAAAGACAATAAATCAAAGCATGTTATTCAAGATCTTTACTTTCAAAACTAATGATGGATAGTTTTCACATTTGATCCATCTCAATAATATTATTTGTTTATCTTTAATATTGGAATCATGAAATATGTCTGAGAGTAAGATACGGTTATTAATTTTTACTTTAGATTTTTGATGTTTTCCTTTGAAAATTAAAATACTATTGCCCCTAGCATTGCATGACAACAACACTTCATATTGTATAGGGAAGTTGTCTCAAGCAAAAAAAGTAAATTTAGATATGAATTTAACTTAATTTTTGGGTGCATATTCTCTTACACATTGTTTTGATTTAATTCTCATAAGTTTTGAAGTGTTTTTTTCATCTCCTAACATTACTTCAAGTGATTAGGGAAAATTTTATATGGTCATTTTCATTGTTTAGTACATAAATATCTTTTCATCTTCCATGGTTTAGCCTGTATGTGAAGTCGCATAGGATTCTATTTACAAAGTTATTTATAATTAATGAATATAATTTATTTTTATTTCTTCATTGTGATATCTTCATATCCCATGGTCTAATAACTTCTTAACTCCATGATCTTTTTTCAGATGAAGTTAGTTATTTAGAACATTCTACCATATCTATATCTAACTACCTATATACACGGGATGCACACGCAAATATACATACATATATATATATATATATATATAATTAACTAATATTATTTTACAAACATTTTGTTAATTAATTTATCACCCGTGCTATGCACGGGCATATGCCAGTTTTATTAAAAAAAACATGCCGTATCCTGTCCACCGTCCAGTAGAATTTGAAGTGTAACATACAATGATTGAACAAGATCACTTTGGAAGATAAGTCAACATGGAGCACCGAGACTTCTAATTCCCTTGTATCTAGAATCAGAGAACTCGAAATCAACTAGAATGACAGACCGCTAACCCATCCCAGAACCAAAATTCAATTTGAAGCTCCTAATCCCGGATTTACTGAGAAGCAAGACCAGCGCAAAGCAAGACCGATAAATAAAAATCTTACCGTCCTGTACGGGCACCCCTCAATGCAAGTTCTGTTTTCAGACTATTACTCTTAAAAAGTAAATAACTTTAACGCAGATGAGGGGTTTAACTGAAGGCAAACGTCTGAACGCAGATGAGGGGCCATCATCAACAATTAAGAATATGAATGACATCCAGATTAAGTTCTAATTCTCTGAAATTAAAGAAAGTGTGGAGTGCGAAGAGCAGGATAAGTAAACCTGGGCAACCGCTTCCTGGTCGTCCTTAATAGTGGCGAGGATCGATTTCTTGGCGCGGAGTATGTCGTTGAAGGAAGCTCCCTCAGAGACTCCGAGAAGCTTCAGTGCGTTTTCTACGGACATCTCCGACGGTACCGAGTCGTCGGCTCCCGAGCAGGCTTGAACCGGCGAGACAGTCCTCGACAATGTACGCTTAGAGTGTAACAGCGCGCCGCGCCAGGGTTCCTTCACAATAGGCTTTCCGATCGGAGCTGCATCGAGTACTCGACCCGGCGGTCTAATGAAGGCCGAGCCGGGCGAAAGACAGTCGGGGTGAGCGGAGCGAGTGGCGGCCATCTCTAAGAGAAAAACAAAAAGCTGGAGCGACAGAGGGAAACGGGTAATTTTAACGGTAAGTAACAGCATAAAGCGCCATGTTTTGATGTAACTTGAAACCGTATCTAACCATTGCGTGTGAAACTAGAGTAGCAATTTCTCATCTGAGGAGGTCCGTCGACGCAAAATATCTAGGAGACGAGGACCAAGGTCATACTCAACTTTTTTTCCCTTTTACCATTTTTTTTCCCCAAAAAAACTTCTCCTCATGTCCGATTGGATAGATAGACATTCGCAAGTCAAGTTGTAAATTCGATTGCAGTAACGACCCCTACAAAGATAATACGTATACACTGACACTGTCACACAAAAGCTAGAGAAACGACGGCGTAAATAGTTGGCGACTACAGGACGAAACTTAACCAGTGCGACGAATGGCGGTGGACAAGCCAACAAGGGCTGTGCAAAAAATCTAGTAACCCACTCAGTCCGGACTGGTCCGACACAACCCGGTCTACTCCAAACCCCAACAAAACAGCCCGAACAAGAAAAAGACCAGATCAGACGGGGTTGATCATCCGGGTCAGACCAGGTTCCAGGTTGCCTCTTCAGACCAATCGGTCTGGTCTGACCCGGTTCTCTCTTTTTTTTTATAGAAGGTAGAAAAATATTTCAAGGTTGGACTGGTCCCCAATAATCCAATGCCCCAGCGGCCCATTCAGTCATCCGCCAAATCGCTGAAGCGTCATCCTCTCAGTCACTTTTCCTTTTCACTTTCGGCAGCCGACGATCATCCTCACTTTTCCGTTTCAAGTCTTCGGTGGCCTAGTGGCCTTCCTCTCAACTTCTCCATCGAAATTTCGTCCTCTCACTCTCCTTCGCAAGACGGACATGAAGATCTGAAAAAGAGAGCCACGATGAGGAAGAGAGTACGGAATAGTCGAGAGACAATAATGGGACCTTCATCGTCCAGATCGGCTGATGGTCAGGCTCAGACATGTTCACAAAATGAAAGTCCGTTTGCTTTCCCTGCTGGTGAGAAGGCTGCTATTTTGTTCTTATGCTTTCTTGTCATCGATGTGCGTTGTTCTTCTCGCCATCGACCTGTTCTTCTTCCTCCTCCATTATTTGCGTTGAATGCTTCTTCCTCCTATATTGCTATGCATACTTTGTGGGTTTGTTATTGTGAAAAACGTTAGCTTTTTGAAGTTTCTCTCCCATTCTTTTGAAACATGATGTTGATAATTATTTTGTTATTTTTTTTTTCATTTTTTGCTGTGTTCTTGTTTGATTGAATATATTACTATCCCTGAACGGAATGCTTTTCCATCTTCTCATTTGCCTGTTTATCAATCACGGAAAGGGAAAAAAGAAACAGGATGGTCTGGCAGACTGGTATCGCAACCCGGTCTAACACCGGGTTCGCTTCGGGCCAAACCAGACTTCAGACTGCAAAGTTTAGCCCGAAGAATTTTCAGACCGGACCTCGGGTTGAATGCGAGCCCGGTCTGGTCCGGTATTTGCGCAAAATTGCCTGCAAAAAAAAAAAACCCTTTATTTTTTTGTAGACGAATTCTATGGTATACTAGTGTGCTGTTAATGGCATCGACTGATAACCACAGGTTGCTATCATTTTAGCTGCTGATTACCTTGTTAATTTTCTGTGTCTTCTCGGCTTATCATAACCAGTCGTTGAAAGTCGTTGCCCATAGTAGTCGGATCATGCTTGCTTGCGGGAGGATCGCTTTCCCACCGTGCTTACCAAACGCTAGGAGGAACCCAAGATTGTTTCGTTGTGGAACTGAAACTTCACAAGGCTCTTCCATTGGAGGATACAGTGGCAAAAGAAAAGCAGTAATCGTCGGCTCTGGCTGGGCTGGCATTGGAGCTGCTCATCACCTCTGTAATCAGGTCTTTTCATCTTTTTTCATTTCCTCAGTTTTCTTGATGTCCTTTAACTTGCTTCTTGGTTTCTTCAATCGTCGTATTGGATTCTATTTCAGGGTTTCGACGTCACCGTTCTTGAAGGCGACTACGGTTTCGGCTATCCTGACACTACAGCGAGCCGGGGTAATTCTTCTTCTTGCATGTTCTAGAAGAAAAATCAAAAGGCCAAATTTAAGTTATTTCGGTATCTTGTTCTGCACAATTGGTGACTAAATTGAGCAGTTTATAACGGTTTTTGCCGGTACTTCACGAATTATTTACTATCTACATTTTGGAAGGGATGGCGACGAAGCTGAAATTGAATATTCATTTTAGGACAGAGGACAGTGAATTGTTCCTCTGTATTTAACGATTGAACGCTCGTTTCCCTTCTTAAAAGATCATTGATCAAGGCTTATTTTGGAGTTGTTTCACTTTATGGTTATCATGATTTAGATAGTTACTGCAATGCAATTTATTTGTTTATTTATTTTCTCCTAGGTTATTATCGTGCCTTTCAAAACATATTTAGCCTTGTTGATGAGTTGGGCATGAAGCCTTTCACCAATTGGACAAAATCTGCACAATATTCTGAAGAGGGACTGGAGGTAACGAGGATGCTATATGCCATCATTTTTTTGGTGATAAGCGTTATCCAGCGCTTTAATATGCTAAAAAACGAAACTTTCTACTCTCCTTCTCTGTTTCTGTTGGTTAATTGTCTTCATATGACTTGAGAGAAACTGCATCTACTTGCAGGTAGAGTTTCCAATATTTCAAGATTTGCCTCAATTGCCTACTCCATTGGGAACCTTATACTACAGCCGAGTATGCAGCTTCTTTTCAGCCTCATGTCTCATTTCTTAGGGTTGAATCCTCATATGTTCATTATTTTATTTGCAGTTCTTTCGGATTCCTTTGTTGGATAGGTTGACATTTCTACCTTTAGTGGCTGCAGGTATATTATACATGAAGTATCTTTCCTTTGACCCGCGATATTGGAATTTGAAAAAAGAAAAGTGAAATGGCTAGGGATTTATGCCCTCCTGCATATTTGGGTAATTCCATATAGATATGAACTTCTAAAAGCCAATGACCTCCTAAGTCATTACCCATGTTACTATCATATTGGCAATGGGTGATACCATTGTTGCATGAGAAAGGTAGGGGGCCGAGAGAGAGAGAGAGAGAAGGAAAAGAGAAGAAACAAAGGGAAATAGAGAGGAGAGAGATAGATTGATGAGAGAGAGAAAGTAGGGAAATAGAATGCTCAATTCCTCAACTCTTCATTTTTCCAAAAGCCTCTTTACAACCCAACCCAACCCAACCCAACCCAACCCATCTATTTATGGCCTAATTGACCCTAATGAACTAATTAATTTTGACTATTGCTTGCCCCTTGACTAACTCCCTCTTGATTTATTTATTACATGACATCCTCATCGTGTAGGATTGTTATGAATGGTAGCTTAGGATGTAAGACAATTTGCTCATCACCATCTTTTCTTCAAATTAGACATTGTCCCCGTGCATTGCATAGAGTATGAAGAATAAGTGGTACTGTTCATGACACGTGTGCACTTTTTATGAAAAATTAATAACTACAACAACCTAGCTTTTATGTAAAACCAATTAAACTCTATATTATAATTCCAACTTTAACTTGTTATTTAATGAAAGCACTCGAGTTTCATTGGAGGACTCATTTTTATGCACAGACATATGCTGTTGTACTAGTACCTGTTTTCCAATTCTTCTGAGCTATGGGGGAGGAGGATGCCTGAGAGATATACCAAATATTAAGCATTGCCATTTTATCTTTGCTTCTGCTTGAGTAGATGAAACTTATGTTGACGTTTTTTTAACTTTCCATTTGTATGGTTATGATTTAATTAACAAAAATCGTTACTATGGGTTTATTTACTTGATTGACTTTTACAGTTCACTTCCCTTTCCTTAATATGCCTTTGTTTATGCTCAATCTACTTCTTCATTCCCCTTTCCTTAACATGCCTATGTTTATGCTCAGCCTGCTTCCCAACTCATAATTGTTTTTGTCAATAAACAGAACGGAATTTCTTCATCAAGTACATATTTCCAAGTATTACTTCATTATACTTGAAAATTCACTGACAAAACATCCTCATTCCAGTGATTGACTTTGACAACACTGACACAGCCTGGAGGAAATATGATTCAAGTAAGCTTCTTTTTTTTTCCCCACATTCAAAACAATCATCGAATTTGTCACTTGATTCATTTGGATATTCAATTGGTAGTTACTGCAAGGGAGCTTTTCAAACAGTTTGGCTGCTCAGAGAGGCTTTATCAGGATATACTAGGGCCGTTGGTTCATGTGGGCTTGTTTGCTCCAGCAGAGCAATGTAGTGCTGCTGCAACACTGGGACTGCTAAATTTTATTGTCCTTGCTAGCCAGGTTTGTAATTGCAATTTGATACTGGGGTTATTCCCTGGCAATATATCATGAAATGTGACAAATCTTACTCTCCTAGTGGAGATTGGAGCAGCAAAGACATCCAAAAAATGTTAGAAAATATGTTTAAAAAAGGGACAGAAAAAGAATAGAAAGCAACTAAAAAGAAAGGTCAAGATATAGGAAAGGTTTCCCTTTTGTATCTTTCATAACTTTTGAGACTAGCTTTGAAGCATGGTTCATAAAAAAAATTATATTCACGATGAATCATTTGTTTGAGGAGCCTATGAGTTGCTAATAATGTAAAACAACACCAAGAGAGCACACTTGTAATTTGACCGTGCAATGAGTACATTTTAAGCATAATATATTCAATTTCTATTGTCCCAAAATAATTCATTATTCAGCTCAGATTGCCATTGTACACGTTTTACTATTATCTACCCTCACATGTACTTTATAAGAATGCCTGAATAAGTTTACCTGCTTCATGGATCCAGAAAGATTTTGATATAGCATGGCCTCGTGGAGCTGTAAAAGAAAAGATTTTTGAGCCATGGATGGATTCCCTAAGAGCTAAGGGCTGTAAATTTGTGGAAAATAGTAGAGTGACAGATTTAATCTTCAATGAGGAAACAGGTTGTGTGTCAGAGGTAGTTTGTGGTGGGGTGACCTACAAAGCTGATGCAGTGATCATGGCAGTGGCAATATCTACTTTGCAAGAGATTATAAATAAAAGGTATGGTATTTCTGAATTTGGTAGCTCCTAATAATTTTATCTATATTTATACACTAATCTTGCATTTAGTTCCAAGCTTTTTAATTCTATATAGCAATTTTTGGTTTTTTGATATTATGTCATAAAGGCTTCGAATCCATGCTTGTTTTTAACCTGTTTAGATTAACTTAAAAAAGTGGATTCAATTTTTTCTGTGTTTTGCTTTTAGCATCTCATAGAAGTAAACCCACTTACTAATTTTCTTCCTGCCGTTTTTAATTGCCTACTGCTTTTTCTTTAGTCCAACATTATGTTCAAGGGAGGACTTTCTGAAGGTTCTAAACTTGGGAAGCGTTGATGTTCTCAGTGTTAAACTTTGGCTTGACCAGAAGGTTTGGAAAAATAAAACCTTTTCATTTTTACTACTTTTATATCATGCACTAATCAGAATACGCCTCAAAACATTGTCAATCTTCCTAGAGGAACCAGACATGTATTTCCCTATTTTTTTCAATGTAGAATTGGTGCACGACTCACAATAAATGATGATGTATCTTGCATTTGTGTTGTTGTCTGTTCAACTATCATTTGTGGCTTTTGGCAGTGTATGAAATTGGTTTGTTGGCCACTATGGCCTTGATATTTGTTATCAAATCCTTGTTTACCAGGTGAAGATTCCGGCTGCCACCAATGCTTGTTCTGGGTTTGACAACTCATTTGCATGGACATTCTTTGACTTGAATGTCATTCAAGATGAGCATCAAAGCGATTCTATGACAGTTTTGCAAGCTGACTTTGTTAGTGTTCAGTTCTGTTATGCTCATCTGATGTTATATTAGCTAATGGTTCTACTTCAAGCATGATGATCAACTCCTATGTGTGGATATTCTACTGCCGATCTAATTACATGCCATGATTGATCGTGGTAGTATTATGCAAATGAGTTGTTGCCACTGAAGGATGAGCAGATGGTTGTGAAATTGAAGTCTTACCTCTCCAAGTATATTAAAGAGTTTGAGAATGCTAAAGTGGTTGATAAAGAGATTGGTAGATATCCCAAATCTTTGACCCACTTCTTCCCAGGTACAACGTAATTAATTTTTGTGCGCGCGCGCGCTTGTTTTGAATGGGTGGATTTCACATTCGGTTGATCAAACTTGCATATAGTCCGTCCAACCATATTCATCAAGATATATAAGTTGGATTCTATGATAGACTATAATTGCATTGGGGCCATCAGTTAACGTCATATTATGCTATTAGCGTTTGTTTGAGGTATTAAGATTTGTGGTACATGGTAGAGCTGCAACCAACTTGACAACAAGATCTTATATTCTGTATCTGTGTATGTAATTAGATAAGCATTAAACCCATACTTTTAATGATTGTGGTGGGTATTATTCTGTTATTTTCTCTCCCTTATGTATCAGCTGTACATGCATTCTGTTGTGCCGATATTATCTTATAATATTTTGCGTCAGAGCCAGCCCACCTGCATTGGGGATTGTGCTCGTTTACAATGATTCCTTTCTCTGATTTCTTTCTTGTGGTCTAAATAACCCCTATTGTTGGTGTCAATTTCTTTCATAGGTTCATACAAGAACGCGTTGCGTGGGTCTACCTCTTTCCCAAACTTGTTCATGGCAGGTGATTGGATTGTTAATCGACACGGCTCATGGGCACAGGTTGAACTTTGATATCTTCTTTTCATTGGTTGCATTAATTACAAGATGGGAAGCTTCGTGCCTGTTAAGTAATATAATTTTGGTTTGATAGGAAAAATCTTATGTGACGGGACTAGAAGCTGCCAATCGAGTGGTGGACTATCTCGAAGAGGGAAGCTTTGCTAGGATACTACCAGTAGAAGAAGCTGAACCACATATTCAGACTCTTCGTAATGCCAATAAGAGCTTTAACGATCTCAGGGCCCAGCTTTCCTTGTCCATTACCCAATTATTGCCTCCATGAACTGATTCACTGTCATCTTTTGACATCTTGAGGGATCAGGAAAGAGCAAGCGAGACGTGTTATGTGAATCTCACATGAGCGGGTCAATAATTGATCATCCCGCCATGTTTCAACTTTCAATGTATAGCTGTAACTATATCGAAGAGTGAGGATTGCAAAATTTTGAAATACCTTTGATTAGTCATAGTTAATAATACAGTTAACTATTACACAGTCATGCATATGGCTCAGCTACAATCTAAAGTTGCAGGATTAATCGCTTTTCTGTTGGCTGTATCTATTTGTTGTATTCTTGAAGGAATACTATAGCAAGTATTTCTGTTTAGAATGATTATGAGCTGGAAAAGGGAAAGAGATGTTGTAGATGTATATCTTGTGTTGTTTACGAGAGACTGCCACTGCAGTGAACTCCAAACTTAACTAGAGATTCCCATTCTCCGAATGATGATATTGAGATCAGCATATCATTAGAGAAGGATAAATTACAAGAGCTAAATTACATGCATCTTGTAGTTGAAGAATAAACAATAGACATGCATGATCAGGATCATTATTTTAAAATGAGTTAAAACTTCTTATAAATGTAGACTAATGTTTGTATTTTTGCTCAAAAATAAAAGTAAAAGTAAAAGTAAAGATCATTAAGCAATAATTATATCGTATCATGCATATTATAATGAATGTCATAACAAATAGTTTCCCTTTCTTTCTTTGCGAAATGAAACCCCGTTTCTCCATCTTTCCTTTGACTCATATGGTCTTTTGCTTTTGTTTTTGTTTTCCAGGTCGGGGAATGTATAGCAGGCCATTGAGGCAATGACACATGGACCACTAATCTCAATCTCATGTCTTGTGCAGCTGTGCTACAGGGACACAGTCACTGTCACGGTTAAGAGAGAATCAACCGTTTCCCATTAAATGAATTAAATAAGCAAATAAATAATGGGGCAATGTCAGGATCCAGGATTGTGTCTCCATTTCATCTACCGTACCATTCACCGGTTCTGACATTAATTGTTATGTAGACCGTACGTTTCTGTCTATTATTAATACGAATACGACACAGTGAATTATGTCAAGTTATTCTATTTACAAGATATTTTTAATTTAATTTTATTTTTTAATAAAATAATTATTTATTTTTACATTAGTATTATTCTTTTATATTTATTCATATTTAATTTAATAAAGTATTTTATTTTAAAATAAATATAAAATTATTCATTTATTAAAGACACTTCTTGAAAAAGGTAAAAAGATTATACTTTAAAATATTAAAAATATCTTATATTTTTTAGCATTTAATTTTTGAAAACATTTCTCACATTTTTCAATAGAATATATAAATTTCTATAATTTATAAGTATATCCATATTTTTTTAAAAAAATTATTTTTTAAAACAATTTTTTTAAAATTTATTCATATAAATGTTTTTGATTTAATTGTTTTCAAAAATATTTTATTTTTTTAAAATAAAAAATAGAAACAACCTCAAGTTATTTTTATTTTATTTTTCTTATTTTTAAAATACATTATATTTAATTATTAAAAATTATAGTTACCTTGATTAATTTCTATCATAAATCATCACTATTAATTGCTTATAACCATCAATATTAGTCTATTTTAAATTTTAAATTTTTTTTAAATTAATATAATCAAATGGATTTTTATTTGAAAAATAATTTTAAAAACTATATTACAAAAAAAATTTTAAAAATAAAAAATGGATACAGAAACCAAATAGACCCTAAGTATTTCAGATTCAATTGTTTTTACAACTATTATATTTTTTGTTTTTAAGAACAAAAAAATAGAAATATCTTAAAGTTGTTTTATTTTTTATTTTTGTTTTTAAAACACATTACATTTAATTATTAAAAAATATAGTTAACTTGACTAATTTCTATCATAAATCACTATTATTAATCGTCTGCAATCATTATTCTTAACCTATTTTTTAATTCTACAATTGTTTTTAAATTAACATAATCAAATAAATTTTTATTTTGTTTTGTTTTGAAAAATAATTTTAAAAACTATATTACGAAACATTTTATTTAAAAAAAACATAAACATGTCTTAATAAACCATGGATTTGGTATCTCTCTGTTATCTATCTATCTATTATTTATTTTTAACCGATGAAATCATTTTATTTTAGTCATGAATGTAAAGCTTTAATCGTCATAAATGCACCAAGTTATCTCTATTACTTTAATACTCACTTCGTTAAAAAATATAAGATATTTTTAGTTTTTTAAGATGTAATTATTACCTTATCTTTAAAAGTACCCTTATTGAATAAATCACTTTATATTTATTTTAGGGTGAAACATCCTATTAAATAGAGATAAATATAAAAAGATAGAATTAGTTTGAAGACAAGTAATTACTTTATTAGAAAAAAAAATTCAGTTAAAAATGTTTTATATTTTTTAACGAATGGAGTATATTAAAGGAGTAATTCTAGAAAAAGTTAATTTTCAATACACACGACTCAAGGGATTAGGGATATTTAAAAAAAACCAATGTTCACGTTTTATATAATAATAAATAATAAAATAGCTCAAATCTGAGTACAATACTAGTCATTATTTGTAAACCTAGACCGACTTAGCCAAGTTGACCCATAAACTGATGAATCAGTTATCTAGCTAATTTGATTGATTGAGAAGATTAGTCACCTATGACCTGACTTTAACTCAGTCAAACCCAGCCACCTGGTGGGTTAATGGGTTGACTTGGGTTAAATTTTGTTATTTTTATTTTCTTTTGTTTTTTTTCCTTTTTTCCTCTGAATATTAAACCCTAAATCAAATATAAATTTATTAATTAATAATTTTAATGATTTTTTTTATTATTGTTAGAAACTTATAATTATTATTTCTATAAGACATATCTCTTCCAGTTCTATTTATAAGACACCTTCTAAAAGTAATTTTTAATCTAAAATATAGAATATCTTGTGATAATTAAATCTTTTTTTTTCAATTTTACCCCTTTTTAATTAGCATGAAAGTATTTAATATAGTTGTAATATTATTTAAAGCTAAGGGTAAAAATGAAAGTGCATCTCATTTTTTTTATGATATCAAGAAAAAAATTAATTTTTCTTAGTATGTGTGAAATGGTTGAAAGTGTCATATAATAAGAACCAGAGGAAGTACATAAGATTTTATTGATAAATTTTTTATTTACTTAAGAATCAATGACTTTTATTTAAATATTATGGTATTTCATATGAATATTTTTGTATATTTAATCAAATTATATTATTTTAACTGTGACCAATCTGATTCTAGGTTAACTTTAGTTGGACCACTAATTCTTAAACCATTATCTCAATCGATTAAATGACCAATCTGATTTTTAGGACCTTAATTCTAGTATTAGAATATAGGAATAATTGGTAAAAAGTAGGGGTGTTCATTCCGAACCCGTCCCGATTGGCCCGGTATCGTCCCGATCATATCGGGACGGGTCTTGTCTCGACCCGAAAATAATCGGGACGGGACTTTACGGGACGGGACAGGAAAGGAGTGCGGGACGGGACGGGACACGGGATTACCATCGGAACGTCCCGTCCCGTCCCGAATATTATATATATTATTTTTTATTTTAAATATATTAATTATATTAACATAATCTATACTTATATTAATTATATCAATTATAATTTTAATACTTGTAATTCTTATTTAAAACTAAAGTTTTTTTATATTGATAATTTTAATGGCATGGAGTAAACATGGTGATATCTTTCTTTATAATATATTAATTATATTAATATAATTTATTCTTATATCTATCTATTTAATAAATTTTCTTTATAACATATTTCTTACTTATTTTTAGAAGAGTAATTGGCTTAATACATCTTCACTAAAGTAGAAAAATAATTATTTAATGTTGTGTTTGATTTGCCTGTTGTTGCTAATCTTATAGCATAAAGATCACTTGCATTTTTTATTATAATATGTAGTTGTGATTAATATAATTCAATAATTGATTTTAAATTATTGTTATTTATGTACTTGCGTTATTTTGATTTTAAATTTAATAAATTATATAATTTAAAATTTTAAAAAACGTTATTATTCAGATTTTTTTTTCACATTATTCCATTTATCGGGACGGCGGGATGTCCCGATCTTGTCCCGGTCCCTTCCCGACTCTTAACGGGACGGGACGACTTTCGGGACGGGACGGGACACGGGACCAAAATTCAGTCCCGATATTTTTTTTGGGACGGGACACGGGATGGGGGTGTCCCGGTCCCGTCCCGTCCCGTGAACACTCCTAGTAAAAAGGACCAGATTGGAAAGAAAATTGGTCCTAGGGATCAAATGTTTTTGAAAGACCAAATTTTATATTTTATTCATTTAACAAATTCTAGTTAGACCAAAATGCCCCTGTCATAACAAAGCAATTTGAAAACAAAGACCACTTTGTGCTTAGTTTCTTTATACGAGTTGAACGAGAGAAGACAGCAAGGAATGTTTCCAACGGACTATCAACAATAATGTGGATGTGAGCGAGTTGTGACTAACAAATTTCGAGAAAGATAACCCTATCTCTTTGCACGGTGCCCTAATCGAATTACTTGTGATCGATGACTCTTCAGCATTGAGTGTCAAGCTGATTCAGAGTGCCTTATAATTGGTTGACGGTGGAGCAAATGATGACCTAAGTGAAATAGACCATTAGCGAAAATGAGTGTCATTGTTTCTTTGCTTGCCCAATCAGAGGGGTATGCTATGTGAATGATTTCCATTGCTTCATAAAAATTTATTGAATGAATTCTCCCTTCTATAGATTTTATGCACGATAACTTTATGATCACTCATTTCTATGTAATTAAAAGAATATGTTTTCAAATAGGACCATGCAGCTTGCAATTATTACCTATGGGAGGATGCCTTGCTGGTTAAACTAAATATTACTCCTCTTCAATCAGGCAGTTAGAGTACGCTTCATGAATTTTAGGAGGTTGTTGAGGAGAAAGCACAATCAATAATTAATCTATCAATAATTTTTCAATATCGTGCTTGAAGAAAAAAGTTTCAAATACAAATATCTACTAATGTTGATGCACGTTTTAGTGGGTATCTTTTTTTTTAAAGTCTTTTATTAGTTTATTTGAATTTTGATGAGATATCATTAAGTTTTTGTTTGCATTGTCCTTTATTTTCTACAAATACTATTGCAGACCCTTGTCTAATAGATTGGTTAGGTATACTTGAATTCTTGCATCCAACTCCAAACTTAAAACTCCCTCAACCTAAGCCTTTTTTTATTGTAAATATAATGTGATCAATTTTTCTAATCAGTTCATGCCCTATTTTATTTATTTAGCATAGCTCTCCTACCTTTTATTTGCAAGTGTTTTCTCATCTTTTAACACTATCATCACTCTTACATAAAAAATTAATCATGTTGGTCTTTCTAATGAATGTAATTAGCTTGTAATTAGCAAACCTGGTGAACATAAGATACTTTCAACTGGTTGCCCCTTTGAGGATTATAGAAATGCGGTTAGCACTAATGTATTACTTACTAGTGAAAAAAAAGCCAAGGTCCTAAGCACAAAGGCAACAACTAATTTTATTAAATGCCCTGAAAGATTTTCTACTTGAACTTGAATCCATGAATTTTGTTGATTACAAGTCCATAAGAAAGGTTATAGATGATACTTTTGATCTATTAAAAACTTTATGAGTTAACTATAAAGAATTTTGAGAACATGTTTGGGAGTTAATCAATTCTACATCTTCCTTAGCTAAAGTGCAAAATTCTGGTCAAAATGACCTTTCTCTTGGAGAGCACATTTATCATTATGAAGAGGAGAAGCTAATACTTATTGACATCCATGACAACTTTGTCAAAACTAAGGCTTTGCTTGAAGCATCTCAGCAGCGTAGTCAATCCCTTCCAGAGGAGGCCCTTTAACTTAAGGAGATGCTTTAAAGAGTAGAATCCTAAAAAACCTCTTATGAGATGGAGGCCAAGAAGATGGAGACTCATCTTAGTGAGATCAGTGCAAGTATGATGGAGATTGAAGAAAGCTTAAAGATTGCAACAAAACAAGTAAGCATTGCAAGAACACTTAGTTAAGAGATAGAAGAAAAGCAACTTGCAGCCAAGACAACACGGGAGAAGTCCAAACTTGAATTAGAGAGACAATATTAAATATCTTAATATTTGTACTAGGAGCAAAAAGAACTTTAATTGATGTGATTAACAGAAATTAGAGAATGATAATTGATGTATAAAAATAGTGTTTTACATGACAATGTATAATTTGGCCCCAGTGTTTGCCATTAAATATATAGAGCTTAAGTCGTGTTTTTCTTTTCATGCAATGTCAATTAATTTTGTGTTCTTAACAAGATATCCTTTGTAATAGTAAAAAATAGTGGCCTACTCTTTTATACAGAATTGTAATATTATTATAATCATAATCCTTGTAATTATACCCGCTATTTATCTTTTTGTTAGTTTGTACTTTGCACAACAACATACCAAAACCAATGGAATTATTATAGTAATATGTAAAATTAAAAAATTAGTTATCTTTCATGTAAAACTATTGAATCCTCACTTTTCAATGCGACAATTAAATATAATATGTTGTGGATTGCATATAAATAAAATATATTAAGAGAACCTACTGTGAGTGCTCCTGTAATTATGTGAAAAATACAACTAATTCTATGTAAATTAGCAAGGTAAAAAATTTGCAAGCATGGCTAAAGAATAATTTAGATGTAATCTTTAACGGATTACATATAAACTCGTCACATAGAAAGGAGGCCCCTATTAGTAGCCAATAATTATATGAAAATAATTGTGGATTACATGTAAATCAATAAGGGGAGAAAAATTATAAACATGGCTGAGTAACAATTTATATGTAATCAACAATTTACATGTAATCTCTAGCGGATTACATGTAAACCCGTCACACAAAAAGGAAGGTCCTGTCAGTCGCCAAAAATTATATGAAAACAACTATAGACTGTATATAAATGTCATTGGTATAACATAAGGCAAAACCCTTGCACCTTAAGGCATAATTCTTACACCTAATCCAAAAGCCTTACACCCTAAGCTAGAAGCCTTGTACCTAAATTAGAAGGCTTGCACTAAAATAAGAAGCCTTACACCCAAGTCAGAAGCCTTGCACCTTAGCTAGAAGCCTTCCACCCAATCTAAAATTACATGAAAACTCCTAAAGATTACATGTAAATTAATGTTGTCATCACATAACACTTAACCCTTGCACCCTAAGTCAGAAGCCTTACACCTTAAGTTAAAAGCCTTGCACCTAAGTCAGAGTTCAGGTGTAAGACTTTTGGCTCAAGTTGTAAGTGTTTTGGCTTAGTTACAAGTCTTCTAATTTAGAGTGTAAGGGTTCTAGCTTGGGTGCAAGCCTTATAGTTTATGGTACAAGTATTCTAGCTTCAAATGCAAGGGTTATATGTAATGTGATGACAACATTGATTTACATGAAACCTTAAGGCATTTTCATATAATTCTACTCTCAGTGCAAGCCTTATGACTTTGGGTATAAGGATTCTGGCTTGGGTGCAAGCCTTTTAACTTAGGGCGCAAGGATTCTGGCTTGGGTGCAAGCATTCTAGCTTAAGGTGGAAGCCTTCTAGCTTCAGGTGCAAAGGTTATAAGTAGTGTGATAACAACATTGATTTACATGTAAACCTAAGGTATTTTCATGCAATTCTTCTCTTAGTGCAAGCCTTATGGCTTGGGTGTAAGAGTTTTGACTTAGGTGCAGGGGTTCTAGCTTGTGTGCAAGTCTTCTCACTTAGGGTGTAAGCCTTATAGCTTCAGGAGCAAAGGTTATATGTAGTGTAATGGAAATATTGATTTACATGTAAACTTAAGGTGTTTTTATGTAATTTGGCTGAGGGTGCAAGCCTTTTGGCTTAAGGTGTAAGCATTCTAGTTTCGAATATAAATGTTACGTGTAGTGTAATGGCAACATTGATTTACATGTAAATTTAAAGTATTTTCATATAATTTTGCTCTTAGTGCAAGCCTTGTGGCTTCAGGTGTAAGCCATCTCACTTAGGGTGCAAGCCTTTTGGTTTAAGGTACAAGGGTTATGACTTGGTTGATTTACATGTAATAAAAAGTTGTTTCATGTAATTTTAGGTCACTGACAAGGGTGTCCTCTCTGTGTCATTAGTTTATATGTAATCTTTATCTGTTTATATGTAATTTTAGGCCACCCATAGGGGCGTGCAATTTATGTGTTTCACTTGCATGTAATCCATGAATTACATGTAAATTATTCATCAAGCATGCAAATGCATTTTTTTCCATACTGATTTATATGTAAAATGCAATGGCTTTCAAGTAATTTTAGGCCACCCATAAAGGTGTGTAATCTGTGAGTTTCATTTACATGTAATCCCTAGTGGATTACATGTAAATTACTCATCAGACATGTTTACGCATTTTTTTTCCATATTGATTTACATGTAAAATGTTTCTAGTTTTCATGTAATTCTGGGACACAACTAAGGGATCCTCTCTGTGTATTTCATTTACATGTAATCCTTAAATTACTTAACAGGCATGCTCGAGCATTTTTCCCCTATCTTCATTTACATGTAATCAATGATGAATTACATGTAAGTTAATATAAACTATTCCTCATACACGCTCGCAAGTTTTTCCTCATATTGTTTTACATGTAATCTATGGTGTTTTACATGAAAATTAGGGTTATTGACTATTGAATTTACATGAAATTAGTCATTATAAGGGTAGAATTTTTGAAAAGTAACATTAGAGGCAAAATTGTGTCCATATTTGATATCCTAAATATGAAAATATTAATGTACATATACAAAGTCTATACATTGAATAATTTATACCAAGATGTGTCTAGTAACATTTATACGTTGAATAATATATAACAATATATGTATAACAAAAACTAAGTCGTCTTTCTAGCTTTCTTTCCTTTTACACCTCTATCACATTCTAATTCCTTCATGACTTCATCTTGCTTTTCATTCTATGAATGTGTTAATAGCCATCATACTACTTCAGCCTTATGTGTAGGCAAATCAACCTAAACAAAGTAATTAATATGTAATGTAAGTCAATGATTCTAGCCGTAAAATTATTATACATGGGTAATGCAACATGCTGTAGGCAATTCAAGGTTGTTAATGTACTTTGAAATAAGGCTATTATCCCTCCCTTAAAGCCAGCATATAATGAACATACCATAGTCATATCTACTCATAATGAGAATTACATCATCATATAAAAAATTCAATAATGCAAACAACATGAACATGAACATGTAATCAGCTAAAACACTTTACATTTTCTTTTGTTATAGAACCCTGGCAATTTTGAAGTCAATGAAAAGAATATGCATAAATTCTTTTGGGAACAAGTATGTAATAATTTTTGCAAAATGCAACTTGAAAAAAATGACACAGGAATAACAATTATATTGAGCTAAAACTGTGAAGCATATGTCAAAAACTAAAATGATATTGAAAGGTTACCACAAGTGTAATACCACTTGTTTCCCTCAATCTATCTTTCCTTAGATCAAATGCTATCCTATTAAACCATTAGTTATAGAAAGCATTGAATTTAGAAGGTATAGGGTCATGTCCCTCTTCACGAATGCATAAAAAAACCAATGATAATCTTTACACACAGGTGTAAAAATGATCTCATTAGAGGATAAATCATATTGAGATGGGTTGGAGTCAATTAATCTTTTGGGTCAATTGCTCTCAACAAACTTCCATATAGTACATGGTTCATTTGCGTGCACTTGATGTGAAGGAGCTTGTCAAAACTGATTGTGTTGACCCTTACCATTAGACTTTTACTTTGCTTGACATGTTGAGCAACTTTGATGACTTTACTTAGATGAGCAACATGTAAGCAATTTCTCTTTTAATACTTCATTAAATGAAGATATACATGCTTTACGATGCCTTTCATCTTCAGCCATTTTGTTAAATTGTTTCCTTTCTTCTTCATATAGACTTTTCCAACCCTTTCTTTCTTCATCTATAGCATTTTTTAAACCCTTCATCTTGCCTTTATTTTTCAACTCATGTGAATAAACATGCAATTTATTAAACTTTGAACGACATGCACCCCTTCCCTTAACCATGATTGTCAATTGTCAATGTTTAAAGTACAAGTCCTGCACAATTGTATAAGATAGGGTCATTTATTACTTGCCATTGAAGATAATTCAATGACAATGTAATCATGTGTGTTCTATGTGTTAGCATGATCATAGGCATATAATTATCTCATCAACATGTTAGTATGATCACACATAATTTTATGGTGTCACATGATGGTTACATATAAGGTAGGTAGGAGTTCTGTGTGTGTTAACAAGAAGGTACTAGTTCTGTCTCCAACAAAGGATGATTACATTCTACAAAAGTCTAACATTTTGACAATTTAAAGAGGAGCCATTATAAGTAAATGAAAGGGATGGGAAAGTAAGCTTGTTTTAGAGTTTGTTGCAAACAGCATCCCAAGGAATATTCAATTAGCAATAAGAAGCAATAAAGTGTGACTATCATTAATAAGATACAATATAGAAAAATCCTCCTAAAAATTCTCATATTGTGCTAGATGATACATAAGCATGTTATCTAAATGATTCAATAAAAATTGATTCTCATTGAATTGAAAAAGCATCCAAAATGATCTCTTATCGTTGACATGTTTTTTACTAATAGGAAAGGGAATTTAAGCAAATTACAACTCAAGGAATGCGATTGCAATTAATCTACCTAGTTGGACTTTCAATTTTCTAATTTTATACTTGTCAAACTATTCAGGACTTCTGATATTCTCATTCTGCAAGTATATACACACTCCATATACACTTGTTCCAGTAATAAATATAGAACGTTGTATTAATTTTACATGAAAATCGGTACACATAACAGGTAATTTCACACACCCAACTTTATTTATGGATTATTTTACATTAAATTTTTAAAGAACACTGGGTTCGAACAATTGTATATTTGAGGTTAATCTCAAATACGACTAAGTTTATATTGCGTGAGGAAAAGAGGAAGCAATTGAGAACAATCAGAAACTAAAACCATGCTCACTCAAACAAAATGAAAGATTTAACACACAATATGTACCTAATCGTTGTCCCTTGAGTCACCAGTACTCTAAAGTAGCTCGAAATTCATCGCTGAAGGGTCGTTGATCACAAGTTATCTGATTAAGGCATTGTGCGAAGAAATGGGATTTTCTTTCTTGAAACTCATTGCTCACAACTCACTCACAGCTCATATTGTCGTTGATAGTCCGTTGAAAACATTCCTTGTCATCTTCTCTTGTTTAACTTGCACAAAAAAACCAAGTATAAAGTGGTCTTTGTTATCAAATTGCTTTGTTATGATAAGAATATTTTAATCCAATCAAAATTTATTAAATAAATAAAATATAAAATTTGAACCTAGAGATCAATTTTCTTTTCAACCTCGTTCTTCTCATCAATTTTTCTTAAAATATAACATGAAATAAAATAAAATAAAATAAAATTAGTAACTATCTGTACGTGACAAAATAGTCTCACTTGTAGGCTCGTTTGATATTGAGGTTCATCATTAGATCTCAGTCCATCCCTACTCTCTGCCAATACCTCTCTCCCGCTTCAGATCGGAGGGAAAAAGAAAAAGAGGTACGTTTCTCCCACTTCGGATCCCCCCCCCCCCCCAAACGGAGGCAGTTTTACAAATCTTCGATGATTGTAATGAGACGGCCCCTGAATCCGTTGATCGCGCAGAATTTAGCAATTTCAGTTCGATCGGATGTGCATGCTTTTGTTTGTGCAATTCTTGTCGATTTTAACTCCTTTTCTTATCTCTTTAGTTCGGGGATTCGCCGAAATTTTGGTATTATTTATCTGTTCCTTTTAGGCTTGAACACGCTTCCATCATGGAGCAAAGTATTTTTATTTTTCTTGGCCCCTATGGGGTTTGTTCACTTAAATAGTGTGATAAAGTAAAGAGAAAGTTCATGGAGATCGAAGATTTGGTGTAGTTATTGATAATCGGCAAGTTTCGTTGAGTTCAGCCTCTTAGTTGATTAATGATTCACTTGATTGAATAAAAGCTTTTGAAATCCTTTCTAGTTTCACAACTAAATAAGATGTAGTATAACTGAAAAGTTTTGTAATCTTGGACTCGAAATTACATGGGAACTGTGTTCTTCTGCTCAGAATTAGTTCTTTAACTTGTTTTGGTATTGTGATTTCCCTCTTTCTTTAATCATAAATCATTACTGAATCAGTATCCCTTTAATATTGGCTTTTGTTTAAAAATGGTCGTGTATTGATTTTTATATGATTGCTCTGTTGTCTCATAGTTTCAAGTTCAAACATGGGTGTGGCTCAAAACAATCTTGATTTGGAGGAGGGAACTTTGGAGATAGGAATGGGTATGTCTCATATTAGTTAACGACATGTTTTTTTTCTTATTATTTAAATGTTAAGGCTCTTGGTACATTAAGTACTTCTTAATATGAAATTATTTCTCTTCATCAAAAAAGATTGATGTAAAGATGGTTGGTTTGATATTGATAAACTGTGACTTTGTCCTTATTCCCCCTAATTTATTTTTGGTTTCAGAATATAGAACTGTATCTGGAGTCGCTGGACCATTGGTCATTCTTGACAAAGTTAAGGTAATGTTTGTACTCTCTTCTATCCTAATTGTACATGTAATTTGGGCTTTATCAATAGGGATTCCTTGGTTTCTGTATTCTATGATTGAGTTTTGCTCTGATCAACTACAACAGGGACCCAAATATCAAGAGATTGTTAATATTCGTTTAGGAGATGGAACTACTCGACGTGGGCAAGTTCTAGAAGTCGATGGCGAAAAGGCTGTTGTTCAGGTGATTGCATGTGGCATTTATTGTTGCCCATTATGGTTCATTTGGGAGGATAATTTCATACAAAATGAGGAGATACGTGGCCCATGTATTTGGGTTGATAAATGTATACTTAAGTAGTATATTTTCCTACAACTGAACGGTACTAAGATATCTTGTTACTTTTATAATTCCATTGATAAGAGGAAATGACCTTCTAACTGTTTAGTTTTGCAATCTACCACTGGAATTAATAACATTCAATTTATTTTCCTAAACTATTGGCCAGGTTTTCGAAGGTACTTCTGGGATTGACAATAAATTTACAACTGTGCAGTTTACTGGAGAGGTACAAATTATACTATATCTTCTCAAAAAGAGCATAGAATAATGGTTTGCTTCAATGCATATTATATTATGAGATTTTCCATGAAATTATCTGCTCTGTTAATTTATTTTACTTAGATCTGGACCTAAGTAATGTGTTTACTGATATCTTGGGAGTTATACTTAAATGCAAAGATTTTCTGTTTATAGAGTTGCACCAATCAATGAATGGTCTCTGAATATGTGCGTTTTTAATTATTATCTTAGAGAGAGAGAGAGAGAGTTTACTATAATCATTCCATAAGTATATCATAACTGCTGGGGAAAACTGCAGGTTGTGTAGTATCAACACAAATTGCATTTCTCGTAATTTAACACAAGCAATTGAGAATTTTATAATGGCCATTGTTTTGGTATGGTGCTTGATATATTTAAAGGAGACCTCAATATATAACCAGTTAAACCGATCTATGGGAAAAATATTCAGGAAAAAGGAAACTAACTTTTGAAAACTTAAGGAAAAAATGTGGTTTGCATATGTTATATCGTGCTTCTTGTTGCTGTAGTTTACTACTCTTGTATGTTTGCACTTTCTTTTTTCAGTGAACGTACTCTTGTGTTAAATTTGTTGTAGGGGGTTGATTTCTGTTGTCTGGGGTTGATTTCTGTTGTTTGATGCTTTCCAATGTGATTTACTTTAAATGATTAGTTTGTCCCTTCCTATATGGGAACTGAGACTGATATAGACCCAGTTACTAGAACAAGAGACAATGGAAGGGCAAAAAGGGAAGGAGGAGATTCAGAGAAGGAAGGGAGAAGTGAAGATAGAAGACAGGAGCATGTGAGATTATGCAAATGAAAAAAACTGGGCTAACCCTTAGAGGGCTTTATATAGAACCCAAAAGACAAAGAGAAACTAAAAATAGATGTTAAACTAAGAAAATAACAAAACGATAATTAACCTGACAACTGAAGTGTATTAAAAGAAAATAAATGTAACTTCCTAATGCTATTTCTTATGGTTAAAGTATGTCTTCCACAACTTTTCATGAGACTTGTCTTTTTAACTCTTGGCTCACTTTGTTTTTCATTTTACTTGTGTAGAATTAAGAGTTTTACTTTTGACCCCCGGCCTTCTTCCCTCATTCATGTTTGTAGGTGTTGAAAACTCCTGTCTCATTGGACATGCTTGGACGCATATTTAATGGTTCTGGAAAACCTATTGATAATGGTCCACCCATATTACCTGAGGCTTACTTGGATATATCAGGTAATTAAGTTTCTTGTGGGGTTATCTAGTTTAATTTCTCCATTGTTGCTTTACAAATTTATTGTTTGTTTTCTTAATATCTCCCCTTAATGCAGGAAGTTCTATCAACCCTAGTGAAAGAACCTATCCAGAGGAGATGATACAGACAGGAATATCTACAATTGATGTCATGAATTCCATTGCCAGAGGTCAAAAGATCCCTCTTTTCTCAGCTGCTGGACTTCCCCATAATGAAATTGCTGCTCAGATATGTCGCCAGGCTGGCTTAGTCAAGCGATTGGAGAAGTCTGATAATCTTCTTGAGGTATAGAGGATGTATTAAAGTGCATTTACTTTAATGTTTTAAGGGTCTTCACTTGCTTTAGATGGCTTGTATTTCATTCAGGTCTTCCTGGTTTAACTGCACCAACACTTTCCTGGCTGAGGCAATTTGGGCACTCATTGTTATTATAAGTACTCGAAGGAAAACTTTTGGCTATTTTGTTTACTAATACTTCTTGTTTATTATTGGATTGCACTGATATAGAATTTATTGCTGGTGAATAAGCATATAGGTGAAAGGTTTTGGGGCTTTATTTTTTATTACATTAGGAGGGTTTGAACCTTGGACCTCTTCCCACACTCTGTAGTCTATACCATCCATACCACCAAAACTTTTAAGGCTTCTATTATGATACTTTTATATCTCACTCTGCCTGAGTTGTTTATTTGTTAGGTCGCTTCTTAGTCTTGATTCATTTGTGAACAGATTTGGTCAGCTGAAATTGGATTGTTCTTGATGATTGTTTAACACTTGTGTCCACCCCACCCTGGCCGTGTTTTAACACAGCAGGTGGGGAACATTGCCCTTAAGTTCTTTTGTAGGATATGTTTTTTCTTATATCATTACATGAGGAATTGAAAATGTTAAATTAAAGGTCTCTCTCAGGAGTCATACTGCATTGATTCCCATCAATATTTATAATATATTTTTACTTGCTTGGCAGTCAAACATACCTTTGGAGTATCTAGTTTTCTAGTGATTTATGGGGCTGATTTTAAAACTAGCACCTATTAATCTTCTAAAATTCACGAAAATTGAAAATGTAATATTAACTGGGAAGGGTAGTCTGTGATTTGTGGTTCTGCTGTAATGAAGATGCTGACAAAAATAAGTTGAAATTCTGTATTTTTCTTGTACTATTGCTCTCTCTCTCATTTATTTAAATTTCTTGAAATTAATAAACATCTTCACTGCTTGCTCATTTTTAGAACTCATGACTCTTCTACATTGTGTAAGATCGAGAAGTTGGTTTTACCACAACACATTTTATCATTATTATGCAGGGTGGGGAAGAAGACAATTTTGCCATTGTGTTTGCAGCTATGGGAGTTAACATGGAGACTGCACAATTTTTTAAACGTGACTTTGAGGAGAATGGCTCGATGGAGAGGGTGACTCTTTTTCTTAATCTGGTAAACTTTTTAAACCAGAATGCATGTGTTGTGTCTTCTCTTTTAACTAAGAATTCTTTTTCAGAAATTATGTCTGTGTAGTTTACAAGATAACTAAAAAAAAAAATGTCTTGTGTGAATGTTATCTTGTGATAAATGCTTGTGACTTCTTGGGAATACTATTTTTTTCCTTTGGGTTTCAAGGATGCTACTGCTATATTTCAATTCAAATATTACAGAACAAGACTATACATGTATATTCTTACAATAGCATTGCATTCAGAACTGACATTTTTTCTTGTTAAGATGAAAGAAGTGTATATCTTAATATTAATAAAAGGTGTACAATTTTTTTTTAATATTTTTGAAACTGATCAGTGTAGATTTTTCGTTTTAAATTTTTGATCTAAAAGATTTTTAAAATACACCTTATTGTATTTTGAGGAACATAAGGTTCTATGAGTAAGAAATTTAATTGAGACACTGCTTCTAATTTTAAAATTCCAATTTCACAACTTGCATGAAGGAGCTAATCCTTAAATTTTCTGTTCATTGGCTGATGCAATCAACTACAGGCAAATGATCCTACAATCGAACGCATTATCACTCCTCGTATTGCTCTTACAACTGCTGAATATTTGGCGTATGAATGTGGGAAGCATGTTCTTGTGATACTCACAGATATGAGTTCTTATGCTGATGCTCTTCGTGAGGTAACATACCTTAAATTTTAATTTATTAGAAAGCAAGGCAACAAAAGGAAAGAGAATAAGATCATGAGAAACCTCTCACAGCCTTTGCCCTAATCTATTAAAGCCTTGGCCCTCAGGCGATTGTGATTTTTATGGATATCCATAGTTAGAAACAACATTGGATACTGTTTTCTCTCTGTCTTGAAGGCTGAAAAGGAAGTTATGAATATTTTATAGAGATTTCCAAAGAGTAATTTTGAGAAATATTGGCTACTATTTTCTCTTACCCTGGAAGGCTGAGAAGTAAGTTATATAAATATGGTGAGGAATTTGCATGAAACAAGCTGCTGCTTGCACGGTATACCATAGGTATCTGCTGCTCGGGAAGAAGTGCCTGGAAGGCGTGGTTATCCTGGTTACATGTATACAGATCTTGCAACAATCTATGAACGGGCTGGAAGAATTGAGGGGAGAAAAGGCTCCATTACACAAATTCCAATTCTGACCATGCCAAATGATGGTTAGGAACCTAAATAAATATATCTGCGTCAGCTATATTGCATAATAAGCTTTTAATGTTGGCATAATGTTTCTAAAATTTTGTGCAGATATCACACATCCAACTCCTGATCTTACGGGATACATTACTGAGGGGCAGATATACATAGATAGGCAGCTGTATAACAGACAGGTGGGATGATAGATCGAAGCTCTGGTACTGATGAACACAACTTGCCGGATTAGTCAGTGGACTTAACTACTATAGAGAATTTGGTTTTGAAAGTATCCCGATATTTAACATGGAAATTAACTGCGTTATTGGCTTGGTACAGAATTTTAATATTTTCCATGTATTATGGCTTTGGTGAACGTTGACTTGGTCATGTTTCACATAGCACATCAAGGTAGAATGCTGTGACATATAATTCTCTTCATATTCTAGGAAATTTATTATGAATCATCCTTTTTCATAAATGGAACCAGTTTTTCTGTGTCATGATTATTGAAGTAGGTGTCTGATTTGTATTAGCAACCTTGTAAATTGTTTAGCTGTATAGGCTTTATCTTGATTTTATCTACCGAAATTGACATTCGAATTTTTTGAATTCTGCAGATATACCCACCAATCAATGTCCTTCCATCACTATCTCGGTTGATGAAGGTAAGGATAATATTCTTGTTTCTTTGATGTCAAGATGCTGTCAGGTAACTAGTTTGTGATGTTTCGTGAAGAAAAAACTAATCGTGCTGTCTACGGTATTATTCTGATGACCTCTGCAGAGTGCCATTGGTGAGGGAATGACCCGAAGGGATCATTCTGATGTTTCGAACCAGGTCTAATTGTGCTCGAGTATCATATTTATTTTGCTTATTGCAAGTGTTTAACCATCTAACCCGTGATATTTTGTTTGTTTTCAGCTCTATGCAAATTATGCCATTGGAAAGGATGTCCAGGCAATGAAAGCTGTTGTTGGAGAAGAGGCGCTTTCATCTGAGGACCTGGTCGCTAATATTTGTCTCATTCTTTTCATTTGATAAAGTTAGCTTGACCTTGAAGTGGTATTAATGAGTTTTCCTTTTCTAACAGCTGTATCTGGAATTTTTGGACAAGTTTGAGAGGAAGTTTGTTACCCAGGGAGCTTATGACACCCGCAATATCTTCCAGTCACTAGATCTTGCATGGACTTTGCTTCGGATTTTCCCCCGTGAGCTGCTTCATCGTATACCAGCAAAGATTCTTGACCAATATTATAGCCGAGACGCCAGTAATTAATGGATTGGACTTTGACTTTGCTCGAGCATTTATCCCCTGCTCAAGCAGTTCTCCATGACCTTGGGAATTAATTTATTCCTTTGCTTTCTCGCCAAAAGTCGTACAAGAATAAAACTAATGAAGGTTAGAGTCTGGCTTGGTGCATCATATTTCAGCGTCCTGTCAGATATAAAACCACGTAGATCTTGAGATTCCGGTGTCATTTCTTTTGGGGAGGAAGTTTTAGTCGTGTTGTATTACCATGGCGCTATTTGTATTTTGGATTTTCGTTGCAGTTAGGTTTTGGTGGATTGCGAAGCCTTTCCATGTATGTTGCTTGTTTCATTGTATTATTCATTTTGTAGTTAAAATCAGGAGCGTTACTATCAGTTGGGCAATTCCTTGATGTGTTTATCTGCATTGTTATTGGTAAGTGAAACAAGTTTTTAACATTTCCTGTCAATTGAGGGGGAAAAAAATTCTGAACTATCCAAATTCTACCTGCCCGTTCCAAATGGGATTTGCACATTGCGCCAGTCCACTTTGCTCCGAAGACATTATCTTCATTATCACCCTCAAGATCCTAGATCGAATCTATGAGGAGTTTATATTGTTGAGTAGTAATTATTGGTTGTTTTTTGGGAATGAATTGAAATTTCTTTTTATAAAACTAATTTTATAACCAACGTATAAAACTATCTCCTAGAAATGTGTTTGAAAAGATTATAACATATTTTATTCGGTTTTATTTATAAATTATTTTTAATAATTATATCAATATTAATATAATAAAAATATAAAAAATAATTGTAAATAAAATTTCAAAGATGACCCTCAAATGAGAGAGCAAAAAATGACTCAAGCTATATAATATTATATTTTTTGTATTTCTCTATCATATTTTATAGAAAAGTTATTCTTTTTACAGTGAAAAATGTATTGTCAATTTTCCTCTATATTAAAGGTATTTTGAAAACTTTATGTTGAAATGAAGAGTCATCATATTGAATGACTAATATTGTAGATCATATTTTTCTTCTAGACTATGACCAATATAGCGGCCTGGAGGGAGTACTAATAAAAAGAGAATAGATCAAAAACGTTAATGCAGAGGACAAATGAACTCTCATATTAACCTAGAGGGTGAGATTGAATTCTTGAGAAAGAAGAACAATTATGTTATTTTTTTTTTAAAAAATAAAGATACGGATTTTTTTCCAGAATTAACATATTCTATTTATTTTTAATTAAAATTTATTTTAAATAACCCAAGGATCTTCATTCTTCACTTGCCACCGAGAGACATGGGAATTTTACTTAGAGTTAAAGTGTAAAAATACTTACCGAATAGTTGGCTAGGAGTATCTAATAGCCTAAAATAAAAATAATAATAAAAATATCCATAACATTATTAGAGTTAGTGCAAAAGTGTCCAAACTATTAACTTGCCTTGACACCATTAGTTTTTGATATTAAATGCTGATTGTGCTACTGATTGTACTTGTTATGTATCAGTCTTTATTAACGTGGATTAAAAAAAAGGGCAAAAATACTCATGAAGTTGTAGTCCAGGAGCATCTAGTAGCCTAAAGTAAGAAAAAAGAAAAAAATATCTATAATATTACCAAAGTTAGTGTAAAAGTGACTAATTCATTAAATCCCTTAAATAACAACCAATTAATTGACATTTAAGCAAAATTTAACCACTTTTTTTACTAACCTAGACAGAAAAATATTTCCAAATAAATTCTATGGAGATTGATCAATTATTGTATGAGTATCCATAATATTAGTTTGATAGGTGTAGTAGCGACCAACTTGTCAAAATCCATGACACGTGATTTTTTTTCCATCACCACATGTCCCACCCCCTTCCTCTTTTCCTTTCTATTCATTTTTCTTGTCTACAATACTTGAGATCCAATACAATGAGATATGTTGCACACAATCGAAGATTGAAAATAAAGAGGATGTGGCTCACTACAAGGAATGTAAGAACTTCATGAAAGAGGTTGTCTCTGCTCGTAATACCTTCGTGAATATACACAACTCCTACACCACCTACCTTGAAAACATTGGCACAACCTTAAGTGATTTGTTGATAATGAGGTTTGAAATCCTTAATTAGTTCTGCCATTGCTACAAAAAAGTGAGTGATTTAACTTTTTCTTTGGTCAAAACAACATATTTGCACATGTTATTCATATGATGACCGATCAATCTTTATAGAATTTTACTTGGGAATATTTTTGTCCATGTCAATGAAAAAGTAGTTAATTTCTACGTAGTTATCAGCTAAAATGATAACATTTAATGAATTTGATGGATTAATCACTTTTACATCAACTTTGATAATATTATGAATATTTTTACTCCTTTTTTTTAACTTTAGGCTACTGAATGTTCTTGGTCGATGACTTTATGGGTGTTTTTACCCTCTTTTAGTCCATGTTAGTAAAAATTGATACGTGACAAACACAGTCAGCATTTAATACAAAAAATTAATGACGTTAGGGCAAGTTAATGGTTTGGTTACTTTTATAATAATTTTGATAATGTTATGGGTATTTTTATTTTTTTTTATTATTTTAGGCTACTGAATGCTCTGATCATTTAGTAGGCATTTTTGCACCTTAATTCTTTTATTTACTATCAAGACTCAAGGACAGTGGCTTGAAAGAGAGAGAGAGCACTAGCATGAATGTATGGCGTGTCATGCGGAGGTAGAACCCACTGGAGAAGATCAAATCTTTCTTGTGGTTGATGCATCATCAATTTGTCCATAGGGATGCAAAGAGAGATGGAGGAAGATTGTTAAATTGGGGTTGTGGATTTAATTGCAAGGTAGGAGTTGATTTGAATGGAATGTAAAGAGAGGGGCTGGGTCAAATGTTCACCAAGAAAATCCCATGGAAAATTATTTTTGCTAATAGTAGCATCACTAACTTGAATACTCTCCTCTTGATTAGAATCCTGCAAATAAGTGTATGTTAATGGAAGGGGAGAGGGCTCATGTTGAGGAATTCTGCAAAACAATGATGGAAGTTGGATAGCGAGCTTTTGTGGTAAAGTTATCCTTCTCTATTGAGATTGTGCCTATCAAAAGAGAGGTTCAGTTATGTTGGGAAAATGATTGATGTTTTATTTCTTTAGCCTTTCTCTGTTTTTAGAATGGATTTTACTTTTTCCTTCTCAGGTGAAGGGAAGACGTTAGACTTCGGAGGAAGAAAAGCTCATCACGGGTCATAACGCATGTGATTAGTGAATAATAATTACTGAAGGCGGTTGTTTTCTTCTCTAAGGCTATTATGGTCCCTTTGAATTTAATTTCCTTCCTATTTTCAGTCAAAATTTGGCTATCTTTTTAATAAATACTTAAAAAGATTGAGTGTATCACATTATTTAAAATTTATTCAATTAAAATATTTTAAGTAATATAAAAAAAATCCTGTGTGATGTTTTTTTAATTAATTTTATTCTTATAACAGAATGTATATTTAATTTTTTACTTTTTTTTTTATATTTTATTATTAATATTAGAATCAATTTATGTTTAATGACATTTGAAGTCATGTTTTTATTTGAATAAATCATAAATAACGTGATGCAAATTGTACTTAAAATTTCTCTACCTTCTTTTGAAAAAAAATATTAAATTATTATGAATATTATATTAATATATGAGTGGATGACCATAACTTTCAGTATTTAAGAATTTTTATCTCCCATAACCTTACAATAGATGACTTACAAGGACTTTTAAAATTAATGTCTTATAACTTTTAAAGATTACATACTATTTTAATTACTATGATATCCTTTATTTATTTATAATATTAAAGATATGTTTTAATGATTAAATGCCTGTAAAGAGCGGTCATATATAAAACATTGAGCAGCTAAGTGAATAAAATATGCTTTTTTATTTCTTATCAGAATTCTTATTATCTTATTATTCTCTTTTCTTACTCTCTTTCTTCTTATTCTCATAACGTAAATATTAAACTGTTTGGTCCACGTGGGTGCGTTAAGATCTTCTGCTCCCGTCATCTGCACCTTTGTCCATCACTATGATGGACCTGTTGTGTGGATGTATTCGAACTTCTTTCCCCTCTGTTCTAGCTGTGCGCTGCCGGTGAGTGCAGGGACTGTTGGGGGGCTTGAGTGACAAATTCTATTTTCCCCTGTTTCGTCTGTCCTGTCGGCTCCTTCTTTTATCTATCATAGTTGATTAAGGTGAGAAACAACAAACTTTTCTTCTTGTGGAATCTGGTGCATGAATTGATAGTTGAAGATGAGAATTTTACCTCTCTGTTCTGCTGTACATGTCTAATTGGGAAGGGAAAATTGAGATTCAAACAAGCTAAATTTAACATTAAAAAGTTTGCTTTTGATAAATATTTTATCTATTCATGGATTAGTTGCTACCAGAGGAGTTAGATGTGAGTTCGAATCTTCTTTAATCTTAATTGATTTTGGGAGGAGTTAGGCATGAGAAGCCGCATCTTCCAGTTCTTCTTCTTGTGTTTACTTTTTTTGGTGTACTAATTGTTGATTTTGAAAAGAAAAGAACATTTGAGGATTTATCTCCTTTGATAGAATAAGGTTTTTGTTTGGGATGATATTTCTTGAGATTTTATTAAATTAAATAAAACATGATTGATTTAAATGTTATTTAGATGAGTTCAGTTTGAGCATTGTAAAGAATAATGTGTGACCAATTTGTCAAACCTTCCTCCCAAAAAAAAAAAAAAAAATCAAAAAAAGAAAACCCCCCGGCCCCTTAACCCTTCTGCATCCCCTTAGCAAATCCCCGAGCACGCACGAGGCCACGGCCTCTATCTCTGATTGGTTTCCCCGATTTGTGGTGCAAGAAAAATGGACGCCTGCGTTGACCACTATCTTGTACTTGGATTACCGTCCGGCGAGGAAGGGGCTAAACTTACCGAAAAAGAGATATCAAAGGCTTACAAATTGAAGGCTTTGGAATTGCACCCGGACAAGAGACCGGATGATCCAAATGCCCATTCCAACTTTCAAAAGCTCAAGACTTCATATGAGATTCTCAAGGATGAAAAGGCTCGGAAATTGTTCAATGACCTGCTGCGGGTTAAGCGGGAGCAGCACCGCCGACTGTCAGAGCGCGATGGCAAGCGACGAAAGATGGTTTCTGACCTCGAAGAAAGGGAGCGGGCAGCTTTTGCCCCTGACCCATCTGTTAAAGCGCAAGAAGAAGAGGAGAGGATTGCTAGGCAGCTGAAAGAAGAGATTGCTAGGATTCGGGCTATGCACGCCAATAAAGGAGCTCCCACAGAGCCTGATTTGAAGAAAATGTCTATGGGAGTTGGGAAAGAAAGCATGACTAGTGGTGGCTCTGGGTTGGATAAAGAAAAGGTCCTCAAAGTTTCGTGGGAGAAGATAGGTGAAGATTATACGGCAGAGAAGTTGAGAGAACTGTTTTCCAAGTTTGGCGAAGTAGAGGATGTGGTCATCAAGGGCAGTAAGAAGAAGGGTTCTGCACTTGTTGTGATGGCCACTAAGGAAGGAGCTGTAAGATTTTTCTAATCTAGTTCTTTCTTCTCTTGAATTTTCTTATCAGTATTTACTTATACTGGGTGTTGTTATGTATAGGTTGCGGCCACAGGAAGTGTTAGCGGTCATCTTTCTAATCCACTGCTGGTTTTACCTCTTCAGCCTGCTGTGGCAACACAGTTTTCAAGTTCCGAGAAACCCGTGGAACCTGATAAGATCAATAACCTGGTTGGTGCTGCGTATCAAGCTTTTGAGAATTCTGTCTTGGAGAAGCTGCAAAAGGTCTGCCATTTTTCTCGCCTCTGTAGCATTTTAACTGTAGCTGTTCTGTTATTTTATTTTACCTGGTTAACGCATCCCCTTGTTAAACGTATATTATTTACGTAAAATTCTTCTATTGATCTTGATATCCTTCTCCTATCATATTTGCTTGGTAGCAGTTTGATCCAGTTGATGACATTTTATTTCCTTGTAAAGTGGATGTATCATTATGTTTTTGGTGTACTTTTTGATAATAATTTGAACATGAAGTTTAACACTATGGAATTATGATGTTAATACTTCGTCCTTTCAAGAAAAGGGTTCATCTTCATCTGAGATGTTCAACCTCTTGTGCTGTATATAATGGCCTTCCAGTTTATTGGATTTTGAAGTAAAACTTCGTTTCTTTTGGATATTTGGACTTCGGAGCATAACGAAATAGAATGGTCTCACTAAAAAATGGACTAGAATGGAACGTCCTTTCTATACCTTACCTTAAGGAAAGGAAAAGAATTGACATGTGTGCTTGGGAATGCAGGGGGATTGAAGGCAGGGCAAAGAAGTTTTATATAATAGATCCATTTTATTTTTTTCCTTTGCTTTCTTTTTGTGTCCAGTGCTTGGTGAATAACTTTTGAATCTAGAATTTGATAAGATTACATTAAATTCCTGACTTCTGTACATTTTGGGAGGTAGTTGAAATGAAGGAAAACTGTGTTTTGTGGAAGCATCTCTGTCCTGTGGCTTTCTTAAAAATATAATGCATTCAACAATTGGATGATGGGATTCGACTATTTCTTCAGTTTCTCTCCTTTAAATTCCCATCCTAGCTCTCATCTGAGCTGTTAGTGTAATTCTACTATCAAGTTTATTACATTTTACAATAGGAATGTTCTTTGGGACCAGTTTGAGGATATAATTATTGGCATCATTTTCCTTTCTGATAATTGAGCTAACAATTGTGAGTTGATGGTCTTGGAAGATCTAATTCTCCTTCCAATAGATGAGGTTTCGAGACTAGAATGGAGAGTGAGGTGCTTTTGCTGGAGCATAATTTCAGAATTTTCATCTGTAATTGTCATTTTTTATTTGTAGGATAGGTTTGATTTTAATAAGTTCCTTCAGTTCAGGCAAATTATCTTCTTCTCTATATGATATTTGTGCTCCTGTATCTCTATTGTTTTAACGACATCCGTTACTTTATTTCTTACCTGATGTGTTGACTTGTATTTGTTTGCAGGCTTCGCAGAAGCAAAAGTGACAATTTATATGGATGATGCATAAGATTGCGCTAATTGGCTATAATCCACGCAAATTCTTTGGGTACCACAAAATATAGCTTTTTGTCCACAATCATCAACTCCAGTGTCTTTCTCGTCTACCTTTACAACCTGTGTCTGTTTTCTGATGTGCTAGTTAAGGAGTAGTAACACAGAACCTTGAAGCACTTATTACTAATCTTACTCTAATTTAGCTGTAATTTATTTGTCTCCTGGGTATTTATTCATTTATTTACAATATGACCCTAGCATACTTGATTCAGATAATAAAACTATTATCTGTATTGCCCTTTAGGAATTTGCAGCTGATGCTTGCTTAAACAGAATGCTGTACTTTTACATAGGCAGCAAGTAAGAAGGCTTATTTGTCTATTTTCTGATATTTATTCACTGGTTGTACACTATTTCTGTAATTATTATGTTTTATGGAAGATTATACTGATTGCTAATTTGCTATATAACTGGACGTATTATTGAGTCAACTTGTTACAACTTCATAGCCGAATGGGGGCTTTTTTTTTTTGGTGGATTTGCCTAAGTGAAGAGCAAGTGATTGCTCAGAGGGAAAGTATCACATAACTTACAAATTATTTTCTACTTTTTAATCATGGAGGTGGACCTGACCATGTGCTTTATGCTTGTACCTTCTATCGACCATCTCCTTTGCTCCTTAAATTGATCACTTGTCATTCTGATGTGTGCCTTGTTGAGCATGTCAAATCTTGTGCGAAAAGAAATAAGGAAGGAAAAAAATTTTAACGAGAGATTTATGCTGTAGTAACTGATCTTCTCTGATTGATTGAATTCCAGGAGTCTGCAACCTGGGGTGATGAACTATGGAAACTGAAGATTTGAGGCTGTCGTATTGTTATCATGTCATGTTGAGTCAATGACTCGATGGTGTCTTTTAGCTTGTGGTCAACAAGAACAAGTGCTTGCAGATGGTTACTGAGAAGGCGAGCTCAAAACAATGAAATGATGGCACGTTGGCAAAGTCGCTTCTTGTTGCCTATTGGCTTGTCAGTCATGAACTCTGCTGTTGTTCATACAACGTGGTGTGAATGGACCGCTCAGATGTAAACCCTTACTAAAAAGACTTCTTTACCATTCCCTTGTTGAAAGTGGAGGGGTGATAATCTACCTTTTCTTTTCTGGTTTTTTTTTTTTTTTTGGAAAATTTGTGTTTAGCCTTTTTTTTTTTTGTGGATAAAAAAACTTAGATGAGTTAGATTTGAGGTTCATTATTGGTGTCAAATCCTGTGAGAAAAGAGAGAATGAATGAAATTTATTGTGATGTTTTTAAGTATTAAGCAAGTTGCAGGATTGAGTCTGACTAGAACAGTTGGGAAAATTCAAGTCTTCGACCCTTCCTTTAGAGCATTCTCTTGGTAGTTTTAAAGGTGGGTTCTTTCAAAACAGTTATTTATAATTCTATTCTCAGAACATTTTCTTACCGAAGTTAAAATTAAGTAGATTTGTAAAAGTTATTATTTTGCAGTCTCTCTGGGCACCGTACTGGTGACTTGCATGGTTGATGTTATGACGATATTGAAGTTATCGTTCATGAAAGATTTTGTTGTTAGCTGAAAATACTTATGGCTTTGAAGTGGGAGAAGTGGAAGTGAAAAAAATGTAAAGTTTGGTACATTGGAACTTAATTCCAGATGGAACTTGCATCCATAAAAATGATGGAATTGACTTCGATGCTATATTCTATGGAATTGGTTTGAGTTCTTTGGATGTTAGATTTTATGACCATCATGTCCTCACCTATTTTATCAATTTACAAAATTTGCCCCCCTAGATTTATAAACATATTTCACCCCTCTTCTCAATTCGGACTTCAGAACTCGCCAAACTTGAACAATACTCACCGGAGAACAGACACTCAAGAGCTAATGATGGTGGACGACGTAAATGGCAAGCTCAACCTAGTGTTGAATGCTGGTTCGTTGACTAAGAAAAGTGGATCTGCTTCTTCTATCAGGCGGGTTGAGAGTATCAAATCAGGTCGAGAAATAGATCAAGAAAGTCCATCACCGGTGCCGCTGAATTGCCGGTGCCGCTGCCCCGCTTCACCTCTCACGCAAATCTTTCTCTCGTCTCTCTGACTCTCTCATACTTAGATCAATCGCCGACTCACCATTGGCCCCTCTCCCTTGAAATTTTTTTTTTATTATTTCAAATTTCAGTAAATGGTGGATTTCAAAGCAATAACTAGCAAGTGTTTTTTTTTTATTTTTTTTATTTCTGCGTTAGATGTTATTAAACGCTTGGCTAATTGGCTTTTATTTGCCTTGAACTTCTAGGTTTGTCGTGGTCCCTTTTATTCCAGTATCATGATTCATGGTGGCCGTGAAGAGGCTTTTGTTTTTTGTTTTTTTGTTTTTGTTTTGTAGGAACCATGAAGAGATTCTTTGACGATGGTTCTTTTTTGTGCTTCTTGTTCACAGTGGAAGAGTTTGTTTTTTGGTTTGAAGAGCATTTTGGTATTTTTATATTATTAATATATATTTCAATTAAAAATTATATCCTAGTTTTATTTGGTTTAAGAACCTATTTTTACTTCACTTTTACTTCCTCCTTTATTTTTATTTTTACTTTTACTTTCATAAAAAAAAATTTTATGATACCAAATGAGACATTATGTTTTGATCACTTCAAGGAAACAAAATAATTATGCTTTCACTGAAAAAAAAAATTATGATAGCTTTTGCCTAGATTTGACAAGAGATTCTGTAAGATATAAATATTCATGTATGAGAAGTTATTGATGACTTTCCTCCCCTTTTCCTATGTTGCATGTGTTTTTAGCATTATTTTAAAAATTGGATTAGACTCGCCAATTTAATTGGTTGAATTAAAAATTGTTTTTTATTGTCCGTGTTTGAAGCGTCTCGTCAAAACTGGAAGAATTGTAAGTTGGACAAGATTATTTTGTTAAATTTTCTACTTATAGTTCAAATTTTTAAGCTACAATTTATCAATATTTATATATTTTAAATAAAAACAACAGGATATTAATGAAAATTTCCTTTTTAATTATATATTATTTATTTTTGGAATTTTTATGAAATACATATATAATGAATGTAATTCATGTTTATTTTAATTATTATGAATGATAATTTTTTATTTCAAATATATATCATTTAAAATTTAAAATATATTAATTTCTTTATGACAATTTATCTATAGTTAATTGTGGTGAGATTATTAATCCGTCTATTGATGTGTTAATTAAATCAATGACAATTTCCATTTTCTTAATATTGACTTTTATCTTTGTTAATTTCATGCATCCGTGAGAAGTTACAAGTTCAAATTCCATTGCATTAACTAATTTGAAAAAAAAAAAAAGTTGTTCCTTCGGATGTGCATGCACGTGGGGTTAACTGATAACCTCCGGTACTCCCTGGATACTTCTTGGAAGGTTAGGATAATGGGATTAGTATCTTAAGCTGGAAACCATAGCAAGTTAGGAACGAACGTATCCTTCGTAAGGAAACTATTGATGAAATCTCTTTTTTGGTGCATGTTAGAGCCATAGTTGATCATACTCCTAGAATTTTTCCTACTTTTAAAAGTCAGATGCAATTTCACAATATTCTTATATAAGGTTGTCAAATTCATGAGTTTAAGTAAATTTACAATAAAGATGTAAATTCAAATTATAAATTTAGATTGTAAACTTAAAAGAATTTACCTCTATTAATAAAAAGCCATTAAAAATATATATATTTAAATAATTAAAATATAAAATGTGATCATAATTTGATTTAAATATATTTCAAATATAAATTATTAAAATTAAATTCATCTATATTAATAGATTATATTACTCTTTTTTTTCAACAAAGTTGAAACAATAACATTTGAAAAAAATAGATCATATATACTTAAATTAGTTTTTTTTAACAAAAATTAATATGAAAGGCTCTTAACTATTTTTTTACTTATTCTGACATGTATGTGTGTGTCTGTTATACTCACTCCATCCCACTTTTATTATTCAACTTATTTGTTCATATCCTACCTTTACCATTCAAGCATGTTTGTTCAAATCTTGTGTCTCGCGCAGGAAGAGTACTAAAACATTTTAAGGTCATAAGTGACAAGCTTTTGATCAAGCATATGAAATAAGTTAATTAAAAGGGAAAATTTCATTTAAGACCCCATGACCACACTTAATAAAAAGAAAGCCCCTTAAACTCTGAAAATTCACTTCAAACCAGGGGTACTAAAATAAAATTAAAATGCAGAGTAACCTCATGGTCTCTCACCCCCCTCATTTCCCATGTTGAAATTATTCATTTCGTTATGAAAAGTTATCTATTGACCTACAAGAGTTGTTTATGCTATTACTAAACCAAATGTTGCAATCATAGTAAAAAGAGTTGTTCATTGTCCATACTGAAATTGTTCATTAACATACAGAAGTTGTTTGCACCATTACTAAATCTTGATTTTATTCCAAGTGTAGTAATCATAGTAAAATGAGTTACTCGTTTTCCATAGTAAAGTTGTTTATTAACCTTCATGTAATATTCACATATCGAATAGTAAAGTTTTCCTTACTAATCCACAATTATTTAAAAATCAAGGCAATCATTGGATGAGACCAATTGGATTGCCAAGTTTATAATTTTAAAAGAGTGGGATCTCAAATTTTTCATAATTCAAAATTACTTAAATATCATTCAATAAACCTCAAATCATAGTAAAATATTGTTTTGAAAGCATGTGATACGTTTTAGGAGTCAAAAGGACTTAAACCAGTTAAAAAACATCAAGGAGTGAAAAACAAGGTGACTTGTCGTGACTATCCTTCATGGCATGTTGCACGTTATCAGACAGCATTTTGCTGCAATTAAAGGCAACTTCCGACATGCTCAATTTCTTCGTCTGACATTCGATTAAGGTGATCTAAATGTTAACAAAAAAGTCTTTTCATAAACTAGCTAATGACACAGGTTTTATTTCCAAATTATTTCATACAAGAAATATGGACACCTAAACACATTTTCATAAAATTTTCACTACTCAAGGGTGTAACAAATGTAACACTTGCCCCGAGTGTTATTCAAAAATCACATAATTCAAATAAATTAAGTATGGTTAAGGAGTTGATCCTCTAACCAACTTAAGAAATAAATCATTTAAAATCTTAAAAAAATTATAGATTCTACCTATAGCGCACGGAAGCAAGCTAGACGAAAGTGGAATAAAAAGATGCTGTCATGACAGCATTAAATTGTTGTCATGACAGCCCTCCTGGGCCAACTTTCAGGAGGCACTGTTCTATCATTTGACCTCTGATCAAAGTGATTTAAAACTCACACATCAAATTCAAACGGTACTATAAGTGTACTAAATTTCAAAAAGATCCAACGGTCGGATTAAAAATTAGACATGTTAAAAGATTGGCTATTTTTGCTGTCAAAAGCTGTCATGACAGCACCATCGGACTAACTTTCGGGGTGCACCATTTCATCATCTGACCTCTGATCGGAGCGATTCTAAAGCCTACATATCACTTTTAAATAGTACTATTAGCATACCAAATTTTGGAAAGATCCAACGGACGGATTGAATTTCGTGTATGTTGCAATATTATTAATTATTGCTGTCATGACAGCTCCTCCGAACCAACTTTCGGAGCGCGCCATTTCTCCATCCGATATCCGATCGATGTGATTCCAAAGCCCACATGAGGCTTATAAAAGTTTTTACTTGTGATCCAAATTTTAGAAAAATCCAACGGTTGGATTAAGATTTGGACACTCAGATGTAAAAGTACAGGTTTTTGGTAAAAATCATTTTTAAAATTGTCCAAATCTCATCCTAATGGTCACAAACTTGTGGGAACACTTTGGACACGTCAAATAAGACTAAAAACACCTGATAGAACTTTTCAATGGTAGAAAACCTTTTATACCAAAATTTGACCACTCAGGTGCCATTTTCCAAAATGGACCTAAACCCCCAAAATGCAAAAATCACACAAGAGTGGCCAAAAATTATTCCAAATATCATATACACATATGAATACACACGCTAAACATTTTCACTTAGCTTAGAGATCTCTGTGGGGCCCACACACCCACTCTCTCTATCCAAGGTATATGTTTGCCCATAACACATCATTTGCAATGCAACCACTTTGCATTTGCTCGTGGAATCACATATATATCAAAATAAATATTTACTTATAGTGGAAACTTGGTCTACTAAATAAATCCATCAAAATCACATACCATAGCTAAGTTTCCTAGCCACAAGTTTACAAGCAAACAAAAATTCATACACAAGCCATACAATCCACACATACTCACGCACATATACATAATCATATCCTACTGGCATCCTAATCCTAAATACATTACAATAGATTTGCTCAAAAGAAAGGGGTTGTAATTCTTTACAATTCACAAACAACCCCTAGCTCTACTCCTTTTTCCCGTCTTCCACTGGTTCCTTCGCCTGGACCTAGAATATTGAAAAGAAAGGGGTGAGACAACCATAGTTTCAGTAATAGAGAAATTTACATTGATTATTACAAAGTCAGCTATAATTGAATAAACGAATAATAAATTCAACATAGTATAAAATTTAGCCATTTAAAATGCATGAATGTATGACGTAAGCCGGTATGGCCTTTCATGACCAACAGAATGCCCCCTGATACTCTTTAACTTGCAGGTAAACCTTATACCTACTTATACCTCCACATGCACAAAACATAATCTAAGACATAATCTAGTCCACCGAACTACCTATGCCCCTTCGATGTGAATCCTGAGCAATTAAAGCTAACTCCTTCACAAAGCCAGCTCGACTTACTCTCCATGTAAAGGCTACCTTGGCCTAGGCACTTAACCTCACATTTCATATGTCGGATTTCCTCTCCCACTGAGAGGTGTCGAACACTCAATATACTAACCACTTTAGTGCACTAAGCCCACAATACGTAAGGCAATACTAAGTACTGGCAGTGTGCCATAGAATATCAAAAGTCCAAACCTTCTCATTGGTAAACTCCCACGGAGATCATGCCTTTTATTCGTCTCTACCTTTCCCGAGTATTGACCACTTCAATACTCTAAGGTAGTATAACATTTATAAATCTCCCTTAAATGGTTCCTTAGCCTATTTAAGGTACTTTACTTAGTTATACTTTCTTAAGTGCAACTTCTATTCCTTATGATTACAATCAATGCAAACAAATCTCATTTTTATAAAAACATTGTTAAACAATTAGAAAACATATTTGCACTATAATCAAAGTAGTACCCCATAACCCCTTATAAAGCACATTTAATCTTTTAAAACATGTAATGTATAATAGCTAGTAATATTTATTCAAAAAAAGCTAAAACAGAGTAAAAAGAAATATAAATTTCCCTGTTACCTCAACCCTTTAGTACTAAAAAGGTTCCTCTCGTACAAAATAGGACTCGACTTGTTCCTTAACTTTCAAACAAATTCCACCAACAATTCCTACAACATATAAGTGATCAACATCACTTATCATGTCAAATAGCATTAATGAAGACTATAACTCAAACTACACAACTTGGGTTAATGAGTCATAATCCATCCTAATGGTTCATATATTAAACCAACCATTCACATAATATCACTTAACCACCAAAACCATTTATTAGCCATCACTAGGCTAATTTCCAATTTATATAATTTTTAATCAATTAAAAACCTTCACTTAATGTCACCAACTTTCACCATTAGCCCTTATAATGAAAACCAAACCTTAATTTAAATCTTATAAGGCTCAAATAGCAAAATTATAACTAAATCAATAAGCTTAAACTATTGAGGAGAAAAACCCAATCTCTCAAGGTTTAATTTGTGCCCAAAACATATCTTTTCATCCAATTATCCACTCAAAACATTAGATCACTATATAAAAACTTAAAACATCCTCCCTAAGATCCAAAGAAACAAAAGCTTACAAGAATAAAGCCTTTGGGATCAAAATCTAGAAATTTTCTCTTCCAAAAATTGAAGAAATCAAGAGAAAGGGAAGAGGATTAAAGTAGGGAGTTTACCTATCGTGTAGCCGAGCTCGCAACGGTTGTAAAGCCTCCTAGATCCAAACCTAACTCTCTCTCTCTTTCTCTTCTCTTCTTCCTCTCTCCCTTTTGTGCGTTTCCTTTCTTGTTTTGCATTTTCTGCGTCCATATGGCTCTTTAAAATGCTGATCTAATGCCTTGGGGAAAATTACAAGAAAGGGCCCAACATTTTTTTATTATAGCACAAAAGCCTGGGTCAACTTTGGTAATTTTTCCCATAGTTAAAAATCAAATAAAACCAAACTTTTGCTGAGAAAAAATTCAAACTCTGGACCTCTATCAAATTATTCTAAATTTTAATTTAATTATAGATATTTTATTTTATTTTTTAAAATAAATTCGAGTCTTAAAATTTTTAGGATGTTACAAAGGGTGTCTAAAATCTCACATATGTGCCTGAAGCTACCACTAACACCCAGAACAAACTCAACATACTTAGGACTACCTATACAATACACCACATGTACATAATCCTAACAATACCAAAATTTTACTCCCGAACCCTTTTAATACCAAAAACAAAAGGGAGAGATTTTAACATTGCATAAATCATTAGATTTCAAACTCATAACAATATTCTCTACATTTGCACTATTACTTTGATCCTATCAATACTTAATAAACTTACACATTGCATTCCAGAGCCCAAAATACATCCTAAGATTATAAACAACAATGTAATGTAAATGTATGTAAAAAGCATCCTAATTGATAATATTCTAACTATTGCACAAAATAAATGAAGTTTAGAGACTTTACAGTAGAAATGCTCAAATTCCTAAGCCTTCAAAACCTTTTCTCTTTCTACACTGAAACTATAGGATGTAAAATATTGAATGAAGGGAGTGAGTACAACCACTCAATAACCAAAGTAAGTCTATCTTATGTGGTTGCATATCAATTAACAAAAACATATAAATGGGAGTTAAATACTCAAAAATTTAAAATTCCATATAACACGAGTTCTAATTTTACAATTTAACTCATTATCATGTTTCACAAGTCAAATCATAAGGTACATGACCACAATACAGATAAATATGTGACAAGGACCCAATCCATAATCTCAATTCACATTGTCACAATACAGCCAACCATGTGACAATGCACAATCACTATTACAACATGCCACAAATTTATCAACCATATGACACATCGGATACATATATACATGATCAATTTCTCCTTATGCCTTCTTATTTCATTCGACTGATTGCAAATGGACTACCTAAGTTCATCAATAATGAGGAGTGACTTGACTAAAGATCACTATACTCATTCTCAGACCACGATTTCCCTTATTCTCGAATCTCTGAGGTGTCAAATAACCTAAATTAGTCTCCTTAAAAAACCAGTGGAGATAGTTAGGTTCAAATCTATCAATAAACTATAGAACAATCCCTCAATAAATAGTGGGACAAGTTTGTGCACCGAAAGGCGACCATAAAGTACCATATGGATTTATCTGCTGTTCTCCCTAGGCAAACTCCTACCAATGATCATTCAATGTCTCTTGCTCACACATACATTCACACATGATTGTAATTTACCATTACAAGTTTATATTCTTAATCATATAATTAGTCTAAACATGTGAGCAAGATGATAATCTACATTTATCACATATAATTTCTACTTTCAATCTCAATCGCGTTTACATTCTCTCTCCTATACTCAACCATCATATTTCAAACAAACATAATCATCACATTAATGATCAATTTCTTATTCTAGTATATAATTGTGGTTTGAAATCATTTCAAAATCAACTTCACATTTAAGGTCAAATCAAGGTTAATAAAACCTTACACAATTTCAACATACATTCGCAATCAAAATATTCCTTTATTCAAATCAATCCTTCCATTTTCAAAAATAAAATCAATTAACAAACAATTACACAAAATAGATCTCCCTCAATTATCTTAAACCATTAAGAGATTAAAAGTTTACCCCTCAATATATACTTCTAAGTTTTCTCTTTAAGCCAATTATGATGCAAGGACAATTAATCTACAACTAATTAAGTCTAAACTTATCAACATTACCATATACACACTTTCAACTCCTTCTCTTAAATCTCTAAAATACCTGAAACCTTTATTTCTCATATTTTAAGCTTACCCATTGGCCATATTAACTTCTATCCATCCCCAACAAACAATTATTAATCTCACATAGGGTTATTAATGCCTCAACAACCCTCATAACTCGAATTTAATGCCAATTTTTGGACACTAATTGTTAATCACCACTATTAATGTCTAAACCCATAATTTCTAGATTTAAGTACTCAAAAAAACCTATTAACTTTATTTATGTCAATAAGTTCAGACATATAACTCATATGAATCAAAAATTATCTCCTACTTACAAACCATAACTTAAAACTAGTGTAGAAAGGAAGGGGAATGATAAGAAAGACTTACCTTAGTGATTGAGAGCTTCAAACCCTCTCAAATCCTTCACAGTGTCATGCTCTAACAAAGCTCAAGCTTTCTCTGTAACATTCCTGTGAATACTGTATTTTATCCGAGCATTTTTTTTACATATAGTAAAAATAATAATAAATAACCAAAAAATATAAAAATACAAAAATAAAATTTAATCATTTTTTAGGATTATATTTTAAAAAATATAACAATTTAACAAAATTAAAAAAAAATCTTGTTTAAATTTTTTTAAAATCTCTCTCAAATTATCCCAACCATTTAAAGATATTGAGAATCAATTTTTTTTATACTCAACTATTTTTAAATTTCTCTCCTTAAATATTTTGTTTTTCATTTAAAAAGAAACAGATACATGCAGCAGCAAAACACACGAAACACAGCAATCAAAACATGCACGCACACACACTCTTTTGGCCAGGTGCAAAAGAAGCAAGAGAAAGTAGATGAAACAGTAGGGAAAAAGTGAGAAGAAACAAAGTAGAAATGCAACACCCATACGCCAACTGAAAACGAGCATAGAAAAACACATAAAAAGGAAAACACACAGCCACATGAAAATGAAAAAACAGAGCATAAAAGAGGGAAGAAAAACCAAAAAAAGAGGATGAAGAGGAAGACATGGTAGAAAAAAAAAAAACAGAGCATAGAGGGGGCAGAAAAACTGGACGACAGTAGAAAAGGAGAGGAAGAAAAATTGGAAGAAGGGGAGCTGAGAAGGATAGACAAAGATGAGAAAAAAGGAGGAGAGATAGAGATGGAGAGAAGAGAACACAGCTGGACCAAAAACGCAGAAAAACAGAGCATGAAAAAAAAACACAAGAGAGGATGAAAAAGAGAGAGTCCGAGAGAAAAAAAACAGAGACTGAGCGAACGAGAGAGCACAGAGGGAGGAGAAGTTTGAGAGAGACAGAGAGGAAGAGTGAGAGAGCACGAAGAAGAGAAGCTGAACGAGAGAGAGCACGGAGAAAGGAAAAAATGAGAGAAAGAGAGAGAGAGAGACCAAAAGCTGGAGGAGAATACAAAAAAAAACAGAGACTGGAAATTACGAACGAGAGAACAAAAAAAATGCATAAACAGTAGCATGCATGCACACTCACACAAGTTTGGGATGAAAACAAAGCATAGATTCTGGATGAAAAAGAGTGAACAAAGCACAAAACAAAAGATAAGAAAATACAAAATCAGGAGCATGCATGTGCACGTGGGTGCTGAATGAGATCATCATCATCTTCTTCCCTCAGTTACGTAGGTTCGGTTGCTAGCAATGTACAGGTTTTGATTCAGTCCATCAGTTGGAGGAAGTGATATGGCTTCAAAGCACATCTTGAAGGAGCTTAAGGACTTGCAAAAAGATTCACCGACTTCATTCAGCACAAGTTCTAATACAGGTTTTTCATAACTTCATGCAGCCTTACATTATATCATTTCCTAGCCTCAACGTATACATAGCTTGTTATAAGATATTGTAATTGAAGGTGATGGATATATCACTACAGATTTAATTTTGGCGGCCTATAATTAAAACTTAGACATACTTTTACAAATTAGATTTTGTTAAGCTAAAAATATTGATTACATAATGAGTGTGTTTTTGAATAACCCATATTATAAGAGAAAATTTAAATCCCCACAAAATGATCCTCTATTGTGTAAATCAATAAGATTTTGTAGGTATGAGGATCAATCTTGTAGGTATTTATATGAGTTTCGAAGGCCCATTATTAAAATTAATTTTTTATAATAAATATTTAAGTATCATATGAGATTTCAAGAATCTTTGTAGAGACTTAAATTAATCACATTGTCGTGTAGGATAATAAATCCTCTTAGATATCATGATTCACAATTTATATGGTAAATAAATAACTTAATTTTGTAAATAAAATGATAAATATTTTTATAATTTATTAATTAAATTAATAAATTTGAATTATAATCACATTTTCTAATTTGATCTTTTGGTCATGTGAGATTTTTAAAAACTCTGTAGACCTTTAAGATGATCGTGCTATCGTGTGAGTCAATAAGACTTCGCAGGCATAACAATTAAGATTTTTATATTTAAAAATATGCATTGTAAAATTACACATTAAAATATATTTAAAGTGAATAAATTTAATCCTTTTATTGTGTGAGATTTTGAATCTCTGTAGATATTTAGGATAATCTCATATTGTGTAAATCAATAAAGTTTTGCAAAAACTTATATGTTAATATGGATTCTAAAGGCTCACCATTAAAATCAACTCTTCTTTTATAATCTAAATTAATAATTTATTTAAGTCTCATGTGAAATTTTAAGAATCTTCGTAGAGAGTTAAATTAATCACCCCATCGTGTGGGATAATAAGTTCTCACAGATATTGTGATTCTCAATTTTTATAATAAATAAATGATTTTTGTAAATAATGATGTAATACACAATTTAAAAATTTAATCAATTAAATTAATGAATTTAAATTGTGATCACATTTACCGACTATATCTTTTAGTCATGTGAGGTTTTTGAATCTCCGTAAACTTTTAAGATAATCATATTATTGTATGAATCAATAAGATTCCATAAATATAACAATTAATTTTTTTAAAATACATATAAATTATATATTAAATCAATTAAATAAATATAATTCTTTTATCGTGTGAGATTTTAAAATATTTACAAATATTTAAAATAATCACATTACCTTATAATTTAATAAGGCTTTGTAGGTATGATAATTAAGAATTTTTAAAACATGTATATACACGGTAAAAAATTATTATTATTACTTAAAATATACATAAGAATATAAATAAATAAATTAAATTGTTAAATTTTTTTATCGTGTGAGATTTCAGAATCCCCACTGATATTTAGAATAATTATATTACCGTATGAGCCAATAAGGCTCTGCAGGTATTACGATTAAATTCTCGATCATAAAATATAAAACATAAAAAAATAATAATCTTAAACTCTTTTCTTTCTCTATTCTAAAAATTAAAAAATTGATAAAATAGTTAAAATTAAATTACTTTTTGCAATTTAAACACACATATCAAAATTTTAAAAATTGTTTTACTTGCAAAATAGTGAATTATTTTTAATTAATTTCTCTTCAAAAAATATTTTTGCCAACAACTTTTAAACCTGAATTACGTGGACTTTAATCCCTATCACAGGATACGTAAGCCTCAGAGTCAGATTCTAAATCAAGTCCTCTCTTGTAAATAAATAAATATTTCTCACTCAATTCTTATCATTTTTATATCAAACACATAAATATAAAAGAAATAATTAAAATAATTATAAAATTATATTAATAGAGCACAATAAATTTTAGGTAATGGTTTTGATGAACGGGTGTTGTGGGATGCTTAACACCTTTCCCACACTCAACCGACTCCTAAACCTATTTTTTATTTCTACAGATCACCCTTATCCTCCATTAATTGATTTCTCGAGATTTCTCTCAAAATCTCGATGGCGATTCCTCATTCTATCGGGTTCCCACCGTGAAGGCCAGGACCTCTGCTCGCACACCGTCTGTGTTACATTTTCTGGGTGCGACAATTCCAAATTTTAATCCTTAGATTACTAAGGAAATTAATCAAGTTTAATTATGGTAATTGAGTGATTTGACGTGGTGTATAGCCAAGGAGGTCTAATAAATGTATTCGATTGTATTTTCAGCTCTATTTATGGGTTCGAAGTAAAGTCGAGCCACTCAGGCATCGAAAGAAAGAGAAAACATGAAGGAAGTGTTCTTATGCCACAGGTTGTGGCGTGCAGCACATCTGCTGTGGTGTATAGATGACAATAAGGGAGAAAGGACCTCTCTATGCCATGTGCTGTGGCATGTGATGTGTCCACTGTAATGTCATCCCCAACATTACCAATCACACAGAATACCAAACATGGAAGAATATTATAATAATCGAGATTACATTAATCCTATAAATGATTATCATAACTCAAGGGTTAAAAGATTATTTAAGAAAATAGGATCCCAAGAAAAATCCTTTTTTCAATAGCCATTTAAGCTCAAACTATAGTTTAAAATTAATAAATAAAATAATGAAAGCAGGAGAATTCACTACATAAGAATAATGAATAGAAAAGAAAGATTTTCAACAACTAAGGCATAATGCGCCACGATGGATTGCACAGAGGGAAATGTCCCTCTTTGTGCTTCATGCCACAACACGATGAACAATGCGCTCCAGCGCACGTCCCCTATCATGACGACTTTCTACGCCAACTTTTAAAGCTTACCATTTCATTGTTTGACGTCTAATTCGAGTGATACAAGTGTCCACACATAGCTTTTAGAGCTACCTAGTTATTAGTATTGGTCTCATACCTAAACACTAAGTCAAATGAGATTTAGACACCCAAACTTAAAATGGCACATTTTCTTTCAAAAAATACTACCAAGGTGTCCAAACTCCCAACCCAAATTCTAATAGTCGTGGAACTACTTGAACTATCTCAAATGGATCACAAACAACCTATACAAACATTCAAACCATAATAACAACAATCCAAACAATATTTAGCCACCAAAACCCCAATTTCAACATAAATTCTACAAAGGGTAACTAATACACTAAACCATTCCAATAGCCAATCAAGCATACAAATCAATATAAAATTAACACTTACACCAATATCTCAATCTCTCATAGCCATTACAACACAAATACAACATCTCAGGCCAAGATACCCATAGTTTACAACAGGAATCATACAAGTACGTTACAAAACAACAAATGAATCTTAAGTTGGCATATACATATTTTATTCGTTATAAATCAAAATAGATAGAAAAGACTATATAAACACTAGCTATTCCTCATGGTGTTTAGATGCACCTTCCTTTTCCTTACCCTTATCAAAGCCTTTACTTAAAAAATATAACCATCGGGTGAGTCGAGGACTCGATAACTATATAGTCTAATCAACTACTTATGTGTAAGAATAGTTTGTGCGTATGTGAAGTGGCATATAAAACATATAACATATCACATAATTCCACACATATAGTTATAGTGTGATATGTATGATCAACACACCATCTTATACTCTTCTTATGTCTTCAAACTAAATATGTGGGTTGACAACTTAATAGAACTAAGTCCATGTGACTAGATTAGCTAAAGCTCACCATTAGTGGGAGGTAGCCCCGACCAAGAGCATATTCACCCACTATAGACCATAAATTCACCCTATCCATGAATACTAAGGGTGTCGATGCCCAATCTACCTCATGTAATACTGGAACTTTAAAATAATATAATCTGAGCACTGGAGCCTCCATGGTGCCAATATATCATATGAATTTTCAAATAGTTTTTCCACAACATACTAGGGTGAACTCTCACCCTTTCATAATAATCAAGCCAAACATGCTTAATGCTCAAACATATAGTCATAACATATAAATTATCATAATTTCTTATTTCTACTTAAATTATATAATTTCACAAGTAACTATACATAAACATAGCATTTAACTTTCTAAATACTAAAACATTAAAACAACTTTTCATTCCACTCCACATAACTTCAAAATTATAATTTCATATTATTACTATGCTAGTACCAAACCAAAGTATTAACTTTAAAATCTAACACATTACCATCCAAACACACAAAAAGGGAGATTAGATAGTTCAGTTACCTCAACCTTTTACCACTAAGAAGGTTACCGTGGTCAATCAATGACTCTACTCTCATCCACTAGCACCACAAGACTTAGTCAAAGGCTAATCTATAAGATTAAACCCTTAATTGTCAATTCACATACCAATGACCCCATTTATAACACAAATTTTGGGTACTCATGATATCTAAAATCTTGATTTAACCTCAACAATTCTTCAAACATACTCCATCCATTAATCCTATTTAATATCTCAACACATAAATAATATCATTATATTACCCATATCGTTCTTAATCATCTAATTTCTACCTAGCGTTCGTCCAAACCTTAATAAAAAAACTTGAAATTACTATAAACTCCATAAATCTAAGTTTAGAGGCTTTATTTAACTCTCTAAGATATTAACTAAGGTAATGGGTTCAGTTATTACCCAAGAACAGCTGAATTAAAGCCCCAAAATACCCTAAACTTTAGAAAATTTCGCATGTAAAAGGAGGGAGAGGTGTAGGAAGCTTATCCAAAGCTAAATCTTACTCCAAATACTTCCAAAGTGATCCTAAAGTTGAGCCCTAGCACTCACTGATCACTGCTCATTGTCTCTTCGCTTTCTCTCTGTCCCTCTTTTGAGTTTTAATCTGATTTTGTGAACTAATAAGTGCAAATTTTGCATGCGTGTCATAACACATGGCATAGAAAGCCTTCACCATAATTTAAATCTCTTTCCGTGCCACGGCCTGCTCAAACTCCAATCTAGCCCTTTTCTAAGGCTGTCTAATGATCTATTGTCTCCTAAAAGCATCATTAAATAATAATTTACCTATTTTGACTAAAATACCCTTAACACAAAAAATTCCTAAAACAAAAATCTAGGATGTTACATGCACCATGGCGCATAGTCAAAATTTTTATTAAACTGGTCATAAAATGAGATAGAAATCAAGGGAGGGAGAAGAGGAAAAGAAAGGTACTCGATAAAGCTCTATAAGGGTTTGCTTTATAGGAAGTTTTGAAGCATTTTGGACCTAGTAATTACTTAAGGTAAGTTCCCTAAGCTCTAATCTTCCTGTCTCTTCCACTTGCTTTAAGTTTTGGTCAGGGTTTGATAACAGAAGATGATTTTCGGTCCATATAGGTTATGGGTTTGAACCTATTAACTTGAATAGAGTTAACAAGAGTTGTTTAGTATATTTAAACCTAATATTAATGGTTTTAAATGTTGATGGTTGGTAAGCTCCATTAGTATCTAAAAATAGGGCATTAAATGCAAGCTATAGGAAATGGTTGAGGCATTAATAGCAATGTAGGATTTTAATGAAGCTATTTAATGCTAAAGGAAGTTAATGCACCCAACGAGTAGGCTTATGTATGAGAAAATATGGACATTGGATATTCTAGATATGGAAAATGAGAGTTGGTAATGCATTATTAGCAATATTGATGAATTTAGAATTGATTAATTGTATATTAAGCATTTGAGCACCATATTTTGGCTTGGGAATCAAGCTTGGAAGCTAAGTATTGAGAGAAAAACTTTTGACCTATCAAAGATTTGAAGTAATTGAGTGAACCCTATCTTAGGTAGTTTCTTATCAATTACATTGTAAAATAAAATGTGTTTACTTGTATGTATATTAGTGGTTGTGAATGTATATGCATGTTATGAAATTATGAGATTGTGTATTACTTTGATTTGAACCCAAGATGTAAAAGTGATTTTAAAATAAATTTCAAATTGTAATGTGGTATTGAAATGAGTAGATGATGGATAAGATAAAGATAATTGTGTTAAGATTGAAAATGATGGATATATGTGATGAATGTGAAAATGAGACTGATGCTCACTTAGGCAGCATATTATCATAAGCCCAACGTGTTATTATTGAAATAATGAAATTTATAAGATGAGTGAGCACTGTACGTGGCATGATCAATTGGTAAGAGTTCACCTAGGGAGAGGAATAGTTAAAAATTCATATGGTATTTTCACTGCCTTCTAGTGCACTAGGGTATAGACTTATCCCATAATTTATCGAAAAACTATCCCATAATTTGTCAAGAGATTAAAACTTAGCTATCTCCACTAATTTATCAAGTAGTGTATACAACACCCTAAATATTTGAGAGTGAGGGAAGCCATGGTTTAAGAGTAAGTCATATGATCTTTGGCCAGGTCACACCTCACAATTAGTGAGCTTAGATAATTTAGTCACACAAATAAAGCCTTATTTGATGTTATAACTCACGGTTTTAGTCGAAGGGGATAAGGAAGGTATAAGGATGGTTTCATCATGCATATTTAATCCTTTGACGTGTCACATGGTTATTTAAGTTTATGACAAGTTGTGATAATAATGTGGGTTATTATCACATATCTATGTGTCTTGTGGCAATATACTCTACGACCTGAGATGATTTGTGTGAGAGTGAAATGAATTATGAAATTATAACTTGTATCTCATGTAATCACATGCTTTTGAGTAATTAACTCATTTAAGTATATTCATTCAATTGACATACAACTGTATAAGGTAGGTGTACTTTGGTTACTGAGTGGCTAGATTCACCCCTCTATTTTAATATTTTACAAGCTCTAGCTCTAGTACAGAAAAGAAAAAAGCCCCAAAGGCTTAGAATATATATAGTCGTATTGTAATGCCTCTTAATTCATTTATTTTGTGTAATAGTTTCAATATTACCAATTAGAATATATTTTTGCATATACTTGCACTATTTTATTATGAATGATTTTTGAAGTATTTTGGGCCCTGAAATGTTATTAGTGATAATTGTAAATGTTAATATGGCCAAAATCCTAGTGCAAGTGTAGTAAAGTTGTTTTAAACATCATATGGATGATTTTTGATGAAATGCAATGTTAAAACCTTCTCCTTCTATTTTTTGTATTAAAGGGGTTAAGGAGTAAAAATGTAATATAGTGGTGTATATGTACATGTGGTGTGTTGTACAAGTAGTCCTAGATCCAATGAATATGGTATGGATATTAGAAATGACTTTTGACACTTATATATGGTCTTGCACACCTTTTTAATAAGAAAGTTGAGAAAAGTTGTGAAAATATGATTGGGTGTCCAACTTTCTAGTCTGACTTATTTTGGAAGTGAAACATGTGCTATTAGCTAGATTATGATATGAGCTTTTCAAAAACACTTAAATCATCTAATTTAGATGTAACACTAGAAGTTGCCTAAATCTATTGTCAAATGATAGCAGAGTTGCTGTCATGAGAGTGTAACACGCCATGACTCATGACCCTGTGCTGTGGTGCATCACACAGAGAGTGGTAAGCCACAGTGCATTGCGCATGGGCCACCTAAATTTACATGAAGGAGTCTTTCCCTTTTCTTTTTAAAGAATTATCTTAATTTTTTTTTTTCACTTTTTTTAGTAAAAAATTATGGTTTTTGGTTTTGATCCCTTAAATTTAAATATAAAACATGCTTCTAGTAAAGGTCAATTTTTATTTAACCCATCCTTTCACAGTAAAGAATTTAGTCAATAAATGGTGTCAATTGTCAGAGTTAAGGGACATAGGCCTCCTTCCTTCTTCCTCCTCCGATGAATTTGAAGTCCAAGCTATGTTTCATTGCTGTTAGCGTTACACTTTAAGGTTAAGCATGACAACCCTGCTAAATGAAAACCAAATGATGTCCTCTCAAGTTTTATGGTGAGAAGGTATATCTTCTTTCTTTCTGCTATTCACTGTCTTCTTCTTGATCTTACTCATGAATTCACATTCTAAAATCGATCCCAACTTCATCTTCTCGGCCTCACTTCTCATAAAGAAAATATGAATCCTCTTGCAACCAAAGAAGGTCTTGATGTAATCAACAAGAATATTTTAAAGTTAGATGAATGAATGATTGATAAAGGCCCAGATTTACATCTATATCTAAAAACTAATAAACAGTAGAACAAAACAACTCCAAACACAAAGTTGGATCAAGATAAACTTGGGAAATCAATGGACATGTAAATTACTAACACTCTAGACCAGTACACAACCAAATAAAGCAACAGTGACTTAAGGGGTCAAAGCACTTATCTCATACAAACAATTACTAATTAGATGCAATAGATGCTACAGAATCAACACCGGAGATGACACCCAACACATAAATGAAGAGCTTGCCAAGAAATTGGAACAAGAACAGACTTTAATGGAAAGAACCAAGAAACTAATGGATGTATACCCATCTATCCAAATTCTGATGATGGAAGAAAATTTGCTTACCTTAGATGGGTATTATAGTTATCAACACTCTGTGTTTACAACTGAATCCCAAATCCCTTAAGCCAAGGCTAGTAAAGATGTGACAACTCATAAACTTTGAGTTAATTGACCTTATCAACAGTTACTACATAATTATAACCAACAACCGAGCTGCCTATGACGACATACTCAATGGGGGTCTTTGGACAATTTTTGACCACTGTATTCTAGTCCAACGCTGGTCTCCAAGTTTTAACCCCAACTTTAATATATTGGGCAAAATAGCTCTATAGGCCAGACTCATAAATGTACCAATCCAATATTATGATAAAGAAATTCTTTGGAGAATTGGAAATAGCATAGGAAAAACACTTAAAGTGGATACCAACTCTCTATTCGAATCAAACTCTAAGGATGAGTAGGGCAAAACGAAAAGAGGTAAATTCGTGTAAATTAATGTTGAAATAGACTTGCAAAAGAAACTAGTTCCTATAGTACTCATAAGAGAATATCTCTATAATGTGGAATACGAAATCCTTAATCTAATCTATTTTAGGTGCAAATGTTATGATCATAACAAAAATAATTGTCCTTAAAATTCAAAAAATGCCAATACAGAAAAGGTAGAAGGGAATGGAAATAAGCTAAATCAAATCACAAATCAGGATTCAATCAAAGCATAATGAAAAGAAGGTGAAATGAAAACCTAGAACATTAGGGTTTTATCAAAATGAAAAACAAAGCCAAGCAATGAATCAAAAGTTTAATTATCTCTTGACCTAAAAATTTGGCTAAAAAATAGAGAAGATAGTGACTTTTCTTTTCTATTAATTTCTCAAACTCATTACAATCAGTAGTTTGATTATAAAAAACTACTAGATTAAGACATCAATCAAAGTTTCATTCCAGAGTCTCAATTTTCAGATAAGCCTATTATGGAATTCCAAAATGAGACCTTAGTAGATGATTATAGTCTTGAAAATGCTATCCAAATTAATTAAGACAATGAATTTCTTGATGATGACCTTTTAGATGAAGACTAGAGCAATACAATGCCCAATGATGTCTTTAAAAATGATGAATTTATCGATGATCAAATAAAAGAATCAATGAATTGTTCCAATGCCTAACATGCTCCTAGGTTTATCTTATCCTTTTACTCTTTTTTATGGATATACTTTGTTGGAATTGTAAAGGTGCTTGTGCTAAAAGTTTCCCCAAATGTATTAAGGAAATCAATAACTCATATGACACTCGAGTTCTTATCCTTGTTGAAAATAGAAGTAGTAGTTTTAAAGCTGACAAAGTTGTTACAAATTTGGGTTTTACTGATTAGATTCTTGTGGAAGTCACTGGTTATGCAGGTGGTATTTGGTTATTTTAGAATAATGATATTATCCATGTTGATTATATTTATTCTAATTTCCAACTGTTGCATTGCAAGATTAACATTTTATACAACAACATCTCTTACTTGTACTATTGTGTTTATAGTGATCCTAATTCTTCTAACTATGAGCTTTTTTAGAACTCTATTTTCTCTCTTGCTCATAATTCGACTGATCCTTGGCTTATTATTGATGATTTTAAGTCCTAGCTTTCATGTGATTATAAGTTGGGTGGCAATAGCTTTAATTAGAGGTCTATAAAACAATTTAGACACTGCATTAATACTTCTAACCTTCTTGAATTAAATTTCCATGGTGATGGGTTTACTTAAGAAAAAGGCAATGTTAAAGAATGATTTAATTGGGCTTTTTCCAACATGGAATGGAGATTTAAATTCCATCAAGTCAATTCCTTCCATCTTCTTAAATGTGGATCCAATCATTATCCTATAAGAATTCAACTTGATAGCAAAGATCATCAAGCAAATTATCAAAAACCTTTCCAATGTCATGTAGCTTAGATGCTTGAGAAATCCTTCCAACCTCTGATCAAAGATTCTTGGCTTAATCATGATTAGAAGGAAGGAGTTACTAAATTTGCCAACTCTGCTTCTATTTGGAATAGGGACAACATTAGAAGTATACCATCCAAGAAGAAAATAATCTTAAGATGCCCGGAAGGAATCCATAAAAATAGAAACTATAAAGATAGCTACTTCCTAAAGAAATTAGAAAAGTCTCTTTGGCAAGAATAATAAAGTTCTTTTGCAAGAAGAATGAATTTGATTTTAAAAATCTAGATGTAAATGGTTAAATTAGGGAGATCGAAACACCAAATTCTCCCATGCTACCACCATCATAAAAAAGAAAAGAAACAAATTTTAATACTTAAAGCAGATGATAATACTTGGATAAAGGATCAAAGTATTCTAGAAAGCATGGCTGTCTCCTATTTTGAAGACCTATTTAAGGAAGATACTAATATCAAACCTAAGCTTGCTACTAAAAGAAGCTTCCTGCCTCTTAGTTATGCTCAACTCCAATCTTTACATAAAGAGATGACTGAAGATGAAATTAAAAGTGTTGCTTTTGATATTGGAGCATTTAAATCTCCTAATATTGATGGTATTAATGTTGGATTCATTCATATTTACTGGGACGATCTTAAAAATAGAATTTTCAAGCTTGTTACTAAAGCTTTTAGGGACCCTGATACTATTAGTAAGATAAATGATACTATTATCACTTTGATCCCCAAGACTGATCACCAACCTATATGAAAGACATTAGGCCCATATCTCTTTGCAATGTGAGCTGTAAAATAATTATGAAGATTCTCTCCAATCATCTCCATGATTGTATAAATCATTTAATTAGAGATAATCAATATAGTTTCACTTAAGGGCGCCAGAGTAGTAATAATATCATCATTGTTTAAGAAATTAGCCACTTCATGAGAGAAAAAATCTAGCAAAAAAGGATTTATAACACTCAAGGTGAACTCAAAGAAGACTTTTAACATATTGTCTTGGGATTTCATTGATGATACCCTCAAATCCATTGGTCTCAATTGCCACTTCAAGAAGTTGATCCAGGTTGCCATGTCCACTACACATATGATAGTTCTCTGGAATGGAAAGCCTACTAAAGAATTCACACCAACATGTAGCATTAGAAAGGGAGACCCTCTCTCTCTCCTTATCTATTTGTTCTTTGTATTAAGCAATTAAGCTATTACATTCTCAGTAGTATTAATAAAAATGAATGAAAGCCCATTAGACTAACAACGGCCTTCTATTTCTCATCTATTCTTTCTTGACGATTTATTTCTTTTTGCATAATTATCACTTACTCAATCGATGATTATTCAACAATGTCTTTTTAATTTTTGCAATACTTCAAGATAGAAAATAAACACTACTAGATCTAAACTTTTCTTCTCTAAAAATGTCAATATTAATAAAGCCTCTCAAATTAGTGCAAAGTTAGGAATTTCCCTTATAGAAAATCTTGGCGAATATCTTGGAATCTCCCTTATTCATAAAAAGACTTCTAAGCTTACTTTCGCACCATTAATTGATAATATGACCTCTCATTTAGAAAATTGGTGAAGCAAATATCTGAACATTGCTAGAAAAATGTTCTCATCAATTTTGTTCTTTTAGCCCTCCCTAGGTGCACTATGCAGACTATACTCTTACCAGATAACATTATGGTTGAATTAGAAAAAAATGTGAGAAATTTTCACTAGGGCTCAATTGATAGAAATAATTGGGTAATCATTTTTTATCATGTTTATAGAGAAGCTAACAAATGCACATATTTGCTGGCTCATCAATCCTCTTGGAATAACTTAGACACTAGCATTCTTGATAATCTTTCACCTAGTTGTAGAACCCTTATAATTTTAGATATAATTTAATTTTATCTTTTTTGTATGGTTAAGCCGTGTACTAAAAAAAAAAAAAAACCAATGACAGAGGCCCTTCCTTTTGCGCGCAAAAATTGGCTGTATTATTGAAAAGGGGTCGTCCTCGTCACCTCTACTCTGCCTGCAGAGCCTCTGAAGTCTAAGTCTGAGCTAGTGCCAAACTAGTTTCTCTGTCAAGAATCTTCAGAACTTGCGGTACTCTTTGAATTTAGTGGAAGCTAAATACGCCTGTTGTCCAAAACCGCCAAGTATGGCAACTAATCCCCCGTGGAATCCCCAGGAAGAAGGCTTTAAGGAGATCTGTGGTTTATTGGAGAAGCAGATTTCTCATCCTTCTTCTGCTGACAAGTCTCAAATTTGGCAGCAACTCCAGCACTACTCTCAGCTCCCCGACTTTAACAATTATCTTGTCTTCATTCTTGCACGTGCTGAGGTACAAGACAATTTCCATTTAACCTCCTTAGAGCATGAGTTCTTGTTTCCTGGACCGATTTTGGAATAAAATTAGAGGATATTTTAATAGCAAGGGTGTGTCTTGGCTGTTCCGGCTCCTTGAGGATACTTGCTTCCGTCATAAAAAAACGAGGGTTTATTGTTTTATTGATTCCTACTTTTATTTAAAATTTTACGGTGATCTTGGTGTATGCCTTGCTTTTGAGGATTTTTTTTTTGGGTTGTTAAACTCGATAATCTCTTGCAGTGCAATTTGAGAAGATTACCTTATGTTTTTCTGGTCGATTTTGGATGGGTTAGCTCATTTGAATTTAGAACTTTTTCTGCATTCCGTTTCTGATTGGGTTGTACAGTTGATCACATAGTGTATGAGTTTGGTATAGTCTAAATAAAATTTAGATTGGCGAAGCTGATACTAAATGGTGTAGGTAGAGGTTGCCTGACATGTAAAATGTTTGACATGAGGTGCTTTGAGGATATATGATTCATTCTGGAATGAAAGAAGAGTTAATTTGAATCTACGTCAGTTCACTACTGGGGATAAGCCATCAGGTTGGGCTACTTCATAATTTGTTGGGCGGAAAATTGTTTTTGGGAACTTATGGAATTACTTGTTTAATTTCCTCAATTTCTTTGATTGACATGTTTGTGGGATCATGTCAAAATTGACAAGTGAAGATCAAATGTTGTAAAACCATTCAAATGGAGCTTGAAAAAGAAACAATATAGTTTAACCTTTTTGTCATTGCAAGACCTTTTGTCTGTGGAAATTTAGAGCATCATTTGGTTCCTAAGAGAGATAGCTGATGCACAATTGCATCGTGCCTTGTGTATAGCATCCATTGGTTGACGTTAATCCAAATTTTATGTTAATAACTGTTCTGTGAAAATTTGACTTTTGAACAGGGAAAACCGGTGGTGGTTCGACAGGCTGCAGGCCTATATCTGAAGAATAACCTTAGAACCACATATAAATCCATGCTTCCTGTTTATCAGCAATATGTGAAATCAGAGTTGCTGCCTTGTCTTGGAGCAGCAGACAGGAACATCAGGTCCACAGTAGGAACCATTCTGAGTGTTGTTGTTCAACTTGAGGGAGTTTTGGGGTGGCCTGAACTATTGCAAGCCCTATTAAATTGCTTGGATAGTAATGATTTAAATCACATGGAAGGTGCTATGGATGCTTTATCCAAGGTACATTATGTACTGTAGAGTTCAAGAGCTCAAATTGTATCTTCAAGAAAATTAAGATTCTGGAATTATGTTCTTAGGTGTCTTGAATAATTGCTACTAATTGTTTTTTCCATAGTTTGGATAAATGCATCCTATTTAATGTTATTTCTTGGCTATAACAAAAATTTGTTGTTGCTGCTACTGAAATTCCCGTTAGAGCTCTACCAAGGGAAGGAATGTTACCTTTTCTTCAATTTATTTATGAAATAGAATTTATAAGAAGGAAGAAAGAACAATTAACAACTCCGCCTATGTTTATAGTCGGTCCCAATCTCGAGTAAAGGAGGGGTTCTTAATAGCCAGCATAAACTTTGTTGAATCTCACATGGATATGGACAATATATGTTTTTGTGCTAATGCTAGGTCGTTGCCTGTAAGTAATGCACTGTATGGCTCGAGTGAGGTGATAAGTGTGTTAGAGTCATTGCATCGGCTCCTGAATATAGTGTTAAATGAGTGAAGGCTATCGTGTTTTTTTTTGGACGAGCGTGGTTAAAGAAGTTAGTTTATGTGAGCAAAATCGGATTTAGTACTTAGAATGTTAGGATCTTGACTTCTAAATCTATGGAGGTGGTACGAGTTATAATTTATAGAAAAATTAATATCTTGTGCCTATAGAAATTAAATGGCCCGGTGGACAAGCTAATGATATTCAACGTTTCAAACTTTGGTATATAAGGAAAGTAAGTACATAGAATGAGATGGGTATTATTGTTGATGAGGAATTGAAAAAGAATGTGGTAGAAGTTAACTAAATTGAGAACAAAATTATTTCCTTAAGAATGATTGTTGGACATGAGGCTATCAATATTATTAGCACTTGTACACTTCAAGCCCGGTTAGAATCTCGTCTTAAGGAATTGTTTTGGTCAGATTTGGAGGGATTGATTCGATGTATACCACAAAGTGAAAAAAAATCTTTGTTGGAGGAGACTTTAATGGTCATATTGGGAGGGAGATAGGTAATTGTGCAAGGGTGCATGGTGGTTTTGGTTTTAGGGAAGAAAACAATAAAAGACAATTTATTCTTGATTTCTCTTTGGCATATTATTTCAAGATTGTTAACACTTGTTTCAAGAAGAGGGATGAACGTCTCATTACCTAAAAGAGTGGAGCCTCAAGGTTACATATTGATATCCTTTTGGCAAGGAACATGTATAGAAGACTTTGTGAAAATTGTAAGGCGATTCCTGGAGATGGTGTAACAACACAACATAGGGTTCTTGTTCTTAATGTGTGTATCACAAGTAAAAATAAAAGCACCGACAAGTAGTAAACTCAAGGATTAGGAGGTGGCAGTTAAAAATTGAGAAGTGAAAAATTTTCAAGCTAAATTTTTTGGCCAAAGGAATTTGAGAATCCCAAGAAAGTACCAGCATCTTGTGGGAGGATATGACTGAGAAAGTAAGGAAGGTTGTTAAAGAAGTTTTGGGAGAGTCAAAAGGTTTTGGTCTAAGAGATAAGAAGTCTTGGTGGTTGAATGATAATGTACAGGAAAAAGTCAAACAGAAGAACGAGCGTTTTAAAGTCATTCAACTATGCAAGAATGATGAAAATTGGAAAAAAAATCATAGGGCTAAGAGGGAAACTAAAAGTTGTGAGTGAAACTCATTTTAAGGTATTTGAAGAGTTTTATAAGGATCTTGGGATAGGATGGAGAACGAAAAATTTTTAAGATATCTAAGAGTAGGGAAAGAAAATCAAGAGATTTGGAACATGTGTGATGTATAAAGGATGAAGAAGGAAGAGTTTTGGTTATAGATGGTGATACTTAAGACAGATGGAAGATCTGATTTTACAAACTTTTCAATGATGGAGGGGGTTCGTCTAGTGATTTGAAAGATTTAGCAACTTGTGAAGGAGAACAGAATTAATGATTCTATCGAAGGATACACGATAGTAAGGTAAAGGAAACTCTTAAGAAAATGATAAATAATAGAGTCAATGAACCTGATTGTATCATTATTGAAGTGTGAAAATGTTTAGGTGAAGAGGAGGTGCAGTAGTTAACTAATTTATTTAATGAGATCTTACAATCCAAGAAAATGTCTGATGAATGGAGAAGAAGCACCTTAGTTCCTATTTACAAAATAAAGGGGATATTTAGAATTGTGTAAATTATAGATAGATTAAACTTATGAGTCATACAATGAAATTGTAGGGAAGAGTAATTGAGCATAGGTTGAAATTAGAGACTGATATTTCTACGAATAAATTTGGATTCATGCTAGGGTGACTACATAAGCAATTTATTTATAAACAGGATCAATGAAAAAGTATCATTGTAAAGGTGAAGATTTATACATAGTTTTTATTGATTTGGAGTAAACTTATGACTGTATAGTGAGAGAAGTACTTCAAAAAGCCTTAAAAAAGAAAGGAGTCCAGATTGCTTATATTAGAGTTATACAATATATGCTTAAGGAGGCAACAACTAGTATAAGAATGTTTGAAGGGTGAAATAAAGGACTTTTTTATAAGGATTGGACTACATCAGGGATCATCTTTATGTCCTTATTTGTTTGATTTGGTCCTGCATGTTTTGACTAAGTATATTCAAGAGGAAATCCTTAAATGCATGTTTTTTGTGAATGATATAGTTCTTATTGCAGAGATAAGGGATTAACTACAAACGTGAGTTATGGAGGAGGATGTCAGAATTGAAAAGTTTCCACCTGAGTAGGAGTTAGATAGAATGTGTATTGTAAGTTTGACAAGAGGTCAGTTAGTAGTAATTTGAAAATGAAGTTGGAAGATCATATTACATCTCGAGTGAAAAAGTTTATGTATTTGGGAGCTATTATTCAACATGATGGGAAAATTGATAGGGATGTTACACAATTGATACAAGTTGAGTGTTTTAATTAGATAAAGGCTAAAGGAGTTATTCATAAACGAAAGGTACTTAATAAACTTAAAGAAAAGTTTTATCAAAGTGCTATTAGACCAGCTATATTGTATGGTAGTGAATGTTGGGCTTTAAAAGGATAGTAGGAACATAAAGTTGGGGTAATAGAGATGAGAATGTTGAGATGAATTTGCAAGTATACACATAAAGATAAAATTCGTGATGAGTTTATATGATAAAAAGTTAGTATAGCATCTATTGAGGGGAAAATGATAGAAAAATATTTTAGATGGTTTGGACATGTACGGAGAAGATCGTGGGAGGCACCGATGAGGAAAGTGGAAGGGATAATTTTGAGTCATGTAAAGAAGGGCAGAGGAAGGTCAAAGAGAACATTTATAGAAACTGTTGACTGAGACCTCTTAATTAATAACATTTTTAAAAACTTGATAAATAATAAAGTACAATAATGTAATGCAATTTATGTAGCCAACCTCACATAGTGAGATAAGGCTTATTGTTATTATTGAAGAAAGAATAGACTATGAAAGGGTTAATGTTAAACCAATAAGATTGGGAGGCAGAAGAGTTTTCCTGTTCTTATGCTTGTCCACTAAGGATATTCCATGAAAAGCAAGTGGTAAGCACCAATGTAAAGCCATGAAAACAATCACATTCCTTAACAATGAATACTGCCATAAATGTCTCATTGTTCCTGTCAAAACCTTTAATCAGCAAACAATATTCCAGCTCTACAGGAATACCTGATATTCTCCAAAGTCTACTCTACAAGTAACCATCTGCTGAGCAATATAAAAGAAATATGCAGTTGTATTTGAATTGGAGCAGCATACCACACACATCTGAGGAGACAAAGTATTCTTATATCAACTAATCTGTAACATTTCAAGGAACAAAAATGGCTTGCTTTGAGTGTTTGGCAAGTCCATTTTATAGTCTTTCAGGTCCTATTTGGTTTTAGTTTGTTCATGCTGGAGAGAAGCTGAGATGAGTCCACAAATTAGAAATGGACAAGTATGTCACAAATTAATAATGATAATAAATAGTGTTGCAGACTTTCTGCAGCATGTAAATTTATGAAAACACACATGGATCAGCAGTTGCTTATTGTATTTGCTGAGAAGTGCAAGTTGATGTGATTAAACACCCAAATTACTTATTCTATCAATAAACAAGTCCATGCCCAAATCTTTGTCAATTAATACTGGAGCTTGTTTTTGATCTACTAGTGAGTTGGTAATTTTGTGTTTCTGTGATTTATGTCTTCTTCCAATTCTCTTTCGGTTTAGGTGGGACTGAGGGTTCCATTATCTAGGGTATTGACTTCTGAGAAATAAAAAGTGACATGTATTTTCTTCCCCTTCCCTGTGATCATCATCTTCCATTCCCTCCATTTTTTAAGTTGTGCTTATTTAAAAAATTTGATGGAAACTTGGCAGCTAGAGAATGGAGAGGCCTTATGCTTTGTTTATCCAACCTTTTTAGTAGCTGGTAGGAGATATTCCAAATCCAATTACATTCAACTGACACTTCTTTACGTTTTATTTTACATATCTGGACACTTTTTAACTATTGTAGTTTATCTGGGCAATGCAGATATGTGAGGATATTCCGCAAGTACTTGATTCAGACATACCTGGGTTAGCAGAACGACCAATCAACATATTTCTTCCCAGATTATTTAGGGTAACTAAGCATTTTATATTTGCATCTATTATGCTGCATCTCCTGGTGTAACTGTATCATTTGATTGTTTCTTGATGTGTTTCTTTAATTAGTTTCTGTACCTTTTTTCTTTTAATTTGTCTTACAGCTTTTCCAGTCTCCTCATGCCTCATTAAGAAAGCTTTCAGTGGGTTCTGTGAATCAGTACATTATGTTGATGCCATCTGTAAGGATATGAAGAGAACTTATGAGCCCCATTTGAATGATATAATACTGATGTTTGGCATTGGTAGTAGAATATTAATCATCTAAATTTTTATTTGGCAGGCTTTGTATGTATCCATGGACCAATATCTTCAGGGTTTATTTATTCTTGCAAATGACCCTGCTGCAGAAGTGCGGAAGTTGGTGAGTTTTTATTGCTTTGTCGTTTGTGGACAAGCATCTAATGTAATTCTAAGATGACTTTTTCTTTTTCTTTTTTAAATTGCATTTTTTCTGAGTTAGTTTCAACTGATTTCAATAGCTGTTCATTGAAATTTGGCCTCATTATTGTTTTGTGTAATACTTCATTTTTATATATCTGTTATTTCATGAACAAGGAAGGTATTAGGCACTGTTGACATATGCATGTTGATTGTTGAGTATGCTCATAAAGAGCTCGTCACTATTATAACTTTGATTAGGTGTTATTTGTTCCATTGAATTATTGCTTCCTTTCTTGAGACACTGCATTTTTGTTCGAGGGCTGTAATCTCTCTGACTAACTTTTGACGCTAGTGGATTTATTATGCTATACCATGGGATTATATTATGATAAATTTTGTGAAGAATTATCATATGTGGTTGCCACTCGTGATCAGGTTTGTGCAGCATTTGTTCAACTAATTGAAGTCCATCCATCTTTTTTAGAGGTATGCATCTTGTTCAAGTTCATATGGCTTTATAGTATTGCATGTATTGAATGATTCTACTCTATTTTCTTTTTGGTTTAACTTTCTATATAATCAGTTAAGTCTCTCCAATCCTTCCATCACATTAATTTAATTCTGTTGTGTCAACACGTTCTTCTTTGCCAATAACTTACCTCTCTCGACCCCCTCTTGTCTAAAGCAATTTTTAATTGTAATTTGTGCTACAGCCTCATCTAAGAAATGTTATAGAATACATGTTACAAGTCAACAAGGACACAGATGATGAAGCAGCTCTTGAAGCCTGTGAATTTTGGTAACATTTTCTTTCGGGTGTGATGGCCTTTATGTCATAGCTGAATTCTGTTGTATAATTTGTAGTTATTGATAGCAGAGAGTAGTATTGAACCTTTATGGGACTACTTTATCAATTTCATTGTTAACTTTTAAATGTGATCAAGTTCTAGTTTCAAATAATTTCCACCCCTAATGTTCTGTAGCAGCTATCCTGATGGATTTTTTAAGTCTGTCTAATTCAAGACACTCCAGTAAGAATCGAAGAAATATGATAGTCCACCTAGGTAAACTTTCATTCACAATATCATCTGAGGTTGATCTCTCTTCGGAAAATTGGGTTTATTCATCTAATCCAACCATAGTTACTACAGTAGTGTTACAATGATCGATTTTTGGTTTCTGAATCATAGGGTTCATACTAATAAGAGTTTGATGCTCCCATTGCTTGTAATCTCTGGGTGATAAATTTTGTTGTTGAGTGTGTTTATTAGATTTCGGACAACACTAGGACTTTTGCCTCTTTTCTTTTCCCCTTGTAAACAGCTTTTGCATCTTATACCTTTTTTATATAAAATAATTATGATTGCAGGTCTGCTTATTGTGATGCTCAACTGCCACCTGAAAACTTGAGAGAATTCTTGCCTCGTCTAATTCCAGTTAAGCTAATAATATCCATTTTCTTTTATAATTGTTATGCCTTGGGATGTTTGTAATTTTAAGCTTATCTGTTGGATCTTTGCAGGTGTTGTTATCCAATATGGTTTATGCAGATGATGATGAATCACTTGTTGAAGCTGAGGTTATCTTCTGGATTATTCTGTATTTGTCTTTTATTTTCATTTAACCCTGGTTATTTTAGTTTATGGGGCTTCATTTGTTTTGCGCTATTTATTTCAGGAAGATGGTTCCCTTCCTGATCGAGATCAGGTTTGAATTACTTGTTGAGTTGTTGGAAATTCTGGCTTTGAGAAGATCCTTTTTTGGGTTTAATTGTTATATTCTTCTTCACAGGATGTTAAACCTCGATTCCATGTATCAAGATTTCATGGTTCAGAGGACATTGAAGATGACGTATGTCATTTTGTAATTGCATGTGTTTGCCTTTTCAAATTATTTGATCAATCTAATTGCTTTTGTAATTGAAATTTCCATAGCTTTTGAAAGATGAGGTTATATGGGAGAGAGAGCTTTCCTGATCTAAATTATCATCGTCGTTGTCGTCGTCGTCATCGTCATCATAATTCCTCTCTCTCTCTCTCATCCCCCCACCCCCCCAAACAAAAACACTTACAGGATGATGATGTTGTCAACACATGGAACTTACGGAAATGTAGTGCTGCTGCTCTTGATACTCTATCAAATGTGTTTGGAGATGAGATTCTTCCAACTTTCATGCCTATTGTTCAGGTGTGTTACGGATATTAAAACCAATATCGGGCTCTCTCCTAATAGCATGAACTTTTGGTTTTTGACATCGTATGGATGCCTTTTCAACTGAGTGGTCAAGAATTTGATCTTGGACATGGTCCTATCCTTCACAATTAAATTAAAAAGTAAAACACATTGACCTTCCCTCTATTTTACTTTAATTATGGACACCTCCTTTCTATTTTGAAAGAATACACATTTTCAAGGTTGTGTCCATCCACCCAATTATTTTAGTTTAATCAAATCACAAAATTTGGACTTTTTGGATCAAAATACCCCAAGCACATGTATATTGTTTTGCCTTTTCATATCTGTTACCCACAAGCTTTGCAGGGCCAATGAAAAACACATAATGATTTTACCAAATCTGAACTTTTTGAGGAAGACACACAATTATTCATGCACATAAATATCTCATGCAAAATCTATAGCAAGATTGAGAGCAATGAAGCATGTTTTGAAGTCTTTCTAATTAGCTGTCTTTAATATAGCTAACAACGCTGTAGTCAAAACAAGATATATGTATATATACGTAAAAGAGATTAGGGTCAACATTCCGCTCAGCGCACTAAATCCCATCTAAATTCACACTTCTTTGCCTCCTCACTCTCATATTCTTAAGCAACTCTAACATATGGGCTAGTGAGGTTTTAGAGTTTTCACGTTTGCAAAAAGGATAGACACCCAACACATGTTGCATCTGGAATTAAGATAATTAATAAACCCAAGCTTGACGGGTCTTGATAGCACTAGAATCATTCACAGCTATCACGACTGTTCTAATTATATAATTTTGTTTTCATTGTTTACAGGCTAAGTTGTCAACCAATGGTGACAATGCTTGGAAAGAAAGGGAAGCTGCTGTCTTGGCTATTGGTGCCATAGGCGAGGGTTGCATTAGTGGACTTTATCCTTACTTGCCTGAGGTATCTATTTTCTTGTTCCTATTACCTTAATATAGAAGCCAAATGCTTATGAATAATGCTAATTTTGCTTCCCTTTGACTCCATGCTTATGTCTTTTCTCATTTAACTTTTTGTTTTTTAAACAATTCTCTCTTTTACTTTTTGTAGAACACCATAATTACACCTTTTTAATCATGTTTTACTTCCAAAAATTTTCAATTTTTTCTTACAAATATGTCACATTCATAAGTTACTATCTATCTCTTGCATTGCTCGGGAAGAAATCTAGTTTATTAGAAAGGCTGCTGAACTTATTGTTTTGGGCTTTAATCAAGTTATGCTACAGTTGGTTTACATTTTTCAATGCTATATTATGCTACCAATCATTTTTCTTATATGCTTCTTTATGTTACAGTTCCTTGCTGAGCTCATCATTGTTGTTAGAATTATCCCTTTCAGTAGTGTTGTTCTAGTTCCAAATAATACTATCACTATTGCATAATAAAATGCTTTACGCCATTGTTGTTCATTACTTTCATACCAAGTTGTCTACACATGAATTCTATTATTCATAGTAAATGCATGCGTATACTGAACTGTCTTTTCCAAATAGTAAAACTTGATTATAGTAAGTATTTAATGCAATTTATTCATGTGGTATTTTGAGAGAGGAAAAATGTATTTCTCATTCATGGGTTTTCTAATATACAAACTGGTGCTATATATGCACATCGAGAGAGATAAAACCTAATAAATACCAATAAAGCTTGATAATGCTAATAAATGCTAATTATTTACAATAATGACATAATATTCCTACACTCCCCCTCAAGTTGGATCATAGATGTTAATCATGTCCAATTGACTTAAACAACTCTTAAAGGCAGGCTTAGGTGGTCCCTTGGTTAGCATATCAGCAGCTTGTAACTTTGTAGGTAGGTATGTTAAACATACAATGCCTTCTTTACTCTCTTTGATAAAATGCCTTTCCACTTCCACATTTAGATCTCTTATGTTGTATAGGATTCAATGCCATGCTTATGGTGGCCTTGTTATCACAATACAACTTTATTGGTGGATCAATTTTGACCTGTATTTCTTCCATGACCCTTCTTATCCATAGTTCTTATGTAATTCCTTGAGCTAATGCTCTCAATTATGATTCAGCATTGCTTCTAGATATAACTCTCTGTTTTTGACTTTTCCAAGTCACTAAGCTTTCCCACACAAATGGGCAATCGCTAGAGGTGGATCTCTTATCTCCATAGGTCCCCCTTAGTTTGCATTTGTATAGATCTCACTTGTCCTTTGATCATGCTTCTTGAATAGTAATCCCTTACCAAGTGTGCCTTTAAGGTATTTGAGACTCCTATATGTAGCTTCTAGGTGTTTCTTCCTTGGATCACTCATGTATTGACTTGCTACATTGACAACAAAAACAATATCTAGCCTTGTATGGGATAGATAAATTAGCTTTCCAACTAGTCTTTGATATCTGTCTTTATCAACAGTTTCTTCTTTTTCCTTGTCTTCTTCTCCGACCTCATTATCAAAGTCGTCTTCTCCTTTTGAATCCTCCTTATTGTTTTTCTCAGGCTTCTTCTTCTTTCTCGAGACCACAATAGGAGTTTCTTCAGGTTTATAACCTAATATGTCAGTTTCCTTGAGAAGATCAAGTATATACTTCCTTTGAGATACATATATGCCTCGTTTGTCCTTCCAACTTTCATCCAAAGAAAATATTTCAAGTTGCCGAGATCCTTGACTTCAAATTCCTTACCAAGGACACTCTTTATTCTTGCTATTTCCTCAACATGATCTCTTGTAAGAATTATATCATCTACATACACAATGAGGATGCATTTCTTAGCTCTCTCAGCCTTAACAAACATCGTATGATATGACAATCCTTGTTTTTAGCCTTCTTACTTCAAAACCTTTGAGAACCTGTCATACTTTGTCACTTTGCCTCTATTAAAGCTTAAAGGTAGAGTCATGTAGACTTCTTCCTTCAATTTTCTATTTAGAAAGGCATTTTTGATATCTAGTTGATGAAGTGGCTATTCAAGGTTGGCTACTACTGACAATAGAATTTTGATAGTGGTTAGTTTTGCCACTGGTGTAAACGTCTCTTTATAGTCTATACCATATGTTTGGGTGAAATCCCTTGCTACTAACCATGCCTTTAACTTGTCAAGTGTGCTATCAACCTTCTACTTTGGGGTAAAGACCTACTTGCAACTTACCAATTTCTTACCTCTAGGTCTTTCAACAATCTCCAATGTTCGATTTTTCACCAAAGCTCTCATTTCTTCCATAGCTACATTTCTCCATTCTGGTGTTTCTAGTGCCTCATAGGTGTAGTTAGGAATAACAACTTTATCCAAATTAGTGAGGAAGGCCTGGTAAATAGGAGAAAACGCCTTGTAGGATACATGCCTCTGAATCGGATACAAAGTAAAAGATTGAGGTTGTTTCCAGAAAGCAATAGGTAGATTAAGGTTAGCAGATTCACTTCCTTGGTTTGGGTCATCTAGCTCACCGGATGGATTAGTCCTTGGTACTTTAGCTTCAAGAACTACCTCTGGTTTTGATTCTCTTGGTGCCTCAAATACAAGTTGCTCACTATCTTTTGATTTCTTTATTTAAGTGTAAATCAATAACTCTCCCTTTTGTGGTCTTTCTATGTCTTCCTCTGTTTTCTTGTTTTCCCCAAATTGTGGCATGAGAGAAGTGGTTGGTGAAGGTGGGGTGTTTAATGAAAGAGATGGTGAGGGCAAAAGTTTTGGTGATGGCTCAAGAATTGCATATTCTGTGTTAGGCTTTAGTTCCCAAGTCTAAGATTCACATATACTCTCTTATGAACTGAAGAGTTGGAATAAAAAGTTCCTTTATGTAAGGTAACATCAAGGCTTACAAGGGTGCGTTTAGAAATAGGATCAAAACATTTGTATCCTTTTTGAGTAGGAGAATAGCCAAGAAAGATGCACTTGATGGCTCGAGGTTCAAGTTTATTATTTTGGTGGATATGAACAAAGGCTATGCAGCCAAATACATGAAGTAGGAGTTTGGTTTCAATGTAAGATGTGGGAAAAAACACTTTGCAATTTTTTGAGAGGACTTTCAAAAGATAAGATTCAACTCGGCATTTGATTGATGAGATAGGTTGCGGTTAAAATGGCATCCTCCCAATAAAACTTTAGCATATTGCAAGTGAACATGAGTGCTCTTGCAACTTCAAGGATATGTCTATTTTTTCTTTTTGCAACCCCATTATGTTGGGATGCATGGGCACAAGTACTTGTTTGGACAATAACATCTGGGGGAAATTACTCAAAGATTGGTTAAAGTACTCAGTATCATTGTTCGTGTGTAAGACTTGGATGCTAGTATTGAATTGGTTTTTTATCATGGTGAAAAAACTCATGAATGTTGATGCAGCGTTAGACTTGTTTTTTAAAAGATAAACCCAACAAATACAAGTATGGCATCAATGAAGGAAATGAACCATTTTGTTTAAGTACAGTTTAGAATACAAGATGGTCGCCACAAGTCATTGTGAATGATTATGAAAGGTCTGGTGGGTGTTTATTTAGCTTGGGGAAAGGAAGTTCGATGGTGTTTGGCAAGTTCACGCACCTCACATTAGATTTCACTATAATTTAGGTTTGGGCATAAGGTTGGAAACAATTGTTGAAGGTAATGAAAATTAGGATGACCCATCCTCTTATACCATAACAAAAAATCATTAACGTTAGAGGTAGATACAGAATTACCAACAATAGGTGAGTTACCCACTTGAGTGATGACTTCTAAATAATAAAGCCCCTTGTACTCCTTGGCACTATCAATTGTCGCACTAAATGATAGATCTTAAAACATATAATGGGATGGGAGAAATTTAGCAAAACAATTTGACTTCCTAGTCAATTGACTGATTGAAAGTAAATTGTCCTTGGCACATAGAGGACAAATTCCAAAACAATAGAATCCGATATATATATACTCCCTTTCCCTGCCACGAATGCATTTGCAATTTCCACTTTAACATTTCCAGCACATGGGTGTAAGTGGTGAACAATTGATGACAGTTAGTCATATGGTCAGATGTCTTGGAACCCATAGTCTACACCACCGCACTTCGAGTTGTTTTTAAAGCCTGAAGAAAAGACCCCCTTTTGCCACCAATGCTATAGGTGTAGATCTGGAAAAATTAGTTACGACACTGCATAGGAGTATCCATAGCACTTCAAATAAGGGAAAGACTTCGTGATAGACTGAAATCAGAAGTCACAGCCCAATGTAACTCCAAACACAACAAAACAGGGCACTAACGACACCATCCGGACTGATGTAGTTTGAAAACAATGTACCTACACACTGGATTGTCATGGATTTGGCTTGAGAGAGTGCGTCGTTGCCATTCGACGATGTCCTAGCTTGAACAAAGTGACCAAGTGCCGCTTCATGTGTTTTCTAATGTACAAATTGGTGCTATATATACACATCAAGAGAGATAAAACCTAATAAATACTAATAAAGCCTAATAATGCTAATAAATGCTAATTATTCACAATAATGTCATAATATTCCCACAATTCAATTGCTGTTATATCCTTGTGTGAGTTTTCTATTTCGGTGTAAATTGTAATTTCACAGATGCCCTAAAGAAAGTGCTATTATATCCGTATGTTAGTTTTCTTAGTAGCTTCCTTATTTTATTCTTACTGTAAGGAGGCTGGTTTTAGGATCCATTATGTGTCTTATATGCTTGTCAACTTCTTCTTCCCTTGGGGGAAGAAGTCTCTAAGCTTCCTGTATTTCTCATTCTCTAATTCTGAATATTAAATGGTTCTTCTGCATTTATAGATTGTGGCTTTTCTTATCCCTCTTCTTGATGATAAGTTTCCTCTAATACGAAGCATTTCATGCTGGACACTTTCTCGTTTCAGCAAATTTATTGTTCAGGTTTGTAATTTTGTTCCATCACCTGTTTTAGCTCAGCAATCATCATCATCATCATCATCGTTGTCGTCAATATATATTAAAAAACTCGAACCATTTTCCTGTTTTTTTTTTTTATGATTTATCAATTAGTTCTGCATTTCTTTTAATATTTTTTGTGTTTTTAACCTCTATTTTCATTTAAAAAAATTTAAATCCACCATAGCGTAAGTGAATTATGGAAAAGTAAGGGGAACTAGGGTTAAAAGGGTAGTTTAGGAATTTGGGTTAATATCCTTATAAATTGGGTCAGTAGAGATGTATTGGGTTTCATGTAAAATCAAATGCCAGTTTCCTTTACTTTTCCTATTGTACGTGTATCAAGTTATTTCTTGATATTGACACTGGTCCATTGAAGGTTTTATAGCCTACACACCATAGTAAAGTTCAGTTAAGCTGACAGCTTGGCTGAGTTCTATATATTGATGTATTAGATGTTCTTATATAAGATTATACAATTTGTATATACAAGTATATTGGTTGATGCAAGCAAACATTGTAGTAGTTTTTTGGAAAAACATAATTTTGGGTCCCTACACTTTTTTTTTTTCCAATGTTCCGTGTCCTTACACTTTTGTTTTCCAGTGTTCTGGGTCCCTATAACACTGCTTGTAGAGGGACCTAGAACACCGGAAAACAAAAGTATAGGGACTTAAAATACCACAAAAAAGTGCGGGGACCCAAAGTCATGTTTTCTCAAGTTTCTTTTTCCTGACTACAGAAAATGACAGGAGCAAAAGTGGATTTTTTTTCTCATCAAATGTGGCTGTTAAGGATCTTGTTAGTTGAATCTACTTGTTTTTGTGTCCATGGTAGAGTATTGGGGATCAAAAGGGCTATAAGCAATTCAATAATGTTCTTATGGGCTTTTTACGAAGAATTCTGGATGATAATAAGCGAGTGCAAGAGGCAGCTTGTTCAGCTTTTGCAACACTGGAAGAGGTTCTTGCTTTAATATCTTCATTTTTTTTAAATATTAGTATATACAAGTTTCAAATAAAAGTTTATGCATGACAGGAGGCTGCAGAAGAGTTGGCTCCGCACTTGGAAATTATACTAAAGCATCTAATGACTGCCTTTGGGAAATATCAGGTCATTTATGACCTCTAGCATTTAATTACAATGACAGTACAGAATTTTGCAGATGTTTCTTATCGAATGTGCCATGTCTGGATGAGTGCTAATTCTTAATTGTTAATTTGTTATTACATTGTGTTGTTTCCCAAGTCAGTCACAACTATGTGCAGACATCTCTGATTGTAATTTCTTGTTCCAAACATTAGAGACGAAATCTCAGAATTTTGTATGATGCTATTGGAACTCTAGCTGAAGCTGTTGGGCGACAGATAAATAAGGTATGTCTGTTTCTGATAATGATCTGATGTAGATCAACCCCCTTCCCCTACTGAAACTGATATTTTTCCTCCCAAGTCATTTGTTGGAATTTATAATCAATCCTTTAATTTGTTGCAAAGATGATTCTGTAACAAATGGATCCCTTCATATTGTGCAGCCGGTTTATCTTGATATTCTGATGCCACCATTAATTGAGAAGTGGCAGCAGCTTTCTGACGCAGACAAAGATCTCTTTCCATTGTTCGAATGCTTCACATCTATAGCACATGTATGCATCTTACCATTTTTTGAACGCTCTTTTCCATGTTATTTTAAATATGATTTCATTCGCTTAAAGCAGCTATTGTACCTGTACTTGTTTCAACTCACTGTTAAACTCGTTATTTCCAGAGATTTTCCGTGATCATTTCTCACAAGCATCAATATTTTGATCATAGCGAGTGGAAAATTAGATTATTGTACTGGAACATAAACGTAGACTCCCAAGCGGGTTTTTGTAGCACATCCAAGTCTTTAATTGCTTGAACAATCACTGACAACTATATCTTTGACCTGGTGTGCAATTCACATATTTTATCTTTTTCAGGCATTGGGTACTGGATTCTCTCCCTTTGCTGAGCCTGTATTTAGGAGGTGCATAAACATAGTCCAGAACCAGCAATTCACAAAGGTTCTGGCAACTTTGACTGATTTGATATATACAATGAATTTTTCATTTTATAACTTCTTATAAAACTTCACTTTTACATTTTGGTTGTTTATACTTCCTATTGCTTGTAATTCTATTTAATTCATTGCTGCTGCTGCTCCATGTTTTTGACTTAAGTTTTTCTGCCAAATTCAAATGTCACATTTGTTGGTAACCAGGGTAATTTACTTGCTTTCACCCAAAAAAATAGAAGTAATTCACTTGCTTTTGGCATCCTCTTAGAAGAGTGATGCTTTGATCTTTTTTATGATATTCCACATGAGACATAATTGGGAAATGAATACTGATACTGAAATGATATATCAGACACACCTAACTTCAAATTATAGTCTATTTCAGTTTACTGGCATGTTTATTGTTTATCAGAAGAGCTAGTTGTGGTTAATTAAACAGCTTAGTAATGCCAGAAAGTTCAATTATGACAAATATTTGTTTATGATTTAATTAATGCATCAGGACTACATCTGAATGCGGACCAATGAAATTTGTGAAGCCTCAATAATATTATGCATTATTAAAAAGCTTATTGTTTATGTCTGTGTTTGCCTATGTTTTGTTATTTTATTGTGGGAATATTATGTTATTATTGAGAATTATTAGCATTTATTAGGATCTCATTAATTAGGCTTTATTAGTATTTATTAGCTTTTATCTCTCTTGATGTATATATATAGGACCAGTGTGTACATTAGAATCGCAATGAGACAATACAATTTTTTCCTCTCTGAAAATTCCATATGGTATCAGAGCATCAGGCTCAAAATTTCAAATTAAATTAGTTCTGGAATGGCTAGAATGGGGCTGCCTGAACAGTACGTGACGGTGTTTGTGTGGACAATGGTGGAGCGAGTTTTGAATCTCACCGCCACCCTAGACGTACTCAGGAGGCTCCGAACGGCGAAACCCAGGGCGGCGGCGGCGAATGGCGGCGCGTGTAGACCACACGCGCCACCCCTGCTCACTGCGTCAGTAAGCTTTCGGCGGCGCGTGGAGGCTCCGTTCAGGACGCGATCTTCTCGGACGGCAACGACGCACTCTCTCCGGCAAGATCCAGCACAATCCGGTGTATGGGCACATCGTTTTCGAACCATATCAGGTCGTATGGTGTTGTTAGTGCCCTGTTTTGCTGGATTTGGAGTTATATTGGGTTGTGGCTTCTGTTTTCAGTCTACCAGAAAGCTTTTCCCTCATTTGAAGTGCTAGGGGTGGTGCTGTGGCTACTTTTATGTAGTGTTGTGCATAATTCCAGATCTGCACCCGTGGCATTTGTGGCAAAAAGAGGGTCTTTCCTTCAGGCTTTAAAGATGACTCGAAGTGCAGTGGTCTGGATCATGGATTCCGGGGCATCTGATCATATGACTAATTGTCATCAATTGTTCACCACTTACACCCCATGTGCTGGAAATATTAAAGTGAAAATTGCAGACGGCTCCTTAGCACCGGTGGCAAGAAAAGGGAGTATCTGTATATCAGATTCTATTACTTTGGAATCTGTCTTTCACGTGCCAAAACTTGACTGTAATTTACTTTCAATCAATCAACTGACCAGGCACTCAAATTGTTTGCTAAATTTCTCCCGTCACATTGTGTGTTTCAGGATCTATCATCTGGTGCGACAATCGGCAATGCCAAAGAATATGAGGGGCTCTACTATTTAGAGGTCATCACTCGAGTAGATAACCCACCTATTGTTGGTAATTCTGCATCTACCTCTAAAGTTCATGATTTTATGTTATGGCATAAGAGAATGGGTCATCCCAATTTTCATTACCTTCAGCGGTTGTTTCCAAACTTATGCCCGACCTTGAATCATAGTGAAATCTAGTGTGAGGTATGTGAACTTGCCAAACACCATCGAACTTCCTTTCCTAGAGCCAAATACACACCTACCAAACCTTTCACAACCATCCACAGTGATTTGTGGGGACCATCTCGCACTTCAAACCGTACTCAAACAAAATGGTTCATCTCCTTCATTGATGACCACACTCGTGTTTGTTGGGTTTACCTTTTGAAAAACAAGTCAGAGGCTGCATCCACATTCATGAGTTTTTTCACCATGATCAAAAACCAATTCAACACTAGCATTCAAGTTTTACACACCGATAATGGCACTGAATACTTCAACCAATCTTTGAGTAATTTTCTCCAAATGCATGGGATTATCCATACCAGTACGTGTGCCCATACACCCCAACAAAATGGGGTTGCAGAAAGAAAAAATAGACATATCCTTGAAGTTGCAAGAGCACTCATGTTCACTTGCAACGTGCCAAAGTTTTATTGGGGAGATGCCATTTTAACCGCAACCTATCTCATCAACCGGATGCCCAGTCGAATATTAGCCTTCGAAACCCCTCTCCAAAATTGCAGAGTGTTTTTCCTACATCCCACATTGAAACCAAACTTCCGCTTCGTGTGTTTGGGTGCACAACCTTTGTTCATATCCACCAAAGTAGTAAACTTGAACCTCGAGCTATCAAGTGTATCTTCCTTGGCTATTCTCCTACTCAAAGAGGATATAAGTGCTTTGATCCTGTTTCTAAACGCATCCTTGTAAGCCTTGATATTACTTTCCATGAAGAAACTCCTTTTTATTCCAATTCCTCAATTCAGGGGGAGAATATAGGTGAATCTTAGACTTGGGAACTAGAACCTAACGCTGAATATATACTTCTTGAGTCCGTGTCTCCTTTACTAGAACCATCACCCTTACCTTTGTCCAACATCCCACCTTCACCAACCTCTTCTCTTATGCCAAAGTTTGAGGAAAACAAGAAAACAAAGAAAGATGTGGAAAGACCACAAAAGGGGGAGTTGTTAGTTTACACTCGAAAGAAGAAAACAAAAGATAGTGAGCAACTTGCACCTGAGGCACCAAGAGAGTCAGAACCAGAGGTAGTCCCTGAAGCTGACGTACCAAAGATTGATCCATCTAGTAAGCCAGATGACTTAGAACAAAGATGTGAATCTACTGATCTTGATCTACCTATTGCCCTTCGGAAACAACCTCGGTCTTGTACTTTGCATCCGATTCAGAAGCATGTGTCCTACAAGGCTCTCTCTCCTGGTTACCGAGCCTTCATCACTAATTTGGATAAAGTTGTTATTCCTAACAACATCCAAGAAGCATTGGAAATACCAGAATGGAGAAATGCAGTTATGGAGGAAATGAAAGCTTTGGAGAAAAATGAAACATGGGAGATTGTTGAAGACCTAGAGGTAAGAAACTAGTTAGTTGCAAGTGGGTCTTTACCCCAAAGTATAAGGCTGATGGCACACTTGACAAGTTGAAAGCACGGTTAGTAGCAAGAGGTTTCACCCAGACTTATGGCATAGACTGCAAAGAGACGTTTGCGCCAGTGGCAAAACTGAACACTATAAGAATCTTATTGTCAGTGGCAGCCAACCTTGAATGGCATCTTCATCAACTAGATATCAAAAATGCTTGTCTAAATGGAGAATTGAAGGAAGAAGTCTGCATGACTTTACCTCCTGGGTTTGATAGAGGCAGAAATGACAAAGTATGTCGGCTGAAAAAATCACTGTATGGCTTGAAACAGTCACCTAGGGCATGGTTTGACAGATTCTCAAAGGTCCTGAAGTTAGAAGGCTACAAGCAAGGATTGTCAGATCATACGATGTTTGTTAAGGCTGAGGGAGCTAAGAAGTGCATCCTCATTGTGTACGTTGATGATATAATCCTTACAAGAGATCATGTTGATGAAATAGCAAGGATAAAAACTATCCTTAGTAAGGAATTTGAAGTTAAGGATCTTGGGAACTTGAAATATTTTCTTGGGATGGAAGTTGCTAGGTCAAAACGAGGAATATATGTATCTCAGAGGAAGTATATACTTGATCTTCTCAAGGAAACTGGGATGTTGGGTTGTAAACCTAAGGAAACTCCTATTGTGGTCTCGAAACAGAAGAGGCCACCTAAGAAAAGCGGCACTGAGGAGTTAGAAGGAGAAGACAACTCTGATAATGAAGTTGAAGAAGAAGAAGACAAGGAGAAAGAAGAAACCATTGATAAAGACAGATATCAAAGACTGGTTGGGAAGCTGATTTATTTATCCCATACGAGGCCAGATATTGCTTTTGCTGTCAGTGTAGTAAGTCAATACATGTGTGATCCAAGGAAGAGACACCTGGAAGCTGTATATAGGATTCTCAGATACCTTAAGGGTACACCTGGTAAGGGATTGTTATTCAAGAAGCATGATCAAAGGACAATTGAGATTTACACCGATGCAGACTGGGGGGGGACTTATGGAGACAGGAGATCCACCTCTGGCTATTGTTCATTTGTGTGGGGAAACTTAGTAACCTGGAAAAGTCAAAAGCAAAAAGTTGTATCCAGAAGCAGTGCTGAATCAGAATTGAGAGCATTAGCTCAAGGAATTACCGAAGAACTATGGATAAGAAGGGTCATGGAAGAAATAGAAGTCAGAGTTGATCCACCAATGAAATTGTATTGTGATAATAAGGCTGCTATAAGCATGGCATTGAATCCTGTACAGCATGAGAGATCTAAACATGTTGAAGTGGATAGACATTTTATCAGAGAGAAAGTAGAAGGAGGTATTGTATGTCTGACATACCTACCTACAAAGTTACAAGCTGCGGATGTACTAACCAAGGGACTACCCAAGCCTGCATTTGAGAGTTGTATAAGCAAGTTGGACATGATTAGCATCTATGATCCAACTTGAGGGGGAGTGTGGGAATATTATGTTATTATTGAGAATTATTAGCATTTATTAGGATCTCATTAATTAGGCTTTATTAGTATTTATTAGCTTTTATCTCTCTTGATGTATATATATAGGACCAGTGTGTACATTAGAATCGCAATGAGACAATACAATTTTTTCCTCTCTGAAAATTCCACATTTATATATTCTTATTTTGAAATATTCATATGTGAAACCAAGATTTCATTTCCTTTTTTAGTTAAAAAAATCATATTTTCCTTTCTGAGTTGCAGCTTGCTTTTTGAAATTTCTGATATACAGTTTGTTAGCAGTTGGAATTGAACTTAAGAATTTATTTTTTATTTAAATAAGTTAACTGGTGCATGCGTGCATGTGTCTTCATTTCAGGTTGATCCAGTTAAAGCTGGGGTTCAGTATGACAAGGAATTTGTTGTATGCTCTCTTGATCTGCTTTCTGGACTAGCAGAGGGTCTTGGCATTGGAATAGAGAGTTTGGTACTCCACCAAAATTTTATTTTCAAGATATGAGATTACGCTTTTATGTTATTTAATGTCTTTTTCCTCTTACATGCTATTGTCATTTGTATCATAAAAATGAAGCTTCGTGTGAATAATTAAACCAGCATTTGCATACACGCTTGACGTTGCCTGTATATTTATTCCACAGGTTTCACAAAGTTCTTTGAATGACCTTCTTCTGCGTTGTTGTGTGGATGATGCACATGATATTCGACAAAGTGCCTTTGCTTTACTTGGAGACCTTGCAAGAGTAAGCTGAATGCATAGCACCTTTTTTGGTCCTAAACGGAGATATGCATTCATAGTATTAAGCATTTACATCGTCTAAAGAAGTATCAATAGTGGAATCATGATGCACGAGTCTGGCATGCACAACCTCATTATATTATAACTTCCTTTTTTCTAATTTGACTAGGTGTGCTCAATTTACTTGCGCACTCATTTGTCTCAGTTCATTGAGGCTGCAACCAAGCAACTGGTATGTGTCTCAGGTGGAAGTTATAGGCTTAGCGTTTTGTTTATGTAATCGTTTTGTTGACACAAGGTGCGTGCTGTATAGGAAACTTCTAAGATAAAGGAAGCTATTTCAGTAGCAAATAACGCGTGCTGGGCTATTGGAGAATTAGCAGTTAAGGTGGGTTAATGCCAAATGCTATAATTTTGATCCAACTAGATAGAACTCTGGGAACTGTTGTCTGGTTGGCATTGCTGGACTCTGGGTTCAAATATGCTTTGCAGTGTATCATGTGTTAATCTGTTGCTAGTTATGTCATTGGTTTAATCTCTCGTTTATGTCTTCTATATATTAAAAAGGGAAAACAAGAGCAATGGAATAAAAAATTGTCAATTTTCTTGGTCATTGCTGAGGTGTTCTTTTCTAGAGAGCCTGTGATGGGGCAGATGAATGAGCGAAGATGATAAAAATGCTGAATTTGATAATGAAGACCTAGATGGATACTACGTTAGTTTCAAAAGCATTGCTAACCAACAATGGGAACTGTGAGTTTGCATCTCAGACCTTTATTTGCTTAAAACTGTCAAAATTTTGTGTTGTTAGGTGAAGGGTCAAAATCGTTTTGATACTATGAATACACCCCTTCGGGATTGAAGTATTGACAAAGCACACTTCTGATTGTAGTGAAATTAAATTAAAAAATTAGAACATTGAGGTGACAAGGATCTAAGTCCTCACCAATTGGGCATGAAATGTTTGATTCTATGTGAAGGAACATTTTATCCCAAAAGCTTAATCTGATTGGCAAAGCCTAGGGTTAACTTTTATTATTATCTCTAACAGATGGATTGCACTTGATTTAAACCTGGTTATCTTGAATGTTATGTTGTCTTGAATATAGTTTTCTCTAACCTGCTTCTTATGAATATTGTCTTACTTATCTGTTGGCTGTGCCTTCCTGCTTCCTCTTTACGGCCTTATCATTCTTCTTCCAAAACTAAGTTATGCAATTTTTGGTTCTGGGGACTAATTCATTTATTTATTGAAATTTCCTATTTAGATTGTGAAAATTATTTTGAGCAAGTTTTCAATAGATTGTGTAGATGCATTTTTCATCCTTTTACAGATTTATAGATCTATTGATTATGGATTTTATTTTTGTTCAAATGAAGAATATTAAAGTTTCATTCATTTAAGAATATCTGTGTTATTTGATAAAGGGCAAGTTTTCTAAAGGGCATGTTATTTGATATCATCTCTTTGATTAAAGTCTTCGGGATGTCCGTTTACTAACAAAGAAATGTCTTCTGGATGTCCCTGCATGTTGAATTTTGTTCTGCATCCTAACTTTAGAGTTCATTCATTTAACACGGGCTTGCAGCCTAGAATTTGAAATGACCAGTTAAGCCTCGTCAGGTAGTCTCCAGCATGGGGGAATGGTTCAATGCTTTTATATTTATATCGGCTTTGAAGTTTCATTTTCCCTTTTCTATTTAATGTGTTTGTTATTCTTGTTTCTGATATACCAATATCAAGAGCAAATGGCTGCAGGATTTAACTATGCAGTTGGAATAACATGTTATGAATTTCAGGTTCGCCAAGAAATATCTCCCTTTGTTTTGACTATTTTTTCATGCTTGCTCCCGATTCTTCAGCATTCAGAGGTTGTTGTCTCGTCTCTTTCTTAAATTATAATTTTGTCATGTTTCGTTTCTGATTGTCAAGCTATTTCATCAGGGACTACATAAGTCACTCGTCGAAAACAGTGCAATAACGCTGGGAAGGCTTTCATGGGTCTGCCCAGAGCTGCTATCACCGCATATGGAGCATTTCATGCAATCTTGGTGCACAGCTTTGTCAATGTAAGTTAATGATCATTACACATTCAGCTGAATAATGCACGCTAATTATTGTTGAAGTCTATGATGCATGACAAATGTTTTGCAAATAGTTGATGCTATTATTGTTGAAATCTGTGGCTCTGGCTCTTTTCTTCTTTCCTTCCGTTGAGAAACCCAACAAAACGGAACCCCTGAAGGGTTAGGAGTTCAGTGCCACTGCCGCCACCATCTAGGAGTCTGAGAGTATATTATTGTCATTGGTCTTATAGTTATCTCTTATCATCATCTTTTGGAGCTTGTATTTTTCATTCAAGAAGCAGGAATAGGAATTAAACCCTTGAATGAAACGTGTGTTTAAAAAAGCAAAGTCAAGAAATGGAGAGGGAGAAAATGGACAGAGAACGAACTTAATGAAAGAGGTGGATGAGGATACCTCAGAGGCTGAGAGAGCTGAAGTTCTAAGAAGCCAAGCAGGCAGACAGCGACTGAGTATTGATGAGTTTAAATTAGGCTTCCTTTTATATAGCTTGCTCTGGGGTGTGCTATTTGGTGTTTCATAGTGTTTTGGCAGATGTAGAGCTCTTCAGTGCAGTGCACTAACTGAAACTTGGAATGCTACAGCTGTGGTTCCGCACCATCAACCACGAACCACATGGCTAGCTGTTTGCATATTTGAGACTCTCTTGCAGGAACATATTGATGAGGATAATCTTTCTCTTGACATGTCTTTACTTTATGAATTAAGGATGGCCTTGGATGTTTTTGATTGCATTGCCAAGTTTTGATTCCTCTTAAATTATCTGTGGCAGGATACGTGATGATATAGAGAAAGAGGATGCTTTTAGAGGCCTGTGTGCTATGGTGTGTACCTTTTTACCTTGTCAAATGTTGTATTTAGGCTGCTTATGTAATTGTTTCATTTCGTTTGTTTTCAGGTCAGAACAAATCCTTCTGGAGCTCTAAGTTCGTTTGCTTATATGTGCGAAGCTATTGCAAGTTGGCATGTACGTGCGCTTTGACCGTCATATTAGAATTACAGTGCTTTGAGTTTTCTTTAATAAAAAGTTCATTTACTTCTATCTATAGGAAGTACGAAGTGAAGATTTACGCATTGAACTAGGCCAGATCTTACAAGGATATAAACAGGTAATAATGGCTCGTCTACCAGGGACGCATCTACCTTGAGAAATTACGCGGTTGAACTTATAGCTTCCTTTTTTTGTCATGAATTGAAAACAGAGGGTATCGCTTTCAAGTGTCTCTTATTATATAAAATTTCTGTTTAGCAATGCGTTTCTTTTCAATTCCCTATTTAACTAGAAAGTTCTATATCCATCTTGTATGGTAGATGCTAGGCAATGGAGCTTGGGACCAGTCACGTCTGCTTTGGAACCCACAGTAAAAGAATCGCTTTCAAAATATCAAGTATAAGACAACTGTACTGTATTTAGTGTCGCAGAATGACCCGAGTTTGCAGAGCTTGTGAGCCTCATCTGGATCGGCCTTATTTGGTCATTTTTTGCATTTTCCAGCAAAATTGGAGTCCTGGCTTACTCTTGGCAGTGCCCAGAGTTGGTCCGGGTTTTCATCGAGAATTATCATCAAAACTCATCCTATTCAATTGGTCTTTGATGGGTACATGATGTGCCTCAAGTCTTAGATCTCAGTTGATGTTCTTTCCCATGAGAAAGTCTTCTGTTTAGGGTTGGCTTGTAATATGAATTAGTGAACGGGGGAGAGGCATGTAAGAGTTGCCGGGTATTTCATTCTTTGCTGTCCGTACACTGATGCTTAGATTTTAATTCGAGCTCCTTGTTCATCATTGCATTTTCCAATATTTTAGCCATTTAAGTTGACACTGACAGGTTCCCCGGTTTTTTTTTTTTTTTTGGGGTGGGGATGTTCCAGACTGATGTTTTATACAATTGTTCTGGTCTCGTAATATTTGTTTATTCATTATTTTTCCGGATGGAGATATTTTTAGATTTTACCTGGATTGAGTCATTTCTATGGGCAAGAAGGTGAAGCATATATTTCAAAATGCCATTGTTGTGAAGTTTTGAAAACCTCTTCGAGGTTATTGTTTGGAATGCTCTATAAAATTGCCAATGCCTGACCAAAAAAGAAAAAAAAGAAAAAGAAACATTTCGGAAAATATATTTGTAAGTTATTTATGCTGGTACCATAAATTATGGGATTTGGATTCGATGGTTGTATTTAATACAGGTGTTAAATGCATGTAGTATTTAAATCACTGAAATTTAAATCGACGACTCTGAATTTATATCTCACTTAAGATTAATAAATTAGTGATTTTATTTGAATTGTTAATTTAGATTTTTAATGATTTAGATGCTACAGGCACTTATTGTTTGTAATCCAGATCTTACAATATGTTGACATAGATCACCACAAGTTCATTTTCATTGTGTATTATTCACAAGTGCCTTTGTCAAATTTCTCGAATATTTTGGTTAATCAAATAAAGTTAACTGCTTCAACGGCAATTTTATATCCTTTGGTTTTCTCAACAGTCTTGAGCAAAAATTTCTCTCACCAAGATGGTAAAAATTTCTTGCCCAATTATCACATCTACACAGACACATCTGTCATAAACAGATGTTTATATAAAGATATTTTTTTAGTAGCCGACATATGATGAATAATTAGAAACAAGTTTTCAATTGGAGACACAGATACAAGGTCGGGGGCTAATGAACTGGTTCTGGGTTGCTAGCAATTCAATTTTTTCCCATCTCTGCTTTCTCTTGATATCTTCTTCATGTGCAACTAATTCTATAGCTTTCAGGTCCTGGAGACTCCTTGAATAAAGAACGGGGTCCATATCTTCAAGCATTACCTTAACACTTACTGTTAATTGTCGAACGTTTTTGCTCCAATGCCACTTGAGGTTCTTCTCGATCCCTTCTACTATCACCGGAAACACTTCCCCCATTGCCGTTGACACCATTTTCACAAATTGCTCGTTGTTCCATACATACAGAGCACGTTCTGCTACCTAAAATGCACGCAAGTTGGAGATAATATAAGGAAAACATCATGCAATAAGACATTTTGCATTTTCCCGTATTGGGCATGGAAATGGAAGCTTGGCTTACCAACAACATGTACTTCTCTAAGGCCTAGCAAGTTTTGATTAAACAGAACTGGATATAGCAACTGGAGAATTTACCTGAGAATTCCAGCTGTTGATGCATTTAATGATCTGTGCGCACAAGGGCAAAGCCAGCTTTCTATACTGATCAGGGTCCAGATTGTCCACCAGATCTTCCAATTCTCCGATCAGCAGGAGCTCTTTCTGGCAATTTGTAACAGGCCAATATTTCAAGAGTCCTCTAACCACAACCCCTCCTAGCATCGGCTCCTTCTGCACAAACTGCACCATGCAGTAAGCCAATTGCCTGTGGTACATCTGTACCCCCTTGGGCTTGTGCAGAGGAATCAGCACTCTCATCAGAAACAACTTGTGCTCATCCTTCAGTGGCACAGTAAACCCATTAATTATTGTTCCCCATATCTCAAGCAGCTCTCCAATCCCACAATTCTTCTGCGTCTCAAACACGTAGTTCAACAGCACATCGTTCATGGATTTCCTCATAAAGGAACGTTCACTGGTGAGTTTCGTATACATCTTGTGGTACACGTTTTTCAAGTTTTCGCGTTCTCTCCTATCTTCAGAATGGAATAGTGTCAATAGCTTAAGAAGAAAAGAGCGATCTATATGGTTTCTTAGTACGTTGAGTTCTGTGGTGGTGACAAGTCTTAGAAGGATTTCGTATACGATTTGGAGGTGTGACCACGCGGGTGTAAAGGCAGAGGCGGGGTCATCTTCTTCGGGGAAGTCGGACGTGCAAGAAGAAGGCAGTGGACGGAAGAGATTCAGAGACACCATGGAAAGCAGAGGGGAGATGAATTTCTCAGGGAGGGGCTTCTTGGAGGACTTGATGATGGTGAGGAGGCGGGTGAGATGGAGGCGCTTGAAGTCTTGCTGTGATGGAGATTCTGAGGGGTCAGTGAAGGTGAAGACGAAATTGCAGTAGGAGATGACAGAGAGGATTTCTTCGTCTCCCGGAGAGCAAGAAGACGCGATGATGCCATTATTGGGGAAGACAACGTTGTCTTGCTCGAACAGGTTCTGGAGGGAGGCTAATGTTTTGTGGCTGCCCATGTTCTCTCCTCCTTCTCTGCCTTCTTCTGCAGATTTAGGTAGAGTTTACTCAAATGCTCGTGTTTTTGCCTTTCTGGTTATATCTAGATATCTTCTTCCAGCTTGTGTGCCTTGTTCGGGTTATTTGAGCAACACAGCGATGTTACATGCAAAAGAAGACCTCGAAGTGTCCGACGGATTGGAGCATATAAAAAGCAAGATTTTGACAGGGTATTCTTCTGCCTTTCTGCCACGTAATATTTTATCCCCGCTTATTTTAGTTTTTAGTCCCAAATATATTATATATGCATCCTATCTCATTCCACATCTCTATCCACAATCAAATTGTTGAATTGAGGTGGCACTAACAAAAAGAAGTTTAAACGTTAAATTGAGTCAAACTCTTAAACCAGGCGTGGTTTTCATTTGTTGATGTGTTTATATAAACAACACTGCCTATTACAAAGGTAGGTATTCGTTCATGAAATGATTTTTCCTAGTGCCCTCCAAAACTCTGATGTAATTTATCGAATATCCCCTCTCATGTGGTTGCTAAGAGAAAATTATTGGTTAAAATAAACACAGAAAAGTGTGTTGTGTTGAAGGCAAGATGAAAGAGTTGTTGTCAAAAGAAATGTAATGTCTGTTTCATCAAAAAAGACAAACGATTGACCTTGTCGTGATGAAACCACGAACAGATATCAGGAAAAGTTTTAAATCTAAAGTCTTGAAGTTTCAAATAATTACAAAGGTCCACTCTTGATTGTTCTCTTGTTTGGCTTATCTGTCGCGGATGGATGCTTCAACTTATTTGTTTGGATTCGTTTAGAATCAGATCCGGAACAATATTATCAGAAGTGGTCTCAACTCTCAATATTAAATATTTTACGTAGAAAATAAACAATGGAAATCAGGGGTCCAAGTTCCGCGTATGATTCCAAAAAAAGAGAATTTGAGCGTTCCAAATCGCTCTTAATATATAGGAATAATTCAGAGTTACTTGATACCTTCGAACACTCGGTATATTAAACTCTTCACTGTTTTGACATTTTCAGAGATGGCCAATATCTTGTTAAAAACTAAAAGGTGCATGCGCATATATGACACAAACAATGCCTTTGTTTAAAAGCAGACATTCGTCAAAAATAACAAAGTAATTGAAACTAACGAGATATTGTTAAGTCATCATGCAGATATAAAGTGGCCGGATATTCACATGATTAGGCGCTATTTATATAAGTATCCAAGAATTTAGATGGCTTCTTTGTAGAACCTCTAAGATAAATATGGTTTCTCCCTCGTCGGCACCAAATGCTTACAAGTTTCCGTATAACTCAAGGACACGACCCTGAACTCATTCATTCTTCGTTAATGCTGAAGTAGAAAATATCATAACGTTAACGTACAACTCATGATGACACTGTGAACTTGGTGTCGTGCACCTGGAAGGTCGGAATTGACAGTGAATCTGAGCCTATCATCGCCTAGACTTTGAAAGTCGCAAGACATAAAACTACAAAAACGACTAGTGTTGGAGGAATACTCATCAAGGTTGCCCCAGTTTTCCCGACAGGGACCTTGAAAGGCCGACACAGATGTGGGTATTTCATCCTCAATTTCACAAATGCTATGAATTCCATGATCATCCCAAAGCAGTACAAGAAGTTTTATTCAGCAACTATCTCTTGGAAGCTCAGCCACGAAAGCAAAATCACGCCAGATGCAGAGAACAAAATGCCCATAACAGGTGTCCCATGACGGGACCTCTTGGCAAAAAACTCAGCTGCTCTGCTATCCCCAGAAGTCGGAAGGAGTCGCAGCTCATCTCAGCCACCAACATTCCCATGTTTGATAAAGCAGATGCTGTTTGAAGTTTGAACCCATAATATTAACCACACTCCTCCGAGGATTCTAGACACTTCTGATAAGTAGCCATCAGACCAGTGCTTACGATCAACTGGAATTGCTCCTGTGCCTGTTAGGGGAGGGAAGAAATACCCAAACACAACTAAAATTAGGGCATAGAAAAGTGCTCTTGGGAGGGTTTTACAAGGATCATCTGCTTTCGCTGCTCATCCCGTAAATGTACTAATTGAGTCCCAGTAGTTTAGATTTCAGAACAGAGTGTTCAAATAAAAAACCCAAGTCATTCGGTTTAAATCCACCATGACCCATCTAGACGTTGAGTCTGGGAATTGCAATGAATCCCATAACGACGAAAGGAAGTAGGGAAAAGATTCCTAGAAACATAGCACAACCCATCCCACTATGGTTAGATCCCTACAGTTCATGTAAGTGAGAGCAAGAGCTAGAGCCAGAGCTGCTATTGACCTAGGAAATCCGCCTGATAAAGCTGGGATAGATGACTTTGAGGTAATCTAAGAATAAGACTGGGTATAAGGCGTTATCGATGACCCCGCTTAGCTATTTCATCCAACCTTCTTGAAAACCCCAGAAAGGACCCAACGCAGAGGAAACCCAGACCACATAGCCTCCATTCTCAGGGAACATAGTACCCATTTCTGCAGTGATGAGTGCCTCTGGAATGCTCCGTACGAATGGGAAAATCAAGAAGCCGAGAAGAGCCAGGAGCGGACCGGCTGCCCTCACGCTGTCTTCGATTCCAAAGGGCCCACCTGAGACCTCGTAAAAGATCAAGAAAATCAGAGGTATAATCGGAAGCCTCTGGAACTTCTCTAGATACGGAGGAGAACCTCCATTCAGACCTTGGTATTCTGCGACATTGGGCTCCATGTCAGCCGACTTTTGCGTGGTTCTTACTTCTTATTTCAGTTGCTGCAATGCAATATCCAGTTGGTATAGCACATTTGGATCTTAATACATGAGAGTCTTTATAGCAACTATAATGAGATACCAACCAATTGGTTGTACCAGATAGAGGTCGTTCTCGTATTAGAAATGGATGGCTCGATAGAAAGAGCATAACCTCAAAGCTCAAAACGGTTCGTCTCAGGAAAAACGAAGCATGAGAAAAATTCCAACTCGTTCGAGGGTTCATTACTGCCGAAGTTGAGCAGAAGGGAAATGCAAGTTATAAAATGTCATCCAGGAAGAAAGAGTTCTAAATAACGAGGTGTCAAGATGCCAAGAAGCGATGGCCTGAGTAAGGCAACACGCGCCCGCTTCAGAGTAAGTTTGAGAATCCATTTTGCGGAACTCACGCACCGAAATCGCAGACTGTTGTGTAAGAATTTCAGCTTTCATTTTAATCAAATTTTGCCTGCCATAAACAATACTTGAGTTAAAGCTAGCTTGGGAGACTGGAAACCGAAAGCTGATTCCAGAATCAGATTCTTCCGAGTCTAATGCGCTGTTGACCTCTTGCATGTCACCCTGAATGTGACATTATTTCTAAAGCCAGAGTAATTCGGACTTCTGAGCAAGGTCCAGGTAGGCTCAGGAACAATTTGGTGAAATTCATTCTTGCACTGCCATGTGTCCAACACACAAAATAGAATAATTTGCCCCAATATTCTTGATGACCTGATCTTCCACTCAAGCATATGACCCAAAAATAAACCAAAAAACAGCAAAGGAAGAGGAAAAGAAAAGGCTCCTTGAGAACAAGGAGGGAAGAAAGAGCAAAGTTGCATGTGAATATGTGATAGTGTTGGAAACCCAGAACAAATTGAACAAAATAATTTTATTTATGATCTGAAATTTTGATTGAATCCAATAGTTGGGCAAAGCCACCTAGACCGGCTTAAATAGCCCAAAAGCAATACAAGAAAATTAAAAAATGAAAACTAAACAAAAACCATCCTGAAATACACAAATCAGGCTCATTTAGTCACAAACAAAACAGGCCCAAAACAATAAACCCAATACAGCCTTTTTTTTAAATAGATGGTGCTCTTTTTCTTTAGTTAGGGCAAGTAAAGAAAAGGAAAATATGATATCAGTAGACTAGGGAGTAACAGAGAACTTTAACGTTGGCTTGAAATTAACGTTAACAAATTCAGAAATTCTTATGTTATGTGCCTCTCCTAATTGTACAGATCTTGGTTTGATGACTGATTTTGCAGATAATCTGATGGTTCGTATCATGATTTGATGGGTAGAGTATCCGATTCCTCGTCAGACTACCATCACCTTCCAACAATAGTAAGTCCATAAAATTCTGCACAAGACAAATCCTCAGGAAGGTTCCTTTCCTTTGTCTTTACACATCTCCATTATTTGCATTTTCCTTGTCCATCCGGAAACTGCAACTATCACTTTCACTCCCAAAATGATTCATCAATTTCCACCCCTTTCCATATGTAAGACGGAAGGTTTTACCATTATTATTTTTTATATTTTATTTCATCCTCTCGTAGATGTAGGAGCTAATTAAAAAACTTTCTGTTTTAGTTTAAATGTAAGACTCCAATCTACTTAACTTCTAAATCATTTAAAAACATGTTCTAACATAACAAAATATGATTTTCTTAAAGGTTGGGGTCATTTTTACTCTTTAGCTTTACTCGAAAAGTCACTGAAAATCATAAACTTAATTATAAGTCAATTCTATCTTTTAATTTTAAATATTTCTTCCCTTTTTATCCTACTATTTTCTCATTATTAGTTAACCATTAGTAGGCTTCACAATACTTTTTTTTATATTTTTATTATAAAATATTTGAGTTAATAATGCCTATTGACCCTTCAAATAAAAATTGAGAGGCAAAAATAATCCGTAACTCAATAAAAATATTAAAAAATAGTGAGACCCACTAATAATTAATAAACGTTAAATGTTTTTAACGTCAGGATGATGAATGAGAGAATTTTTCATGTTAAGAAATAAAATTGACTATAATTAAGTTTAAGATTGCTAGTGATCTTTAAATAAAAATGAGTGGCAAAAACTCTTGAACCATTTTCTTAAATCATTCAATTTAGAATAGAGAAAAGATTGAAATCACTTTGAAAAATAAAGTTAGATACTCTTGGACTATCGTTACAAGCGAAACACACAAGAAAAATAGCAAAAAATAATGGGGCATGTTTGGTTTTTATTTTCAAAAATTGTTTTTTGTTTAAAGTTGAGAGGCAAAAATAATCCGTAACTCAATAAAAATATTAAAAAATAGTGAGACCCACTAATAATTAATAAACGTTAAATGTTTTTAACGTCAGGGTGATGAATGAGAGAATTTTTCATGTTAAGAAATAAAATTGACTATAATTAAGTTTAAGATTGCTAGTGATCTTTAAATAAAAATGAGTGGCAAAAACTCTTGAACCATTTTCTTAAATCATTCAATTTAGAATAGAGAAAAGATTGAAATCACTTTGAAAAATAAAGTTAGATACTCTTGGACTATCGTTACAAGCGAAACACACAAGAAAAATAGCAAAAAATAATGGGGCATGTTTGGTTTTTATTTTCAAAAATTGTTTTTTGTTTTTTAAAACAAAATAATTAAAAAAGCTTGTTCAGACAAATGTTTTGAATTTTTTTTTTTAGAATTGTTCTCATTTTCTTTTTAAAAAAATGGAAACATCTCAAGGTTATTTTCATTTAAAACAAAACACACTATATTTGATTATTAAAAAATATAATTAGCTTGATAAATTTTTATTATAAATCACCACTATTAATCACCTGCAATAATTATTATTAGTGTATTTTTTAATTTTCAAATTAACATAATCAAATGGGCTTTCTTGTTGTTTTATTTTAAAAAAATATAAAAACTATATTATAAAATAATTTTAAAAAACAAGAAATGAGAACGAAACCAAACAAGTCCAAAGCCTTGTTTAGTTTTTGTTTTTAAAAATATTTTTTATTTTCAAAACAAAAAAAACTTGTTTGAATAAATATTTTGAATTTATTTTTTTCAAAATTGTTCTCATTTTTTATTTTTTAAAAGAAAAAAATAGAAATATCTTAAAGCTATTTTTATTTTATTTTTTATTTTTAAAATACATTACATTTTATTATTAAAAATTTTAATTACCTTAATCAATCATTATCATATAACAATGGCAGAGCCACATTTCGGTGAAGATGCGCAAATGCACTCCTTCACTTTGGGACAAATTACAAGTTAAATATATAAATTTTACAACTTTACACCATATGAACTTAATAAAAAATATTTAGGCTAAAAAAATTATTATATATGTAATATTTTAATGATTAAGATAAGATATAAAGAATATATTTATATAAAATATCATATTAGCATGTCAAATGTAATTTTCTAAAGAGAAAAATAAAAATCAATCTACTTAAGTTATTAGAATTTTAGCCCTAATGTAATTATTATTTTTAAAAAATTATTACCTTTTAAATTAAATGATCTTGCACATTCTAACTCTTGGCTCCAACATTACATAATAACTCATAAGCCATTGTTTCAATCATTTGTGACCATCATTGTCAGTCAATTTTTAAATTTTAAAATTATTTTCAAATTAACACAACCAAGCATATTTTCCTTTTGTTTTGTTTTTAAAAAATAATTTTAAAAATTTCATTGCAAAACAATTTTTAAAAACAAAAAATAAGAATACAAACAAACAGGCCCTTAGTTTTTAATTGTGTTGGGTGCAACTTCAACATTCATAACTCAATAGCCTATGAAAAACAATATTTTCAAAGTTCTAAAATCATCAAAATCAAGAGTATTCATGTTAACTTAACTAATTTCCTTAATCTATGTAAATTAGTTATCTAGCTTTTAGATTTACAACCAGATAGACTGATAGAGTATTATTACTATTTTCCAGCTAAATGAGATGTTTATATTTATGTCTAAAATTATTTTTCCTTACCAAAGAAAGCATAAATGGTAGTTAATATATATCGGGCTTGGAATTACAGATTTGAAGTAACGAAAATATTTGAAAAATTAAAATTAAAACAACTAAATTAAAAAAAAACTTAATTAGTGTGCAAATTAGTTTATAATTTCAGAAATACACACACACGCACATGTTTATCTCAACTATATATTCTAACAATATATTTGAATTTGGTGATTATAGTTAATACAGACACTAAGTGCCTATATCATTTGTTGTAAAAAAAAAAATTTCAAGTTTGATATTATTTTTCATATAAACGAAAATGGATAGATGCAAGATTAATATTGTATTATATATTTTTTCATTTAAAACAAAAAATGACTATAATTTAGGGTGCGTTTGGTTTTCCTCCGTTTCACCTTCAGAAAGCAAAATTTTACTTTCAAAAAGTTGAAAGTTGTTTGGGTAAAATATTTGGCAGAAAAGCACATCCTGAAAGTACATTCAAACGGTAGCTGAAAGTGGATTTCTGAAACGTAACTGTCTGAAGCTTTTGAAAAGTGAATTTGAAAAGTAGGATGTTATTTGACCATACTACCCTAAGTTTAATCTCTTATTTTTTATTTAAAAAATAGTTAATTCATTAAAAATATAATTATTATTTTAATAATAATAATTAGGTATCAATTTTTTTAGTATTATAAATTAAGTAATTAATCATGTTAATTTTTAGCATTAATGTATAATAAAAATTACAAATCTTTATTACATCTTTTAAAATTACAAATTAAAAAATACAAATAATTAGAGATCAAATTTTTAGCATTATAGATCAAAATTTATGTTATTTATAATCTTTATTATATTTTTTAAATATTTTGAATATATTATATTTATATAATAAAAATTATAAATCATTATAAATCAATGTCCTTTTTGGTAATTGTACATTCAAAAGCACATTTCACTATCACAAACTAAACAACTTTCAATGTATCAAACTGACTTTTGAAAAAATATATCCAAACACAAATTTCGTTACAACAACTGACTTTCATTAAACTGACTTTCTCCAAATGAACTTTCACCAAATGAACTTTTGGCAAACTGAAAACCAAACGCACACTTAATTTCTAAAAATCGGAACCGATCTCAAACGTAGCACCTAAAGTGCAGCAAGGTAATCAAAGACGAGGATGCGAACAAATTTGAATATGAATTGTCCAATTTAAAATTGGCTTTCTTCCTTGGCAAAGGAGAGTAGATGAGGAATTATCACAAATATAAATTGTTAAGTTGAATTTGATTATTTAAATTTAATAATGTTTAAAAGGCAGATTTAATTTTAATAGTACAGATTTGAAATGAAAAAGTAATAATGAAAAGAAAAGGTAAAAGAGAGAAACTCATCCGTTTCAGTTCCAAGATGAACGAAGCAAGCAACACTCCATTGATTTGACAACCAGTTGCTGTCCCTCTCGCGTGCTTCTGCTTCACCCCACACTCCACATCCGTCTTTAAATATATGATAAAAACAATAACGTTATTATTTTAAAACTTATTATCGTGTCGATTACAGAAGCAACTTGAAACCAAGTTTTTTTAAAAAAATCTTGCTGCCTAGTGGCTAGATTTTTCAAAATTACACAAAAATCTGTATAATTGAATAAGATTTTATAAGAAAGTTATTCTAGTGATATGATATATAGAATGTTGGGAGTCCACGAAGGAGTACAGAAGTGATAAAAACAAAGAGCAAGGGAGAAGCAACGAGTGTGGTGGTGGGTTGGTCCACTTTGATATTTGTTTGGGATGATATCCAGGAATGAAAAGGAAAGAGGGAGTGGAATATTCTGATGATTTCTGTTGTGTTGTGTCACTCAAATGTCTCACATAAATAGAAATGGACTGGCTTGCTGGGTTATCTATGCAAATGGAAGGAAGAATTGGAAGTGAAGAATGGAGACGGAAAGCATAAAGGAGTTGAGGCATCTGCTAGTGACGGTGTTCCTCACAGGGCTTGCCGGTTTCATAGCCATTCCGGCAATTACCGACGTCACCATCTCCGCCCTCTGCCCTTCCCACCCTCGCTGCTCTCTCGCCATTTTCCTCTCCGGTTTCCAGCAAGCCGTAAGCACTCTCTCTCTCTCTCTCTCTCTCTCTCTCTCTTCGCTACTCCCCATTCCCCAACCTAATCTCTTCATCTTCAACACCCAACGCTTATTCGTCTTTGTTTCCCGTACCGTACGCTCCTCAATCATTCTCTCAACTCTCATCTGCCTCCCTCCCTCCCTCCAAATTCAATCTCCACCCTCTTATCACTCTTTCCCTGCAAACCCTCATCATTCCTTTTACTTCATATCACTGCTTCCCTTCACAACTTCCAGCTTCGCCTTTCATCTACTCTCTTCTTCTGCCTCTCTCTCTCTCTCTCTCTCTCTCTCTCTTTTTTAATTATTAGCTTCTGCATGAAATAATATCTTCAAGTCTCTAAATAAATAATGTTGTATTTTAAAAAAAAAACTCATATTTTTAAAAATTGTAAAAAAATACAAAATTCTATCCGAACTTCAACATATCATTATGTCTTTTATTTTATATAGAAATTAATTATATACAGGAAATTGAAATAAAATTAAAAAGGCAAGGCATTATAAAGAATACTGGAGTGAGGCAGGTTAGAAACGTCTCAAGCTTTACAAATTCTCTTATGTGATGTGAATGAAAGTGGCGTTCGTCATCATTTAAAAATACTAATCCATACGCACCTTGTTTTTTAAATTAAAATTTTCTGATATGTCCTTAGTTTATTTTGATAATTAATATTGTCTCTTTTTATGGCTGTGCGTAGGTAATTGATTTTATTTTGAACTTCAAAACTAGTGTAGATTGAAATTGAAATATAAGTGAAAAATAGTATTACTTAAAAAATATAGTTTGTATACATTTTGCCAGCCTGCAATTTTGCGTAGTTTACCATGAACTTCTTTGACACATGTATATATGTTTGTATATGCTCTTTGGCAAAAATAAAAAATCGAGCATGAGTGAAGCTGATTTGTGTGGGCGCAGGCGACTGGAGTTGGAGCCGTGGTGATGACGCCGTTAATAGGAAACTTATCTGACGTGTATGGGAGGAAAGCCTTGCTCACAGTTCCTCTAACGGTGTCGATCTTTCCTCTAGGTGATCCTCTCTTAACAAGTTAAAAAAAAAAAAAAAATCAATCAGCCCCTGTAATCTAACATAACTTCAGTCAACCCTCAAGACTCTAAAATTTCCCTGTACGTTTGAAAAACTAAAATGAAATTTAAGAGTTTATTTAAATGATTTTACTAGAAACATGAGTCATTTAAAAAAATAAACAACTAGTTTATAAAAAATGACTAACTAACATAGGTAGAATGAAAGTTGCAAATTTATAATAATGTTATATACTGTTAATAAAAGCTGCAAATTTTACTTACATCAGTTGTTCATTTTGCATGTATCAATTTTATTTTTTTATACAAATTATTCATATACCTAACTTTATCAAAGATAATAAAATTATTTCAGTCATTTCTTTAATTTTTTTTCAATTCCTCAATTATGTAGTGAAATTTTAGAATTTTGAGAATTAACTGAAATTATATTGGGTCAAGGGGGCTGACTAAAATTTTTCCATTTTCTTGTCATGCATAAGAATAAATTATATTTTGCATAATATAACCTATAAATAATGTGATTTAAATAAATTTTATATTAATATTGGTGATGTTCAGCATGGATGATGGCATTCCAAAACTCATAATTTATATTAATGATATTTATAGATCTTTTGAATTATAATTATTCAAAAATTGTAAAAACAAAATACTATTAATATATTTTTAAATGTATTATTACTAATCCTTCTTAAAATATTTGAATGATCATGTCATACTTTTAAGGTTCATATGTCTGACAATGATATTAGTGATGACGTTTTTATGATTATTAAAAAATTTAAATTTTTAAAATGTGTAAATATTATTAATATTAAAAACATTTAAAAAAATGGTCCAACAAACCATTATCGGGTACTTTTGTAGTTATACTGCGGTTTATACTTCATAGTTTATACCCAGCGGAGCGCTTTGCGTCTCTCAATGACAGAAATAGTGGCCCCCACTTATTAAAGCTTTTGACAACTAATCCAAATAAGTCACTTTTATAAAATAAATAACAGAATAGAAAGGCTCAAAGAATCCGAAGCATTTGTGTCTATTCTTTTGCCTTCTGGACAAAGCTTATTATTAATGGTTTTTTTTTTTTGTCGGCCAGCTTTCTATTACTTAACACTCCAAAAATACAAATGTAAAATCAGTTTTGTACCTAAAATCATGATTTTAAAAAATCTTATCCAAACACTCCCAATTTTCTCAAATTTTATTTGGCATAAACTATTTTTTCCCCCTCCATTTCGTAATCAATTCTCACTGTTTGAGAGTTTTTCTCCATTTGAGTTTTTTATAATTGATTTTGAAAAATTATCCAAACATTTTCAATTATTAAAATCAATTTTAAAAAAAATACTATCAAACATCATTACATTTTGTTAATTAATTTTTTTATAATCAATTTTTACTTTTTAAAATCCAAACACGCCCGATATTGCGGCATCATTTGAATGTCTCTTCTCACACTTACTAAACAAAGACTGCCTCGTTGCTCTGTCTAAGGGTTAAAACTTCAAACCAAAAAAGATTTTTTGAGGAACATCTCGAGAGAAAATTGGATTTGGTTAGACAATGTTTGGCTGTTAAACAGGGCATGCGCCCTTGGATTATTGTTGCATATTCAGCTCTTGTTGCAGCTGCTACTGCTATTTAGAAAACTTCCAAATTCACCTGGCATCTCAAGGGATATATGATATACTAAAAGTGTGAAATATTTGGGTTCTGGCAGTAATACTGGCATGTAGCAGAGAAACCAACTATTTCTACGCATATTATGCAGTTAGAACTGTTGCTGCTATGGTGGGCGAGGGCAGCGTCCACTGCCTCACTCTTGCTTACGTGGTACCTACTTCCTTACTCTAATGTCTTACCAAATCAATTGGTTCCAAATATGATTATGAAATGAATTAACATAGCCCAAAAACTCGCCTCACCAGATTCTGATTTTGTTTGTTTGTGTAATTCCTGTGCTTTTCGTGATGCTCATATCGTACTTTATCAAGTTATTATTGACTAGCAGGCAGACAAGATTGAAGAGAGAAAACGAGCATCTGCATTCGGAATCCTTGGTGGTGTTGGCTCAGCAGCATTCGTCTGTGGAACCTTAGCTGCTCGTTTCCTTTCCACTGCTTTAACATTTCAGGTTTCTGCATTCCTGTCGATGATTGCGGTGGGGTACATGAGAATTTTTCTAAAGGAAAGCATTCTTGATAGTGGTACTGGTCTGAGACAGCCAATGTTGGGCGAAAGCCAGGAGCCGCGTGCGAAGGAAGAGTGTGAGATCAATGATTCAGCACACAAGACGAGTGGAATATTCAAGAGTCTTCCTTCAGTGAGGGATTTGATTTGTTTGCTCAAGTGTAGGTACGTCTACATGAGGCAATTTGGTGAACACGCGCACTCAATGGGGAAATGAGGGCATTATTTTTAGCGTTATTAATGTCAAACGCTTCGTTTTGCAGCCCCACGTTTTCCCAAGCAGCTTTGGTTATGTTCTTCAATAGCCTTGCAGATGGGGGGTTGCAGACTTCAATTCTGGTAAATTGTTAGATGCTTTTCTAGTGTTTTCACTTTGCAGACCTTGTTAAATGCTTTTGTGGTTTGCTTTAATGCATCTTGCACTTTATATAACATATTCCATTGCTATTGCAGTACTACTTAAAGGCTCGTTTCCAATTCAATAAGGACCAATTTGCTGATTTGATGCTAATCAGTGGCATTGGAGCAACTCTTGCACAAGTACTCCCAATATGCTTTTGTTCCAGAGTTTACACTTCATAATAATATGAAGGAATATGTTATAGAGACTATTTCTAATTGCCTGTTTGGTAATTGTTTGAATGCTTCAGGTGCTTCTCATGCCCATAATAATGCCTGCTATCGGAGAGGCAAAGCTGCTCTCAATGGGTCTGTTTGTTCTATGCTTAAGTGTAGGCTCCGAACTCTCTTTTCTTCACACAAATTTTATCTAGAGCCATGCTAGCTAGGCTTCTTATGATCAATAGTACAAACAAAAAGAATGACTTACTGTGGGTTTCCAATCTATGGTACTACATGCAGATCTTGGTTTACAGCATATCGTGGTCTCCATGGGTAAATCTTCTTCAAACACTTCAATTTTTGTCTATATATCCTCAAAAGAACCTTTCAAACTTTGCAGGTTCCTTATGCCATAGCAGTGTCGTCTGTTTTTGGAGTTTTTGTTCGCCCAAGCGTAAGTTTCTTTACTTGAATTTGCTTAGAGCTCTCTAAAAATGATTTGTGGTAGTGTATACGGTTTATTCTTGGGGCTTAGCATTCTGACAAGTGATCGCCCGCACTGGACAGATATGCAGCATTGCATCCAAACAAGTTGGACCCGGGGAACAGGTATGGCTTCGCAACGTTTTATGTATGTCTTGTTCAAATATAAATTGCTTTAAATCTAGAAATGATCAGCCACACTCTGATGCAGGGAATGGTTCAAGGATCTCTTTCAGGAATTAGTTCCTTAGCCAACATCATTTCTCCATTAATTTTCAGTCCACTGACAGGTACGAGGTGCTCAATCTAGGAATATACTTGGTTCTGAAAAAGGTGGGTAGAAACTGATAACATTTATGTATGCATGCAGCCTTGTTCTTGTCGGAAAAAGCACCGTTCTATTTTCCTGGCTTTAGTATAATGTGCGCTGCTTTTGCAATGGTAAGATCATCAATCCACCTAAAGGTTCCCCAGTTCTATTGAGAACTATCTATCACAATCACTAGAAAATGAAACAAGGATCCGCACATATATCTAATGATTAGGATCTTTCTTAGATTTTGCGCGGAATAACAAGAATCAACTCTAATGAACATAGATATACTTTTCTCAAGGCTCCCATGCTTAAAAGTTTATCATCATCAAATTAATCAAAATTTCTTGATGATTGCAGATGATTGCTTTCATTCAGAGTATTATGATCCGAGCTGTCCCATCTGATGTTGGTGGCAAAGGTAGCGGGAATCCCTTGGTCTGAGACGAGGACGAGTTTAGGCCATCAAGGAAGAAACTTCTATACTTCGTTTGCCACAGTAAAATTGTTGTTTGAGGATAACCTACTTGTGCTATTATATTTTTTTTGTAGGGAGCACTATAGTTAAAATATTTGGATTGCATTGGACTGCTTTTTTTTTTTTTTTGGATAAAACAACTTCTAATACCTTATGTTGGGACATTTTATCAGTTTGGTTATGCAACTTTAATTTCTGTTATTTTAATATTTAACATTTGTTTTAATTATCAAGTTATCCTTCTAAGATTTTAAAGACAAAATAACCCTAAAAGAAAGTTGACATAAAAATTAAATTGTTTACGTGAAATATATGCAGACCTGAATTAAATCAGCCAAATATGCTAAATTTTTAATAACTGATACTCCTTTCGTTTAAAAATGTAAGATATTTTTTAAGGAGTTAGATGTTAAAAAATATAAGGTATTTTTAGTTTTTCGAAATTTAATTGTTGCCTTTTTTTTTTCAAAAATACCTCTTTTAATAATGACTTTATATTTATTATAGGATGTTTAATAGGAGTAAATATAGAAAGATAAGGTTAATTAAAAAGTAAGTAACTACTTTATTTGGGGATGAGATTTGATTAAAAATACTTTATATTTTTGAATGGAAGGAATATGTTATTTATTTCATTATTTTATTATGCATAATTTAATGCAACGTGAAGGAAGACTTGCCATCGGATAAACGGTATTATATTATGCATCATTTAATATAACTCCAAAAGTTTTGGATTGATTTTCACCTTCATCTTGGGCATCAACACTGCTCCATCCACTCTGATGACAAACACAAAATATGATGTTTCATTAATTTACAAATAAGATCACATACATTAAAGGATTCGCTAAAAAACTATTAAAACAAACTATTTAATGTGAAGAAGAAATTGTACCTTCAACAAAGTATTCAACTTGCTCATTCTCCTGCCGGTCATTTGTTTTACTGTAATCAACACCCCAGATGCTCGCACATTGAAACTCCATCTTGTCCTCAGTAAGCGTGCCAGTCTTCTTTGGAAAAAAAAAAAAACATTATTGATTTGCCCAAAATCTTCATTAATATTTAAAGCTATGTAGAAACGGCAGCACAAAAGCCACAAGAAAAGAGAGAATGATTATATCGTAGTTCATCCGAGTCTCCAGCCGGCTCCTCTTCGACGGAGCAGACAAGTCATCGGTGAAGAGCGATGACGGTGAGAGTCTTCGTGCCCTAGGAGAAATGGAGGCTTTGCAGATGGGTCACCGCTTGAGAGAAATGGAGGCTATCGGTGTTTAATCTAGGTGGGTTTTTTTAATATCCTAAAAATGTTTTCCCCCCTCTAAGGCTCTAACATCCAAGTTAGCTCATTATGCTTCCCATGATATTAGTATACGTGGCTGCCACATCATTATTTCTTTAGTCAAGTCAGCATAATTTAATGGTGTTAATTTTTTAAATAATATTAAGGATTACTTAAATAAATTTATGAAACATCAAGGACTGAAATAATAGAAATTAAAGGAATCAAATCAATAAACCCCCAAAATACTAAAAGTTGCTTTATCCTTTTTTTTTTAACTTATTTAATGGCATGCAATTTTTTTTTTCAATTTTTTGTTGTAAGCTTGCTTGCTTTTTAAATAAATCATAGACCATTGAACTAAATATGCTTGTCTAGTTGAGATCAAGACAACTTGCATATAAAATTCGATAAAATGGAAACTTTTCTTGGAGAATATTGATATGGTAAACTAACTAGTAAAGCCTAGAAACCACAACTAATTAAAACTCATGGTATTGGAAGATCACAAGACAGAAGACACCATACATCTCTGAATTTCATTGTCATGTTTTCTTATACTCCATTTTTTCCCATTGCAAATTGTCAAGAAATCGACTATGTTTCCGTGCAACACTTAAGCATCACTCTCTTAATTAGCTCTTTTTTTTAACCTTGAACATAACAATTTTTCATGCAAGTATAGAATATGCAAGCATAATATGCTTGCACAAAGAAATCAGCTACTGTGGGTGCATGGAGGCTACGTTATGTGAATCATTAAATGGCTAGCTGGGGTGGTTTGATAGCATGAATAGCCAATGATCTTAACTTTTTCTACAACTAAAAACACACTAAAGACCAATACCTTCACAGACGCCAAGAGTTCCAGTTCTGCACCGCAAAGAATAATATCTAGTTAACGTTGTCGCTGAAACAATTGAAGTTCATAAACAAGGGGTTCTGAAGGAAAAGAACTACGGAAAAGATTTTTCTTTTTCTTTCTTTCTCTGCTTTATTATTTTTTTTTTTGGGGGGGGGGCGGAAAGTGGTTGGACAGTCAGACAAAATTTATTGTCTTCACAGCACGTAGTACATTAGCAAAGGAAATATTTAAATATTTTTATTGTACATCATACAATTGATGATCACATGGTTGAGTTTGGAAACTACATAGCTAATCTGCCAGCAACTAAAAAAATATTATTATTATTACAAATAAGTCTCAGCCCCCTGGCAGGTGAAAGCTGAGACATCATCAGCTATAAAACCCGAACAATATACAGGGCATGTAAACTGAATTCTATATTATCAGGACGAAAATATACGCTTCATGAGCAGACAATCCACCTCATTCAATTGGAAATATGTCATCATCGTTGTTATCCATGTCCAGATATCTAAATTTCATATCGCCCCCTCCATGTTCTTTATATTTAAAACTTGAGTTCAGATAGCAGTTAGTCTCCTGAAACAAGTTCAAGTTGTCCACAAGCTTATGATACGCATTGCATTCACAACACTGCCAAAAATGAATAAAACAAAGTGGTCAATTTTCCTTCCATTGCATCAGGACATTCATATAAATGCAACCATGTCAGCTCTGTTTTTACGTTTAGCATTATTAATCACAGATAAAAAGGTCAAAAAATCTAGATAGCTTACAGAATAATCTACTAACTGCTTATAGTAAAAAGGGGGGGGGGGGGCATCAGCTGGTAGAAAAGTTTGCCAGACCAGAGGTCAATATCAACAAGTAGCACCCACATAATCTCTCATTGTTCAATCAACCTTTTCCAGCGAGAAATAAACCCTAGATAGAAGCAGTTTCAACAATCACACGAAAAACAAAATTGATCCATCATTTCTCAATACTTGCCAATTCCATAGGGGGGGAAAAAATACTAGACTAGCCAAAAGCTTACCTGAACAAAAACAGTACCATCAGTATAAGCATGAGGATTGATGGCCCGAGTAGTTCTCTGCCCACAGATGGTACAAGTAAAAGCTACAAGCATCCTTCGGCGAGGCGATTTCGTGAAAAGTGACCAAGGGAAAGTGGATATGTTTCCATTGTCAGATTTACTATCCTTCCCACCGGCCGGAGCAGAGGGTCCTTCCATACCTGAATCTGTAGTCCACCCTCTTCCCGCCGCAGCACTCAGCACCAATCCCATCGCAGCATCCTAACCCACAAATTTTGATCACAAGTCAATTCTTTTCAATGACAAAGAATAAGATTGTTCTTCCTGCGTTATCACTTTCAATTTTTATGAAGTACCGATATCTCAAATAAAAAAAAAAAAAGTAAATGTATCTATAGCTGATACGTATTTGATATGATATATATCATATATGTTTTATATATTTCATACAATGTGTATCACGTATTCTATCATTTCTATTATATTTTTTCGTCAAAATATTTCTCTGACTTACAAACTATGATTCATATATGTTTTAAATCTCAAAATACCTGCACTCATTATAAAATATTGAAATAGTAATCGTATCTAAACTTTTGATATCATGTTGTATCATAATATGATACATGTACCCCTTATTGATGCTCGTTAGGTTTCATTTCAGAAGGAACTGCGATTAAGTTGAAATTTTGAGAAAGGAATAACATACCTTCGAAAGAGGGGAAAGGGAGAGCCGACGATCGCTAAGAATCGGAAGATTGTCGATCTTCTTCGAATCAAATTGGGAATTTGAATCATTATCGTCGCCTGAAAACACGATTGGAACCAGGTAAGGGAATCTGAAGTATGTTCCTTAGCAATTGATCAAAATATAGAAAAGGGGGCGGATGAATACGCCTGGAGGAAGCACGACACTGGACGGTCCTGGGGGTAAGGCATCTTCTTGGAGGCAAAATGGAGAAAGGAGAAGAGGAAGACGCAATAGTTGCAGAGGAAGAGCTCGCCATGGTTTCCATAAACGGTGGGTCGATGCTTCTGTGGTGATACCGGCTGCTTTGCTTGCTTCGCCGAAAAATATCATGAACTGCTTTCCCATATAAAACGGTGGGTCAATGTTTCCGTGGTGAGCCATGCATCGTTTTATGGCATGTTTCGGCCCAAATCGTTTTATGGATTGGGCCAACGTCGTCGAGAGAACAACGTCTGATATTGATATATTGTCGGATTTCTGGCCCGGTTCAGAAGTTAGTGGGGGAAACTTATTGATATCCAAGAATAGAGAATGAAATATAGTTGACCCAGAAAAATGAAAAATAATATGGCATGTCACTCTTCGCATTTGGTGGGCATAGCGGTCATGGGTGAGCTATCGGGGGGAAAAAAATAGCGTCCACGTTTGCGTGTATATTGATCATTGAGTAGTTATCCTTCAATTCTTGTACTTATATTTCCAAGGAAAGTAACTTGAGAATCCTATTCAACAATTTGGTTTCAATAAAGTTGGACTGTTTTAAAATAGCCAGTCAGTCTGTGGCTGACTGTTATAAGAGCATTCAGAGGAGGAAAGGCTAGAAATACAAATCCGTGCCATGCTCAGCATACATTATGGCGCAAGACTATGATACAATGATATAGTCAGAGGTAACTTTACTATCCAATTGAAATTTAATTTCAAACAATTCAATTTTTTTACCTGACATACAATTCAAATTTAAATCACCCAATTACTCAAATAATTTAAACACAAACCACGAAAGTGGTAATGTATTTTCACTTCGGACAACATTTATATTCTAGAGAAAGAGATGACCCACACCCTGGTAATCTAAAATTTTCTCTGCCACCTGGTCGAGACTTCTAGGAATGCTAAACAATGCATTATGAAAGTAAACAAATGAAAAGGCTATTTATTGAAAGTGACATGAAAAGGTTATTCTCAAATCTCAATCCTTACTTGATTCAAGTGGGCGTTGCATATATTTTCTGTAAATCACTTGGATTTTTAATTTACGAAAAGTACCTCACTCGGGCCAGAGAGTAAATGCATAAACATGCATGAAGAAATATCAGAAATCATAAAAAAAAAAAATGATATAAAATAAATGTTAAGAACACTTGTATACAATATTATGCTTTGACATAAATGTGAAAGATTCCACTCCAAACAGTTAATGTCAATCCTATGTTATATACAATTGCATCCATTATTTTTGGGAGGGCAAAGTTTCGATCCTCTGACTCAACTGAACAAGTCCTCATGGCTGGCAGTGTCACCCCCATCTTCATCATCAGAACCATCACTGTTAGCATTAAATGTCAGTATCAACTCTAGAAGCTGTTGACCAGCAGCTGAGTTTTCTCCATCACGCTCTGTGCTAGTCCTCTGCCTTGGAAGTGAAAGCAGTTGCAACATCAGATCATGAGGAGACCCTATCCGGTACATCCAGCCCCTTGCCTTCGGTTTCTGTTGGACACACAAAATTATCATCAATAGCATCACTACAATCACCAGCAAAATTATCATTGTTGCCATTGTCACAGATAACACCATCAGCATCATCATAACAATTATCACCACCTCCATCACCACTGTTGACGTCATCATCACCATGACCATTACCACCATCAAAATCAACATTATCTACAATATCATCATCAGAGTCACGCACATCATCATCATTATCGTTGCTGTTGTCATCGTCATCAAAAACATCATCATAGAAATCATCGTATTCATCAAAGTCGTCATTGTCATCATCTTCTTCATCATCATTGTCATCGCCGTCCTCATCATCATCACCACCATCACCAATTGTAAACCAATGAATTTCATCAAATATAGGAACCTTCTTCAGAGGAGCAACAGCAGAGAAATCAGTCCTCTGCTGCCCAAGCAGTTCATAGAACATAATATCCTATCCTTCTTGCATCCATAATTAACGTCATTACATTGATGTGTTAAATTCACGTTTTTCTTGTTGGCCAAAGAAAGGAAATTCACGTTTTTCTCCAAACATTTTCAAGGTTGAAGAGTTTTGTTTAAGTTCATAGTATCAAAACGAGGTTGAAATGTTGCGTTTCATCTCCAAGATGAATCTCCAAATTAATTCTCAACAATGAGAACTTAGAAAAATCACATTAATTACTTTTGGCAGTATTTCTACATCCAAAATCTTGAACCAAATACTATGGGGGAAAATATCCACAAAAAAACCTTTAATAAAACTCACACATGATTAAATCTTAGAGCTTCATATCATGCCCAGAAGTTGATGAATTTCCTCAAAATTAAAAGACATCAAGACATCCAAAATGGATTGTGCCAAGAGAATTTGACCGGCAAGGGACAATCCAGCATAGCTGGAAAAATTACTAGGGTGAATATCATGATAAGGGTGAGGGACACGCAAAAGCCTTGAAGCTTCTAGAGGAAGTTGATAGGAAATGGGAACAAAAAATCTACAAAGAGTTGATAGCTGGTAGAATTTGTTGGAAAACCAGAGATGATTAGAGAGTCTTTTTTCCCCCTCTCTATTTTCTCCAGTGACTATGTTTACTGAAATTTCTAAGAGGGAACTCTGGTTTCATCAAAGTAAATTTCAATCTTATGTCCAGAAAATGGCTCTCTCAAAATGGTCCCAAAAGTATATTAAGTATTTACATAAACAGTTTTTCAAACACAATGTAGTGTGTCCTACACATAACAGGCATCATGCAATAAAAAATCATATCTTGGTGTGCTAAGTAAAAGAATTAGCTTCAAGCAAAAAATAATAATAATAATAATAATGAGAGAGAGAGAGAGAGAGAGAGAGAGAAACTTGAAATAATTAGCTCAATAATTCATACCTGCTCAATGTTTTTGGGTAAAGTAGCTTTCTCTAAGGCCTTTGGAGTCCATAACTTAATGTCATTATCAATTCCACTGCTTGCAAGAGCCATTGTATGAGGATGAGATTCAATGCAATTTACAACATGCTTGTCAGCTTCCATGACACGAATAAGCTTTCCATCCTTCTTTCTCCAGATGAAAATCCGGCCACAGTCTGACCCACTCACCACATACTCACATTTCGGCCCAAAAAAATTAACACCCTTCACTGTTTCACAATTTCTATGCCCCTTATAAACTTGAGGAGTCATTTTCTCATCCATATCCATGTTTGATAGAGATGCTGCAGAGCAATGATCACCTCCTATTTCACTTGCATCACTGTTCATAGAAACTGGGGATCCAGGAACTGGGTTGGGCCCCAAGCCCATATTGTGTGTAAAAAGATAAATGGACTCATCATTGTAGGACACAAGCAGCTCACTCTGTTCGGAAAAGGCCAAGCCTGTTATTCCAACTTGCTCATTACCCCTCAAGCGCGGAGGGCAAAAGAAGTTAGAAGGTTGACCAAAATCAGTGGATCCATCCCATTTGTACTTGCGAATATCATAAAGTCGAGTGTACTCATCTGACCCAGCAACCACAAAGAGATTTGGATTCCTTGGATCAATTGCAATTGCATTTAGATGGATGACTGGCATGTAATCCCTTCTATCATTAATTGGCTGGCAGGTAAAAAGTTCCGTTGCAGCCCCAGTTCTCACATCAAACTGCAATGAAGCTAGATGTCACTTGACAATATAAATTCAATAGAGATTAAAATTTTCAAGGGCCTGCCCAGAGAAAGATATAGAGCACCAACAGTGGACTTTCCATTTAAAACAGTATTAAAAAAGAAGAGTTAACTGTCATTATATTTAGAAGTTTACAATTTTAAGATAGAACTAAAGTAGTGGAAAAGTTCTTAGTACAGATAAAGCATGACTTATAATATTTACTATCGGAATTGTACTATCTCAAATGCCCCCCCACCCACATAAGAGAAAAGTTATCAGTGCTAGGGCTCAACCAGTTTTAGCCCATAGTGAAAGTAGATTAAAGGATAAAAAATCAAAAAGAAGAAGAAGAAAAAGCAAAGGAGATCAATCGCTCACATGCTGTACTAATCCATCTTCACCGCAAGTATAGAATATATGAGGGCTACCAGGCTCAATAGCCAACTTGTGAGCACGTCCTTGATGCCTGGCTAGTATCTTAGTTTTGACTCCTCCACGTTCTAGAATTTGCGCATGTCTCACCTAAATTGAGAGCATACACTCATAAGGAATCAACTTTTCCAAATGAATAACATAACAAGATTCATACATATTAACAATGACAAAGACCATTATATTTATCTTGATGTTAAAGGAGATAAAAAATTTAGGTAAAAAATACCATCCTTATAAAGCTGTAACATATTACATTTTTCTGGAGGATAATGATAGAAAAAAGGCATACTTAAGTTAGGGATAATTGCTAATCATTCAATAAGATGAGTTCCTGAAATAGACAATTCAAATGGAAACAAAGTGGCCCTTATCAAAATGTGACAGATATGACAGGATAGAATGGAAATGTTGACCAAATGAAAATGGATGATGAACTTTTCACAATGTGACAGGTATGAGGGGGAGTACCTGTCCATCAGCCGCACAAGTCACAATGCTTCGATCATCTGAGTGAGGCATGAATTTTGCTTGGAAAACATTGTTAACATGACCAGAATGAAAGGACAACTTGGTCTGCCCAGTCTCCCAGTCCCAGAGGATAACCCTCCTGTCATCAGATCCTGACACCAAGATATCACCATCTCCATTAAAGCCTACAGTGTTCACACATCCTTTGTGCTTTTCCAGCTTCCTGTGTAAATCAAGTCGAAGGACAAGATCCTAAAACATGTGACATCGATTAGTTTAGATCTTTGAGTTTCTGATCTCAGAAGTATATTCTTCTTCTTTGTTTGAAGGAAGGGTAGGAAGGTAATATCGGCATCAGCATAAAAGCAAAAGGAAATGGTGATGAAATAATTTTTATTGTCTTAAATTTCAAATTGTAATAACATCAAAAGACTTTACAGTCAAATGAGTCAAAAAAGGAAAGAAGATCTGCCATTAGAATTAAAATGTAAATTTCAGATGGTAACAACATTGAAAGAGTTTACCGCCAAAGACTCAAATGAGTGAAAAAAAGGAAGAAAAAACGTCATGGAAATTTGAAATAGACATGCCTATTGTAACACAATTTCTAAATAAATTAGTCCACGAATCTCAATTAGCTCTTTTAAAGCCAAAATTGCTTCTAATCAAAGGTCACCACCCAATGAGATGGGATCAACTGTCTAAAATATCTCCAAAAGCTAAACATTTTATCTTTTGATGAGATATTTTATTAATGAAAAAGAAATGAAATGAACCTATAATACCGATATCTAACAGATGCAACTAGCTGACATGGTTCTAAACTACTTTTGATATCTTCTAGAATGCAGTACGCCAGATAAAACACAATCTTATACACATGCAATGCCTCTGCGATATTACTCAATGAAACTTGTAAAACCAGTGCTAAATTTAGTCCACTTTTCATCAAAATTAGAAGCCCATGTGCTGCCTGGAAAAAGTCAGCGGCACACTTTGGTGAATACCACCAAGGCGAACAATATACATGCAAGAGCATGGTGCAAAATACACGCATTAAAATATTTTTTTACATCCTTGTGTTCCATTTACTTCACTTAAATAGAAGACACATGCTTGAACCTGTCAGCAAAAAAACTAAAGTTCATACAGAAATAAACCCAATTATCTTGATAAAACGCTACATTAATCGGCTTCTCAAGAACCAGGTTTCCTTTCAATTCTGAACCATCTTCTATGCTCTCCATTTGAAAGTTTACCTTAAATTTTCCCCGGTTACCAAACAGAAGTTACCAATCAAAAACAACAAAAAAACAAAATACAAAAACAAAGAAAAATCAACAATAAAATAAATAGCACCATATGAAAAAGAAGAAGTTGCCACGTTGGACATCTTCAGCCTCACATAACAGATATGACATCTAAGTCTAAACCATTGCATTTCCACCAATGGAGTTCATATTTTCCCTAATTAACATATGCTTCAACGAGAATAATAAAAACCGGTAGAAAAAAAGAAAAACAAGCATAATAACCGACAAGGAAAAAATGCAAGTAAAATTATCAAAGGGCAACAATGGTAGAGAGTCCTGGACAATCAGACCTCAGCACCGCCGAGGCGATGAGCGAAATTCCTGCCAGATAGCTGGCCGACTTCTCGCTGCCAGACATCGACTGCTGCGTTGTCGATGCTCGTTCTCGGCCTCTTGTTCATCCCTGAGCCAGAAGACAGATTGGGTAAGAAGAGATGGTTAACGATGCAGTAAACTATGATGTATTGATCAAATAAAAAGAAAAAAGAAAGAAAAATCCATGGGCAAATTGAGACGGTAAAGATGGGACAACAGCCTGGATATCAGAGAAGGTCAATCAGGTGGAAGGTATTGTAGAGAGGTATTGAGAAGCTGAAACCGAATTACCGCCAGATCTCCCAGAGATGGATCAGTTTCGAAACAGAGTTGAATTGCATGCACCAGCGCCAACAACGCAGCAGCGTCCTTATGGGACGGTTTATCTCTCTCTCCCTCGCTCTGTCTCTGAAGTAAGAACTATGCTTCGTCCTTTATCCCAGGGATCATCATCGTCAATTCATCGCTGCTTACTATTTCTTTCTGCCATCACGGAAGAATGCCCTGGCGAAGTGAAGAGAACGCCCGAAGTCATACGTGGAGTGGAGACGTGGCGCCCTAAAATGAATAAACTAATGGAATCCAAGGAATCCATCCCTGATGGCCAATGGGCCTTCAAACACAAACAATTGGGCCGCATTGGGTTTTATGAACCGCCGCTTTGATGATAATGATGTTTCCTGAGTTGAAAAGGGAATTTTCATTTTTCGGTACGGAGTTGAAAAGGGATTTAATTACCCTAAAATATTTCGTTGAGAATTTAGAAAATATATGAAAGCTTCATATTGATAAAGAATTCTGTATATGAATGAGAGATTTGATTGATATCATAGATTATGCCATTGCAAACTCTATGATGTATATACACAAAATGAATTGATGTATATATATAATACATAGATTAGACACATTAAATCAATATTTTTATTTTAAAAAAATAAAAATTAATATATGTTTACCATATATATATAAATAATAGTATGATTTACATACTTAGTTTCATATTTAATATAATTTTATTCTGTCAAATCAAACGAGTGAATTTTTAAGTATTAATAATATTAATGACAAAAATTTATTATAGAATAAATAATTTATAAATAATAATTTTTTTTAATTTAATTAAAAAAAAGTATATTAAATATATAAAGTTAGATATATAAGTTTTCCTATATAAGTCATAAAATATACTATATATATTGATCTAATCAGTTTATTTTAAATAGTATTTTTTCAAATATTAAAACATTATTGAAATAAAGTAAAAAAAAATATACAAACCAATTTATAACATATTTAAAAGTAAATAATAATTAAAATATTTATTTTCGAAAACATAAGAAACCTATTTTCTAAAGAGTTTCTGTCTTTGATTTTTTTAAAAACAAAGTATAAAAATATATTAGGAAGAAAAAAAAATTAATACTAAAACATTTGATAAAATTTAATTTCTTGAAAAATGTCTTGAAGTATTAATTCTAAAGTATGAACTCACAATTTAAAAATATCAAATGCGTATTGAAAATTAAAAAATATTTTTAATTAAAAATTAATATTTCAATACTTTGTGCATATATATAGAGAGAGAGAGAGAATAAGTCTCATAACAGTATGAGATATGATACTGACACATATGCGTCAATTAGCAATTTGAAGTTACATTAATAATCAAATCCAACTAATTAGTTTAAACATGAGTCTCTTGCATACTTTATAAAACATTAGTTTTGCACATCTAGCTGGGACAGGCAAAATCTTAATACGTAAGCTATTTTTTGGGAAAATTTTTGAGGGATACAGATCTTGGAGTAAATCACGCAATGCAAGCTCAAATTCTGGTGAGTGTAAGGTGTAGCCTACAAAATTTGGCAAGCACTGAAAGACTGTATATCCCATTAAAAGCCTCGACAAAAGTTTGGTATAGAAGTCAAATTATAGTGTTAGTTGTTTTATATTCTCCCGCTGTTCTTTATAAATTATTTTTATCAACTTCATTAATATTAATTAAAAAAATAAAATAAAAGAAATAAAAATTTATGAAATTTTAAATATACCCTCATATAATAAATTTTAAAAGTGATATTATATTATTTTTCTCTCTCATAAAAAATAATTTTAAAAATATTTTTTAAATATTATTTAAACAGTTAAATTGTGACTTATAAATAAAACTAAATAAATATTTTACTAAGGCGTGCCTTTTAAATGAGACGAGAGAGTAGCAAATTAATCTTGTGCGGTCTGATGTTTTTGCCATTTTCAAGAGCTTTATGATAAGAATGATTTTTCCATTTACCAGCATTTTAACATGGAACTTATAAATTAAATCTTCAGAGAAGCATTATTAAGATCTAATCTATCGGCAAAAGATTCTTTTATAACCAAAAGAAAAACCAAAGCTGATATAGATGTAGTAGTACATAAAATAAAAGCCATTATATTATGGGTGAGACGAGACGTTCTAGTTTCTTGTGTGCAAGCAGCCGGGACAAGGTAGAAAATTGAGAGTAACAGGACTAACAGTAAGCGTACGTGGTTTTGGAAGTAAGTGGTGCAACATAAAGAAAGAGAAAAATCGATGGATAGCGAAGAGTAAGAGATAAAACCTAGTGGAAATTAAGATCAGCACCAGCCACCAGACTACCAACCTAGAAGTAGTGATAAAAGTAATATAGAATATGTACACTCTATACAGAAATCCTAAGCAGCTAGAGCCGCAGGGTTAGGGGAACAATTAGCCAAGAGTGGTGGCAGTGGCCCAACTGGGAGGAAGGCGGTCGGAGGTGGTGGGCATGCTTCGAACACTGATATCAAGGGGAAGGAGGCGGAAGTGGATGTCGACCTCCCGGAAGATCTTGATCATCTCCTCAATCAGAAGGGATCTTCTCACAAATCTTTCCCCCATGTCTTGGTGGTTCATTCTGTGACTCGGCCACACTGCGATTCTTATCATGTTGAGCTGGTCAGCGTCCTTGTACACTATCATGGGTGACGGATACCAGAACTCCTTCTTGCTCTCGATGTAACTGCAATTTTATTATTCAATACACATGTCGACATCATATAATCCATGCACGTGTCGGCTATACATGCATACCTTTGTATTTTGTTTATGATGAGTGTGATCTTTTCTGCTGGGGTAGATAAATGTACCAAGAACTCCGCAGCCTCTCCCATGTCGGGACTCCGGTAGAAATTATATATGGGCTTGGTAGCCAGAACACTGTTAGGGATCGTTACCTTCAAATTGTCGTATCTCAAAAATATGGTTGTCAATATGTTCATCTCTTCCACAATCATCTGAAATTAATTTGCTACCAATTATTAGCCATCCCCTTTTAATGGAATCAATTCACAGCAACGTTAGCGATGTTCAAAAGGTCATATATGTTACCTGAATGCCGTCAACTTCGCATCTATCTCCCACGTCAAAAGGGTGCATGACAAATAAGAAAATGATGGCTTCGAATATGGTCTTGCAGGTATTTCCGAATATGAATGCCGCCAAAACGAGCTGGGAGCTCACGACGACAAGAAATTTGCTGGTGGCAATTTCCAGTATTAAGAGCCAAATAACCAGAATGACGATGGCCACTAAAAAATTGAGCATTCGATGAAGTTTGTTAACTGCCGTTTTCGTGTCGTTCAATGTCAAAGCAAGCGCTCTTCTTTCTCGAAACGCGTTCACCACCCAGTTCTTCAAGGCCGATTTGTTGATTTTCCCAGTATCAGGCGCTCCTTCGAATAGACTGAAGGTTTTGACGGCTTCATCTTCTCTCATGAAGCGCAACAAGTCCTCGAGGTATATGAACCTTCAAATTAAAAAGCCGAACATGACAAGCAGACACGATTAATCGGGGTATTCTTCCCATCGAACACTATCACTCTTACGCTTTTATTGACACAGAATATTTTCCCAAAAAAAAAAAAATCGATTGCATCAATTCTCAAAGAATTTAAAGTAACAAATGTCTTAAAAGCACGAGTTATTACATAAAGGAAAAGTAAAGTAGACTTGTTACACAATATACATGTGTCTATGATCCACATTAGTTATATTCAAGGATTTGTATATTCTTATCAAAATTAGATTAAAAAGATCCTTTAAAATTTTACGTGAATGAATAATGTCACCTGTTTTAAATAGTTGTTATCAAATTTATAAAAATATGTATATATACTTTAATTCTAATTAAGTAATTCTATAGTGATTATCGTAAATATGTATTTTACTAAATAAATGTGAGCGGTGATCTTCATAATTGAAAACAATTATTTCTGATGGTACGAGGACTTAGGTTATTTTCCATGGACTAGCCATGTCGTCGGGCAGACGGCAGATGCAGAGCACGAAGATGGCGATAAAGAAATAGGAAAAACCTGGATCCCCGCCTGGTAACATTCTGAAATATCTTTTTGGCCGCCGCTTTGGCCTCATTCTCGCTTCGGATTTGCGTGATCTGTTCATCTTCATGGGTCGAACCTTGAATCTGCTCGTCAAGCGTGGAAAGAGCTCCGTGTCGCACAATATTCATCAGCCTTTTCATGTTCCATGCGGACACATTCCTGGGATTCAACTTGTGCAAGTAATCAATTGGTATCCCGTCATCTGATTTCTTGGAAAGTGGTCGAGAAAACTTGCCACTTTTCAGATGAGGACTCTTGAGAAGCATCCCACTCTTGTTCACCTTTGGACTCTTGTTGAGAGAAGAGAAGGCCGATGCCCTCAGATCAGGAGGTATGGTAATTCCTGCGTTCTGAAGCTTCATCACCTCCTCCGCCAACTTCTCCTCCTCCTCCTCCTGCCTCTGAAGCTCTACCAGTGGTGGCCCTGACAGTGTCTCGATCACAAACTGATTGAACAACGATTCCTGTATCCTGTCGAAGTAGGTGCTCACGTGGAATGAAGAAGCCAGAACCTTGACCATCAGAGTTTTCACCAGCCACACCAGAGTACCCACCAAGAAGCAGATCAAGATCTTGGTCACGTATTCTAGGAAGTCGTTTTTCGTCTCCCTTTCCACTCTCTGATCGAACAGAGAGTGCCATGCGATTAAAACCAGACCCAACCATAGGCAGTTCTGAACTGCCTTCTTCACCCCATAAACAAAGTACAGCACCCTCTTACGCAGGAGGAAATTCCTTTCGATGAAGAACACTGCGATCCGAATAACCCAGTCCGAAACTAACCGACCGCAAATCAGAACCAAAACCATCACCTCCCATTTCCATAACTTCAGCTTCCACAGATTCTTCTTCCTCAAGAATGGGATGCAGAGAGTGGTTATCAATGCCGCGACTATTGAAATCAAACTCAACCATTCTAGTAGAACCCAAATGCTGAATTTGGTCTTCTTGAACTCATCCGGGAGATCCTCTTCCATGAACGGATCTTCCTCCTCCTCCTCCCCTTTCTTATTATTCCCTGGTTGCAAACCTGACAGCATCTGCCCTGATTTCTGAATCCGACCGGATTTCCGTTCTGGCTCGTCCGGCGGGTCAATCAGTCTTGATTTGGTCTTCGCCCTGAGCAAACCCGACTTCCTCTGCAACGAAAGGTTCCTCTCGAAAGACGCGTTAGAGGTGCACCTCACAACCTCGCCGTCTCCGTTTGCCGGATGAATATTCTGAGCGGTGCCTCGACGGTCGGGCTGCGGTGGTTGTGGTGGTTTATGGTATTCCTCCATGATCGGGGTATCCTTGTACCTTCGTCGAACGGAATCGCTCAGTTCCTCGGTGGAATTAGGAGGCGGTTCTTCGAAGGAGACCTTGAGCTCCCTGGAGAAACTCACCGGCCCAGTCTCGTCGAGCGGAGGCAAATGCGTCCGGTAATTATCTTGTTGGAGCTCGTCCATTTCTAAATCCATGTCGAGGGACATGTCGCCGGAGAGCTTCTGTCTGTGCAAGAATTTACCAATGAGCATTGAGGGAGGGTCCTCGGGTTTCGGGGCAGGTTGCTGGAAATCAAAACTCTGGCCATGCCTGGTGGTGGGGATGTCACCTTCTTTCCAGAAGTCGTAGCTGGGATCCCGCCGAATCTTGTTTTCGCCCTGGGAGCAGGTTGGTTTGGAAGATTTAGAGTCGCCGCCGTCGATCTTGACGATCACCTCTCCGCTGTAGGTGGGGCTGCTGGCGGAGGTCATGGAGGAGGAAGGGGCAGGGTGGGGTTGAAGAAGATTATGATCGGGAGATGGGTCTTGCTCGAACAGAATGGGAATTTCTTCGCGCCCAGCGTCACCGCCGCCCCCTGCGAAAAGCCTCGTGGAACGCTTGAACGAACCATAGGACTTGAAAGATTTCCTGAGCGCGAAATCCATAAAAAAGAATCTTAAATTACGGAATCCAAACGAAAATATAGCCACGTGATGGAGAAATTTGCATGTTGTGGGGTAAAAACTAAATAGGTTGTTAGATTTTTGTTTGTTGCTGCCCAGATGCAAGTACAACTAATTAATAATTATTGTTTTGGACATGCAACGTTGTCAGAGAGAAATGGAGATAATACGTTTCGAGGTGGACTCGGAATCCGACATGAACTGGATTCAATTTGCAGCGTGGCGGACCGAAACAACAACCACCCAGGGCGACCTGCACAGAGAACAGGAAACTAATTATGGTAATATATATGGATGTGGATTGGTGGCCAAGAAAATTAAAAAACTAGGAATTGTCATGTTAAAAAAAAAAAAATTAGAGCTCGTGTCTTCGGATAATTACATCAGTGCCACTCTTGTCTTGCTTGATCTTGTGAGGCTGGAGAGGGAGGGAAACAAAAGCGCAGGGTGGGAGAATTTAGAAATGAAGAGAGTGGACTTAATTATAGGTTAGCTTTTGCGGTTGAAAAAAAATAAATAAATAAAAAGATGTTATTGAAGGAGGGAGGGGGTGGGAGCTGGTTGCTGCGAAGAGGTCGGGGAGGCTGCTGCAACATTGGAAGATTGTGTTCTGTAGGAATTTGCGGAATTCATCTCTATCGCGATCCATAAATCTATCTATAAAATTGTTGGGAGTTATCACTGTCATCGCCAATACTTATAAAAGTCAATATCTCAATAAAAACTACATAAAATCATCCTACTCTTTTGTTTCCAAAAGGATCCTTTAATTTTCAGCTCATTTTTGTTTACATTATAATATAATACAACATGTTTCGCTAAGCCTAAGACTTCAAGGGGGGGAAAACAAGAAAACTCAAAGACGCCCAAGTACTGCTTGCTGCTGGTTTTGTTCATCGTTTTGAATCTCACGAGTAACCGGATTTTTTTCTTGGGAAACTAATACTCCTTCCATCCCAAATTATAAAACATTTTTAAATAAAATCTCACATATCAAAAAATCTTATTAAATACACTTAATCACCTTATCTTTCCAAAACAAAAATATAAATTTTTTAAAATACCCATCATTTAATACATTGAAAAGAGAAGGGATGAAAATTAATTATAAAAAAAAGATAATATTAAAATTGGTGCATTTAATGAAACCTTAATTTACCCAAAATATCTTATATTTTAGATAAAAAAACTCCTTTAAAAATATCTTATAATTTAAAATGAAGAGGGTAGTTTATTACTAAACTTCACCTCATTTAATATACTCACACAAACACACTAAATACTATACCAATACAAAATTAGAACTCTCAACCTCCACCAAGTGAAAAGGTGGTATTGTCAACTTGTCATTTAATTACACATAATGACTATGGTGCAGCCACTGTAATGAGGGAGGCTAAGAGCTCATTATATACTACCTATGTCCTAAATTATACGGTATTTTTAAAGAAATTTTTTTATTTTAAAATATAAAATACTTTGAATAGATTAAGGTTTTATTAAATGTATTAATTTTAATATTATTCTTTCTCTCTCTATAATTAATTTTCATCCTTTCTCTTTTCAATATATTAAATGATGGATATTTTTAAAAATTTATATTTTTATTTTAAAAAAATAAGGTTGTTAAGTGTATTTAATGAGATTTATTAGTATGTGAAATTTTGTTTAAAAGTGCCTTATAATTTAAAACAGAGGGAGTACTTAATATTTTAATAATTGAGATAAGATATAAAGATTATATTTACATAAAATATTATATTAACATGTTTAATATAATTTTCTAAAAGTAAAAATAATTATCAATATATTTATATTATTATAATTTTAGTTCTAGTATAATTATTATTTTTAAAAAATTATTAATTTTTAAATTAAATTATCTTGCATCACTGACTTCGCCACTACATAATGATATTTATATATGTGATTTCAGGGTTGTAATTATGTCATCTTACATGTAATTTTATAGACATGAAAATCTTTCAAGGAACTACAAACTTTGAAACTCAATCAATAATTTTACTCTTCAAATCTTGCGTGTTCTGATCATGTTGTAGATATAAATGTATTAGATTAACTTGCTTTGTCTTGCATTGTTAAGTCACCCATTGTGGTCTTACAAGTGAGATGATATTTATAAATTTAAAAAATTCTCTAACTTAATAGGTTAATCTTTTGAGATAAGCTTTCTATTTATACTTATACTCGAAAGATTATAGGTATCGATATTGAGAAATCAATGTTATAGAAATGGCTACCCATAAAACCTACTAACCAACCGGAGGCTAAATAAAGTATTGTGAGCTAAATATATTAGCTTAGTTTGCTTTGTCATACATTCAAAGCAAATCTATATTATATACAACAACAACAATAACAACAAGCCTTTATCCCATTAGGTGGGGTTGGCTATATGGATTACAAAACACCATTGTGCTCTATCATTTATTAAGCTTTTAGGAATATTATTAATTAAGAGATCGCGTTCAATAACTTTCAAGAGTGTTCTCTTAGGCCTTCATCTACCTCTCTTAATCGGACTCAAAGTTATATGTTCCACTCTTCTCACTGGTGCCTCCCTTAGTCTTCTTTGTACATGCCCAAACCATCTCAACCGATTTTCTATCATTTTTTCCTCAATAGGTGCCACCCTCACTTTTTCGCGTACGTGCTCATTTCGAATTTTATCTTTTCGTGTATGTCCGCACATCCATCGTAACATTCTCATCTCTGCTACTCCAACTTTATGCTCTTGCTGTCCCGTTAGAGCCCAGCATTCACTACTATATAACATTACCGGTCTGATAGCAGTGCGATAAAACTTTCCTTTAAGTTTATTAGGCACCTTACGGTCGCAAATAACTCCTTTAGCTTTTCTCCAATTAAACCACCCAGCTTGAATTCTATGTGAAATATCTCCACTAATTTCGCTATCATTTTGAATAATGGCTCTTAAATATCTAAACTTTTCCACTTGAGGTATAATTTGGTCTCCCAATTTCACTTCCAAATTATTGTCGAATAGTTCTTTACTAAATTTACAATATAAATATTCCGTCTTACTTCATGCATAATTATTTATATATATATATATATATAATTTACAAGAAACCATACTATTTGTAAACTATAAACAATGTGTCTTATTTCAGACTTTAGAGAATGCACCTTCATCCACATACCAAAACTAGTATTTACAGTTAAGCTGCTTCACTTATCATATTTGACACACACACACACACACACACACACACACACACACACACACACACACACACACACACACACACACACACACACACACACACACACACACACACACACACACACACACACACACATTTTGTGTAATACGAGTATATGGAAAATTGTATTAATAGATAAATATATTAAAGAAAAAATGATAATAAAATCTTCTTGAATTATATAAATGACAATTTAATCTTTTAAAATGTCATAATTCTACTAAAATTTTTAAAAACTTCTTTGTCAATAAATTTTAAAGTGAAAAGATCATTTTTATCCTTATTGACAAGTTACAATTTCTTATTCAATTCTTATAATTTTTTAAATTAAAAATATTATTCCTTAAACAAAAGTTATAATTGAGATTTGTCATTTTAAGAACTTGTTTTTCAATAGCAGAAATTACATTTAACAAATTATGATTTGTTATGAAATAAAAGTTATTATTCCTTAAATAAAAGTTGTGATTGATTCTTATTTTTTCAATAACAAAAACTACACTTGATAAGTTATGATTTTTTGCTTGACTCTTGCAATTTACAAAATAAAAATTATTATTCATTAAGCAAAAGTTGTGATTGGAGCTTGCTATTTTTAATAAAGATAAAATAATTTTTTACTTTAAAATTTATTGACAGAGAAGTTTTTAGAGACTTTAATAAAATTATGATATCTTGAGATGATTTTGTTTTATATAATTCAAGAGGATTTTAATATCATTTTTCCTATATTAAATGCTTAGGAAGACTAGAACAAACATCAAAGGACCAAATGAACCCTCTCTTTACTATTGCTATATACTCCATCCATCCATATTATAATATAAATAATTATTAACTAATTCACATTTTTAAAAAAAGTTAGTTAAAATTTTTATTTTTCAAAAATTTCACATTTTTCTTGCCATACCCTTAGATATAATAAATATAATATTAGACTTATTCAAAACACTGTCGCCGATTATTTTAAAAAGTAAGGGTATAATTGGACAAATACATAATACCTATTCAATATCTTATATTTTAGATTAAATAAGATTTTTAAAAAATAACTTATATTATTTAATAAATTTTATTGAGTGAACTTTGGAAGACTAAGGCCAGGGAGAAGCAGAAGGTCAAAGGCAATCTCAATTGTCAAGTGTCAACTCTATCCGCTGAGCCTGCGGATGGGGGTAAGATGACTTTTTGTCTTTTTTCTTTCTTTGTTTTTGTTTTTGTTTTGTTTTGGAAGTGGGCAGGCAGATTTCCCAACTAAAAGGTTATGCTTGCACCCCCCCCCCAAACAAAAGAAAGTGGGGGAATTGTACGAGCACTAAATCACTATAAATTTTTTCTAATACTAGCGTCAACAAATATACCTATGCATTAGCATTTGGTAGAAACAAATGCTTGGGATAAATTAAACAAAAATATAATAAGAATCTTGGAAGCCTGTGATGCTTGTAAAGGTCATATATATAAATGATAATTAACCATACCTGCCTGCACCCAACTGTCAATAATAAATGCCCAAATCACGTGTTACGTTATGTTTCCTTTTTAAAAGTCGTAGAGGTAAGACATTGGACATAAACGTTTAGGTTGTTTGTGACTACTAAATCATGTGTTGCATACAGATCTATCCTAAATACTTTTCTCTTTCGATATATATAAATATATATTAAAAAATTATATATTGATGCATGGTGATGAAAATGTTTGAATGTCACAGTACAGCATTGTTCACCTAAGGGAAAAAAGAAATAATTTGTCTTTTTTTTATTGATAATATCATGATAGTATTAGTTCGGTTCCATTTTGGGCTGTGAGCATTTTAATTTTTACTTTTTACTTGTTTAAATCAAATGTTATTATTCTTAATTAATTTATTTGATTTTTATATATCATTCTGATTTTTCTAATTTTACAAAATAATCTTTAGTTGTTCGAAATCACCCAACGCGTTGAGAAGCAATGACCAAGTAATGGAACAACCAATTCAAAGAACGTCACGTTATATATATATATATATATATATATATATATATATTTGTGGGTTCTTGTTTCTTTTTTGGAGGGAAGGGAGATGCTTGAATGCATGTTACTGCCGATATGATAGTTATCCTATTTGCTTTACGTGGTTGAGTGGATGCAACTTGCTAGGCCAATGCACGCAAAGTTTCAGAGGCATGCTGGCACGGGATCCAAGACCCTACTCACTAGACAGCAGTCGCCAAACCACTAATTAGTACAGTCTTCGTCCAAAGGCGTGTGAATGAAAATCCCATAAATTGCAATTTGCTAGTCCAGTAACTATGTACTGAATGAAACTGCCATGTGGAAGGTGGCCAATAGCCACATCAGGCAAAAGTATGTCGGCGTCAAGGATACACCTTGGCTCCACTTCCAGCATGTTTGATTCAAGGAACAGTTCAACTGGTATAAACATCAGAAATCTGTAAAAAGATTCGATTGTATAAATGACATCATTGTGGGGGGTCGCTTACATATCTCAGGTTCCTGACACGGACACCTCTTTCTGGAATGCCGTTATGCCCTAGGCGAGTTGCTCATGGAATTGAAATTTACATACATATATTCACTGTATTTTTTTTTTTTTTTTGGTTGCCCACACTCATTGCATGTTAATATGAGAAGAAATTGACGTTTCTTTTTTAAATTCTAAAAAGTGAGGAAATCTAGTGAAAAAGCAATACCATGATCTCAAGAGAATGTACATCTCAATCTAGAGAGTGAATAGAATCTACACTACGAACATCGTCCATTCTCCTACTTTTCAGTGATGACCTCGGCCTCGTCTGAGGGCAGAAAAAAATCCTGCAGATCTCTCCCTTCGCTTCTCCTCTCCATGATTCCCAGCTTGCTAAAATATTTGCAGATTTTCACAAGTGTTATACTTTAATATGTATCACATTAAATACATACAATCTTAATCCTCGCTAACAAAAAAGAATTAAGTGGAAAAAAAAAACGATAACAAGAATATATCATCAAGCTACAGTAGCCATCTTATACCTCGTTAGCTAATTCCTGCAGGATCTCAATAACTTCAGAGAAATCAGGCCTTAATGTTGGATCTTGCTGCCAACACCTCTCAAGAAGCTCAATAAATTTTGGATGAGTGTTCTTGGGGATCGTGGGTCGTAGGCCCTGAAATCCATGTAAAGTGCGGGTAACAAACAGTCATCATCCACAATTATATATTCCAGTCAATCAGGCACACCAATTTATTTAACGAATCCAGAAAAGTAGTTGTAGCAAAAGTAAGAAAACATAATCTGGTAGCTAATTCTATTCAGCAATGAGAGTTACCTTTTGAACCACTCCTATTGCTGCCTGTAGTGGGGTCAAATATTCATATGGAAGCTGCCAAGAAAAGAGCAAAAACAAAACCAATGAATAATAAATAAATGATAGGAAAGAATATTTTGAAAATCCAGTACTAAGAAATACCTTTCCAGTGAGCAATTCCCATAAAACTACTCCAAAACTAAACACATCAGCCTTTTGATCGTATGGTTTGTGTTCTACAACCTTCAAAGCAAATAAACCGGGTTAAGAAAAGATGTCAGGATTAGCTATCTTCCATTATTTCGTCACCAGACAAATAGTATGGGAACCCCTAAAACTACCAAGCGAAATGTGCACATTGTCTACCTATTTCTCCTCCTACTTCAAACCATTATGGTTATTCTAAAATATATTATGCCGCAGGAATCCTTCCACTATTTTGCATTTGCAACCAAAAGACTCAAACTAAATGATGATTTCTTGAGCATTGAATTTTCTTTGATCAAATTCTGAACAAATCGAGCATGCAACAATGGGGAAGCATCAGGCCTGTAAACCAGAGAAAATGATATATAATAGTAAAAGAACCACTCAGTTGCCCATACTTTTTTTCCTTCTAGTAAAAATGTTACTGTAAAGTTGGTTACACAGTGCTTTGTTTTAGGCATTGCTTCACTGCTTTCCTCAACATTGAATGTATGGCCTAATTATTATGCTTCAATGCAGAAAAATATGAAATGTAAATTTTTTCTAATAGAGAAAAGAATGTCCGGCGATATCTGTTAGTGTTTGATGCTTGCATCATGTAGATGGAAAAGCTTTCCCCTTCAGGAAAAATTCAAAAGGACCTTCATGGTAGTTCTGTGATATTGTTATGAGAATCCAAGTGGACACTAATAGCTAAGAGATAAATAACTTTTATGCATTTTTTCTATTATTGACAGTCACAATTGGTCACCCCCCAATAACTGCCTTTTTTCCTTTTGGTGGTGGGGGGGATTAAACTCAGTCTGAAGAAAAAATGAGAATATATTATACCTCAGGTGCCATCCATCGGTATGTGCCAGTTTCTGCTGTCATAACTCCGGATTGATCTTTCACTCTAGCTACACCGAAATCAGCAACCTTGACAACCTGTAAGGCAAAACATACAGGACTTTAGTCTTCCCCATGTATTATGTTATTGATTATAGTTAGCCATACACAGAAGGTTATGAGAGAGATAAAGAAAAGGATAAGAAAGACAAGTTAAAGAAGCCCCGTACATGATTTTCATCCATCAAGAGATTAGCAGCCTTCAAATCTCTATGGATAATATCATTCTGGTGCAAGTAGTTCATTCCCTTGGAAACATCAATCGCTACTTTGAGCAGGGTTGGAAATTTGAAAACGCCCTTCTGCTTATGCAAATAGTCATACACACTTCCACCACACATAAATTCTGACATCAAAATAAGAAACAATCACTAAAGATACACAGTTCTGTTAAGTTATTTTATTCTAAATTATGCACGCCACTAAATTTCACCTGTTATTATGCAAAAGTGTGGTGGCTTTGTACATGCTCCAATAAATTGCACAACATTCTTGTGCCTAACCTTTCTGCAAGTTCGAGCACTAAGTCTAATAAGGTATAAGTGTAAAAACAAGAAAAAAAAAACTAAAATCAGTTTCTGCACTGTACATTCCCTCCCAATAATAGAATATTGATCCACCAGATTCTGCATGCATCTCTTAGCATGCCAGAGATTCTAAGCAGGGTCAATTGAATTAGTTTCTTAATTTACTACTCCCTTTGGTCCTCAATATAGGAGCTAGTTAGCTAATTCACATAGATTAAGGAAATGAGTTTAGTTAGTTTTTTGTCAATATCGTGTATTTGTTTCCCTAAAATACCACTCTTTTTAATCAATTACATTGAAAACCACCCTCTGCAAACATTTTTTGGTTTCCATAAAAAATGTGTAATCAATGAAGGTAGTGTAGGAAAAAAATAATAAATGTGAAAGACAAAGGAGATTGAGGTCTTACATTTCGAACCAAAAAACAAACTCCTCAACTTGCTTCTACATTTAAGACCGGATGGAGTATTTTAAATTGAGAAAGAAACCCATGGGAAAGAAACAAAAAGTCCACACACACACACACACACATTATACTAGTATGGATATTATTGTTTCATAGGTTTCTATTTCATGGCAAATGGATTAGGATTAACTAGTCATAGCATGATTTCTAATTGTGTGCATCATAACAACAACAACAACAACAAGCCTTTATCCCACTAGGTGGGGTCAGCTACATGGATTGCAAAACGCCATTGTGCTCTATCATTTATTAAGCTTTTAGAAATATTATTAATTAAGAGATCACGTTCAACAACTTCCAAGAGTGTTCTCTTAGGCCTTCCTCTACCTCTCTTAATTGGACTCAAAGTTATATGTTCCACTCTTCTCACTGGTGCCTCCCTTGGTCTTCTTTGTACATGCCCAAACCATCTCAACCGATTTTCTACCATTTTTTCCTCAATAGGTGCCACCCTCACTTTTTCACGTATGTGCTCATTTCGAATTTTATCTTTACGTGTATGTCCGCACATCCATCGTAACATTCTCATCTCTGCTACTCCAACTTTATGCTCTTGCTGTCCCGTTAGAGCCCAGCATTCACTACTATATAACATTGCCGGTCTGATAGCAGTACGATAAAACTTTCCTTTAAGTTTATTAGGCACCTTACGGTCACAAATAACTCCTTTAGCTTTTCTCCAATTAAACCACCCAGCTTGAATTTTATGTGAAATATCTCCACTGATTTCGCCATCATTTTGAATAATGGCTCCCAAATATCTAAACTTTTCCACTTGAGGTATAATTTGATCTCCCAATTTCACTTCCAAATTATTTTCGAATAGTCCTTTACCAAATTTACAATATAAATATTCCGTCTTACTTCTACTCAGACGAAAACCTTTACCAAATTGTGTGCATCATGAATGACATAATTATACACTCCAATTTGAGTATGTGTGGGAATATCTGAATTTATTGTAAATATTCTAGCCTAATTATTAGGGATTATTGTTGATTATTAGGAGTTATTAGCATTTATTACTTTGTCTCACAACATTGTGTATACACTGATTGTAACACATATTTTAGTATGGATAAGAAATATATTTCTTTCAATTTCCACATGGTACCAAAGCAAGTAGGGTTCACAAAAATTTTCTTGGTTTTCTAGGTAGTTGGGTCGCATGGCAACACATCTGTTACGCTGGCAGTACGTGTCAATCACGGTGGAGGCCTTCCTGACTCTCACCGCCAGCATAGGACGACTCCCTAAGGTGCGATCGGCGAAACCCAAAAATTTGGTGATGATCACCGACACGTGGAGCCCACATGCACCACCTGAAGATTCTGCAACAGTTGCAGCCAGGTGGCACATGCAGGCGCGTAGACAACCTGGGCAAGCGGCAACACCTTCAGTTGCACTCGACTTGGTGTTTTTGGCCAGATCCACCCATTACCTAAGTCTCAAGAGCCTTATTTCGAAGTCCTCAAGTCTTGGGTGTCTCGTCCAGTGCTGTTCTGTGTCACCGTGGCTATTTCTTAGTGACTTAACCCTTAGTTCCCCTTTGCTAATTCTACAGTTCTGTTTGTGGTGGCTCTCAACTATATCTTTTATGTGTCTCTATATTTTAGCATACAGAGGGTACTTCGGCCTCCAATTGATGCTGTCATTGTGGGATACATATCACAGTCTGTGTCCTCTATGTTAGTGGCTAAAAAGTGTACCTTCCTTCAAGCCTTAAAAACCACACAGAATACATCTCTATGGATTTTTTATTTTGGATCCTCTGACCATATGACTAATTGTCATAAGTTGTTTTTCACTTACACCTTGTGTGCTAGGAATGTTAAAGTAAAGGTTATAGATAGTTCCTTGGCACCTATAGCAGGAAAAGGGAGTATTGGTATTTCTAACTCGATAATGCTGGAATCTATTCCCCATGTTCCTAAACTTGATTGTAATTTCCTTTCCATCAGTTAGTTGACCAAGCAGTCACATTGTTATACTAAATTCCTCCCTTCCCATTGTGTATTTCAGGACCTATCATCTGAAGTGACAATCGAAAGTGCCTAAGAGTATGAGGGGCTCTACTATTTAGAAGTCCCCACTCAAGTGGGTAATTCACTAATTGTTGGTAACTTTGCATCTACCTCTAAAGTTAATCATTTTATATTGTGGCATAAGAGGATGGGTTATCCTAATTTTCTTTTCCTTCAGCATTTATTTGCAATTCTATGCCTAAATATGAATGTTTATGATCTTCAGTGTGAAGTATATGAACTTGCCAAACACCATAGATCTTCCTTTCTTGGAGTCCCCTACACACCTACAAAACTGTTCACAACCATTCATAGTAACTTATAGGGACCATCTTGTATTCTCAATTGTACTAAAATAACATAATGCACTTCCTTCATTGATGACCACATTCGTGTCTGTTGGGTTTATCTTTTAAGAAACAAGTCTGAGGTTACATCCATGTTCATGACTTTCTTCAACATGATCAAAACTCAATTCAACACCACCATCCAAGTTTTATACACCAACAATGGCACTGAGTACTTTAACCAATCATTGAATACTTTCCTCCAAATGCATGAAATTATTCATACTAGTTCTTGTGCCCATACACCCCCAACAAAATGGGGTTGTCGAAAGGAAAAATCATCATATCCTTGATGTTGCTAGAGCCCTCATGTTTACTTGCAATATGCCCAAGTTTTATTAAGGGGATGCCGTTTTGACCACAACCTACGTAATCAACTATATGCCTACTCGAATCTTATCCTTTGAAACCCCTCATCACAGATTACAAAATGTTTTGTCCACATATCATATTGAAACTAATCTTCCACTTCGTGTGTTTAGTTGCATAGCCTTTGTCCATAACCATCAAAATACTAAACTTGACCCTCAAGCTACAAAATGCATCTTTCTTGGCTATTCTACTACCCAGAAAGGATATCGATGCTTTGATCCTATCTCAAAACATACATTTGTTAATCTTGATATCACCTTTCATGAGGACATGCCTTTCTATCCTAATCCTTTGATTTAAGGGGAGAACATAGGTGAATTTCAAACTTGGGGACAAGAACCTAATGAAGAACTGGTACTTCCTGAGCCATGGTTTACACCAAATGAGCCATTATTACCACTACCAACCCTTGAACTATTACTCTCACCTACCCTAACCACACCACCATCTCCTCTTATGTCACAACATGAAGACCACATGCAAGCAGGGGAAGATGTAGAAAAACCACAAAAGGGAGAGTTATTTGTTTACACTCAAAAAAAGAAATTAAAAAACAATGAGCAACTTGTACCTGAAGCACTAAGAAAGTTTGAACCAGAGATAGTTCCTAACGCAGAAACTCATGGTGACATAGACGTTGGGGTAATTCCTAGGACCCCAAAGCTAGATGGTACAGAACAAGTAAGTGAATCTATTGATCTTGGTCTTCCTATTATTGTGAGGAAGCAACCTCGCTCATATACTTTTCACCCAATAGAGAGGTTTGTTTCATACAACACACTTTCTCCTTAATATCAAGCTTTTGTTACTAATATTTGATAAGGTGAAAGTACCTGAGACTATACAAGAGGCCCTAAGCATCCAGGAATGGTGAAGTACTGTCACAGAAGAGATAAAGGCCCTAAGAATAGGACATGGGAACTTGTTCGGTTACCCAAAGGAAAGAAAGCAATGAGTTGTAAGTGGGTATTCACCTTAAAATACAAGGCTAATGGTGCCCTTAACAAGTTGAAAGCAAACTTGGTTGTAAGGGGGTTTACTTAGACATATAGTCTAGACTATAAAGAAACTTTTGCTTTGGTGGCAAAATTAAATACTATTAGAGTCTTATTGTCTGTAGAAGCTAACCTTAAGCAGCGGCTTCATCAGCTTGACATAAAAAATGCTTTTTTGAATGGCGAGTTGAAGGAAAAATCTATATGACTCTACTTCTTGAGTTCTATAAAGATAGGGACAATCAAGTTTATAAATTGAACAAGTCTATATATGGCTTGAAACAGTCACCAAGAGCTTGGTTTGGCAGGTTCTAAAGAGTCCTAAAGTCTAAAGGTTACAAGTAAGCCTTGTCGGATCATACAATGTTTATTAAGGTTGAAGGAAGCAAGAAATGTATTCGTATTATCTATGTCAATGACATAATACTCACTAGAGATCACCTTGAGGATATAGAGAGAGTGAAGGCTACCCTTGGTAAGGAATTTGAGGTCAAGGATCTTAAGATGGAAGTTGCTAGGTTAAGAAGAGGGATCTATGTTTCTCAAAGAAAATATATAATTGATCTTCTGACGAAGATAGGTATGTTGGGCTGCAGACCTATTAAAACTCTTATTGAGGTCAAGAAGCCAAAAAAGAAGCCTAAGGTAAACAAGAAAGGTGAAAAGAAGAGGAGGAAACGAAAGAAACGGAAGAAGCAGCTGGTAAGGAGAGATATCATAAGCTAGTTGGAAAACTGATATATCTCTCTCATATAAGGCCAGATATAGCCTTTGCCGTTAGTATAGCCAGTCAATATATAAGCTATCCAATGAAGAGTCACATGGAAGCAATATGCAGGATTTTGAGATATCTAAAAGGTACTCCTGGTAGAGGCTTATTGTTTAGAAAACATGAGTAAAGATCCATCAAAGTTTACATTGATGCGAGTTGTAGTGGAAACTATAAAGATCAAAGGTTAACCTCTGGCTATTGTTTATTTATATGGGGAAATTTAGTTACATGGAGAAGCCAAAAGCAAAGAGTTGTTTCAAGAAGTAGCTTTCTCACTCAGTTGCAAAATTGCTTAAACTCTGTAAACTGGCAGAAAGATCTCAATGATCCAGTTAAAAAATCTAACACAACTAACCTCATGATATAAACTTCCTGGGCAAACTCCTTCTTCCAATCTGAACTTAAATTCTCAGCCTTGAGAACTTTAATGGCCACATCTTGACTACAATATGTACCTCTAAATCTGTTTTAAACAAAAGAGTTGGTTACTTGAAGAATGTAACAATATCTGAAATGGCATAAAAAAATTTAGTAAACTATCAAAAAGGAAGACAAGTATTTCTAGAGTACTCACAGTTCACCAAATGACCCAGATGCAATTTTATTTCCATATTTCAAATGTTTAGGCTCTATTTCCCAAACATCTGACCCATCGTTTGGTATCACCAAATAAGCTTCTTCACATTTCATTCCCATTCGATCAGTCTTAGCAACATAAAATTCTGATTGTTGAATAGGAAACGCGTGCCTCTAAAAACAAACCCAAGTACAAAATAACTGTCATACATCATAGAAGACAACAAAAACTAAAATACAGGAGGGATAAAATAAATGCAAACTACCTGACAGAAACTATTAAAGATTTCACACACTAGATATTTGTTAAGTAGTCATCTATATGAACATAAAAATGTGCCCGACCTACCTCAATCAACATTACTTCTTTTTCCAAAGCTTCTTTAAGCTGCTGTGTTTCCTGTTTCAACATGAAGTTTGTCAAGCAGTGCCCCCATAAATTGAACTTTTAGTCAGGTTAAATGGTATTAAAAGAGTAAAAGTGATGGAAAACAGTAACATAAGTAGTATATCGCATTCCAGGACCTCGCTTGCCAAACATGTTCTTGTAAAGATCATTGTTTATGAATTATGACAGTTTAGAATTTGCTAAATTTGGAATTTAAAACTATTATTTTCAGAAATTATCACATCCATTTAACATATAAGTACAACACATAAACTTTGGGCATAATTGGTAATTTTGATTTATGTTTTATTTATACACACACACACATATATCACCTTTGGCCAAAATATTTATAAATATATTGTGGAAATATTAGACATTTATCGTAAAGATATTGCTACTGTTGTAAATATCCCTAGGTTATTAGTCTTTATTAGTAGTTATTAGTCATTATTAGTATTGTCTCTCCACCTTATTGTATAAATACCTAGTTCTATTCCAATATTCAATACAAATGAGAAATATTTTCTTCTCAATTCCACGTGATATTAGAGCAAAAGATTCGAAATCAACATTAGGGTTTTTAGGTCATGGTTTTGTGAGGCAGAGTGTTCTCTACCCTAAGGCCTTGCTTGGTATGCAGATCTCAATTTAAAGGGATTGGAATTGAGACTGAGATTGGGACTAGGATTGAGATTGGGATTGAGGATGGGAATGAGGTTTTAAAATCGTGTTTGGTATGGAGTAATATTTATAAGGAATGCTTTCTTTTACGTTACTTTATAATTAAATATAAATTATAAAAAAAACTATAATACCACTTGTTCTTTTTTTAAAAAACCTTTACAACTACATCTCCCATCCATCACTCATGCGATAAAGCCTTATTCGATCTCTCATCTTTGATCTCCTTCTCCCTTCAGATCTGGCATCGGTGTCAACAGATGAGAGGATGAAGTCGACAAATGAAAGGGGCGTCAGGGTCACTTGGTTTGAAAAGAGGGCAAAGTGTGCTTCTTCATTCACTCTCACTCTTTGCCCATTTGCCGCAATCACTTTCTCCTCTAAGGATGAATGTTTGTGACGTCGTGCGATGGTGGAGTCCGACTGATGGAGATGACTCAGACGAGTGCTTGTGATGAGATCAACAAAGGAAAAAAATAGAGAAGAATGCTACATGGCTGTGATAATGATGAGCTTCTACAAGGACACTTTTGTTCGAAAATTATAATAAACAAGGATAATTTTGTCCTCAAAATTTCCAAACCTGGGACTGATTTTCCAATACCATGTAGGGAGTGGGTTTGAGTAATCCCACATAAGTGGGTTTAAGCAATCCCAAGTTAGACCTAATCCCTGATACCAAACACATGAAATTAGTCATTTTCCAGTACCAATCCCAAGCCCAACCTTTCATTCCTTCCTACCAAACAGGGCCTAAGGGAGTTATGAGCATGATGATTGAGGCCTTATTGGCCATCACCACCACCACCTTAGGAGTGGTCAGTGCAATCCCTGAAGGTCGTTGTGTTGACAGCGTGTGTGGCCTACATGCGCCACCTCAAGATTCAACGCCAAAACTGCTTAGTTGGCACATGGGGGTGCGTCCTATCTCTGTTCAGACTATTACTCATCTTTCCAATGATGAAACAAGATTTCTAGCAAGATCCCATAGATTCCTATAGTTGGTACTCTATTTTTGATTTTTTGTTGTCTCTATAATACATTTAGGCTTTTGTTTGAAGAATTTTAGAGTACCAGTCAGATGCGTCTGTTGGTTCCTTTCTTATATATGCATTTCATCTCATGGGAAGCCTTAGGAATGGTTATTTGGACTCTCATAAGTACTATGATGATGGTGACCAAATATGGGTCTCTAGCATCAGTGGAAAAATATGGTTCTAGAGTGTTTTGTGGTTAAAAGAGGAACATTTCTTCAGGCTTCAAAGACATCGCGCAACATCATAGTCTAGATTGTTAATTCAAGAGCCTCTGACTATATGACATGTTTTGATAAGTTATTGACCACTTATACCCCATGTGCTAGGAATATTAAAGTCAAGATTGCAGATGGCTCCTTAGCACCACTAGCGGGAAAAGGGAGTATTCAAATTTTTGATTCCATAGTGTTGGAATTTATACTTCATGTGCCGAAACTTGATTATAACTTCTTTTAATTAGTCAATTGACCAAACGATCAAGTTGTTACACTAAATTCCTCCCATCCCATTGTGTGTTTCAGGATTTGTCATTTGGAGTGACAATTAGAAGTGTTAAGGAGTATGAAGGGCTCTATTACTTTGAAGTCACCACTTAAGTGGGTAACTCACCGATTGTTGGTAATTCTATACCTATCTCTAAAGTTAATGATTTTATATTGTAGCATAAGAGAATGGGTCATCCTGACTTTCATCACCTTCAATGATTGCTCCCAACTTTATGTCCAACCCTAAATATCAATGACATTCATTGTGAAGTGTGTGAACTTGCCAAACACCATCAAACATCCTTTTCGAGAGTCAAATACCCACCCACTAAGCCTTTCACAACTATTCATAGTGACTCTTGGGGACCATCTCGTACACCCAATCATACTAAAGCAACATGGTTTATTTCCTTTATTGATGATCACACTCATGTTTGTTGGGTTGACCTTTTGCAAAACAAGATAAATTTCTTCAACATGATCAAAACTCAATTTAGTACCACAATTCAAATCTTACACACTGACAATGACACTGAGTACTTTAACCCATCTTTGAATACTTTCCTCCAAATGTATGGTATTGTCCATACTAGTTCTTGTGCCCGTACGCCCTAATAAAATGGGGTTGCGAAAAGGAAAAATCATCATATACTTGATATTGCTAGAGCACTCATGTTTACCTACAATGTGCCTAAGTTCTATTGGGGGGAATGCTATTTTGACTGCAACCTACCTCATCAGCCGTATATCCAATCGAATCTTATCCTTTGAATCTCCTCTCCAAAAGTTACAAAGTATTTTCTCTACATCCTATATTGAAACCAATCTTCACTTCATGTGTTTGGTTGCACAGCCTTTTTCTATAACCACCAATACACCAAACTTGAACCTCAAGCAATCAAATGCATATTCGTTGGCTATTTTGCTACTCAAAAAGGATACAAATGCTTCAACCCTACTTTAAAACACACTTTTGTTAGCCTTGATATCACCTTTCATGAAACTACTCCATTTTATGCTGATTCTTCAATTCAGGAAGAGAGCATAGGAGAATCTCAGACTTGAGATCAAGAACCAAATAGAGAACTGGTGAATATTGAGCCATTATTACTACCAACCCTTGAGTCATTACCTTCATCTGAGCCTTTACCTTCATCTCCTCTTATGTCACAACCTAAGGAGCACAAGCAGACAAGGAGAGATGCAGAAAAACCACAAAAAGGAGAACTATCAGCTTACACTTGGAAAAGAAAATTGAAAGACAGTAAGCAACTTATACCTGAAGCACCAAGAGAGTCAGAACTAGAGGTAGCTATTGAAGTAAAAACTCATAGAGATTTAGAATTTGGGACAACTCTTGAAAAACTAAAGCTAGATGGTATAGAACAAGTAAGTGAATCTACTGATCTTAAACTTCCTATTGCTTTAAGGAAGAAACCTCGTTCATGTACTTTTTATCTGATAGAGAGGTTTGTCTCATACAATGCACTTTCTCTTTAATATCGAGCTTTTGTTACTAATCTTGATAAGGCAAAAGTACTTGAGACTATATAAGAAGCCTTAAGCATTTATGAATGGCGGAGTGTTGTCATAGAAGAAATAAGGGCCTTAGAAAAGAATGAAACATGGGAACTTATTCAACTACCCAAAGGAAAGAAGACAATGAGTTGTAAGTGGGTGTTTACCCCAAAAAATAAAGCTAATAGAGGCCTTGACAAATTGAAAGCACGTTTGGTTGCAAGGGGGTATACCCAAACATATAGTTTAGACTATGAAAAAACATTTGCTCTAGTGGCAAAACTGAACAGAGTCTTATTGTTTGTAACAGTTAATCTTAAGAGGCCTCTTCATCAACTTGACATAAAAAATGCATTTCTGAATAGAGAGTTAAAGGAAGAAGTCTGTATGACTCCACCTTTGAGGGTTGATAAAGGCAAAGAAAATCAAGTCTGTAAACTAAAAAAGTCTATATATATATATATATAGCTTGCAACAATCTCCAAGGGCTTGGTTTGATAAGTTTTTGAGAGCCCTAAAGTCTAAAGGTTACAAGCAAGCTCTTTTGGACCATACAATGTTTGTTAAGGTTGAGAGAAGTAAGAAATATATCCTTATTGCCTATATTGATGACATAATACTCACTAGAGATCATTTTGAGGAGATAAAAAGAGTAAAGAGTGCCCTTGGCAAGGAATTTGAAGTCAAGGATCTTAAAAAGCTAAAATACTTTCTGAGGATGGAAGTTGCAAGGTCAAGAAGAGGAATCTATGTTTCTTAGAGAAAATATACACTTGATCTCCCAATGGAGATAGGTATGTTGGGCTGCAAACCTATTGAAACCCTTGTTGAAATCAAGAAACCAAAGAAGAAGCCTAAGGAAGGTGAAGAAGAAGAGGAGGAAGCCAAAGAAAAGGAAGAAGCAGCTGACAAGGAGAGATATTAGAACCTCATTAGAAAGTTGATATATCTCTCTCATACGAGGCCAGATATAGCATTTGCTATTAGTGTAGCCAGTCAATATGAGTTGTCCAATGAAGATTCATATGGAAGCAGCGTACAGGATTTTGAGATACTTGAAAGGCACTCCTAGTAAGGGCTTATTCTTTAGAAAACATGAGCAGAGATCCATTGAAGTTTACACTGATGCAAGTTAGGGTGGAACCTATAAAGATCAAAGATCAACCTCTGGTTATTGTTCATTTGTATGAGAAAATTTAGTTACATGGAGAAGCTAGAAGCAACAAGTTGTTTCAAGAAGCAATGTTGAATTTGAATTAAGAGCTTTGGCTCAAGGAATAGTAAAAGAGTTGTGGCTGAAACGAGTCTTGAATGAAATACAGGTGGGAGCAAGCTCACCATTGAAGCTATATTGTGATAATAAGGCCGCCATAAACATGGCCTTAAATCCAGTATAACATGATAGATTTAAACATGTTGAGATAGACCGACACTTCATTAGAAAAAAGTAGAAGAAGGAATTTTATGTTTGACGTATTTGCCAACAAAGTAGCGCTCTACTAATGTTTTAACTGAAGGGTTACTTAGACCTACAATTGAGAATTGCATAAGCAAGTTGGACATAATTAGCATTCTATGATCCAACTTAAAGGGGAGTATGGAAATATTAGACATTTATTGTAAAGATATTGCAACTGTTGTAAATATCCTTAGGCTTTATTAGTCTTTATTAGTAGTTATTAGTCATTATTAGTATTGTCTCTCCACCCTATTGTATATATACCTAGTTGCATTCCAATATTCAGTACCAATGAGAAATATTTTCTTTTCAATTCCACATATATATCAACTGATTTAACCAATTAATTATGAAAGGATCACCAACATACCTCATAGGGCCATCCATCAACAACAAACACGTCTAGTGAGTAACCATCAGTAGTGGAAAAGGCATGTGCCTCTCTGATGTTTAAACCAACTTCAGCAAGCAAAGAAGTCAACTGCATGATGGAATGAAAACCGTGAAATTATAATACAAAATATGATATAAGCTCCCATTGATTACTTAGGATAAAAAATTGGTCTAATGCAAGTTTAAATAAGTAGGGTATGAGTCTAGCAATAGAAGCTGCGTTAAGTGCCTGTTGCAGTGAACTTGTGCTGTGGCAACCATCAACAAGAAGTTGCATATTTTCTCATATAGACTAATTTTATTAGAACTTTATCATACCTGACTCAGAAGCTTTGGCTTGTCATCTGTAGAGAAAGTGATTTCATGCATGGGCCTATATCATTGTCATTGAAATATGGGTATATTTCAATCAAATCTAAAATATAATTAAATACTATCACAAATATATAATGGAAATGAACTAGAGCAGCTCAAACATTGATATAGGTTTAGTTAGGCATATATAGAATAAGTTCTAAAATTTGTACCGTTCCTGTACTTTGGCCTTCGAAAATATGTAAACTTCATTACAGGACCAGCAGATGATTTATAATCTTCAGCACCTCAAGCATTTCAAAGCTTATTGTACAACTCAAAACAATATATTGTAAAAGTTGCAAAAAAGCTATTAAGTTACATCTCCAGAAATGTGACCATGTGAAGGGCAAAGCATATATAATCTAGGACAGGGTTCAATTAAGTTTTCCCTTAGCCTAAGACAAGAACTCAAGAAGCTTACTGAGAATATTTAGCACTGCCATGCACAGAGTGTTCCTCGTCTTCAGATTTATCAGCTTCAAGTGCCAGGGCTTCAAGATTAGGAGAAGAACCAAAAGCAGGAGGAGGATGAACACTGGAATCAATAAATATACAAATGCTAATTACAACCACGAAACAAACAAACACTAAAGAAGATAACAATTAGAGCTTTATGAGAATAACTGGAGTTTTATGAAAATCTACTTGAAAAATTTCACTGGATTTTTAGGAAAAGAGGAAGAGAAGAAGAAGAAACTAATACCTCAGTCTCCTTGGGTAATTTGGAGAGGTTTGACAAGCTTCTTCCCTAGGTACATCTGGATGGATGGAGTCAGCGGAATTTCCATCAGATATGGGATAAATCTGTACGATGAGCCCAACCCAAAAATGGTATTGCCCGTGTGGAATGAGGAAAAATATATAAGTGCACAGTATGGAAAGCGAATATAAGACTAACATTTTTTCTGATAGAAGCCTGAGACTAACTTTTTTTTTTTAAAGGAAAAGAAAAATTCTCCACTAATTAAGGATTTTGATGACAATTCAGCAGCAATTCAACTGAAGAAATGCAGGTTATTTTTGCTCCCTGTGGATGAGACATAAAAATGACTAATGCAGATGAGAGATGTTTGCACTTATGTCAGTGCAAGTGTAAATGTATGTTTATGATGCACAATACTCAATTCTGTATGAAGGCGATATAAAATTCAAACAAGCCATTTAACTTATTCGACCAGTGATGCAGAGAAACATCATGGCCATGCTAATGCTACAATCATACCTAAGTAATTGTAAATTGCAATTTTCATTGTTACCACCTACAGCTAAGAAGTTTAATTCCGATTAATTGTGGCTCCAAGTATAAGGAATCCTTTCACTACTAAATGTCCCAATATATTTCAGCAGGAAATGATAACAGTTCAACAAGATTGTGAATTCTGTATGGTAAATTGCTTCCATAGTTATACAGAAATTAGCATGTGGCAAAAAAATGGCTCACTCCATACAGATGAAATAGAAAACAAATCTGAGGTTTTATAATTCATAATAAAACTTACTCAGCTAAGAAGTGTAAGGATGTGCGTATATAGCTGGGTCAGCTATAATTAACCAAACCAACCCACCTGGACTAGGCGAACTTCAATTGCAGGCCTATGAGCAGGGTCATGAGCCAAACGCAGCAATCTCTTGTGCGTGAGAACATCTGCCGCCCTTTCCACATTAACATCCAACGCATATCTGCAATGCATGACAAAAAGAATGCAAGAAAGAGGCCTAATCAACGGTCTCATACTAATGAAAATGAATCACAACAACTAGGCTGTGAATTTAGAGAGCCAAAAACAACAGGATACAAATTCAACTATCGAATCTCATTGAAGAAAGTGAAGTGAAAACGATAAGAATAAGCAACCGGTCATTGAGTGCCATTAATCTTTTCTCTTAAATGAAGGCAAGTTGACACTGGAAGCGAAACCAATCTACTTCCAACATCTTCAGAAGGAGAACTATATGAAAAGAAAAGAAAGGAGGAGGAGGAGGAGGAGGAGGATAGAAAAAAAGCGCAGCATTTATTTGAAAATGAGAGGAAAATTAAACAAGAAATATGTGAAATCAAGAAACTGGTTAAAGGAATTTGCATAAACGCGAAAGCATCAGCTACAGACAACAATTTCGAGCACAGAAGGGGAAAAAATGAGCAAGAGGGGGGTCGGTTGGGTAAATGTAGGGACCGTGTTGGGAGGCGGTTGAAGTGAGCCCAAAGTTGATGATCGAAGTCAGGCTGTATAGCCTCGTCGTTGCTGGAATTCTTGAGGCGACGAAGAACTTCACAGTACACTTTGAGCTTCTGGCTCTGTTGACGACTCTGAGGCATTGACAACGTATCGGGTACTCTACCTGCACCGTCCTGGTCACCCTGATCCATTACCATTGAATGGAGGACAAGGAAAGACAGGCATGAATTCAAACAAAAGATGAGCGGAGGCAAAAAAGAAAAGAGCAGAAAGGGAGATTGGCGTGGGGATCTATCGGGGTGCTCGCGCTTCTACATGCAACTGTGAAAATGGCTTGATCGTGAAAGACGGAGGATATGTGTGAGCACATTTATAGGGAAAAACTTGCTGTTCACGGGGTTTACGTTGATGCCGGGACGCATAGACTCAACAGAAAAACATCATAGGCGTTCACCGGGCTTTTTATCCAGTTAAAAATTTTAAAATAGCAACATGATATAACTTTTCATTTAAATAATAATAATAACAACTATTTTGGTTTATAAGTAGTGCCTTGCCCAAACTCGATAGCAATAACAAGGATAATAATTTTATGAAATCGAAAAAATATAATTAAGGAAATAATGTATTTATTAAATTTTGTTAGTTAAATAGTAGTAAGCATATTCAGGATTGATAAAAGTGAAAACCTCATTCAAAAAAAAAAATTGTGAAACACGAGACGGTGTAGTGTAGGGTTGCGCGAAACTCTAGATGATATTGTATTTCAATCTAACTCGAAATTTAGTTTCTTTTATAAAAAAAATTAGACTAGACGTGTAGTCTAGTATTGTTCAGTGATAACTCAAATATTAATAGAATTAGATTTGATCTATAAGATTGGGAGACCAGTCCTATAAATCTAGTGTTCACTTAATTTTTTTTTCCATTTTCTTTATGAGAGGCAATAATCTATTTCAATCTAACAAATTCAATTAAAAAAATAAAATTACTTATAATTATAATAACTTCAAAATAATTTCCAACAACAAGAAAAAAATTCTAGTTATAGTTCAAATAATTTAAATTTATAACTTCAATAAAAAACACTTAATAAACTTCAATAACACTATATTACAATGACAATTTAAAAACAAACTTAATAAATCTTCATGCAATCATCTCTTTAAAATTAATTACACTTAAAGTATTTGTCAAAAATAAATTAATTATAATTATATTAAATAAATTAATAGGATCGGATTAAATCAAATGATCCATATACTTAATCTTCTATCCAGTCTAATTTGAAAAAATAGTCTGAGTTTTTTTAATTTTTTTTAATCCTAAAAAATTAATATTTATAAAAACTGAACAGAATCCTCTCGATTTAAATTGAGTTAGATGGGATTAAAAGATTTTTGCACAGCCTTATTGCAGCCTGGAGGGGGGGGGGGGGGGAGATGAACGCGCGGCGGGGTGCTGACTCAGGAACGCGATTGTTTGTGTGGTAAAATGGGAAAGAAGGAGCAAATCTTAATCTTATCCTATAAGTTAGACGGTCCGGTCCGGATCTACTTGTATCGCTCGCAGCTGGGGAGTGCAAGAGGCCAATTCAATCAGGTCTCCCAAGTCTAAAACCTCATTAATTGAAAAAATAGTTGACCACCATATGCGTATCAGATACGTATATTTTTATTTTTAAAAATATAAAAGATGAAAATATATGCAAATATATTTATAAAAAAATTATAAAACATTAAAAATATAATTTCAATTTTAAAAATATTTAGCCTAGTATACATTCTTTAATTATAGTAATATTAAATAAAATATAATTATGAATTATATTTTTATTCCATCTCTACCTAATTGTTTACCGCCTAGTCTCTACTAATAGTTCCTTATTTAGGATTTACCTGTTAAAAGATTATATTCCTACATTTTTATAATTAAAAAATGTAATTTTTATCCTTTTATTATATATAAAACTTTTTTTAGGAAAATCTAATTTTTGACATTAAAAAGAAATCACAGAAATATATTATAAACAAAAATAAATAAATATCACAATATTTAATAAAATTTAGTTTTTTAAAAATAGCCTTGAAATATTGCTTTAAAATATCAACTAATACTTGAAAAAAAATTGGATACATATCAAAAATTAATTTTTTTTTAAATTAAAAAAATAATATTTTGACACTACATGGATACATATCAAAAAAGTATTGACGTGTACGATATTAATATAGATACATGAAGTAATTTAAAATATTGGTACTTCATAGATTGACGAAAATTACAAATTGATGGTGCTATATTTAAACAACGAAAGGGGCACATTCCTTTGCCCTCGAGATCAAAGAGAAAGGTGGTCATTGAAGGAGTGCATGGTCAAAGAAGAAGGGGCGAAGTTGACTTAATGAGAAGCATGTAGCATGCGGGGGATTAAAGAAGAGGCCTCGCAGCGGATCACGATGATGTTGTCTGCCAAGAACAAATGACAATGACTTCGACTTAGTTATCTAATCAGGTTGAATATGATAATCATATACTCCATCCATCCACCTCCACTTAGAGGGTAGGGTGAAAATTTTTTTTAATCTTATTTATAAATTATGTATTAAATTTTTATCATAAATTTTTTTTATTGTCAATAAATATTAATAAAAAACATGTTATTAAATATATATATATATATATATATTATTAATAGAAATAAATTTAAAACGTATTAAATTTTAGAATTGATGAGTTTAAACGTTTTCCTTAATTATAAAAAAAACATACTAAAAGTAATTTACAAATAAAATTAAAGGAGCACGGTGAAAAAGAAAAAGGAGCCAAGTTGGCAAATCAATGCTTCCACCATGTAAGCTATGCCTTTACATTCATGCCACTTTTTAAAAAGATTTACAGTCCTTTTTATAAGTAATTTTGCATAAAATATAAATCATTAATTACTTTATTCTAATTTTACTTAAAAGATGATATATTTAATAAGAGAAAATTAAGAAATTTTTTTCATGAGAATATCAATAATTTAATTATATTTCTTATGGTTCCAATAAGTTAATTAGAACTAGAAGTTATGTAAGATTGGATAATTTATTAGGCTTCTATTTTCAAAAATTATTCCTGTTTTTAAAAAACAAAATAATAAAAAAATCACTTGAGTTGGTAATTGGATTTAATATTTTTAAAATTGATTTATATTTTGTTTTTAAAATAAAAAATGAAAATATCTTAGAGTTATATTCATATTTTATTTTTAAAATACATTACATTTTATTAATATAAAATACTTTCAACTGTGAACAACTATTATCATAAATATTTAATAAGTGTGAAAATATAAAGTTGTAATAAAAATTAATAATATGATTTATAAAAAATTTATTTTATCTCTGTCTTGTAAATAAAAATGGGTGAATATTTAATAAGAAGAATTACTCACAAGCAGGGGTGGAATCAGGATTTAAAAATAAAAAAATTAAAATTAAAAAATATATATAATATAAAATTTTTATAAATTTTAAAAAGATCGAAAATATATAACATTTATATAATATAACATTTAAAAAAAAAAAAAAAGAATAGGGAGGCGATGACGTTTGTCAGTTTCCCCTTCCTCCGCCACTGCTCACAAGGCTCGCACATTACATTTAAAATATCACATTAATTCTATTTAATAATAGGAATGCTAGCCGCGGAAGTTACATGAGAAGACGGGAATCAGGGGAGGGAACCTTGGGGAATAATCTGGCGCCTGGGGCGTCAGTGGAAGCTGATGTGGAGACATGTAAGTGGCTGACGTCGAAAACTGACCCTTCGACCTCACAAGGGACGCCCGAGAATTAATCCCTCTTTTTTTTTTTGGTGCCTGAAAAATTTATTACTTACTTTTTACTATAAAAAAATAATACTCTTTTCATTAAAAAATATAAAATATTTTTAATTAAATGTTATTTTTTAATAAGTAATTACTTATTTTTAAATTAACTCTATTTTTTTATATTTATCCTTATTAAACATCTTATAATAAATATAAAAATATTTATCAACAAGAATATTTTTTTAAAAAAAGATAATTATTACACCTCAAAAGATTAAAAATATTTTATATTTTTTAATATTAAATTCTTTAAAAAATATAATACATTTTTAAATGAAGAGTGTATTAATTGAACAATAAAAATTTTCAATCATTTTCATCATACATAATCAGTATATATAATTTGTCAAGTGAATTTTAACATTTGTTTTTAGATCCATCCTTTGCTTTATTCATAGTTGGAAAAGAAATTATGAGAAAGACAAAACATTTAACTTCATTCTCAATGATTTTATTTTCTTAATTATTAATTATAAGCATCTTATAAATTATAATTATTTTGTCATTTTAGATTGTTAGAGTACAAGTAAGAACTACCAATGGGCACTTAGCCACAATAGTTGGAGCTTGGTCAGCATTTCTTGGGATCATGTGTTCAATCCTTGGGGAGTGCAGCCTCCAAGGAACTTTTCATAGGTACCTATATCATCATAAAGTCTCTCTAAAGCATAGTTCAGATTAGTTTGCGGGTGGAGCAAACAAAAAACCCAGATTCCTTCTCAGGATAGTGGATGATATGGTTTAATTTCAACATGTCAAAAAAAAAAGTACAAATAAGAACAATACATCAAGTAAAGAGAAATGACTACTAATACTACGTTTGGCATGGGAGAAAAGTGGAAGAACAATTACATTTTACCCTAAGGTTAAAGAAAGAAAAAATAAAAGAGAAAGGAAATTAAGAGGAATATAAGATATGAGACTCATATGTTTTCACTTCAACTTTGCTTTCAAAAAATGAAGAGATTTTGAAGATGAATTCCTCCCTTCATCAGTTCATCATGCTTATATTGGTTATACTCCTCTAATCCTTTTTATAGGATAAATAGACTATTTGTTTTGATCCTATTTATAAAACATCTCAATGATTTTAATATCCATTTTTACTCTTTTATTTATATTAAATGTTAAAAATGTTATTAAATGTTAGAATATTTTAGTTTTAATGTATATATATATTTAATATGAGTAAAGTTAAAAAATTATTAAATTTTTAGATATAATTAATGAGGTTTAAAGTTTTTTTATTCTAGTAAAAACGCTTGAAGTGACTTTTATACAAAACAAAAGGAGGTAGTTTAAAATTTTTGGATTGTTATATACTCCATCCGATTTCAAATACAAGAGAAAAGAGCCAATTCACATTGTTTAAAAAAATTAGTTAAATATAATAATTATGTTTGAAATTAAAAAATTTGGACTAAATTATCCATATAATTAATGAAACAAATTTGTATTGTGAAAATAAACATTGACTTTATGAGAAATAATTTAAGAAAAATCTAATAAATGCTTTTAGAAATTTATGGTTTTACTCATAAATAAAAACAAAGAGACACAGAAGCATGCCTTGGCCTTAATTAACTCAAAACTTAACTCGCCTAAATTTTATGTTATCAAAAAACAAAGAGACACATGATAATTTTTTTATATTCAAAAACAGATGGAGTACTCACCTGGTCCTATTTATAGGGCACTAAGGTAGATAGAGTTTTTATTTTGGTCTTACTTATAAGATACCTCAATAATTTGTGTCAATTTTTACCTTTTTACCCCCATTAAATGTTGAAAAGTTATTAAATGTTAAAGTATTTTATTTTTAAAACATGTATATTTAATAGGGATAAATTAAATTAAAAACTCATTGAATTTAGACAGAATTAACATGGTTTAAGATTTTTTTTTATTCTAGTGAAAATGCTAAAAATGACTTATATATTAAAGTCCTCTCGCAATACCCAGAGAGTTGGTCATCAGCCGTCCTCTTGAACATAACCAAAGGAAGATTTTGTTTCTTTGTGGGATTGGGGCCTTCCATGCTTCTCTTCGCAAATGTTTACATGTCATCTCCATATTCAAGCATAATCTTCTATAAGCAGATTTTGCAAAGAATCCACCTTTATTGGATCACCTTTGTCTCAACATATCACCTTTATCTCTCCCTAAAACTCTATAAATTTCATTAAGTACATTTTTAGGGAGATATTCTACAAACTCTGCCCTATTACAATCTACTTAAGGTGATAGGTATTGGTTAATTGTTTCCTCACAAACTACTTCAAGAACTAGTTTTAAGGCATAGTGCAATAATGGCTCATGATAAGGAAACCAACAATCTTTCCAAAACTTCACAGTTGTGCCATGTCCAACCTACCACACAACTCTCTTTATAGTTTCTTCTTATGCTTCTTGAATGCCTCGCCATGCTCTTGAACCGCCTCTTCAAGCTTGAACTTTAGCTATCATATCACTACCACATCTATATTTTTCTCTCATAAACTTAACCCATAAAATATCTCTTTGATTAATCAGACCCACCCAAGTTTCATCATGAATGCTACATTTTGATGATGTGTCATCCTTACACTAAGCCCTTCATCTTCTTTATATTGACAGATGTAACATCCTGATTTTTATATAATAAAGAAATTGTGAAATTTAGGTTTTGAGAAAAAATGATAATAATAGGAATTTATATTATTTGAGGTTATTTAGAAATAATATTATGATTAGGTATTTAATTATGAATTTAAAAATTTAAATTTAAAACCACATAAGCAATATTTAGTTAAGATATAATACATAAATAATTTTTTTTATGTGTGTGTTAAAAAAAAAGAGAAGGTAGAAGGAACAAAAAAAAAGGAGGGGTGGAAGGTTGTTGTTTCTAAGTCCCACATTGGTTAGATGAGGAAAGAGAAGAGGTGCCTTAATATATAAAAAGGAGGGGGTGTGTGCATTAGGAAGCATGAGAGGCTAAGATGCAATTTAGAAGAAATTGCAACTTTTGGCCCAAAGGTTTGAATAATTAAATTCAAACCTATAGTTTTTTTTAATATAATTTTGGGACTCACAATCCCATTTATATATTATTTTTCTCTCTTCCTCTCACGTTGCTCGGTGTTTTCTCGCAAGGGGGGATTATTTTCTTTTTCTTCAGGTATGTTCTAACTTTCCTGTTTAGATTAGCATTTAAAAATTTATGTAATTACAAAATTAATTTTATATTTATTTTTTAAATAATATTAGCTTTCTAGTGATATAATTATTTTGTAGAATAGAGTAAATATTTTGATTAGGATTTTTCTATAGGATAGTTAATCTGATGATATGATGGATTAAAAATATAGGTTAAAACTCTTAGGGATATAATAAATATTATAAAATATTTTCTTGAGGTTAAAACTCATGTTTAAGAATTTTTGAGTTAAAATCTAGATCTATATGGTTGAATTTATGTGGAATCTGAGATGTAGGGATAAACCTCTGATTATTAAATATTTATTTAAGTATGAATAGGTATTTTTGAGGTTATAGAAAGGTGATTTGAGGTTTCAGGATAATTTTAAAATTTTTAATTTATTTTTGGACGAATTTTTAGAATATAGAAGGATGAAATTGTGATACTAAAAGTGATTTGAGGATAAAAAAAATAGTTTATTAGGGTACGAGAATTTTAGAAAAAGAATTTGGGAAGTTAAATGAGGCATAAATCTTAAATTAGTATTAATATAGATTATAGATCTAAGACTTTCTAATTCTTTAAATTAAAGTTATTTATTTTAATGTAAAATTAATATATAGTATTGTGAAATAATTATGTAGATTATATTGACAAAGATAGTGGTAAAAAAGGAGTTGTGAAGGGAAACTTGTTATTCAAGACACAAGGTAACCATTATTAATGTGTTGTGATGAGTGTGTTTGTGAATGGTTATGTGTTGACTTGTTGTTTGGAAAAACTATGAATTATTAAAAATAAATACTGTTATATACTTGTTGGAAATTATTGCCAAGTGGGTCAAAAATTTATTTTTATTTATCATGATGAGATATTATTGTTCGGATATATTCCTGTTTGGATATTTGAATGATACATGACTTGTCAGGGTATTTTAATGTATGGTGTTAATGGGAATTTCTGTTCGGTTAATTATTACCACGTGGTAAGCCCTCATTGGACCCAATGAGTGGCGTGTCGCTTGGTCCAACTCACCTTTGGCCGGGTGATTTGGCGTCCGAGCATGGCGAAAGGAGGATATAAGGTGTAGTCATGCAAATTAAATACTTGTTCGGTTTGTTTGAAAATATTGTTCAGTTAAATATTTTGTGTGCCCACTTAGCAATCGCATGATTAGTTACAATCGCATGCATCATTACATATTAATTTTTGGTTACTGGGACTTTTAAGTCTCATTCCCCGTGGTTAATATTTTTACAGGAGCGAGTCCGGCCGAGAAAGCACCAGAGGTGTAACTATGGTGTATGAAACACCATCTTTTACGTTGCCTTTTATTTTGGATTATACAATGTATCTTGTGCCAACTTAAGACATATCTTCTTTGTGAAGCATGTAAACTCTAATCCTTTTTATTAAAAGTATTTATTTGACTAAGAGGATTATGTTTGTCTCTCTTGATTCATGACCTAATTTAAATATCATGCCATGAGGATCCTGATTGTCCCTCATGGTTCTAATTGCTTTTTTAAAATATTTTAAGACCTGTGGTATATTGTCTTGGATGTATCATGGTAAGAAAATTTTCTACCATGATAATGGTTTTAATAATTTGCGAAAAATCGGTTTGTATTTTTGAGGGTGTTACAACAGACATCCTCATATGCCATAAAGTGCATCTTCCTTTCTGAGTTAGAGCTGGCAAAAAAGGCCAGCTCGGCCCTGTAGGGCCGGCCCTTGAAGGGCTCGGGCCTAAAAGGGCTAGCCCTTTTGAGCCCAAGTTTCTTTTAAGATCTTGATATTCGAAGCCTGACCTTTGACATAGCGGGCTCAGGGCCGGCCCTGCGGGCTTTAGGCCCTTTTAACTATTTTTATTTTTTAAAATTTTTCAATCAAACAAAAAATTACTTCATTTTAATATAATACCCAATCAAGAAAGGTACAAAAAAAACTAATTAAATAACATCTAAATGAACTAAAAACACAAATAAAATAATAGCAATGTAATAAGCAATGGATCGGCTAAGCCAACAAACACCCAATTGAAATTAGACGAGATTGAGCCTTGAAAGACTAAGATATGGGACTAGAAGATTGAGGAAAACAAAGAGCATGATCATAATATGTGTATCAGATAGAACTTATCTCATGAGTCACGAATGCACGAGCATGATAAGTGATAGGAGGACTTCGAAGATCGATGACGACGAGCATCAACTAGTCAAGCATTATTAAGATTTAGTTCTTGGGAAGGAGCATTATCGGAGTGAGCAATAGGGACAACTAAAGAGTGAGCAAAAACTGGAGCAAGGATGACTTGTAAGTTATGATGACAGGGACGAGGACGGCGATGTGATGACTTGCTGAAGAGCAAGAACAACTTGTAGCAGCAAAAAGGAGAGAAGCATATTGAACAAAGAAGAATAAATGTTGAATTGAATGAATCATTATCATGGATCTAGATGAATTAAGGGATTTAAGGTTGTATTTTTTATAGAAAATAGCAACCAAGGATTTCTGTATAAAATTTATATCAATTAAGAATCGGTTGTTGTCAAAACCTAAATGAAAAACAAGCTACAATGAACTATTGTTAATTTAAAATGAGTTGTTATTAAAACCTAAATGAATACTTATTGATAAAGGCTAACACAAATCTATAAGTATCTGCTCAGATTTTGACAACAAGTGATCCTTGACTGATATAATTTTTGATCAGTAATTCTTCATTACTATTTTTCCTTTTTTTGCCTTCCATCCTCAGTAGATATGGGCTGATATGTGATGTGGAGTAAGATTTAATTTAATTTTTTTCAAATCTAAAAAGAGTAAAAATTATGAGAATTAATTAAAAAAATATGCATATGCGGGCTTAAACGGGCCAGGCCGATTTATCATTTTGGAATCCTATTTACAAGCCTGGCCCTACTGTTATACGAGCTTAAACGGGCTAGCCTGACGAGCTCAACCCGTTTTCTCGGCTCTATTTTGAGTAAGTCTCTCCCTAAATGAATTGATGACATTTTTTTATCAATCTTATTGCATGTGGTATTAGCAAAGAAAGTTGATTGCATCATGTAACTTGGAATAGCCGCCACAACTAAAGAAACTAAAGTATGCCTAGCTACCAGGGATAAAGTGTTCTCTTTCCAGGAGGATAACCTACTACCTATCAGGAAGGTATGTATCTTTTAATACCCACTTATGGTCCAGTGGGACGCCTACATACTTCTCAAGGTTAGCAGTAGATGTAAAATTTAAGAACCTACTAATCTCCTTCACTTGAGAGTGCCTTACATTCTCAAAGAAGAAAATTCTTGATTTTGCATTATTAACTTTCTCTCCAAAAATATCAAAAAAATCATCAAGATGTACCTTAATCATACTTGCTTGATCCAGAGTTGTTTCAATAAAAAAGGGGAAGACCATTTATAAAGAAGAGGTAAGACACCATAACACTATTCTTCTTTAATCGAAACTACAGCTGGCTTTCGTTTTCCACTTCATTATGTATCATATGTCCTAGTTTCTTATCTCCATTAGGTAAAAATTGATGCCCTTTCTCACCAATTTAAAGAACTTGTATAGCTACAGGAGACGTGCATTTAAAGACTAGGTTCATGAATGTGGAGGGACTATTTAACTCCTCCAAGCATTTAATAACAAAGTCCTATCAAACATGACCATAAGCTTTCTCTAAATCTATCTTTAGGGCTATAAATCCATGTTTGCCCTTGCATTTTTGAAAAGAATGTATAATCTATCCATACTCTACTTGCTAAGGACAAAACTAAATTGATTAGGAGCAACCACCTTCGGCATAATACTTTTCAGACTAGTAGGAAGGGTCTTTATACCAATCTTATGTACCACATCGTATAGACTAATAAATTGGAAATCTTTCATAGTCTCTAGGTTCTCTACTTTTGGAATAAGTGTAATATCCAAAAAAATTAAGCATAATAAATTAATTTAATGAGTATGATTAGTGAATTGATGAGGTGTGTGGTCAGAGGAGTCAAATTAGTGTATTTGGCTTTGATTTCAATTCAAGATGTGGGTTTAAATTGAAGTTGGGCCATCTAGGCAAGGAAAGAGGAGGAAAAAATGAAGAGAAGCTCTCTGTGCCACATGCCACTGTGTGTGCATGATTCACCGCGACGCACAGAGGCAATACAAGCATACATTAGGCCTCTTTGGGCCATACACCCTGACGAGAGGCTACGTTCACTGTAGCACATGGCCAAATATCTGACTTTATCAGTTTGTGTTTTGCATGTGAAGCAGAAGGAACGAAGATTGTAAATTAGAAGGCACGACTTTACTTTAATAGGGCATGCATATTGAGACCATTGAGGATAGTTAGGAGCTTCTCAACACCCAAGGTAAGTAAAGTATAACTTTTTCTTCCCTTGTATACCATATTTATAAAGATTTAAGTTAGGATTTAAGTTGGGAGATTGATTTTCGGTCCATAAGAGTTATGAATTTAAACCCATTGATTAAAATGGATATAATGAGAGTAGTTTAAAGTATTTAAAACCAACATTGATAGTTTTATGAGTGGTTAGTTGGGAGAGGCCTTTAATAACTAAAAATTGCAATAAATGAGGTGGTTGAGAGAGTTTAATACTCATCAATGGTAGTTAAATCACTTATTAATGATAATGTAGGTCAATGAAATATAGTAAACCTATTGAGTATGAATGGATAGTGAAGTGTGAGATTGATAGAATAGAAAATGTGGAGATTAATGTTGGTAAACTCACAAAAATGGGATAATGATGATATTCTTGTACTATGATTGTAGTGTGGTTCAAATTGGTTCCATTCAAGCTTGTGAGAAGCTTTCAAAGTGATTATTATGAGGGGTAAATCTTTGACCTCTAAAAAGTTTGAGATAATCAAGAAAAATCTAATTTATATAGTTGAATGTTAATTGATTTTTGTGAGCATGGTTGGTATTTTTTACTATTGATGCAATGTTTGGCAAAATGATAAACTTTTGAATTGTGGTATGATTTTGAAAATAAAAACCTTTAGCCCTTTGGCAAGCCATGTCTTTGTAATTAATGAATTGATAAATGGCTAATCATTATGAAATTTTTGAAAATGTGGTATTTGGCATGTGGAGTGAGTTGGGTATGTGAGTATTGATTCATTAGTCCATGTGAAGTAATTGGTTGATTTGAATGCATAATATATGTAAGTTATGCAAAGCATGATCATTGGTGGGAGTTCACTTAGGGAGAAGAGTAAATTGATAAACCCACATGATATTAGTAATAACCATTTGAATCGGGAGCTTGCCTTGACACCAATCATTGCAATCGAGAGGTAGCCCTTGTCCCATGGTTGATTTGAGATTATCTCACTTGTTCAATGAGGGACTCCAACTTAATTAGTCTCCACCAGTTTATAAGCAGGATAGATTAGGGGTATGACATCTTATGGTTATTAGTATTGAAGGAAACTATGTTACATAAGTGAGTGAGTTAACCCTAGCCTAATAGCTCCTCACAAGTAAAAGGTTGGGTTAGTTCGTGAAGGACGTAGCTACTAAATAGCCATCGACTTCATGTCAGAGGTAAAATGAGAATATAAGGTTGGCATTTGATCATACATTTAGATCTGGCTACATAGTTGTTATTATTGTGTTTCGGCATGTGTTAGGGGAGCATGGTTGGTGTTATTGTGACCCCATGATATGCATTTCATTTAATGAGGTTATATGTACTTTTGGCCTAGTCACATGATTGTTAATATTGTGAACCATGGCTATGTTTATCACATGTTTTTATATGTGTGTTATTTGCCAATTACATCTATTTTTGATTGATATGCAACTGTATAGATTAGCTAAAACTTGGTTATTGAGTAGTTGCACTCACCCCTCAATTCTCAATATTTTCAAAGCCTAGCTCATCGGATTAAGACCAAGGAAAATGTGCTAAGGCATAGGATTATAAAGTAATCCTTTTTAATATGCCTCATTTTGTTGTTTTATGTGTATTAATATTGATTAAATTCCAACCAGGACTCATATGATTATTTTTGCACTACTTGCATTATTTGTATCCAACTTGTGTATTTTATGTCCTAAGTTAGTGATTTTTAGGTTATGAACCTTGTATAGGGCCAAAATAGTGTTGTGTGCATTTTGGGTTGAATTGAAATGAAAATGAATGATTTGTGCAAGAATTTCCTCCCCCTTGTGTTTTACTGAAATATGAATTTGAGTGATGAATTTGTGATTTATTTGTTTTTGGTTATGTGTGGTGTGTTACATGAGTCTTTTAAAGTCCCTTGAGTGCGATTGAGTGGTTGGTGTAGGCTTTTGGCATTTGTATATGAGTGTGGACACCCTCGTGGTGAGTTTTTTTGAGAAAGTGATGAAAATGGGTACAGATGTCTGACTCTTTGTAGAAAATAAATTTAAGTGTAAAACCTGTGCCATTAACTAGAATTAGGAGAAAGCTCTATGTAGACACCAAAATCACCTCAATCGGACATCAAATAAAGATTTGGGACACATCAAAAATTCCGTCCTATGTTGTCTTTTGACAGCAAAAATTTACTGTCAAATTTTATGCAATGCGTTGTGGCACATGGCACAGAGATAATTTGAGCCATGGGGCATATGTCTTTAGTCATGACACATGTCACGTTTTATGCATAAATTACAGTTTCCAAGTGTAAATCTCATGTTTTGGGTCCCATTTAATTTCTGAGCTTTTGCATCCTTTTTAAACTCTGATTTGTTCAAATAAAGTGCATGAGAGAGTTCTAAATGTTAAATCCTCTTGGGATCCTGTTGTGAATGATTTGAAATTATTTTCTTTTTGTAGTTTTGGAAAACTTGTTCTCCTATGAGAATTATGAAAGCTTGGTAAGCCTTGATGGTTTATTCCTTGATTACCTCGACTTTGATGTTAACAATGTTTAAATTAGAGAACTTACAACTTGATACTTGATTAATGGTGATTGTAAAGTGAAGTTATTATAATGAGCACTATATTAGTATCATTAATGCCACTTACCAAGTCTAGATCTCGAAAAATTTGTTGTGTACAAGTTAATGAATTGATTCACCAACCAATAGTAGGCTTAACCTATCCAGTCTTAGTGCTTTTAAAGGCCCTATTGAAGACATAGCATCGTTCACTTCTTGAAATGTTACGTCTCTACCTAGCAACTCAAGAGTTGTTTGTGGTATGATTGGAAATCCCCTACCAAAAATAATTTTGTTTATAAGGAGTGTCCTTAGCATATAATTTGATAAAATACTTAGTACCTATCTTTTTCAAAACTTCACTTTCATACATCCATTCTCCATCCTCCCTTTTTAGTGCTTCTATATCCTTTCTTTGCTCACATCAATTTGTCGTGGTGTGAAAATATCTAGTGTTTTTGTCACCCTGAGTGTACCAATTGCATCCAGACTATTGTAGCCACATAATTTCTTCCTATACTAGAATATCCTCTAACTTATTCCAAGTGACTACATGTTCATCCTCCAACTTCTTCAAGTTCGAATTCCTGCTCAATTTACGATTAATTCCCTTTGGCTGAGCTAATAAATCTGCCTTCTCCTTATTAATGTTTCTAAACACATGTTTATTCCAATCTGATATATTCAAAGTGAACCTTTTCACATTATCTTTCCAACTATGAGATAGGCTCCAAGAGCCTTCCATAAGAGTTTTAAATCCTTCATGTGTAACTGAAGGGAGCCTTCCATAAGAGTTTTAAATCCATCATGTGTAACTGAAGGGGCAAAGAACCGAAAAGCCTTTTTCTTTTTGCCCTTCTACATTTCATTTTGTAATCGAGGCGTGGAATATGCCAAGTATAATTCACGATGCGTCAGAAATCAATCAAAAACAATAAATCGCGTATAACTCCATGCATTAATTTTTTAAATAGCTGTGGGAACCAGTGCTCATCATAATATAATGAGTATTGAAAGCTCATTGGCTCTGTACCATTCAAATCTAATTTTTATGGTTCAAATTTACAATTTTTCAACTGGTATTTTTAAATAAATTTTTTTTAAAAAAACTGACAATTAAGATATTATTTTTCTTTTAGATTCTACATTCATTAAAATAATTTTTTAAAAAACTAAAAAGCTATAAATCTGAACCATCAAAATTAGATTTGAACAGTTCAGAAGCGATAAATTCTTACTAGATGAGCACTCAAAATGGTTCTTGCATGAATGTGTGTACAAGTTTTTTTTTTTTTAGTCAGGATGGATTAAAAATATCCGAGTGTAATTATGAATGCGTTACGTTTAAAATTTTCTGTAAAAATACACCGGACTTATTCTATGACAACACAAAAACATGTAAATAAAGTTATCGCTTCTCTTTTTTAATTGCACGAAAAAAATCTTATAGAACAATCAATTAATAGTATGAATGTATTAAATCCTTTTGGGAGGCAAATTAAGGCACACAGAGTCAGAAAAATTGTATCATGTTGCTTGAAAAGTAAATTTTAAAGAAAGAACAAAACATTTGTAAAAACGTCTCGATTTAATTATTGTTGGAAGGTGGTTGATAATCATAATCCTAAGCTTTTACAGAGTTTGATGCATGTTATTACTTTGATTTTTTTTTTTCTATAACATGATATAAGGTTATAAGTCCAATTATATTTTATGATCCCATGACGTAAAGGTGCCTAATAAACTTAAAAGAAAGTTTTATCGCACTGCTATCAGACCGGCAATGTTATATAGTAGTGAATGCTGGGCTCTAACGGGACAGCAAGAGCATAAAGTTGGAGTAACAGAGATGAGAATGTTACGATGGATGTGCGGACATACACGTAAAGATAAAATTTGAAATGAGCACATACGCGAAAAAGTGAGGGTGGCACCTATTGAGAAAAAAATGGTAGAAAATCGGTTGAGATGGTTTGGGCATGTACAAAGAAGATCAAGGGAGGCACGAGTGAGAAGAGTGGAACATATAACTTTGAGTCCAATTAAGAGAAGTAGAGGAAGGCCTAAGAGAACACTCTTGGAAGTTGTTGAACGTGATCTCTTAATTAATAATATTCTTAAAAACTTGATAAATGATAGAGTACAATAGCGTCTTACAATCCATGTAGCCGACCCCACCTAGTAGGATAAAGGCTTGTTGTTGTTGTTGTTGTTGATCCCACGACGTTCATGTGCGTGCTACAGCAATTGTTTGGTTTTGGTATTATTAAAATCTTCCATATTTTTAAAGTAAACTAAATGAAGTCTTCATTTTAAATTTTATTAATACCTAGCGATCGAGGATGTGTTGTTTGAACAAACAATCAATACTCTTTTTCTTCCAACAAGACCGCTTTCTCCTCTTTTTTCTTTGGATGAAAATATCGAAATGAATGAAAAACGTGACAAAACGAAAGTTGACTCCACGGATATGATGAAATCGTTTTCATAAATAATATTGCAAAAGAGACATTATTGGTGTTAATTAAGTTGCGATATCTTCTTGTTAAGATTCTCAACATAATCATGTCGTCCCTCCATCTAGCTTAGTTGCACAATTAGGAATTATTTAGGAACCAAGCTTCTTTAATTTAACCAACGAGATCGCCAGCATTATACATAATACATAATTCTATAGATTATGTGTCATATATATAGTTTGATATTGATTAGTGACAGAGTGATATATGTGTGTTAGATTTCTCGTATTAAGAATGCTTTTTTTTTTTTTTAATAAGAAGAAGGCTTTATTTTTCTATTAAGATAGTTTGGTATTGATGAGCGAGAGTGATATATGTGATTTGTACTTTGATATTTCTCGCATATATTCAGACTGTCCGTTCTACTGCTTTCTTCCTCTATTTCTTTTTCTATCAATTTTTTATTTTATTTTACTCACTAATCCTTTCTCTCTTTGCATGGTCTTTTTTCTTCACAATTTTCATCTTCATTTTTTTTCCCTCTCGTGACCAATATAGCTTATCCATTTGATAAGGAATGATCTCAGGCTTATATATATGATTTAGGTTTTAACTGCTAAATGTGACATTACTTTGATATGCTGTCTTTTTTTTTTGGAGCAAAAAACTTTGATATATTGTCTAATAACAAAGATTATATATATATATATATATATATAGTACAGCTATATAGAATGTTGATTTGTGTGCTGTTTTGGAACATTTTAAATAGTTGACCTGTATGTTATATAAGTGTCTTCTGAATATACTAGCTCGCATAATTTAACAAGCGCAGAACTCATTGATATGATAAACTATAATTACTATTAGAATATTAAATATTTCATCAGACTAATACAAACTAACAAATCATACTACTCGAGGCAAGTCATATCTAGTTGGTAAAAAAAAAAGGGAATTTATAAATTCTATAATTTTTCACAAACTGCTTGCTTCCTACAAAATTTATATAATGATGATTGATTGATTCAATACAAAAAAATTATTTTTTTTATCTTTAAAATTTATATCTTGTCAAATTAAAATCACTTATATTAAAAGTTTTACGTTTAAATAGAGTTTATAACTCAATATATCATTTTTAATTAATCAAAAAATTTGCATTCACAAATATAACTTTCTGTTGTGGTAAAATTAAGGAAAAATGAAAATTAGGAATCTTTTATAGACATTAATAACAATCGAAGATCTCGAATATATTGAAATACCAAAAAATGATCATGGTCTTTCTTTACAATCAAAATATTTTTAATTATTGAAATAACTAATAAAAAGTTACTCATGAATTTAAGAAAAGTTAGTTATGAATTTAAAAAAATCACTTATAAATATATAAAAAGTCAATTATGAATAGAATTTACTCACTTTATTTAAAAATGTAAGGTATTTTTTGAGGGGTTAGATGTTCAAAAATATAAGACATTTTTAATCTTTCAAGGTGTAATCATTATTTTTTTTTTCAAAAATACTTTTATTGATAAATGACTTTATATTTATTATAAAGTATTTAATAGGGATAAATATGAAAAGATAAGGTTAATTTAAAAATAGATAACTATTTTATTAAAGAATAATATTTAGTTAAAAATACTTTATATTTTTAAATGAAAAAATCACAACTGACTATGGGCAAAACCAAAACGGTAAAGGAGGGGGGCAATTTTTTTTATATTTTTCTATCCTACTTAACCCTTCCCTATGAGGAAGTCCTGCCCCTTATTTTAATTTTTATTATTAATTAAAATAATTTTATAATAGAATTGAAGATATTTTTAAAATATACAAATCATTTAACGACTGCTTATGTCAGTTAAAAATTATTTATTGTTAAAACTTAAATGAATATTTGTTAATTCAAGTTAGCTTTTTATTAATAAGTATCCATTATTTAGGTTTTAACAAACTTATTTTAAATTAACACAGTTCATTTAATTTTATTTTTTATTTAAGTTTTGACATCAATTGATCATTGTCTAATAGAAATTTTCTTCCATAGTCCTTGATTGCTATTTTTTTAAAGGATTAAAAGTAAAAGTCAAAATCAAAAAATTGAAGGGCCCAAGCGGTAGTTTTCTCTTTAAAAAGAACACCCCATTCAAGCTATGAATGTATGAGATTGTCTATTCATTCAAGCTATAAATGTATGAGAATAAGTTTTAAAAAATCCTTGAAGCCATAACCCAGGTCCATCCTTGTAACTGACTATTCTGAATCACAAGTTATGAATGAATGTATAAGATCATCTATTCATTCATGGCTAAAATTTCATAAATTTACAATTAATATTTCTAAAATCACAAGTGATTATCATTAAATTTATAAATGATGATTAATAAATTCAAAAAATTATTTATAAATTCACAGTAGACTTTTTATTGATTTATAAGTAACATTACTTAAATTTACAGCCAACTTTACTTAAATTGATAGGTCATGTTCCATTAGTTATTTTAATAATTATTTATTTTTTAATTACAAATAAAGGCCATGATCGTTCCATAACATTTTAATAATTTAAAATCTTCAATTATCATTGATGTCTTTAAAATTTTCCTAGTTGTCATTTTCCTTAAAATCAAGCTCATGGGCTGCGTGCTTCTATCTTAACTAAAATACGATAGAAAAAATTACATATAAATTTTATAGAATAGACTTATTTATAAATAAATCATATAAAATTTAAAAACTACAACTAAATCTTTTAGAATCTGAATATAATTTAAAATTTGAGTAAAAAGATAATGATACCCCTTTTAATTATATACATCATATCAATAAAATAATTTATAACCATTTTATCAATAATTTATATAACTTTAACTTTTTACAACTATAACTTCATCTATCTAATACTTAAATTAATTATTTTAACTATTAAAAATATAAAGTTACATTTGTAAAAAGTTAAAGTTATACTTATAAATTACCAATAAATTAGTTGTAAACAATTTCAATTAATGTTAAAACTTATTAGTAATGCATTATTATTTAACTATTAGATATGTAAAGTTATAATTTTAAAAAGTTAAAGTTATAAATTGATTATGAAATAGTTATAAATTAATTATTTGATTGATGTAATATATGTTTAATAAGGATATTATTGTCTTCATAACTTAATTTCAAATTACACTTAAATTTCAAGGAACTTGCCTATGGTTTTCAAATTTTTTGAGAATTATTTATAAATAATTCTGTTCCACAAGACCTATATATAATTTTTTTCAATATTATAATATTATAAGGAAGAGTGGAAGCAACAATTTTTTAAACCCAAAGAAAACATGATTAACGAGTCTAGTGGTTAAAATGAATAATGACGTTATTTTGAATGATATTTTCCGGTGATTGAATTCGCAGAACCTAATGTTTTAAAGACCACGATAAACTAAAATGATCAGCTGGTCACGATTTTTTTATGGTTTAACTAATCACATTAGTAGTTTAACTAATGATATAATAATTAAATAAAAAACAATATTTGCGTGTGTGTGCGTGTGCGTGTGAACAGGTTAAAAAGGTCCACCTTCTAGGTCTGTTTTTTTTTTTTTTTTTTGACTCTTCAAAATTACCCAAGTCAAAAAATAGGCTAACTGAGGTCAACTGCCAAAATGAGCCCAAGAATTGAACTGCCCCTTTCTTCTGTGAGCGACAGTCCAACTATCTAGACCGGTTCAACTCTGACAACAGTGGCACAGCCAATAACAGCACACAAGAGGGATTTGGACCGGTTCGGTCCAACAGTAGTGGCAAGGACAGATTAGGAAATGTGAGCTAATATGTCAGGCCACGACTTTTGATGGAGTGGGAATGAGAATAGGGTTGGAGTGAGCTCGTATTGTTTTTGTTTTTGTTATTTGTTTTTTGGAATCAAAACTGAAATTCATTCACAAAACAAGAACAGAACAGTACAAAAGAACTGATACAAGAGCAAATATTAGGGTCGGAATTTTTACCATTACAAAAATACCGCTATCCATACCCATCACTCTCCTTTCTTCCTCCTCCCATACTTCCTCCTCATCGAAGGAAATTTTCCAGAAACCAGCAAGAGATTCATAGATAAAAGTAGAAATGATCAATCATCACCATCCTTGTTGCGTGCACAAACAAGTCGCAACAACCATACATATCCCCACATATCAGGCCCTTCAAAGAAATCTTCAATGAAAATCAGCATAGATCTTGTATTTTTCTTGTATGTGAAATAAACCTTGATGACAAACAGTAACGAGCATATTACCCTCAAAAAAAAAAAAAAACAGTAACGAGTAAAACAAAAACAAGAAAATATACACAAATATACACGAGCAATGGGAATCTTTCTATACATCTTTGACAGGTTTTGCTTCGTTGTAGCCACCTCTTCCAGATTCCAGAAGCAAACCACCGTTCACGTTGGAGCTTCTTGCTGCAGAAATGGAACTTCGGCTCCCAACAAGATCGAATCTCCACCACCGCCCAGGCGGCAGAGCAGTGAGAGTGATCAACGACCAAGCGATCGAATTTCAGCAGTCGTGCTTGAGGGAGGGGAATAACCAGAATTTCAAAGTGCAAGTGTTTTGAGAAGTGGCAACTTGAAAGGGAAGCGGGGCATCTGATAAACCGATGATTTGGATCATTTCCGACTTCCAAAATCCAAACATCACGAACTTATCACATACATCATGTCCTTTGCTACATAACGCAGGCGTCTCCAGGCGCTAATAACAGACAAGTTACACGGTAGCACACACTATACACGCATATAAATACATAGATGATCAAACTAAATAACCAGTCCATTGTTTTCCACGTTGCCCATCTCTTCATCGTCACTATCAACCTCGCCTTCAAGGAGCCACTGCTCAAATTCATCAACCTCCGCATAGTCATGCATGTATAAACTATCAGAGCTATCGTACGGCTCGGGCCCGAGTTCCTCCCCATGGCATGCCACGTGCATCAGAGGTCTGCTTCTGGCCAAGGCATCCACCATATCCCTATTAACACTTCCCGTCACCCCCAGCCATCTTAACCTAGGGAAGTATGGTTTCTTTAACCACCGAAATGACAGCTGTGTAATTCCCCCGCAGTTGTACAGATCCAGCAGCCGCAAACTGCTTCCATGCCATCTGACCTCGTCGACCAGCATCGATGCTAATGCCATCACTGATGCATCCCCAATTTGAGGGCACTGTCGCATCCGAAGTTCAGATATTGGAATCTGACTTCTTGCCAGCATCAGAACTCCGTTGTCGGACAGGTTAGGAAGATTGGATAGGTCCAGTTCTCGCAATTCCAGTGGGCCAGAGCAATCAAAGAGAGTTGAGATGCATTTATCTGAGAGTCTTTTGCACCCTCTAAGAGACAATGCATTAAGTGAACGCATAACCCGTGGTCTTAAGCATGAAAGCCCCGAGTCTGTTATATCAGAGCCATCCAATAGTAAGATTTTTAGCCTGGTAAGAATGCTGATGGCCAGAAGGCCCTCATCCCCGAGGCTCCTACAGTCCCTCAAGTCCAGAATTTTGAGATCCTTGTTTGATGCCAAACTCAAAACCGCATGATTGGTTAATAGATTGCACCATCTTAGGCTCACGTGAGTCAAGGAAAGGGACGTTGCAGAAATATCATGAAATACTAGATCAGTTAACTGAGTCCCGTGAGAGACCTTAAGCTTGTACAGGCGAGAGCATGAATGCAGGATGGTTTTGAAACCTGTGTCTGTGACACGGCAAAAGCCACCCAGGCATATGCTCTCCATATTTGCACACTTGTCGGCCATTAAAAGTAAACCTAAATCATTCACTCTGCGAAAGTAAGTAATTAGGAACTCTTGGCTCCGGACAAGTGACAGATGCTTCAACCTTCCATGTTGATTAATTTGTTGGAGGCCAGCATTGGTTAGGTCAAAGGTGATTCTTGGTTCAATGAGGGGTGCATCTCGAAGGTCCAAATGCGTCAAAAAAACAAGACCCTTGGATATTGTACCTACCATCGCATCAGTAATATAGTCAACTGAAAGGCATAGCTTCTGAATGCTTGGCAATACGCATGATTGGACGGGATTTAGGGACTGATGGGATCCTAAATTTGGGCTAAGCAGTTCAGTCACTGTTACTGAAGATATGTAGCCAATCTCAAGAGATGTGATTTTGTCTGAGGCCATGGCCCATACTCGGGCAAAATTATGACGCAGGAAGAGAGAGACATCAAACATCAGAATCAATGCCTAAAAAAAAAAAAGAAAAAATCACATTGCATATCAGATACAATTGAACAGATGATCAATAAAATTATTTCCATATTCTACCAAAAGTACAAAAATCACATTAGAATGAACTATTATGGTGAAAACTAGTATTTGATATCTTAATATAACGCAAGCATCAGAATCAGTGCCTTCCAAAAAAATCATATTGCATATCAGATCAGTATAATTTAACAAAGGATCCGATGGCCAAAAAAAAAAAAACAAATGATCAACAAAATTATTTCCACATTCTACCGCATGAACTTTTTGAAGACAAAACCTTGAGCAACAGACACAAGAAAAATTTCAGCATCGCATTTATGAATGAACTATTATGATAAAATCCACCATTTGATATCTTAATAATTATGGTGCAAACTAATTGCAAAATTTTCCCCAAGTCTTGGGATGCCCCCTTATTCCACGTAAATAAAAAGATCCAAGTAATAATTTTGAAGTTCATTATAGGCCCATAGAGAAATAAATTTGAACAAATATTCCATGACCAAACCAATAATCCCAGTAAACACAATGAAGACAATCCGTTGACTCAACAAAGACAAATACATGCAAAATCATCTAAAACATTCCCTGCACGAGCAGTATTACTTAACTGAACATCAAAGCCAAAACAATACAATTATACATGCCACAAACGCCTAACAGAATATATCTGAAAGAATTAGTCATGTCCTAGGCTTATTCACCAAAATGACTACACCCAATGACAAAATACAATTAATGTTCAGAATAAATTCTTTAGAACTCAGATAATACAGAAGAACATGGGAAGTCCAGGTCATCACAGAAAAAAGTTCAGTTTAGTCGATCAAAACCTATGCCTGTTCACAAAATAAAGATTTGCAATCATATTTGTCCTCTTGTATGAGCCTAGGGGAACAACACAAATGATAGAAGTACAAGTGCGTTTCACAGGATATTAAAAAACATGATATACTTGGTTCAGATTTCAGACTTCAGAACGTAGTGACCGATCAAACAACACTTTTCCATAGTAAAATTACTAAGTTGTACTGTGTGGGAAAACAATGAGTTCATATGTATTAAACCTAACCACAAATAACATTGTCATCATTACAAATTACACGAAGGAAACTGCCTACTTAAATTGGGATTCTCTTGAATATCTTATCAATGGAAGTATCAGTAGAACTCAACAAGATAAAGTAACCGGCTTTTCACATAACAAGCCCCGGGTTGGGAGGGGGGTCGTGATGATAGATTCTCCAGGTATAGGAGATATTGTTGTTTTAGTAGCCATTTCAACAGAAATTCGCAGAAAAGATCATGTAGATGAATGACGCTCAGGAACGCATACTGATAACTTCAAATTTCTCTAAGAAGTTTAGTAATATCTAGTTTTCAAGCACCTAAACTTTTGAAATTATGCCTTACTTCCAACTGAGAGCAGCCGCTAAGTAACTCCTCCAGATCAGAAATATGAATTGATCTCCCTCTTTTTTCTGCCACCGAACCCAAGTAGAGAGACCTGATGCAAGAAAAGAAGATGCGATAACAGCAGCAGCACAAATTGTATAAAATTTACAAACCATGAAATGTGATTATCAAAGACCAAACATTATCATGATCAAAATTGCACTTGAAATCCACAGCAAACCTTAGGTCCTTGCATTGGTTACCAATCTCAGAAAGCAGTTTCCCACTAAAATCAGAACAGTTATGCAGACAAAGCTCCTGCAGCGATGGTTTAACCATAAGTGGTATAGCTGAATCATCAAGCCGACCACAATCAACTTTGAGGCTCCTAAGATAGGGATTTGGCGGCAGCAACGGCGTCAGCAAATCCACAGTTGGCGCGATGTCCTGTAAACATACGCATCCCGGCACTGGAAAAATTAGCTTTGTCGGAATTTTCAAATATAGAAGAACCACCCGAATTTGGGGTTTCAGAAAAGATCCAAATCCGCCACGGTTGGCGGTAACATTTCACAAGAAAGAATAAACCCAAACCCCATTTACAGATCTGATTATTTGAGTTCACAAGCAATAAGTCCACGAAAGGAAACCAAGATGAGAAATTTAGAAGGACCCACGCAGAGAGGGAGGGTGATAATCCAAAGAAATATAGTTTGGAAGGATGTAAAGTAGGGATGGGGTAAATAAAAGATTACATACCAGAAGGTGGAAATTATAAAGGAAGGAGAGGATGTGAGAAGCGCAGGACTTGAAGGCGGAGCAGGTGGAGGAGACAGAACAGATGGAAGCGATGTCGAGCTTCATGAGGATAGTGGCGAGAAGAGCAGAAGGAAGCTGATCCAGACTCATTTCGCTGCCCTCCACTTTCGCCATTTCCATCCCTTTCCAGGACCTGATCGGAAAAACGAACCCGTTCCGCCGGGTGCAGATCCGATGGAATGAAATAGGACCGCAAGTCTCAGGTTTTTCTAATCAACAGTAGAAGTTAGGGACGGGACAAGACGGCAATCCCGTGCATCGCTCCGAAAAAAAATCGGACCGAACTTTTGTCCGTCTCGAATCTTGTTCCCTTAGAAATTGAAACGGGACGGACGAGATTGGAATGGCGTTAGAGATCATGTGTGAGAAAGATTTAAATAATAATATTTATTAAAATTTTAAATTATATAATTTATTAAATTTAAATTTAAAATAATATAAGAATATATATAATTTATGACAATTTAAAGTTAATTGTTAAATTATATCAATCACTACTATAAATATATAACATATTATAATAATAATTATAAATAATTTATAAATTACAAGAGCAAGATAAGTAAGGCATAATATCAAGTTATTACTCTTCTTATTTAATTAAGATATGTTAAAGTAGTTCCTCTTCTAAAAATAAAGTAAAAAATGTGATATAAACAAAAGTTATTAAATAACTGGATATAAAAATAAATTGTGTTAATATAATTAATGCATTATAAAAAAAATATTAACATGTACTGCTTACTTTATATCATTAAAATTATTAATATAAAAAAAATTTTAATTTTAAATAAGAATTAAATATATTAAAATTATAATTAATATAAGTATTAAATATATTAATGTATATTTTTAAAATAAAAAATAATATATGTATATAAAATATTTGGGATGAGATGTCTTAATGGCAATATCATGTCTAGTTCTATCTCAAATTCCTTTTCAGTCTCATTTTATAAAGTCTCATCTCAATTGTTTTCCAGTCGAAACAAAACCAATTCCAATATGACTGGAATGAAGCTGGGCCAATCGAGACAGGTATAAATTAAACACCTCTAATACAATTAGAACATGCAAGCTCTATATTGGGATAATTATAAATATTATAATATAATATTATAAATAATAAATAATGAAGGCCAAAAAATAAATCATCAGTGGTAAAGTATATAATTGATGAAAAATTAACATATTTACATTTCTTTATTAAATCATAATAACAAACTCATGTTTTATTTTGAAATATCTCATCATTTTCTTTAGGATAAAGTAGTAAATTACTAAATTTGGTCAGAAGTTATTTTTTGAGAAGTATCTGGTAGCTTAAACTATCAGATGGTGTAAAATAAATTACGAACTTTAAAAAATAAAACATCCAGTAGCCCATCGTTAACGTCAACTAACGGACATTATGTAGGCCTATAATGACACATGACACAACAAGTCAGCATGGTAAAAGTGTAAATTTAGTCACGAACTATTTTTCGAAGAACGTTGAGTAGCCTCTACTATAAAAAAAATGGACTATCTAACACATTCCCCTCAATTTTGACTAAATATCATTTATTTTCATACTTATAAAGCCCATAAAGCATTTATCTCTCCAATCTTGTTGTATTCGTTTTCAATCTCAACTCAAGAAAAAGAAGTTTAAAGAGTTATTATCTGAAAATATTCACAAAGATGACGCTAACAAAGTAGAAGAAATAATTCATGATTAAATTAAGCTAGAATCAAGCTTCTTTTATATATAGTAAAATCTAGCTTTTAATTTATTGAATGTCTTCAGATAAAAACTCATTGAACATCTTCTTCTGAAGCTTATATTGAGAACGAAGGCAAGAAAATTGGAAGGATTAATGTTTTGTGGGCATCATAAGTATAAAAATAAACAATGTTTGATCAAAATTGAGGGAAAAGTATTGGATGATCTTTTTTTTATAGTAGAGGCTACTCAGCTCTTCTCAAAAAATAATTCATGACTAAATTTATACCTTTATCATGTTGATATGTCATGTCCATGTTGTGCCACATGTCATTATGAGTCTTAAATAATGTTCGTTAAATGAAGTTAATGGTGTGTTATTGATGCTCTATTTTTTAAAGTTTGTAATTTATTTTACATAATTTAATAATTTAATCTATTAGATGTTTTTTAAAAAATAATTTATAACTAAATTTACTACTTTATTTTTTTTTTTTTTTATCCTTACCGCCTCTTTATGTCCATTCAAACGCATGACATGTGAGCGGACACAAGCCTCAACAGCATGACCCGCAATGTTAACAGACCCATGTTTTATGTAGTTTTGGACGTCAGGCATTAACTTTTCAATCCCACCCCAAGTAAGTGTACGATTGATTTTTAATTTATCAAAAATTTATATTTAAATATATTTTTTAAAAGTTAATTTAATAAATTAAAAATTATTTAAATTAATGATATTTTATATTTTTAAAATGTATTTTTGAATATATAATGACTAAAAAGAGACATTAATATATAATTTTTATTATACAAATATAATATATTAGAAATATTTAAAAATGTGAAAATATTTAAAATAATATAAAATTTAAGATGTTAGATAATAAGAATATATATATATATATCGTTTAATATTGAAAAAAATTATGTAATAAATAGTTCAATATTTGTCAATATTAAATAATTACATAATTAACTGTTTAATCTATAATGTTTAATCTGATCCCAAGTAGAATCGCAAACTCTATTTATCTCTCTATCAAAAGTCATGCTTGAATTGCATTTAGAATTGATGATGAAAATACATACTTATTATTATCATCATGAGTGTTAATCATATTTTTATTTTTAAAATGCCTAAAGTTAGAATCATTTGTAAATTTTCTTCTAATAAAATTATGTATAGCCATTGTTGCATCAATTATACAAACTTGCATTATAAATAGATAACTAAGCATGTGTGGTAAGATTTTGAGCATGTTTTTTCACACCCCAAAAGTCCTTTCAATCGTGGCCATTAATCTTAAATGATAATAATTGAAAATTTTATTATTATTTACAAATTTGAATGAACGCCTAAAATTTGGGAAGTAACACTTATGAGAACTATAAGGAGTGGCATTGGACAGTCAACATACACCAAATAATATTTACTTACCAATAAAAAATAAAAATTATAAAAATTAATTAAATATTGAAACAAATTATTTTAAATTAAATAAATATAAACTAGAGTTGGCAAATCTACATTGTAAATCCACCAAAAAAATAGAGTTGGCCAATCCACATTTCAACCCCATCTCAACCCATATTTACAAAGTCATTTTGTTTATTTAAAAATTATTCAAACAACATTTAACATTTCAAAAAGTTGAGAAGTGAATTTCAAATGCCAAACCTCAATTACCCAAACAACCTTCAATTTACCATAATCCGTGATTACCGTGTCAATTGTTCTTCCCATCTTCCATGGTTTTGCCCTCATTTGCAAGTCTTTTTTTTTTTTTTAAATAGCACCTTCATTTGCAGTTCTTGCCTCCCTATTCAATCAAATTTGTAAGTTTGAAAATTGAAGTGGCACGACATGACAAAGGTATTTTGGCAAAACTAGTATGATCTCCCATCTGTTTCATGTTTATGAGTTTAACATGAATAATATAATTTATTAAAAATTTTATATTATACATAAAATTATATTTATTAGTTAATTTTTTAACAAACCATTAAATTATCCCTCATGAAAAACTTCATGCTAGGTTTAAAAATCTTCAAAGCTATTTTAGTTCTTCCGAATACTTGTCTGCTATTTTTGCTAAACTAGATTTTGTTTATCAGACCTAATTTTTGTAAATCAAGTAGAACATTGCTTTTGCTAAACTAAGTTTTCTTAACGCCATTTTCTACGTCTGAAATCCAAACACGCACAATGTTTATTGAAAATATGAACTAGCTGAAAGCAAGTAACAATGTCTTAACTATCTTTATCAATTCACATGCATCTATTATCTATAAAACCTTATACTTTATTATAATATTAACTTTCATATAACACTTGGTATTTATCTAACATATTTGCATACCAAAATAAAATTTAAAATATTTTCAACCAGGAAAATATTCGGCAAATCCCCAAATTTGTCAAGAAAGACATTGACAATGACAACCAACCATGAGCGACGAGACTCGCTAAGATAACAGTCTTAGATAAAGAAGCTTCACCCTGTACATCGGAGTTTGAGTAATCTTGAAAGTGCATTCAGGAGGCACAGCGATGAATCTCATCACGGCAAAGTAGGGGGAAAATAGTGATTTAACCACGACCTGTTTGATCAGTAAGCCAAAGATGATGAAACCAGCCACTCTGATCACCTGGATCAGCGAAGAGGACATTCTGGACCTGATCATACTCCTTCTCTACAACTCTCTTAGGTAGTGGCACATACAAAGTGGTCTTCTGTCTAATTTGATGAAGAGAGAGGTTAAAGGATGCTAGCTCTCTTTTGACCAATGCATAGCAAGTTAGCTATTTATTCAGCTTCCACTGGCGCATCAATTTCTACGGCCTAGATTTCTAGTGGCATGATCTTTACATGGCCAGCTCTTCCAACTGATCCTGCAATTGCTGCGCATAGCTATGTCAGCATTATACTCTGAGATTGGCAACCACTGTGGGACATGGGCACTATAAAATCAAAACTGAACTATCTGCTAAGATATACGGCGGAAAATTTTCTTGAACCTTGGTAATAAACTGTTTTCCATTTGAAAGAAGGTAATGTGCTGCCAATTACGAACTATTTCATTATGTCATTATCCTTTTCCAATGTGATTCTGCCAAGCTAATCACCGCCACCATATTTCAAATTTAGCTTCTGCAGCTCTTCTAACCGATGGACTACTTCATGGTATCTCACTGCGTAATGCAACGTCAACAGTAGGGAAAAGCAATCAATTTACTTCCCATAATTCAATCACTAAACTGATCGACATGTTATCCGTAAGTATACATATTACTAGACCTTTTGTAGGAGCCTCTCGAACCAGAGGGCCCTCAGAGATGCTCAAACTAAGCAGCGGTGAGAATATATATATGTATGTATGTGTGTATATAAAGTACTTAAGGATTTTAATATGTGAGGAAGTTTATTGCATAATTGTGCAGGGAAACATCAGAAAATAAAATGTAGGACTTACTCTGAGCACCGGCAATCTGAGCCAACGTGGAGGCGGCCAGAACAACCTGCAATATCCTGGATAATCAGATATGGGGCAAATTCGATCGCCATCTAATTCAAAAACGCCCAGACCATTCTCTTTGGCAGTATCGTTGAAATAATCATCTCTGAAAATAATGCAATTCCCTTCACTGATGAATAAATCTGATGCCGAGGAAGAAAAGGCGCAATTATCACCGAGAAACAAAACTCGATCCCCCAAACTTTTCAACTCGAGCCACTCCTTTACTTCTTCATTCAGCTTAAAAACCTCGAATTTAACCGCTTGCTCCCACCCGAAACAAACATCATCGTCAAATCCATCATAGGCTCCCAGGCATTGATAGTCGAAGGATAAGTATTTATCAACCAACAATAGTTGACCATCGGATTCGACCAAGAATTTCTTGTCACCGCCAAACACAGGTTCAGCAACCAAGCGGACACTCGAATCCAATCCAACCACGACCGTCCTTCCCGTACTATCAACAGCGTAAAGCTGGCCTTGAAAAACACAGACATCATCGTAGGGTGTTGGCATGTCGGGGATAATAGTCCACTCCTTATCACCAGACCTGAACAAAGCCAACTTACCAGAAACATGAATGGTGAGCAAAGCAAATTCCTGGCTTTTGGAATTCAACCACATAAATACGACCTTTTCTAAATACAAGCTACTAGCATCCTCTACTGAATTAGAAGGGCCCAAATCGACATCGACGTCGTTCAGAACATATTCTCGACCCAATTGGATAATTGGAAGGTGATACACATCCAACAACATGGGGAAATCCGTAGGAAGGGGTTTGATGGGATAGCGAGAGAGGGGGTCGCGTAGAGCCATGTGACCACGAACATGTTCCATTTTGATCAACCAGGGATGAGGATCGGAATTGGATGGGGAGAGGGAGGGAGGCGGATAAAGGAGGAAAAGATCGCGCTTGGAAAGGCAGAAAGCGCCATAATCGGAAGTGCCAACATTGGAGAAAACAGGGAAATTAGAGGGTAAAGGGTGAGGCAGGATGGAAACGGAGAATCGCCATGAGGAGCAAACGGAGCGAAAACGGAGGAGGTAGAACGTAAACCGGAGGCGTTCAGCGATCAATTGAATGAGTTCCTCGGGGAGCTGAGACCAGTCCGCCATGCTTTCCTCTCTATGCAGATTTGGGGCTTACGATTGTGGGGATGGGGAGGGGGAGGAATCCTCCAAATCCAGAAGGGTACAAAAATTTCATCCGAAAATACAGGGAGGCCCTCCCTTTGTCCCATCCAACTTTCTTTTCTTTTAATTGAAAACTGAAATTCATTTAATGCTCTTTTTGATTGAAGAAAAAATATTAAAAAAAATATAGAAAATAGAAATATAATTTTTTTTTGTTTGGATGAAAAAAAATAAAAAAATTGAGAAGAAAATAACATGAGCCCTACACATTTTTTTAAATTTTTTTTAAAGGTGAAAAAATTTTAAAAGTAAATTTTTATTTTCAATACCTATTCTCTTTTCTCCTGCCTTCTTTTGTCATTTCAATCATTTTAATTTCTTACAAACAATCAAATTATAATTTTTATAAAAATTTATATTTTTAACTTTTAAAAATTAATTTAATTTTAACAATTAATTTTAATATAATTTAATCTGATAATGTTAATTTTAATATATTTAATTTAATTTTAAGAAATAGAAACAGAATTTGTGTCTTCAACTTTCTGCATTTTTTAACAATTAATTTAATTTTAAATTAATTTGATGACTTTAATTTTAATATAATTTATTCTTTTAATTTATTATTACAAAAATAATTACATTAAAAATGATATATATTGATATAACGGTGTTACAATTATTATAATATTTATTCATTTTTTTTACTTTCTGTTTTTTTGATTCATTCAAATGTAATGAGTAATAATATTTTTTTTAATTTTCTCTTTTTTAATTTTTTTTATTTTTTTTTTCTTTTAATTTTTCCCCCCATCCAATGGGAGGTTAAAACAATGAAGAAGAACAGTACAAGAAACCTATTCCGAGAATAAGGACAGCAAAACTGCTTTCTTTTCGGGGCAACAAACAAGGCAGGCACTGGGATTTGGACTTTGGAGAGCGGGCTTCTCCTGCTATCTCTGCTTCGTCTTTCTTCCCTTCTTTTGCCGGGGGTAAGACCCTACGTTTTTCTTTTCTTTTATTTTGTTTTATACTTTTTAGAAATAGATATAGTTTCAAAAAATAATAATAATTTTTTTAAATTATATAAATAATAATTTAATATCTTAAAATTTCATAATATTATTAAAGTCTTTTATTGATAAATTATAATTTAAAAAAATTATTTTATTTTTATTAATAAATTATGATTTTTTGTTCAATTTTTGCAATGCTTTAAAAAAGTTGTGATTTGTTAAATAAAATTTGTAAGTAAATTTTATTATTTTAAAAATTTATTTTTTAATAATAAAAATAATACTTAATAAATTATAATTTTTTATTCAACTCTTGCGATTTACAAAATAAAATTATTTTTTTTAAACAAAAGTTATGATTGGGGCTTATTTTTTAATAACAAAAATTACACTTGATAAGTTGTAATTTATTGTTCAAATCTTATGATTTATAGAACAAAAATTTTAATTCCTTGAATAAAAGTTGTGATTAAATTTTATTATTTTTAGTAAAGATAAAATAGTTATTTTTAAAAAAAAGTTATTGACAAAGAGGTTTTTAAAAATTTTATTGGTATTATGACATTTAAAAAAATTAAAATGTCATTTATATAATTAGATGAAATTTTATTGTCATTTTGTCTTCAAAAAAAACTCATTACATTAAAAAATGATAATAAAATTTTACCAAAATATATAAATAATAATTAGATCTATCAAAATGTCATAATTTTTTTAAATATTTGGGTACCTTTTTGATATTAGTAATTTTAAATTAAATAACTAATTTTTTTTGTATAAAATAAAAATAATGGGTCTGGCTTTATTTTTTCAATCATAACTTTAATTTTTTGAATTGTAAAAATTGAATAAAAAATCACAATTTTTTTCGTAAATTTTTTTATAATTGGCAAAAAAATTTTGAAAATAAACAATCCCAATTACAACTATTATTTAAAAAATCACAATTTCTTGTATGATTTTTTTTTAATATTGAAGTTCAAGTTCTGAGAATAGCTAATTACAACTTTTATTTAAATAATTATGACTTTTATTATATGAATTGTAGAAATCAAATAAGAAATTACAACTTTCTACATGAACTTGTTATTTTTTTATTCCCAACAAGGAACAATTTATTTATTTAACTTACAATTATTAATGTCAAAAAGATATCTAAAAACTTAAAAAAAATTATGATATTTTGAGGGATTTGATTGTATTTTATATAATTTCAGTGGGATTTTTTTGTTATTTTCTTTATCATATTTTTCAAATTCTTATCACTCGTGCCTTTTGTTTTTTTTTTTTGGTGTTAAAATCTATTTGAGGCTGAGAGTATATTTCTTGTTTTGGAAATACAGACATAAATAGAACTAGCAATTTAGATAAAGCTTATTCATACCGGTCTGAACAAACTAAGTATACAAAATCATACCCTACTTAAGACTTTGTAAAAAAAAAAAAAATCACGTACATTAAAGGTTATTGAGTGGGCTAAAATTTTTAAGGAATTCATCAAAGTTATTAAGTGAGCTAAAATCCATCATGCTATGAAGGTTTCTTGTTCGGGATTGTTTCATTCAATTTGAAATTGTGAGCTGCAACCATTAAAATTTATTTTTAACGAGGTGTCACAAACCAAGTGACAGGTTGACTTTGGCACCCATTGAGATAGGAAACAGACTGGACCGGTTTTGAATGCCTTTTAAAGCGAAAAACTGATCCAAAATTCCACTCCAACCTTGGAGTCACACTGCGTAACTGTAAGTTTATACAAATTGTGGATCAAAACTAAGGTTTAAAAAAAAAATCAGTATTTGTGTCAGAACTTGGCTCTTTCTGTACCGTTGTTCCAAGCAAACATTATGACTGAATCTAAAAAAGCTTACAAATTTGCATCACAACTTCCAGGAATGAGTAAAATGGCTCACGATTACAGAGAGGTTGAAATAGTGTGAATAATTTCTGTCAATGAAGAGCATTGATAAGTGACAACATGAAAAAAATAAATAATTGTAAATAATTTATGATCATGGTGTAGTGGAATTCCGATATTCAAATAAATCATTATTGAACTTTTCAAAGAATGGGTCAACTGATATTCTGTACGTTCTCCAGCAACTTCATGTTCATCGTGGAGTTCTGCTGGCAGCCCTGCCACAGAGAAGAGCATTCTTCGGAATTGGATACTCATCCCTGATCGATTCCACTGGTGAATACACTCGCAGATAGAATTGTTGGCCAAGGTACTGTCTTGCCCAAAATTCACTTCTCACATTCCACATTCCCACGTTATCCAGTGCCATGTAAATTGCAGTCCATGACTTGGGATATACCTGCCAAACGAAATACAACAAAAACAAATTGAATTTCTGCTAATGAGCAAAGTGAAACTGCAACTCTGTGCCACACATCATAACAACAAAACCCACCTGTGTAGTGCACCTGGAAACTGCATCTCTGAGGTTGTACTGATTACGACTAGCAGGCGCCCACTCACCGCCATCCATACTGCATCAGAACGCCATGTTAGAACATTCACTCTGAACAAAGGATTTGAGATAAGCTTATTTTGACATGATGTGACTACTTCTTACCCTACGACCCAGAACGAGTATCCGTCAATGTGCCAACTTTGGATAATGTTCTCGTGATTCTGAAACACGATCTCAACAAAGGCTCGAAAATCAGCTCCCATGACTGAAGTATCGAGATACATTTGTTTTCCCGAGGGGTTGTCTGGGATGCTTCCAACCTTGAAAACACCATCAATCTTGAAGTAATCTGCTAGTTTCAAGGGGGTGTCGGCTGGGATGAAGGATACACTATTCACTGCATATCTTTGCTTGCCCTGAACTTGAGCTGCTGAGCTCTCCAGGATAATCGTTCTGCTTACATTTACCAGACCATAGTGGTAAGAACCTTGAGGATTTGGCCTCGGTCCACTGGCAGTAAGGTTAGTCCTGCAATAATATAGGAAGACACGGGTTGATCAATGCACATTTGATGAGAAAATTTGATCAGTGAAACGCAAAGGACATTGACCTCACCTGATTGAACGAGCTTGTTGAAGAGACCAATCGATCTGGGTGGTTGGTCCAGCAGGAATAGGGCCGGAGACAGGTTGCTGAGAGTCGCTATAATGAAGAATGGCGGTGCTAGTGAGTTCCTGGTTGGTGAAACGAGTGGACACGACAATATAGTAGTCTTTTGGTGTCTGATCAGCTGTGATGAGAACAGAATAAGATTGTCCCACGTGAACATCCAATGAGGAATAGGTGGTCTGTACAGTGTGAGTTCCTTCAACTTCAACCAATTTCAAGTCGTGGCCTTGAATCCTGAAGTTGAGAGTGTTCTGAAGCCCCACGTTTGATATTCTGAGCCTATACGTTTTCCCTGTTCGTCATGGATATAACGCGGCTCACACGTCAAATGTTTGTCCGTAACTTGAGATTGGAAGGGCAGGGAAGGTGGAAATAAAAAGCCTACCTCGCTCCAAAGTGAAACTAGTGCCGTTTGCGCGGCCATTAATTAGTAAAGCTTGAGGGAAAGGAAGCCTGTGACCACCATCTAAAACGGCCTTCAATCTCTGAAATCATGTCATGGGATATTAATACACAGTGCAAATAATGAACAAGTAAAGGGCCAGAGGAGGAAAGAAAGAAAATAAAGATACCTGATGAGGGATGGTGTACCAATCGCCGACGAGAAGAGAGAAATCACCAGCTGGATCTGGGAAAGGGACAGGAATCCTTGGTCTGCTGAGGACTTTGATAGCACCAAAGCCACCAGCAGCTTTTTGGAACGCAAGAGAAGGGAAATAGAAGTAGCTTCCGATCTGATCTTTGACTTGAAGCGTGTAGGTAAAATTCTTGCCAGGGGGGATGGGGCACGTGGTTCCATAGACTCCGTCTTGATAAGAATTTCTCCTTTGCTGAACACCACTCCTGTTCAATATTAAAGTCATCAGCAAATGATATGCTATTTGATAAACTTGGCATGTGAGGTGGTTTGTTGGTAGGTTTATTTCGTTTGTGACGGTGAAGCCACCTTTTATTAAATCCGTCCATGTTTCCCTTTGTCTCTTTAGGTCCGCAAAAAGTTAAACCCATCCTTTATATTGTGATCGAATTTAATAACATCAGACTGGCATGCCGACCGACGAACAGGGAAAGAAGAAGAAGAAGAAGAAGAAGAAAAAGCTGGCAATCCTCACTCCAATGCAGATTGGACCAAAATTTTTCAAAGCAATAAAGAAACAAACACGCAGGCTAACATTATAAAGGGGTGTTTCTAAACTCTGAAGTGGGGCTTCTAATGCATCAAGAGAGAAGAAATGTTTCATTTACCACCCACTATCAGATCAATTTTCAAACTCTTATTTGTACCGTAAGCTGATCTGACAAGGCTTTGATGTGAATTCTGATTGATGGACCGGTTAGATCGCACTATGCATCAAAAGAGATGAGTTTTATGACAAAGGATGTGCAAAAAAAATGGTTGCTAAAGCGCGGTCTTATTGCCTAATCAATGTATATAATCATGCCATGCAATCAAAAATTGTTCGTTAATATAGATAATCGAGACAGTTAATGGAAGGGAAGTCAGTCAATATGAAGCAGTATGGCAGCTATTAAAATCATAATTTTTTTTTTTTTGGCAGACTAAAAGATGAGAAGAGAGTGAGGGTAATGACCAGGATATGAGGAAAGGTTCGGGCAAGTTATTGAAGACATTAATGATGAGATTGTCATTGGTAACAGAGTAGATTTCGGGTGCAGGAAATTGACCATTGATGAGAATGCCCTGCACAAGCAACGGGTGAAACGAACCTCAGCCGAGGAGTAACTCAAAATGAGGGAGACAAGAGTAGAAAGGAAGAGGAAGAAGAAGAAGAAGAACCTGTTGTTTAAAACCAAGGGGATAGATGTCACCGTAGGTGACGTTCCAGTTGAAGAATCTGTAAGGGTCCTCGGCAGTAACGAGCCCCAGCAGCAGCAAAAGGAAGCAAAAGCGGAGCATGGTGCGAGAGTGAAGACCAAGGCAAAGAGAAAGAAAGGAGGAGGAGTGTGAAACAAGTGAATGACGAAGACAGGAGTTGGGACTTGGAAGTATTTAAGGAGTGGGAGGCGAGGTGTGATGACGCGTAGGTTGTAGAAGGAAACGCGATTTAGCAGAGCCAATCATATTTAAAAATTTATTTTGAAAGAAATGATGGGGCACAGCATACATTGATCATTCTGCGTTCATTTTTGCTCGTGTCGCGGGTAATCATGAGATTTGATGATTGGGGACGAGAACATTACATAGTCAGAGAAGCGTGTGAGGCAGGGATTCACATTGACATGCTTCACGTATGGGCTGGAAGTGAGCAGGCTAAATATACCAAATTTTGGTGTGGTCGTGTGGAAGACGCCGCAACGCGCTATCTCTTCATGTGGTATGGTATGACCACCTTTTTCCCCGGTGGATACCATTATTTTATTACGCACCGCCTAATTCAATATCATCATCAAAAATTGGGCCTTACCATACGCGGAAACTTCAACCACAATGGTTTTCATCGTCGCTTTCCGGGACATTCTTTTCTCTCGCTTGTCAGGCCGTGGCCAGATCGGTTTGGGTTTGGATGGTCTCTTTCAGGGTTAAATTAGTCAAAGCTCAGGACTTTTTCCCAAGTCATAAAGCTAGGATCCCCCGGGAGTAGCTTTTGTGATTGATTGTTGGATTTTTTTTATCTGGTGTTGATAACAACATTTTAATTGAATAATTCAATACATCGCGTTTCATTTGGTGAACTTGTGCTGATTCCGTTTTGTTTGGGGTGTTGTGACAATTGTTCATTTGTCTGTGGAGTTGCCCTGAGTAAGCTGCACTGACCACGGAATTTTTTTTTTTTTTTTAAAAAAGAGTTGACTAGGACAGAAACGGATGAGCTGTGTTGTGTGGTTGAATAGGAAGGAGGAGGAGTAGGACCTGTTTCATGTGCTTTCAAATGGGGAAGGAAGCCTTCTGGTTGGTGAACATATTTTATATGAAAAAAAAGTAGGCCGTCAATTTGTTAGGATTTCATTCAATATTTAATATTTAGTTACAGAAGAAAGGTCAAAACAAAGAGCGGCGTCATGGATGAGTAATGTTAATTAATATATAGGCACCGAACGCTGAGGTGCCCATCCCCAACACCCCTTTACGCTTGTCTTCGGGCTTTTCTTTCCCCCCTCGTACGGCTTCTCCTTGGGCTTCTGCACATGATCTCTCCCCCCGCCCCTTCCTCGGTGTCTGTGTGTGTGTGTGTGGGGCTCTTGTGTCCAATTGTTTTGGGCCTTTTTTAAGCTAAGAAATATACCATCCCAACATAATTATGATAAATGCCCTCATTTTATGGTCGTTTTAATAATATTTTAAAAAAATGTTATAATAATTGTTTGGGCCTAAAATTTTTACGTTTAAATAAAAGCCTAAACTAGCATAAATGAAGAGTTAAGCCTGATAAGTTGTCCAAAGAAGTAGAGCTTAATTTATTTAAAATAGACTTTCCTAAATAAGTAAACGTTAAATTATGGAGGAAATATGTGTAACAACTTCTGGCATTATTCCATGATACACTCCTTAATAAATGCTCTTAATTGAAGAGTCAACCAAGGTTTATGTAACCTTGAGCAAATAAAACAAACTTGAGATCCCACACATTATCAGTATGATACTTAGAGTAATTAAGTTAGGCAGAAACAAATAAAAAAAATTAATACATCAAAAACTTGAAGCCAAAGAGTAAAAGAGACAATTATGAGTCTTATTGAGTCAGCTTGATGCGACTAAAAGTCCACTCACCACAGCCAAAAATATTAGTCCACGTTCATTGCGTTGCACACACTCACTCGGCTCAGCAAAAAGCAAAAATGCCACTCATCGCAGCCTATGGCATCATACTTTGTGACCAACCCCCTTTTTAATACGCTCGCCACAACCAAAGGCAACCTTCGCTGTGGTGAGCTCTACGTTGTCAGACTTATCTGACAGCATGCTCTCATTTTAACTTCATAATCCTACAACTTTTCATACAAACGCCCTACTAGTATGAAACAAAAGGCCACATGCTCAAACTTTAAGTCATGATAGTGCAAAGTGAGGATCCTAAAACACTATGTGATAACTTGAATTTTAAGACTCTTTGCACAATGAGAGTATCTCCCCTCTTAATTTCAATAAATTCATGCACACAAACATACTTATGCATAAGCATCCTACTCCTCATTTTAATATGCCATAGCAAATTTACAATTTGTCATAATACTGACACATTTGCATGATTAGCTTCCCTCTCAAAAATAAGGGCCAACAACCACAAAATTGCCCAAGATCACACTTAGGCTCCTATACAAATAAAATAATTCCCACATATATAGAATTATGCATTTATCTTAAAGTTGGAAAATTAATACTTTCATTATGCAATGATAAAACTAAAGACATTATAAATAAATCTTTAATTGTTTAGCGTCGATGCCTTCTCTTTTCCCTTTGCCTTCTTGTCTCTTAGAAAATATTAAGTAACAAGAGTGAAATCTAACAATCTTAGTAACTAAGAAATTAAAGAGAGCATATTAAAGTATGAAAATTACATTTATAACAATCAATAGCATAAACAAGCATATCATTTTATAGAACACACTTTGCACAAGTACATGCTCATGATTATGCAACCATCTTATATCCCTTCTTATATTATCTGACCGGACCCATAAACTATTAAATTGTATAGGCCTAGTTCATGTGACTGAAAATAGTCTCGCTCTCCAATTGTGAGGATTACCCTACCAAAAGCTCCTACACCCACTCTTGCACAAATGGATTCCCCTTACTTGAATTTCAAAGCGTCATAAGTTGAACAACCTATACTATCCAGTCTAGGGTCAATGACACGAAGCATTGTGCCTAACTCATGTCACACTCTTAGGTAATAGACAATACTAAGCACATTAGTAATTAGATTTGCCAACCACTGTGTGCAAACTCAGTGAAAGCTACACTATATAGATTTTCTCTATGACTAGCTCTTGACTACTTAAGGTGAAATCTTACTGATGAATCATAGGTTTTATATATTTTAACCCATTTTTTTCATGTATTTTAAATTTGATTTTGGGTTAACTTGAATTTATTAGATATTATTTAAATTATTAGTTAATTTTGAGGAATAATTTATTTTATGGATTAATTATAGGAATTTTGAGCTTAATTGTTAATATTTTATTTTTTTAACATTATTTAATTTTGCCAATCTTTAATTGAGTTTAATTTAAACTATTACACATTATTTGAGTTTTTGATCATTTTGTAGGAAAATTATAATTTTTTAAAAAAAATTAAGACATGAAATTTATTTTAAACATAATGTATACTAATGAGTGCATTTGATTTTTTAGGATTTGGAGATAAAATTAATAAAACTTAATGGTGAAAATTAAATCTTAAAAATTAAAAGAGAATCTAAGAGTTATGAAAAAACAAAATAATGAAGAAATTATCAAGGTTCATTAAAGATACAATAAGCATTTTTAATTAAGGAAAATTATAGAACTTTTACTCTCTTTTTTTCTTTTATCTTATTAGCTCTTTTTTAATTTAATGGCTAAGATTTTTTTTAAATTTATCTCTACCATTGAATCATTTTTCCTCAACGCTACCATTCTTTTTCCTTTGGGGATTGGGGTCTGGGATGGGGCATCTTCATCGAAACTTTTATTATTATTATTATTATTATTATTATTTCTTCTTCTCTCCAGCGCCTTCATACTCCATCCGTGGGATCATTTGTCATTTTTCTACGTTGTCCACATGCCTCATCACCAACATTGTCTCTCTCCAAATGAAACATGCGCGCACACTTCACTTTCATTAATTCCCATATTAAACTTCTTCAACCACTTTTATTTCCACAAAACTTCACCACCATACCATCCTTCTATTATGGGGCTTGGAGCTTAAAGAAAGAGCATCATTTATAAGAGCTTGAGTTAAATTGGAAGACAACTTAAAACAAGCACAGAAGAAGCTAAAATCTAGGACTTACATTTAAGATCATAGGGGAGTAATTTTTTATTTATCTTTTTTATTCAAAAGCTAAGAATTATTTAGTTTTAAATAATTCTAAGTTATAATATTGGAAGAAAATTAAATTTTATGTTGTAAATATTTTAAATCTTGAATTGGATTGATATTGGGATTGAATTTGTGTTGAATGAATTTCTAAAATTTATGTTTACATGTCCTTACTTTACCAATTAAATTAATAATCGAGTTTTTATTATCGATTTAATTATCATTGTGGTATCTATTACAAATTCAAGTTGTTCCTTTTACCTTTTGATTATTCAATTGAGTTAGTAATTTATCTAATTGTTCAATTAGATAATTTAAACATATTTTATAGAATTATTTTGAATTAATCATTATTGATTTTAATGGATTTAATTTGTCTAATTTATAGTTATAGTATTTGATTTGTTATGAGTTTTTTAATAAATTAAGTGTTAGATTTTGTGCTTGTGGTTTTCCTTTGTTTTAATTAGGCAATTAAATTTATTAATTTCACTCTTCTATCATTTCCATTTGGTCTAGGAAAGTTAACTCCATGTTAAATCCTAAATTATTTCTTTTACCACATTTGAATCAAACTTTTCTTAATTTTTAGTTAATTAATCCTTTTTGCCATTTAATTAATTTCTTTAGTTTACATTTCATTTTTTCCTGTCACAAAACCCCCCAATCATAATTTAGAGCTCATGCATTGCATAATAGAATTTAGTTATTAGACTTTAACATTAGTATCCATTTAGGTAGTTTTAGTGACATAAATTGCATTTTCTCATTTTCATTTTTTATTAGAAATCTTGCATTTAGTTTTAGAATTTTTTTTTTTGGAATTAGTATTTAAATACCTAGAACAAACTTAAGATAACTTCTAAATTTCTCCTTGAAAGAATGACAGAGGGTTGATCTATACTATATTAAGTCAATTTTAATTTAATTGAGTGCCGACACGACTAAAATAATCCATCACCCACCCATCGCATGTGTAATATCCTCCTTTTCTAATTCATAATTAACTTCAAACCTCCATAGTTAAAGAGATTGGTTTAATGTAAATGGCATAATACCAAGTTTATAAGTAAGTGAAAAAGTTAGAATCCTAAGTTTTTAAAACTAAAATAATTTCCAAAGACTTTGAAAGAACAAATCAAAGTTTACAATTGTGTGGAAGCATGAGATCATTTTAAATATTAGTGCATTCATAAAAAAAATTAGAAAACAAAGTGATTCTGTAGAAATTGGGGCATGCACCGTGACTCGTTGAACATGCGCTACGACGTGTTTGCCTCTGTGCCATGCATTACAGTGCATTGCATATTTCATGATAGCAAACTTCTGCTATCAATTTGATAGCTTTTAGAGCAACTTCTGACACTCCTCATTTCTCCGTCCAATGTTCGATTGACGCAAACTAGGTATCTATGAAAAGCTCTAACTAATGACTTTAGTTTCATAATCAAATTATTATACAATCAAATTTTAGACACTCTTTTCAAAACTTGCACTTTTTCAAACTTTTTTGTGAAACTAAGTGTCAAACTCATTTACCAAAAGTTAATAGCCATTGACACTACTTAGACCATATCCAAGACACCAAAACTAACTTATGCAACGCACCACATTATATCAAATACTTAAAATTCACCATTTTAATACTCAACTCCTTTATTCAAAAACATAGAAGGGGGAGTTTAAGCACCTTTTTCATCAAATAATTCATAGTCATCACACAATATGCCCAATTCTTACTTACATTAATATTTTGGTCCTGTCACAGATATCACATTTCATAAACTCACTCTTTAGAGCCTAAAATACACTTACAACTCACAAAACACATAATGTAAATAAAAATTAAAATGGACTATTCCTAGTTAGCAATTTCAATTGTCATATACACATAGATGTTTAAAAATAAAGAGACCTGCTAAATAGGATAGCAGTCATAAGCCTCTAGGTGTTTTTCTCTGTCTAATCCTCTTGAGTTATTTCTTGTAATATTGAAGATAGTGAGTGAGTACAACTACTCAGTAACTAAAGTCCAACTAACTTATACTAATGCATGTCAATTAATTTAAATACAAGTGGCAAGTACAATCAATTTTCAAAACTATATAAAATGTTCAAGGGCATAAATTCACATTTTCAAGCATAATAGTACATACTTGTAAAATAATGCTTTTAACAACTTTCATAGAAGGGATAGTTTGTCACGCAATCAATTGACATATACTTGCAAGGAATTAAGACTTAATTCATGATTTTCATCATTAGGGTTACAATACAGACAATCATATGCTCTTTTTCACTATATGCATGATTATACCTTCCTTATATCCTTCTTATTCCTCTAACATGAACCGTTGGCTATAGCACAATGTGATAATCTATAATTCGAGATTTTCCTAACCTAAACACTTGTAAGGGATTACTCGGTCAAGGTTTACCCAACTCATTTGTTAAACACGACTTTCCCCATTTTCTCACACTATGAGGTTTCATTCTCCCTAAACGAGCTTCCTCGTTGAACCAGTGGATATTTAGTTAGGTTTAAGTCCCTCATTAAACTACTAGAAGAGTTTCTCATTGAACAAGTAAGACAATATGAACATAAACAATTTAGGCAAGCCATTAACTCGGGTGGGAGCCTTACCAAGTAGATTTAATTCTCTACTCCTTTTTTTAGGAGAACTTTCACCTCTCATGATCATGCAATGCATAAATATGCACTATTACAAACAAGCATTTACTAATCATTATACCTAATCACAAATAGAACAATCATATAATACACACTCAATCAATTTATTGCACTCCACTTACTATTTTATTGAACTTCTCATTCACAAATTTATGGAACTCCTCAACCTCACGTTTTCATTAAACTTCACAATTTTGATTTCATTGTACCATACATATATCAAGCCATTGAACTCACATTTCTTAACCTCATTAAACTTTAATCTAATCATTTAGCTCACGATTTACATCATTGAACTTCCAATTAAATAAGTCCTTGAAGTTCATAATTTTGAAATTATTGACTACATTAAATCACCACTTCATAGTGGACTCTTTAAGCAAAACAAGCCACATTTGCATTTTAGTCAATTTCACACAATTCAATTATCAATATCAATTAATAAACTAATTAACACATAAAAGTATAAGATAGAATTTTTTCGATTACCTCAAACATTTGAGAGGTTAAAAGTTTCACCCCTTAATTACTCAATCCCAAAACTTTCAAGAAGCTTGAATGGTGCCCAAGATAGTCATTCTATAAGCATTCACAATAAAGTTCATCAATAATCACTTTCGGGCTAATTTTTACTAGAAACTCAACACTTCTTCATGCTCAAGATTCAGTTTTCTACTCAAATAAAGATATCCATAAGATTTTTTAGCTTCCTTTAACCCTCATTAACATCATTGAACTCTTAAATGACCATTAATGGGATCACATTGTTCCCAACCAACTTATTTATGGAAATTTCACATATTAAATGCTTTTCAACCACCAATCATCATAATTCCATAAATGTCAAGTTTTATTAGCTCAATCTAGTCCCATTAACTCTATTTAAATTAATGAATTCGGACCTATAATCTATATGGACTAAAAATCATCATTATTAACCAAACCCTAACTTCTATCATAAGAAAATGGAAGAAGAGAGGAGGATTTAGGTGCAAGAAGCTTACTTTTAGTGTTGATGAGCTCCAAATACTCAGATTTTTGAAGCCTTAGTAGAGCATTTTTGTTGCTCTCTCATATTTGTTAATTTTTTTCTTCTTCTACTTCATTTCTTGCTTGTATTTCAACAAAAAAATGTCCATGCATCATGGCATAGAGAACATCTCCTTAGGCATGTTATCACACAGGCACCACAGCGACTTATCCACAAACTGCGACACATGGCACAGAACCTTCCCTTTTAGAATTTCTTCCCCTTTTCATTATGGCACAGAACCTTCCCTTTTAGAATTTCTTCCCCTTTTCATTCTCAGATGACCCAATTTTCTTTTGGACCCACTTCTAGGGCTGAAAATCACATTTAAACACGCTCGTTAGGCCTTTCTGGCCACACATCTCGCTAATACACTTGATCAATCAAATTGGGCTTAAATAATCCGTTTTAAAATCGAGATGTTACAACTTGCATGCCCACATATCATTATGCAAATTACTCAACTATAACACTATATATCATGCTCCAATTTAAGAACCATGATTACCAATATTATACCACCATAATCATATCTAAATTTCACTCATACTAAACGATTTGTACAAATACAATCTCAACATACAACCATTATCTCATTACTTCATAGCCAATCCAAGCATAACTTTTTAGCACAAGTTCTTGGCATCACCACATCACACATAAACATGCTTTAATCATAATGTCATTCCAATATCATAATCTATAGCACATAATCATAACAAATCCATGCAATACATTTTATCACATCAATAACATATCTAGAAGATAATATTGCGGACACAATTATATGCAATTATAAGTTTCCAATTACCTCGACACTTAGATTTACCACCTTAAGAGTGTAATTTTGGATTTCGAAAAGAGCTTCTAGCCTATTGAAACTCCGGAACACTATATTCTATACACAAAATCATCAAAACACAGCATTAATGACTAATCATCATTAATTATACCTCAATCATGATTACAACCTAATTTGCCTCTAAGCAACATTAAGCCATTTAACCCAAAACCTAACTCCCATTAAGTTATTTAACCTTTGTTAACTTTAATAATCACCTCCAACACATTTCATTATCTTAAGTTTAATTTCTTAGCATTAGGTTTAACTTTAAACCCCTTATTAACAACTTGCTAACTACTAAAACCTAAGTAGAAGAGCATTAAATAACAATTAAAACCTCCATAAATACTCCAGAAATTGCTACAATTAAGCGCTAGGCTTAGATTCTAACCCTTACAGTAAAGAGACTTCTATAATCATTAAGAAAAAGAGAGAAAGAGAGTGTTTAGGACTTACCCAATGACTTGTATGTTCAAAAATGCCTCTACAATTACTCTCAAGCAAACTCCAGCAGAATGGGCCCAAAGTCATCCAAATAGCCTTTAAAACCTTACTTCAAACATTTTTAAGGGCCTAATAGGCCTAAATGACATTTCTAAGCCAATAATTAACCCTTAATTAGTTCAACCAACTGACTAAACCCTCTAATCAATTAATTTAGTCCCCAATTAATTTTTGGGATGTTATAACATGACCCTTAAAACTCAAAACAACTAAACTGGGAGGATTGTTATTTGGACGTGCCCCAAAGTATGCAAGATCAAGCCTAGTAGGAATGGATATTTTAGCACAAAGTATCCGGTTTCCTAATTGCGAACACAACAACCTTAAACGAGCATTGTAAATAGAGCTTTAGAGACAAAGAAAGGAAGCAATAAATAATAAACAACTTAGACACTTCATTACTCAAGTTATCTTTCAAATCACTTTGCACTTAGAATATTGTTGTCCTTTTCATTTCTTGTAATATTGTAACTTTATAGCTTTACACTATTAATTAAGCTACTTTCTTCCAATTATCTATTGCATCTTTACATCTGATCAAATTGTAGTAAAGGAGCCCAGGAATCTTTGTTTACATTGAGTCTCTACATCCAAAATAAAATTAGCTCAATAAAAGGGCGCCCACTTACCCACTCGCCCCTGGCCAACTCTCGAGGTGGCCTCAATCTTGCCTCTAGCTCTAGCTACTTTTGCTTCTACTTTCGAGAAAAGATAACTTGCTACCCAAGTCTACCTCCTACAAGCAAGCCATATAATTATGCTACGTTTCATGTTCAATTTCTTCACTAGTCTTGGGGGGTTTTCAAAAAAACATAGTAATTAGGTACTATCTTCCTAGCCATAATTAAAGCCGGTAATTCGAGCAAAACAGGCTTATTTAGATTGAGCTTTAAATATTTTACCCTCTTAAAAAACTTATATAGTGAAACCTGACTCTAACTTTTTTCTATCGAGTTTGGATTAGCCCATCAAACTTGGCCAAAATTACTAATTTTATATACATATAAAGCTAAAAATTTTAGTAGCTAGACTTATTCAAGTCAGGTTCAATTCGAGCTCAACTTATTCGGATTGAATTTAAAGTATCCTACCTTTTAAAAAGTCTATATAGTTAAACTTGACCTTAATATTTTTCAAGTGGGTTTGAGTTGACCTAAATTACCGACTCTAACCATAATGTTGATTTTGTCCTATCCTGAGTTACTGTGCTAAGTTAAACTACATCTATGATGAGGATCCGTTATCCTAATTGTCCTTCTCTTCGTTGGTGATCTCAATCTGCTTTTCCTATTCACTAGCACACTGCAAGTTACAACTAGCTACGCCTTTACTAGTAATCACATCATCATTATCAATCGGCCGTTAATAAGAAATTGAATCCAAAGCACAATGCTAGCAGATGATGGCCCTTTCTTCCTTTGAATTTAGCTCTTTTCCTTGAGCAAGGTATGAAAGAACTTGAAGCAGCTACTCTTGTTGCTTTGGCATTTGCAATGCAAGCTTGGAATTTTATTGCCACGAACAATAAAGTTTTTTCCTATTTTAAGTAGGGATAGCGGACAGCGTTTATAGTTTTCAGCAGATGCAGAGCCAGGAATGCTAATTCACCAGGCGCTTTCTCCATTTTCAACTAGACAAAACACAACTTTGGGCACATACAAGAGAAGAAAAATTGTATATCTTAAAGGCCCGCACATTTCAAGTCTTTAACCAAGTTTAGTGGATGCAAAGAGAAAGGGGTTGGGAGGAAAATTCAGAAAACCCACAGATTCTTGGAATATGCATTTTGCACAGCCAATGAGATTCGCACTCCAATTGTTGTGGCTGGTGTCTGTTGGCCAACGGCTATTCTTTTCTTTTTCCTTTCCTTTTTTGCCCTTTATCCAAATCCAGTTCCTTGCCCTGCAACCTCCAAGTGGATATGATTCCTTATCTGAAAACCAACACTATCACCCTTCTAGTTCTCTCCCGGTCATTTCATCAGCCATCGTCAGCCAAAACCACCGACGTCCCAAATGGAAGCTCTGCTCCTGAGCAAGCCTGCTTCCCACTTCAAATTTTCTTCCAAACACGGACATTGGCCTCTCTTTACTTTTCCCGCACAATCTCTTCGGCTTCAACCAACTAACACCGCCCTATTCACCGTCCGCGCCATCCAAAATCAGGAAAAGCAAATTTTCCAGGACGCACCCGCACCCGTCGACAACGAGGGTGAATCCTACGGTGAAGTGAAAGGTATCATCGGAAGCAGGGCCCTGGAAGGCGGAACTGGCATGGAGTATTTGATCGAATGGAAGGACGGTCATGACCCCTCCTGGGTCCCCTCCGATTTCATTGCCCAGGACGTGGTGGCCGAGTACGAGACCCCGTGGTGGACTGCGGCCAAGAAAGCCGATGAATCGGTTCTCAAGCAGCTCATCGACGCCGACGACGGCAGGGACATCGACGCGGTCGACGGCGACGGGCGAACGGCGCTTCTGTTCGTATCGGGTCTGGGGTCGGAGCCGTGCGTGAGGGCTCTTGCCGAAGCGGGGGCAAATCTGGATCATCGAGATAATGCCGGGGGGCTGACGGCGCTTCACATGGCGGCGGGGTACGTGAGGCCTGGCGTGGTGAAGCTTCTGGCGGATCTGGGGGCGGACGTGGAGGTGGAAGACGACAGGGGACGGACGCCGCTGGAGCTGGCGAAGGAAATTCTGAAGGCGACACCGAAAGGGAACCCGATGCAGTTCGGGAGGAGGATAGGGCTGGAGGGCGTGATAAGATGCCTGGAGGGGGCAATATACGAGTACGCGGAGGTGGAGGGGATACTGGAGAAGAGAGGGAAGGGCGAGAACCTGGAGTACTTGGTGAAATGGAAGGACGGCGGAGAGAACGAGTGGGTGAAGGCCAAGTTTGTGGCGGAGGATCTGGCGAGGGATTACGAAGCGGGGCTGGAGCACGCGGTGGCGGAGAGAGTGGTGGGAAGAAGAGACGGGGACGACGGGAAGCCAGAGTTTCTGGTGAAATGGACCGACATGGACCAGCCCACGTGGGAGCCCCAAGGCAATGTGGATCCTCAGCTCATTCTGGAATTTGACGCCAGCCCAAAAGAAGACCCGTGACCCTGGGGTTTGGGCCGGACATGGATGGATTCTGATTCTTGGCAAGATTGTAATTCGATATTAAGGGTCATTGAATTAATTGCTTCTAGGGGCGGGGGCGGGGGCGGGGGCGGGATTAGGTGGGAGATGAGATGAGACGCAGCCGGAATGTTGTCTTTTTTTGGGGGATGAGAGTTGGCAACGGATGAGAACAGGAGCGGATGGGAAAAGGCGACATAATTGAATTCGTGTATATTTAATACTGGAGATTAGATAGGAGTCTTTTTGGAAAGAAGTAGAAGGAAGGACGTGGGGAAGGCGATTGAGAGAAGTGGGCCCCAAGTCCTTGTATTCAAACCAAACTGATCTAAAAGTCTAGGCATTTTGTTTTGGGATGTAACGTTGTCCATTCTTTACTGTGGTCAAGCAGCGTGCTTTCGACTTTCCGTGTCACAGAAAACGTGGAATTCTCGGAGTCTAACCCATTATTGGGTACAACAAGCAGTGTGGTTGATTGAAAAGGAAAATGCAGGTGAATCCTAACAGGCTAGTGGAAAAGGACAAGATTTGTAGAGTAAAACAGGGCTTTGATGATCTCCGTAAAGTATAATCCCATTTGTCTCGCCATTCAATCCTAGTCATTCCTACCAACCTGGCATTTCAGTCTTCCCACATTGTAATTAATCACACTGCTTTCTTTCTCCGCCCTAAACACTGCTCTTCATTTCAATCCATGTCCAATTATCCTCCTCAACGGTAGCGCAAGTTATATGTTACATCTGCTTATGTGAAATTACACCTCACGAATTGTACGCCTGATTATTATTATTATTATTATTATTATTATTATTATTATTATTATTATTATTATTTGTTATAAATGTTGTGTTTGTGTTCGTGGTGTGAAAAACAAACACCAAACGCGTTAGAGATGTTGAGTCTCAATTAATAACAAAAGAGTTACGAGTTCTCTTATCATAATTTACTCGAATGTAAAAGACATATAAGGTTTTGATAGAACAAGTATTTGATTTTTTTTATTGAAATGCGAAATGTTACAAATCTAAATTAAAAAGTAAGTTTTTAATTGAGTGTTGACTATCTTTTTTATGTCTTCATCTTCCATTTATAATGTTAGAATGGTGGTAGCTTCTCCCTTAAGACCTATAACATTTGGCTAAGGAATTAAGGATCTTATGAAACTCATGACACAGTCTTTATTCTATATTCTTCATTTTTGGTAATCAGTCCATCTTACCGAAATACTTGAGCACGATGTCCATGGGTTTCTGAATTACTCGATATCGTATCTTCATGTGCCAACGGTCCAATATTTGTAACTAACAGGATTTTAGCATGTTTATTTTATTGTGGCTTTTATTGAGCTTTGGGGTCAGCTCCTTTATTCAAATTGGGCCTGACTCTTCAGTTATTCAGTTTAACTAGCCCTGTGACCCATTTGAGTAACATTTCATATTTTTGCCCAAACAATTTGTAATATATTATTGATGGAGGCAATCATGATTGAGACAGAGATAAATATTAAATATATGCATTCATTGATGTTATTATTAACCTACTAGCCATATTTTATATTAATGTTTTTAAAATGAAACTAGATATTGAATCAAAAAAGTCAACGGTTTATGGTTTGCATGGTTCAATCGGGTTAGATCAATAGTCAAACCAATGATGTAATATTTAAATTAAAAAAATATATTTGTATATAATAATCTAAATATAAGAAATAAATATGAAATTGCTACTTAACTTAAAAATAAAATTAAATATTTTAAGTTTATTATGACTTAACAAGCCACTTGATACAACATGCCATTAAATGATTAAAAAATTATTTTTATGAAAAATTTGATAAAAAATAAAAAAAGAATTTTTTCAATAGTTTAGTCTTAAAAAACTAGGTCCGATTCTAGGCTTAATCCCAATTCCCAGTCTGATCGTCGGTCTAAAATGGCCCAACTTAGGTCAACCCTCAAAACAGTTTTTACATGCTAACTGAGCCAAAATTCAAATAGGTTGACCATTCATTTCAGTCTGATTTTTTAATTATTGCTTTATATACTTATACTTTGTTCAATCTAAAATATATAAGCCTTTCCCCACAACTTATATTGGTTTTAAAATGTAAGTGATTTAATATTTTCTCCGAACCACAATATATAACATCTTTTAAAAGCTTCGTTTAATTCAAAATATAGGATATTGAGTAATTTTTATAATTATTTTTGCAACTATATTCCTACTTTATTTAGTATTCTTTTTGAAAAAATAACACATTAAAATTTTAATTGTCATCATTGAGGAACTACTTATATATAGTATTTAATAAGAGTAAAATTGAAAAAAATGTAAATTTTTCTAAGAAATTACCGTTTCAACTAATATTTTTTAAAAATCATGAATTAGTTTGTAATACCTTATCTTTTAGTTTGGAGGGAGTAATTGTATCAAAAAATTTTCATTTTACTATTTGCATTTATTAACCTAAATTTTTGTGTCTGAATTTATGAACCTAGTTCTCATTCATCATAAATTGAAATTAGAAGTAAAAATGAAAAACAATATATTTTTTAATAATGACAAAGATTTTATTGACATACGAATTATTGTTAAATGCGGCGTATACTTTCGACAAAAAGAAATATATTATATAAAGTTTTAAGTAGAGCATTTGATACTTAACTCACCTAAAGTTTAATTCATAAAAAAAAAACATGCAGGTGAAGTCTGTTACATATAAACTCTTATGCTCTTGGATATGTTTATTATATGACACTTTTTTTGGTTCTTAATACAAGTCACATAGAGCTATTAATTAATAATTTCCAAATTCATCCCCAGCAAATTACTAAAAAATATTTAATTCTAATGTAATGTTCAATTATGACTCTTCAAATATTGTGTTTGTCTCTTTCTTCAACAGGGGTAAAATTGAAATATTTTTAAATTTTAAGAGTCAACAACCCCTCCTTGATTTTGTTGAAATAGTTAAAAATTACTTATATAAAACATCTTCTAAAATGATTTATTGGTATTAAATATAAAATACTTGATGAAGTGTTAATTATATTTTTATAATATTACTCATATTTAAACTCATTAATTATGTGAATTAATTAAAGGCATCTTACAATAGGGATTGTAGAATTATGTACTAAGAAATACTCTCTCCGTCTCATTTTATAAGATATTTTTGGACAAAATTACACATACCAATAGCAAACTATTTAAATACATTTTACAATCTTATTTTTTAAAATATAAGTATAAATGTCTATAAAAAATATAAATATAAATTTTAAAAAAATATTTATTTAATGTAATTTTATTTATAAAACATTAAATAAAAAATATATTCTCTTTATTAGAAATGCAGACTGCATGTTAAAAAATGTAAGATATTTTTAATCTTTTAAGATACAATCATTACTTTTTGTGTTCAAAAGTGCTTTTATTAAATAAATTACTTTATATTTATTTTAGAGTAAAATATTATATAAATAAGGGTGAATATAAAATGATAGAGTTAATTTAAAAATAAGCAACTATTTTATTAGGAAGAAGATTTAATTAAAAATATCTTATATTTTTAAATTAAAAAAATAATGAGAATAGAAGAATAATATTAAAATAAATATAATTAATTAAATTTTATTTTCATTAAAATATTTTATATTTTAAAATATTAATTATTTTAAATTTATTTTATAATTTGAGATATAAAAGGTAATATGTTATATTATTATATAGATACTAGATAACTAGATAAATTAATTGTAATAAAATATTGGAAAGGAAAATAACCAAAAGGCCGAATCGCAGAGGCTTTTTAAGGTTAGATTAGTTCATGGTCTTGGACATAGTCTGCGTGTGCTTACAGTCAAGTGCAGAGCCGGCAGCACCCCCTTGCCACTTCATCTCTTCTGGGTATTATTCCTTCCTTTTCAAAATTTTGCTTTCCTTTTCATGTCTTCTTCCCCCGTGTACCTTAATGTGATCAAAACCGTCTCTCTCTTCTTTTTGCCCCCTTAATGTTAAACTAAATCTGTTTCGCCTCTATTGACATCGTCTTCGTCTTCAATGGCAGGCGAAGCCAGAATGCACGCCAAGTCGGACTCGGAGGTGACGAGCGTGGACCAGTCGTGGCCGGCTCGATCTCCTCGGAGACCGCTCTACTACGTTCAGAGTCCGTCCAACCATGATGCTGAGAAAATGTCCTACGGGTCCAGTCCTTTGGGTTCCCCCCACCATTTCTACCATTCCTCGCCCATTCATCACTCTCGCGAGTCCTCCACCTCGCGCTTCTCCGTCTCCCTCAAAAACCCCAGAAACCTCTCCACCTGGAAGAAACTCCACCAGTCCCAGCACTCCGACGATGAGGACGAGGACGACGTCGGCGCCGATCAAGGCTCCGGCCGCAACATCCGCCTATACTTGTGCTTCTTCTTGCTCTTCGTGCTGCTTTTCACGGTCTTCTCTCTCATACTCTGGGGAGCCAGCAAGAGTTATGACCCTAAAGTTTTAGTCAAGGTCAGATTAAATACTAATTTCAACCTTGTTGATTTTTCAGTTGGATTCGGGATTAGGTTTTGAACCTGTCTTAATGCGATTGTTCAATACTGGATCCTGACGTGATTGTGATCTTTATTTTATTTCTCAATTTTTTTTTAAAATTGTTTTGAATGAAATGGGATGTGGGGAGGTGCAGAACATAGTGTTCGAGAGCTTGAATATCCAAGCGGGGAATGATGATACGGGAGTAGCAACAGATATGCTGTCGTTGAACTCAACTGTGAGGATCTTGTACAGAAATCCAGCCACATTCTTCGGCGTCCATGTCACTTCGACTCCTCTTGAGCTTCACTACCACCAACTCAGCCTTGCTTCCGGCCTGGTAAATTTAAGTAGCTTTTGGTTTCGATGTTAGATAGTGAGACGCTTAACAGTAAGTAATCATCCCTATTTTCATTGTGCACTCCATTCGATGATCAGAGTTAAGCGCAAAGTGAAAAACTGAAAATAATAAAAATACAATGGGAAAAGCAAGGGAAAGGGCAGGGCTGGGTGGGGTCGCCGTCTCGGGGAGTGCAGAGATACTGAATCGGTTGAATTGGATTGGTTGTATTGGTTATAAAAGCTGCTGGTCCTGCCTCCATCTCTGCTCTCCTTCATCAATTTTCTCAGTTCTCCTTGACAAGCGTGCCCCGCTGCCTTTATTCCCCCAATCCCCCAATACCCATTTCCACTCGTCCATGCTTCTTTAATTGATGTGTCGTTCTTTTCACGCAGTAAACTATTTATGAGAACTTAATTGCTATCAACCGAGTCCATCTTCCCATGACAGGATTTCCAAACCCCCCCATCCTCAGGCTTGAAGCATAGTACTTGAGTTTATCACACAACGATTTTATTATTTTATCCAAAACTTGTACTTGGGTGTGGTAGATCTTTTTGCAGAGAATTCTTATGCATGTATGGTGTTTATCGTGACAGAGACAAGAGAGGCAACTAGGTGGTCAGGTCCAAAATTATTTCAGTTTGAATAGTGGGTTATGGTTATAAAAAGTGAGGGATTGTGTTGGATGAATGTGAAAGCAGGTGAAGGAGTTCTATGTGAAGAGGAAGAAGGAGAGAAAGATGGCGGTGGTGGTGTCAGGGCATCAGGTGCCGCTGTATGGAGGAGTTTCAGCGCTGGGGAACGCCAGAGAGCAGAGGCAGAATGTGGCGTTGCCGCTCAACCTCACGTTTGTGATGAGATCGAGGGCTAACATCCTGGGATCATTGGTTCGCTCTAAATTCTATCGAAGAATCCGATGCTATGTCACCCTGCATGGCAACAGCCTCGGAAAACCTTCTACCTTAACCCATTCTTGTCTCTACAACTGATCATCAATAAATATTTTACTCCTTTGATTTTCCCTGCCTCGTCTTTTCTTTCTCTTCATCCCAATTCCCACACGCTTCCATGTGCATTCAACTCCTGTTTGCTTTTGTTATCCCTCGTGGGATTCACTAAATACTTCACTGTCCATTTTAGCCTGTAAGTTTGCTTCATTGCACAGTAAATACACCTTTTTCTTCACCGCGTAGAGTTATGGACGAATTTATGGCATTTCAAATGCGAAACTTGCGGGTTTTGTCTGACCTTGAATAGAGACAAGGCATCTGATCATGGTATATTGATTGATAAATGGGGACTAGGCTTGTCTCGATCACTCTTGCATGCCGATTCTTTAGAAAAGTGGTGCTTGATGATTCAAAAGACATTCGTACTAAAAAAATGGTCATTTGATGCAATGCACATGATAAAGTCATCTTAAGGGAAATGCAGTTCTCTACTTTTTATAATTTCAATGTTAGTTCACCTATGAAATCAAAAGTATTTAAAATACAAAATCTTTCATGAATTAAAGTTACTTATCTTTCAAACTCCTGCGGCTTACATGTAGTTCAATCTCCAACGTTATGAGTTAATAATTAACATTTATCGTTGATATATATATATATATATATATATAATATGTGTGTGTATATATCATAAATAATATAAATCATTTCAGACTTTATGAGCCTACTGTTTAGTTGAATTTTTAAAGTATAACTATTGTATATAGAATACTAACGTTCAACTGGTAACTTATACACTTGAAGCGGTCCAACTGGTTTCAGTGAGAACGCCTCCATTGCACCAGCATCTAAACATCATTGATGAAGTTCGCAGCATTCTTGGGAGAGACTGGCAAGCGTCTTCACGTCATATTAACAGGGAAGGAAATGAAGTTGCAGACTATTTAGCTAAACGTGCTCTTAGTTGCTGGCCAGGATTTTATCGAATTTCTACTCCCCACTCTGAAATTGTGGATTTACTCTTGGCTGATTGAGTGATTGTAATAACCTGAACCAGGCTTAATCTGGTTGGGTGCCTAGTTTATTTAAAAAAAAAAAAAGAATACTACCATTCATGTTATTTAAAAAAATTGAAATAACAAAATATTACAATTACAATATATAATTTAATTTGATAAATAGATTGTGCAATTTTAATTTCTTATAGCATTAAATTATGGGTGTAGCAAATTAATTCTCCGGACGGCACGGGACGCGGGGAAGAGGTATGTCCGGCGGAAATGGAATAAGATCAGAGGGAGGAGGGTAGAATGGGAATGAAAGGTGGGGCCCAGCGAGGGGAAACAAATTTCAAAACGATGGGTTGAAAGATGGGTCCCTTTTCCTACAATCCTATGGCACCAAACAAGCTTTTAGTCCCTGCTTTTCTCCGCAAGCGATAATTTTGTCACGGACTTGAATATTGCTCAAACTATAAACACATGTGAACTATTTTAAATGAAAATTCCAATCCAAATAATAGTTTGAAGAACAGATAAAAGAGGAATTATAAACTACAATAGTATAGAAATAAGGGGACATAAAGGGGAAGGTAGCTATAGAATTGCAAAAAGGAGAGAATCCATCGTCATAGTGACAACAGTCAGAGAGAAGGAGGAGAACCGCAAAGAGAAAGAGAGAGAGAGAGAGAGTCTTCAAAACAATCTTCACACCCTTTTCTGGTAAACTTCATCCTTCTCGTATAATCCTTTCTTTTCTCACCTTCAAGGCTTCAACAGACTTTGGGCCCACTCATTTCATTCCCAGCCCACATAACCTCCTGGCCCATCCCACATCAAGCCTTGAATCGTAACACATTTCGTTTGCACTTTGTCATCCAATACAACCAGGGCAATTTGCACGTGAGATATTACAGCTTCAAATTTCATCTTCATATATAAAATATTTTCATAATCACTTCACTGTCTTCGGAAGATAAATCTTTGCTCCGTCCAAAAGGTCCAACATATATCACATCACATTTCACCTTTGAGGTTGCAAAAAATATTATAAAAATAATCATGCAAGATTGAGAGATATGTTATAACCATGTTGTCAGGAAAACTAGTAACTTCGCTAATCGGCTCAAACGTAGTACTCATATCATTGACCATCAGTTACGTATAATTGTGGAACATTTCTTAAAGTATCTAGTTGTTACAGAATATTTCTGCAATGGACCCACATATGTAAGTTACATTGGTGATTGTTTCTTCTAAGAGACTTTTGCCTCCTATTGCATTTTTTTTTTTCAATAAACGTATCTTACTTTCAAATAGATGATTCCAGCTTTAATACAATTGAATTTGGCAGGAATTTAAAATTTAAATTAATTGTAATGAATCAGAAAATACATTGATTGCAACTATGAAGGTTACGAAAATAGATTTCGTAAATAACGTCAATAAATTAATTAATTTTAATCAAGGAGGAAATACTTTTCATGATGATATGACTATATGAGAGGTTTCATGGCTTTTTTTTAATATTTTTATTTATTTTATTATTTATAAAATATAAATTTTTTTCTTTCATTGTTTAAAAAGATCTTATGGAATTCACAAATTTTTAATTCGAGAGGACCGATTTCGAAAGATATAAAGGGGTGTGTGTGTCAGTGTGTGTAACATTGATTGAAGCGTGGCGGGCAACGCTTCGTTTATTTGAATGGTTGGATAAACATATTTACAATTTTAAATTAATCAGAAAATATATTGATCGGAGATATGGAGCTGTACACGTGTGAGGTTAATTTGAATAAATTTTATAAATATCGTAAATAAGTTATAATTATTTCTTCGGTAAAAAGTTATAATTAATTTCAATAAAGGATAAAATATCTTGCTTGAAGATAAGAGTAAAAACAAGTTAAGTTGAGTTAGATTTAGATCAAATAGAAATGAGCTAGTACGATAAATTAGAAGCCTGAAATTGGCCACAAGCTTGTATAAAATTTTTTTTATTTATTATTATTTAGGCTTAAGTTTACCTAAAATTTAACTTGAAAACTTATTTAAAAGCTTACTAACTGCATGCTTGGATTAGCTTCATAATTGACTTTTTCAGTTAAAAATCAATTTTCCATAAAAATAACCAAACACCAATTTAAATAGACAATCGATTATAAAGAGAAAAATCAATTTTTTCCTGTATCTGTGCGCTTATAGCGTTTCAAGAAGAAGGGAAGAGGAAAAAAAAAAACATCTGTTCAAAAAGCACGTGAAAAAATTATAAGAAAGGTCCAAAAAAATATAAAAAAATAATAAAATTTAATAAAAATAAAATTCAACTCTCTTATATTCTCTTTTTTTTATCTTAATAAAATTTGAATTTGGATCTTCAAAAAAGTTACTAGCATAAATTTCTGTCAACTACTACCCTTCACTTAACACTTACTATAAAATTAATGTAAATAAAATATTAATTGGTAAAAAAAATTTAATTTAATTTAAAATTTAGGGTCATTAAAAAGATTGTTGCAAAAATCCACAAAGAGAGAGATATTTTGTGTCATTTGTTACATTGCTATATTTTTTATATTGCCAAATTTTAAGGCAATGTTTAATATCTTTGTTAGATATGGCTCATATTCGTGATATTATTAGAAATTAACTCATACATTATCATCTTTATTATTTATTGTAAACTTGATATTTGATATTTAAGAATTAAATATTTCTCTTTTATTAAATTTTTCTGAACTAAAATACATTGAGTTATTTATTTACATAAATTAAAATATTAATATTAATATTAATATAATTTAATTTTTTAATTAATTAGATATGTAGTTTAAATAATATATTTTAATTCTTAAATAAAATTTAACAAATTTAATAATACTAAATACAAATTTAGTAATAATTTAATTTTAAAAAATAATGTCTTTTATGGTAATTTATACAGTTAGAATTTAATTCTAACATAATTATTCAAAAAAATTTTATTTTGTTAAAATCAAGTTTTAAAAAAATAATATTCAAATAAATTGCGTTATAACATAATCAATTATAATTAAAATCAAACATTTAATCAATTATTTTTATATTCAATTATACCCAATTAAAATTCAAACAGGCTCTTAAAAATAAGCATGCATTTTAATTTTAAATATACTTTAAGATTATTTAATATATAATATATAATTTAATTTATTAATTATAATATAAAATAATTAAAATAATTTATCAACTGCAATACAATAATGAAGTAATAATATTAAAAAAAATAAATGATAAAATTGATGCGTGTGTGATGTATTATATTATATTATTTATATATATAAGCCAGCTTATTGAGTTTGCATGTTAAACCTTACAAAAATAGATTTAACCTATTTAATTAAATATATTTAATTAAAAACTTAAATCTGACCTAAGTTTATATATTATGTTTTTTTTTTTTTTGATACAAGTTTATATATTATGTTAGGCCTGAAGTATGCGCGCAGACTCTTGATAAAAGCCTCACCCATTCCCGCCTTTATCTGAAAATCACATGAGAGTTCCGATTCATTTGTGAGGCACCCGGCCCAAAAAAAAAAAAAAAGTTGTCAGATTGACCTATTAGATCATCTAAACATAAAATGCCCATCAACACTCGTTCTGGTCGGCTACGTGCTTCCCCTCCTCCATATTGAAAACAGATGGATGCACCGATGTATCACATTAACTGACGCGGCCAGCGACTTTTTGTTTATTTGAATTGCTTGTTTAAAAAATTTACAATTTTTAATTAATCTGATTTTATCAGAAAATATATTGATTATATATATGCCATGTCACTAAAATAAATTTCATAAATAACTTGAATAAGTCACAATTAACTTTAATCAAGGAGCAAATATCTTCCTTGAAGACATGAGGGGCTCGTTCTCATTCAACGTCTGTGATGATGCCTTACTGAATTTTTAAATTGTGCCCCAATACCCCATCACCACCAACACTCATTCTGTTTTTTTTTACCCCGAAGGCAATCTATTTCAATGTAAAAGAAAGAGTACATCAACTCTCATTCTGATTGGCGATATGTTTTACATGTATGTATATTAAAAATACGTGGGCATGTCACATTGAGGTGGAGCCAATAACCATTGGTTTATTTGAACGGCTAGATAAAGATATGCGTTGTATATGTTAAATTTATTATGTTAAATATACTTAAAGATAATATATTCTATCAAAATATAGTTTAAGTCATTTAGTTATATACTTTTTAAATTTATATATTTATTATTTATTTTTTAATCTTTAAATATAAGACTTTTTGTATGTTTTGATATTTTCTTTGTTATTATTTTTACTTTTCTTCTTTTCTCTAGACTTGCACTTTTTCAATCTCACAGTCCTCTAAATTATTTAATTTTTTATTCTTTTTTCTCCTTCTCTCTTTTTTTTTTTAATCTGTTGTTTTTTTTTCATCTTTCAATATTTTTCTTTTTTTTTCTCTCTTTTTATTTTTTTGGGTCCTCAATCGAATGACTATATTAGATTTATTATATTAAATATATTTAAAGATAATACACTTTATCAAAATAGTTTAAGTCATTTAATTAAATATTTTTTAAACTCATGTATTTATAATTTATTTTTTAATATTTAAATGTGAGACTTTTTATATATTCTAATGATACATAGTCCATTATAGTTATATCAAATTCAAAATCGTAAATCCTGTACCATAATTTGCTTGAATATACTTATTATCAAACTCGTTTAAATTTAATATGAAGATCTTTAAATAATAAATAACCAAATATGGAATTTAAAAATTAAGTAAAATTGATAAATTAACATAAACTAAGTAAGAATTGACATAAATTATATTAAAAAACGATGTCCCAAAATTTTGTCGGGTTATCGAGACCAGGGAGCAGCCTTTGTTCTAAGCGGTTTGAGAAACCAAAAATCATAAGACGAACTCAAGGAATATCGTAAAACAATTCGTCATCTTTCTTTCTCTATCATCTATCCTGAAAACCCCTCTACTCATCGGATCTTCAGAACCCATCTTGTCGTCGATCTCTTGCCTTCGATATTGAAAATTGTTCTCAAACTCCTGTCATTGCTATTCTCGCCCTCCCATCACCGGTAGTCTCCGATCTGGTCGAACTCGCTCTCTTTTGTCTCGGCGCCGAGTCTCAGCATTGAATGGGGAAGGCAAAAAAGAATAGAAGTCAAACTGTCAAAGGCTGCCAGAGAGAAAGAAGGGAGGTTTTGGTGTTTCGCGAATCTGGCTGTACGAAACTCCTTAAAGCCGTTGACCTAATTTGACAACTATGATGACGACAGGATTTAGTCCTCGCATGGAATCCAGATCCAGATATTTCAAGCATTTAGCTTGCCTTAAAATGTATATTTTATGCCCATGGAAATTAAAAGTTGCTTCTAAGGAATTGGATTTTGTAATTAAGGGGCACCGAAACATGACACGGTTAAATATCGGGGTTAGTTAAAATGGTCGAGATGTTGTTTAATAGTATTATATTAATTGACATAATGAGAATAAATCGTGGTTGATTATTGAATAGGTCGGGGTCGGGGTCGGGGTCGGGGTCGGGGTCAGGGGTTGAAGAAATTAGCGTGGAAGCCATAGCGGGCAAGAGTCCAAATAGAGGAAGCCGCCAGAAGAAGAGAGAGAAGCAATCCCAGGCAACCCAGGGCGACATTAAAGCACCACTGAGAAGCCCCTTTCGGAGGCTTCTTGATGGCCACCCACATGAAGCACGGGTACGCATACGTTACGGGCACCAAGGTCATCCCTCCCAGCAGAGCAGCCAGCTTCGGCAGGAACGGAAACGTCACCGCTATGAACAAAGTCAATGCCCCGAACATTACTCTCATGCACCCCCTTACTAATCTCGAGCATCTCTTCTTCTTGGCTTTTATGTATCCCATCTCCAAGCTGTCGAACACAGGCATGGCATAGACTTGGAAGCTGCTCAGGCAATGTATTGTTATCGGCAGGTACAACAATAACCCCATCGTGAATTTCGTCACCTGATGCCCGTGCACTTTCGAAAACGCGCTCACCATTCCTCCCTCCGGTATCTGCATTCCAGTCAATAACCATTAATGTAACAGAGCAGATCTACCACTGAGTTCATGCAACTCAACGAGGCTGCGCTTGCTTGCCTGGTTTCCATATGCCCAGAATCCTGCAATCGCCAGCGGAAACACGCACATGGCTATGACTGCATAAGCCACGATCACTCCTTTGCGCATTAATTCCTTGCATGGTTTTTCTGTGCTCGAAGGGAGCGTCCCCTTCAAATTAATCAAAACACGGAATTATATGTCAATGACCGAACCTGAAACAGAATATTCTCTCTCAAGAAAACAAAGGGAAAAGAATCTCGCCTGGATCTCAAGCATAACATTATGGCCTCGGAATGACAGTACAATGATGCCGATGGCGTTGATACTTTTAGAGACGTTAGAAAGAGAGGGGTGATGATGCCCGGGCAGGGAGAGGGAGGGAGCGGATGAAACGGAGGCGGGCCTGCCTTTGGAGAGGGAGAGAACCCAGAACAGGGTACAGTAAGTGATGGCGGTGATGGCCCCGACGATAGACACGCCGGCGACGGAGTTCAGACTGGGCGTTAATTGTGCGACGAGAATGGCGATGGATGTGAAGACCAAGAACCACAGGGCCCCGCTTAACGGGTGCGCGTGGCACGTGTCTTTGGGACAAAATGTATTGAAAAATAGCTGCAGGGTCCAACTACCGGTGATAATGAACATCACGCAGCTTCCTCCCGACAGATACATTACCGGGAAAAATGCCGCCACCTTACCCATCCTTTGACCTGCAAGTGAACGAATATCCCCTTTATACACATCTCAACCACCAAGAATGTGCTCTTGAATAACATTCAAACCGCCACCAAAAAGGGAAATAATGAATTACCGAAGGCAGCCGTGGCTAGGGAAAGGAATCTGCTGTAGCGAAGCCCGGGGACGGATTCGTGCAGGAGAAGAAGAAGGAATATGGTGTAGAGCTGCCAAACAAATGCCAGCGAGAAGCATACGCTGCCCCATGCCCTGCAAACTCTCGGGTTATTCAATCATGAATCAAGAAAAATAAGCGGGGGAAGGGAGGGACGTACCAGCCAAGAGCGGCGAAGGCAGAGGGTAGCATGAGAGCTTGGAAACCGAGGTTGGAATTGAGGATGTGAAAAGCAGCAAAGAAGGAATTGCCATGCCTCGACTGGGTGATGGGGAGCCAGGAATCTTTGATGAGAGTTTGGTTTTGATGGTGATCCTCGTGGACATCAATATGTACAGAGACAGGAGGGAGGGGGGCTTTATCGGAGTGATGCAGAAGGACTCTTTCTGGTAACATGTTGTGTTGGTGTTGAGCTGTTTTGTCCATGACCATATATATATTGACTCGATATAGTGGAAGGGATGGAGAGGGTGTCTGTGGGAATTGCATGCAGGAGGAGTACGGGTCGAAGATGAACGGAAATTGGATAGAACGATCCCTCCCGGGTCACAACTGGAATTAACGAGCCGAGTTTAACTAATGACTTGTAAGGATCTATGCCGTAAATCCTTTCAAACTGACGTTTCCTTAATTTCGAGGTCTGCATTCTCGAAGAGGGGTAGACCCGCAGAGAAAAAATAATTAAGTAAATCGAATGTAATACATCATTTATAATTTATTTAATAAATATATAATATTTAAATGATATTAAATGTAAATTAATTTTAATATTAATAATTAAAAATAAAAAAATAAATATACATTCTATTATAAAAATAAAACCAATTAAAAAAAATATCATATAAAATTTTATTTAAATTATTTAAAATTTTTTAATTAAATAAATTATAAATAATGTGATATATTGGTCTACTTAAATATTTTGGAGCCCCGCGTATACAAATCTAACGAGCATCCACATGACATCATTGATTTGATGTCACCTCCCAACGTGTCATTCGAGTTCTATCTGCAGCTCCGTCGCCACTAGCTAGTGTCGGAATAAGGCCTGAGCGAGCGTGTGTTTAGTTTTTAATTTATTAAAAATTAATTTATTAAAAGTTTATTTAGTAAACATTAATTTATTAAAAATTAATTGTTATAATAAAATTTATGTTTAAATGTATTATTAAAATACATTCAAATAGCTTTTCACATTTTAAAAATAAAAAAATACTTTTGAAATATGAACTTGCCCAAAAGGTGCCTAAATTTATTTTTATAAAACTTTGAGCTTTAAAAAGTATTGACTTATAATAATTGATAATTTTTATTATATAAATATAATATATTAAAAATGTCAAAATAATGAAAGAATTATAGTCAAATATAAAATTAGGTGCCAATGACTCCATCCTTCACATTTACGTTTGAAAAGCAAGTAAATGGAACTTTCAAAATTTCACTTTCAAATAATTTAAAAAGTATTTTTAAAAAGCATATTTAGACTTATTAAAATACATTCAAATAGCTTTTCATATTCTAAAAGTAAAAAAATACTTTTGAAATATGAACTTGCCCAAAAGGTGCCTAAATTTATTTTTATAAAACTTTGAGCTTTAAAAAGTGAATGCTTTTAAAAAAATTAAGCCTTGAAACTCAATCTTAATAAACTCTTAAAAAACGTGCTCGACAACCCTTTTATACCATTTTCATTTTACCTTTAAAAATTCAATATATCTTTAATTTTTAAATTAATTTTAAATTTTAAAATATATATTTATATTTTAAAATTAGAATTATTATTATTTTTAATTTTTGAATAATTTATATTTTAAAAATATGAAATATTATAATAAAAATTTTAAATATTTTAAAAATCTAAAAAATAAAAAATAAAAAAAAGAACTTATAGACCTGACTTTAAGCTTTTTAAATAAAAGCTGAATTTTAAAAACTAATCATTTTTTAAAAAATTCAAATTTAAAGGCCTGAGCCCATGTGGGCTCTCCATTTCTGCCACTAGCTTTCTCTTCTTCATTTTGTTAAGACTCCGTGCGACCCTTGCTTAATTTTGAAAATTATATAACGCAAACTTTCATGAAAAAAAAAATAAGAATATTGCCACATGACCTTTTTAAAATTTTTAATAGAAAGAGGTGTGAGTATCCTCTGATAGAAAAGTGGGAAGTATCAGGTATGAATGTTGAGTCTAGTAGGGAGGAGATGGTTTCTTATAATATGGTAAACTAAAATTTAATTTGTTATCAAGAGAGGTGTTGACATTTAACTATAACTATAGATCATGCTTCCAAAAATGATTGTCTCGGATAAAAATGTTTGCAATTAAAAAAACAGGAAGTCTTCTTCAAATCACATGAGGACAGAAGAAAGGAAATAAAAGTAAAACACGTGGTGCGGCAGATGAGGACTGGGAATTGAGAACTTACTTCACAATTTCCGAAATGCATCAAAAATTCAAAATCCAACTACCTTTAATTTCTTTTAGACTTCTGTCACGCGGTCCATCCATACGGGGAAGTTTGGTTGAACATTATAGATCATGCATTGAGAAATATGTATTATTATGTTCTTGTGGTATCATAATTATATGATTTGTTTCACCCTCCCATTTCACATGCTCATTTATGATTTGGCTAGTTGATAAGTAGTACAGTTTATTTAATTGTTAGAACTCTGTCCCACCCATGATTACAATTTTATAAGTTACAATGTCGCAAGAGGCAAGGGAGAGGCTATCTAGGGTAAGGAGTAAACAACCTTTGCTTCGTTGTATTGCCTTTGGATTTTTGTTTTGTTGTGTGCTTGAATACATGTGTGTGTAACTACATTGCCAGTTAAGTGCATACCATTATTTTGTATTGTACTTGCATGATTTGTTGCGGTGGCTATTTTGGTAATTTCGCCTGAAATGTGTATCTCTTGGTGAACTAGTGTGGTGTAGCCAAATTACTCATGCAAGTGCATAATAGGGTATATCAATTATGATATACTATGAATCGAATGTTTTGTTGGCCAAATATTATATTAGTGATGGTGCCTATCTTTGTATATGTGGAATTGGGGTTTAGTAGCCAAACTATGTTTAAATAATGATTATGTGTGTATAATTGTTCTATTAGGTGTGTTTTGGCTAATTGAATTTGGTTCAACCCTCTGTTGAGGCTAGTGGCACATGGTTTGGATTTGGGACTCTCATATGCATGTTAAGTCTTATAAATGTAACATTTTACATTTGAGTATCCAACTTTTTATTGGAATATCTCTTTTTTAAAAAACCAATGCCATTAGTTAGAAGATTGAATTAGTTTTTGGGTGAGGAGTTAAACCACTATAATTGGATGTTGGATGGTGAAATGATATACACCAAAAGTTTGACTCCAAATGTTGTCATGACAACAAAGGTACTGTCATGATAGATGTGTGCGACGACAGAAGCCGAGTCTCACTGAGGAGAACCATACTATGACTATTAGCCATGGCCAACATGTGTTCTGGTTGTGGTATACACATGCAGTGTTGCTTGCTATGGTGGGTGACCAGTTGGTTGCTACAAAGGTACAATATTGATTATAAATTATAGTTCTGCCTCAGTTTTAATCATGTTGTTTCCATTTTTGTGCTTGACATAGTTGGTACACCAAATAGTCAAAGATTTTAGTTTGGTTTTGGCTTACTTGATTTAATAACAATGTTTTTTGAAGACAATGCCTTATCTTGATATGTTTAGCAATTTTCTCGATGATTTCTTCTTTTGTATCTAGACGGGATGTTTCTTATTGGACTTTGACTTCCTGCGCTTGTGCTTCACATGGTTCAATAGCAAAAGTTTCACCTTAGGCCAATATTATATCCTTCTTTTTAGGTTGTATCCCAATCTCTTTTTCCTTGTCCTTCACAATTCCTCAGTCCCCACGCTTTTCCTATAATTCAAATCCAATTGTTTATTTTCATTCACTGGTGCCCCTTTATCCAAAACACGTGTTTCTTGTTCCTTACTTCTCCCCTTCACATCATCACCCCTTTCATCATTATGCGAATTCTTTGGCACATATTTATGCAAAATTTGTTTGTTATGATTTTCGCCCATAATCTCGCTATTTTGTTCCTCCAAATCATTTAACACATTAAATTGAGACCCTTTTAAATGGTCGGAAACACTTGTGGTTGGGGCTTTCCCTTTTGGTGCACAATTTCCTTTCTTAGGATGTTCATGAAGCATCCTCTCGCTGTAGATCTGCCCTTCTGTCATCAGTCACTCTCTACCCTCTTTTTTCAGTTGACTCACCATTACAAAATAACCTTACAGGTCTACTTATTTTTTATCTTCAAGAGCGCTCCCATATCTAGTGCTTAGTGCTTTATAAAGCACTCTCATAAGAGTGACATACAAGAACGCTTTATAAAAGCACTCCTATATAGTTCAAGATATATAAAGTGCTCCTAATAGATGACTATATAAGTATATGGAAGCACTCATATAGAGGCATAATGGAGCGTTCTTTACTTAAGCGCCCTCGTATGCCCCTTTTTATTTTTTATAATTTAAATTTGCTAAAACTACCTTATGTGTATCTCTTAAAAATGACTAATCTTAATATTAAAAACTAATTCAGAAATAGTATTGTTGAACATAAAAATTTATATATAATGAAAGAAATTGAAAATAAAACAACTACTTATATTTCCTAACTTGTTTAATCTCCAATTAGTCTAACAAATGAAACTATTAGTATTTTTTTAATATTAAAAGCTAGTTATCCATCACAAACAATCAATTATATATTCTAATTAACCATTCCTCAATTATATCTTTTATTTGCTCCATAGTAAAATGCAAAGTTCTTGCTCCCACAAAATACTACATGAGAAATGAAAGTAGGATATAAATAATTAATATTATATTAATTTAATTTTAAAACACTTGGCTTACATTCTCTGGAATGATCAACTCTTATTGTGTGATTATTTTTCTCATAAACTTTATCACATAATATCCATATTGCCAACTTTATATTTGTGTAGGTACCTATAAAATAATAAAAGATGTTATTATCCAAATATGAAAGAAAGAAATTTCAATTTAATTACTAACACTTTAAGGATGAAATTATATAGATAATTCTCATTTGCTGGAAAAAATAAGGCAGAGTCTCTCCTATAAATTGAACATTCTAGAATTTTTTAAAAATTTTACATTAATCCATAACAGCATATTCAGAACAACAAACTTTAAATATCAATCAAACAATCATTTAGATGCACACCAACTTATTTAATTAAGTAAATAATACAAACCTCAATTCTTTTCCATGTTTAAAACTTAACAGGATTAGCCTTTTTAGTATTTGGAGGGAGACCTTTACTACCTCGATAACGTGCTACAGCCCTATAAAAATTAAGCATATCACTAGACATTCTTACTCTAATTGTTACAATAGCCATGTATAAGGAATATAACATTGAAAACTTACTGATTAAATAATATCCTTATAGATCTGTAGTTCTTAAAGTCACTATCTCTTAATGAGTCAAGATAATAAATTGCAGGGAGGAATGAATTGATGCAAACAAGTATTCAATGTTGCCTGAAAAGAGAAAATACTTCATTAACTCAAATGTCAACTAGATCTAAAGATAAATAACAATAACAACTCACCTTGGATTTTGAGGAGCTAAAAATAATATGATTCTCTTGCCTTTGTCATTGAATGCGTAGGTAATGATAATTAATATTGTAGGTACTTGCGTTGTGAGGGTTAATAAATGAAAATTTTGTCATCGTTGAGCTTGACGCCACAAAAGTATGATGCAAGTACCTAAAATGAAAAAATAAAAACAATACAACTAATATTAAACAAATACCACAACAAACAATAAAATTTAGAAAGTACCGATGTATATACTAATTTGTATGGTTTGTAGTTAATCCTTGATCATAATCTTATTAATATTTTCAGCCACTAATTTTTCACTAATCATTTCACCGTAAATCTCCTTTTTAAATTCTATTTCATGGATCTTATTTTAAATGTTATTCGCATAATCACTTTAAGTGTATTTTGATGAGGATAAGTGGATTTTATGCCAGTCTTTCTTAATTTAGTTATAGAGGTAGATCTTTTCAATAGATTTCCTTTCTATTTAATTGGCTTCTTTATTATTTTTTTTGATTTTGAAGACTACAAAATATAAAATTAATTGGTAAGGCCAAAATTAAACATGAATGATTTTAAAGAATCATTAATTGTCATACCTGTAATTTAATGAACTTTGCAGGCCAAGCCATGTAAGTGCCAACCACATCAAAAATTATGAATATATCCTCATTTACTATTTGCATCGGCAACTCAGTATCATTTTCTATTGAAATAGTTATAGTCATTTTTAAGTGATCAGTGTAACAATCTAATTTAATTTTTAGAGTTAATTAAAATAATAGAAAATAGAAAGAATGTTTGAAGATAAATAAATTAATTAAGAGATTTTTCAATTTAACTTAGAATATAATTTCATATTAAGATGTGTTTTTAGAAAATGAAATTAATAATAATAATAATAAAAAAGGGTTAAGGCTTGTTAACTTAAATGTTAAGTTATAATATAATAATAATAACAATGAATGCGAAGGAGAGCAGTAGAGGGAGTATATAAAAGTTGAAAAAGACAAAGAGAGATGAGAACGAGAAGCACCAGAGAGAGAGAGAGAGAGGAAGAAGAAGAAGGAAAGGATTAAGGATAAGGGTTTGAAGGGATTTTGAAGTAAGATTACATGCTCAAAACTATTTCTATTTCTAAAACTTCTTTTATAAATATTTTTTTACTCATCTAGAACTTTTTAATGATAGTAATATTTTGATAAATAGAGCAAATTTTAAGGTTAGAACTTAGATTAAGTATTGACTTTTAACAATGAAAACTACAAATTAGTAGGGATAAATTAATACTTAAATTCTATTAGTTTAGATTTGTTCTATTACTTTGATTTAAAAGTTTAAAATTAAGGTTTTAGCTATAAAATTTGTGATTTCTGATATATATAGGATATTTATATTGATTAAATTGTGTTTTTGGAATTTAGATGCGTTAACTTAATTTGTTGGAGGGATTTAGATCGGAAGGATATGGTCGTAAATTTAAGAAGTTTAGTTAAATTTTATATTTAATTGATAAATTACTCTCTCTGTGTCTATCTGTCTCTCTTTGTGTGTGTGTGTGTTACCAAAATAAATGGTTCATATTTATGAGTCACCTTATTAAGATCTACTTGAATGAAACCCAACTCACCCAATCAAAAACCATTTTTAATTTCTACCCACTTGCAATAGAAGATAAATTCACGAAATTTGATATAATCCAATTCCCAAATGTGCTATACAATCTCAAAATATGACATCATCATATTGATTGGGTTCTTGTCTTTAGAACTAGAGATATGCTTTGATTGAGTTATAAGAGTTACACCACTATTTTGCATAATGTTTTGAGCATCTTGACTTTTCGTATTAAATGTAAAGCCATTAATTAAATAACCTGTATAAGAAAATACTTTAAATCTTAGACCTCTAACCAAGAATCTCAACTTTTTTGATGGGTGGGACTCATTATAGATGTGAGATCTAAACCAATATATAAAATGAAGGTTGTGATATTTAGCTAGCCAAATGTCATTCTTATCATTGTTCTGACTCTTAACTATTGCCATATATTCTTTAATATATGGCTGAACTTCCTAAGTGTTGTGTAGAACATACAAGTAAACTTGCTTCCATTGTATTTTATTTATGTAGATCAATTTTTTCCCAATTATTCTACCCTGTTCAATTGTGGTGTCCTTTGTGTACTTTAGCAACCCAATGACATCCACATTGAAAAGATATTTAATGCATAATTCAATTACTTCTTCCATGACATACATCTCAATAATATAGCCCTCGGGCCGACTTTGATTTTTTACATATCCTACCTTCATGTAATGATCTACTGGGTAATTCATATTGAATAAGTGGGGCCACATAACTTTGTCTTTCTAACTAAGTGAAATGATAAATGAACCATGATGTTAAAGAATGAAGGTGGAAAATATATTTGGAGCTCGCTCAGGATTTTAGCTATTTCATGTTTCAATTTAGACAATTTCTCCAGATTAATTGCCTTGCTGCAAATTACCTTCAAGAAGAAATAAAGTTTGGTAATGGTTTCCCATACCTTCTTTGGCAAAATGGATTGCATACTTATTGAAAACAAATTTTTCATGATGATATGATAGTCATGAGTCTTCAACCCCACTAGTTTGAGGTCTTTCATGGATATAAGGCTATTAACATTTAAAGAATATCCTTTGGACACTTTAACTCTATGCAAAAACTCATAGAAAGCCAATTTTTTCTTTCTAAATAGGGTGTGAACTACTGGGGGTAAAAAAGTATGTTTTCCTTTCCTCTCTAGCGCTAACTCTTCTCTTAACCCCATACTAATCAAATCCATCCTTACATCAATACCATCCTTGCCCTTTCCTAAAATGTTGATAACGTGCCAATAAGATTGTTATAGATATTCTTTTTGATGTGCATCGAGTTAAGGAAATGCCTAACATCTAAGGTCTTTTAGTATGACAGTTTAAAGAAAATGGACTTTATTTTCCAACCATTCTTAATAATCGTATCTACAAATGATTTTTTAAATACGATAGTAAAAAATTGTAATCTTTTCAAAGAGGTGTATAATGGTTAATGGTAAAGGAACTCTACCCTTCTTTGGGTAGCCATTGAAGTCCTTCTTTAATCGCTGACAATGATGTGTGTGTGGCAAAAATTGATGATGATACTTGAAGACATTCTTCTTACAATGTTCTAATCGCACTAAACAAGTGTGCTTCTCACAATCTGGGCATGCATCTCATCATTTGATATTATATCCTAACAAATTGTCATAGATAGAAAGGTCATTTATGGTGCCAAGCAACATTGCTCGTAGGATGAAATGTTTTTCTCTGTACCCATCATAAACCTCTACACATATCTCCCATAGTATCTTCAGATCTTCAATCAATGTAATTAAGTACATATTTATATCATTTCCTAGTTGTCAGGGCCTAAAAATTAACAATAACAGCATCATAAACTTACGCTTCCTACACAATCCTGGAGGGAGGTTATAGATCATCAAAATCACCAACCAAGTACTATGAGCACTACTTTTCATGCCATGAGGGTTCATTCTGTCAGTGGCTAATGTAAGATGCAAGTTTCTATCTTCAACCCTGAACACGGGGCATATAAGATCAAACTTTTTTCAATGAGGAGAATTTACAAGGTGTTATAGCTTGCCATCCTTAATTCTCTAGTCAGCATGCCATATAGGCATATAGGCATTTAAATCTTGGTATGATTGGAAAAAACCACAATGCCTTCACGAGGCTACATCTATTTCTCTTGTAATGCAAGACATTGCATTTCAGACACTTATCTAAGGTTGAATACTCTTTTTGAAAGAGGACACAATCATTTGGACATGTACGTAACTTCTTATAGCTCATCCTAATAGAATAAAGCACTTGTTTAGCCTCATAAGTATTATATGGAAGCTCATTATATCTTAGTAACATCTTATATAAGAGTTCAAGCAAATTAGCTAGTCTCTTATCGCTCCATCTACTAGCCACTTTTAGATTATACACTTTCAGGACAACTGACAATTTTGTAAATTTCTTATAGCAAGGGTATAATGGTTTATCAGCATCACTCTTCAACCTCTTAGACATTTCAGGATAGTCCCTAAGATCCTTTTCAATTATATCAATCATCTTATCAAGATGGTCAACATCATATGTCCTACTATCATGATCAAATGCTGAGTAGCTCGCACTATTTCTTTAATCACTAGTGTTATTCCTTATCTCCCCATGTATGGTTCAACGAGTTTAAGTTGGATCTATCCCATTACATATCAAATGATTTTTCAATTTTATTGGCCTTACTCTTCTTCCAAAGAAACATTTTAAATAAGGACATATGACTCCACAGAGATCTTGATTACGACAAAATGCAAACTCAATAAATTTATCCATACCATTGCAATATTCTCTAGATAGTTGATTAGCCGACATCTACTTACAATCTATATCACTAATATAGTCAAAGAAACATAGACTTAGATTTTTTTTTAAAAAATTAGCAGAGTATTCCAAACAAAAAACCCCCCAAATAATTAAATTCAATAATATAGTATATCAATTCATCCAAATTAAAATTTTGTAGCATAATGAAATTAAAATCGGGTAAAGGTGCAAATTTGGCCATAAACTATTTTTCGAGGAGCATCTGGTAGCCTAAACTATCAGATGGTGTAAAATAAATCACGAACTTTTAAAAATAGAGTATCTAGTAGTCTGCCGTTAACTTCAGCTAATGGACGTTATATGAGGCTCACAATGACACATGGCATGACACAAGTGTGACACATCAGCATGGTAAAGGTATAAATTTAGCCATGAACTATTTTTCGAGGAGCGCTAGGTAGCCTTTGCTATAAAAAAGTGGACCATCCAATACTTTTCTCTCAATTTTGATCAAACACCATTTATTTTCATACTTATAAGGCCCATAAAACATTAATCTCTCCATCTTCTTACCTTCATTCTCAATTTCAACTCGAGAAAAAGAGGTTCTCAATCTCTCCATCTTCGTTCTCAATCTCAACACGAAGATGACACTAACAAAGTAAAAGAAATAATTCATGACTAAATTAAGCTAGAATTAAGCTTTTCTCATGCATGGTAAAATCAAGCTTTTACTTCATTAGCATCATCTTTATGAATGTCTTTGATAAAAACTCATTGAATCTCTTCTTCTAGAGCTTATACTGAGAACGAAGGCAAGAAGATCAGAGAGATTAATGCTTTATGGGCCTCATAAGTATGAAAATAAATGATGTTTGGTCAAAATTGAGGGGAAAGTATTGGATGATCTGTTTTTTATAGTAAAAACTACCCAACGCTTCTAGGAAAATAGTTCGTGGCTAAATTTACACTCTTACCGTGCTGACGTGTCACGCTCGTGTTATGCCATGTGTCATTGTGGCCCCACATAACGTCCGTTAGGTTAAGTTAACGGCGGGCTACTAGATGCTCCGTTTTTAAAATTTTGTGATTTATTTTACACTATTTGATAGTTTAGGCTATCACATGTTCCTCGAAAAATAATTTGTGGCCAAATTTGCTACTTTACTCAACTACAATCTATTGTAATTTATCTTAAGTTTATTTATTTGCTTAATGTTATTATAGTCTTAAATAATAACTACCTTCAACTTCAAACTCAACTAACATTGAATAAATTGAAATATAAGCACACCAAAAATAAAAAGTATTGCATCATTTATATAACAAGCCAATCGTGTTATATTCATAATCTAAGTTCAAGTTCAATGATCACAAAAAAATTAACCAATAATCATATATTATTATTATTATTATTATTATATGCCTATACTATACTATATATATATATATATATATAACACTATAACATTGTATATTCAATAAAAATTTTTTTAAAAACTATTGAACTAATCAGTAGTGACGTGAGACCTAGCGGCAATGGCATGATTGAATCAATGACGCAAGGGGATTCGAGCTGGAAAGGTTTCTTCAGTGAACTGAAACGACATAGACCCATGAAGATAAGAGGTTTAGAATGTTGAATCAATGCAGCACACACGAGACTGGTCCAGTGGTGTTCAACAATGTAGTGCAATGGCTTCTTGAAGTATTCAGTGTGATTGATAGCAGATTTCTAAGAGTTGGAAGAGGGTTTTGAGAGAGATATTTAGACAACTGGAGCGTCTTGCAACTATGGGCATGTTCTTGTGAGTTTTTAAATCATGAATTAAAACAAAATAGGCATTTTGGAGCGCTTCATAATAAGCACTCCAAAAGGTGAGTCTCTCTATTTTTTTTACTAAATCTAAATGCTTCTAAAGGCCTATACTTTTAGGAATGCTTACTTATTAAGTGTTTTGAAAGGAAAACCATATTTTTGATTTTTTTTTGCAAAAAATTTTGGAGCGCTTTGTAAATAAGCACTCCAAAAGGTGAGTTCCTATTTTTTTTTTACGAAATATTTAGAAGTGCTTCTTAAATAAGCGCTTCTAAAAAAGACTCTTTATTTTTTTATTTAACCTTTAGGAGTGCTTATCTTGTGAACGCTCCTAAAGGCCTATCTTTATTTAATTTTTTTATGAAATTTTAAGGAGCGCTTATTTATTGAGCACTCCTAAAGTTCTATCTTTTTTTTTAATTTTTTTATGCAACTTTTAGAAGCACTTATTTATAATGAGATTTTATAGATCTAATATTTTGAAGCGCTTTTTATTTAAAATACTTATTAGGTTTTTTCTCTCTATTCAGGAGTGCTTTTTTCCATAAACTCTTCGAAAAAGGCGCTCCTAAAACCATATTTTGTATTAGTAATTATCACCATTGCATTGTCCTTCAACCTCCATTCCCAAACCTTGACAACAAGGTCGTCTTCTTAGTGCAAGAATTAAGTGCTGCACATTGGTCTTTAGTATGCCCATATCTTCCATGACCGAAATAGATCACAAGTAGTCCCTCATATACTACATTATAGATTTTTCCATTGACCCAACTTTGAGGTATAAGAGGCTACTTAGAGTCTATAAGTGCCACAACTCTAGCATAATTTCCACGACCTCTTACTCCCGTCACATAACAATTTTAATCACTTGCCCCAACAAGCTTGCCAATAGCTCTTGGGACACTTTTATGATGGTATTTGAAGGAAAGGCAAGGTATTCTAATCCATGCCATCACGTTTGAAACCTTAGTCGTAGCATGACCGAAGGAAAGTGAACATGGTTGTACAGTTAAGTAAATTCCAAAGATCATCCATGGTTCCTCAGTAAGCACCTTATCATAATCTTCTTGTGCCATAAAGGTGGCTAAAAAGAAACCCCCTTCCACATCAGCTAATTCAAAAGAGCCCCTCTGATTCCATATGGTGGGAAGTTTGAGAAGCAGATCATTATACCTGATAAATTTCCCCAAAGGCTTCACCACCAGCATTTTTTCCATTCCCTTATAACAACGAGAGCCCGAATTTTCTCAGAAAAATCAATGGTGGGAATGACCCTATCCTGATTGATAGCGTAATCCTCATTCGAGAGCTTAATCTCTCCCTGTGACTCCGCCGGACCACTGTCCATAAGTTTTCTCTTATACGATATAGTACTCACTTCGTCAAACTTAGAACCGCCTCTAGGGGTGTCGACCTTCGAGTTTGATTCGAGAGTCATGGGGTCACCAGCATTGTTCCGGATATGAACCTTTTTCGTGAATCTATCACTGTCATCTTCAAGCAACAGAGAAGCGCCCTTCTCAGTGAGCGCGTTTTCCACGTCCATCGGTCAATGAAAGTTGCACCTCACTAAGGCCTTCCTCTTAATTTACACATTTGATTTTGTTTTATCCTCCTTAAATAAATTCACTTAACGTCTATTTTTATCGATTATTATTATTGTGATTGTTTTGCTAATTTTCCCTACTTTTTGAATCGATTACCGCACTACAAGTTTGACAACCCGAGTGCACCGCACCGTTCACAATTTTTCTTCATTCTGTACACTTACGCACTTGAAAAATAACACAGCTACTAAAATTTTAAAGGTATATTATATATATATATATATATATATATCAATTTATAACAAACATGTGAAGACTTGTCTTTTTCTTTAATTAAGAAATCTGCCCATTTCCAAAACTTGATGTGAGCAAGATGTATTGTATGAAATTGGTGGAGAAAATTGTATTGATTATTAATTACTTCCGTATATGTATGTAGTGAAGGGTTATTTATAGGAAAAAAAAAAGTGGGGGATGACGTATTGATGCGACTCTGAAAATAGAGAGAGAGAATGGGATTCAGAGTCATGGGGTGGCATTAGTGGAAGCCACAGAGTGGCCACTGCCTCCAAATCCGATTCTTTCGTGTGTGTTTCAGAGAAGTGATAGTGAGTGGCATTTTCCGGACTAAGTGGTGCGCTTTATGGTCTCCCTTTTTCTAGAACTAGAACAAGCTCCCAGCTGCATCCATGTTCAAATTGAATAAAACTCTGCATATATGAACGACGACTTAGAAATGAATGGAATCATGATTATATATAGTTATGATCAGTTGAAAATATCTGAATTATTGCCACCAGCATATCATGTATGAAGTATTACGTAGTACATATTTAATTAATTAGCTCAAGTTGAATACGTAAAACGAGCCATGTATATGCAAATTCTAACACGGAGCCAACTTGATTGATGCCTCTTCCTGTCTTCCATTTAATTAATGGAGGCAATTAAGACCGTGGAATTACAAGTAAATAAATTAAGATAGTTATGACTGGGATGGGTAAAAGCGAATAGGGATGAAGAAAATCAACTGAGGAGGGTTAGATCTAGTGGGTTAGACCAGTCCCTCATATATAATGTGATATACGAATGCTCAAATTCTCGTTACAAAAAATGCTTATATTTAGTGTTTAACAGTAATTCAAATATAATTATCTTTAATAAAATGACACGTGTGATTAAAAAAAGAAAGAAAATATAAGCAAGTGGAGCCACATGCTAGAAAATGGGGTGCCTACCAACCAAAAGCGTAAATATATAATTAATATACTGGTATCAAATTAAAATATCCAAATTTCAACAATTAAGGCCACCCCTACCATACGACCCCACCTGTCATCCCCACCACCATCTGAAGTCTAGTTTTCTTTTCTATTATTATTATCATTATTATTATGAACACTAGCTAGCTTTCTTTTAGGTTGCATGTTTTCCTCTCTCCATAAAATATGAAGATACAATAAATAAAAAATTATAGATTTCTTCCTTTTAATTTTTTAAAAAATCACACTCCTAAAATTACGCATGCTTGCAAGCATTGAAAATATTTGGTTTTCCAAAAGGAACTTGAATATATTATGACTCAAGCTGGTCTTGACGTGCGAGCTCGAGAAGGGACTAAATAATAACTAAAAAAAAAAAAGTCCAAATTAAATGGATGAAACATGATGTTAAGAGGATCGTGCATTTGAAATTCAGGTCTAATATAATATTCCATGCAATCGATGAGGTCAAAGAAGAGAAGGGAACGAGAGACGAGTGGGATAAAAGTACAGCATCATACTGACGACCCTAGTAAAAATGGATAAAATTGAATTCATGCTCATCATTGATAAGGAAGAGTGCTTAAGGCACAAGATACAATAACACTGAAATAATAAGAGGAAAGCTGGGAGCAAGGGGCCACAAGGATTAGCGTTTAAAGGTTAAATGAATGTCGTCGACCAATAACAAAGCCAAAAAGGGTAGGAGGTCACATGGATACAGATTAGTGTGAGACTGGGAATGGTTTTCCTCCCACTACATAACTTTAACTTGCAGTATTTTGTCTGTCCTACTCCTAACAACAACAACAACAACTCCTGGCGCAAATTGTGTGGTCCAAACTCCAGTGGCTGTCAACAATGCACACCTCATGATCACTAACCAATATTCAGTGCCGCTGAATCAAACATCAAGTCTTGTTCGCTTCCAAATAATCCCTCCTCCATCATGCATCTCACCACCAAAACTGGCGTTGCAGGAAACTAAACAACCATTGCGCCTCATGAAAATAAGACACTCGTTTGTACCGCTTACTGTTTCTGTTTCGTTTCATGTGCCATTTACCCAAGCAATCTCCCACGTCTCATCCCAACCCTTGAAAGTTTATTTTAAAATTACTTGTGTACGGCCATGCAATCTCCAAAAGGACAAAGACAGGTTTACTGCCATGTGATGTCACATTTTAGAGGAGCACGAGAGAGAGTCAAATATGCTAACGTATATAGTAAAGTTTAATAGTTTATAATGAAATTGAAAGCCCTTGAAGCGTCTTGAAATGAAATTCTCGAAAGAGAAGCCTTTCAGCCTTTTCAGTGGATACAGAAACCACAAAATTTCTCCTTTGATCCTTTCCAACAACGCTTGTCTTTTTTTCCTTTTTCTTTTTTGGGCCAAGATGATTGTCATGATTCCGAGTCGCGTCATTTCAAAATGCATTGACCTTCCTACTTTTCGGCCGAAAATGGACTGACCTGCTTTGTATTGTAGGCTCATGGCTCGTGCATTAATCAGGCAGGCTTTAGGTGGACTTTGGGTTGCTTCCGAATCCCTTTTTTTTTTGGGCCAAAGATTCCGAAACCCTGTTTGGAAGCTGCGGTTAAGAAGAAAGCTCAAATTCCATGGGCATGCCAACGTGGGCTCAACCTTAATTTCCAAAGTCACTCTCACTACCCAATTGTTGGGCTGAGCCCCTTCCTATGTTCAATCTCAAATATAAAACACTCGTTCAGGTCTCCTGTGGTCTAAAATGTAAGAAAGGATGTCTTGGATCATTACATTAGATGTTTTATTTCTGAAACGCCCTCATTAAACAGCACGTGGGTTAAACTTGTAAGCCTGACAAAAGATCCGGGTATTTCCCACGCTGTCATGGGATGTAAACTTGCGCGAACAATCTTAATTAACACATCAACGTCATATATGAAAAAAATGGTTCGATTAAATCATCATATTATTGGATGAATTAGATGCAACACATCAGACAGATTGGCCGTGTCCTGGCCAGGCAAATGGTGCATTGCCACATACAAATGACACGGGTGTGATTAGACTCAAAATCCAGGTCATATGGACAGTTGCATTGGCATTGGATTAGACACAGAATTCCTCTGCCTGTGTTGAACAAAAAGTATACGAACGAGGACAATACAATTAAGGAAGAATTACTCTGAATTCTCACTTAACATAATTAATTATTCCTAGGTTTATTGATAACTAAATTTAGAAAAATGACAACACTTTTTTTTTCTCTTCCAAAATAATTACTCTAAACTCAATTGTCAATTGACCTGAAAATAATTAATTGTGTTGAATAAGACTTATATATAATTCTCCCTACATTAAAAGGTTTGGAATCCCAAGAGGCTCCTTCTTTTTCTCTTCCAAAATAACAACTGGCACCTCAAACTCCTCCTCCCTGCCCTGCTCTTTCTCTATTCTTAAAACCTTGTTTGCTTCCACTCATCCAAAAACCACGTCGTTCCATACAATATATAATTAATACTTAATAAAGAAGCATGGACAGTTATTGCCTGGAAAGTGGTGAAAAAGAATGAGAAACACGCCCACCCTTCTCCAAATGGGAAGCCAATACATTCAATTACGCTTTCTCCAATTAATCTTTCTTTTCCTTCTTCATTGTTCTAAATAATGACTTGTATCGAACTCAATGCTCGAGATTGCAGCGCCAAAATAGCTTTATATGCTTTTATATTCAGTTCTAAGGTACGGAGGAGAAGCCGCTGGCATATTAACCATTTAACACCTAATGAATACGTATAATGCTAACCTACGCGCTCTTTTCAGTGGAGGGGAGGCATCACATGTGAATACGGGACTTCGATTGGCATGTTCTTATACGCGAAACTATTTGTGCGTTATGAGCTTCAATGATATCAGACTTGATACCATTGCAATACCATCAAAAGAAACAATGGACTATAAAAAAGCCCACATCATACATTCAACATGATCATTAACCAACATAATGGAGAAGATTAGTTAATTTTGCATCCCAAATAATATTTTCCGCATATAAACTAAACCAAAATTTCCGTGTATATATATAATTGAAGTAAGATTTTTTTATTGCAGCGTATCACAATTAGAGAATCAGGGACTGGTTTAGTTCGTAAGAATATTCAGGCCATATAAAAGTCCTATTATATGTGGGAAGCTGTAATTCACTCGTGCTTAGTTTTAAACAGCTGGATGCAATGGGCTAAGGCTTGGAATGGAAATTATGTAATCTTCTAAAGTTTTCACGACGTTACCGAAAGCCTAATCAACACAGTTGAAAAGGCTGGCATTTGAAGTTCAGATGTGGAATTAGTTGGGGTCCTTTTGAGTGGGACGCGCAAGAGTGGATCGAAACTTATCTCTGCAAGTTAAGAAATAATCATCGTTTGCTGTGGACCAATCTCAAAGCTTCTTCCCTTTTTGTCTTTTGGCAACTGGCGTTCTTACACGCAAACCACTTTAATGAATCTCGCTACTTGCCAGTTGCCACCCTGCCTTTCCCTTCTTTTCCGGTTCCTATATCCATCATTTTCTACCATATTTTATTAACCAAGTCTCCAATCCTTCAAATTATAAGCCAAAATATCATCAAACCTGTCCATTTCACTTTTTGGTCTTCAAAATCCTGATCAGCCAAGTCTCTGTGGTCTGTACGTTTACCGTGGGTAAGAGAAAAAAGAAGGGAAAAGAAGACGGAAAGGACAGGGAAATATCGGCGAGTGCCAAACAGATATACTTCCGTATAGAAAAAAAAAAAGTTTAATTGTGTTTGAAAATGAAAGAATAGGATTATAATATCTTTTATTAATTATATTAATAAAATTTTTAATAATTATTTTTAATAATTATAAATAATAAATTTATGAGAAATAATTTAAAAAGTTTGCAGTAAATGTTTATTAAAAAATTAATTTTATTTATATAAAAATAAGTTAAAAATAATAATTTTTTAAAAAAATAAAAATGAAAGGAGTGTATGCCCACCTGGCGCCACCGAGGTAAGCACAGAATCTGAAAAAGCAAAGAAAGTAGTAATAAGTAGTCCTCCCAGTGTAATAAGGGGGAGTCCAGTAAGCAGACAGAGAGTCGGTGGGCCAAGAAAGCCGCGTTCCCCAGAATGCGTGTCCCATTCATTCTCTCTTGTCTGAGCAGTCGCACACAGCCGCAGCGTTGAAATCAAAGTTATTTTCCCCTTTATTTTAGACTTATCCATCCCTCCCTCCCTATCACTGTAGTCCCTTTTGTTTACAAATTATGCTCATCTGTTCTCCGCGCTCCTGCTTTCTATCCCCTATTTATACATGTATCTCCCCTTCCTTCCCCTCTCCACAACACGTCACAATATGGCCGTCTTCCTTTTGCTCTTCTCCCTCGTTGTTTCTTCCGCCACTGCTTGCGATCGCTGTGTCCTCCAATCCAAGGCTGCCTACTTCTCTAAATCTTCTGCTCTTACCTGTAATCCATTGGACCGCTCTTCCCCTTTTGATTTTGTTTATGAATTGATCATCTTTCTGACAGGTAATCTTTGTATGCAGCTGGGGCGTGCGGGTATGGCTCCTTGGCCGTGGGATTGAGCGGCGGACACCTGGCAGCTGCCTTTCCTTCTCTATACAAAGACGGTGCCGCTTGCGGCGCCTGCTTTCAGGTTCGCCCTACCGCTTCCGTTTCTTGTCCACTTTCTTTTCTTATCTTCCGCCCGCCGTGCTTCTGAATTCATGACTTGTTTGCAGATAAGATGCAAGAATCCGAGCTTGTGCAAGAAAACAGGGACGACCGTGGTTGTCACTGATCTCAACAACAACAACAATCAAACTGATTTCGTGCTCAGCAGCAGGGCCTTCTCGGCCATGGCTGACAAGGGTATGAGCGAGCAAATTTTGAAGCTCGGAATCGTGGACGTCGAGTACAAGAGGTGAGCTTTTGCTTTTTCATCGATTCATCCTTCCCCCCGGCCCACCCGATGGCACAACGACCCTCCACAATAATAGCAGTAACGGTCTAAACTTGTTGTCTAATATACTATCAGACACATCACAGGTAGCAGATACGAAGCCATTAGAAACTAGTTTTATATTACAATGGAATGGGATTTCAAAGTTTGAACGGCGCTACTTGTGGCGATGAGTCATACTAATAATAAATGAACAAACTAATTTATGGAAAATGTGTGTGGGTCGAATGGAGCAGGGTACCATGCGTGTACAAAAACAGGAACCTGGGAGTGCGGGTGGAAGAATCAAGCAAGAAACCGAACTACCTGGCGATCAAATTTTTGTACCAGGGCGGTCAAACGGAGATAGTGGGGGTGGACGTGGCTCAGGTAAAGAAAAGATTGGATTGAATAATAATTATTTCGAACAAGGAGATTGAAATTAAATAATGAAAGGGTTGAGTGTGAAAGCAGGTGGGGTCGTCGAACTGGAGATTCATGAGCAGGAAGAACGGGGCAATATGGGAGACGGAGAGGGCGCCGGAGGGCGCACTGCAGTTGAGGATGGTGGTGACGTCGGGATACGACGGGAAATGGATATGGGCTCCGAAGGTGCTGCCGGAGGACTGGAAGGCTGGCCTCATCTACGACTCCGGCGTTCAGATCACTGATATTGCCAAACAGGCATGCTCTCCCTGCGACGACGGCCCCTGGTCATGATCTCATTTCTTCACCACCGTCACCCGCATTCTTTTTTCCTCATTCTTTCCGAGGGCTATCTTCCACGTGTACAAGTATAAACCCAAAATAACATGGTGCATTGTTCATATTCTAGTATTAATATAAAGTCTCTCTCTGCATCACATAGTATTAATATAAAGTACTATTAATATTGTCAGGCTTTCATCATGAAAAGCACTGGCATGCTCGAGACCTCAGTTGGGCCGAGGAACTTGAGAAAAACTGAAGGCCTCAACCCAAAAATGAGTTACCTTTTGTCCAATGCTGTTTGTGCATTGAATGAAATGATCTCCTACTTACAATGCCATTTTTATTGATCACACTCGTCTAGGCCGTGCAGATGTCAATAAGCAAGATGTACATGTAATTTTGCGGGCGAAGTTGTCCAAATGCTGTACCTTGTCATCCGTGGTCATTGGGTGAAGGCCGAATCAGCTCTACTCATTAATTAACAGTGTCATTGATTTAAACTTGACATTAATTTGCATCAGCACCGTTGACATCAAACGCTACATTATTGTTCTACGAACGATTCTTGTCCTGTCTCCCTTCCCACAATTACTTCGCCATCCATTACCAAAACATTTTGGCATCCGAATGCAAAGGGTGTGTTAAGTTTTGATTTTAAAGTTACATGCAGCCGCTTGACTACTCTGCCCTTGATGCTCAAACAAGACTTGTAATCTGTAACATGATAAGGCTCTCGTTGCTTGCACTTGTAGAATGTCTAAGGAGGGCCTCCACAATGGACTTTGAATCTCATTCTAGGGTAATATTACGAAAGGCCATGTTTGAAGATAACAATAAGCCCTTAAAAAGTGGTCCAGTCCTTAGCTTCATGTCATCATGTGCACTTCATAAGCCTAAAAAATGCGAGAAACCAGCATTCCATTGGCCAGCATAGTGAAGGTTTCCAAACATTCTGAAAAGCTCATAGACAAGGAATTGCTGGATGGACACTCGTCAAAACAAGTGAAGTTCCGACGTTTATTCATAATGATACTCAGAGGGGTCCCTGGGATTTTGGACATTATCTTCTGAAATATACTCATTGCTCCAAAGCCAAAGCTTCAAGATTACCGCACGTCCGCACCCCATAATTCATCCCGAACAGCACTTCCATCATTACTGAAATTTCTCTTTAAATTCATGGAAATTGATTATAAAGATTTGGGTTAATGAGACGGACCCGTACCTGTTTAGCATGGCAACAATCTCTTGGAATATATATGGAGTTTTGGAGTATATGGTTATAACTGACAGGCTTTCGTTATGGGCTGTTACAAGAGTGGTACTAGGCCCACTATATATGCTAAGCACACCTTTCTAAGTCCTATATAACTCAGTTTTATTCTGCTTCTTTGAAAGATTGGTTTTCAGTTAATCTTAATAAGGATATTAGTTCTGATCTGCATGAGAATTGGAGTCTGATATGGGGGGTGGCAATATGGAAGCTTTGGATTTGGAGGAATAACTTTATCTTCAATACAAATTTCACCAAACCTGGTGAACCTACAATAGTCATGAATAATAAATGGAAATCATTTTCTATGCCTGATGAATTGAATGATGATAGTGAAGTCTCTTGCTGTAGTTCCTTGGTGACTTGGAAAAATCCACCTATTGATTGGTTTAAGGTTAATGTTGATGGTGCTATGTCAATAGAGTTGGATGTGGCAGTGTTATAAGGGATCATGGTGCTTGGGTGGTAGGGTTCACACTACTAAAAAAGAGAGTTTTACTACCCTAATTCACGCCACATTTGAAAATGTAACTTAGAAAGAACGCAATTCATGTTACTCAAACAAAAAAAGGTATGGGTTGTAAGAATTTTTTTTTATTTAGAAATTGAACTTAGATAAACTTAAAGTCTAATATTTTTTAACTTTAATAGGTAAATATTTATTTAATTTCTTATTGGTTCTATTGATTTCTTGTTGTAATTTTAGGATGTTTAATTTTTAAGGGGAGACTTTGTCAATTTTTTTTTTAAAGAAATGAGTCTAATTAAAGCACAAGTAAGGTAGTGAATTATTAATTTAATAGACTTTGTGATGATTTGTTAGGTAAAAATAGAATAAATCGTAGATGAATGAATGCTAGTAGAATGATTAAGGAGTATGAGAATGGTATGGATCAATTTTTTGAATTTGCTAGAAAAAATGTTCCTAGCAAAAATGAAAAGTATTGTTACCTTTGTGTTAATTGCATGAATAAGATTAAATTGGAAATTGATGAAATAAAAGAGCATTTACTTTGTGATGGGATAAATTAGATATGGCATGGGAAAACAAGAACAACTTCTATATCCTAGAATGAGCAAATTGTTAATAATTGGGATGATAAAATAAAGGATGTGATTTGTGATGTTGAGATGACATCATTTGCACAATCATAGGTATATGACAACTTTTGTAGTGATGCAGAGAAGCCCTTATACCTATGGTGTACTAAGTTTACACTTTTGATAGACGTGTTGGAATTGGTTAACTGAAAATCAAGAAGTGGGTGAACCAATTCGAGCTTCACATAGTTGCTTGAATTCTTGAGTTAAATGATTCCAACCCATAATTTTCTTCTAAAATGTATATATGAGGCAAAGAAAACCTTATGTCTAATGGGCATAGATTATAAAAGGATACATACTTGTCCTAATGATTGTATATTATATAGAAATGAGTATGAAGGGCTACAAAAGTGTCTAAAATGTGGGACTTTGCAGTACAAAGTAGACAAGGATGATGATGTTGATGGTGATGAGATCATAACTAAAAGGCCTTCTATGAAGATGATATTGTATCTTTCAATAATACTATAGTTTTAACTTTTGTTTTCTAATCTAACAGAAGCAAAGAATTTGAGATGGGATTTTGATGAGAAAATATCTTATGAAAAACTTTGACACTAGGTTGATTCTCCTCAATGGAAGACAATAAATCACATATTTCCTTAATTTGGCAGCTATTCGAGAAACCTTTAGCTTGGACTCTATATGCATAGAATCAACCCGTATGGCAATCTTAGTACCATACACTGTACAACCTACCTTATTGGTTGTGTATGAAGTGTAGATACATAGTATTGTCTTCGATGATTTCAAGACTAAAACAGTTAGGAAATAATATTGATATCTACTTGGCACTTTCGATTGAGGACTTGAAAATGTTGTGGGAGGAACGTGCAGGTATATTTGATACTTATAAGCAAGAGCACTTCAAGTTGCATGCCATATTTTTATGACAATAAATGACTTTTCTATATATGAAAACTTGTTAGGATATAGTGTCAAAGGCCAAGATGCATGTCCTATATGTGAAGAAGGCACACACCACTACCAATTTAAGTATAGAAGAAAAACAATCCACCTTAGTCATCGAAGATTTCTTTATTAATATCACTCTTATTGTAGATTGAAAAAGGCTTTTAATGGCTTGCAAGAGTATGAAATGGCTCCAAAGCTCTTAACCAGAGATCAAGTTTATCAACATGTAGAAGGAATCAATGCCAATTTCAATAAGAATCAAAGGAATGCAACTGAGAAGAATGTGTGAAAAAAGAGGTCTATTTTTTATCTTTTATATTGGTGGAGTATAGATGTGAGGCATAGTCTTGATGTAATGCATATGGAGAAAAATGTATGCGATAGTCTTATTAGTACGCTTGTGCAAATAAGTGGCAAGACTAAGGATGGAATTAATGCTAGACTAAATTTAGCTGAAATGGGAATAAGAAAAAGTTTACGTGCACAACAAAAAGAGGGGAAGAAAGCTTATTTACCCCTAGCGGCACACACATTATCTCAAGAGGAGAAAAGAACTTTATGTAAATGTTTGCATGATATTAAGGTGCTACAATGGTATTCTTCTAATGTTAGAAGACTTATCTCGATGAGTGATTTAAAGTTAACAGGCATGAAATTTCATGATTGCCATGTGTTGATGCAATAACTTTTACTAATGGCTATTTGAGGGATTATGAAAGATGATGTGAGACGTACTATAACTAGATTGTGTATGTTGTTCAATGTTATATGTAGCAAATTCATAGTTCCTAACAAGTTGGATGAATTAGAAAATGAGAGTTATATTACTTTATTAAAAATGCATTTTACTCCAACAAGTTTTGATATTATAGTGCATTTAGTAATTCATTTGGTTAAGAAAGTAAGACTTTATCATCCTGTTTATCTAAGATGGATGCACCCATTCAAACAAAACATGAAAATTTTAAAAGGGTATTCTAAGAACCCATACAGGCCTGAAGCATCAATTGTTGAATGATATGTGGTGGAAAAGGCTGTTGAATTTTAAACTACATATCTAAAAGGGTTGAAGGCTGTTGGAGTCCCTCGAACTCGGCATGAGGGGATAAGACTTGCTAGTAAGGGAACACAAGGGGTCAGAGTTAAGTATATGTCTCATGAAGAAGTCTTGCAAGCATATCTGTATATCTTGAATAAGATGGAAGAATTTTAACCTTATTTAGATACTCATAAAAAGTTGTTGAAAGACAAATACCTAAGAAAGAATGAAATGCAGCTGGCTAATGATCACAACAAGACTTTTAAAAGATGGTTCAAGGAAAAGGTTATGAATGAGACTAGTGTGTTGGATATAATAATATGGTTAGTTGAGAGATCTCATTTTGAGGTTGTATGTTGGGGTGGGTATGATATAAATAGTTATTTCTTCTATATAAAAGCCCAAGATGATAAAAGTACCATGCAAAATAGTAAGGTAATAGTAAAAGCTGTAGCTCAGTATTTTTCTAATTCAAAAGATAATACCCCATTATTAGTTCACGCAGACTATTATGGAGTGTTGATGAGATATGGGAGGTGAACTACACTAAATTTAAAGTACCTATTTTCAAATACAAGTGAGTTTACTTTAATACTATTGAAGTAGATAAGGAATTTTGATTTATTTCAGTTGATCTCAAGAGGCTTGGTTTTAAAGATGAGCCTTTTATTTTAGCAAGTCAGGCAAAATAAGTATTTTATGTTACTAATCCAGTGAATAAATAGAATTTTATTATACTACAAGGCAAAAAACAAATTATTGATGTGGAGGATAGTGACTTAACTTTTAACCTTGATGAAACCCCACCTTTTACTATAAATCTACCTAGATCAATTGAAGTAGATTTTGTTGATGATGAATATGTAGTTAGAGATGATCATTGTAAAGAAATTTGGGAGAATGAATAAAGTAAGAATGAATTAGTAAAATATTGAAGTAATTGATTCCTTATATTCATATATTTATTTCATTTATTTATTTCTATATATTTAATTATAATGCAAGTTACTTACTTGTGTTATTTTTTAATCTTAACAGGCACATGAAGGGTTCTGGTGAAGATGTAGTTGACACGTCTAGCACATCTGATAAGAAAAGAGGTTGAAGAAGTACAAAATTGAGGGAGCTGACCTTACGTTAGGGCACTATAGAGAGAGTGCATTTAGAGTTTGGTGATGGTAAAAGAACACTTGGTCCAGAAGGGGATAAGTTCGTAAGTAACATAAGTCTCATAGCTCGAAGTAAAGTTGGCATCTTGTATCCTAATTGGCAAGAAGTATCAAAAGCTATGAAAGACATGATTTTGAATGATATTTTGGTATGCATATTTTTTATTTTTTTCTATTGTTTTAGTTATATTAGATACTATTATCTTACTTCATAATTATGACATATTGCAACTTACTTATGATATCCTTCCTATTAATGAGATGAAGAAGTATTGGCTTTAGTAAAGTACGTGATCGATGGAAAGGTTTCAAGTCATTACTTTCTAGGGAATACATTCAAGGAGCAAAAAAGAACAACAATCTATGTTTAGAATATAATTTCATTGATGAAGATACTTGGAAATAATTTGTGAGGTCACGAGATGATTCTAAATTTCAAGTAAATTTTGATATAATTAATAATTGACTTGGTTTATTTTTGTTTAGTTTATATTTGACTTACTTTATTTTTAATTCATTATTGGAATTAAGTGCTACAAATAAAGAGAAACAGTCTAAAAATAAATATCAACATTACTTGTCTCTGGGGGATATAGAAAGCTGGACTAGAAACTTAGGGAAGTTGATTTGACGCAATTAGAGGAACTGTAAGATCTGATCCTAGTATTGTTGTTCATTCCCCAACTCCTCCAACTTGTCAAAGAAAATGGAAAGAGGCCAAAATCAAGAAAGGCCAATATATCACTTCGGAGGTTACAAAAATTGCTAAAAGAATTGTAAGTAATTATATTAAACGGATTAAATTAAATTTTAGATTTTGAATCTTTCAAGATAAACTCATTAATTGTATATTATAGGATTCACTTGAGAAACAAGTTTCCCAAGATTCATTTCAATCCATTGGAAGAATGGATATCTTGGCATCAGTAATTGAAACGTTAGATTATTCTCGTCGTGTTAGGAGGTAGGAAAAGGAGTTGGTTTCAAGGAGTATTTCAAACCAATTCCATGATGCTTGTCAAGAGTTATATCTAAAGTTGAGCTTAATGACCTTCTAGCAAAGGTTAGAAAAGAAGCTGCTTAAAAGTATAAGCAGGATAATTTATTACGCTGCAAGTAGATTCTACAAGAGGTTAGATCCATGGTCACCAATATGGGAACTACACAGGACATTGGGCAGGGAACTAGGCAACATGAACCTTAAGTTTTCATTACTTCTATTTAGTTTAATATTCAATTTTGTCTATTTTTTTATTTTCTTTCATTGTGTTTACTTATTCCTTCATGCTTAACCCGTGCTTCAAAGCACCAAAGATAGCTGTAATCCACTAAAGATGGAAACACATGCCTCTTGTCTCTTAGTAGAGGAGGAACAAGTTTGTTTTCTTTATTTGAATAATCCTTAGAAGTGGATTGTTAGTTTAGCACAGCTATATATGCTTGCAAAAACAATCCATAACATGAATATCTCAGACAATCAAGTAAAGGTAACGGTTGAGGTTGTTCTTAAGCCAAATGTGAATGTGTCATTCCTCACTAATAAGGTTCAAAAATTAGGCGAAGCACTGGGACAATTCATTTTATGGTCTAAAAGACTTATTGACATAGAGATGACAATTTCGATAGTAAAAAAACTCTTCATTATTCTTTGATCTTCTGTTTTTATTACTTATATAATTTTTATTCATTTGATGTTTCATTAGGATTTTAATAATGTTGAGGACTAATCTTCTCTGCTACAATTTCATGAATTTTTTAAGGCAATGACAAAGCCTATCAATTTGATAATGCTTAAAGAAATTGTGGTTATAGACAAATCATATTCTTTTACAATTAACAAGAAAGACATCTTGGAATTCTTCTTGATGAAGGAGTTGGATATCTCATGAGCTATGTTTTCTATCTTGTAATTTTATTATCTATATTCTATCTCATTTTCATTTATTTTAATTTGAATGCAATAATTTTTATATCCTTCTATTAATAGGTTTTTCAGTAATCTTTGAACTGGACCACGAAAAGATCAATTTGAATTTTTGTGTCTAGCTTCTTTAACGTTGGCTTATAATGATATTAGTGATAGGATGAGATACGTGGGTAATACTATTTCAGAAACAAAATTGCCATGTTATTTAACCCCAATTCTTTAAGGGCAAGTTCTTTTATATTCATTTATATATATATATATATATATTCAATTTGATAATATTTTTTATGCTTTCATGTACTAATTTTATTTGTCTTTTTGCAGTAACCATTGGTCCCTTTGTATTGAATGCCCATGTTTGCATGAGATCTATTGATTTTGTTCTATAAGTAAGCAACCAAGTATTGAAACTAAAAATATATTCAACACGTAAGTTAAGATTATTTTTTATAAATATTAGATATTTATTTTATTTTAATACTTTATATTTTATTTAAATATCATGATAGAGCACTGAAGATATAAATACTTTATGTTTGCCCATTAAGTTAGAATTTTAGCAAAAATAATGGAAAGTTAGAAGGATATAATTACTAATATGCTTAAGTAGTTTGTTGGAATTTGGCTATAAATATTGACACTTGAATAGATGACAATAGTTTTGTTGTTCCATTGGCATGTTTAATTTGGTATATTTTGTTGTGATAGTGTATGAATAACTGTAAATGAGTTGGTATTTGCTGAACTTTCACTGTATGAATTGACTGTTTTTGTGAGATACTTTGACAGACATTATTTTGGTTGTAAAGTATATGCAAATTATATATTAAAAAAATTATAAAAATCACGTCACAAATATTAAAAGAGAGACATGGTGCATAATAAACCATGTCACCCCTATCAAAAGAGGGACATGGTTTTTCAATTCGGGAGGTGTACAGGTGACAAACCACATCCCTTTTACCATAGAGGGATGTGGTTTCTCAATTTGTGAGGTGGAACAATGAGAAACCACATGCCTTTTATTAGAGGGGGATGTGAATTCTTTATAAACCACGTCCAACTCCTATCAAAGGGGACGTGGTTCATCCAACTCCTATCAAAGGGGACGTGGTTTGTCTATAAACCACGTCCCGAATTAGCAAAATGAGAATATGAATTGTGTAGGAATCACGTTTCCCTCTATTAAAGGGGACGTGATTTATAGTTTTCTATATTATAGATATTTATAATGTGAATAAGCTATTATTTTAAGTCATTTAGTATGATGTGAAAAGGCTTAAAAATATGATGTGAAAAGGCCCAAAAATATGATGTGAAAAGGCTATGTTATAGCAATATTCACTCACTTTACTGGATGATGCAGTGCCTATGAAGTTGACAAATTGGCGATTTTGAAAGGTTTGCTGGCCAGGGATATGGATTTTAAGAAGGTTATTCTCGAGTCTGACATCAAAGGCCGTGGTTGATAATTTAAATGCTGATACACGTGATAGCAATGGTAGTCTTCCACTCTCCTATACTTGCAGATTTTGTCTATGATGAACTTTGACTGGGAGGTACTGGCCTTGTATGTGCCAGGGACGCTGAATTGTGGTTCCGCCTTACTAAAGGGACCTTGTATTTAGAGAATATTTGGGATCTAAATCCCTTCTGGTTTAATTTCTGTGGTTGGGCATAGCCCTCTCTTGTAATGGACAAAAAAGGGACGCTCCATGTGCTTCAGAAAGATCAGTTTTGAATAAGATAATTCACATTGAGATGTGATATTCCTGTCTCTCTCACACTCACCCGCGCACACACGTAAGGACGTGGGCATATGTAAACATCCAATATTAAAGGACATAAGCCAACGTTGGCGAAAAGCAAAACAAATTGAAAGTCTGTAAGCCCAGTAATTATTTTCCCTTTTGGCTAACAAAACACCCATGTTTGGACCAATAATTGATCCAAGAGTCATTCTAATTAGAAAGACACAGCTATTAATTCCTATAATTTTATTGTGTTTTTGTTATTGGTCCAAAACTAGTTGCCATAAAAAGCTCGCTTAAATATAAACACGCCTTATAATTAATGACCAAAATATAAATCTTTTGAATATAATAAAAGAATTGCCTTACGTAACATGTCTAAAATCAATTTCAACAAATTCATGCGATTGATTTGAATCTGCAGTTATTTTTACTTTGTTCTGTCACTTTTTCTTTTTGAGATTTTTCTTGTCGATACAAAATATCCAACGTCTTGGTTTTTCCTTTGAGGAAAGGATAAGAGGCTTGCTGTCAAGCACATCTACTATGTCACGAAAGAAAGACAACAAACTAAGACATTTCTTTGTTGGAAGAGTGACAATTAGCAATCTTGGAAAGATACAATAGAAAACCTTAAAATATTGAAATGTCAGAATAAGATCATGGTTTTTATTTACAATTAAAATATTTTTAATTATTAAAATAACTAATAATAGAAGGCTGGTTATAAATTTATGAAAAGTTGGTTTTGAATTTAAAAAGTTACTTGTGAATATATGAATAGTTAATTGTGAATGAATATTTAAAAATATGAGAGGATTTCTAAATTATTAATTTGCAATTTACAATTAACATTTCATATATTTTCAAATAACATTCCGTAAATTCACAACTGACTATCTCTAAATTTATGCATGAATTCATGAAACTATATATATTCATCCATGGTTCAAGTTTCATAAATTCACTATTCACTTTCATAAATTTTTCAGAATATCCCAATTCATTAGTGATTATACATAAATTTATAAAATTATTTATTCATTTATAATTAACTTTTCATTGATTCATAAGTGATATTACTTAAATTTACAAATAACTTTACTTAAATTCATGAGTCACATCTCATTAGTTATTTTAATAATTATTTAGTTTTTAATTACAAATAAAGATTGTAATCCTTCCATAATATTTTGAATTTTGATAATTTGAGGTCTTCGACTATCATTAATGTCTTTAATAGGTCTCTAATTATCATTTTTTTCTTTTTTTGTCCCTACATCTTTTGTGACTGCAGCGTGTGGCAGCCCCTATTTTCCAATTCAAAGTTTGTTTTGATCTTATTTTTTCAAGGTCCGTGCGACTCCTTAAATAGTACAAAACATCCAACTGGTTTGGTTTGTAAAATCACCTGGCTTAGAACAAAATCATCATTTTTTGCAATTTGTCATACGCCAAGACGGGAAAGACACGGCATATGGACCCAGGACAATTTGCATTGTGTTTTTAAAATTAATTTAACAATTCATACTATTTAAAATAAAATATTTACAGTGAAAGTGACTAAAGCAGTTAAGCTATATAAATTATTATTGTCATGGTTATCACCATCATCATTATATTATTGTAAGCATCGCATTTTCTTATATGCGTCCCATATATACGTGATTTCTGTTTCTTAACATTGGAGGTAACCTCTTTAATGTCTCTGTGTCCTGAAAATAACACTTGTGCACATCTAGTTCACATGGATATTTTGGGACTTGATTTCTTTCCATTTATTTTCTTTCCACTTCCTCTTCATTTATCATCTCAATATTTGGATTAAATTTTGAGTAGTAACGACTTAGTATTTCACAAAATTATTATTAAAATGTGAAATTATGAAAAGTAAATAAATTTAAAATATAGCAAATTTGATTTAAATTACAATTCAAACTTTAGGATTGTAGTTTAAAAATAAAAAATTTCAATTTATAAGATGTTAAATCCTAACTATTCAAAAATTGATCCAAAAGTTGGGATGTTAAGTGGAGAGAAAGTGGGGAGAAAATAAATGAAGAGAAGCCAAATTGAATATCTTGAATGATGGCTTGATTTGATAGACAAGTCCATTGTTATGGCTAACTTAGGTCCCATTTGGTACACTAAAATTTTAGCTTTGGAGTTGAAGATGGAAATGAAATTAAAAAAAATAGTTAATTTGGTGTGCTAATAATCAATTTCATATAAAACTCAATCCTGCCAAAATTGATGGAATTAGATTTCATAAAAAATACTTGGTTTTCAAATTTCATTTTCCCTTTTTTTAATTTTTTACCCTTTCCTTTCCCTCTCCTCTCAACTTTCCATCAACCTTCTCAACACCTAGCAATAGTAACCTCCAGCGACCTCTATTTTCAAATTCGGTGACCTCTATCACCAAGCAACTGCGACCTCCGGCTCTAAGATAATGACTACGAGCGACCTCTAGCTATGGCAACCTCCATTAATGGCGAAAATCAATTGCGACTCTTCCTCTTCCAGTGATAGCAACCTCCGACTTTATGGCTAAAGCTGGAAGGTGACTAAGAACCCAACTTCTGATTTGCTGAGATTGAGACGGAGCAAACTTGAGGGAGATTGAGAGCAATATTGCTTCAATCTTAGATCTAGGTTGCCATTTTTGTATATGGCAAAAGATTTGTGCTTTGATGTGGGTTACAAGGGGTGTCCCACTGCATCTTGCTGGATATCAATGACAAATTTTATCTTCTTCTGCTTTTATATATCGCGTTTGATTTCTAGCTTGTAGATTGTTGATTTTATCTTCTTCAAAATTGTTCGTCTGGGTTGGATCTTCGATTCCATGTTTTAGTGGTTCATTCTCCAATCTGTGGGTAGGAGATTTTTTCTTTTAGGATGAGCGAATTTTTGTCTTTTCATATTTTAAACATTAATATTGAATAAAAACATCTCCCAATTCCATAAACATACCAAACATATTTTTAAAACCCATATCCATTTTCATTTCCATGTACATCTCCACTTTCATATCTATTTTTATTTCTGAAACCATTTCCAACATGCCAAATGGGACATTAGTTTTCTCTTTAGTTATTTTGTAATTATATGATAAAAAAAATAGATATTAGGTATACTCATCTATACGTCACATAGAACTTGAAAAAATAAATTACAGAGTTCACGAATTGTAATCAGTATAGCCCAGTATATAAACACTTATATTAATATTAATAGTATTATAAACTGGAAAGAAAAAATCATTAACAAAAATGGGAAATTGCATTACTGGTTGCCAGTGTAATAATTGTTGAATGCCAGTTCAGCAAAAAATAGAATAATGGAAAAGGAAAGGAGGACTTTCGAGGAAGTAGCATATATATAAACAGATACAAGGAAAATAACGAGATTGGAAGACTTTGATGAATAAGTTGAAGGGACAAACTGGAAGAAATCAGAATTCCAAAGTCTTTTGAGAGGAAGAGAGACTTGTTTTGGGTCTTCACATGACTTCCAAGTCAGCTGTTCCGTGTTGTCGCTATCGTGCAAAACCGCCCATTTGGACGTGACGTTGTTCTCTCTTCTTCTTTTCATATTAACGATACTCATACAGTGAATTGCGTTGTCTGAAAAGGTATTCAATGCCTTCTCTTAAATAAGATGAGTGAGATCTAAGATCTGGAGTTCAAATCTGGTAATTCCATAGAAAAGACCATGCATGCTAAGAGATATCTTTTATTGGGCTGAATTACTTCATTAACAATGCTTGCTAGATGTTAGATATTGTTCCAAAATAATAAAACAACAACAATTTTTCCATGATATGAAAATAATATTGTGGCCAACGCGTATAGTTGCTTTTGAGTTCACACTTCACAATCATCAAATACGGATATGTATATCTGGACAAATTAAAGAAAAACCAATATATTCTTCGTTCCCTGTGGTCACTCAGTTTGACGATACTGCCCTCAGCTTATTATAATGTCACGTAACCATCCTTTTATAATTTCATTCCGCATTCAAATAATGATTGATATTTAATCTTCTCCTTTATTATTTAAGTTACGCTTATTTTATAATGGTCATTTCGTCCATTTGTTACCTCCTCAGCTGCAACAACGACCGCCATGTATATTATATTTGAGATTTGTTTACTATTAAAAGTCCCCTCTAAAAGATAAATTCTGCACTAGTGGGACTTGGAAAAAAGTGTGACTTGAGGGAAAACATATTAATTGAAGAATTGGAAATTTTGGAAGAAAAAGTTCGATAAAAACAAATGTGTCGCATATGCATAGTAAGATGAAAATTGGCAAAAATGTATAAGCGAAAGAAAACAACATAGATATATAAACATTATTCATAAGTCATCTCTTAATTGATGTTTAATTAATTTCAATGCGGTAAATTGTGTGGATGTTTATTTTGGGGTTCAACACCGCAGACCGGAGTAGTTGATTAGCATGGGATACTTAAAAAAGCTGAGTTCCATAGCTGGGAAATTCTCCTAATACTGGATTCCCAATAATAATCCCTTTTTTTTTCATGTATTTAAATTAAAATGTCTGAGAAAGTGGAATGCAGGCTTTGAACGGAATCTTACCAAGACTCTATGGAACTTTGACGCGTTGTACATATGTAGCAATTGAACCTTCCTGTTCTTTGACTCTTTTTGCAGACCAATTTTTTTTTTTTTTTGCCCATTTTTGTGCCGTTGGAAAAGACTATATGTGAAAAAGAACGCGACCAAGTCAAGAGCAATCTTAACAAGGAAATTCTAGAGAGGTATGGATAAGATTATATTACCAAAATATTACAGTGGGTTTCGCCCTTAGTTCTTGTTAAATATAAGATTGGAAGAACGAAAAAAGAAGAAATCTTAGAGTTACATAATAGAATGATTGTGTGTTACTATACGTTTTTATAATGTATTTATAGCTAATGCGTTTGATAAGGATTTAAATACATAACAATTTATGAATTTGGATTTGATTCAAAGTAAATCCATTTTTTATTATATTTTCTTTGTAATTTTAAATTTTCTTTACAAATCTTAATTTAAGATTTTTTTGGGGACAAAAGCATAATATTTTTAAAGATTTCAAAGAAATGTCCATAATTGATAAATGAGCAAGTCCAAAAGAGCCAAGGCCTAGAAAAGATAATAATAATATCTAAGATCAATTTTTAAAAAATAATTAATATAGTTACCAAATTAAACAGAGGCAACTTTATTTGATAAATTTATCATTACATCTTAAGTCTCATAGAGAAAGATTGCAAGTAGATCCTATGAATTATAATAGATTCAAAATACCTTAATCATATTAAATTTCAATCACTTTAAATATCGTATTCTCTTTATATTTTTACTATTAATATACCTATGACTCTCATCTTTTTTCATATCTCATTCTCATCTCTTTTTTTATATCTCGTTCTCATTTCTCATCGATTAAAAGATGAAAGTAAATTCATTACTTATAATTTTTCATTTTCACTTTGAATCTTAAAATCTTAACTTGTCCCTTTTTTTTATTTGATTTTTTTAAAACTATTCAAACAAATAATTTTAAACACATGAATTTTAAATATGAAATTTAAAATTTAAAATTCAAATACAAATCTATCCATTCAAACACTATGTTAGTGAAAATTGATACGAAGTTAAAGTGAGACAATGGAGAAGGAAGAAATGAAGATTGAAGAGAGCAAAATGTGATTGGATAAAGACGGTGGAATAAGAGGGAGGGAGGGGGGGAGGGAGCTTGAAATAGGAATGAAGGATCCAGATTTGAAAGAAGGTAAGAGGAATTTGGCGAAGGAGTAGAAGTCGTAAAGAAGATCAAAAGCCGCGTGGACCCCAGCTCCTCGTCTCACTTTCTTCCTCTGGCCGCTTCCTTCACTTCCGTTGTTTCTTGTTTCAGGAATTTAGATCACCTAAATTTAAGAAATAAAGTGAAATCAAATGTTTAATTCGGAGGTTGGTCCCACCGAGTGGGAGACCAGGTCAGCCCCATTTGAGTTATAAATAATGCTCCTTTCTCTTTTGCATGGCAATGGCAGCAATACCCAGCTGGGATCCATACAAAAACAAAAGAGACAGGAATATGGGCGACATACAACTGCCGGGCTTCCGGTTTCACCCCACGGAGGAAGAACTGGTGGACTTCTATCTGAAGAATATGATCGGCGGAAACAAATTGTGCCTGGACATCATCGATCTGGTGAATATCTATCAGCACGAGCCCTGGGACCTGCCCGGCATGGCCAGGGTGGGAGAGAGAGAGTGGTACTTCTTCGTGCCCAGAGACAAGAAGCAGGGAAGCGCCGCCCGGCCCAACCGCACCACCCAGAAGGGCTTCTGGAAAGCCACCGGCTCCGACCGCAAGATCCTCAGCTTCTCCCACCACAAGCGCCTCATCGGCCTCCGCAAGACTCTTGTCTTCTACCAGGGAAGAGCTCCCCGCGGCCGCAAGACCGATTGGGTCATGAACGAGTTCCGCCTCCCGGACACTTTCACCTTCCCTAACAAGGTATCATCATCGTTCTCATTCTCATTCTCATTCTCATTCACTTCCCGCTTCCATTCAATTAAATCACCCTACAACTCGATCATCTCACGATACTGCTCCTGCAGGACGCCGTAGTGCTGTGCAAGATCTACCGCAAGGCTACGTCGTTGAAGGAGCTGGAAGAGAGGGCATCGCGATGCGAGGAGTCGTCGTCGTCGTCCGTGCCGACGCTCCGACCGAAGAATGAACCGGTGGAAGAGACGGCGGATCCTGGGCTGAACCTTCCGGAGTTGCAGTTACCCATGAACACTGGGTGGACCCAAGACCCCTCTTGGGCTCAGTTAAACAGTCCCTGGTTCCAATGTCTGACTCCTCTTTCCGTTTCCAACCTCCTCAACTGCTAACCCGACGCCTTATTTCCTCCCATTCTCTCTTCCATGAAATTCCCAACATGTCCGCTCTCGGCCAATTGTAACTCTGCCTGCGGTTCCAGATGCCTCTTCTGCAAACTAAATAAATGCTCACTCAATATTCTCTCCTTTTTTTTTTTCCTTTTAAATCTGCAACTACATTTTTATTTCAACCCCGTAAATTTTCTCATATCCGCCACTCGCACAAAGCTGGAATGAATTCAATTAATTGTCACCCCCATGACATATATAGAAGGACGAGTATAAATCCTTTACATGTCTCCACGTGTTATATTATCATTTGAACGGTTTCAACAGTTCATATTTTTTCTAATTAAGAACATTAATTTTTTTTTTTAAAAAAATGTTTCTAACAAAACAACAATAGAATTCAAACCCATATAACAAAGTACATGCTACGCATATATGCAGACTCAATTTGGTTAAATCCTTGAAATTACTCCGCTTTTGGGGTAAAAAAGTTGGTAATAAGGGGAAAAACTGATGACCTCTATTTTATTTATTTTCCTTTTCATTTTATTTGAAGTTTCTTCAAGGAATTCTAAGTTCAATGCCCTTGTTTAGACAATGAGATAAAATAGAAGAGAAAATAAAGAGAAAGAAAAGGGTATAAAAATAAGAGTAAAATACTCAAACCTCAAATTTTTTTCACCTTAATTATAGATACTTCTCTTCTATTTTTAAAACATATATGAACCTCTCCTTTTATGAATACTTATGAAAGACAAATATTTTATCTATTTTTAAGATTTAATTTCCATTCATGCGAGTGTTAGTTGACTGTTATGTTACATATATTAAACCAAATAAAATGCCCCTTTTTAAATATAAATATTCTCAAAAAGTCATTCAAATTACCCAAAAATGAATGCATATATTTTTACTTTTCTATTTTAAAAAATTAAATATATAAATTGGCCAAAATAATATACAACATGGAGTGAAAATTATGAAATAATAATTTAATATAATAAATTATTCAATATAATTTATTTTTATTTTTCTTTAAATTTCATTAATTTTAATACAATTTTTTAAATTATTCATTTAAATATTAACATGTTTAATTATTGAAGTTTTTTTAAAATTGGGAGAGAGAGTAAGCTATTAGATCATAAGGGAAAATTAATAATTTTAAAATTTTTAACATAGTTAAAAATAAAAAAAAGTACTTTAGAATTTTTAATGGAAAATTCCTAACAGTGTTAAAAGTTCGGTTAAAGTGTTATGTTTTGAAAATAGAGAGGAGGTCTTTGTAAGTTTAGCAGAATGAAGGAGAGGTCATTGTATTTTACCCTAAAAATAATTTCTCTTTTTTTACTAGATAGAAAAAAATATTGAAAAAGAGGTAATTAATTTTACAATTCCAATAATACCTGTGAAAAAAAGATGAGTATCAATTTGCCTCATTTTCCACATCAATTATGCTTGAGAGTTTGTTTACTTCACAAAATGAGACCAATCAATACTTATTATGCATTGCATGTTCTATAAGCATCTAATCTATTTTCTAATTGTTAGATCTGGGAATTCTTTTTCTAATATTCCTCCTACATTTTTCAAGTCTCCTTTTTTTTTGGGGGTACATTCCAAGTATTTCTAAATGAATTAAACCAAAATGTTTTGCTCTAATTTAAGTTTTGGTTGAAAAAGTCATTCGGTCTAATGATAATCCAAACATGATAACTTACAACCAACTAGCTTTTTGGAGTCACAATTCAGATTTTGGGCTGGCAAATGATGTACCGAACAAGCACTAGAGTTGAGGCTTTTAATTTGTAAAAATTGATCTGTATAGAAACTGGGACAAATTGAATACGTAACATGATAATATTCCCAATCTCGCATACATGGCTCGGCCTGCGTTTTTTTTTTAAAGAAGAATTAAAAGTTTTAGTTCCTATAATTTTAACCTATTTTGATATAGGTTTATGTAATTTTTTTGTTGGTTATTCCCGGTCCCTCTAATAATTTTGTTTAGGCTAAATTTAAAATGACAGTTATTCAAAAGGATGCAATGGTTATAGCATGAAATAGGTCGAGTGAAGGAAGCATCACGCTTAGCAAGATAACCAATAATGATAAGGCCAATACACATCATGATAAAATAATTTGATTAAGTCAACTCAAGTCTTTGAATTCCTCAAAACTCAATACCACTATCTAAACCATTGCCTCACACAAGACCCTGATCTCAACGAGCCTTGAATCACACAAGATCATGACCCTCATCTATGGATATTTCAAGGACACAAGCTGGCAATTACACGTTGTAAATAAGAACATGCCATGCATGAGCTTAACTTAACCTTTAAGACTCATGATAGACGTATGAGACCATTAAGGAGATATGATGTATTATGCCATAAATCTTGTGGGCCATGCTATTAAATCCCTAATATTTCACAAACGGGCTTTGGATTTGATGGGGACAACTGTCTCAATTGAATCGCTATAAAAAGAAGAGAAAGTCACGTAGAGAAAAGAAGCTTCACTGAACAATCAATCACTGACATCTATTAATACTTTTAGCATTTTTACTATGTATTTCCCACTACTATAAAAAATATCTTTAAGAGTGCGTCTTTCGGAGTGCCTATGGAAAAAGCACTATTAAAAATAGAAGTGAATTTAAATAAGTGCTTTGGTATGTTGCTATTTAAGAACGCTCATTTCAAAAAGCGCTCCTAAAATTCAAAAATAAAAATTTTAAAAAATATTTTTAAAAAACATTTTGGAGCACACTCAAAAAGAGCATTCCGATAATAAAGATTAAAAAAATAAAAACAAAAATTACGTCATGCATTTAGGAGTGCTTCTAAAGATATATATTTTGGAGCGCTCATATATAAAGCACTTTGAAAATATTTTAAATAAAATTAAAAAAAAGCAAACCTTTAGGAGCACTCAAAATGAGCACTCCTAAAGGTTTATCATTTCAGAGTGCTATTTTATAGAGCACTCTTAAAAAGTTAAAAAAAAATAAAAACAATAAACCAAAATTTTAAAAACTTTCTTAAAAGCTTATCATTTTAGAGCATTCTATAGAAGAGCACTTTAAAAAAGTTTTTTAAAAGAATTGAAAAAAAAACACGTCTTTTGAACTGTTCTTTAATTGAGCGCTCCTAAAAGTTAAGTCTTGAGCACTACGAAGGGTTAATAAAAAAAATTTTAAGTTGTGACACATCTATCTGGTGACTTAAATTTAGTGTTGCTCGCTCGGTTTTTGCCATTCCTGTCTCACGGTCGCGACCTCTCTGTCCAACAATCATCTCTGTCGAATGAGCCAATCTATTGCAGCTTGGCCGTCCGTGCCACCAAAACTCATCGATCTGTGGAGAGCTACTGCATGCTTCACCGTTTGCGCCACCCAGACTCGCAGATCTGAACACCTTGGATCTGTCTCTCTTGCCAAAACTCACTTGGCGCTATGCTACTGCCCATGCCACGCCGCCTCACTACGTGCCTCTCATCGCCACGCTGTTGCTCGTCTCTAATAAGCCTTACGCCACACTGCCCCTCACCGCTGCCAAACACACATCGTCGCACACTCGTCGCCTTGCACCTACATAAGGTTTTTTTAAATAAAAATTATATATAAAAATTAGGATTAATTATATATATGTGTGTTTTATTAGTTAGTCTTTATCTGGAAGTATTTTTGTTTGGCTGTGATAATAACACACATTTATAGTTGTAATAACAACACACACACATATATACACTTGGAGCTGTGCATAAAAATAATAGTGTTATTATATACTCTAAGCCATTGCCTGTGATTACTTAAAGGTGACTATAATTATTTCAATAAAAAATTATGTTGAGCTGCTAGTGCAAGTAGAAGATAAGGATATATTCACGATTTTTGATGATGTTGCAACTTACATGGCTTGGCCTACAAGGCTCATTGAGTTATAGGTATAATAATTTGTGGTTCTTCAAAATTATTAATGTTTTCTTTCAGTCTTACTAATTAATTTTACATTTTATAGTCCTCAAAATCTAAAAAAATAGTAAATAAGCCAATCAAGGTGAAAGGAAATCCCTCAAAAGGATCTACCTCTGTAACTAACGTAGGAAAGACCGGTTCAAAATCTACTCAACTGAAATATCCTCATCAAAAAACACTTGAAATAATTATGCAGACAACATTTAAAAATAAAATTCATGAAGTAGAATTTGAAAAGGAGATTTATGGTGAAATGATTAGCGAAAAATTAGCAGCTAAAAATATTAATGAGATTCTAACTAAGGATTGGCTACAAACCATACAAATTAATTTATACATCAAGTATTTTCTAAATTTTATTTTTTATGATGGTATTTATTTAATATTAGTTGTGAATGTTCTTATTGTTTTTCATTTTAGGTACTTGTATCATATTTTTGTGGTGTCGGGCTTAATGATAGCAAAATTTTCATTTATTAACCATCATAGCACTAGTACCTACATTGTTGAGTATCATTCTCAAAAAATTAATGATGCATTCAAAGCCAAAGGCAAGAGAAACATATTATTTTTAGCTCCTCACAATCTAGGGTAAGTTGTTATTATTATTCATCTTTAAATTTAGTTGACATTTTCGTTAATGAAATATTTTATTTTTTTAGGCAACATCGGGTATTTGTTTGTATCAATCCATTCCTCCCTATGATTTATTACCTTGACTCATTAAGAGATAATAACTTTAAGAACTATAAATCTATGAGGATACTATTTAATCAATAAGTTTTTATTTCTATATTCTTTATATATATATATATATTTATTATAATAATTAATTTTTACTTAGTATGTTTAATCATTATAGGAATGTAGCACGTTATCGAGATGGTGAAGGTTTCCATCCAAACACTAAAAGGCCTGATCCTGTTGAGTTTTATATATGAAAAAGAATAAAGGTTTGTATTTTTTTAATAAAAAAAGTTGGTATGTATCTAAATGATTGTTCGATTAATATTTTATGTTTGTTATTCTGTATGTGCCGTTCTTGATTGATGTAGAATTTTTGAAAAATTTTGGAACGTCTAAGTTATAAGGGAGGCTCTATCAGATTTTTGACAACAAATACTTGTATTATATATATAACTTCATCCCTAAAGGATTTTAAATTAAGTTAAAATTCATTTTTACCATATTTTGATAATGACATCTTTTATAGTTTTATAGGTACCTACATAATTACAAGGCTGTGAGTATGGATACTATCTTATGAAGTTTATGAAAGAAGTAATCACATAATAAGAGTTTATCATTCTTGAAAATATAAGCTAAAAGCTTTGAAATTAAATTAATGTAATGTTAATTACTTATATATTGCTTTCATATCTTGTATAGTATTTTGTTAAAGGAAGATCCTCACATTTTATTATGGAACAAATAGAAGATTTAATTGAAGAGTGGTTAAAATATATTATTGATTGTTTGTGATACGAAGTTAGATTTCAATGTTAGAAAAATATTAATAGTTTTATTTGTTAGACTTATTAGAAATTAAACTAACTAGTTAGGAAATGGAAATTGTTGTTTTAATTTTAAGTTCTTTCCTTGTATTTAAATTTTTATGTTTATATTGTTTTTGGATTAGGTTTTGATATTGGCATTAGTCAGTTTTAAAGAAACATAAAGGGAGAAATTTTGAAAAATGTAGATTTAAAAAAAAATTATGGCCTACAGGATGCTCATGACAAGAGTGCTCCCATAGGTGATCCTATAAGTCATAATTTTTCTTAGATATATAGGAGTGCTTTTCAAAAAATGCTATTGTATCTAACACATACAGGAGCACTTCACAAAGCACTCCCGTATATTCCGAAGCACTCGATATGGGAGGGCTTTTGAAGCACTCCTTAAGGTAAAAAAAAAAAAGCACTCTTGTAAGCTTATTTTGTAATATTGTCCATATAGTTTTTAGCATCATTTTTAGCTTTGTAACCTTTACTATCTTGTATCTTGCACATTCTATTAATCAAATACTTGTTATTTCAACTTCTTTGCATCTTTATATCTGGGTAAATTGTGGTAAGAGAGCCCAAGAACCCTTTTATTATCTTTTGAGAGTCAGCGTCTTTGACACACCTTATACTTTTATTATTTATGGAGAACAATTTATAGCATGCCTGGTGGGACATTATGTAAAAAGATACCAAGATGAGAAAGACAATAAGATTGATGAAACAAATACAAGTTCTAACGAGCCAGAAGGAAGATCTGCACCCATAGGGTTAGAACCATTGATGCCCAATGCTAAGGCAGTTGGACATCGTGAGCACATAGTATTAAACTCCCTAACTCGACTACTAGCCACTGTCACTCGAGCCATGGCATTACTATACTAATCCCTAATAGACCAGTTTTTTAAGATAAAGTCCAATAGGGATGACAGCTCTACATTACATCAGTTGATTATGCCCTAACAGTCGAGAAGTTGATGATAAAGAAGCTCTACCACAGGTGATTGAAGTGCTTTCTCAAGAACTAACACAACCCAAAGGATTTCTTCATAGCTCTGCTCTGGAAGTAACAGGGGGTTTTTACTCATATGGAACTAGATGATTTGCCAAGCATCCTGGACGACCTCCTTATCAAAAACATATAAATGACTAGAAGAGCCTATCAGCGTTAACGATAGCACCTAAAGGAACATGAACAGTAAGCTAACTCAATATAAGAGTGAAGATAAAAGAAAATAAATCAAGATCAAAAATATACCTAGACTGGATACATTAAGACCTTGCCCTTATCCACTGAGTGAGGGGTGTCCTCTAGGGTCGTAGTCTCATTAACCTTAGCCTCAGGTACCTCCAGTGAGAGCTTGAATCCTGCTAACCCAGTCTCGTTAAAAACAGATGGGATGGAAATAAGTGGCTCCGTTAACACAGCAGCCTCCTCTTGAACTACAAGTTATAAAGCCTCTGGGGCCACGGTAGACACAGCCACTTGAGGTTCCTCTAGAGCTACTTGAGCTCCCAGAGTCTCTAGACTACTAGCTTGAAAATGACTTAGCCAATCATCCTCTAATTCATCTTATAAGATTAATTGGCAGCAGTGTTTTGGCCAAATACCCTCTCCTTTGAAACTAGACTCAGCATAATGAAGTAGAGGAGGAAGTTACTTGGGGACTAATGGAGTCCTCTTCCTCTGCTTAGGCTCAACCTGCTGATCAGAGATAGCTAAAGAGGACAAATCTTGTTTCCTTTTAGCAGTATCCACCCCATTTTCCATGTTGCCCTAAGGTTGACTCTTTTTTAGCTTTGACTTCTTAGGGACAAGGGCTTGCGATAAAGCTTCATCATCTTTTTCAATTTCTCAGACCATGGCCCCAAGTGAAGGGGCCATCTCAATCTTAGAAGCAGTAAGAGCATCAATATTGCCTCTTAAGAGTGTTACTAACACTAGAGATTGTGCTCAATCTTAGTTTAGATAAACCAAAGATATGGAAAACAAACAAGCAACATAAAAGAAAGAGAGTACATAAACTAAAACAACACTTACTGATATAGGTCTTCACAATACACCTAAACCTCTAGGACCACTACTAATTTAAGTGAAGGCAAGCATCTTGGTCCACCATTTCCACCTTGCATTATACCCAAGCATCAAGAGGAAAGGTCACCCAAGTGATAGTTTCCTTATCCATTAGCTCCAAGTAAACTCATGGAGACAAACTGTGGAGGATGCACTACCTAAGTTCAAACTGGCTCGTTACTAGTTAGAGATGATATGACTCTACAAACACCTTCAAGGTCTTGGGGGAGGAACCAATATGAGGAAGCCATATCTTCTTGGGTATGGTAGCTAAGAGGAAGGTTTCATCTTTCAACTGAAAGGTAGGTTTATTTTTTATCTCTACCATATACCTGTACTAGGTGGGTTAGTGACGGTCTGGAACATTAAAAGCCTTTAGAGACATCATAAGGGCCAACTCTGTTGGCAAAAAAATTTAAATATGTCTAATTCTTCATTCAGCAAATACATGTCCAATAGGTAAGTGAAAGGATAAGAGATTCTTGAGTCTTAGGGGAAAGGTTCCCAGTGAAGCTTTAAAAAATAATCCGTAACCCACAACCTCAAAAACTAGATGGGCCCATGAAAATTGCTGAAAGGTTTCTTTTGTAAAGATTCCTTCATCCTATTATAAAGGCAACAAAGGAATATGGTACCAAAAGCGAGTTGATTGCTATAAAGCAAGGATTAGACCACCCTCAAATGAAGTTGCACAGGCTTTCCTATCTTTAGGGCTAGGATCTACTAACTTAGAAAAATCCAGATGAACATCAAGTGCTCCAAAGGAGTCACGGGCTCATCGACAAACTTCTCTAAGAATAACTTCATGATCTGAGTGTAAGATTCGGTGCCCTTGATCTTAGACTTAAGATCAATAGGCAGAGTGGCATATGACTCATGCTTCTCAAGAATAGCATAAAAATCCTTTTCCCCAGTAATTGGCAAACCTAAAGACATGACCACATCTATAAGTATGATGGTCATAAGGCTCAATTCAAAGAAGAAAGCATTGCAACTAAGATCCCAAAAGCTCAACAATGCCTTCAGTAGACCCACCGAAATATCAACATCAATATGTGAAAGATGGATTAGGTCATAAGGACCCATTTACTTCTACTTCCCCTTATAGATAGGGTTCAAACGTCTAACCCATTTGGTCTAAGCACGAGGAGATCGAGGCTAGTTGCGAAGCTTCTTAAATAAGGATTTAGTAAAGGGTAAGGTTACCCAAGTCAATATGAGGTCTCGTATTAAAGTTAAGGGCTATATTTTTTGGTTGGGTAGGATCTGCTGCCTTTGATAGCTCCAGGGCTATAGACAAATACCCCTTATATATCTAATTGGCCAGACAGAAACTCCATGGAGAAATACTAGAGAAAAAAAGGAAAAATGTAGTCAACATTAATATATAAGAAAGCAAGATATTTGACCTAAGGGAAGGACCTTACTAGAAATTAATGCATTGATGGAATGACGAAGCTTCTTGAAAAATAAGGAATTTTAGACTAGAAACTTAAATCAAGAAAGAACAAGCACGAGACAGAGTACTCACTGTAGTAATACCCCCTAGGTGGCTAATGGGATTTCCAACTGTCACTAAAGATTCGGGTAAAGTGGAGGCAGGAATACTGGGTTGAGCAACTTTAAAAGTGGTAACAACCGAGGAGAAAGCCATTGGAACAAAGTAGCGAAGGCGAAGAAGAACAAAGCTTAAGGAGCGAGAAATGGTAAAGAGAAACTGACAAGAGGTAGAGGGGGAAATTTATATTTTTAAGAAGGCACAGAGAAATGAAATGATTGCTCAAATGTGCACCACTTATAGCTATTAGCCATTAGTATGCAAGGGCATTGTTTAGGCTAAATCTGAAATGACTCGTATTCAAAAGGACATAACAGTTATAGCAAGAAATGGGCCAAGTGAATGAAGTATCAAGCCCAACAACAAATTCAATATTGATAAGAACAGTCTACATCATGTTGAAATAACTTGATTAAGTTAGCTCGAGTCTTTGAATCCATTAAGACTTGAAACCACTATCTAAACCATTACCTCACACAAGACACTAGTCTCAATGAGCCCCAAATCTTGCAAGATCACAACCCTCATCTACATAGATTTCAGGGACACGAGCTGGCAGTTACATGCTGTAAATAAGAAGAAGGTGTCATGCACAAGCTTAACTTAACCCCGAAGACTTAAGATACACATATGAGACCATTAAGGGGATATGGTGTATCATGCCATGATGCAGCTTGTGCTATTGAATCCTTAATATTTCACGAACGAGCTCTGGATTCTGTGAAAGTCACATAGAGAAAAGAGGCTTCACTGAACAATCAATCATTGACATCCATTAATACTTTTAGCATTTTTACTCTATATTTCTAAATAGCTTTTAGCATCATTTTTAGCTTTGTAACCTTTACGATCTCATATCTTGCACATTATGTTAATCAAATACTTGTTATTCCAACTTCTTTGCATCTTTATATTTAGGTAAACTATGATAAGGGAGTTCGAGAACTCTTTTGTTATCTTTTGAGACTCAACGTCTCTAGCATAGCTGGTACTTTTGTTCTTTATGGGGAACAACTTTATCTCATATATATAGTGTTATTCCCTTTATTTTTAATTATGCCTAGAAAAAAGGTGAGATATTGCTAACATTGTCAAATATATTGACCAATGACTAATGCCATTAGTCTATGCCAAAGTAAAACTATGATTTGGTAGATTAACAATGTTATCCATCCCGTTTTGTTTCACATTCTAATCTATTGAATAATAATTCCATCTTAGCATAAAGATTGATGACGTTAGTCACATGTCAACATATTTAACATTATCAATACCACCCCATCTTTCTTCTAGACATATATTTAAAAATAGAAAGATTAACATTGCAGATAGCATAAACCAAGGAGACTTGAAGCAACCAAAAAAAAAAAAACTACAGGGACCTACATGAAAACATGTTAAAACTATAGGGACCACTAATTGTATTTAAACATTTTAATTTTTCTTAATATTTTAAATAAAATCATATTCATACTTTACGTAAAAAATAATAATAAAGGTAACATATACTTAATTAAATAATAACAAAAATAGTACATATTCATGTAAATTCAAAACCTATCAATATCAAAAGCTTCCCTAGCAAGACAATCAGCTAAATCTAAAGCATCCCTATGAACAAAATTTTTATATACATTCCAATTTCTGTTGATCAGTCTAACGGTGTCATGAATTATATGTACAAAAGGGAGTTTGATAATAACATCCATTGTCAGGATGTTTATAGCTGTTGCACAATCACAAGAAACTTAAATCTTCTTGAAGCCATGAAAGCAGCATTGTTCCAGGCCTTTGGCAATACATACCCATGATTTCTGTCATAGCAGTAAGGTATTTTTGTAACTTACCGCAAAATCCCAGGAGCCAATTTCCAAGTTCATCCTTGATAACACCTCCACATGAAGTGAGGCCCTTTGTGAGAATCAAACCTCTAGAGTCTAATCGGACATAACCTTCATTAGGAGGTCTCCATGCATGCACAGTATCCACTATTGTCTTTTTCTGATTAAGTTTCTGTAATAGTTGAAAATCCGTGTGCCTTTTCAAAACGCATTTAGATGCATCTACATCTCTGCTTCATTCGAATTCTCACCGAAACAGTTTCTTGCACACGGTGGTCAAGAGTTCCCAACACATGGAGGCAAAGAGAACTGCCCAACGAAGCTTGTTATTAGTGAAAGGCTTACCCGGCTTAGTCCTAGAGTTAAGGCATCCAGTGTTGGAAAAGTCCGCCAACTGATCGATCAGGTTCAGTAATCTGCACACAGTACACCGTTCCTTTGCAAGGTTGCAGTCACGAACAACATGTAGAGACGACTCCATAGCATCATGGCCAAAAGGGCATGCTCCAGATTCCGCAATTCCCATTCTGTTCCTTGGCTCAGTTGTGTGAAGCTTATTTTGATCTAGAAGCCACATAAATGTCTTAATCTTGTCTGGTATCCACCACCGCCAGATGGTTCCCCTTAACTTCTCTGTTTGCATCATTGGACCTGCAAAAACAAAATTATATGCAGTTTTTAAAGCAAAAAAGCCATCAGTGGACCAGCCAGAAAACTGGTCAGGCACGAAGTGAGCGTAATTTTTGACCCGGCCCGCGTTAAGCATGTTCGCTTTATTTTGCTCTACATGCCCATCCCCAAGAACGCTTTTGGGCCTGTTGGTAGGCTAAAAGTAATTTTTATAAAATAATAAGAGGTAAGAGGGAGAGAATGGAAATAAAAAAGAGAATGAAATTAAGTTTAAACATATACTTGTAATATCAAAAACAATGACCTAAATCTTCCATCAACACTCAACAATTTGCATCTAGATCATTATAGATCTCTAGCAAGATCAATCTCGTGCAGTCTTGATTGGGTTAGACATAACATTGATGGTTCTATTTATAATAATAGAGTTATTATTTATGGAGATTTCATATGTGATGATCAAAGTTATTGCATAAAAGACTTATAAAATACCTTGATTATTATCCCAATATCATCCTTGAGCTTTTTAACATTCCTAAAAGTCTCAACCTCAATTGGAGGAACAAATTCATCAAAGTAAATGTTTTCCTAACTCACTTGAAACTATTACGTCTATTTAGAATGACTTCACCTGAATCCATCCCCTTGTCGAAATTATATGAAAGATCAAAAATCTTGCCATAAAAGACTGGATTAACTTGCTCATGAAGCTCTTGCTAACAACCTAGATATTAAAAATTTTGATGATCTAGCTCCAAGATTTTGATTTCTTATGAGTTTAGACATGACTTGATCAATTTTCATTACATGATTCTCCATGACCTTGTATTAAATAAACTAAGAAACTGAAATTTTGATATAATTTTTTTTTAAGTGTGTATTTTATTGATGAAATAAAGGATTTAAAAGGTCAAAAGACTTCATTAAAAAAAAGGTCAAAAGACTAAAACATTAATAACTAAAAAAAAAATTGCATCAATCAATGGAAGAAAGAAACCTAAGCTAACTCTAACAGACTGACGCAGCAGTGACGCCATTGAACAATGTTAAACAACAGTTGCAATCTCCATTACCCTTGATGGTGCATGCTGGTAGGAACTAGGAAGTGAGCATGACGGTCCATTATGTAAATGATGGGTTGAGATAAGAAAAAAATGAAAAAGCTTAATTACATGTTGGTCCCAGACTGACCAACGTTAGTTCCCAATGCCATTCAATAGAATCAATGTAATCAACATCAATATAAAATACAAAATGCCTAACTACGACTTATCTCAGGCTCAAACTATCGACAATAATAAAAATAATATTAATAATTTTCCGTTTGAAATTCCGAATATCCGTCTTCCATAAATTGAAAGTCCTGAAAAAGACCCCGCATCCAATATAACAACCTTTATTCACTATCCAGAATAAGTGTCAAAGTCAAAGGGCCATATGTACAATTAAAGTCGGTGAAATTTTATGGAAGGAATATATCTTCATACAAAGTAACAAATAGTTGAATAACTATCACCTAGAAACTCTGACGACTTGCGTCACTCCAAGGGGCCCCGAGTCAACCATGTTCATCAGGCGTCAGACTTTTCATAGAATCGCTCGTCTAATTTGGCCCATTGCATGCTCTCATTGGGTTTCTCGCATGGACGACAAGTCGCACTCACTCACTGTCATCACAAAGCCAGCGCACCGCCAATTTCGTAAAGGACATTATAACTCAGTCCTCCATGCAAACGTCTCTTGAGTTTTACCCTTAAACAAGCAACATCAACAATTCAGACGCAGGGCAGGCTGACAGCTTCCCTCGGAGGATTCCCTCCGGTCACGTCACATGGTGCGGTTTACCTGTTTTCCTTGAATGCTTTGGCCTCGGTCTTCCTCCCTGTCTCTTCATTATGCCCATATTGAAGTTCATCGTCCCAGTATCTAAAATGTATGTAGGCTGTGAACGCTATTCAGTGCCTATATTACTGAAATAAGTGAACTTCAGATCAAACCTTTCTCCACCCCACATATTTTTGTAGAGGATAGCTATTAGCAGGAAGTCAACACAATTCTATTCATGATAGAAGATGTAGTTCCAAATTCCATCAAACCATGCCACTCTATGAAACTGTTCCATGCTCTCGAGCAGCTCTTTCCTCTATGCTTCTCCGTAGCAACTCCTCGTATGCTCTCACAGAGTTCTCTGTAAATCTCTCCATAGCCTCAAAAATGCGCTGCAAGCTAGCCTGGAGGCTGCTGCTTTTATCACTCTGATATATAATATTTTCAGAAACTGAGAGACCCTTGCCTTCACCTGATGCCAGAACCATTTGCCGCTCCAATGCCTGAATTTGCTTCTGTATCCTCTGGTCATCTTTATCTAGATTTCTGACTTTTCTCTCAAGATCCTTGTTAACTATCAACTGCTGGTGCATTTCTAGCCTATCTTGTTCCCATATCTGAAGCACACTCATCGTAAAGACGTGCATTGAATCAACAACTTCTTTTTCAGATATTCTCTCTAATGCTTGGGACCACTGATTACAGATCACAAATATAGGAGGAGCACCAATTCTACTGGGGGAGAAGGGGACTATACCATCAGGCGTTTCTTCAGGCTCATATAGGAGACACTTTAGAAGCCAATTATTCAATGCTCTAACATATCCTTTCTGGGCACTAATCCAGCTAGAAAATTGGAAGGTCCAATTGATAAGCTCTTGTTCAAGCTCCTTTGTGGCTAAAAGATGACCATCACCACCCTTCTTTCTGGATCCAATGGAACCCAGGATTCTGGCTTCTCTAATTGCTTCACACTGATTACGGTGGCATTCAAGCATGGATTTCCACATCCTTGTCAACCTGGTCAAGAAAAATGTAAATACATTTCATAAACAAACAATGATATGTATTATATAAAAAATCAGAAACTTAATGACTACACTACAACATAAGATGCAACGACTTATTTATAATCATTCTGATAAACACTAATTTCCAGTGAAGTAGAAAAATCACTGCGCCTGTCTTGCTCCCTTGTGTATAACCAGTGACAAACCTGGCAGCGGTGTCATGCAATAAAAAAGGATAGTTGCTAAGCCACCCAAAAAAAAAAAAGCCTCCCCCTTCAGTTGTGAAAATATCCACGGTAAAATATCAAAGAATAGGTCTCTAGTTATCTTCAATAACACATTCTTGATAAACCCATCCAATCATTCTGGAATCATCAGAACATCTTAACATCCAAAATTTTCTCACGAAGCTCAAGATTCTGCCTTATTTTCCTGCAATATGCATAACTCAAGATTCACCTGAGAGATGCGCAGGGGAATTCAACTTTCATGTTGGTCATTGGGAAAACCCATTCCTAAACAAATTTCTTCAGGTTTCAAGCATTTCTTTGCAAAGGATAACTTTCTTTGTCTACTAGCTCCAGCACAATATACAAATTACAAAGGAATTTGGGCAGGTAAACACATTATGCGGAAGATAAAACAATGTGGTGTGATGGACCTTCACTAGAGCTAGTAACAATTTACAAAAAATAGTCTCGAAGAAATCACAAAGACTTGCTTCCATCAAAGATCATTTAGTGGCTGCAGGAGGTTTAGCTTCTCAGAGAAATCCTTTTCTCATTATTATAAAAGATTCTTGGCAAATTGTGTATCAATACTTCGATTTATAACTAAAACTGAGGGAAGATAATCTTAGTGGAACAGGGTGGAACTACACTAATTCAAAGTTCACCGCCCACCAGAAATTTTCAAGGAGTGGGGCACATGGCTGAGCTTCAGGAATTACATCCGTATTGTCAAAGGTGGCAATGACCCGTCTACCACAGTAATAGGCAAGAAATGGAGACCATTATGCATATATAGCTCATTATAAAGACAGAAAATTGATCCTTAAAGCTCATATAAATTTTGCGTGAGGTCATATTCTGTACATTTCCAACTTATGCATCTTGGATGTAACAAACCAACACAGAAATTATGCACCCTCGTTTAATAACTCCATTAGCACACTTGGCGAAAGTCCACTGCCTAAATGTAGCAATAATCTCATTGTTCTATTCTTATTACCTCAAATTAAGAGTCATATTATCTGGTCACAAAGTGAATCATGTGTTATGAACATAGACATCCACAAATTAAGTGGGTTGATTGAAATTATAAAAAAGGAAAGGGGTGACAAAATTTCTGACAACCGATTGACACCAGCTAAAATGATAAGAAATTACTCCCAACATATAACAAACCAGGTCAAATTCCTAAAAAATTACTTGTAACTCAAACATGCAAAGTTTTCCAAGGCTTAAAAATACACTAGATAGCCAATTGCCAATAGAGACAATAATGAACCATACAAACAAAAGAAAGAAGCTCATAACTTCACATACCCATGGATTAATTCATTCAGCTGAGGCCACAGCTCTTCATCCCTGATCTTGTTTATCGTCATAGAAATCTTATCAACAACCTGAATTGCCATTCTTATTTTTGTGGATAGACTCCTTACTAATGTTTGAGTCGAGTCAACTTTGTGAAAATCAGCACCCCTTTCATCCATACGCTTCAGCTTATGACACTTCTTATCGTGCATGACCCGCATCTTTTCCTCGGCCTGCAAACACGAGCATTAAGAGATCCTCTTCGAAAACACAAGCAATGATTAACAAGAGTACATTCTGCATATCGCTCCAAATAGTCGTCATAAGAAATCAGATGAAAGCACAGGTACAATATACATTAATAAACTGCGCCATGAAGATAATCTGATAAAGGGGACTGAATGCAAATTAAATCTGATTAGTAATTTTAAGATCCACATCTATCAGAAACTACACAAAAATACTGATGCAAAGGCCATCTAGAAAAAAATAATGGACTTCAAGACATTAAAGAGACGTTTCTGATTGTATCTTTATTTGCATGTAGAAAAAGGACGAGACACAATTACAGAACAACTGATCACGAATTTCACACAAACTTGGTGTTCATAGAAACGAACTCATTCATAAATATTGCATATGAAATAGAGCTCAAAATTATCATCCCTTCCTTGGCCATCAACATGCAAACATAAAGACGCATATTTCCGGCTTAGGTAAAGACCTAAAAGAAAATTAAACTAAAAGAAACAGAACCAACAAGTCATACAAAGTTAAATGAAATATTTGTAAATTGAACTAAGACACAATAAGAACAAACCATAAACCAGTTATCATATACCTTCACTTCAGTATATAGTTTCTTCTCCCAAAGATAAAGCTTCTGCAATGTAGAAGAAAGATTGCGTGATCGCATCATTATATCATCATCAAAACCCAAGTTACTAGGACCAGCCTTGCCAATGGTGGATGTAGGTTCAGCATTTTTAGAAGTAGAAGGTTGCGAAGGCACCATGGACAATGAGGGAGCAACTGCATGCAACATCTTGGAAGAAGCTGCTTTATCCAGTCGGTTGCAGGCATAGTCCAGGGGCAGGAACAAGAGTTTCAAGTCAGCAACAAAATAAAATTCAAGTCATAAACTTGAACATATGATCCATAAACCTACCGTGTCGAGGACAAATCTAGGGGCATAACAGCGCACAGAATATATACGAATAAACACAGATCAAAAAACGATGACCATTATGGATAAGCGAAGCCGAGAAACTGAAAATAAGCGTGAATAAGTGGACTTGCGAAAGAGAATCAAACCTCTAACCTTGATAAGCGCCATACTTTTTATTATAAGGAAGCTTTCCCGCCTCAAGCATCTTTGCGATCTCGGTGCCCGACTCAGATGCCCTCCGGAACTGAGCCTCAATCTCTCTGGCTACTTCAGAAGCATCCCGTGTGCCTCTTCGGCCTCGGAATGCAGCACCTCCACCTCGCTCCTTAGACCTCTCGTCTTTATCAACGACTTTCTTGTCTACCACATGAACCTCATATTCCAACCCATCATTCTCCATCGAAACATTCGGCCCAGTCTGGTATAGTGAAGCCTCCGTCCTGTCAACTTCGTCGTTGTCGGAGGGCTTCGAATGATTTCCAGCACCACCATCCACAAGCTTTTGATCCCCGTGCACTTCTTTAACGACTTCGTGTCGGTAATCCTCGTCTTCCAAGTCAGGAATGCCCTCTTCCTCTCTCACTTCCTTGGAGTCCCGACTTGGTGTGTATTGAGTATCGTATCTATCATCGTTATCAAAAAAGTTGAGACTTTGGATGAAATCCCAAGTTGAAGCCCTCGGAGGGGATGGCGGAGGTGGTGGCTTGGACGTGGAAGCAGCCAGCGGCGACGAGGAAGAAGCATAATACCCATTACCCCCACTGCCATAAGTCGAATATCCACTGTAGGAATAAGAAGAATTAGGATTCATACCGGGGTACGGGTAAGGGAAAAAGGAGGAAGAAGAGGATTCGCCCATATAAACAGTCTCGGGGCTGATAGGCTTCTGCTCAAACACCACGGAAGATGTAGCTTTATTCTTCATGAAATTCATGTGCATATAACCTCCACCTGGAAAGGAAGAAAGACCCGGGCGATCTGAATGGCCAATGTAATTGATCGGGGGAGGGTCAGGATGGGCGTGCAGGGGCGAGGAGTGGCCAGAATAATGAAGGGAATCCAATTCATGGTCGACTTCGTCTTCATCGGAATCGGATTGGAAGTGAAGATGAGATCCAGAATTGGAATGGGAGTGGTGAGGGGGCGAAGGAGAAGAAGTATCCACTTGCTTGGCAGTGGCAGTGGCCACAGAATCGACCTTCTTGGAAGGAGGAAGATTTAGCTCGGGAGACGAGGGAGGGGAAGAAGAAGTGGTGAAATCCACCTGAATAAAACGATGCAAGGAATGGCCAATAGATTGAAGGGAGTTAATATAGGCTATGTGAGCAGCGGAAAGAGCATAGCGCTGGTGAATGGCTTCGTCAAGGAAGGAACAGCGCTGGCGGCAGAGCGCGACGGCGGGGAGATCGTCGAGCTTGGAGCTGGCGCAGCCCATCAGTAAGGGGAAAAAAAAAGGAAAAAAAAGAAAAGAAAAGGAAGAAGAATTAACGAAGGAGTGGTAGGGGAAGAAGTGGAAGAAAAACAGGAAACATGGCTGGGACGGTGATTGGAAGAAGAAATTAGATTAGTGTTTTAGGGTTTGTTAGGCAAAAAAAGATAAGGAGGGGGTAAAGGCAAGGGAATCTTTTGCCAGCGCGGAGTTCGTCGTCGGCTTGTATGGGATTGTACCAGAAAAGAAAGAGAGAGACGGAGCGCACTGTAACTGGTTGGAGGGCGGGGGAGCGCGTCGGTGTTGATGCTTTTTTTTTTTTTTTCTTTTTGAGGCCACTGGTGCTAATGCTTATCAACGACCGTGACTGGGTGCGTTTTTCTAGTTTCTCGCGGAGTATTTACGATTCATTTCCCCCCTTTTTCTTTTCAGATTCTCTGTGTTTCTTTTGCGTAACTGATTTTCCTAGCTGCAATTTCCATGGAAGCGGAGAATACTTCTTTCTTTCTGTTCTCCTCCTCCATTTTTTTAACACCAACTTTAAAATGTTAAATAATATCAGTTGTAACAATATCAATTGTACTGTTATTCGGACTAATTAATAACTTTCTTAATATATGTATTTCATTTTTAAATTGTAATAATATCAATTGTACTGTTATTCGGACTAATTAATAACTTTCTTAAAAAAGGACTATGGTCTTTAGGATTGCAGGTCAGCACTGGCAGGGTTGGTAGTCAAATCAATTATTTCATAATAATAATAATAATAATCACAAAGGATTGCTTCCATATAAGTAATAAAAAACCATTTTAATAAAATATAGTATTTAAGAGTTATAGCAGATAATTATACTTATTCATAAAACCTTATGTAATAATATCTTAAACCCGTATCAATTTATGAAATTCATTATAAAAAAAGTCATAAACAATAGTACAATACAACTTATCTCAGATTCTATATACATATATTTCAGAATTATTTTAATAACCTATTAATAATAGGTTATACTTAGGAAGAATGACAGCAAGATTTCAAAAAAAAAAATTAGTGATAGTTATTTATAATTGAAACTCATAAATTTATAATTATATAAATTATATTTATAACTTATTTAAAAAAAAATCGGAAACCTATAACTATCATTAGTTGTTTCTTTTAGAGTTAACTTTCACTCTCCTTTTCATTCATATTGATTATTGATTATGAACAAGCTAAGAATAAAAGAAGCTAATAAAATATAGGGCATAATAAAAAGAATATAAAAACGAGATAATGGATATGGAGAGATGGGTATCATAGGAATGGCATGAGAATGGAGGGCAGAAAGCATGCAGGACAGTGAATTTTGAATGGAAGAAAAAACAGAGTCCGTTGTAATTAAGCACATGTCCTTCCAGTACGTTGTTGTTCTTTGAATCCTATTTAACTACTTCACGGGCCATTCCATTGATATTGAATTTCAGTTTCCTCGTCTCTCTCTAGGTTTTGTTTTCGTTTTTGTCTTTGCTTCTTATACCCGAATTTCATCGTATCGATCGCTTGCGTCTTGGAACTCTCCACCTTGCCAAAATCAGCCGATGCTATTTAATTAATTATTAGCAATTGATCGATCCATTCATTGATTCAATATGCCCTATTTCTTTCGAAGGAGGCCTTTTGGATTGGAATTGGGACTGGCCAATATCACCTTTTAACATTTGGTATGAAAGAATGAAAAAATTAATGCCAATCCTAATTCTATATAGTTAAGATTATTTAGTATCACCACTCCCATAATATTAAAAAATCAATCATGAGTTTAAAATTTTAAAGATTAAATTATTCCTGCACTCCCCTTATTGTCTTTACCTCTATGAGCGTCGAGCCATCAACCACTATTCTCACCCTCAACCCTGATTCTGTTCTCGCTTATTGGTGTCATATGAGTTTCCCTTCTCTCCATTCAGTGTCATCCTTTCTTTCCTCAGCGCCACAGTCACCGTCTCACTCAAGCTCCCCTAAGCTGTGTAAAATGAAAAAAATATAAAACCCATGACAATTCAACCTGGATTTGAGAAGAGCCATTGCAACAGGAGTGAGAGACTAGAGAAATTGAGATTGAAGCAAGAAGAAGATAATTTCTCAGCAAAGTGGAAAAGTGCATGTCCAAATCTAGTGAGTGGGAAGAGAAAAGTTGTGAGATAGAGGAAGAAGGTGGCAAGTTGTGGGTAGCGCAAGACCAAATCTGGTAAATAGAGGGCTTTGAATGGATGAGAGGTGTGTGAGCTATGAGGTACGCAGCATAAGACCAAATCTGGCGAACTTCAAGTTGAAGGAAGAAGACGGGTTTTTCATATCCTTTTGGTTAATTTTTTTATTAATCATAGAGGGTATTATAGTATCTTCATAATTTATGTTTCATTATAAAATAAAATGAAGGAGAGTAATTCCTTCCATTATTACTCCATATTAAATATAATTTTAAAACTTTAATTTGGATCTCAATCTAGATCTCAATCCTAGTGTCAATTCAGATATTAATCCTTTCAAATTCAAGCCTGCATTGCCAAACAAGGCTTAATGGTTGCGGGAACTTTTCTAAGCGTTCATCTCGTCTCTCTTTCTTTCTTTTTGCTGGAAATACCATAATATAATGATAATTAACAAGCAGAGAAAGTACAAACCCACGATCTAACTAGGCAGAGTTAGGTTCGAATGGGGCAATACATGATCCAATGGAATTGACGTTGAGACGCATCAGAATCGGGCTATGGCTCTAATCTGCTTTTTTTTTTTAATGTCCTTTATGATATTTCAAGTTTGCTTTACTTTTTTCTAATTATAAATTTATACATAAAATAAGAGATATTTTCATATTTTGAAGTTTAAAAATGATAAGGTTTTGCAGTTTTTATGATTTTTTAAAAATAAAATGATGTAATTGTAATTTTTTTAAAAAAAATCATAATCACTGTTTTTGGATTTTAATATATGTAAATGTCTCTTATTTTATTCAAAAATCAATAATTAAAAAAATAAAATTAAAAAGTTAGGACATTACAAATAATATTAAAAAAATATACATTAGAAACCTATAGTCTTACAAAATTAAAACAATATATACAAGTCCCCTGTCTCCCCTTTGAAATCAAACCAACGCTTCAGTACTTGTCAATTGTCATGAATGAATCATGAATGAATGAATGCGCATGCTTAGCTCATAGATGTTGAATGGGAAAATTGATGTAAGAATACTGGGCGTCAACTGTCAAATGCACGCGCTGATACATTACATGCAGCCAAACAAGATTTGTTGTGTAAATACATGCTGCAATATGCAGTATTGACATCAATATTTAATACTAAACAGGATTAAGTATGGAGAGTCAGCCATGGATTGTGCGGAGTAATGCTGACACGAACGTTAGAGCGCCATGTTTGGCGTTCATGTTCATGGCTTTCATGTCCAATTGAATCAACAGATCATATGGCCTTTGTAATTTTATGCATTAAAACAGTGCGCTATGTTGCAGGCAGACTCTGATGAGAATACCAAAACGGTGCGTTTAGTTTAAATTGCCGCCTTGGGCAGTGCTGGGGAATATTCAAGGCGGTAGCACGTGGGGCCAAAAGTCAGGCTGGGGGATTAGAGAAACCTAACCAGTTAGGATTTGGAAATGGGAATGTTACTCACTCCCCCGCATCATTCCTTTTCATGAATATTTAATCATACGCAGTTCCGGCTGCTATCACTGCTGGGTTTGACGATTGCGCCATCATCACCAACTCTTCTTTTCCACAATGTGCTTTTTCTCTAAATCCACATCCACCAGGGTTGATTAATGCGGCATATATATACAATTTTCATGCCTTGTGCTTAGCTCATACAATGAATCCCTGAATTCTACTCCTCCTTGTGTTCTCACGAGTTACATTTCTAACATTTTTGTCTTTCTTGGTGTTCATGCGACTGTTTGTCTTGCCGTTGCCATCTCTAATTAAGATACAAGTTGAAGCATAAATCCCTTATTCATTTTTGTATTTTGGTTATTGTTATTTTTGTAAATTATATTCAAGCATTGAACGTTGGCAGCCTGGCTAGTACGTAATTGTTTGGATCTAAAATAAAGCAACATTTGAGTATAGCCCAAAAATACAAAAGAGGAAATGTCAGACCAATAAACCATCTACTAAGATAGGCCCAATTCATTTAAAAACAGACCTTTCAAACTAACTAAATGCTGAGTTATGGAGGAAACATAACCCTTAAGACTTGGAGTGCTCAAGCCAAAATGATCGTTATTTGGACATGAGACTGTTAATTGGACGTGTCACGAATCTCATGAAATCGTGCCTAGTAAAAGCAAATATTTCAGCACAAAGCATCTGAGATCCTGGTTTTGTGAACATAATAACCTTAGACAAACATTATAAATAAAGTTATAAAGAGGAAAGAAAGTAGCAACGAGCAATGAATAACAAACAACTTACACAGACACTTTGTTACTTAAATTATTCACAGACACTTCATTACCTAAATTATCTTTTATATTGCTTTGTACTTAGAATTTAGTTCTTCTTTTAATTTCTTATAATTATATAACTTTTACACTAGTAATCAAGTTATTTTCTTCACAAGTATTCCCGCATCTTTGTATCTAGGAAAACATAGGTAAGAGAGCCTGAGAATCCTTATTGACATTAAGACTCCACATTCCTAGCACACCTAGTATCATTCAAAACCATAAACAATTTGTAATAAGGAACATATAATCAGCCTCTTCTAAGGGTCACTTGTTTATCTTAGTGGCCATAAATTACTTTCCTAAATGAGTAGAGGCCACCCTCATAAGGAAAGTCAAGCAAGATTACATAATAAACTTCGTGTGAGAAAAGATCGCATTTTGACATGGGATTCCTTAGACAATCACAACATATCAAGGAACCATGTTCACCAAAAGCACCTTCAAGGACTTTGCCAAAGAAAGTGGCATGAAGTTACTAACATCAATGCTACATTATGCACATGCAAAAGGGCAAGCTAAAATGTTTAATAAAGTGATGCTAGGAATCTTGAAGAAGATGATAGAAGATAATCCTAAGGAATGGCATGAATGACTTTCGGAATCATTGTGGGGCCTATTGAACCTTAAAAAGGAAAGCCACTGGCACAAGCTTGTACTCACTAACTTACGAGCATAAGGCAATGCTACCTTTAGAGGTGACCATTCCTTCCTTGTAAGTATCTAAGAGTTTAGAGTTGAGCTTGGAAGAGTACAATGAAGTTATAGTGAATGAGTTAATTTAGTTAGATGAGCTAAGACTACAAGATTTTAGATCACATGATTGTCCAAAAAAAAGAAGTTTCTAGAATCTATAACAAACAGATTAAAAAGAAATAATTTCAATTAGGTGAGCTCGTGTGGAAGCTTATATTGCCACCTGGAACTAAGAACCATTTACTCAGTAAATTCTCGCCTAACTAGGAAGGACAATTCAAAATATACCAAGTAATCAAAGGGAAACGTGTATTGGTTAGCAAGTCTCAACGGAAACCCTTATGCACAGGCCACAAATGGAAGATACTTGAAGAAATATTAGCTGTCATTAAAACAAGGGCAATAAATAGACTTGAGTCTTAGAGTAGCCTTAGATGGAGCGTACACTAAAACAATGAAGAAAAACATTTATTATATTAATAAATGTTTACATATGTACATGTATAAAAAATAAAAAGGAGACTGCCCCAAATCATTCGACCCAAGTATCCATTAAGGTCTTCCAAGTCTTAAGTACCTCTTTAAGTCTATCTTTGATAGCTTTATGGCAAGCCTTGTCTTCATCCAGCTCAATCACCTATCAAGCCATTTCTCCTCCCTAGTCTATAGCTGGGCTAACTTTGCCTCAATTATAGCTAGTTTTATCTCAGGGGCATCTTGCTGAGCCCACTTTAGTTCTTCCTAAATAACAGCCAATTGTTTCTTTAGCATGACCTCATTAGCCTTGAGAGAGAGAACGTGCTAAGCCCAAGGAGTCAACTCCCCAACTTTGCCTTTCAAGTCCTCCATTTGAGGAAGTACATCAAGGTGAGCTAACTTGACTTGCCATTTTGCTATGATATATACAACAAGATTGGCAATGCCGTTGTACAATCATGAATTTAGTCGTAGTAGTAAGAAAGATGAGCATAGAGAAGTTCAATTTGAGGCAACATGCTTTACAAATTAAGGGTACTCAAAGCCTTGAGGACATCCTCAAAGTGAGGTTTAATGAGTCTTACCAAATCTCTTTGCAAGTAGAACCTAGCAAGACTCTTTGCATCCTTAGTAATAAAGTTTATAAAGGGCTCGAGTCCTATAAAGTTTGCATTAAGAGAGTTTGAAAGCCTATACAAACAAATCAACATATAAGGAATGTAAAATATAGAGATATATATTACACTAAAGTAAAGAAATGTACTTGAGTGACCATAAGGGCTTGCCCTTGTCCGTGGAATCTCGAGCCTCTACCTTTGGAACCTTAGTTGCTTCATAAGACCATGACTCAATTTACTATGGGACTTTGACAATGGAAGACTCAAAATTTAAAGAGCTAAAGACTACTACCTCTAGCTAAAGCTCTAAGACAAGTTAAGTTACCGTTGAAACCACTATTAAGGAAACTCCGAGACCATAAGATAAGTACTAACAAAGGAGGACTTAGGCATGAGAGCTCTATTTTCCTTTGAAGTCTCCATGGAAATGAGAGGATTGCCAACCTGAGGACTTGTAGAGACTGAAGGAGAGAAAACTAACAATGAGAGTCTAACTCCTTATCGTCAGTATCCTCAGACAACTTAAGGACTCAGTGGATACAAATTTGATGAGAACTCTAGGTAATAGCCAAAAGCTCCTTAGGGTTGATTAAAGAAGTGGTCGAGCAAGATGTAGAAAGAGAAAGGGGAGATTCAACTCTCTTTTTCCTCCTTTTGTTCTCAGCCCCCTACCCACCATAATCCTGAGACTTCCCTTTAATGGACCCCTCCTTGGTTACCTTCTTCGTTGCCCACTAACAGCTACTTAAGAAGAAACCTCCTTGGCACTTTCCTAGCCTACCATGACCTCAGTAATGGAGTTGGCCATAAAGTTGTTGAAGTGGCTAGGCCATTAAGGTTTTCCTTCAAAAGGTTCAGTAGTCCTAGATGGCCATAAAGTTCAATTTTGAGTTCTGCTCCTAGTCTTACTTGGACAAGAACAAGACACACAAATTAAGATAATCATCAAAATTTAAAAAAGAAATAGATGAAGATTGAAATTTACTAATACGAGTCTTTAAAATACATTGAAAATATTGGGGTTGCCATTTATTGAAAGGAAGGCAAGAATCCCAAGTCACTACCTTTACTTTATTTTTTACTTAAGTCAAGGCTATAGTGTACAAAGTGGCTTTGTCTACCACTTTAAGTCCTAGCTCTGAGATAGATCATAGGGAATGCATTGGCTGAGCCCAAACTGACTGGCTACTAGTTGAGGCTAGTAATATTTGAAAAATACTTTATCCAACTTAATAGTTTCGACACTCATAGGGCACCACAGTCTCCATAAGGTGATAGCCAAGATAAAAATAACATCCCACATATAAACTCAAGAGTGCTTTAACACGTGAACTCAAAACTAATGAGGGACGTAGAAGTCTGCGACGAGTGTCTTTAGTTGTTATGGAAATGACCACCTTTGCTAACAAAAGAACTCAAAGAAGTTGATTTTTCTCTTTAGCTCATAAGAAGCTAGGAAAAGCATGTAGGGAGTATTAGGCTCCTTTAGAAATTCAGTTTGATGAAGGCTGGGGAAGTATGTTAAGGCCTAGAGCCTCAGGAATCGTATAGGCCTATAAAAGTTCTCAAAAGGGCTACACTAGACTGTCTCCCTTAGTCTATCATAAATATGACACAAGAACACTATGCTCGGAGTGACGTGACCACTGACCATCAAGGTGTAGATATTTCACCAAGTATAAGTGGTATACTATGGGCTTTCTTTTACCTGAGATAAAAGCCCATTAAATTAGGAGCCCCCATAGAAAGACAACGTACTCTTCTTTAAAAATAGGCACATCCGCAAGCAACTTTGAGTATTGTCTAATGGTAGTAGAGTATGAACTGTTAGCACAAAGCAGCTTGAGTATGTCCTTAAAGAGAGAAGAGTAGTCAAGTCAATCAGTAAAGATAGCAAAAAATGTTCACCTCCCCATTAATGGGGAGCCTCAAGAACATAAAAACATCTATGAGTGTGACTATTAAGGGGCTTAACTTGGACAAGAATTCATTATATTTAGGGGACTAAAAACAAAGCAGTGCTTTTAGGGGCAAAGGTAAGGATATCGAGGTTAAGGAGAGAAAGCTCAATCACATGAACACTAATCTCCTTCCAAAACTCCTAGTAAATAACTTTCAAACGAGCTACCCTTACTGCCTATTCAGTTAGGGAATAAGGCCAATTGCAAATCTTCCTACCAGACTCTATAAAAGGGGTAACTTAATTGGCTAACAAGATGTCCCACACTGAAGTAAAGGGCCAGGGATTAGGCAAGGGAGGTGCATTGTATCTGTGAGGTCCAAGGCAATTAACAAGTGCCTAAGGTCCGTTGTGTTGCTTGGAGTGAAGCTTATCAAAGAATTGCTGATGGCCACAAAGAAAAAAGAACTTATAATGAAGAAAGATCAAAACGGGAATGGGACAAAGCAAAGTAAAAAGCTCACAAAAAATGCAGGTAGTTGGGGAAACTCTTGACAAACAGTTTCTCCTAAAAGGAGGCAAAAATTTAGAGAAGAACGCCATAGATAATGTGAAAGATAATAAATAGACACTTACAAGGATTACATTGGGAAGAAAAGATTCAATGAGGTTATGAACTATAACCAAGTTGTTATATAAAGCCGCCTTAAGATTGTTAGCAAGAGAGTGATGCGCGGTGTTTGATAAGGCCATTTTGGTCAGAGAAGAAGATGGATGAAGGGGAATGTGTAAGGAAGCAAATGGAACTAAAGGATAAAAGCTTGAAGGGCAAGTAAGTGGCAAGGAGTACAATGGTGACAATGAAGGAAAAAAGGGATTTATATTTATGAGGAGACAAAGAGCTAAAGTACACAACTAAACATATGTGCCATATGGCTTATAACCATTGGCTACTTGCATGCGTGGGCATTGTTTAAGCCTATAATGAAGTGACACTTAAGTATAGCCCAAAAGTACAAAAGAGGAAACGTTAGGCCTAACAAGCAGTCCACTAAGACAGTGCCCTGTCTATTAAAAAATAAACCTTTCAAACTGAGTAATTGCTGAGTCATGGATAAAACATAACTCTTAGGACTCGGAGCAACTAAGCTAGGAGGATCATTATTTGGATGTGGGTCTATTACTTGGACGTGTCTTGAATCTGGGAAGACCGTGCCTAGCACGAGTGGATATTTTGGCATGAAGCATTTGGGCTCCTAGTTTTGTTGACATAATGGCCTCAGATAAGCATTAGAAATAGAGCTCCAAAAAGGAAGGAAAATAGCAACAAACAACAAACAACTCACACAGATACTTCGTTACTCAAATTATCTTTTATATTGCTTTGTATTTAGGATTTAGTTCTTTCAATTTCTTGTAAATTTGTAACTTTTACACTATTAAGTAAACTCTCTTTTCTTAAAAATTATCCTTATATCTTTGTACCTAGGAAAATTGTAGTAAGAAAGTCTAGGGACCCTAGTTGACATTAAGGCTTCATATATTTGGCATGATTGGTATCATTCAAAACCATGAACAGTAATAATTAGGGAGATCTAGAAAAGAGGCTTGGAATGAAAATGTGCATCAGGCTTGGCCCAAATCATTGGCTCTACTTACAAAAGTTAAAGTTATTACCGCATCTGCTGATTAGCCAACCCCAAGTTTCAGCTTGTGTCATCTTATGATATAACTCCCCTAAATGATATTTTTATTTATAGGATTTAATTCCTGGACTTTATTCAGAGACTATATATGAATGAAGTCCTATTACTCTATGCAAACCACTTTATTCATGGCTCCCATTTACTTTTACCATGTCGGGCATCCTATATTCACCTGCATTTCCTCGGGTCGAGAAGAACAAAATTCATATACTCGGAATTGGGAATAAGCTGACCCAGCATTTTCACGCATCCATGTATTATTCGAGAGTGGTTGAACGGCTATTTTATCAAAGTGAGAGGCGGATTAAATTCTCCAAGAGGTAGTTTATCTGCTGAGAGAAGCCTACCTATTTTATTTCCTTTTTTATCTCGTTACGGTAACTTCTACTCAATGCCAAATCAAACAGGCTTTCAAATATTTCTTTGGTCCAGTTAGTATTGCAGCTACGTAATTATTGTGTTTGCTAGTTGTTCTAAAGTGACACTTTTTACTTTTCTATCCAATGTAACTTGCCAGGGGTGGTGATGTGAGATGAGTCCTAGGTCAATAATTGTGATGGTGTGATGATTCTTGCTACAGAGAAGGAATAGTAGGCCCGAGAATACGATTATAAGAGAGCGCCTACCAAACAAGAATTGAATGCCATCACAGTAAGACGCCTGCCGTCCTTTTGACTTGTTTTCCAATATCCAACCAACCTGGCCCCCTTCCACTCATCTTCACTTCTCCCCCTCAACTTTTAATCTTCCCACCATTCTTCAATTTGTGGTTGTGCCTGTATTAATTATTATCTTTGCATTATATACACATGATAAAGTAACACGAGAGGCCTGCAAATAATTAAACACGAGTATCAATATTCATAGGAAGCACGCAAATAATGTCAGGCTTTGTGTAATATATAAGAGTCGAGGTGGGGAGTAATGTATTAGGGTGATGTGTGGTCGTTTAAATAACGACAATGACATAAGAAGAAGAAGCATGGAGCGGGCGAGCACAACACATAAATAAAGATCTGGCTCGTCATCAGGGTAGTGGCAAGTAGTCCCGAGAGAGAGAGAGAGAGAGAGAGAGAGAGAGAGAGAGAGAGATGTATATATGAATGTATGTATATAATGTGAAAACAATAATGATTGCAAATACGTAAACACGAGCTGAAGCAATCAACTGGTGTGTATCAAATGGCCCTTTACAAGAAACGGTTAGCTTATATAATGACATTGGTTGGAAGGAAAAAGAGAATAAAAAGGGCGAGTGATGAGGAGCGACGAAAAGGATTATCACGCGTGCAGCGCCTATCATAGCAGGCGCGACTCATGCTGTTATGATGATCGACTTTTTGAGTCCCAGGCATCTAGCTATTTCCCTCAAATCACAAGGTTAACAAGCCAAATCTTGTTATTAGTATGAGAATTTTGTTGGTTAACAATCAATAAATACATCTCTAAGCGCTCCGAGTCTAGAGCATGCTTTGACACAAGTGAAAACTGGAGATTAACTCACCTAAATTTATTTCCATTAGAATAAAGTGAGGGAGCATATCTATCGTATTCAATATGTTTGAATATCCTTAAAAAATGATTAATATAATTAATTATGAAAATAGTTGATTGTGTTTTGTAACATAATTGATTTATAAAATAAATTAATAAAATTAATTTTAAGCAGAATTGAAATCTAGGTAAAATCATGTTTCTCTTTAAAATATCAAAATACTCATTATACTTGTTAAAATCAATTATAAACTAAAAATCATGTTTTCTTACAAAAATCCAAACATCTTTATATATGTATGTGTGTGAAAATTAATTATGAACTCAAAACCATAATAATCTCATAAGCTGCTGGACGTGTCTGGATTTTAGTTGAAAAATTAATTACAAAAAATTGATTAATATTATTTATTTTTATTATAATTGATTATATTATGTGGTATGATTGATTTATAAAATTGATTAATAAAATTAATTTTAGGTGAAATTAAAAAGCATAATTGAAAATCATTAAAATCATGATTTTGTGAAAATATATAAAAACACCATATGACATGTGCCAAATCAATTATAAACTCAACATCATGGTTTTTTTTTTAAGAATATTCAAACACCTTATTATGTGTTAATTAAGATTAATTCTGAATCAACAACCATGATTTTTTTGAAACTATATAACCACCACTTATACATATCAAAATCAATTATGAATTTAAAATTATGTTTATTTCATAAACTATTATTATTTGCTTTTCAATTCAATTTTCTAATAATACTTTGTTAAAAATTTATCCAAAAACTATATAAAAGTTTATTTAATTAACTGGTGATATTGTCTCAAATTTTCAAAGCTTTAAAGGACTAGATTCAGAAGATTTTTTTCCATCAGATTTAGGATTGTTTAGTTGAAGAAAGTCAGATCGTACATAGCTCATCTGTTTATGGACTAGGACTTTGTGGTTGATCACAACCCAAATTTGCCGCCTTTTTCATACCATGGATGAGCGGAGGGCCCTCAAAAGGATGTTTGCCATGTTTCACAACTTTCTTTCATGTTACATGACTTGTAACTTTTTAGAAAAATTATATCTCATCTCACAGAAAAAAAAATATTATTAAAAAATTTTATAAAATTTATAAAATATTCTCAAATTATAAATTTTATATATTTACAACTTGATTAAAAATATTTACAATTGAACAACGAATAATTATAATTTTCTATCACAAATTATCATTTTCTTTAGTAAGTTGTAAATGCTCATTGATTAGTTATAAATACCCTTAATTAAATTGTAAATGTGTAAAATTTAAAACTTGTTTATGAATTTTATGTGACTTTTTAGTAATAAATTCTCCTTTGTGGAGTCTAGGTATAATTTTCCCTAACTTTTTTAATAGCCTCTCCCATTTGCGTTTCCAAACCCTGCCTTCATTATTTTGATAAAAGAAAAGGCACAAAGGGTAGTAAGCCCTTATATGATAAGCTAATAACTCATAAATGCACTAAGGGAGATTTGTGAAGAACACAACTCCTACAACGAGATCTAGAGCCTCCTTGGCAAGCTTGTTAGTAGTAGCATTAGCATTCTGACTACATCTAGAGTCAGTAATTTGGGTGGCTTTGCTTATTCGGGTCGGGTTCAATTTGGGCCGGACTTATTCGAATTGGGTTTAAAAAATCTTACACTTTTTAAAAAGCCTATATAGCTAAACTTGACCCTAACATCTTCGGGCTTCGGGCTTATTCGAGCCGGTCCGAATACCCAAAAATTTTTAAAATTTTTTTTATTTTTTAATCAATTTTAATTTTTAAATAATTTTATTAAGTACAAAATATTATTTTAACTTAAAAGAAATAAAAAAATAATAACTTATTAACTTTGTAGCTAAGTACTTAAGTAGTTCTGTTACTATTTTAATGTATTATATGTAATTTATTTATGAATGTTTCCTTTACTTGTAAATTAATATCTTATTTGTTTAAATATTGTCCTTATCATGGTTATATAAAAATATTTATATAGTTTAATTGAATTATATTATCATAATTATGATTAAGTTAATTTTAATTCAACTACAATTAAATAATTTATTTAAAATTATTGCCCTGATTAGCTCAAAGTTTTTAATAACTATTGAATAAACTGTACCTTTTATTTTTAAGAATATGAGAAAAATAGCCATCATTATATTATATAAAACAAAATCATTTAATTATGGGTAAAACACTATTTTTTAAATTTTTTATTTAATCTTTTATATTGTTTAAACCGTATATACAAAGGGTATTTACTTTTGTTCATTCTTAATTTTTAACGAAGCCTGGCATGGATGATAATTAAATAATTATTTAAAAATATTATTTTATTTATTATGTTTGTTTAGTAGTAGAGCCAAGAATTCGTACATACCTAAATTTTATTTTTAAAATTATTTTTAATTTAAAATTAATTATTTTATTTTATAAAAAATATAAAATATAATTTTTTGGACAAGAAAATGGTGTATATGACTCAACTTTTTTTAAAGAAAAATTGAGTCTTAAAATATAAAAATTAATATTAAAATATATTTTAATTATTATTTTGAGATATTTTATTTAATTAAAAATAAGAAAATATAAATATTTTTATTTTTTTAAAATAACTATAGTAATACACTCAAATATATAATATTTTAGAATAAAACGATATAAAATTTTAAAAATAATTAATATTTATTATATTATATATATTTTTAAAATTTATTTGTTTCTATTTGGATATTCGGGCCAAGCCCGAACCCAATCGGATTTAGCTTGAATTTTTTTGGACCTATTCGTGGCCTGAATAGGCCTTAACAATAAAAAATTATTATTTTTTTGAGCTCGAGCCAAAATTTTTCAAGCTAGTTCAAGTTGACCCGTCGGATTTAACTTAAATTACCGGCTCTAATTATATCATTGCAATCTCACCCTCCAATCCCTCTGCATCAAGCTCTGAATCTCAAAAATGAGGTTGCGATATGGGTGATAGACCGTGTCTTCCTCTTTCAACGCAATAATCACCTCCATGCAATCTATCTTTACATCAATCTCCCTCCATCGATACTCCTTCCTTTATTATTTATTATTATAAGACATTTTTAATTAACTCACTAGCTATAACTAATTAATGTAATTATTCCATCCTATTCGAAATATAATAATTATTTAATTAATTAATACAAATTAATAAAATCAGTTAAGTTAGTTATTTGTCCCTGATGTATCAAAATTTTGCGATAGATTTCCTAAAATATCCCTCTCATTAATTCTGTACGATATTTTGCAAAGAAGAATTGTATAATAACCAGGGGTAGTTTTTTAAAAAAACTAATTAATGAGACAAAAAAAATATTGAGTTCTTACACATATAACAAACCATCATCTAGCTTTTACATTTAATACTGGAGGGAGTAATTAACATTCCTTAAACAATATTTCAATTTCAATTTTTCTAAATATACCCTTCATAAAATGCTCTACAATTTATCTCTTAATATGGGAAGTGAACCAAATTAATAGGGTCAATAAAACTTTTTATATGTTAAGGGCATTTTTGGGATATACATTAATGACTTTTAACAATCTCAAAATATATTATAAATTGAAACATAAAACCTTCACAAATACCATGCCTTATGAATCATGTTGGTAAAGGTTGGTTTTTTTTTTTGGGGGGGGGGGGGGGTTGGCTGTGCGTAACACACATGACCGCGGCTTAAATCTTATCTTACACATTTAGAACATAAATGGAGATTATGCATTGAGATATATATATATATATATATATATATAAACTAGCTAACTCATACTTAATTATAAAATACGAGTCTCATATATTCTGTTGTAGTGCTATCTAGTTATCTTTCACCAAGTTATAAAAGATGTGCGCAACAAATTTACATAAAACTTAAAGGATCATAAAACTCATAAGTTGAGCTCTAAAAATTATTAGGAAATAATTAATAATTAATGGCCTTGTTACTAGAGCGCTGTATATGTCAAGTATAATCCAGTTAAAAATTATAAGAAAGTACTTGAAAATAAAGAACCAATTAAAGGACTAAGCCGATTCATTCCCAAGCTAGTCAATTCCTATCGTGGCTTGAAGACTTGCCTTGTGCCAAACCAATCATCAATCTAACAAAATATATATCGTAATAATGCATGTGATAGTTCATAAATTTCAGTATAATTTATTTTAAAGATTTCATACAATATAATAAGAAAACATGTCATTACATTGGGAAAATTAGGAGGGGCCACAGCAACTTCTAGGGGCAATGGTCAATTGAAAACCACGATTCTCACTCCTATTTTTATCAAACCTGCAGGGATCACTCACACAATTAGACTAGTAATATTAAACCAGTGATTATGTACTTCTTGATTTAACTATATATGATCAAATTCCAGCTGAAGTAGAGGAAAATTTTCAATGTGTATATTACACACTTCATATAGTGTTTAAATATTTTGACCAATATAAAAATAAAAATTGTTAATGGTCAATTTATAATTCCAGTAAAAAAAGAGAGAGAGAGGTCACTGTTTTGACAAGCAGTTATAAAAATATTTTAAAGTTTTAAAATGAAAAGAGTAGTATAATCCAAAATGTTGATGTTAAAACGGGGAGAAAACTTAATAATCATTTATGATAATTAGTTATCATTAAAGGGATAATATAGAATAATAATGTCAGAGAAAGTCTTACTTTATTGGCAATAATTTAGTGTTATTATCTAATTTGTTAGAGCCCCACTCAAACACAAAAAGGAAAGTAAAAATGAATATAATGCAAATGGTAATGTGTGATTTTGAATTAGTTAGCATATATAAGGTAAGATGGTACTCCACGGAGCCTCCAACAATCATCTTCATTTGCTTTCCTTGTACACCAATTCCTCTCACATCCAAGCAAATTAATTGTCATTTGTTTTTCGATTCCAATTTTTGACAATTACGATTACAAAATAATCAGATGAAATATCACATTTGAAGAGAGGTAAAAAAAAAAAAAATAGATGAGCGTGAAAATCAATCAAGCATTCTTTTTCTTTACTCTTTTGGAGCAATGAGTGATGCCTCAAGTATGAACCATGGAAAAATCTGGGAAAAACATGTCAAAAAAATAAGGCAGAGAAAAGAAAATATGAGAGAAAAAATAGACTTTCTATCTGTTTAGATAATAAGAGAGAACAAAAAAGAAAGAAAGAGACACAAGACTCATCATGTTTTCTCTTATTTCTACAAAGTTTTCTTTTGAAAGGTAGAGAAAATTTAGAAAGAAACATGCCTTTTTATTTAAATAAAAAAAATTTCCCAAAAGATTTCCATAGATGTGGTATCAATTTCAATATCATCAACACACACACAAATCTTGTAGCTTAAATCTGATTGATAAAAAAAATTGACTCTCATTAGTTAATGTATTTTAGGCTAATATTAATATAAAAATGTCTCTTGATTCATTAATAAGATTTAATTTATTTTTTTATTTTTTATCTATTTTTAGTCTATTTTCACGAGAGTAATGATTTAAGAGTAATCTCATTTTCAAATTTTTTTAATAGTTAGCATTAACTCCATCTGATTGTTATTCTCCATTCATTGTACTTTGCCATGCCTTTTCAATTTTCTTGATAAATAAGATTTAATTTATTTTAATATTTTTTTTGTATTTTCATTCTACTTTCATAGGAGTATTGAGTCAAGAGTAGTCCTATTTTTAAATTTTTTTTATCTTTAGCATTAACTCCACTCAGACTATCTTACTGCATTCATTATACTTTTTCATGATTTTTTTAATTTTCTCGATTAATGAGATTTAATTTTTTTTTCTATTTTTTTATGTATTTTCTTGATTCACTATACTCAATATCAATAAACTCTCATCAATTATTATTCATAAACAATATTTGTAAAAAGAAAAAAAGGAAATAAAAAGCCATTTAAGTTTAATTTGGATCATCAATCTTTACTTGTGATATTGGCCCTTCAAACTGTGCATATTTCACCATCCATTTCGTGTTGATAAGATAACACAGTAACTACTTAAGTACTTTAGATAGGCAAAACTTGAGTGGTAGATAGGCTTTTTCGGTAGTCCTTTTGTTTTGTACATAAAAAAAAAAGAAGAAGAGTAAGAACCAAAAAAATACAAAAGGATAGAATACAATTAAAAAAAAAGGAGGGGCCTCTTCGGATTTGTTCTTATATCTATATTTATGGACATACAATTTATGTCATAATTCATAAAATAGTGTCTAATTTTTTTTAGATAGTAAAAAATGAGAGGTTCTTGAGAATTCTAAAGAAGTATGTTTTTGGGCTAATATTCTCTAAGCACTTTAAGAACATGTATTTTTTATATAAATTTTTCACTATAGGCTTGACAAATAAAAATAAGATGTCTACAAATAAAATATCTAAGAAGAAAAATGATTGAATAAAGAAGCTCCTAAAAATATAGCCATTTCAGATGTATCGATATTAATGAAATCAATGATATTTGTTTTAAATTCTTTAATTTTAATTTGTGCAATGCACGGAAAACTATGTAGTTATTACCGTGAAATAGTCCATCCATTTCTATGTATAGTAGAAAAAATTATATCACATAGTTTAACAAAATTAATTAATCATAATAATTATATTTAAAAATAAAAAAATAAACTAAAATGTTGTATGTTAATTAAACATGTATTAATTATTTTTTATTAATATAAATTATGAGGAGTGATTTAAAAAATATATAATAAATACTTATTAAAATAAATGATTTTGTTTATATAAAAAAATAAAAAGTTGTAGTTTTTCCTGTAAATCAAAATTATGTCATTTTTTTTCTGTCTCTCCACTGTGTTCACTCTTTATCTTTTAGTTTCCCCTCCATTTCTTCTTCAGTCCAGACGAGGCATAGTGTAGAAGGGAGATGGTGGGTGGCACTGTGGGCGGAAGACGCATTGACCAGAAGCATGTGAGGAATTAATGAAAAGTTGATGTAATTGAAGATGCAAGGGAAAGGACACAAGGAGGGCACAAAATAAAAAGAATGTCAAAAATGAGTGAATTGAATTGAAGCGAAGCAACGGGGGTGAGCGAGGGAGGATCTTGCTTTTCTTTTGCATCCAACCAGAAGTTCAATGATAATGGCTGTTATGGGAATGTGCGAAAGTTAGGCGGAGTGAGACGAGGAGCGTTTCTGGAATCGGATCCAAACAAACATCATTCATGTGTCATTGCCGTGACAGGGGCTCACCCTTTGTGATTTGGCCTCTCACACTTTTTGAAAATTCCTGTCTTTCTCTTCCTTTCGTACAGACCAGCATGTGACTGACTTTTTATTACAGGATCGCCCTACAAGTCCCTCTCTCTCCCCTCACCTGTAACACGGTGAATTCCACGTCACCCACACGTACGTACTCATTCATAATATTAATACCTACTCGATCTACATGACATTAAATTCCCCAGTTGCTGCTAATTCATTCCTTAACCAAGTTGACATGCAACCGTTCACCAGGAAGGAACCTTACGCGGGAGCTTATTATTCTTCGCATATAGGAGGAGTATTGTGTTGCGTTGAGAGGTCGCCGTCTTGTGTTTTTCAGCAAATTTTGTTTCTGACACGCTTCATTTCAGTTAAGGATTTGTTTGTCGGCATTACCAACAGGGTAGAAAAGTACTGACAAAGCACGTGCACAGCACATGCAGGAGATGATTCATCTTCATTTCACTCATTTACGGTTGCGAGGTCCCCCACCCTTTGACACAAAAACTGCGAACCCCACGCGCTACCAACCCCTTTGGTTTTACTTTTACCTTAAAAATCAACAAAATTATGGGGTGCGCCTGGTAAACCCTGACAAGATTGTATCTAAATGAAAAACGTTGAGGCAAAATTATATAAAAAAAAATACTTTACAATATGGGGTGGAGTGTGCCTGATTAAAAATATTTAGAATAGATTTATATTTTAAATTTGTAAAGAACTACTATTCCAAATCAGAACACCCATTCCATCCAATCTCCAATCAAGGGGCGAAACAAGTTTTCAGCAACCAAAGTACCAAAGTCCAAATTCACCAATGGATAAAAATGCCAAGTCCAAAGTCCAAATTAAAGAATGGCAATTGCTTTGTAATGGAAAAAATAATCGCTAGGATTGGACGGGAACAGGATTTGGGGCTTGCAACAAAAGTTGATGGTCCCATGGGATTTGGGGTTTGCAACAAAAGTTGGTGGTCCCATGACCCAACTTGAAAAGCATAGTGTTGGATTTTTTATATTAAATTTATTTAAAAATATTATATTCTATTAAAATAGTTTAAATCATTTCATTAGATATTTTTAAGTACATATATTTATGATCTATTTTTAAATTTTTAGATATGAACCTTTTTTTATATTTCGGTATTTTTTTTATTATCTTTTTTTTCTTTTTTTTTATTTTTTTCTTCGTCTTGCTTGGGTTTGTACTTTTTTTTAGTTTTAAAGGCCTTAGGTCTATTCAATTTTTTTTCTTCTTCTCTCCTTTCTTTTAAATGTCTTCTTGTATTTTTCTCATCTTTCATTCTTTCATTTTTTTTTTTTCATTCTCTCTTTTTTTTTCATTTTTTTATCCCCCAATTGAATGGCTCATAATATCATGTTAAATTTCTTATATTTTCTTAAGCATATATCTATGATCTATTTCGTAATCTTTGGACTTCTTTTATATTTTAATACTTAGAAGTGACCTTTCATGGGATTGTGCATAGATGGCCTTTATGATTGGCTGCTATTCATCAAGAAAGATCAGCTCATCATTGACCAAAAACCCACAATCACTGCGCTGCTCCCCTGCCTTGTCCAAATGAATTTCACGTTTAGATTTATATGATGAATTCAGTATGCAATGGCCTATGTTATGCACGCACTGCATTCTTTTCTGCTTAAAAAAATGGTGATGTATGTTGATTACTTCAATATTGCTCATTATTCATTAAGGATACAATACACGCTTAAAATTCCTTGTCAATCTATATTCACTAAATACTTGAAGCAGCCCTCCATGATCAAATCAAAATCTTCTATACACAACTATCCACAGTAAGGAAAAATTCCCGTCCATGGAGACAAACGCCACGGACAAAAAATGTATGCTGAATAAGTGGGTTAGAAGTGTATTTGGAAGCATGAATGAGACTATCTCTTTCCGCAAATCTGGAAAGAATTCTTCTAAAGTTCAGGTTTTGTTGGAAAACCAGGTACTAAATTTGTTATATATCCTTGAAGATGAATCTGACTTCAACTGTCCAAATACTCCGCGTTAGAGAAAAGACCACTCCTTCTCCTCCTCACTAAACTGCTTTTCTGTCATATCACCAATATCCGCATTTTTATTATCCATCTTACTACCTTCAAGACTGTCACGAGTTTGATTTCGAGGATAGGGAACTTCCCCAGCTTTTGCCTCAACGTCTTGGCATATGCAAGATGATGGATTTTCATGAAACTCACCCATGCCAGGCTTTAACTCATTAGGCTCTCCCATCAAGCCCACCTGATGCGTTCGAACCCGGGATGCAAATTCTTCCCAAGTCATAATACTTTTGTTCATAAACAACCTGTACAACTTCTTAGCATTTGGTCGAATGGTAGGTTTGTGGCCGAAGTATCTCCTGCAACAGAGAGCATGACCGCATGTACTTGCATGTTCAATAACCAGATTCTGTGCATGTTGTCAGCATAAAGAAAGCGAAATAGAAACCAGCTATAGAGAATAACGGCCTCTGGTTCACTAAAAATATGATTAGTGATTTCCAATCCAGATTTTCCCCAAATATCTGCGTTAAACTGTCAATTCTGTCATTCAATTAACATAAGTGGTACTTTTAGGCATATATACATAAAAAAAAAAAAAAATCTTTCAGGAGTCAACACCTAAGAAGTTGAAAATTGTATGTTTTTGCTTTTGGTAGATCAGTGATAGCTCGAGTCACCATACATATTGATCTCCAGAATTTTGAGACAGCACAAGAGACATAACTTACCTCCTTCCAGCCAGCATTTTAGCCATGTTACCATTGTTATTGGTGACAAAAACGTCGCTTTCTTCACATACTATGAAATCAATGGCTGCCATGCGAGAAGAAAATGGCGCAAATGGTGCCAACTCTTCCTTGTTAAGTATGGTCTCCTTTGAATGTAAGTTCGGGAAAAGAGCCTTGAGGGGTGCTAATGTTTCCTCACCTCCATATACATCTCCAGATGCCACGTACACTTGCACATCACTTCCAAAGCCTAACGCCCTTAGCATAAGACCTACTTCCTCAGGGTTAAGTGGGCATCTTCCATGCCTTCGTACTTTGTCAGGGTTACTTGCCTGTGACTCGTATAAAATTACATCAATAATCATACAAGGCAACAGGACGTGGAGCTGTGATTCCTAAGAAGGCATAACCTTACTTGTAAACTTTTCCATCTCTTCCGAATTGCACCAAGTTCTCTTCTTTCCCTTTCTCCCCCGCCATAATAGCATCCAGAGAATGCAAGCATGTCGGGTTCATACCTAGGAGATAATCATCAGTTTAAATCAACCAATTATACTAGTGAACTTACGAGAAAGAAAAACATCACATGACATTGATCTATGCATTTTAGTTACTGCAAGCGCAAGCAATCTCTTATCCTAGAAGCCAAGCAGGACCTGATGTTTGCTTGGCCCAGGAATAATTATCGTGTTCTCATTGAGAGACCGGTAAGTAATGGAACCAGGGGAAAAGGTTATATAAAACCGATAAACCTTACCTCAAATGTAGAGCAACGAAATGCTTGCTTTTCATTCTCATCCGTTCAACTAATAATCTTCCTATTCCTAGGATAGACTTAGTAAATTTAAGAGCATGGTAGTTAACTCGGCACCTCAGCTTTTGAAGATCTGCATCCAACCTATTAGAAAGTCTGTAGTCAAACTTAGTGAGCTGAACAACCTGCATCAACAATCCGTGTCATTAAAGGAATAATTGAAACAATCATTGCATGAATATTTACCAAACTCAAAATTAGCCAACGCCTACAATTTCATTTTATACTAGAGAGCTGCAAAACTAGCTGTCTGATAGAATTTAACAATGAATTCTTTCATGAACGTAACTGCTTCTAGTTATGGAACTGCAATAAGCAATTAACGACCAGATTATACTGCAGGTGAAGAACAAGCAAATTATATTCTATGAAATCAAGCATATTAAGTATTAACACTTAGTTGACTTACATGCCTCTTGACAAGATGAGGTAAAACACGATCCTCATAGCACTCAGGAGTGCATTTCCTTGGAACACGGATTGAATATGGAATCACCGATTTCCTTCCCTCATTTGACAGCTGCTTAATAATTCTAACATCATCCCGAAGGAATGATATAAACCAGTCCACATCAAATATTTCAGCGAAGTTGCTGTACGATATAACACATCGCGTATAAATTAAGACAAAGCCAGACAATGAATTTGTCTTTCAATTGAAACAGGAGATATTCTTAGCAGATGTTTACTAGGAGTAAAATGTAAAGATAGACCTTGTGTCTTTCCAGAAAGATTGCTGATCTAGCATAGGAGTAACCAGAGTAGCATTCAAAAGATATGCTGCTACAACAGCATCTGTAATCTGCAACCAAAGAAATAGCTTTCAGCATCAGAAAGCACTTTACATGTTCATCCAAATTTTCTCATCACGTCTGTTACCAATCAATGAGTTTTTGGCTAAGAATTGTTTGAACCAACATGTCTGCTGAAAATGTTTATTCAGTTTGGTTTAAATTAAGGTTTTCATAATAGTAGGTTTAAATCTAATTACAGAGTTGAGGGACAGGGATCTACATGTTTCTCGAAACACCATTTACATAGAATCTCTACGTTTCTGATACTTATTATAGAATCTCTACGTTTCTGATACTTATTCCTATTAATGCCATCTCTTACTAGGGACGCTTCAAAAATATCCTTACTGACGGTGTGTGTGTGTGTATATATGTATATAAATCCTCACTGACTTAGAAAAAAATTACTTTTCCAAAAACCACTCTACAAATGAATGAATATGCCGTGGACTTCAGGTCACAATCATTAAAGCCAGCTAAAGATAGAACAAAATGACTTTCGATTTTAGAGACGACTCGAACAGCCTAAAGATATGAATATCAAATGTTTAATTGAAGATAAAATTTTTAATTTCTTTCTTTCTCTTTTTTAATAGGGAACTCGGTTTTCCTTAAATAACTGGCAGGTACAGAGTAATTTCAAAATCTCATGCAACAACAAATATTAACAAGATAAGCTGCATATTGAACTGGCGGAGAATTTATCGTTGCATACGACCGAAAAAACAAATAAGAAGCTTAGTCTGCAATCAATACCATAGACGATAACCCAATAAAAGGAGCAGCAAAAGGAATGGCTGAAGAAGCTCACCCCTGTTCTTTGTTGATTCAATCCTCCACTGGTGGCGATCAACAAGTATCGATTTGGATGTGTTTTGGTATTAGCATCTGGAAGAAAAATTTACATATGCAACTGATTTGAAAACTCAACTAGATTCTTTGATTGCAAGTAGATCAAAGGAAAAAACCCGTTCAATCCACCAGCCCCAAATAAAGAAGTAAAATATACTCAACACAGTGCTTCGATTTAATATCAAGTCCCCGGAGGGGGAAATGTATTTGACTACTGTGAGCTCAAAGATCTCCACACCCCCCCCCCCCCCTAAAAAAAAAAAAAGGTGATGAAGAAAAACTTACTTAAAAACCTATCGCTAGCATTGCTGCAGCCATAGTAAAGGCGCGAGTGAGTCGAACTCCATATATCACGACCTAAACTACCTCCATTGGCCTTCAAAATCGGAAGAGAAAAATGAAAAACGAACACAGGAAAACGGATAAAACATTCCAGAATTCTTATTCATATTATGGCAGGCAGAAGTTTTCTTACTGGAACATGAAACACCAACTCCCGATGGGAGTTCAACGGAGGCCCGACTTTGTCATTAAACTGAGAGTCAGCGCCACAGCACACAAAGGAAGATATCGTTTAAATGATTACCATAAAAAATATATAAGAAAATAGAGACAAGTAAGCAAAACATCAAATAAACAAAAATAAGAGATGCTGAGACAAGAGAGGCAGAGGACCGAGCAATCCTGATTGAACAGAGACGGTGGAAAATGGAGGAGAAGAAGAGGAGGTACCGGAGAAAGATGATGCACGGGAGAGGGAGCGAGCAGGGAGAAGGTGGCAAAGAGCAGCAGGAGGCAAGCGGAGACGGCGGAAACGAGAATGCGGTGGAGGTAGTGGCGGCGCAGGAAATTGGTTATAAGGAGGCCGAGGATGGTTAGTTTATCAGCGTGTTGCTTCTTTCTCTTCATGGAGTACAATGTCATGGCCGTTGGGGAGAGAGAGGGGATGATTCTGTAATATAATTCGGTTGCTAAGACGGAGATGAAGGAGCAACTCGTCCAACCTCGACTCTGGCAGTGATTCTTCACTTCATTCTGTTCTCTGGTCATCACACAACAAACTCCTCTGATGGCCCCACCCCACCCGACCCCTGTTAGGCAGTCAGTAAATTAACGTCTTCTTTTTCCAAATTACATTTAGTAATTAATAATTATGTCATGATTAAGCAAGCTGAACAAGAACGACGGAATAAGATGGAAACACGCGTGGCTTAAACGTCGACGTCGGTTCGTCACTATCCTCTCGTTATAACTACAAAATTAACATTCGAAATAGTACATGGCAAGATTGTGTATGTCTGTAGGAGGCGTGCCAACAAGGAATAAGCATAAACGTCTTTACCCTCCCATTGCGTTTCTCGTGTTACGTCGCCTCTCATCGCATTTCTTTATTCTTCCGATTAAGATATCTAGCGGATGAATCACGTTTATGTGTTCGGTAAATGAATAAACAATACATCATCGAGAATGAAATGAGAGCAACCCCCAACAAAAGAAGCTGATGAATCAACGTTTCATCTGCCTGCACTGACCCTATGCCTATGCTTTTCAATTCCATTTATTTTGCTTTCAGGATCGAGGCAGACATGTGATGCGAATCATGCATACATTTGAGCACTTTTTCAAAAGGAAGAGAAAGCGTATCATATAGTCCAGGAGCTCTTGTTAATTAAATGATTAGCATTTCCACGCTTACACACAGCTACATATGTCTTGAGCTTTTTATTGCAATATATTTTGTGTTCTAGGTTCTTGGTGAAGGCAAATGTTTCACCCTACTAAAAAGTAAAAATGCTAAAAGGTAGCTATTTATTTGAATCTTATAGGCTACAAATGCCTGCAATAACATGTTCTTGGCCTTTAACTCCATGCCACATAGCATGTTGCTCCATCACCAAGTAATTCTTTTGGATAAATTAGTTGGTCACACTTTTTCATGAAAACAAAAATTACATTTGGGAGAAGCTTGATGCTAGCAATAACACTAACCAGAGTCGAGTAGCAACGTATAAACTAGTTTGAATCGGTCTAGATTGATTTCTTTTGAGTTATTAGGATTATTGATCCATCACACATGATTTGTTTTTGTGAAAATTCTTTGTTCTTAAACCCTAAGATCAAGGGCTTTTGGCTTGAATCGACAAAAATATATATTTAAGATAGACTTGCTAAACTAAAACCTAGAAAATAAATAGCTACTCCTATTGGTCTTTAATATAAATCAAATTTAGCAAACTTCATGCTTGTAAGACAAGGCACTTATATCATTAAAATTATTAAAAAATATGTAGTTTTTCAATTTACCTTTACAATAATAAGCATAATAAATTATGATGTAGAAATTCAAACAATAATAAATAAATAAGAAGTAAAATTAGGAAAAATATTAATTATTCTAATTTTGTTTTATATTAAGAGTAAAAAAGAGGGTAGTTGCTATCCCTTTTTTATCAAAAAAAGAATGAAAAATATTTCAAAGTCTAATTTAAATTAAAGATTGGAGGGAGACTGATAGAACATAGCTAGTTTTGAAAAATTCACTCCATGCTTCATTATCCTCTCCAACTAGTGTGTTTTCACCAAATTTATTCAAATAATCATTCAAACTTTAAGAATGAACTAAATTAATAATCATTGTATTTACAATCAACAAAACGGGCAACAAAAATGTTCTCATCCTCGCACTCGAGGGCGACAGTTCTTCCGACTGAGTTTTCAGTAGAGGAGAAGGATGAATTGGATTGGAGTCAAAAGAAGGTGTGTAAGTGAGATACTAGCTTCTTTGTTGAGGTATCGCTTAAGCCTCAGGTAAAGGCATATATAGAAGAAGGAACAACGTTTAAGGGTTTGAATGCGCAGTCATATAGGGATTCATTGATGAAGAATTCTAATTGGTTATGGAGTGATTTAGATGAGGAGGTAGGTGATAGAAATGAGAAGCAAAATGGTTGGAAGATAGGGTTTGAGGAGGCAAAGGAGCCATCAAAAGGAATTTCGATGGATTTTAGATGATTTAGATGAGACGTTATAATGTTAATGCTAGGTTGTTGCCCGTAAGTAACGCGCTGTATGGCTCGAGTACAGTGATAAGTGAGTTAGAGCCGCTGTATCGGCACCCGGATGTAGTGTTAAATGAGTAAAAGCTACCGCGTCATTCTGGACGCACGCAGCTAAAGAAGTTAGTCCATAAGAGCAAAATTAGATTTGGTACTTGAAATATTGGGACATTAAATTATAAATCTGTAGAGGTTGTAGAGGTTATGATTCAAAGGAAAATTAATATCCTTTGCCTGTAAGAAACAAAATGGCGTGGAGAAGAAACTAAGGATATTCAAGGTTTCAAACTTTGGTATACAAGAAAAGTAAGTGCACGCAATGGAGTAGGCATCATTATAGATAAGGAGTGGAAGAAGAACGTTGTAGAAGTTAGCAGAATTGGAGACAGAATTATTTTCTTAAAAATGATAATTGGACGTGAGACTGTTAATATTGTTAGCGCTTATGCGCCGCAAGTCAGGACAGAAGCCAGTCTTAAGGAATTATTTTGGGAGGATCTGGAGGGGTTGATTCGACATATATCACAGAGTAAAAAGATTTTTATTGGAGGAGACTTTAATGGGCATGTTGGGAGGGAAGCTGGTCAGTATGCGAGGGTGCATGGTGGTTTTGGTTTTGGAGAGCTAAACAATGAAGGACAAACTCTTCTTGATTTCTCATTGGCGTATGATTTTAAGATTGCCAACACTTGTTTCAAGAAGAGAGATGAGCATCCCATCACTTACAAAAGTGGAGCCTCAAGGTCACAGATTAATTTTCTTTTGGTTAGGAACACAGATAGAAGACTTTGTAAAAATTGTAAGGTGATCCCCGAAGATGCTGTAACGACACAACATAGGGTCCTAGTCTTTGATGTGTGTATTATGAGTAAAATCCAAAAACGTCGACAAGTAGTAACACCAAGGATTAGGTGGTGGCAATTAAAAGGTGAGAAGTAAGATATTTTCAAGCGAAATATTTTGGATAAAGGAATTTGAAAATCTCAGGGAAGTGCTAACATCATATGGGAGGATATGGCTAAAAAGATACGGGAGGTTGCAAAAGTAGTTTTGGAAGAATCGAAAGATTTTGGTCCGAGAGATAAGGAGTCTTGGTGGTGGAATAATAGTGTACAGGACAAAATCAAGTATAAGAAAAACTATTTTAAAGCCATACATTTGTACAACAATGAGAAAAATTGGGAGAGATATCGTATGGCTAAGAAGGAAACTAAGAGAGCTGTGGGTGAAGCTCGTTCTAAAGCTTTTGAAGAATTTTATAAGAACCTTGAGATGAAGGAAGGAGAGCAAAATATTTATAAGATTGCCAAGAGTAGGGAAAGAAAATCAAGAGATCTAGAACAGGTAAGATGTATTAAGGATGAAGAGGGAAGAATTTTAGTTACAGATGATGAAATTAAAAATAGATGGGAGACTTACTTTTTTAAACTTTTCAATGATGGAGAGGATTCATCTAGTAACTTGGAGGATTTAGTAACTGGTGAAGGAGAACAAAATTTGTCATTCTATCGAATAATACGTGATAAGGAGGTAAAGGAAGCTCTTAAGAAAATGGCAAATGGTAGAGCCAACGGACCTGATTGTATATCTATCGAAGCATGGAAATGTTTAGGTGAAGAAGAGGTGAGATAGTTAACTAAGTTATTTAATGTGATTTTACGGTCCAAGAAAATGCCTGATGAGTATAGGAGAAGTACATTAATTCCTATTTATAAAAATAAAGGAGATATTTAGAATTGTACTAACTATAGAGGGATTAAACTCATGAGCCACACAATGAAATTGTGGGGGAAAGTAATTGAGCACAGGTTGAGATTGGAGACAAGTATTTCTGAGAATCAATTTGGTTTTATGCCAGGTAGATCAACTACAGAGGCGATTTGTCTACTAAGGGGATTAATGGAAAAGTATCGTTGTAAAAATAAAGATCTACACATGATTTTTATTGATTTGGAAAAAGCTTATGACCGTATACCAAGAGAAGTGCTTTGGAAAGCGTTGGAAAAAAAGAGAGTACGGATTGCTTATATTAAAGCCATACAAGATATGTATGAGGGGGGAAAAACTAGTATAAGAACACCTAGTGGTCAAACAAAGGATTTTCCTATAAAGATTGGACTACATCAGGGATCATCTCTGAGCCCTTATTTGTTCAACTTGATTTTAAATGTTTTGACGGAACATATTCAAGAGGAAATCCCGAAATGTATGCTCTTCGTGGATGATATAGTTCTTATAGTAGAGACAAGAGAAGAGGTTAATTGTAAACTTGAGTTATGGAGGAGGACATTGGAGTCGAAAGATTTTCATCTGAGTAGAAGTAAGACGGAATATTTATATTGTAAATTTGATAAAGGAATATTCGACAATAATTTGAAAGTGAAATTGAGAGATCAAATTATACCTCAAGTGGAAAAGTTTAGATATTTGAGAGCCATTATTCAAAATGATGGCAAAATCAGTGGAGATATTTCACATAGAATTCAAGCTGGGTGGTTTAATTGGAGAAAAGCTAAAGGAGTTATTTGTGACCGTAAGGTGCCTAATAAACTTAAAGAAAAGTTTTATCGCACTGCTATCAGACCGATAATGTTATATAGTAGTGAATGCTGGGCTCTAACGGGACAGCAAGAGCATAAAGTTGGAGTAGCAGAGATGAGAATGTTACGATGGATGTGCGGACATACACGTAAAGATAAAATTTGAAATGAGCACGTACGCGAAAAAGTGAGGGTGGCACCTATTGAGGAAAAAATGGTAGAAAATCGGTTGAGATGGTTTGGGCATGTACAAAGAAGACCAAGGGAGGCACCAGTGAGAAGAGTGAAATATATAACTTTAAGTCCGATTAAGAGAGGTAGAGGAAGGCCTAAGAAAATACTCTTGGAAGTTGTTGAACGCGATCTCTTAATTAATAATATTCCTAAAAGCTTGATAAATGATAGAGCACAATGGCGTCTTGCAATCTATGTAGCCGACCCCACCTAGTGGGATAAAGGCTTGTTGTTGTTGTTGTTAGTAATCCTTTGTGCCCAAATTTTGTGTTAGACGATGTAGAAAATGAAATATTATTGAAGCCTTTTAAGAGAATGGTGGTGGTAAAGTTGATTGGGTAGGAGGTTCATTTGGCTCTACTGATTCAAATTTTGAGGCAGACTTGGGCATATAATGGGTAGATTAGGGTGACTGACTTGATAAATGATTTTTACCTTATGAAGTTTTAAAGATAAGAGGATTATGATCTAGCTCTTACCGGTGGTCCATGGATAGTGCTTGACAACTATTTAAGTGTTATGCAATGGAGGCTTGATTTTGATCCAAAGAAAGAAGTGATTGATCAAGTTGTTGCTTGGGTAAGGCTTTTTAGTCTTCCTGTTACTCATTAAATGTTCATATGGCTTTAAGGAGGAGAGGGAAGTTTGCTAGATTATGTGTGGAATTGGATTTAACTAAACCTTTATTACCTGAATATAGTATCGAAGGGGTGGTTAAATCAATTGAGTATGAATGTATGAGTTTTCTTTGCTTATATTGTAGCAAGTGTGGTCATGTTTGGGTGGATTGTGAGGAGTTGAAGAAGACTAAAGCAGAGAAAGTGACTATGGGGGAATATGAGAGAGTGGATAATGTGGAGGTAAACTAGAGGAATGATTTGAAGATGGTTGAGGAAGAAAGGTCGAGGAAGGTTGTTCAGCGACCTAAATGATCGTGGAAGAGCAAGTTGGAAAGGGAAATTTTAATAGTTGGAAACAAATTTGCAAACCTTAGAAATAAGGATATGGGTATGGTAAAACTTTCAAGGAAACCTCTGAAGGATGTCTTAAATGGTATTTAATTTGAGGATAGTAGTGTGAGAATTAATTGAAGGGTTGGAAAGGAGCCAATGAAAGTTGTTAACCCAGTTGTGGTACCAAGGGTGAGATGTCCTGTGTTAAAGATAAATGAGATGGTTGAGGATAATATGTTAATGAATAAACCTACTATAAAAAAATTTTGTGGAAGCTCCTGAAAGATTTTAATTATATTCAGGGGTTGATATGATGACATATGAGGAAAAAGATGAGGGAAGTTTGAATAGTGATATGGTGAAGGATAAGAAGGAGGATGATGTTGATGAGGATATTGAGCTGAGTGGGGATGATAGTGAAATGATGTGTCATGAAGACATGGTTAATGGTGGCAAATTTTAGTTTGCTAATTACTACTGTGTTTGAGTTGTGATGAAAGTCCTTGTATGAAATTGTAGAGGGGCGGCTAAAAAGTGTTTTGCTAGGTCGTTTAAGAGTTTGTGTAAAAAAAAATAGACTAGATTTAGTTGTGTTGTTGGAGCCCTGGGTCAGTAGGGTGACTGTTAGAAGAATATTTAGGATTTGGGTTTCCAAGTTGCCTTGTTATAAGAGGCTAATGGTTTTGCTGGTGGAATTTGAAGGATAATAGTATTAAAGTGGCGGAGGTTATGATTCATAAGTAGTTTATACACTATAAAGTTAATGATGATTGGATGTTTAGAACTATGTATATTAATCAACATGAGCATAAAAGGGGTGATATGTGGGAAGTAATTGGAAATATTGTTGGAAATATGAGGAAAAAGTAGCTATTAGTGAGTGATTTTAATGATATTGCATCACCAATTGAATATAGAGAGGACGTACAAGTTAATATGGCTAGATATGATCGTTTTAAAATGAATTAATGATAATGGGTTGATTGATATGTACGTAAAGGGAATTTTTTCACCTGGGTTGGTCCAAAATGGTAGGGTATAGATCATTTGTTTAAAAGATTAAATAGGAGATTGTGTAATGATTTATGGTAGGAAAATTTTTGTGATATTGAGATCAAAGTGTTGATGAGGTTAGGTTCTAATCATCATCATCTGTTCATCAACACAAAACTAAAATAGAGAAGTAAGTAGGTACAGCCTTTTCATTTTGAGGGAACTTGGTTGCTTCATAAGAATTTTAAGAACTTTCTTAGTTTAAATTAGAGGAGTTTTTTTTTAGACTCTTATTACATTAAATGTGTTACAAGGTGATTCGAAGGTTTTGAATAAGAAGGTTTTTGGAAGAATTGATGTGCATATCAAAGGATTAAAGAAGAAATTATATGAGATACAAATTCAAATGGAAAGGAGGGAGGAGGTAAGGTTGTTAAATTTGGAGAAGGAGGTGCAGCAAGAATTGAATGAGGTTTTGGCTCAAGAGGAGGTAATCTGGTATAAAAAATCAAGGGGTAAGTGGATTGAATAAAAGGATAGGAATACTAGATATTACCATATGAAGATAATGGTGAGAAGAAGGAGAAATAAGTTGAGTATGTTGAAAAACAGTGATGGTCTTTGGGTTAATGAGGTAGAAGAGGTGGAAAAATTAGTTCAAGATTTCTATGAGAATATGTATTTTGAGGAGATTTGGTTTAAAACTTGGCATGTCACTAGACAAGGATGGGGTGGTGTATTTGATGATGAATTAAGAAGAATAGGAAGGTCATTGGCTAGAGATAAGATTCGAAGAGATTTCTTTGATATGGTGGTTTTAGGGCACCAGGAGAAGATAGTTTCCTAACTATCTTTTATCTGCATAATTAGGAAATTGTAGGGCCAAATGTGGAAAAAATAGTCATGGAAATGTGGAAGAATCCTATAAAGATTGCATAAATTAGTAAGACATTGATTATTATGATTCCAAAGGTTGAAAATCTAGAGGTAGTTGCTTAGTTTCAACCTATTTCACTTTGTAATGTTCTTTACAAGGCCATTACTAATATTGTGATAAAAAAATTGACAGTTGTTATGGATAAGGTTGTTTCTCCTTTTCAAGCAAGTTTTGTGCCAGGGAGGAATATCTAGGATAACATTGTGATTGCTAAAGAAATAGTTCATGTGATGAATAGAATGAGTAGTGTAAAGATTTTTATGGCCATCAAAATAGATTTAGAAAAAGACTTATGATAAGATGAATTGGCTTTTTCTTATTAAAGTGTTGATTGAAATTAATATTTCCACGAATATCATAAAAATAATAAAAGCATGTACTAATACAATGTCGATGTTTGTGTTGTGGAATGTTGTTAGAAGAGAGGAATTTATGCTTTTGAAGGGGGCTAGCAGGGAGATTCTTTATCTCCATATTTGTTTGTACTTGAGATGGAAAAGTTGTCACATTTAATATTTGATTCCATTAATCAAAATGAATGGATGTTATTGAAAGTTAGGAGAAATGAGGTGTAAATTTCTTATCTGATGTTTGCAGATGATCTTCTATTATTTTGTAAAGCTAGTGTTGAGCAAATGTGTACATATTTTTGCCAATACTATCCCTTTCAAAGCGGTATTTGATAGAGACCTGCCTCCACTTTATCCTTTCATAAGGGTGAAACTTACATTGCCGAGCTTGTTGATCAATTGAAAACTAAAGAACATATGCTGTAGCTTTTCAAGGATAATTTTTAAAAAGCTAAAAATCGAATAAAGATATATATAGACCACAATCGACAAGCGCTTTCTTTTGAGGAAGGGGATGTTTTTTTTTCTTAAGGATATAGCCTTTTAAGTAGTGTTCGATATCCCATAAGAAGTATGACAAGCTCTCACCTCAATTTTTCAGACCTTACACCGTCATTTATTAGATCAATGGCCTATAAGTTGTAACTACTCTCAACAGCTAAAATTCATCTGGTCTTTCATGTCTTATTATTGCGACCAGCTCATGGGATGCCCCCTCTTGATCCTCCAATAGATTTACCATTGTCCTTTAATTTTAAGCTAATTTTAGAACTTGAGACTATTCTCTCTCATCATTGGAAAGGACCCCCTTAGAGCTGTTAATCAAATGGGAGTCTAGACCTGAGAAAGAATTAAGTTGGAAAGATTATGATTTATTTGCACAACACTTTCCCCATTTTTGCCTTGAGGACAAGTTGTTTTTTCAGGGAGAAGTAATGATAAGAGTCCAAGTCAGCATAATAGGCCATTAATAACTTATCAAGGAAAAAAGAGCAGGAAGATAACAAAAACTAATGATGTTATGTAGATTATGAGAGACTTATATGATTTAAATTAATTATTTGATTATTTGCTGTTTCGTTTTTGCTGTTAGTTGCTGACTAATAGGACCTCAGCTTTGTTAGTGAGGTACCAACATACCATTCAGTTATTTTCTAATTTTTAGGCAATTATTTTGCATTATTGGATTCATTTAATTATAATTTCTAATTATAAATATCCTAGCTTCTGTAACAACAGGATATGAATGAGAAATAAAGACTACTTTTCTTTGAAGATTCTCCTATTTGGCTATTGAGTTTATTAGAGTGTGATTCTTGCTCTAATTAATTTAATAAATTTTTCCTCTTTGTTTGAATCTATCCTTAGCCTCTATCAGTGTAGGCTCCACTCACATGTCACATTAGTAGAAAGCAGCAAAAGTTAACGGTCTCTCAGTAGAAGGGCATCAAAAAAATATTTCAAAAAAAAAATTACCTCACTTAAAAATATGGGGTGTTTAACATTTCTAAAGAATAAATATAAAGATAAAATTAAACTTTAATTCTTTAAAATATTGTAAGTTTCAATTGACTATTTTAAATACAAAATTTTTTTTTATTATAGTTGAGGAAATGAATTTTCAAGAGTTTTTCAAATAAATTTTTAAAATGTGCTTTGTAAAAAAAAAAAAATTAAAGTACCAAACAGCTTTGATTTTTTAATATTCAATGAAAGCCCTTTCTAAATATTAGAAGTTGGAAAAACAGACGAACCCTCCGACTCCTGGGTCTGGGTGGTTTCCTGGCCAGTTCTATTCTTGAGTTCTGATTGTAGGTCTCCTTCCTCCCCCCCCCCCCCCAAAAAAAAATTTTATTCTTGAGTTCTGATTGTAGGTCTCCTTCCTTCCCCCCCCCAAAAAAAAAAAAAATTCCCCTTTTATTTTATTCTTTTCTTTACCATGATGATTAAATGAATAATAACTGTCCATTTGAAGCCCACGAGACTGCAGTGGCTTCTCTCTGTCAGATCGGCTCCTTTTCACCAGATTTGAAGCTTCGAACTCAAGTGCTGGTCAAATAAATAAGCTTGAACTTACGTCTTAATCAAGAATTAATAAATTACCCGGAATTGGTGCCTGTTGGACGCGCTCATGTCCGATAATCCTTCTCGAATTTTCTAAATTGAAAACCCCATTACCCTCTCCCCTTGACCGAAAAAGCTCCTTTCCAAGTCTGTCCGCCATAAAAGCCTCCTTCTTGTTTCCTAGCTTAGATCCCATTGGTCGAGGGAGAAATGGGCGGCCTTCCTCGGCTGTTCCTGGTAATCATATTCGGTGCCGCCGCCGCATCATGGGTGGTGGAGGCTCAGCCACAGGCGAGATTCAAATGCAGCTCGGAAGGCAAAACATGTCGTTCCCTTGTGGATTACTCGTCCCCAAATGAAACCACTTTAGGCCACATTCAAAAGCTCTTCAACTTGAAGCACGTTCTGGACATAGTGGGCGCTAACGCCTTCCCCTCGACCACCCGAGGCAACCGCACCGTCGGCAAGGGTCAAATTATTAAAATTCCCTTTCAGTGCCGGTGCGCCAACGGCACCGGCTTGTCCAACAAGACGCCTCTCTATACCATCCGGAAAGATGACACGCTTTCCCACATAGCCATGGGGGTGTTCTCGGGTTTGGTCACTTACCAGCAGCTCCAAGCGCTCAACAACATACCCGACGCTACGCTAATTCAGCCCGGCCAGAAGGTGTGGATCCCTCTCCCCTGCAGCTGCGATCAGGTGGACGCCACGGATGCCGTCCACTATGGACATCTCGTGGCTCGCGGCAGCTCCTTTCAGCAGATTGCTTTACAGTACGGCACCACCCAGGACGCCCTTCTCGATCTCAACAACATTTCTGATCCCAAGTCCCTTCAAGCCGGTCAAATAATCGATGTTCCTCTCAAAGGTTTCCCCATTCTTCGATTTTGTTCTTTCACGAGCACAATCATCTTGCATACTGTCATGGAATTTCACTTCTTAAATCATGTTGAATTGGCACAGCCCATAAACCTTTGGGTGTTGTGGTTTGTTTTGTTTACTTCTGTTCGCTTCTCATTCACTCAAGTTGCCTGCCATAATTGAACTTCACCTCCACAAAGTCGAGGTGGGAGTAAAATTTCTGCCATCCACGTACCTCCCTCACTACCAATGGAAGAAATAAAATGGTTATGCGGAAGGGGATAGCTATGAGCGATTGGGAAAAAAAAAAAAAAGGTTAAACTTATTGGGCTATCATGGTGGTGACGGGGGGTATGCATGATGTAGTGAGTGATTGAGCGTGTGTTGTTGTGATGCAGCTTGTTCCTCCTCGACGGTGAAAAATGACTCCTTGGACTATCCTCTGCTCGTTGCAAAAGGCATGGACACCTACACTGCCAATGGTTGCGTCAAGTGCAGCTGTAACAACGCCGCCGATAACGCCACGTCAGTGTCTTCTCTCAACTGTAACGCCCTTTTCTGTTTTTGCTGTTTTGATTAATAATAGATGGTTTGTGCGGTTAGATTACAATGCGAGCCATCCCAAGTTAAGCCATATAAATGGGATACATGCCCGTCTATGCTATGCGGCAATTCAACCATTGGCAACGTCACTTCTGCAGCTTCCTGCACTCGCACCATCTGTGCTTACGCTGGTTATAACAACCAGACTATTTCCACTGCTCTTTCCAACGAGTCCACTTGTTCTGGTTAGTGCCACTCCTATTACCAATTCTTCTTAACCTCTTGCCACTTACCACCGGCTAATAATATGCCTGTGTGTTTCCAATGGTTGTCAAACAGCACCAACAGGATCAGGAGCGTCGAGAAACAGCTTGCAAGGATGGGGTTGGAATCATCTTTTGATGCCTCTTTATTTTCTTTTCTGTCTATCTTTTCTAGTGAATTCAAATGCCACGTGTCCGTAGTTCTGATGGGCTAATCCAATAATCCATTACCCGTCCATCCTGTTTCTTTATGAATTCTGAATTTTGATGGAGCATGTAATCATTTGTGTTTGATTGTAGCAGAAGTAATAAAAGAACCGTTGTGTTTCAATTTCACATTGATGCAACTCGTTTGTTGCAACGGCTTTTAGCTTGTTTTCCGGATCTGGAATGTTCTTGCGTGTAATGTGTGTCTGTTTTCACTTTAAATCAGGCTGTTCTACAATTGATAGCTTTCCACTTTACCTTGTTTATTTGTGCTGCATATTTTGTATTGATTGGGCAGGATTTTTGTCGGGGAGACTTTGAGCTGTGTGTGATATGTTCTTGTGTTGTGTGAAGTGTTATCAGTCGTCTTTTGTGTCCTCATAAAGTGCATTAAGAGCACATTTGTACTTTCTTTGGCTCTTGAGGGCGTTTTTGGTTGTTTTAACTCTGGTCGGAAGAATCTAAAAGAGGGAAGAGATTTTGCCTCTTAAGGGATATCATAATTGCTGCTCTTGTGGAGGCCTGTGTTTGGTTCAGAGTTTATTACTCTTCTAAGCTCTAATATCAACCTGTGACGTAGTTGTTAAAGTTCATCTTTCGTATGATCCTGATTACCTCATGTTATTAATCTGCTTATCAGCATTCTGAAGATCTTATTCCCAGGATTCTGAAATAAAATAGCGATTTGAACTGCTCATTTGCCGGGATTGGCTTTTGAACACTCGCGTTTTTCTTTTCTTCCTTGTCTCTACAAGAGATCCTATGCCATTTCACTTGTTTTCTCCCCTTCTCTCTTTAGAGGGAGATTGGAAGTATTAAACGCAAGAGTTACTGTTGAGGCATGTTCAGATATTTCTCTCAAAATACTCTAAAGATCAAGTTCTTTGGACTTTTCAAATAATTAGGTGACTTGTGTGTATCATATGGTGTTTAAAGAAAACGTGGCAGGTGAGAAATGCAGTTTACTGTTATATAATATATTAATTACTTTCTTTTAAAATGTTAGATATTTTTTAATTAAATTTCACTCAAATAAAGTAGTTATTTACTTTTTAACTAATCTTATTTTTTTATATTTATCTTTATCAAACACCTCACAATAAATATAAAATTATTATCAATAGGATTATTTTTTTTTTAAAAAGGTAATGCTTACACCTTAAAAAATTAAAAATATTTTATATTTTTGAACATCTAATTTCTTAAAAAATATTTTATATTTTTAAATGGAGTGAATATTATATATTGAATCAAATGATTGCTGAGAAATTAATTTAGCTTTATTGTGTTTATTAGCAATTTTTAATTATCAATAACTTCACTCCATGAAAGATGTACTTTAGGAGTGATGATACCTTTGTAAGGACTAGACACGTCCAACGTAAAAGAAGAAGATGCATCTTAATGTATTAGAGATGATAAACGCTGGACGCTGATATAATTGTTTGTATATAAAGTATAAACCAAAGCGCGGGTGATTTAAAAAAGGTCTCACATTTCTTCTTGTTTTCCTTGCGGCCAACAAAAGTAGGACCTTCGAGTCCTATCTACGAAAATCACCATCAACTTGTTCAGATACAAAATACAAATTGGATCAACAAAAATGATGATACCAAGGGGCCCATGTTATTTGATGTTTAAAATGATGGTGACTGCGAATAATTTTCAATCCAACAAGAGAAAGCCCACAAGGGATGCCACCTTCTTATCTTACTTGGCGGATTCAGGTTCGGCGGTTGCCGAATCAGCCACCTCGACTTCGGACTGGAAGTTTCCGTCTCTGCCTCCGGCGACAATTCTGTCAAGTTCAATTCGCTTCAATGTACTTCCTATGTTCGCGAACGCCTTTCCCTCTTTTCGTCTCGCTGTAGTTTTTTAATATAAGCTTCAAAGCTTTACAGGTTTCATTTCAATTTTTATTATCTTCTTTCTCCCTTTTCGTATATCTGAACATCGCCTCTCCGCTTTTTCTATGTTTCGCTTTTTATATTTTTTGGATGAATCTTTTTGAGATAATTGTCCTTCTTCTCTGTCCCATTTCTGCATTAGCATAATTACTATTTTCCATTCCCGATATCAGTGTCAGTATTTTTCATAACGTGTTTTGAATTTGGAACTCAATTTGGTATATTGATTTTCTTCTTTTGTTGCCTGGAGCTTTTGAAGAATAACTACATCTGCAGGCCATGGAGTCTACCCATTTCTGCACTGGTTTTGTCTCTAATGGGTTATCTAAGAGGACCCGCACTTGCAACGCTTTAAATAAGTCGACAAGTACATATTCTTCCTTTCGGAGGGGTGAAGGTTGTGATTTTGTTGCGGTAAGCGATGGGAGGCCTTTACTGAACATTGAAGGCGTGGTGGGAGGTCACCGACTCTCCGCAAACAATACATCGTTGTGCTCCCCATTGATAACCCATCGTAGGAGACCCCGTTTTCCAGTGGTTGGCAATCAATTGAATTCTGATTTTGGTCTGGTTTCTGCTGATGTTGACGGCTCCTTGGCTTCAGAACAGGGGCATCTTCTGACAAATTCTGATGAAGGGACTGTGTAAGAGCTAACTTGTCAGTCTGTTCTGCTTTACTGGACATATACTCTCTGTTTAGGGAATACTGTTATTTTATGTCAATTTGCTCTACGCTTGTGATATTTTGTGAGGAGCAAAGGAAGTCCTCCACAACGACTCTCCCCTGCATGTGAAATGCCATTTTTTATGCTTTTTCCGAAAGTCCCTTGTGATATCGTGTCAATTGTAAAATACAAAATGGTTGATTGGGTGCTTGCTTTCATTCTGGAATATATATATACATACATATTTTGTGCAAGCATTTATTTTCCTTTCAGTGTTGTTACTTTAATGCTAGTTGTACTTTCGCCTCTACTTATTGACAGTCAGTTACCAGCAACTCCGATCAACCAACCACCTTGCACCGATGTCAAACGTGAGCTCCTGATGCTGTCTTTGCCTGCACTTGCTGGTCAGGCAATTGATCCTCTGGCACAGTTGATGGAGACAGCATATATTGGTCGACTGGGTAGAATTTATGCTTCCTATCTGAACAATTGTATGTTTTTTTCGTGTAGCTTTAATTGCATAATTTTCAATATTATCAGGCACTATGGAGTTGGCTTCTGCTGGTGTTTCCATATCCATATTCAACATCGTATCAAAGTTATTTAATATTCCTCTTCTTAGTGTTGCGACTTCTTTTGTGGCTGAGGACTTAGCTAAAAATGCTGATCAAGATTCTCCTTCAGGTGAATTTATGCTGAGAAGTTTCATAGATTATGTTTCTTTTTATTTGTAGTTGTTTTTTTTTTTTGGGCCAAATTTTATTCTAGTTGTCTTTCAATTATAACAAAAAAGGGTCGTCTGATGACATTAATTTGCTGTGTAGGGAATGCTGGTGTTGAAAGTAGTGGGAATGGCAAACCATTAGCTGTAATTCCCCAAAGAAAGCAACTACCCTCCGTGTCCACTGCTTTGTTATTAGCTTTATGGATTGGAATTTTTGAGGCTTTAGCTTTGTTTATGGGATCTGGAGCATTTCTACATCTAATGGGTGTGTCAAAAGTATGATTTTATCTTTACTCAAGACTGTTCTACCATTGAGGGTTTATCTTGTTTATTTTTGTTGGTCATACTGGGCTGTATTTTCTATAATGGGCTTGGAATTATATGCAACAGGCTTTTAGTTTTGAATATACTCTTGTTAGAAGTCTTGTCATTTGTCTATTGCATCTTCAAGGGGCACAAATCTGAATTCAACAGGGGACACCTTTTGTAAATATATAAATTTTTTGGATAAAATAAATTTTTAGCATATTCTTTTCAACAGAAAAATCCTATACACATTCCAGCACGGCAGTATCTCTCATTAAGAGCACTTGGTGCTCCAGCAGTTGTACTTTCTTTGGCTCTTCAAGGCGTTTTCCGTGGTTTTAAGGACACAAGGACTCCCGTTATATGCCTAGGCAAGTACTTGGTTTACAGTCATCCCTTTGCTGAATCAACCTGTGAATGACTTTCATAATTATCAAATTTATGTCTTATATGTGCTTGAATACTGTGTCGATATTAATCTTCTTCAAAAAACTCACATTTTTATTAGCCTTCTAAAGGTTTTCTTATTCTTGGGATTTAGGAATAAAATAGAAATAATAAGAATTGCACATTTGCTCTGTTGTACTATATGTTGCTTTTAGCACTAGCATATATTGCTTTTATCAGTGGAAGATGTTTTCTGCATTGTCTTTGTCTTGAAGAACGATCAGGCTTTTGCATTATTTCTTTGTATATGTGCACATGCTAACATATTTCCAAATGCAGGCATTGGGAATCTTTCAGCTGTCATTTTATTTCCCTTACTTATTCATTACTTTAAATTGGGTGTGACTGGCGCAGCCATTTCTACTGTTCTCTCCCAGTAGGTCTTTTTCAATGACATTTTTTTCTTGCACTATATTTCTTGGCTTATTTTAACCATAATTATGCTGGGAATTTGATATCTCAGATATATCGTGACTTTATTGATGATCTGGTGTCTGAATAAGCGAGCTGTATTATTACCTCCAAAGATGGGAGTGCTACAATTTGGTGGTTATATCAAGTCTGGTGAGTTATTGTCCCCTAACTTGGCTGTTGCCATGTTGTTTAGTTAGACATATTTGAAACCTCAGCTGAGAGCAGGGGTTTAGTTCTCTAAAACAAATCTTGTCTTCCAATGAAAAAAATAATAAAGGGAGAAGATAGCAAGCAAGAAGCCAAACGAGATGTTGGGAAACATTTTCAAAACAAATTTCAAGAACAAGTACCCCCTTGCAATTTTATGTCTTTCTGTTTGTTGCCTTAGTCTTAAGAAAATAGCACTATTTTAAACAAGTGTATTTCAAAGGATTTATTCTTGCTGATAAATTTCAGCCCTCTGATACAGTATAGTGTTATTTGTGCTCTTGTTACAATTTGTCAGAATATGAAATTGACTCAATATTTTCTGTTTTTCATTATATTATGATGTGTATAGTGAAGAGAAGAACGGTGAAGAATAGGGGGAGAGAGAAGAGTACAGAGAAGAATTGAGGGATAGAGAAGAGATTCTGGATTTCCATAAGCATAAGAGAATTAAGTACATCACAGCCCTTTATATAGGATTAATCTAGTCAGACCCTTAGGCTAAAACAACTAACGACTTATTCCTCTATTTATTTTGATTACACATCAATTCCCCCCCCCAAAAAAAAAAAAAAAAGAACCCTTGTCCTCAAGGGTCAGAAATTACAAAAGAAGGGTACTGCTTATGTGGCTGGAATAAAGAAACCCTGCTTGCTTCTTCATCAGCAAGACCTTTCCACTGCACCAGAACCACAGTAATAATTCTCCCCTTTCATCTTCCCATTCTTTTATTCAAAATCTTTTCTGGAATAAGATTTGGAGGAGGCTCAGGCCAATTCACAGGTGGATGCTGTTGCTTCACATATGGATCAGGGTAGAGCTTGAGAAAAGTTGGATGTACTCTAGATTCTGGAGGTAACTCCAACTTGTTCACCACTGGACCTATTCTTTTACAGATTCTATAGGGGCCAAAGTACCTTGGAGCTAATTTTTGAGAGCTCCTTGATGCTGCAGAAAGTTGGCGATAAGGTTGCAGCATTACAAACACCCACTTTCCTTCGTCAAATTCTCTATCACTTACTCCTATGTAGGTCTGCCTTTTATTTCATTCTATTGACAGCCCTATTGAGATGATACTTTGCCATCCCTAGAGCTTCTTCTCTTGCTGCAAATGTTCTATTAACAACTTCTACAGTCATATCTCTAGGTAAATAGGGAATATGTATAGGAGGAGCCTGCCCATACAGCAATTCATAAGGAGTAGTTTTTGTAGAAGTGTGGTAAGAAGTGTTATACCACCACTCTGCCGGGGAAAGCCATTTATGCCACTCTATAGGTTTTACCTAGCACATACACCTCAAGTAATTTTCCAAGCAGTGATTGAGCACTTTTGTTTGCCCATTCGTTTATGGATGATAAGAGGAAGTAAGCTTCTATTCAACCCCCAAAACCTTTAAAAATTCTTTTCAAAAATTACTGATAAAGAGGGGGTCTCTATCACTACTAATGTCAGCTGGAGCTCCATGGAGTGTGTAAATATGATCAAGGAATTGCTGTGCTAAGGTAGATGCTATAAAAGGGTGAGATAGTGGCAGAAAATGTGCATACTTGCTAAAACGATCAATAATTACCCAAATTATGTCCTTGCCATATGACTCAGGTAATCCTTCAATAAAATCCATGGTGACACTTTCTCAAACCTTGGAGGCTGTAGTAATCCAGGATAAGCCACTAATTTAGATTTACACCGAGCACATGTATCACAATGCTTCACAAAATCTTTAATATCCTCAAATAATTTCTGCAACCAAAACAGTTTCTTGACCCTTTGATGAGTAGCTTGCACACCATAATGTCCTCCTTGTGGACTAGCATGGAGCCATTACAAGATTGTATGCCTCACACTTGGAATATTTCCCACAACTGGCTTGCCATTTTTCCTCAAGAACTCACCATCCCATGTGTATTTTCCTTTTGCACCTTCATGCTGTTGCAAATGAGCCTTAAAAGCTCTTAACTCCATGTCATCATCCCAACTCTTTTGAATTTCCAGAAAAAGGAAATCTGAACAGGTATGAAGAGAAACTTGACAAACCTCATTTTTAGGCATCCTAGAAAGAGCATCAGCTGCACTATTGTCATTGCCCTTTTTGTAATGTATTTCATAATTATAACCCATGAGCTTAGTCACCCAAAACATTTGGAATGCTTTCTTTAATATCTGATCTGGCAAATATTTGAGACTTTGCTGATCAGTTTTGAAAATAAAGTGCCTCCCTTGAAGATATTGGTGCCAATGCTCCACGGCTTGCACCGCTCCAAGTAAATCTTTCTCATAGATAGAAAGATTCAGGTGATGAGGGGCTAAGGCCTTGCTGGAAAAGGCTATAAGTGGACCCTCTTGCATTAGAACAGCCCCAATTTCAGAATTGTAAGCGTTTGTTTCAACCACAAACTCCTTAGAAACGTTTGGAAGAGCAAGGACAGATGCTGCAATGAAAGTTTCATTTAATTTTCTGAAGGTGGCAGAGGCAATTTCTGATCAGTGAAAGTTCTTCTTCCTCAGTAAATCAGTGAGAGTTCTAGTTATGGTACCATAACCCCTAACAAACCTCCTATAGTAGCTTGCAAGTCCCAAAAATGACCTTAGTTGCTTTATAGTTGGTTTTGGTCATTCCATGACTGCCTTGATCTTCTTTGGGTCAGTTGAGACTATTCCTCCATTGATAATGTGTCCCAAGTGTTCCACTTGTGTTGCAGCAAAGGTACACTTGCTTTCCTTCACAAAAAAAACAATTTTTTCTCAGAATTTCCAGAACTAAATGCAAATGTTGTGTGTGAGATTCTACACAGGGACTATAGATTAGAATATCATCGAAAAAACTAAGACAAATTTCCTTAAATACTCCCTGAACATACTGTTCATGGCTCCCTGAAAAGTTGCAGGTGCATTAGTGAACCCAAAAGGCATCACTAACCACTCATAGTGGCCCAATGAGTGCGAAAAGCTGTTTTGTAGATGTCCTTGGGCTCCATTATGATCTGATGGTACCAGCCTGTAGATCCAGCTTAGTAAACCATTTAGCATCCTTTAATTCATCCAGAAGTTCTTCTACAACAGGAATAGGGTATTTATTCTTAACCATCCTATTGTTAAGTTCTCTATAATCGATGCACATGTACCACTACCCATGTTTCTTTTACACCAACACAACTGGTGAAGCAAATGGTGAATTGCTTTCTTGAATGACTTGTGATTGTAGTAGTTCCTTCATCATGTCTTCAAGAGTATTCTTTTGAGCTGTTGGATATCTATAGGTCTTAGATTGATTGGGTCAGACCCTTTTTGCAGAATAATAGGGTGGTTGTGACTCTCTCAAGGGGGGAAGAGACTTAGGTTCCTTAAAAACATCTGAAAATTCAGATAATAATCCTTGAACAGCTTCTGCAGAACCATTATTCCCCTGTACTTTCAAGCAATGAAGCCCTTCATCACCATTCTCCAATAAATGCAACACAAACATCTGTCCTCCAGCCTCTAAATCACCTTCATTCTTCTTAAATCAACAATCTTACATCTTGGTGGTTCTTGAGGCTACAAGCGACACTTTTTTCCATTATATTAGAAAGTCATGGACAAGTTGTCATAGTCTCATTAAGCTTGATGAATGGTTTTAAGCCAAAATAAACCCATAACCATATTATAGGTTTTGACTTCCAAAATTTGAAAATCTCCTTCAAACTCTTCACCTTGCATTCCCACTTAACTCCTTTTAAAACCCCAAAAACCTTCAATTTCCCACCACCTGCAACTTCAACTTTTGTATTAGGATGAGAATTTTCCTTCCAACCCAGTATCTTAGCCAAGACATAATCAATGCAGGCATGTGAAGCCCCATTATCAATGAGAATCTGAATCTGTCGCCTTCCAACATAGCCTTGAATTCTTATAGCCAAAGGACCAACACTTCCTTGAATTGCATGAAGGGAGATTTGAAGACATTTTGTGGCTTAGGAGCCAAAGGGGAAAAGAGAGAACACTCACTTTAATAAAAAAATTGTATTAGTCTTTCGTAATTCTGAATATAATGGAATGAAGGCTATTTATACTAGTCTCAAGTAGACAGGAAATTAATGCTAATGGAGAGGTTATGAAAGAACTTAATTCTAAATGGAGGGGGGTTACGGGATTTAAAAGTACTTAACAGTACTTATTGGGAGCTTATGGAAGTTACAAAAACTTATTATAATTTATGGATAGGAAGGTTATGGAGATAGTAGGGGTTATGGAGATGGAGCATCTAATTCTATCTCATTCTCTCCAGGTTGGACATGACTTGCCCTTGAGTCAAATTCGGCATCATCATCGAAATATAGAGATTGATGAACAACTTTGAATCGTAGAGACTCCACAAACACCAAGAAACTTTACTTTCTTTGGATAAGCTAATATGTTACTAACTGGATATGTCAGGCTGACAAGTTGCTAACACGATCGTCTTCAACATCTGTCAGACATGTGTGAATAATCTCCAGTCATGGGTTTTTGGACCTCCTGAGCACGACGGTAACATGTGTTTCACTTGAAATCGACCAAAAGCGGGTGTTCAACAGTGGCAGTAGCAAACTGACCTTTATAACCTCACTTTTCCAAGCCAAATTCATCTCCTTGTCTCTTAGTCACTCCCCATCGAACTTGGGATGCTGCTCTAATATCAAATTGGCTCAGGAGCCAAAGGGGAAAAGAGAGAACACTCTCACTTTAATAAAAAAATTGTATTATTCTTTCGTAATTTCGGATACAATGGAATGAAGGCTATTTATACTAGTCTCAAGTAGATAAGAAATTAATGCTAATGGAGGGGTTATAAAAGAACTTAATTCTAAATGGATGGGGGTTACGAGATTTAAAAGTACTTAACAGCACTTATTGGGAGCTTATGGAAGTTACAAACACTTATTATAATTTATGGATAGGAAAGTTATGGAGATAGTAGGGGTTATGGAAATGGAGCACCCAACTCTCATTCTGACTATTCTAGTATGCATTCAAACCTTTTAGGGACTTCAAAATCTTGACCTGTGTCATATCTTTACCTTCCTCTGCACCTTCTTCTAATTCAACAAGCTACGATTGCATTTTTTGTGCCTGGGCACATACATGGTCTCTAAAGAAGGGTTGACGGCAGTAAAAATACAGATTATTGGCTCTCAATTCCTTCGCTTCCTTGAGACTCAATGTTTTAAAGCTTATGGCATGGCTTTGTGTAGACCCAGTACTTGAAATCGAAGGAACAGAGGTGAAAGAACTGTTCTTTGGTGCGAAAGAATTAAAATTTGAGGATTGGACATTTTTACCCTTAAAAGCATGGACCCATAGTTGCTAGATGGAGTCCTCGCACTCTCCCACCTAGTTGACTCCCTCTGTATATGTGGATATTTCTCAAAGATGCTATCTTTCATCTGTGTCATCATATCTAGCCTATTGAACTAATGACTGCGTGAATCAGTGCCATGAGTTCTGACTTGCCTTTTGGTGATTTACCTTGTGCGTTTGTGTGATAGCCTGTGCATCGCTCAAAGTCCTTAGCTTAAACATGCGAACATGTGCTATGAACTCTAGGTTGAGACCTGCTATGTATGTCTACACCGGATAATCTTTAGAAAGCCTGACCTTGTAAGCAATTGCATTGAATTCGTCATCAAAGTTGTCTAAAGAACCCGTTTGGTGAAGGTTCTTCAAATCTTCCATCGGCACTTCAAATTGAGACCTAAATCTCATCTTTAGTGCTTCTACATACTCGAGCCTGGTCCATCATGTGTCCTCATCTGCCAAGACTACAGCTTGATGCCATTGGAAACCTTTTTCGTCTAGATGGATGTCGGATAAGGTAACCTTCCAATCCTCAGGTGTATTGTCAATTTGGAAGTAAAATTCACATTTCAAGATCCACCCCAAGATATTGTCTCTTTGAAATCGGGGAATTTCGTCTTGGTGAAGCATGAACGAGGTTGGTAGTTGTTTGCGTCTGGTCGGGGTCAATCATTGTGACGATTATTGCTTGCATTGCCTCCCTCAGGGGATTCATTGCAGTCTTTGATTATTTGGGCTACTTGATTGGTAAGGGCTTGTGCAGTAGTTGGGAGACTTTCCATCTTGGAAAAGGCATCCTTTAAGGCCTGTAGACGGTCATCGTTGTGATCTGCCATGGTTCTTTGTTGTTTCTGTAATTGAGTTTTTGGCATACAATCCGAGCATCAATGGCTCTGATACCATTGATGCATAGTGAAGAGAAAACAGTGAAGAATAGGGGGAGAGAGAGAGAGAGAGAAGAATTGAGGGATAGAGAAGAGATCCTGGATAATACTTGAGGGATTTTCACAAGCTTAAAGAGAATTAAGTACATCACAGCCCTTTATAGAGGATTAATCTAGTCAGACCCTTAGGTTAAAACAATTAACGTTTCTATCTTACTAACAACTAACGACTTATTCCTCTACTTATTATGGTTAAACATCATATTACTATCTTGTTAGTAATTAAGTTTAGCTCTCTGTTAGTTTCTGATGTGGTTATTTCTTTATGATTTATAAACCACCACAGGTGGCTTCCTTATTGGAAGAACACTTTCTGTTCTTTTAACCATCACATTGGGAACATCAATGGCTGCTCGTCAAGGTCCAGTAGCTATGGCTGCACATCAGATATGCATGCAAGTGTGGTTGGCTGTTTCCCTTCTTACTGATGCTTTGGCTACATCTGTTCAGGTATTGAGTTCTAAATCATGTAATGTTGAGGAGGTTTTCTTTCTCTTGTGGTATAATCTCTAGAATTTGTTTAATGCTGTTATACCACTAAGATATTTTCCAATTTAATAACTCAGTCAACAAAAGGCAGTTATAACTAAATACGGTTGAACTGCTGCTGTCATAGTTGATACTAGCATTTAGAAGACATCTTTCATAAAACCTCTTTTGAAAAATGGTTCAGTTTGCATATATGACACTGCACTTCACAATTCTTTAGTTATTTATACTTGGCTTTTACTCACATAATTATGAAAATATGCCTTAATTTACTTATGTGGCACATAGGCTCTTATTGCAAGTTCTGTATCTAGACGTGACTACAAGATTGTGAAGGAAATTACTCATTTTGCATTACGGGTAAGTCTTTTTCAAATTTTTTAGCCACTGTGATGATCTTTGGTCTTTAATACCTTTAATTTATTGGGTCTTTAAATATTTACTTTAGCTTATGTACCTACCTTTTCAGATTGGGCTGCTCGCAGGTTTCTGTTTGAGCGCCATTTTGGGTGCATTTTTTAGACCCTTAGCTACCTTTTTTACCAACGACGCTGAAGTCTTGCATGTCGTTGGGATGGGGGTGCTGGTATGTTTGATACGTCTTATTAATGAGTTCAGCTTTTCTTTGCCAGTCGCTGTGTGTTACTCAAACAGTACTTTTCATGATCATTTGTTATTGTGGTCAGTTTGTCAGTGCTTCTCAACCTTTTAATGCATTAGCATATATCTTTGATGGCCTTCATTATGGGGTCTCTGATTTCCCGTATGCAGCTTGTTCCATGGTAAGTTGGTTGCAATTTTTTTTTTTTTTTTGAGTTGGTTGCAATTTTTTTATTAGTGTAATGCTTGATGAATTTAATCTTCGTAGCAATATGCCTGTAGATGTTAGTGGGAGCAGTGTCCTCAGCAGTTTTGTTATTTGCACCTTCAATTATTGGCCTTCATGGTGTATGGCTGGGCTTGACTCTCCTTATGGCTCTTCGTACGGTGGCTGGTTTTGTCAGGTAAGGTGATACATGATGGTCAAACAAAATCGCCCTATCCATGGGGTGGAATGAGATATGCTACTAATAGCTTTGATTACTAAATGTAATGAACTTCTTGGTCTTTTTCTAACGTTATTATATTTTACATTTCAGATTACTATCAAAATCTGGTCCTTGGTGGTTTCTACACGATTTATGAATTGCCAAGGTCAGTAGACAATTCTATAATTGCTTTTGTGTCTGTTATTGATCGTTAACATGCATTATATTGATTTCGTCAGAATGTATGTATTCATCGTGGCTAGGACCTTACTATAATGCTAGCTTATTGTGTTTTGGATGATGACTGTAATTAGGGATTTGAATGACTACCTTGGTTTAGTGTTTTATTCTACTGACCTATAAGTACAATGTTGTATTTCAGATTAGAATTCACTAGTTACAGTTCCCACAAAGGGTTTTCCTTGGTCTCTTTGTCACTTCACATGGTATTAGCGCCTCTAATCATATATAGCCCGCAGCTTTTCTCAAAACATGTTCCTTTTTCGCTTCCTACTGTTACTCTTGCTAATGGGGTTAAATACACTTGTTAAAGGTATTGGTTAAGCTTGACCTCTTTTCATAACTGTTAGACCGTCCTTTACCTTTCTGGTTGTCCCTTTAATCTTGTTTTCCTAAGAAAAGTGATTCAAACTCTTGATCGCTCCACTGTTATTTGATAATTCTATTCTTGTACAGGATCAGGTACAGAGCACATGATTGGCATCAACTGAGTCACTGGGGGTCATCTTATTGTGCCGTCCTTTGTCATTTTTACTTCCACTGATTAGCTTGAAGTTCTTCACAATCATCTTGCTCATTTTAATCTCTCCAACCTTTAGAAGATGGTCCCTACTCTTCCCTCTTGCCTTCTTTATATTGTTAATCTTGTCAACTTCTTGGCACACATATTTGTGCATCTTTTCCAACTCATATTCATAATAGAACTAGGTTTTCTTTCTCTCCCGTATAATAATACTTTTCATGGTGTTCTACCTCGGGTTTTCTTTGTGTTGTCACCTCTTACCAACAATTATGCTCATTGCTTCTAGTTATTCCTCATGAAAGCTTGCTCCAAGTTGTTTGCTATTGTGTACAAGTATCTATGCGAAAAAAATTAAGGCGTGAGTGGAAAAGTTCCTTAAGATTTTCTTTTACCTCTGTTGAGTATTTGAACGTCTGAAGCAGTTGCCTTTTCCTCCTTTCAAGTTCTAAAGGGGAATGCTGATGAAGCGCGCGAATTGACAGTTGAAGAAGGCTGTATTCTTCAGATGCTAGATTTTGAAGCGAAATCAAGTTGGCCGTTTGACTTCCCGCTGTTATATTGATATTGTATAAATAGAAACACTTTCAACGTTCTATTTTTTATTTTTTTTTTGGATAAACATTAGGGCTTTTATGCTAACATATATAGGCTCATGTGCTGATATTAGTTCTGGTAGAAATCAGAGCTGAATATTTGGCTTAGCCATATCCAGATGCAGTAATTTAGGCCGGCTCAAATAAACTTAAAAGATCTTAAAATTGAGCTTGAGAGTTTAACATATTTTTTCATTCCAAGTTTATTTAAGCTATTTGAATAAACCCAAAGAAATATGAGTTAAATTTGAACTTGAATGAGCTTATATTGAATACTTGGTTTTTTCTTTATTTGTTAGCAAAATAATATAAAAATTGAAAATATTAATTTTTTTAAAATAAAAACTGAAATTAGATAAAAATAAAAAAGTAAATAAAATAATATCCAGTAATTTAAGTACTTGGGCCCGCTAGAAAACATGAGTGATAAGGGTTGGATTTGATTATATGAGTGTTTTTATATGTTTGAATATTTTAAATTTCATTTCAATAAATGAGAATTGGGACAACACTATCTGCTTGAATTATTGGCTCCGCATATCGTAGTGAAGTGCAAAATGCTTGTGTGCGCTTGCTTGTTGTTACAAGCTGGCGTGAGTATTGGATCAAGTGATACTTCATTCCTTATAAAGTTTATAAACAGACAGGATATAGTGGGCCAACAGCTGTCCATCCAGTGAAAAATCAAACTGGCTCGTTTGAAGTCAACTGAGTGAACAAAGAAAGAAAGAAAGAAAAGAAATGCGAAAGAGAAGAAAGGCGCGGGGGTTAAACACTTGGAAGACCTGGAAAAAAAGAAAAAGACATTCAACATAAGCTCAAAAAAAAAAAAAAAGGAAAAAAAGAAGAAGATGATCGAATGAGAACGATTGAATGCATCTTTGTAGGGAATTGTTGTCAAAAAAAATAGAAAGAGTTGCTTGCATCTTTGCACGGATAGAGATTGAAGGGAAGAGAATGGAATCAGGAAGAATAATCGAGAGGGCCATAAGGCAGAAAGAGATCAGCCAAGAATCCCTTCTTTCTTTTAGGGTTCCAGCCCATGTCCTTGCAGAGTTGGTCGTTATACCATATATGCAGGGCACCTATGCACGACCTCCGATAGTACTGCCCCGAGTATTCCTTCAGGTACTCTTCCCATTTCTTCACGTCCTTCTTCATTTCCCCAATGCTTGGCACTTTGAACGTCCCGTCCAGCAGCTCCGCCACCCACCTGCATCTCATCTCTGACGTATACAAGTTTGATACGCTTTCCGAGTATCCGATCACCGCCAGCTGTGGTATTTCCGGATGTATGCATTCTCTGTCCACACCATTCCAATAACCATTACTCTCTTTTCGTTTTCCCTTCATTTCCTTTACATCTCTTCTCTAATATATTGCACACATTCATTTATCAATGTTGCACAATATCTAAATTGTGTCGAATTGGACTCAGTTCGTAGACTAAAATAATAAATAAGACTGACTCGAATCTCGTAAAATGGCCTCACCTATAGAGAGGAACCGTTGCACTTGGAGAGCCTCCTATAAGCTCCTGGAAAGTGGGAGAAGCGAAGATATCTTTGAGTTTCTTGTCACCACTGAACCCGGTTGCTAATATTACCAGATCTGTCTTCAGAGGCGTAGTTTCTCCATCAACTAAAATTCCCTCTTCCCAGAAGCTAAAGCTCGGTGCTTTCTTCAAGACAATACTCCCCTCTTCCACCTTTTCATAGAATTTCTCGGGCATGGATGAGATCAAGCAAGAGTTTATCTCTTGATGAAAGCTATGATGCGGTACCATTCCAAACTTGTGCAATCCAAGCTTCCTCGTGATGTGGGTTTCAACGAATTTTGAGGACAGCCATCTCTGTTTATGGTTAAAAAAACAAAATTAATATTTTCGTTCTTGGAACTGCAGGATACTAATTATTATATCGATAATTTATGGGCATAACCAGGGGCGAAAGAAAAGTAGCTATGAGACTGAGTAGGAAGCTTTCGCCGGGCTTGTGAACTAGAAGTTCTGATAAGCGATTAAGGTACAGAAAGGCTAGAGGGAGTCCCCATGGAAGATAATCTGGAATGTTCCAGTGCTCTTTCCTGTATACAACTCTACATGGATGTCTTTTCCCTGCATATATATCATTCATTAATACTCAAACAATACCACAAATTCTAGGCATACAAGCATTAATTAGCTTTAAAAGGCCCTGGTCGAACGGTGAATAAGCAACTCCCCCACCGTTTACTGCTTGGCACTCCATTGCGATGTCCAGAGCAGATTTCTGGAATCCGACAACGGTGACTTGCTTCCCTTTGACATACTCGGATGCAGTTTGATAATCCATGGAGGCATAGTCCTTGGAGTGTATAACCTCCCCTCGGAACACGTCCGGGCCTTTATTTGGAGGGAACTCCGGAATGTTAGGAACATCACTGAATCTTCCGACGCACAGGATCACAAAATCCACAATGTATTCCTGCAGAAAGACAAGGGAAGATAAATGAAACTGTAGGTGTGAGAGAGAATAAGAATAATTAAAAAAGAGGAGCACGGAAAAAAGGAGTGCAGGGTATGGAGGTAGGCACCTCGGTGAAATCAGTGCGGGCGTTCTTCACTGAGAGTTTCCATTTTCCTTTGGAGCCGAAAGGGTGACCAGTGCCGCCCCAGAGGTGCCATGCTGCCGTCTCTTGCTGGGAAGGGCCTTGGTAGTGGAGGCGTTGGACGAGGGTGTTGAATTTGACGTGCTTAAGGAGGTCAAAGTGGTGGGCATAAGAAGTGATGTAATGGAGGACCTGACTGTGGTCGGGGAAATCTTGGACGACAGAAGAGGGCCATGGGAAATCGGAGAACTGATAGAGGGGTTTGGGAGTTTGGAGCTTGGTGGTGGCGATGGTTTTGGACCACACGCCTCCGATGCAGCTCTTGGCTTCGAACACCATGGGATGGAAGCCCTTCTGCAGTATGTATTTGCACGCAATCAGGCCACTGATACCTGCACCTACGATGCCCACCTGCCTCGTCTCCATCGCCATTCTCAATCTTCTTCTGTGCCTGCCTGGCTGCCTCCCCCACTTTCTATATAGCCAACAAGCACTCGCTTTTGTCAATATTGCGCCATTAAAAGTATGGAAGTAAGCCGCCTTACTTGAAGATATTTTTGGGGCCGAAAAACGCTGCATGCGAGATTTTATTTATTTATTTATTAACCAAGAACCCAAAAAAAAAAAAAAAAACCTTTTCTGAACTGTCATGATCTTCAAGAACCAGGATCCAAATGTTGTGTATCCTCCTTTAAGGGGGAACGGGGAAAGTTAGGAGAGAAGATAATGAGTACTTTGAACTTTAAAATATTACGTAAAAAGTATTCTAGATTTTAAATTTATAAAATATTTAAAATATACTCTAAAATTTTAAATTTAAAATAAATTACACTCTATTGTTAATTTATAAATAATGTCATTAATTGTTAATTTTGTGGGGTCCAGTCAAATGTTGATGTGGCAGTTTCTTATTGATGTGTCATTGTTTAATGAGCACCATAACTTTAAATTATTGTGCGAGTAGCATTCTGAATCTTAAACTTTTAAAATGTGTGAAAAATTCTTAAACTTTAAAATTCAAAACAAATTATCCCCACTGTTTATGAGTAGGACGTTGATTGTTATGTAAACTAAATTAGCCTTATCATGATCTATCATAGTGAACGCATTGTTGGCTGGGGCATGCAATCGATAATGTTAGGAAATGATGTTTTTTGCCCCTTTTTTTTGGCAATGTTTTTTAAATGATTTGTATCTCATGCTTTCATATATTTTATAACTTTGATTTAGTTTTATTTTAAAAAGTGTTTACTTATTTAATGATGAAAACTTGGGATTCCATTTGAAAAGAAGTTTAAGTATCAAAGGATTTTAATTAACTTGTTAATTTGGGTTTGAAATGGGAGATTTTACAAACAATGGCTATAAAAGTAGATGATTTTATCAATAGATTCAATCAGCAACTAAGGCTACAAAGACTGAATTCTTTCATGCATTATAAAGAGATGCTCAAAGCCAACTAAGAGAGATGCGATCAATGTTTCCTTGAATCCCCCGACTGATAGATTGAGTAAAGGAAGAGAGATGAGGGCACTGTTAATATGCGAGGAGGGATGATACATAATTGAAATGGTAGGGGTAATTTACTCTGAAGATGCTCAAATCCAACTAAGAGAGATGTGATCAATGTTTCCTTAAATCCCTCGACTGATAGATTGAGTAAAGGAAGAGAGATGAGGGCACTGTTAATATGTGAGGAGGGATGATACATAATTGAAATGGTAGGGGTAATTTACTCTGAATTTCAAAGTTAGGAGAAATTTTTACATATTTTAGGAGTTTAAGGTCTTGAATGCTACTTGTGTAATACTTTATGATTTGTGGTACTCATTAACAGATGACACATCTATAAGGGACTGCCACATCAGCATTTGACTGGACCTCACAAAATTAATAGGTAGCGATGTTATCTATAAGTTAACAGTGGGGTGTAATTTGCTCTGTATTAGGAGTTTTGGATTTATTTTGCACATTTTAGGAGTTCAAAGTTCATGGTGCTTTTCGCATAATACTTTAGGGTCCATAATGCTCATTAACCCTTATTTTTTAAGGTGACATGACTATAAGAACTATCATATATAATTCTGGTATTCCATTGAAGATAAGAGTACTAGAGTTGCGTTGCCATGTTAAAATTGACGATCTAAATTGAAATTCTTTCACATTTCGATGTTTCTCAAGTTTGATTGTGAGAAATTAAATACAAAAAATATTGTTGATATTGATTTAATTTTTACAAGGCTTTACAATGGTATATATACAAAATATCACTACATAGAACAATAAATACTAATAACTTCTAACTACTAACCATTACATAGAACAATAAATGCTAGTATCTTTTAATCAATGTTTCAAAACCAAATTGGACATTGAACCAAAAATGCTAACAGTTCACAATATGTATAGTTCAGTCAATTGGACCTATGGTTGAACCAATGACATAGTAGTTAAATTAAAAAATTATTTATATACAATACTATAAATATAAGAAATAACTATAAAATTGCTACATAACTTGAAAATAAAGCTAAATATTTCAAGTTAATTATGAACTAATAAGTCTCATGACACAACATAACATCAAATGATTCAATATTAATGCTCACAATAGATATCCCTATATTAATTTAGAATTTTTTGACCTAAATATTTATTCAAATTAAGACATATAAAAGAAGGATTTATCAAAAAAGGTGTCCTAAAAAAAAGAAAATGAAAGTATTATTTTGATATAGGGTTAAAATTAGAAAAAAAATGCACAAACCAAGTCTATTTTCACCTTCTCAAAGTATCTAAAATGTCAGGGAGGTTTTTTTAGGGTTAAAATTAGTAAAAAGTGAAAAAAAATTAAGCAATCCAGTTTTCACAAAATTGCTCTGGTTCGCAGTTTTTTAATGGTTCTTGATCTAACTACTAGTTCAAAGCAGCCCAATCTAGTTCAAAAGATAAAATGATTTTGTGGTTCAAACTGAGCTAAAACAAGTGTCAGTTGGTAGTCTAACCTATCGGACTGTCCAATCTGGTTCGATTTTGAAATTGTTACTTACCAACTAATACCCACTATAAAACTAAGTATATAATATATACCTATTATATACATATTTCAACACTCCCCCTCAAGCTGAAGAGTAGATATTATCCATTCCCAGCTTGGACGTTAATATATGAAAATGTTCACTCAATAATCCCTTTATAAGTACATTTTTTGATTGATCACCAAAAGGGATGTAGGGGGTCTAAATAAGACCACTCTCCAACTTCTCTTTGATAAAGGGTCAATCAATTTTAACATGCTTTGTCCTATCATGTTGTATAGGATTAAGAGCACTGTTGATAGTAGATTTGTTATCACTATAAAGCTTTGAACCTAGATAGCCTGATGTAGACCTTCTATCATCTATATTGCCATCATGATTTGCATTAGTGTATGCTTCAATGGTTCGTTTTCTCCTCCTCTTTAAACAAAATGCCTTTTCCCGGAGTACCCTTTAAGTACTCAAGTATTCAATAAACAACATGAAGATGAGACTCTTTAAGATCATACATAACTTAACACACCACACTTACTTCATAGGCAATGTCAAGTCAAGTATGAGTTAGATAGATCAATTTTCCAATAAGCTTTTGGTAGGATTCCTTATTAATAGGAGGCATTGGAAGAGATGGTTTGCTAGGCTTTTAATTATTCTTTAGTTTGTGAGGATGCTTTCCTTCCTTATAAAGTCTATGATTTTATTCAATTGGAATGTCCATAATTTTGCACTCTAGCTTTCCTATTTTAGTGAGAGGGTTAAGAACATACTTTTATTAGGATATGAAGATGCCACGCTTCGAATGAGCAACTTCAATGCTTGAAAAATATTTTAATCTTCCTAAATCCTTCATTTGGAATTCTTTCATCAATTAACTTCACAGAGATCGAATTCCTTCCAAATCATTCCCTGTTACTATAATATCGTCAACATAAACAAGTAAAACTGTTACTCCCTTAAACCAAAATGTTTGGTAAACAAAGAATGATCACCTTAACTCTATTTGAACCCCATGCCAATTATGGCTTTGGAAAACCTTCCAAACCATGCTCTTGGTGATTGTTTTAATCTATAAAGAGCCTTTTTAAGCTTGTAAAATGTATTAAGAGGAAGATGTGAATCAAATCCAAGAGGAACCTCCATATACATTTCCTCCTTTAAATCACCATGTAAGAAAGCATTATTTACATTAAATTGTAGTATTTCCCAATCATGAGTAGCAGCTAAAGATAATAAAATATGAAAAGTATTCATCTTTGCAATAGGAGCAAAAGTTTCTTCATAATCAACTTTGTAAGTTTAAGTATACCTTTTACAACAAGCTGAGCCTTATACTTGTCTAAGGAGCCATTAAAGTTGTATTTTAGAGCAAACACCCATTTACACTTAATAAGCTTCTTTCCCTTAAGTAATTGAACAAGATCCCATGTATTGTTGTTCTCAAGTGCTAACATCATAACTTTCATAGCCTTAACCCATTTTTCATCTACTAATACTTCCCATAAGGATTATGGTATTGAAATGGGATTAGGACTAGCGAGGAAAGCTTTGTGATTGCAAGGAAACTTATCATGATAAAGAAACAAAGACATTGTGTATAGTGATCATTTGGTACAACACCTAGATCCTTCTCTCAAAGCAATGTGAATATCAGACTCAAGTAATTTAGAATTATTAATAGCAACATCTTGATTGTTAGAAACATCAAGGCAATTTGAAGTAATTTTAGTGTTTTCAAGAGAATTAGGAGTTACCTCTCAATTTCTAGGTATAGGTTTTGAAACTTGAGTAGGAGATGGTTTGAAATATTCTTACTCCACTAAATACAGTTAACAAATAAAACTCATGATAATCAAAGAATTAACCCAAAGAGTGATTACCAAGGTTTAATTAAAAAGCAAGGGATTTCAGGTTTTCTAAATAATAATGAGTTTAAATCAATCAAAATCCTTCATATCAGAGTAAAATAAGTTTTGAAAGCATGTGATACCTCAGAGGGGTGAAAAAAGTCAAAAATGGTTGAAAAATATAACATGTGCTGTGACACAGAGTAATGCGCTGCAACTCGTACACGCTGGATTGTAGCGTGATGTTCTCTGTGCCATGCACCATGGCTTAAGCGTCATGTGCCGTGACATGTTGCACAAAAATTCAACTGATTCTGCTATCATTTGGTAACAGAATTGGGGGAACTTCTAACACACCCTGATTCTCTATTCGACATCCGAATGATGTGACTTATATGTCTACGAAATGCTCTTTACATAAACTAGCTAATGGCACAGGTTTCACTTCCACAACAAGTCACACCGAGAAGTTGAACACCCATACTATTTTAACCACTTTTCCTAACTTTAACACAAAATGGGTGTCCAAAACCCTGAACATGTGCCAAATGTCTTTCCTAACACCTGGACTATGTCTAATAGACCTAGGACTACTAGTATAACACGTCACAAGTACTAAAATAACAGTATAACAAAAATTTACTCCTCAACTTCATTCTACCAAAAATAGAGGGAGAGGTAAATAGTCATTACTTTATATCCAAAATAATCAAAACATGCTCAAATGTCTATTTCTACACTTGCACTAATATTTTAGCTCTATTAACAAATATATATATCAACATACACAAAGATTCAGGGCCTAAAATACAAATCTAACATTTCTAACAATAAAATAGTGCAAGTGTGATGGCATACATCATAGAATTGGCATTTATATGCTATTACACAAAATAAATCTAAGCCAGAGGCATACAGTAGAATATGCTAATTTCTTACCTTTTGAGCCTTCTTTCTCTATTTGGACCAATAACCTATATGGACCTAAATTTCACTTCTACTATCAAACCTTAACCATAAACTCATAAATGTGGAAGAGCTGGAGTGATTAAGGAGTATGGTACTTACCTTGGGTGTCTCTAGCCTTCAAAATACTCTCAATATCATCTACTATCAAACCCTAACAGAGCTTGATGGGTCTCTTCCATTCCCTCTCTTCTTTTTTTCTATTTCTATCTCATTTTTATGTCTGATAAATTGTAAAAAATGGCCATTTGCCCCGGTGCATGGCACTGAGAGGTCTTCCTTACATTTGAAGTGTCTGTGCATCACAGCGAATGATGTCCATGTCGCAGCATGTGGTACAGCAACATCACTCTTCATTTTTCTTTCCACCTTAATATCAGACACATAATTAGAGCTGAAATATAAAGAAATATGATTATTAGAACTTTCTGGCCACACATCACTTCAACTTACTTAATTACCCTAATTAGGTTTAATTAATTAGGGGATTAAAACTCGAGATGTTACATGGTTCAGAGATGATTGAACTTGTATAGGTTTCTCTTGTTCTTTATAGTAAACATTTGTAGTGGACGAGTAGAGTTGAGAGTTGATGGTGCTTCCGAAGACTTACTAGGAGAAGAACTATGAAGCTCACTTAGGAAAAGATCATTACCTTGATTGTTAATAAGAGGATTCTCCTTTTTAAGATAAGTATTAAAATAAGAGTCAAACTCAAAAAAGGTAACATCTATTGACAAGAAAAATTTCCTAGAAGGAGGATGATAGCATTTTTATCCTTTTTGAGTTAAAGAATATCCAACAAAAAAACATTTGGATGCATATGAACAAAAGCAACATACCTAAAAATTCTAGGTATGAGACAAATTGATGCATTGAAATTAGGGGGAAAATGAGTGAGAATTTATGTAAGGCTTTTTGAGACAACAAGGCCCTTGTAACATTAAGAAGATTATTTTTCCTCTCATCTACTGCATTTTTTTAGGGAGTATTACCACAAAATGATTCATGTAAAATTCCATGTTTATCAAGAAGAATGGATAAAGATTGATTGAAAAAAAATCTTTGGCATTATTGGACCTTAATCTTTATATCCTAACTCCAGATTGAGCTTTGACCATGTTATAAAAAGAGGAAAAAATAATGCTAATCATATTTTTATTTAGTAGATAAATCCACGTTACCAAGGTGAAATCACAATGAAGGAAAAAAAACTAACGAGATCCTATAATATTACGAACATTAGAGGGACCTTAAATATCATTATGAATAAGATTAAAGGGAACATAAGTTCTTTTATTACTTATAGAAGTAAAGATCATTTATGTTTTGCAAACTCACAAACATCATAATGAAAAGATTCAACAACCAAATCCTTGAACAAAGAAGGAACAATAATTTTCAAAACATTAAAGGAAGAATGAGCTAAATGAAAATGAAAAAGCCAAATTTGATTTTTACTAGACTCTACTCTTTTAAACTAAGAATGGGAAGATTCCATCAAGCTTTGAACTCTACTACATTCACTAATTTTATCAATATTGTAAAGACCATCTTTTTCCTTAGCAAGTCCAATCATTTGGCTCATCTCTTGCTCTTGAAAGACACAAGGGATAGAAGAGAAGAGTATAAAGCGATCAAAATCAATAACAAGTCTTTTTAGTAAGATCATATTTATACAAAGTTTATGTACGTGCCAAACATTTTTAAAGACTAGATTATCACTCAAGCTAACATCTTCTTGACCAACCACAGTGGCTATGGATTATCACCCCACATGATTTTCCTAGTGTTAGGACATAGATTATATGAAATAACATTCTTGAAAGAATTGTTCAAATGATTTGAGGTACCAGAATTAACAATCCAAGAGTGAAGAAAATCTTTCTTTAAGGCAATAAGTGAAAATAAGACAGAAAAAGGTTGAAAGGAAATACTTGAGAACCCCTAAAAATAGGTACTTGTAGTAGAGGTAGAAGCTTTATCAAGTTACTCTAGTAATGATCCTAATCTCTCTATCTCCCCTTTAAGATCAAGCTAGCTAGAGCTTTCCTTAGTAGAATTAGTGGCAATATAAGCTTGGCCCTTTTTCATGTTCAGGGGCTTACTATGCAACTTTCAACACTCATCCTTAGTGTGCCATGCTTTCTTGCAATTGGAACATTGGATAGGTTCTTTGTTAGAGATATTGGATGAGTCTTCTTATTTGTCATCTTTAGTAGAGTGAATCTCGATATTCTTTAAGACCAAAGTAGAACTTTCTGCTGGTTGGGATTCTATCATCACACCCCTTTAGCCTTCTTCTGGTAAAACAATAGCAATGGTTTCATTAAGAGAGGATATTTCTTCCTAACCAAGAATTTGGATGTGGATAGGATTAAATTCTTTATTTAATCCTACAAGATACTAAAGAATTCACTCTTTCTCAATAAAGTACTTAAAAGTAGCAATATCTTCAGGATTCTTCAAGATAATATACTGATAATGATCTAACTCTTGCCAAAAGCTATTCACATGAGTAGAATATTTAGTAATAGATTTACTTCCCTACTTCATGTTAGAAATCTTGGTCTTAATCTTATAAATCTAAGAAACATATTTCACCTTTGAATAAGTCCAGTAAACCATATCCTAAAGTTCCTTAGTAGAAGACAAACAAACATATATGACTTACTTAGGAGTTATAGAATCCCATAGCTAAGACATAACTATTGAGTTAGCTTCATCCTAAATATCAAACTTAGGCTACCCAAGCTTATAACCCATTCCAAGAAGATGATTGAGCTTTCCATAACCCTTCAAAAAAGTTTAAAAGTCTTATTCAATGTATAAGTTGTTGGAACACATGACATCTCCCTAAAAGTCCCAAATGAAGATGACCCAGTATTGTTAAAGGTTTTTTTCACATTAGATAATATGTAAATTGAAAGGAGAAGGAATTTTGAGTGGAAAAAGAGTGACCGAAAGTTGATTAGAGCAAGAAAGCACATGTATACGTTGATAAGGCTTCATTGTACGGAAATGACATGGTGACATATGGATCATAAAATAGTGATAAAACTTCATGATTTGGCCAATTAGAGGACAACCAACTTGGTAGACCTACACGTGTTGACAAAAAAGCCTCCGATTATAGTGAGTCAAAATGCATCCCTTAACCTAAACACTCTTTGTTTATGAGAATAAAAGAAAGGGCTTGGAGAGAAAATAAAAACCTTAAAAAATCATAAGAAGAGCTCTACTATATCATCCTAGATTTTTAATCCTTGGATTAGGTGAAATAAATAAGGTTAAACAAGTAAAATTTATTACTAATCAATTTAAAGATGGTTTGGAATGGTTAGTAAACCTTTTAAATTTATTTATAGCTTATAGATTAGATTTGGTGGTGTTTTGAGCCACCTAGGCCCAAATTAAATTAAATTTAGGTTGGCTATTTTGTACCATTCACTGTAGCAAAAGGCACCATGTGCCATAGTGGATGGACAAAAATTTAAATATGCATTGGTGAATGCGAGTTATAAAAGAAAGAAAAGGAAAGAGAAAGCGATGGGAGAGAGCAAGAGCTCTTCCAGGGAAATGATCTTGGAGAGCTTGAAAGGTGTTTTGAGCTTAATTTCACCTAGTTATATCTTTCCTACTCCTTCTTCTCCTTACAGGTTTTAGAAATGAGATTTAAGGTTGAAAGAGTGTGATTTTCACACCTAAAGCTATAAGTCTAAACCCATTAGTCTAAATGGGACAAATAAGGATTGTTTAAGTGTTCTACATCTAGTTTATAAGTTTTTATAAGGTTATGAGTTTGGGTCATCTATTTTGAATAAACCTTAGGTCTCTAAGAGATGATTTTTACATTATTGTATTAGTGATTATTTAAGTTACTAAGAGCTAAATGAAGTTAATGGTAGTCAATAAGCACATTGGATAAGAGATTTAGCTTTTCATTGGGAAGTTGGGTTATTAAAGTAGGAAATTTAGAAGTTAGAAGTATTGTTTTGAATGATTATTTGTGATGGGTAATTGATATTAATTGTTGACAAACCTTGTAAAGCACTAGGGAGCTTGAGTTTGGCTTAAAAGCAAATGAATTCTTAAGGGTAACCTTTGAGTTCTCAAAGGTTTGAGGTAACTGAGGAAATATATTTCATCTTATTGCTTGTTAATTGATTATAGGTGTTTGTGAAATTTAAAATTATATTTTATATATCTAAATGAAAGTCTATAGTTTTTAGTTTTTTTTAATATGCAAGTGGGGTCTTGTACATTAATGTAATTGAGAAATATGATTTCAACTCTTGCTTTTGGAATTGTGGATGAACATGAGCATGATGATGATGATGATATTGTGATATGCTATGTCATTTAGATGTTATAATATGGCACAATCATATTGATGGCAGGAGTTCACCTTAATAGAGTATTGATTTGCGTCCACATGAATTATACCAACACCGTGAGGCCTTGGTGTTTGTTCTATTGCTTTGTCCTTAAACCCTATCTAGAGAATGTGGCAATAAAGCTTACCTTTAAACCCAACTAGCAAATTTGGCAACAAGGTCTTATGACACCCTTATGTTCAAGATAGGGGAATCCATGATCCAAGAATGAGCATGGAGCCTTGGCTGAGTCACCCCTTATGATTGGAGAGCTTGGGCTATCCCAATCACATAGGTTTAGCTCTTAATTATTGTGTAGCCTCTAGATTTAGTCAGCAATGATGAAGAATTGAAGATGTGGTTGACCATACATTACATTGTAAAGTATTGATAATGATATTAATTGTTTTTATAGTTGCCTAATTTGCATGCCTATTATTATTTGACTAGTATGAGCATGCTGTAGACTATCTTGATTGCTAAATAGTTATACTCACCCCTGTACTCAACAATTTTCAAGCACTAGCTCTGGTTAAGATAGGGGAAAAGCTCCTAAGACTTAAATATTTTCTATTCTTACAATAATACCTCATTTTCATTTGCATTATGTGTCATTAATATTGACAATTCTACTTAGGATGATTATTTGGGGTACTTGCACTATTACATAGATTTATGGTTAAGTGCAGGTATTTTATGCATAAAGTCAAGTTGTATGAGTTGTTAATGTGTAACTAGGGCTAAAATATTAGTATAAATATGTTTTAGGTTATTTGAAATTATTGCATGATTATTTTGGATATTGTATGACAGTTTACCTCCCCCTTACCTTTTGATCAATTTAGGGTGGAAGATTAAAAATGTAATCTGGACTATATTATTGTACTATGGTGTGTTGCACAAGTTGTCTTAAATATTTTAAGTTTGGTCTAGGTGATAGGGTGGGCTTTTGACTCTTTGGTTGAGGTTTGGACACCTCTTTGTTGTTTAAGTGTAAAAAGTAATTAAAATGTGTTTAGATGTTCAACTCTTTTGTATGAAAGAATTTGGTAATGAGATTTGTGCCATTAACTAGTTTATGGAATGAGCTTTCCATGACACACAGATTGTTTGAATAGGACATCAAACAGAGATTTATTTTATAAATAGCAAAGTGCTATCATATCTATATAGTGCACAACAACAGATGGCACCTTCACCACAACACACTGCATGAAAGAGGCTCACTGTGATGTATGGGTGCATTAGTGGCAATGGATGGCCTTTGCGTCATCAGCCGCTGCAAACATAATGAGCCGCAACAAATGACTTAGATTATTGCAAAAAATGACATTTTTGTCCTTTTATGCTAATGTTTTCCAAGCTTCTTAGGTGTTCCATGTTTCTATACATTCTATAACTCTAATTTAGTTTGATTTTAGTTTATATATTTGTTTATAATTATAAAACTTGGTATCCCATTTCAAGTAAAGAGAATTTTCAATTTATCCATGGTAGACTTTTGTGGTCGATATTTTATTACCATGGAAGAGTTTGATTTTATTGATTAAGATTGGTGTTTGGATTAGGTGTTATTACATTTGATACCATGAGAAATTGAGTGGGAAAAAAAATATTCTTTGATGTTGATTCAATTTTTGCAAGGCTTTATAGTAATGTATATATAAAGTGCTACTAAACAGAATAATAAATACTAATAACTTCTAACTACCGCCTAATACCCACTATAAAACTAAGTATATAATATATACATATTTCAATAGATTATGTTAATTTTAATTCGCATGCAATGAGCGTAATTGTTATATGTATGTATATATGTATGGATAGCCAAATTATTTCTTCCCTACTCTATTGACTAGAGTTTTTATTATTTTTACCTTAAATATTTTTTTGCTTGTCAATGTGATGAGCTTTCAATACTTTATTGAAGGGACAGGAACTCACTTGAATGTTTGGTAGTTGATTATACCCAAAAAAGAGCCAATTTCATTAATCACAAAAAAAAAGTAAGTACACACACTAGTAGTTGAAGCTAACAAACACTTAAAAAAACCAAGAATACAACATACACACAACTCACCAAAATAAGAAAAAACAAAGCAATAAACTAAGCCAACAGCAAAACAATAAAAAACAAGTTTAACTAACAAAATTAATCAATATCCTCCTTATTCCAAAGAGAGCTGATAGGACCAGATTCAAAACAAATGCTTGGCAGTTAGAGAAACATTACTATACTCAAGGATTAGTTAATAATGAAATGTTTATAGAATATTATATTATGTGCCGTGACTTTTACCTTTGCTATTAAGAAAGAGTATTTCATGTTCTTTTTAAAAAAATGGATTATACTATGTGTGGATATTTTTAAGCATTAAGGGTTATTTTTCACTCCTAAACTTTATCCAAAAGGTTACTAAGCTTCCTAAACTCAACTATAGATCAATTTTATCCCTCAACTATAGAAATTTGGTCTGTGATGCCTTTAATGTTTTTTTTCAGTTAAGTGGGTCTTATGTTAGAATATTTCAATATTTTTTATTAAAAATATTTAATAGTAAGTCCCACCATTTTTATATATTTTTTATAATATAAAAATACTCTATTGTATACTTTTTCTCTCTCTCCCTCCCTCCTTTCCCTCCTTCATATAAAGCACTAATAAGAGCTTTTTCCATGAAAATCTTGAACGATGAGCTCCCACCATTTTCATATACAACATTGAACGATAAGGCTCAGCCATGCCAATAAAATATGATGCAACAATAAAGTCCCTGCAGGCTGCCATCATCCTCTAAGACCTTCAAAGGAGGGGGTGAAAGTAGTAAGCTTGCTGATGGGCTAGGGCTTCTAATATGTAGTAAAAGTGATAGAGCTGAGGAAGATGATGGCAGAGAAGCTAAAGGAGAAGAGGTTGGAGGTTGAGATGGGATAACGGGAGGGATTGACATTCTCGAAGAAGGTGTTGTAGCTCCTATTGGTGGCTTGGTAGATCCTCTAGGCTAAAAACTTGTTGTGCACAAAATTTAAATACACCGTATGTAAAATCTTCCTTACTACTCTCCAATTAACTCTAATTTTAAAGTAATCAAGGGATAATCCCAAAAAGATTACCAAGTGTATTAGTTTTACAAAATAAGGATCCTAAGTTTTCAAAATTAAAACATTACAATATACTTCTACAAATTAAAGTCAGAGTAATTAGATGTATGCAGAAGCATAGCATCATTTACCATTTAAACATTTGCATAATAAGTATAAATAACAAAACAAGGTAGGGGAAATAGATGATGCGTTATGGCTTATAAGATGTGCACTAAGACACATTGCCTATGTGCCATAGGTTGCAGCTTGTGATCCATGCACCGTGGTGCATTACACGATTTTGACACAATTATTGCTGTCATATAACAACAACTGGGGTAAACTTTCAACACGTCCCATTTCTTTATCTGACATCTAATTGAGGTGATCTAGGTGTCTATAGAAAGCTTTCTCTTAACTCTATCTAATGGCATTGATTTCATAATAATAACATTTTTCCAATCAAAATTTAGATACTCATTTTAAAAACTTACTCCTTTTCACTCTTACAACACAACTTGGGGTGCCTAATTCACATTTCAAGTGACAAAAGCAAATTCACACCCTAAACCACACTCAAAAGACTAAAACAGACGAGTGCAGTACACCATACCTTACAAATAACATATGCAACATATTTTTAATGCTCAACCCCTTAATTTTAAAAGGGAAGGTAGAGCCACAATCTTATAAATAATCAATTAATTATCATCAATCACATGTCATACTCATTCTTTACTTGTACTAGTTTTTAGCCCTGCTATAGATTTCATAATCAATATATGTACACCATAGGGTCCAAAATATACAAGTTAATTTAACAACCCATTAGTACAAGTAAACTAAAAAACGTGAACAACCCTAGTTGGCAATATCATATGAATTATACACATAATAATAATCAAAATATACGAGGCCTACAAGTTTTAGGATAGAATCCTAAGCCTCATTTGTTTCCCTCAATTTTGACCAAATGAGATAGCTTCTGTAATATCGAAGAGAAAGGGATGAGTACAATCACTTAGTAACCAAGATTCTTCCAACTTATACTAATGTATGTCAATTGATTTAAATGAAAATGGCAAACATTATCAAGTTAAATCAACATATTCAAGCACATATATTTCTTTTTCATCATCAGCGGCATAAATTCGTGAGATAATATTATAAAAATCAATGTTCATAATAATACATGATTAATCATAAGAGTTCATCTTAAGAGACACAATACGGGCAGCTGGATGCCCTTTTATCATAATATGCATGATTACACCTCTTTTATATCTTCTTTATACCTTTAACACAAAACTATGGGCTATACACCCTGGGATCATCTATGAAATAAAACTACCCTAGCCATTCACGCATGAGGGACTACCCGACCAAGGTTGCCTAACTCATTTGTGGGTCACGTGTTTTCCCCAAACATCACATTGTGGGGTGCCATTCTTCTAAACTAGCTTCCATATTGAATAAGTGTAAAACTAGCTAGGTTTGAGTCCTTCCTTGAACAAGTGGGATAGTCCCTCATCGAATAAGTGGGATAATAAATATAAACAAATCTAAAAAAATTATCAAGCTTTGATGGTAGCCTTACCACATAGATTTCAACTTACTACTCATCTTCCTAGGCGAATTCTCGCCTCTCATGATTATGCGATACATAATAATGCAACATTTCAAGGCATACAATTACTCAAAGTCTAGGCATGCATAACATCATTGTTGTACTCAACTCATACAAGAACATCACATAAACATGCATAATCAAGTCATTGAACTCCACTTTACTTTATATCATCGAACTCTTTAAAAACACATTTAATTGAACTTTACAAATATCTCATCATTGAACTCTACTATACAAACATTCATGAAACTTCATATTTTTTACATTCATCAAACTCCACATTATACACACATCATTGAACTTTACAAACCATATGATTGCACTTTACACAAATTATATCATTGAATACCACAAAATAAAAATATTTGATTTACAAATAATTTATGCCACACTTGAATTTCAATAACTTCACAAACTTCAATTTTAATATATATAATCTAATAAATCAATTAACACACAAAAGCTCAAGAAAGAATTCCTTTGGTTACCTTAAACCTTTAAGATGCCAAAGGTTTTACCCTTAAATACATACTCCAAAGCCTCCACAAAGCTTGAACGGTGCTAAATGTGATCACTCTACATTTAATCACAATAGAAATCATCAACATCCCTTCTTGAATTATTTCTAGTATTTATCTCTACACTTCAACAATTCCAATATTAAATATCCTTAATTACAAAGGTACTTGTAGGGTTTATTAGCTTTCTCTAACTTTCTTTAACTTTATTGAACTCCTAAATAACCATTGATAGAGCCACATTACTCCAACCACTTTATTTATGGTGGAAATTCGGGTATTTATTACTCCACAACTACCAAAACTCAAACACCATAAATGTTAGGTTTAAATAGATTAAACAACCCTTATTAACTTTACTTAAGTTAATAGATTCAGATTCATAGCCTCTGTGGACCAAAAATCATCCTTCTCAATTAAACCCTAACTTTTAAATTCAAGAAAAATGGAAGAGGAAGAGAGATTCAAGCTTGAAAAACTTACCTCTAGTGTTTAAAAGTTCCAAAATACTCCCATTTCTTTAATCCTCCAAGCCCAAGCAAAGGTTTCCATGAGCTCCTTAGTTTCCATTTGCTTCACCTCTATTTTCTGTTAGTATTGCGACTTTAATTCTATAAATTTGTCACCGTGTGCAGCGACACCTGTACCATGCACCGCGACATATGGTACAAAGAATGATCTCTGCATTTTGATGACTTGTGTGCTATAGCATCTCGTGCACACATCATGGAATATGGTACAAAGCCATTTCTCCTTATTTTTCTTGCTTTTTAACGTTCGAGAGGCCTGACTTCACTTTAAACTTAATCATAAGGCTAAAACCACACCCCAAAGCATTTGTTAGCCCTCTATAACCACACACCACATTAATTTACTTAATTAACCTCATTTACTCATTTAATTAGGTTTTAAATTCTCTAAGATGTTACATCACAAATGTATAGATCAAACATAATATCATGGATCAAGGTCAGCTCATAAGGAACTAAGTGAGAGGAATTGGGTGTAATATCCTAAAAATTATTTAATACTTAATTTAATTAATTAATTAGGTGGTTTAATTGGTTGAATGAGGGTGATAAGAGTTAATATTTGGGTTTGGATGGCCATTTTGGCCTATTACACCGTCTAAAGGGTTTAGAATAGGGATTGAGAGGCTATTTAGCCTAGAAATTGGGCTTAAGTGATACTGTCCATTTTAGGCTATCCGCTATTGTGAGAAGTGCAGTTTGTCATAACAAGCATGGCAAAAAATTAAAAACTCAAATTTGCATAATGTTTTTACAGACAGAAGTGAAGTATGAGAGATTAGGCTAGAGAAAGATGAAGTTCCCTATTAGGGTTTCCTTTTAAAGGCTCGTGGGAGTGTATTGGAGCTTCCACAACCTTAGGTAAGCCTTATTTCTTCCTCTTCTACCTCTTTATCAATGTTTTTTTTAGTTTAAATGTTTAAGGAAGTAGTAGTCCAAATCAATGGTTGAGCTGCAGCCATCATAGTGACTAAAATAGGTTGTTTGAGAGTTATTTAATCTTTTATGCCTAGGTTTTAATGGTTAGTAGAATTAAATGCCATTAACAAGGGGTTAGAGTAAAACCTATTCTTAAATAATTAAGTTTAAGCTAATGAGAGTTAAGGGCAATGATTATTAAGCCTAATAAGAGTTAAAAAAAACCAATGGAAATTAGTTTTGGGTCTAGGTATGCTTAATCAGGCTTAATGAGGGATTACCTTAATTATGATTAAGGGTTAATTAATGACAATTAGTCATTGATGCCATTTTGTAAATTTGGTTGTGGACTAATTGAGCTTGGAGCTTACATTTCAAGTAGCTTTCTCAGGAATCCAAATTTGACTCTTGGAGTGGTAATCCAAGAGTGGAGGTAACCGAGAATTTAATTATAGCATATAATTTTTTCTACAACTATGCTTGTCTGCTATAAAATTAATGACTTGAAATAAGTGGCATGGATTTCTTATAGGATAGTGAACTTGATATTGTTGCTAAATGATAAGTATGCCTAGTAGTGAATAAATAATTGTGTGTAGGCGAATGCTATGTGATATGAGACATATTTTATGGACCTATATTAGCTATACTATGTTATGGAAATATAGTATATTATATGCCTAGATTGGCTATAGTCGTTAATGTGATTATGAAATTTGATTTATGAGCCTGGATTGGTTGTCATTAATGATGTTTATATGATGGATGGTATGCTTGGATTGGCTATATTGTTAATGTGATCATGATGTGTTGTAGTGTTTAAGTGATTGCATGAATTGTAATTATGCAAGTTCTGTTGCTTATATGCATGTTGGCTATTGAGATATGCATAATTAGATTTGCATAAGTTGATTTAAGCTGGCATGAACATGATGGGCAAGAATTCACCCTAAAGTAGTAAAAGGATATATTTGTAAAATCCATATGATATGGTCTCCATTAAGTTTGCACACAGCAGTTAGAAAAATTTATTATTTAGTATTGCCAATAGACTACAAGTGTGGCACAAGTCAAGCACGATACTTAGTATCATCGATCTTAAACTGGATGGTATGGGTTGGGTACTTATGACACCTTGAAATTTAAGGAAGAGGAATCCATGGTTCGAGAGTAAGTGTGGAAGCTTTTAGTTAGGTGACCTCTCACAATTGGAGAGTAAGACTAATCCAATCACATAGGTTAGTTCTATACAAATTACTAGCCCATGGGCTTGGTTGGATAATATAAGGAGGGATATAAAGTAGTTACATTGATCATAAAGCATTGAAATTTGGATATATGTGACTATGTGATGAAATAGGTTATATGTTATGAAATACCTTTATGAATGTGACTACCATACTTTAATATGGTTTAATTAAATTTCGTAGTTTAATAAGATTGTTTAATCTCATTCTCGTCTCTTAATGTTTTTATAGGAGATGATAAGGCAAAGAAAGGCAAAAGGGGAGCCTCTGAGGTGAGGATCTATAGGCTAGAGTATAGTATTGTAATCTGTAGTTGCTTTTTTATTTGTAGTGATGCATATATTTTTGCCAATACTAGGATTTACATACATATACTTGTAAAGGTGAATTATAGATCATTTACATGTGAGCCTTGTTTATTAGACTCGAGCAATTTTGTTAGATGGCCTATTTTTGAGAAAAGGCCTATTATGCAAATGTGTGTGTATCTAAGGCTAATGCTTGTTATACTTGGCATAATTATAGGATTAATGTGCATGCTTAATTGTCATTGTAATTGGTTCAATATTTCAAGTTGATATAAGAAGGGAGAGAATTACAAAGGTGCATAGAGCTTAAATGCTCATAGTGGCACTTAGTATTCCAAGATCCTTGTTTGATGCTGGATCGAAGTATAATTGGTACCAGTGGTAAATATTCAAATTATCTATGTATGGGCTCTTGAATTTCCTTAATCGAAGGTCCAAGTGATTATTGTGTGCATTTAAAGTTTAGGTTTGCATGTTGATGTTTTGCCATAGTGAACAATGGGTAAGGTCGAATACATAAATGGGATTTGGCCATGGTGAGTGTAATCGTAGGCCACAGCTAGTTAGCCTATGTGCCTTACAGCAATGAAGGTACACTTAGCCACGACGAGCTAATGCAGTTTTTCTAAAATGATTGTTCTATCCTTTTTGCTCTTTCTCAATGCTGAATCGCACATTTCTTATTTTCTCATATTTTAAATACTCTAATTTCTAACAATTATTATGTTTATTCTTTTAAATATCTTTAGGATCCCAATTTTGAGATTGTCCTTTATTATCATTAATCATTTTAAAGCTATGGTTGATTCTTATGGTTAAGGGTTGTTAGTTAGAGAGTTAATTGGGGTTAATAATGAAGGTCATTACATTAGGCACAAATGAAAGTTGTTTTCATCTCAATTAAGTTATCCAAACAAAGAGTGAAGTGTTTATTAAATAAAAAAATAAATAAAATAAAATAAAATAAAGTCAAAGAATATATCCTAACAATTAAAGAACACCTTAGGAATTCTAATCCCATTTTATACTATACAATTCAATTTCCTCTCATTATCGCTTTTTAATTTAACTTTAAAATTAAGGCTTTAAATTAGATTATGTATCTATCGATTATAAAATCTGTGATCTAACTATAATATGATATCTCGAGAAAGTCTTGATCTAATTATACACAAACCTAAAAAGATTATTTAAAGTTCTTGAGTATATGTTTATCTCAAATGTAAATTAGGTTAATTTTAATCCTAAGTTTCTTAAGAAACAAACAAATTGAGATTCCCTTTTGTCAAAGGCGAATTCCAAAATCTAAACACATACTAAAGTTGGCCATCCAATGGCATAAGATCAAAATAAATTATATTAAACATTAAAGTATCTATCAAAATAAATAACTAAAAAAAAAATCTACCTACAATTCCTAAAAATAACAGAAAACTAGCCACTCATGGCTTTAAATATACATTCAAATTCAATAGAAAGATTAAAAAGCATAAAGAAGAATAGGAGAACTTCACAATATCTATTCAAGAACAGCTTAGTTATCTCTCAAATATTTAAGAACACCTCTTAAACCTTATTTTAAGCTTCCAAATTGCCTTCTCAATTTCATATATATACTTCCATCCTTTTAAAAGTTTGTCAAGGCTTTATTTATAAAATTTTCATCCTCATTTGGCCTTTAATTTTCTTCCTATCTCACCTAATTTAATAAGATTTAGTTTAGTTCGCACCTAGATCTCAAATTAAAGTATGCCAAGTGTCTACTCTCACATTCACCCATGGTTGTGCCCATGTTTAAGCGTGGTCGAGCGTTGTAGGGCCCATATCCATGACCTCCTTCGTCGTGAGTCGAGCCTAAAGATGTCCCCGCATTGTCGCGTTTCCTTCATGCCGTATCCGTTCTTGAACGTGCTTCTAGTAGATAATTTCTTCATACTTGGTTACATCCATGCGCGGAGAGCTTCTCTTCTTTACTTGTCAGTGAGCGAACAATTGTTTTTGGGCCTGTTTTTTGAGTTTTGAGCGGGTCCTTTACATTTTCGGCCTTTGTTTTTGCTCCTTGTTTTTTTTTCTGAAAATGCTTCAAAATCACTAAGTGAGATATTATTATATCTAAATTTCTATCAATTTACACATTAATGAATAAATAAAAGAGCAGAATATATATATATATATATATATTAATTTAGGTAAAATATCTCCTTATCAATGATAAAATTCAAAAGCAAATATAAATGTGTAATGCCCAAAAAGAATATGAATTTTATGATAAATATTTTTGTTTCTAATTTATTTTTTTAAGAAGAAATATTAAACTTAAAATTATAATTTTAAAAGAGAATTAAGGATTATTTTTATCCTGAACTATACATGAAAGGTCATAAATGTCCTTAAAATTAGCAATTTTATCTTATAACTTTAAATATTCTTTTTCTCATCACCCTACAATTTTCTCATTATCAATGAGCCCTACATTATATTTTTTTAATATTTTTTATTATAAAATATTTGAGTTGAGGGGCATAAATGACCCTTAACTTGATAAAAAAAATATTAAAAAATAATAAGACCCACTGATGACTAACAAACATTAAACGTTTTTAATATCAGGGTGATGATGGAGGAAATCTTTAAAGTTGAAGGATAGAATTGATCTATAGTTAAGTTTAAAGGTATTTGTAACCTTTCATATATAGTTCAGGGATAAAAATGATCATTAACCCATTTTAAAAACAAGTATATATGTGTAATTAAGTATTATTTATGCATTGTAAAGATATAAAATAAATTAATAAATTACAAAATATTAAATTCTATAAAACTAAAATAAATTGATAGCTTATAACATATTAAATTCGGAACTTTTTTAAGGTGCCTCGTGTAATTTACAAGTGATGTCAAAAGTGTAAAAGCTCTTTTTTTTTTTTTGAACTTCAATTTAAATGGATTTATGGATAAAAGATCTTTCAAAAATTTTTTTGTAGCCAAACATTATTCCAGACTTTCCAATTTTTAAAACCCAAACTGCGATTGGGACTTTCAACTCTCAAACCTCTAATTTGATCTTATGATCTTATCCAAACATACCTTCATCGGGTGCGTACTGCTTTTCTATCTTATTACTTGATCCATCCATAATTATAAAATAATTTTAGAAAAATTTTGTTGTCTTAAAATATAAGATAATTTATGAAAAATAAAGTTTCATTAATAATATTTTTTAATATTATCTTTTAAATAAAAAGAGAATTAAAATGATATTGCAGGTAATTATTAAGTTTGTAAAGATATTTTTTAAAGATTATAATTTAGTTTTGAAAAATAAATTTGTTTCGAACTATAATTTGAAGCAAAGAAATACCAAACCACCAAACGTGGGCTGAATCAAGCGGGAGGGACGAGACGTGAATTGATGCCGCAAGTGTTCCTTGCCGACTCAGCTGTGTTTAGGTGCTTATCCCAACAGCATGATTGGCTGACTCTTACCTGCCATTTTCCATTTCAAGATACGGTTAGGCGACATGCCCGGCACGCAAATACGAACCCCATGCAACACGATTCTTTTTTTCTTTAGAAAAATATCAACCAAACGACCACTGTAGTATACCTCCTCCGATTTTATATATAAAATTATTTTTACCAACATCATCAATATTAATACAATAAAAATAAAAAGAATAAAAATTAGTAAAATTTCAAACAAAACTCTTAAAAAATAAATAAACTATATAATATTATTTTTTATCTCTCTTTCTTACTTTTAAAGGATAGTTTAAATATTTCATTTAAAATAAAACATCACTGTCACTCTTAGAATAATGTTTAAGGATAGTTTGTTAATTTTGAATATATTATTGTTAAAACCTAAATAACTAATTGTTTATACTGGTGTTTTCATTAAACATGTGTTTTCAATAATTAACAAGTATCTATTCGGGTTTTCACAATAATACATTTAAAATTAACCAGTATTAATTCTAGCTTTAAGAAGTTAAAAAACATATAAGATTGGCTTAATTATACAAGTGTTTTTCCTTCATCAATAAGTATATATTTAAGTTTTTACAACAATGTATTCAAAATTAACAACAATTCATTTGTATTTAACAAATCAGAAAAATGAATAGAATGACTTTAACTGTATAAATGTTAGTCTTTCATCAACAAATATTCATTCAAGCTTTAATAACAACTCATTTAAAATTAATAATGATTTAATTGAATTTTAACAAGTTAAAAAAATGAATAGGATAAGCTTAATATTACAAGTGTTAGTCCTTTATGAACAAGTATTCATTCGAGTTTTAACAACAACTCGTTTAAAATTAATAATAATTCATTCAAGTTTTGACTAAAAGTTGATAAAATGAGCTTAATTATACAAGTATTAGTTATTTATCAGCAAATGTCCATTCACGTTTTGGTAACAACCATTTCATGATTAACAATATATTTAAACTTTAACAAGTAAAATACACGAAGTTTTAAAGCTTTTAATTTATAATTGACCATGTCAAATTAATAACTAGCATTAATAAAATAACAAGTGCCACTTTAAAATCAATAACACATTGTTATGCTATAACATGAAGTGATTTAAAAACTTGATTACTACACACACACACACACATTTTGATATTTATTATTAAATGGGCTTAGTAGTTTAGTGGCCACCAAGCTTTTCAAATGGCTAAAGGGTTATGGGAGTAAACCATCCCTTGGCCACTTTTGCCAATTAAAAAATAAAAATGTCATCAACATCAGAACTCTCATGACTGGCCGTCAGTGACCTTGCCAATTGCAAGGTCTCCAATGAGTGCGCCTGTTTTTAATTATTTTATATTTTAAAGACAATTTGGTCATTTCACAAAAAATTAATATTAGTCAAAGATTAAGGGATTGTAATAAAATTCAAAATCTATTGATCATTTATTGATATAAATATATTACAAAGGTCCTTGGTTGATAGTTTTCCATTTTCTTTATTTTGTTCGGAAAACAAAACAATTATACACACACATATATATTATAAAAAAATTTAAAAGCATAATATAATTTTTAATCTTCATTTTTTAAAAAATTATGGATTTAATTCAAAAATTTTGATTCATTATAACTTAATAGTCATCAAGCTACTAAAAACTGAACTAATCATTAAACCGATCAAAATCAAGAATCAAAAGTTCAATCGGAATCAAAGTGAGGATCAACCCAGAGTCGATCATAATAAATAAAAGTATATTTTAAAAATTTTTTAATTTAATTTTTAAATAGACTGAATATTTTAATATTGTATGAATAATTAAAAACATACTTAAAGTAACAAAATCAGAGACTAAAATGGTAAATGGATTTGATTTTTTTATTCTCATAAAAAATTATATAACTTTTTATTTTATTAACATGAGTATACGTCAGTTTTGAAATTTAAATTATTTTCCTTTTCCTTTTTTTATTTTACCTAAAATTATAACTATTTATCATATCCTAAGTCCTTAACCTTGCCTAGCAGCCTACACATCCTATCCTGTCACAAACTCAATTTCACGTGATTGGCCATCTCATCTTTTGGCCTTTCTCCTCCTCCTCCAACTTCTCGTTTTCTCGGCTGAAAGTGAAAAAAAATTCTGGCGGCATTTTTGAGCTGTTCACATCTCCATCTCTAATTCTTTCAACAGCATTTCTCCTTCCCAAATTCAAGTCATCGTGGTTGAAACAAAAGTGCGAAAGCTGAAAAGGCTAAAAATAAGGTTTGAATTATCGCTCATTTTTTGTCTCATGTTCTTTCTTTCTTTCATCTCCTTTCCTCTTCATCCGAGGGTGTGGCAGAGAACGTCGTCTGATCTGAGCCTGAGTGTTTTTTTTTCCCTTAATTTTCCTGATACCCCCAAAGGGTGTTGGAGCTAAAAAAAATTTAACATGAGCTAGGCAAGTTAATCCCAAATCACCTGGGTTAACTAACTACTAATGAATTCATAAAACTAGACCAAACACATGACCAATTCGCCAGTTCACTAGTCTGATTGGCTAGTCTAGCCTGATTTTACAAACCATGATAATCATAGTCTACTAAGTGAAAAAACTATAAGTTATATTAAATTAAAAATATATAAGAATTGAATCATACAGAGCAATAAAATATAAAAATTAAGTTGTTTTCAATATATATATATATATATATATTGAATTGTTTGAAGTTAAAATTTAAGAATTAAATTAATAATTCTCAGACGAAAAAATTATATTTTTCGAACCTAAATACATGCAACTTGACTAGCTAAAGTTGGCATTTAACAACTCCAGCGCAGCAACACGATCCCATCATTCTCCCCTCCCTTCCACTCCTTTCTACAAAGTCAACCCACCAATTATCAGACCCAAAGGCCGAACCGAAACCACAATCGAATCAATCGATCATTCATTCGAGTATTGACAACGGTTGGCCAGCACTAAATGAATCCCGTCCTTGACCTTGACTATCAGGTGAACTTGCTTGAAAACAAAGGAAATACAAATATTACTAGACAACAACTATGCTTAAAATGGTAAATGGGTGGGTTAATGTAGTGTCACAAGAAGTAGCCCGGAAATCTTGTGCCGATGAAGTACCCCTACCAAAAAGCCCCCCCCAAAAAAAAAAGCCTTATGCCACCGAATCCCTCCACGTTATTCCCAAAAATTATGGAGAAATAAAGGCTTGATAGCGATGATAAATTAGTCGAGGTTGGCAATGACAGCCTCGACAACATCCTGGGTAGTGCTGTCGCCACCGAGATCTTTGGTGCGGAATTTGCCCTCCGATATGACATGCTTCACAGCAGTCTCAAGACGGTCGGCAAAAGAAGGGAACTGAAGATGCCGCAGCATCATGGCCGAAGACAGCAGCAAAGCCACTGGATTAGCCCTCTTTTGCTCCACTAAGTTCTCATTCCCCACATTCCCCGCTGAAGCGCCTTGCTCAAACACTGCATGTTCCGCCCCCACGTTTCCTGAGGTCACCCGCAATGTTTCATTAGTTTTGAACCCCTCATCCTGCCACAACTATTCCACACACCACCAAGTTTACACTTTGAACGATCGTTTCTTTTCCGTATTTATTCCTCTTTTTGAGTAACAATTTTCTTAAGCACCATTAGCTTACCATGTGCCAAGATGATTTCAACACAAGGGGAAAAAACAAGCCGAATAATTTAGTTATATGATTCCACTTAAATTCAATCTGGTCTGTATTATATCAATTTTTTAATTCTCTCTCTCTCTCTCTCTCTCTATATTATATACCCATATCTTACATTTTAAAAATTACTGTATTATGTTTTGCTTATTGGATTGTGTCTTATCCAGTATGTATATTTTTATCCGTGTCTCCTAGTCTCTTAATTCATCCATCGTTGTTGTCTTTTCTCTAGTAGGGTCATTTAGCACTTCGCTCCATGCAAGCGAGATCCATATCACTTAACTGAATCATCTAACAGGCCGAAGAAACAAAATTAGATGACATCTAGAAGCAGCAACTCAGGCGGTGGTTGTATTGAAAAAAGCACATGTAATAATTACGTATGAAAGTATTATTACCTCCGGGCATGACACCGGTGCCTCCAGCAATACCTGCTGCTGTGTTTGCGACCAGATTGCCGTAAAGATTAGGCGTCACCTGCAAAATATTCAAACTCTCTCAGGATTCAGGAATCGCTAGAAAAGTCAAATGTTACGGTAATAAAAGGTAGGGTTGATGTCATGATCGTTATGAAAACAGTGCAAGCTACCATAACGGCAGTAATCCCAGAAAATATAATTTCAGCCCGAACAAAAAGTCCGACTAAAGCAATCAACAGCGAAAGAAACCTCTACCCTGGCAGAAAAAAAAAATATTTGGCGCCTAGATGATAGCATGAAGAAGACATAGGGTTGAATTGTGTTCAATCCCGATGGACAGACCAACAGACATGCCAAGAGATCAAAGGCCAGGAAAACAAGCAAGATAATAAAAACAATGTATAGTCAATTCGGCCAAGTTTGATATAATATTTGCCATGACTGATGTTAATCCCAGAATCGAAAACAAGCAAGATAATAACAAATGCATAGTTAATTCGACCAAGTTTGATATAATGTTTTCCATGACTAATGTTAATCCCAGAATCGGCAAAGGGACCACAACATGACGATCAAATTCTTAAATCAATTTTTTATATTGCAGGCATTAAAATAATGCACATAGTATGACTCTGTTGACACCAAAAATTTACTGAAACCTGTCAAAATAGGAATCATGCATACTTGTGACAACATCTGCAATAGATGAATCAATAATAGATGTTTCCATCAGAAGAGAAAAAGTCATGAACAAAAACAAATGAGAGAATGATGGTTAAGTCTCAAAAGATTGAATTAATGACAGTTAGGTCATTGATAAAATTTTCTGAAAAATGAATCGAAAATATTGATAAAAGCAATTACAAATTCAAGAGTTTCAATTATAGATAAGACATTTAAGTTTCAAATGTTACTCTTAGATTGTAATTGTATTATTGTTTGTAAATGCTTGAATTAATATTTGCAACTCTTTTTTTTTTTTAAATTTTTGTCAGAGACTTAATTGTCATTAATTCAATCTTTCAGGACTTAACTGTCATTCTTCCAAAACAAATCTGACTGTCACGTACCATTACATCAAATTGCTCAGGTTTTGAGACAAGTTGCATACAGCAATTGTCCACAATAATTTCATTGTACTTGATACTAGGATATTTTGTTGCAACCTCACGGCAAGATTCTAAAAACAGACCATCTGCAAGTTTCATGATGTTGGCTTTATGAACAGCTGTGACTTTCTTCCTGTTGTTTAGGTAAGCATACTCAAAGGCATACTTTGCTATACGTTCTGAGCAGAACTTTGTGATCACCTAGCAATGAGAAATAAATGTGCAGCCAAAATCAAAAGTACACGATGTTTCAAACAAAAGGAAGCATCGTTATCAAATTAATACCAAAACAAGCTAATCAAAAGCTTCCCATCAAACAAAGATGTACCCATCCACTTTTAAACCAGAACATTTAAAAAAGAATAGACTATAAAGAAAGTAACGTACTTTAATGGGGCTTTCACTCCAAATCCTACCACTTGAAACAGGATGTAACTACTACACACCAACAATATGCACAACAAATTTCCACTTTGATACAGAAGCAAAAAGATAAAACTGTAAAAGCCTAAAAGGCATTTCTTCTCATGGGAATGTAAACCATTTATAGCCATTGAGAGAAAAAAAAAGAGCTCAGTAATTATGGAAGAATTAAAAAGAAACAGAAAAACTTCGTTATTTAGATTGTATGGCATACTGTTACCCTAGCACTCTGTATTTCACACGTCATAACACTGGACATGCTTAATAGTATAAAACTTATTTATATCAGTATATGTAACTGAATCTTAAAATAACAATACACAGAAAGACCACAACGTTTCATTTTAAAAACGAGGAGCAAAAACTTCATGCCAACCAATTATGGTTTAGTTACAAAACTGGTACATGAATTCTAAAGTATGTGGGAGCACTATGTTATGTATATTAATACAAACTTTCAAAATATCTAATATCCAAATGCATTAAATGTGATAATAAATTAACTATATTTTTGAATTCAGTGCTCATAGGCTATTTATAATTCCCTAAGGAAACACAAAATGCAAAGAGATGCTGGCCATATAAAAAAAAGGGGCAGGGGGGTAAGGGTTCTCCGCCCTCTTCACCAGCCAGATGCTGCCAACTAACTAGAGGCAGGGGAGGCTGGTTGCCCTTCCCACACAAATGAAGGAGAAAAGGAAAACAATATTCTCTGAAGTGCTCAGAAAGTATCCACGCCATGAATTAAGGTTACCATACATTGAGCTTTGTCAATATAGGGATAGCCTGATGCACAAAGCTATCCCTTATATACAGGTCCATGGAAGGTTGAACACACTCTCTGTACACAACCTTACCCTGCATTTTCTGCAAGAGGCTGTTTCCACAACTCGAATTTCTGATCACTAGGTCATACAGCTGCTTTACCACTAAGCCAAAGCTCCCTCCTTGACTCCTTGTGAATATTGAAGAGAAAAGGCACAGTGCCAAATTGTGCACAAAAATATTAATGTGGAATTGCAAGCACCTTATTGCGCATGTTGATCATGCTCTGCATTAACAACACTGCAATACTAATGTTGCATTGGTACAAGGGTCAGACTGCCCAACCCCTAAGCAAATGCAGGTTTAGAGAATGACTATCAGGCATCATTATTTTAATACAGAACTAACCCCAATGCGGGATGGCATGGATATTGTTATTTGTCAGTAATACTCTATGCAGTTCTTTATTTCACTGATTTAGCACGTCTCACCATACTCATTGGAGCTGAAAAGCTACTTATTTTCCAAAATTGTGTTTGTTTCAAGATCTAAATGTGTAGAGCCAAATTTCTGCGGAAAAAGAACCTCTTAGCAATTTTTTCCACAGTGGAAAGGAAACAATAGCAGAAGAGTGCGTGTGTGTGTATTTAAGATCATGGTACCTCCAATGAAAAACCATTATTTCCCATAACTAGCCTTAATTTTTTACTGAGCCAACAAAGTCAAATGTGCACAAGAAAATGTAATTTGATACTTAAAAAAGCTTTTTCTTTTGAGACATTTGCCAAACGTAAAACTTCTTCTCATATTGGATAAAAGCGCTTATCAAATGATTTTACCAAACATGAACTTCTAGACAAATCTTATTCTGAAACTCCATTTACAAACAAATTGTTTCAAAATAACCAGAAATCTGTGGCAATTATTAATGGGTCCACTTGAAAGGAAATAACTAAAGTAGAAATGTGAAATAACCTATTTGAAAGAATCATTTCTAGCCGAACAAAGTATAAAAGAAAAATACTTTTCCACCACATCATCAGTTCATCACTTCATAAGTTCCGAGCAGTCGATAAGAAATTATATGTTTCTCATATGCAGGAAGGGAGAAGTTAACACTAGAAGGAACAACTTGATTACATTTTCCCTTGGAGCTTGATTCGGTATTATTAAATCATTTAACAAAGCATAGCCTTTTAAGTTCAAATATAACTAATCAATGTATCAAACCAAACGAAAATCCTGAATTTCATAAATAATTACAAAAAATAACACAACAAACCAATGGAGTAATTCATCTGGAAATTAAGTAGATAAGGAGACCAAATGGACTTCAAAACGATGAAATTCAGGCATGATAAAAACTTACTACACAGTGATTACTGATCAGAGATTGAATTCAGAAGAATGGAAACAAGAAGTGTACCTTAAGGCTCTCAACAACGCCAGGAACCACCTCGTGCTCGAGACCGGAGTACTCTCCTTCCGTATTTTCTCTAATCACAACGATGTCCACGCTCTCATGTCTTGTAGGTAAACCAGGCAAGTTGAAGCAATTTACAAGTGAAGCGTATAAATCAAGCTCCTTTCTCAGCTGCACATTGAGCGAACTGACTCCACCTCCTACCGGAGTCCTTAGGCCGCCCTTCAAGCATACCTTGTTCTTTCGGATCGAATCTATTACCTCCTGCGGCACCCGCTTCATGTCACCGTGGACCTCGTAGCGCTCAAAGTAAACCGGAGAGTGCATCGCCTCCATGACTTGCTCGACGGCGTTGGTGACAAGAGGGCCAATACCGTCACCGGGTATCAGCGTGACAGCTCTCGGGGCTCCGTCACCAGGTCGTGGCATGTAGGTGACGGACCGGGAAACGGGTTCGGGTCTAGGTCCCCTTATTGTTGGACGGCTGGTAAGGTGCCTCAGGATTGGTATTATTCTTCTGGCCATGAAAGTAATGGATTTTGCGCAACGCACTGATACAAAAAAGAAAAACAAATGCAGAACGGGGGATGGAACGAGGGAGAAGAGCAGTGGAAGAAAGAAGAAAGCACGAGGCTTGATTGAAATTATTTTTATTTTATTATTTTAATAGTTATTTTTATTTTATTATTTTAAGAGTTGATGATGTATAAAACATATTTTGAAAGTGAAAAAAAAATATTTCTTAATTTTTTTTATTCTTTAAAATAATAATCCAGCTGAAAGTTAGTTGTATGTTATTATTTTTTAGAATAATATTTTATTTTTTCATTCTTTAACACACTTTTTAGAAGTACTTTGTTAAATAATTTTTTATTTTTTTAAAAAAACAAAAAATTATTTTCAAAACAAATTATTAAATAGGCTTTAAGTTTATGTGACAGCCTCGTTTAGTCCCTTTACTTACAAGTAGCATTTCTTGTCTTCACACATCTAAAAATGCCAATTTAAGACCAAAAATTATTCTTTTAAGTAGCTAAAAATCTTTGCCTAAAATCATTGTTGGGAATCACTTTTTTCTCACCGGAGCCCTCCACAAACATGCATGCATGTCACGCATAACAATCGAAGAGAACATGAAGAGAAGAGTCCAAGTTGTAATGTTATCCCTAACATTACCAAACACACAGAACACCAAACACGAAACACTGTTAGGATAACTTGGATTAATTAAATTTCAAGAAAAGAGTTATCATAATATAAGAGTTATAAAAAGATTAAAAAGTCGAGATTCCAAGAAAAATCCTTTTTAAGTGAGTTTGAGTTCAAACTAAAGTTAAAAACAATTTAAACATGATAACAGAAACATAGAAACTAAAACAACACTTGAAAGCAAACAAGAAAATCTAAAAAATTTTCAGAATTTGGCCCGTCCGCCACGACATAAGCCTTACCTGCCGCGATGGAAGGCACAAAGAGACTTGTCCCTTACTGTGTGTTGTGCCACGGTGCAACTGTCATGCGCCACGACACACGCCTACTGTCATAATAGCAGATGATAGCACTCCAAACTAACTCCCGAAACATGCCGTTTTGCCATTTGATGTCCAATTTAAATGGTTCAAATGTCCACACGTTACTTTACAAGTCTTCTAGCTATTGGCATTAGTCTCATATCCAAATAATGAACTATTAAAAAGTTGGACGACCAAACCCAAAATAATTCATTTTCAAACCACAGTACACTTAAGGGTGTCTAAACCTCACAACCTAGTGCCAATAGCCCTTGGACTACTTGGACCAACTTAAATGTACTACAAACAACCTATTCATACATTCTTACAACCACAATAATATTCCAGACACAGATTAGCCATCTAAACCACAATTTAGCATAACTCCAAAAAGTAGTAATAACCATACAATAATCATCCAAATGGCTATACCAACATATAATCCAACACAAAATAACACTTGCATTAGTATCTCGACCTCTCACAGTTATTTCAACACAAATGCAACATCCTAGGCTGAGATATCCACAGTTTACAACATAATTCATGTAAATACTTCTCAAAATAACATATGATTTTTAAGTTGGCATATGTATATATCATTCATTACAAAATCAAAAGAAATAAAAAGGATTGTACAAACACTAGCTATAATCCCCTCAATGCTCGATCACAACTTCCTTCCCTTTGCTCCTATCGAAGCCTCCATCTATAAAAATGTAACCATAGGGTGAGTCAAGAACTCCGTAACTAAATAATCTAACCAAACTACTCGTGTGTGAGAACGAATAGTGCGTATGTAAAGTGGCATTTAAAACGCATAGCAAGCTACATAAACATATATATAGTTATAGAATGATATGCATGATCCATACCACCTTACACCCTTCTTATATCTTTCGATTGAATCTGTGGGCTGATAACTCAATAGAACTAAATCTATGTGCCTAGATTGGCTCAAGCTCACTATTCGTAAGAGGCAGCCCCGACTAAGAGCGCCTTTGCTTACTATAGACCACAAATTCCCCTTGCTCTCAAATGCTAGGGTTGTCACTTGTCAATGCCCAATCTATTTCACATACTACTAAGACTTCCAAATAATATAATACTAAGTACTGAGGCCTTCATGGTGCTAGTGTATCATATAGATTTCAAAACAATATCCCTAACAACATACTAAGGTGAACTCCCACCCTCTCATAATGATCATACCAAACATATGTTTAATGATTTCACATGGCCATAATATACAAACAATTTAATTATTTCCACACATATCCGTAACAAGTAAGTTTCCATTAACACTGTAGAATTTTACAAATAATTATACTTAAATATAACGTTTAGTCTTCTAAATCCACAAAATTCAAAACATAATTTTTATTCCACTTCACATAAGGTTTCTAAATCATAATCATTTTATATTAATACTATACTAGTACAAAATAAAAGCATTAGCTTTAAAAGAAATCACAAAACCATCCAAAAACGCAATTAGAGAATTTAGACAATTTGACCACCTCAACTCTTTTATCACTAAAAAGGTTACTATGGTCAAACAATAGCTCCACACGTGTCCACTATCACGAAATGCTTCATAAACAATTTATTTACAAGATTAAATTTTTAATCATCAATCTACACACTAATTACTTCATTTTTAACATAATTTCGGGTACCTATTATACCTAAAACCTTAATTTAACCCTATCAATTCTCCCAATACACTTCATTAATTTTATCTAACACCCAACCACATGAATAACTCCAAATCTCTATCCACATTGCTTCGAAACTCTCAAATTTCCACCTAGGGTACGTCCAAACCTTAGCCAAAAATTTCAAATCACTATATAATCCATAAACCTAGGTTTAGAGGCTTGATGTAACTCCTCAAGACCTTAACTAAGGTAATTGGTTCGGTCATTACCCAAGAAACACAAAATCATAACCCCATAATACCTTAATCCTCAGAAAATTCGCATAGAGGGAAAGGAAGAGGTGTAGAAAGCTTATCCAAAGACAAATCTTACTCTAAATGCTTCCAAATTGCTCTAAAAATTGAGCCTTAACAGCCCCAGGTCGCTATCCATTACTTTCTCACATTTACTCTTATCCCACTTCTAATTTTTGGTTTGATTTGCAAAACTGATAAGTGTAAATTTTCATATGCGCCACGGCACATGGCACATAGAGTCCCATACATGTTTTGAACATCTCCCATGCCACAGCCTGCTCAAACTCTGACCTAGTCCTCTTCTAAGGTTGTACAATGATCTAATAACTTCATTAATTACAAATTCACTTAAATTTACCAAAATATCCTTCTAAACATCGAAAACTCTCAAAATTGAAAGCTAGGATGTTACACAAGTCCTCTAAGAGAAGAAACTCATAATCATGGTCATGCATAGTCTCATGCGAAGAGATAAAGAGTCAAAGTTGCAACTCACATCTTACATTGAAAATCGTCTCATGATTTACATCAGAAATCATCTTGCCTGGAGAATCCAATAGAATTACATTATTTTCAATTCTCTTATTACCGTCAACCTAACCAAAACACCAACCCCCAAGCATTCATTGTATTTTTTCTTCTAATAGTAAAAGGTATTTTGATCCATTCATTCCATCCTTTTTTGGATATTAAAATGAGTATGGCCCTTAAAATTGAGTTGGTCATTGATCACAATTTGCATCCCAAGAAGTTCTTTTTTAGCAATTTTCTCTAAAACAATTGTATTAAGGTAAACATTTAAAAAATAATATTAATGGATAAAAATTAAAAAAAATAATAATTAAAATTTAAAGTTAATTGTTAAATTTGTTAAAAAAAATTCTTTATTCCATCAATCACTTTTTATAACAAGATTCTCAAAAGTAGATTGGATTATCCCATTGGATTGGTTAGATATAGAACCAATCAAGAAGCCGGTCTAGAACTCAGCTAGAATTGGTGTGACTGAGAATTGGTGGCGAGTCGGCTGAACCAATAACAAACCAAAAAGTACTGGTCACAATTTTTTAAATTTTTTAAAAAATTAATTAACGTTTTGTGGTATAACTTATATGTTTTTTTTTTTTTTACCTAACTAGCATTGGGAAATGAATAATGCACATATGGCAAAAAATTTAACGTATTGTAAAACTAAAATTATAATATATGTGTGTGTGTAAAATATGAAGTACTAATAGACCTTCTTTATTATTTTAATAATATATTATTAAAATTATATTAATTTATTAATAATTGATTCCACTATCAATCGCAACTATAAACTAGTGTCTTGATAAAATGGTTAATCTGATTTTTATACCATTACTTAAGATTCCCTGAGTTATTGGGTTGCAAAAATTGAGCATGATAAGCTGAAAATTTCCGGAAGGCATAGAAATTGATTATGGAAAAGTAATTAAAAGAAAAGGGTGGAAAAAGAGACTTTCCCATTTTTGTAATGATAGTCCATCTAATATATTCCCTTTAATCCTAATTACAAGGTAAATTTAATTAATTTTACAGTTTTTTTAAAAAGGATTAAAGTGCTTTTTTTTTTTGTACTTTTCTTTGAGGAGCATTAGGTATCATGTACTAATAAACGGGACATTTTTTTCTTGAATCATTTTCTAGATGAGCTAAAATCCCCATCATTAGTAATTCATTAACTCTTTCATTTTTCGTTTGTTGATGTTGCATATTTTTTTATACTAATTTATTTCTAATTTTTTTTTTAAAAGTCTTGGACATTTTAAAATTTTGTTAAAATAAAATTTACTAAATATTATTAAAATATTTAACTTTTTAATATTTAATTTTAAATTTTATCATTTATATATATTCATAAAAAATTATAAGTTATTTTTTAAATATTAATAACTCAAACTAGTTTTTCAAAAAATCAATAATAATTAAGTCCTTTAAATATTTTAGGTTACTTTCTATAATTTTTTTGATTAACTAATGGTCTTCCTTCGAAATATTGCACCATTCAGATTTAATATTTTGATATTTTGTAACTTTGTAGTAGAAAGGAGGAAATGAACCTCCAAAGAAATGGAAAAAATTAATATTGTCTTGTTAAATTTGTAACATATTTCAATTTTAAAATTAGAAATATATTAGATTATATGAAAATATCAATTAAGAATAAGTAACACTTTAGTTCTAAATATTTATTATTTTAACTATTAGTTGACAAAAAATGACTTGAAAAATTTGATAAACTTAATCAATATTAATTTTCTTAAATGATCATTTTCTTAATAAATATTAAATATTTTAATAATATTTATTAAATTTTATTTTAACAAAATATCAAGGTGCTAGCGCTATTAGAAAAAGAGCTCAGGAACAAATTAATACTAAAGGACATGCCACATTAGTAGAAAATGCGAGACTTGATAGATCACTAATAGAGGAGAATTTTTGCTCCTCTAGAAAGTGGTTTGAGAGAAAAAAAATACCCACCTTATTAGTATAGGGTGTCCAACACTCTTCGAAAGAAAGTATAAGGAAAAAAATACAATTTAACCCCCTTTTTTCTAAAATAGAAGTGGTAGTTAATACTATAAATTTGTAGAAAAATATGTGACTTTATAATTCTACCATTCACTAAAATTAATTACCATGATAAAATATTGTACAAAAATTAAAATCATATCAACAACCAACAAATGTTGGCTTAGTTGGTAAATATTTGACCTATAAGGTCATAGATTCAAAATTTGTCACTAATGTGAAAACTTTGTTTATGAATCAAAGTCTAAAAGCATGCCTTGCCTTGATGACCAATAACCTATAAGGTCATGGATTGAAATTCTGTCATCAATGTGAAAACTTTGTTTATGAATCAAAGTCTAAAGGCATGCCTTACCTTAATGCGCTCGCAATTTCAACCCGCCCAATTTAAAAAAAAAATCATGCCAACAACTTATTATAATTTAAGAGGAGTATGGTTGGAAAAATTTGGCTACAATAACTTGATCTCTCAAATTATTATTAATCAACAATGTTAAAGTAAGTGGCCACCCTTCCAAATCCCTATCAGAGGTCAAAATTGTGGTTCAATAGAACAAGCATTCAATACCTAGATGTCAACAATTGGACTCAATATTATAGACCAAAGAGTGTTTTTATTTTTCTAGGAAAACACTACTTTTAGTTGCTATACTTTGTTTGAATTTTATTATAAGTTTCTATAACTTTTTGGTATTTTAGGTCTCTATATTTTTTATTTATAATGTTGGTCCCTGCAATTTCAGAGGGACATTAACATTGCACAAATGGTATTAAGATTGCTGACGTGTCCACTGGCACTATTAAGTTTGTGCTGATGTGTAAAATGGGTGCTAAGTTAGAGTTTTTAATAAGCAAAATAAATTAAAAAAAAGCTATATCAGATTAAAAAAAAGGCTAACATGGAGTTAAAAAAATATTTAACATAAAAATATTTAAAAAATATATTGGGTTAATGAGCATCTTAAACCCTAAACTATTGCGTGAATAGTATATTAGACCACGAACTCTTGAAATATATCAAAATTTCTCTCAACTTTTAAATTTTGAATGATTGAAACCTCGTCATTAAGTTAGAGAAAGTGGCTATTACTTTTTTAGTTGTGGGGCCTAGTCATACGTAGATGTGACATTTATCTTAACCCTTAAAAATGACTTTCTCCAACTTAATGGCCATGTATAAAGCGCTTTAAATTTAGAAGTTGAGAGAAGTTTTTATACATTTCAAGAGTTTATGATCTAAGATACTATTCGCGCAATAATTTAAGGTCCACAATGGTCATTAACCCAAGAAAATATTTAGAATGTATTTTCATGTTGATTTTTAAACTTTAAGGCCTGTAATTTTTTTAAAACAATTGAATCTTCTACATTTTTTAAGTATCACACAAATATATTATTTTGCAGAGAGATTGGCAATCCCTCATTATTTTTCTTGCTAATTATCTTATTATAAAGAGGGATTGACAGTCCCTCATTATTTTTTTCATTAATTATCTTATTTTATAGATAAATTAATAGTCCCTCACTAATTTTAAGTTGAGTTATGAAATCAACGTCTCTTACTAATTTCCTTGCTAATTTGATATTTTAGAGAGGAATGAATGATCCCTTACTAATTTGCATTTTTCTAGTAGTGAACTCAAAATTCCATGATCACATAAATAGTATGCAATTAAAGCTCATTAAATTCATACTCACATAATCATATGATACATATTCTCATCAATAACAACTTCAACACAAAGGGACAAGTTTCACAACTCAAGTATCAACTTTTAGGATAACATAATCATATTCATGCAACATGCTCATGTCATTAAATAACATGTCATAAATACAAATTTGATTAACTTATTTCATAATTAAGTGTATGCTATCAAATCAAAAATACATATCCAACATTTAATCTCATGCCATAATTGTATATTCATGCTTATCTTGATACCAAGTATTCACTTGAGCACAAATTACAACTAAAAATGAAACTCAACTCAATTGTTCATACTCATCATATTCATCGCAATCAATAGCCAACTACTAATAAATGTAAACAACAATTGTTTATAAAAATTTAACTTACAGTCACCTCCACTCTTAGGTTGCCACCCCAAAAGTAAGCTTTAAATTCTAAGGGAGCTTCACAACAAGTATAAAGTTCAAAGATAGTCAATTTACAATTAATAATTAATAAACAATATTAATGACTAATCATTATTAATTAACTTAAATCACATTTTAAGGCCTTAAATCTTTATTAAGCGTGATTAAGCAAAAACAATCACATTTCTCACTTCTATTAGCTTATTTAACTTCCATTAAACTTAAATAAATAATGATATATAACCTCATTAGCTTAAACTTCATTATTTAACATTAAGGTTAACCTTAAATCCTTCATTAACGGCATTTAATGTTGCCAAACGCTCAAAGTATAGGTAGGAAACTTAAATAACTCTTATTAGACTTCATTGAAGTCATTAGAATGGCTACAATTTGATCCTAGCTTCAGACCTTCACTTCTAACCTAAAAACTAGTAGAAGAGCGCACAAATAGGGTAAGAGAAAAGTAGAGAAGAATTACCCAGTGATTTAGAGGCTTCAAAACACTCTAAATAGGCGCTAAGATGGAACCTTAGTATAGCACTATCCTCTCTCTCAAACTCTCCTTTTTTTCACATTTTCAAATGGTAGACTCAGAATTTAAAATCTTGTTGCATCCTCCTTAGTGAAAAGTTCCATCTAGTGTGGTGGATGGCTCAAAATAGGCAACATCATTTAAGCCTAATAATTTGTGCCCTAAGTATCCTAATAGCCTTCCAAACCCTATTTTAAACTCTATATCTAATAGACTTAAATAGCTACCTAAACTCCAATTAATCCAATTAGGGCCTAGATTAATTACCTTAATCCTTTCTTAATTAATTTTATTTTAAATTTTGAGATGTTACAACTAACATTAACAACATACCTATGTCATCCATTAACAGTAACTATAGAAACTTTTACCAGGATTATTCTTACTCAACTCCAAGAAGTTCATCAAGAGGCCAACTCTTCGCAATGGCAATACCACTTTGGACCTTCATAGTCTCACCTTAGCACCCACTCTTAACATGGTCACCCTCCTTCTAATGCTTGAAGAGTTTTAGCTACTTGTTATTGTACTTGATGATGAAGACTCTGCCATCGATTTCCTCAAGGTTCTCTATTCTTCCCTTCTAAGTCATCCTTTGATTTCAACACTCTTTATAAAGCTTTGAGGTTCCTTTTAATTCATTCATAAACATAGTTTCTCTACCACGTGGGTGCCATGTCAACAATTTAAGTTGTGCCAATTGCATCACACGTGGCATGCTAGCTAGGCAAGTTTGATCAAAATGAAGAATTTAATCCTTAACATTCTAGTTTCATTCAAATGGGGTGACATTGCACTGGTTGAGAAACCTTACGGGCCACATTGCCCTTTTACTTATATGCAATACTTTAAGGCCAAATGTGCACCTTGATCCTAAAATAAAAGATAACAATGTTATTTTTTTATGTACGTCTAATTGCTTAAGTACAAGGATGTACCTACACACAACATAGAAGGATGCCTTTGCAAAAAAATTCATTTTGCTCAAGTTTATGTGTATAATGTATATAAATAATTTCTAAATTTAACAATATTAGCTCTAATGTTCCCATAAAATATATGTACATGTATGTTTAAAGTCAGGAATAAGGGTTAGGTTTATAGGGTCGTTTGTTTAAACCTATTTTTACAAGGGATTAAGCTTCAAAAAATGGAATTTTTTAGAAAAACTAAGCTTTGAAATCCAATCATGATAAGCCCTAAAAAAGGGCTCGATGGCCCTTTTAGGCCCCTTTTTGTTTTTCCTTTGAATTTTTTTAAATTTTTAAATTGAATTTAAATTTTAGAATGTACATTCATACTTTAAAATTAGAATTTATATTACTTTTTTTAATTTTTGAACATTATAAATTGTATTTAAAAAAATATAAAATATTATAATTGAAAATATTAATTTTTGAAAACTTAAAAAATAAAAAAATAATAAAAATGGATTTACCAGCCTAGCCCAGCCTTGAGCTTTTTGAATAAGGGTCAAGCTTTAAAAAATAATCAATTTTGGCATAACCGGGCTTATGGGCTTGAGCTCATATAGATCTAGCCTGTCTATTTTCCAACTCTGTGTATGTTATCCTATATTTTAAAATTTTCAAGTCTGTCACTACTTGACTATATTTATAATTTGTATTGTTTTTTCTATTTATAAACTATATGATAAATTATAGGGCAAAAGGGTAAAAATGCCTATCATATTTTCTCCCAATATCACTTAATATTCTTAAGTGAAGAAATGTACATGGATATTGATAAACTTGTTTAAGGGGAGCGTTTATATCCAAACCATGAAAAATACTCAATGTTGACTTTAAAGTAATATATAAGCAAACAATTGACATTTTTTTGCTAATGTGGACCAAAAAAAAAATTGCAAAACATTAAAACTAAAAGTAGGACAACACCTCAAAATCATCTCCAAGGTAATTCAACTTTTCTTCGAATCATTCACACCCATAGTGTCTGCTCGGTACACTCATCACCACTATAGCTTCTTTCTTTTTCTGCCATAACTATCTACTCCAATGTTGCATCAATTACTAGCGATCATTATGCTCTATTGATTACTTCATTTGCCATTAATTTTGATGAAAACAAAAGAGGTCTAAATCTCTTGGTAAAAGATCGGTGCTTTTGTTAGAAAAGGCTTCAGCACCCCTAAATGCCTAAAACAAGACCACCCACATCACCAAAATGGATACGATATCTAATAAACTTACCCAAGATCTCTCGAAACAGAAATCAAATGCTACAATCCATGAGGCAAAAGCCAAGTTCTGAGAGACTTGGAGTGAAAATCCTCTAAAGTAAGAGGAGCAACAAGAGGACGTTGAGGATGACAACTTGCATGGATATGAACCTAATATAGCGGTTGAAGGAAGGGTTTTTTACAACGCCCAAGTAGAGAGTGAAGAAGGCCATAAAGTTGGATTAAGGGATGGACTTGTAAAGGGTAATAAGAGGAAGAATGGGATTGAAGAAATGGCCTAAATTTGGGAATTGCAAGAAGAGGCAGCTGCCATTGTGTAGGGATATTCAAGAATGGGAAGGTGTAAGACACCGCCGAGATTAAGCGCTTGGTAGTTAGAGTGGAAGTATGGTTATAATTGTAGGACATGTGAGAGATAGTGAGTGTTGTTTTAGATTTGGGGGTCATCTGGAGGGAAGGACGAGGCACCAAAGGTTTAGGTCTTAGTGATGTGGTAATAAGTAGAGAGAAAACGATGATGTGGTGAGCCACTTGGCATGGATTGTAGGATTTCAATTAAAAAACTAAAGGACATTAGAGTTTGGGGATAGCTGCACCCCTTAAAATAATTTTATGGGTATTGATACATCTTTCTTCATTTAAGGATATTGGATGCTTTTAGGAGAAAAGTTGGTTGGTATTTTTGCTTTGCTCTCAATTATACTATAATATATATAATATGTTATTTTTAATGAAGTACAATATATTATTTTATTTAAAAGTATATAAAAAATGGAAATTAATATGGGAAAATTGGTGAAAAGGCCCTTATTGGAAGGAAAATTGATCTCAAGGACTAAATGCAATTGAAAGACCAAGGTTAATATTTTATTCATTAAATAATTTGAACAAATGATCGAAATGCCCTTATGTGTTAATTAATTTTTTTTCAAAAGGCACAAAATCAGTCTATTGGAGCTCTAGCCACCAGAGCTCTGGTTACCGGAGTTCTTGCAGGTGACAGTATGCCTGCCAGAGCTCTAGCTGGTAGGTCGTCAGAAAGTGTCAACACCTCTGATTACATGTAAGCATCAAGGATTACATGTAAATTCAATAATTATAGGGTGCAAGGATTTTGACTTAAGGTGTAAGGGATTTGGCTTGGGTAAAAGGATTTTGGCTTGAGGTACAAAGGTTATGACTTAAGTGTAAGGCTTCTGGCTTGAGGTGCAAGGCTTTTGCCATAGGGTGCAAGGCTTTGGGCTTAAGGTGCAAGGGCTTATAGCTTGGGGTGGAAGGCTTTTGGCTTAAGTTCAAGCGATCTGGCCTAGGGTGTAAGGGATCTAGTTTAGGGTGTAAGTGTTTTGGCTTAAATAATTACATGTAATATCTTATAAATTACATGTAAATCAAATACACAAAAAGCATATCCCTGTCAATCCCCCAGAATTACATGAAAGTGACTGTGGATTATATGTAAATCAATATGGGAAAAAATTCGTGAGCATGCTTGAGGAATAATTTATATGTAATTCTAGCAGATTACATGTAAATCAATCACGTAGAGTAGACGCCCCTGTTAGTGCCTTGGATTTACATGTAAATTAATATTGATTACATGTAAATCCAATTTGAGGAAAAATTCGTGAGTATGTCTGAGGAATAATTTACATGTAATCTCTAACGGATTACATGTAAATCAATCACACAGAAAGGATGCCCTTGTTAGTGCCTTGGATTTACATGTAAACTATCATTGATTACATGTAAATCGATGTAAGGAAAAATTTGCAAGCAAGCTTGAGGAATAATTTACATGTAATCTCTAGAGGATTACATGTAAATCAAACACATAAAGAGCATGTCCTTGTCAATCTCTCAAAATTACATAAAAATGACTATGGATTATATGCAAATCAATATGTGAAAAAACTCGTGAGTATGACTAAAGAATGATTTACATGTAATATTTAGTGGATTACATGTAAATCAAACACATAGAGAGCATACCACTATCAGTGCCCTTGAATTACATGAACATGACTATGAATTACATGAAAATTACTAAGCTAGATCTCTTATGCCCTAAACCAGATTCCTTGCACCCAAGCCATACGCCATGCACCCTAAGCCATAACACATGCACCTTAAGTCAAAAGTCTTGTATCCAAGCTATATCTCTTGCACCTTAAGCCAAAATCCTTGCACTATTTGATTTTGGTATCCCAAATCAAAAAATATATTATAGGGAGTAAGGACATCATGCCCATGTTAAATTACATCATACCATATACAAAAAATAAATAAGAGAACACTCACGATAAGTTCTCTCTTTTTTAAGTATTATACATCATATAGCAAGCTATGTTAACTTGTAAAAGATGTGGATTTAATAATGTAACATTGAGAAACAATTGAATTGTCCTAAGGAAACAAGTAAATGTGAAAAGTGAAAATGAACAACACAATAATTTCAATGAAAGAATATTAATTTCATTAGATTTGGTTTATCTTTCTGTCAAGTATAATAAAAATCAATAATGAAGACCATAGGGCAACCCATATCAAAAGATATACTATGAGAGTAAGAACAACATCATGTCCATATTAAACTACATCATATCCTATACAAAAAACAAATGAGGGGGACGACCATTAATGCACTTCAAAATACACTTCACATTTTTATTCAATTTTTTAGGGGAATCCCTTAATCAGCATTTCCTTATAGCTCACTTGAGTTATAAGATGCATGTAAAAGCTTCTTGACTTGAACTTATTTTTCTTTTCCTCTTCAGACAAAGCCTTATACTTTAGTGCATCTAAAACATTGTGCCTGAAATAAAAATTAATAGCTATCTCAAGTGAGTCATTCAAGCATTAATGCAGGACATCTACAAAATTACAATTAGCTTTTTGGGCAATACAAGTTAAACACTTTTTTATGGCCTTTCAAAGAGTTAGTAAAAAGTTAATTCCCCAATAAAAGAATGGACGCCATACAAGAATTTTTTGGCTCATATTAACATAGATTTATAATAGAGTAAGTATGAACTTTAACCACATCAGAGAATCAACCATGAATTTGCAACATAATACAAGCCAAGACTATAAACTTTAATAGTAGAAGACTCAAAAGAATGGACCAATTAAAAGGCAAGTAAAACACATGGTTAGTCAAGCATATCTGAATACTTACATGATTTCCTTATGATGTTAAGAATGATTTAGTCAAGCAGATCATGGTCAAGTATTTCATTTACATTATATCTATTGCAAAATAAAGTGATTCTAGACCAAATGATTATATTTTGTATGCGCATATGACAAAACGGAAAGCTCACATATATTTCAAAACAAGCCATCTAAAATATAGAACAAATTTATTTGAATAAACAAAATTAACAAAAACGTACCTACTACACTTTTATAGTTCTTGTACAATTCCTCCATTCTAACAGCAACATTAGAAGGTAGAGATCCTTTTTCTGCTTCTTTCCTGATTCTTAACAGAAGTTGTACAAAAATACAATAAACATTAAATAGTATGACAACTTTTTAGGATTTGATGTAAAAACTATGCTAGAAAATAAGAGTATTATAAGAACTAGAATTTTACATAAATTATGCCTCAAAGTGCTAAATTTAGTAAGTGGCTATATTTAATAATTAGACCATTCTTTCAATCTTTACACAATACATCAAAAGATTTTCTAGTTTCTGAACTATTACCTTGAACTTCGTATTGTAAAGCAATCTCCATTGTCTAATTTGCTTTTAGTTTTGCTCCAGATAATAAAAACATATGGCAATTATATTAGAAATAGATGCTTTACAATTATATTATGATTATTGAACCAATTAAGAACTAGAATCAAAACCATAGGAAGATTAAGCAACGAAGAATAATGCTATAAAAAAAGTGGCCAATAATTACACAATGATATTTATGAAATTGTGAAACTATATAGCAAGGTAGTTATATCAAGATTCCAAAAATATATGACCAAACAACAAAATGAGCTGAAACAAGAAGGAGAACTAGAAACACTTGCCAAATGTCCTTCATATAACCAAGAAAAGGACAATTGCTGTAAAGCCTCAATAAATGGCACAGTTTCAATGTCACTTGTAAAAGTAAAAAATATATTCCTATGTAATGAATTGACCAAGATAATATGGATGAAGAAGAAGCATTTCTACTTCACAAAAATTCTTACCTATAGTGCCTTTAAGCTCAATCATACAAACATCTGCTAGTCCCTCCTTCCCATCCATATGAACTACACCAACTAATTAAATTTAATCTTTTATGGCATATGTGATGTGTGGTACCACCTGTATTAACATCCCAAAAACTCAATAAACTACTCCTCATCTATACAATACAAGTATGCAAGCAATACATAATAGCAATTCCTTTTAAAGATGTTCTCAATTTTGATAAAGATGGTTTATTTTAGGATTAAACATTTATTTAGTGGGACGTTTACAACTAATTATATAGCAACAATATAATCACAAACATATTGAATTCCATCTTGCAAAATGTACTTGTATATTCACGATTCATAAGTTTGACTGTTGCTTCCTTATGCCTAAACCCATTCCAATTATAGTTCTTACTCCTAGTTACATTCCTAGAGAAAACCTTGACATCGAAATTGGAGTCCAAGAAATCAAAATAAGATGAAGAATCAGCAAAGCATTGAATAGAGAGAGGCTTTCAGCTCCAAAAAGTACCCATCCTATAGAAGCTTAACGACGGATAAAGGTTGGTGATGAGGAAGAGATGTTGAATTGGTAGAGAAACACAATCAATGATGGTCGAAGGGAGAATAGAGCAAAATGGAATAGGAGAAGCACTGGTCCATCTGAGACAAAAACACCGTCACCATATCCATTTTCATTTAGACCAATTCGAAGGGAGATTGAGAATAATTGGGATTCAAATCACTAAACCTTGAAGATCTTTAGTGACTCAGTGGTAGTATGGTCAACAATGACATTACCCTTGGCGGGAAATCTGTTAGAGAAGCTAGAGTAGCCACCATCGTGGCCAGAGTATGAGTCATCTTCATGGTAGTTGTTGAAGGGATGAGTAGGAGAAGAGTTGACATTCAACTCCTCACCACCGATGCTGCTGAAGACATTAAAGGAAGACATCTTTACTAACTTTTCTCTCTCAAGAATGTTGAATGGGTGAGGGGCATTTTAGTCCATTCATCTCATTTTTTTAATATTATAATAAATTTGGTCCTTAACTTTTATCTGATCATTGAGCACAATCTCCTTCTTAAGTAGGTCCTCTTTATCAATTCTCCCAATTAATATTAATATTTCAAATAATTTTTGTTTGGCCGAGTCAAATCAAATATATCCTTCTGCAAGCAGCGAAGCACGGGGTCTATTTCCAATCCATTGAAAAAGGAAACGCAAAGAGAGAAGAAAAAGTGACAATTTTGTGTCATCTGGTCGCTAGGAATCGTAGTGCGCGGGATGAAGAAGGGGGCAGCGAGCTAGAAATGGAGGGGACGTCGTTTTTACGGAACAGATACTGGGTTTTGAGGCATGGCAAGAGCATTCCAAACGAGAGAGGCCTTATTGTTTCCTCCATGGTTCGTTATTTAATTTCTTATATTTTCCCTTTGCTTACTTTTAGTACAGATAGATTGGTGCTGGCCTTGTGTTTGCTTGCCCATGTTATTAGTTCTTCTGGAGGAGACTTATAACTGATAAATGATCAACGGTTATCTACCCTTTCCAATTCTTTCTGGAATGAACACACAACAACAACAACTTCTTAAACATAAAGCCTGAAGTCAAAGGGAATCCATATGGAGCGTTTGACCAGTTAATGAAAAAATAACAGGAAAACGGTACGCGTCCAGAATTCAAATTGGCTTCCGAGGGAGTTAATCAAGCAGAATTGGCTGGAAAATTATTCCAAAAGGTAGCTGCTTTTTCTTTTCAGATTCTCCTTTCCAAGACATTTTTTTAGCTATCCCATTTAACAAATCTTCTGAGAGGCTAAATCACCCTTATTGTTATCGTTGGTTATTTTAGGTTGAGTATGTGCATGTGTGTTTGTTCATTTTGTCTGAAGATAAGCTTCGTTCTCTGATACTTCACTATACTTGGTCTTACTTGAATATGACTATGCATCGTACTCAATTTCGTAGTACAAGGATTATTTTCTCCAAAAGATTGAACTAACTTCTACGAATATCTTAGAGGCTAACTTGACTTTTACTTTAATGAGGGTGGTCATTGATTCTTTTGGTATTTATTCATGTTAGCCTTTCTTTTAATAGCTTTCTCATTCTCCTAACACACACACAGTTCTTCTTAACAATCTTCATTTGGAAATCTAAGGCTTCTTCTGAGGTCTTTGTTTGGACAGCAGTACTTTAGGATCAATACTAATGACCTATTGCTGCTTCACAAACCAAATACGGCTTTCTCCTTATATATGCATTGTGGGTATGTCTAATTTTGAATCAATGGCAAACCTTTTCCTTACATTGCCCAATAGCTGTATTCTTATGGAGTAAATTATTTATTGTCCTTGAAGAACTTTGCTTCTGCCCTTTGGCTCTGACAACAGTTTCTCTTGATAAGGTACAAAGATTTGATTAAAACAAAGAGGCTGAAACTTTGTGGTGACTGGTGATGTGCTATGTGTGTTTTAGTGATGGCTAATCATCACTTAATGTAGAGTGAGATAGGGACGTGTTTTGGCTTCCCTTTGGTGTTTCATTTACTGGTTTATTCAAGAGAATGTCTCTTTCAGATACTCAGAGTGATATGGAAGCTTTGTTGCATTCTGGAGTCTTATGTTTATTCTATTTTCTTGCCGTTCTCATTTTTTTCTTATTTTATGAGAACTTGTCTTGTAATCTTCTCTTTCTCATACAGTTCCTTCTTGTTTGTTTTTTTGGGGGAAAAGATCTCTCTATGACAATATATGATGAATAGCTATGTCAGAAAGATCATTTTACCTAACAACTTGACCCTTAGTAGAGATCTCTCTTTTGTTTTATAAAGGTGCAGAAGGAGAACACGGACTATTTCCAACTGTGAACATTACTTATGCATTTTTGTGCTGTGTAAACATTACAAAAGACTATCATACATGCTTCCTCAGTTGTATGCTGGTATTTTTTGGCCAGGAACTAGAGACTAGCAGCATATTACTTGAAAATGTACGCATTTGTTACTCTCCATTTTCAAGAACAAGCCACACTGCCAAAGTGGTTGCAAATGTGTTAAACCTTCCTTTTCAAGGCTCACAGTGTAAGGTGAGCCGTTGAAGCTCCCTAGATAATTCCTCCTCAAATTTCATAAATTTATTTTTCTAATCTTTTCCATAGTTTTTAAGCATTATTTTCCCTCTTTAATTATATCTGGCTATCAATGCAGATGATGGAAGATCTACGAGAACGCTTCTTTGGTCCTTCATTTGAACTTCAATCACATAATAAAGTAAGTGGTCATTGGTTCTTGGTGTTGATAAAAATGACAAATTGAAGGGCTGCTAATTTTTGTTTCATATTTAGGTTCTTTTCTTTTCTTGAGTGAACATTTGACTATAGAGATATTGGATATTCAAAAGTCAATCATTAGCCAGGTTCTGGTTAAGTCCTTGCATTGCTACTGTTTAATGAAACTAGCGCTTATAAGTGTTCATTGTTCTCATACCATCCGTAACGGTGACAACTCTGAATTTTCTATTGCCATTACCTACAGTATGCAGAGATTTGGGATGCTGACGAGAAGGATCCAATTGCAAGGCCAAAAGGAGGAGAAAGTGTCAAGGATGTTGCTTGTAGACTGGCAAGGGCAATGGCTGTCATAGAGTCAGAATGCAGGGGGTAATGATTTTCATCTCAAGCATCTATCATTTAATTATCTTGTAGAAGTCTTGTGTATTTCAGCTTGTTCCAGGGCATCACCTCTACTGAAATCTGGAGTAGCAACAAGCATGCAAATTAACAACTTGAATTGTAAATGGATGTTAAATTTAAAATAGACTTTTCTTGTGATCTAAATGGAGCTGTTTGTCTCACTGACTGTAATTATCTGAATCTTTACATCTATTATTACAACATCTGACTCTCATCCCGGTGCATGTAAAGTATGTTATGGTGTACTTGATTTATATTTTATGACTCAGAGCCTAAAAGAATTGGTTCCCATAGTGCAGATGTGCCATTTTGGTAGTCAGCCACGGAGATACCCTGCAAATCTTGCAGTCACTTTTGAATGCAGCTAACCAACACAAGGATTCAACTTATGTTGAGTTAGAATCAAGATTAGAGGCAGTCCAAGTGGCACCCATACTATCCGAGCACCGCAAATATTCGCTGCTTACTGGAGAGCTCAGGGCAGTCATTTGATATTTGCTGCCCAGAAGAAAGGCAGCCATTTTTTGCGATCCTATCTCATTTGCCAATTTACTGTGATCATATTTTTGAAGAATTAAAATGGACTTTTGCAGACATCATATGTGACAATATATCTATCAAGAATGTCGCGATTCACATTCAAAGTGTTATGTATAGGAGGTTTTAACTTGGTTCTGACAAGATTTCTTTACATATCCTGCGGCTAGAAATGGCTCGATGGCAGTTATTTTGCTTTAGAATTGTCAACAGATAGTCACTTGCAGTCCAACGTTGAGAAACCATGTGTTACTTAACAGTGTTTTTGAAGAAATTGGTCAGTTTCCAGAATCCAGGATTAGTCCTGTTATGGCGACAAGGCATCTTTCAGATACATGGCAAAGGGCTCGACAATTGACACTGAAAAGTGACAACAATGGTGGGAACATCTGACAGCAATGCAAGTGGAAAAAGGAGAATCAATGTGGCTTATGACGAAATTAGTGACTGTTGGGATGAAGGCTCCCAACAATAGTCGCTTACCTATCTTGGAGGCAAGTGGGCTTGCCTATGCTGAGATGACCGAATACGATCATCAATTGTGCTCCTAAAATATATGCAGCATCATTTAAGTAGAAGTCCCTTTACCCTTAGAAATTACGGCTGGTGGTGAAAGGGTATTACCTAATGATGCATGTAGATCACAGGAGATGATGAGAACTCGTGTAATAGTCATAGTATAATGTGAGAAATTTTTACTTGTCCATCAGTCATTTCTCCATTAAGAGGGACAGTGGCCACAGTCCATACTCCCATTCCCATTATTGCTGGTTTGCATGGTCTAAACGTCCCATTGGATACTCCATGACTGAGAGGATTGAGCTTTGGAAGAAGGAAAAGTTTGAAATTGTCAATAGCTGGCTAATGCTATATGTTTTTCCGTATTCCTTTAGTTTCTAAGCATCGTTTGATGTTTATGGCATCTTGTTCAATAGATAGAAATATGCCTTCATAGCGAATTTGATGACTAAAATTGATTGATAGGTTTTAGTAGCACTAGGATGTTTAAAATCAATTCAAAACAATATGAATTGATCAAAATCAAATTGATTTATTTTTTTTTTAAATTGATTGGTTTGTTTGATTCAGGTTTTTGTTTTTGAAAACTTGAATTAAATTGAATCAAATTTTATTATATTTATTATATATATATATATATATTTTATAAATTTGTCTAAGATTTTTTTCCTTTTTCAAGTTTAATTATTTGTAAATCATTAGTAAAAATACATTACAATTAGCTAAATACTATCTATAATCTTTTGTGATAATTTTTTAATTTTACAATCAAGTGTTTTAATTTTTAAAGATAAATGATAGAGCACAATGTCGTCTTGCAATCCATGTAGCCGATCTCATCTAGTGGGATAAAGGCTTGTTGTTGTTGTTTAATAGTTAAATATGCTAATTAATTGTTAAAAAAAAATTCTTGTGTTCAAGAGATTTTTTTATTAAAAATAATAATTAATAATTAAAAATTACCAATAAATGTGAATATATATTGATGATTGTGAAAAATATCTAAAAAAAAGTTTAAACTTGAGTCAGATTAATCGAACAAAATCATTCAAAATTAGAACTAAACAGATTAAACGACGTCGTTGCGATCGGCTCGTCTTCAAGAAAGCAGGAGTAATGACCAGGAGGACTGGGGAAGCCTGATTTCCAAATTTCAATTCTGCCAAGCTGAGAGACAATTGAGAACCTAACTAGTAGAGATGGAAAACACTGCAATACTAAGGGAATGGTTTGATCGAGTTGACTCAGACAGAAGTGGAAACATAACAGTTCTCCAACTCAAGGTTCTTTTGGCATTTCTTACTTTCCTTTTCCTCATCTATTTTCCGTTCATTCCTTTTAAGCTGTCTTTGTGTGACGGTGTCTTTGTATTATTCTTTAATTGAATGAAATGTTTTGATAATCAGAGAGCTCTGTCTGTGGGCAACCTCGAATTTCCCCTCTCAGTTGTTCAGCAGATGATCAGGTACGATTTCCCCAATTTCTCTGTTTACTTAAATACGTGGACCATATTATATCTCGGAGTTTCCTTGGAAATGTATATTTTGTTTGTTTGATTGTCCTGGATGACGCGGTATTTTATTTGAATTTTCCCCTGTAGGATGTACGATTTCGACAGGAACGGTACAATGAATTTCGAAGGTGAGTTATTACGCTTACTGCCGTGTCTGTATGTTCGTTTTTAACTTACCTGGTGCCTTTAATATAAAATCACGTACGAGCATGGGCATTTTGATATCGAAGATCTTCATCAAGGATAAATTTTTGCCGTCATAGTTTGGTTTGGGTGCCTGGTTTGTATCTGAAGTTATGTTTGCATGTCGAAGCTGGACAACGAGTGTTTCCCTGCAATTGTAACTTGGATTATGTATGTGTGGGCAAGAAAAAATGACAAGCGAATGAACCACCACACGCCTTCTTGGGATACCATCTTGAAACTCTATCAATCATGTGTAATTGAAACGTATTTTCCCAAGTTTTTGCTTTTTTGGTGGTTGGTCTTTGGGAAGTAATTGGTATTTAGGAAATATCAAAAAAAGGTGTTACCAGTCTCTCTCTAACCTTTGATTAATTTTTCCCCAGAATTTGTTGCATTGAACAAGTTCCTTCTCAAGGTTAGTAGTTTTTAATTGAGATCGTCTAAATGACGTATCTGTAGCTCTTAGCTGATTTCTGCTAGTACACTACCTCAATGTTAATGTTAACTTTTTGTCATAATTCAAATTCACACTACTTCTATGAGGCTTCTGCATCGCCATTCTCAATGAAGAATCATAAGTTACTCATTTAATATTAAATATTAACTACTTGTATTTTCATATGACTTTCAATGGCTTTGCAGGTTCAACATGCATTTTCTGATCTAGAAAGGTGATCTATTGCTTTTTCCCAAAATTTGTGTTCAGTTTAATGTCAAGTCTTCGAGGCCCCCTCCCTCCTGAAGTCGCTCTAGTGCGATTAAGTCAATGATGAACACCATGCAGGAAAGTGTTAAAGGCTATGGACATCTTAAACCAAGGGAGCATGACTAGTTTGAATCTTATCATTGTCACTCTTCTGGTTTTATTTATAAGGCAGAGAGAGAAGAAAAAATTTAGTCATATTTATTGGGCACTTGTCAATTCCCAATGTTCATATTTATATTTTTATCCTCATTAAATGCTTTGAATAAAAATACCACTAATGAGATTTAAGAATATTTATTAAGGATAAAGGCGAAAACTTGTTAATTTTTAAGACAAAGTTAATGGGGTTTAAGGTTTTTTTTGGTTCTGGTAAAACATGCTGAAAGTCACTTATAAATAGGATTAGGGGAAGTATAAGCTGATGGTATATTTATGAGGCGATTCTAAGTAATGAATTTCATCAAAAAGTTTGACACCCTTTTTACTCTTAGACATACTGACACTCTCTTTGGTTGTCAAGCAATATCAGCTTTGTTGGTTTATCCTTATTTGAGGAATTTGGAGATAACACTACTTGGGTTCATTGATGCAGAGGCCGTGGTTTTCTTGTGCCTGAAGACGTACACGAGGTATATGGTAATTCATCTTTAATGCTCTTGAATATTGATAATATACCATGCCTTGCTAGAATAATATTCATATAGTCCATCCAATTTAACATTTACATTTTATAGTATTTACTTCCCAAGATGTAACAGCAAAAAAGTTAACCTCCTTTGATGCTGGATATGCTTTTTTTTATGTCATCCTTGCTTCTTAACCCAGGGGTGGAACCAGCTTAGGATTTCAAGGGGACCAAAGTTGGGTTGGCTTGGGTTGGCCAACCGTGAACAAGTGACCATGTATAAGCATACTTTATTAGTCTTAATATACAAAGCACGTCTAAGATCAATGTTTTATTGGAATTAAAAAATACTAAAATTCATTAACTTTTTGTAAATACTCTCTCCAATCTAAAATATAAGCATTTTCTCCTAGCTAATCTTGGTTTAAAATATAAGTAACTTAATATTTGTTTTAAAAAAAAAACCCCTATTTTATCCCTTATATTTATTAACCTAGATTCTTGTGTATGTAAATTTATGACCTTCTTTTCACTTATCATAAATTGAAATTGGAGCTAAGAGTAAAAAAGGAAAACAACATATATATTTATGGAATAAGGATTTTGTTGATATGCAGATTAATAGATTATTGTTAAAAGATGCTTATATTTTAGACTAGAGGGAGTATTTAATAAGTTTTTCAACTTGGACCCTATTTAATTTACATACTTTATTAATGTATTTTATTTCACCAACATTTACCCCTCATTTTGGATGGGAAGAAAATTAGGGAAGAAAGAAAATTAGGAAAGAAAACTTCTGAAAATAGTAAGAAAATTTACTATTTTGAAAATTTCTCTTCTTAGTTTCCTTTCATCTCTATTTTCTTTTCACTTTTTCATCCATCTTAATGTGTAAAAGTGTAAATTGTGAAAAAAATCAATGATATGCTTATAAATAAGACTAAAAAAATCCTTCTATCTATCTTATAAACAAGACTGAACGGAACATAACTAAAACCTCGATGGCTTCTTTATTTCAACTTGCTCTCTCTCTCCCTCTCTCTCTCTCTCTCTGTCTCTCTCTCTCTGTGTCATTAAATTTGTTGATGCTAGCATTTACTCTTCCGGCCACCTCTTTAAAACATGCTTGAGTTTGGATTTGGATGAAAAAACCCTTTCTTAGAACTGACTTCATCCTCTCGAAGCAATGCAGAACTCACCAAACCCAAAAAAATATTACAGATACATCATTAACCTTACCCAAAAACCTTTCCAAATAAAGTGACGGACCCAAAAAGATATTAGTAACAGGGGCAATATTTATGCCAAATATAGTATTAATATCTTTTTAAGAAATATAATTATTAGTATTAATTAAAAATAATAATAAAAACAAATTATATGAGAACTTTAAAATGTATCTTAATTTTGTTTATATCATAAAATTATTTTTATAATAAATACAAGAGTAAACAATAGTTTTAAATATGTGTTCTTGATAATTTTAAAAAAATGTGGGACAATTAATTTTTCATGGGGGGAAACTGCAATTTTAAGATGGGGGCAAGTGTAATTTTGACAAAAAAGAAGTGTAATTTTTGCAAATTTCATAGGGACAATTGCCTCCTCTTTCTATAACATGGGTACGTCCTTGGATAAAGCCATGGTTGAGAGACATACACTATAAATATGGGACCTATACCTCTTTGGAAAAAATAAAAAAGTTGGCAGGGGGCCCACCTATAACCTCGGTCCGCACCTCTTAACCCCCTGCCTGCCTTCTGGAAATAGTTAAATGCATAACAGGGCCCTTGATTTAGATGCTTTTCAGGATCCAGGGATAAAGTAAACTGGAATCTGCACATGCCTGTTTACACTGCATAGGGATATGATTCTCCCTTGTTAATTTTGCTGAATGCCCTAATAAATTTTTCAGGCATTGGTCAAAGTTGGTTTCATGCTGGATTCTCCTGCTTTTTATACTGTCTGTGAGGTAAAGCATCTTCATTTTGTTAAGATATCAACTAATATTTTGTAGTTGGCCAGCAAAAAATTAATTAGTTTAATGTTAGAGAAGTTGTTCATGACTATGTGCATGCTTCAATTTTTCTATTTTCCATTTTTCTTTGATGTTGCAGTGGTCAGACAGAGAAACCATTAATGTATTGTGATTGACATGAATTAATTTGTCAGTACTGTATGCTGAATTTTGCCTCTGAAAGAATCTTTAATTGGTGAAGTAATTGATAGGAATTCATTACTTTATATAGAAGGCACAAGGCAAGAGAATTTCCAGTCAAAATGCATCAATGGGATTAGTTGATAAGGGAGTTATTCATGTTGAATAACTACCATTTTATGTGCTGTCAGAATTTTATCATTGCAGTTTATCTCAAGGGTGCTGAGTTGTCAAGTAATTAGGATATTAGTATGTGTGTGCTGTCAATTTACAGTTATAACTGTAGGTTTATGGTTTATATAATTGTAAGACATTTTATGGGGAATATATGATGTTTTCTGACTTCGACTTTGGAGATTCTCCTTCCCTGGCTTTGTCTAGTTTTTATGAGATTCATGTCCGGACTTAGATAAAGATTTGACTCCCTTCCCTATTTGTTGAGTTCTAACAGTATTTGTGCAATATTGCAATCCAGAATACCGAGCTAACTATTTCTGTTGAATTTTTTAGAGCTTTGATCAAAGTAAGAATGGGAGGTTTCGGCTTGATGACTTCATATCTCTCTGTATATTCGTACAGTCTGCTCGGTAAAGCCGCGTGTTTATATCAAGTATCATGGTCTTCAAGTTGAGAGTATTATTGTTGTTGTTGTTATTATTATTTGTTTTGAGGGAGAGGGGTTGAACAGCTTTTAATATGCCATACGTACCGGGTTTTTTTTTTTTTTTTAAATGAATAATATTGTAGTTTGGTTTGACTGCTTGCTGAAACGAGAATCTTGTATTGTGTGTCTTTCAGGAATCTGTTTAACTCATTTGATACAGCGAAACAAGGCAGAGTCACACTTGATTTTAACCAATTCGTGTATTGCAGTGAGTGCAAACTGATCGACCTTGTATAATTTTTGCTTTTCATTCTTTTATTTTAAAAATCTTGCATTAGAATTTTGAAGGCTTAAGTAGAAGCATAAAATATTGCTTTTCCCACGCTACTTCCTCAATCATTTTAGCCCCTGAAGCCATTGTTAGTCCTTGTAGAGTTGTTATATATCCTTTCCTGTTTTCCGTCTTGAGTTCTGAGTACTTTCTGACTATATTTCACAAATCGTATGGACAGAATCCATTTTATTATCTTTTCTTTCTGGTATATTGCTATCTGAGCTCGAATTATCGATCCTGTTCCTTCTGATTTTTTTTTTTTTCATTATCTCTATCCAGCTGGTAATTGTAGAATATGATTCAAATATCCGATCGGCTTCGAAGATGATATGGATGCTGCATTTTGTACCGTACCTCCCGAGATTCTTGGATCAAATTTAATTGTGATTTCTGCGTAATATTTTGAAAATTTTATGTAATTGTAATTTCCGTTTAAATTCGTTATAGATTTCTCGTGTACGGCGGATTGTTATTGACTTATGACAGGATGATGCACTGTGAAGAATTAATTGGGATGACGCTGGAAAAGATGTGTAATATGGTGCATCATCTGGATGTTCGAATTTTCTTGAATTTTATTTTTTTAGTTTTTAATTAAACAAAGCAGGATATAAAATAATGTGTGACCTTAAAGCATCAAATATAAAATAATAAGATTGATAGATGCAACATGTAGAACCAAATAAATCATGCTTTGTGGAGAATATCAATGACTTGTTTTATTTTTATTTTCTTGAAAAATACTATTTTTGGTTTTTGTACTTTGTTTAGGTTTTGATATAGATGTAACATTTCAAATATTTAAACAAGACATTAAATAAATTAAACATTAATTGTGATTAATGTAGGTTAAATTTTAAAAATTTTATTTTAAGTCAGTTTTTTTAAAAAAAGGAAGAGAATAAATGAGGTTAGAAAGAATTGAATTAAATTATTTAAGAGATTGTTTCAAGTTAACTTATTATAAATATTTTAATATTATAACAATTTTACTTGAACAAAAATATGCAAACTTAATTTAATCTTATAAATTTTAGGAGGAAATAATAAAATAAATAAATAATAGAATAAATATAATATATATATATATATATATATATAAGGCCAGGTGTTGTAAACCGTTTGGAGGAATATGTATTTATTAAAAAAAGAAAAAATGAATAGGGGAAGATGTCAGACGCACACTATTTAATTTTTTTTGAATGTAAAGCCATAGAAAACTGTTCAAAAAGAAAGAATTAGGTTAAATTTAGACTCACAAAAAGTCAACATCTTAGAGGTGATTCATTAAAAATTAAGGTATTTATGTTGTCACTCAAAACTTAATGAACAAGCTAATCTACGTATTTATTACATTCTTTAAACGTGCAGTTAAAAGTGATAATTCAAGAAAGCATTTGGTTCTTTTTATAGTTTTGTTAAAAACACACCATCCAATTTTTAAAAGCTACCAAGGACAGCAATCATTTTTCTCTTTATTCTTCCTTTCAGCCTTCTCCAGCATGCGCACGCATAGGGAGAGACCAGCATTGGTGGGTATTTTTTTTTTTTTTTAAGTTAGGTTTCATTTTTAGATATTTTAAGTATGATTTAAATATTTTTAAGGCTAGATAAATTTTTTTTTGAGGATATTTCTTCACTTTATTTTAAAAATTTTGATAGTGAAGATTTGAGATTTCCTATAATTTTGAATTTCTGATATTTTTGGCTATGAGGGAAGTTTTTATTGATATAAATTGATGAAATAGAATTGTTGGAAGCATATTATTGTTGCTAGAATAATGAGTATGATTTATTTGCATATTTTATCTGAATTTTTGTTGATGTAAGCAAACTCTAAGTTAGAAATGGGTAATATGAGGATATTGTTAGTGGTTAATGGGTTTAATTAGATTCATTAAAGTTTAATAAAGCTTATGAAACTATTAGATAGTAAGGTTATCCAAAAAAAAATTTTTAAGTAAAAATGGGTAGTTAAGAAAGTGATAAAATTAGTATTGTATTAATGTTTTTGAGTTGTCTAATTGTAGATTAAATTCTTTTGAGTTCTTAGAGCATTTGAAAGCTTGAAATTGGATTGAATATATAGGTGTTCCTTTTGAATGACTCAGGAGGTGTAGGTAATTGAAAACCTAAATTTCCTCATATGCTTGTTTAAGTTTTTTTTTTTGGGTATTTAGAAATTGTGAAGTGTGTGTGTAGATGAAAATGCTCTTTGAATGTTTTAGAAAATATGTAAAGTGAGTGTGAGCTTAAGTGTGGAAAGTTGTGGTTAATTGTGTAAACTTTGTATCTTGATTGTTATGAGCATGATGTGAGATTTGATTAGAAATATGCCTATATGTTTATGAATTTGAGTGTGATGATAGAGGCATGAATTTGGTGGCAGGAGATAATGTAACATTATGCATGTAAATTGAGTACATTGATGGCACAATAAAGAAATAAAATAGGAAGGAGTTCACCCTAGTTGAGATATTATTATATTGTAAGTCTATGTAGCATGGACAACACTTATGTAGCTCCCAGTGTTGGATAGTTGTGGCATCAGCTCCAATAAGAGTTTGGTATGGTTCCGACTTAGCTGATGATACTTTACTTTAAGAGTGGGTATGTATTACCAACAACAATTATAACACCTTATGGGAATTCAATTAGTAAGGGGAGTCTATGGTTCAAGTTAGGGAATGGTGACATTTGATCAAGTTACCCCTCTAACAATGAAGAGCTTGGGCTAATCTAGTTACATGGATTGGTCTTGTTATGAATTATAGCCTATGGACTCAATCAAAATAAATAAGGAGGAGATAAAGGGAAATTTAGGGAGAATTACAACAAGGTCCCACAGAATGACAATTGGGCTAATCTAATTACATGGATTGACAATCAAACTAAATTGCATTAACAATTGAATTAAATTGCATTAACAACTAATTAATTTAGTTTAGTTGTCAATGCAGTTTAGTTCAGTTGTTAATGGACCTTGCAGTGATTAATTTTCTTATGTGAGACTTCAATGTAATTCTTTCAAAAATTAATTGCCTGTGTATACTTAAATGTTTTATTATGATTTAATATTGTATTTTGCCAACTTTACATGCCCTTAATGCTTATGCTCGTAGATGTTAGAAGTTAGCATTCTTTAGTTATTTAAATGTTTTTCTCACCCTATGATTAATATTTACAGGTAACACTTTGGTAGTGGCAAAAGGAAGGATCCAGAGCGTTAAAGCTAGATTGCACCTTGTATAGTCTCATCCCGTGATTAATACTTTTGGCCATCATATAGAGATTTGCTTCTTCTTCTTTTGCAAATTCCTCTTCACTGTCACCTTATATTGAAAATAGATATGCTTTGAACTTTTTTTTATCATATTTGTAGCTCTTGCTCTCTTGCTTTAAGGGACAATCAGCTTTGATGTGGCCTAGCTTTTTGCACTTGAAGTAAATGATCTCTTTGTCTTTCTTCTTTAAGAATTTCTTGTTGAATTTCTTCTTCCCAAAAAATTTTTCAAACTTTTTGACAAACATAGCCATTTCCTCATCAGAATCTTTACTGTCACTAATTTTAGAGTTAGAATTTTCTTTTGATACTTTCAATGCCAATGATATCTTTTTCTCGCCATCCTCCTTAAGCATTGATACTCTCCCTTCATGTTTAGCAAAGCTCCCAAATAATGCTGCCACTGATCTCATAAAATCATTTTTTTCTTCCTCAATGGTAGTAATTTTTTGTTGCCATTTAGTAGAGAGTCCTCTTGTAATATACTGAACTTTAACTTTGAGAATTTTCACTATTTATAAGGGTATTTTAGTCAAATTAAGTGGATTTTTTGTTAATAATGTTTTAAGGAGACTAATGTAGCTAATGGATTCTTAGACAGCCTTAAATGAGAGCTAGATTGAAGTACAAGCGAGCCAGGGCACGGAGAGAGATTCAAAATGAGTGTGGAGTTCTCTGTGCCATGAGTCATAGTAGACGAGTCATGTGTCGCAGTGTATGTACAATTTTTTGCTTTTATCATATCGTGAAATCAGATGAAAAATCAGAGAAAGAGAGAGAGATACTGAGAGGGCATCGGGGGGAGCTCGTGGTCTACTAGGGCACGACCTTAGGACCATATTGGAAGCATTTAGAGTAAGATTTAGCTTTGGGTAAGCTTCCTTCACTTCTCCCTCTTCCTTTTATGTGAGTTTTATGGTGATTTACGTATTTCGAGGCTATGATTTCATGTTTTCTTAGGTAATGGCTGAATCCATTGCCTTAATTAAGGCCTTGGGAAGTTAAATCAAGCCTCTAAACCTATATTTATGGATTTCATAAAGATTTAGAGTTGTTAGTTAGGATCTGGAGGAACTTTATGTAGAAATTGGATGATTAAGAGCAATGTGAGTAATGTAATAATGTTGTTTATATGTTAGGATGTTAAATAGAGTTAATATAGTATGTTGGAAGAATTGTTAGGGCTAAATTGAGGTCTTGAGCAAAATGAGTATCCCTAGTATTAAAAATGAGGTGATTAGAGTGAGGATTTGACAATTAAGGGTTTAATTGTGTAAATTAACCTTTGATTGAGTATTGTGGTACTAGTAGATGTATGTAGAGCTGTTGGTTGACCACGGTAACCCTTTTAGTGACAAAAGGTTTGAGGTAACTAGATTATCTAATCTTCCTTTTTGTGTGTTGGATGGTAGTGTGTTTGATTTAGAAGTTATGTTTTGGTTTAATACTACCTATTATTAATATGAAATTATGATTTTAAAGTTATATGAAGTGAAATGAAAACTTGTTCTAATGCTTTTGTATTTGGAAAGCTAAATGCTATTTTTATGTAAAATTACTTATGAAATTCTATGATTTAAGTGAAAATGAGAAATTGTGATAAATGATATGTTATGGATATGTGTTGGGTGTATTAAATATGTTTGACATGATCATTGTGAGAGGGTAGGAGTTCACCTTAGTGTGTTGTTAGGATATTGTTTAGAAATCTATATGGTACATTGGCACCATGAAGGCCTTGGTGCTCAGTATTATATTCTTTGGAAGTTCCAGTATTACAAGTGGTAGATTGGGCATTGACACCCCTAGCAATTATAGATAGGGGGAATCTATGGTTTATAATGGGTGAAGGCTCTCTTGGCCAAGGCTTTCTCCTACTAATGGTAAGCTTTGGCCAGTCCGGTCACATAGACTTAGTCATATCGAATTGTTAGCTCACAGATTCAATCGAAAGACATAAGGAGGGTATAAGGTGGTATGTTAATCATACATATCATTCTATAACCATGTGTATGGATTTATGAGACATGTTATATGATTTACTATGTCACTTTACATACGCACAAACTGTTCTCACACACGAGTGGTTGATTAGACTATTTAGTTACCGAGTCCTCAACTCACCTCATGGTTACAGGTGAAGGCTTTGATGAGGGCAAGGGAAAGGAAGGTGCAATCAAGCATTGAGGGGACTAGCTTTAAATTGTATAGTCCTTATATCTATTTTGGTTTGTAACGAATATTGAATGCATATGCCAACTTAGGACATATACATATACATATACATATATATATATATATATATAATTTTGTTACGTACTTGCATGATTTCTATTGTGACTATGGATATCTCGGCCTGGGTTTGGTGTATCTGTGTTGTAATGGCTGTTAGAGGTCGAGATACTATTGTAAGTATTAGTTCTGTATTGATTTATGTGTTAGATTGGCCATTAGAGTGTTTATGAGAACTTGTTACCCTTTGTGAAATTATGTTAAAAATTGGGGTTTTTATGGCCAAATCTTGTCTGGACTATTGTGGTTATAATTTGAATGCTTAAACAGGTTGCTTGCGGTCCATTTGAGTTAGGTCAAGTAGTTCCACAGCTATTGGCATTTGGTTTGGGAGTTCAAGCACCTTGGTAGTGTTTTTGAAAGAAAATGAGCCATTTTGAGTTCGGGTGTCCAAATCTCATTAGGCTCAATGTTTGGGTGTGGGACTAGCGCCAATAGTTAGGTGGCTCTAAGAGTTACGTATGAATGTTTGAATCACTTGAATCAGATGTCGAAAGGTGAAATGACACGTTTCGAAAGTTAGCCCAAAGAGCTATCATAACAGTAACTGACAGTGGTCACGCGCCTCAATGTATTGTCTATCGCACCACGACATGAGGCACAAAGAGGGGGCGTTCCCCTCTATGTAGTCTACCATGGCGGATGATGCACTATGCTACAGTGTACTATGCCTATATGGTTAGAATATTTTATTTTATATATTATAGCCTGATAAATTTCTTATACTTTTGTTGGCTTATTTAATTAATTTTAAACTATAATTTGAGCTCAAACAATCTTTTAAAAAGGGTTTTTCTTAATATCCTATTTTTCTCAAACATTTTCTAATCCTTGTGTTATGATGACTAATCTTGATTATCATGACGGTGGTTTGTGTTTGGTATTCTGTGTATTTGGTAATGTTAGGGATAACGTTATACCTCTCATGATTTTTCTAACTTGCTCCATCTGTGTGCAAGTCTTTCCAACTACTGCAAGCTCATTCATCATGTTTGTATATTTGACTTGCATTTCCTTGATACTTTCTCTAGAGTCAATGTGCTCATTTTGTTTTCCTCTACTCCTTCTGTGCCTTCATGTGCTATCTTAAGAGCATCCCACATTTCTTTTTTGTCTCAATATTGTTGATGCAGAAGTATTCTTATTGATCAAGGCACTTTCTATGATAAGTTTTGCCTTAGAATTCAATATTACCAACTTCTCTTCCTTTTTAGTGAATTCACTCCTTAATTTTTCTCACTGGTTCTCCATCTACTATTCTTATGGGAATATAGGGACCATTATCAACAATCTCCTATAAATCAAAATTTGATGCCTCAAAGAACAATCTCATTTTACTCTTCCAGAAAGTATAGTTTTCACTATTAAATCCTGAATGCTTGTTGATCTTGGCACCCTTGGGGATAATACTATACCAAAATCAGCCATAAGATTCTCTTAGACTGTTAAGTTTTTATTCAAGAGTCTAAGTTTTGATACCAAATGTTAGATAGCTGGCACCCAAGAGGGAGGTGAATTAGGTGACATTGAATTTTTTTTGAAAACTTGATGGAGGGGAAGATAGAAACAAGAAAAGAAGAAATTAGACACAAAAGATTTATCTTGATTCATTCTAAATCTTAGTCTACGTCCAGTCCTCAAGAACACATTTGAGATCTTCAACTAAACTCACAAGTTTCAATGAGTACTTGCTACCACAGCACAATTCCTAAGACTTAACTTGTCTTAATTCAATAATAAATCTTGCTATAACCAGTAAGTTATTACAACTCACTTGAAAAACTCATTTTCAAAAGTTTAGTTAAAGTATAGTAGGACTTACAAAGAAGAACTCTCTTAAAAGAGTATATTGATTACAATTTAAAGCTTAAAAACTCATGAGAGATTTTTCACAAACTTTTATAAAAAATGATAAATCATGAATGCAATACTTTGTGCACAGTTTTGAAAAGCTTTTTAAGAATGTTCAAATGATGAATAGTTCACTTAAAGATCAAAATTCTCATTCTAGACTTTAATTGTATCACATAGATAGTTTTGGCAGTTAACATACTGTTGGAACAGTGTATATAGCCGTTGGTGATATTTCTTACATGTAACTAGCAATTTATGTGTGAAATGAAGCTAGCCAAGTTCTACTCAAGCACATGTGACAATTCAAGAGTGAACACCAGGGTAACTCATGTGTGTTTTAGAAGATATGAATATGCAAACCAATCTGTGTGGCAATACAGGCATGTGACCCTTAGGTTCTTACACGTGAATTGGCTGGCAGAATGCCAAGGCCAATTTTGTGTAATGAATCACGTGTGGGACCAACTAACTATCACACGTGGCATGGATGGTTATAAAACTCAGTCCATTTGGGAAGACAAATCACGCATGGAATACTCTATCACACACACATGAAATAGCTAGTTACAAAACTAAGCCATTTTGTGAAAACATATCACGCATGGGACTTATGTGTATTTAAGTGTGGATTGCATAATTGAAAAAACTTGGAATAACAAGTGGCAAATCATGTAAGTGTACAAGATGAAACAAGCTTGAAATGGCTTAACACTAACTTAGGTTAAATGTGTTCAAGAGATTAAGTGACAAAACACGTGTGAATACCTTCACATTCAGGCATGAAATGGCACTTCATAATATGCATAGGAACACAAGGTAACAATTAAAGCGTGCATACACAAGGTTAACTTGCGTGAATTGGAGCACATAAGCTTCAACAAAGCATCACACAAACACAAATGATAAATCATGCGTGGATCACAACTAATTCAAGCATGAAATGTCAGTTAGTGTGTTTAAGGTGACAAATCACATATGGGACCATATTAAATCAAGATTGAATTATCACACAGTGAAAAGCTCAACTTCTATGATCCCAAAATAAGTTTAAATTGACTAAGACAAGTCTTAATATGTGCAAAAGAAACTTATGAGCCTAAGATGATGCATTTACTTTAAAGACTGATAACATGTGATTAAACTCTCAAAATTTTCACATTAAATCTAAGGAAAAATAAATAACTTATCCTATAATTCTTCTTTTTCTCTTGATTCTTCATGCTCTTGAGGTTTTGTCTTCATTTATGAATCTTTATACATTTGCACACATAACACACACATTTTTTTCTTGGTTTTGTAATCATCAAAACATATGATTCAACAACCGATAATTTGGGTCAAACCTAACGGACTAACCCAAACCCGTCCGAAAAATTTAGGATCGGACCCAAAAAATAATATTTTTTTAATATTAGGGCTATTGGGTTGACCCAAATAGCCGCAAGAAAATTCAAGTCAAGCTTGATCGGGTTTGGGCTTGGCTTGAATACCCAAATAAAAAAATAAATTTTTTAAAAGATATATAAAATATAACAAATATTAATTAATTATTTAAGTTTTATATCATTTTATACTAAAATACTATATATTTGAGTGCATTATTATTGTTTTTTTTAAAAAAATTAAAATTATTTATATTTTCATATTTTTATTATTTTTAATCAATGAAATAACTCAAGATAATATTTAAAATATATTTTAATATTAATTTTTATATTTTAAGACCCAATTTTTTTTTAAAACATTTTGAGTCGTATGCATCATTTGCGTATCCAAAAAATATATTTTATATTATTTATAAAATAAGATAATTAATTTTAAAGTATAAATAAAACTTAACATGTACAAATTTTCAGCTCTACTACTATATAAACATAATAAATAGAACAATATTTTAGGATAATTATTTGATTATTGTCTATGCCAAACTTGGTTAAAAATTAAAAAAAAATTAAAGTACATATTCCTTGTATGTAGGGGTTAAATAATATAAAATGGTAAAGAAAAACATTTAAAAAAAATAGTATGTCACTCCTAATTAAATAATTTTATTTTATATAATATAATGATGTCTATTTTTCTCATATTCTTAAAAATAAAAAGTATAGTTTACCCAAAAGTTATTAAAAACTTTAAACTAATCGGGGCAATAATTTTAAATTAGTAGTCTAATTATGATTGAATTGAGATTAACTTGATTATAATTAAAATATTATAATTTAATTAAAATATATAAAATATTTATATATGACTCCAACGGGGCTTGACAATAATGGAAGAAGTCATAAAAACAAGTAGAACAAGAAAGGATAAGCCATCAAATCTGTAAAGTTTATAAGTTATATTGAGGTTATGGCAAAGACAACTATACCTATCACGTAGAAATCATGACGCAAAGTTGATCAAGCCACAAAGGAAATTGTTTGGGAGACCGTATATGTAAGTTGCATTTTACTAAGTTATATTCTACTATAGTGTTTTAAATTGATGCACATAACATATTTATTTTATTTTACAGTCAATATTTGAAATAGATGAGAGCAAGAAGGATTTTGTCCTTCAAAAGGCTGGGAGGGCATTATGATCTTTTAGACATTTATCACACAAAAATATTTGAAAGACCCTCGTACTGAATTTGTAGCCTGAGTTCCTCTCCTTTTACAACCTTTAGTAAAGTAGGAAGATTGGGATGCTTTTGTTGCCTCTCGACTCAAAAAGGAATTTAAGATATTTATGTTTCTAAAATTTAAATTTTGGTTCCTTTTATTGAATCTATATATGTGTACTAACAAGATATTTTTGTTATTGATTAAAGGAACCGAGCGCTCAGAATAAGGAGAGAGTGGTTAAGAATGAATACCCTTACAAAGTAGGGAGGTTAAGGTATGTAGGCATGAAGCAAAAAGAAGTGGAGGCTGAGAGATCGAATGTTACCATATCTTGCCAAAGACTTTGGGCATTGGCACGAACAAATAAAGATGGAGTGATTGATAATCTTCATGTGAAAGAGGTTGCTGAAAAAATTATAAGTGTTATTCTTATCTATCAATTAAAAAATGATTATGAAAATGTATACTAATCAGCTCTACTTTTCACAAGATTCCCTCCCTCAAGAAGTCTCATAAGGCAAGCTTCCTGAGCATGAGGATATCTTAGCTGGAGCATTGGGGACCTCTTACCACCCTGGTCATGTCAGGGGTATCGACTTCGGTGTCATGAACAAGCAATACTTTGGCAAGATTAAGAAATAAGAGTAATATTTAAATAACTAACACATTAATTTACAAGTAAACAAACATTCATGAATAAATTACACATAATACAATAAAATAGTAATAGAGTTACTTAAGTATAAAGTTAATAAGTTATTATTTTTTATTTTATTCTTTTGAAGTTATAATAATATTTTATACTTAACAAAATTATTTATAAATTAAAATTGATTCAAAAAATAAAGAAAAAATATTTTTGAAAAGTTTTAGGTATTCAAGTCAGCTCAAATAAGTTCAAAGCTCGAAAATGTTAGGATTAGGCTTGATTATATAGGTTTTTTTAAAAAATATAATATTTTAAATTCGATTCGAATAAATTTAACCTAAATTGAACTAAATTTAAATAAGCCTGATCTATTCAAATTATTGACTCTAATTTGCAGTTGCCACGTGTCTCTGATTTTTAATTTGCTAGCAGTCGCGCCCTCTGTAATTAATTTCATCCGCCCTCGGTTGAAGCACTTACCAGCCTTTCGTTCGCTCGCAATCTAAGCATGTGCTAGCTTTCTCAGCTCTTCCTTATCTGCAACTGGATATAGGCATGATTTTTGGTCCTTTTCGGCTCTTTCTCTGCAAAACACATAAAGTTCTTAGTGACGCAATATATTCTATTTTTCAACTACTTTCATGTCATAATGGTGTCTAAATTGGACCCGCCAGTTGACTTTCTCAATTTTTTTTTTGGCCAAATGACTTTCTCAAATTTGATGGTGGAGATCCCAAACACTGGATACTCAAGGCTAAAAAATATTTAAGATATTATTTAACTCCTAAGGATATGAAAGTAGATGCAGCCTCCATGTACGTACAGGGGGACGTATTAGATCTTTTTGCCTAGGCTAACTCAGAACAATCGATCAATTAATGGGTAGACCTTGTGCTCACGCTCCAAGAGAACTTCGGCCTGTGGAGTTTCAAAAACTAGACAAACACCTCTGTGGAATCAAGCAAACAATATCGCTTGTAATTCCCAAAGCAATATGATAGGGTTAAAAATTGGCCAAAACATTGCTTGCTAGGGTTAATCTAAACAGGCTTAAGAACTATGAGCTTTTATTAAAATTCAAAAGCCCATAACAATTTACAAAGCCTGGAGTTCAGCCTTAGAATATGAGTTCAAACAATATTCTAGAGTACCCAAAACCTACGGGACTCCATAAGCAAATCGAACACATGTAAGATCTGTGTGGCCTTCAAAAGACGCTCACGTAGCAGTTACCACATCCGCACACATGACGGCCAACTCATCCGCTAACGCGCAATGCACGAATGTGACTTGGGATGCAGAAAAGCAGTTAAGGCGCGACAAGGGACTCTGTTCTTGTTTTGGAGAAAAGTGTGCTCTAGGCCATCGCTGCAAGAACGCCAATCTAACCCATGGAAATCTCTGAAGAACCTGAGATAAAAGCAAAGCCAGCCGAAGTATTGAACCCAGAAGGAAAACAAAAAGTTCATGCAGAAATAGCACTTCATGCTATATTGGGACACCTCACGAGTACTACTATGAAAATGGAAGGCATCTTGTAACAAAAGGAAGTTCTTATCTTGATTGATAGTGGTTCTACCCACAACTTCATCTCTTCTATGCTGGTGCAAACTTTACAGGTTCCAACTAAACCTGTCCCTCCTTTTGGAGTATAGATAGGTAATGGACATATCATTTATAGCAATGACATGCGTCCTCAAGTTGAAGTACGACTTTAGCCATTAGAAGTCATTGAAGATTTTTCCCCCTTCTCATTGGGTGGTGTTGATTTAGTGTTGGGTATCAAGTGATTATCATCTTTGAATACAGTCCAGGCAAATTGGCAATGAATGTTCATGGTTTTTTGGGGTCAATGGCAAGAGGTGCAAACTACAGGGAGTTCGGTCCAAAATTATACCGAGGCAGGGCTGCGTTCAATGTCTCAATAGGCTCTTCAAGAGTAGGAAACTTTTCAATGCTTACTGCAAAGATTACTTGATGAATATATTTCTGTTTTTGATACTCCGACTGCCCTCCCTCCTTTTCAAAACTGATTCCATTCCATTAATCTCCAACCTCTTGCTACACCACCCAATATCAAACCATACAGATGCTTGCACTACTAAAAAGATGAAATAAGACAACAAGTTATAGAATTAATAGCCAAGTGCTTTATACGCCCATTCGCTGGTCCTGTGTTATTGGTAAAGAAGAAATATGATTCATGGAGATTCTGCATTGACTATCGAGAATTAAATAAAATAATCATTCCTGACAGATACCTCATTCCCAATGTTGATGATGAACTAATTGATGAGTTGCATAGGGCTATAGTCTTCTCAAAGATTGATTTGCATTCACGATACCACCAAATAAGAGTTAAACATAAAGATATTTATAAAACCACCTTCCAAGCTCACTCAGGTCATTTGGTCTCATTAATGCACTGGCCACCTTCTAATCTTCTACAAATGATCTATTTCGGTCTTGTTTGAGACATTTCATCTGTCTTCTTTGACGACATGCTAGTTTACAGCACTATATTAACTGGTCATCTAGTGCATCTATAGATAGTTCTTAAAAGTTTACAATAGAATGCTTATTGTGATAATGGGAAAAAGTACATAGTATATAAGATAGTTGGTCAAAATGGAGGAAGGAATTAGAAATCATTTGTGGTTATAAAGTACCTATTAAACTTTAAAAATTTTGCCAAGCGACAATAAATAGTTCTATATAATAATGAATGTTGGGTATCAAAGGGTGGAGCAAAAATTAGGGTAGACATGGTACAAATGTTGAGATGGAGGTATAATTCTAAACAAAATTGATAAGAGTTGGAATAATTGCATATTATAATCTGACATAATACAAATGAAATATTTCAACTGTTAATCATAATTAAAATACTCCAAATTAGAAAATGAAGAGATGGAAGGAAACTGTGGACAGAATGGTAAGAAATGAAGCTTTTAAGTTGCATGAGCTCATATATTCTATGGAGAAGGACGAGGATAGAAGTGATTTTTTATTTTAATGAAAAGCTGAAATCTACTCATCAATAAAGTAATGTACGTAACAACATAGTTAAGAGGATAAATGAAATATTTTTTGCTATCAACATGGCCTACTCTTTGTACTAAAAAGAAAAGGATCATATACAACCAAAGTCAAGACAAACTAAAATCAATACAAAGAGACAATCTTTCATTAAGCTCCTCCTCTTTTGTTTGGACTGTGAAACAAAAAAAAAAAAAAAGAGAAGAGAGAAAACTAGGAAATAAAACTAGAAGAATAAGATATTTCCTACCCTTATTTTCTTCTAATTTTCCCTTTAAAGTGGAGAAAACTAAGATAAAAACTTTATGCTAGGGAGAAAGAATGCCTTTTTCTTTTATTTTTTTTACCATAATATTCCTTTCAACCTATAATCTTTCCCTTCCAAACGGAGGGTTAGACAAAAGATAGAGGCTGATAAAAATAATAATAATAATAATAAGGCATTACATGACAATTTTTTTACAATCATACCCAAATTCCTAGTTCTATATAATAATGATTAATGGTTGGTTCAAAAAATTTCATAAAATACCAGGAAAGAGAAATTTACTTTTTTGACTTTCACAAAAACCAAAGTATACTATGAAAGTCAGAGAAAGAAAACTCAAATTAAAATCTCGAGTGCCTTAAGATTGTGTGATGGGAGATTCACAATTCGGACAAATTGGCAATGCAACAGTGTACTGTATTGAGAGGGGAGATTGATTGATCCGACCAAAGCTTGAAGATGTCTTTAACTATAATAGCACCCCGAAAAAGAAAGAAAGAAACATCCTTAAAAGATATTTAAGGACATTCATAACTGTAATAACCAAAAAAAAGGAAGGATAAAAACATGAGGGAAACTTCCTTCGAGATAACAGTACAATTTCTGCTGCGATTTGCAGTAGAAGCAAGTGATTATCTAATACACATATCAGTCAGAGTCCAGCAAAAAAAGGGCTGGTTTCATATTTGCGGCATAACCATACTTGCACGTAGTGTACTTCCTATAAACTCCTGTGAGTTTACCAGTCCCAGCCTTGTGATGGAAAGTAACCATCATTCTTGAGCACTCTCTGTCAGCACACAGTATAAAATCCATAAGGAATTATGGCTCTTCATATCTCACGAAGCTTATAAACATTCAACATAAAAATACTGGCAAAAGCAACTCACAAAAGCTGGTCTTCCGAGTAATTAGTATACCAGTCACTAGTCTTTGTCCACTGCTTATACTGATACAGACTACACTGAGCTGTGTAAATGGCTGCAGCAGCTAGCAAAGATGGTGAAAACCTGAGCATTTTGTATTCCACCAAGCAAAGCTCGATTATGAAGGATGACAAGAGCTCCAGCTGGTTCAGTTCCACAATAATAAGCCCTTACTCGGGGGTGACATCAAATCAAATTCATTCGAAATGACAATCTTCATAGAACTGTATCACTCACCTTTTTGTCAGACTGAGCAGCTTTAAGAAATCTCCTCATGAACACATACGGAGTAGGCACACACAGGCTGAACTGTAACGTGTTCATCATTAACTTCTCCTGTCAGAACAAGTCTATCAGATGCATTTCAGCGATGGGAGGGACGCAAGGGTATAACAATAAAGAAATGAAAATCTCACCATATTTAGAACTTCTTCCCTTTTGTACGCCTTGTCGGTTATCAAGATGAAATCCTCAACAGTGGGGACAGAAACCTCCTCATATTTGCAAGCTATTAGCATGGCTGTTACACCGACCAACTGAAGCTTCTTTCTGATCACCGCCTGACGCTCCAAGAACCTGTCTATGAGATTGACGGTAAGGTACAATGTCTCCTCCATAAGCTCAAATTTGTAGTGAACCTGTTTGATGTGGATCAAGATCAGTGGTAAGTTATTGGTAGATTTTCGATGAAAAATTATGGGACTAGGATGCAGTACCTCAATAAGCCAGTCAACGAGGATAGCCCTCATCTTCTCATTGATGTCAAACTGGCCAGCCATGTAATCTGGAGAGACGCAGCTAGAATTCTGCAAAAGAGCTAACGGGTCAACATACTATAGCAAGTCTTTTCTTTTTCTTCATAAGATATCCAGACCTACGCTACAAGAAAGCAATATAAGACATTCTACGACTGGATCAAAGTCAATTATATCGTTTTCTATTTACTGCCCAGGAGGATGTGCATATCTGGTTGTGCGGATGATTTCTCTTAATTCTTCATATTTTTCATCGAACCGACCAAATCATATGATATCCAGACCTACGCTACAAGAAAGCAATGTAAGACATTCTACACTGATCAAAGTCAATAATCGTTTTCTATTGACTGCCCAGGAGGATGTTTATATCTGGTTGTGAGGATGATTTCTATTAATACTTCCCCTTCCCGAAAATCCCATTTTTCATCAGTTCCAGAGCTTGTTTGGCGATAAGCCAGTCTCTCACCACAAAATTCAAATCTTACCTCGGTTTTCTTATGAAGTTCCTAAATCTCATCCATGTATTCAACAACGGCTAGTGGATCTTTTCGTATCACAATCGCCGATGTCCAGATCATATGATATCTACGCTACAAGCAATGTAAGGCATTCTACGACTGATCAAAGTCAACTCGTTTTCTACTGACTGACCAGGAGGATGTGCAGATCTAGTCGTTCGGATGATTTCTATTAATACTTCCTTTCCGAAAATCCCATTTTTCATCAGTTCCAGAGCTTGATTGGAGATAAGCAGGTCTCTCACCACAAAATTCAAATCTTACCTCAGTTTTCTTATAAAATTCGTAGATCTCATCTATGTATTCAACAACTGCTAGTGGATCTTTCGTATCACAATCGTCTATGTCCATAATAGGCTCCTCCACGTCCTCCATTTCCACTTCCTCCTGGGAGCAACATACTGTGTTATAATTTTGGTGCAAGTGTATATAGCGAAGCTATACATGAGATAAGTTGAATATTAAAGCACTCACTAATCTCTCAATTTCGTCCAGCATTGCTTCTGTGTGCCTAACAAACACTGGAACTCCATTGTCACCAGCACCCTCGTATTCTTCAATATCTGTTATATCACCGTCCAACTGGTAACTAGGGTTCGGAGCCAACAAGCTTCGTTTTTTGGTTTCCTGAAAGGCAATCAAGCGCATTTATAACTATTCAAATATGCTCAAAGAACAGCCAGAATCAAAGATCAAATACACCATCCACATTTGATCTATAGAGAGAATACTTCAGGGCAGTGCTGAACTGTCTGTTCTGTATATCTTCTGAAAGAAAAGAAATCCAAAAGAAAACTTGTCAATCAAAGGAACAAGGGACATTCAACTGAAATTTCATAAATATATTGCAATTCTCTTTAATGGTGCTATTTGATAACGCAGGAGAAGAAAACAGAGAGAGATAAAATATCAGCACAAGACTAGATTTTCTTAGTTTTGCCTCGACATAAATAGAAGAACTTACCCTGATGGATCTCTTCTGTTGACCACACAAGGCTTATGAGTAGCCTCCATTATATTCTGATTGATATTGCTCAGAGCCCGACGATTATTCTGTGTCATCTCCTTCATGAGCTTGATGCCGTCCATTCTTGAACCGCCTTTATAATTAAAGACACCAGAATACAAGGGAGCGAAGAATCAATCTCAAATTCAAGAGATAAACGTCGCATGGTATATGTTTCAACTTGATTTTTAAGTTTCATGAATAAAAAGGATAACCAGTAAAGATCTTTTTTTCTCTCCCCAGATCTCAATTATGTTAACCTTGAAGATTTGATGAAGGCATCAGTGAACCCAGACGGTATTGGGTCTCCTTTGAGCCGCCCATTTATCCTCAGTCCAAGCAGAGGCAATAACTGGACATTTTCAGCCACCAAAAAAATAATAATAATAATAAAACATTATGCATCATAGAACAGGAAAGAAAATGAAAAACCAAGATCCATGACAAGAGGGGGGAAAGAATAGAAACAAATCAAGATAATCGAGTACGAATGGGATAAGGTAATCCACCAGCATTCAAGAAGAATTGTCTCTGATGAGTCAGCAGTCAGCTTATCTTCACCAGGAAATGGCGTGGCCCTGTGAGGTTTCCACACAGAAACGCGGACTCTCGCTCTCTCTGGTTGACAACTAAATGAACAAAAAAGATTTAAGAAAAAGGGGGAAATTGAGACGGAGATGTCGGGGCCGAGGCAATTCATTTTTAAAAACAACGGCTACTAAATAGTGGCCGTTGGATCTGCGCAGGAAAGGAAGAGTCGCGATGGTTTTTGCCAACGGTAATGTAGCTTTTCTCATTTTCTGGCTGTGGCTGGGTTTAAAATAATATTTGTTCCCGTTGCCATTGGGTAGGGCTTTATTTCAAGTTCACGACGGACGCTGACCCCCCTTCTCTGCTTCTTTGCTCCTTCCCCCATTCTAACAGGCAAAATTTTATTTAAGACCCTTAATCATACTTAACAGAAAAGAAGACTTTTTAAATTCTAAATATTTACATCATATTAGAAGTATTGAAGTGAAATTAAAATATAAAATAAAATTATCTTATTGTTCATCATTTACTCTGATTTTTTATTGAAATTGTTCATTCCCTTATATGAAATTATTTATTTCCTTATATGAAGTTATGTAGTAATAGCACAAACAACTATTGTATGTTAATAAACAATTTGATATAAGAAAATAAACAATACATTTTATCATGATTACAATACTTGAAACAAAATCAATATTTAGTAATGGCACAAACTTCTTCTATAGGTCAATGAACGAACAACTTGATATAGGAAAATAAACAACTTATTTTACAATAATGCAATATTTGAAATAAAATTAAGATTTAGTAATGATATAAATAACTCATGTAGGTCAATGAACAATTTCGTTAGGGAAATGAATAATTTTAGTAGAGTAGAGAATTAGAGGGGATGAGAGACAATGGGGTAGTTTTACTTCACATTTTAATTTCATTTTAGCATTCATGATCTAAAGTAAATTTTCAAAGTTTAAATGGCCTTATTTTTTTATAAAGTGTGGTTAAGAGGTTTTAAATGAAATTTTTCCTATGTTTAAATAAATTAAAATTTTAAAAATGATCAAGCTATATTTATAAAAAAAAAAATAACTTTGAATCTCTACACTTTATTTACGTTTTGTTTTATATCCCTGCACTTATTTTGATATTTTAGGTCCCTACACTTTTGTTTTTTAGTATTCTAGGTCCTTATACTTTTATTTTAGGTCCCTATACTTTATTCATTTAGGGACTTAGAACATTAAAAAATAAAAGTGTAGGGATCTAGAATATTAAAAAAAGTGTAGGGACTTTTAACAAAATACGAGAGAACTCGGTTTGGATGCTCATCACTGTAATGAAATCTGGACCATTCAGATTTTGATATAGGTGATCTAGATTTAAACCATTAGTATATATGATATTTTTTATTTTTAATATAATCTAGATTTAATTTGAAGGGTCCAATTTAATATTAATTTTTTTATAATTATTATATGTTGATTATTCAAATATACTCTGCACAGTTTAAATTAGCACCATATTAAATCTAAAATATGCAAAGTACATTTGAATAGTCAATATATATTAATTATAAAAATTTTAATATTAAATTGAACCCTTTAAATTAAATATAGATCATATTAAAAATAAAAAATTAATTAAAATTATTTTATAATTTTTATAATTTTTATTTTTAAAAAATATAATATATAATAATGGTTTAAATCTGAACTATTCAAATCAAAATTTGAATGGTCTAGAGGTCATCACTATGATGAGCACTCAAACCAAACTCAATGTGAGCAAAGTGCATGGACTCAAAGTTATATTTTTTAAAAAAAATGAACAAAACTATTATTTATCATCACTCATTGGTTAAAAAAATTGTTATTATAACTCAACATCCAAAAATAAATATTTTTCCCACTTAAACTATATAAATTATTGATAATTATTTTATAATGAAAAAAAGGGAAGAACATAAGTATTAATTTTTTTAATTTTAATGTGCTTTGGTATAGGTCATTATAGTTTTTTGTTTTTGATTCAAGTCTATCAAATTTATTTCGTATGCAATATTAGCCCCTTTATTTTTAAATATACTTATAAAGACGATAAGATAGCATTAACAATGTTAAATATATTGACATATGATAAACGTCATTAATCTATGTTGAATGGAATTATGAATTAACATATTAACATCATTGTCCACCATGTTTTGTTTCACTGTTCAGGTTTCAATTTGTTAAAATATAATTCTACCTCAGCACAAAGATTAATATTAGTCAAAGGTTAGCAATATATTTAACATCATTAGTACCAACCCACTATTCTTTTAGACATATTAAAAATAGAAGAACTAATATTGTATATGAAATAAATTAGAGTATGTGTCAAATATGTCTATAAAGATGATGAAATGACACTAACAATATTAAATATATTGACATAAGATTAACACCATTAATCTATGTTGAATGGAATTATGAATTAACATATTAGGTCATTGTCCACCTTGATTTGTTTCACTTTTCACGTTCAATTTATTAAAGTATAATTCTACCTCAGCACAAAGATTAATATTAATCATAGGTTAGCAATATATTTAACATTGCTAGCACCACCCCATTATTTTTTAGACATAATAAAAAAATAGAAGGACTGATGTTGTATCTTAAATAAACTAGAGTTTGGAGGGACTTGAAATAATAAAAGAAATTATATGAATTTATACCAAAACACATTAAAACTATAGATATCATTAATTGTGTTTTCCTAAGAAAAAAAATTCATCTCATGCTAGTTTATTTTTTTTTTTATTGCACAAGTATTTTTTCATGTGACACAATTAAATTTGAGGTATCATTGGGCATTAAATATGTAGGTCTTTATTTTTAAATGCTATTGAATATTGATTAATCAAACATTTCAGGAATGCTTTGATAACTTTTATTCTCTTTTATTTTTTTTTTCTGTATAATTTGTTTATTTAATAAAGTATCGAGATATTTGTTTTTTACATTTTCTTATTATATCAAATGCATGATGTTATATACATATAGCATAAGAGTATATCCTTACTTAGTGATTGCAATTATATACTCTCTTCATTAAAAAAATATAAGGCATTTTTTGAGGAGTGAAATGTTAAAAAATATAAAATATTTTTAGTCTTTTGAGGTGTAATTATTGTCTTTTTTTAAATGTCCCTATTAATAAATAACTTTATATTTATTATAGAATATTTAATAGAGGTAAATATAAAAAAATAGGATTAGTTTAAAATTAAATAACTACTTTATTGGGGATAAAATTTAATTAAAAATATTTTATATTTTTTAACAGAGAGAATATTTAGGTGTAATATCTTACATGGTTTAATTTTCTGAATATACTTTTCAATAACTTTATGAACAATTCATATATTCTTTGTTTTTTTAATTACTAAAAAATATAACTAATTTTTAAATACTTTTGAATGATAAATATAAAAATTTATGAGATGTGAGGTTTAATTTTCTAAAAATTTAAGGAAAAATGTACATTTAATCATCTAATCTTACATAAAGATTCTATTTTAGTTACATATTTGTTATGTCCTTTAATCCTAATACCCTTAATTTCATTAATAAAAAATTCCTACATTGAGCTTTTAAATATTAATAAAATATTCTTCAATGTTAACATATTAACTTTAATTTTTTAAATAACAATAATTGATACAAAAATAATCATTTAAAGTTAATTAATGATATTAATATTAGATGATTGAAATTATATTTTCTAAATTAACGGACTAAATTGAAAATTTATATAAAATTAAATGATCAAAAGTATATATTAGCCAAAAGTTAAAGCTTTTAGAGAGCCAAGTAAAAAGAATTTAATTATTTTTTTTCGTAGAAGTATAACTCTTCCTTTTAATTTAACTCCCAACCAAGCGACTTCAACCCTTTATTTAGATTGGAAAAAATAAGAAGGAAGAAAAATTAGAAAAGAAAATTTAAAAAAAATTCTATCTTTAAAAATTTTTCTTCATAGTTTTCTTGATTTCCGCTTTAACTATTTTCTTTTGCACTTCTGTCCATATAAACCAAACCTTAATGATTGCATTATATTTATACGCTAGGTGGCACTTTATTTTTCCGTTGGTAAATGTTTCAGACTCTTTGGTTGATTGACGCATTTTCAATCTCTCTCAAAATTCATTGATAATTAAACCAGATCAAGACGTACACCTAGTTACCTCCCTCACACAGATCAATAAAATTAATTAAAATAGGTCAACTAAATCTGTGGCGAAATATTTTTTTCATATAACTCTCCAAAAAAATTTCTCACGCTACGATTAGTAAAAGGCATTTTATAAGAGAAATATTTAATGATTTAAACTTTGATTTATATTTTTCACCACCAAAAACCTAAACAAGTGCAGAATCAGTTTGATTTGATGGAACTTACAATATAATAATGAAGAAACAAGCTGCCAAGTATTTGTTTTAATTTCGACTCTAGGTATAACGGCTTCCTCGCTAGAGCAGAAAGCGCTAGACTGGAGGGAAAGGTATGACTATTATCAGTATATATGGGCCCAATAGACCATAGTCCCATTCTGTCATCAGTATAGTTATTGTTATTATTATTAGGTTAAAATGTATAAAAAATCTTAAATTTTAAAATAATTGTATATAATTTTTCTTATTTTTAAAAGTTTAAAACTAACCTCTTAATCTTTATTTTTTTTAAAACCCCCTACTATTAATTATATTATTTTTTCATAAGGTTTAAAATATCATTTAACTAAAAAATATTATTAAATAAATATTATATTGTAGAACTATGGCTAATCAAATTTTTATATTTTTTAGATAGTTAAGGCATTGATAGTTAAAAAAATAATATTGCCATTATATATAAAATTTTAAATATTTACATATATATTAACTTTATCATTTTTTTTTACCAATGGCATAGTCTTATTATTTTAAAGGATAAATTAATATAACCTAGTAAATATTTAAATATTCATCCTTTAATAAAAGAAAATAATGCATCATTAATAACAACAAAAAATGGATAAAACTAATATAAAGGTGAATATTTCAAATTTTATATTGTGATAATAACATTTTTTTATTAATGCCTCAACTATTTAAAAAATATAAGAAATTGATTATAAATAATTCTACAATATAATATTTTTGTTTAATAACATTTTTTAATTAAATGACATTTTAACCCTTATGAAAAATAATATAATTAACTGTAGGGGTATTGAAAAATAAAATTAAAGATTAAGGGGGTTAATTTTAAACTTTTAAATATAATTGGATTATATACAATTGCATCATTTAGGAGAGTTTTATATATTTTAGCCTTATTATTATTATTATGAAAGAAGAAGCTTGAATTTAGTTGTGATTCAATTTCAACACATACTTCTATGGTCGAAACGAAATCAAACTAATGCTACAATATTTTGAGGGAATATATCAACTCTGCATATACAAAACTCGTGGATTTCAACTCTGATTAGTGCAGCTTTGGTCTCTCATTAGCTAACTCAACTTAGCCTAAAAATTAATTCTAATAAGTAATTGGGTTATACGGGTTTGAGTTGGCGTATTCTGAATTCCCATTAGCTAATGAAATGGCTTCATTTCTTTCGCACAAGTTTAAAAAAAAAAAATTATTCCACTTTAAAACATAATGTCCGTTTTCAAATTGGAATGAAAACAACCCAAATTCCCACTTAGCATTAACTTCCTTTGTCACTTTCATTATAACTTCGCCGCAACTGTTTCACAAGTTCCATTGTTATTTGATTCATTTTCAACTCTTGACATCCATTGTTTCTCTTCCTCTGGTCTCCTCTTCATTTTCAGTCAAAAATCTATCGTTTCTTTAGATGCTGGTGAGTATCCTCAATATCTTCTCTTCCTTTAATTTCTCATATTTCATTTTGTATTAATCTTTTTTGTTTTATTACATTACTCTATTGCATGCCTATTCTTATACTCATTTTTAGTCATTCATGTCATAATTTATCCAGATAGACCCCGAACATTTTACAACTATTTGGGAACTTCCTGAGGATGAAGTACAACTTGACATCCACATTCGTCTTCTTCATCTTTGTTAGGAAGATGATCTTGGTAACTTTTAGATCACTAAGTCTTTGAGATGTATAGTTTGTGATAAGGAGGTTCATTTTACGAACCTATTGTCATTTTCATTATGTTGTTGTTCATTATTTCCAGTTATGCTATGTTTATATTACATTCCATTATCTTATCAAATTGTTTAGTAATGTTTCTTTCGTCGGGAACTCGCATCATGCTTGTCATTGATTAAATTCACCTTATCCATTGTTTGACCTATTTTTTGTGAAGGGTTGACCTATGACATTGACCATTTTGAAGTTTTGTGGTATGTTAATCATGTTTTGTAACATCCCAATTTAAATTTTAATAGTTAATTTGGGTTAATAGAAATTTTGAAAAATATTTAGAGGTAAGCAAATTAATAAAAAATGATTATTAAATCTAACTTAGGATATAATTCTAAATTAAATTTTTTTTAAAAAAATTATTAATTAATTAATTAAAAAATATTATTAAATTATTATTATTATTAAAAAAAAAGAAGAAAAGGTATGAGAAAGAGGAAGAAAAGAAAGAAGAAAAAGAGAGCGGCTTTCGGCGCGTCCGCGTATAATGATTACACACACACACACACACATATATAATAAAAAAAAGAAGAAGAAGAAGAGAGAGGAAAGAAGAAATAATAAAAAAAAATATGGGACCTACAGTATTTTTTTTTTAAACCCATCCCTCCTTCTTTGTTTCTTCATTTCTCCTTCCTTTTTTCATTTCTCTTCGTGCGCGAACAAAGGGGGCGACAATGCGCAAGTTTGCCGTTGCTGGTTTTTAAGGTAAGAGTTTTTAATAGGATATTTAGGGTGTGATTTCAAGCTTTTCAAAACTAAGTATGTGTTTTAAAATTTTTTCTTAGTCATCCTTCCTCTTTGGTTTCTGAGTTTGTGGTGGTAGAAAATTTATGATTTGGAAGGGGGATGAATTTATGTTGAATAAATATGGTTTTTGAGGTTGTTAGTAGTATAATAAATATTCTAAAGTATAAATTTATTGATGATCTTTGAATTTGTGGCTTAAGGATCAAACCCTTGACTAGATTTTTATTAAATTTGAAAATATATGTTGAATTATTGAGGTTTAGATGATTATTTGGGATGAGAAATGAATTATTATGGCTATAGGATTATGATTCTAAACTTGAGACTCAATTTTTAATTTTTGGATATTTTAGGTGCGAATTTATGAAATAAAAAGAAAATTTTGATAATAAAAATTAGTTTAGAAGTTGATTTTTAGATTATTAATGTTTATCGATGAGTAAAAGAGGAGTTAAAAATTTTACTTAATAGTATTAACTCTAAATTTGTATTAAGATTGAGATTAGGAATTATGTTATATTTTTAATTATATTATTAGAATTATTTTATTAGTTTCAATAATTGAAACTAATATTTATAAATAATATGTTATTTGTAGATTGTGTTGTTGGTGAAGATTGTGGTGGGAGAGAAATTTGTAAGGAATAATTTATTGAAAAAATCATGAGGTAACCATGCTTTTAATTTGTGATTAGTATTACTTCATGTTAATTGGGTGATTATTGAGAAAATTATGAATTTTGTAATATTGTATAATTGTGCAATATTATTATGAATTTGTTTGATTATTGTGAGAGGTGTTGGGAGATTTGCTATTGTTGTTGTATTTATATGCCACGTGGTACGCCCCTATTGGAGCTCAATAGGTGGCTTGTAAGGGCTCGGGCTAATCTACCTTTGGCCGGGTAATTTAGCACCGAGTGAGGGCTACGGCTCAAGGTTAATGGAGGGATATAAGGATGGTTATTTGTATGTATTGTAATATTTCTTATATTTGTTGGAATTATATTATTTTTAATTCTCACTTAGTAAGCACACACTTAACTGTTTGTATACACTATCATAAATTAGCTTTGGTTACTGGGACTTTTGAATCTCATTATGTGGTTAACAATTTTTAGAAGAAGAGCCACGAGTGACACGTGGAGGATTCCCAGAGTCTTAGTAGCTTAGATCCACTGTCTCTTTTGGGTATTAGATTTATGATTTATAATGTGTTATATTGCCAATATTAGGGCTTTTTGTTTATTGACAATTATATGAATATATAAATGTAATCATGCTTTTCAAACTATTTCTATTTTTGATACACTTTGGATGACTGTAATTTTAATATTTGGTTTACTTTGGATTAGTTAAAATGACATGATTATGAGGCCAAATAATTGGCTTGTTTTGAAAATTGACTAAATTATTTATTTTACTTGTTGGGAGTATAAGGATGGACAAATGTGATTTAGCCTAATAGCATGTGGGAGGTAAAAATTTAGCTAAAATGTTGTATTGTGCGAGTTGAAGCCAATTATAAAATATTTTTATATTGAAATTATTGATATAAAATGTGTTGGGTGGCTGTAACCCAACTATGATTAAGTTAAATTATTTAAAAAAAATTTGGTGTGTTACATGTTTCAAGAAAAGGTTTCATTATTGTGCATGGTTATACTCCGTTTCAGTTGTTGTAACATCATGAGTTGTAATCTCTAAAATTTTAAGTGTTCAACAAGGGTAATTTGGTCAAAATTAGTAGTTTATGAATTAATAATGTTTTTGGGATATTAATAAGGTTTTTAGACCTTTAGACAGCTTTAAAAATGAGTTAAGATGGTATACAGATCAATCAGGCTAGAGTGGGAGGTCATAATGGCATATGGCATTTGCTATGTCATGTGTTGCAGTACGCGCACTTTGTGCCGCAGTGCATAGCTAGTTTTTGACTTCAATTAGATGTGAATTGCATCTAATTTTACAGGAAGAAAAGAAGAGAAACGAGAGAGACAATAGAGGGAGAGCTCGTGGGTGCTAGAGCTGGATCTTAGGAGCTATTTGGAGGCATTTTGAGTAAGATTCATCTTTAGGTAAGCTTTATCGCCCTTTTTCTCCCCCCATTTATGTGGATTTTTGAGTTTTAGGGCAATGTGAGGCTTGATTCGTGTTTCTTTGGATTTTAATCAAACCTATTAGTTTAGTTAAGGTCTTAAAAAGTTAAATTAAGTTTTTAAACTTAGGTTTATAGGTTTTGTCATGATTTAAAATTTTTTGTTAGAATTTGGATGAACCTTAGGTAAAATTTGGGAGTTTTGAAATAATGTAGGTAAAGTATTGTATTATAAGTATGTTTGGTGTTAAATATAATTAATAGAGTGTGTTGAAAGCATTGATGGTGTTAAAATGGAATTTTGGGTATAGTGAGTACCTAAAATTTTGTGATTCAAGGGTTTAATTAGAGTAATAATTGATGATTATTATTTAATTGTGTAAATTATATATATTGATCAGGTGTTGATACGCGAGTGGACCTTAAAACAATAAACTCTACTATTGAGGTAATCAGGGACTAAACCCTTAAAGGATTACCAAGTTTGCAAAATTACATAAATGGGAGTAATTCTCAAATAATTACATTAGGATTCCAAAATTCAACATTTTTAATCTCTAACAAACCTTAATTATGCTCAAATCTAAGTTTTAAAACAATGCAGAAGCGTGAAAATTAATTGGGACCTAAAACATTGAGTTTCAAAACTCAAAACTATGTTTTGTGCAGAAAATGTGACATCCACCATAACTAAGAACATATGCGCCGTGGCTTACTCCTCTCTGTGTCATGTGTCGTAGTGCATTGCATGAAAATGATAGTAATCAACTGTCAATTTGACAGCATAGAGAGCAAACTTCAAATGCTTTCCAAATCTCTATCTAACATCTGATTGAAGTGGTTTCGGTGTCTATATGGAGTTTTCTCCTAACTCTAGCTAATAGCATAAGTTTCATACTCAAATTCATTTTCTATAAAAAGTTGGACAACATAACCCTTTTTACCACTTTTTCATAAAAATCCCGCAATAATGGTGTTCCAACTTAACTGCGAGTGTTAAAAGCCTATATCGACCCTTTGACCACATTCAATGGACTCTAATAGACCTGTGCAATACACCATATACAACCAAAAACATATAAACCACGATTTAACCTAAATTTCTCACAACATAAAGGGGAGGAGATTCATGCACAAAACCATCATTTTCATTTTAAACCATTCAAAATATACATGTTCTAACTTGAACAAGTATTTTGGCCTTATCCAAGAGTTTACAATCAAAACTCACTAACCTAGGATACAAAATATACAAGTTGTATGCTTTAATAATACAAGTAGTATAAAAATTAATCATGCCAAACCTAGTTGGAAAATTAACGAAGTTCATACACATAAACAAGCAACTGAGGCATACACAAAAGATTACTCTATAATCCTATGCCTCAGCATGTTTTCTTCAGTCTTGATCCAATAAGCTAGGCCCTAAAAAGAGTATAACCACTCAATAATTAAGTTTTACCTAATTTATACAGTTGCATATCAATTGAAAATATATGTAAATGGGCAAAAACATATAATTACAACACATATAATGAACTTGACCATGGTTCATAATACTAACAATTATGTGACTAACCCAAAGGCACATATATCCATATTAAATCACAATACACAACATGGGGTCAAAATAATACTAACCATATACCCCTAATACATACCGGACCACAATAATAACAATCATATGATCGGATTTAGATATATAATCAAATACTAGTCTTATACCCCCTTGATACCTCCGACATGAAACTGGTGACTATCACGGGGCTACATCCTTTATGAATTAACCTACCTTTCTACTTGTAAGGAGCTATCAGGCTAAGGTTAACTCACTCACTTATGCAATCTAATTTTTTCCAATACTAACAACCATAAGGTGTCATACCCCTAATATAGCCTCCTTATAAATCAATGGAGACTAGGTTTGAGTCCCTTGTAGGACAAGTGGGACAATTTCAAATCAACCATAGGACAAGGGCTACCTCTCGATTTTAATGGTTGGTACCAAGGCGAGTTCTCAATTCCAATGGTCACTGTTAATATCGCATGAATTTAACCATCTACTCCTCTTCCTAGACGAACTCTCACTAATGATCATGCTATGCATAACTTATGTTTATGCATTCAAAATAATTAATTCATATCATATAAATTCACATATTCACCCTCACATACTCCACATGTCAATTAACACATTTTGATCAATTTCATCATGTCATGCCATCAATCATAGCCAATAGCCACTAATGTGCAACATGCAATAGGTTCTATATTTTTCAAAACCATCTTTATCATAATTCATCACCTTGCCAAATTGCATCAATTAGTTTCATAGATTGAACAGATTTCAAATCATAATTTTCACAATTATTAAATTAACATACAATTATACAGATTAGGTTTTCCTCGATTACCTCAAAATTTTATGAGGTGAAAGGTTTTTACCCCTCACACAAATCATTTCTAAAGCTTCTCATAAGCTTGAATGGTGCCAATTTGAATCATACTACAATCATAACACAAGGATATCATTATTATCCTAATTTCGAGGATCTACCAATACCAAACTCCATATTCTCTATTCTATCAATCCCATAAATTTACTACCTATTCATACTCAATGGGTTCTTTAAGTTTCATTGACTCACATTACTACCATTTAGTCTTTAAACCACCATTAATGAGCCTTAACTCTCCCAACAGCCATACTAATGGTAATTTTTAGATATTAATTACTCCACGCGACTAACCATATATAAAATCATCAATGTAGGATTTAAATACTCCAAACCATTCCCATTATATTCATTTTAGTTAATGGATTTGGACTCATAGCTCCTATAGACTGAAATTAACTTCCTAACTCAAACCCTAACATAAATATTTACAAATATGGGAGAGAAAGGAAGATAGGAAACTCATTATACTTACCTTTTATGTTAGAAAGCTTCTAACTATCCTCAAGGTTCCCAATGCATGTACCCTAGCAAAGTCAAGTTGTGTTCTTCGTTTCCTAATCTTTCTCTCTTTTGTTTTCACACGTAGAACATGAACAAATTAAGTTAGGATTTTGGCCATGCGCTGCAATGCACACTGCCCTCTATTATGGTGCGTGGCACAAAGAAGCCTAAAACATGCCTCATTACCTCTGTGTACCACATCAGATTATCCACAAGCTGTGGCATGTGGCACAAAGGACAATCCTTGACTTTTTCTTCCTCTTCCTTTACCCAAATGGCCCAACTTCAATCTAAACCCACATTTTAGGCTAAAGTCAAAACCCAAATACATGAATTAGACTCCTCTAGTTATATACCTCATCAATTCATTAATCACACTCACTGGGCTAATTAATCATGCTTAATTTTTTTAGATGTTACAAACCTTAAGGAGCAAAGATTAGACCATGGTAACCCTTTTTGGTAACAAAATAGTTAAGGTAATTGAATTATCTAAACTTGTTACTTGTGTGTTTTGATGATTAGGTATTGTTGTAAAAGCTTACTCATCTATTTACTTTAAACTAGTACACTCTTAGTAAAAATAATTATTAATTTAGAAATTTTATATGAACTAGAATGGATAACTATGTTTTGCATAATTGTGGTTTTGAAATTTTTATGCTAAATCCTATGTTTATGTATATGTACTTGCAAAATTGTATGATTGATAGTGAAAATGATCATTAAAGTATAAATTACATGTTTATGGCTATATGTGAAATGATTAAGCATATGTTGGCATAATCATTGTGAGAGGGTGGGAGTTTACTCTAGTGTTATCTAGGAACATTATTTAGAAATCTATATAGTATACTAGCATCATGGAGGCCTCGATGCATAGTTCTATTATTGTTTGGAAGTCCTAGCACTATTTGAGATAGATTGGGCATATGACACCTAAAGTATTTATGGAAAGGGAGAATCTATGGTCCACAGTGGGTAAAGGAGCCCTTGGTCAGGGCTGCCTCCCATGGTCGGTGTATTAATCATGCATATTTCTATTGCATAGCCATGTGTGCGTGTATGTACTTGTCATATATGAAATATATGTTTCATATACAACTTCACATACTTACTAACTATTCTCACACATGAGTAGTTTGTTTAGATTATTTAGTTAGTGAGTCCTCGACTCACCCCGTGGTTACATTTTATAGGTGAAGACTTTGATAGGGAAAAAGGAAAGGAAGGTGCTATGGAGAATTGAGGGACTTGTGTTTGTAAAGTCCTCTCACCTTATCTTTTGGTTTGTAATGAATTTGTATTGATATGCTAACTTATGATCATGTTTTATTTTGAGGTTACTTGCATGAGAAAAGTTGTAATTGTGGATATCTCGACCTAAGATAATGTAATTGTGATGAAATTTTATAAGAGGTTAAGATACTAGTATGAGTGATGTGTTTATGTTGATTATGTGTTGGAATGGCTCTAAGGATGTTTATTGTGAATTGTTGTTACCCCTTTGAATTCAAATTAGGGTTTTATATGACCAATTGTGTGATTGTTCAATCAGGTTGTTTACGGTCCATTTAAGTTAGTTTAATTGGTTCCAAGATTATTAGCACTAGGTTTATGGGTTTGGACACCCTCATGGTTGTTTTGAAAGGAAAATGGACCATTTGGTATTTGGATGTCTAACTTTTAATTGATAAAGTGTATGGGTGTTAGGCTAGTGCCAATAGCTAGGTGGCTCAATGAGCGATGTGTAGACACTTGAATTGCTTAAATCACATGTCGGATGGCAAAATGGTATAGTTTGAATGTTAGCCCCAAAGTGTTGTCATGACAGTGTTTGTTATCATGACAGCAAGGGTACGCCACAGCGTACTGCATAGAGAGGGACATAGTCCCTTTGTGCCATCCACTACGACGAATGATACCTGCACTGTAGCAGACGAGGCATTTTTTTAAAATTTTCCAAAATGTGCCTTTTTTGCTTTAAGGGCTGTAATTGGTTTCTATGCTTCCGCTACAATGTTTAACTTGTTTTAAACTATAATTTGAGCTCAAATGTATTTTCAAAAAAAGATTTCTTAGGATCCCAATCTTTTAAATTGATTTTCAGAAAAGGGTTTCCTAATGATGCCAAATCCTAAATGTAACATTAATTATGACAACATTAACAACTTGATGATGGAAGAATTAGTTTTGATATTGAGATGTACATTTTTGAGAGACATAGATTTGAACAACAACTAACAGTGGAACAAAGAGAAATTTATAAAAAAATCCTATCTGAAGTGAACTCAAAAGAAGGTTCATTCTTTTTTCTTTATAGTTTTGGAGGGATTGGGAAGACTTTTTTTTGGAATTCTCTCACTACATTCATATGGTCTCTAAAAAAGATTGTCTTGAATGTTGCTTCTAATGGGATTGTAGCAATATTATTGCCTTCTGGAACAATAGTCCAATCTTAGTTTTGTATTCCTATAAATGTAGCTAAAGACTCCACCTGCAATATTGTGCATGGACAAGCTATTGCAACCCTTATACAAAATACTGATTTAATTATGTGGGAAGAAGCTCTTATGGTCAAGAAGTATTGTGTTAAAGCATTTGATAGAACCGTGAAAGATATAATGTGTGATGATAAAATTTATAGAGGAAAGGCTGTGGTCTTCGAAGGTTATTTTTATCCTATAATATCTGGGGGTGATAGAGCAGGATGTTATTAATGCATCTTTAAATTCATCATATCTTTGGTATCAATGCAAGATATTTAAGATCACAAAAAAATGAGGTTATATTCTACAACATCAAGCTGTGAGAAGGATAAAATCAGTAAATTTTTAAAATGGCTTCTTAGTATTAGGAATGGAGATCACAATAGTTCATTTGATGGTAAATATAATATTACTATTCTAGAAGAGTTGTTAATTATTGAATTCTCTGATCCATTATAGGTTATTGTTGACTCTATTTATCTAAAATTATGTGAAAAATACAATAAGCCATAATTCTTCATAAAAAGAGAAATTCTTACTCTAACTCTAAAAATAGTAGATCAGTTAAATAATTTCATTTGCTTATAGTTCTCAAGTGAGGCTATTACAAACTTTAGTTTAAATTCAATAAGTAAGAGTGATTACAAGTCATATTCATTTGATGACATCTATGACACTGAATTTCTTAACAAAATTGAAAGTTCAGGATTGGCTCCTCACAAATTGACTTTAAAAGTAGGAGTTCCTATTATGCTAATACAAAATATGATCAAGCCAATAGACTATGCAATGGAACAAGCCTTCATGTTACTTTGTTAGGAGACCACTTTTTAAAGGGAATCATACTTAATAGATCAAGTCTTGGGGAAGAAATCTACATTCATCGAATGGATTCGAATCCTTCTAAATGCAATCTACCATTTCAAATTAAGAGGAGATAGTTTCCATGCATTTTATCATTTGCAATGACAATAAATAATAGTCAAGGACAAGCTTTATCGAATGTTGGTGTTTATCTACCTAAGCTTGTTTTCTCTCATGGCTAGCTTTATGTTGCTTTTTCTAGAGTCAGATCAATAATGGATGGACTTAAAATACTTATATATGATGTAAATTTCAAACCGAAAACTGTCACAACGAATGTTATTTTTAAGGAAGTTTTTCAAAATCTCTAGTGAACTCTTTTTTTTTATAGGATCAAATGAGATTGTATTCATGCTTAGATTATCATTGCCTATTTAGTGGTAATATACATCTGAATAACTACATAATTTTTTAGTCTAGCATGCTTTGTCCATCATCATTATAATATATTGCTTCAATAAAAGTTGCAATCCTTAGTAATTAGAATTTTTTGATTCGACCTGATGTTTCACTACCTTAACAACAACATCTTTCATAACACATATTTAGTGTTTAAAACCAAAAAAGATAAAAGATTGGAAAACTAAAGATTACAAGAACTGAAAACCATTGATGAAGCAGAGAGGAAGTAACATAATCAAGAAATAGGCCAAGAGAATGGATATTCAATTCATAACATATTAAAAGGGAAATGTAGTATATGCACATTCATTATGTACTAATTACTTACAACTGAACTATGTTCAGGATAGACAAAAATGACTGATAATTGGGTTAATAAATAAAGAGTTAATTAGCAAATAGGACTTTGAATTCTTAAAATATATAAAATAAATCTTAAATTTTTAAATTTTTAATAAAATAAAATTTAACCATTAACCTTTTTAACACCATTATTGTTCACACGGGTACTATAAAAGTCAAGGTTAAATTTATAGAAAAATAAACCTTAAACAGTACTTGCGTGAATAGTAATGGTATTAAAAAGTTAATGGTTAAGGTTTATTTTGTTATGAATTTGAAAGTTTAGGATTTATTTTATATATTTTAAGAGTTCAGGGTCCAAAGCAATTTTTGAGTTGTAGTTTAAGGTCTTATTTACTCATTAACCCATAAATGAATTCAAGTAAACGTGACCCATTCACAAAAGGATCAACCAAGAAAAGCTGAAACTAAAATATCAATAATAAAGCATTCCAAAAGCATCTTTTTCAGATTCAACACTAAGAAACATCTGAATGAAATCCATCTATTTCTCCTCTAAAGAGATAAACAAATTTGCTATCACTAGGATTGGTTGGATAAACAATCACCTTACTAACATTTGCATAGCTCTTGTCACCTTCTTTCCTACATATTTAAACTCATGATGTTAATAAACAACTCAGAGGAATCATTACTAATTTAAGTTTATAAAAAAAAAAGGTGTCATAGTGTGACACATAACATTATATCACCTTCAATCTCCAACTCACTGAATAAGTACAATTTTAACATTCTCATGCCTTTGTACTATATTTCTTGCATGTGTCAATAGCTAAGTCATTGAGTAGAATGCATTTGATTTGATTACCCCTGTATTTAAAATTAGTATGGTGAAGAAAAAAATAAGCTCAAGTGACAAAACTATAACATTAAAATTTTGCATCTTATAATAATTAACAGACCTATTACATGTCAAAAAGAATTTAAATTTCTCTTGAAACCATCTTCTCTCTCATAGAGCTCGAATTGATTCATCTCATCAATAATTTCAATTACATTTAAAATTAAATTAATAGATATATATCTATAATTAATTTGAAGTTATTTAACATGAACTGCATAAATCAACAAACTATAATAGAAGATCACTTCTTTTCAGTTGATCTCTTCAAAATTTCAAATTGAGAAGTGATGTTATCCTCCTCTTTTAATGAGATATTGTTCTTTCATTAAAAACAATAATGAAAGTAATAACTCCCCCCTCCCTCCTAACAATCATTTCAAACCTTCGGAACAAACGCTAATCTTTGACCATTGCCTTGATTTTAGTAAGCTATTGGTAATAAAAGAAATTTAAAATAATCAGTACGTATAAATGACATGGCAGAATATTTCTAAAAAAAGAAAATTCAATGTTTCATCAGATATCATAGAAAAAATTAATTATATCTCTCTATTAATAAGAATCTAGTTTAAGCCCATTGTTTGTGGTGGGTCCGACGGCCTAATGTTTTTGTAAGCATGTCATCACTGCATGGGTTGCACTCATTTAGCCGACTCTAGAGAATTAACTTCCCTGGCATACGTCAGCTTCCTTTCCATCAACCCTCTGTCACTCACCTGTCATAATTTCAACATTTTGACCCCACTTTATTGAGTCGATGCGCTTGAGATGGAGTTCTATGTATGTATTTATCTCTATAAGATTCTTGAAAATATTTCTCATCTTTGGCAGATTCACTTTCGCTTATTTTGTTTCTTACTATGGTAGCAAAGGAATACCATGTTATAATATATACAAGCCACTACAAAAAAAATTGAACTCATAATCTCCTTCATTTATGTTTCATTATTTTGCTACTAAATTAAAATAAACATGCAGTTTATTATTATATAATTAAATATATATTATTAAATAAAACAAATACGCACATATATTAAACATTAAATATTATAATATAGATAATTATACATTATATCATAATTATTTATTTTTGGCTTGTTTTAATTAAAATTTTATTTTTACTTTTAATTAACAATAACTCTCAAGTAATGTAATTGACTTGTTTTTACATTGCATTTTACTTTTTTGATTAGTTTTTATTTTTAAATTATAATTTTATAAGAAAAATCAAATAGAAAAATCATATAACATTGCATACATAGATATGTTTCATTTATTCTAAAAATTAAAATTAAACTTTTAAAATATCTCATTTTTCTTTTTTTCGTTTTACTCTTCCCTACTATTAGATTGAATTGGAACCTTTAAACCAGCATCAAGCTTCAAAGTTATCGATATTAAATATAAAATTTAAATTAAAAAATTAGATTAATTAAAATATCATTCTATGGATGAATAAAGTTAACTATCACATGTTTAATTATTATAAATAAATAGTCATAAAACATTTGAAAATAAAACATCATATGCATTCCAAAATAAAATATTAAACAATATGTTTTTGAATAAATTTATTACTTTACATATGGCCGTACATTAGTCAATTTAGTTAGATTTGGAGTTAATTGACTAAAATTAATTAACCAAACTGGCCTAAATAGTTGAACCAAATCAAACTGAACATTACTTGATAACAAAAATTGACTTAAAATAATATGGTTTAGCTTGATTCTTAAGTTCATCTCATTAACATTAAATAATACTTGAACTTTATTTTAAAATAATTTCATTATTTTAAAGTATTAATTTAACCATAACATATATTAAATAAAAGCTCATTACCTTATTTTATATATTCATCATAAAATTATAGTAATACAACAAAATTAATGTCTTAAAATGTTAAATATTAGATTAAATAAAAAATAAAAAATATATATAATAATATCTAGTAACTATTAATTGTCATGAAAGTCATGCTTTCTATAACGACTCTAAAAAGTCACCACTAATTTGTAAACTTTTAATAGTGACATGCACTTATTGCTGTCAAAAGTTTGACAATAAGTGACAACTTTATATTTTCACCGTAAAAAGTCACACTTTTAACTGCGACTTCAATTATCACTGCACAAGGTTAAACTTTTAGCGGTGACTTTTATGATCACCACAAATAGTTCAGTTTTAGTAGTGACTCTAAAGGTCAAACTTTTAAGGCAACTTTTATGACCGTCGTAAATTGTTCACTTTCAATGATGGCTTTTTAAAGTCACCACTGACAATTATCATTAAAAGTTTTTTTTTAATAGTGAATTATGCATTGTGGTGGTGCTCATCTTCATGATTATATGGAAATAGTGGGATTTGGAATATATTCCCATTTTGTCAGAGTTGAAAGTGGTCAAAAGGCATAACTTCAAAACTTGCATATCTGGTTTATTTACAAAGATCTCTAGCTCCTAATTATGCTTCAATTGGAACGCAAATGCATTTTGAGACAATAAAAACGAATTTCTTCTCACATTTAATTTCCCTCCTCTTGATGACAGCTACTTAAGAGTTATATAATGTGGCAGTTTTAATTGTGCCGATCTTTGTAGAATATCAAAGCACCAGATCATCATGAATTGTCAGCGAGTGATCGAAGACATACAATTCAAAACTACAAGGAATGCCTGGTTTCTCCCCTCCCATTTGTTGGCTGGACCTTTTCTAAGCTGCCTGCGGAATATATAGAGTATGCACATTCATTTCTCTTTTGGTCTTTTATTTGCCTTGTTCATTTCATGAGTTTGCACGCGTTGACCAAATAATGTGTATTTGGAACGAGGGAATACTTCTTTTTTAACTACAATATACTACTACTACTGGCAGGGCAATGTGTGACGAAGCTGTCTTTCGAAAAAAGTAAACGAAAACCTGAAAATTAACCTGAGCGTTGATGGAGAGCATGCATGGTGTGGTATTGTAAATGGAAAATGGTATTAAGATGAGGTTCATGAAATCATCTTCCCACGTACTTGATCGTACGCATCGCTATTTAACAGATGGCGGAAATGTCGGACATCTTTTCTACGAGGCCTGAACTCGAAGAAGCAACACTGAAATATCATGTGTGAATTTTATGACGTAGCGTGTTACGGGAGTTAAGGCCCAACAGTTTGTAAAGGGCTACAACTAGCAACGTCGACCCAGTACGGAGCAAGGAAATAATCAAATTATACTTTTTTTTTTTTTTTTTATAATGAGATAGGAGGAGGAGGGGGAAGAAACCGCCCACTTTAACAGAGACGTTGTAGTAACCGCTTGGCTCGATCCATGTTCATGCATATAAGCCCCTCCTCCTCCATCGATAAAACTTTTTTTGGTGTCTTTCCAACAGGTAACTGAGTCTGATCGCAATGTCCAACTCCGAGTCCGGAGCCGTTGCCACTCCGAGCAGCACCCAGAAACAGCACTGTCGAAGCAAACGAAAGAAACGAATCACCGTGACGGAGCAGGGCGTGGGTTTCAAGCCCAACTACGCCAAACAACCCCACCCTGATGCGCCTGTGATTACCCGCCCGTGCACCGAGTGCGGGAAGAAGTTCTGGTCATGGAAGGCTCTCTTCGGCCACATGCGGTGTCATCCTGAACGCCAGTGGCGCGGCATCAACCCACCCCCCAATTTCCAGCGGCAACCTCCTCCGGAGAAGCAACCACCGGAATTCATGACCCCAGAAGACCACGAGATCGCGGCCGGTCTGTTGTTGCTGGCTAACTCGGACGGGGCGGGGCCGTCGCGCTTCGAGTGCTCCAGTTGCAAGAAGGTGTTCGGGTCACACCAGGCTCTGGGAGGGCACAGGGCCAGCCACAAGAACGTGAAGGGGTGTTTCGCCAACGAAGAAGATGATGAGATGATGATGGCCCTGGAAGGGCACAAGTGTGGCATATGCCTGAGGGTATTCTCCAGCGGCCAAGCGCTGGGCGGTCACATGAGGTGTCACTGGGACAAGGGCGACCCTGACCCTTCCATCGCCCACCATCATCATCATCATCATCAGGGATGTGCCCTTGACCTCAATTTGCCTCCCCCTCTTCAACACGATCTGGATTTGAGATTGGGACTTTAAGGTGGGCATCACATCAACACGATCCTGATTTCTTATTACTTACTCCCAAGTTACACTGATTAATTTGTTCCTGCCAAATTCATTATTATACTCTCGTCTGGATATATAATGTATTATTTTGTATTCGGAAATCAATATATATTCACCTCATCCCCTCTGCTAACTGCTCTTATGGTTGAACTAATTAATGCCATTTTGACTCTCATCCAAATTGATTTAATTACCTCAACACATGCCCACCACCATACTTTTCTTGTTACTATTTTTGAAAGAGCATTTCCTTTGCCATCCTCCCAGCATGTTATAATACCGTCACTGATGAGCCATGTGGCCGGTTAATGCATGGAAATAGGGAATGTTGTTATTGTTCAATTGTTGCTGGTTTATTGTAAACTTTCTAGTATTACTTACGAGCTCTTGATAAAGGCTTTAATTTGATCAAGTCTATCGGAATTGGGTATCGTTTTTCCTTCTAAATTTCCATCATAGAATTAGGATCGTTTGAGTAAATATTAGGATATCCACCTTTATTTTAACAATATTTCACTTGTAATCCGCTGTACATCTAGTGTTGCTTTTAGTTAAAGTTACATGTCCTTCAGTTTTTCAAATAGAATAGGTTTGATATTTTCTTTTCCTTCCCTTTCTTTCTTTTTTTTTTTTCCCCGAGATTTGCCATCTAAGCATCACAGTGAATGGGCCGGCGGACTGGGCATCATTATGCAGTGGAAAATCTTGAGGTTGTAGAGTGCAACAAATTAATTACTCTTGATTTGGGTAATGTAGCTACGGTTTATATTAGCTCAATATTATATGATTGAATCTTCAATAAAAAAATATTATATATATGATTGAATCTTTAAAATACATTATTCATTCAATTTTCATATTTAAAAATTCAATCAATAAACATAAGAACAATTAGACCCAAAGTATTTGGTGATCAAAGCTATAGAGCTTAACTCTAGTAAATCTCCAAGATAAACTCATTCAACTTGTATTATTATTAGTATTTGAAGAAAATAGTCACAATGCTGATGCAAGAGGCAGATGAAATATAGGAAGCGTTTGGACCTGAATCTGTTATCTTGATATCTAGTGTGGGTGTGACGGTTGAATGGAGGTCGCCAGCCCATCCATGTGACAAGAATCAGCAGGCTTTTCTTTAGTTATTACTATCAACTATAATATAAGGAACTTTTTATTGAATAATTAAAGTTTATTTTATTTTAATAATTATTTTTAATATATATTATTTTTTCGGTCTTATTTATAAATTATCTCTACTAACTTTATCAATACCAATATAACAAAAATACAAAGAATAAAAGTAAGTAAAATTTCAAAAATAACTCTCAAGGAAAAAGCAAAAATATACAAACCATGTAATATTTTTTTTTTCTGTTTCTCTCTTTTACTTTTCAAGGGTAGTTTGAGAATTTTAATTTAAAATAAAACAATTCCATTAGCTAGTGATTTATAAAATGAATCAGATTATGCTCTTAAAATGTGTCTAATATATAGGATCGGAGGGAGTATTATTTATTTAAAGACTAGAATAATATTTCTATTTTTAATATATTATTATTATTATTATTATTATTATTATTATTATTATTATTATTATTACACACACACACCCGCGTGCATGTATCTTCATGGTACATTGACAAACCACCCATTAATCTGGTTGGCTCAGCTTTCTTTCTGGATTATTGTATGGTCCTTTCATCTTGACGCTAGCTCATACCTGAACGTACGTGCCTAGGACTTCGTTTCTTAAGAAATCTGCGCAGTGGAAGATCCTAAATTTGATTGGCTGGGGAAAAAAGAGATCACAAATTTGAGAATTGTCCATGTAAACTCACAACATTTGGTAAACTGTCCACGGTGGCCACGAGATAAACTTTTGAACACTTATGGTCTCCTTTGGTTTAATTTGAAGTGATTGATATTATGATTTGTAAATGAGATAATATTTTGTTAATTCCTATTTATAAATTATGTTGGGTGACTATAAATTATGATTTTACTTGTAGATAATGAAAGTAAAAATGTCTGTGTTGTTTGGGATGGATGCAGAGTGATCAAATGTTTCACCCAAGTATTGATGGTGATTAGATGTGAAGTATAATGTTGGAAAACTTTGTTCAGAGCCTAAAGGGAATATCGTGGGTGAACTCTTGAATAGTTCTTTTTTTTTTGGTCCAACCCCGAACTCTCGAATAATTCTATTTGTATAATTGAGAGAAAAGGTATGACGTTTCAAATTAAAGTATCATTGGGAAGTCTGATTTTGAATTGTCTGGGATTTGTTATAAATTTGGGATTTTAAAGCCTTCATCTCAGATTCCATTTGGCATACCTTGTTCATTTAGTAAAATCTTAAATTACCATAATAGGTTTATTTTATTATATATATAATTCTTTATTACCATGGTACACTCTTTTCTACCATGGTAGTTAATTTAAAAAGGGTTTTATTTAATTAAGGAATTTTTTTACCATGCTAAATCTTTATAAAGTTTATTTGATTCTTAATTTCTATAATGGTCCCTCTTTCTACCATAGTAGGATTTTCTTTGAAAGAATATTTTTTATTCTTTTTATTATGATAAACCTTTATTACCATGGCAGTATGTTTGAAAAATAATTTTTGTCCTTTGTACTATGGTAGACACTTTTCTATAATGATAAGTGTTTTTATGAGTTATAGATTTATAAATAATCATTATGTTAGAGGAATTAAATAGGGTTGAAAAATGAAAAAATTACAATCAGGTCTCATAGAAGAAACTTAAATACAATCAAGTCTTATGAAATAGAAAATTATTTTAGAGTCCCTTAGTCCTTAGGTGTAATTTGGGTATATGATAAATGATGAAAATGAAATCTAACCCATTATTAAAACTTCCCACTTAAAGCCTTACACCAGTTATCGAACTCCTTTTATTCTCACCACTCTCACCTTTCGCTGAGTTCATCATTGAGTTCTCACCCTTAAGTTATTTTGCGTCTCGATAGCATTTCGGTGAGGGAATCAACGTCTTCGACTTGGTCGACGTCTTTAAATGACTCAACATTTTCTTCGAGGACCTAAGGTGCAATCGCTTTTCCTTTCATTCTTTCACTTACTCAACTACCCTGTTCACATATAAATCAAAACTCTCAATTATGTTTATGTCACACTGGTTAATTGCATTTGTTGTCATAGAATTTGAATCACTCACATTTTCTTTGCCTCTCTCAATAGCACCAGGTTCCCCTCTTTTTAGTTCTTTATAGGGAAATCTTTTTGCTATTTTTGGTTTTGAAATGTAATTGAATGAGTATATGCTAGTAACAAGTAGGGTGTAGGACAATAACAAGTTCACTTAAAAAATTGACAAGTAATGTACGGGGCATTAACTACTAAATTGGTATTTGCTAGTGACAAGTATGTTATAGGTGAATAACAAGTTCACTTAAAAAATTGATAAGTAATATACAGGGTATTAACTAGTAAATGGTTGTTTACTGGTGACAAGTAGGGTTAGGACAATAACAAGTTCACTTAGAGAATTGACAAGATGTATGAATGTTTTGTGGATCACTTAACAATAACATGAAATTTATATTGATGCTGTGAATGATATGACTGCTTTGTTCATATAGAATGACCTGCGACAAAAGAAAGTTGAATGCATGTGATGGCTTGTCAATCATGGTAACAATAAAAAGGAACCCATTGTGATGTCTATGTTATTAGGATCGCAACAAGACAAAAAGAAAAGATAAAAGGGTTACTTAAGTTGTGCAGATCATTTTAAGGTGGAACTATTTTGAATATTATGTACTTACCTTCTTACACTATGTTATCACTTTTTTCAAACTCAACAATTCTGGATATTGCACTTTGTAAATGCTTAGTATCAATGGTGACTACTAGTTTTAATGCTTATATTATGGTATTCACAACTTGAAATGTTTTAATTAGACTAATAATCATGTACAACTAGGCAAGGGGGAATGATAAGTCATCTTGGGCCATTCACAACTTAGTATGTTTTAAGTATAATAAAAATCTAAATAAATGTATAAATGTTGCATGCCGATTGTTCAATTGGGCAAGGGGGAATGATAACTTCCTATTCATTCATTGTCAACAGGGCTTACATAAGTATTTACAACTTCAAAATATAGAGCAACTGTAGAAGTATCATCCATGTATTTACATAATATTAATAACCCATTTCAAAAATAACTATGTGGGTTGCATGGATATAGTGCACCTTTAGATACATTTACAAAAAAACATACTATATGTATTTACAAAAAAAATACCATATGCATTTACAAAAAAAATTAGCTACATAGCCAAAAAAAATGCACATCTCTAGCATTAATTAGCATGAATTAGGGTTCTTGCAAATCTTGAAAGTATGACCAATCTCATGATATCTTCCACAATGATAAACCTTCTTCTTTTAAAATTGAGATTCATATCTTTTCATTCTAGGCCTTCTAGTCTTTGATAGCTCCAAGAATGCTTGGTTAACATATTTGTGACTATTAATACACCTAGACATGGAATATCATATATGGACATAGACCTCATGCCAAGGGCATATATTTTTTGTTAAGATGTAAACTTATAGCATTTATTACAAATGGATACATATTTTCATAAAGCAGCTTTATTATTACACATGTAAGTGCACAAGGTATTCTACTCGTTTGCCATGCCAAACAAGTGCGTTCATGTTTTGAAAGATTTACATTCAAAGGAATTATTCCATTAGGTGAAAAAGTTTGTATTAAGATCCAATTTTCTCCATGAAATTATAAATGCAAATTTTTAGCCCTCACAAATTGCTCTATCAATTTTGCATTTATATTAGATATTACCCCATCTTTCCAATTTATCATAGCCATTTTGGATTCAAGCATTATGTTTGCCAATTTCTCTCGATGCTAGTGTATTAAACCATCAACATTGTATTTTCTCTTCTTCACAATCCAAGCATTAAATGATTCAGCAATATTAGTTGTAATGTTATTTCATCATTTATAAGTAAACTTACATTGTGCCCATTGATCTACATTCCCTTAAGATTCAACCCATTATACCAATTGTGGATAGAATAATTTATGGTTTCCCATGGCAATATTAAATTCTTCCTCATCTTTAGCATAAATAATAATATCAAGCAACTTGAGTGCATCCTCTTTGCAATTCCTCAAGGTCCTCTTCTTACCTTTATTTCTTTTCACATTTTCTATACTAAAATTTTCCTTCACATGATGGTAGCAATATGCATGTCTCTTACCACCAAATATACAGCTTGCATAGTCTCAATATAATAGCATTATGTCAATCAGAAACTATTGTTATCTCAATTGATCTTATAATGTCTTTGACATTTTTCAAAAACCAAGATCAATCTTTAAATGTTTCCCTACTCACAATAGCATATGCTAGTAAAAATAAGTCATTATTTGCATCATAAGTAGAAGCTGACAACAATGTTTCCTTATATAGACCACTTAAAAAGCATCCATCTACATAAAGTATGTGTTCATAACCTTCTAAAAAATCCAAAATATAGCATCTATATTCAATGAATAACCTCTCAAATCCATTGCTATTTAAGGCATCTCATTTTGCAATTGTAGTTAAATCAGTTTCCCTTAATCTATTGCAAATTCAAAGGGTTATCATATAAGAATCTTATGGAAGACCATATATATCTCACAATTTTTTTCTCTTCCCCTATATGCTTGATTATAGGTCAATCGTACACCATATTCTCTATACAAGTCTCTTCTAATTTATTAGTTCTCTTGTCTATAGTAGACCTCAAAGTATCGACAATGATTGGTGATATTAAATCTGACCTTGTCGAGTACGAAACAATAAGTTTATCCTGTGCATTATGGATATGCTCGCTATTGAATCTTGTTACCTTTAGAAACTCACAATGTTTCCTTATTAAATATGTTACAATATTTCGTGAACAACCTTAACTTTACACTTAGCAATAACTTTTTTTATATTATTCTTCTTAAACTTGCATGAAAACTTATGGCCAATACTATACTTGTATAAAGTTTGTCTAAAGGCCATTGCATCGGTAAATATTTGGCCTTCACCTACAAACGATTCCTTCCATTTTGTTGAATTCATTTTAGGTATTAGTATAGGCACCATTTATACAGCACATGTCAATGATGAGTTTTTAATCTCAAGATACAAACTAGGTGAAGATAAAGAGCCTCCCTCAAACCAACTAATCAATTATCTATCCCACAAAAAATTACAATCCCAACATATTAGCAGTACTACATTTTAACATTATTTATGTTAATAGAAACAATTAAGATAACTTACACATGTTGGTACTTAACTAGATCATCCATTAATACTTGTGCAGTGTCATTTTCATTTGTAACTATATATACATGTCCATTTTCTTCATTATATTTAATTAAATGTTCTACTCTATTATCATCAACAAGATCTATAAACGTGCTTCTATCAATGCTAAGTGTGAACTTCATCTCACTTCCATTGCTTTCATACCCTATAATTGATTGTAACATGCTTCTCAATTCTTCATATGTTGTCCTTTCCTTTATACTTTTTGTTCTTATACTCCCACCCATATATTGCATATTACCTTGTCTATCATATGTAATGTGCCCTCTTATTTGAAAAAAAATATAATAGATATTTTCCAAAACTATTAGCCATCTTTCAGGTCAACCTACACCATACACGATATATTTACAACTATTCATAGCATATTGAAAACTTATGCTTAATATATTAACAACATATACAAGATATTGTTAACCTGAATCGCACACAACATATTGACAATTACCTATAACATATTGATAACTTAAGTTTCAGCTATTAACACACAAAAAATATTATTAACCTCTACTACACATAATATATTGACAATTATCCATAGTATATTGACAACTTATATTTCAGCTATTAACAACACATCTTGATATTTCATGATAGATTTATCAATTTGACTAAATGGCATTAGATTCTCAAATACACCAATAGAAATGCAAGGCCAGTGACCACCCACGACAGATATACCCATCAAGAGAGAGAGAGAGATAGACCACCTACGATTAATATACCAATAAGGAGAGAAAGAGATAATTATATTCTACTAACAAATAATAAAAGACCAGATTAAATGATTAATATGGAGTACATGCAAACCGATCTTATCATTTACCTAGTTTTGTATGGTCACAGTCTTGAATTCTTTAAAGGTCAAAATTGGGTTCAAGCTGGATTAAAGGTAGGCCTTCTTCCTTCACAAACTCTTACCTATCTCAGTTCGAAGAAGATCATGAGAATAGGTTTGAGTTCTAGCTGTAAGATGATCAAACTCAAGGTTATTCAAAAGATGGTCGCCAAAGATCCCTTAGTTGGTTTGGCCTCATCATTCATCAAAATGCCTCCCTCTTTCCTCTTTTCTTTATTTTTTCCCTTTTAATCATCCAAGGCAAATGGGTTATTTTTGTTGCACAATTATTCACCCCTAAGGACTATAAGACTTCATAACAATGTCTCTATTTTGTGGGACTTGGCTATATTTAGGTTTTTTATATGGGATCTGATTGTGATTTTTCCTTGAAAAATTAGGGCATTACATCTTCTTTTTATCTCCTTTGTCATGCCATAGAAAGTTAAGGTTGCATCTATTCAACTCGTCATATATGCTAATAGGAAGAAAGGAGGTTTGATATAACTTGGAATAGCAAATGTAACAACTAAAATCAAAGTATTCCATCCCGTAAGAGAAAGTAAGGTTGGCTTCCACTTTGTCAATCTCCTTTTCAACTCTATCCACTATCTCATGAAACGTGTCTTGTTCACTCTTTGATGTATAATCGGCACTCCTAAGTATTTACCCAAATCAATAGTTTGCAAAAAGCCCAAACTTTGCCTTATTTTCTTGTATATGGTATGGTTAACATTATTTGATAAAAGCATATGAGTATTTGAAGAATTTACCTTCATGCCAGAAGTAGCATAAAGTACATCAAGAACATTACTAATGATCTCAACCTGCTGAAGAGATGCCTTACAAAATATGATAATATCATCTACAAAGAATAAGTGTGATATTAAAGGTCTATTCGTAGTAAGGCAAATAGGTTTCCATTGATCGATGCACATATGCTCCTAAATGAGGTAGGCAAGTTCCTCTATACAAATCACAAAATAAGTACGGAGACATTAGATCACCTTGTCTCACTCCCCTCAAAGGTGTCAAATCATCTGCTTTTGAAACATTCTAGAGTAGTTGCATTTCCACCGTAGACAAAGTCATACAGATTAAATCAACAATATTGGAAGGCATCTTCAACTCTTGCAAACATCTTATTGCAAAATTTTAGTTGACCCTCTCATAAGCCTTTTCCAAATCAATTTTGATAACCATAAAACCTTTTTTGCCCCTCATATTTCTCATGGAGTGGATGACCTCATGTGCCACAATAATATTATTGGAACTGTGCTAATTAGGTACAAAACTGCACTGGTTTAGAGAAATAATATGAGGGAGAAAGCTCCATATCCTTTTTGAGATCACCTCTGTAATCACTTTGTAAATAACCTTACATAAACTAATTAGTCTTAAATCCCTGATCGTTTTGGGGGAATTCTTTTTTGGGATGAGAGCAATTAGTGTACCGTTAACCTCTCTTATAGCATGAGGATTGGAGAAAATGTGTCTAACAAATACACGATAAAGCCACCCACACAACCCCATTGGTGCTTATAAAATAAGGTTATAATTAACGTTAAGGCCTATAATTAATTAGTACATTAACTCATTTGCTTTGTATGTTGATTAAATAAGAACAAGAATTGCTATTGTTTTGCCTTTCCTATGAATTTCTCTCCTTTCCAACATGTTTTTCTACTGATTAAAAAGGAATCAATGCCGAAATGTGCACGGTAACATTTTTGTAAATAAGTTAGTGTTAAAAAGGAACTAGTTAGAAATAGCTCGGTCTCTAGTAATTGTTGGCTGATTGTCTTTTGCTGTGTATTATTGTTGTTGTTTCTACTTGTTTTTAATGTAAAAAGGATGGTTAGTGCGGAAGAAACATAATGTATTTTCTTTTAAAAAAAAGATTATTAGTTTTTATACCACTGGTGCGGAAAGTTAGTTTTTTATAACGGCTATGACATTAACCAATTTAAAAATAAACTTTTTTATTTTACATTGGTTATGACACTAACTAATGTAGAAAGTAAATAAAATAACTATTTTTTTAATTTTATGCTATCATGTGTAACATCACAAATTTTAAACTTAAAAGTTGAAGAATAAGCTTGAATCTTCTAGGTCTAAGATCTGACATGTTATAACTAATGTGGAAAATATTTTCTGCATACCAGTTATATTTATAATTATTTTAGAAGTTAAAGTCATAACTTTTGAGACGAGTTAAATCTAACACTGTATAGGTAACCATATAAAAAATAATTTTTAACCTATCTTAAAAGTCTTTTTTTATAGTAGTGGAAGATTCGAGTGGTGTACTTCTATTTATCAATTTATACTCCTACTGTGTGATGGCAATATTCATCTTACCTAACTTCCCTATTGACATCCTTTGTGATTAGATGACCATGAATTACTTAATGAAGAATAATCATCATCAAGTTTATTTTTATAATGCCAAAGCGGGAAATCAGCCAATATGTCTTTCCCTTCACAGGCTACCTTTAGTTGTTATGTCATGAGTTCTAGGATAATATAGATCTCCAATAATGCACATCAAATATTGTTCTCAACTTGCGAGCTTCTGATTTGCATAATCAAAGCAACCAGCGTACCCCTTCGACTGATAAGTAATTTATAATTTATCTTCTAAAGTGTCATAAATCATTATATTGTTGTGGTCCAGAAATTAAACTTATTCTTGCGTTTTGATCCTGAGAGATTGAGTATTCGAGTTATATATATAGATTCGAATCAATGTATTTGTCGTTACTGAATCCCCTGTCAAGTATACTGTCACCAATATAAGCTATATGTTAGTACTTTCATCGATACACTCATCTCTTTTTGTGCAATATTATTCGAGGAAAAAAAAAAAAAGGGGTATCGTCTAAACATGAAAGAAAGAATCTTGAATATATATATATATATATATATATAGATGTGAGGCGACTGAGATACATTTAGATGCACAATGGATTATCATCATTTCCACATTTCATTGATTGTGTGGGGAAACAAAAATATATGCTTACAACAGATAATATGGATTGACGTGAAAACAATTACGCTTCTATTCTGTCATGTGCAGGCTTGTAAGCTAGAACCATTATTCAATTTGATTTAGGTAGAATCGCAAATTAATTTCTGAAAGAGATCTTGTGTTATTTATATATTCTTCAGGACGGTCTTGCAAGAATAATTGCTATGAGCTAGCTTGGTTTATTTTAATCAAAGACATTCTCAATAAATTAATAATAAACAGTAAAAATTAAGAAGGCTAACATAGAAAAACATGATTGTGAAAGGTAAGGAAGGCCGATATAGTACATCAAAGTCAACAGCGGTCGTTACGGATTTTAGAAACATATAGACATATATACTTTTTGTCATGTCACTGGCCAGTAATAATATAGGGATTATTGAATTAATCAAGAAAAATTAATTCAATGTATTAACTATTAGATATGGAAATCCAAAACATGGCACAACTGTATCTAAGATTTGATATGAGAATCTAAACATTGGGATCTTCAGCAAATCCTCTGATCAACACACTCATTGCCGGCAAACATGCTAAAGAAAAATTTATTTTAAATTTGGCTTCCTGTTAGTTCAACATGTTTTATCCGTATAAAATAAAGTATTAATATGTTTATCAACATTACTTAAACCTAAATCCTTGTGTTTCTATGTCAAGAATCAGTTAAAGTATTTTGGAGTAGCGCAGGCTCTATTCTGGGTGGAAAAGTAAATGAATTGCTTTATTGTATGAATTTTATTTGGCTGGTGTTTTTAAAGTATAGAAATAAATGAAAAAAAACAGTAAATATGATTAAAAAATGCAAACAATTTCACGTTCAAGTTCGTCTATAATAAAAGTCACTAAATATAATCTTTCTAATGATAATAAAAGTGGAAAGTTATTGTGAAAGATCGACCATATAATTCAAATCTCCACCATAAAAGTGCTTTAATTACACATAAAATAAGATTTAATGATATGTACAGTCACTTTTACATAAAAAGCATCAAATTCTATGTCAACCTTTATAAATAAAAATGTGCATCTTTAATTATTTCAGAAAGGCAAGAGATTGTGATCTCAATTCTACAAATAAGTGGAGTATAAAGTAATTGAGCAAGAAAGTAAATGCTAGGAAGAAATGCAAAAACCATGTAAATTATTAAGAATAGAGAGCAATCGCCTGAAAAGAAAAGAGCAAATAAATGAGTAAAAATAACATAATGATACAGCATCTTAACTTAAAGCTTAATTTATGAGTTCTTTCACTTTATATACGTATCATTTATTAAATTTAATTTTATTTAATATGAGACTTCTTATATTAATTCAAATCTAGTCATGCTTAAAAAATTTAAGAAACTTATTTGCAAATATTGTTAAACAATTTACAAGTAATGCCCAAAGTCCTGTAATATTGTTCTTCTCATTGTGATTATGTCCAAGATGGTACGGTGTTAATTACACGATAGAGCATAATTGGAAAGATATTATAGGCAAAGCTTAATTAAAATAAAGAAGTTAAACGTCGTATCGTTCTTACAAATTTTCTTTCGATGGTAATTAAATTTTATATCCTAGCTAGCAAGCGATATATCTCATGGTAATTTAACAGGATGACATTTTCAGGTTGAGGGTGATATGGTATATGGTTAATAATTTGCTTCCCATGTTAGTCCATGCAAGAGTTTCAACTTTGAGCTGCGAATTTATCGCATTCGACAATGTTGTGGTGTCAGAGAAGAGGAATAATTGGCTGAGCATCAAATCAACGAAAGGGGCAAGTGGAGTGGGTCAACCTCAAAACTCTTGAAAGGATCCATCCCCTCCCCAATAATGATTTGTGCCAAATTAATTAAACTAGTTGCCACGATTCTTAATCTCACATCACCATCATTATCGATCTCCAATCCACTCTCATTTCACTATTTTATTATTTAATTTACAATTCGCCGCTTAATTTCTTCATCAAATGACATAATATTCTTGAACAAAGCAGCAACTACGAAAGAAACTTGATTGTATGTTAATTAATTCTCTCTAGGCTCAATGATTCCGCATCTTAATTACTTATTATTTATATACATGGTCTTTAAAGAAACCTTTTATTTCGTTTTCACTGACTAATCTCAAACACTATTATACTATATCATTTTCTGCTAACATTAACATGCATGCTTTCTTGAATATAAAAATGATTGAAAATGACGGACTGCGACTCAACTCATGATTTTGTAAATTACACCAGCTCTGGTTTATTGTATATGCTAATTAAGATGGGTACGATCGATAATCATTTGATTATATAATTTTTTTGGGCGATTCGATTTTTATTTATGGATTGTTGTTGACATATATCTAATTTCATGATGCGAACATGCCGGCCAAAGTTTCTACGCCTTTCTGACATTCCATTCATGTCAAGTCATCATATGCAACTTGGTTTTACAACGGTTTCAAATATAAGCACCAACAAATTTATTATAGTTGAAAGACGAGTTGAGTAAAAAACGTCAATTATTGCCAACCCGCCCCCCGGGGAGGTTAAATTTCCCTCCAAATGTACGTATATGGCCAATTAAGTTCTGAGGATGAAGCGCTAATAGAACCCTAGCTTTACCAATAATAATACAAAGTAGAAAACAAAGAATTTTGGGAGCAAGAGCAGTAGATAAGTAGATGCTATACATGTTGGGGGAAGAGTAACAAAAGTTGGTAAGAAAAGAGGAATGGTGGCAATCACGCACAGTGAGTAAGCAAGCAGTGAAGCATGGAATCTTAAAATGGCCAGCTCATCCACACATATTCACGAGGATTCCCATATCGTATGTGGACCGCAAAGCACATTACATTGTTGCTCATTTAATTAATCAAATTAAAGTGTATTTAAGCAGCTTACTTTACCCCAAAAGTTTGAAAATAACAAACACCATAGTACTATAAGGGCAGATTAATTAAGAAATATATAGTATTTTCAACAGTTGTTTGCGCTAATTTGGCTTCCCGGCGCACTGAAATCCCACCACTTTTTTACCGTCTTCGTGAAAGTGACCCCCCAAACCCAAAGTACTCTCTTCTCTTTCTACCCCTTATTTTCAAATATTTAATGCCTCCCCAGCGGAAAGCCTTCGCCCCCATCATCCAACCACACTGCTTATTTAAAATCATTAAATCGCCGTCCCGTTAATATTTATATCCTGCATATACCTCCCACCATTTTCCGAATAATGCCCTCACATTAATAACATTATTAAATTATCTTCATTATACTGAAATTCAACGTTATTTTATTGCAATGCATTAGATATTAGTAAAATTTAAAGATATTGTACAAAAAATTACATTATTCCTTCCATTTGGCTAAAATTTGTGCACCAAAAAATTGCCGAAACATCACCTATATTTTTAAAATCTATATTTTAGTTCAATTTTTAATGCTGTCAAAAAATTTTCACTAAAAATTCTAAAATTCATAATTTTTTAATTGAAATTATGTTACAAATTTAAAAATTATTAATCCAACCTCATAATCTAATTGTCTTCTTTCTCTCCAATACAAAGAATTTACAATAATTAAGAAGAGTTGAATTAATGTTTCAAAAATATTAAAATAAATGCTTTGAATATGATTGTTTTCAATAGGAGGATACTTATAAGTAATAAAAAAAAATATTTCCTCTGTCCCAAATTGTAAGGTACTTTTGAAAAAGTTTTTTCGTTTTAAAATATAAGATAATTTGAATAGATTAAGGTTTCATTAATTGTACCAATTTTAATATTACCCTTTCTCTCTCTATAATCAATTTCCATCACTTTTTCTTTCAATATATTAAATAATGGGTATTTTGAAAAATTTATATTTTTATTTTGCAAATATAAGGTAGTTAAGTATACTTAATGAGGTTTATTGGTGTGTAAGATTTTGTCTAAAAGTGTCTTATAATTTAAAATAGAAGGAGTATTAAAATAAAAAACACCAACAAATTTATTATATCACATTTATAATTGATTCTCCATTATAAGATAATTTTGGAGGTGATTTGGTATTAAAAAATATAAAATAATTTTTAAAAAATAAGGTTTAATTAAACATTTTTCAATATTATTCTTTTCTCCTTATTCTATTCTCTCCCTCCCTCCCTGAGGTTACTTAAATCAAGGGTACTTTTAGAAATTCATATTTTTGTTTTGAAAAATAATTATAAGATATATTTAATAAATTTTATTAATATATATACTTTTATTTAAAGCTGTCTTATAAATGGAGATGGAGAGAGTTTTTTTTTATTTTTTTATATACATGTTTAGAATATTAGAAAAAATTAATCTTTACGCTTTTCACCTTTTAAATAGGTTCCTATGCTTTAAAAATTAAACTGGTAAATAGTCCCTAAAGTTATCTTTACAGGTCTGTTTGATTCAAGGGGAGGGGAGGAGAGCTCTCCCTCCCCCTAATTTGGAGGGGAGGGGAGGAGAAATTTTTAAAATTTTCCCTCCCATCCTTCTAACCAAAGGAGGGGAGGGGAGGGGAGGGGTGGCTCCCCGCCCCTCCCCCCAACTAAACACACCCTATAAGTTTTGTTAGTTCTTGTAGTACAAAAATTGTAGCAGCCCATCATCAACGACGTCCAATAAGAAACACTGTTGACACGTGTGAAAAAATAGGTTAACTCTATGGATATTTAGACTTAGTTTGGATGGAAGGAAAACTCTCAAAAAACCTCCCTCCATTCAAAAATATAAAATATATAAAATTTTTTTGAGGAGTTGTATGCTCAAAAATATAAAGCAGTTTTAATTTTTGAGGTATAATCATTCTTTTTTTCAAAAGTACCCCTATTAATAATAATTTTATATTTATTATACGATATTTAATAGGGATAAATGTAGAAAGATAGGGTTAGTTAGAAAGTAAGTAACTACTTTATTGGGGAGTGAGATTCGGTTAAAAATATTTTACATTTTTAAATGGAGGGAGTAATAAATTTATTATTTTAAAACAATTTTTTCCTGATATTCTCTCCTGTCTATTTTATTTTTCTTTCAAACTGATAATTATGTATACTAAATGAACTCCTCATAAGATATTGATTTAAGAAAAGCCCATTTTTCTTGTAAAAAAATAATAATTAGATTTTGTATCTCAAATCAATTTTAGTCGTCTGCATCGAAATATTCAAACATCCTATGACAGCATTATGGCTTGTTCAAGGAAGGAATCGAGGAAGGGTAACTGGAATTTGTAAAATATAAGGCCCAACATCAGTGACAGACGCATATATATTTAAGGGTGGGCGATTGCCCCTCTTCAATTTTTTGATACATCATGTAAATATGAATTGGGTTCTAACTTGCCTCCACTGATATATTAATTTTGAACTCAGTAATCAAGAGATAAATAAGAGAAGAGGATGAAAGAAGGGGGACAGAGAGATGACAATCACCTAGATCTAGGTAAGGAGTTTGTGTGCAAAATTTGTGAGGAAAGAGGGAGTATAATTGGATCTTGAATTTTAGATTTAAAATCTTGGGCCGAATGAAGTTAACCATGAGATTATGAAAATTTAGAATAGTAGATAGTGAAAAAGAATTGAGATTTTAAAATAATTTAATCTTATGAACGATTTTTTATAGACTTTTATTTGAAATTGCTTAATTCTTATATTTTTGGTAGAATCATTTATTTTATTTTTTGTTGAAAGCATTCATATAGTTTAAAATAACTGTCATCTTTATATATTTAATTTCTTGTTTATTTTTTTTAGCAAAATCAAGTTTTTATACATGATAGGAGGTTTATTGTTATTATTATTTAAACAAGTTGTTGGAATTTGAATCTTAATTGTTATGCATATAATAAAATCTAATTTATATGGTTCTATACACTGACAAGTTAAATTTTGCTATTAATAAATTATATGTCATTCGTAACTTGTCAAAAATAAATTTACCTCCACTAATTCTGGGTCCTATGTGGCCATGGCCTACCGTAGCTAGGAGAAATAAATTTTAAGGATTGAGATTTGAATTTTTAAAATATGGGAACCTGTTTACAAAATAGAGCTATAAACTATGAGGGCCAAAAGTTGGTCCAAAAAAAAAAAAAACCTACGAGGGCCAAAAGCTTAGTGTTTTTTTTTAAATTATTATTTTCGCTAACTCAAGCATTTTGAAATAAAACTAAAACTCCATACTCCCAAATTCACAGTTAATTACTTCCTTTATTTATTATTATAAAATATTTTAACTAATTCATGCATACCAATGCAATTAGTTAATATCCAATCTTTTTAAATGTACTCTTCAAAATAATTAAATACAATTAACTCTCTCTAGGGAATAAACCAAATTAATGAGGATCAAGTAATTTTTTCATTTGTCAAGACTCAAGAGTATTTTTGAAATAAATATATTAATTACTCTCAACATTCTATAAAATGTCTTATAAATTGAAACATAAAACCTTTATAAATATGCCTAATAAAAAGTGCAAGGAATATTATGAGAAGAAAGAATATATAGCAATGCATACTTTCCTTCTGAATCGATACTATATATTTATTACATATATTATATTCTCTTTCAAAATTTGACAAATGGACTCCTTAGTATAGTACACAATTTTATTACCATATTTTTTTTTGGTTTCCCATTGTGTAAATTACAATAGACTATTTATAGTTAAATTAAGCCATTATTCGGTTGTGTGAAATATACCGTCAGTAGAAAATTTATGAATAATAATCAAACTCGGTTTTTACATTAAAACCTGTTAAAAAATTCAAGAAAACCAAAGAAAATAGGTTGTGAGGAATCGTTAGACATAGTAAAGGACCCACAATCAGATATGCTTACATCAAATTGTTGCTCCCTCCTCCTATCCTTTATGTAAATTTCCTTTTAATCATTTTGTAAGAATTCATAAAGTATTAATTGTTTTATTTTTAAAATATCTTTTCTTTTATCAATTTTCAATGAGGGTTGAGATAGGGAGGGTAATCCTTTTTTTTTTTGAAAGTTTATAGTATTCATCAAGGATAAATATGAAAACATATATAATAAGTAATTTTTAATAATTTTACTGATATAATTAACTTTTCTTATTTCGATAAAGTGGTTAAATAAAGGATCAGATGAAATATTAGACTTCTAATGTGGGAGTTTCCATTTTTTTTTTAATCTCCCGTTGCGAAGTGTTAAGTATCATTATACAGTAAAGTATTATGAGAATATGCTATGGTTTTTCACAAAAGTAATTCTTTCTTTAATTTCTATGTTTTTAAAATTGTTTTTTAAGATCGGTTGTATTGGCGGCCCAAATTTTTCCCAGCCAATAAAAAAGGATTGGAACGTACTAATATCTCTCCAATCCTATTTATGAGATGGAAAGAGAAGAATTTGTTTAATTTTATTTATAAGTTATATCATTAATTTTTTATCACAAATTTTTTCTTTTTCTTTTAATTAAATATTGATGAGAGAAAGTATATTATTTAAATAAGTATATTTAATAGGATAAAGTTAAAAAATTATTAGAGTTTTATGTAGAGTTAATAAGCTTTAATGTTTGTTTTTCTTAATTTCAATAAAAATATGTTAAAATTAACTTATAAATAAGATTAATGAGTAATATATATTAATATTGATCCATAATCCATTCATCATAAAGAAAGATAGCTTACTAAACAAGTTTAACTATGACGTGATGAAGTAAGCCTCACTGCTCTAATTTAATAGTACGTCTTGCCAATTTATGATCCCAGGCGCGCCCCAATTGCAAAATTTGAAATCTAATTGCTTAATGCAGTTATTAATTTGACAATTTATAACCAAGGCCCAATGGGCATTCGACAATTTTTTTATGAATATATATAGTTGAAACTTGAAAAAGACTTTTGATTCTACAAAAATAAAAAAAAGTTATGGCTATAATTATATGAATGTTTGTAATTATCTTGCTATTTGTTTCAGTTTTCCAGACACACAACTTCAATGCTGAACTGTAAATTAAGACTATAATAATAAACAAATACTAATATAGTACTGCGTCCTCCAATCTCATCCCGGCTAGCTAATCTGTATACTTTTTTGGGACCATAGTATAAATTATTTTTTAAAAGTTTTGTTTTATCCTGAATATGGAGCATTGAATGTGTTATATAATTCATCTGTTTTTATATATAAAATGTTTTTAATCAAATTACACATTTAAATAAAACTTTATCATTTAGTTGAAAGTGCATAAAATCATAACAACTTTGCAATTTTATCCCTAATAATATCACAATTAATATGATTGTGGTTGATAAAATATGCAATTAATATCTTCTCCTTTTTCAAGTAATGGGGGTAAAATTATTCAATTACTTTAAAATATCATAACATCTTTATATTTAGAGACAAAATAAACTTATAAAAAACACCTTATATGTAATGACTAAGGGAGTATTTTTTTTCAATTACTTCCTTACTTTATTAAATAATTAATGAGAGTATTTTACATAAGTTAAATGTTATATATATATATATATATATATATTCACTTAATGGCATGATTGAAAAAATGTAAAAAAATTTTGAAATCAAGATTTTAACCAATTTTTTTAGAAACATGAATTAGTTAATGAGGATTTATATTATGGTCCATAAGGAATAATTAAGTATTAAGTAATACTCCATCTATTAAAAAATATAAGGTATTTTTAATTAAATTTTATCCTCTAATAAAATAGTTATTTGTCTTTAAAATAACACCATATTTTTATATGATGTTTCACTTTAAAATAAATATAAAATAATTTATTTATTATGAATACTTTTGAAAAGAATATAATAATTATCTTCTGAAACACTTTTGAAGCATATTAAACGAGATTCTTTTTTGGTAAAAATAATTAAACGAGATTCCTCGACATAAATGATAGATAATTCAGGTTTATAATTAATTGATCCTGACTCTAAAACTTAGATAATGAGCTTTGGTTTAACCAAGTAAATGCGTGTTCTGCATCAATTATCATGGACGATCTAGCGAGATATTGATTTTGTTTCTTAATTTTGAATTTCCATTTATAGCGAATGCTTATAAATGGAAATTCAAGAAACTACGTGATGAATAATAATTGCATGATGAATCCGAGTGACAGTCGGGCGAGCTGATTCTGTAGCAAGGGATCAGAATTAGGAGTGAAAATAAGCTGGGTCGAGTTACACTTTGATTAAATAAATTTGACCTTGTGTCATAAATTAGATGTCTGAGTCTAACTTGAAGTTTGTATAAGGCTTTTTTTATAACTCAAGCCTAAATATACTTAAAACCTGACTTGACCTACAAACCTTTTTAGAAGCCTACTTAAAAGTAAAGCCTTTTAAATAGGCTTACGTTTTAGTTTTAAACATTTTAAATATATTTTAGGGTTATTATAATATACAATATATAACTTAATTTATCAATTATAATATACAAGAATTGAAAAGACTTACTAACTATAATATAATACAACAATAAAGTAACAATATTAAAATTAATATATGAGTCAAATATGATTGAAAATAACTAGAAGTAGTAAAGAATAAATTGATTAAAAATTATATGGTGAAACTGATGTGTTTGTGATATAGTACATAATATATATACACACACACATACACATATAAATATGAATGTAAATATAAATAGGTCAGCTTGTTGGGCTTGTAGGTTAGGCCTTAAAAAAAAAAGCCTGCCTTATTTAACTAAATAGGTTTAATTAAAGGCCTGAGTATGGCCTGAGCCTATTTACTAAGTAGGTTAGACTAGGCTTGAAGTAGGTTAAACTATAGACTCTTGTTAAGGGCCTGACCTATTTTCACCTCTAATCGAAATTGGTAAATAGTTAGATATGAGTGAAATATTTTTCTAGGATTGATCCCTTAGACTCTCTGTGTGGTTGAATTATTTCCTTCAAATTATAATACAACTCATAATTAATTAATTCATGGAAATCAAGAAACCATTTTCAATGCTCATTATATAAATAGACATGGAGAGTTCATCGTCCAATCTAATTTTTATGATCATAGTTTTTCAATTGATATTTTTTAAAGAATTTTTTTGAAAAACTAACCGTTAAAAATTGCTTTTATTTTAAATTTTATATCCATTAAAATAATTTTTTTAAAACAAATAAAAGTAAAAAGTTATAAACTTAAACCATTCAAATTAAATCCGGATGACCTAGAGAATCTCATTACTCACTTGTATGATAAGCAATACAATTGATTTCAATAGTTGAAATATTAAATTCTTAAAAATATTTACATTTTTTTATTTATATTTTTATTAAATATTTTATATAAAAACTTTAATAATATTAATTAAAATTTTAATATATAATTTTTTTAAAAATAATAAATAAAGTAAGAATATATTTAAAAAATAAATATAAAAATATTTAATATCTTATATTTTGGATTAGACGAGTAAACTAAACTCTTTAACTTTGCCTGTGCCGCCGGTGCGGTTGGTACGACGATTCATTTTATGACAGGTGGCACTGGGAACAACTAGCAGTGGTTGTAAGATATATTCTTTCTCTGTTTTTTTTTTTAAGACACACTACACGTTTCATTGTTTTTATAAACAGAACTATAAAATTCAAAAAAACATTATTTATCATATTTTTTTAAATTGCCTTGCATCCGCGGGACAAACTTATTTATTTACATGCTAAAAATTAACTACAAAAATATTTTAGTCTATTTTTCTAATTTTAAATATAATATTATATATATTCTTTTTAAAAAGATATAATCATTATACTTGACTGGTCAATTTTTTTAAATTATATGAGTTAGTTAAAATTTAATAAAATTTAATGAGAGAATATTACATTTTATGTACACTGAACCATGCATTCCTTTCATTTTTATTTATAGGTAAAATTATTAATTTTAGTTTTTTTTATATAAGCAAAATTACATTTCTCAATAAATATTTATTGCAAACTTATTAAATTACCCCTCATAATTTAATTAAGAAATAATTAATGAAGACTCAATTAATACAATTAATAAGGAGTATTATAATCTAATTTTTTTATTTTCAAATATAATTAATATAGTAAGTCGATTGTTTTAAACTATGTAATATAGTTTTTTTTTCCTACCAATAAAAACGAATGAAGTACTTAATTATTCCCTCCATTAAAAAATGTAAGGTATTTTTAATCGAATCTCACTTTCAATAAAGTAGTTATCTACTTTCAAACTACCATATCTTTTCATATTTATTCATATTAAATACCCTATAATAAATATAAAGTCATTATCAATAGGGACACTTTTGAAAAAAAAAGATAATGATTATACTATAAAAGATTAAAAATATTTTACATTTTTAAACATTCAACTTCTTAAAAAATATTTTATATTTTTTAATAGAGTATGTTATATAATGTGCGTGTGTGTGAAAGTACAAATCTTATTCATGCCCAAAAAAAAGTTCAATAAATCTTCTAATTTAGGAAAGCAAACTGCGGAGCTAACATGGTGATATAGTAAGGGGGTTATTTTAATAGAATCAGGAAGTGGTCCAATTAAACAAAACACAGACAGAAATTCTGAAACAGAAGATATGACGTGATTTCAATGAATAAAAGAAAGAACAAGAGGGAGGTGTTGAAAGTGACATATGGATCTCAAGATCAACGATTAATCCTCAGCAATTAAACAGTATGCCCTTCGTTTTCCAAGAGGGGCCCAAACAAACCATCCATCTAACTTTGTTTAATTAAGTTAACCATAATACGTTAATAATGTAGGTTTTTGGAGATTCGTGGCGTCAATGAACTCAACCAATGAAACGCAAGGGAATCTTTTTCACGGCCTCAAGTTGGATGTTAAACACGTAGAAAATTAAGCCCCTTCTCAATCCTCTCTCACGGACAAGGCCGCCATCAACTGGAACGATTTAATACGCAGAGAGGCATCGTTTTCGATCGCCGATATCGTGCACGTGTACGCAATCCCTCGCCCGGTAGATTTTTTACAAAAGCTAAATTTGTAGGATCGCCACGTGGCACATGGAGAGCGAGCCAACTCTCGCTCCCACGCACACCTTCTCGTCTCCCTCCTCTATTCAACTTGAACATTCTTAAACTCTGCTACTATATTATATACTCACACGCCCATTGACACAGATAGGTGACTGAGAGTTGGTTAAGACATAGGAAGGCAGGCAGACATCCGAACGTCATTACCTTTTAATATTACCAATTCCATAATATATACCCTTCTCTGTCTTGCTTACTCACATCCTGCTCCCCCCACTGCTTGAGTTCTTCCTTAGTTTCTTTATGCAATTACGCTTTTTTCGAATTCTGTGAGTTATCGGCAGTCTGCTCAGTGTCCTCAATTTGTCAGCCCAATTACCTGCTGTCTGCTATTACTATAACACTCTCGAGGCCGATCAGTTCTCTAATCTTCCGAAGGTATAAGTCTCTTTTTCTCTCGATCGGTTTATGCATAGAACAACACTTTTCCATCGCCAGCAACAAAATGTCTGCCTTTTCTACTTCTTTACAAATGTTCACAGGATTTTACCTCATCAATTTCTTCTTTTCTTTTGGCAATAATTATGATTAAGCACTAAATTAGATCGAGTGGGACGGTGGGCTTTTAATTTCTTAATTTGTTCCTCTTCTTACCAGGCCAAAAGATTATTCTGTGTTTATTTCACTCCATTTGTAAGATATATGCTACCGGGGTTGACATACGAGAATCCTCAATAAAGATCCCGGATAGAGTCGTATAAGCTTTTCATATTTTGGTTAGCATTATCACATGTCAAAGCTTTCCAGCCAAGGATGTCTCTTTATATTCTCACTAACTAATTAATGCCGTACTTCTCTGGATTCATATTTGAACCAAGTTATCATGAAAAATGATACTTCCTTCCACCGTCAAATCAGGCTTCAATTTCTTCATGCTTTTAATAGAAACAATTTGTTCTTGTTAAAGAGATCAATACCCTTCTTTGGTTGGACTTGGGAGATAGATTCGCTCATCTTTTCTTATCATTCAATGTAACGTGTGTGTGTGTATAGGATCTGTCGGAGAGAAGCGCAATACAAGCAACATGGAATATGATGCCTTGGTACACAATAATTCTGCATTCGAGACCTTATCAGACAGTAGTGCCTCAGTCTCGGAAGGGAATGTCATTGACGAGCTCTTTGCACATGGTTGCTGGCTTGAAACCACTGGAGGATCATACAACTTCACGCAGCCTTGTGCTACGAATCCCCCTTCTCTCAGTGACCCTAATTTGCACTATTGGGCATCATCAGACCCAAATCCCCAAATCTATCAACAAGAATCAGAGGTAAGCTTTCCATTCCAATCCGAAAGTTTTGCGGTTGCAAGCGCTGAAGTGGGTAAAAGGTGGTGGATAGGGCCAAAAGCAAATCCCGTTCCATCTTCCTCAGTCAAAGAAAGATTAGTGCTTGCCGTGGGGTACTTGAGAGAATACACCAAAAATACCAACATGTTTATTCAGATATGGGTGCCCACTAGGAGAGAGGGAGCATCCGTTCTAACCAGTGCTCACGATCACGTTCCCCCATGCTCATCCGTTGATGATCCAAACTGTAAGACCCTTGAATATTACCGAAATGTTTCCAAAGGTTATCAGTTGGCTGCCGAGGAGGATTCAGAAGAGTGTCGAGTAGTCCTAGGAAAGTTGCCTGATCAGTGGAGCCCCACTGTTCGGTTTTTCAAAAGCCACGAGTATGTTACGTATGTTAATTATGCACAGCAGCACTATGATTTTCGTGGATCATTGGCCCTTCCCGTGTTTGAGCGTGGCAGCGGGACATGCCTTGGCGTTGTTGAGATTGTAATGACCAATCACAACATCAACTGTCATCCACAAATTGACAATGTCTGCCATTCTCTCCAGGTTTTCTTCTGCTCTCGTACAATCTTCTTCTTCCTTTATACACTTCTAGCATGTAAAACCCGTTTCTTATTTGATTAATACCCCATAGAGTCCCTCAAATTTATTCTCTTTTTTCTCTTTTATATCATTCTTCTACCTTCCGTGGATTTAACAATTGCCATATGCAATTGATCTTGAAGCCGGCTTGTTGTATAATAGCAGAAAGGATCGGAGAAAAGAAACATAAATATATATGTGCTTATTAATGGATGGCTCCAATGGTTTTGATTAATCAGCATCCTAGTGCTTTAACCTAAAAAATGATGGATCACCATATATAACCTCTCTCACACAAGCATATGTATATTGATTTCCGTGCAGACTGTTGATTTTAGTAAGAATTGCCAGAACCTTATTTCTCCAGCCGTGAAGGTAAGAGAGTGAGATGATGATGAGTCGGGCTAGATTCAGACCACATATAGGCACAAGATACTTATGAATGCCTGGTTGCTTTGTGTCGAATGTGAACAGGTATTTGACGACTTGTACCTAGCTGCACTGAATGAGATAATAGAGGTGTTGACCTCAGTGTGCAAGACACATAATTTGCCTTTAGCTCTGACTTGGGCACCCTGCGGACAACAAGGTAAGGGAGGATGTCCGAACGACAATTTCGTGGGTTGTTTGTCGACCGTGGATTCTGCTTGTTGCGTGGCGGATTTAGAGTTGCTCGGGTTCCAAGAAGCCTGCTCTGAGTACCACCTTCTCAGAGGGCAAGGTATTGTTGGCACAGCATTCACCACCACCAAGCCATGCTTTGCAACGGACATAACTGCCTTCACCAAAACGGAGTATCCTCTGTCTCACCACGCTACAATGTTTGGGTTACATGCCGCCGTCGCTATTCCCCTCCGTAGTGTCTACACCGGATCCGCTGATTTCGTGTTGGAGTTTTTCTTACCGAGGAATTGCCATGACGGTGAAGAACAAAAGCAGATGCTGAATTTACTATGTATTGTGGTACAACAAGCTTGCCGGAGTTTACATGTTGCCATGGACAAACAGGTCGAGGAAGAATTCACGTTTACAGTCGGAGACATGCTGGCTGCGGCTTCAAAAGGTGGAGCCCACAAAGAAGAAACTCTTGAGTTTGGGGGGTCTTGTAATTTAGAAGAACTGTCTTCAAAAGACTCGTCGTGGATTGCACATATGATGGAGGCTCAAACACAGCACAAGGGTAAAGGCGTGTCTGTGTCGTTGGAATACCTGGAAGAACCAAAACATGAGTTCAAAGTGACAACCAACTGGGAGGGCACTCACGGGGGATTCTGCCATGGGCAGACATTTTCTGATTATGTACAAGTTCACCAGAGCTCAGCAGTATCCAGGGCGAGTGTAGAGGGTGGAGGAGAATCTTATGGTTTTGGTGGACGCCGCTCATCGGGCAGCAGAAAATCAGGCGAGAAGAGACGAACCAAGGCAGAGAAGACTATCAGCTTGCCAGTTCTCCGACAATACTTTGCAGGAAGCCTTAAAGATGCTGCCAAGAGCATCGGCGGTACGATCAATCTATCATATATAATCGAGTCTAAATTGTTTTCCAACCATTTTTCTACACTTTTTACATGACTAATAAATTGGAACAATATAATTCGTCCGGTGTTGATCATGGAACAATTCAGTGCTCAAATGTATGACTCGTTCCATCCAAATTGCAAATCAGCATTCGTGTTCTACTTTATTCATTTATAATTCCCAATCTCATTGTCCTAGGTTCTAACCTGAACTTCTTCTGTTTAATTGCAGTATGTCCCACGACTCTTAAAAGGATATGCAGACAACATGGAATTACCAGATGGCCTTCAAGGAAAATAAAGAAGGTAGGACATTCGTTAAGGAAACTTCAGCTTGTGATCGATTCAGTGCAAGGTGCTGAGGGCGCCATTCAGATCGGTTCCTTCTATTCCAGTTTTCCAGAGTTGAGCTCCACAAATTTGTCTGGCAGTGGTCCCTCTCAGTCATCAAACATCAGCGGCGACCACTCTAAGAAAGTACATGCTCATGCCGAGAACGGCTTATATAGCCACGGTGGCACAACATTAAAATCTCCGCCCTCTTGTTGCAGCCAGACTTCCACCATCATCAACGCCGTGTCCAGTGGGGATGTTTTAATGGCAGAAAACCCGGAAGGGTCGCTCAAGAGAGCTCATACTCAAGTCGAAGCGGAGTTGCATGAGGATACAAAACATTTCGCAAGCCGGCAAAAGCCGCTTGGTGAGCATCCAAGTGTCGAGGTTTTGCCTCCATTGCCTGAAAATAGTGGGTGGAACGCGCGAGACGGAGGTGCTTTTAGGGTGAAAGCTACTTTTGGGGATGAAAAAATTCGTTTTAGCTTGCAGCCGAATTGGGGGTTTCGAGAACTGCAACTGGAGATCGCAAGACGATTCAATCTAGACGATGTGAGCAACATCGGTCTCAAGTATTTAGATGAGGAGGGTGAGTGGGTTCTTTTAACATGCGATGCTGATCTTGAGGAGTCTAAAGACGCATATCGATCATCTAAGAGCCGTACAATGAGGTTCGCCCTCTTTCAAGCTTCGCCGCTAAATCTGGCCAACACTTTTGGCTGCAACAGCTCATCCTGACACCAGTCGTCTTGTCTGTTCATTACATTATTCTAGTTCTAGCTGCCTGAATCATGTGCTGGTTCGAACCATCTGAGATTTACTGTCGTTGCCGTTATAGCAAAGAGAAAGAGAAGAGAGAACCATTATCCACTAGGATCTCTGTAAAATACTAATTAAACAAACAGATGCCACATCATAAACGTTCCACTATTATGCCTACATTCTACAACGGGCTGCGTCCATGACTATGGACCGTCCCCGTGTCACTCCATTCATTATTGGTTGAGCTGCATGAGATAATCTTGGATATATCTTGCAATTAAGTTACCCTTTTTACGGTAAATTTTGGAAAATTTATCTGTATACAATGCATGCTTGATCCTGGGGTTTTATCACAATCATTAATATAAGATTAACTTTGGAATATATAATCCTACGTTGTCTAATGTTTGACCTTGACTTTTATTTGTTTTTATAGTGAGTGAAAAAAATAACTAGAAATTGTCAATCATTGAATGTGGAATGATGACTTGTCCCTATGATAACATTCCATAAAATTGGAATGATACATAGAAGATTTGAGATTTGAGATGCCTAAATTGAGAAAAATATGAAATGACTTATTTGATTTTATCTATTTTAATTTGTTATATTATTGTAATTATCCTGATTAAAACTAGATGTGAATCATACATTTTGCAGTGAGTCTCTAAAATGAAAAACATTAATCATTATTTATTAATAGCACTACTTCTTATCAATTATATGTGTGAGTGTATAAATTGATTTCTAAATATAACATAACTAAAAAGCTAATAGGAAGTTGCGTCTGTGGCACCATCTTTCAATATTTTAAGCAGAAAAGAAGAAAAAATATTGTAGAATTTAAAATAAACAGAAGTGTAGTATTTGGATAAATAACTCCCGCCGGATAAGGTAGGAATTTTTTAGTATTTTAATAGGGTCTGGCTCAATTTGCCATTAAAACTGGTATAAAATTCATCATGTTACTTCTTTTCCTTGATTTTTAAAAAGGAGGAACTAATTGGTGTTCCTTTGATAGCGAAGGAGAAATAAAAATGGATTCGATGCTTATTGCAGCTTTGATCATCAATATTAAATGTTAGATGATCCAAGTTTAGTTCAATTTTATTTTTATATTAATATATGCATGATCTAAAAAACTTTTTTCCGAGGAAAAAGAATTTTGAATACTCCAAATGTCATTTTATTGTTGTTCACTAAATCTTGAGAAAATAAAAATTAGCCAAAAAAATCTTAAGAAAAAAGAGTTTGGTACAGAGAAGGGAGAATGCCTGCATCTAAAGATTTTGACCTCAATTTAGGGCTTGTTTAATTTTATTTTTGTTTTTCCGTTTGTGAAACTATATCCTTTTTAGAACATGTTTTGAAAACAAAAGATTAAAAAAAATGTCACAAAAAAAATTAAAAAAATTGTTTGAATAAATACTCTGAAAAATTATATTTAGAAACTAGATGTAAAAACGTGTTTGGTAAATTGCTTTAGCATGTTTTGATAATAAAAGAAGAAAAAAGAACTTGTTTGATTAATTTGTTATGTATAACTAATATTGACATGATTTTTTTATAACCACTTAAAATCATACTGCATTGATAAACTAATTTAATATCTTATTAACTATTTCAAAATTATAAAAAAGATTGTTTCTTTCTTTGTAATTGTAAAAAATAAAAGCAGAAAACTTGACATATAGTTTAACCCTCTCTCTTTTACCAAAAAAAAAAAAAAAACAAAGAAAGAAAGAAAAAGAAAACTTGACATAAAGTTAACCGCTCCTATCAATAATCATAGTAATCATCGACATAATTTTTCCGAGGCTCCACAAGCTTGATATACTTGAAAGGATCTGGGTGCTTTAAAAAACTGAATTTACTTAAATAGGAGCTAATGATTTTGATAAGAAGCACTTCTTAAGAGTACAAGTACAGTAAGCAGATTCGAAAAGGATTTTATTGAATAGTCAAATTAAACTCCATGATGACCCTTTCAATGAACAGTCACACTTAAAGGAAAAATAGGCTTGTAAGCAGCGCATCAATTTTTCTGTGGGAATTGTAGGCGGAAAACAAAAGTAGATCGGACCTAGTCAAGACCAATTAGAATTGCATTTTGCTTCCCATGAGAGTTATGCAGGTGAGGGGAGGGGAGAGAGAAAATTTGACTAACCCCACCCCACCTTCAAATTTTTTTTTTTTATTAACCGAACAATCTTTTTTCTTCCTCTTTCTTCCAAAACCTCCCCAACCAAAGTAAGCTTGGCAAAGACCAATTAATACAATCCTTGTTTTGATTTCACTATTTTGATTGGCAATATCGTAAGTTTGAGTTGGCAATATTTTTGGACTTGGTTTTACAGTGCAATTTTAAAAAAACTACTTACCTGATTATTTTATTAGATTAAGGATCATTTTTATTTTTAAATTACACATAAAAGGTCACAAATGCCCTTAAACTCAAATATGGATCAATTTTATTCCTTAACTTTAAAGATTCCCTCCGTCATCACCCTAATGTTGAAAATACTTAACAGTCCGTTAATTATTAATGGGTCCCATTATTTTTTAATATTTTTTATCAGGTTAAGGGATATTTTAGCCCCTTAAGTCAAATATTTTATAATAAAAAGTATTAAAAAAATAATGTGGGGCTTACTAACAGTCAATTAATAGTGAAAAAATGGTAACGTGATGAGGAAATGAATTTTTTAAGTTGAGGGACAAAATTAATTTATAGTTAAATTTAAAAATTTTTGTGACTTTTTGTGCATAATTCAGTGATAAAAATGACCTTAATCCTATTTTATTTTATTTTAGGTTGAGGAATTCTCCAAGGAAACCCTTCCATCTTGTGTTTCAGTCAATCTAATTTTTTCTTGTGCATGATTTTTCAAGACTGAGATAACATTATTGTAATAGTGAAATGTATATTATCGGCTACAAAGCCCAAGGCAAAGAAAGCCTTAAATAGATAGGTTACAAACCCTAGAGAGTAGGGTAAATAAAACATATGTATAGTGATAAAGAATAAAGAATAAACAGTTACAGCATGTATGCATAATATATTTATTGGGCCCAACTATTTTAGACTCTTGAACTTATTATTTGTATTGGGATTTAGCTTGCACTTCACTTTAGTATGGGCTTCTTTCTGCTTTATCTTAACATTTCCCTTCAAATGAGAGGTGATGGGGCTGTGCACCAGACCGAGTTTGTCGCAAAGTGTGCAGAAACGCGTTTGAGTCAGAGCTTTTGTGAACATATCAATGATTTGGTCAGATGAGGGAATATATCATACCATCGGTTTTTGACTGAGGACTCTATCATGGATGAAGTGCACATCGATCTTGATGTGCTTGGATCTGGCGTGAAGAACCAGATTTGAAGCTAGAGCTGCAGCACTCACGTTATCGCACCAGGCAATTCGAACTCGAGATAGAGGGAAGCTAACTTCTGAGATGAGACATTGAAGCCAAGTTAACTCAGCTGCGAGATCGACCAGGGCACAGTACTCAGACTCAGTGCTCGATAGAGAGACAACACGTTGCTTCTTACTTGACCAAGAAATTAGAGAGTCACCAAGGAAGACATAGTGACCACCGACAGACCTGCGATCATCTGGACATACTACCCAGTCAGCGTCTAAAAGCCCTTGTAAGGTGAGTTGGCTATTTGGCTTGATGTGTAAACTCAGATCTACAGTCCCTTTAAGATACCTTAGCACTCTCTTCAACGCTTGCCAGTGTATATCTGTGGGATTGCCTAGGAACTAAATTTATTTACTGCAAACATAATGTTTGGTCTGGTGTTTATAAGATATTGTAGTGCTCCGATTATCCTTTTATAGGGCATAGGATTTTTGAGTAAGATTCCATCATTCTTAGAGTAGTATTTATTTACTACCATAGGAGTAGGAACTAAAAAACAATTTTCCATTCCAAACTTCTTTAGTAAATCCAATATGTATCTTCCTTGCTTGAGATAAAGCCCCGTGTCATTTCTATAGGCTTCAATACCCAGGAAATAGTGAAGAGAATCAAGATCCTTGAGAGCAAACAAGGCATTTAGTTGTTTAACAAAGGTCTTAAGTGTAGATATAGAATTCCCAGTAGCTATCATGTCATCTACATAGATCAAAACAAACAAGACAATACCCTTTTGTTTAAAGAAGAACAAAGAGGAATCACATCGTGAGTTCATGAAACCCCTAGTAAAGTACGTCTTAGTCTTTCAAACCAGGCTCTAGGGGCTTGTTTAGGCCCATATAGTGCTTTTCTGAGTAGGCAAACATGATGAGGATATTTAGGATATGTAAATCCTTTTGGCTATTTCATAGACACCTTTTCTTGTAAAAAGCCATTCGAAAAAGCATTATTGATGTCTAGTTGCCTTATAGGCCAATTAAATGTCACTATAGTAATAATAATGAACCTTAAGGTTGTGGCTTTCAGAACTGGGCTAAAAGTTTCATCATAGTCAATACCAGGGCTTTGTTTAAAACCCTTAGCCACAAGTCTTGCTTTCCTCTTTTGTAGAATACCTTCAGCATTGAGCTTAGTTTTGAATACCCATTTGCAATCAACAATATTCCTCTGACCAGAAAATGGAACTAAAATCCATGTACCGTTCTAAATTAAAGCTTTGTATTCTTCAATCATTGCTGCTTTCCACTTCATGGATTGGAGTGCTTCCTTAACACTTCTAGGTTCAACAAGTTCAGTATTTTCAACTTGAGCTACTCCAACATAAGGAGCTTTTGGTTTATGAATACCTGCTTTACTTCTTGTAATCATATGATGTTGATTTCCTCCTTGACTAATATCCCTGGATGACTGCACGTTATTCAAGTTTGAGTTAGTATTTTCATGTTGTTGTTCTGTATATTGAGTGTCTCTCGGAATTTCTGATGCATTTGTGACTGATACAGGTGAACTGGCATATAGCTAAGGCAAATTTTGCTGTAAAGAAGAGACAGAAGTGGAATGTGAGTTTGGTTCAGATGCAGAAATCTAACCACCTACAATAGTGGTTGAGCTTGGACAGAAACTTAGGCGAAATGAACTGAGTGGTGCAAAGAAGATGCTTGGATCTACTTGTTCTTGAGGTAAGGCTCTCTTGTTTATAAACCTTGATTCAAAAGGAAAATTAGATTCATTGAAAACAACATGTCTGGATATGAGTATTTTTCTTGTAGAGGTGAGACATTTAGACCTTTTATGAGAGTTGTTGTAGCCTAGAAAAACATATCTAGAGGATTTGAATTGTAATTTATGTCGATTATAAGATCTCAAACATGAATAACAGGCAGATCCAAACACCTTTAGATTCTCATAATTAGGGTTTTTCCTAAAAAGTCTAAGATAAGGTGAAATACCCCTAAGACAGTGGAGGGAAGTCGATTCATAAGCTCAGCAGCAATGTGAAAAGCTTCCCACTAATAGTGTAAGGGCATTTTAGCTTGAGCCAAAAGAGTTAGTCCAACTTTAGCAATGTGTTTGTGTTTTCTCTCTGCACGACCATTTTGAGCTGAAGTATGAGAGCATGAGTGACGAAAAACAATACCAGAATCATGAAGGAATTTAGTGAAACTACGGTATTCTCCTCCCTAGTCACTTTGAACTATCTTAATATAAGTATCAAATTCTTTTTCTGCATAGTTTTTGAATTGAATGAACATGGGCAAAGCTTCTGTAATGACCCTAAATTTTAAATTTTTAAAAAAATTCTTCTAATAGATATTTTATTTAAATAAGTTTAACAGTAAGTAGAAAGGGATAGCTTATAAGAATTTATGCTAGAAACTTCCTCAAAGACTTAAGGTCCAAAGTTTTCTGAGCAAAAGTTTGATTTTAACATTTAAGAAAATGTAGTGTCCTTTCCTGTAATTTTATTATTTTTTTTTGATTTTCTCATGTTCTTTTTTGTAATTTTTCCAAAACTTCTTTTCTTTAGTTTTTATATCTTGCGTGAAAGCAAAAACAGAGCATTTTGGTATTTTCTCTTCACCGATTTAGATTTCGTTTCTTTCATCATTCTTGAAACCTTCCTCCTCACTTTTGAACTTATTCTTCTTCTCACCGGTGGCGTGCATCTTGCTTCACTAGGTCATCTCTTCTGTTGAGCGTGCGAAGTGATCAGAATCCTTCATTCATCCCTGTTTTTTACTGCTTCTTTGTTCAGGTTCAACGGTTCTGTGTGCATGTGGGTTTAGCTTCAGTTTTTCTTCCTCCTCAGTTGTTAGAGGCTTGTGTGTGTGTGAATAATAAGCTCAAGTTTTTTTCTTCTAGTATACAATTCTGTTGCTCACTGTTGGTCTGCGTTGATCCTTACTGTTGCGTCTTTGTTGTTGGGAGAGTTGGGGCAATTGTTTTCTGTTTGTCTCTGTTTTGGGTTGACAGTGGTAGTGTGTGCGCATTCAGCTGCCACTTTTCTTCCTCCTTAGTTGCTGGACACCACGTGTGTATGGTGAGCTCAAGTCTTTCTCTTTTAGGGTCCCTAATTTTCTGCTCCTTCTTCTCGTTTGAACAGCAAAGAAGAAGCTTTTCTTCTCTCCTTTGGCATCATCCGTGAGCTTAGGTGTGGCTGAAGCTATTGTATTTTGGTTTGTGGTAAGTTGTTGATCCTTTCTTCTTCCTCTCCTGACCGAAAGAGGCATCTCTGCTCATTATTGTTCTCTTGACTTTGAGAAAACTGAGGGGTTGTTTGGTTAATGATGGATGCCAACTTATTTTGATATTGAGTTGAATCTTGGTTGTAGGATTAAATATTTGAAGTTGTTTGAAGTTTTGAATGTTGATTTCAAACTTTAGCTTACGGTAACACGCTCAAGGTATTGGTGAAAATACTTGGAAAAAAAACTGGTGGAAATAAAATTGTTTAATTTTTATATTAGAGCCTAAAGAAATTTATGCTACTTAAGAAAGTATATGTCTTTGCATACAAGTTGTAAAGTTGATTTACTCATTGGATTTGTATGGCACCAAAGAGGGAAATTGTTAGGGTATGTGATGATTAAGGTTTTTGTTAAACATGGAATAAGAAGAGTGTTAATAGTTGGGGTTGAATGTTGTTTGATTTTGTTGAATATTTGATAGAAATTGTTGGAAGGTTCAGTGAGAATTTAAGGGATAATGAAAAATTTAAAGAATATTTGAAGAGTCTGAATGTTAATTTCGCTTGTTTTTATTAAGAAGGGAAAATCATAATGATATAAGAGTTGTTGGTTTAAATGCTAGATTAATGTGGAGTATCACCGGAGTAAGTGGGAAATTGAGGGAGTCTAATTATAAGATTATTGAGAAACTCTCAAGTGAGTGGGTAGCGTTCCGAATGAATTTCAAGCAATTGTTTATAAAAATTCTTTTACTTAAATTTTAATACTATTTCTTTATTACTTATATAAACATTCTTGTCAATTCTATTTTTTTATAATTATTTTATTAATGATGATATCTTGATTTTACTAATGATTTATGCTATTGATAAGTAATAATTAAAGTTGATGTAAAAAAACAACTCAATTGTTTAACTTTATATTTGATATGAAAACTTTTAGTACAATAACTCGTGCATGGAAGAAATGACAATGAATATAGGAATGGAAGATGACAACTGAATCATATATTTTGAAAGTGAAAATTTTGAAATTGTTTTTCAATCCTGTGCATGCTTGAATTTAATTAGGGGGACTGAGTTCAGAACGTGGATGCTAACAGTAGTTCCGTTAGCCCTTGGCATGCCATGGAACACCTAGTTAGCAGAGTGTTTATAGGAGGTGCTAGCCTCGTGCAAAGGCTAATACATGTGAATTGGAGGGATGGTATTCGTGAGCATTGTAATCACACTTGTTTTCATGGGCTTCATGCCTGCGCTTGATTCGTGGCTCTTGTCGTGCTTGTTTTGTGGCTTCTAGCCGTGCTTGATTGGTTACTTACCCTCGTAGACTGTATGTCCATATTTGATTGGTTATTTATCCTCGTGGACTGTGTGTCCATGCTTATTATTTATTCTGATAAAGCCCTCCTAAATTTAAAATTGAAATTTATTATTTCTATGAATTCTCTAAAAGCATTTTACTTAATTGTGTCATTACTTGAAATTATTACATTTTATGGGTAGTACAAACCTTAATAAATTTATATTGTTCTATTACTATTGTTAAATTTCACAATTATATTATTGAAAAATAATTCGTCTTTATTGTTAATTCAAGTAAATGTTTCGTTATTTCATAAATTGTTTTAGACTAAATTTATTAGTTCTATCTTCTTAATTATTTTAATTATAATTATGAGTGAAACGCTACTCACCAAAAATTTATTTGGTTTCAGATATTGTAGCTGACTCTGCACTTCCTACTAATCATTGAGAGGCCTCATAGTTTTTTTGTACAGTGGAAGTACCTTTTGATTGTCTCTTAGGTAAAAACTATATTGTGGTGTTAGGTTGTAATTTAGTGCTTCACGTGTATCATAGTTAGATTTTAGTTTTATTTTGCTAATATATAATCTGCTGATGTGGAGCTAAGCTCCTTTGTTGAATTGGATGATAGGTTTTATTATTGTAGAAATTTTGGGAGGTCTAATTTAGGAGGGAGACTGTTGAAATTTTTACAAAATATTTAAGATTTTTTTATAACCTTATAATTATATATATAAATTAGTTATCAATATTTTAGCTTAACCTCATAATTACGGCTTATGGAATGTAAGTTTATCTCAGATTCTGTGCCGATCATACCCTTTGTACTGGGGTGTGACAGCTTCATCTTTGGTTTTTAAAGGATAAATCCAGAATAACGATTGCAGTCATCAAGAAATAAAATATAATATTGAAAGTCATGTGTGGAGGCTAGGGGAGAGGGACCCTATAGATCTGTATGTACTAATTCAAAAGGTTTAGTGGCATGTGAAGGAGATAGTTTGAATAGTAGAGAATGCGATTTACCAAATTTGCATGACTCACAAAACAAAGGCTCTTCTTTACCAATAATTTTCAAATTACATTCATTAATAACTCTTTGCAAAATCCTATCATTTAGATGTTAAAGTCTACAATGCTAATAGTTTCTTGCTAGTTTTAGAATTAAAACTATTTTTCAATGCTGTATCATCTACATTTTCAGCAACAAAAGTTAGATCTTCTCTGCTACCATTCTTTTGAGCCTTTCTTTCGTGAATGCAAAACATGCCACTAGTTGGTTGCCCCTACAATATCACTAGCCCTGTTTCTTGAGACTTAACACAAACACCACTTAATTAAACACCATATCAGCATAATTATCAGCAGCTACTTTGTACACATTGATCAGATTTTTATTAGCTTCATGTCACGGATGATATTTCCGTGACCGTGTAAAGACCAAGATAATGAACGGTCCGCTGGTTAGCCTCGCACAATATGGGTAAAGGGGGCGACATTAGCATTAGGGGTGTTCTGCCTCAGTCTTCAGACTGTGTGCACAACTGGTCGGGGGCTAGTGCCGCCTCCCTGATGAGCCCATGGCAGGGCGAAACCAGTGTGATCCGTACGTGGTAAGGCTTGTCCTGAGGATTATGGGGTCCTCCAGGACGCCGCACGGGCGCCGTGTGCTGCGCCAGACTCTCAGCCCGTGACAGAGTGGTATCAGAGCAGGACGTACTTTACTGTCGTGTGTGCGTGGGGTCCCACGTTGGGACTGGTCGGCCTCGGCACTGCTCCAGAAAGGCCTCCGTGCAGGTGGGTCCAAAAGTGGGGACTCGGGCGGGAAGGTTGGCCGTTGTCGACTCCACTCCTGTTGGCTCGCGGGTGCGAGTGGGTCCGAAGAGTGCAGGACTCGGGTGGCCACTCAGCAAGTAAGCTGGTGTGTTTGTGGCAGTACTGTACGCACGATCCTTGGGCGGAGTCGTTCTCCCCTAGCACGAGGGCGTGCTAGATTGGGTGTGGGAGAATGTCACGGATGATATTTCCGTGACCGTGTAAAGACCAAGATAATGAACGGTTCGCTGGTTAGCCTCGCACAATATGGGTAAAGGGGGCGACATTAGCATTGGGGGTGTTCTGCCTCAGTCTTCAGACTGTGTGCACAACTAGTCGGGGGCTAGTGCCGCCTCCCTGATGAGCCCATGGCAGGGCGAAACCAGTGTGATCCGTACGTGGTAAGGCTTGTCCTGAGGATTATGGGGTCCTCCAGGACGCCGCACGGGCGTCGTGTGCTGCGCCAGACTCTCAGCCCGTGACATTCAGGTGTGTAGAGAATATTATTGAGTTTAACACTATGGTTAGGAATATTTTGAACAGTAGAAGAACCAATTTTCTTAACATTCAATTTCTGTCCACTGCAAGTAACAATTCGAATCTTACCCTTTGTATCAACAGGATTGTCAATGCGAGCAAGGTCATTAGTTACATGACTAGTGGCCCCACTATCAAGATACCAAGCATCATCCACAATTGTTTCAAGAGTTTCCTAAAAAGCATTGTACTTAGAGGAGGAGGAGGAAGAATTTTTGCCATTCTAATTCTGTTTTTTGCATCCTCCTTTAGTAAAGTTTCTGTCAAACCGATAGAAGCACTGCTCAACATGTCTGAACTTGTCACACAATTAGCATTGAGGACGTTTTGAGTTGCTAAAATTCCTGAAGCAATTTGAATATTCACCACCACCTCGACTATTCCTGCCTCATCCTTTGTGACCACCATGACCACGAGAACGCCATCTGGGGCTAGATGAAAATTGAGCATGAGCAATATTAGCAAACTGTTGAGAAGTTTAAAGATGAGAAACTTGTGTTAGTTGTTCAACATGACTTTGAAATGCAAGCAATTCAGCTTGGAAATCAATCTAACTCAATTCATCTGACTCCTTAGCAAGCTGAACAACTACTAGATTGTACTCAGAATCAAGACCAGCAAAAGTTTAGAGAATCAAATTAGGCATGGGAATGGGATGACCAGCAGTAGTGAGTTATTCTGAGAGATGTTTCATTTTAGATAAATAATCATTCATAGAGGATGTACCCTTTCTGGTACATTGGATTTCAGTATAAAGCATAAGAATCCTAGCCTTTGTTTGTGCTCTAGCAAGGTATTTTGCTGCTTTCCACAGAGTAGTAGAAGTAACATGAGTCATTTAAGAAGAAATATCCAAGGTTATTGTGTTTAAAAGCCATCCAAAAAGAATCTGATCAGCTGCAACTTAGTCTTCGAATTTTGGGTTAAGTTTGGTGGCATCATTTTTTGTAATAAATTGAGCAGGGCAAGGTTTTGTCCCATTAAGAAAGCCTTCAAGCTTAAAACCTTGAATAATGGGCAAAACATGAGTCTGTAAGACAATAAAGTTGGTTCTATCCAACTTGATAGCAACCTTAGTGGGTAAAGATGTGGGAGGTCCACTAGTAGCCTTCCTAAGATTGGTGGCAACAAGAAATGAGCTGGTAGAGTTGTTGGAAGACGTGTGGACTAATTGTTCTTAAGCCATAGCTGTGCTTTGATACCAAGATAAAATTACTTTGACAGTGAAATGTATATTGTCAGCTACAAACCTCAAGGCAAAGAGAGCCTTAAATAGATAGGTTACAAACCTTAGACAGTAGGGTAAATAAAACATGTGTACAGTGATAAAGAATAAAGAATAAATAGTTACAGCACGCATGTACAATATATTAGTTAGGCCCAACTAATTCAGACTCTTGGACTTATTATTTGTATTGGGCTTTAGCTTGCAATTCACTTTAGTATGGGCTTCTTTTTCTTCGTCTTAATAGACTGGAATTAAACCCCCCAAAAAAAAGTCTCTGTATATTCAATGAGTAAAATCAAGATGCATAATTTATCTAAAATTTGGTAAAAAATAAGAGAAAACGTGTCTAGTTTCTATCAATTATACTAAAATTCTTTAAAGAAAGAATAAATATAAATGTTTTAGAAGTTAAAAGAAATAACATATATCAAAAGTCTTAGAGATTCAAGGGGTCGAGCATTGAGTTATTGTCAGATTCTTTTCTCTCCTTGCATCTTCACTTTTGGATATTGCCACTCCTCTTTTTGCTTTGTCCCCCATCTTCACAAGCTCTATCTTCACCTCCTTTTCGTTGCCATCACTGATCGCCCATTGTGCTTGCTGTCGTTGCAATCTAAGGAAGTCGAGGGTAGGTTCCATTAAGATTGCTTAGTTCCTTATTTTCTTCTTTTGTTGACCGTGTTGCTCAATATCTATCAAGCTTGCTAGATCTACATATTCTTGCTTTTCATGGTCCTCGTTTGATGTTTGCCATCATTGCACTCGCCGGATTAGCTCTCTATTGTTGTCACTAAATTCACAGAAGGCAAGGAACTCCAATCCTTTGAAACTAACATAAAGCTTAGCCAAGGACAAAGAAGAAAAAGTTGCACTTCTAGTTGTAGGATGTTGATTCGATGAAGATAGGATACTAATTTTTGGTTTCCTTGGGTTTTCTGATTCTGAATGGAACTTTGATTTGTTGGTTTTCATAGCTGGATTTTTTTACCCTCTACGGACAATGTCTAGATTTTGCATATTTTCTTTTCTTATTTTTTTTCTCTTTATTTGTTTATTATTTTTAATTTAATTTTAACTTTTCCTTTCTTTTTAATCTTGAATGGAGCTTAGTATTTGATCACCTTTGGATATACTTTAATTTTCATTACTTGTTCCTTTTCTTTTGTCCACTGGGTGTTAATAAGTAATTGCTGAATTAATTTTTCCAGTTAAGTAGAATGGACTAGAAGAAATTCACAAATAATGGAAATCGATGAAAAATATTAATGAAGATTTTTTAATTTATCAATTTATTTTATATTTTTTAATTCAACTTTTTTTTAAATTTATAATTTGAAGTTTAATATTTTTTCCAAAAATATCAAATTAATAACTAAAAATATCTACAAAAAATTTACATTCATTTTTGTCATTATATATATCTCAACTAACTTTTAAATCAAATCATTTAAATCCAATTGACTTCTAAAAAAAAAAAAATTGCATCCAAATATAAATTATGTTAAAGTCACAAACCTTTGTCATAATCTTAGTTTGTTAATCTCAATTGATTTTAACCTCAATTGTAAATTTTTTAATCCTACCACACCCTTAATCATATAGTATAGTATTTGTGATGGTCAAAACAACCAAAATAACATAAAATAGTAGTCCATGGAATGAAGTTTCTCTAACACCATATACACAGAGAGAAGATAATCATAATCTTCAGAACAAGTCTAAAATCATCCTGAAAGAGGTCCAGAAGGGGCGGGAGGAATGTCTTCCAGTTGGTCCTTAAAGATTGTGTACTTGGACGGAGGGCCAAATAAACTCAATGCTACCTGGAAAAAGGCAGGCAGGGTGCAAAATTGCTAAGGGAATGCTTGCCACAATTATATTATATTCATATATAGATCCATGATAAAGAACTATCCTCCGAAGAGTGGCGGGGTAACTTCACCTTTTCATCACTTATAGTTAGTAATACAAAGATCAAACATAAAAACATTTCATCATTAACTTGCCAACTAGTTACTCAAAAATCGAAGGCAAAAGCTCACATCTGTTGCATCAATAACATGTGACCAGCAAAACCCACAAAATGGAAGAGGACCAAAACCTACCATAAAGAGCCGAGCAAGAGGAAATTATGAAGACTTACTGGTAGAAACACAAGCCCGTGCAAGAAGCCAATGACAACCAAAGCCAGATACATCTTGAAGTAATATACCTAAAAAAAAAAAAAAAAAAATCTCTGGTTTCAGTAATTATAAGCCAATGACGACTAAAACTAGTTTATAATTCCCGAGCAGAAAAATAAATGTCAATAGCCAATGGAGATATCACATGCCACGAATATTTCTGATCTTGAGAAGCAAAGGACAAGAACCCCAACTAATTTCGTAAGTGTAATTCCACTGCCAATATAAAAACAGAAAAATGTTTAGTTATTAGCATAGAAAACAAAATTCAGAATTTGTAGCAGATGCGCCAATTCCGAGGATGCAGTAAAAGGAAACTAAACACAATTGATATTTTGGGGAGAGAGAATTCAAAATTGAAATCGGAGAGCTTTATGGAAAGCAATAGAGCTGGCGGATTTGATAAAACATAGAAGAGGGAATCAATGAAGACCAAGAAGGGAGAAGAGAAAAACACTTCTAGTTCTGGTATCTATCCCACGGATCCTAGTAGTAAGGAAAAGTAAAATCTTGACTAGTGACATTTTGGGGGCTGACTAGGGGTATAGCCTGCGTTCGAAGTGGTGCTGGATAGTTTTTGGGATTTTAGAGGCCTTTCCGCTGTTTTGAAGGCTCATGTGATGTATTTTGGAAACTGAGTATGGTGAGGAGAGCCTGGCCTCTCGAATGCCAGCAATAGAGCCTTGGTCAGAATCAGTGAAGTTCCTTGTAACATTGATTCAGTATTTTTAAGCATTAATATCAAAACCTAAAGATTTCCCTCATTTATTTCTTCTGCTTTTATTTCTGTATTTGGCTTTCATTGTTAGCAGGGTTGCATCAGAAAATAAGCTTGATTTGCAATTAGAATTGAAGTTAAACCAATAACTATAAGGCATAATGTGGGGCCCAACCAAGTAACAAATTGCTGACATTCTTACCAAGGGAATTTCAAGACAGAATTTTGAAGATTGTGTGAGCAAGGTGAATAAGGCTTGTTGTAGTTGTTGTGTGAGCAACTTGGACATGATTAATGTCTATGACCTAACTTGAGAGAAGGAAGGGGGGGGGTTGTAAAAACTTATGGTCACTTGACAGATTGTCTGGTGTGGCTTAAACAGGCGCCAACATGGCTGTTAATTAATGACTTGAAAGTGTCTTTTTAACCCAAAAATGAATCAATTAAATAAATTTTATAAACCAAGTCCAAAATGTTTAACTTTTCTAGGTAAAAAACTCAATAATCCCATCAAGATTATTTTTCTTTTTCTGCAAAAATCACATGGGTAATAATTTTCATCATTATCTATTATCCTTGAATATCTTTCACTATCTTTAAAAAGTTGGTCGTTTTTTTTTTCCCTCCCTTGCTTAGGACCATCACTAATGTTACAGATAGATCCTAGCTAGGAAATTGGGTTGAACATTATGCCATATCCTATGGCTAATGAGATTTGGGAAGTGGCAACGGAGATATTTTCTTCCATGAAGAACAAAGCTGCAAATCTTGAATATTGAAGGTTTCTTGCATGACTTTTGACAGGGCAATCTACATGTTAATGACTACTATAACATTTAACACCTTTGTGCGTCATCGGTAATGACTTGACTTGAATGAACCCAATTTTGCACTCCCATTCTGCCGTCAATAGTGAATCGAGCCAGACGAGGCACCAGTGACTGCTCCCGGGATTATTTCATTTTCACTCAATCTTCACACGTTTGCTACTACTAAAACACAATCAAGGTTACAAATATTATCAAAACACCAAAGAATAAACCTGAATACAGAAGCACCCATGGTACTCAACGCTGTCTTTGCTCGTTGATTCTTATCCCCGGAGCATACCTGTATAAATAGAAGCCACATGAAAAACTTACCAAACAAGCATATCTGCAAGTTACCAGTGGTAAGATTGCCTTGAATTTCCCTCAAGGCACAAGACTAGAATTTTTTAAGGCAAAAAAGAATCTGAATTGCAAGAATAATAATGATACAAAAAACTGCACTTGCATAAAAAAGACGAGTTAGGGAATTAGAAAGCCCCACTATGACAAATGCTACTAATCTGATCTATACGATCATACTAATGGAGAATACACCTCAAATAATAAATCATACTAACCATAAATGCATGTGCTATATGAACGCAAAACTCAACAGCAATCCCTATCGACATTATAATGTTTACAACAGAGACTGCATTTAGTTGAATATCCAGAATTGCCATCACACCCTGCAAGATTCAGCAAAGCTAATAAATTTTATTTTACTTTTTTTTTTCTTTTTTAATTTTTGGCTCCAAATTAGAAAAGTAATAAGCAGACATAAAAATAGACGTAGAAGTCAGCAGACATTGTGAAATGGAGTACACAGCAGACAGGCACCGACTGAAAAGAGGAAGAAAGAAATAATGGACAGGAAAAGGAAAATGAAAAAGTGAAGCCATTCGAAAGATGTAGCAAAATTAACTAAAAAGATGAAATATACCATGAGGTCCACAATTATCATGATCAGAACAACTACGATGATTGCTGAACTCCACAAGCTGCATTTGGAAAAAAATCAGATAGAAAAGGAAAAGCAGATTACAATTTAGTCCTGATAACGATAAAAATTCTCCAAACTACCATAATTACACAACGCTACATTTTAATGGAATTCTACCTGGAAGTAATAACCAGACAAACAACAAAAACAGCACCTGTATGTCATCCAGAGTTAGAGATCTCCCAGGCTCACAAAAGTGTTAATTAAATAGTTCATGTCAACGAGAAAGGAAAAATGGACAACAAAAAGAGAGAACGGAATAGCAACCTAGTGCTATGGTAATGTTGATCAAGGCTATCTTCCAAATATCCAGATATTGTTCAAAGAAGATATAGAACACCGAGTATGGAAAAATATCCATCTGCATTAAATACATTATAATCACAAAATAGAAAATTTAATAGAAGTACAATCTATAATATAAGAAACATTGGCGGAGACTATGAAAGAGAAAATAGGAATTGTCAAATTGTAAAGAAATGGAAAGTGTGAGGATCACGCAAACAAAAACCACTAGAGACTGCCAAAAAAAAAAAAAAAAGCCAATAGAGGCTGAAGATTGGTGCAAAACGCTGGATGTATTGATATAAACCTATGGGTACATTTTAAGTACAAGAACCCAGTCTAAAAGGAGGAGTTAATGCTCCCTAGAAGAAGAAGAAGAAGAAGAAGAAAAGATTAATCCCCTACCACATTAAAATCAAAGCTACCTAGCATTAACTAGTTGACTACCAACAAACAAGGAAATAAACATAAAACCATAATGAATTTGCCATTCATTAAGCTGTAAATCAGGGATTTAGTAGAGATAATTGTACACTTCATTTGAAAATAGAGGCAATTCCTACCTTAGCATTCTCCCCAGGCCTTATTTTGAGTCATTGCTTAATTTATGAGAGATTATGGTGTAAATGACAAAAATCAATGTGAAACAGACTTCTCAAGAGACACGAGTCATTTACAGTTGTGCAAACATCCTGACCACAATGTTTAAGTTGCCTTTGCTAAATTATTTCATGCCACAATGCAGTTGGCTCTCATGGAAAATGCCACAATCATATTTAATTTTCAAAGAAATGTTTTCAAACAACTAGTCCTCAATCTTTTGGGCCATAAAGAAAGAAAAATTAGATGAATATGTCACTTCTTCAAGTAGGGGCATTCTTGATCCTTATGATGTTTAGTGGTGGCTGAAATAGCACAGGGTCTCGGCCATGTGGTTTTATATTTCCACCACTCTTCCACCTTTGTAAACCAACATCAGAGATGAAGTAAAAGAAATGTATGAGCTAGATATTTTGGAAAAAGAAAGGAGCCTGACCCCATTTAATTGTGAAAGACTCCAAATAAATTGGAATATGGTTAAATATTAACCAATAAAATGTTCTTGCTTCAAGTCATGACAAGCCTTTCGTTTGAAGAAATTGCAGTCTCCCTTTATGGCCTATGGAATGTGAGCCTTTGAAAACATCCAAGTAGAGTGAGGAACCCTCTTCAAAAAAAATATTGAAATGGGAACACTAATTCACCATCATACACACATGTGGGACTAGACATCCCATACTACCTTGGTCTCCACCAATAGACCATTTTGGGAAAGCCAACATCCAGATGGCTATACTTAGTGACACTTTACTAACACACTTTAGTATCCCATAGAGCATCTCAAGTTGCTTAATGTAAGATGAGGAATCCTGGAGTACCTCGGTCTCATCCTCCAAACTCAAGAAATTGAAATTTAGAGAAACCACTTCCAAGTAGAACAATAGGCTAGAGAAATATAATTTACAAAATGTAGGCAAATAATACAGCATAATAAATGCACAGCATAGTAAGAAATCAATCTTAATAGTTAATATATGGCATGCACATGATTTGGTTCTAACAAAGTAATAAGTAATATGTGAGAATATTATGTCATTATTGTGAATAATTTGCATTATTAGGCTTTATTAGTATTTATTACGTTTTATCTCACTTGATGTGTATATATAATATCAGTTTGTAAATTAGAACATACATGAATGAGAAATACATTTTTCCTCTTTCAAAATACCACATGGTATCAGAGCATCAAACTCAAAAAATTTAAATTAAGTTAATTTTGAAATGGAACTCCGCCTATGTTTATAGCCGGTCCCAAGCCCGGGTAAAGGAGGAGGGTTGTGTTAGGCCATCAACAGCCAATGTAAAAATTTGTTGAATCTATCATGAACATGGACAATAGACGTTATAATGTTAATGCTAGGTCGTTGCCCGTAAGTAACGCGCTGCATGGCTCGAGTACAGTGATAAGTGAGTTAGAGCCGCTGCATCGGCGCCCGGATGTAGTGTTAAATGAGCAAGGGCTACCGCGTCATTCTGGACGCACGCGGCTAAAGAAGTTAGTCCATAAGAGCAAAATTAGATTTGGTACTTGGAATGTTGGGACATTAAATTGTAAATCTGTAGAGGTTGTAGGGGTTATGATTCAAAGGAAAATCAATATCCTTTGCTTGCAAGAAACAAAATGGCGTGGAGAAAGAGCTAAGGATATTCAAGGTTTCAAACTTTGGTATACAGGAAAAGTAAGTGCACGCAATGGAGTAGGCATCATTATAGATAAGGAGTGGAAGAAGAACGTTGTAGAAGTTAGCAGAATTGGAGACAGAATTATTTCTTTAAAAATGATAATTGGACGTGAGACTGTTAATATTGTTAGCGCTTATGCGCCGCAAGTCGGGACAGAAGCCAGTCTTAAGGAATTATTTTGGGAGGATCTGGAGGGGTTGATTCGACACATACCACAGAGTGAAAAGATTTTTATTGGAGGAGACTTTAATGCGCATGTCGGGAGGGAAGCTGGTCAGTATGCGAGGGTGCATGGTGGTTTTGGTTTTGGAGAGCTAAACAATGAAGGGCAAACTCTTCTTGATTTCTCATTGGCGTATGATTTTAAGATTGCCAACACTTGTTTCAAGAAGAGAGATGAGCATCTCATCACTTACAAAAGTGGAGCCTCAAGGTCGCAGATTGATTTTCTTTTGGTTAGGAACACAGATAGAAAACTTTGTAAAAATTGTAAGGTGATCCCTGGAGATGCTGTAACGACACAACATAGGGTCCTAGTCCTTGATGTGTGTATTATGAGTAAAATCCAAAAACGTCGACAAGTAGTAACACCAAGGATTAGGTGGTGGCAATTAAAAGGTGAGAAGCAAGATATTTTCAAGCAAAATCTTTTGGATAAAGGAATTTGGGATTCTCAGGGAAGTGCTAACATCATATGGGAGGATATGGCTAAAAAGATACGGGAGGTTGCAAAAGTAGTTTTGGGAGAATCGAAAGGTTCTGGTCCGAGAGATAAGGAGTCTTGGTGGTGGAATAATAGTGTACAGGACAAAATCAAGTATAAGAAGAACTGTTTTAAAGCCATACATTTGTGTAACAATGAGGAAAATTGGGAGAGGTACCGTATGGCTAAGAAGGAAACTAAGAGAGCTGTGGGTGAAGCTCGTTCCAAAGCTTTTGAAGAATTTTATAAGAACCTTGAGACGAAGGAAGGAGAGCAAAATATTTATAAGATTGCCAAGAGTAGGGAAAGAAAATCAAGAGATCTAGAACAGGTAAGGTGTATTAAGGATGAAGAGGGAAGAATTTTAGTTACAGATGATGAAATTAAAAATAGATGGGAGACTTATTTTTCTAAACTTTTCAATGATGGAGAGGATTCATCTAGTAACTTGGAGGATTTAGTAACTGGTGAAGGAGAACAAAATTTGTCATTCTATCGAAAAATACGTGATAAGGAGGTAAAGGAAGCTCTTAAGAAAATGGCAAATGGTAGAGCTAACGGACCTGATTGTATATCTATCGAAGCGTGGAAATGTTTAGGTGAAGAAGGGGTGAGATGGTTAACTAAGTTATTTAATGTGATTTTACGGTCCAAGAAAATGCCTGATGAGTGGAGAAGTACATTAATTCCTATTTATAAAAATAAAGGAGATATTCAGAATTGTACTAACTATAGAGGGATTAAACTCATGAGCCACACAATGAAATTGTGGGAGAAAGTAATTGAGCACAGGTTGAGATTGGAGACAAGTATTTCTGAGAATCAATTTGGTTTTATGCCAGGTAGATCAACTACAGAGGCGATTTATCTACTAAGGGGATTAATGGAAAAGTATCGTTGTAAAGATAAAGATCTACACATGGTTTTTATTGATTTGGAAAAAGCTTATGACCGTATACCAAGAGAAGTGCTTTGGAAAGCGTTGGAAAAAAAGGGAGTACGGATTGCTTATATTAAAGCCATACAAGATATGTATGAGGGGGTAAAAACTAGTATAAGAACGCCTAGTGGTCAAACAAAGGATTTTCCTATAAAGATTGGACTACATCAGGGATCATCTCTGAGTCCTTATTTGTTCAACTTGATTTTAAATGTTTTGACAGAACATATTCAAGAGGAAATCCCGAAATGTATGCTCTTTGCGGATGATATAGTTCTTATAGCAGAGACAAGAGAAGAGGTTAATTGCAAACTTGAGTTATGGAGGAGGACATTGGAGTCGAAAGGTTTTCGTCTGAGTAGAAGTAAGACGGAATATTTATATTGTAAATTTGGTAAAGGACTATTCGAAAATAATTTCGAAGTGAAATTGGGAGATCAAATTATACCTCAAGTGGAAAAGTTTAGATATTTGGGAGCCATTATTCAAAATGATGGCGAAATCAGTGGAGATATTTCACATAGAATTCAAGCTGGGTGGTTTAATTGGAGAAAAGCTAAAGGAGTTATTTGTGACCGTAGGGTGCCTAATAAACTTAAAGGAAAGTTTTATCGTACTGCTATCAGACCGGCAATGTTATATAGTAGTGAATGCTGGGCTCTAACGGGACAGCAAGAGCATAAAGTTGGAGTAGCAGAGATGAGAATGTTACGATGGATGTGCGGACATACACGTAAAGATAAAATTCGAAATGAGCACATACGTGAAAAAGTGAGGGTGGCACCTATTGAGGAAAAAATGGTAGAAAATCGATTGAGATGGTTTGGGCATGTACAAAGAAGACCAAGGGAGGCACCAGTGAGAAGAGTGGAACATATAACTTTGAGTCCGATTAAGAGAGGTAGAGGAAGGCCTAAGAGAACACTCTTGGAAGTTGTTGAACGTGATCTCTTAATTAATAATATTTCTAAAAGCTTAATAAATGATAGAGCACAATGGCGTCTTGCAATCCATGTAGCCGACCCCACCTAGTGGGATAAAGGCTTGTTGTTGTTGTTGTTGTAAGTTAATTTTGAAATGGCTAGAATGAGACTTTCTAAACAATACGTGAGGGCGTTTGTGTGGACAATGGTGGAGCAAGTTTGAACTCTCACCACCACCCTAAATGTACTCAGGAGGCTCTGAACGACAAAACCCAAGATGGCGACGGCGAACGGTGACATGTGTGGCCCACGCGCGCTATCCTTACAAACTATGTAAGCAAGCTTCTAGTGGCGTGTGTTAACTCCATTTAGGCCACGACCTCATTGAATGGCGACAACGCACTCTCTTTGGCCAGATACATGACAATCCAGTGTATAGGTACATTGTTTTCGAACCATATCAATCCGCATGGTGTTGTTAGTGCCTTGTTTTGCTGTGTTTGGAGTTATATTGGGTTGTGGCTTTTGTTTTTAGTCTACCATGAAGTCTTTTCCTCATTTGAAGTGCTGTGTATACTCCTCTATAGTGTCGTGACTAATTTTGTCCAAATTTGCACCTATAGCATTAGTGGCAAAAAAGGGTTCCTTTCTTTAGGCTTTAAAGACAACTTGAAGTGCAATAGTATGGATTGTGGATTTCAAGGCATCCGACCATATGACTAACTGTTATTAATTGTTTACCACTTACACCTTGCGTGCTAGAAATGTTAAAGTGAAAATTACAGATGGCTCCTTAGCACCTGTGGCGGGGAAAGGGAGTATCCGTATATCAGATTCTATTGTTTTGGAATCTATCCTCCATGTGCCAAAACTTGATTATAATTTACTTTCAATCAATCAATTGACCAGGTAGTTAAATTGTTTTGCTAAATTTCTCCCGTCCTATAGTGTGTTTTAGGATTTATCATCTGATCTGACAATCGGCAGTGCCAAGGAGCATGAAGGGCTCTATTATTTAGAGGTCGTCACTCGAGTGGGTAACTCATCTATTGTTGGTAATTCTGTGTCTACCTCTAACGTTAATAATTTTATGTTATGGCATAAGAGGAGGGGTCATCCTAATTTTCATTACCTTCAACGATTGTTTCCAATCTTATGCCCCAACCTGAATTATAGTGAAATCTAGTGTGAGGTGTGTGAACTTGCCAAACACCATCGAACTTCCTTTCTTAAAACCAAATACACACCCACCAAACCTTTCACAATCATTCATAGTGACTTGTGGAGACCATCTTGTACTCCAAACCGTACTCAAACAAAATGGTTAATTTCTTTCATTGATGACCATGCTCGTATTTGTTGGGCTTATCTTTTAAAGAACAAGTATGAGGCTGCATCCACATTCATGAGTTTCGTCATTATGATCAAAAACCAATTCAATACTAGCATCCAAGGCTTACACACTGATAATGGTACTGAATACTTCAACCAGTCTTTGAGTAATTTCCTCCAGATGCATGGCATTGTCCATACAAATACTTGTGCCCATACACCTCAACAAAATGGGGTTGTAGAAAGAAAAAATAGACATATCCTTGAAGTTGCAAGAGCACTTAAGTTCACTTGCAATGTGTCAAAGTTTTATTAGGGGAATGCCATTTTAATTGCGACCTATCTCATCAATCGAATGCCTAGTCAAATCTTATCCTTTGAAACTCCTCTCCAACAATTCCAAAGTGTTTTTCCTACGTCGCACATTGAAACCAAACTTTCGCTTCATGTATTTGGTCACACAATTTTTGTTCATATCCATCAAAACAATAAACTCAAACCTCAAGCTATCAAGTGCATCTTTCTTGGCTATTCTCCTACTAAGAAGGATACAAATGTTTTAATCCTATTTCTAAACACACCCTTGTAAGCCGTGATGTTACCTTCCATGAAGAAACTCCTTTTTATTCCAATTCTTCAATTCAAGGGGAAAGTGTAGGTGAATCTTAGACTTGGGAACTAGAACCTTACATAGAATTTGTTCTTCTTGAGCCCTCACCAAAATCATTACCCTTACCATCTTTTCCATCAAACACCCCACCTTCACCAACCTCTTCTCTTATGCTAGAGTTTGGGAAAAACAAGAAAACAGAGGGAGATGTAGAAAGACCATAAAAGGAAGAGTAATTGGTTTACATTCGAAAGAAAAAAAATCAAAAGATAGTGAGCAACTTGTATTTGAGGCACCAAGAGAGTCAGAACAAAAGGTAGTTCTTGAAGCTGAAATACTAAGGATTGATCCATCCTGAGCTAGATGATAACAACGAAGTGAATCTCCTGAACTTGATCTACCTATTGCTCTCCGGAAACCTCAGTCTTGTACTTTACATCTGATTCAAAAGCATGTATCCTACAAGGCTCTCTCTCCTGGTTACCGGGCCTCCATCACTAATTTGGATAAAGTGGTTACTCCCAACAACATCCAAGAGGCATTGGAAATACCAGAATGGAGAAATGCAGTTATGGAGAAAATGAGAGCTTGAAAAAAAAAAATGAAACATGGGAGATTGTTGAGAGACCTAAAGGTAAGAAACTAGTTAGTTGCAAGTGAGTCTTTACCCTAAAATATAAGGCTGAGAGCACACTTGACAAGTCAAAGGCACGGTTAGTAGCAAGGGGTTTTACCTAAACATATGGCATAGACTACAACGAGATGTTTGCGTCAGTGGCAAACCTAAACACTATCAGAATTCTACTGTCAGTAGCAGCCAACCTTGAATGGCCACTTCATCAACTAGATATCAAGAATGCCTTTTTAAATGGAGAATTGAAGGAAGAAGTCTACATGGCTCTACCTCTGAAGTTTGATAGAGACAGAAGTGATAAAGTATGCCAATTGAAAAAAATCCCTATATGGCTTGAAACAATCACCTAAAGCATGGTTTGATAGATTCTCAAAGGTTTTGAAGTTTGAAGGCTACAAACAAGGATTATCAAATCATACGATGTTTGTTAAGGTTGAGGGAGCTAAGAAGTGCATCCTTATTGTGTATGTAGATGATATAATTCTTACAAGAGATCATGTTGAGGAAATAGCAAGGATAAAGACTGTCCTTAAGAAGGAATTTGAAGTCAAGGATCTCGAGAACTTGAAATATTTTCTGGGGATGGAAGTTGCAAGGTCAAAATGAGGCATATATGAATCTTAAAGGAAGTATATACTTGATCTTCTCAAGGAAACTAGCATGTTAGGTTGTAAACCTAAGGAAACTCCTATTATGGTCTCAAGAAAGAAGCCTGAGAAAAACAGTAAGGAAGAGTTAGAAGGAAAAGACAACTCTAATAATGAGGTTGAAGAAGAAGACAAGGAAAATGAAGAAACAAGTGATAAAGACAAATATCAAAGATTAGTTGGAAAGTTGATTTATCTATCCCATACAAGGCCAGATATTGCTTTTGCTATCAGTGTAGCAACTCAATACACGTGTGATCCAAGGAAGAAACACTTGGAAGCTGTATACAGAATTCTGAAATACCTTGAAGGTACACCTGGTAAGGGATTAGTATTCAAGAAGCATGATTAGAGGACGATTGAGTTCTATACAAATGCAGACTGGGGGGGGGGACTTGTGGGGACAGGAGATCCACTTCTGGCTATTGCTTGTTTGTGTGGGAAAACTTAGTGACTTGGAAAAGCCAAAAATAGAGTTTCATCCAAAAGCAGTGCTGAAACAAAATTGAGAGCATTAGCTCAAGGAATCACAAAAGAACTATGGATGAGAAGGGTCATAGAAGAAATACAGGTCAGAATTGATCCACTAATGAAGTTGTATTGTGATAACAAGGCTTCCATAAGCATGGCATTGAATCCTGTACATCACAAGAGATCTAAACATGTTGAAGTGGATAGGCATTTTATCAGAGAGAGAGAGAGAGTAGAGAAAGGCATTGATGTTTGACATACCGACCTACAAAGTTACAAGATGTTAATGTGCTCACCAAGGGACTACCTAAGCCTACCTTTGAAATTTGTATGAGCAAGTTGGACATGATTAACATTTATGATCCCACTTGAAGGGGAGTATGGAAATATTATGTCATTATTGTGAATAATTAGCATTTATTAGCATTATTAGGCTTCATTAGTATTTATTAAGCTTTATCTCACTTGATGTGTGTATATAGCATCAGTTTGTACATTACAATATACATGAATGAGAAATACATTTTTCCTCTCTCAAAATACCACATAATAACAATCATGTGATGCAATTGCCCATCATTTTTTATCACAAGGCAATGTTCTGTGATCAAGAATGCGGGAGAGAAAAGTAGTAACTTGAAAGATAAGGAACACTAGAAAAATGCATCCTGCAATGAATTCTAACCTTTAAAGAATCAGAAATTTTTTTCGAAAAATCCCGTGCAGCTCTCATTGCATTAACATAATCACCCTAACAAGAAGTGCAGTGAGATTAGACAGAAAAGTGTCTCACAAATTTCATGCCAAAGATCTGCAATAAGATTATCAATTAAGAAACTGCATACCTGTTTGTTAAGTGGTGTGTGATATGTACGAAACTCAGATGCCCGTATGACACCACATTGATAACCTGAGAACAGGTTGTAAGCAAATCTTTTACATCAGGAAAGTAAACCTTTACAAATAGAAGTTTACGAAAAAAGGAAAAACGAAAAAAGAAAAAAAGGATATCAGAGAGAGGGAGGGAGCAAAGTGTTTTTCAAACCCTGTAAATCTACACTATTGGTGTAGGCCCCATGACCACCCTTTGCACAATCAGCTGATGGCAATGCATCAAGAAACCATGGAAGCTTTTCTCTGAATTGTACAGTAGTTGGACGGTCATTAACCAAATCTGAGTGGCGGAAACACTAGTAATGAATGAAAAGAGTTAGTCATTTTGCTAGTGCACTAGTTCAATTTACAATTAAAATGCTTTGCAAGCAGTCTTCTGAATCATTTCCAAGAAGCAAAGAGTAAATTGGGCATTACTGTTGTACAGTCTTTGCACACTCCGCCAAACCCGCAAGGGCCTCCATCTGGTGAACAGCAAGGTGGCTGGAGGGGGGGAAAAATTCTCTATCTTAGCAATGAGGAAGGGCGTCTGATGCTAAAGAAACCAATATCAAACTAAATCTTGATTGCCCAACCAATTATGGTACATGTAGAGGAGATTAAAGATGACAAAGACAAGGATCACAATATTGCACAACTATTTATGTGTACATTTTTCTGTGTTGATTAAAGTTCAAAAATTATGATAGAAGAATAAGCAAGGAGGGCGCATAGAATATTAGACGGACAGACATAAAACAAAGACCTGATCATCAGGAGGACAATAAGAGCCATTTGTAAATTTCCTACAGCAACCAAAAGCTTCTGGCGATATCCATACAAGGAAATCATCAAGCCATGAGGCAGCAGGTTTGGCAATGTAACTTGATTCTGGTACCAAAGATGCCCTAGATATCTGCAGTTTTAAAAACAAAACATACAAATTCCATTCATCCAAAGAAAAAAAAATAAATCTCATTCTCATTGCTTTCTACCATTATAGGACAGGACTTTTAGAAGATAGAATTACTTTGAAGAGGTGAAAACACATGGAAGAAGTAACGCCTAACATCAGAGTTAAAACTCAGGGGATTCAACATATTATATGATAGATAGCTTATTATTTAAGAAACCGATAGGAGTATAGTCTGATGAGAGGTGATAGGTCTCAGCTTACTACTACCACCAAAACACACATAAGGAGGCACAAGTGAGGGGCAAAATGACAGAAAATGGGGGATTACTGGTCCCCAAGAAACCACGCATTTTAATATACAAAAAGATAGGAAAGTGTAGGAGCAAAATAAGGTAGTAATAATGAAGGGTGGGGGGGGGGAGCAGTTGAGAAGTTGGAAGTGGGTGTATAAAGAGGCTAGCTGAGAGAATGAAGAGGCAGAGAGAAGTTTAAGTGTGGTTTTGAATGGAGAGAGCCAATATCTTGAATTGGAAAATCTATTGTGTTCTGTTCTTTAAGTGTGTGGTGTAGGATTAAGTGTGTTTGTTGTGTAGTAAAGGATTCACAACCCTCTACTAGACTACCATCAAAAGAGCATTGAATTACCTCATTCAAAAGAGAGTTCGAATCACAATGGCTAATAGAGCATAGCTGATTTGTATGTGTGGATTCCAAGCTGCAGGAGGGATACAAAGGAAACCCATCAAAGCAAGCAGATAATATATGATGATTAGTGACAATGTTAGAATAATTGAGTATTGACCTTTTGTTGTTTATCTTATCTAGTTTGTTATTTAGGATATTTTAAATTTAAATATTGTAGCTAACGAAAACACATAACCAGAGTGAAGTTATCCCAAGAAGGAAAGGTCAAATCATGCACCAATCAGATTTATGGATGTAAGAAGTTTGTGACTACTATCTCATTACATGATTCTAGAGAAAACCAAAATGGAAGATTGCTAACCAAAAGGAAATGAATGCTCTTAAAAAATGGCATGTGAGAAACCTCAAACTTGCATAAAATTTACAATCAAGCATGTTAGAGAATAAGTCTTGATTTGCTATATCCATGTAGCTGTGTAATATGATAGAAATGACTATAGGGATTGATATTTATTAGGAATTGATTAATATTAATTAGGGAATAATGTCTAGAGGCTTCTACTTGTGTTACTGTGTATAAACACATCATTCTTTTGAAAAGCACAAGAACATTTTGTTCTTCTATGCCATCACATGGTATTGTAGCAAAAAAGAATTTACTGTACTCTTGCTGATTTGCAAGTGAGCACATTAGTAAGGGGAACCTTGAATCCTATACAAAATGGTTTGTGTGCGACACCAACTCACAGTTTGGAACTCCTAGATTGGCTATTCCTTGCAATCTAATTTTCATCTCAACAGCACGTGACGCTCAGAAACCACCACTCTAGTGTGGGAGATCATCTGATATCCATTTTGTAGCTGCTATTGATAGCCTCGTTATATTTGGTTTGCCACTGTTAGTCATCTTTTTGCTCTTGCTTTAGAATTATCTGGTCAGGGTTTAATTGATTCCTGAACTTTTTTCTTAATATTTTTTCTTTTAATCTTTTTTAAACTGTCTTTGGAGATAGTTTAAAAAATTATAAGAATAAAAGAGAAGCACTTTAATTCCTATTTATAGGAATAAAAACAATTTTCAGAATTGTGCATAGATGCCTTTGAGAGGCACGTGGTAGCACATGCGAAGGTGGATGGCCATCAGATGGCTGGGGTTGGTTGGTTGGCTGAAAATGAACATGGTGGAGGGGCATGTATGATGAATGGAGGTCAGCCAGCGACAGATCCAATGAATAGTGACGCATTGGTTCGATGAACAGTACACTGAATGAAAAAGAATGGAGGGCTGGAAGAAGCACAACCCAAGAGATCCAGAATAGTGGCTTTGATGCCATATTAAGGAGAGAGTGATTTTGAAAAGCAGTCAGTGTATCTTACTGATCTATCGTCTATTATATTTATAGATATTTATAGAATATATACAAGACAGAGCAGTAAATGAGAGTTAATTACAACTTCTACTCTAGTCAGCCCTAGCAATATACAATAAATGCAAAGAATAAATTCTAATTTTCAACAGTAATGAATGCTGTTCTAGTAGTGACCAAGATCATTGTCTATAAACTCAATTGGACTAATTATCTAGATTGGAGCAAGACAATCTGAATTTATTTATAGAGCATTGAGAAAGATGACCATCATTGAGAAAGAGGACTGCTTGACTGATGGCTTGTTTGGTAGCAAGAAATTGGGGAAAGAAAAGTGAAAGTGGAAGTGGAACCAATATTTTTATCTATTTGGTATTGTGGAAGCCGGTTCTCCATGGAACCCAATTGTATCAAAATCAATGGAAGTGGGTTCCATCCCTCAACCCATGGAACTGGGTTCCATTTCTGACCCTTTTACCCCTACCTTCTCTTTCCCTCTTCCATGATCTTGCCAACCATTCATTGGCTCTACTAGTGATGGCGGCGATCCTCCATCGGCAATGATGGCAATGGTCCTCCCCCAGCAACGATAGCAATGATCCTCTACTGGGCATGGCAACACTTGCTTTGATTTCTCGAACAATGTCTTCACCTAATTCAATCCAACACACCTACTTGATTTGAATCAATGCTTTGGCTCTGACTCAAACAGCAACAGCTCAAAGCTCTAACTTTGATTTCTCGAATAGTAATGGCTCAACTACATTCAAACATAGATCAACTACAGAAAGACTATGACTTTGTCTTTTTCAACATTGCAAATCGGGTTGAGATTTGGGTTGCAAATGTGTTTGAATGTTGAATGTGTTCCATGACTTTCAAATGTGGTTTTATGAAATCTGTTCTTATTAGTTTATGTTTGAATGCTTTGCAAATGTATGCTGATTTTCTCCAACAATTTTCCATAATCTGGTTCCATGGTGGTTTTTTCATGATTTCCATGATTTTCTCCAATGATTTCCCCTGATATGATTCCATGCGATTTTTCCATGATTTTCTCCCACGATGGTTTCCTAGGGCAATTGCTTCATGTGTGTTGAAAGGTTCAATGAGTTTTTTTTTATTTTTTTATAATATTTTCAAGGGTATTTTGATCTTTTCAAAATATAAATACAATATTAAATAAAAGTTCCATCCCATTTCCATTTGCATACCAAACACATTTTTTATATCCCACTTCACTTCCATTTCCGCTTCCACTTCTACCAAAAACAATTCTCTATAGCAAATGGGGCATAAAGATCCTCAAGCTTGAATGAGGGATGATGCATGACTATTTCTACGAATGTGAAACTCCATTGAGAGAGACCAGGAAAATGGGATATTTCCTGTAATTATTAAGTGCGCAATACCTTTTATTATGCACACAGGCAGAAAAGGACTCTTAAGGCCTACTTATATACTGGTAAGGATTTATGAGGAGATGAACTACTGTAGCCTCTAATTTTAAGATTCAAAAGAGAAGATGGCTGTTATGAGTTTTCTTATTGGTCTCGCATCCAAATATGAAACTGTTTTAAGTTTTTGTATATATGGCATTATCAGATGGTATTTGTGAAGGATTACAGCTAAAACGCCTCCTTGGGGAGCTAATAACTCACAAATAACTCCATTGTTCAAACCAAAGATGGTACTACGTGAGAGCATGGCCCAAACCAACATTGTCAAAATTATGTTCATCAAGTAGAACTAGACTAAAACTTGATCAAGGAAGCTTGATACGGGATTAATGACACCTCTTACATCCCTACTAAATGGAAAGTGGCAGACAGACCCACTAAAGCCCTGCCTAGGGTGAAGTTTGGAGATCTAACAACCAAGCTTGGAAAGCTCAACATCCAATCTCCGGCATAAAAGGGGGTGTCACTGATCATAGAAGATAATGAGATTTTATGTTTTTTTTCTGTTCCCATGTTCTTGCACCTGGTCGTTCCAATTAGTTGCTATATTTCCGCTCAATGTTCTGTTTTCTGATTTTCAAAATAAGGGAGATTCGAAACCTATCCTATTAGTCTCATTCCTCTATTTATTCCTGTCACATTTTGATCTGCCATTTCTAACAAGATTTCTTAACCACAAATCAAAAGTTTGCTTGAAAGATGATGACATCAATTCATAAAGAGAAAATAAAAACAACAAAGTGAAAAAAATAATCAACCTGTAATTATAATTTTTAACAACAAAATATAATGGTGGTCCAACTCTGAGGTACTCTGAGATGTTATTGAAATACCCCTGGTAGCATCCAAAAAATTGAACGTTAGTTAGATAAGACAATGTCTAGAAAGAAATTGCCAAGCTTGTGGGGAGAGTTTTTCCCCCCTTTTAAATAATAATAATAAAAAAACTTAAAACCTGAAGGTAGGAATCCCGAGGAAGAACAATCTTTTGCTCTAGACCGCGTTCAATCCTTGTGCATAATGCCTATTGAAGTAAACACAGCATAAAAAGAAAAATGTATCTCTAAAAGTTGTGAAGAAATGGCAACGGAGCACCTTATCTCACATCAACTTACAATGCTTGCTAATGTAAATGCAACAAACATGGCAACGACCACAATCTTAACTCCCCAAAGTCCAAGAATTGGCGCGTGAATCTCCTAAATATAAATGAAAAGAGAGTTATCTTTGAGAATTAAAAACAGGATCATATATTGTTGCCCAAAAAAGAATTAACTTGCATGCATGTTTGGATAAGCTTTCTGATAGAACCCATTATTTTCCTAAGACTTATATGAGGAAGACAAAGAAGGTGAATAACTCAAGTGGAAACACTTTGATTGGTCCAGATGTTTATCCTTTGAATCCTAGTTGTAAGGAACAGTGACTTATGATCTTGTGTTATGATTAGTATCTTTTTGGGCGGTATGGGCTGTGGGGAAGCCATGCTGTAATTATTAGAAGTCTTTTGCTGGTATGGGGGGAGAGATGTCTTTTGTGAGGGATTTGTGAGGAGAGATTGGCCTCTCGAACGCTAGAAGGAATGAACCCTCTTTTGTGAGGTTTATAACTTGTAATGCTGTTACTTTTGTGATCTTTCAAGGGAGATAGGTTTTTGGCCAGAATCAAAGGAAGTCTTGTAACTCTGATTCAGTTTCTCTCATTCTATTAATATCAAAAACCTCAGCATTTTCCCCTCATTTATTGCTGTTTCTGTCTTTTGGTTGCTGTTTTGTTGTGATACTAGTTTGGGTCTCATTACTTTCTAATGTTCTCCCGTTTGCTAACAACATTTTAGCTTGGGAACCATTATCCTGTCATCAATTACACTAAGCAAACAATCCTTGCATTCAGAAAAATCGTCCCATAACATTACAATTTTACCTTCACATATCGTGTCAGCAATCCATCCCTTTCCTGCCTGATGCCTACACTTTTGTGTTGAAATAATCAGTACTATGATTTTTTACCATGAAATATTAATAGATAAAGAGAAAAAAAATATCTAGCGCAGGATAATATATCATTCAAACAAACAAAGAAAATTGAAAACACCAGAAAATCCAAAAGATAACAATTGCTAATTAATCTCTAATATCAGAAAAGTCTGAATAGAGAGGTAGAGGAAGCCCTAAGAGAACACTCTTGGAAGTTGTTGAACGTGATCTCTTAATTAATAATATTTCTAAAAGCTTAATAAATGATAGAGCACAATGGCGTCTTGCAATCCATGTAGCCGACCCCACCTAGTGGGATAAAGGCTTGTTGTTGTTGTATCAGAAAAGTCTGAATACTTTCCGGCTATTCAAATGAGGTTACATAGTATTTGTTATTATAGAGAAGAGCTAGCCTAGGAAAGAAAACGAGTGTATGGAGCAACTTAAGGGAATGATAACCCCTTGATCTATGCCCAACAACTAGCGTTAGCTACTAAATTTTAACAACAACAAGCTTTATCGTGCTCAATAGTTTCATTTAGGTGAACATTGGAACTTTTTCTTAATAATTTCTAGTATATTATTAAGAAAGGATAGATAAAAGTAAGAGAGGATGGCTCCAATTAAATCCTTAAACTCTCCTGAAATTTCTAATAATATAAAGGGAAAATGACAATTACATCCCTCAAAATGCTATAATTTTACTAAAGTCTCCAGGTATTTTTGTGTCAATAAATTTTAAAATGAGAAGACCATATTACCCTTATTGAAAATAACAAGCCCTAGTAACAACTTTTGTTTAAGGAATAACTACTTTTATTTTGTAAATCACAAGCACTGAACAAGAAATTATAGCTTGTTAAATGTAATTTCTATTATTAGAAAACTTTTCAAAACGATAAGCCCCATTGACAACTTTTACTTAAGAAATAACAACTTTTGTTCTATAAATTTTAAGAGTTGAACAAGAAATTATAATTTGTCAAGTATAATTTCTATTATTGAAAACAAGTTCTCAAAATAACAAGGTCCAATCACAACTTTAGTTTAAAATATAATAACTTTTATTCAAAGAATCATAAGAACTAAACAAAAAATCACATTTGTCAATAAGGGTAAAATGGTCTTTTTAATTTAAAATTTATTGACATAGAAGTCTCCAAGAACTTCAATGGAACTATGGACCAGATTGTCATTTGTATAATTCGGGGGAATTTTATTGTCATTTTCCCTAATATAAATGCTAATTAAGACTATAAAAATTGTAGCAATAAGGCTTATTGACTTTGTATTTCAGCCGAGAAAGAGTACAGGGATAAATACAAGAGAAACATGATCATATCTTCGAGAATTAAGGAGATTGACCAACAACTGAATATCCTATAATAATACAAATAACTACCTAAGATATTCTCCTAAACTATTTACAGTAAATATATACAATAAATATTAAGTCTAACCACACTCTCCCTCAAGTTGGATTGTAATGCTAAACATATCCATTGCTTATACAACTATCGAAAGCTGGTTTGTGCAAACTCTTGGTTAGGACATCTGTTGCTTGAAGTTTTAGTAGGTAGAGAGACAAGACATATAGTTCCTTCTTCAACTTTTTCTCTTATGAAGTGTCTATCAATTCCACATGCTTAGATCTTTCGTGTTTGAATAGGATTAGTGCCATACTAATTGCAGCTTTTATCACAGTAGAGCTTTAATGGAGGATTAATATAACATGTATTTCATCCATAACACGCCTTACACATAGTACTTCCGTAACTCCCTGAGTAGTGACCTTAATTCTAATTTTGCACTACTCTTTGAGACACTCTCTGCTTCTGGCTCTTCCAAGTAACTAGATTTCCCTAAACGAATGAGTAGTATCCTGATGTTTGATCTCTTATCTTGGTGAGTTCCTCCCAGTCTGCATTCATATAAATCTCTATAGATCATAGATTTTGCTTTTTGAATAATAACCCTTTTTTCGAGAGTTTCCCTTTAGGTACTCCAAAATTCTGTATACTGCTTTCATGTGCTTCTTCCTTGGATCACACATGAATTGGCTTGCTACAACTTACTGCATAGGCAATATCTGGACTTCTATGAGAGAGATAGATTAATTTTCCTACTAGTCTCTAATATCTCTCTTTGTCTATTGATTCATTTTTTCTCCCTCTTCTACTACTTCTTCTTCTTCCCAGTTGTTCTTCTTCAGAGGCATTTTCCTTTTTTTACTTTTTTCTCTTTTGAACCACCATGGGTGTTTCTATAGGTTTACACCCCAGCATGCTTGTTTTGATCAACAGGTCAAGACATATTTTCTTTGAGACACATAGATCCCATGCTGTGATCTTGCAACCTCTATACCCAGGAAATATTTCAATTTTCCTAGATCCTTTACTTCAAACTCTTTTCCACGAGCCTTCTTTATTCTGAGTACCTCCTCTTCAAAGTTACCTGTGATGATTATATCATCTACATACACTATGAGTATGCACTTTTTTCCATTAGTCACTTTCACAAACATGGTATGATCAGATAACCCTTGCTTGTATCCTTCAGTCCTCAATACTCTTGAAAATCTATCAACCAGGCTTAGGGTGATTGTTTTTAAACCATAAAGAGATTTTTTCAGTTTGCATACATGATTGCTGCGCGTCCCTTCTCAAAACCTGGAGGTAAAGTCATAAATACTTCTTCTTTAAGTCTCTATTGAGAAACACATTCTTGATGTCTAGTTGATGAAGTGACCAATCAAGATTTACAGCAACAGAAATTAGAGTTCTGATGGTATTAAGTTTAGCAACAGGCACAAAAGTTTCTTTGTAGTCAAGCCATAAGTCTGAGTGAACTTCTTGCCACTAATCTAGGCTTTAACTTGTCCAGCTTACCCGTAGAATCATATTTTAGGGTAAAATCCCACTTGCATTCTACAACCTTTTTCCTTTGGAAGTTCTACTATCTCCCAAGTACCATTCTTTTTTAGTGCATTCATTTCCTCTATCACAACATTCTTCCATTCAGGTATACTAAGTGCCTCATGTATATCAGATGGAATCTTTACTTCATCTAGGTTTGTTACAAACGCATGAAATTGAGGAGATAAGGCATGGTAGCTTGCAAATTTCTGAATCGGATGCTGTGTACATGTTTTGGGTTGTTTCCTGATGGCTATAGGCAAGTATAACTCATCAGTTTCTTCATTCTCAGCCACTTCTTTCCCTCTAGATTTATTTCTTACATCACTTTCAGCTTCAGGAACCTCTATTGGTTCAGATTCAGGTTGTGCTTCAAACATAACAGTTTCTCTATTCCGCCATTTCTTTCTTGAGTACGTCAATGGTGTCTTGTTCAGTGCTTTTCCTACATATAATCTGAAAGACTTTTCACTCACTTCAGTTGTTGGCATAGAAGACTGAATACTAGAATCGGTAAGTGGCTGGATAAGAATTCTGGTATTTGTGGGGTGTGTCTGGGAGTTTTTAGATGCTGGAAATAATTCTGGAAGTAATTCAGAATTTTCAGAAATAGCTGAGTTCTTACTCAAAAGCTGAGACACTCCTCCTCTCCCTTGGAGCCAAAGCTTTGGAATAGAATGGGATATGTTCAGCAAAGGTGACGTCACGACTGACGTACAAACGTTTAGACCGTGGGTCAAAGCACTTATATCCCTTTTGAGTTGAGGAATATCCTAGAACAATGCAACAACTTTGGGTTCCAATTTATGAGATGAGTGAGCATGAACATAAGAGGTGCAGCCAAAAATTCTAAGAGGCAGGTTAGTATCAAGGTGGGTAATAGAATGAGTTTCTTTTAATTTTTCAAGGGGTGTAGAATAGAAAGAACCCAACTAGGCATGCGATTTATCAAATAGATAGCTGTTAAAATTGCATCCCCCCAAAAACACTTTGGGTACATTATAAGTAAATAAGAGGGCACAAGCAACTTCTAACAAGTTTTTGTTTTTCCGTTTCTGCAATGCCATTTTGTTGGGGAGTGTTAGGGCAAGTACGTTTATGAATGATGCCATGCTCTTTAAGGAATAGATCTATGGCATTATTGAAGTATTTTGTGCCATTGTCGGTGTGCAGCACTTGAATACAGTGATGATATACACCAACGATCCTTCATGACTGGTAGTCGACCCAAGGGACCACCTGTCCTACTCGGATCAATTTTTGAGGACCCATTGTTCTTCGACATTGAGGAAGAGAGATTTGGGTTCAACTCGGTCTCAGCATTTTTTGAATTAGAGTGATCGGAAGTTTCAGGAGATAAGCCAAGCTCTGATACCATGTAGCAATAAGGCTTGTTAAACTTTTTATTTCAGTCGAGAAAGAGTACAAGGATAAATACAAGAGAAACATGATCATATTTCCAAGAATTAAGGAGATTGACCAAAAACCCAATATCCTAAAATAATAACAAATAACTACCCCCGAGATATTCTCCTAAACTATTTACGGTAAATATATAAAATAAATATTAGGTTTAACCGCAAAAATAAACGTTACAAGCAACACAAAAAAATAAGGAAAATTGGGTCTTGTGGTGTTAGTGGGCTTAAGGCCCAAAATCTAAGGCCCACATCCAACACTCACCCTCAAGTTGGTAAGTAAATATTGATCATCCTAGCTTGCTTCTAAATGCTTCAAACTTCTCTTGGGTTAGTGCTTTGGTCATCACATATGTAATCTGCTGTCTTGAAGGGATGTATGATAGATCAATAACCTTTGTATCTAATTTCTCATTGATAAAATGCTGATCAATCTCCACATGTTTAGTACAATTGTGGTGCAGTGGATTGTTGGCAACCTTGATTGTAGACATATTATCACACCATGCTTTAATTAGTCCAATTGTGCCAACCTTAAAGTTCCTATAAAATTTTGACAATCCACATTCCTTCACAAGTCCCTAAGGTGAGTGTCCTATATTCAAACTTTGCTTCTTACTCCCCTAGGTTACCAAGTTGCCCCACACATACGAGTAATAACCAATAGTAGAATGTCTATCTACCTTTGACCCAACCCAATTAGCATCCGTGAACAATTCTATACCTCTAATGTTGCCTTTTGCAAAGAACAACCCTACTCCTAGAGTTTTCTTTAGGTACCTGAGTACCTTGTAAACAGCAGCCATATGTTCCTTTTGAGAACAGCTTGAGAATTGGGTAACTACACTCACAGGAAAGCAAATGTCAGGTTTGGTATGAGATAAATATATCAAGGGTTTGAGATCCTCGATCTCAAACTTTGTTGCTAGGTTGACCTTTAGTTTGACAATTTCCTCACCACCATTTCTTGTCAAAATACTACATCATCAACATACACAATGATAACTGTCATTTTATCAGCAAAATGTTTATCAAATAGAGTATCATTTGCTTGGCATTGTTTGTATCTCCAGGCTTTGATGGCCCGAGTAAATTTCTCAAACCATGCCCTTGGTGATTATTTCAGGCCATATAGAGACTTAATCAATCTACAAACCTTGTGAGAGCCCGTGGTATCGTCAAACCATGACCTTGGTAATTGTAATATGGGAAAACACCTCGAACGCACCAATCGTACCAGTCAAACCCGTTGCACTAGCAGCATCGGTGTGCTAGTCATCCCATCTTCACTGGTCAAGCTTTTCTAGCTTCCCTTGCTTGTCTGAAATGCTCATGGTGGTTGGGTCGTAAGAGCCCCTATGAACAACATTAGGACAGAGGAGGCAAAGAAGAAAGGCAAGAGAGTCGAGAGCACGGCTCTAATACTATGAAACTTTTTCTAAATAATTTCTTGCATATTATTGAGAAAGGGTTCAATACATATATAGATAAAAAGTAATAGAGGATGGATCTAATTAAATCCCTAAACTCTCCTAAAATTTCTAATAATATAAAATATAATTAAGACTATAAAAATAAGTGTTACAAGCAACGCAGAAAAATAAAGAAAATTAGGTCTTGAGGTATTAGTAGGCTTACCCTATGTTTGGTAAGGTGGAGGGAGAGGAGAAATTTTAAAATTTCCCCTTCCCTCCCCTCCAAAACCTCTCCCCCTAAATTGGGAGGATATCCCTCTCCCCTCCCTCCCCCTACCCCTCACCTCCTTGCCCCTCCATCCCCTCCCCTCCATCCCTTCCCCTCCCCTCCCCTCCTCTCCTCTCCTCTTGAACCAAACAGAGCCTTAGAGACTTAAAATACAAGGCCCACATCCAAAAACCATACTATGTTATTGTGCTATATTAACAAAAAACTCCTTAGACATACCATTCACTGAAAAGATCCCAATCAATGTCTTTCTTGAGTGTTCTTATTAGTCTTACCGTCTATTCCTTTTCAAAAGGGTCAACATCATTAGTTCAACCATCCTCATTGACTCCTCCTTTGGCCTTTTTTATATATGCCCAAAGTATCTTAATTTTTTCTACAACTTCTTAATAGATGCCATGACAACCTTTCCTCATTTGGTTATTATATATCTCTGCAATATCCTCATCTTTGCAACCACTATTTTGGCTATTGTATCTCTCTGAAGCCTAGCATTTACTACCATTTAGCAATACTAACTTGATAATAAAACTTCCCCTTAAGCTTATTAAAAAAATTTAGATAACCAATAACTCCTGATGCCTTTCTCCATTTTAACGCCAACTTGTACTCTATAAATAACATCCGCATCAATTTCACCACCATTTTATATTATTGATCCCAAATATCTAAACTTTCTCACTTATGGTTTGATTTGATCTCCAATTTTACCTTCAAAACATTTCTAGCTTGCTTCTTATTGAACTTACAATGCATATATTCTATCTGACCCATACTTAAGTGAAAATCCTTTGATTCCAAGGTTTGTCTTCATAACTCAAGTTTAAAGTTTAGCTCTTCTCTTAACTTTGCAACAAGGATCATATCATCTGCCAAAAGTATGCACTTGGGGATTTTCACTTGAATGTGCTCAATCAGAATATCTAAACTAGATTAAACAAGTAAGAGCTTATGGATGAGACCAATCCTTACCAGGAAGTCCTTTGTTTCACCTCTAGACATTATTTCATAAGTTGTTCCCCCTTTACACATATTTTATATAGCTTTGATACACATAGCATAGACACATTTCTTTCCTAGAGCTTTACAAAGCACTTCTTTTATTACATGATCATAAGCTGTTTTTTTTTCTTTTCTTTTTCTCAAATCAATAAAAACCATAAGTTCCATCACCTTCTCAACTACTACCCGCTCTAGAGCCTATTCTGCTGCCATTTTTGGGCCCAAGAAACAGAATTGCTATGATGAAGGTGATATGAAAGAATAAAGAAAGACGAGAGCATAATAAAACTAAAATTGAATAAAAGATTCTACACATCCCCTATCACCACCTTGTGCTATATGGGAATATCTTTAGATTTTTATCATTGCTAATTGTAAAGCTTTTATTAGTATTTATTAGCCTTTAATAGAATTGATTAGCCTTGGTGTATACATTTCAATGTAACTCTATTTAGATGAATGAGAAATACAATTTTCCCAAATATCCCACTTGCTACATATATAGACCCCACAATCCCTTGGCTAGTTGGTTAATATTAACTACTCTAACTAAACTTGAGATGGAAGTTTATGGTGAAAATAGAAAATATCAATCACATTTGATTTTGCAACAGACTATTCCATTGCAAATAAGGGATTTTTTTTTTGGGCGATGAATTCCATCTCAAATTTTCTATTTTGTTATAGTAGCCTAAACTATTATTGATACATCATGGTATTTTATTTATAGTTTAATACATATAAAACAAAGCAATTATAGGAAATAAAATGAATGCAAGGAAAAAACTTCAAAGGTTGGCAATGCCTTGATCTATGCCAAACTGATAAGGTTAGCTGTTAAATTCCAATCATAGCAAATATTACTAATAATTTTTGACACATTACAATCATTACAATGCTTTCTAGGATCAGACAATAAACACTCCATACAAGTACCAAGGATTGAACCCAAAGGAACTAACATGAATTCATCCCATAATGTGCAATAGTAAAAAGGTAACCATGAAAATATGAACTTTCGCAAATGAATGACCAAGATAACACGTTACCAAAACATCTTAAATAAATATGATATGCAAATAATAAAGACATGTTATTTAGGTAGTTAGCATCTGATAAAGGGTAGTTAAGTCATTTCTTTATTTTTGTTAGACTATTTTGCCTATTCTAAGGTTGTCTCTACCTGAATCCTACAAATACTAGGCTCCCTCTCAATCGTAATTAGCCTAACGATGATAATGAAGTATATTATTCATATTAACTCCTAATTCTATCGTAATATCCTCTGTTTTTATCCCTTTCTTCCCGAATTCTCCTTTTCTCTTCAATTCTATCCTCTCTCTCTCTTCTCCATTCTACCTCTTCTTCCCTTTCAATATTAGTGGTACTAGAGCTTTCATTCCTTGGCCATTCTCTTCTCTTCTTTTTAATTCTGATGGTATATGGTAAATACGAGCAATCAGACTCAACAAGAAATGGAGGAAAGATTGCACTAGGTTGAACAAAGACTTACCAAGCTGGATACCATTGACACACTTAGTGATCACGTGATGGGTCTTTCCAACCAGATTCAACTCCTAATACGCGATCAAGAGAAAGAATCTGATAACCTGGGGCGTCGCAATAGGAACGATAGAAATGGTCACCATCGTCATTGAGATGAAGACATGATAGATAGGGAAGAGCATTAACGGCTTACCCAGTTCACAAAAAATGGAATTCCCTAAGTTCTCTCAGTCTAAGGTGTTGGGTTGGATCATGAGATGTGAGATATTTTGAACTCGATGATACACCAAAAAATTTCTAAATGCATATTTTTTGCAGATGATATAGTTCTCATTGCAAAGACAAGAGAAGTGATAAATTATAAACTTGAGTTACGGAGAAAAACATTAGAGTTAAAAGGTTTCAGCTTGAGAAGGAGTAAAACAAAATATTTACATTGTAATTTTGAAAAAAGGTCAATAAGTAGCAACTTGAAAGTAAAATTAGGTGATCAAACCATACCTTAAATGTAAAAGTTTAAATATTTGAGAGCGATTATTCAACAAAATGGGGAAATTGATAGAGATATTATACATCAGATACAAGTGGGGTGGTTTAATTGAAGAAAGGCTAAAGGAGTTATCTGCGATCGTCAGGTATCTGATAAACTTAAAGGAAAATTTTATCGAACTACTATAAGACCAGCAATTTTATATGGCAGTGAATGTTGGGCTTTGACGGGATAGCAAGAGCATAAAGTTGAAGTAGCAGAGATGAAAATATTGAGATGGATGTGTGGATATACACATAAAGACAAAATTTGAAACGAGCAAATACGGAAAAAAGTGGGTATGGCACCTATTAAAGGAAAAATGGTAGAAAATCGTTTAACGTGATTCAGACATATACAAATAAAACCACGGGAGGCACCGGTGAGGAGAGTGGAATAGATGACTTTGAGCCCTGTCAAGAAGGTTAAAGGAAGACCGAAGAGAACATTTTTGGAGGCTATTGAGCGAGACCTTTTAATTAACAATATTTCTAAAAGCTTAATAAATGATAGAGCACAATGGCGTCATATAATCCATGTAGTCGACCCCACTTAGTGAGATAAGGCTTGTTGTTGTTGTTGTTGATATACGAGAAAATGAAAAGGCGAGGAAGGCGTCGATCTGCCTGGATGAAAAGGCTTGGTCTTGGCACAGTGTTAGAGGAGACCTAGTTTGGCGTCACCCTCACCTAGGAAGAGTACATTGTTGTCCTTAAAGAAAGATTCGAACCCACCCATGAGACGTTGATGGGTGATTTGATGCGTCCCTTGGCCGAATTCAATGATGCATTTGACTCCATTGCTTGCAAGCTTGATCTTTCACAATAGTACCTCATCAAAGTGCACATGGAAGACTGATGGAAGATTATCTGAGTCCTTTGAGGTTGTTTAAACCGAGAACCCTCCAAGAGGCACGTTCTCTGGCTCATATGCAGGAGATCACTTAGCAATGACAAGCTGAGAAAAAGATAGGTGGCAAGAATAGTGCATAGGTGTCTACACCTTTGATTGCCTTGTCGGAAGCCTTACACAATACTTGGCCACCTTACAAAAATGCCCTCTTAAATGGTAGGACCTAACAGAAAGGGAAGATGACATTTGCACCCCAAAAATCATCTTTTTCTTCCTCTAAAAGCAGCAGTAATCCCCTTAAAATTCTATCTGCAAATGAGAAGGCAGAAACACCAAAGCAAAAACCTGCGATTTTATTGCCATGAAAAGTTCTCGCATGATCACAATTGTCCACAAAGGCAAAAGATGCAGTTGTACTTCATTGATTTGCTAGAAAGCCAAGAAGACCAACCAGCCATAGAATCTGAAAATGATAAGGTGGTAGATAAAGAAACACCCCTAGTTTCACACTATGCCATCAAAGGAGTTGAAGGGGCCTCATCAATGCGGGTTGCAGGCTGTAGCAAGAGGCAGATCCAGGCTTTGATAGATAATGGAAGTACCCATAATATCTTGCATCTAGAATTGACTAGGAAACTTGGTTGGCAGCCTAATTGCAGGGTAGAAGTGGCTGGAGGAAAAAAATTACAAGTCCATGGCATGTGGAAAAAATTTAAGTATGCAAGGTTTGGGGTTCATTTTTTATTTCAGAACTCTTGATCTCAAAACTTATGACATGATTTTGGGTCTAAATTTGTTAAAAAGCATAAAAAATGCCTTTTGGAATTATGAGACCCTCACAATGTATTTTTGGCAAAGAGACCAACTATGCAAGCTACAAGCCATACCACCTAACTCATAGATCATGGTGCAACCCAAGAGAATTGAAATAAAAAGGGAAAGGGATGAATAAAGGTTTCTATGTTGAAATCTACAAAAGCATAGGCCGGTTGTTTTGCTGTTTCAGAGGTATTAGAAGAGCTTCCCATAGAAATTCATCAAGATCTAAGGGCATTTCTTGATGTTTTTGAAGAACCAAAACGGTTGCCACCCATGTGAGAAGGCCATAAACATGCTATAGTCCCTCAAAAGGGGATTGACCCTATTAGTTTAAAGCCCTATCGCTATTCTTCTACTCAAAGGATGTGGTTGAGACGCTAGTGGGAGAACTTTTGCAATATGGAATTATTCAAGAGAGTTCCTCTCCTTTTTAAGCTCTAATTGTGCTAGTAGAGAAGAAGGATGGTTCATGGAGAATGTATATTGATTACAAGGAGCTAAACAAAAGAACAATAAAAAATTAGTACCCAATCCCTCTTGTGGAGGACTTATTTGATGAACTATGGGCTGCAAAGTGGTTTACAAAGTTGGATTTAAGAGCGAGATATTACCAAATTCGCATGGTGCCTAAAGATGCCTACAAAACAGCATTCAAGACACATTCCAGGCACTGAGTGGCTGGTTATGCCATTTGGTTTAACCAATGCACCAGCCACATTTCAGCAAGCAATGAATTCTATCTGTAGACCCTTTTTAAGAAAGTTTGTTCTTGTTTTCCTTGACAATATCCTAATATATTGCTCCTCTCTTACAGATCATATGAAGTATTAACAAAGGTGATGGAAATCTTAAGGAAAAATCAATATCAATATTATGTTAAAAAAAGGAAGTGTACTTTTGCAGCAACTACTATTGAGTACTTAGGTCATATTTTGGAAAATGGAACTGTTTCTACTGACCCCAAGAAGGTGGGTGCAGTCCTTGAATGTCCAAAACCAGCCAACATAAAGCAATTAAGAGCCTTTCTTGACCTAGTAGGATATTATTGGCAATTTATCCAGCATCATGGAGAGACTACTACACCTCTCACTAATTTATTGAAGTAGGGATTTATTTGTCTGATACAACAAGAAAAGCTTTCACAAGATTACAGGAAGTATTGGTTACAGCCCTTGTGCTTGCTTTACCAGATTTTAATAAATTTTTTTTGGTTGAAACAGATGCATGTGGCTTTGGGATTGGCACTGTATTAATGCAAGAAGGCCGACCTATTTCTTTCCTCAGCAAGGTAATGGCTCCATAACATTTGAAGCTGTCTATTTATGAAAAAGAGCTTATGGCAATGGTTCAAGCAGTTGAATATTGGCATCAGAATTTGGAGAGGAAGAAATTTATCATCAAAACTGAACAACAAAGTCTGAAGTATTTATTGGGGGAAAAAGTTAAAGACTCCTTTTCAGATGTATTGGATAGCTCATTTAATGGGGCTATGAGTATGAGAGTTGTTACAAAAAGAGAAAGGAAAATGCTGTGGCAGTTTAAAAAAGGAAAAGGAAAATGCTGTGGCAGATGCACTGTCAAGATTACATGGGCCTCAGTTGTTACATATGGCACTTGACACCACTTCTCCCGAGTTGCTTTAGAAAATTAGGGAGTGTTGGGATGCTGATGCAAATTTAAAGGCCATAATTGTTGAATTACAGAGAAAAGGAGGAAATATTGGCAAATATGTGTGGGATGGACAGCTTTTAAGAAGAAAGGAAAGCCATTGATTGGTGATGTTGCAGCTGTTAGGCAACAAATCCTTGAATGATTACATGCTAGTCCACAAGGAGGCCACTCCTTGGGGGGGGGGTGTGCATGCTACCTATCAAAGGGTTAGAGGGTTGTTTTGGTGGAAGGGGATGCATAAAGATATACAAGACTTTGTGAGAGGTTGTGACACTGTTGTCATTGCAAGTATGAGACAGCAGCTACCCCTAGTTTGTTGCAACCATTACCCATTCTTAATAGAGGTTGGAAGAGCATGGCAACGGAATTCATGGAAGGATTGCCTAGATTTGGGGGTAAAGAGGTACTATGGGTAATTGTGGACAGAATGAGCAAACATGCTCACTTTTTGGCTCTTTCCCATCACTTTTCAGCAACTACCTTGAATCAACATTTTTGGACCATGTTTACAAATTTCATGAGGCTCCTCATGAGATAATTAGTAACAAAGATCCAATTTTTATCAGTAATTTCTAGAAGAAATTTTTAAAGGTTATTAAGGTTGAGCAAAAGCTTACTTCTTCCTACCATCCTCAAAGTGATGGTCAATGTGAGGTGTTGAATCATTGTTCGGAAACATATCTTAGATGTATGTCTTGGGAAACTTCTAAGGATAGGAGCAAGTGGTTACCCTTGGCAGAATGGTGGTATAATACAACTAGCCAAACTTCAACAAAGGAAACACCTTATGAGTTACTTTATGGGCAAAAACCACCAATATATGCTCCATATCTACCTAAAGAAGCTGTGGTTGGAGCTGTAGATAGGAGTTTTGCTGTAAGAGAGCACATGATAAATGTTTTAAAGCATCATCTCAGCAGGGCAGCCAACAGTATGAGGCAAAAAGCTGATTTAAGGTCTGATCGTGAATTTGAGATTGGCCAATGGGTTTTTCTGAAGCTGCAGCCTTACAGACAGATCTCAGCTGCATCAAGAAGCACTCAAAAATTAGTATCAAGGTATTTTGGGCCATATAAAGTGATAGCAAGGATAGGAAGGGTTGCCTACAAGTTAGAACTTCCCCCTACATCCAGAGTTCACTCGACTTTCCATCTTTCACTGTTAAAATTGTGCCCAGATCCCTCAGTCAAGCACAGGCATTCCCCTAAAAATTGGCCAAAGGTTCCATCTACCCTTATTCCAGAAACAATCCTAAATAAGAGAGTGGGAAGGCATAAGAGAAGGGTTATTACTGAAATTTTAGTACAGTGGAAGGGCAAACCTGATGAGGAACCAAGTTGGCTGTCTTTGTTCAACTTCCCAAAGCAATTTCCAGATTTTCAGGTACCAAGCCCTTGAGGACAAGGGCTGTTAAAGGGGGGGCATTGATATGAAAATAATAGACATGTTTTATTTAGGTAGTTAGTACCTAAAAAAGGGTAGTTAAGTAGTTTCCTCATTTTCGTTTGACTATTCTGCCTATTCTAAGGTTGTTCTACCTGAATACTATAAATACTAGGGTCCCTCTCAATTGTAATTAGCTTGATGATGATAATGAAGTGTATTATTCAGATTAACTCCTGATTCTCTCTCGATTCCCTCTATTTTTCTCTTTCTTCCTAATTTCTGCTTCTTTCCTCTTCAATTCTATTCCATCTCTCTTTTTCCATTTTCATATCAAAATAAGTATATTAAAGAGGAGACACAATTTAAATTACTAACGTATCACAAGCAAAGCTTCAATGAAAAATAATTAACGTACCCATGAGTGTTCTATTGCAAAATTACCTTCACTATGTTGTATAGGGGCTGAAGTCACCTTAATGCATGGAAAACAGTCAATCCTATCATTCTCAGCTCTTATAAAGTCAAAAGTCACCAAAGCTACAAAAGCAGTAATTTGCAGAAGAAAGTCCAGCAGAACAGCCAATGCTACAGGAAAGTAAATAAATGTTAATAGAAACATTAATGGAACCTTCAAATTTTTATAGGATTGATTCTTTTTTCCTCCACCTTTTTTGAGGATACATCATATCTTTTTTCCAATATGAAAAAGCATTATTAAAACTCACAGATAGGTCATACACAAAACCTATGAAAATGAAATTGAGAACGGAAGGAGAAAATGATTAAACCTGCAAACATGGAGAAAACACGACATGCTGGCATTGAAATGAAAGATCCTACTGCGAAAGCCAAAATCTCAGAGATGCTGGCCAGCGTAATGGAAGGTCCTACTTGCCCTAGAGCATTACTTATCCGTTCTTCTATTGGCAAACTTGAAGATTGTCGTTTCATAGCATGTACAAGTATGCACATGTTATCCACTCCAACCTGATCATTGAATGGAAATTCAAAAAAATAAAGAGAAATCTCATAATAATTCTATAAAGTGATAACTAAATAGCAAAAAATATTTGAAATTAAAAATGTACAGAATATTTTTGCTTGTGCAAGGATTTAGATGACCCAAGCTGCCATATCAGCTGATTCCAAGGCAAACAATTATCATTTTCTATATTGTGAAATGGCTTGGCCAATTTTGAAGACCGTTTCTCACTTTTAATGGGAGTACGCATTGTCTAGTTGGTCAATAGGCTTGTCTGGCTAATACATTTGCTGTTCATTTTTGTGGAAAATCCCAATAATTAATTAGCTTTAATAGAGTCAATTTTACTCCCTAATTTCTCTCATCTAACCATTAGAATCAGATTGAAATCAGTGTTTAATCCTTCTCCTGATTTTTTGGTAGAGTTAGGCGTTTTCATTGATTCTTCTCAAGTGTATATATTGTATTGTCCATCTGATTGTAATAATATACAATTCTCATCTCTCAACTCACATGGTATCTGAGCAAGAGGGAGAGTTCAAACAAATCCTAACCTCAGACAAAGAAGAAATGGAGCACCAGGTTAACTTGGAAGGCTAGAAGCGTGTTGTGACTGAAATTGAAAGCTCTGATGGTGGTTTGCATCAGATTTGATGCCAGGCAAGGGGATCAAGTGTGACATAGGGTCTTGATGGGTCAGCTGTCCTCATCATGCCAGAGAAACTCAACAATGAGAACTACCAAGAGTAGGTGCAATCTGATAAACTGGCCATTGAAGGCTGTGGGCAACTTGGATTCCTCAATGGGAAGTCTAAAATGCCCAAAAGTTCCAATCCTCAGACTCCATGAAAATAGAGGTATGAAAACTAAATGGATGCCTCCTGGCTCATTAATGCTATGGCTCCAACAATTAAACAAAGTTTCCTGTTTCTACCTAACGTGCAAGAGATCTAGGAAGCAATCCAAAAGGCTCACTCTAATGAAGAGTCTAAGAGGCTTACTCTAATGAAGAGTATGACTGAATTGAAGCCTATGGAAGATGCCTAAATTCCTATATGAACCTCCATTTGAACTTTCATTTGAGTCCATGATTGAGTTTAATCATGATAGTGTGCTTGATATAGATGAGAATCCTACTAAGGGGAAGAAAACAAACACTAAAAAAATTTTACATTTGGAGAAAAGCTTCAAGGAGCAAGACACAAGTTCTTGACACACCTTGAATCCGAACCTATTTTTGAACTCGTTTAGAAGGCACTCGCACACCATTCCCTTGCTACAAGGGGCCAATCCTCCTAATTTGTGACCATATAGGTACCCCCATTACCAAAAGGTAGAAATTGAGAAACAGGTTGAAGAATTGCTACAAAAGGTGTTCATCCGACCCAGCTCTAGCCCTTTCGCCAGCCCAGTCTTATTGGTCACAAAGAAAGACAGTTCATGGCGTTTCTGTGTGGACTATTGAAAGTTGAATAGCGTGACAATTCCAAATAAATACCCAATTCCCAACATCGATGAGTTACTAGATGAATTACATTGAGCAGTTTATTTTTCCAAACCTATTCTCCGTTCTGGATACCACCAAATTCAGATGTCACCAGTGGATATCCACAAAATGGCTTTTCGTACACATTCTGGGCACTATGAATTCATAGTTATGCCTTTGGGTTTAACTAATGCCCCGACCACTTTTCGAGCAGCTATGAACGATTTATTTCGCCCTTACATACGAAAATTTGTATTGGTATTCTTTGACGACATCTTGGTGTACAGCTCCTCCCTTCAACAACACCAAGATCATTTGCGCATGGTTTTGCGGGCCCTGCAAGAAAATGTGTTCTGTGTCAACTTAAAAAAATGCTTTATTGGGCGACCCTGAGTATCCTTCTTAGGGCACAAGGTTTCTGCTCAAAGGGTGGAAGTTGAGGCTGAAAAGATAAAGGCAGTAAGAGAATGGCTTGTTCCTAAAAATGTGAAGGAATTACGCGGTTTCTTGGGCCTTGCAGGATATTATCAACGTTTTGTCAAGATTTTTGGGATCATAACGCGTCCCCTGACTAAGTTGACTAAGAAGGATGCCTTCTTATAGTCTGAACAAGCTCGCAAGGCCTTTAATCTCCTAAAGCTTGCATTGATTATGGCACCTGTTTTACAACTACCTAATTTTGAGAAAGAATTTACAATTGAATGTGATGCATCTATAAAAGGGATTAGGGCTATCCTTATGCCAAATAATCATCCTGTTGCTTACTTCAGTAAAGGATTTTCTATCCCCAACCGCTATAAATCTGCCTATGACCGAGAACTCCTAGCATAAGTCCTAGCAATACAAAAATGGCACCATTATCTCCTCAGGAGACATTTTCTAGTAAGGATAGATAATGCTAGCCTTCAATATCTATTACGACAACAAATCACCACTAATACTCAACAACGGTTGATCCTGAAACTATTGCCATTTAATTTCACTATCATCCACAAGGCAAGTGTGGATAATAAAAGGGCCAAGATGACCCCAGCATGCAGATTTGTTCTAACTCACAGTACCTTTTGCCCTTAAATTGCATGATCTCCCCTCTGAGTTGGCCTTAAATCCCTTTACAAATGAGGTAGTAAGGGATTTGCAACAGGATCTATCATCTCGACCAAGATTCCATCTGGTTGACCAAAAGCTCTTTTATGACAACTGAGTAGTTATACCTTACACATCTCAATTAAGACCAACATTATTAGCAAGAGCTTACTCTTTAGCTATTGGCGGGCGTGGCAGCTTTCTCAAGACATTTAAACGACTCTCGGAGAACTTTTATTGGCCTACAATGAAAGCAGATGTGAAGGCCTATGTGCGACATTGTGCCTTTGAGGTCATATTGGTGGTAGTGGATCATTTAAGTATGCCCACTTTATTGCTCTGGCACACCCATACACTTCAAAAAGAGTCACAGTAGTTTTTTGTGAAGAGATTATCCGACTACATGGGATACCTCTCAATTGTCTCTGATAAGGACCCCATATTCATGAGCTCCTTTTGGCAAGAACTATTCCAACTAAGCCAGACCAAATAAAGATGAGTACTGCTTACCACCCTCAAGCGGATGGTCAAACTAAGGTGGTCAACTGGGGTCTTGAAGCTTATCTTCGCTGTTTTGCTCATGAACAGCCCCGGTTATGGCACAAGTTTCCCTGCTGGGCGAAATACTCATACAACACAAGACATCATATATCCACCAACTCTTTTCCTTTCAAGTTGGTGTACGGTAGAGATCCTCCTCCCCTGCTTCCTTATGTGAAAGGAGAAACTCCCATAACTGACTTAGAAGATCAATTAGAAACTAGACATGCAATGCTCAAACTCCCGAAGGATGATCTGCGTAAGGCTCTAGACCGGATGAAGGCTTATACTAACAAGCATAGGAGAGAAGTCGAGTAAGCCGAGGGTGATGTTGTTTGGCTGCAGGTATAGCCCTTTCGCCAACGCTCACTCACTAAAAGGAAATTTGAAAAATTATCACCTCGCTTCTTTAGTCTCTACAAGATACTGCAAAAGATTAGGAAGGTTGCTTATAAACTAGAACTTCCTTCAGATGCTTGAGTGCACCCTATTTTCCACGTTTCTCTCTTATGACCTGCTCATGGAATGGATCCACCTGTGATCCCAACTTCTTTACCACTTTCTGCTGATTTTGAGTTACATGTGCTGCCGAATCAAGTCTTAGCTCACCGTTGGACTCGCCATAGCTCACTTGAATTATTGGTGCAATGGGAAGGGAGACCTGTGGAAGAGTCAAGTTGGGAAGACTACGATCTCTTGTGAGCTCAGTTTCCTGCTTTTCAACATGAGGACAAGTTGAGTTTTTAAGGGAAAGGTAATGATAAGATTCCAGATAATATCAAGACTTATTCAAGAAGGAAGCGTCAGAAGATAAATTAAGCTTATTATTATTGAGATTTAGTTTTTATATTAAAGATTTAGATTTTATTCAGTATTTTATTTAGATTAGATTTTATTCAATATTTTTATAGATTTTAGGATATTCTATTCAGTTTTATTTAATTATCCAGTTATCTAGATTTTATTATTTTAAATTGTATTTAGCATTATAAATATGACTAGCAACTTAGAAACTAACATATCATCAATAAAATTAGTCTTTTTACCCTTTGGAGATTCTCCTCAGCGTGGCTATTGAGCGAAGTATAGAATGAGATACTTGTTCTATATCATCTTAATAGATTTGTTCTTATTATTTTCGTTGATCATTTAAGCTCCTAACAAAATATTCGTCAATACAAATTGGGCCGTTGCACATGATGATAGAAAGTCTATGTCAGGATATTGTACATATGAGTGGGCTAATTGAGTAACTTGGAGAAGTAAGAAGCAAAACATGGTTACAAGAAGAAATATTGAAGATGAATTTAGAGCTGTGGGTTATAACATATGTGAAGTGATCTAGGTAAAAAGAGTATTGGAAGAATTGAAGATTGAGCTATAACTCTCAATGAGGCTATACATAGATAGCAAAGCAGCTATAAATATTTCACACAACCCAATTTAGTATGATATGACCAAACATGCAGAAGTGGACAAACACTTTATTAAAAGAAGGGCATCTCATATCTCTCATACATGTGCCTATGTGGAATCAAACAATGGACATCTATACCAAGGGCTTGTATAAAGAAGCCTTTGAAAAATTTGTTGGCAAGTTGAATATGATTGACATATATAGTCCAACTTGAGAGGGAGTGTGGAAAATCTCAATAATTAATTAGCTTTAGTAGAGTCGATTTTACTCCCTGATTTCCCTCATTTGACAGTTGGAATCAGATTGAAATCAATGTCTATTCCTTCTCCTGATTTGTAGGCATGAGTTAAGCGATTTAGGTGATTTCATTGATTCTTCTCAAGTGTATATATTGTATCGTCCATGTGATTGTAATAATATACAATTTTCATCTCTCAATTGAAAGCATTGAATTAAAAAAGGAGCATAAATGCTTTTCTGTCATTACATCAAGGGGTATCCTCAAGCTATGAAGAAGGGAGTTTTATTCCATTCTGGTTAAAGATAATAGTCAACTTTAATGGAATGTGGTTGAATGATCATTAGAATAATTGAATTACTAATTTTGGTTTAAGCTTGTTAGTATACGCAAGCCACATAGGACAAACTTATAACTCAAAGGGAGACCAAGCTACAATGGAGGTTTTTACTAATGCTGAGTGGGTAGGATCAACACATGACATGATGTCCACTAGTGGATTTTACATGTTGATGTAAGGGAATCTATTGACATGAAAAAGTGTAAAAACACAATATAGTGGTCAACAGTAATCATGTTGAGACTAGATCCATAGGTCAAGGAATATGTGAAGGTTTATGGCTATATTGAATATCTGTACAGAACATCCTATCCATCTTTATTGTGACAAGTCAGCAAGTGATTTCTTTTTCAATCCTTTTCAATATGATAGAACTACACATGTTGAGGTAAATAGACACTTCATTAAACAGAAAGTTGAAGAAGGAATCAAATGTATGACCTTTCATTATGTTATTAGGCTGTTTACAACAAGGGAGTGCTCTAATATACATAGGACTTCAAGGGCATTAAGTAAAACAATTAAAAACAACTAAAAGACCAAACTACCCCCAACAGTCAATAACTACCTAAAATGACATAAATTTATTATTTTCGTATCAATGCCTCCTAATCCTTTTATTTAAAACTGCTTCAAGAATGAGAGTTGCTAGAGCTTTGGGCCAATTTTTAGGAGGGTATCTCCACACAACCGAAGGGTCTGAACATAATTTCAACAATGAGACATAAAATGTAGCCCACCTTCCCTATCTTTTCAAGTACCCTATGTGGCCCAAAATACCTTCGTGCCAATTTTTGAGCGCATCAAGAGGCTACTAAGATTTGTCTATAAGACTGAAGCTTCAAAAATACCTACTGACCAACTTCAAAAACTCAATCAGACCTCTTACGGTTAGCATTTTGTTTTATACAATTTGCTGCCCTATCCAAATGATGCTTCTGAACATTATTCATATGTTCTCTTGCTATAAAACTTCTATCAACAGCTTCAACTATTGCTTCTTTAGGTAAATATGCAGCATAGATTAGTGGTTTCCAGCCATGAAGTAGCTCACACGGTGTTGCTTTGGTTTAAGTGTGGAAGGTTGGGGTTGTACCGCCACTCAACCAAAGGTAACCACTTGCTCCATTCTTCAGGATTCTCCCAACTCATACACTTGAGATGTGTTTCTAGGTGACAATTCAACACCTTAGACTGCCCATTAGTTTGAGGATAATAAGAAGCAATTTTTTGCTCTACTTTGATCCCCCGTAAGAATTCCTTCCAGAAATTGCTTATGAAAATTGGATCCCAATCACTAATAATCTCACTAGGGCACCATGTAATCTGCAAAACACTTAGCTAATGTAGCTGCCAAAAATGGATGAGAAAGAGCCAAAAACTGGGCATATTTACTCATTCTATCCACCACTACCCCAATTACTTCTTTGTCACTAGATTTAGGTAAGCCTTTAATGAAATCCATTGCTATGCTTTCCCAAACATTATTAGGAATAGGCAGTGGCCATAATAATCTTGGAGTTGATGCTGTTTCATACTTTCAGTGAGCATACATGTCACATCCTCTCAAAAAATCTTGCACATCTTTGTGCATCTTCTTCCACCAGAATCCTCTAATTTTTTGATAAGTAGCATGCACCCTTGAGTGGCCACCTTGTGGACTAGCATGTAACCACTGAAGTATTTGTTGTCTCAAAGCTGCATCAACATCAACTACCAACTTACCCTTTCTTCTCAAAATTTGCCCACCCCACACATATTTCCCAATGTTACCTCCCTTTTTCTGCAATTTAGAATTAATGGCCCTTGAATCTGCATCTCATTCTCTTTTTCTAGAAGAAATAGCTTTCTTGCCTAGGGTTAGAGCTCTAGGCTCAAGATCTTGTTTATGAACAATGGCGCCTCTACTCAATAATGTACGTGATGGCAGAGAGCTTGTTGACTCTTACCACCATCCTAAGGAGCATCAAACAATCCCAATCAGCCAACCCTGAAAGTCTCACTGTGAACAACGGCATGTGTGGCTTACAAGTTCCACCAAGCGATTTTGACGTAACCGATGCATGGTGGCGTGTGGGAGCATGTAAAGGCTTTGGTTGGACGGCAACCCCCTTCTCTAGCATTGGCGTGCTGTTTCTGGCTAGATCCTGATGTTTCCCAAATTTGGGCAACCTTCTGCCTGAATGTCATTCTCATGTGTTCCTTATCATGCACTGTAGCTTTGTGTTCAGGGCTATGGCATCTGATTCCTCCCTATTATGAGAGAGATTTTTTGTTTAAGGCTATTGGAGTGTCAATATGGCTACTCCTAACTATCAGACCACATGTAAGCAAATTTGTACCTCTAGCATTAGTAGCAAAAAGGGGGCATTTGCTCAAGCACTAAAGAAATCTATCCTTTTTAATTTCAATCAATCAATTGACCAAACAATCCAACTGTTTTGCTAAATTTCTCCCATCACACTATGTGCTTCATGATCTATCGACTAGTATGGCAATTGGTAGTGCTAAGGGGTATGAAAGGCTATACTACTTCGAAGTCACTCGAGTGAGTAGTCAACACTCACCTATTGTAAGTAATTCTGCATCTTCCACCAAAAATAATTAGTTTTTGTTATAACATAAGAGGATGGGTCATCCTAATTTCCATTACCTTCAATGGTTGTTTCTAAATTTGTGCCCAAACCAAAATGTGTGAAATTCAATGTGAGGTATTTGAACTCGCTAAACACCATGGAAATTTCTTTCCACGAGCTTAGTATACACCTACTAAACCGATCATAGTCATGCACACTAACGTGTAGGGACCATCTCGAGTTCCTAATCGTACCAACAATAAGTGGTTTATTACTTTCATAGATGACCATACCTGTCTTTGTTAGGTCTATTTGTCAAAGGACAAGTCTGAAGTTTCGTCTATATTCCCTACCTTCTAGGCAATGATTAAGAACCAATTCCACTCTAGCATTCAAATTTTGCACATTGACAATAGCACTGAATACTTTAACCAAATCTTATGTTTCTTAAAAAACATGGCATCGTGAACTAAAGTACTTGTGTGCATACCCCCCCCCCCAACAAAATGAGATAACTGAGAGGAAAAACCAACAAATATTAAAGATGGCAAGAACCCTCATGTTTACCTGTATTGTTCCAATAAACTTCTGGGGGGATGTTGTTCTCATTGCTACTTATGTACACCCTAATTCCTATATTGAGAGCAACCTTCCACTTCAAGTCTTAATGTGTTACTCCTTTGTTCACCTTCACAAGAGTCGTAAACTTGACCCCATGCACTTAAGTGTATTTTCCTAGGTTACTCAACCACATAAAAGGGTTACAAATGTTATGATCCTATTTCTCATCATCTTTTCATTAGTCTTGATGTAACAGTTTTTTTTTTTTTTTTAGGATGCTCCATTTTATCCCCACTCTTCAATTTAGGGGGAGAGTATAGGTGAATTTCAGACTTAGGAAAGTGAAGAGACCCAACAAAGATTCCATCTCCAGCTCACCTACATTCCTTGAACCACTTGTGGCCTATTCTCTTGAACCACTTCCAACTCTACCATCACCAACCCCCCTCTTATGCTAGAAACTGAGGAAAATAGGAAAACAGGGGGAGATGCAAGAGAACCACAATAAGGGAGAGTTGTCTGTTTACACTCAAAAAAACAACCCAAAAAATAGTGAACAATTCATGCCTAAAGCACCAAAAGAGTCAAGACTAGAGGTAGGTTCTGAGACTAAAGCACTGAGAGACATAGAACCTAAGAGAATTTCTGAACTCCTAGATGCTAAGCAATCCAATAAGCCTGATAGTCCTGCACAAGGAAATGAATTTACTAATCTAGATCTCCCTATTTCTCTAAAGAAACAACCTTGCTCACATACTCATCATCCTATGGAGAGGTTTGTGTCTCGTAAGGCTTTCTCTAAGACTATATGCTTTCACCACTAATATTGGTGGTATAAAATACCTAGCAATATCCATGGGGCACTTGAAATACCATAATGGAGAAAGGCTATTATGGAAGAAATGAAAACTCTAGAAAGGAATAACACTTGGCAAGAAGTAGATTTACTAGCAAAAAAAAAAAAAAAAAAAAAACTCATTGGATGCAAATGGATTTTTACACCAAAGTATAATGATGATGGTTCCTTAAAGAAATGCAAAGCTAGGCTTGTTGCAAAAGGATTCACTCAAACCTATGGCATAGAAGACACTAAGACATTTGCCCTAGTTGCAAAGCTTAACACAATCAGACTATTATTATCATTAGCTGCAAATCTTAATTGGCAACGCCATCAACTGGACATCAAGAATGTTTTCCTTAATGGTGACTTAGCAATAGTTTATATGACCCTTCCTCTTGGTTTTGAAAAACAAAGGGGGAAAAAAGGTTTGTAAGTTAAGGGAATCTCTTTATGAGCTGAAGCAATTACCCATAACATAGTTCTATAGATTCTCAAAGGTACTAAAAAGGAGTATTATCAAGAAGGCCAGTCTAATCATGCACTCTTTGTTAAACACAGGGAAGGAAAAAAGACTATATTTATTGTCCATGTAGATGATATGGTGATAACTGGTGCTGGCTATAAGGAAATAGAGAGACTGAAGAAAGTCCTGACCTTTAAATTTGAAGTAAAAGATATGGGCCAAATAAGTTATTTTTTGGGTATGGAAGTAGCTAGGTCAACGAGAGGAATATGCATCTCACAAAGGAAATATGTCCTTAATCTCTTGACAAAAACTAGAATGCATGCTTGCAAGCTGATTGACACTCCCATTGCAGTAAAAAAGAAGACAAAAGAAGAAAAAAGAAAGCAAAGTTATGGGGGAGGAGGAAGAGGAGGAAGAAGAAGGCCAATTGGTTGACAAGGAGAAATATCAGAGTTTGGTAGGGAAGTTGATATATTTATCACACATGAGACTTGACATTGCCTTTGTTGTGAGCTTTGTAACCTAGCATATGCACTTGCCAAAGGAAATCCACTAATGAGCTGTGTACAAAATCCTGATATACTTGAAAAGCACTCTAGCATAGGGTTTATTCTCTAAAAGAGGTGACCAACCTAATGTTGAAATATTTACTGACGCTGATCAAGCTGGTGCCTCAAAGGATAGAAAATCTACATCCAAGTATTGTACCTTTGTTTAGGGCAATCTAGTAACTTTTTCGAAGAGCAAAAAGCATAATTTTGTGTCTAGGAGTGCAGCAAAAGCTGAGTTTAGAGCTGTGGTGCATGGTATTTGTGAGGGCTAGTGATTGCAAATACTTCTCAAAGAACTACAAATTGGTGTAGAGTTGCCTACCGAGCTCTATTTTGATAGCAAGCCATCCATAAACAAATCTCGTAATCCAGTTCAACATGAGAGAACGAAACATTTTGAAGTGGATAGACATTTCATTAAAGAAAAGATTGAAAGTAGAGCCATATGCCTAATATATGTTCCATCAAAGAAGCAAGTTGTTGATGTTCTCACCAAGGGCCTTCCAAGAGAGAACTTTGATGAAGGCAAAAGCAGGTTGGACATCATAAATACATATGATCCAACTTGAGGGGAAGGGTGGAAAATCAGAATTCATTGCATCAATTATAGGAAAATTAGAGAACAAATACAGGAAAATCAGGGATTAATTGCATCAGTTTCTTCTGTATTTACTGCATTTTATTCTACTGCATTTATTGTAGAGTATCACCCTCTCAGTATAAAATCCCAATCTGTACGTATCAACATAGAAATGAGAATACACAATTTTTCTCACAAAATTCCAAAGACTATTAGGAGACTTCTGCTCCGATGGCCAAGTTCAACTCCATAAATGTTCTTACTTTTCCAACAAATTTGCATTGGCTTCAACATCAACTCTACATCAAGAATTCCTTTCCTAATGAGGAGCTAAAAGAAGAAATATATGCTTGTACCACTTGGATTTGAAGCAACGAACAATGAGATGGTGAGTAAGCCTCTCAAATTAATCATATACCCATAGATTAATTTTGATTGGGTACATTGATGACATCACCAGTACAATAAGTTATGTAGAAGAGATATGTAAATTGAAGAAGACATTTGCAAAGGCGTTTTTGACAAAAGACCTTCATCCTTTCAATACTTCTTTGGAAAGGAAGCAGCTAGATCCACTAAAGGTATTTTGGTGTAACGATGGAAGTGTACAATCGATCACTTGACTAACACAGCTATGTGAAGTACACCTAGAGAAACTAAAAGCATCTTGATGTATCTAAAACTACTAAAAAGGGGATTTTTTTTTATCACAAAGGTCCACATTTGGTCATTTAACTTTACAAAAAGTTTCAACTTGGTTCCTCAATTTTATAAAGTCTATTTTCAATCGTGTGAATTCTGTTAGTGGTGCCAATGGAGGGTAGAATAGACAAATTTGAGTTCTATGAAGAAGGATAGAAGAAAATAAAAGAGAATACTTACGAAAGAGATCTTTTTGTTAACAATTTATTCAAAGATTGGGTTGTTGATAGAACATGATGGCATTATACAATCTATGCAACCGACTCTACCTAGCAGAATAAATCTAGTTTTATTGTTGCTATCATCCCTTTTTCAGTCCTTCAACCCTCACAACTTTAGTATCGTCAACAAAAACTACTGACGTTGCAATTTAAAATGTCGACAAAACAATTATCAAATACTGATATATTAAGTTTAGTTTTTTAAAAAATAAAAATGATTGGATTAAAATATCATCATTTGAGAATTCTTAGCATTTGAAATTATAGCATTAACCTTTTTGGTTTATGAAATTAATGGTATTATAGCTAGAGGACTGAAAAGATACTTTATAAAATTAAGAAATCAAACTAAACTTTGAATAAAGTAAGAGGATTAAAGGTGAGTTTTGCCTTTATTTAACATCCTAGCTAGATATTAGATATAAATTGTGGTGCAATTTAGGGTTGGATCAATTATGGATCGAAGATTTGTAATTGGTTATTGCACTTATATTTGGGGTAAACTTTTAAACTAGAGAAGCAAAAAGTAACTTCTTGTTGCTCACCACAATGCTAAAGCAAAATATTGGACCATGGCTCTTCAAATTTGTGAAGGGATTTGGCTTAAACATCCACTAAAGGAACTACAAAGCAAAAAACAGGGCAAAGGAAAAAAAATTTCTGCAACATGATGGCACCAAACAGTATATATAGCTAAGAATCATGTGCAACATGACATAACCAAGCACCTAGAGATGGACCAAGGCATTATGCAAATCAACTGTAGAGGAACATGGATGCAAGCTAGGATTAATTAATATTTACTGCCCAGTATGAGCTGGAATGTGGGTATTTGGAAAGGAAACTAGGAGTAACTAGATTGATTTGGTGAAATTATTAAGCGCAACTGAACTTGGAAAATAATCAAGATCTGGAACTAATGATTACAAGACCTAATCTTCCTCTTAAATCCCTAACCTCATGCAACTGATATAATATCTCTCTGAATCCTGAGTTATTTTCTTGCTTTTTATATTTCATAGTCGTCAGACTTTATTTTATGACCAATGCATTTCCTTGTTTCCCCACTTTTCAGATGGTGGTACGCAAAACTCTCTTCTACTACAACCAGCTTATTTATAGTTTGCTTTTCTTCAACCTTTGTTTCAAGATATTTCTTCTGATCAATAATACAACTCCAGAAGGTTTCCTGTTGAACGGCACATCTCAACCAAGGAGGGAGTCTATGCTGTGTCTAGGGCATTAGTTCATTATTTATTTTTTAAGATCAGTATTTCTCTATTTATTATTTATCCAGTCAGTTCTCATTTATTTTATCCTTCATGGGATTTAATTAGATTTAACCTAGATTTTAATAAAGCTTGAGCTAGGAAGCAGGCTTGTTATCTCTAAAACTTTAAATATGTGCTGATTACCATGAATAATAGCAATGGACTGAGAAAAATAATCAAGCTCATCCTCTTTTGATCATATCCGACTATCTTAGCTAGACCCGTTTGAGGGATCATAAAGTACTTCAGCAAAGTGCTGTATTTTTTTAACCAGAACAGTCTTACATATTTGGGGAAAATTATTTTTGTCTCCGTAGTAGCATCTAACAATACTTTTATGACTTTGTTCTGGTGTCCTACAAATGATTTTTATTGGGCAGCCCCCCAGTGGATCTACAACGGGATTATGAAACTCTTCTAATCAAATTATATATAGGTTGAGTTCAATGCAATATTTACACTAAAGAATGCAAAGCATAACTAAGTTCCAGACAATGTGGGGCAGGTAAATACTTTAAGATGGCAATGGTAAGAAGAAATTTAGAGTCTTACAGCCAAAACAAGGAAAGGAATGACTTCCATGATGATTAAGGTAGATTTTACTCCAACGACACTGAAGAATCCGATTGATCCAAGTACAGAAAGCATAACAAGCACAACACCAGAAAGACCAAGCAAAACCTGAATAACATAAAATTAGATTATGAGCGATGTCAAATAATCATAACTCTAATAATTTGAGAAGCATCTTCTGACCATACGCACACAAACAAAGCATCTTATGGCGCTTAAAATAATTCTAGCACCTTTGTAGCATTCACACGAGAAACTTCAAGAAAACATCATACCTTGGATGATATGTAGACGGTTGATAGATGACGTATATCTCCCAAGGTTATAGATATATAAGCAAACATTACAAGGTAGCTTACCTAAGAAAAGGTTAGATAAGAACTTAGAGGTTAGGATGAGCACAGGATATTGATTCAGTTAAAACAAGCAAATGAAATAGTTCATAGGCACACTATACACAAATGATTCCATTGGAAAAAATTGAAAATGCCATACTAGTATTGTTACAACATCTGCAGTGCTTTCTCTCTTTAGTTCTTCCTCAATTGAACTCTCAGCTGAAAATGACAGAGTAAGGTTTCTAGACCTCACCATCGGCATCAACTTTTCCTGTCAAATGAAAAAATTGATCTAACAATCTGCTGTATCATACAACGTGCAAAGCACACTGGCTCAAACAAATAATTATTACACGCACCTCATGAATGGTCTTTAAATAAGACATTTTGTCTAAATTTAATTTTCCCCAAATATTGCTTGATTTGATATTATCTAACCAATTAAACAACTTCCTAACTAAACACCATCCTCTAATTAATGAATTTTATTGATAATATCTTAGAAATTTTACAAGAATTAACTAATTTTAACTAACTTCCTTAATCTACGTAATGCTAATAAATGCTTATAAAAAAGGACCGGAGGGAGAATGTGATACAAGCATGTTAAAGTACTATGAATATTAACCTATTGGAGCAAAATAGAGTTGCAGCAATGTAGCTCAAATATAGTTATTTCAACTAAAAAAATAAAAAATACACACACATCTAGTAACAGTCAAAGCACTCCTAATAAAAAAAAGGAAACAAAATTTAAAGTTCTAGTTGAATATGAAGGAAATGAAAATAGCAAGATAAGATTTGTTAAAATAAAAAGTTTAAGCAGAAAACAGATGAATAAAACTTAATTTTCAGAAAACAAGGACAGATTGATAAGAGGCTGCTAACTATGCAACCTCTCAAGATGTACTCCAAAAGGTAAAAACATGCCTGTACTAAAAAGATGGACACTGTCAGAGATTTGTTCAGCACTATGAGCAAATCGTGCATCCATTGACTGGCCTCCGCCTCACCAAAAAGAATGCACTCAAACGGTCAACTGCAGCTAAAATGCCTTTATGAAGCTCAAACAAATCATCACTTCAGTTCCTGAGCTTAGACATCCATATTTTTCACAGCCCTTCATTGTGGAATGTGAAGCATCAAGAAATAGGGTTGTAGCAATCTTACCTCAAAATGGACATCCTACTAATTCTTTTAGCAAGGGATTTTCCTTTTCCAGCTACCATATACCTCTTAATAGGCATGATTTGATTGGATGGGATTTTGAGGTACAACAAGTCTTATCTAACTAGATGACGTCGACCACATAACTTGCACAACAACAACAACAACAACAAGCCTTTATCCCACTAGGTGGGGTCGGCTACATGGATTGCAAGACGCCATTGTGCTCTATCATTTATTAAGTTTTTAGAAATATTATTAATTAAGAGATCACGTTCAACAACTTCCAAGAGTGTTCTCTTAGACCTTCCTCTACCTCTCTTAATCGGACTCAAAGTTATATGTTCCACTCTTCTCACTGGTGCCTCCCTTGGTCTTCTTTGTACATGCCCAAACCATCTCAACCGATTTTCTACCATTTTTTCCTCAATAGGTGCCACCCTCACTTTTTCACGTATGTGCTCATTTTGAATTTTATCTTTACGTGTATGTCCGCACATCCATCGTAACATTCTCATCTCTGCTACTCCAACTTTATGCTCTTGCTGTCCCGTTAGAGCCCAGCATTCACTACTATATAACATTGCCGGTCTGATAGCAGTACGATAAAACTTTCCTTTAAGTTTATTAGGCACCTTACGGTCACAAATAACTCCTTTAGCTTTTCTCCAATTAAACCACCCAGCTTGAATTCTATGTGAAATATCTCCACTGATTTCGCCATCATTTTGAATAATGGCTCCCAAATATCTAAACTTTTCCACTTGAGGTATGATTTGATCTCCCAATTTCACTTCCAAATTATTTTCGAATAGTCCTTTACCAAATTTACAATATAAATATTCCGTCTTACTTCTACTTAGACGAAAACCTTTCGACTCCAATGTCCTCCTCCATAACTCAAGTTTGCAATTAACCTCTTCTCTTGTCTCTGCTATAAGAACTATATCATCCGCGAAGAGCATACATTTCGGGATTTCCTCTTGAATATGTTCCGTCAAAACATTTAAAATCAAGTTGAACAAATAAGGACTCAGAGATGATCCCTGATGTAGTCCAATCTTTATAGGAAAATCCTTTGTTTGACCACTAGGCGTTCTTATACTAGTTTTTACCCCCTCATACATATCTTGTATGGCTTTAATATAAGCAATCCATACTCCCTTTTTTTTCAACGCTTTCCAAAGCACTTCTCTTGGTATACGGTCATAAGCTTTTTCCAAATCAATAAAAACCATGTGTAGATCTTTATCTTTACAACGATACTTTTCCATTAATCCCCTTAGTAGATAAATTGCCTCTGTAGTTGATCTACCTGGCATAAAACCAAATTGATTCTCAGAAATACTTGTCTCCAATCTCAACCTGTGCTCAATTACTTTCTCCCACAATTTCATTGTGTGGCTCATGAGTTTAATCCCTCTATAGTTAGTACAATTCTGAATATCTCCTTTATTTTTATAAATAGGAATTAATGTACTTCTCCTCCACTCATCAGGCATTTTCTTGGACCGTAAAATCACATTAAATAACTGAGTTAACCATCTCACCCCTTCTTCACCTAAACATTTCCACGCTTCGATAGATATACAATCAGGTCCGTTGGCTCTACCATTTGCCATGTTCTTAAGAGCTTCCTTTACCTCCTTATCACGTATTTTTCGATAGAATGACAAATTTTGTTCTCCTTCACTAGTTACTAAATCCTCCAAGTTACTAGATGAATCCTCTCCATCATTGAAAAGTTTAGAAAAATAAGTCTCCCATCTATTTTTAATTTCATCATCTATAACTAAAATTCTTCCCTCTTCATCCTTAATACACCTTACCTGTTCTAGATCTCTTGATTTTCTTTCCCTACTCTTGGCAATCTTATAAATATTTTGCTCTCCTTCCTTCGTCTCAAGGTTCTTATAAAATTCTTCAAAAGCTTTGGAACGAGCTTCACCCATAGCTCTCTTAGTTTCCTTCTTAGCCATACGGTACCTCTCCCAATTTTCCTCATTGTTACACAAATGTATGGCTTTAAAACAGTTCTTCTTATACTTGATTTTGTCCTGTACACTATTATTCCACCACCAAGACTCCTTATCTCTCGGACCAGAACCTTTCGATTCTCCCAAAACTACTTTTGCAACCTCCCGTATCTTTTTAGCCATATCCTCCCATATGATGTTAGCACTTCCCTGAGAATCCCAAATTCCTTTATCCAAAAAATTTCGCTTGAAAATATCTTGCTTCTCACCTTTTAATTGCCACCACTTAATCTTTGGTGTTACTACTTGTCGACGTTTTTGGATTTTACTCATAATACACACATCAAGGACTAGGACCCTATGTTGTGTCGTTACAGCATCTCCAGGGATCACCTTACAATTTTTACAAAGTTTTCTATCTGTGTTCCTAACCAAAAGAAAATCAATCTGCGACCTTGAGGCTCCACTTTTGTAAGTGATGAGATGCTCATCTCTCTTCTTGAAACAAGTGTTGGCAATCTTAAAATCATACGCCAATGAGAAATCAAGAAGAGTTTGCCCTTCATTGTTTAGCTCTCCAAAACCAAAACCACCATGCACCCTCGCATACTGACCAGCTTCCCTCCCGACATGCCCATTAAAGTCTCCTCCAATAAAAATCTTTTCACTCTGTGGTATGTGTCGAATCAACCCCTCCAGATCCTCCCAAAATAATTCCTTAAGACTGGCTTCTGTCCCGACTTGCGGCGCATAAGCGCTAACAATATTAACAGTCTCACGTCCAATTATCATTTTTAAAGAAATAATTCTGTCTCCAATTCTGCTAACTTCTACAACGTTCTTCTTCCACTCCTTATCTATAATGATGCCTACTCCATTGCGTGCACTTACTTTTCCTGTATACCAAAGTTTGAAACCTTGAATATCCTTAGCTCCTTCTCCACGCCATTTTGTTTCTTGCAAGCAAAGGATATTGATTTTCCTTTGAATCATAACCCCTACAACCTCTACAGATTTACAATTTAATGTCCCAACATTCCAAGTACCAAATCTAATTTTGCTCTTATGGACTAACTTCTTTAGCCGCGTGCGTCCAGAATGACGCGGTAGCCCTTGCTCATTTAACACTACATCCGGACGCCGATGCAGCGGCTCTAACTCACTTATCACTGTACTCGAGCCATGCAGCGCGTTACTTACGGGCAACGACCTAGCATTAACATTATAACGTCTATTGTCAATGTTCATGATAGATTCAACAAATTTTTACATTGGCTGTTGATGGCCTAACACAACCCTCCTCCTTTACCCGGGCTTGGGACCGGCTATAAACATAGGCGGAGTTGACCACATAACTTGCACATCATCAACAAAACCTTTGGGAATATTGTTAACCAAGAGGTTCTATTTGACAACTTCTATGAGCGTTTTCTTTAGTCTTCCTCTACCCCTCTTTACAAGCTCAAGACTATTTGTTCCCTCTCCTCACCATGCCTCTCATAGCCTTCTCTATATATGTTCAAACTATCACAAACAATTTATTACCATTTCCCCGTCAATATATGTTACGCCCACTTTTTCTCGTATATGCTCATTATTTCCGAATATCATTTTGATATTAGGAAATTAATTAATTGGATAAAAATTAGGAAGTGAAATTTTACATTTTGAAATTTATTTTCCTGAATGATAATCTTTATTGAATTAACCCCCCAAGAGAGATTTTTATAAATTTAGCTCTTGAATATATTTTATTATTGTAGCAGCTAGTTACTTGAAAATTGAAGGGCTAAGATTACCAAGGAGGGAATTAATGAAATTGGATTTATTAGATTATTTCTTGTATGGGACGTTTAAAGAGTGATCTAAAAGGCCAACATTTTCAAGAAAGACCAAGGGCATTACAATATTAGATTACTCTAGTTAATATGAAGATATTGTAATATATAACATAATCATAAGGATAAGGTTATTATGACTCATTATGAGCCATTAATGCCAAGGCTCCTCCCTCTTGTATATATTCTAATCCTCCAAAATGAACAAAATACTTTGCATTCAAATTCCAAAGGGTATGAGGTGCTCTCCTTCATTAGATTTATGCCTTCATGAGAAAACCAACAAATCTTTTATCAATTTGCCTTTCTATATCTCACCCTATTTTGAGTTATCTTCTATATTTGGCACAAAAGATAACTTTTCTACACCACCCCCAGTTTCGAGATTCTCTTTAGTGTCTGGCTCAAGAGATGGTTTAGTGATGATGAGGACTTTGGTAGTGATAGTGGTAATGGCTCAAGTAATGCATGTTCTTTGTTATGTTCTTGTTCCCAAATCTAAGATTCATTCATGCTCTCCCTATAGATTGAAGAACTAGGATAGAAAGGGGAATCCTCAAAGAAGGTAATATCAAGGCTTACAAAGATGCGTTTGGAAAGAGGGTCAAAGTACTTGTATCCCCTTGGAGTAAGAGAGTACCCAAGAAATATAATTTGCTAGCACATGGTTCAAGTTTACTACTTCAATGAATGTCACAAAGGCTATGCATCCATGATGGCAAGATTGGTTTCAAGGTTAGATGTGAGAAAGACACTTCGCAATCAGTTGACAGTATCAAATGGTTGGATCCTACCCGGTGTCTAGTTAATAAGGTAAGATAGAATTAGAATGGCATCCCTCCAATAAAAACTTTAGCACATTGCAACTAAACATCAATGCTCTCAAAACTCCAAGAATATGTCTATTTTTCCATTTTGCTATCCCGTTTTGTTGGGTTGCATAAACACATGTAATTTTATAGAGAATACCATGCATTTTGAGGGATGCTTTCAGTGTTTGGTTGAAGTACTTAGTACTGTTGTTTGAATATAGGGTTTAAATGCTATTAATAAACTTATTTTTTATCATGGTTTAGAAATTTTCAAACACAAATGAATTTTCCAACTTATCATTTAAAAGATAAACCCAACAGAGACCATCACAATCATCTATCAAGGTGATGAACCATTTTGTCTTGGTACAATTTGGAATACAGGATGGTCCCCACAGGTGACTATGGATAGTAGCATATGGCTTGGTTGGTTTGTATTATGATCTCGAGAAACACATTATGTGGTTTATGGCTAATTCACATACTCCAAATTTCACAATAATGTTACTGTTTAAGTGCAAGGATGGGAATAATGAGATACGTAACAAAATTTGAGTGTCCCTGCTCACTCATGCCATATCATAATATCCTCATTTTTAGAGATGGATACAGAATTGCACAAACTAGTTCGGTATTGGTGTCTCATTTGAGCATTCTCAAGGAAGTAAAACCCCTTATACTCTTTCACACTATCAATTGTCATCCCCGCCAATAAATCCTAAAAAACACAATGGGATAGGAGAAAATTAACACAACATTTGGATTACTTTGTCAATTGGCTAACATAAAATAGATTACATGCTACCTTTTTGGTATAAAGAGGATAGAGTTATAAACTCTGAAAAAAGAATACTTCCCTTCGAAGCAATAGGAGAAAGTCGTCTACAATTTAAACTTTGAAGCTGCTAGCACATGGCACATAAGTTGATGGCAATCAGCCATATGATCTCAATGCTCTAGAGTAAGCAATTTACAATGTTTTGTCTCAATAGATTTTTGGGCTTTAAAAAAGTTACCTCTCTAGGCCAAAAAAGAAGATACTAGATTTGAGATTTGACTTATAATTACTGTGTCCTTAAGCTGAACACATTAAGATTGAGTATCTCACATGATGAGCCTTTGCAAAAGTAAAATAATTATGCTACAAACCAAATCCATGAAGCTAAGACAGATCAATATCTAGATCAAAAAGATACATCCCTCTTAGTGCTTTATGCTCTCTTCAGGTCTCTGTTCCCTTTTTACACAGGCGACAAGCATATCCAACAATCTCAAAACAAATACAAAGGACCCATATCCAGGAAGCCATGGGACTAGACCATAAGTGATCCATCGTCGCCAAAAAATATGACTATTGTCAGAATGAATTGACCACATGCCTACACGCACCATCGCACGTGTTCTATAGTAGAATCTTATTTGCATGTAAGTGCCATGAGCCACCATTTACTGTGAAACTTCTAGGATAGGCTGATTAACAGCCTTTGATTCTTCCTATGTGGGCGGTGACTATGAGATTCAACCCACACAAACACTTAAGATTTACCTAAGAGCTACAATGAAACTCTATGCCATTGAACATAGCGCTGATACCATGTGGATTTGAGAAAGAAAAATGATTTTTCATTAATCAATCTTCATTTACACCTAGTATGGGAATTGATACAATATAGGAGATAATTATAATAAATGCAAAATTTTTCCTACAAAATCAACATCAGCTCTTAATCTTATCAGAAAAATAAATGCAATAAAATATGATTTTCCATAATGAAGGAGTTAGGGATTTGGGTCTACATAAGGAGGGGAAGAGGAGTGAAGTGATGTAATGAGTAATTTGGGTTGCTGAACTGAAAAGTTCAATTAGGCCTATATGTTCTACTCATTAAATTTTATTTAACTGTTTTACCATGACCGATTCGATTCATGGCTAGTAAGCTTATTTCACTAGCTTTACCATTATAGAGCAGGTGCTTATATTGTCTCGTTTAGCATGAATTATGGACAAGCCAAAAGACAAGTTCCCAGTTCAACCAGTTGAACTAGTTAGTCCAATTCGATTTTCAAAACAGTGCTCTTCATCTCTTCTTTTTAGGTAGTTATTGAAAATTTCTTCACACTTCTCTAAACTCTAAATTTCTTCATCATTTATTGGCCAGCCAAATTTCACCTTGCTCTCATGCAAGAGAGACTAGTGGAAACCCACTAATATTTTCAAATCACATTATGCTGCAAAAACAACAATAAGCTAGTCAATTATTTTAGGAAACAAATAATGGGGAGGTTCCAAGGCTGACCAAAGCTGGTGAAGAAGTCAAAGGTGGCTTGCTTGCAAAAATCAAAATTGATGACTATGTTAATGTCTAGATACGCTTGAGATTGATGATGAAATTGTCTTATTCAAAATTAATTATGATACTAGAAGTAATAGAGAACTATACTGATGTTGTTCTCTATTACTTGTAAAAACTAATTGATGACTATGTTGTCTTCTTCAAAATTAATCATGATACTAGAAGAAATAGAGAACTATAGTGATGCAAAGTCAAGCTTACCCATAACTAAATTGCAAATCAAATGCAAGGTAATGAGTCACTAATATGTAATCATAACAAACATAAGCGATGGGAAAGGACATTGTAAAAGTTAGTTACACGTGAGATATCAAGCCTGCAAAAATAGATTCCAGCTTGTAATTCAGATTGTGTTGTGATATGAATGAGAATATTCAGTTCCTATTCAAATTAATCTCCTCTATCCTCTTCTGCTCTTCTCTTCTCCAAACCTCTCTTCTCCCCTCTATCTCTCTTTCTCTCTCTATTTCCCTCTCTTATCTCTCTTTCCAAATTATAAACATCCATTAGTTACATTACAATCATAGATATCATCAAGACAAAGGAAGGTTTTGAGAACACAATTTGTTTCTTCTTTGGAAACAACCATCTACCCAACAAAGGCATCCTTTTGCACACAAATTTCAATCTCCCTAAGGTCAAGCATAGTGCAATTCAAAAGTCTGCTCTCAAAATGGATTTGATTGAAGACATAATTTCAATTCAGGGTTGTACGCCTTGACTTTATCCTTCTCAAAGCTGTCTTCTTGATTGGAGAATTGCTCTAATTCCACGTTCTAAATTTTCCCAAGGCAAAGTGTATTCTTCTCCTCAAGCTTTAATAACAAATTGTCAGGAGGTTGCCAAAGAATGGTGAATGTGTTCTCACCCACGTCTAGTCTACAACTCATTAAATTCTATTGCTAATTTCACTAGTTGCTCTTACACAATGTTTCCCACTTCCCTAATGTCTATAGGCAGTAATTTCAATACTTTCATAATCATGTTGAATTGAAATTCTATAGAACCTCCATCTTGTGGAATAAAGCTTGCTTAGATACTAATTAATACATTTCAATTTACAAATATATCCAGGTGTAAATAGATGTCCTAACAAACTTCAATAGACTATCAACTAACCCTTAATTCTCTTGTGACATATAAGGTCAAGTTATCAAGGATCTTCGTTATCAAGTTATCAATAGACTTCGTATAACAAGCATATAAGCATCATATTAAAAAAATATTAATAATAAAATGAATTAACAGCAGTTAATGTGCTCAAAAGCAAAACCTCTGCTAATTGGATGAAAGCCTTTTCCCATTCGATTGCTTTCCCATTTTCATCTCCAATTTCAGCAATTGCATTGTTGACTGGGTAGGTAATCACAAATGCAGAGGCCTAAAATAGGGTAATTAATGAAAGATTAGCACATAGATAGATAGCTAAGATCAAGGTTTTCAAAATAGAGCTGGCCACTGAACCCATTGAAGTACTAGTTCAAGGATTAATAGTTGGACCATAGTCAAATCATGGTAAGACTCAGTCATGATTAATTTAATAAATTTTAAAATGAAAAAATGACAACTATAGACCCAGTGAAGACATTAATTACAATTGAAGACCTTGAATTATTAAAATGTTATGAAAAAGCCATGGCCTTTATTTGCAATTAAAAGACCTCTAGTTATTGAAATAGCCAACAGAAAGCCACTTATGAATTTAGAGAAAATTAGTTGTGAATTTAAGGAATGACACTTATGAATCCACACAAAGACAGTTGTAAATAGATAAATAGTCTCACAAATTTATGGATCGTCACTTGCAAATTTAAGGTTAACCACTTTTGAATTTTAGAAAAGTTACTTGGAAATTAATAGAAAGTCAATTGTGAAAGGATATTCAAAGACAGGAAAAAGTCCCTAAATCTTAGATTTACAATTAAGATTATTCATATCCATTCACAATTAACATTCCATAAATTTACAAGTGACCTTCCTTAAATTCATAATTGATTGAACCTAAATCACAAGTGACAATGCATAAATTCATGAGACTATTTGTTCATTCAAAACTAACTTTCAATAAATTCAAAGGTGAAAATCCTTAAATTTACAAATGACGATGCATAAATTCATAAAAATATCTATAATATCTATCCATTCACAATTGATATTTCATTGATTCACAACTGAATTTGAGTTTTTGATTATCATTAATGCCTTCACAAGGTCCGTAACTATCATTTTCCCGTTTAAATTTTATATGTTAAATATAATATTGAAGATAACATTTTATAGAAAATTATTTAATAAAAATAAATTTTTAGGATGAGTTTATTTTGGTGTTTTTATTATTAAATATCATTTTATTAGTGAATAAAAATTGGAAGACAAGAAGGTGAGAGGTTGCCTTTACTTCAATTTAGCAAAAATGTTATCATATATCTAAAATGTGCAAATATACATAAAATATAGATTAGAAACATGATTTAATTTTTTTAGAAATTAAAAAAAAAATATGACCAATTCAAATCAGTTCACTTGTTTTAACGGTTTCTCAATCAGTTCTAGACTGGTTCCCAATTTTTCCCTCAATACCAGCCTAGACATTAGATTGGTTCAACCAGTTAAATTGGTTAGTCTAAACCAATTTTTTAAACATTGACTAAGACAAAAATAAAGATCTTACCTCAGAAAAATTGTTTGCAGAAAACCCTCCCAATGCGGTGGTTGGGTCAAGAGGAGCTTTAAAAGCGCTAAAGCATGTTTCTGATGAAGTGTAATGCTAAAAATAAAAAAATTTAAGACAATCAAAGTCAATATATAATATGAAGTTGGACAATATAAAAACAAGAAATTAAAAACGAAATCTCATTGCTGGCCTACACAAGGTAATATATAAATTCAATAATATTCTTTAACAAAAATTAATACGGCACAAAAATACTTAAGGAACATTAGTAGAACTCGATGGTTTCTTACTTTTATTGATGACCACACCATTACAACATGGACTTATTAGGAGACCTTTGTGTTGATAGCCAAGTTCAACACTATCAAAGTCATACAATCAACTGATGCCAATCTTGATTGACCTCTTCACCAATTTGAAGTGGAGAAAGGATTTTTAAAGAGAACTTGGAAGATGACGTACACATAAAGATATGTCCTGAAGTTAAAATCAATTTCAAGATAACAAGGTGTGCAAATACTCTATGGCCTTAAATAGTCACCTAGAGTTTCGTTTGACCAATTTGCAAGGCCTATTGTCAAGGGCAATAAGATCAAAGATTGTTCCGATGTACAAAATTCGCTTATGGTTTCAAGGACAAGGATTTTTAGACCATAAGTATAAAAAAAAATACTACTGTTCCGATGTAGAAACCAAGTTGTTCAGAAAATGATGCTTAATAAAGAGTTTTATCATGGCATTCCCGTGATCCAAATCTACTTCCTACACATCAATCTTATGAAACCTATTATGGTAGTTTCAAATATACAATAAAGACATTAGATGCTACTATGATGTTTTCCCAATCTTGTTAACCAAATGCATCAGGGCATGGACATTACAAGTTACAACCAACATGAGCAAGATCAAGTCCCTTAGAATGAACTCAGCTATTGAATGCCCACCACATCTTCAACCAAAGATGTAGAAAATCGATGGGAAAACTTTATCATAATGACTCTTATCAATCTTCCGTCTAATGTCAATCATATTCAAGATCAAGTTCTTGAAGGCTCAACTATCCCCAATATTGGTGTTCGCACAAGCCATGTGCACATTTCCTAAAGTAATTTAACCATTCTAGAGATGACAAATATAATGCTTTGGCTTCACTTCCCAAGAATAATGATAAATGGAATCATGGAGGAGGAAGTGAGTTTGGAAACATCCTCAATGAAATCACTCCAATAAGCAAGAGTATACACAAGACTGTCGTTGGCCTCTTCATGATCATACACCCCTAAGCTTGCCTCACCCTCAGGCCCAAACCAATTCCATCTTCCAGTGTCGCATGCTCATCTTCTAAGCACCATAAGCTCTATCCAAGCACGATATCGATGAACATAGGCACAAGAGCCTTTCCTATTGGAGTGGCGATCACTATAGCAGCACCCATAAATGTCACAATTCCCCAATTTACGCACTGATTGTGGAAGATGACCCTAAAGCATTTGAAGATGCGCGAGAAGACATTGAACCTGGGGAACCTACTGGGATTATTAACACTATAAAGGGGAAGGAAGGAATCTCTACCTTATGCCTGTTAGGACATGTGAAATGCCAAAAGATAGTAAGTTTGATTGACACGAGAAGCACTCATAACATGCATGATTCAAAAATGGCTAGACAACTTCACTTGCCAATTCATGAGAAGCAAGGCATTCGCAACATTATAGCCTTATCGATAGTTATAGGCTCTCTTAGATTCTTTCACAGATGTCTTTGTAGAATCCTCTACTCTTTCCCCTTCCTGTGCATTTAACCATGCTATTCCTCTCAAAGTGAATCACCCATTTCTTGTAAGCCTTATCGATACAGCCCTATTCAGAAGTTTTGAGATTGAGAAGAAAGTACAGCAAATGCATGATAATAGGGTCATTCGGGAAAGCAATAGTTCTTTTGCAACACCTATTGTTTTAGTTTAGAAAAAAGATGGGGCATGGCATTTTTGTGTTGACTATAGAGAATTAAATAAAGCCACTATCAAGAACAAATTCCCAATTCCAATTATAGAGGAGCTTTTAGATGAGCTTACAGGATCTCAATTTTTCTTTAAGTTGGATTTACAAGCTAGGTACCATCAGATCCATATGAGTGAAGCAGACATTGCCAAAACAACCTTTCACACTTATGAAGGCATAATATGAGTTTATGGTGATGCCGTTTGGCTTAACCAACACTCCTACTACAATTCAAGGTCTTATAAACAAGGTTTCAAGCCCTTCTTACGAAAATTCATTCTAGTTTTTTTTTTTTTAATGATATTCTTGTTTATAGCAAAGATTGGCCAACTCACTTGGCACATTTGAAGGCACCTTTGTTACTCTTGCAGAAGCGTCAACTCTTTGCTAAGAACTCCCAAGTGCACTTTTGCTACCTACCAAATTGATTATCTTGGTGATGTCATTATAGTAAATAGGGTACAAGAAAATCCGAAGCTGGACACCATTGTGGGGTTTTCTTGGCCCCACAGGGCATTACCAACGCTCCATCAAGGGTTATGGTTTTATTAGCAGCCCCTTAACTTTGTTGTTAAAGAAGAATGAGCAATTTGTTTGGTCTCCACAAGCTCAGGCAACATTTGAGTACCTTAAGAAAGCCATGACTTCCCCTTCAGTGCTTGCTCTTCCAAATTTTGGTGAGACCTTTATGATCAAGATAGATGCTTCATGACATGGCTTGGGCACAATTTTATCCCAAAATGGTCATCCTTTGGCTTTTACTGGTAAGGCCCTTTCTACTAGCAAGAGACATTTACCTGCTTATAAGGGTGAATTATTGGCTATTGTTTTTGCTGACAAGCAGTGGCGCTCATACCTTTAGGGGCATAAATTCATCATCACAACAGACCATTTGCCTTTGAAACACCTTTTAGAGTAGCGTGACTTAAGCCAAGAGCAATATGAGTAGCTTCATAAGTTGTGGGGACTAGATTATGAAACAGTTTACCTTAGGGGTTGCAATAATACAATAGCTAACACTCTTTCTAGGTGCTCTAGTAGAGATTGCTTAGCTATTTCAATGCTTATTATATGAAAGAGTAAGAGATCTTAGGTTCTTGATGACCAATTATAGCATCTCATTATGGATCTCAAAAATGATCCTTTGTTAAATTCTAAGTACACTTGGGAACATCAATTGCTAAAAAAGAAGGGTAAACTAGTGGTAGCGGCTGATCGTGCACTTTGAGAGGATTTGCTCTAATTTTTTCATCCTAATGGCATTGGTGGACGTTCAAGTATGACTCCAACTTATAAAAGGCTAGCTTCTTTCTTTTACTGGAAAGGAGAGGAGAGGAACGTTTGCAATTATGTGTGTCAATGCACAACTTGTCAAAGCTTCAAGCTTGAGTTAGTAGCTTCACCAGGGCTTCTTCAACCGTTACCTATACCCAAACATGTTTGGTCTAAGCTCTCTATAGACTTTATTAGTGGCCTTCCCAAGTCTTAGTCTAAGACCACTATTTTGGTAGTAGTTGATCGCCCATCAAAGGCTTTGAAACATCTTTTTACTACTGTGCAAGTTGCTAATTTGTTCATGGATAATGTTCTCAAGTTGCATGGCTTTCCTAAGTCCATTGTTTCGAACCAAAATCCAATCTTTTGTGGTAAGTTTTCGAAGGAACTCACAAGGTTGCATGGGGTTAGACTGCACTTTTCTTCCGCTTATCACCCTTAAACCGATGGCCAAACTGAGGTGCTTAATCGCTGCTGGGAGTGCTACTTCTATTGCATGAATGGTGACTTCCCACAACAATGGGTTAAGTGACTTCCTCTATTTGAGTTGTGGTATAATGCCACTTATCGCTCTTTGATTGGGATGTTTTTCTTCATTCTACCATGCCACAAGTTGATGATCAGGACCAATTTATGTTAGAACCAGAACAAAATTAAGGATTGGAAGATTGTTAAGCACAATAACTTGCCTGTGACTCAAGTGCTAATTCGTTAGAGTTTTTCCCAACCTGAAGATGCCACGTGGGAAGACCTTTCAGCTATTAAGCAACAATTCCCTCAATTCAATGTGGACACACCCGCTACAACTTCCATCCTTAAGGAGAAAGATGTTTTTCAAGGGGGAGTATTGTTACATCTTACTGATACACAAGGCTCTCGTCTTTTTATGCTATTTGCTACTACTTTTATATTTTATATATGTTGCTGAATTCTACTTAGTTATTGACAGTGTAAGACCTTTACCTTTTAAGGCATGTGTCTAGGTTGAAGGGTATACACTATGTCTTAACCTCTATCAATTTTTGTGAAATGAATTTGCCTCTTCTACTCTTCTCCTTCTTCTTCCTCTTCTCTCTTGGATCTTCTTAACCTCAAAGGTATACACTATGTCTTAACACTTGCCTAGTTGACTCTCTTGGATCACGGGTCCATGCAAGTGCCACCAATCATATGCTGAGTAACAAGAGCCTTCTTTCTTATCTTTGTAATTTTGTCTCTTCTTCTCTTGTTACTTCGGCTAATGGTTCTAAGATTGTTTCTAAAGCCACCATACAGGTAATTATTACACCTTCCATAACCTTGAATTCAATCCTTAGTGTCCCTAAATGTCCCTTTAACCTTATTTCCCATTGTAAGCTAACTTACTCTCAATTGTTTTGTTAACCTTAAAGGCAAATATGTTCCTTTACAAGATCAAAGCAAAGGTTAGACGACTAGCATAGGGCTTAAGCCACATGGGACTTTATCATTTTCCATCTACCATATCACTATTCTAGTTCACAATCATTTAGGTAATCTTAGCCTCCACAAAAGATGGTTCCTTCTATCTACTTTGAAATCACTTGAATGTGAGTCATGTCAACATCATAAACAAGCTCATGCTGTGTTGCCAAATGATAAGATCCCAAGAATAGGTAGAGAGAAAAGGAAGGAAAAGTAAGTGTTAAAATATGAAATCAAAATCTAACTTCACAAATTAATAAAGATAAACAAAAATTGCTATTAGAATATGAGTAAGGATCTTAAACTCATACAACTAATAAAGCCCAAGGAGAATCTCCAATGATAAGAACAAATATAAATTTTATTTCCAAATGACTTATACATGATGCGATCCTCATTATTTACAAACAAAAAATGACTTATGACTCTGAAAAAACTCCTATTAATCCATAACTCAAATAATGGAGAACAACTACCTGACAAATAAATAAATAAAATTACTAACTTAATCTGAAAGTACCATGATCCACTACTCCTGAACCTGTGGACCACTCAACAAAACAGAAAAATAACTTAAATAATATTATTAAATAGAAAATATATAAAATAGCTTAATATTTATTCCTACTATTTCTCTAACTTCCCACATCACCTATTATCCCACAATAATCGGTATTCCAACACCAAATCATGCCAATAATCGAGCTGTGTCCCCCTTCGAATTCGTCTGTTTTGAATGTTTGGGGTCAATGTTGTTTTTTATCCAATTCTCATTTTTAATTTTTTACAGCCTTCAATGCCATTCTAAGGTCTTCCCTATTTTTCAATCCTTTTGTGCTAAAGTTATTCATTACCTCTATTATTACCTTGCAAAGTGACAATGCACGTGAATATACTCACATCTTTAGTCTTCACTATGGTGATGCCTTTTCTCCAGTTACCAAAACCACTTCTATTTGGTTTCTACTCTATAATGCTGCCATGCATCATTAGCCTCTTTATCACCTTGAAAAAAAAGAATGTGATGGATACCTAAGTGAGATGGAGAACCCTACCCCAAAAGCTAGATGTTGAAGTGGGAGAACCACCCCACTTATATATCCCATTGAGCATCCCATACTACTTAATGCGAGACTTGATATCTCATACTATCAAGTCTCCATCAATTGGCCCTCCATGGAAAGCCGATGTCCCAACGGCTGCACTCCATAACACTTAACTCGGTCTCCTTCCGGTTAGAACCCTTTGTGGGTAACCCTTTCCAGAACCGCCGACAACGAGGCTCTAATACTAATTGATGGGTACCTAAGTGCAATAGGGAACCCTACCCCAAAAGCGAGCTGTTGAAGTGAGAGAATCCCCCAACTTATATACCCCATTGAGCATCCCATACTACTCAATGTGGAACTTGGTATCCCATATTACCAAGTGTCCATCAGAATGCCTTTCTTCGTGAGGTAGATAGGTTCTTTTATGATACAGATTAGCATGTGAATCTTATTCTCTTATTCTCTCTATATATAGCCTTGTACTTCCATTTTCAAATCAATCAAAATGAAATAAAATAGTATTTTGGTCTTTGTATCAAAACCCCCTTCACTTTCAAGTATACATAGATGCTGATTAGGTAGGGTCTATATAGCTAACAGAAGATCCATCACTATGTACTACACATGTGGGGTAACCGGTAACATGGAAAAGCAAGAGACTACTTATGGGAATTTGTGAAGGACTGAGGATCAAGAGACTACTTGATGACCTAAAGCTTCCTTCCAAGGCCCTATGGAAGTATTATGCTATATGAAGGCCACCATTGACATAGTGAGGAATATAATTCACCATAATAGGACCAATCACATAGAACTGGACAGAAACTACACTAAAAACACAAAAAAGCTGAACTCGGGATAGTTTAACCACAACATGTCTCCTGTATGTATCAAGTAACCTTAATATGCTGAACATCCACTAACTAGCTTGACGAGGAGTGTTGACTATACCAAATGCAAAGTTTTGTTTAACTTTTATATAACCTCGCAGTTATCTTTTATTCTTTCCAAAATTAGCTGCTAAGATATTGTGTTTTGATAAGCTTGGGAGAATCCCCTGTTTTTTGAATCTCTCTGTTATTTATATAAAATGCTAAGATTGAATTTCAGATCACATGAGCCAAAAAAAAAAAAAGATGATCTTTCTGGCCTTGCTCATCTATAAAATGCTGCAACAACAACAACAACAACAAGCCTTTATCTATAAAATGCTGCAATGAGAAATAAAGATTAAATAGGTGGGACAAGGTGAATATAACAATTAAGAAAAGAATGTGGTTAGTAGCGTGAGAAGCATGCCATCAATTCATGGACATGGGGGATATTTACCAAATACAAACCATAAGCAGGAATAAGCTAAAAGAAGAACCTATTGCTGATTTAAGAGTGTAGCAAATGCTGGTGGGAAGGCTCATATCTAACTCTCACTTGGTTAAACATGACATACCCAATTGTGTGATCAGTTAATTCATGCATAACCCCAGAGAGCCTCATCTTCAAGAAATTCTGTGGTTGAATAAGTTATTGCAACCATTTAATAATTAATATTTACTCCCTAATTTGTGGGGATAGTAATCGAGTAGGACAGATTTTGTTTGTATTGATGTTATTTCCTATTTGTACAGACTCCAACTTCTCCCTATCGTGTATATATTTGTATACATTTGTGAATAAGATATCAAATCATTCTTACCCACATGGTATCAAAGCCGGCCATCCATACATCTTTCGGTGACGAGTCTAATTCTCACAGCGATGGCACCTCAGACAAGTTGAGTTCCACACAATGGTCAAAAATCGATTCCAAAATGGTTCATCACATTTATTGATGACCACACCAAACATTGTTGGATTTATTTGTTATGGGACAAAAGTGAGGTTACCTCTGTCTTTGTTGAGTTCCACACAATGGTCAGAACTCAATTCCAAACCTCAATTCAAATTCTTCATAACGATAATGGCAATGAGTACTTCAATAATGCGCTAGGCTCTTTACTAAAAAGTGCTAGCATTTTCCACAAAGACACATGCCCAAATAGCCCCCAACAAAATGGGATTGCTGGACAGAAAAACAAACACCTTGAAGTTTCCCATGCATTAATGTTCAAGTATAATGTTCCAAATTTTTTCTAGGGCAATGCTATTCTCACAGCCACATATCTCATCAATTATATGCCCAATCGTGTCCTTTCATTCTCCAACCCACTAGCAAAACTCAAGAGTCTTTCAGCAATTCTTACCTCAATTCATCTCTATCACCTGAGGTCTTTGGTTGCCAAGCCTTTGTTCACCTCCATAACACACCCAAACTCAACCCTCATGCAGTCACATGCATCTTCCTTGGCTATTCATCTACACAAAGGTGTTAAAGACAAAAGGCTACCAACAATGCCTCCCTAATCATACTATGTTAATCAAGATTGATAGAGGTAAGAGGTGCATCCTCATAGTATATGTTGATGATATAATTATCACAAGAGATCATGAGGATGAAATCATCAAGGTGAATGGAGCCCTTGGCAAAGATTTTGAAGTTAAAGATCTCAGGAAGTTATAATATTTCCTAGGGATGGAAGTGACATGATCAAAGCAAGGAATCCATGTGTCACAACAAAAATGTGTTGGATGTGCTAACAGACACAAGAATGTTAGGTTGTAGATCTATTGACACCCTTATTGTAGTAAAGAAAAAGAAGCTCGCTAAGAAGAAGAACGAGGATGGGGAAGACTCAGAAGAAGAAAATGCAAGTGATGAAGATGAGGAAGAAGTTAGTGGGAATAATGAACCTGTTGACAAAAAGAGATATCAAAAACTTGTAGGGAAACTCATTTACCTCTCCCACATAAGACCTGATGTAACACATGCAATTAGTGTGGCAAGTTAGTACATGTGCAATTTGAGAAAGAAACACATGGAAGCAGTATATAGAATTCTGACATATCTCAAAGGAACACCTAATAAGGGGTTACTCTTCTCAAAAACAAACCAAAGAAATCAACACAGATGCTGATTGGGGGGGAACACATCTAGAAAGGAGGTCTACCTCAGGTGGCTGCTCATTTGTATAGGCAAATCTAGTCAATTGGAAAAGCCAAAAGTAGAGAGTGGTTTTTAAGAGTAGCGTTGAATCTGAACTAAGACCATTGGCTGAAGGAATCATGGAAGAATTACGGTTAAGGTGAGTAAAGGATGAGATACAAGTCCAAGTGGAGTTTCCACAAAAACTCTATTGTGATAACAAGGCTGCCATCAACATGGCATTGAACCTGGTCCAACATGAAGGACCTAAGCATATAGAGATTGATAGACACTTCATCAAAGAGAAAGTCGGAGAAGGAACTGTTTGCATAATCTATCTACCCACTACACTTCAAGCTGTTGATGTCTTAACAAAGGACCTTTTTGGACCATCATTTTACAGCTGTATAAGCAAGTGAGACATGATTAACATATATGATCTAACTTGGGGGAGTGTGGTTGACCGACTTATTGTAAATATTTAATAACTAATATTTACTTCCTAATTTCTTAGGATAGAAATTGGGTAGGACAGGGATTTTATTTGTATTGATTTTATTTCCTATTTGTAGAAGATACAACTTCTCCCTATCATGTATATATTTGTATACATCTATGAATAAGATATCATATCATTCTTACCCACAAGTTTACCGGTACTTCACTTCTTAAAAGGTAATCTAAGGAAATTTTTTTTTTCGTGGGGGGGGGGGGGTTTTATTCAAGAGAAACAACACTCACCCCTAGAACCAGCAATTAGTTGATGTACAAATAAAAGGGCTGAACATTTCAAGTTTCTATAATTTGGTATCCATGCTAGGAATGTAAGACATCTATTCCTCAACTTGAGGGGGTTTCCAAAGAATTATGCATAAAAATATCTGTAAATATTTAGTAATTAATCATAGATAGGATCAGTTTGATCATGTAGGATCAATTATAATAATGGAGAGATTAGCTAGCAATTTAGTTCCCTAATTTTCCCCCTGCACATTCACATATAAATATGTAGCATTCATTGTCATTATTAGGCTTTATTAGCATTTATTAGGTTTTACCTCACTTGATGTGTATATATAGCTTCAATTTGTACATTCGAAAACATATGAATAAGAAATATACTTTTTCTCTCTCAAAATTCCATATGGTATCAGCATCAAGCTCAAAAAAATTTAAATTAGGTTAGTTCTGGAGTGGCTAGAATGAGATTTTCTGAACAGTATGTGAGGGCGTTTGTGTAGACAATGGTGGAGCTAATTTTGAATCTCACCGCCACCCTAGACGTACTCAGGAGGCTCCAAACGGCGAAACACAAGATGACAATGGCGAACGGCAGCGCGTGTGGACCACACGTGCCACCCCTGCGAACTGCATCAACAAGCTTTTGGCGACACGTGGAGGCTCCATTCAAGACGCGATCTTCTCAGACGACGACGATGCACTCTCTGGCTAGATCCAGCACAATCCAGTGTACGAGTACATCGTTTTCGAACCATATCAGGTTGTATGGTGTTGTTACCAAAACTTGATTGCAATTTGCTTTCAATCAGTCAATTGACCAGGCAGTCAAATTGTTTTGCTAAATTTCTCCCGTCTCATTATGTGTTTCAGGACCTATCATCTAGTGCGACAATCGGCAGTGCCAAGGAATACGAGGGGCTCTATTATTTAGAGGTCATCACTTGAGTGGATAACTCACCTATTGTTGGTAATTTTGTGTCTACCTCTAACTTTGATAATTTTATGTTATGGCATAAGAGGATGGGTCATCTTAATTTTCATTATCATCAACGAGTGTTTCCAACCTTATGCACCAACCCGAATTATAGTGAAATCCAGTATGAGGTGTGTGAACTTGCCAAACACCATCAAGCTTCCTTTCCCAAAGCCAAATACATACCCACTAAGCCTTTCACAATCATTCATAGTGACCTGTGGGGCCCATCTCATACTCCAAACCGTACCCAAACAAAATGGTTCATTTCCTTTATTGACGACCATACTCGTATTTGTTGGGTTTATCTTTTAAAGAACAAGTCTGAGGCGGCATGCACATTCATGAGTTTCTTCACCATGATCAAAAACCAATTCAATACCAGCATTCAAGTCTTACACACTGATAATGATACGGAGTAGTTTAACCAGTCTTTGAATCATTTCCTCCAAAATCACGGTATTATCCATACAAGTACTTGTGCCCATACCCTTCAACAAAATGGGATTGCAGATAGGAAAAATAGACATATCCTTGAAGTTGCAAGAGCACTTATATTCACTTGCAATGTGCCAAAATTTTATTGGGGGGATGCCATTTTAATCGCGACCTATCTAATCAATCGAATGCCCAGTCGAATCTTATCCTTTGAAACTCCTCTCCAAAATTACAAAGTGTTTTCCCTACATCCCACATTGAAACGAAACTTTCACTTCGAGTATTTGGTTGCATGACCTTTGTTCATATCCACCAAAACAGTAAACTCAAACCTTGAGCTATCAAGTGCATCTTTCTTGGCTATTCTCCCACTCAAAAAAGATACAAATATTTTGATCCTATTTCTAAACGCACCCTTGTAAGCCTTAATGTTACCTTCCATGAACAAACTCCCTTTTATTCCAATTCTTCAATTCAAGGGGAGACTATAGGTGAATCTCATACTTGAGAACTAGCACCTTACACAGAATATGTGCTTCTTGAGCCCTCACCTAAACCATTACCCTTACCATCTTTTCCGTCGAACAACCCACCTTCACCAACCTCTTCTCTTATACCAAAGTTTGGGGAAAACAAGAAAACAAAGGGAGATGAGAAAGACCACAAGGGGAAGAGTTATTGGTTTACACTCAAAAGAAGAAATCAAAAGATAGTGAGCAACTTGTATCTGAGGCACCAAGAGAGTCAGACCCAAAGGTAGTTTTTGAAGCTAAAGTACCAAGGATTGATCCATCTAGTAAGCCAAATGATTCAGAACAAAGGAAGTGAATCTGCTAAACTTGATCTTCCTGTTGCTCCCCGGAAACAACCTCGAACTTGTACTTCACATCCAATTCAAAAGCATGTATCATACAAGGCTTTCTCTCCCGGTTACCAGACCTTCATCACTAATTTGGATAAAGTTGTTATTCCTAACAACATCCAAGAGGCACTGGAAATACCAGAATGGAGAAATGAAGTTACGGAGGAAATGAGAGCTTTGGAGAAAAATAGAACATGGGAGATTGTTGAGAGACCTAAAAGTAAGAAACTAGTTAGTTGCAAGTGGGTCTTTACCCCAAAGTATAAGGCTGATAGTAAACTTGACAAGTTAAAGGCATAATTAGTAGCAAAGGGTTTCACCCAGACATATGGTATAAACTACAACGAGACATTTGCGCTAGTGGCAAAACTAAACACTATCAGAATTCTATTGTCAGTAGCAACCAATCTTGAATGGCAACTTCATCAACTAGATACGAAGAATGCCTTTCTAAATGGAGAATTGAAGGAAGAAGTCTACATGACTCTACCTCTGGGATTTGATAGAGGCAAAAGTGACAAAGTATGCTGGCTGAAAAAAATCCCTATATGGCTTGAAATAGTCACCTAAAGCTTGATTTGACAGGTTCTCAAGGGTCCTGAAGTTATAAGGTTACAAACAAGGATTATCAGATCATAAAATGTTTGTTAAGGCTGAAGGAGCTAAGAAGTGCATCCTTATTGTGTATGTAGACGATATAATTCTTACAGGAGATCATGTTGAGGAAATAGCAAGGACAAATCATTGGTAAGGAATTTGAAGTCAAAAATCTCGGGAACTTGAAGTATTTTCTTGGGATGGAAGTTGCAAGGTCAAAACGAGACATATATGTATCTTAGAGGAAGTACGTACTTGATCTTCTCAAGGAAACTAGCATGTTAGTTTGTAAACCTAACAAAACTCCTATTATGGTCTTAAGAAAGAAGAAGCCTGAGAAAAACAATAAGGAGGAGTTAGAAGGAGATGACAACTTTGATAATGAGGTTGAAAAAGAAGAAGATAATGAAAAAGAAGAAACGGTTGATAAAGACAGATATCAAAGATTAGTTGGAAAGTTGATTTATCTATCCTATACAAGGCCAGATATTGCATGTGCTGTCAGTGTAGCAAGTCAATACATGTGTGATCCAAGGAAGAAACACTTGGAAGCTGTATACAAGATTCTCAGATACCTTAAAGGTATACTTGGTAAGGGATTGCTATTCAAGAAGCATGATCAGAGGACGATTGAGATATATACAGATGCAGACTTGGGGGGGACCTATAAAGACAAGAGATCCACCTTTGCATATTGCTTGTTTGTGTAGGGAAACCTAGCGACTTGGAAAAGTCAAAAACAAAAAATTGTATCCAGAAGCAGTGCTGAATCAGAATGGAGAGCATTAGCTCAAGGAATCACAGAAGAACTATGGATAAGAAGAGTCATGGAAGAAATACAGGTAAGAATTGATCCACCAACGAAGTTGTATTGTGACAACAAGGCTGCCATAAGCATGGCATTGAATCCTATACAACACAAGAGATCTAAGCATGTTGAAGTGGATAGGTATTTTATCAGAGAGAAAGTAGAGGAAAGCATTGTATGTTTGACATACCTACCTACCACGTTACAAGCTACTGATGTGCTCACCAAACGACTACCTATGCCTGCCTTTGAGAGTTGTATAAGCAAGTTGGACATGATTAATATCTATGATCCAACTTGAGGGGGAGTGTGGGAATATTGTGTCATTATTGTGAATAATTAGCATTCATTGTCATTATTAGGCTTTATTAGCATTTATTAGGTTTTACCCTACTTGATGTGTATATATAGCTTCAGTTTGTACATTAGAAAACATATGAATGAGAAATATACTTTTTCTCTCTCAAAATTCCACATGTACCCATTTGTTTCAGCAATACAAGCAATTATTACTTCTTTCATATCTTCAAATCATGCCCTCACAATACTATTGTCCTTAGGAGTTGTATGCGTGGACTACAAGCAAGCCTTCCCATTCACCATTTCTTTAAATTAATCAGAAATTTGAACAAATACATAAAATAAAAATGCTCAGAAAATAGTAAGATTTATAATCAAACTAAGTGAATCAAGTTAGTGAGGTTTACCTGAAAACAATACTCAGCATGCTCAACACCTCCATAGTTATCATAATTCTCAGGGTCCATTTGAAAATACTATCAGAATCAAATAAAAGAGGAAAGACAGGACAACAAAAGAAGACATCAGAATTATGCACAAGCACAATAGTGCCATGAAAAGGTGTCAAACAAGAAAATCCTACTGATTGTACTTGACAAACACAATAGAAGCCATACAAATACATGCAACACAAAATTCAAAACCACAGGACAATCATTTCCGAATATGGATGTCAGACCTGCAGAATGCTTTGGGTCGCACAGTCCTGGCCTAAAGGCTTCAAGCAAATGTCACCAAGAGATATCAATGAACCAGAATAATTAACACGAATTTCATCGACCTGCCAGAATAATTAATCAACAAATATGTTACCTAAAAAAATAATCAACAAATACTATGTAATATGAAGGTTTGGCAAAGTATAAAAAAGATTCACTCAGTTCATGTCAATTAGCAAGTAAAAAAGGAATGAAAGATGAAAATACCTTTTCCTGTATCTCAAAAAGTAATTCAATGTTTTCCTCGGTTATGATACTTGGTGGCTTACCATTCTTAGACACAGGGATTGTTGCAATCACTAACTGTAATATAAGCCAAAAAAAAAGTACTCCAAATGTGATTTCAAATATAATGTATAACATCAAAATAAAGGAAATTAAATTAACTCAACAGAAAATAAGGGAATAATGGTTTGAAGTGACATTTAAACCAAACATGATTGCACAGATCGAACAAACTTTCTGGAACCAACAGAAAATTTACAAAACCCAAAAAAACAAAAAATGGCATAACCATGTGGTTCAGAAAATGAAAAGGAACAGCGAAAAATAACAAACCCACTGAAGTTTAATTACAAAACAATAATCATCAGCTGCCAAAATAAAAACAAACATGACCAAACTTGTGAGAAAAACCAAAATCTTTCGAGAGAATGTCCTCCTTATTCTGATACTCAAGTCTGCCCCGGGGGCGGTTGCCCAGCTGAAGGAAATAAGCCATTATGTAGTTGTGTCAGTTATGCTAGCATACTCTGTTATGTTAGTTATATCATTAAAACATGGTAGGACTGTTGTCTGTACCCACTCTTAGAACAACCAATACGGATTACTTCCTGTGATTCTCTCATCTCCACACAAAGAAATAGTAGAGGAAATATAGCACCATTTATGACACAAAACTGACCTAATAAAGATATTTGACTCAAAAATAGGAAAGAAACTATTATGGCTTTAAGAAGATGCACTCCCATCATTGATGAGGTGCTGATGAGGCGATTCCATCACAAAGGGGAGCAAGCAACTAGGGTTTTAATGCTACAATACCAAGAGATAGGCTAAAAATTTAAATATATCCTATCCTAAAAGCAGCAAATATAGAAGCAGAATGCATTCAACAATACCATAAATTAATACACAACATCAGCCAATAAAATGAAAAATGGATCAAAAAGTCAAAGAAAGAATAGTGCATTGAACACACTTTTTAAACATGATCTTAGAATTTGACTTCTTTTTTTTTTTTTTTTGGTTCTCCCAAGCACGGAGAGTCCCTTCTCTAAGTTTTCTCGGATCCTGAAATAATAAACACTTTTTTGTTTTCTGAAGTAATCCATACTTCTCAAAATAGAACTTGAACATTCCATACTACCTTAAGGGTCGAACATAAACATTCAATAGCAATATAAATATTAAGAAAAGCTTGCCACATATAGAGTTTTCATTTTGTACAGAAAAAGGTTTTGACAAATTTTTATACCCTTTCTCAAGTAGATGACCAAACATCAGCAACAACACGACATGCAAACATTCCACAGTATCCTAATAATAATAAAAAGCAATCTTATCTCACTAAGTAGGGCCAGCAACATAGTATCCTAACAAAGTAAACAAAATTATATGTGATGTGAAAACCTGCTCAATTCTATAGAACGGGGCAAGGTGACTGTCAAAAAACTGTTTCTCTTCTGCTGCCTTGCTCGCAGGACCAACCCATAACTGCAATCAAACGAAGATGAAGTTTAAAGAGGATTAAAAACAATCAACAAAACCAATAGTAAAGAAAAGGAGATCATATCTATAAAAATTTCAAGTGATAATAATAACAATTGTACAACAACATTCCTAGCTTTCAGGGTAATAAAAGATGAATCATTGCAGCAAAGAATGTGAGTGAGTCCGTGATAAAAGCAGATTAGATAGAAGAATAGAGATGGCACTTATTCACAGAGCCTCTAAGAAATTGTCAAGGGTCGAGTAGCTCAAAAACTTCAACTATTAAGAGCAGTCATGTTGAAATCGTGCATTTATCGTAAACAGTCAAATAATTATTCAGGTATTATTAGGGGCATGGTATCTATGATTTGACCACCATAATTTTAGGGATTAGAAACTGATCATAGGATATTAAATTTTTCTAATTCTCTGTCCAGTCATCAGCCCTGATAATGTGTATATTATATCATTCTTGTATGGCACTCTAATAAGAGAAAAAAACAGTTTATTTTTGCTATTGCCATTACTTCTCTACACTGTTTTTCTTAGCACGAACTACAAGGTATCAAAGCCAATGTAGTATTACAATTTTTAACAAGCAGTAGCTTGACAACCAGTCACTAGCAAGAAAGGAGTCAAACCATGTTGCAAGTGTAATCCCTTCAATTACAGCTTCTAGCACTGATGAGTCCTCCATTGCATATCCTAGTATAGATAGATCCTTTCAAATGGAGACACAGAAGCTGGATGGGATGAACTATACAGAGTTGGTCTAGGCAAAGAGATTTACTGCAAATGGACTTCAAGGAAAATGTGGCTTCTGACCAAAGACTCCCAACCACCATAGACTACAGACATTGCTGCTCCAAGGCAATGGAAGACCAAAAACGCGCTCAGCCAATGTTAAGGGACCACAGCTGACTTATTCCAGCAAGCCACGTCAGAAAAAGAATTAGTTTCCTACTTATTATTTTTCATCATTTATTTAGCAGCACGTTGAGAGAAATAAGGACCCTTAGGGTGTTATGGATTCTAACATGCAAGTTGTTATTTGTTTACTGTTGGAGATTTTCTAGGCATATCCTGATTTATTCAGTTGTGATTCACACACACACATATATATATATATCCTAGCTACCTTCAAAGAAGGATATTATTGAGTAATCAAAATTATTTTCTTTCAATTGGAGATTCTCCTATTGTTGGCTGTTGAGAGATATTATGAGTGAGATTCATGCTTATTTATTTCTTAACAGAATTTGTTTGGGTACTTATCAGCCTGAACCTGGCTTTGGCATCAAATTTGGCCTCATATGTCAATCCTTTGAACTTGAAAACTGTAGATGCTTAGGGTTTGCCTCTTATGACAAATGTTCTATCAAACTCAACCCAAGAGTATCCTGGTCAAATGATGCCACCTCATCATTACTGTTTGGAAAGCCAGAGTGACCCAGCTAGCACATGAAACCATGATCAGATGAGGAAGATATTGGAAATTCTATCCACATTACAAGCATCGAGCAAGTTTCCCAAAATGATTCCCCCTAGTTCTTTAGTTCAAAAAATGTAATTTCCTACAAGCCTAAAAAACCACTAGCACTAAAACCCCTTAGACTATTGATTTGGGAGGATCCTATCACATGACAAACTCCTATCAGTTCTCGTCTTATAACCCTTTTGGTTACCAGTAATTGAACTGGGAACCTCTAGGTCAAGACCAAAGATTTAGGCCAGACCACAAGGACCAGTAACCACGGAAAGAAAATTGACGCTGAGAAAATTTGCTAGGGTTAAGGGATTGCTAATCCCTTAATTCTAAGCCTGTTCCTATTGAACTTAGTACGAAACACAATAATTACATTAATTATAATAATTACGAAATATCTAACATTAATAAATAGTCATGAAAAGACAGTCATCAACAGATAAAAATACCTGATAACTGTAACTACCTTGGTCACCCTAATGAGAATATAAATAAGAGAAACAAGAGATATCACTGCGTATCATACAATAAGAAGTTTACAACAAATTGAGCATTTATTTTCACAACCTAACCAAACATGTCTAAAAGGAATTTTAGAAGACGATATAACAACAAAACAGCCCATTAAAGAAAAGTAAGCACCACAAAAAAAAAATCTTTACATTAAATCACAAAAATAAATCTGACTTGCTAATTGAGATACCTTCTCAGGCTGGGTTTCAACCTTAAAACGAAGCAGACCCAGACAAAGCAAAAGAACAATTGCTAATGAAGAACAAAGAACAACAGTGGGATTTCTCGCAGTCCATCTTCCATAACTCCTGGATCCAAAAGCAAAATTTTACTCGGCAGAGAAAAAATATAGGAAAGAACCAAAAAAAGGTGAGGGGAAAAACAAAAACTAGCAAGTACTAAAATTTCTCACCTATAAAACCTGGACATATATCCTTGAACAAGGGAGAGTTGTTTTTCATCACTTGCATGAAGACCTGCCTGTTAAACAATAAGAAGTCAAGACAAAAAAAAATATACATACAACATTACAATATGGAAATAAAAGAAGTTCTGTAATAAACCAACATGTATATTTAATGTTATTCCAATGGGTCGCAACCCATTGCTGCCACCAAAGCAGAAAGGAGACATAAGGGAGTGGCAAAAGGGCAGAAAAGATGGACTACTGGTTCAAAAGAAAGCACAAAGGTTATGGACCAGAAAAGACAGTAAAAGTTGTTGACAGATTATATAGAGGGGGGAACTTAGGCTATGAATCTGAAAAATGGGGGAAAAAATTGGCCAGACCTTGGAGAGAGCCAATCTCTTGAAAGTTGGCAAATATGTTGTCTCCATGACAATTTATCTTTATTGTGGCATGTGTGTTTGTGTAGTAAATACTTAAGTTCTTTTGTTCTTCTTATGTGCTGGTGTTATGAAACTGCATTCCATTTCTTCAGTTGTCAAGTCATTTGTAGTATTTGTGTTGTTCAATATCCTGCAGCAAGGGTATACCAATTGCATTTGCATCATTTTGTACCTTGTTGCTGTATTTCTGTGTTATTTAGAGCATTATAAGGGGAAAAAAATAAGAAGGAAGGGAGAGAAGAAAAAATTTGGCCAGGCCTTAAAGGAGAGAGCCAACCCCTCAAAAGTTGGCAAACCTGTTATCTTCTTGATGATTCACCTATGTATTGTGGCATGTGTGTTTGTGTAGTTCTTTTGTAGTATCTGAGTTGTTTAGTGTCCTGTATTTCATCTGCTTCATTTCGTAGTCGTTGCCGTATTTCTGTTCTTTTCTGGGTGTAATAGGGTTATTGGGTTGGATCCTCAAAGTCAGTATAAATAATATCTATTAAGTGAAATGGTAAAACTCCACTTTCATCATATGGTTTGATTTCAGATTATATTGTCCTGAGTTCAGTGAGAAAACTTCACAAGTCTCTAACATATTCAAATTAATGTTAGGTCTACGTCCCAACTAAAAGAAAAAGGTCTAGTCTAACCCCTAACCAACTTAGCAAATTTTGAACACATGTTTTTCACAATATAAGTAACAAGAAATCATCAACAATGGTTGGCTTGAGTGGAAAGAACTCGATTCCCCTACGCAAGTTCATGGTTTGAACCTTGTAGATGGAAAAACTTAGCTGGGAGAGTTGCCTCCAATTAGGCCCAACAATACTTAAATCCAACTTAGTAGTACCGGATCACAAATAAATGTATCCAAAATAATAATAATAACAACATTTGGAAGTCCAATCTGCAAAGTTGAAGTTCAGGAAATGTGTGCCAATAAGAAAATGAAAAAATAGCAACACAAGATTTGAAAATGTACAAGTCAAGGCAGAAAATACAGTTTGTCACTTCCCCTTGTCGTTTAATTTTATCTCCTTATTTTTATTTGTGGGATTTAGCAACTAAGGGAGGTATTTGCAGAAATATAGGTAAGAAGAGAATGATTCTGAAATGAAGAACCTCTTTTATTTCATGTATTGAGAATACACTGAAACTGGTACACATATACAAGAAAGAATAGCAACAAGAAAGCAGAAATCAAGCAAGAAATCTGTCGCTTCTAATTGCAGAATATTTTCCCCCATAAACTCTAGTAGTAATTTTCCAAAATATATAGCTGACCCTGGAGCAATTAATCCTCAAACATCAGGGTTTCCCACAGTATTTGATTTATTTGTGCCAATAAACTGTACAAGGGTGATTTGTATATCTAATCCCCAAGACAATGGGCCAAGTAATATGCCCTAATAGCCTAATATCTGCCCGGATAATTGTCTTATTATTTACAATAATTCAATAACTACAAAGATTCCTAGAGTATTTTTCTGCCTTGCCAATTACATTTTGCGTAGCACCTTTTTATTGATCAAAATAACTAGCAAACCAAGGCCAGGACCGGGGATTCTTTACATCTTTAGGTTAGCATAAAAATTATTGATCAAAAAATAAGCATACTGATAAACATACACCCTGTATCACAAATTTTATACATCAGTGTTCCCCATACTCATGCTCCACAGTCCGGCTTACCACATACTAGGCAAAACCAAGACACTTGAGTGTCTATCCACTTAAAGAAAGTGTTTTCATTTTCTTAATAATTAATTCATACAATAATAATTAATAATTAATAATTATATATATAACAGGTTCCACAAACCAGATCTAGAGACGCTCATGATGTCAAAAAGTAGAAATCCCATAATTTTGAAAGTAAAGCTAAAAAAGGAACGCATGAGAAAGTCATAATTCCAAGACTCTAGAACCAGCAATTGAAAGCTAAGTCTAAGCAAATTGAAATCTTTCTTCAGGATCTCAAACACAGATTGACATCAAAACAATTTTGCATTAATAAAACAGAACATACCGCTATAAGATTGTTTCCATCCTTTTGAAGATTATTGATATTGCGTTCATTAGCACCCATATCACTCAACAATGGTTCTGCATCGGAGCCAAGTCTCCCTCTTTCTCTTGTCCCTTGAAACCAGACCCATCCAAACAACACAGTAACCAATGCAACATAAAATATTACCAATGAAAATTCCAAGCATCGGACCTGCAGATACCATTGAACAGAAACTAAATTCACAACAGGCATCTAATGGAAAACAGCACAGTCAATAAGTCAACTAATCATGCGTTCCACTAAATCATTAGACCATTAATGTTTACTGTTTAAACCTTTAAGGATCCAAATCTGACAGTGCAGGGCTCTTTTTTAGGGGGAACAGGTTCAGGACCAGAGCACACAGGAGACGAAGGGCAATCACCACAAGAGCAGCCCAGTGAAGTGTCAGTACATGAATAGACAGATGCATTCATAGGTTCCATTGGAGATGAGTCAGGAACAGCTGTCTTGAAAGTTATAGAATAAGGTGAACCAGGACCTCCAGGAGGTACTTTTTGACCAATAAATTCAAACCATTCTGGCATTAACCAAAAAAAAAAACATTTAAAAAAGGATGCAACTAAAACCAAAAGAAAAAAGAAAGATCTGCTATTAAAATGATGTTGAGAGGTGTCAAATCAAAACACAACTAAGACCATCACCTGCAAAGGCAATGATATAATTCAAGGAATTGATGCCATGTCTATACATTAAATCCTAACAACAAGGGTCAAAAGAATCTCTTTTCTGATGATTCAAATGGTAAGTTTACACAAGGTATTCATACAAAAAGAGAGAAGCTACCTTGAAAAGAGAAATAAATGCTTTGAGGTAGATTATAAGACGACGATGACGACAAGCCCGATCCCACTAAGTAGAGTCGACTACATCGATTGCACAACACTATTATGCTCTATCATTAACCAAGCTTTTAGGAATATTGTTAATTAAAAAGTCTTGCTTAACAACTTCCATAAGTGTTCTCTTTGGTTTTTCTCTACCCCTCTTTACAAGGCTCATAATTATCTATTTTACTCTCCTAACCAATGGTCCCATGGCCTTCTCTATGCATGTCTATCTCAAACGACTTTCTACCATTCTCTCCTTGATAGATGCCACACCCACTTTTTATCATGCATGCTCATTTTGGATTTCATCTTTTTTGTGCATACCTGCACATCCATCTCAATATTCTCATTTCTACTACATCAACTACATGCTCCTACTGTCCTTTAAAGCCTAACATTCACTACCACATAACATAACTAGTCTTATAAATTACAAAACCTGAGGGATAAATAATCCCAAATTCTATGTCTATTTCCTGGCATTGCAATTATTACAATAACTACAATATCACAATATCTAATGCTTCCCCTCAAGCTCGTTTATAGGTACTTTATCATCACATTTACTTTCACAAGAAAACTTTGGGAAATAATATGATACTTATTTTAATTACTCAAAGATATTAGGGGTAAAAATCACAAAAAGTGGTATGTGGTAGGGACCCACCTCCACTTCATCCTTTCAATAAGGGTGAAACTCACATTGCTGAGCTTGCTGACCAACTACAAACTAGAGATCACATGTTGCAACTCCTCAAGGATAACTTGAACAAAGCTCAACATAGAATGAAGACTTATGCAAATCATCATAGACGTGAGCTTTCTTTTGAGGTGGGAGATGCGGTTTTCTTGAGGATACAGCCTTTCAGGCAGCATTCATTGTCCCATAAAAAGTATGACAAGCTCTCACCTCATTTCTTCAGACCTTATACTATCATACGCAAAATTGGAGCAGTGGCCTATGAATTGCAGCTACCATTAACAACTAAAATTCATCCAGTTTTTCATGTTTCATTATTGTGACCAGCTCACAGAAAGCCCCTTCTTGATCTTCCAGCAGATTTACCATTGTCAGCTGATTTTGAACTTGTTCTAGAACCTGAAACTGTTATATCTCATCACTGGAAGGGTCCTCAGTTGGAGCTATTAATCAAATAGGGGACCAGACCAGAGGAAGAATCAAGTTGGGAAGATTATGATCTTTTCAAGTTATTTTAGATATTATCTTTTTAATAATATTTTTTAGATTGTTTTTCTGTTTTGTTGAGTAGTCCTTAGATTTAGGAGTAGTGGGTATTGTAGATTATGTTAGTCATTTTATTTATTTATTTATTTTTCTAGTAGTTATGCCCCATTATCTGAGTTACGGATTAATGAGAGTATTTTTAGGAATTATTAATTATTTTTCTATCAATAAATACTAAGGCACGACATGTAAAAATCATTTGGAAATATAATCATTATTTTATTATATCAGTGGAGATTCTCCTTTAGCTTTATTAGTTGTATGAGTTTAAGATTCTTGCTCATCTTCTATTAAAGATTTTCCTTTATCATTACTAATTTATGATGTTAGATTCTGATTTCATATTTTAATAAAGATTTATCTTCCTTATTTCTCCCTACCTATTTTGGATCCTATCATTTGGTCTCAAAGCCGTTCGATCCTTAATGGATTCCTACCACGTATACACCCCTCCTAAACCTTCATCCCCACTGCCCATCTCAGTATGCAATCCCCTATCTAATCATTTTTCCTTGCCTTATCGTACACACCAACCCCTTTACATCATAGCTCATCTTGATGTCTTTAATTCTACAATTAGGGCACCACCAATTGTGCCAACTAGCAAAGGAATCAAAGCTAGAGCCAAATTTATTTAGGAGTTAAAAAAGAGGTCAAAATCCATAAATTTGGAGTCAAGAAACACAAGTCAATTTATAAAGCCATGAATTTAGTTTTAGAAGTTGAAGGGATGGCACAACACATTTGCAGGCCTAATTCACAGACCCAGTCCAACCAAAATAGAGCTCCTTTAACTAGGTCTTCAGCAGCCACACATGACAGCAGTGGCCTTCAAAGCTTTGAGCATTTATTTCAAAACCCAGTTTTTGTTTGTTGCCATGATAAAGGTCTTTGCTTTCCTTCTGGAGGTACCTTTAAATCTGGAAAATGCGGCAAGTCATCCTTTTCTCTCTCTAAAATTATTAAAGATGGCATGGAACTCATCTCTCCTCTAGAAGAGAATGTTGAAGCTGAAACAGAGCTAGAAAATGCTGAAAATTCCATCGTTGTAGTTTTGAGGAGGACTGCTACAGCAACAATGAAGCTTCAAGGGACCCTCTTTAAGATTTTGCACTTGGTAAATACTGAGACTACACAAGAAAGATATTGCCTCGCCTTGAGGACAAGGCAGATTCCCAAGGAGGGAATATTGATAGAGTACCGAGTAGCATGGGATAATGGGCGATGTGCGGTAGTTATAGAAATATTAGGAATAATTATTATTTTCAAGTTATTTTAGATATTATCTTTTTAATAATATTTTTAGATTTTTGTTTTGTTTTGTTGAATAAATGATAGAATCCAAAATAGGTAGGGAGAAATAAGAAAAATAAATCTTTATTAAAATATGAAATTAGAATCTAACATCATCAATTCATAAAGATAAAGGAAAATCTTTAATAGAAGATGAGCAAGAATCTTAAACTCATACAACTAATAAAGCCAAAGGAGAATCTCCACTGATATAATAAAATAATAATCATATTTCCAGATGATTTCTACATGTTATGCCTTAGTATTTATAGACAAAAAAATAATTAATAATTCCTAAAAATACTCCCATTAATCCATAACTCAGATAATGGGGCATAACTACTAGAAAAATAAATAAATAAAATGACAAACATAATCTACAATACCCACTACTCCTAAATTGAAGGACCACTCAACAAAACAAAACAAAAATCTAAAAATATTATTAAAAAGATAATATCTAAAATAACTTGAAAATAATAATTATTCCTAATATTTATATAACTACCCCACATCACCCATTATCCCATTCTACTCGGTACTCTATCAACCAGTACCCTAAGGATTATGGGAGGATTATGAATTCATTATAGGGGGACATTTTTTCTAATTTGACGCCCTAATATTTTTCCTAACTTATTATCACTAATCTATATATTTGACTTCTATGTACACAAAATATATGAATAAAATAAGCAAAAGCTCTCCTCTCACTTAGCATTTTGTTTCTGTGGTACAAGGTGTCAAAGCTAGTGTAAATAACTCATATATCATTCTCATTTATTCCATCCTTCTCATCAATGATAGAGGATGCATTTGACAAGATACCCCCAAGTAATGCTTGCGAGTAGTCAAACACTATTATGACCTCAAGCCTCTAGCTTCAGTGTGGTTTCCTCAAACATAGGTGTTGCTGGTTCATTCCAGCTCACAACAGAGAAGCTAAATCAGAAGAACTATAAGGAGTGAGCTCAAGCCATCAAACTCATTATCAAAGGTATAGGAAGGATGGGCTATCTCATCAATAAACTCAAGGAGCTACAAGAACATAAGACACTACTTGTGAGAATAGTCAAATTAATATTTAATGTATTTAATATATTTAAATTAGAGAGAATTACTCCTTAGATATTAGGATATGATTAAATGGGATCATAGGAGTTAATATTTTATTTTATTTTATTTTATTCCCCGTATAGATTATCTCTATAACCTATATATAAGCTTATTGCCCTTATGAATAGAAATCATCAAGGAAACCCTAATCCAAAATGCCACATGGCATCAGAGCAGGTCAAATCTAACTTGGAAAACTCTATCAACACCTCAAATTCAGAGTTGTAGTTGCATGACCTCTCTTCTTCATCTCTAGTTGACAATACTTCCTCCACTCCAAAATCGCAATTGCACGTCCCACACCTAGATACAAAGTCGCATAACAACAACCAATCCTCAACTCCAAAGTCACACAACAGCAACAATTCCTCACACCTAAATACAAAGTCGACCTCGCGCATACCAAACCCTTCAACCATGGTTTCTAGTTCTAGCGCAGAGAATGACTCACAATTGAACCCACATGGTAGAACTCTCCAAGGGTTGAGTTCTATCAAAGGGACTTCTATCCTCCTCAAATCAAAAAAATTCAATGGCTGCAACTATCACGAATGGGTCCAAGTGATTAGACTTGCTATCCAAGGACAAGGCAAGCCAAGTTTTATTGTTGGCCACTCTAAGGCTCCAAACGCATTAGACTCGAAGGAAATGGTGAAGTGGGAGGTCAAAAACTCTAGTGGCTTCATGGCTAGTCAACGCTATGACACCACAAATTCAACGCTCTTTCATGTTTCTTCCAACAGCACATTTGAGGCAGAAGGTGATATTATTGAGCAAGAGGAGGATAAGGGGAGAGAAATCAATTGATAAAGATAGATACCAGAGACTAGTTGGGAAACTTGCCTACCTCTCACAAACAAGACCTGACATAGCATTTGTTGTGAATATAGCTAGTTTGTATATGTGTGAGCCAAAAGAAAAACACATGGAAGTGACATACTGAATTCTAAAGCACCCAAAGGGTAATCCTGGAAGAGGTTTGTTGTTTCAAAAGGATGAATGAAGAAATATGGAAGTTTAAACAAATGAAGATTGGGGTGGACAACACCCAGGTAGGAGATCAACTTCAAGCTATTGCTCGTTTATATGGGAAAATATTGTTACTTGGAAGAGTCAGAAGCAAAAGGTTGTCTCCAAAAGCAATGCTAAATTTGAGTTACGAGCACTTGCTCAAGGCATAATGGAAGAACTATGGTTGAAGAGGGTATTAGAAGAAAACCATGTCCAACTAGATCTACCACCAAAATTGTATTGTGATAGTAAGGCTACCATAAGCATGGCCTTGAATCCCATCCAACATTGAGAGATCTAAGCATGGGGAGATAGATAGAAACTTCATCAAAGAGAAGGTGAAAGATGGAATCATGTGTCTAACCTTTCTACCAGCAAACCTTCAAGCTACAGATGTGTTGACTAAGGGGTTACATAAACCCACTTTCAAAAGTTGTATGAGCAAGTTGGACATGATTAGTATCTATGATTCAACTTGATGGGAAGTGTGAAAATAGTCAAACTAATATTTAATGTATTTAATACATTTAAATTAGAGAGATTTACTCATTAAATATTGGGATAAGATTATATGGGATCATGAGAGTTAATATTTTATTTTATTTTATTTCCTAGATAGATTATCTCTATAACCTTATATAGGCTTATTGCCTTTGTAAATAAAAATTATCAAGGAATCCTTGATCTAAAATGCCACACTACTACACTTCTTTAATTGAGGATACAAAATTCCCTTGTTACATCTTGGATAGCGAGTTTAATGATACCTACCATCATATGCTTCCTCATGTTCCACAAGCCTACAAGAGATCTGGGAGGCTATTTAACTAGCATACTAAGATGGGAAAGATGCTTCTCTAGTCTCCAAAATAAAGATAAAACTCTAGCAACTAAAGCAAGGTGAGAGATATTGTTGACTATTATCTTGAAATGATGACCTCGTGGCAAGAATCAAATGATCACAATAAGAAGGAAAGAAAATGCCTAATGGACTGCCTCTTGTTCAAACAAAAGGTCCAAAAAGAGAGAGTGTATGATGTTTAAATCACACCTCACCAATGAGGTATTTCTCCTTAATTCTTCCTTTAATAAACATTAATATGCTCTAAGGCCATTAAAATTGTCACTATCAAGCTCGTGCTCAATTAATAATGGAAAGGAAAAAATTCAAAACATTCCATAGTATTGCTAGACCCCTTGATGTGAGCTTATCACCATCGAAGCAACAAGCCCTCAACTGTGGTTCCTCAATATTGATGAGGGGTTCTAACCAACAACAGTCAAAATCCCACTTGTGTAACACAACAACAACAACAACAACAAGCGTTATCTCACTAGTGAGGTCAGCTATATGAATAGCACATGCTATTGTGCTCTATCAGCAACCAAACCTTTTGTTATATTGTTAGCCAAGAAATCTCATTCAACAACTTCCATGCGTGTTCTCTTTGATCTTCCTCTGCCCCCTTTTACAAAACTCAAGACTATCTATTCCAATCTCCTCACCAATACCTCCCACAGTCTTCTTTGTACATGTTCAAATCATCTCAAATGATTTTCTACCAACTTCTCAATAAATGTCATGGCCACTTTTCTCATACATACTCATTAAGGATTTTATCTTTTCACGTATACTAACACATTCATCTCAACATTCTCATCTCTGCTACTCCAACTTTATGCTCTTATTGTCCCTTTAAAGCTTAACATTCACTACCACATAACATGGTTGGTCTTATAGTAGTTCAATAAAACTTCTCTTTAAGCTTATTAAATATATTCCAATCACAAATAACTCATGCAGCCTTTCTCCATTTTCTACTTGTGCCAAATATGATCAGATTTAAAGGATATATTGAGCACTACATCTCTGATATGCTTCCCAGAAATCTGATTCTATTCCTCATTAACAAATGAAATAAAGGATTAGTGAGCACATTATCCTAAAAAAAAAAAAAGGAAAGTAATTAGCTAATATACATCAAAATAATACTCGAAACAATATCTTGATGATATCACAACCAAAAATAGGAAAGAGAATAAAGAGGACATGACAAAGTCAAAGCCATAACCTTGACCTAGTAGGTCAGCCAATATGATCAAATCACATAATAAAAAAGTTACAGTATTACATAATGCATCTACCATATTTAAATAAATTACCTTCAAAATTTCTAGACCCAGCTCCAATAAAATCTAATGCCCTTGTATTCATTGTTCCAAACTTTACATCCTTGCATGAGTTATATAAACCTTCACCGAAAGTTTTAGTGACATAGAAATCAATGCCATCCACAGTTTTGTTGCCATTAACCTAGGAATAAAAGATGATCTTCAATATCAACTAAAAATTGGATCTTCAAGTGAAGCTAGGCAAACTAAATCATGTGATAAAATAGAGCATTATTCATAAATTTAAGATTTCATTTGCAATATCACATAATAGAATAGAGCATTATTCATAAATTTAAGATAACATTCATATGGATAAGACAAAGTAGCCAATTTTGTTGCACTGTTATGACACTTAGCTTCATTGACTGGCTCAAGTTTTTCTATTTAGAAACACATCTCATCCTCCACCCTCATGTTTTCCTCATAAGAGAGTCATTTCTTGGACTCCCAATTGGAAGTCACTATTTTATATTTATATCTCTATTTTTAATTCATTAAACCTATTATGATTTTATAATCTAATCGATAGAATATTTTCTTAATTAGCTAGACAGATTTAGATTTATCCCATGATATTATTTTATTTTCAGTCTTATTGCTTTGCAATAGGAGAAAGGCTCCGCCTTTAAATGTATTTCACATCTGTTAAAAAAATATGAGGCTTGAGTCGCAACTAGCTCAACCAATCTTCATGGTATCAAAGCCATGATCATTGTCAGTGACTTTAACGCCATTGAAACAAAAAACACATGGAAACTCAGATAGAGCGGCTATGGAGTCCCTGTTCAAGAAGCCAATAAGCTGCCCACAGCAATGATAACAGGACACACCAGCATGATGGATATAATTATATCCCATGGTCAACAAAGTTTCCTCATGTTCATCCAAGGAAGAGGAAAAGAAGAGTACATGGATGGCCAAACAGTCCCACTGAACAGCCACAATCAGAAATATGCAACTTGAAGACTTGAAGAGCAAAGAATAATCAAGATATGTTATGCCTTGTTCATACAATTATGGTCAGGGTCAGACAAACATTTATGCCATATAAAATGGGCAAAGAAATTTGAGAAGCTGCTCAAGACTCCTGTTCATAAATTCAAGCATGAATATGCTACCCGAAACCAAGGAAAAGCTTCACAGCATGAAATGGGGGACCATGTCTATTATAATATACTCTCTCCAATCCTACATGTAGGAGCTAGTTAACAAATTCACATAGATTAAGGAAATTGGGTAAGTTATTTATTTGTAAAAAATTTGCATTAGTTTTCCTTAAATAGCCTTTTCAATCATTTACATTGGTAACTTACCCTACTGATTGTATTCAATTGATTAGGGTAGTTTGGGAAAAAAATAAATGAGGGAGAAAGAGGGGATTGAGGTCTTATATTTAGGATCAAAACAAATTCCCCATCTAATTCGTACATTTAGGATCAGAGGAAATACTACAATTCACTAGTAATACTGTGGCAGCAAATTTTAACATCACATCATCTAAAGTGTAACGGACAGCATGAAAACCTCAAGACCAGCACCTTCCTACTAGAAGTTTATCAAACAGGGGTGCACATGGATTTAAGAGAAAAAGACAGACAAAGGCTAGAAACATCATATTATGACACATGAAGGAATTTCTTAAGCCTGGATGCATTAAATTCAAGCTCATAACCAAAAAGAGGACACCTAAATGGTTCAATTAGGACAGCAGAATCACTTTGAAATAACATCCACAAAGAAAATGTATGACCTCGGAAACAGCAGTCACGTTGATGAATAGACTTTGATTCGGAGAGCAAGAAAGTTCACAGAAAAGATTTAAAAAGTTCCTCAAGCATGCCGGACAGCCCACAAGAATTGGTATTGCCTGCAAGATAACGAGTGTTCATGTTACTTACAAACCATAGTGAATAATATAACCATAATTTTCATAATTATGTCAAACATAGCATGTTTATATTTATGAATACTATACTGAGAACAATACAAGCAAAACAAGATTTATTACAATGATCTTAGTTGGTGATGCACATGCACGATTAGGCATCCAACGAAGAATGGTTTTTGGTAATTGAATTGAATTCTCCCATGCCGAACACTTGTGAGTTATACATGGGTTTTAGCCATTAAATATAAGCCATGGCATAACACCAAATGCCTAAACCCATGGTATTGACTATCAGTAGACTTATGACCCAATTGCAAAGTTCAATACCACAAAAATATTACTTCCTCTAGCTGCAAACTTAGATTGGCCCAACAAGCCAGATGTATAAAATGCATTCTTGATGGAGACTTAGATGAGGTAGTATAGATGGAGATCCCTCCTATTCCAAGTCTTGATAATGAGCTAAAAGAACCCATTGGTGGTGTCTAATGTGTGGGGCCTTGTTGCCATCTCCAATGACTTGCCTCAATAGGCAAGCCACATTTGCGTCTGTTTGCTGATGCAACTACGGGGAACACAAGTTAGGGCATGGAAAGATGTGTTTGGCAGCTTCATAGCAAAATTCTGGTGACTTTAGCAACGGGAGGATCACAAAGAACCTAGCTCTAATACAAATTGATCTTTGTCCTACACCATTGCATTTATAGTTGGTTGCTTCATATTGGGCTAAAAGGATCCAAAGGAACCATTATCCCATTATCCTTTCTCTACAAAAGATTCCTTGATCACTTTTTGTGACTTGCGTTCTTCAATATTTCATCATCAAAACCCTCAATAACATGATCATCCTTATCCATATTATCTACCAGCATTTTAACCAAAGTTCTTACCTCTTATTGCAATTATTCACAAGGCACAACCTCCTTGTGTGTTCCAACTAGATCATATTTCATCCTAAATGCTCGTCCCCATGTCAATTTGGGATGCTAGTTAAATAGGCAATTGCATCTCAAGGGGAAAAAATTATCAAGGTCACATGTTCCTTAACTTTCATTTTAGAAGCCATAGATTAATCTATGAGAAGAAAAGTAAAAATTAAGGAACCAATTGTGAACAAAACTAACAAAATTTTTATAATTTGTAGTCAACCCCACCTAGTGGGATAAGGCTTATTATAGCTGTTGTTTTCATATCAAATTAACACACCATAAGAAACAAATGTTGCTTGGACATTGAGGCCGAATGTGATTTAAAGAATATTGCTTCCTAAGTCAGAGTTTATAAGTGGAAGGTAAATATACTAGGCATCATTCATTGATATTAATATATATATATATATAATATTAATAAAATCTATGTTAACTTCAAATCATTCTGAAGAAAGTGAAATTATAAGTTTACATCTAATATGATAAATACAAGTAACAGGACAACTATACCTAAGAGGATAACTAATTAAAAGAAAAATATGTGATTTATCCCCTAGAATTTGCAGACTTGTTATGGCCTTGAAGTTTCAAAGAAATTGAAGACATCATCACAATAAATACTATATGAGAGTGAAATAAGTATAGAATTATAACTTGCCTGTTGGACCTGTGCCCTTAATGTATCAAATTGGGCCTCTGTACAACAAACATTTCCAGTTATGGTGGGACACAAACTTTGAATTTTGGCAGATAGGAGCTCATCAGGCTGCAATGTAACATGAAGCAGTTGAATTGACCATCATAAGAATTCACATTTCTCAGGTTTCCCAGACCAAAGAAAAGATGAGTAGAGCTCAAATGTAAGTATCATGTAAAGCCAAAAAAGGACAAATACCTTCACAGAAGGGGAACTATATGGGCAGTTCAGAACTTTCCCATCACTAAGTTCACCACATATGTCATACATTGCACAGTATTCACCAGAATGCTTGCCCCTAGACAACAGCAGAATCAATAAAAGCACTCTTTGCATTAAAATGAAAAGAAAATGAGAATACCAAATTCTAACTTTAAATTAGAGATTTCAACTGAGGCAAACAAAATTATAATACATAAGGAAAGCAATAAAACACATACACAGACACATAAAGAACAGTGCTCGTTAAAGGGAGCGCACAAAGATTTCATTATAGTTCATGGATGTCCATTTATGAATATTGGAGTTGGCTATTAACTTATGCTTCACAAACAAGAAACCAAGCAATGCTTCCAGAAGACCAGAAATAATTTGTAGCATAGAGACTAATTAATCCAAGAACCAAGAAAATGTTAAATTAATTAACCATATAAGAGTATGTGATCAGTAGCCACTTTCACGTGTCTCGGTGGCTGCATTCCACTTATTGGCACCAGTAGACAGTATGTTCTCGACATAGTACAGATTCTCCGGGACCATGCTCAATCAAACAGATGAAAAGTATCATTTTCAGATTAACTTCTACCACAAACAGGCGGTCAGGATACTCCATTGTCCATCCAACATCATACCAGGAAAAACTCCAGGTAAAAGGAATGAGTTGGAGAAGAAATCAATAAGCTGTTGCTTGATTCTAAAGGCATGGATTGGGCAGCCTTACCTAGATGTGTCATCGGAAATCCAATGCGAGTCAGAAGTCACAGCACTCGGCAAAGTTGAACACAGTAATAGCACCTGCATATTCGAAACATTTTAAGTTCAAGTCGGTTGTCGATTGCTAAGGTGGCATTGATACCTTCTTTCTCGCGGGCGATCAAGTCTTGCTTTGGGCGAGAAGGCCAGGCAAAAAACGTAAAAAGAACAAGGTTACAACTTCAAAATAAGGGGTGTACAAAGCCCCAAAAGCATCACAGAGCAAATGGTCGCTCAGCTCAGAAGGGGCAGGCTAGTTGGGTTTCACACAGGTACCCAAAGTGTGATCCAAACTTCGATTTGGAAGCAATCAACGGGAGAGTTGCAATCTTAAAGTATGGCGAACTCTCACTGCGCAGTGATATGTGATGGTAGCTTATCACCTTAAAATTGTTTGCTTTAGTACTTGTGTTAAACAACGAACACGATGATCAGACGGAAATAGCATAGTCCAGTGAATGTCATCGCGGAAATCATAAACCGAATCAATAATTACCTCTGTTGTACATGAGAAGGAGAAATATCAAAAAGTAATTCAATTCTTGCCTGGAATAGAAACGCAGCAACGACGATGCCGATAGCAGTGCCCATATTCTCCTTTGTTACGTGACACGGTGGAAGCAAGTCGGATGCTTAGTTAGGTTGATCTAGTCCTCCGTATAAGGACCAGAACCACAATCAGAATCAGAACCAGTAGATGCCTAGTTGGCTTCTTTTTCCGTTTCTCAGTTCGGTGGGAGTTTTTGGTCGCAAAATCACTTCGTGTCGAATGGGATGTAATTCTGCAAATTTTTTTTTTTTTTTGTCAGAAGGAAACAGAACCAGCATACAAAAATGAAAAAATTCCAAGAAACGCGAGCCAACTAATCTGAAACGAATACGACCATCAATTATAACGCGATTATCACGATGCCTCACCGTTCTTCAAGCTCCAAACCAGGAAGGGAAGTCGTTCAAGACAGTCCAGACACGGAGTCGATTTTTCCCCTCCCACCCTCTTACTTTTTTATTAAATATGAACTATAGTTAAAAACATTTAATCTCAAAAAAATCCCAAAAAATTCCAAAACATTAATAGAGTCTCAAGGTTCTTTAGAAGTTTTACATGAACAAAATTAATTTATCTAAATATCTTTGTTCAATTTCTCAAAATATCATTCTTCTTCCTCCCGTTCATTCACATCTCAATTACAACTCAAAGTTTGAAACCAAAATCAAGAATCCATGAAAGACACAGATCTCACCTGCAACACCTACTCTCAAAGCTGCTTCAGTGATGGCACAATCCTTTAGCCAAGAACTTCATTAAAAAATCACAAAGAGGCTTGCATCATCATAGTTTGCTCTGAGATTGCTACTATCACATTTCATGAACCTAACGGCACTTAACTAGACAACCTTGTGGGCTAATCTCGCTTCAAAGATGGTGTGGCTACCATCATAGTTGGCTCCGCCCTCATAGTCCTCATGAACTCTGGTTGATGTTTTCATAATTTAGGATTAGATCAACTTAGATTTGGTTGACATATATATGTATTGGTAGTTTTAGGGAATTTTTTTTTTATATATAGCAACCCCTTTTTTTTAAAATCCAAATTGATGATTTTGTTTATGTGAAGTTCTAATATGTGCAAATGCACTAGAAGAATTAATACATATAGCTGATATGTACAATTCATATCTTCTGTGCCCCTTGATGAATAAAACTAAGAAAATGTATTGTCATACTATAATGGAAAGAGTTTTTCTATTACTATAGTCAATTCACTCAAAGATCGAGAAAGTAATGGTCAGGTAAAGGAGAATGACAATTCCATATTTTACACTTGATCAAAATATCACATGACAAAAGAGATGTGATACAGTTATATAACATCGAATCATTGATCCCTATATGAATTGGGTAGTCACAATGTCTTGCTAGAGGCCATTTGTAACTTGTAGACTAGTAGCATTATTGGCCTCCTACCAACTTCATATGGGCCTATAGAGTCGCACATAAGAACAGCTCAACTCGAACTATAATATCTAAGTTTATTGAATCAGAAATTTATCTAAATTCAATGAATGTAATGATTTACCTAGGATGAACAAATTTTATATATATATATATATATATATATTTGAATATTTATCAAATAATTATTTGTATATATATGTATATGAAATATAACATTCAAAATATAATATATATATATATATATATTTGAAATGTATATATATATATATTCGTGTGTGTGTGTGTGTGTAATATAATATGTATATTTGGTGGGGGTATGTGTGTTAATTTTAAATTTAGTTTTATGTGATAAATTAAATTTAATAACTAACATGATATAAGAAGATATCATATCAGTTTTATAATTTAAATTTATAAAATAAATTTAAATTAGATATGATATTATAGATTTAATTTATGAGATAAATTAAATCTAATTTCGTTGGCTACAAAACCCTAATCTATATAATATAGATAAGGGATGAATTTTCAATGAGAGAGTTTCTTGACGGCAATACTCTGAGAGCCACGAAAATATCCTAGAAAATAAAGGAACGTCTGATTGACGAATGATCGGACATTGGAAGTGCTAGCACGCTATTCGTATTAGAAAGCTGTTCATGTGGATATTAGTAGAGAGAGCCAATCTGCGTTGTCAGCTCCTGAGGTTCAAAATACTTGAAGAAAATAGATGAGAAATTTGACACCTAAAAGGTAGCTCCTCTATCCATCTTGACTTAAATAAATTTGATAGGTCTGTGATTGCAATTGAGGATTTAAATTTTAATTTTCTGCTACACCTCTCAATCCAACAGTAGGACTTAAAGTTATGTTTTTCCTTTTTTTAATATGTGATGTGAATTTGGCTCTATTTTAAGGGATATTACATATTTAAGCTGTTATGCTGTTAAATTTTGTACATAGTAATAAAATTCATGGTTTTATTACTTAGCAGTTAATTTTTTACTTAAACTAAATTATATTATATTAAAGCTTATATAGGGATTAAATTTAATATAAAGAGAGGGTAAAATGCTAAGGAATATTCCATTTTTAAGCTACCATGCTGGCCAATTTTTTTCATGTGAGAAAACTTCATCTTTTATTACTTCATTGTCAAATTTTTACTTAAACTAAGTACTTTAATTTAGTTTAAGTACTTGTAGTCAATAAAGCCTCGAGGAATTATGTTTGAAAGCATGTGACTCATGATTGATTATTTGATTAATGAAATATCAATAAGTTAATAATCACATTTTTCCTTGAAATGAGTCTTTCTAGATTTGGAAGATGAATAAGGAATTGATATCTTTCAATTGATTAACGAAGGAATACTTGAATGGGGTGAAAGGGTTTGTTAAGTTTTCACTTGAGCATGCAAACAACTATAATAGAATTGTGTGCCCTTATGTAACATGTTCTTTAATGAAGTAGGTTTGTGCGTCTGAATTGGAAGATCATTTAGTATACCATGAAATTGATCAAAGTTAAAAGTGTTAGCACGAGTATGGGAAGGCAAGGGATGCGAGCCGGGGGTATAATAAAAGCCATATGTCACATGATTTTGATACAAGTGGATATGAGGCTGAGGAAGAAGACCATCTTGAAGAGATAACCCATACAATTGAAAAGGAATTGAAGGATTGTCTTAAAATTCCTGGGAGGTTGAAAAATGATGCAAAAAAACCTTTATATAGTGATTATATTGATTTCATTTTATTGTTAGGGGTATTGAGTTTGTACAAGTTGAAAGTGAGTAGTGGATGGAGTGATAAGAGCTTCAATGAATTGCATGCACTTCTTAAAATAATGCTACCCAAAGTGAATGAGCTTCCTATTAACACGTATCAAGCAAAACAAATACGTGCTATTGGCATGACCTATGAGAAAATTTATGCTTGCCTAAATGATTGTACATTATTTATAAATGAATATTAATTATTAACTGAGTGTCCAAAATGTAAGGCATCACGCTTCAAAGATAATAAGAAAGGTTTAGAGAAGGCATTACGATATTTTTGTATTGTGCTTAGATTCAGATGATTATATAGTAGCAAAGGAGATGTGAAAAATTTAACATAGCATGTGAATGAAAGGATTAAAGATAGAAAGTTATGACATCTTACTGACTCTCCTTAATAGGGAAGGATTGATCATGAGTACCTTAAATTTAGACAAGAATTAAAGAACTTATACCTTGCATTATCTACAGATCGAATGAACCTGCATGGGCTCTAAAGTAGTACCCACAACACTTTGCCAGTGATTTTGATAATTTATAATCTACCTCCATAGTTATGCATAAAATGCAAATACATGATGCTTTCCATGCTAGTTTCAAGGCCAAAACGACCCTGAAATGACATAGATATATGATTGGCTCCTTTAATTAAAGACTTCAAGTTATTATGGGAGACATGGGTTGAGGTGTATGATGGGCATAGGGAAGAGAAATTTAATTTGAGAGCCTTGTTATTTAGTATCATAAATGACTTTCCTATGTATGGTAAATTATCAGGGTATAGTATAAAAGAAAAATTTGGATGCCCTATTTGTAGATTCAATTAGGCTGAAGCATGGTATGGAAAATGCTTATATGAAGCATTGTAAGTTGTTGCATCTAAGCCATTATTGTAACATTCAGGAAAATTTAATCATAATTTATTAACTTAATAAGTGTGATTAGTGAGTTAATGAGGTGTGTGACCAAAGGGGGCTAATTGGTATAATTAATTGTGATTTTAGCCCTAGAAGTAGGTCCAAATTAATGGTGGGCCACTTAGGCAAGGAAAGAGGAAGAAAAAGTAAGGAGAAGCCCTTTGTGCCACATGTCGCGACGTGTGGTCAATTCGCCGCTGTGCATAGAGGTAGATTTATATGCAACGGGCCTTTCTATGTGTAATATCTCACTCTACTAAACATAATTAACTAATAAAGCTCATGGTAATCAAAAGATTAACCCATAAAGGTGATGATCAAGTTTTAGTTCAAAATTAAGGGATCCCAAGTTTTCTTAACTAAAATGAATTTAAATTAATCATAATCTCATATATCAAAGTAAAATTAAGTTATGAAAGTATGGGATGCCTCAGAGGAGTGAAAGAAATCGAAAACAAGTAAAAAACAACTCTTTTGATGTAAGACAGGGCAATGTGCCAAGTAGCTCGTGCATGCTACACCGCAATGTGTTGTTCTTTGTGCCACGTGCTGCGACTCAAGTGCCGTACACCATGGCATATTACACGTAAAAATGACAACAGATTCTCCTATCATTTGATAGCAAAATTGGAAAACTTCTGACGCATCTAGATTTTCTGTCTGACATCTGAATGATATGATCTAGGTGTCTATGAAAAGTCCTTTTCATGAACTAGCTAATGGCATGGGTTTCACTTCTAAATAAGTCACACTAAGAAGTTGGATACCCAAACACATTTTTATCACTTTTTACAACTTTCATACAAAAAAGGTGTTTAAAACCTACAATAAGTGCCAAAAGCCTTTTCTAACACGTAGACTATATCCATTGGACCTAAAACTATCAGTATAACATGTCACATGCATTAAAACACCAATATAGCATAAAATCACTCCTCACCCCTTTTTACTAAAAACAGAAGGGGGAGGTATTTACCATTTCATTGCATCAAAATCATTATAACATGTTTAAAACATTTTTTGTACACTTGCACCAGTATTTTAGCCCTATCCATACATATATCTTTTCATACACAAATACTCCGAGCTCAAAATACAATTCAGATATTTGAAATAACAAAATAATGGAAGTGTAACTATATGCAACCTAGAATTAGCAACAATATGCTATTACACAAAATGAATCGAAACTAGAGGCATGTAATAGGAATGTACTAATTCTTAGCCTCTTGAGCCTTCTCCTTCCCTGCACCAGAGCTAGAGCCTTAAAAGTGTTAAAGAAGAGGGGTGAGTTTAGCCACTCAATAATCAAGGTAAAACCTACCCTATGCAGTTATTTGTCAATTGTAAAACAAATACATGCATATAAAATCGGGTACTTAAAACATATCATATCTTACTAGGCCAGTTAGCACATTTTTATCTCACATAAGCTAGGTACATAATCACAAGACACTCATACATGTGACTATGACCAAATATATCATACGACTTGCCATAACTCAAAACATGTGACATGTCATAAGTTTATATAGGCAATTGTCAACTAACCTTATACCCTCCTTATTTTCTCAGACCGAAATCGTGGGCTATAACACTGAATAGGCCTCTATCTGTACAACTGGACTACCTAAGCTCATTAATTGTGAGGTGTGACCTGGTCAAAGATCACATGACTCACTCTCGGACTATGGCTTCGCCCATTTTCAAATCTCTAAGGTGTTTTATACCCTAAGCTATTCTCCTTGTTGAACTGGTAGAGAAAGTTAGGTTCCAGTCCCTCGACAAACTGTGGGATAAGACTATAACCTCGTGCATCGAAGGGTAGCCTAAATATCATATAGATTTTTCTCTACTCCCAATCCTTAGGCAAACTCTCGCCTACTGATCATGTCATAAATGATGCTTACTCATTTTCATATTTTCATTTATTATTTATCACAATCACATATTGGGTTCACGATCATACACTACCCAAGTGAGCATCCAATAACATTTCACAACATTATCCTTACTTATCACACTAATCCATTTCTTTATTAACATGCATTTACCTCAACACAATATCACATTTATCTTCCCAAAACATATGCACATCCAAGTTCGAAAACTATCTTGATTTCACATCTTACATTTCAAGCCAAATATGACATTATGAATAATCATGTTTTTAAATATTGGAAATCAAGTCATACATGTAGTGTTCACAACTTTACAATAAACAATCAATTAACAGATAACTACTTAAAGTAGGGTTCCCCTAATTACCTTAAACCTTTGAGAGGTCAAATGTTTACCTCTTAATATAATAGCTTCCAAGCTTGAATTCCTAAGCCAATTATAGGTGTTCAAGATCTAAATCTACAATCAATCAAGTTAATCTCTATTAATATTTCTAAACTCAAGCATTTAACTCTCATATCCACTTTTAAATTGCCCAATGCCTACTATACATGAGTTTAAGCCTATCCATTAGGTTTATTAATTATCTTTAGTCCATAATAATATTAATGAGCTATTAAACTCCTATTTATGGCATCATACTCTTCCAACAACTCACATTAATGTAATTTTAAATATTTATGGTGCCTAATAACCCAAGATACCAAAATTTATCATACCTAGGTTTAGATACTCTAATCTACTCCCATTAACTCTATTTGAACCAGTAGATTTAGACCCATAACTTATATGGACTAAAAATCAACTTTCACTATCAAACCCTAACCATATACTTATAAGTGTGGAAGAGATGAGGAGATTAATGAGTGTGGTACTTATTTTGGTTGTTTGTAACTTCCAAAATACTCCCAATATCATCCAAGAACAAACCCTAGTAGAGCTTGGCGTACCTCTTCCATTTTCTCTTTCTTTTTATTTCTGTCTTAATTTTGCGACTGATAAATTACATAAAATGACAATGCACTATGGCACATGCCATAAAGAGGCCCTCATTCTATATCTAAAGTGGCTGTGCACCGTGGTGAATGCTTTGCACGCTATAGTATGTGGCACAACATTAACCCTTCATTTTCTTCTCCTTTTCATGCCTGGGTGGCTTGACTTGATACCAAACCCATAATTAAGGCTGAAATATAATCAAATGTGATTATTAGATCTCCTTGGCCACATACTACTATAATTTAGTCAATTATCCTAATTAAGTTTAGTTAATTAGGGGATTAAAAAGTAGGATATTACACTATAGCATGTGCCATGGTGGAGGATTACGTGCGCTACAACGCATGGCCAAAAATTTGATTAAATCTGTTCATCTCTGCGTGAGAGAACAAAAGAGAAGGGAGGAAGAAAATAAAGAACACAGTTGAGCTCTGCTAGGGCATATTGTTGGATCACATTGGTGATAGTTTGAAGCTCCCAAATACCTAAGGTAAGCATTCTATGCCCTCTTCCTCCTTTCTCTCCCTCATTTATAGATATTTGAGTTAGGGTTTGAGTTGGAAAGTTGTTTTTTAGTTTATAGAAGTTATAGGCTGATTGTACTAGATAAAATGGATATATTGGGAGTTGTTTGAGGTAGTTAAACCCTACATTAATGATTTGTGTATGGTTAGTTGAGAAGAGCACTTCATGTCTGAAAATCAACATAAATGAGGTAGTTGGGAGAGTTTTATATTCATTAATGGTGGTTTGAAGATCTATTAATCATACTGTGCATTAATGGAGCCTAATAAACCTATTGGGTATGAATGAGTATTGATTTAGAAGATTAATAGAATAGATATGTGGAGATTGATGTGGGTAAATCCTTAAAATGGGATTATGATGATATTCTCAATTATGATTTGTAGTATGATATGTATTTGCACCATTCAAGCTTGTGAGAAGCTTTAAAAGTGTTTTGTGTGATTGATAATCTGGTTGGTGGCATAGTGAAGTGAAAGTGATAAATGTGCTATTTTAAAAATGCTCTACATGTGATATATTGATTATGGCTTATTAAGAGTGAGAGATTGATATGAAATTGTGTTGGTTTATGAATTGGGTCACATTTGCATTTATATATGGCAAGTGTATAGCATGATCATTAGCGAGAGTTCGCTTAGAGAGAGGAGTAGTTAGTAAATCCATGTGGTATTGGTAGTGACCATTGAAATTGGGAGGTAGCCCTTGTCTTATGGTTGATTCAGGACTATCCCACTTATTTTATGAGGGACTCGAACCTAACTAATCTCCATCGGTTTATGAGGAGGCTAGATTAGGGGTACGACACCCCGTGGTTATTAGTATTGGGGAAAATCAGATTACATAAGTGAGTGAGTTAACCCCGACCTGGTAGCTCCTCACAATAGTCCATGAAGGACATAGCCACATGATAGCCACCGGTTTCATGTTGGAAGTAACAAGAAGGTATAAGGTTGGCATTTGATCATGCATATAAATTCGATCATATGGTTGTTAGTATTGTGGTTCAGTATGTGTTAGGGACGTATGGTTGGTATTATTGTGACCCCACAATGTGCATTGATATTTTGTGGATATGAATATGTGCCTTAGGCCTGGTCACATGGTTGTTAGTATTGTAAACCGTAGCCAAGCCTATCATATGTATTGTGTTGGTGTATTTTTACTTATTTATATTTTTTATAATTGATATGCAACTGTATAGACTAGGTGAAACTTGGTTACTAAGTGGTTGTACTCACCCCTCAATTTTCAATATTTTCAGGGCCTAGCTTACTGGATTCAAGTCGAGAAAAACACGCGGAGGCTTAGGATTTGTAGAGTAATCCTTTTGTATGCCTCTCTTTGTTATTTTATGTGTATGAATATTAATACAGTTGCTAATTAGGAGTTACATGTTATTTTTGTACTATTTGCATTATGGTAGCATATAACTTATGTATTTTGTATCCTAGGTTAGAGAATTTTGGTTGTAAACCTGTGGATAGGCCCAAAATACTTGTGTAAGTAGAAACATGTATATTTTGAATGATTTGAAATAAAAATGATGGTTTTATGCATGATTTTCCTCCCCTTTATGTTTTGTGAAAATTAGGGTTGAGTAGTGATTTTAGGAAATATGTGTTTTTGGTTGTGTATGGTGCATTCATGGGTCCTCTAGAATCCATTAAGTGTGGTCGGATGGTCAGTGTAAGCTTTTGGTATGTGAGATTGAGTTGGGACACTATAGTTGTGAAATTTTAGTAAAAAAGTGGTAAAATGGGTTTTGGTATTTAACTTTTTGTTGAAAATGAATTTAAGTGTAAAATCTATACCATTAGCTAGAGTTAGGAGAAAGCTTCGTGTAGATACCAAAACCACCTCAATCGAATATTGGATAAAGATTTGGGACATATTGGAAGTTCGCTCCCACTGCTGTCAAATGATAGCAGCTATTGCAATCAAATTCGTGTAATGCAAAAAGTGCATGGCACAAAAGCATGTGAGCCATGACGCATTTGCCATTAGTTAACTCATTATTTTAGATCCCATGTGATTTTTAAGATTTTACACTATTTTCAAACTCAGGATTAAGAATTTCAAATGTGTTTAAGATTGAAAATATTGAATTTTGGGATCCCGTTATAAACAATTTAAGAATTCTTCATTTTGTAATTTTACAATTTTGGTAATCCTTTGAGGGTTAATCTCTTGATTACCATATTTATGGAGTTAAGTGTGGTTGGGTAAGGGAGACCTTATGATTATTATTGGAGATTGAGGAAATCTTTTAATGAGAATTTAAAAGAAAGTGCCTTTAACATTGACCAGTTGCTAACTATTTGAAAAAGTTAATGATTTGCATATCGAGTTTGAAAACCTTTTGCAAAGTAGCTTAGGACAAGTGGGTGGAAGAAAAAGTCTATTTTCTTCGAGATATCATATTGGAAGGTCTTGTATATTAGGCATTTTCTTGATATGATACACATTGAGAAAAATTTATGTGATAATATTATCAGTACATTACTTCATATTCCTAAGAAGACCAAAGATGACATCAATGCAAGGTTAGACATGATTTCTATAGGAATAAGGGAAGACTTAGCGCCAAAGGAGAAGGAAATTCATACCTTTCTTCGTCCAGCAACTCACATGTTGTCTAGAAAAGAATTTTTTTTTTGAGTTTCTTATTGCAGTTAAAGTCCTAGAGGTTTACTTATCAAATATTAAAAGCCTTATGTCAATGAAAGACATAAAGCTAAAGGGTTTAAAATCTCATGATTATGATATTTTGATGGAGAATTTTATTCTGGTGGTGATATGTTATGTTTTAACATATAGGGTGTGAAAGACCATCACAAACTATGTTTCTTTTTCAAATTTACTTGCAGTAAAGTGATTGACCCTAACAAATTGTTAAAGTTACAAAGTCAAATTCTAAAAGCATTGTGTGAGCTTGAGATGTATTTCTCACTTGCTTTCTTTGACATCATAGTTCACCTAATCATTCACTTAGTAAAGGAGGTGCAAATGTGTGGTCCAACTTATTTAAGATGGATATACCCCATTGTGCATTATATGAAGATATTAAAAGGGTATGTGAAAAATCATAGTCAACTTAAAGGTTGCATTGTTGAACAGTACATCAGTGAAGAAGTGGTTGAATTTTGTATCGAGTATTTAAAAAATGTCAATTATGTGGGGTTACCAGTGTCTCGGCATATGGTAATAGAAGGTAGGGAGGGGATAATAAGAAATAATGTTATTACTATCTTAAGTTTACATTAGGACCAAGTACATCTTTCTGTGCTACATAACTCCAAAGAGGTTCAAGAACTTATAAACAAGCATTTGACTGAACTTAAGAGGATAACCCTAATAGAGTTGAAACCTGGTATGTAAAAGAACATGATTAGTAATTTTCACATTAGCTGAAAGAGAACATTTGTCCTAAGTTCAATGTGGATCTTGATTTTATTTTTTAAAAAGCAAGATGGCTGGCTAAAGGTTCAAGCATGCAAGTAGTTTCTTACGTTGCCTATCTTATCAATAGATATACCTTCTACACTAAATGTAGGATAGTCGAAGCATAATGCAAAATAGTGGTATCACTCTTATTGCTCATATAATGCATGTAACTATCTCCAAGGACAACAACCTAATATATGCAAATATGCCATACTTCAGGGTAATTGAGCATGTTTGAGAGTTAGATTATGTAAAGTTTTATATTTTAGTGTTCGATTGCAAGTAGGTTGACTATAAAAATGGTTTTTTATTTGATGATAACTTTGGTTTGATAGAGATGAATCTTATTAAAGAAGGGCATAAAGACGAGCCTTTCATTCTTGTTTTGCAAGTTCGATAAGTGTTTTATTTCCCCGATCTTGCTAAAACTAATTGGTCCATTATTTTATTGACAAACAAAATCATTGAAGACATGAATGATATTGTTGCTGAGGATGATCCATTTTTAGGAACATCGCTTCAAGATGATTTCATTAATGGTAATGCCTCTTATGTGAGAAATGACCATACTGAAGGTATATGAATTTCAAATAGAGGAAAAAGAATTCAAGATAAGATCAAGCAAGGAGACTATTAGAAGAAGACAAGAAAAAGGAAAAGGTTAACTTTAACATGTGTGTTTTTATTTTATAAATAATTATTACTTGTGTTTATTTAATTATTTCATGTGGTTTTTGATTTTCTAAATGATTTTTACATGTTTGTTTAATTTTGTTAATAATATTACTTGTGTCCATTGATTTTTTTAATAATATCTATTCTTGCCCTTTTTATATATAAATGGCTCTTAAGAAAGGTAAACACAAAGGTCATAGCAACTTTGATATACTTTTCAGGGATGGCCCTAGTATCGAGCCTAGCAATAGCCTCAGTGTTGAGCTTAGTTTGACAATGAATGATGATTAGCTTTAGGAGGAGGCAAATGAGATTAGAAAGGGATTAGTTTTGATTATAGAAGTAAATAGATGGAGGATAGTTGGATAAAAATATCCCCTCCAATGAAATGCTAAAGGGCAACCGATTAAGGATGCTAAAGATAAACTTATTAGTTATATGGAGATGTGGCAAGAGCAAATGTACCTATCACACTTAGAAATTGAAAGAAGGTAAATTAATCTATAAGGAAGTATATCTAGGAATAAGTAGAGATAATGTTTATCAATCTATGAGGTAGTATATATGTTAACTTTACTATTATATAACAATTTATTAATCTACTAATGACATGCTAATGTTTGCAATCAGCATTTATAATTGACACTAGTTGAAGGAAGTGTGTTCTTCAAATAGCCAAGAGAGTAATGCTTTTTTTCAATATTTTGTGGGATCAAAAGACATTAAAAGAGATGGTAGAAACATTAGTGTTGAGGTCTCTACTTTAATAAGACCTTTGGTAACCTAACAACAATGAGATGAATTTATCGCATCACGTTTCCAAATGGAATTTTATGTTATTTTAATTTTCTAATTGATTTTAATTTTTTTATAATATTGTGTTATAGTATAAGTTTAATTGATTTTAATTTTTTTTCCACAACAACTGAGCCAACAAAATCAAGTTTTGGTTAATAAAAAGCCATATCCCTTTAAGAAAAAGGCATAGATGGTATGTCAATATTTAAATTTAATTTTAAGATTTTTTTCATATTTGTTAAGAATATTTACTAATTACTAATTGCTTTACTGTTGAAATGCATAGATTGAGTAGGAGAGCAGAGGGTTTAGTATCATATCCTGCTATGTTCTTTTTATAAAAGGTTAGACCAACAAGGAGGGTAACATTACAAATGAGTGCATTTAGGAGATAACTAATAAATGTGTAAGTATCATTATTTTCAATTTGAGACAGTAAAATCTTTTAATTCAAACAAATAATTTATGTTTTCTAATTTGTGTCATACAGGCTACTATCTCATATAAAGCCTTAAAGGGTAAACGTCTAAGAGACGAAGATATCTGAGGTCAGGCGTTAGGTAGTCCTGACCACCTTGGACGTGTTAGGGGTGTCAGTTTTGGTATCACTAAAAAGTAAGTATTTAGGACTTTAAAGCTAGCAAAAATTGTAGCTCCTTCTTTACTTGAGTTCACCATATTAAAAGATAAGGTTGATAGGCTCCATTTCCTGGTTGATATATTGCCCACATCCGAGGAAAAGACATAGACTCCTGTGGATATTAGTTCCAACAGTAAGAGAGACGATGGCACCATAGCCTAGCCTTGTCATCCGAACCTTCCTGAGGTAATATTATTATTTTCTTTAGTTAGATTCATTTTCATATCATTAACTTATATGTTTCCATTGGTTTAAGGCAAAGCTAAATGCAAGTTTTTGGCAAACAATTTAGATCATCACATGGTTGCAACTGGTATAATGTATAATGTCTTGGGGGCACTATACATAATGTGCCAATTCCTTTGGGCCATGCATGAGCTTGTCTTAAAGTTTCTTTGGATGAAAACTATGAGCTTCCTATTCCTACCAAGGATGTGATAATTGTGGGAAATGCATTGGGCACCTTTATTGTGTGGCCCACCACTCTTATAAGGATAACAAGCAAAGATAAGGTATATATATGATTTATTACCTTTGTTTTTATATAAAAACTTCTAATCTCTGACTACCATTGTTACATAGTCCAAGGAAAAAGATTTCGCCAGCAAACAATTGATCGGCAGTGAATCGAAGATTGTTACAACTCCCCTGCTTCAAAAGACAGCTTCAATTGTCACATAAATTCCTGACTTCACTAGGGGCATATGTAGACATGTAAAGGAGTATTCATAATTTTGTTATGTTAGACATCCTATTTGAGCATAGCATGTATGACAGAGATCATATCAATCACATAACGCTCGAAATAGTGGATGCAGTTCTCTACCATGTCATGATTAGCACAACTGTCATGGATTTTTATTTGAGGTGCTTCTTTTGCATAAGAATGGTTATTATTTTATAAATATCTACTAATATATTTGATTTATTCATTTTAGATGTCTCTACCATATACTCCCTATGCCCCCACAGCCATACTAAGATGTTTACCTTCATTTGTCCTTATGGCATTGTTAGTTTTTGAGACTTAGGGACTCTGATCATGAAGATCAAGCAAAGTGGTTGTGCGATCATTTAAAGCCAAGATTGTTAAGAAAGGGGGAGGTTATTCTTGATACTTTACATGCAAAGGTTAATTATTTATTTTTAATATGTCTTCTCAATTATATTAACTATTTTAATTCATTATATATTCTTCACAATTGTTAATTATTTTAGCAATCATTGCATGCTGATTGCTCTCAATCTAGCTGAGTAAAATATGAGAAATTGACTATCTATTATTTATGTTTTGTTGGTGGGGAACTATATAATCACAAAGATATGATGGAATTAATCAACAAGTAAGTGCATTAATTAAGTTTCATGCTTGCGTTTTTTGATATTTTAAACTTTTTATGCCAACTTCTATGTTATTAAGGTGTTTTTGTACCGTGAGGATGAATCTTTAACTGTTCTTAGGGTCAAACTATTTGACCACTTGTTCACATGGACAATAATAAAGGTATGCTTTTAAACATTAATTATTCAAGTATTTATTACCAATTATTAAATATTTTAATATATCTTTATTGTTTTTTCAAAGTTCCTACATCAAAGACCAGATTCCGTAGACTGTGGATATTGCGTGAGGAGATTCATTAGGAATATCGTCACTCATACCAACACTTCAATCCTTGCTAAGGTTCATATTTAATTAAACTTCATTTTATATATAATATAGTTTCATTAGTTAATTAGCTAACTTTGTTGTGGTTATAATTATGATGATACTTATTATGAAGAATTTAAGGATGATTATATCAATGAAGTCATGGAAGAGTGGTGTCAAAACGTATTTCAAATATGGATCATGCAAAATGCATGCGCGTATAAATTTGTGACCTTTAAGAATAGTATTGTGATTTAGGAATAAGTTTTGTGACCTTTTAAGTAAAAAGAATAAGTTTTGTGATTGAATTTATGTTTGTTAGCAATGCGCACGCGCGTCACACACACATGTTCTTTTAATTTTGAAATAATATAATTGATGATAATACTTGTTGGATTGTTTAGGTCTACTTTGAATATAAATTTGTCAATTCTATTGCAAGGACTACTTAAAACACAACATTTATATTGAAAAAATTTACCACAACATATTTGACAGTTATTTGTATAACCATCAAATATTTACATATATTTGACAATTATTTAAAATAACCATAACATATATGTAGAAATATTTGACGACTATTTTGAATAATAATCAAATATTCCCTACTAACTTCTTCACAATAGTATTTCTAGCACATTATACTTGACGATCATCTAATAACCGTCAAGTATATTGCACAATATTTGACAATTAAAGAACCATCAAATATATGGTTCTTAATAAATGATATGGTCATATTGAACCATCAAATATAATGAAAAACAACCTTAAAATATATTATATTTTATAGTAGTGATAACACTAACTTTATCATGATTCAAAGCTTTACATTTAGAGTCTTTACCAATAACTTCGAATCAAACTCAAAAACTACTCTAGTATATATAGCCCATATTAAAAGGAATTTGAATACCCCTTAGTAATGTCCATTTTTCCATTTCTAAAATCGTACATAAGCCTATATTGTAAGAATGACCTGTAATCCATCTTCTTTTCTCTTCACATAAAAGTCCACCACAACCAATTTTGCTCTTTGCATTTGAAATTTTTCCATTAACATTGAATTTAAGCCAATGTGATAGAGGTGTGGACCAACCCATTTGCAAGTACTTTGATGGTTTTCACACAAAACAGAACCAAATTCTATTACAAAATGCCTCTATGTGTTAATAATGACTGAGGTGGGGTCCATAGGTTTTTAGAAGTTAGGCTTAAAAATAACTTCATTTCTCCCATTCCATAAATTCCATAAAGCTACACCCCAAACTAAATCCCAATCTATAGTGAAAATTTAACCCAATTTTCTTTTAAGAATCAAGAAAATTAGGAACTAGTCATGCAAAGACCAAAAAAAGAGCAAAACAATGACTTTCAAAATTCACAGTGAAAATATAACCCAATTTAGATTTGTATTTGTACAAAATCCATAAATTTTTAGTGCCCAAATAAGAAATTTGACTCAAATCCAAATCTATAAATCTCCAAACGAACCATAAAGAAAAAGTCTTAACAATAAGAAATATTATTAGTTAATACCCATGCCTTGCTTATCATCAATATAAAGTCTCATAATATCTGTGAGTAGTTCAGGAAGTAATATGAGTTCATGCTCGAATACATGGGCATGCTAGAAAATGAGCACACTTTAGGTTGCTCTTGCTAGAGTAGTTGATCTTAAGATCCCATCCTAAATAAATCATCAATCTAATCTCATTTATCTCATTATACTAAGGGTGATTTAAGCCTCCATCTTTTCAGATTAGTTGAAATGCTTCTAATAAGTCTAAATAGAGTTTAATGTTTGAGAAACCACATTGCTTACAAACATTTAGGCTTGTCCTCAAGGCCATAAGTTCAGCTACAGGCAACAACAATAACAAGCATTATCTTACTTAGTAGAGTTGGGTACATAAATTATATGATGCTATTGTCCTCTATCATTTATCAAGCTTTTAGGAATATTATTAATTAAGAGGTCTTGGTCAACAACTTTCACATGGGGGGAAATTTAAATTTTTTTTTGAAACCTGTAATCCAATTACCACTCAAGTTTCTTATTGCTCCCATATAAGTTGTGTTCCTTTGGAAGTTGACAGACCCTTCCACATCGACTCTGAGACAATTTACAAAGATAAAAATTTTAAATTAAAATAATAACTAATTAAAGCTTGTTTGTTTAATTATAGACCCACTAATGATAATATAATGAAACTCAATGTTATGAAATTCTATGTTGATTACCATAACCATGTATGTTGTGGTTTTAAGAATATATAGTTTTATATTTAATTAAATAAGTATAAAAATAAAAAGATCAAAATAGTCCTATATAAAAAAAATTTTCACTTGGATGAACAAAATTTTGAAACTCAATTGACGAAAATGGAGGGATGAAACAAATAATCTGCACATAGAATCTCACATGAACTACTTCTCTGCCTATTAATTATTAATAGCTTCAATATGTACATTTGCGTATAGAATCTACACATACATTATAATATCTCTAAAATTAACCTACTATTTAACTCTCCCTACTATGATAATTAAGGATAATAACCCCTAATAACCATTGCAATGGTAGAAAGGCAATGGTTATTAGGGGCTATTTGTTTCATGTAGCTGACTATTTATATTTAAGGTACTAGGTTGAATATAAAACTCTTTAAAAATGGGATCCCAAATGCATTTGAATTCAAATCAAGTTTAATAAGCCTTTTACATTTACAAGTCATAGTAATAATGATTTGGGAAGCATGGCAATCATTTAAAAATACTTTAAAATGATAAATAAGGACGGAATGGTTAAAACCCACCTTCTGGTACTATTTGCTGCAATTAATTGCACATTAGCTATGATTCGTGGAATATAGGTAATGTGTCATGATAACAACTTTGTTGTCATGACAACATGCACGGCCTAAATTCCACAAGTACACAACTTCTCTGTTCGATGTCCAGTCAAAGTGATTCAAACCCCCATAAAAAGCTTATTTAAAGCTCTAGCCATTGGCTTTGGTCTCAATTCAAAATCACATCACATGAGGAAGTTGGATAATTGAAACCATTTTTCCATGTTTTCCTACTTTTCAAACAACCTAAGCGTCCAATTCTTTTACCATAAGCCAATAGCCACCTATAGACTTGAAACCATCCTTAATGGACCTAGACCTACTCATATAAATCATTACATTCAACAAAATATGCATATATCATGATTTGACCTCCTAATCAACTAAATCAAACATATAATCCATAGGAGTCAAATAACAATTCAAACTTCTTAAATACTTGTCCAAATCATTCATTCAATATATGTATGTGTGAAGACATATTTAGCCTATTAGAAATACTAATGGGGATATCTTCCCTATATTAACTAGAGATATCTAAAACATAGTTCTATATACAAATAAATATAAATGGAGCTATACAAGATACAGATCTAGTTCTAATGCTCAGGATTGTTCTCCTTGCCATTACTCGAATCTTTACTTAGAAAATATTAAACTACAGGGGTGAGATAATCATCTTAGTAACCAAAAATTTACTGAACTCAATTATATACAAATAAAGTATTTAAGGGTGTGAAAAGCAGGCAATTAGCATAATACATTATATAGTGTAAATATCTATGCATAATCATTAACTAAACTCCTTTATCTCCTCCTTATTCTTTATGACTAAGTCTATGGGCTATAATTCATAATAGGACTAATTCATTTGATTGGACTAGCCTAAACTTTTTAATGATTGAGGGATGACTTTGCCAAAGGCTACCATTGTCAAACTCAGACCATGGACTTCCTCACTGTCAAATCCCACAAGATGTCATGTTCCGTTGGAACCATATCGACTCACATAAGAGGGTAAACACAGCTATACTGGAAACACACCAAACTCCTATAGAAGAAGGTGAACACTGAAACTAAGCAACATTAGAGCAAACTAAGTGTTATCAAGCCATATGGTCTTATTATACTACTTTCTTCCCTTATGGTGAACTCCCACCCATTTCATTTTACAATCATGCCATATGATTTCATATGTCTATACGATATATACATATTCATATATAATTCAAATCATACTTTTCAATCATCAATTACTTATACTCTCAAATCATTATATGTTTCTCAAATTATTTACATACTCATTTTAGAATTTTTTTAAAATGTAAAATAGAACTTTCATATATCAAACATAGATTTAACATTTTTCGCATAACTAAAAATATTTAAACAATCATATGAGGGAATCTAGGCTCTTGGTTACCTTCAACCCTTGAGTTAATTAAAAGGAGCACCTTTGGATGCTTTCTAATTCCAAGCTCTTACTTGCCCCAATAGCTCACATGAGTTAGTCTATAATTTAGACAACTTATAAACATCACCAACCTAAAACCTAAACTAAAATTCACATAGGAAGAGAGGAGAAGGGTTAGGGAGACTTATCCAACATTTTTCAAGCCCTAGCTAGCCTCCAATGACACCCAAGAGCAAGCCTTAATAGAGCTTTCGTCGATCTCCCTTATCCATTTCTCCATTTTTTTCTATTTCCTTCTCTCTTCATAAACTAATTTAGTTTAGAATCATGCAATCCATTATAGCACATTGCACATTTGCCATGGCAAATGATGCAATAGGCGAAATTTGATTTTAGCTTACTCTCCTAAGGCTAAATGTGATCCAACACTAGCCTAGGCCAAATCTTAAACCTAGCCAAGGTTCCAATGACCACAATATAATCCTTAATTTGCGATTAACTTAATTAACTCTCAAATTTCCCATTTACCCTTGATTAGTCTAATAAATTCTAATTAAATTTTCTAGGATGTTACATATATATATATAATATGCATCTTTGCCTATTTACTTTGAACAAGTGTAAAAATAGAAATGAACTTGTAAATGGATGAGGAGAACAACAAACAAGATCTAAAAAATCTAGAACTTGAAGGAACTTTCAAATGGCAAACTAGATTGATAAAGAAGGAGATCACATCTAGATTAGAAATTTAATTCTTCATGAATGAAGATTGCTCTGCTATGCTTTTCAAACTCCTTTTGTTCTCTACCATGCTTGCTTCACATTCATAAAGAGGGAGGGAGGGGAAGGAAAAAGAGGTGTATGATTTAGGTTAAAGAAAGAATGAGAAAGGATAAAAGACGTGTTTCTGATGGCAACAATGCTAGAATAGTGGACAATAATTAGGAAGGAGGAAGGAGAGTGGTATTGGTGTAGTGGAGAAGACAAATGACAAGGGAGGAGGAAGGAAGGAGATGAGCGTAAGGAGACAAATGGACTGGAGGGTAAATAAGACTTTTTCAAACATGCAATAAGTAGTAATGGGCATTCAAAGAAGAGAGACGTGAATGGGTATTATCAAATTTTTAGTAATCATCATTACCATTGTAAGCCTCATTACCATGCAAATTAAAGAAGAGCGAAACTAAACTCCTTTTCCTCTTAATAATGCAATGTTGATTACCATTAGAAGTTTGTAATGGAGTTGAATCAAATGGGCTTTAAAGCTCTTAGAATTGGACCAAATCAACCATTTCAACTAGTCAAACAGATGTGTTATGGGAATTACAACCAAAAGGACAAATCCTTTAGCCAATGCTATGACTGTCAACCTTAAAAAAATTTTGAAATAAGTAAGGGCATTTTCATTATTTCTCACACAAACTTATTTCAATTCAATCTTCAGGCACTACAAAGAAGGTTCAAATCTATTAGTCATTTTTAGCAGTTAAACTCCTTTAGTTGTCCTTCATTGTGTAACATCCCATTATTTTCCTTCCCTTATGTTACTTATGAGTCATTAAGGTTAGGTTGTGCTTATAGTGGGTGATATTGGTTTAGGAATGATCATTGGGTTATATAAGGTTTAGGATGAGTTTTACTACTTGTTTGAGGAGTAGAAAAGAGTAAAATTTGCAAGAATTTAAGAAGTGCCTACTGGTGTTCCAATGCCATTATGTTGGTGTTACAAGAAGAGAGACAAAAAGAATAAAACATAGGCTCTAGTGATCTAACACCAGTATCGTGGTGACTTAGCACCATGTGCGGAGAAAAACAAAACAAAACATAGCCTTTGTTAATCTACCACCAATATCATGATAATCTAGAACCACTAGCAAATCTTTTTATATATAGCTGCAAAAAATGACACAAAAATGAGAAGGGTGTAAAATGGAATTTCAGACTTAAAATGGTCAACCCTAATAAAACCTCTTTTAAGCCATATTAATATTAATTTTAAATTTAAGTTAAAATAATACAAAGTAAAACTAAAAAATATGCCTAAAAGATGAAATCCTTGAGTCAAATTATGTTTATGATCATGATGATAATCACAATCATCATGATGTTACTGACTAGTGTTTATTGGTGTTGATTTTTTATGATGTTGCTATTTGCTATGATATTGGATTTGTATATTTAAACTTTACATATTTGTTGTGATGTGTATTTACTTAAATTTATTTTTCTAGATTAAATATTATGTGTAATATTTTTGGGTGATTGTAAATATGTTTATTAGTTTTTTAAATTGGAAAAGAAAAATATATTGTGGTACCCTTGACCCCTGAAGGTCAGGATCGGCTTTCTAAAGCCTAGGTGCCCTTCGAGGGCCATCCCAGTCCCCACCATGAGTTGTAACAAGATGATGATTGACTTGATCAAAGAGCTACGGATGTATTTGGATTTCAATTGAAAAAAATTGATTACGAAAGAAATTAATTATCATATGGAGTTTTAAATAACTTTTCTTGTAATGATTAAACTAAAAAAACATTACACCAATATATTAACTGATTTAATAAAATATTTTACTTATTATTAGTTTGATCATAATTTTTGAATTATTAATCATTGAACTAACCTTGAACCAATACCTTAACTTGCTTAATAACCGATTAGGTTTTCAATATCTTCACCTAAACGAATAAAAAAACAAAAGAGTTTTAGGGTGATTGTATTCTTAAACTTTCAAGAGCCACGATTATAAGAGTACAAAGAAAGGACTTTGCAGGATTAGTTAATATGTTATTTATTTATGGTTTTTTTTTTGTTTGAAACTAGTTGATTGAGCAGATATTATGAGAATAATTAATGACGTAATTTGTCCCCATAAACGTCAAGTCTGGACAAATGTTTCCAAGTGCCATATTGTCATCAAATTTATGTCATGACATCGACTGTGAAAAATGCATTTGATCTTCTGTGAGATAAATATACCACAGGTTTTGACTCTCTCATACTAAACAGTTACAATTTGTTAGAGATGATGGGTTGGAAACAAGAAACGGATCCATCAATTACTGTTCACTAATGTTGCAGAGTTGAAGGTACGGATTATCAAACATAAGGTATCTGGACCAATACGATTTATACTTCGAAACAGCAAGATTCAACCATGGCTTGTAGTTTCCATTGTAATGGATTACAGCAGCATTTTCAATCTCTGTTAAATTCAAAGCAGGGTCATAGCCAAGTCCCAAAACATGCCAGCCTCGAACCAATGGATAGGTAAGATTATAGAAGGTGATTAGTCCTGGGGGCAACGTGCCCAGTTTCCAAAGAGTTCTGTCCTCGTTCTGCAAAACAGAAGAATCGTCATTTCTATACCAGGTAAATAAAGATAAAAAAGCTAGCTCCCCCCAACCCTTTTTAAAAGATAAAATATATTAAAAAAGGTTTAAAAAAAATTGCAACAGTATAGGTCTCACAACCAAGCCTAGATGAGATAAACTATGATCTTGTTTGGTTGTTAGAAATGACCAAATAGGAATGGATTGAACAAATCAAAACAAAAATGAACAAATCACTATTTCCCCTCACGATAAATATGATAAAACTCAATACTGCATATTACAAATATAGAAATCATCATATTCATTAAAAACTTCATAAATCATAACTCCTAATCCTATATTTCTGCATGAATATAGTTAACCTATTCCTATTCACATTTTGATTTTTTATTTTTTCAACTCATTTCATTACATTCCTTTCTAACAACCAAACGGGACCTAAATGTAGCAATAACAAAAGAAATATAAGCAAACAAGAAATCAAGAAATCTACACCGTAATTAAGAACATTCAAGATTAAAGAACATAAACCCTCAAATGCTAGCCCCCCTAAAACTTAAGGGGTTATGTAATTTTCTCGCCCTACTTTTAAAGTTGATAAGAAACGTCTAGAAATCCAATTTTGCACTACATGACTATTCAGTTAACTTTTTCATTTAAAATAGGGAAAACATAACCTTTGGTCCCTATAATTTTATCGAATTTTGCTTTTAGTCCCTATAGTTTTCTTCCAATGTTTTTAGTTCTCACGGGGATTAAACACTAAAAAAAACTGAAATTATAGGATCTGAAAAACAAACATCACCCAACCTTTTTAAAACTATAGGGACTGAAAACATTAGAAAAGAACTACAAAGACTAAAAACAAAACCCGATTAAACTATAGGAAACGACGATTGAATTTTTGCCTTTAAAATATTATCCCCGCTTGCCCATATAGGCTGAAAGAGACCTAGCCAATCAAAATTAAATCGAATACATCATTCCAAGTGGCCGCAAAGGGCTTTTTTGTTGCAGGAAAATGTGATAGGGAATGAGCTTTGCTCCAATGCCAGGTCAGAAACACACCAAAAAAAAAAAACAAATTTGGTATCTTAATTTACAAAGACAAGTGGCGTTATGATTGTGAAGTAAAAAGTTGAAGGAGGGATTATCTTGCACAAAAGATAAAAGTTGAGGGATTGATAGTCAACTTTCAAAGTTAGAGGAAGTAAATTACAAAATATCCTGAATTGGGAAAATTCTTTGCATTTGGGCCTAAAAAAAAAGCCATTTTGTTATAAAATGAGAAGAAAAGATAACGACATGCCCATGTACACATTAAAATCCTAAAAAATACCAATTATAGGGGCAACCAATTTGTTATAAACATATTCAAGGAAATTTAAACCATACTTATAACACTTGGTAAAACTTACCATATCTTGCCATCGATGATATATGCCAGTGATGTTTCGTTTCTTCCACTCCTTCAAGTCAAAAACATTCATTCCAAACGCCCAACCACAAGCATTTGGACTGAAGTTATTCGAGATCAGTGGATTACTAAAGTTGAGGTATTTATCAAACCTATGGAAGCTCTCTTTGCATGTCTCCACTGCGCCATTCACCATCCCTTTCAGATCAATGGACCAAAGAGGTGTCAAATCCTTCTGCACAACAATGTCATCATCCAGAAACAAAATTTTGTCTAGTTTTGGATAAACTTCAGGAAGGTAGAACCTCAGGTGATTCAGCATGGATAAATATTTGGGATTTCTATATTTTAGATTGTCAGATCCTACGGAAAGGGAGGAAGGATGATTAACTTTGAAGTAATATTCCTTAATTCTTGCTGATTCAAGCTGCCGAAGAACAGAACAATATGAGGAATTCAGCCACTTGAAATCATCGATATTTTGAACTTCAACAGTAGCTTTAGCAGGGGCGTTGATAAGAAACCACATTCTCATTGCAGCAAAATTCAACTTATCGGTCACTATATGAAACACATGCTTCTCAGGTTCCTTTGCATTATGCACAGTAGAATTAACAACCACTGATGTAGCCAGCACATTATCAGAAAAGATAGCATAGTGGTAAAGAGATGGATCTTCAATCTTTTCTTTGTCAAAATTTCCTTTTTTATGATAACCAAGCAGGAAATAATCTGCTGCAAGTTGCAACGGAAGGCAATGCAATGGTCTAGGCATGGTTTTGGCAGCTAGCTGAATTAAGAATGCACTCCTTTTCTTTTGCAAATTAACACTCTCTTCAGTTGACTGGAGCATTACCCTTAACTTCCTTGCCACTAAAAGACAGTCATGGAGCTGGTCCTTTGCCATAGATAGAACACGACCCATAGCTTTTGCTTGATCAAGTGCACTTGGAAAAGCAATAAATAGAAACTTTGAATTAAAATAAAAACAATCTAATATGCCCACAAAACTAGAAAACAAAGGACTAAATCAAATACCAAGAGCAAAGCTCTGCATCAGAACTTGCTTCTCCAATAGCAAGCTGACTTTCTCTAGACTGTTTTATAAGAGCATTGTAAAGAATAGTTTTGTTTTCAGCCATTGCAATATTGGTATATGCTTTGGCCATTATTATTTGATCTCGCATGAGTTTCAGAGTTGAATCTGAATTTGGATTCTCATATTCTCTCCTCCATATACTGAACTTGCCCTTCACCGTGGTGACAAAGCCTTCAGCACGTTCAATCACTTCTGCAACAATTTTGCTGTCAGTTTCTTTCTCTTGTTGAATAAGCTGAGCAGCACGGGCTTTCCTTCTTTCTTGCCGCATTATCTAATGGATTAGAAATAATTAAACCAGCTTAAATCAACAGTAGATTCATGGAAAAAGAACAAACTCATTTTATCTCCATTTTCTCTTAGTCAAGTTAAGATAAATACAACTTTGGTAATTACCCGGCGATTTGTCATCACTGGGCTCAATGGTGATGCACGAGGATGATTCTCTCTGATTTCTCCAGAATAACGTTCATCTACAGAGTGCCAAGGATTCTCTCCAAAAGTTGAACTAGCGTGGAATGATTTCACCAGTGTCTGAAAGTATGTCAGGTTATGAATCTTACTGCCAGTGATAAAAGACAGAAAATGACAGCTTAATTTGTGATGCCATACATTTCAACTGAGAAATGGAAACATAAATATTTTGCAGTAGTTGATTCTAATCACAACTAATTCTCCTAGGAAGGAGTCCTTGCACTTAATTGCAACAATCTGAAATTAATTTGTTTACAAATTCAAACTGAAGTACCTCAGAGCTTTTTTGCAGTTCAAGGTTTCCATCAACATGGTTTTCCCAGATCCAGGAATCAGACAAGTCTCTCGTCTTCATCCTTGCAAGTCTAATATTACCAGAAGTATCACTGTACGTGGCAATTATGTCAATGTCCTGTAGAAAATTATCACTCTATAAGAATATTGTGGGCTCCAGTGAATATGATAATGACATCCAACAATACCTGTTCATCTGGATAATTGCTGACTCTAGTGGCAGAAATATCCCGTTCCTGTTCAAACAACAATATTAATATGGTTAAGAAGTGCCACACGAGTACAAATAGATAGGCTTTTCAAAATGAAATGGTTCAATGCATGATCTCCGCAGAAAGCCATATCTTAAGACCAGTAATTTCCAAGGTACAGATGGTTTCTATGTTAATCTACATATCATCATCGTGACTAGAAAACTAAGCAAAAACCGTATGGAAAATATATAAATGTCATTTCTTCAATGTCTTTATCGTCACTTAAAACAGGAGGAGCACCGCATTTCAGAACTCAACTTAAAAATGCAGGCACTCGAAGATGAAACAACGAGTGTCTACAGTTAACTCTGACTAGGATATGCATGTTAGCCCTACATTATTACTGAGAAAAAAAAAAAAAACCAAAGAGTTATACAGTTTTTAAGAAGGAAAACGTATAATAAAGGACAAATGCAATCCTATCTGAGATAAAAACCTTTCTGCGATGACTTTGCTCACAATCATGCAGGGCCGAAGATCCTCTGATATCTTTATGACTGAAAATAAAAAGAAAAGGAGAGAAAAGGAGAGCATGGTCAAAGATGTTAGAAGCTTTCTAACCTTTGCTGCAAGGAGGGTATGGAAGTATTAATAAATAAAGTGATATATTAACAGCAAAACAGTGTGATGAATCAATGGACTGAGTTGAGGAGTGACATTACTTGGTTGAAAAATCTGACGAATCTGTTCGTACAACAGCAACGACTAAGAGAATCTACACAGTTAATCAAAAGAGTAAAATTTCAGTCATTGGATCATATGAAGAAACGAGAAGCAAGTTACTAAGCGATACAGTCCAAATACAGGGTTAACTGTTTATACGGACAATCTTGCAATCGATGAATAGCTAAATAGAGATGTCTTCCTTTTTCTAATTCAAGTTTACAAGACCAACCAGTTCAACATGTGAATTAATCCTATAACCTAATGCTGGACATTGAATTACAGGAAGATGAATAGATCTTAAGGATCGGGAATTATAGGAAGGCATAGACCTAAAAAATTCAACAAAGAAATCATATGGATGTATCAGTCATAAATGGGATCCAAGTCCCAGAAAATGAAGAAGCACAAAATGAAAGAGATTACCATTAAGACAAAGAATAGTCGTGGAGAATTGAAGTCCATGACAAGCATAGAATGAATGAGAGACAGAGTACGTTTCAGCGGGAAAGAGATCAGATTGCAGACTCTATATTACTGTTTCTCTAGTTGGTGATTTGGGGCCATTTATTGACAATTGAGTTGAATACAACGTGGGCTTCGAAATTCTCATTGTCGTCCCATTCGTTTGAAGGTTGCAGTGAAGGCTATCGGAACCCAATACGGAACCGTGATTAATACAATGGGATGTGGAAGTGCGGCGGAATTCAACGGAATGCACCCCTCTACTCTTTCCATTCGAAATTATAAAACAAAATGAAAGTATGTCCCAAAATATAAATAATTTTAAAAAATAAAATTTTATTAATGAGACATTTTAAATAATATTTTTTTAAATAAAAAAAATTGAAATAATATTATAGGATAATAATTTAGTATATAAGTATTTTTAAAAGCTTATAATTTAGTTTTGAAAAAATAAATTTGTAAAGTGTTGTTATTGTGTTTAATTAGTATATGTAATCTCTTCCAACTTTGTCTTATAATTTGAGATTTGGAAGATTTTACATAGCGTTAAAATTAAGAGTCATTTGATTTGCTAGAAATGAGCTCTAGGAAAAGAAAAGGAAAAATGAATTAGTAAATGCCTTTGATTGATTGGTTGGCATGAAATTTGATGCTTGGAAATTAAAATTTAGGTAGGACGGTGAAAATTTGGTTCCCATCTCATACCCTTGGAAAATCATATTTTTTCAAGAAATTAATTTTGTTGACCAAAATATCCTTTCTCTCTTTTTTGATGAAATAACATGGCAAAAGCCTAAAACCAAAATCAACACACAACAAATCTTAGGCTAGAAAAGCCCATCCTATCCTTAAAAAGGAAATCGTCCACCTTATAGATGGCTCATCTAAAATACACAAAGCATTGGATTGGAGCAAGCTTTACCTCACCTACCAGTTGGCACACTTGTTACCTTCCCTATATGTGCGCATCACATTCAACTCCTAGCCAACCTGCATTAACTTCCTGATGCAACAAATCCACCTACTATACCCTTCTCCATTCAAAATCATCTCCTCCAAATGTTTGACAACCATAAGAGAATCAGATTCAATTACCACTTTGCGAAAATCCAACCTCTATATAAGTTCCAAGCTTGCTAATACAACCCACAACTTTGCTTCCTCACTACTACATCACCTTAACCTTTGGCCAAAACCCTTAATCTACTTCCTGTTATGATCCCTTACTAAACCGCCACACCCTGTAACACCATTCCCCATTATAGCCCCATCAATATTTAGTTTAACTTACCCCTCCTTTGGACAGATCTAACGCACCTCCATACTCATCTGACTACTCACCTCAACCTACACCTCATTCACACTCATAATCTTTGCAACCTATTATCTAATAATAGCCACTAGATCTCCATACTAGGGACAAAGAGCTCATAGTTTCTCTAATACCAAAATAAACCACACATATATAGCAAAAACCATGCCATCCCTACCACTCACCATTGCATTCTTTAAGATTTTGCATAAACCACTCCTTGCTTTGTAACTCAAAAAACATTTCAGGCCTAATACTCTTCTTTGCCAAACATTCATTCTGCAATAACCATCTATCATCCCAAAATTTCACATTACTATCCTCATTCACCTCTCACCCTACATCCTTGACAACCTTATCCCACAAACCTCTAATTCTCTTTTAAATCATAGAGTCCCTTGAATTCGCCACACATACGTTGGTTATATCAACTTCCCTCTTATACTTAGCAAGTAGCACCTTCGAAGCAATCTTCTCTAGTTTAACAATAATTTCCTAGCCAATTTTATAGATTAAAGCATCATTCATCACATTTAGATCCTTTAAACCAACTCCCCTTACCTCCTTTAGTTTACACAACCTATTCCAAGCTATCAAATGAAACTTTCTATTTCACACCTCTAAACCCCATATAAAATTACGTTGGAACCTCTCAATTTACTAACATACTCCTTTAAGGATACTCTCATGAAGCATATGAAACACTTAACTGACTGCACAAGCATTAATTTTCCTGCAAAAGATAAACTACTACTCTTCCATCTATTTAGTCTCTTTTAAATCTTATCAATTAGGAAGTTAATTTTTTGCTTTGAATTCCTTCTTCCTGATACAAAAGCACTCAAATACCTTCTAACCTCTTCAGCCTCCTTAAATCCACACATATCCAATAGTTTATTCTGCCTCTCTAACTTCATATCCCTAGAAAAATAAATAGTGGTCATATGTGGGTTTAACTTTTTCCTTAAAACTTTAACAAACTTGTCTAAACAATCCAACACCATCCTCATTTGACACATATTAGCCTCACCAAAAAAATAAGTCATTTGAAAATAATAAGTGAGAAATAGGAATTCTCACCTTACCTATCCATATAGGGCTCCACTTACCTGCATCTACAATTATATGTGATAATTTCTCCATACCCAACACAAATAAGTAATGGGAAAGAGGATCCCCCTAAGCAATAACCCTAGGAGGTATAAAACAATCAGACTTAGAACCATTCCATAACACTTGGAAAGTTATAGTATTCATTCAAGCATTGATAGGAATTAGTCACTTATCCTCAAAATTAAACTAAAAGTAACCCTGATGCAATATAGGGTCAACCCTAGGCCATCTCCTAAGAAATGGTCTTAGTCTAATTAAAAGTTATCTAATGGAATAAATCACCCAAAGTTGTAGGAATTTAGTTATCTTATTATTTAAACTAATTACCTAATGATTAAAATGCTAAATAAAGTGAGTGAAATGCACTTCCCTTTTCACAAGAGTGGAACCTTAGAGATTAGTTAATTTTTGACTCATTATCTTCTCATGATTAGGTTAAGTTTAGCTTTCCTTTCCTCTTAACTAAAGCTGTCATGACTTAAGAAAATTATCCTAAGCCAATTAACTTAATTAGCTAACCTCCCTAGGTCTTAGATTAAAGTCCCTAGTTTAATTAACCAATTGGTGAAGAAATTAGCCAAATGATTCACTCAAAATCCTCCCTCAACAGCCATGGTCAAACACATAAATTGAGCAACCACAAGTTTATGTCAAGCTACTCAACAACACAAGCATTAACACCACAAGATTATGCAATATTAACACAAGTAATTCACTAATTAAAAAACACAAGATTATGTGCCAAACAAAGAGTGGCAAAATTGAGTTATGGCTGTCCAAAGAAGAAATCAAATGAAACAATCCTCTCTCTTTACATCAACATCAAATTCAAATTAGAATTTACAAGCTAAGATGATTAAACCCTAGATTAAGGAATCTAACCATCTAGTAAAAAGAGAAGAGGATAGGAAACAAAAGAACTTAGCCAATTTGAAGCTCAAGATTCATCCTTCATCTTCATCTCTCTAGGATTCCACCAAAGAAATTAGCCAACCTTCATCATCTTTAAGAACCCTAAGTTGAAAGCTTGTTGAGCGAAATTCATGGAACTTGACATGAAGAAAATGAGCTTAGAACCTTGTGAAATAGGAAGGGATGAAATGAAAATGAAGAGAGGAGAAGAATGGTATAATTTTTGTGGAGGTTTGGTGGCTGAAAATGGAGGTTATGGTGCTGGAAAATGAAGAACAAAAGAGAGAAAATGAAGAACACCATGAACAAGAGAGAGAAAATGTAGAAGATGGATGAAATGAGTATTGGATCTGAATTGGGGCTGAATGGACGTGCTCCTAAGTTTTTCCCATCAGCTAAATACTCAATTAAAAAATGGAAAAATAAAAAAAAATGAAAGCCTTGTCACACTTGCAAGGTGGTGCCTTCCTATTGGTTTGTAGATGATTCCAATGTGTGCCTAATTTTTCATGTGTCATCCACATCATTTAAGCTGATTTAATCCCTCAAAATAATCATAATTCACGTGCAAATGATCATCCATTGACCTCAAGGAGTGTTGGACTCAATTGCCTAATTGATGCACAAGTCACATGCCACCTATGTCATAGAAATCACATAATTCAATTAAATAGCATGTGATATAATAAAATTTAATTAATGTTCAGAATTAAATTCATAATTAGAAGGGAGAATTAATTAAAACAACCAAGTTTCAGGCTACACAAAAGTATATAAAAATTTTCACACAAAGACAAATCGAAAACCAGGTCAAACTAAGACTTTAAGAAAGTGTTGACTTTTTATTTAATTACTCCCAAACTAAAATAAATTTTAAAAATATAATTTCACCACTCATCAACTGGACCTAAAATGGACTTTTTCAATTTTTCTTGTACATTTTCTCAAAAGTTTAGTTTTTGGACCAAAATACCTCTAGTGCACTAAACCTAGAAACTTAGGCAAAATTTTAAATCTAATGCAATGTGTGCACTTGAAGGTGATAAATCATTAATAAAAGATCCTAATTGAAAAATAAAAGTGGATAACAAATGTGTTCTATCAAGCATCAATGACTTCTACAATTCTCCCTTCAAGCCCAATCTCCTTTAACACTCCTTTTAGAAAAAGCTAATTCATTCTATCATAGGCTTTTTCTAAACTTATCTTGATTGCCATATAGCCCTTGCTGCCATTCATCTTACACATTATGTGCCATATTTCCTTTACCACAACAATATTCTCCTGGATGCCCTACCAAGCACAAAACTTGTCTAACATAGAGCAACTACTTTCCCCATTAATGGCTTCAGTTTACTAACAATCATCGTTGAGAGCAATTTATACACCACATTACAAAATGTTATAGGTCTAAGCTGACTAACCACCTCCAGCTTGTCCACTTTAAGCATTATAACCAATAATGTTTTATTTACCTTATTGATTATATTCAGTTCCTCCTAAAGCCTTCTAATCAAATTAATAACACTACCACTAAGAACATCCCAACTACTATGATAAAACATAGTAGGAAACCCATCCTCTCTGAGGCCCTAAATGCCCCTACATTAAATATAGCTCTTGTTACCTCTTCATCCCCAATTGGCTTGTTAAGATTAAATGACAACTTGTCATTTATGCAACCCTAACTTTATAAAGTCACAAGCCACTCCCTATCCCTCTTTTCTTCTAAGAACAAATTTATGAAATGATTTTGCACTAAACCTACCAACTCACATTCCTTATCCATCCATCTTCCCTCTCTATGTTTTAACATTAAGACTTTACTCCTCATAGTTTTAAAATGATAATATCGTGTATTATAATCTCCATTCCTCAGTGACATTCCACGTGATTTTTGAAATCAATGCAATTCCTCTTACTACAATAAAGCAATCAATTCATCCTATAACTCTCTATTCAATACCTCTAGATAAGGGTTTCTCCCCCTCCTTAACTTCCTTTGAATACCATCAAGTCTAGCCAATAGCCTATTCTTCCATCTCCTTAAATCTCTAAACACCTTCCAATTCCACTTCCTCATAGGCACTCTAATCCAATCCAACTCTTTGTGCTCCTCTTCCCCTTTACACCATAACTTAGACAAAAAATTTTTAAAGTCAAGATGTTGCAGCCACATGGCTTCAAATCTGAAAGGCCGTTCTCCTTACACTCTTAAAGTGTGTTTGGATTAAAAAAAATTAGCAACTGAGGTTAGAATTCAATTGAGGGTCGCAAACTGAGATTAGAAAAAAAATTAGTTAATGTAATGTGATTTATGTTTGGATATTTTTTTTAAAAGTTAGTTAGATAAATTGAAATATGTTTGGATGATTTGATTCAAAAGCTAGTTGAGATATTTAATAACAAAAATAAACATAAATTTTTATATATTTTTTGACTAATTAATAAGTAAAAAAATAAACTTAAAATTATAATTAATAAATAAAAACCTTAAATATTCAATTATGAAAAGCTAAAATAAGTTCATAAATTACAAAATATTCATATAAAATAAATATTCAACTAATATGTTTACTTCTTTGAATTTCATGGGAGTATTAAGAAATGATAGAAAGTTATAAAATGATGATTTGATTATTTATGAAATTAAGAAATATTATTTTTAAACTTATGTAGGAACTATATATTAAAAAAAGTAAATTAAGAAAATAAATTAAAAAAGAAGAAGTGGAAAAAAATGGAAACATCTAAAGTGTGGGCAAGTAAACATATAAAATGGAAACATATAAAGACTTAGGAGAGTGAAGGGCTAGCAAGGGTGGGCGAGCATGGGACGATAGCAATGAAGGCTTGGGAGCTACTTATTGGTTGGCGCAAATAGGAGATAATGAAGAGAGAGTAAGAGAAATTTTAAAAGGTATTAAATGCTCCCTAACGTTCGTTTATCATACCTCTCATTGTAAAATTCCTAAATAATGATATAAAATTTTTAGCCATCCCCTTCCATTCCATCTCAAAAGAAACTCCCAAACGCTGCCCCTTGGTTGTTTTGGGGGAGGAGGGGGGAATGTTTGATGTTATCTTGTTTGGTTCATGAGGGAAGGGGAGGGAAAATATTTATATTATGAACAACTATACCATATCTTGTAAAAAAAATTTCTATAAAGTGTAAAATTTTTGGTGACAAAAACATAATGTGAGATAAATTATAATTACATTATATAACTATAATCTCCTCTTTTCATCCAAAAATATATAATTGCAATCGTAATTATATTGTTAATGCATAACTAATTTTCTTCTACTCTTAATATATATTGTTAATATATACATGTAAACGTCTAATGTGGTTATGATAGTGTGTGCATTGTGATTGGCTATGTGTGTTTTATGTTGCTTGGAAGCAAATTATGTTTGAAGGAGCATGTTTTTATTGTTTGGAACAAATAATTGCCAACTAAGATGAATTATATATGTATATGTTACGTTTGGCATCAAAATTTGTTTAGAAGTATAAAAATTATTTGACTATGTTTTTGTCCAGATTGTTTAAGAATAAGTATGACATGTTGGGACTTTTTTTTGGAAAATATGTGTTGTTAGGGAATTTATTTAAAGTTGTATCCTATCATATGGTGATCCCTCATTGAACCCAATGAGTGAATATTAGCATGGGCCAACCCACCTTTGGTAAGGTGATTTAGTTTTGCGTAAGATGTTTGGAGGGATATAAGATGTTGTCATGTAAAAATTTAAGTTTTTTTGTAATTGCTCAGATAGCTTTTTTTTGGAAACCATTGTTGTATGCCCACTTATCGATTGCATGGTTAGTTACATTGCATGCATTATTACATATTAATTTTAGTTATTGAGACCTTTACATCTTACTCCCCATGGTTAACATTTTTATAGGGAATAGTTTGGCTGGAGAAGCTCCAAAAACGTAGCTTGGTGTGAGTAGGCACCATTAGGCCTTGTGAACCTTCTTTTGGATTAAATTATGTATATTTGCCAACCTTAGGGAATTTCTTTTGTAAATTAGCATGTTTTGATTAACTTCTTATATGATTGCCATGGAGTAGTTTTTGGTGACATTCATGGCCTTAATATGCTTAAATACTTCTTTAGGTATTATGAATGAAACAGAATTTCCTATACCACATGTTATTTTACTCTATATATATACTGTGTTGGGCGGCTGTAACCAACTGTGAGAGTTATATATGCACATGTCAAGTTATTGATGTGAAATGGTTGTTTAGAATGGGCTTGAGTTGGTTAAGTGTCCTACATAATAGCTTAAGGCTTTAGTTTTAGTTGGTGAAATGTTAAGTGATCAAAAAGTTGTATTTTGTATCATAATACATTTTAGTAGATAAAATCCTCTTTGAGAGGAATTTTTGTACCAAACTAAAGTCATTAGCTATATCTTTTAATAAGCTTTGTGTAGATACCTAAATCACTAAATTTGGATATTTGTATAAAAAGTTATGTCTGTTTGAGGTTTGCCGTCACTATTCATGCTATTATTATGCTGATGCAGTACCATGTGCCATAGCATATGTTGCATATGCTACATCATACATTATAGAGGGTGGATTTCCCTCTTTATACTATGTGCCGTGTTAGATGGCGCAAATTTTTTGCCCCTGTTAAGTTTTTCACATATGAAATAGTTCCTTTAGACCTTTTTACCCCTGCTAAACTTATTTTTGGACAATTTAGCTCACTGGGAACCATGCTTCACTCTGAAATATCTTTTTTTATCATTTTCTTAATTTTAAATTATTAATTTTTAATGGGATCCCATTATGTATAAATTAATTAACTTGTATTTTATATATATAACCGTGTGTTAGTGCTTACCTACTAAATTATTGTGATAGCTTCATTTATTGTTATTCAATCCTTTCTACCATGGTAGATCTTTTTCTATCATGGTAGTCCTATTTTAGAAATATCTTGATATACATGAGGAAAGTTTTTTCTATCATGACAAGTTTTTATAAAAATAATTTTAATTCTTTATTACTATAGTAGTCTCTTTTCTACCATGGTATTGTTTTTGAAATACTATCTAAAGTCTTTTTTTTTTTTACCATGGTAAGCCTTGTTTACCATGGTAGTATTTTGAAAAAAAAATAAGTTACTCTTATATGTCACTATCATGGTAAGTGTTTTAATAGTTAAAGTTTGATTACTTAATTGTTTTTTTGCAAAAAAAATTGGTGTGAAACTTTAGAGTGTTACATCACAACTCACCTCCTCTATACTATGCATTGTAGAATAATGCATAGAATATGATAGCATATTTGCTATCATAACATAGCTTTGGGGATGAACTTATGATGTGTCTCGATTCTCCATTTGATATTCGATTAAGGTGATCTATGTGTCCACAAAAAACTTATTCAGTGAATTAGCTAATAGCACTTGTTTATTTTTCAAATTACAACATATTAAAGAGTTGAATAACTATAACAAAAAACACTCTTTTTTCACACTTTTAAACTTCTAAGGTGTTCAAAACCAAATAATAGTTCTAAAAGACCGTACAACTACTTAGACTAAACTCAAGGGACTTAGGATAATCTATACAATGCATTATGAGACAAAAATAAAAGTTGAATCATATTTTTACTCCTCAAACCCAATGTCATAAAAAAAGTATAGGAAGAGGTAAATAGCATAAAAGTCACTCAATACTCATTTACATCAATCAAAATAATTATAAACATACTTACACCAGTATTTGAGGCCCTGACTAGACTTTAATAACTCATATAACCAAATCTAAGGCACTAAATACAATAACCAACACAATTAATGTAATGGTGCAAGTACTCCAAAAATAATTGTCTTAGTTGGCTATTTCATCATCAAATTACACATATAATAAACAAAAGTAAGAGGCCTACAGTAGGAACCACTGATTCCTATGCCTCATGTACTTTTTCCTTGTTTTTCTTAGAGCTAATGCTTGTAAAATATTAAATAGGGATGAGTATAACTACTCAGTAACTAAGAAAATTCTAAATCATGAATATGCAGGTCAAATTAATTAAAGAATACAAAGTGAGCATTAAAAGTCAATCAAAAGCACAAAACAATATCATACTTATGATATAAAAGATGCATGATTAAACAACTTCTTATCTCTTCCATATACTACTAATTGAATCTATGGGCTGGCAATCTAATGGGGTAAAATTTGTGTGAATGGACTAGCCTAAGCTCACTAATTGTAAGGAACTACCCAGCTAAAGTACTGCACTCACTTTTGGACTATAGATTTCCTTATTCTCGAATTCATTTGCTATCACAAGCCCTACACTACACCTAATCTAGGGTGATGTTAAGGGCTAGGGGTCCTGGCAACCTACATTTATACTCATTCTTAGGTGAGATTCAGGAAGACCCACCCTTAAACCAAACTTTAAGGCCACCCATGTTGTTTGTAATATCTATGTTGAAATAAATCATTAACTCCTCCTAAGGCAACCTCTTGTACAATATATGATCATGCCAAAGTACTCAAAGCATCATTATGCATACTAAATCTCATAGCACAATTTAACTATCACAAGCATCCATACATCATCATAGTTTCTCATATATTATCATAGTATTCAAAATTCTTGTTTTCAATAATAAATAACATTTCCCATAATCAGCTTTTCTCATTTATTACAAAATCTCACACTTGCATTTTATTTTCTAAAACAATAAATCAAGTTTATTTGATTAGAAAATACATTAAACTTGTTCATAGTCACCATAAATAATCTAACAAGAAATTAGCACAAGATAGAATTCCTTAGTTACTTGAAATCTCTGAGAATCAAAGATTACCTCTATATTACTTGCTTCTTGAGCTAGAGTTGAGTTCAAACAATGTGCCACAAGGTTAACCTACAATTTATAATCACAATCATTATTAATAATGAACATAAACACTACTTCCAACTCCTAAACTCATATTTTATTAACTAAATTTCCCATCCACAAATCCAACTTCACATTTAATGAGTTTATTAACTTTTATTAACTCCATTCATTAACTTAAATAACAACTGGTATATCACCTAACAACTAAAAATCATCATTAAAGTGGCTAGGTTCGTCCAAAACCCTATACCTTAACTCAAACTTTTAAAATCTTCAAAACTAAGTATAAAAAGGCTAAACAATTCCCATTAATCCTATTAGAATTAATGGATTCGGATCTATAGCAATATGGTTCAAAATCACCATTCCTATAGAGAAATCCCTTTTAAAACTCTTGAAAGAGGAGAGGGAAGATTATTACCTTAGAGTTTGGATGCTTAAACCTCTTAAGAATGGCCCCAAATGCATGCCTTAGAAGACCAAGACCTTCTTTCCTTTGCCCTTCCTTTGTTTCTCCTTTCCTTTCTCTCTCTGCAACTTGTGAGCATGAGTAGGGATATAAAAAAAATTGACCATCTACTGTGGTGGATGGCAAAAAGAGGCCTAGTCTAAATTTAGCTCATCACCCAAAACTTTTCTAGATCCAATACAAAAATTGTTCCTAAAAGTAACAGGCTTGTTAGCTATTACTAACCTTCATTAACCCAATGAACACTCGATTTTATTTAACTAAGCTTGATTAATTAGTTCAATTCAAGAGTTAAAATTTTGGACGTTATGCCCCCAATTTTCACCACCCCAACAAGGGGAGGGGAGAAAATCCCTCCCTTCCCCTCCCCAAAACCAATTAGTGTGTAGTCTCTCAAGTTTGGCCTCCATTATCGATTTAATTTATATTATTAGATTCTATTACATTGTGCTTTATTCTTTTTTTAAAAGATTTTTACTCTTTTTTTACCTAAATAATTACACTTCTTTTCATTAATTTACTTAGTTATTATCAATATTCTATTATCTATGTTAGTAGATTTTAACAGCGTTACTTTCTTTTTAAATAATGAGGACCAAATTGATAACTGAGATAAATTTAAGGAATTGAATTAATAATTAAGACAAACTTGAACACTAAAAGTTTTATTATCCCCTCATTTTTTTATATAAGGAAAACTGAAAAAGTTCTTCTTGTATAAATTTTAGTTTATAAAAAAAATTAGGCTAGAAAAAGTTTATAAGAAAAATGTTATATTTAAAATAAGAAAATTTAAAAACAAAAAATGATATTAAAAATAAAAATACATTTTATTTCTTTGAATTAAATTTCAATCACTGATTTAATATGTAAATATTTAAAGTAACAAAGAAGTTTTGGCCAAAACAAAGTAAGATGTATTGACAAGGAATAAATCTAATTTTGACAAGATGTTATTTGAATATTGAGAAGTGGAAGTTTGGATTTTAATAAGGTTTTTCAAGTGGTTCTTAGATAGTAACAATGTATTCTTTGAATATTGACAAGTTGGGATTCAAATTTTGAAAAGTTATTATTTAACATGTTTTTGAATAAACAATATTTCATATAATACTGACAAAGTGTTATTTAAATTTTGACTACTTTACGATAGAGAATTGGCAACAATTTTTATAGAAAAGCTTGAAAACTATATAATATATATTGTTTTACATAATACAATTAAATGTTTTGGTTGGTCCATTGATCACAAAATTTTTTAGTGAATCAAGGACTAAATTCAAACCCATGTTTAAAAAATTGGATTGGCCCGATCGGTTAAATTGGTTGGACTAAAAATTTGCCTAGTATCCGGTATTAGGGATAGAACTAGGAACTTGGAAAAAATTGGTGAACCTTGAACTAGTTTGAACCACTCATTTTTGGTTAGTTAAGAAAATTGTAGAAAAGGACTTAGTTAACAAATGTAATTTTTTTGGTCCTTTTCCATAATTATTTTGTTCTCTTCTATAATTTTCTTTTTTTTTGTAATTTTTTGGTTAATTAACTAGCAGTCAAAGTTAACATTTGTTACAATAGGGATAATATTGCACTGGTTTAAATGTTGAAAGGAAATATTGCACCAAAAATGTTTAAAGTTTCAAGTGCTCTTGAACTTATAGTTTAGGGTCAAATGTGCTTTTATTTTGTGTGAACATATTTTTTTGTTGCATATACAACTTCCCTTCATTTTGTATATGAATGTAGTCCCAACTTGGATTTTTTGGTTGGTTGAGTATGGTAGTTCTTAAGTATATATACACAACCCTTATAGTCTTTTGGAAGAGTTGCAACCTTGTATCAATGACAATTATGTAATATGATTTAAATGGTTAAAAAATTTCACACGAGTACTTGTTCACAAATTATTACAAGTACTAATATAAAATTAGTTGTCAACCATGTAACTATCCCATAATGTGAAGTTATTTTCTTAATAAATGTTTTTATTGATGCAAATTTGGTTTCACTTGTACCCCAGGCTTCTTTCTAACTAGTATTTCGTGAATCATTTGTGTATTCTATGCCATTGTCATTTTTAGATTAAATTACATAGTACAGAGCTCATCATAACATGATATTGAGCTAAGGTAAACTTATTAAAACTCAAATAGTAGTTGTCATTTTTCAAATTCTTGTTAATGCATCATCTTAAGCTGGGACATGATTGAAAGTGCATATGGAAGCAGGAGCTCCTCTCATCAAGCCATGACATTGACTTGTTAAAACCCTAGGTTTTGTTGTAATTTTTTTTTGCCAAAAACAAAATTTGGCATGAGCTAAAAAAGTTGTAATTTTTTTATGTCCAGCTCATTAATTTGTCTTGTTAACTTATATATTTGACAATGCATGAATGACCTCATCATAATCCTACGCAGACTTGTTAAAATCAGAAATGTAGTACTTGTTTGGATAAGCTTAGATAATCACTTATATTAGTTCAAATCATGGCTTTGATAAAAGACATTCAAACACTCTCCTTTTTTTTTTTCAAAAAATTGATTTTAGTCTAGAAACTCCATTAAAACATAAGCTAATTTGATCTGCTTTTAATTTTCAATTCTAGTTGTTGAGCCTTTTGTTGCTTTGTCAGAATTGTAAAATTATCAAATATACCCTTAGTCATGAACTAAACTATACCCATCTTGCATCACTCAAAAAAGCTTTCTCACATAGAACACATATAGGTTCCACATCTTCTTCCCCTGTTATATAAATATTAAATAATTACTATTACATATATATAATATCATTTGTTAAATAAAATTCAAGATATTTAATAATATTATATGTAAATTTATAATTATTTTTATTATAAAAGGAAGTGTTTCTTGTAAGGTTTTATATATTCTACTTCAACAGATGGGAAACAATAATAATAATAATAATAATAATAATAATAATAATAATAATAATAATAAAATTCTTATTCTAAAATTTAATAGTATTATATTTATTAAATAGATTTCAATAAATTTAATAATAGTATATACTTGAAATTAGTATTTACATTTTTAAAAAAGCAATGCCCTTTATAATATGTAATTTTTACATTTAAAATTGATTTTGACTGAATCTTCTAAACATATTCAATTATGTCAAAATCAATTTAAAAAAAACAATATCTAAACATAATCATGCTATAACATAATCAATTATAATCAAAATAAATCATGTTAATAAGTTTTTTCATAATTAATTTTACTCAACTGAAATCCAAATGGGCCTGTAGTAGTCATTTTTTTAAGTTTATGTTGTCAATTTATCAGGTTTAGTTGCAAATTTATCTTGTCATGACATTGACTTGTTAAAATTTAATGAGTATTTGTTAAAACTTAAAATATAGTTGTTATTTGTTAATTTTGTAATGTCCTCCCCTACATTACCAAATTATACCCCACATATATAACACATATAATAGTAATTAAGCGTCCTCAACTCTTAAATTACCACAAATCACAAATATTTAACATATAACAATCAATTCTTTTTAAAATAGCTGGGATCTCAAAAAAAATCCTTTGAAAACATATTAGAACACCTAAACATGTATTTATACATAACAAAAAAGCATTTAGAATTCTATAAATACCATTTAGTAGAAAAAAGGGCAAAACAGTCTTTTTCCCCTAAAAGGGACCATATGCCACGGCATGTAATACAAAGCCACAAGTCTATGTTCTATGCCATATTTCAAGGCATGTTCACCATATGCCGTGACATACATAACAGATTTTGTTGTCATAACAATTTAACTAATACGAACTTTTAACATGTGGTATTTTCACATACGATGTCAGATTGAAGTGATTCAAGCGCTACAAACACTTATTTTGTAATCAAACTAATGACACATGTTTCACATCAATTTGATATTTATTTTGAAAATTGAATGCTTGAATGCAAAATGACCATTTTATGTCATTTTTACTCACCCAAGTGTCCTAAATCCAAACCTTGTGTCATTAGCCACCACTGGGGCCTAAACCATATCTTATGGGACATTTCCATCTGATTGCACAAATATATCAAAAAAAATATGACCATACAAAAATTTGGCCATTAAAACGCCCTTTACACAACATAATAGGGCCCCTTTTCACATAATTACATAAATTTATATACTTAGCCAAATTTGTCACATTCATCATTTCAAAAACACATAGTCATGCATATGCACTAGTATCTTCCCCCTCCTTGTTATCTTTCACATAGTTTTACATCATTTCATACCACAGGGCTAAGATATGCATATGATCACACAAGTGCAATAAAACACAATATATGTATGCATTCCTATAGCAACTTATAAACATAATATTATTTACAACAAAATAAAATCATTACATAAAACTCAAAAGGGCTATTGTAGTAGTCCCACTACTTTTGGCCCAAGTCTTTCCCTTTACTCCTATCCACGTCAGAACCTGTAAAATAGTAACTACGAGATGAGACAGAGTCTTAGTATTCAAAATAATTCAAAACTATCTATTAGCAAGTACAACTGTAAATAAGTAAACAAAACATTAATATTGTTATAATATATATATATATATATATCCATTTTCTTAAACAATAATTTTTGCATGCATGATCATCCTATCCAACTAAACCTCTAGTGTAAATGTTGTGAAATGAGACCTTAAAATCATTTTTAGATCTTTTAGAGGTGCAATTTTCGAGCTTTCTTTACTAGGGTTTGTCTCCAATAACCAAGGAGCCTCTATCGAGTCGGATTTTACCAAGGTGAGTCCTCTAAGACCAATCTACACCTTTTACATCTCTATTCTATAGATATAATGTCTGAAATCTTGCCCTGGGCTTGGATCTCATATTTGAATTCTTAAAGTTCATCCATTTAAGTCTCAAAAAGAGTTCTAAATAGTTAAATTATTTATATAAAACCTATCTGTAGTGTAAGTTCATATGAAAAACTACCAGAATCTGAGTATGATAGAACTCAAGAGTGAGAGATTTAACCTTTGATCTTTCAAATGTTTGATGTCATTGGGAATTTAAATTAAGATATATTATAATCTGTAACACTGCTTGGGAGATTGCTTATGCTATCTTATTAATATATATGTTGCATTTGAGATATGAAACCTAATTCTAAGTAATGATCTGTGTTCCATGTGACTCAGTGATCATATTTTGAGTATATGAAATAGGATTAATTGTTACTTAAAATGCCTAATTGTATGATATGCTTAATGAGAAGTTTGAAATTTTAAATTATTGAAATTGCCCTATGATATATGAACTTTGTAAAAAAAAATTTGATCTAGGATATATATGCATATAAGCCCTTGTTTATCTGAATACATGCATAAAGGTAAGAGTTTACCTGTAAGGGAGTTGTAAATATTATGAAAAATATATGATCTACCCTATCGCCCCTTAGTAGTGATTTATATGAATATATATGTGCTTAGTTTCACTGCTCAGATTGGCAGTATTGGTCAAGCATATCATGACACCTTAAAGTTTGAGTAAGTGGAACTATGGTCCAAACTAGAGTAAGGAAGCCTTTGGCTAGGCAACCCCTCTTGATTTGGAAAGCAGAACCGGCCTAGTGATGTGAACTAGAGCTATAGTGGATTTCCCATGAGTTCAATTAGAGGTCATAAGGAGGTTTTAAAGGGGATTTAAACATGCATTATTTGATAAATAATTTCCTGTGAATTATTATAGAATTTAATGATTGATGTAAACTCTAAGTGATGAATTGTATGTGACTTTGGGTTGAGTACATGGGTAGTATGATTGTATGTTATCATTGTTTTATATGTTAAATTAAATATCCTAGTTACTGAGATTTTGTATGAAATCTCACCCTATTACTTTTACCATTTTCAAGAGAAGGAAAGGGCAAGGAAGGGGTGAGGCCTCAGGAATAAAACACTATGGGCCTGTTTGGCAACCTCTTTTTGAGAATAATTTATGTTCTCCAAAACAAAAGAATAAAAATTTTTTTTTGATAACATGTTTTTAAAAAGTGTTTAAGAGAATAAAAAAATAAAATATTATTCTCAAGAGCAGAAAAATGAAAACAACTTTCAAGTGTTCTGGGATTATTGTTCTGGAGAATAAGGAAAAATGAGAAAAACCCCTATTTTCATTATTTTTTGTTCTCAGAATATGTTTTATAAAACACCAGTTCTCAGAACAATAAAATAAGAACAATTTCAAATGGCCCTTATAGCTCCTAAGCTTCTAGTGAAATTTTTGTGATGCATTTAAGTTAGGATTTTACCAACTATAAAGACATGTAGTTCATATTTAATTTATGGTGATTATATATATTATGGCCTAAATTGATTTCAAGGGCCTTAACTTATCTTTGGATGTATATGAGAGTCGAGTTGAGTTTTAGCTCTATTTTATATTGTGAGACTCTAATTTGTTTGAAAGCATGCTTAGGAATTCTAATATGATTTATATGATTTAATATGATTGATTTGGATTCAAAAACCTTTAATACAAATTGTGTTTTATCTAAAATTATTGTGATTGATTGAAATTGAATACTATGAGACAAACTACATACTTGGATGTAACATCTTAGGAAGTTAAACCTAACTAACTAAGCTTAATGAAGGTAGTTAGTGAATTAATGTGGTGTGTGGCCAGAGAAGTCTGATTTGTGAAATTGATTATGATTTCAGCCTAAATATAGGTCTAAAGTGAAATCAAGCCATCTAAGCATCAAAAAGTAAGAAAGAATTGAAGAAGGATCCTCTGTGCCACATGTTGTGGCATGAGGAGTATTTGCCGTGGTACATAGAAGCAAAACATGAGGAAGAGCATGTGTTGTAGCGGGAGGCTGCGTGTACCGTGATGCACGACCAAAATCTTGCTTAAACCAATTCATGTCTATGTGAAAATTGGAGGAGAAAAGAGAAACGAAAGGCACGCACATTGCTTTGCTAGGGCATGAGCTTGGGACCCATTAGTGATATTTTGAAGCTTCTCAACAAACAAGATAAGTACATTATGCTTCTTCCTCCCCTTTCCTTCCATTTTTATGAAGCTGATAGTTAGGATTTAAGTTAGGAAAGTGATTTCCGGTTCATATAAGCTATATGTCTAAACTCATTGGCTAAAATAGGTATAATAAGAGTGGTTTAGAGTATTTAAACCTTATATTATTGATTTTGTAAGTTGTTAGGTTGAGGACCATTGATACATAAAAATAGCAATAAATAAATGATGATTTAATAATTCATTAATGACAATGTGGGTCATTGAAACCTAGTAAACCTATTGGGTATAACAGGTAGTGAGTTTATAGCTTGATGAAAGAGAGTATGTGAAGCTATAATGTTGTAAATTGCCAAAATATGGGGTAATAATGAATATCCTTGTAACTTCATTATAAATTATTGGTATTTGCACCATTTAAGATTGAAAGGAAGCTTTAAAAGTGGTTATTTTGATGGGTAAACTTTTGATCTCTCAAAAGTTTGAGGTAATCGGGGGGAAATCTAGTTTGAATAGTTGTATATTAATTAATTACTTGTTGAAATTAATGATTTGAAACTTATTTGGTGTGTGAAAACTATTGATGCAAATGTTGGCAATGTGATTATTTATATGTGTGGAATTGTTTGGTTTTGTGGAAAATCATATGCTTATTATTTTCATATATCACTAGTGATTTTGAATAGAAAGCATGAAATTATGAAAATGAGAAATATGTGATACTTAACATGTAGGGTATATTGGAGTGAGAAAATTATGTGAATGTGATAGTAGATTATGATTTGTGATGAAATAACTTATTAAGTGTCAATATATGCATAGCATGATCATTAGTGAGAGTTCGCCTAGGAAGAAGAGTAGATTGGTAAATCTATGTGGTACTGACAATTTACCATTAGAATCAAAAGCTTGCCTTGGCGCCAGTCGTTGGAATCGAGAGGTAGCCATTATCTCATGGTTGATTCAAGATTATCCCACTTGTTCTTTAAGGGACTCGAATCTTACTAGTTTTTATCGGTTCATAAGGAGGCTAGATTAGATGTACGACACTTCATGGTTGTTAGTATTAGGGAAAATTGCGGTGTTAAGGTTCAACGTTTTTAAGGGCACATTGTTATTTTTGTGACCTTATGATGTGCATAATCAAGATATATGATGATATGTGTTGTATTGCCCGGTCATATGGTTGTTATTGGTGTGGCTGAGGCCATAATTGTCATATATGGTTGATATATGAGTTTATTACCATTTGCATATATTTTTAATTGATATGCAACTTTATAGGCTAGGTGGACTTTGGTTACTAAGTGGTTATACCCATCCTTCATTTTTTAATATTTTTAAGGCCTAGCTTATCAAACCAAGATTCGGGAAAAAGACCAGAGGCTTAAGATTTTAAGTAAATCCTACTAATAGGCCTCTTAGATTTATTTTGATATATATTTAAGTTGTTAACATGCCAACTAGGATTCATTCCATTATTTTTTGCTACTTGCATTATTGTTATGGAAATCATGTATATTTTATGCCTTGAGTCAGTGAGATGTGATTGTAAAACTTTTATAGGGTTAAAATACTAGTTTAAGTAGGATAAAGTATGTTTTGGATGTTTTGGGATGAATGGTGATGATTTATGCAAAGTTTTCCTCCCTTTGTGTTTGTGAATTGAGAGGTTAAGGGGTGAATTTATGATTTGCATGTATTTGAATGATTGTGGTGTGTTGGATGAATCCAAAATGGTCTATAGAGTATGGTCTAAAGGTTGATGTCAACTTTTGGCACATGTATGAGAGTTTAGGCACCTTAGTTGTATGTATTTGTGAAAAAATGAGTGAATTTGGTTTTGGGTGTCCAACTTTTAATAGAAAATGAATTTAGTTGTGAAATTTACACCATTAGCTAGAGTTAGGAGAAAGCTCTCTATAGACACCTAGCTTACCTTAATCGGATGTTTGATAGATATTTGATATATGTCAAAAGTTCATCCCCCATGCCATCAGAATCATGCAATGCACTGCTATGACACATGGCATAGAGACATGCAATCCCTGACGCAAGAGCGTTGAGCCGTAGCGCAGGTGCCATTTTCTGTGCAATTTACAATTTTGAGACTTTATTCATATGTTTTGATTCTTTGATACCCAGGCTTTTGCACTTATTTTAAACTTTGATTTGAATATATTGAAACTGTATGGGGGTATTTTAAATGTTGAAATTTTAGAATCCCATTTGTAAATTGTTAAATTTGTTTATCCCATTTATGCAATTTGTGAAAACTTATTAATCTTTATTGAGTTTACCCTTAATTACCTCAGCATTTGAAGTTAATGGTGGTTTGAGAAGGGAGATTACACTAGGCAAGTGTGTAAGGTCTCCTTAACTAATCCACAATTAATTCCAAAATTGAGGTAATTATGGGACTAACACAAATAAATTACTAAGTTTGTAAAATTTACATAAATGGAATCCTAAGTTTTCAAAACTTAAAATACTATAAAATTATTTCATAAACTAAAATTAGAGCAAAACATGTATATGGAAGCATGGATATCATACAAGGTAAGGTAACATCAAATTAGGATCAAAAGAACAAAAATAGTGATTTTGGCACAATATGCCGCGACATAAAATTTTATGTTGCGGCATAACAACCTATGACAACACAAGGTAGATTTTCTAGCCTGACTTCTGACGTGTCCCATTTCTCCATCCGATGTCCAATTGACGTGATCTAGGTGTCTACAAAAAACTTCTCCGAGCTCTAGCTAATGGCATTAGTTTCACATTCAAATTATTTTTCAATCAAAAGTTGGACAACAAAATGTAAACTTACTTATTTATACTTTCAAAACATAACTAGGGTGTCTAAAATCACAACCAAGTGCCATAAGCTCACAAGTCCCTAGACCACACTCAATAGATTTAACAAGACCTGTGTAACATACCACAGCACTCCAATAACATGTACAATATATTTTCAAAGCTTAACTCCTTACTCTCAAGAATAACAGGGGGAGTCTTAATAATGTAATCTCACATGTAAATCACTATCATTCACAAATATACTTACTCCCTTACTTGCACAAGTATTTTGGCTCTATTTAGATTTTACATTTAATTCACATACAACATAAGGTCCAAAATACACAACTTAAATCAAGGATCAAATAATAAAAGTAATAAAAAACATTCAATCTCCTAATTGGCATCATCAAGATAAATTATACACATAAATTCTTAAATAAATGAGGCCTACAAATCTAGGATAGAAATCCTAAGCCTCTGACTATTTCCCTCGATCCTGTTCTAATGAGCTAGTTCTTATAATATTGAAGAGAGAGAGGTGAGTACAGCTACTCAATAATCAAGGTTAATTTAGCCTATACAAATGCATGTTAATTAATTATAGTGATGCAAATGGCATATTTAAATGAAACATGTTGATATATTAAACCACCCTTCATATAGTCACAAAACTGATAACCATTTGACATTAGATTATTTAGCATGCAATGGTCACAACACTAACAACCATGTGACCTTTACAAAATATGTAAGACTACAAAAATAACAACCATGTGGCCATATAATGATATACATGATCAATGCCAACCTTATACTTTTCGATACCTCTAACATGAAACCGATGGCTATTTAGTGGGATTAGTCCTTATTATTGGACTATCCAAGCCTTCCACTTGTAAGGAGCTGCCCAACCAAGATTAACAACCATGTGGTGTTGTACTTCTAATATGGCTTTCTTATGAACCGGTGGAGACTAGTTAGGTTAGAATCCCTTAATGAACAAGTAAGATAGTCTCTTAAAAAACAAGTGGGACAATAAAGAGGCAAGCCATCGAGCTTTGAATGGCAGTCTTACCATGTGAATTTCTAATATCTACCCCTCTCCCTATAAGCGAAACCTCTGCCTCATATGATTATGCAATGAAATCATGGCTAACATATAATATATGTAATTATTCATCAAGTTCTCTATATGACATATCTGTATCATACTCATTATTCTCATATTCTTTTATACGCCCATCACAATTTCATCACTTTTTAAATCCATGTTTTTTTTTTCAATTCATACTTAAAAAAAGCATAAGAAATAATTTCACACAATCAAATTCTTTTTCACAACAAAACCATTAAATATTAACTCTATGCTACAATTGGAATTCTTTCATATATTGAAAAATACTCATATCTTCTATTCAATTATAAATGGCTATAACTAATTGACAAACAAATGTACAAACTAAATTTCCTTCGGTTAACTCAAACCTTTGAGAGGTCAAAGGTTTACTCTCAATAAAATTTCTTCACAAGCTATACCAAAGCTTGAGTAGTGCATAAGATGATTGATCTTCAACTAATCATACCAATCATCATTAATATTATTATAAACACTTTTTTAACTTCCATTAATCAATACTTTAATTACCTAAAATTTCAAACTCTTGTACTTAAGCATAACCATTAGGTTTATTAACTCTTATTAATTTCATTTAGCTTTCATTAACTAAAATAATCACTAATATAATACTCAACAATCCAAAATTACACTTTGGAGGTCTAGGGTTTATCGAAGATGGATAACCTAAGTTTACAACCTCATAAAAACTTCTAAATTATGTGTAGAACACTTAAACAACTCCCATTAGTCTCATTTAGACTAATAAGTTTAGATCCATAGCCTTAAATTTGAGAACCCTCATCTCCCAACCTCACATCTCACTTTCAAAACATATAAAGAGATACCTAGATGAAATCAAGCTTTAATTACCTCCAAAATCAACCTCACAAGTTTCATGTGGTCAATTTATCAGATTCAGTTGGAAAATTATTAGACCATGAAATTGTGTTATGAAAATCTAATGTAGACTTGTTAAGCTTGAAATATAGAGGTCTGCTTGGTTTCTATTTTCATTTTTAAAAAATTGGTTTGAATACAATTTTTAAAATTATTTTTCAAAACAAGATAAAAATAAAATTTGTTTGATTGTATTAATTTAAAAACAATTTTAGAATTAAAAAATTAGTCGATAATGATGGTTACTAATAGGTAATAGTAGTATCTTATGATAATTACTAATTAAAGTAATTACATTTTTTAATAATTAAATATAATATATATTTTGGAAGCAAGAAAAATAAAATGAAAATAAATTTAAGATGTTTCTATTTTTTTTGTTTTTAAAAATAAAAATGAAAGGAATTTTCAAAATAATTAGATTCAAAATACTCCTCCAATAATTTTTTTTAAACAAAAAACTATTTTTGAAAATTGAAACCAAACAAGATTTATCAAGTTCAGTTGCAAATGAAATTATCAAGTTCAATTAGAAACTTATTATATTATAGAATTGACTTGCTAAAATCTAAAGTAAATTTATTTTTCATTTGATATCTTTTAACTTGTCAAACTCATTCAACTTTTTAAATCAACATGGAATTCGTCAATTATATTGAAGAGGCCCGTTGGTCAAAATCTTAATTACAAATGTAAAATTTGTAACATTACTTATCAACACATTCATTATCCCCACACACACACACGTGTGGGTGTGGTATATATTTATTTTGATAATATATTTCATCAAAATTAATAAAAATTTTAAATTTTATTAACTCTATCTTAAAATTTAATAAATTTTTACATCTATCTCTTAATACAAAAAGAATTATTTTTAACAATTTTTTTCTAGCATTAAATAAGGGTAGAAAGGTAAAAAAAATATAAAAAATAATAAAATGTTTTACAAATGAGATCAAAATTAATTTTTTTTTATAAATAGAATTAAAGGAGTATATAGTCAAATGTAATTTGTTTACTTACAAAAGCAAGTAAGACATTTGCGAATTCATGTAGTTATCAACTAATTAAGGGATATAGGACAAAATATATGATTTGCACATCAGTGCGGTTGACACATGGACACTTGACTAATTACAAAAGGATAAAAACAAACAAGGTAACCACAATCATTTCATCATCGCACCCTTCTTTTTCCTCTTCCCATTTGATATTAGATCTAGGGCATTCACAGCTTTTGTATTTTGTGGATGAGACATCAACCACCGCAATTAGCCACACCTGCTTCTTTATCTGTGTATTTAGGCATGGAACAACCACTCTATTCCTCCTTCTTAGTGTTCACCATTTAAACTGGGTAATCCCATGAAGTCCGCGATCGCTTCAAACTTTCTTGAACTTTTGTAAGTCTATAATTTCTTATTTGCTTCCTACTTCATTATCATAAACCATTTTCCTGACCTTGAACAAATGAACAGTTTCCTCAATTCAGACCAATCTTCAAAAATATATATTTCTAAAGTACACTTGTCGACATGCTAACAGCAGTTGTTTAATCAAGAAAGTTTGTGGACTTGGTTGGTTTGCATAACTTGAGCAAGAAAAGAGCTTATAATTAAGTGTGCCTGGGCAGTGATTAATATCCTACATTCAACTTGTCAATTGCATTAGGGTACTTGTTAGTGAACTTTGACAATATTCAATTTACAAGGATGTCATTGATTAGTATACATACACATCAATATTAAAATAAAAAAAACTTGCCAATACTCAAATTACTAATTGTCAATATTCAAATAGCACTTGTTAACACATCTTCAATCCAACTAATAACATCTTCATTAACATCTGTTCAATAACAATGATCAATAATTAGGAAGCATGAAATGTTCAAAATGAAGCATGGGATGGGTTTTCTGACCTTTGACAGCTTTACAACCTAGCATAACAATGCACCAGACGATTTTCTCTGGAAAGGTAGAGGCACTAAAGCAAATGGTGATGTTACTCTGATTCACGAATGGGACGAGTGTCTTTGGATGAAGAGAGCAGGGGTCTTGTACTAAAATCCTCTCTATCTATAAGAGAAAATTGCCATAAAATTCCTTTATGGAGGGAAACTGTTTGGAGAGATTGAGACCAATTTAAAGACCAAATACACACCAAACCTATCACCTTACACATTAAGCTTATCCTCTTGTACCTTGCACCCCATCTCTATCACACTGCACCTTGCACATCAAGCCTATTACCTTGCATACCAAGCCTATAATAACCTCGCACAAAATGTTACATATTAAACTTCAAAAATGTCATGTAATTTACATGCTTGTAGTTTGAATAATTTGTTATCCATGTTATTATTTTCTTGTAGACTGTCACTTTTAGGATAATAAGCTATATTTGTATGAAATTTTCACCTTTATGATTTGTAAGGAGATAGCATGGGGTGTAAGGTGATAGATCTAGTCTGCATTTGGTCCTTAAATTAGTCTTAGTCCCTCAAATAATTTCCCTTCGAAGGAGAGATTTTATGGCAATTTTTCCTATTTCCATGAACATTGATTTACTTTTCAAACCTAATCCAAACACTTGACAAATTTCAAAGTTATGTTGTGTAAAATTTAAATTTAAATTTAAATACACAGAAAGGGGGATACACACACATGTACATGGGAGAATTCCATCTAAGGATCTTAGATATATTTTCAAATCAAACCCAAAACAATTGACAAAGAATTTAACAGGTAATATAATTGATTTAACAAGTTATACAAACAGTTTAACAAGTAATAAATTTAACTTGTCACATGGATTTCGCAAGCAAAATTATGAAGTTAGCAAGTAATGTAAGGAAGTGAAGTAAAGTTAAGGAATTAGCAAATCTTTTAAAAGATTAGTAATCATGTTAGCTACAATGTATTGGACGTAACAAGCAACATAAGAAAAATAACATATTGTAATTGATTTTACAAGTAATGATAACAATTTAACAAGTTACATATTTAAATTGTTACACAGGCTTCTATTATTAGTCAACTATATTATTTATTAAATGCTTTACTTTACTTGTTCATGTTTATATGTTGCTTGTTATGCACCAACAAATTAAAAAAGGACATTTTGGTAATTTTGTTTTAAAATTTTATTTTAATTTAGACCCAATATCATACAGTGATATTTTAACATGTTTTAGGTTTGATTTGAAAATATCTCACATTCATAATCTTCATCTCTTTCTATACATTTACGAGCATGCGCGCCCATAATAAGTTAAAAAGATAAGTGACGTAACCTTTTGCATTGACACATTTTTTGAATAATCAAGAACAAAAAACTTTGGGCGTTTTACCACGTTGATTACCCAAAAAAAAAAAAACACCCACACACACACACAAACAACTTAGGACTTATTTATTTTCTATTTTTAAAAACTGTTTTTTGTTTTTAAAAATAAAAAAATTTAAAAATTTATTTGAATAAGTGTTTTTCATTTAGTTATTTTTAAAATTGTTTTCATTTTTTATTTTTTTTAAATAGCAATCACTTTAAATTATTTTCATTTTATTTTTCTTATTTTTAAGATACACTACATTTAATTGTTGAAAATTATAATTACTTTAACTAATTTTTATTATTAATCATCACTATTGACTGCCTATGACCATCACTATTAATCTATTTTTTTAATTCTAATACTGCTTTTTATTGAGATAACCAAATAAATTTTCATTTTATTTTTTTAAAAAATAATTTTTAAAAACTATATTACAAAATAATTTTTAAAAATAAAAAATGAGAATAAAACCAAACAGACCCTCAGTTCCTTATAAGCAAGTGACAGGCAGACGTCATTCTGTATACGGTTTCAGATGCCCATTTGATCTAGAGTGGGCTGCTTCTGCAAATCCAATCTTTCAACAGCCCTTATTCTGTGTGTTTTTTCAAGAGGACTCGAGAGTAAATTTCAACCAGCAAGCTTAAAATACAAACAAAGTTCCCCTTCTTTTTTTTTTTTTCTTTTTTCTTTTTCAAAGGAAGAGGAGCTCCACAAAACTCGACGTCCTCCCAAGACCCACAAAAAGGCTGGGAAGAAGAAATATGCTATTAAATACAAAGGATACATTACAATTAAGAGATCCCAAATACTAATAAAGAGAACTCACTCCAACTCAAGTCAAAGGCCAGAAGACATAATCATGCACGTATGGGATAGCTAATCAGAAGGCCACACTAAAATGCGCTCCAGCTCTCAGAACCTCTTCGTGGCGTTTGACTTTCAGATGATGACCTAAATGGTCCAGAACCAAAGGGACCTGAGTCATCAAAAGCTGGAAAGCCATGACCCTGATCAAAATCTCTACTACTGCGGACAGAATCAAATCGTACTAGTGTATCCCGCGAATGTAAAAAACCACTGTCATGCGTGCTGAAAGGATCAAATCCTGAGCTGTCAAAAGCAGGCTCCGACCACTCTCTAGACCTCTGTGGGGAGGTGCCTGAACTGAAAAGAGGCGTACTTGGAACAGAATCATCAAATCTGAATCTACTGCTCGTCTGGTGGGGATCAACTGCTTGTGGTGAACTAGTTTTAATGAGGTTGAGGCCCAATTCCTCAGAGTGGAAGAAGTAGGTGTCTCCGGCTCTATCAAGATCAGTTTCCTATATGCATGTCCAAGAACGTGATCAATAGAATGCTAAATTGCCTAATGATCAAACACGTTTGAAACAATCAACTTGAATTGATACATTTTGGGCAACCAACGACACTGATTGACGGTGAGGAATCAGCAGAATGGGTGTCACTTAACACTATATCACACCTAGAATATTGAGCTCTCTCATTTCTCCATTATTTCCTGTAATTTAAGCACCTGGCATCAGGCATGCCTAAACAAGCTTTGATTATTACATATTATTCACCAGCACCCACCCTGAAGCAGAAATCTTCTGCAAGCTCTAAATTCCCCGTGCTCAAATCACTATAGTCATAACTATCGTGCAGACAAATAAACCAGTCCACGATTAATGTCAACCACTTATTCAAGAAATTAACAATCAATAACCGCTGGCATCCCCTACTTACTGAGTCCACACTATTTATAAAAATACAATTTTTTTTTTTTCTTCGATTATTACATACCCATGCACCTGCTCGACCGTTCAAAATAGTGCTTAACTTTTAAAAGCTGTTTGCCTCAGCATATATTCGCCACCCCACACACCAGAATGCATCCTTGACATGGGACAAGCCAACATGCCCCATCAAGGTGTTATTCTGCTAATCTCTCTCAGGGAACAAGGAAACAGAGACAACTATAGCTACTATCGGACATGATAAAGAAGAATAAAGAAGGAAAGCATTCAAGCAACATAAATGTGTTAAGTTTATGGGAAAGAAAAGTTGCAAAGGATAGGTGCAAGAGTTTTTCCTACCACCTTAGCAGTGCCACTAGGATTGAATCCCCAGACTGTGTCAATATCATCATTAGTGTCAAATGCTCCCCAGTTTGGTTCATCAAAAACTTTGTCACCAGAAAACAGAGACTTGACACCACCATGATCACTGCATCAATAAATTAATATAAACAATTCTTCTGCAAGACCATAAGACCTTTATCACGTGAAAAAAATGATAATGAAACTTGTCAAACTTTGTCACCAGAAAACAGAGACTTGACACCACCATGATCACTGCATCAATAAATTAATATAAACAATTCTTCTGCAAGACCATAAGACCTTTATCACGTGAAAAAAATGATAATGAAACTTGTCAAAGTTGATAGCACCAAAATTTAGTTCCAATTAACATGAACATATTAGATGGTCAACTTTTGTTAATGACTTAGGGCCTGTTTAGTTTCTGTTCTCATTTTTTATTTTTAAAAACTGTTTTCTAATACAGTTTTCAAAATTGTTTTTAAAACAAAATAAAATGAAAATACGTTTGGTTATTTCAATTAAAAAATAGTTTTAGAATTAAAAATAAACTGATAGTGATAGTTACAGGCAATTAATGATAGTGATTAATAAAAGCAATTAGTCAAGATAACTATAATTTTTAATAATCAAATGTAGTACATTTTAAAAATAAGAAAAATAAAACGAAAACAACTTAAAGTTATTTCTTTTTTAAAAAAAATGAAATTTTGAAAACAACTAAATGAAAAAAATTTATCCAAACAAAATTTTAAATTTTTCAGTTTTCAAAAACAAAAAATAGTTTTTTTAAAAATGGAAAACAAACAAACCTTTGGACTCAGTCATTCCCTTAAATATGAAGATGAGAACAAGCATCCAAAGCCACATAAAGTATAAGCAGTTCTTCAAGAAAAACCAAGAAAGATGAAGCAGTCCTAAAAACCATACCTATGGATTCCTTGTATGTTCTCTTGATCAAGGGATGAGTTATGTTCATTATTCTTTCCAACATTAAATTCCTCAGAGTCCCTTGTGGGGCTTCCAATGGCACTTCTTGCAAATGGACTGTTAGGAGCACTTACTGCTGATTCATCTTCACCTTTACTATGAGCAGATCCATTTTCAATGGCGTGATCTTCAGCAGTGTGAAGCTTATCTGACTTATCATCACTCTCAGCTGTAGCTGCAGATGTTTGATTGTCGACAACAGCAGCTTTGCTGCCCACAGCTGACTCCATTTTTTGTTTAGGAGGTGCTAATATGTTTTCCACGCTGAGAGTGAGATCTTTGACAAAAGTGAATCCTGATAGATGAAGGTAAGGAAAATAATGAAGTTTGTACAGCTCTATGAAACTAATGTGTCCCAAGCCAGTATCACAGCAAAAACAATAAATAAGACAGCAACAGTAATAAATATGAGAGGAAAATACTTAGGTTTTGATATTAATGAGATGAATAAACCGAATCAGATTTACAAGAAGACTCTGATTCTGGCCCAAAACCCTATTTCCTCTAAAAGATAACAATAACACCAGTAACACAGATTACAAGCTTCAAAACAAGAGTTTCACTCCCACTGGCATTCGAGAGGCCAGTCTCTCCTCACAATTCCATTCTCATTCTCCTCGGCCATCCCTTCCCAAGCAAAAGACTACTAATACCTTCATCCTGGCTGACACACAGCCCATACTACCCAAAAGATCCTAATCATTACAAAAAATCACAAATTACTGTTCCTTATGGCTAGGGACCAAAGGATAAGCTTCTAGACTAGTTAAAGTATTTCCACTGGAGTTATTCTTCCCCTTTGACTTCCTCTAATATGTCTTAGGAAAATAACGAGCCTTATCATTACCCTCCTTGTCCTCAAGGGGAAAAGTTGGAAACTGTTTGCAAATTGTCTCTGCACATTTCCAAGAGTTCTCAAACTTAGGTAAGTCTTGCCATTTAACCAACACTTCTCACTGTCCATTCATAAGCCTACAAACCTTCCTAATATATTGAGGCTGCACTTGCAATTCAAACTCATTAGAAAGCACTGGAGGAATGATAGGCTGTACCATAGCAGCCGAAACCGTTTGCTTGAGTTGAGAAACATGAAATACGGGGTGAATGCGGGCGGTGATTGGAAGTTCCAGCCTGTAGGCCATTGTTCTGATCTTCTCAAGAACCTTGAAAGGTCCATAAAAATGCGGGCTGAGCTTCTCATTGCTCCTCCTAGCCAAGGTTTTTAGCCGATAAGGTCAAAGCTTCACATAAACAAAGTCCCCAATCTCAAAATGCACATCCTGGCGATGCTTATCAGCTTGAGCCTTAGCTCAATTGCTCTGTAATTGTTCAATGATCTGATTTCGAACTTGAATCTGTTCATTCACATCTTCCACGACTAAAGGTTTGCCACTAAATTTTAAAAATGTAAGGGGATCCCTGCCATATACTGCCTTAAAAGGTGTCATGCTAGCCGCACTGTGGAAAGAAGTGTTGTACCAATATTCAGCCTAAGACAACCATTTAGCCTATTGAGTAGGCTTTTCATTAGCAAAACAATGCAAGTAAGTCTCTAAACTCCTATTTATCACCTCCATTTGTCCATCAAATTCTGGATGATAAGATGAGCTAAGGCAAAGTTGAGTTCCAGCTTGTTTGAACAATTCTTGCCAAAATTGACTAATGAAAACTCTGTCTTGGTCTGAAACTATGGTTTTAGGGAAACCATGCAACTTCACAACCTCATCCACAAACTTTTCAGCAACATCCTTTGCAAAAAAAGGGTGGGCAAGAGGGAAAAAATGAGCATATTTGGTGAGTCTATCTACTACTACTAGAATGGTGTCGTACCGCTTTGATTTAGGAAGCCTGGTGATGAAATCCATGCTAATATCTTCCCAAATGCTTTGTGGAATGGTTAACGGCTATAATAGACCAGCAAGAGTTAAAGCTTGGTATTTATTCTTTTGATAGACCTCACAACCCACCACATACTGCTGAACATCCCTTTTTATTCCCTCCCAGTACACCACATTGGATAGCCTCTTGTAGGTGTGCAAATAGTCCAAATGCCCCTTATTGGAGAATCATGATACTCCTTTAGTAACAAGGGGATTCTGGTGGAGCTTTTTGGTAGGACTAATTTCTCGTTATAGTGTAGGCAACCATGGACTAAGCTGTACCCTTCCACCCCTTTTTTATCAGTTATAAGTTGTTGTAGAATTATGCTCAATTTCGGGTCTGCTTGCACCTCTTTCTCCCATTCTTCCACATCATTATATTGCCATAAGGAAAAGCCCATTAGTTCTAGTGATTCTTCTCTTCTGGATAGAGCATTAGCAGCCCTATTTTCTTCATCGGGCTTGTATATAATCTCAAACTTGAAGCCCATTAATTTTGAGACCCATTGCTGCTGGTTTTCATCAGCCACTCTCTGCTCCAGCAAGTATTTCAATGCTTTTTGATCTATACGGATGATGAATTTATGCCCCCAAAGGTAATGGCACTACTTTTTCACTGCCATAACAATAGTCATGAGCTCTCTTTCATAAATAGAGCATTGTTGGGCTTTATGTGAGAGCTTTTGGCTAAAGTATGCCACAAGTCTGCATTGTTGCATCAAAACTGCCCCCACACCAATACCGGAAGCATCAGTTTCTAACTCAAAAGGAATGGTAAAATTGGGCATTGCGAGCACTAGTAGTGTAGTCATGGCGGTTTTGAGCTATTCAAAAGCCTTTTCCACTTCCAATGACCACTTGAAAGAATGTTTTTTTAGTAAATCAGTAAGAGGGCTAGCAATCTTCCCATAATTTTTGACAAATCGACGATAGTACCCAGTCAACCTTAGGAAACCCCTTGAGGATTTCACATTCTTAGGCTTTGGCCACTTCACCATGCTCTCTATCTTGGCTGGATTAGCTTGAACTCCTTCCTTTGATATAAGATGCCTTGAGTATTCAATCTTCGATTGCACAAAACTACATTTCTTCAAATTAATCACAAGCTAATTTTCCTTCAGGATAGCAAATACAGTTTCCAAATGCTTCAAATGAGTGGTTAGGTCATCACTATATATGAGAATGTCATCAAAAAATACCAATACAAACTTGCATAAATACTCCCTGAATACCTCATTCATCAAAGATTGAAAAATTGAGGGAGCGTTGGTTAATCCAAAGGGCATCACCTTGAACTCATAATGTCCTTCATGTGTTCTGAATGCTGTTTTGTGTTCATCCCCAACCTTAATTTGAATTTGGTGGTACCCACATTTCAAATCCCGCTTGGAGAAAATTGTGGCTCCCTTCAATTCATCCAATAGCTCATCTATGGCTGGAATAGGAAATTCATCCAGAATTGTAATTTTATTTAAGGCTCTATAGTCAACACAAAACCTCCGAATTCCATCTTTCTTCCTAACCAACAACACCGGACTTCAATAGTGGCTATTGCTTGGCTGAATAATTCCAGCCTGTAACATGCCCTTCACCAAGTCTTCTATTTCGTTCTTCTACATATAGGGGTATCGATAAGGCCTTATGTTCGGTGGCTGCTCTCCAAGTTTAATAATAATAGCATGATCCTGTGAACAGGGTGGAGGTAGGCCTTCAAGAACTTGGTAGACAATAGGAAATTTCTCCAAAACTCCTGAATTTCAGGACTTAAAATCATCGCTGCCAGTGAGCCCATTATATTCAATTAGAAACCCCTCCCCTTTCTTTCCTACAGAGCGAATTAATGATCTGAGAGTAGTCTAAGCCCGAGTGAGAGATGGATCACCCTGTAAGCAAATTCTCTTTTCCTTCTTGCCAATCTTCATTGTTAATTCGCTCCAGTTGACCTTCACATCTCCAAGGGATTTCAACCACTCCATTCCCAGGACTGCATCAACCCCTTTCAACGTGAAAGGATAGAAAGTTTGGATAATTTAGTACCCCTAAACACTTAAACAAAAGTCCTTACATCTTTTCCTCCCTTTCACAACAAACCTATCACCTACTGTAACAGTATATTCAAAAATCTCATCAAAGGATAATTTCAACTTACTCTATAAATCATCAGCGATAAAATTGTTGGTGGCACCATTGTCAATAAGAATAACCACTTCAGTGCCTCCAATCCTGCCCTTAACCTTCATGGTGTGATTATCGGCAAATCCAGCCATGGAATTAAGAGACAATTCCACCTATGTCCCTCCATCAGCATTTTCAAAATCCCTTCCTTCAAGTTCAGCCTCTGCATCATCTTCCTCTCTCTCTCTTTTTGCCCCCAACTCCATTATTAGTACTTGAAGGTTCTTGTTCCAGCACTGGTGGGTTGGGCTATATTTATCTCCACACTTGAAGCATAGCCCTAACTCACGTCGCCTTGCAATCTCAGCATCAAAGAGTCGTCGCGAGTTTCCTGTCCTCTTCATCGATGATCCCCAGTTGGAAAGACTCGCAACTTTGAAGTGCTCTGTTTTAGTGTCCGTTCTCTTCGAGTTCTTGGCAGATGAAGACGCTGCATTATGCACATTGTGATTTCCTTCAGTCACGTGCACAATTCATGTAGAATAAGTGGGTTGCAGCGTTTCAGGTTTGGGCCCAAACTGAGGACGTTGGGCTCGAGTAAACCTAGGCTCCTTGTACTCTCCAAGTATCTAATTCCTCTCATCTATTCACACACCCATCTCCATCAACTCTCATAATGCAGGAGTCTTCGTTAGCTTCAGATCGGCTCTAATCTCTGGTTTTAACCCAGAACAGAATGCTCCAATCAAGCATTCTTCAGAGGCCTCCTTCAACAACACAGATAAGAGCTCGAATTCTTCAACAAATTCCAGCACCGTCTTGTCTTGTTTGCTTGTGAATAGTCTCTCGTATTCACCCCCTGATTGAGAAAAGTGAAATCTGCGTAGCAACTCATTCTTGAACTCCGTCCAATGACTCAAGGGTATCCTTGTCTCCAGTCATTGGTACCAATTTAATGCTTTACCCTCTAGACATACCACAACAGCCTCGAGCTTATCCCGTTCTGCAATGGCATTTACATGAAAATATCTTTCCACTCGAAAAAGGCATCCCAAAGGGTCCTTGCCTGAAAAGAAAGGTAATTCTAACTTTCTATTATTAGACATATAACTCATTATTGGGCCCTAGGCCCAGTAATATCTTAGACCTAATTTTCCTTTTCTCCTCTTCTCATCTTGTAACGTTCTGTTTTAGTGTCTTTAATTAGATTTATATTATTAGAGATTTTAGGAGTGTTTAAGGATTTAATTAGATACACTCTCTCCTGCCCCTATCTATATACGTATCAAGTCCTTATCAATAATAAGCAAGTATTATTCAGTCCAAATAAAGTTTCATGGTATCAAAGCAGCATTCTTGGTCCTCTCGGCTCTCGTGTCGTCCTCCTTCTCTTCTTCTTTCTCTGGTTTGATGTCGTTTGTTAAAGCTCTCATGAACCGACCACCACAAGCATATCAAACTGGCGACGGAAGCCAAAAAAGCTCGACTGGTGATGATGGGTCGAAGAGCATGACTGGTGCGACTAGGTCGAGTAGAGAAAGAGGGTCAACTAGCATGATTACCTCAGTGTCCGAGAGCTTTACCTAGATCATGATCACGCATCGGCTGAATGGAAATAATTACCTTCAGTGATCTTAGAATGTTTTAATGGCTGTACGAGGGAGAAATAAGGAGAAGCATCTCACGGGTGTTCCTCCTCCTCCTTTACCCGATGATATCTAGTATGAAATCTGGGTTGCTGAAAACAACATGGTGATGGCTTGGCTCGTGAATTCTACGACAGTAGAGGTAAGCGAAAATTACCTACTTGCAACCACTGCCAAGGAGATTTGGGAGTCAACTAGGAAAGCTTATGCTGTTCGTGAAAATACAACTGCCATTTTTCAAGTAAAACGTTCCCTTAGAAGCCTTCATCAAAATGAAAAATCTGTAACTCAATATTATACTTCCCTAATGAAATTTTGGGCAACAAATTGATCTCTATGAAATCCATGAGTGGTCATGCCACAGGGATGGACTTTATTATAAAAAATTAGTTGATAGAGATAGATGCTATGATTTTTTGTTAGGCCTCAATGATTCGTATGAAGATATTAGAGGCAAAATCATGAGCATGAAACCTCTTCCAATGCTAAAGGAGACGTTTAATACGATAAGATGTGAGGAAAGTAGAAAAGTATTGACTTAAAGTCCTACTATCCCAACCTTTCTTCCAAAAGATGCTTCTGCTCTTGCTGCCTGAGGAGAAATGAAGGGAAAGAAATCAAGAAAGTGGTGTGATCACTACAATAAAGGTGGTCATATCAAGGATGAGTGCTAAAAGTTACATGGCAAGCCCTCAAACTATAAACATAAGCCCAAAAGTGAAGGGAAGGGGTTTATAGTGACTGTTGCAAATTCACAGAGTGGATCATTGAGTGTCGAGGGGCTGTCAGTTCTCCGGAAAGTATTAGAAAGACATGCTTCTTCCGCTGCTGGTAATGTATGTGAGGCAAAAATCCCTTCTGTGACCTTGGCTTAATCAGGTACTACCCTTACCAAAGCTCTAAATAGAACAATCATATCTAAAAATATTTGGGTAGTGGATTCTAGTGCAACAGACCACATAACAAGATTTAGGAAATTATTCTCTAATTTTTCTGAAAATTCTAAGCATAAATTTGTTGAGGTAGCTAATGGTGAATATGCCAAAGTCATGGGTTCTGGAACTGTTGTTATCTTTGAACATATTATTTTTAAGAATGTTTTGTTTGTTCCGACTATTAAGTGCAGTTTGTTACCTGTGAGTCGTATTGTGATTCAAATGAACTGCATGGTTATATTTGATAACAAGGGCTGTGGTTTTCAGGACTTGGCCTTGGGGAAGATGATTGGCAATGCTAAGGAGTGGAATGGGCTTTACTATATCCATGGATCTTCATCAAATAATTCGTGTTGTTTTTTCTGTTATGACCAGTGCAAATTTGTTTTGTGGCACTCTAGGTTAGGCCATCCGAGTCCTCAATATATGACATTTTTGTTTCCCGCTATTAATAATAAAGTTATTTCTGATTTCCATTGTGATACTTGCAACTTTGCAAAACAAGTTTGAACCTCCTTTTCTTCAAATGAGTATAATCCTACTCACCCTTTTTCCCTGATCCATACTGATGTGTGGGGTCCATCAAAATTTGAAACCAATTCTAAGTCCAGATGGTTTGTAACTTTTATCGATGATCATGCTCGGGTAACATGGGTTTTTCTTATGAAAGAAAAATCTAAAGTTTTCACAATCTTCAAAAATTTTCATGCTTTTATTCAAAATCAGTTTCAAGCATCAATAAAAATTCTCCGAAGTGATAACGGAAGAGAATATTTGAATTCCAATTTTCAAACCTTCTTAGAAAAACATGGCATACACCATCAGACATCTTGTGCCTATTCTCCCCAACAAAATGGTGTCTCTGAAAGAAAAAATAGACATTTGCTTGAGGTTGCTCGTGCTCTTATGATTGGTGGTAATGTCCCAAATAAATTTTGGGGGGATGCTATCCTTACATCTACCTACTTGATTAATCGTTTACCCTCTAAAACTCTAAACTTTCAAACACCTCTTCACAAATTTCTCGAGATCTATCCTAACTCCCATCTCATAACAACCATACCAAAACAGGTCTTTGGGTGTACAACATTTATGTACAATGAGGTTAGGGGGAGGCTAGATTCTTGCGCCATCAAGTGTGTCTTCTTGGGGTACTCCTCTACTCAAAAAGGGTATAAATATTATTCTCCTATTACCAATCGTGTTTATGTTACAATGAAAGTCAAATTTGTTGAAAACCAACCCTTTTTTAACAAATCACCCATTTAAGGGGAGAAAGGGACAAATGAAAATGAATGGTCAATTTGTTTACCTGAGAATGATCATCATAACAATTTGCCTAATTTTTCTGGACAACCGCATGAACACCACATATTACTAGATTTGTCTACAAATATCTCCTCTACTCACAATGATTCCACCTTTGAGCCTTTAAACCAGTCTGACCCCATTGAAACATTATCTCTAAATTCTGAAAATTCCTCCAGCAAATCCCACTTCCAAGACGTGAATCCTTTTGAGCCCCTTAATATGTTGTCTGATTTTGAGACTCAGGTGGAAGAACCTAATAGTGCTATTAAAAAGCAACAGAGTGGACAAGACCCCATTTCCACACCAATGCAGAACCATGAATCTGCACCTGAGGAAAGTCTTGAGGACTTACATTGGCCAATTGCTTTGAGAAAAGGAAAGAGGAATTATACACGATATCCTATTGCTAGGTATATTTCATACAAAAGTTTATCTCCTCATTTGAAGGCTTTTGTAGCTAATGTCGAAAATGAAAATATTCCAAAGAACTTTGAGGAAGCAATCATAGATCCTAAATGGAAGGAGGCCATAGAAGAAGAATTTGAGGGCTCTACATAAAAACCAGACATGGGAGATCATCGAGTTGCCTAAAGGGAAGTCAATCGTAAGTAGTAAGTGGGTTTTCACAATAAAGTACAATCCTGATGGGAGTGTAAACAAATATAAGGCTCGATTAGTTGCTGGAGGCTTTACTCAGACTTATAGGATTGATTACTAGGAAACTTTTGCGCCTGTTGCCAAGCTTAACTCTGTGAAAGTCCTGTTGTCTCTCGCTGCAAATCTAGATTGGCCTTTACATCAACTCGATGTCAAAAATGCATTTCTAAATGGTGATCTTGAGGAAAAAGTTTATATGGAAATTCCTTTAGGATTACGAGATTCTCATAATTCTCACAAGGTTTACAAGTTGATCAAGTCTCTGTATGGCTTGAAACAATCACCGAGGGAATAGTTTGAAAAATTTACTTGGGCTATTAAAACTTAGGGATACAGACAGTGTCAAGCAGATGACACTATTTGTCAAACATTGTGATGAAAAAATGACGGCTCTCATTGTGTATGTTGATGATATAGTTTTGACAGGAAATGATGCAGAGGAAATTGTCAAACTAAAGGACAACTTGGCAATTGAATTTGAGATCAAAGATCTGGGACCTCTGAGATACTTCTTGGGCATGGAAGTGGCACGAATGCATAAGGGGATTAGTGTGTTACAACAAAAATATACTCTAGATTTGTTGAAGGAAATGAGGATGTTAGGAGCAAGACCTGCAAACACTCCTATGGAACTGCACCAAAAATTGACAATCAAATCTAATGGGACAGCAGTAAATGAAGAAAGATATTAGAGGCTAGTGGGCAAGTTGATTTATTTATCTCATACTAGACCTGACAATTGCTTTCCTGTGAGCGTAGTTAGCCAATTTTCAAGCTGTCCTCAAAAGGAACATTTAGCTGCAATCTACAAGATACTTAGGTATCTGAAAAAGACTCCAGGACTGGGACTATTCTTTGCAAAAGGTGATATTAGAGGCATAGAATTGTTCACAAATGCTGATTAGGCTGGGTCAAAAATAGATAGAAGATCTACTACTAGCTATTGTTCGTATGTGTGGGGCAACTTGGTGACCTGGAGGAGCAAGAAGCAACCTGTAGTTTCAAGAAGCTCAGCCGAGTCCGAATATAGGGCTCTTGCTTTAGGAACTTGTGACGGAATGTGGATTGTTAGACTTCTAAAGGAACTCAAGATTGACACGGTTGGACCCATTAAAGCATGGTGTGATAACATGTATGCAATCAAAATTGCCAACAATCTGATGCATCATGATCGTACCAAGCATATAGAGATCAATCGGCATTTTATCAAGGAGAAATTAGATACAAAGACTATTGATCTATCCTACATCCCTTCAAGGCAGCAAATTGCATATGTGATGAGCAAACCATTGACCCAAGAAAAGTTTGAAGCATTCAAAGGCAAGCTGGGAATGATAAACATCTCCTCACCAGCTTGAGGGGGAGTGTTGGACATATAACTCATTATTAGGCCCTAGGCCCAGTAATATCTCAAACCTAATTTTCCTTTTCTCCTCTTCTCATCTTGTAACGTTTTGTTTCAATGTCTTTAATTAGATTTATGTTATTAGAGATTTTAGGAGAGTGTTTAGGGATTTAATTAGATACACTCTCTCCTGCCCCAATCTATAAATGTATCAGGTCCCTATCAATAATAAGCAAGTATTATTCAGTCCAACTAAAGTTTCATCTATATTTGCTTCCATCTGTATCACCTCCTGGGTTGCTCACCGAAACCTCCTCATGACCTTCCTGTTCGTTTCCACATGGCCCTGCTATCTTCTTCTCTATTTACACCAGGGCATTATTAATGGTCTTCAATGTTTCTTTGATACCGCTTACATCCCAGGGTAATACCCCAACAATCTCCTGCAATTCTTGTACTTCTGGATCAGAATATTGGACCTTTTCTGCCATAACTCCTTACACACAACACCCAGAGATTGTATCGCTCTAATACCAAATAATGTGTCTCAAGCTAGTATCACAGCAAAAACAATAAATAAGACAGCAACAGTAATAAATATGAGAGGAAAATACTTAGGTTTTGATATTAATGAGATGAATAAAAAGAATCAGATTTACAAGAAGACTCTGATTCTGGCCCAAAACCCTATTTCCTCTAAAAGATAACAATAACACCAGTAACACAGATAACAAGCTTCAAAACAAGAGTTTCACTCCCACTGGCATTCGAGAGGCCAGTCTCTCCTCACAATTCCATTCTCATTCTCCTCAGCCATCCCTTCCCAAGCAAAAGACTACTAATACCTTCATCCTGGCTAACACACAGCCCATACTACCCAAAAGATCCTAATCATTACAAAAGAACACAAAATACTGTTCCTTACGGCTAGGGACCAAAGGATAAGCTTCTAGACCAGTTAAAGTATTTCCACTGGAGTTATTCTTCCCCTTTGACTTCCTCTAATATGTCTTAGGAAAATAACGGGCCCTATCAAAAACCTTTTTAAGATTTGGAACACAGATGCAAACAGGAAAACAAGGTAGTAACAGTTAACTGTTATTTGAATCCACCAATAGCACATAATTTTCCCCCAAAAAAGAAATTATATTTCAAATTGTGAGTTCTCTTGAACCATCCTCACAACCACATTAGAACAAGATACATTCTATCATAGGCACCATAGGTCCAGCATCAAAAGAAAGTATAGACTCCTGTCTTCTTAGCTTTGCCTTTAACACAGACCCATATTTTGAGGTTTTCGCAAATTTGAACAGCCAATTGGCAATTTTTCATGCCTTTAAGCCTCCTCCTAGACTGGTCTAGTCATGAATCTAATAAGGGTCTCTTACTAACATAGTAAAAGCCTTGTTCCCTACGTAGAATGAATTAGCCAACTAATGAACTAGTGAACTACATGTAAAAATTAATAAATAAACGAGAAAATGGGTTAAGGACAAATAGATGCCATGACAAAGTCAACGTCCATGAGATCACTGTGATTAGATCAGTACAGATAGAAAAACAGAGAAGCTCTTGGAAACCAGCATTAAATCCATGGAACTATTGGCTCAAGATCTGGGAAGTATTAGGATGATTTGAAGTAATTATAGAAGTCTGATCAAATCTGGAAAAATATTCCAGATTTGGAACTCATTGTTACAGACAAATAGACCATTAATTCCAGGATATTTGCCGTGGCTAATTTCCTATCTTTCTCTCTTAAGTTTTGTTATTTATTCCTTTTTCTTTTCTCCATAGCACAATTAGTCTTTACTGCCAGCATTTATGTATTTTATTTTTCTTCTGCAGCCAGGCCTGCGTGTCTCTCACTTTAGCAGAGACAAGCTCCTTGCCATCGTTTCAGGTCCATGATTCTTGCTCAGCCTTACCTGTCTCCTCTTCCCTCTAATTTCTATCTCAATCTGTGTACTCATTTGGCTTCTTTTTGTATTTACAATCATCCTCTGCAATATCTCCAAGAATTGAATCCACTGAACTTACTGGTGTTCGTCTCATTCTCAAAAAATATGATTTTCTAACCCCAACTGAACTAGGCCCAAGAATGAACAACTTCTTCAATCTATTTCCAAGTATTTAAATATATGTGAGCAAGTATACAAGTTTTGTCCAAATGAAAATAGTAATTAACAGAAAGAATTAGGATTATTTTGGCATACCTTCATCTTCAAGCTTATCCCAATGCTCATCCCAGTCAGCAGCTCCGTCTTGGATGCCAGGTTGCCAGCCTTCAAGTTAAAGTAGGTTGAGGCCAACAAATGCAAGCAAAGGGAAGCCCATCAGAGTGAGATACAAACAAAAGAAGTGGGGGGAAACATAAGAGCCATATCATGAAACTTCATTGAACAAGAATGACGAGCTGTTTTAGAGTATAAATTGTTTCCTGAGCTCTATATCCAGAATGTCTGTTGAGTGAGTGTGTCCACAAGTTACAGAGGCAGCCATAACAGAGGAGCATAAAAATAGTAACATATGGCAATTATCAAATTCTACAACCACAAGACATGTACTATAAATGACCAAAGTTTAAAAAGATTATGAAGTGCAGCTCCACACAGCTCTTCTCAAAAACTACAAACATTCCATACATGACAATTGGAAAAGAATAAACATCCTAATGAAAGTGACAGGAGGATTTAAAACAGCATCTATAAATTTGAATATACCAAATGGTAGCTCCACTAGTGTTGTGGGCTTTCCACGTAACCCATATTTCTTGCACCGTTCATTTAAAGATTTCACTAGCTCATCAAGGTCTGATTGGATACGATCAGCATGAACCTGAAAGTTAAAAGACAAAATAAGAAAAATCAGTCTCCAGATGCCTGCAAAGACCTGGTCATATTAAAAATTTCAGATATACCTGAAGGGTACCATCAGTAAGGCCATCTTGTTCCAATTTGACAATTGATTGATACAGTTCCAACTTTTTCTCCTGTGCATTATACTTCAAAAATTATTTTACATTGACCAGGCAACCAAAAAATAAAACAAAAACAAAAACAAAACCATGCGCGCGCACAAAGAGAGAGAGAGTAGTGATAAGATTTGCATTTACACTAACTCAATTGAAGAAAAATCCATAATTCATCAAACCTGTATGTCACGAAATGTGGCTTCTTCAGCAGTTAACTTGGATGCTATATCCCCAACTTGCTTATATTTGGCTTCATATTTCTTGGCAAGAATCTCAACCTGATATTGGTGTATTAAACAAATGACAGACATCAGAGGTTAAGAAGATAATCAGATCAGAACACAAGCAAGTGTTAAGAAAGATACCTCATGCTTATCAGCAGATATCCTTTCTACAATCTCATTAAGGTGGTTGTCACATCTGCTCTTGTACAAAACCTTTTACAAAAAAAAAAAAAAAAGGTTTGGATAGAAGGTGTTATCAAATTTTCAGTAGAACATAACAATGAAAAATACAACCCTGATATGATAATTAAAAAAAAAACAAAACATAGGCTATTTTTGCAGAAAGAAATGATTGTCACCAAGGATATTTACCAGATATAAGAAGGCTTTAATCAAGTTGAGAAAAGAGAGATATGAACAAACAAGAGGATAGAGGGTCAAGATGGAGAACCAGAAGCCTAGATGGAAATGGGAAGAATCATGATCAGAAGATCCATATGAACCCACATTAGAATCCCATACTTCTGAAATGGGACTCAAGTCCCATGCGGCTATTCCTTTCAATTGGGTCTTAATGCTTATGATTTTCAATTCTCTCTTCTTGTGCCATCAAGAAAGTTTTCATGTCTGAAAGAGTATTAGTCAATTTTGGAAGTCGCCACCATAATAAATGAGTTGTATTCTGCTAGCAATCCTTCAAAGATAGCTTCGATATGTGATTCTATAGAGACCATCACACCAATTGCGAGAATAAACATCAATTAGCTTCTTGAGCCTCAGAAGGAAGTCAAAGATACTCAACCCATCTTTCTTCAATTTCATGAGCTAATTTCTCAGCTGTGTAGCTTTCAAACAAGTGTATAACACAAAAATGGTGTCAAGATTAGCCCAGAATTGGTACATATGTTCATACCCCATCATTCTTAATTGCATTCATTTAGTCATTGATGCAAGAAGCCATGATGCAACCATCTGGTCCTACAATTCCTAGTTGAGAAATTCCTCTGCAAAATGTCCAATGAATTCATCTTCCTCTGAAGCAAACCTCTATGGCAAAGCATGTTAGCCTGGAATGTATTTTTGCAGCTTGTAGCCACAAATAATATCCAAAGCTTGCTGCTTCCAAAATCAAGTAATTTCCTTCCTTGAGTTTGACGGACACAAGATTTGAGAACCCTGGGAACTAGACTTGTGCAGCATTTGTTTCACACCATGAAAAAATTCAAAGCAAGAGATAATTTCCATCCAACTATAAGCAGTGTATTTATATAGAGTATCACAACTGAACTCAGTCTAACTATCTAGCATAATAGTCTCAAACTGACTCTAAGGCCTTGTTTGGTACATGGGATTGGAGGGGAGGGACTGGCATTAGGATTGAATAATCCCAACTTTTCATGTTTGGTACGCTACAATGAATATTTAGTCCCAGTACTAATCCCACCTTACATGGAATTACCCAATATCACCACCCCCTGGTGTTGCAAAATCAATCCTGGGATTGATTTTTTGAGGACGAAAATGCCCTTCCGCCTTCTATTCTCCACCTTGCTCATGTGCAATTGACAGACGAGAGCAGAAGCAGACGATAAAGGTGAGTGATGAGCAGATCTAGATCAGAATCAACAAAGTCAAGCAATGAGCAAAAGCTAACCCGGAATTAGATGATGACGAGCAAAATCAAATGATGAAGACAAGCAACGAGCAGAAGCTAGCCCAGAATCAGACAATGACGAGCAAGGTTGAGCAACGAGCCACCTGCGTCTCCGTTGTTTGCTTCTAGGTTCTTTATCATCATCATCATTTTTCATCATCGTTCCTCTCTATCATTTCTAGTTGGAAGGCACAATAACAAAGAAGGCAAATGAGCCTCCCCCTATGGAAGACTCTGACACAAGTACAAACAAAGGCATAAGAGCAACATGAAGAAGAAAGAAGAGGAAGAAGATGATGAGGATAGACGGGGACTAAGTTGCTCTACTGCAATCATTGTTTGAGATAGAAAGAGTTACAATTTTTTTTTAAATTTTAAGGTATATTATAGTCTTTTCACAATTTATGTTTCATTTTAAATAAAATAAAAATAGCTATTCCCTACAAATATTACTCCATATCAAACATAATTTTAAAACCTCATTCTCATTCCCATTCCTACTATCAATCCCAATCTCAATCCCAATCCCTTTATAGTGAAGCCTATGTACCAAACAAGGCCTAACAGTACCTACCTCCTAACTACCCTTTCAATGTCCCAACCAAACTACATATCCTTGAGTCTATGCAACATGGCATTGTGATAGATTTTGAGCATAATGTGGGAGTCAAATTTCATACTTTGCAATTGGGTTCTAGCAAGCAAGATTTCATACAGTTGCATCTCTATGCTCAAAAGAAAACTTTTTTTAGATGAAAAACCATTCAAGGATAGAACTTTCAACATTTCCTCCTTTGTTCTTTCTTTCTTTTTTTTGAGTAAAATACTTTGACCTCCTTTGGATTTAGCATTTGATTATCTACCACACTTTTGAAAGCATGCTATCATTTAGATTTAGTCTTTCAAAGAGTGATGCTTTAAATTACTAGAAGTCAAATGAGCTTAGTCATCAGTTCTATAAAGCATCATTTTAAAAAAGAACTAAATGGTAGCATTTCTTCAAAGGAAAGAAAGGTTTGCATATTATTTTTATAATAGGGTGAAGGTTCGCATTAGTAAAGAAGGGGAAGGAAAACAAGCTATACCAATGAGCTTAACAAATTTACTTTATGTATAATGGCATGAATATATAAGTTATGGAATCAATTATAGGTAAATGGTAGAGCTCTGCTCTATAATAAATTCCGTAACAGAAAATAAATGCAAGAACTGACAATTTTAGGGAAATACTTAGGTTTTGATATTAATGCAGAACAACCAAATCAATGTTACCAAAGGGAAGTCATTGATTTTGGCCAAAACCCTATTCCCTAATGCTGAACAAGATTACAACAATAAGAACTAAAACAGCAACAGAATAGGTCCCTCACTAGTGTTTGAGAGACCAGCACTCTCCTCACTTCTATCTGACCCTCAAAACATCTCCCGAGTGCTAACAAAACAACAACACAGTATTAAGCAAGCCAAAAAGGTGACTCTAGCCTCTAAATTGAATCTTCAGCCACCCTCAACACATAGTAACTTAATCCTCATTTGCTTGAGCCTCAGGCTAATAATTCTGACCTGCTGGATATTTCTTTTCCACTTCTCCCCCCACCCTGAATTTTCTTGTATGTCTGAGCATATCCCGAGGTTACACCAGTAAACAAAATGAATATTTTTTTCATCCTTAAAAGCTTGAATGTTTTTTATGCAGTGCAGGAAATGAGAGAATATATTATTTTTACCAAGTTCCTATTTGCAATTGCTGGCTGCACCTGTATGGAATATGGCTCAGCCTTCAAACTATGCTACAGAATGATGATAGCATGTTATATACTTCCTAAAATCTATCATCCATAAACATTCACAAAATATAACACAAAACAGGCCAAATAAAATGCAGATTGAACAGCATTAGTTTAGAAGAGAAAAGGACAGAAAATACTCACAAGTTCTTGCATTTTGGCATTATAGAAGCCTATTTTCTCTCTGGACTCCAATATCTCTCCCTCAAGTTCTTCCACCTTCAGTTAACATAAACAAAAAACATCATGAGAGTTTCATGTTCTCAAATAAAAACAGAACATAATCCAATCAGGTATATACAGGCATGGCATAAGGATCAACATAAATGACAATCAAGAAAGTGGACTTTCCACGCAACACCTAATAGTTGTCATATCTGTAAAGTTTCAATCATCATTGGGCAAGAGGACTAAGAGAAAGAAAAAATTGACATATCACTGCATCATAAAACAAACTGACATTAACAAGATAGCCCTACATGCAAAATTGGAAAAATGAAGATAGGAAGCAAAATTCCTTGGAAAGGTTTAAATAGTGCAAAGAAAAAACTGAAATAAAAAAGTAAAGGCAATTAGTGAATAGATAACCAAAATATTGCCAAAAAGCTTAACAGTAATACTATAGAGAAGAGTTTAGATCTCAACAGAAAAAGCAAAGATAGAAAAGGTACCTTCTTATTTGCATGTGTTGCCTCTTCAAATTTTGAATTGATTGAATTCTGTTCATCAGAACTCAGCTGACTTATGAGGTGCTTCTCCAAGACTGGCACTCTGCGCTTATGCTGCTTATTCTGTGGTCCTTCATCTGATTCAGCGACAGAAGCAGGTCTTGGTGGCCTACCCGCAGCAGGGTTCACTGTTTGGGACCCAGCAACAACCATCCCTTGCTGCTGTTGAAAAACTTTAGAGATGATAGTGGCAGAGAGAGAGAGAGAGATTTATGAGAAGAAATAGATATTTTCATAAATGCAGAAGCTTATAATAAAATACTACTAATTTCTTGTACATATATATACCTGGTAAAGTTCCCCAAGATGCAGTACCAGAAGTTGGTAAATCAAGCATAATGTTATTAGGAATTGCTACAGGAAGAACTCGTCCTTCCCTGTATCTCTCCATTAAGTACAATGCAATACAAAACTCCCTAAGAGAAAGCATGCTATCATTATCTTGATCAGATAAGTCCCAGACCTGCTTTAAAACCTCTGAGAGATACAGGCCAAAGAATAAAATAAGGATCAGGGAATCAGCTAGCCATAAAATACTTACAAGTATGGTGTTTAACAGAACCACCCCCACCCCCACCAAAAGAAGATGCTACGGAATGCAACCTTTATTCTCATAGAGATGATCAATCAATTATATATTACAACTGATCACAATCATTGTAGCTAGAGACCAAGAAAAGCAAGTAAAATTTAAAACTTTCAGGCTACCTATCAAAGCAAAAAGGCAAAGACAATCACACCATACCTCTTGGCAATCTCCAACTAAGGAACAAATTTCGGGCTTGTTCCCCAGTAATTTTCCCATCTCTGTCTGCATCTACTTCCACAAATACTTTTTTATATTTCTGAACATCAGATGAGGTCATCCTTGGCCAGGGAGATGGAGGCTGACTGGAAGCAGAATTCTGCAATCCCACTGAATGTCCAGATGGAATCAACGTATTACGTGTCTGGATAGGGACATTTTGGTTTTGTTTCACCAGAGGCTGAGCCTGTGGAAGTTGTGCACTAACAGGCTGTGTCACAGGTGAGCTCTGAAAAGAATCAGCAGCACTCGTCTGAACAGAATTCTGGTTTACTCCAGATACTGGAACAGAAGTTGATGAAGCCTGCGAACTGAGCATAGAAAATCCTTGAGGTGAAGTGTATTGCTTTGGCTGAGATGAGGTAGCAGAGAACACATCCCCAGATTTAGAATCTTTAACTGCTTGTTCAGATGGATTTGTGTCAGAGACTGGGTACTGCCTAGGTGGCAGGGCAGCATTTGGTCTGGAGGTTGCAAGCCCAAACCCGTCACTGGTTGTTGAAGGACTAATTCCATCAGCTCCTACTTGGGAGGTTACTGCTGGAGCTCCACTCGTTTTGCCAGTGATTTCATCACCTGTAATGCTGGAGGATATAGTTTGAGCTCTACCAACAGCCATCACCCCAGAGAACCCTTGAGTGGCAACACTGTGTACTAAATTTGAACTAGATGTAGAAGTTTGTTGAGGAGGGTTCACTAAATGACTTTCTTGAGAAGAAAAGTTTGGCTGGCTTCTAATTAAATTTGGAACTGTCCCCCTTAATCCAATAGTTTGAGAGGAAATAGGATTAACAGGAGCCATCTGCGTTGGAGTTGCATCTGCAGAAGAATTAAACTGAGGTGCAACAGCGGAAGTGAAATTAATTAGAGGTGCAGGTATCTTAGATGCAGCTGCGCCATACAAAGCTGCTTTTACAATTTCTGGAGTTAGCTCTCGCTTACTCTGTGCCACTGTGACAAGTTTAAGGGCATTGTAAAACTCAACCCGGCCAAGGAAACCACTTTGGCTCTGGTTTGCAAAAGCCCAAATCTGTAAATGAAGTCAACCAGTGATATTAATAAAGTTTAAAATATGAACGTGTTTGCATCTTCACATTATTAGAATGCAGATGCCTTGATGTGGTGGTGTTACTAGTAAGAAGGAAGAACACCAACAAGCAAGAGACGAATGTGACACCATCACAACAATATCTCACCAACAATCAAAGCAATAATTTGAGGTGCTGGTAACAACCTTATCAAAAGACCATTTCAACTCAAAAGATGTTAAGGCCTAAAAAATAGTTTTATTATAATCTAGAACAATAACTCACATGAAAGCCCATTTGACTTAAATTGCAGACAAAAAACAAGGGCCCATAACTTGGGTTGAAACTTAAGTTTAAATAGGAGAATGGCGGTCACTACATGGTTGCAATGGATTTGATATGATATCAAAGATCATTTGAACACAAAACACAGGTTGATGAGCGAAGGCTTATCAATAGTCTTGCTTTAATCTCTTAAAAGGGATAAATATCATGAAAGCGCATAACCTAGCTGATTATTTCCATATCTGCACCCCAGAATGCAGAATAAGATTAGCTGTTACTTTCCGTAGAAAGACACATGCACAGAACTCACGATTATTTCTCAAAATTAAATTTCTATAGAACTCAATTCATTGTGACTTCTATCATTTACAACAGTATAACGTAAGAAAAAGCCTTTAGGTAGATTGGCACCCCTATATCAAGCAATGGATAATCCTTATACAAATTCCTAACATCCTAGGGGCCCCTGATGGCCAAGATCTGCCCAGAATCTCAGTTTCAGGACAGCAGGCTACTACAATGTACTAAATATCGACACTGACAGTTCATATATCAAGGAAATTCTGCAGAATATAAGTTTTAATCATCTTAACTGTAACCAACCTCAGATCAGTAGTACAAACTGACATTCTTAAGATCACATTAACCGATGGAAACGAATAGTCTTGATAAGCTATTGTCAACCACTAAAACAAGAAAGTTGTATGCAATCATGGGAAAGTAAACATAACTGTGTGCCTAACAAATAGTGATGATGGTACCTGCGCGAGAACCTGCTTGGACAAACCGGAGCCTTGGAAGAAGGCGACAGCTTCGGCACCGCTGATACGGCCGTCTCGATCCAAATCCGCACGTCGAAAATAAGCATCGAAGAGATCGACATTAGGCGCTTGGTTTTGACCCGATGCCATTGTTAATTCAACAACACCGGCTGATTTTACAGTTTGCGGATCAAAGCATAGAAACAGCAGATTCACAGAGCTAACGGTATATGCACGTAGAACGTGAACGACCTGAAACAACGTACACAGCCAATTTCGAACCCTTGCACATTAAAGGATTTGCCTGGCCCTCTATTCCTGTTATCTTGTTGGAACCAGCGGAATGAAAAATTGCAGATTCAGCTACGATGATCGCCAATTTTCATTTCCTCCTCGAGGAATGAAAGGGACAATGTTACTCTTGTTTTGCTAACAATATTTCGAATATACCACTGGCATTGGGTCAATTACTCGGCCCGTTCCAGTGTTATCTTTTATCGCCTTTCCTTGTGAATGGAATTTGAATTAACATGAATTATATTTTGCTTGAATTATAGTTTGCAAATTAAAATTGGATTAAAAGAAATTTATTATAATATGATTTATATTTAAATAATTTTTTATAAAAAATTAAAAATTATTTTAACAAATTAAAACTTATTTAGATAATACGATTAAAAAGAAATTTTAAATATATAATAATAAAAAATATAAAAAAATAAAAAGTACATGACTTCTATGTCTCTCACTCTCACTGTTATATAAGTATGCATATGGGTGGCACTGTATATAAGTCAAGGGGTGCAAATACACCCCTTGAATTTAGAAAAAAATACAAAAAAAAGATTATATATTTTACTATTTTAAATTTTTTGGTTTAAATATTTTGCATCTCTTAACCTTCCTTTAAATCGTTTGGATTTAAAAAAAAATTAAATTTAAATATGTTCAACTGAGGTTCAAAAAATGTTGCACCCTCTATCCCATGGTTTTGACATCTCCATGGAGCATGCAACTTGATAAATTTAAGAAAAAATATTATAATTATAAAAATAAAAGAGTTAATGTATTAATGTAGAAAATATTTTTAAATACTAAAAAACTTAGTTAGATTTATTTAAATAATATATATACATATTTCAAATAATAAAAGTATTAAAATTACAAATAATGAAAATATCAAATTTCAAAAGGAAATGTGGAATAATAAATAGGTTATTTAATAAATTTAAAATGCATTAAACGCTACTAATAGTTAGATTTGAGTGTAATTAATGTAAGTTTCAAAATCTAGCTTTTCACCTAATTATAATTGGGAAAGAAAAGCTCATATGCTAACTACTCTTACCTAAACATATTTTTTTACTACCAGCTAGTTTTCAAGTCTCCAAACTATAGTTTAAGCCAATTAAATAGAATTCCAAACAAGTACTAAAAGTTAAAACAATGCTTCATACTTCAGAAAAATTACATCCAATGACCTGAATCTGATTATAAAAAGTAAAAACTTATCTTTTGTCATGAAAAAATAAAATTTATTAATCTATCATCTATCAATACTGATAATAATTCTAGCCATTTTATTTTTTTGCATAGTGATAATTCAAACTTGAATTGGAGGGACTCATTTTTTTTGGGTCAGAGTGACCCATGCTTAGAACAATAATTCAAGCAGTGACAAAATGAAAGGGAAAGCAATGGTTGAATCTATGGCTTTTTATCATGAATATGTTACAATAATTTTTTTTATTACTTACAGATATCTTCTTATTGAAAGTAATTTTATTCAAAATATGATCAAGCACTAAAGTGAGCACCTTTCACGGTAAATTTAAATCTTAATTTATTATGAGAAGCTAACTTCTTTTATTGTATCCAACTCCCATTAGTTATGTTACAATAGTTCTAATGGGGCAAAAGCAAACTTTAGCTTCAAGCAAATAACCAGAGTTTTTTAAGGTACCCATGGGAAACTGCTTCAACAAGAAAATAGAGCACAAAAGATATGTTCGATGTGGTGGATAAATCATGAATCCCAGGTAGCAAGCTTTCCTCATCTATAATTTTGTTTGTCATTAGTTTGCCAACCATTTCTTCGATGGGAAATTCACTTTCATCGTATTAGTCAATAAGCTCTTTGAAATTGTGACGAAAGTGTTCATCATAAAATGAGCATACAGAATCAATTCCTCAATATTCTAAAAGTGGGATTACATTTTCATGGTTGTATCTGTTAGACCAGTTAGTATTGTAATAATTAAATAAAAATATTATATACATATATAAAAATATATGTATAAATTATAAATTATTAAATAGCTTAAAAATAAACTTAAATAGTCCAATTTCATGATATGTTTACAAGTTCACGTGGTAATCATATATTTTATAACTATTAAATTATTAAAATAAAAAATAATATGCTAAACATATATATGTTTAAAACAATAATAAATCATAATTAAGTTACTTTTGTCATAATAATTTACCAAATAACTTCATAATATTTCATTTAATATTTATTGAAAAACATATAAAAAGTATTAGAACAAAATTCAATAAAAATAATTTATTAAATTGAAAAATATAAATGTTCATATATTATCAATATTAATTAATCCCAACCCATGGTATGCCACCGGCTATTTTCCCACGTATTTTTTTGTATGACTTTTGAGTCAAGTCACATTTTTCAAGTCTACTTCATGTCACATCTTTTTTACAAAGTTATAAAACAAAAAATTAAAAGGCAAAAATAAAGGCTTGATACTACTTTGTAGGAGCAATATTGCCAAAGTATTAGAAATAGAGTAATCACCATTAACTTGGATACCCTTTAACCATTAACCCCCTTTATTTGACCAATAAATTGACAAGTGTCTATAGAAAGGGAAAACCACTTCCAAGAAAGGATACAACCTTGCTTGCTCGATTTTTGCAAAGAATTCGGTCAAACACCTGTCTTGCTTCCTCCAACCTACCATCACTAATCAACCCCGTGACTATGGAACTCCAGAAACCAATTAAGTCCAGAGAATAAGCTGTTCATGGAGGTTTGCACCGTGGGTTGATTCCAAACAGGGAGCTCTTAATGATTTCAAAGTTTTGAATTTTTGTTAATATCAAAATCTTGTTGTTTGCGAGGATAGTGAAATATTAGGATTTGACGGAAAATGGAGTCTATGTCGGGGCCATCAGCGGATGAAGCGGTGGAAGAGATCATGAGAATTCACGAATCTTTACCCGCCAAACTGGGAATTGATGAGGTTGAAGCAGCGAAAGCTTTGATTATAAATGTTGAGAGAAGACCAGGCAAGACTTGAAGCCATATCTAAAAATAAGAGCCTCGTCGTGCCAGACGAACTCTTCATGGTTCTACAAGAGATGCGAAGAACTTGATTCATTTTAGAGCAAAGAGCAGTAGACGGAGAATCTGAAATTGCTTGACATCGTAAACGTCCATTCACTGTTTGATGATTTGATTCAGAGAGCATGACCCAATACCAAGAACAGGTCCCTCCAAAACTGAATCTGATTCCATCAACGACAATGCTGTGAGTACGAGGAATCGCACAGGAAGTGCCGTTTGACAAGGAATAAGAGATAGCATCCTTAGACACTCGAATTAACTGGTTGGAGTAAGAAATTTCATGCATGATGTACCGACTATTGGAGATATTAAGGATTGGGATAAGAAATTTCGAAGCAGTAGAGTGTTTCAAAATTTTAGACAATTGAGAGAAGAAAGACGACAAAAAGGAAGGATCTGTTTTTTTTTTTTAAATGCTAGGTGGCTACCTAGCAGTTGCCACATGTAAAGTTGCTAGTCCAAACTAAGATTTAATAATCCAATGTTACTCAAGTTAACAGTAGGGCAATATTGGTCTCTCTATTTTTTTTTTAAGTTTTAAGGTGACATAATTTTTTTTAAAAGATAAAGATACTCGGTGCTTTTTTCAAAAAATTTTCGTAACATTTTTGTCTCCTAACCCTAAAACTAACACCCTCCCTTATCCTTTATTTCCACACCTCTACATTTTCTAATCTTTGTCTTAGATGGACTTAAAATATGGGTTGATGGACTTGTAGATTTGTAATTGCAAAGGAAAATGATGGACTTGCAGAGGAAAGAAGAAATAAAAAATCTTATTTAGGTTCCTAAACTCTATTGAACCATTGTTAACAGTTAAATTTCTTGAAAGGGAGGAAAAATCCTATTTGCAGTCGTTGCCATTGCACTCCTCTTCATGGCTTCATCGTTGCTTCTTCGTAGCTGCATCTTTCACTCACAATCATCTGACATCTCTCTCCGCTTGTTCGAATTTGCTATTGTTTCATGCCATTCTGTTGCACATTATTTGCTTTCTTAAGTCTCAGGCAGCGGGATTTAGAAGACCATCAATTAGCTCCTAAGTACTAAACTTCAGAGAAGACTAATGCTTTGTTGGGCAAAGAGAAAATATAAGAGGAAAGAAAACAGGAGAAAAAAAAATACATTTTTCTCTATTTGGATGAAAGAGAAAAAGTGAGAGAAAAGACAAGTAGCCAAAAAAAATAGAATTGAAACCACTACATTTTCTCCCCAACTATTCTCTCCAAAAGGGAGGAATTTTGAGAATAAAATTTTATTCCACCATCTATCCTTAGTGTTGAACTTCCACCTGTTTTCATTTTTGCGTGACCCCTCATCTTTGACCCACAGTAGAGCATCGTCTTCAGTGGCTGCTGTTGCTACTGCTGCTTCTTTTTCTCTGGCGTGTTCTTCTGTCTGCGTCTTCTGTGAGATTTCTTGCTTTCTACCATGATTTCATTCTTCTTCGAGGAGTTTAACTAAGAGCATCGATTTAATATTCTAACAAATCTTTCCATTGGACCAAACTGTAACACTGAAACTAGAAGATAATAAAGCTGCAATAATGGAAATGTTCGAGTAATTTAAAATTAAAATTAGAGCTTAAACATTGGTAGCAGTATAGAGTGTGCAGAGAGGATTGGAAAGGAATCATAGAGCAAGAACCAGCCCCAATGTTGACGATGGCTCCTTCAGGCATTAGTGACATTGTCTTTTCATTAATTTTTAGTGTCAGGAAATTTTATTTATATAAGTACTATGATAATGTATAATATACATTTTTGTTATTATATTTAACTTAAAAAATGTGCCCAGTTTTTATTTTTAAAAAGAACAACTAACATATTTTTACTAAATTACTTAATTTTAAAATATTCAATATGAAAAAATATTTTTCACAACTAAATTGTTTTCAAATTAATTTGATTATGTTAATTTTAATATGATTTCTATTTTCAATTTATTTTTATAAAGTTGATTACATAAAACATGACACATTTTAGTAATATGACATCATAATCATCATAATATCTGTTCATATTCTTTTTCCTCTATTTTCTTCCGTCCATCTAAACATGAGAGATGATGATAATTTTTTTTTCTAATTTTCTCTTTTCTTCATTTTTTCTCCTTCAATTTTTTTGTCTCTCAACTTTTCTTTCCATCTTTTCCATCCAAACAAAGGATAACAATCCATGTATGATGAAATTCATTTTATGTTTGCAATATTGCAAACACACCAAAAATGGCAAAGATGCAGCTGCCAAGAAATTTCAGAAGGGTGAATAGAAAAGTTGAGATCACAAAGCATAGCTAACGTTGGAGTTGTTTTGCAAGTGAGGTTTGCAGGTTTTCTATTTCTACTTTTTTTTTTTTAAGAAACTTCAACAAATAAGGGAGGATTAACCATGTCTAGAATGTCAAATGATAGATTTGGATTCAGTGATTATATTGAGTGTCTACACCATCTGAACCATTAAAATTCATATAAATAATTCTAAATTTATACTCCAATTAAAATTAATGAATGAGTGAGTTTATCAAATTGCTGATTTGGATTTCAACGGCTCAAATGATACATGCACTCAATGCTTGCACTAAATACAGTCATCAAATCCAAATCGATTAAATGATGGTGTGCAAAAAGGAAAAAAAAGATGTCCATGAGACAAGATTTAATTGGGGAACTTCAAACTTGACATAATGGATATATACACATATATAACGATGTACACAAGTTATCTCCTAAAATGCACTATTCTTGTGCGTTGACAAGTAAAGTTTCAGGGCAGGAGGGAAAAAAGAAGTTCAGTTCAAAAGACCGAAGTGGTTCCCATGATCCATGAGAAACATTAATGCTCATTGGAGAGAAAAGTGGGAAGAACATAGAGCACTACCAAAAATTAACAGTGTCCTAGGGTAGCAGAATTTATTCAAGATAGCTAACGCGAATTTGCAACCTTTGGCAAAAAGGTTGTCAACGTAGGCGACCTTGAGGAAGTACACTTTCAACGATCACAAGTACCACTCCATCCTGATTATCATTGCAGCAGTCATCTAAAAATTCCTGATTTCACTAGCATCTATTTAACCAATATGCAAACATAAAGCAGATCTTTTTAACTCAGACTTGAAGAAACGGAAAAGCGAAAGGCATGTCAAGTGCGATAAATGAACCAGGAAAATGAATGTTTTCTACAGAAACAGCACGTTTCAACTCACAAAAACGAAAAAAAAAAAACCATAAAAGTAAATAAATATTGGGCAAGAACATTCAAACAAAACGGTAGATTCTTTTTTTTTAAAAAAAAAAAAACAGTAGATTTATGTAAAAAAAGGTACCGTAAAAAATATCAATAATCATGAGCCCCAAGTCAGTTATTCTTGGCAGAGTCAGCCTGCTTGGCTCCCACAGAGAAGAACTCAATGATGACTTCTAGCGGCATTCCCTTAGTTTCTGGAACTTTCATAAAGACAAATGCCCAAGCTATGAGGCAGACGACTGCATACATACCAAAAACTCCAGCAAGGCCAACAGAATTGAGCATGACTGGCAGTGAGTAGGTGACAATGATATCACCAATCCAAAACGTGAGTGCACAAATGGCAATGCAGAGACCACGAACTCGAGTGGGGAAGATCTCCGCACAAAGGATATTAGGAATTGGCCCAAATCCCATGACAAAGCAACAGAAGTAGACAACAACACTGATGGTTGAGATTGATGCATTCACGGTACTGCCCAAATTCACGAGACTCCCTGTGACTAATATGAGAAGAGACGTTATCAAGACAGGAAGTGTACTGAGCAACAAAGCCCTGCAGCAAGAGAAAACCAAATCAAGACTATCACAAAATAACCTGCAACTTAACAAATGAAAAAAGTGACAGAAAAATGATTATGATTCACATCGAACAAAAAGTTACAATTCACATTGGGAAACCAAAACTCGCCATAAAGAGAAATTATTAGCATGGTAAGAAAGAGATTGATACCTTCTGCCAGAGATATCCATGAGCCGCATGGCAACTGCTATACAAGGAAGCATCAACAAGGTTGTGACAGCGCTAATAAGAAAAGATGCAGAAGTAGAACTAAGGCCCAGGTTTGATAGTAGAAAGCCAACACCCGCCTGCTCAAGAATTTGAGGTGTATAGTAGAGAACCCCATTTATGCCAGAGAACTGCAATGTTCAGAGGAATCAAACGACAGTCACACATAACTTTCCACCAGTGATAAGGTCAGTCACTGCAAAGTTTTTTAATGTACTCGTCATCTTAAGCAAGCAAATTTAAAATAATTTTAAATAAACAAGACAGACACAGTTCCTAATTCACTAAGCCAGAATGCTAAGTGCAAATCCAATTAAAATACCACGTTTTTCAATCAACCACAAACAAGCATGCATGGTGCTCTAGAAACACTGCCTTTTGGTACTCGTTTCCAAAGAAAAGATTTCCAAACTTGCTTCCTACATATTCATGCTTCTACTGACAACTTTAGTCAAAAACTAAGTTCTCGCAACTTTTAAGAATGATTTATATTGTTATCACTTGGTCAAAATGGCTTCGGTATCCTGTCAAGAACCACCTCATGTCAAAAACTTGAGGTTCTCACAACTCGCAAAAGTTCATGACCAGGTTCAAGAAACTAAAGTTCTATGTCATATCAAATTTGTTATCTATAACGTGTTTGAGAGACCACATTTTATTTTCAACTTGCAAATCTTGACAACTTAAGGTCAAGTTTTCTCCAAATAAAGGAACTTGATGAAGAATAAGACAAAATTAAGAGTGATATGATTGGTAGTATTATGGGTAATTATTTACTCTCTTCGTTAAAAAATATAAGATATTTTTTGTAAGGTAAGATGTTAAAAAATATAAAGCATTTTGAGTCTTTCAAGGTGCAATCAATGAGATTTTAAATTAAAAACTGAATTGATCATTAACCTAGTCGAAACACTGAGTCAAGGGCCAATTGTTGAATTGTGGTCAAACCATAGTTGAACTGATTATAATTAAATTAATATATTTATATGTTAAAAATAAAAAATATAATAATTGAAAAATATTCATCCATTATCATACAAATAACTCAAATGATATTCATCCTAATACATATACTAGGTAATTATTTCATGATAACATTTTAGATAAAACAAGAAGTAATATAAAATAAATTAAATAAATTTAAAATTAGCTAGCAATAATAAATTTAAATAATTATAATATTACAACATAAAATAAATAAAAATAAATTTTAAAAGATAATGAAAAGGCATTTAAGAATTTTAATAAATAATTTATGACCTAATAGAAATTCAAAGTTTGAAATTTCTCCACAGCATTTATTTTCAAAACGTTTCCCGTAAGCTTCTTTCATCTTCAGTCTTGGTTAATGTTCATCATGGTTTCTTTCTCTTTTCTTCCCCTTATTTTTTTAGGAAAAATCACATCCAAGGATTATTCAAGGAAATTATTCACAGACAAGAACCAATATGAAATATATTGTTATTAAAATGGGAATATAACTTCTTTTTTTTTTGGGAATGGGACTTGTAATTAGTCCTTATCTATGAATAATTTGCTCAAGTTATCCTTGGATATAATTTTCCTCTTTTTTATCTTCTTCAGCCAAACCAATGGAATAGGTTAAACCACCAGGTTGACCAGTTTTTATCAGTTTTTATCAGGTTAACCATTTCACTCTAGTTAAATGAGGACTGGGTATCAAGATTTTGGACCGTTCACCAGGCTGGTTTACTGGTTTGATTGGCTGGCCTGGTTCAGTTTTAAATACCATTGTTTTTCCCTTCCCCTAATTTCTCTATCCTTCTTCCCCTTTTTTTCCTTCTATTGGCCCTAACTCCAACACCAAACTTTAGACACACTAATTATTTGAATCTTAAAGGAGTCAACCATGAAACGAGGGCATTGTACAAATCCACGTTTATGCTACAAGCCGTTATCAAGAACCAATAATAATCAAATAAATAAATTGCCATGTAATGCTTCATCACACAGCATAAAAAAGAAGAATAGTCAACCAAGTAAACATGTTACAATCAATAAAAGGGGAAAATTAATTCCTCAATTTTGAATTAGGTTTGTATAGTTTATTTTGTTTTAATCAAGCCCTAATAATTTGATCCATTAAATATATTAATCTTTGGAAGTTAAAATTATTAATGAATTTTTAACTTTCCCAAAACAAAAACACTTTTGAAGTTTATAGAAAATTTGATTTAATACTTTTAGGGGGGGGAAGAAAAAAGAAATTTTGATTTAATATAATGTTTACATTTTTATTAAATATATTATGAAAATTATATAGCATAAAAACTATTTAGAAGACATAACCTAAGTATATAAATTTTGAGTTAACAAAATTACATAATTAAAAGTAATATAATATTTTAATAAAAATATACAAGTTCTTAATTTCATTTTTTAAAGGAAAAATTCAAAAATTTTAACCTTCAAGGATTAATAAATTTAACGGATCAAACTATAAAAACTATAAGGGCTTGATTAAAATAGAATAAACCACAGGGACCTAGTTCAAAATTTAAGAAAACTATGAGGTTTTTCCTAATAAAAACAAAAACAAAAGACATTGGAAAGTACAATAATACCTGCTGAAGAATTTGAATCCCCACTCCTACAATCAATGCATGCTTTACCCCAGGTTCAAAAAGATCACTCCAACTTGGTCCTTTTGCAGCCGTTTCAGATGGGTGAACCATAGCTGGACCAACTGGTTGCTGATTCAAAAGCTCTTTGTTATAGAGGGCTGGCTGACTCACCAAAGCAGCTGCCTGAATAACTTCGCCATCTGCTGGAAGATCACCACCAGGAAGTGAAACCAAAGACCCACGCCTAGATCCAGGACCACCCTCTTGGTGCAAGTATATTCTCTTGAAACCACCTTCCCTCTTTCCATCTGGGCCTTCTCTTTCAGACCATTTCCATGCTAGCTGCCAACCACCACCAATCCCCATGCTTCCTGCAGGTTCTCCAGCATTTCCTTGCAAAAGACTACCTTGCCTCATGCTTGAAAGGCTGCCATGAGCAGGCGGGGGCATGTCCTTATCCAGGCTAGTTGTTTGACGTGAGATCAATGGACTGTGCAAATTGTCATCAGAATCACCGCCACCGGCATCAGATGCATAATCATCACCTTCTCTGGCAAGGCTTTCTTCTTCCCAATCTTCATTCCTTGGTTGATTTCCCCCAACGCTAAACATACTGCCAAAGTGTGGAAAAAGGGTGCTGCGCATGCTTCCTGTTTCTGGAAGTTTCTCATGGATACTACCAAAAAGGGTCACTAAAGGATCTACAAGACCACTCTGATTTGCCATGCTTCCTTGCCGAGATACAAGACCAGTAGCATTTCCGGTAACAGGTTTGGCGACCCAAGAGAGGCCCTGTTCAGGTCCATATAGCTTAATCTGGTCTTTACCAGCAGATGGATCCTCTTCATCAGTGAGTTCATTGGCTGGACCAATTATGTACTCTTCTATAGCTGTATCACCTCCAACTCCAAGACCCTCAACCAATAAAGCCATCTCACCTGCTCATGCCCAAGAAATACAACTATCATAAAAAACCATGCATAATCATGTATAAATCGATCATCCTATTGAATCAAAAGCATGAAAACGATATCATTGTAGTCACATGAAAGACCAAAATTAAAAAGCGATCAAATAAAAATCAAATAAATTACCTACCCTCAGAGTGAATAAAAAAAGTGACATCTAGTAGTTAGACTATTACAGCATGCTAAGTCCCACATTTAGTAAGTAGAAGACAAATCAAAGGTACAAAAGCTTGGGGTGAGTCCATGTAAGTAGCTTAAGCTATTTTGGAATAAAGTATAAGCCTCAAGTATTATTAATATAGAAAGCTTAATATGGCATCAAGAGCCAAGTTATGGGACTCAGAAAAAAAGTGGGAAATAAAAATTAAAGAAGGAAAAAGAGAGAGAGAACAAAAGAGAAATTGAAAGAAGAAAAAAAATTAAGTTGTGACCAAGGGTCTTTGAGACTTAAAAAGAAGCATAAACCCAGGTGAAGAGGAAAAAAAAAATTGAAATTAAAATGATAGAATTAAAAAAAAATGAAAGAGAAAATTAAGATTTAAAATGAGAGAAAAAAGTGTGGATTGGGGTCGTGGGGGGGGAGAAACAGAGGCAAAAATAAAGTAGTGGAAGAAATATTAGAGTATGCTTCAGTCTCACATTGAGTATCCAGTAATTAAAAGATAAATCAAAGATTAATATGACTTAAGGTGAGTCCATCCCAGTAGCTTAAACTGGTTTGGTATAAAGGACGGGCCTCGAGCATAATTAATGTAAAAAGCTTCAATATAAACTACTATAGTACTATTATGAAAATTTTCCAAGCTATATGAATTTTCAACTAGACAATGGTTCAGTGTCTTTCATGTAATTCATCAAATTTCATATTCTGCTTTATCAAGTCCTGAGCACCACAAAATAGCTGAGGATAAATGTTGCCAAATAGGACAGACTAGTAACACAGATAGAAATATATAGTCATCCTAAATTATAATATTGATAAAATAATAAACGACCAGCTGCATAACCAGCATCAGCTGAGCTGCATCCAGCATTGAAGTGATTCACTGATCTTTCTTTACAACAATTCTACAAGACAACAGTTTCTTTCTCAAAGTGTTTCTCAAGGCTAAGTTTGTCGAGTTAAGTCTTAAGTGAATATTTAAATGTCAAGATGTAGGGATGAAAAGATATAAAATCCTAGAAAAAAAGCATATTTAATTTAGTGAAGCAAAAAAACTAACCAGCAACATCTTCCCTGCCTCGAAGTCGCTGCAAAACCTTCTTGGCCTCCAGCATCCGTCCTTTACTCACAAGCCATCTTGGGGACTCAGGCAAGAAGAACACAGCTAGTGCAAAATAGATGAGGGAGGGAATTGAAAGAACACCCAACATAAGCCTCCAGCTAGGGTTATCCATTAGTGACATCCCAAACACCATACAGTAAGAGAAAAACATTCCAGCAGAACCGGTGAACTGTGGAAGAGTATTCAATAATCCCCTAATCTCAGGTGGAGCTGTCTCAGATATGTACAGAGGTACCAAGGTAACTGCCAAACCAATTCCAAATCCATCTAAAAGCCTTGCTAAGAGGAGGATATAAACATTTGGAGACCACAACATCACAAGAGAACTAACAAAATAAAGGAGAGCAGAAATAATCAACATAGGACGGCGGCCCAGTGAATCAGATAAGGCTCCTGAGAATGTTGTAACCAAGGTGGCTCCAATAAGCGACATGGCCACAATTAGACCCTCAACTGTGGGTTCACTTTCTAATTTCATCTCTCTCTTTATGTACAAAATAGATCCTACATCAACATGTTCAAATATGCGATCATTGATCAGATCGCAGGTGAGGAAGAAAATAAACTTGAAGAATAAACAAAAACTTAAGTAGTGGAGAAAAGAAAGCAAAATCGAGAATCAATCGTTGATCAATCTAAAGGATTGATTGTCAATTATATGAGTTGAAAGACAAGCGTAGTGGAGAGTGACCTGCAATGGTCGCATTATCCCATCCTTGCAGTAAGTTACCGATAGCAGCAGCAACAGCGACAAGTACGGCACCGCTCATCTCTTGAACTTTTGATCAGAGAAGACCAATAACGGATCGGCAAGAAGAAGGCCTTCCCGCTCAACCAACCCACTAAGATAGGGATAGAACTGAGGAAGGAAAAGAACGAAATAAGAAGAAAATCGAAGGAATTCATATTACGAGTCTACAGAATTACTCTGTAACTGCGACACTGACATGACCAATTAAGTGGTGACTAAATAATTGCTGAACAACTACAACTAATAGCCAAACTAATTGATAACTAAAATTTCAACACTCATAAGACAGATTTAATGATCAGGAGATTTCCCTTTCTTTTTTGGCCAACGATTAGGTGATTCCCCAGATTCAAAGCACATCAGAAGAAAAGTGAACCCTATATTTTAAATACATACTGAATCAGAGGTGATAATGATATTACCTTCTCGAGAAAAAGTCACAATGATTGTTTCGAGTATGCTCGGCGCATTGAAAAGATAGGGTCCTCAAGAAGAACAGCCTAAATTCACAGAAACAAATCGCGAAGGAAGTAGCGATCCTATTCACCAGGTAGGAAAGTAAATCACGAATTAATATAATACTAATAAAATAATATAATTATCATAATTTATGTTAAAAATTCATAATAATGAATAATGATAATGAAAGCTAGTTAACCCTTCAACATAAATTATGATAATTATATTATTTTATTACTATTATATATTATTTTATTGCTCTATAAGAATAGTAAAGATCAAAGATGGGGCCCGCGTCGGATTATTGAGTTGGGGTTCAAATATATAATTATATTAAAAATTTGATAATTATGCAGTATTTTTTTTAATTTTAGATTACTGTTACATTAAAAAAATACTGTATAATTATCAAATTTTCAATATAATTATATACTTAAATTGAACCCCAGCTCAATAATCCGACGTGGGCCTTTGGCCAAAAAAAAAAAAATAATAATAATAATAATTCGACGCGGGCTCCATCTTTGATCTTTATTCTTCTTACTGCTTGTCTGCTTTAGTGCTTTGCATGTCAACACCTTCGACCATCGGAAACCAGTTACACATAGTTTAGATCGCGTTCCCGTTCAGATCCTTTTTGCTTCGACCAGCAGGGATAGTTTTATGACTAACTTTCACCATTGGGCCTTTTTTCCACGGCCCACGTCCAAAATGATCGATTCGATTTAAATTTATAGGCGCGCACATTCTCTGTCTATTTACATAATGTAAATTTAAACTCGTTTTGTCTGTGCTGGCAAGTCACTCTGGTTTTAATCTGATTTTATTATTTTGTCAAAAGATAAAGTTTTGTTTAGTGGAAAAATGAAAAAAAAAAAATCTCTCCAACTATTGAAATGACATATGATAATTATTTTTAAATTCTTGGAACTTGCCTGACATTTTTGTTTTTCATGCAATATAATGACACAATTGTTCTTGTTTTAAAATTTAATGAAGTCTAACAACTACTATTTTAGGAATATTTTGCTGTCATTCTCTCGTTTATATTGTAAGTTTGTAATAAATAGTTAAAAGTTTGCAAAACAATAAATAAATAGTAAATAATTAATTATAATATTAAACACAAAACATTAAAGGTCTATTTTTTACTGTTGTATTATATTGTTAAAGAAAAAATATTATCCCAAACCCCACAGTACAAAAGAAAATAGTTTAGGACACTATCTATTCAAGGGAGAATGATAGAGATGTCTTAAAAAAATTAATTAATTCAAATTAAGTCTTAAGTGTTAAATTTTATTAATTTGTAACTCAATCTCTCAAGTCTTAATTTTACAATCTACTGTGATGAATTTGCAACTTGTATTTCAAATTTTAATAAAAAAAATAATTTTTTTATTCTTCAATCATGTTAAAATTTAAAAAATAAATTGTAAATTCGTCACAACGTAGTTGCAAAATTAAAAAATTGAATTACAAATTTATAAAATGTAACGCTTGAAATCTAACTTGAATTAATTAATCATTTTGGGATCTCTTTATAATTCTTCCTCTATTCAATCCATGATGATTGCTGCAAAAGGATTAATTCATTGGATCATTCAGAATTCGGATAATTTGAATAGGAACAAATATTATCTAACTTCGGAAAGCGTTTATACACTTTTACACCTAACGTGAAGAGGAAACTTGCTTTCATCAAAGTGTGTTTCATTCCCCAACTCAGGAATTTAATGAGCAGTTTCGTTTCCTCAAAACAATTCGTGTTTGGAAGAACAATCATGATGATTTATGGAAGCAACAAATCAATTTCAAAGACAAGGGATTCACAAGTTCTGTTTTCACCAAAAACAAGAACATGTTAAATTTCAACTCATACCAGACTCTGTAGGACACCTATCCAGCAATGGATATAATCAGAATGAAGGAGTTTAAGAATTGTGAGGGAACCTTTTATGCTGTCATCATTTTTCTTGATGGCGAAACGTTGTAGAATGTTCATTTCAAAAGATCTCTTATTTCGGGATCGTGTAATTTTGGAGCTGCTTGCCTTAGAAGTACTTCATTCTAGATCGTTCATAATTGGAATGACAACCAAGAGGTTAAAGGAGAATGAGAATTAAGTCTCAAAATAATGAATTAATAATAACTAGTTCCTACAAAATTTTTTACAAAATGAAATATAAATATTAATTCAAACGGTTACAAATAAAAATTTCTGTTTCAATATCAGAGTAATATTTAATACTTAAATACTTATTTACAATTAAAATTTCTGAATTAGTAATTATCTGGATCAATATTTTCAACTAATTTAAAAAAAATATCGATAACTTAACTATCATTAATTCAAAATTTTTGGACTTCACTGTCATTCACCTAGAGGTTAATGCGAATAAGAAAGAATTAATCATCTACTTTTCAAAGATAATTTATTGCCAACGAACTGAAAAACTACTCAAATACTAACTTCATTCAACAAAATATTGCCTCTCTACTGAATTTTTCAGCTTCATTTAAGTGTTCACAGAGAAATTTTTGTGGCCAATTACAAACTTGTTTAATCCTTTTCATTGGCAAATTTAACTTTGTAATTTCTCTTTTTATTGTATATAATATTGAACGTTTTTAAAAAAAGGTATTTTCTTTAAATACTATATTTTGTGAAATGAGGCCAACCTTAACATATTTTTTTTATTGAAAATACAAAATTATATGGAAAAGTTACGCAAAAATCCATCATTGAAAAGTTAATTTTTCAAAGGTGCATGATGAAATCTATTTAAGGACCCGCGTCATTGAGGGGAATAAATTTTGATTGCAAAATGATCATAATGTTCTTAATGACTTACTGTCAGCATCATAGAGCACTAAAAACTACTTCACAATTCTAAAAAAAATTATTTGAAACCTTATGTTTTTAAAGACAAACACAATCTTCCTCACTATGTTTGGAGCATCTAAAATTACATCCAAACAAGCACTTACCTCCTATTATTTAGTTGGGAGTTTTGGGAGGGAGGGGAAGGGAACGAAAGTTGCTCCACTTTTATATGGATAAAGAAATTTGACTGGAGGAGATTTTTTTTTTATCCAAAAACAAAAGTGGAGGAGCAAATTGTAAAAATATGTGCTTAAGCAATTGTCAATAGCACGGCTGGAAAAAAATAATTCTAGCAACACTACTACACTAGCTTGGATACATAAAAGAACACAAAGTTGAATAGAGCTGGGGAAAAATGGGTTAGACTGAGCTTAGGGTTGGTTTTTGACAAGCTCAAGCTTAAAAGAGCTTCGATTTGTAAAGCTCGGCCTTGAGCTCGCAGGCTCAGAGCAAGCCCTTCTATGAATATTAATAAAACAATAAAACCAAAAATAAGAAGCATCATAATGATGACTATTATTGGCAAAAATATCAATAATATTTGGTTGTACTACACCATGAGTTGGTTTTTTATTGGCAAAAATATCAACATTTTCCTTTTATTTAGGCTTTAATTTTCTTTTTTTTAGATATTTTTTCATATTTGAATCCTCTTTGTCACATCCTCAAAATTTAAATCTAATTAATTAAACCTGAATAGAGTAATTAAATTTATTAGTGAGGTGTGCGGTTAGAAAAGTCTAACGGGTGTGTTTGATTGTAGTTTTAGCCCTAAATGCAGGTCTGAAGTGAAGTTGGGTCACCCAAATATGAAAGAGGGAGAAAATTAGAAGCGTGAAATTCTATGTCACACGTCACAGCTTGTGGATGATATGCCGGGTGCATGTGTGCTAATGCACCTGGGCAAGGCTTCTCTGTGTCATACGCCGCAACGCATCATGACTAAAGATGGGAAAAACAAAGGAGTAAAGGAAAGAAAACGTAAGAAGCTTTGCTAGGGTTTGGGTTTTAGAAGTATTGAGAGTATTTTGAGACTTCTAAACACTAGAGATAAATTTCTCAAGCTTAAATCTACTTTTCTCTTCCATTTTCTCTAGTTGGGAAGTTAGAGTTTGGTTAAGAATAATAATTCCCAATCCATAAAGGTTATAAGCCTTAATCCACTGACTTAAATAAAGTTAATGGGGGTTGATTAAGTTAATGGAACCTACAAATTATGGCTTTGTGAGTGTTAATGGTTAGGGGGCATTAAATACCTAAAAATTCCACCATAAATATGGTAGTTGGAGCAATGTGACTCCATTAATGGTTATTTAAGAGTTTAATGAGGTTAATGGAAATTAGGGGAAGCCAAGAAATTCTATGGGTATCCTTGCATGGGAAAAGGTTGAATTAATGGTTATTTAAGAGTTCAATGAGGTTAATGGAAGTTAGGGGAAGCCAAGAAATTCTATGGGTATCCTTGCATAGGAAAAGGTTGAATCTTAGAAGCAGTGCTTTGAAACCCGAACTGGAAAGAGCAACGGGTCGCAGTTTTCATAGTCTAACCGGTTAGACCGGCGGTCAAACCGGTAACATAAAAATTAAATAAAAAATAATATTTATATGCGCAACTATATAAATAAAACATTAATTTGTCAATTATGCTTGGGATCTTGACTCCAAAAGCTAGATGCTTGGACCGTTGGAGCTAGAGGTGGAGGCATGTCAGTATAAGCTTGTGATCTTAAAGGAAAATGTTGGAGCTGGAGGCACGCCGTCATGTCATAACTCACAAATTTTCGGTCTCGATAATAAAGGTTGGATCTCTAAAGTTGGAGGCAAAGGTTGGAGGAGAAGTTAGAGATTGAACTTGGGCCATGAAGGAGAGATTAGAAATTAGAGAAGAGAAGAAAAGAGAGAATTAGTTATTAGAGAAGAGAAATTGCGAATCTAAACAATTCAGCCTAAGTTTCTTTTTTTTAATTTTTTTGCTTTGAACCGGGTCGACCCAGCTCCGATTTCCGGGTCAAAGCCGGTTCTTTCAAAACCGGCCGGTTCAATTCGGGTCAACCCGGGTCAAATGCCAAATTGATTCAATTGGTTGAACCAAACCATTTTACTCAGCGAGTGACGATCGGACCGATCAGACCGTTCGATCCAGTCCAATTTGAACAACATTGCTTAGAAGTGAATAAATGTTTGAGTTAATAGTGAAAATTATCCAAAAAAGAGTATTGACGAAATTGTATTGTGATTAATTGTAGAGTGAGTATATTTGATACCATTCAAGCTTCATTGAAGCTTTAAGAGTGTGTAATTAAGAGGTAAAACCTTTAACCTTTTAAATGTTTGAAACAACCAAAAGAATTTTTTTTTATATTTTTGTGTGTTAATTAATTTATTAATTTATATTTAATGATTTAAATGTGTGAGATTGATTGAAAATGTAAATGTGGCATGACTTACTTAAAAATCCATTATAATAATCTTATAAAGTTCAATTAAGTGTTTTAATTTGAAGTTTGATGATGTGATTCGCAAATGGATTCAATGATTTTTGTGTCATGAGAATTTCAATGATTTGAAAAGTGAATAGTTCAATAAAATTGTGTTTTATGAGTTCTATGGATGTTTATAATATGAAGTTCAATGATGTGATTATATGTTAAGTGGAGTTCAATGAGAATGTAATAGAAGAGTTCAATTACATTACGTGTTGTGGAGTCCGATGATATGTGTCAAATGTCATTATGTGATCAATATGAGATATTGTGCATGCTTGGGTAGTGAACACTTGCATGCTGTGAGTTATTGTATATTTATGCATTGCATGATCATAAAAGGCGGGAGTTCACTTAGGACAAAGAGTAGAGAATTAAATTCATGTGGTAAGGCTTCCATTAGAGCTCGATGGTTAGCCTAGATTTATGATTTATATTGTCTCACTCGTTCAATAAGAGACTTGAACCTAGCTAGTTATCCACTTGTTTAAGGAGGAAACTAGTATAGGGAGAATGACACCCCTATGGTGTAAGAAATGAGAAAAATTGTGACTCACAAGTGAGTTGGGAAATCATAGCCGGGTAACCTCTCACACGTGCTTTAATTAGGGTAGTCTCAATTTATGGATGATCCCAATGTGTTATAGCCCATGGTTTCGTATCAGAGGAATAAGAAGGATAAAATGAAGATGTGATCATGCATATATTAATAAAAAGGGCACATAATTGTCTGTAATGTGACCTTAGTAAAACAATTCATGTGATGAGTCCTATTTTTATATGAAAATATATTACTCAATCATTATCTCATGATCATGTATATTATGAATGAGAATTTGTGTTATGCTCTTGAACATGTTAGATGATTTGAAATTGACTATCTTTGTCACTTGTACTTAAATTAATTGACATGCATTAATATGAGTTAGATAGACCTTGGTTACTGAGTGATTGTACTCACCCCACTATCTTCACTATTACAAGAACAAGCTCAAAGGGACAAGACAGAGGAAAACAACTTGAGGCATAAGATTAAGATCCTGTTAGTAGGCCTCCTTTACTTTTTGAGTAATTATGTGTATAGTTTGTATGATATTGTCAACTAAGGATAATTCAATTAGGACTTACTTGCATTATGTGTTTTGTTAAATTATATAATATATTTTGGGCTCTAAGATGTATGTGTATTGATTGTGAGACCTATAACAGGGCCAAAATACTAATATAAATAAGAGACATGTATGACATGTGAATTATGATGAAATATGATATTAGACCTCCCCCTTTCGATTTTTTAGATTAAGGAACTGAGTAATAAAAATGTTTCATGAATATTGTTAGTGATGTGGTGCGTGCACAAATTTATTTTAGTCGAGTGAGTATAGTATGGATGGTGTTTGTAGTTTTTGGCTTTTTGTATGAGTTTTGGACACTCAATTTATACGTAAATGATGAAAAAGAAGAAATTTTAAAATGAGTGTCCTACTTTTGACTAAGGCATAATTTGATTGTGAAACCAAAGCTAATAGTTAGAGTTAAAAAAAAGCTTTCTGTAAACACCTAGATCACGTCAATCATATGTCGAACGGAGAAATGGGACACATCAGAAATTGACCTGGTTGTTGTCAAAAAGTGGGCAATGCACCATGACACATGACATAGAGAATCACGAGCCATGACGCATGCCTCATCTCCTGCATTGTTTCACTATTTTCTAATGTTAAGCAAATGCACTGATTCTTTTTGTAATTTCATGTTTCTACATATAAAATGAACTCTAATAAACAGTCTGTAAAAATCCTTTAGGATGTTTTAATATTGAAAACTTGGGATCATATTATTATAATTTGTTAAAGTTGGTAATGACCGTGATATGTGGTAATCCTTACTTGTCTTTTCCCAAATATTTCAACTTACTAGCAAAGCTTTATACTCTCCCTCCACATTTATTCAATATTAACAATTTTTTCATATAAAAAAAATGAATGAGTTTAAATGGGTTAGCTCTTAACTACATAGGGCTAACTCATTTATTCTTCAATGTTCAACCCATTAGGACCAGAGCATTTAAGCCTTATTAAACATTAACAAACCTAAAATGCAAGCTTGACCCATCACTTAAAAGGGCTTAACTGAGATAGCTTGACAAAATAATTTTTGCCCTAATCAATAAAGCAACAAAAACAAATCTCAACTCTGCTAGGTGGAATCGTCTACATAAATTACATAACACCGTTTATCAACAATCCATCCAATCAACAAAGCAATGTACCATTTGCTCAAATTAAAAAAAAAAGAAAAGAAAAAAACAAAGCAACGTATCCAATGTTAACAAGAGGATTGATACATCTTTCTCATGAACTGGATCCCTTCCTAGTAAAAGATTAATCTTACATAATGTTTGGATTGGTGCATTTAAATTTTGGATTTAAAATTTTATATTTCAAATCTCACATTTAAAATCTATGTATTTAAAATTTTTTGCTTGAGGTAATTTAACAAATTTTCAAATGAAGAAAAAATATAAGTTCAAATTCAAAACCAAAATGAAAAATTAAAATTAAAAATGATGAATTTATCTCTATTTTTTTAATTAACAAAAGATGATAATGAGATGAAAAATGATATGAGAATCTTAGATACATCAATAGTAAAGGCAAAAAGAGAATGAAGTGATTGTAATTTCTAATGATTAGAGTGTAAATGAAATTTGAAATTATAAAGGAATTCTAGTAAAAAAATGGATTTAAATTTAAATCAAATCCAAATTCATATTTTTAGATATATCCAAATAAGATTGGATTCAAATCTAAATTTCCATTAATCCAAACACACCATTAAGGTATTGTGCCTATGTCCAAGTAATCTCATAACTTAAAAGAATTTGAAAGGGCAAGATGCAGTCAATTGACAATTGTAAATCAAATTAGCAGTGAAGCCAAATTTAAGGTCATGACTCTTCAAACTTGTGAAGGGATGTGAGTAAGAAGATTCCTTGGAGAACTGAAAAACGCAAAGAACTTATCCTATTGTAACATAAACTAGGCATAATGAAATTGATTGGCACTTCATCAAATAAAAAAAACAAAAGGAATCATTGTAGTGATTCATAAACTCACATATAAACAAATAATTGATGTTTGAAAATGCTACAGAAAGTTAAAACTCTTCTTTCAAAAGCTCCTTCCCCACTGATGTTAGTAGCTAAATGAAAAAACAAGATTATGCATTTTTACTCATGTAATCTTCTACTTATGTGATTACATTCACCTTTAAGCATGCTGTTTCAGCCCCTCCAGACTCGGCGCCTCTAAATTGCTCTCCAGTTCTTGTCTGGCCCTCCTGGAAAAGTAAGCCAGCGTTAGATATGCAACAGGCCTGACGTCCTAAATCCAAATCAAAGGCAAGGAGCGCACCCAGAAAAGGAAAGGAGAACACACAAAAAACAGACAGCAATACTTAGTGCCCGTTTGGTTCACAGAATCAATGGAAATGTAATATAATGGAATGGTTAGGAATGTAATGTAATATAATGGAGATTACAAGAATTTGTTTGGTATGGTATTTGAGAATATGGGAATCAAGGTTAATATTTATATTTTATTAAATCAACATAAAAATAAAAGGACACCACTACCCTCCTCAGAGAAAAAAATCCTTCCTCTTCTTCAATCATCAAGGTCGGCCTTCTTTCTTCCTGCAAGAGCCAATAACCATGAAAAAAAAAAAAAAATCCTTCCACTTCCCTTTTGCTTCTTCACCGCCCAACCCTAATGGAAGTAGAATGATGGAGGAAGAAGAACGAAGGCAATGGCAGGCTTCACTTCACCAAGATTCAATGATCTCCACTTCCCCTTTGCTTCTTTAAATAATGCCAGTCACTAGATTTGGGAACATATTGGCAGAGCTTACAGCTACGACACCCAGCGAAACTTGCCGGATCTGCAACACCCATGATGATGGAGCTCGATGGCACCATTGTGGACCCACTATGGAGGGGATCTTCGCATAATGTTTCATTAATCCCAACCCATGTGTCCGACAAAGTTTGTTAGAGAAGGAAATGAAGGCTGGCAACGTTGTTGGAGAGGCTGAAAACCAAAAATGATGCAGTAGGAGGAGGGTGGGAGCAGAGATGGGGGAGGGGTCGTTTGTTTGTTTGTTTTTTTTTAAGGGCAATGTTGTCCTTTCCTCATCCAGTAATCCTCATTCATGGTCCAGCTATATAATCCTGATGCAGCATTTTGAGGGAATCAGGATTACATAATGTAATCCCTTTTACATTACTAAGCCCAACCAAACATCAGGAATCAGCAAAATGCATAAGGATTAATCCTGATACATTGCTGGAGATCACAATAACTCGTGATTCTTGGTGGTTTATCTTGTAATTTTTAATTATTATTCCCATTATACTGGCTATTTAGTTGGTATGAGTTATCCTTGGCTAGATTCTGTTTTAGTTCTCCCCTATTTTCTCGAGCTAGATGAGGCAAGGTTTACCTCACCTGTATAAACATCTTTGAGATGAACAAAAATTTGGCCGGCTGAATTAATCCAATAAACCCAGCCAAATTCCGCACGCATTGATGAGTTGCTCAATCTATGATATATGTATCGACGTGTGTACATTATATCAAAAGAGCTGCCACCACAACTCCAGATGGATTTCTTTAGACTCTAAAAATGCGAATAAATAGTTTATTTAAAGATAAATTACTCTGATTTCTCAAAAGAGACGCCAAAATCATACTACACTACCCTTCCTTTAAACTAAGATACACTACCCTTGCGTCTCCTGTAATAAAAAAGCATTAACAATATCTCAAGAACTCCTTTTCTGTGCAACAGTATCCTCTGGAGCATGAATAACATGACCTCTAACACTTGAAAACAATATTCATAAATGAAAATAAAGTTGCATTTTTGTTATACACATTGTAGGCCTCCTTATATGCATAACAATAAACCTTGACTAACAAGTAAACAGCAAATTATAAAAATCAAAATTTACCCAATATCATATCAGAAAATGTTAAGCATGAAAGGGGAAAGAACATGAAAAACACATATTAAGAATAACTCTCAATTAGAATATAGTAAAAAGAGAACAAATATTGTTAAATACTAATGGCAAGATTTTTTTCTTGACGGAGAATAATGAGATTATAAGCAGCACTGCATAGAGAAAGGTGTTTCTCTACTTGGTGTGCTCTCTCCCTTAAAAGTGCACAAGAAAATCTGAATCTCTGGGGTCATCTGCAATAACAAGTTTTACCCAAGACACATTTTCATTGGCCTCAGAATTCTTCCCTCCATTTATACAGACCGTTCATCTTGTTCTTCGAAGACTGGTGCCGTATCCAGTTCCTTATGGCCTATGAAGTAAGCCAAAGTTCCAACCAAGTCCTTTGAACAAGACTTCTACAGCTATGGTGGAACAGAAGGTACCTACCAACTCATTACAAGGTACAAATTGAATGGCCACAACTACCTACAATGGACCAAGTCCTGAATGATGTTTGTCTCAGGCGAGGGTAACGATGATTTACCTCAATAATGTTACTGTTCAACAAGAAACAAAGGATCCACAACACAAGACACAGGGTAGATAAAAATATGATCACGCAGAATTATATTGGGCAGGATTTTACGTTCCATGTAACTCTGCACGCAAAATACAGATAGCTGCAAAAGAAAAGTATTCTGACAAAGATAATGCTTTCCCTAAGGGTTTGTTTAGTTCAATCACTGGGAGCGGGGGCCAAGGAATTTTAAAGGAGGGAAAAGGAGTAGAGAGATCTTAATGTTCCTTTGGTTTGGAAGAAGAGGGGAGGGGGAATAAAAATAAGAAAAAACACAATTATTGGTCCCCATAAAAAAAAAACACAATAAAAATAATGTTCCTTTAGTTTTTTTTTTTAGTATTTTTAGTCCCTATAATTTCCACAAGATTGGGTGATATTTGTTACTCCAGTTCTTATAGTTTCAATATTTTCAGGCCCTATAAGGATTGGAAACACAAAAAAAAAAAAAAAAATTACATAGATTAAAAACAAATCTGATAAAACTATCGGGATCAATCATTGTGTTTTCACTAAAAATAAATTTATTATTATGCCCTATCAAATGCAGAAAAATCGAAAGCTAAATAAGCAAAAAGATCACAAAAGGGCGTGCTGCTACTTCAAAAAGGTGAAAAACTTACAAATGATCCCACCACCCAACCAAAAAAAAAAAAAATGAAGCGGCTTCAAAAGCAATTGAGTCACGGTTCATCCTCCACTTCTAATGTTTCCACCTAAGTTAAAGCATAAATAGGTACCTAGTAAAATGCGATTCATGTTCGAGCAAAAGACAATAACTGCTGGATTATTGATTCAAGCACTTCCTATCATATAACTAGAGATGGCCAATGTTATGAAAATCATATAAACTATCGAACCAATTGGTACTAAGGTTCACTAGTCGGACCATGCTCAAACCAGTGATAATTAAAATAATCTATTTTAATGCTATTAATAAGTTTAATTTGATTTTGTTAAATTTTGATATTTAAAAATCCTTACTGCTTTACCATTAGAGATGGTCATTAGGTATTTTGACAGGAAAATTAAAACTACATTAAAAAAATTGTTTAAAAAATATATAAACAAATAGTTGGATGAATATAAATGAAAAGAATGTCTACAGATAAAGAAATAAGTTCAAGGAATCATTTAAAATAGAGGCGAAATATCAGGTAAAAAAGAGGACGCATATATGATAGTGTGGTAGGTCACCAAGAACTTTTAAAAGACAAATTATAGCTAAATGAAAAACATATTATCTGGAAAAAATAAAAACGAATAGGTGAAACAACATAGACTAAAAAATTATCCATACATTAAAAGATACTCCTCTAATTCACAATATAAGACATTTTCTCGAAGCTATTGTTGGCCCAAAATGTAGGACATTTTTGTAGCTTCAGTAAATATCTTTCCATTTTTTCATGCTTACAAATCACCATATCCTTTTTTATAATAATTCATAAACAGTGTTGGGGTTCCATTTCGTGTTCAAAATATAACTGGTGTCCATTGATTATTTTGTTTAAGGGAAAATTAATGTGCCAGTGCTTATAGATTCACCAAATTTTGAATCAAGTCCTTCAATTTTTTTTTCTTTTTATTAAATCCTCATTCTTTAAGCTATTAGAGGCATCCATACTTCTGTTTGTAGCTTGTTAAACAGAACATGCACCCCATTAAAGAGAGTGATCTGGCAGACACGCTAGAGCAAACATGGCAACATAGGGTTTAGCTCGGGTTCGTGCATCATGGAGTTTGTTCCATTCCCAGGCTAAGATCAGATAACGACAAGGAAGCTCAAATGATCACTGCTGCTACAGTCACATGCCAAGGCAAGCAAGAGATCAGTAAATGTGCTTTGACATCCATCCTTTGCCTTTGCTCTAACGCTTCGAAGAATCAGGTTTTGAGAAATAAAATAGGGGGCTTCTTCTACTTTGGGGAAGAAAAAAAAGAGAGAGTATATTTGATAGAATACACTGGCTTGCTTTGAAAACCAAGATGCTTTCTTCTCCAATAGCACCTAACTAACACTTTCAACACTACAAACTAAGTCCTAATCAACTACAAGAAACAAAAAAATAGCCTAGATTTTAAATGCCTTCCAAATTAGAGAAGTATCCACAGCAACCAAAAACAACAGGTTTTCAATGCCAGATTGATTAGGAGAAACAAGTGAGAAAAGGTAAAATGAAGAGCGAGTAAAGATAAGGTAGTTACATGAATCAAGACAATTGGTCTGCATAAGGACAACGAAGGATTTAGAGGAAAAAATTAAAGGTGGGACAAATATACACATCAATCACCAATTCAAAGAATCCAACATGATGATCACGGATTCTACTCATTGACTTCATTTATTAGCAAGCAAGCAAGCTGCTACCCACAAGGACAGTGTGCAATATGTATCACTAAAACTTGATTAATCCTTAATAATTAATATAATCATTAGAGAATGTGAACGTGAGGGGGGTGACAGAGGCAAACACTAGTTGAGTGGTGAAGGGAAGAAATGAGTTAGGAATGAGGGAAACCGATGACATTCTCTGTGTTTCAACTTAAAATAACAAAAAAATGAACAAATTGAGAGGTCAGAGTGGGGTGTGATATTTGCGATATTTCGTCGAATAGGGTGTTGTCTAGTCATTTATTCAACTGACTTGCTTTACTTGATGATGATGATCTCACCAGACCTACTCCTCAATCAACGGTGAAGCTCAATGGAATAGAGAAGATGATGAGCGAGCTGTACCCTAGTGTGATGAACATAGCTTCTGTAACAGAAGAGTCCTTAATGTCAAAACTACCCATTTCTCTGCAACCTCAGTCCTAACATTTGTCAAGAGTCCATTCATCCCCATTGAACGATTTTGAAGTATAAGGGCTAATGAATCTGACGATTCAAACTTAAAGAAGTTAATAAAAGAAAATCTCAAGAACCTAATTAAAAACTAAGGAAAACCATAAGAACCTCCAAATTAACTTTGCTGTCTTTTTAATTATTGATAATCATGCATAGACCACTTGAGTCTTTCTGATCAAAGAGGAGTTTCAAACTCCAATGTTCAGAAATTTTATTCCATGATTCAAAGCCAATTTCAAACTTACATTCACATTTGTCAAACCAATAATGCAAAGGATTATCTCAAGACTACAACAACAAGCATTACCCCCTTAATTAGAGTTGGTTACATGGATCATGCAACATCATTATACTATATCAACAACCAACTTTTCAGATAAATCATTAACCAAGAAATCTCATATGATAACTTCCTTAAGTGTTTTTATTATTCTCCCTCTATATCTCTTCGTAGGGTTAAAAGCCATCTGCTCAACTCTTTACACTGGCACCTTTATTAGCTTTCTTTGCACATGTCCAAACAACCTTGAAGAATTTTCTACCATTTTCCCATTAAAATCTTGTACTTTTTTTTAATATGATCACACATATATCCCAATATCTTCATTTATATCATCCCCCCTTTTTTGGGCTCTAGCTATCCCTTCAACATCCACTATTCACTACCATATAACATTGCTGTATTTATAATAATTTAGTAAAGCTTTCTGATGTTGAGATATGCCCAAACCTATAAGAGGAGATCAAGGGCACATGTGGGTGTAGAAAAGAAACACCCAGCAGGTTAGAACTATGCAGAGACCTATAAGAGGAGATCAAGGGGACATGTGGGTGTAGAAAAGAAATACCCAGTGGGTTAGAATTAATATCCTAAGAATTTACGAATTAAGGATTAAGTCATGATGTATGGTAGGGTGGCTTAGATTCAGATTACATACTAAGGGCACTTTTTGCTTGCTTTATTTTGCTTCTGTTGTTCGGTTAGCACTCAAGGATGTTTTCGTGAGTTAGATAGAAGTGAGGAGAGTGCTAGTCTCTCAAACACCAGTGAAGGATCTTGTTCTTGTTGCTGTGTTATTTCCTTTCGCTTGTAATTTTCAGATATAAGGAATAGGATTTTGGCCAGAATCAGTGAGTTTTTCTTTTGTAACATTGATTCAGTTCATATGCATTAATATCAAACCTCAGAATTTCCCTCATTTATCTCTTTTTGCATTTAAAATTCTGTTGAAATATTTATTATAGAGCAGAGCTCTATCACTTTCCTTTAAATTTAATAAGTACTTTATAGTCACAAATGACCACTAATACCTTCATTCCAACTACCTAGCTTGTATCCCATGCATAACATCATCAAATTTCATTGTTATCTTGTAATATTGACCCTTAGTGTTTGAATAAAGACACCTGGGGTACAATCTTATATTTAATTTTTTACCTTCAAATTGTTGTTAACTTGATGTGTAAAATCCAAAAGCGTCGACAAGTAGTAGCACTAAGGATTAGGTGGTGGCAATTAAAAGGTAAGAAGCAAGATATTTTCAAGCAAAATCTTTTGGAAAAAGAAATTTGGGAATCTCAGGGAAGTGCTAACATCATGTGAGAGGATATGGCTAAAAAGATACGGGAGGTTGCAAAAGTAGTTTTGGGAGAATCAAAAGGTTCTAGTCCGAGAAATTAGGAGTCTTGGTGATGGAATAATAGTGTACAGGACAAAATCAAGTATAAGAAGAACTGTTTTAAAGCCATACATTTGTGTAACAATGAGAAAAATTGGGAGAGGTACCGTATGGCTAAGAAGGAAACTAAGAGAGCTGTGGATGAAACTCGTTCTAAAGCTTTTGAAAAATTTTATAAGAGTCTTGAGACGAAGGAAGGAGAACGAAACATTTATAAGATTGCTAAGAGTAGGGAAAGAAAATCAAGGGATCTAGAATAGGTAAGGTGTATTAAGGATGAAGAGGGAAGAATTTTAGTTACAGATGATGAAATTAAAAATAGATGGGAGACTTACTTTTCCAAACTTTTCAATGATAGAGAGGGTTCATCTAGTAACTTGGAGGATTTAGTAACTAGTAAAGGAGAACAAAATTTGTCACTCTATCGAATAATACGTGATAAAGAGGTAAAGGAAGCTCTTAAGAAAATGACAAATGGTAGAGCTAACGGACCTGATTGTATATCTATCGAAGTGTGGAAATGTTTAGGTGAAGAAGGGGTGAGATGGTTAACTAAGTTATTTAATGTGATCTTACGGTCCAAGAAAATGCCTGATGAGTGGAGGAGAAATACATTAATTCTTATTTATAAAAATAAAGGAGATATTCAGAATTGTACTAACTATAGAGGGATTAAACTCATGAGCCACACAATGAAATTGTGGGAGAAAGTAATTGAGCACAGATTGAGATTGGAGACAAGTATTTCTGAGAATCAGATTGGTTTTATGCCAGGTAGATCAACTACAGAGGCGATTTATCTATTAAGGGGATTAATGGAAAAGTATCGTTGTAAAAATAAAGATTTACACATGGTTTTTATTGATTTGGAAAAAGCTTATAACTGTATACCGAGAGAAGTGCTTTGAAAAGCGTTGGAAAAAAAAGGGAGTATGGATTGCTTATATTAAAGCCATACAAGATATGTATGAGGGGGTAAAAACTAGTATAAGAACGCCTAGTGGTCAAATAAAGAATTTTTCTATAAAGATTGGACCACATCAGGGATCATCTCTGAGTCCTTATCTGTTCAACTTGATCCTAAATGTTTTGATGGAACACATTCAAGGGAAAATTCCCAAATGTATGCTCTTTGCGGATGATATAGTTCTTATAGTAGAGACAAGAGAAGAGGTTAATTGCAAACTTGAGTTATGGAGGAGGACATTGGAGTCGAAAGGTTTCCGTTTGAGTAGGAGTAAGACGGAATATTTATATTGTAAATTTGGTAAGAGACTATTCGACAATAATTTGGAAGTGAAATTGAGAGATCAAATTATACCTCAAATGGAAAAATTTAAATATTTGGGAGCCATTATTCAAAATGATGGCGAAATCAGTGGAGATATTTCACATAGGATTCAAGCTGGGTGGTTTAATTGGAGAAAAGCTAAAGGAGTTATTTGCGACCGTAAGGTGCCTAATAAACTTAAAGGAAAGTTTTATCACACTGCTATCAGACCGGCAATGTCATATAGTAGTGAATGCTGGGCTCTAACAGGACAACAAGAGCATAAAGTTGGAGTAGCAGAGATGAGAATGTTACGATGGATGTGCGGACATACACGTAAAAATAAAATTCGAAATGAGCACGTACGCGAAAAAGTGAGGGTAGCACCTATTGAGGAAAAAATGGTAGAAAATCGGTTGAGATGATTTGGGCATGTACAAAGAAGACCAAGGGAGGCACCAGTGAGAAGAGTGGAACATATAACTTTGAGTCCGATTAAGAGGGGTAGAGAAAGGCCTAAGAGAACACTCTTGGAAGTTGTTGAACGCGATCTCTTAATTAATAATATTCCTAAAAGCTTGATAAATGATAGAGCACAATGGCGTCTTGCAATCCATGTAGCTGACCCCACCTAGTGGAATAAAGGCTTGTTGTTGTTGTTGTTGTTGTTGTTAACTTGCCTCTTATTAAATTTGCAACACATATACTCTATCTTGTTTCTACTTAAGTTGAAATCCTTTGACTCCAAAATCTATCTCCATCTCTCAAGTTTAGAGTTAACTTCTTCACTTGACTACTCCATTAAGATAATTTCATCTAGAAAGAGCATGCACTTAAAGATTTCTCCTTGTACAATTAGAACATCCAAAACAAGATCAAACAAGTTAGGACTCAAGGATGATTTCCAATTCAGAGCAGTCTTTAGAGAAGTCCTTTGTCTCACCTCAAGGCATTTCCAAATTAGTTGTAGCCCCCACATGCATATCTTTTATAGCCCTAACATTTGCAACATGAATGGCTATCTTTTCTATGACTCCTCATAGCACTTCTCTTGATAGCCGATCGTAAGCTTTTTCTAGGTCAATAAAAAAACACATCACGTCTCTTTCTTTACTATTGTGCTTTTCCATCGATCCCAATTACAACATAAATAGCCATTGCTGTAAAATCCAAATTGGTCCTTTAAAATAGTTGTGCAATCCATATAGCCGATCCCGCCTAGTGAGATAAGGCTTCTTCTTCTTATTGTTGTTGGTTCTCTAAAATACAAGTCTCATTTTATTATTTCTGCTCATCACTCTTGTAATTTTAAAGTGTGTCTTATAAGACTTATTTCTCATTAGTTAGCAAAGTCATAGATATTCCCCTTATTATTGTATATAGGTACCAAACTGCAATTCCTCCATTCCTTTACACTAGCTGTTGCCTCCACATACAAGTCTCAAATATAAATGGATTGTACATTCTAGTGCAGCATATCATAAAGCTGTTAATTAGAACATCCCTTATTACCATAGCAAGCCTTTGTCTGAGGAAATGAACATCAAAGTGGCTAACGGACCGTATATTAGGGTATGAGACGCTGGAATGTTGCTAACTTTCATTATAATGTTTGTGCTTTTCAGGATTTGGAATCGGGCAAGAAGATTGGCAATCTTAACTCCCCCCTTATTTAATAATTTTCTAATTATATTGTAAATGAACTAACTCATGGATAATGTTAGCTTCATGGATACTATTGTAACATTTCCTAAGCTCTAAACCTATAGATTGGGGGCCCTTCTCTCTTGTACAACCATCAAATCAATTCATTCAAGGGAAAAGACTTCCTTTTGGCTTTGTTTTTTGATACTCCTCATGTCTAAATATTTGGCAAAAGAAGGCAGATTTGGACATCGTTTTTAATATCATATAGCATGTTTCTCTTGTTTTAAAACTCTCAAAAGTAACTAGCCACATCAATAATTAATTACATCAAAAACTAGGAAAAGAACATACCAAATCATTGAGGTGAGGTTCCACCATCTCTCGCTTTACTTTGCTTGAGGGTTGTTCACTGATTGGATTAGTTTGTAAGATGATGAGATAGTGACAATAGTAACATTTCATTATATTTAAAAGAGTTAAGAAAAATACCGTTCATCATCAATGTCCATTTCAGAGTCTGGATCCCATTGCCCATCTCCATCATCGCGATCTTCATCAGCCTAGAAAAATGTAGATATACAAACTTTTAGGAAGAAAAGAAAAAAGATGAATTATTTTATGATTGTGGGAATAGCAGGCTAAGTCAAGTTTCCCAGAAGACGTCTTCATTCATCAATCTCAATGGTTCAGTGATACATAAGAAAGAGATTTGGCAGCTAGTCTGCCAGAATATCATGGAGAGAAATCAGATAAAATAGTAAAGCTGTGATATCCTAATTGTTGGGAGTAAGCCTTTCTCATCTTACTACGCCTTCTCTAATTTTAGGGATTTTCCTAAGTATTTTTCTGATTATTATTATCTTGTATTTAGTAAATCAATCTCTTTTTATTATTATCCCATATTAGGATAACCTAGAAAAATAATCCCTTGTACAGCTGTTATATGTATCGTATCATCAGAGAAATAAAGATCACATTTTGAGACAACCCACACGCTCACCAATAAATCTGGAAAATAAAACAGTAAGATATTACTAATTAAAACAGGCTAAGGCCCTAATCAGATTAAGATATTACTAATTAAATATCTTATTCTAAAAATAAAGGAATATCTAATATTTAAAAGATAATATAGATTCTAAATCCAAATTAAAACCCTAAAACACATTTACATCAATTAACATATGATAAGTAAAGAATAAATAAATAAAGATTAAATGGTTTAGTTAGTTGGGGGGCTAGTTAGTTAGGTTCTGTTAGAATAAGTGGACGAAGGAGCATATATAAGGGATCCCAAGTGTGAGTCAAATGTTATGCTAAATAGAAAATACAGAAATATAATTCACTTCTCCCTATTCTCTATTTCCCTTTCTCTCTTGTCTCTTATCTGTCTCTCTCTCTCTCTCTCTCTCTCTCTCTCTGTTTTCTCCTCTTTCCTTCCCTTTCACTCCTCTGTTTCTCTCTTTCCCTTCTTTCTGCCATATCAGTGGTATCCAAAGCCAGTCTTTCCTCCCCTTTGTATGCCAAAAACACATTCCCAAGCTGCAATAAAGAAGATGACAGATCCAAATGATGCAAGACTTCATACCTTGGAGAATCAACTCCAAGCCCTCACTGCACAGATGAGTCACCTTGTCAGATGTTTTGATGAATCCTGCAATGGTGGAGGCGGCATGCATCAACCTAGAATAGAGCAGTGTGATTATCAACCTCCAACTCGATTCACAAAAAGGAATTTCCAAGATTCCAATGAGATGACAATCTTGGGTAGCTTTTTAAGTCCAAGCATTATTTCCCTTTGGATGAAACACCGGACTCTTGGAAGGTCATCGTGGAAGTATTCATCTAGATGAGGAGGCATTCCAATGGCATCATTCTTTTGAGCAAACGACCATGGATGAACAACTTTCTTGGGAAAATTACGTGAAAGCCACTAAAGCTCATTTCCAAGAAGACTAAGCTGGGGCTGTGAGACCAATGAAGCCCATTACTCTACAAGACACGTATAGCCTCCGCCAGTTACAAGAGATAAATCTATATAAGGTAGTGAAAGCAAACTCATGGTAGAAAACAGCTTTGTTTGGCTCTATTGGAGATTCTTGGGTGTCTTTGCACCCTTCAAACCGCTGGATGTCGAACAAAAATGGAGTCTTAAGTGGTGGGTCCCAGCCATTCAAGTCGAAAATGACTAAAACACCCTCTAGTGGGTCTATGTTGTCAAGCTTAGCATCTGACGCATGAAGTTCTTCTTTATCTTCATATAAAGAGCCAAATTCTGGTGCAAAAGTTTTTGAAAATATTGAACCCAAAAGAAGCAGAGCACAAAACCCAAAATATTTGTTTTTTATGTCATCAAAAGTGCTGCAAATATGGGTTTCCATTTGGGTTCAAGTGCTTGGGTAATTTTCAGGCTGAAATGTCAAAGCCACAGCTATCATTCAGGTGGCTTTTTTTTTTTTTTTTTTCACCCAAGCTATCCCCACAGCTAGCAGCATTCAAGTGGCATCTTCAGAAGCAAAAGCTGAATCACTTTCCTTTAATAGGCCTGAGGAGCTTAGAAATTGAGTTAACCATGTTGGGTCAAACAAGATGATAGGGATGGTAGAGAACGTTGAATAAGAGGCTTGGAAGGAAGAAATGTAGGATCATCCCAGAAATATTGATTCAGTGGAGGCTTGCCTAATGAAGAAGCAACTTGAATGTCTCTGTTTAATTTTCAGAGGCAGTTTCCAGACTTTCCTATCTCTGACCCTTGAGGCCAAGGGTTTTTGAGGGGAGGGTATTGATATGCAAAGAATAAATAAATAAAGAATAAATAGTTTAGTTAGTTAGTTAGTTAGGTCCTGTTAGAATAAAGGGGCGAAGGAGCCTATTATAAGGGATCCTAAGTGTGAGTCAGATGTTATGCTAAATAAAAAATACGGAAATATAGTTCAGTTCTCCATAGTCTCTATTTCCCTTTGTCTCGTCTCTTATCTGTTTTTCTCTCTCTCTCTCTTCTTTGTTTTCTCTTCTTTCTTCCTCTTTCCTTCTCTTTCACTCCTCTATTTCTCCCTTTCCCTTGTTTCTACCATGTCAACATATGTGACGAGCCAGACTGAAGAAAATGAAGAGCAAACAAAAACATTAGAGTGATTACCTCTCCAAGATCAGAATCAGGAGGTCTTTCCTGAAATTGGACACTAGGAGCATGTTGCAGCTTGGAAAGATAATCGAGAAGCTTGGAACGTATTTCATCTAATAAATGATGAGAATTCTTGTTTTCCATGTTGCTTGGAGCAACATGAAGAGTATAATCGGGGCCAAAATACTCATAATACTCATGCTGTGGCATTTTGTCATCAACTTCTAATCCAAGAGCAACTCCTGTCTGCATTACATATAACACATTACAATTTTATGTGGTTAGAAGAGATTATCTGCGCAAAAGAATAAATCCACTATATGTAACAACTAATGGTGCATGATGACCAAGCTGAAAATCAACAACGGCATGATAAGCCACCCAGATGCTACTACTAAAACAGAAACAAAGGAAAAGAAACAGGGAAAAATTCCTAAGAGCTCCTATGGTGTCCTAATATATAATTCACATTGAACTAAAAAGAGAACTACTAAACTACTTGGAACTCAAACATCACCACGTGTTGAAAGCTAGAAATCATAAATTAGGGAATCATAATTTCTACAACATTTTTTTATTAATAAAAGTGCATTTTGAACTTTTTAAGGCAATAAATTCACTTATGGCTATTGTAAATTTGTAATTGCCACAGCAGATAAAATAGTATCTGGACCTTTCAAAGGCTTAAAAGTGTTGCATTAGATAAATGAAAACAATTTAATGAATCACAAGAGCATTCTACCTCATAGCACCAGCATCGAGCGACATTCCTAATGGTATAACCACCACCACCCAACAGCAAGAGGGGCACATTAAATGATCTCATGTATCTGACACACTCTGCATGACCTCTAATTGAAAGATTAAAGCATCCCAATCTGTCTCCAGACAAGGAATCAGCACCACACTGGAGAACTACTGCACCAGGCCTAAAAACTTCCATCACCTTGCCAATTATTGGTTTGAATAAGAAATGATAACTCTCATCATCAATCCCATCATCCAGTGGAACATTCAGAGAGTAGTATTTCCCCTTTCCATATCCAATATCACGTATGTCTCCTGTACCAGGAAAATAATCACCAAATTTATGGAAGGAAACAGTCATGACTCTGTCAGTAGTGTAGAAAGCTTCCTCCACCCCATCACCATGGTGGATATCAATGTCCACATATAGAACACGCTGCAACAAATATTACATGATCATTTCAGAAAAAGGATTTGGGCATATAGTACAATCATAAAGATTTGCAAACGACGGGAGATGTTTGAGTAATCAGGCAGTTCAAACAATGAACAATAAGAAGCCAAGTTATGATAAATCAACTGAGGCGGACTTAGAGTCTATCTTTAGAATCTTGAGTTATCTAAAAATGTCACCCAGCAAAGGCATCTTCATTAAAAAAAAGAGCACACAAGCACAAGAGTATTCAAGTCCAAAAATATGCAGACTATGCAAGAATAAGATCAGCAGGGAACAAAATGTCTGCAACTGGGCATTGCACCTTCACATGGGCCAACAGGGTGGAAATGTCATCACATTGAAAAGTAAGAAGTTTCCCGTTGTGGCAAGAAGCAACAGCTAAATTTTATGCACAAACCTTAGGAATTTGTGAAAGAAATCAAATTAAGAGAGTTGTAGAAGAAATGAAGATTTCCTTTGATCTGCCTTCAAAGATTGTAGGTAATAACAATATGGCCAGCATTAGCATAGTGAAAATTCCTTCCCATCATATAGGACAAAGCACATCAAAACTGATTATCATTACATAAAGAAAAAGATTAATTTTAGTATGATGGATCCCCAGGGCCCCCAAAAAAAAAAATAAAAGGAAATAGAAAAAAAATCAAACACACACAAATATCAGATAGAGAACCTCTTTTATGTATGCACAAAGAATCAGTGGAATATTATTTCTTTACCACTAAAGCAAGGATACACCTCAAGACTTAGGTATTTTGCTCGTTAGAGTTCAGCAAGCAATGCTGAAAAAAGAGCGGGGTCCTTCCTAAGTAATTATTAGGTTTGAAATGAAACTAGACCCCAGAATAAGGCACTTTTAAGCATAATCCATCCTTCAAGGTTTCTTTCCCGTCTTTGTACATTTAATTTCATCTTTTGTCATGTCAGTTCTCATTCTACAAGTAGGCCTCCTATATATATCCTCCATACTTGAGGTATGATCCCTCACGCTCATTCATATTATTACTGAAAAAGTGATGAAGAAAATATGAGCATAAAGGATTAGAACGTTTGCACAAGTCAATATAGGTATAAACCCCCGGGGGGGCACAAAGGAAAACATCAAGGGGGGAAATACTCATTATTACACCAACCTCATGCTGTTTAAGAAGTTCCAAAATTGCCAGGACTATATCATTGACGTAGCAAAATCCAGAAGCCTCACACTTTTTGGCATGATGTAGCCCACCAGCCCAATTGATAGCAATATCACATTGGTCATGATTCAACTTAATAGCACCACCAACTGAACCTCCAGCATAAGTTTGACAGAAAGAGTAAAGACCATCAAAGACAGGGCAATCTTCACCAACATTAAAGCGCTTGAGCTGCCTAAGTTGATCCTGCTGTGTTTCAGGAGTTATGCTTCGAAGGAATGAAACATAGTCATCAGCGTGAAATCGGCAAAGATCTCTGTCTCTGGCAGGAAACGGCTTAAGGACCTGCATGTGCTGAAGCAACCCATAGTGGGCAAGAAGAGCGTGTGTCATTCGAATACGATGTGGCTTCATAGGGTGACCTTGCCCATAATAGTAATTTCCAACCTCAGGATCATAGAAATAGCAGACTTTTCTCTTCATCCCATCTGGAGCAGACGGCAGAGAATTTCCTCCAGCATCCATGCTCTGTAATCTACCTGCTTATCAATATTCAATCCTAACAACTTCCTTGAAAAAGAGGAGCAAGGACATGACTATGAACACTCCAAAAAGCAATTAAGCTATGAAGAAATGAACAAGATATTCGCAACCACCGCATAACAAAGATTCTGACATGACCGATTATTAAAATTAAATATAGAAGAAAATACTGTGCTATAAAGAAAAAACCTAATGCCCTCCATAATGAATTAAGAATAAAACACCAGACAAGAGAAGTCTGCCTCTCAGGTGGTTTCACTTCACTTTTACCCCAGTTCGCGCAAACTTATTTTGCCGAGCAAAGGAAGAGAGAGAGGAATCAATATCTGACGTATGACGAGGAGGGGATGGTGAAGATTGAGAGACTTTGAAATAGCTAAGAACATTGAATTACAGTTTTTAGAGGAATGCATCGGGAAAAGAAACACAAAAAAATGTAACAACAAAACCACTAGCAGAATAATTAGAACTGGATGGATGAGAAAATGAACACAAACATAGTAATTGATAACGCGATTCGCTCTTTGATATATAAAAACACAGCAAGAATGCAACAATTACCTTCAATTTCAGCCTTCTTTGTAGTTTTATTCACCCCCCGAACTTACGACAAGACAACAAAAGAAAAGTAGAGCAACTTCCCCTTCCGGAGGGAACTTGAATCAGCGTGTTCGACGATATTTTTCGAACCCGTAGTTCTCAGGCTAGCGCAGGAATTATATGAACTTGATTTTTTATTTTATTTTATTTTATTTTGGAGGGCTAATGGGGGGTGAAGGATTTGGCTGAGGGTGTGTATGGTTGTAATGGAAGCACTAAAGCCTAAACACTAAATTTAATTATGAATGAATTATATTTCTTATTTTCAAAAATTCTTTGTTTTGTTACCCTGCTGTTTTCTCCATGTAACGGCTCTGCTTTCTTGTTAATGTGTATGCATTTGTTTGACCATGCATGTACACGTGGACAACATGCTTAAGACATGTGGAACTAATTGAGAAAATGAAAAAAAAAAAAAAAACAAAAGAAAGAAAAAGGTATTTGAATGTTCAACCCATCTCTCGTCACTTTCAAGCTCTTCATCCTGGACCTCCCTTGAAACTCTCAAGCTCTCAATGTTGTTCACGTACATGCCCATCATCATCACTCCATCACATGCCCCTCGTTGTTTTAAGCATTCACCCTCCATCTCCTTTGTGGATCATTGCTCTGAGTCCATTGCATCCACACATTCTGTGTAAAGTTGTCCTCACTGATCTAATTCTATAATAGCTCAACATGAGTAAACATTGAAATTAACCCAAGAGTAATTACCCAAATCATGTTTAACCATTTAAAAGTAATTTGAAACTATAAATGTTTTTTTTCAAAAATTGGGATCTCAAGTAGTAAACCAGTTAAAAGTAACTTTATTAAGTCAAAATTTAAGAATAAATGATTGCGGAAGCATAAGATACCATTTGATAGTCAAAAAAACTCAAAACTACTTGAAAAACATTAAGTGAGTGAAAATAAAGGAGTATGTCGCGACCTAGATAGAATTTTGACAACAAATAGCTGTCATTCGACAACACATAAGGGCAACTTCTGTCGTGCTCCATTTCTTCATTTAACATTCGATTCAAGTAATCTAGGTGTCTACAGAAAGCTCTTTTCATAACCTAGATAATGACATTGGTTTTACTCTCAAATAATTTCATACAAAGAAGTTGAAAATCCAAGTACATTTTCTCAACTTTTCACACTTTTCAAAACACAAGGATATCCAAAACCTAACACAAGTGCCACAAGCTAACACTAACACCTATATCATCCTTATAAGACTAAAATATGTGAAACATTCAATCATTAGTATGAACAACTCAAAAAACTCTCATTAATTTTATTTAAATCAATGAGTTCAAACCCATAACCTTTGTAAATCGAAAATCACTTTCCCAACATAAATACTAACTCAAATACTGTCAAATAAGGAAGGAAAAGGAAGAAAGGAGCTTGGGAAACTTACCTTTGATGTTTAGAAGTCCCAAAATGCCCTTAAGCTTTAGTTCTTTAAGCCCTAGCAAAGCTCCTCAAGTGATCTAAGCTTTTCTTGCTTAATTTATTTGTTTTCTCTCTCCTTTTTGAATTGAAACTCAACTTATCATTGTCAGAATTTGGCCATGCATGCGGCATAGAGTGTCACATATTGGACAATTTAATCCCTAATTAGCTTAGTAAATGAGATTAATTAAGTAAATTAATATGGTGTTTGGTTACAAAGAACTAACAGATGTTTTGGGTTGTAATTTCAGCCCTAAAATTGAATCCGAAGCAAAGTTGGGTTACCTGAATATCAAAAAAGTGAGAGAAATAAAAAGGGATGGCTCTGTGCCACATGCTGCGTGTCACACCCCGAAATTAGAACATGTTTGGCACAGAATATAGAGATAATACCCATATCCTAAAAGTCTTTACTCAAGAAGACTCTAATTTATCAGCCATGAAGACCTTTGATAATAAATTAAGCCATCCTCAATACAAATCATACAAATAAAAGATTTAATATTTTTCAAAACAGTAGTAGCAGCAAGGAATTTTCTTCCGATTAGTAAATATCAAAGTATAAATTATAAGGATAAGGACTCTAACTATAGCTTATGTGGAGTTTACTTTAAAGAAGTTCGATTTCAACTTTTCATCTCATCTGAATATTACTGCCCCTCAAAGATTAGCAGAAGGCACAATATCAGTGAACGTATCTGAGACCAAAATAATAATTTCCAATGAATAACGTCCCAACAATAAATAATAGAACTTAAATAAAAAGGAAATTTTAAAATAATTGTAAGTCAAAGAGACAACAGCTTTCAAAAAAATGTAAAAAACTTTAAAATAAAATAGCTCTGTAAAATTCTTAAAATTAGATCTTAAATCATTAAACTATCATGGCAAATATTAATAAGATTTGCTTCCAAGAAAGCACATAAATGAAATAAATAGTTATAAATAAATTACTGAATAACATCAATGGAATATAAAATCATCAAATAATTGGATTCATAATTATGGAGACTTATCAGAACAATTAACAAACGTGGACACACAGTCCACGAGAGTAAATAACCAAACGCGGCTTATGCCATGAAAACAAACGTGGATACACAATCCACGAAGGTAAGTAACCAAACGTAGCCGAAGCTACGAAACAAACGTAGACACACAGTCCACGAGGGTATATAACTAAACGCGGTCGAAGCCAAGAAACAAACATGAGTACGATGCTCACGAATAACCATCCCTCCGTTCCACGTACGTTGGCCATCGCACGGGGCTAACATCTCTTATAAACACCCTGCTAGCTAGATGTACCATGGCGCACCAAGAGCTAACGGAACTGCCGTTAGCAGCTAGTGTTCTGTATAAAGTCTCCTTGAAATTCATTTTCAAACATATGAGGAAATCATCACTTTCAAAATTAAACTTTTTTCTTCTCAATGTCAAACTCACATGAACTGTTTAAAATATCAACCCTTTAAAATATGAAATTCACAACTAACGTTCCATAAACTTCTTCACCCATTTCCATGATTGTCCTTATTGAATAAAAGAGTACTAGCATTTATAAAAACGTTTCTGCCAATCTTATAAGTATAAATCATGATAACTTCAAGAGCTAAAGAAATTTAATCAGCAACATTAATCACTGCTAGAGTGACATATATTCATGATTGTAGATTATTGAAAATAATAATTGATAAAAGGAAATTTTCAAATATATAAATTGATTGGGACGTTATCCATTTACCTGAAGCAATCCCAGCACCATAATTTACCCCTTAGCATTCCTTACAACAAGATTTATTCCTGAAACATCCAATATAATAATAATTGAACCTTTAAAATTTTATACAACTCATAATTGTTCATTCACTTAATTATTATAATATATTCTCGCATTTCTCTTGGACTCTAATATTTTAAATTTCATTCTAAAGAAATTCATATCCTCCGCATTCCTTCCTAGTGTATGAGTCATAACAATCCACTGACACATTTTAACTAAATACCATTACTTGCACTTGTACTCTTCCCACAACTTTGTAACTTGAACCATAGCATTTTATTTTACATATTTGGAGGTTTAAATGAATACAATAAGCTATAGATCCAACATAAATAATTAAATAAAATAGCGTTCATCAACCTCATATTACTTTTTCAGCATTTATATGTAAGTAAAGTCCTTGATTTTAATTTCCTACATAAAAAATGTAATATTTTCTATACACAGTTTTAGTCATTGCATGGACTCTAAGTGTCATGAATAAGACTCTATAGTCTACACTAAAAAAACCAAGACAACTGGATAGTTCTTCTGTTTGTACTAAAAGTCAATCAAGACATTCAAGGTCATGGATTACATAGAGACACGTACATATGTACACACATGCAAGCACGCACTGATTATATACACCCTAAGAATTTCTATGAAGTTCTAAGCAAATAGGTTAATAAGGTTGTTGTGGAAGACAACCCTCGTCAAAATTTTTACAAGATTTAGTTGATGACTCATTATCTCAAATATTATTATTTACATCACAATTTCTTCATGATACTATGTACATAGTTATTCATTCCATTGGGACATGATTCTCTCTTAATCCTTAAATCAAACGCCTTGTGTGCACACCTTATAAGCCATTCAATATAACTTGTTCAACTTTAATATCCTACCCAACAAATTTCACACATCTACCATTAAATTCATCGTGCTTTTCCAATCCAATTCCCTATCAAAGAAATCAGTTGAAGCTTAGAAAAATTTCAATTCTAAACAGCACAGTTTCAGCTGAACAAGCAAACAGGGAAAGCCAATAGATATATATATATATATATATAAATATACATATGCATCACATAAAATCATTAGAGATGAAAATGGGAGAATAAGCTCCCTTACCAACCATCGGCAATAACGACGATGGAGGAAGAGGAGTTCGATGCTAAATAGGGGAAGAAGAATGGCAGCGTATAAAAATTCCTAATCTCCCTCACCGGCGTTGCTGAGAACGAAGGAAGAAGATGAAGTTTAAACAATCTCATGCACCATCGTCAGCCCACAGCAAAGACAAAACAGAGAAAGAGTTTTAACTACTCAACTCCACAGGGGCAGAATAGCAAGAGAGGGAAAAAGAAAGGATGGTATAGGGGAAGAGGCAACCACCATTAAATTCATACAGCAACACACTACCTCTTATAATAGCATCAGTTTTAAAACCTAGTAAATGAAGCTTTCAAACTCACCCATGGCAGCATTGACAGCTGCAACAATGAAGTAGGAGGTGATGCCCGAGGCTGCAGATTGAAGGCTCAAATACACCTTCACTGAAAAAATAGAGGAAGAAGAAGAAGACCTTTCACGGTCATCGGCACCAGAGAAGAACGATAGAGGAAGAGTCTAAGATCAGCAGGGAGATATGTACGCACTCTCTTTTCCTTCCTCTCTCTTAGTCCACCCTCCCAAATGTGAGAGTAGAAGCTTTCCGATCTCTCTTTTAATTTCTTTGTTTTTTTTTTAATTTGCCAAAACAAGTGAATCAAGCATAAGAATATTTTAGGAAAATTATAAGAAGGAGCACGAAAAAATCACTACAAAGGGCACACAAAATTTACCCAAAAGAGCACAAAATTTTTCTATAATTTAAAACTAAACTTTTACTAGAAAAATTTGGACTCTGAATTCTTGAAAAAAATTTCGGCATAAATTCCTATAAACTACCCAATTCTACTTATTATAAACTTTATTTAAATAATACATCCATTGTGAGAAAAATTTTGTTCAATTTAAAATTTAAGGTCCTTACATTGTGTCTCACAAACCATCAGAGCAAGAAGACCCTCTCTATATTATATGCCACGATGCGTGGTCAAATTTTTAGTTTTATCAAACATGAGTCTGATGTGAAAATTAGAGGAAAAAGAAAGAGATTTAAACAAGAGGGAAGGAGCAGACTAAGAGAGCTCTGTTAGGGCTTGGATTGTGGAAGCATTGGAGCTATTTTGAAGCTTCTAAATACTAGAGGTAAATTCCCTAAGCCTAAATCTTCCTTCCTCTCGCATTTTCTTAATGACTGAAAGTTAGGGTTTATTAGAAAATGTGATTTTTGGTCTACAAAGGCTATAGGTCCAAATCCATTGACTTAAATAAAGTTAATGGGAGTTTTTAAAGTTATTTAAACCTAATATTTATGACTCTATGCGTTTTTAATAGTTAGGAGCCATAAATACACGAAAATCCTCTATAAATGAGGTAGTTTGAACAATGTGAAGCCATTAATGGCTAGTTGGGAGTTCAGTCAGGTTAATGAGAGCTAGAGGAAGCTAATAAACTTTATGAGTAACCTTGTGTATGAAGAAATTGAATTTTGAAAGTATTGAAGTGTTGAACTAGGTAGTGAAAATTATCTAAAAAGGAATATTGATTATTAATATTGTGATTAAATGCAGAGTAATCATATTTGGCACCATTTAAGCTTCGTAAAAGCTTTAGAAGTGAGTACTTGAGAGGTAAACCTATGACTTCTTAAGGTTTTAAGGTAACCAAGGAAAATCTTTCTTGTGCTTTTGTGTGTTAATTTATTTAAATGTTATAATTGAAGTGTGTGAAATTATTTAACATGCAAGCATGTCATAAAATATTTGAAAATCAAATATTATGTTTTTATGGAATTCAATGATATGATGTGATATGTTATAGAGTTCAATGAAATGTGTGTAAAAAGAGGAGTTCAATGATTTTGTAAATTGTGAAGTCCTACAAATGATGTAAATGGAGTTCAATGATACAATATGTATAGAGTTCAATTATGTGTTGTTATGTGTTTGTGAGATGAACATATATAGTATGAGTACAACAAGAATATTAAGTATGTTGGCATAATGATTACTTGCATGCTATGAGAAATTGCATTTTTATGCACTATATGATCAAGAGAAGTAGGAAGTCGCCTAGGAAGAGGAATAGTGAGTTGAAATTCACGTGGTAAGATTACCATTAGAGCTCAATGGTTTTTTTGAATCTTAATATTTTATTGTCCTACTTGTTCAACGAGAGACTGTCCCACTTGTTCTACAAGGGACTCGAACTTAGCTTGTTTTTCTACTTATTTGATGAGGAAACTAGTTTAGGAAGAACGACACCCCACAATGTAAGGTTTGGGGGAAACTATGACTCACAAGTAAGTTAGGTAACCTTGGTTGGGTAGCCCTTCGCGCATGAATAAATAGGGTAGTCTTATCACATGGATGATTCTAGTATGTAATAGCCCACAATTTCGTGTCAGAAGCATAAAAAGGATATAAGGGTGGAGTGATCATGCATATTGTAATAAAAAGGGGCACATGGTTGTTTGTGTTGTCCCTTGAGATAAAATGATATGATTAACTTTGTAATATTTCAAAAATTTATTATCATGTTGTTATTTTATGACTTTATGTCAATGGTGATGAAAAAATGAAAATATGTGTTCTTAAACATGCTAAATTGGCATGAGTATGACAATGATTTGCCACTTACATTTAAATTGATTGATATAAAATCTCTAATTAGACAAGGTTACCCTTGCTAATGTACTCAAATCTCCAAAATCAAGGTAATTAAGGGAATAATCTAAAAGGATTACCAACTTTGTAAATTTTGACAATAAAGAGCTGTTATATGATAGCTCTTGGGGCGAACTTCCAATGCACCCTATTTTTTTGTCTGGTGTTCGATTGAAATAATTTAGGTGTCTACAAAAATCTTTTTCTTAACTATATCTAATGGCATTAATTTCACAATCAAAGCATTTTTTAATTAAAAGATGGACACCCATTTCTAAACTCACTCCTTTTTCATAATAATACACAACTAGAGAGTCTATTTTACAAAACAAGTGTCAAAAGCTTACATTAACTCTTAAACCATACACAATGGACTATTACGAACTCGTGCAACATACCACAACCAACCAATCACAAATTTATCAAATTTTTAATGCTCAATCCCTTAATCACAAAAACACGAAGGGGAGCTAAATATTCATAGATCAACATAATAACCATTATATTCAACTAATTACACAACTCTCTACTTATGCTAGTATTTTAGCCCTAATTAAACTTTTCAATCACATGACATATAGTCCAAGGTACAAAATACATATTCAAATCATTTTCAATAATAGTGTAAGTAGTCAAAATGAATCACATGTTAACCTAATTGGCAATTAACAAAACAAAATACACATAATCTAAAATGGTATGAGGCCTATTGTTAGGATTTTCTCTAAATCCTAAGCCTCTGGTTGTTTTCCTTGATTAGTCAAAATGAATCACATGTTAACCTAGTTAGCAATTAACAAAGTAAAATACACATAATCCAAATGGTATAAGGCCTACTGTTGGATTTTCTCTGAATCCTAAGCCTCAGGTCATTTTCCTCAATCCTGGTTTGAAGAGCTAGTTCTTGTAATACTGAAGAATAAGGGGTGAATACAACTACTCAGTAACTAAGGTTAATCTAGCCTATGCAATTGTATATCAGTTAATTAAATTTGCAAATGACAACCATAAATCAATTTACAATCAGGAAAGATTTTCAAGTTTACCCTGGCCATAAAACTAGCAACTATATGGCTTGGCCTAAAATTTATCTTTTCATAATGCATACAAACACATATACATGTAAGGGTAGCAATAACAACAACAACCACCTACCTTCTACAAAAATCACGACAAACCACAATAATAATAACTATATGGCTGGAAATATGAAATGTATGATCAATGACAGCCTTATATCCTCTTGATACTTTTAACATGAAATAGGTAGCTATTTAGTAGCTACGTCCATAATTCAGACTAATCAAGCCTTCCACTTGCAAGAAGTTGCCTAGCCAAGGTTAACTTACTCACTTGTAATTTACGGTTTTCCCTAATACTAACTACTATGGGGTGTTATACATCTAATCTATCCTCCTCATGAACCATGAAGACTGATTAGATTCAAATCCCTTAAAAAACAAGTAGGACAATCCTTAGTCAACTAATAGCCCGTTTGGTTTAAAGAATCAGAGGGAATGTAATGTAATATAATGCTAAGGAATGGAATGTAATGTAATAAGGATTACATGTATTTATTTGGTATGTTATATGAGGAAGGGTATTTTGATATAAAATGTAGTTGTAATGAGGATTACATAGATTTATTGATGTAATCCTCTTTACAGTGTATGATGTAATCCCCTTTACATTACCTGGTGCCAACCAAACAGCTGAAATCATGTAATGCATCAGGATTACAGGTAATCCCCTTACACTGCATCGAGCCAAACAGGCTATAAGGGACAATGGCTACCTCCTAATTCTAACGGTTAGTGTTAAGGTAAACTTTCAATTCTAATAGTAAGCCACCATTACCATGTGGGTTTAACACAACTATTCCTCTCGTTGGGCGAACTCCCGCTACAATGATCATGCTATGCATACATCGACATATAGTATGCAAAAATCAACGACAACATCGCATCACATCATAACTATCATCAACTATCTTCAACATACTCCCTCTATCACATCATACACAATATCACATACTATTCATTTTCATACGTGTGTGTATATATATATTCAAATTCTCTTGAACAATATCAATAGCACATATATATAGCATGCATATCATCCTGTTGATTTTGAGCACAATGCTCACCCAATATTAAATTTGCCATAATTTGCATCAAATAGATTTATCAACACTCAATAGGTTTTCAAACAATTGATTTAACAAATAATTAATTAACATGCAATTATATAAACTAAATATTCCCCTGATTACCTCAAACCTTTGAGAGGTCAAAGGTTTACCTCTCAAAATACAAACTTCTAAAGCTTTTCTCAAGTTTGAATGGTGCCAAATAGGTTAGTCTATTTATGTCTTTATTCAAATAATTTTCACACTTTAATCAACCTTTTAAACTCACACGTAATAAAATCTCCCATTATTCAACATGCTTATTGGATTTACTAAGTTCCTTTAGCTCACATTATCATTAATGAACTGTTAAACACTCCCAATAACCCTTATTATGACTCAAATTTAGACATTAATGGGCCTTACCAACTAAAAAATTATCAAATCATTATTACTAAGTTTAAATAACATAAATTACTCCTATTAACTCTATTTTAGTTAATGAATTCAGACCCATAACTCATATGAACCGAAAAACATTTTTCCCATTTAAACCTTAACTCAAGTCCTCATTAAAATGGAAGAAAAAAAAGGGAGGAAAGGAGTTTAGAACCCTTACCTTAAGTGTAGGATGGCTTGGAATTGCTTCACAACCTTCAAATTGCAAACCCTAATAGAGCAAATCTTTAGTCCTTTGTCCCTTTTTGTTTCTTTCACATTCTTTCCCACTCTGTCGCAGTCTTATTTTTGCATATTTTTGACCATATACCATGGCACTTGTACTACTTGTCGCTGCAGGTGGTACGAGAGGCTTACTTCATTCCCTAATGACCCGTATGCTGTAGAATTCCATATATGCGCCATGGCATGTGGTATAGAATTATTCCTCTTTGTTTTTCTCACTTTTTGACATCCAAGTGGCCCAACTTCGCTCCAAACTCAACTTTAGGACTAGAATCACAACCCATAACATCTGTTAGCTATCTGCAACTATATACTATATTAATTTACTTAATTAACTTCATTTACTCAGTTAATTAGGGATTAAATTCTCAACGGTGTTATGATTTTCATATCCTTTTAATAATTTTGTCCCCAAAATTTAAATAATCGTATAAATCATACCTTACTAGAAGAGATGGGGATATTGTTGTTTGTACCACATGCCATGGCGCGTGGTGCATGTGCCATGGCACATGGACAAATTTTTAATTTATCAAACATGAGTCTAATATAAAAAACAAAGGAAAAGGAAAGAGAGTTGAGTGAACAGAAAGGAGAAAACCAAAGAAGCTCTACTAAGGCTTGGGATTTAGAAGCTTCAAGAGTGTTTTAAAGCTTCTAAACATTAGAGCTAAATCTCTTAAGAATTAATCTCTCTTCGTCTTTCTCTTCCATTTTTTTTAATATGAAGGTTAGGGTTTATTAGAAAAGATAATTTTCAGTCCATAGAGGCTATGGATCCAAGTCTATTAACTTAAATAGAGTTAATAAGAGTTATTTAAATTATTTAAACCTAAAAATTATGGCAATGTGAGTTTTGGTAGTTAATGGGTAACAAATACTCAAAATTCCACCATAAATGAGGTGGTTAGGGCAATGTGAAGCCATTAATGGCTAGTTGGGAGTTCAATAAAGTTAATGAGTTAAAGAAAGCTAATAAACCTTATAGGTACCTTTGTATATAAGGATATTGAATTTTAAGATTGTTAAAGTATTGGACTAGATGTTAGAATAACATGGTAATTAAATGTAAAACTAATCTTTTAAAATGCCTATTATGGTAGAAAGGTATCTATCATGGTAAAAAAAATAAAATCAATTTTAACAAAATTTATCATGGTAGAAAATGATTTTGTTTAATTAAATAAACAATTTCAAAACTGATTATGATAATAGAAAAGATTTTACTATAGTAGAGAAAATTAAACATAGTAAACAAAGCCTACAATAGCAAATAGTAGTTTAACTAAAACAAAAAATTCACCTAATGGGATTCCATTTCCAAACAAAGTTTAAAATCCACTTCTTGTTGTAAAATATAAATAATATGAAATTAGAGTTGCCAGGGAGAGTTTAATGTAAAACATCCCGTCATTACTTCCAAAATATCTAAAATGAATTATTTAAGTGTCCACCATAAAACATACAACAAATTTTGACACTGGCTTTGGGTTAAGAAACAAACACTTTCATATAAAAAAAGGTTTATCCACGAAGCCCATTTAGGCTCCAAACAACATTTCCTAAACATTAAACTTCACAATCCAAACTAAAGCCAACACTTAGGGTGAACTGCTTGACCACAACACTATTATTCACAATATCATATTAAATTCCTACCTTCAACTACAAACAATCAAAGTCTACAGTTAGGTTACATCCTCCAACATAGTTTATATCTAAATGCTTAATAAAACATCATCTTATCTCCAACCATAATTTAAGTATTTTAGATCAATCAAATGAAGCCATAGGTGTCAGACACAAATCCAATGGATACAATTTAAAATTCCTACCTTCAACTACAAACAGTCAAAAGTCCACAGTTAGGTTACATCCACTAACATAGTTTATATCTAAATGCTTAATAAAACATCATCTTATCTCCAACCATAATTTAAGTATTTTAGATCAATCAAATGAGGCCATGGGTGTCAAACACAAATCCAACGGATACAGTTTAAAAGAGCTTAACAAGAGTCAAGAGTTAACGTGTTCTAATTCAACAAAATGAGTCTTAAGCTGGCAAATGTACATTAAATAATAAAAAGGGGCATAATACGATAAATTAGTATCTTACACACCAATTCAACCTATGTAAGGTAATATGCATAATTGCCAAGATTAGAAAATTCATTAGATCTAGTAGTATTGCTTTACATGTATGAGGTAATGCCTTGAGGGTTCATTAAACTATTGGGCAAGATGTGGAAATTGTTATGTCCTTGAGTGTATTAAAATTGGCTCACATAATAAATATAGTATGGTCATAATTGTCGCATACATTGATAAGCTAAGTATAAGGAGAGACACATGTGTAGGTGCATAGTGCCTAATTGCTCCTTGTGGCACATAGTGTTCTAAGCCCCTCATTTGGTACTGGATTAAGATGAAAATAGTATTAATATCTTTCTAACTTAATTTTATATGTGTGGACACTTGGATTTCTTTCTGAGTGAATATGTGTGTGTGTGTGTGTGATGTCGGATAGTATATTGCTATTATGACTGTGTTGATAACACAGTCCTTGCCATAGTGAGTTGAATTGGTGGCCACAATGAGTATGAGTGATAGTGGTGGCTATGGCGAGAAGGCTTTTGTGCCTTAGGTTGAAGCGAGGAGGCATTGGCAGTAGCAAGGGTAATTTAGTTGTCTTGGCCATGACGAACATTTTTTCTTTACCATGGTGATCAAGTCAAGCATAGTTGGCTGTGGCCACCACTATCATTAATTTTTTAAAAGTATTCTTATTGAATTATATTAAATTTTGGGATCTCAAATCTTAATTATTTTCACCAAGGTTGATCTTAGTTTTAGTGGTGATAGTCAGTAATTAAGAGTTAATGATATAAGTTATTACTATAACATCACATGATTAAATGATGATCTTATACACAAATGTGTTATGGAAAATAAATACAAAAAGGATTGGTCAAAAGAAAAGAAAATGAAGATGACAAAATGTGAATAGAATTACATTCATTTTGAAAATATGAAAATCATAAACATGCAATCTAAACACATGAAGTGTAAAATTATTATGAGATATATGAATTTTTATGTGAAAATATGGTTTTTCACAAAAGGTCTGATAATGATTATGATCAAGTATTTTATCCTATAGTGGATTTTTGTATATATCACTAATATGGCAATATATAAAATTGAAATATGATGTGTTTATTAGAGTTAAATAGTGAAATAAAAATCCTTGAAGGATCTAAAATGTTAGAAGCATGTCCAAGATAATTATTTGTTATGTTATATGAATCTAAATAGCCCGAGTATATATAATTAACTTATCAACTATGCATTAGAAAAATGCATAATTTTGCATTTACTTGATTGGTAAATTGAACTATCGTGTACTTTTTTCCTTCACTAGATTTTTATTCCAATGAATTTTTCCTAATGAAATTTTAACAAGGTATAATATTTGTTCATGAACATCCAAAGGGAGTGTTATAAATATTATATTATGTAAATGTTCATAAACTCTTTAGGCTCTCGACCTTTTATATCCCATACTACAAAACCTCTCTAATGAACCGTTTTTTTGAGTTTTTTTTATCATGTTTAATACCTATAAACTCAAAAGTTGTATATTGTATATTCATGTGAATTAATCTTATCATTTAAACTATTGTAACTTTTGGGTAGGGTTAGAGCCTATAAATAGAGGCCATGTACCTCACATTTAATATACCCAAGTGAATGAATATTATTGCTTCTTTCTCTCCAATTTTCTCTTGTATTGTTTATTTCTCTCATATTTAATATCTCTCATATTTCTTCTAGTTTTATATTATTTTCATTTGAATTTATTATACTACATTATTTTTTTAACGAATAATCTTCTTACTATTAAATTTTTTATTTGTAATTTACAATTTTTTTAACATGAAATGTTAGCGTAAAAACAAATAAATGATGTGATTTTTTTAAAATAGGAATAAAAATAATTTTAAATAAAACTTTATTCAACTTAAAATAAGGGTTCAAAAAATACATTCCAATCTAATTGACAATGCATCTTTTTAATACTATTAGTGGCAAAAAATTATATGTGTAACGAGAAATTTATAACCTTACACTATAATGTCCTCTGACATTAACTATACTTAACTACAATTCTTAAAGTCAATAATTTAAAAGGGCACCAAAGGAGAAGTAAGATCAAAAGAGGTATTTCTTTAAAATTGGACCATATATCACAGTCAAGCACACGTTTGTCACAGCTTGTGGTATAAAAATCATTCACCACTACCAAATGGTACAATTTTCTACGGCCAACTACAATAAGGCCATCTACTATAGCCAAACTTACTGTTCGTTGTGGTTGACACCTAATATGGCATTTGTCATGGTTAATAGAAGCTTCCACCACGACTAATAAGCTATGACAACAACATATATGATAGCACAAGTTTTAAAACTTTTGGGATGCCTAACTTTTAGCTTGGACCTTTGAATGAGGCAATCCAAGCATCTACAAGTAGACAAATAAGTAATCTAGCTAATGACTTCAGTTTCACAATAATTCGCTATCAAAAGGAAATTTTGAACACTCGAAATTAAAAGCATATAATTATAGTCACAGCATCAATCAAAAGTCTCCAAACCCCTAACTTTTAGTCATTAGCATCCATAATTAGACTAAACCTACTCATCACACATAAATAGACATGCATAACATTTAACTCGCATGCACAAACTATAAACATTCAAGTTACACCTCCTAGGACTTGCCATCAACTAGGAGGTTAATCCAATTAGAGATAAATAACAATCCCCACAAATTATGCAAATCATAACATGTATAACATGCATAACTTAAACCATAAAAAAAACATATAAAAGTTCATGTTACCACCTATGTCAACTTCATAAGTTAAATCTATGCAAATGATCCCTAATGTTGGTAACAAAATATTCAAATTACACACTAGAAATTAGTAGAGGCATTAAACTTAGTCTTTAAGTTTGCTTGTTGCCTTTTGTCTTAAATTTGAGCATCACTTAGAAATTATTAAACCATGGGAGTGAAATTATATAATCTTAATAATCAAGTACATAAATTCAAGCACATGAAAGTGCGACACGTAAAAGCATTTACAGTATATATATATATTCACATGTATAAATTCCACAATTATTCAATATGTATCTCAATAACATAATCCTTATCATAAAACAAGTAAGATAATAGTGATGGTTATACTCACTTTTATTACTCTCCTTATATCTTCTAACTGAATATATGGGCTGTCAAATCATATAGAACTAACTCGTATGATAGAATTAGCCCGGCTATCCAATTGTAAGGGGGTGACCCAGTCAAGGCTCTATACACATTCTTGGACCATGGATTTTCCCATTTCAAACTCATAGGGTGTCATTTCACTTAGTCCTGGGCAATACCCAGTCTAGGGTAATAATCAAGAACCAAAACATCAAGGCCTCATAGTGTTAGTGAATAATATATGGATTTCTTGATGCCCTACTCTTTTGGGTGAATCCCCACCGATATATGATCATGCAAATCCATGAAATGACAATTTTCATAGTCATAATCATGCTCATTATAAAGTCTCAATTTTCACCTCGGGCTTTACTTACACATCCACATCTTAACCTGCAATAACAATACAATATCATAGATATAGCCCTTAATTTGTTTTTAAAATGCGAGATCCTAACTTAGTAGAAAATATGTTCAATAGAAAGGGCTAATGAAAGCGCAGACACACCCCACTCAACAAGAAAAGTCAAACCATTATTTTACTTAAAAATAGACCACGTGTCGAGCATGTACTACATGTGCCTTGGCATGTGATACAGAGCAACGTGCTTTGGTTCTGTGTCATACACCGCAGCGCATGTATCAGATTCTGCTGTCATGGCAGATTTTTGATATGAACTTTCATCGTGCTCCATTTTCATATTTGATATTCGATTGGAGTAATTCAAGTACCTACATGAAGCTTATAACATAATTTATCTAAATAAATTTGGATACGATCCAATGATTTGATCCTAAATTAGATATCCAAGTGTAAGAAGTTACTTTTCTTTAAAATTGAGCACCTTAAATGTTCAATTCTCACACCTTGCCTCATTAGACCACTTTAGGTCTTGAACCAAGTCCAATAAGACTAAATACACCTGATTGACATACCATAACACATATAACACATGACAAACACAATTTGTTCTCTTAATATCACATTACACACTTATGGTCTTATATGAGGTAATACACATAACCACATAAACATAAATACATTTGTTCTACTTTCAACCATCCGACTTCTGTATATAGGGCTAAGCCTCACCATATAATCGGGAATTATAATCCATGTGACTTACACACAAATGTGGCTAAGCCTCGCCATTTAATTAAGCTTCACATAACTACACATTATCATACAACAACTTATATTCATAAATACACATTATGTTATATAACATAACATACTCTTGCTTGAATAACATCTACGTCTACCTATGTATTCACCACTATGATACACTCAGTGAGATGCAATATCAAATATACAAGCAGGTTATGACCACTCATCGATCACACGTATATATACACATATACATATACATCCTACTTGGCTCACAAAACTCTTTAAATACAAATATATATATATATATATTTTCATTACATATAAATGTAGTTATATCACTATCAAGTAAAGCTAATCTTTTCTCGCTTCCTTTCCCAACCTTCTTGTACTCTTTTCACCTAGATATAGAAGATAACGGAGTAAGACATAAGTTCCAATAACTTGGATAAAGTCCAATTATCGATTAGTAAGCAAAATCAAATACAAGATATAAAGTAGTATCAATTTCAATAGAGAGAAATATAAATAAACATACACACAATGACATGCTTATTTATCCACTATGCTCATGCACTCCTGGTTCCCCCTAGTACAACAAGCTCAATGTTCGAACTAGGACTTCCAGCCTTACACGAAATAGGGCCTATCAAACCACAGCCTCAGACCAAGTATCATAAATATTGGTAGTCTTTTGAGTCTCCACTAGTAAAGCACGCTCAATGCTTGGACTATCGAGACTTCATAGCCTTGCATAAAGTAGGGCCACGACCCTCTACCTTAGTTTAGGGTGCACTCGTGGATGCATATACTTCTAGGTCCTTCTTAGCGAATCATCATCAATGCTTAGGATCTTTCATGACTTCCTAGCCTTATTGCAAACATTACTCACACACACGCATGCATAGTTCTTTCACAATATTGCTCCTCTATCAATTCATAAAACACAATGCATATAGTTAATATAAAATACTTGTAAATCATTTTACAAACTAACGAATAAAAGGGTTATTTCAGTTACTTTTTTACCCTTATTACCAAGGGTTACTGTTCTCACATTTAACTCCCAAGGGTGCAAATTTTGACGAGCAACTTCTCAAGTTCTCAATCTACATAATTAAATATCTTTAGTAAGCTTCTAAGTTTAACATAAGGCCCTAATCTAGTAAAACCACATAACTCAGCATCTATAACCATTTCAATGGTATCTCTTGAGTTCATTTAACACATTCACTATAATCACTTCAAATTGATCAAAATACCCTCTTTCTCATTAAATCAACATTTTCATCCCTTTTTAACTTTGTCATTTAGGCTAATTTGAGTCTATATACTTAAGGTTCAACCATCAAATCCCAGACCAATCGTAAAACCTTAGTTTTACACCTAGAAGCCCTTTAAAAACCTTTTGCTTAGATTTTAACCCCTTAAAACTCCTTGATTCAATTTCTCTATCAATCAAACTTAGAGAAATTAAGGTAGAAACATAGTATAGTGCAATACAAAACTTACCTGACAAGTCACTGGTCGGAGCAAACTCCCTGGTTTTCACAAATTGATGCCCTAGTACTGCTAAGCTCTTTTCCTCTTCTCCCACCCATTTTTCTTCCCTTCCCTCATCTAACACATGAGTTGAGCACATCTGCTTTAAGCAAAATCTTTGCCATGCGCCATAGCACATGTAACACGTGCCACGACGTATGGTGTAGTGGGACAAATCTCATTGGTGTTCATGCATTTCATCCTAAATTGACTTTCCACTATTCGATCTTTTAATCACACCGACCAACTAATATCACATACTAACTCACTATCCAAAACCATGATTAACTCACTAATTACTGATTTATCCCTAATTAGCAACTAGTTTTTTGGATTGAAATTTAGGATGTTACACTCATCCATCCAAATAATCACTCTCACATTTATATGTTATAAATACATAGGCACGTTCACTAAATTACATTTAATCTCATTTCCATAATCATAATACGCTATACAATCATGATCAACATGTTATGCACAATGGCATGTTATAGCTAAAGCAATAATTAGCTCATAATTATCCTTATAATCAAGAAATCATATAATCTCCGTCATGTTTAATAAATTACATCCAGTCACATTATCATCAAGCAGTCATGCTTAAACAACCAACATTAAACCCATCCAACCAATTGATACATATTTATCCATTACATAACCCATATCATGAATCTCAAGACTTGCTCACATGCAAGATTTCAATAGCATAGCATAAAGCCATTCATTCACATACCATAATCAATCAAGTTCATAGTTGCAAACACAAGCATATACTATAATTTAACTATAGATTATCTTAACTCTTGGTTTACCACACCAAGAGTACAATTTGAATTTCGAGAAAGCTTATAAACAACCCACGAGCTCCAAGAATACTTAATCTACAATTTAGGATTAACAAATGTCATTAATAACTAATTGTTATTAATTAGTCTTTAATCACAATTAAGGCCTGAGACCTTAATTAGAAATATTAACTATAAACAATCCAATTTCTAACTTTCCTTTCATTAAGCTTAACTAACATTGTTAGCCCATTGTATTAGCTTAAATTTGATTATTTAGAGCCAGAGCTAATCTTAAAGCCATCATTAACAACTTTAGCTACAACCATTAACAATAACAAGTTATTAGAAACCTAAAACAACACCCTTAGACTCCATTAGAGTCATTTGAACAGGTGAAAATTTGCTGAAAATTCAGACAACACTTCCGCAAGCCCAAAAACTTGGAGAAAATGCATGGAGAAGAGAGGAGAATTACCTTAATCAACTAATTAAATTTAAATTCTATATCAACCTTTTTAACGTATTTTTGACCAAAAAAACCTCAATATATTTTTTAACAAATAAAAATATGAATAATTTTACTCATGCTATTATATTTTTTTCCTAATGCAATTATTTTAAATAATAATAATATTTTTTAATTATTAATTTTTTAAAGGGAGAATGGCATTAAGGGCTTTAAAAACAAACTTTATTGCAATTTGTATCTAAATAAATTTGATATTGCTTTGTAGGCCTTAAGGCTCTTATTGCCAAATTTTTTGAGACTAAAAATACAATTTTGCCCTTTATTTGATTTGAATTCAGAATTTGCATGAACTCTCAAAACAACGAAATAGACCATACATGATATAACATCTACTATGTATAAGACAATGTTCACGCATCTCAACAAAAAGTCCATGTATTGAAAGTCCATGTATTTCAAGTATTTTACTAGCCTTTGGCTTTAGCAAAAATGACTAGGCAGACCATGCACGACATAATATCTACTATGCATAATACAATGTCCACTTGTGCTGAACAAAAAAAAAATCATACATTTTCAGTATTTCACTAGCTTAAGCTATAACAAAATGACATTAGGCAAACCATGCATGACACAACATCCACTATGCATAAAACGATGTCCACACATGCTCAACAGAAAGTCTATGCATTTCCAATATTAAGAAGGACAATTACATCATATATGAATAATTTCATGTTGGTATTAGCCTAGGTACTAAAACAAGTACCCATATAAAATTTGACACAATATTTCGAGTTTGATATATACAAAAAGTTAACCACTATATCCAAAATATCTAACAATTGCTTCTACATATACAAACAAAAAATATTTGTGATTCCCACTTACCCAAAAAATATTATTTGAAAATGCTTTCATATACATAATTATAGTTGCTTGTGTACATCAAAGAAGTATAATGTAATCACTTCTCATGCTGCATTAGGATTCTTGTATGTCTTGCAACTGTGTCCAGCCCTTCCACATCTTGAACAATGATAAATTTTCTTATCTTAGAAGACTCTATCCTCCTTGTTCATGGCCTCTTGGGAGGACGGCTAGTTAAAGACAATTGTAAGAAAAAAAAGTTTGTGATATATTTTCACTTGAAAGTCCATGTGATTTCAATTTATCATTATGCTAGGCTTAACAAAATATTGAAGTTAGGCAAATAATGCATGATACAATATTCACTATGCACAATATAAAGTTCATTTATTCTCAACTAAAAGTCCATAAGATTATACTTTATCAATAGGTTAGGCTTGGCAAAATGTACAAGTACGTAAATAATGCACAACACAATATCCACTATGCACAACATAAGGTTCATATATTCTCAACTAAAAGTACATACAATTCTACTTTATCAGTAGGCTAGGCTTAACAAAATACACAAATAGACAAACAATGCAAAACACAATATTCACTATACACAATATAAGGTTCATTTATTCTCAACTAAAAGTCTATAAGGTTCTACTTTATTAGTAGACTAGGCTTGACAAAACGCATAAGTAAGCAAACAATGCACAATAAAATATCCACTATGTACAAAATAAGGTTCATATATTTTCAACTAAAAGTCCATACAATTCTACTTTATCAGTAGGCTAAGTTTAACAAAATGCACAAATAGGCAAACAATGCATAACACAATATCCACTATATACAATATAAGGTTCATTTATTCTCAACTAAAAGTCTATAAGATTCTACTTTATTAGTAGGCTAGACTTGGCAAAATGCACAAGTAAGCAAACAATACACAACACAATATCCACTATGCATAACATAAGGTTCATATATTCTCAACTAAAAGTTCATACGACTCTACTTTATCAGTAGGTTAGGCTTAACAAAATGCACAAATAGGCAAACAATGCATAACACAATATCTACCATGCACAATATAAGATTCATTTATTCTCAACTAAAAGTTCATAAGATTCTACTTTATCAGTAGGCTACGCTTAAAAAAATGCGCAAGTAAGCAAATAATGCACAACACAATATCCACTATGCACAACACAATCTTCATATATTCTAAATTGAAAGTCCATGTGTGTCCAGTTTATCAGTTGGCTAGACTTAACAAAAAGTTTTTCAAGTTTATGAACAATAAAAAGTCTGTATATAACAGGACAAGGTTCATTTATTAACAACACAATGTCCATCTATTTCACATGATTTGTATGATTAAACCGAACATTTGAAAAAGTTTTTCAAGTTAATGAAGAACAAAAGGTCTTTATATAACATGAAAGTATCCATTTGCTAACAACACAATGTCCATATATTTACAATACAAGGTTTGTTGATATGATACACATAAATATCTGCACAAGTTAATTGCAAATTTTGCATATCGTAAACTCCATAAATAACAACATAAATTTCATAAACAACATCTACATTAGAACATTTATATCAGTTGCAAAAAAATATGTATCAGAAACAACAAAAAGTCTATAAATAACAAGTTGTTTTCATTAAATGAACGTGAATGCGTACATTATGATTAGATAAAACTGAAATGGCTCAAACTCTCTCTATATCCTTTTTTGACAAAATAAAACTGATAATAGCAGATGCAGCACTTGATCTATTCTTTCTACACTATAGCGAATCGTTTCAAGAAGTTGGTTAGCGTGAGAGGAATGTAATCAGACGAATGCTTGATCGTCTTCTCCATACCCATCTAGATAAAAGTGAATCACCCACTCATACCTGTTGAACGAAAAAGCTTCAAATGAGAGAAAGAATAAAGGAGGAGGAAGAAGAAGAGAGAGAATAGAGAAGCATGATGGGGAGAAAAATGAATTTGGTTATTGTATCATTGTTGAAAGAGGAAGAGAGAGAAGGACGAGGGAGGAAGAACAAAGGAAGAGAAAGAAGGACAAGGGAGGAAGGACGGAGGAAGAAGAAACAATTTTCGTTTAGCAGTTAGTTATAGGAGGGACAAATTAGTTATTTTACCAAAAAATATAATTGCAAATGAGGCCTTTAGGCCCTCAAAATAATTTCAGAATCTATTTGACCTTATCTGTAAAATTCTTGCTGTTTAGGGCTCTTAATGACATTCTCCCTTTTTTAAGTAATATATTGTGTTGCATTCGTGAAGATTCCTAGCTCTGCGAGTAAATATCATGATATATGTTGAACCATATTTACCCGACCAATTATCAAGTGGAACATGTTCACCCTTTGAAGTTGAAGTTTGGGCTTTATATAAAGGAATGACTACTGCTTTGGACCTTGGCCTACCTCATATTATCTTTGAGACAGATTGCAAGCCACTTGCGGATTGCATTGGCTTCCCTTCAATTCTTTTGCGTCAAAGAGATGATGCAATGCTCACAGGAGGTACGATTACAAGTTACTACTGGAGAAGCAAGCATGGTTGCAAACAAAATAGCAATGAGATGTCTCCAAAGCCAAGTTTATTTTCAGTTTACTGATGTTGTTCCTATGTTAGGAACACTGTGCAGAGTAATTTGTTGGGATATTTACCCCCATCTTTAAGGCCTTGTTTGGTAGCTTGGAATCATGGAGAAAGAAATGAAATTGGACATGAAATCTGTTAACATATGTGTTTGGTATGCAATAATTATGATTCTTTGGAATCTGGATTCAAGGAAATTTGGCAAAATCCAATTCCATCACATGCATCATGAAATTCAATTCCATGATTCCCTTTCTACAGTTTGCCTCTTCTCCCTCCTCCAATATAATTTTTTTTAATTTTAAAAAAAGCAGTTTGGTCTTTTCTTATTTTAAGTACTTATATTTTATTAAAATTATATCAAGATTCCATCATCATACCAAACACACTTTTAAATCCAATTCTATTACAATTCCAATTCTGATTCCGATTTCAATTCCATTAAAAACTCTTTCATCATACCAAACATGGCCTGAGTGTTATGTAGATTGTATTGAGCTTTAGCCCCTCTTTCATATTATAAAAAGGCGAGGAGAGACTCCTTCCAATCCATTTCAAGTCAGGCACACTGGGCAACCTAGTATGATCCTCACCCCAGGACAACAATTTATTTTGGCCATAAAGGCACCTAAAATTATATTGGAGAACTGAGAATGATTGGTTTACTTTAGGTTTTGAGCATGAAATTGAACATGCATAGAGAAAACCCCAAAACAACAACAGAGTTAAACACTACCAAGAAGGTGAAAACCATTTCAATTTCCAATTTAACTCCAATTTTTGGCTTATAATGACTCAATACTAGTCTAATCTAATTCAATCATCAAAATAATTTTAATCCAAATCAAGTCATTAACGACTCTAATTGACAATCTAACTATTAGGTCTAATCCAAATTTTAAAATAATAGTTGCAAGTTGCAACAACCTACTATAAGATGTGTTTGGAACTTTGGATTAAAAAATTCTTAAGATTAGAATTAACTAAAACTAGGGTAAAAAGTTTGTAACAGTAACACTATTTTTATTTGAATACTTTTTTAAAAAAATTAATTGGACATACTAAAATTTGTTTACATGATTTGATTTAAAAAGCCGTTGATATGTACAACAAAAATGGATATGAAATTCCTCATATAAATAATTTTGTGACTAACTAAATATTTTTAGAAAAAAATATTAAACTTAAAATTACAATTTTCTATTAAAGTAGATTAAAAATATAAAATAAATTGATAAAATAAAAAATCTTACTTCTGGTTGCCTATTCCCTCATTCTTACCGTTTTTCCTATCTATCCCACAAGAATGGATAATGACCGTAAAAATCATAGATCTGGCGCGCCTTGGGGTCGCTGAGAACATCATAAGCCGCAAATATCTGCTTGAATTTAGCCTCAGCCTCCTCTTTCTTGACTGATTGTTGATGATTCTTATCTGGATGCGATTTCATGGCCAACCACTTGTACGCCTTCTTGAGCTCCTCATCGGTCACATTGCGATTCACCTTGAGGAGCCTGTCGTAGTCCAGCTCCCACTCTCGACAGTTGAGGGGTAAACCAAACACACTCATAATATCATCATCATCATCATCATCATCATCATCATCATCATGATACTCATATGAGAGCAAAATAAAATACGAATCCTCTCCGATGAATATTTCATATCTGCCACAGTTGTCTCCAGTGCCAAATATTGGTCAATTATACCGATCTAATGGTCCATACCAGTAATGTACGTTTATTTAGCTGGGGTAGGATGGGGATTTCAATAAATTTAGGGAGAAGCTGCCGAGTATCACTCACGGTAAAAGGGTCTTCTTTTCACAGTTGAGATAGCGTTAGTGCAGGGATTATATGGGGAAACAATGGACAATGGATATGCGGATTCAATGCAAATATTGAACAACTACCACAGGTCATTGGAGAAGCCAAAGTTATTGCCGTAGGAATAAATTTATGCTGGAACAAAGGACTGGACAGTATCCGAGTCTCAACTGAATGTGCTCAGTGCTAGGAGGGTCGTCCATATTATGAAATCATCCATGAAGCTAGAGAGATTCTAACTAGGAACTGGAATGTTTTTCTTGTTTTTGACAAAAAATGAGTCGAATACTCATATGATTTAGATAGATTAGGACACAATAAGAATGTAGGTTTTTACACCTTTGATCATCCACTCCCTCCGAATCCAGAGGTGGTGGATGATGAGAGGAGATAATCTTTTTGTTTTCTCTGTTTTTACACCTTTGATCATCCACTCCCTCCGAATCCAGAGGTGGTGGATGATGAGAGGAGATAATCTTTTTGTTTTCTCTGCTTTTTACATGGACCTTTTTCGAGTGGAATATACTACAGTTTTCATTCCAAAAAAAATATCGATGAGGGAAGACATAAGGAATGCAAGGGGGGGGTGAGAGATTGAGAGAGAGAGAGAGAGAGAGAGAGGAAATGCCTGTTTTACCAAGAAATCCAAGTGTCAGATCAATCTAGCGGTTAATATTTTACACCGCTGACAGCTATTGGGGAGAGGACCATATTGAAGCGCAGATTCTGCATCTCTCTGATGATGATTATGTCCTTCCACTGTTGCATATTACGCTAGGGATTCTTTAGTGGCCAAAGCACTGCATTTAATAGAAGTAATTTAGTGGGATAAAAGACTAACACAAGAAGAAAGAGAAAATAACAATTCTCATCTTTAAGATTCTCCACATCTTTTACAATATTCTTCTCTCTCTGAAGCTCATTATATAGAGTCCTGCAAAGCTTCTACACCCAATGGCTCATTATCTCCAGCCGTGCCATTTTAGATTTTCCCGTACTCCTCAAGAACAACCCACTAATATGTTTCTTTTCCCTCACTAAGGAAATCCAATCTCAATATTCCCCATCTTATCGACATTCACTATTTTCCAGCATTACCAAAAGGTAGCATTTCGTTTACTACACATTCCATGGCATAGATAAAAGCATCGAAAAGCAGATGCAATCATAAAGAATCTAACCTCGAAACCTCAAAGTCCTCGAAGCAGCTACTTCTATTAGAAAACTTAGGGAAAATCTACTTATTTTGCAGAAACTTGGGAAACCATATTTCCAGTTCCATTTGAAGATTATGTTTCCAAAAAAATTGTTATGGTAGAAAAGGGGTAATACAAGGAAAACATTACAGGTGAGATTAATCATGCTAACATTCTCAGCAACATTAAAAAAAAAAAATCTGTCAAACATTTTAAAAATTTAAAACACAAAAACAGTGATGAAAATATTCTTGAGTCATTAACAATGAAAGAGATCAACTTTATGGCTCTATTGACATGGTATATCTCAGCCTAGCTGACATAATAGTCTGTTGAACGATCATATAAAAAAAAAAAATTTAACAGAGCAGTATTAAATGCACTATAGTACGGCTTTAAGTCCGTATTCTGTTTAAATTTCAAGGATGGATTTAGTGTAAAAAAGCGTGTTAAGGTTAAAATCATTTTAGATTTTCTTACAAAAGAGCAAGGTTTTAATTCATTTTGGTTTCTTCACATTGACTTATGATTTATAACTACCAGAGTATGATGACCAAATAAGAACCTGCAAGTCAAACTGATACTGTCACTGTCTAATACGCCAACTGGATATGCCCTTTCACAGAGCTTTTCAACAACTGGAACTTGATTGACTCCATGTTTCTTCATAGCCTTTTGAGCAGAAAGAAGATCCATATCAGGAGTAGCAGTCCATGGAACATTACATATTCCACCTCCCAAAAGGCACAGTTCTGAAACTAAAAGCTCCTGCAAAAGAATCAGCTTGTCATGTATATGAGGTCACAATCAACTGGGATAAGTTCAGCATTTAAGTCATGTCAATTGATTAGATCAAAGACAATTCCAAGCTCAACTATAGAAGTAGTGTTTTAAGTTGTAAACTAAGTTCAGCATAATTTAAAGATCTTAATGTGTGTGTGTGTGTGTCTATATATATATATATATATATATCCTTCTCATAACATTTGGTTAATACAAAGCTGCCAAATCTTTACCTACGAAATATAATTACTTATGCAAACATAATAATTATCTTCCAAATTGCAAACTTGGATTTGTTTTTTTCCAGGTTAGATGTAAAGAGTGTAAGTAAAGACAAGACTGAAATATTAGTTATGGAGTAGTTACAGAGACTAAAGTTTGTTCGAATTATAGTTATAACTGGAAGACTACACTTTGTACTCTATAACCACTCTGTTAATCATGCTGTAGTGTATTTTTATAACTTCACCTCATTCAACATCTTTTATGGATAATTCCTCCCTAGAATACTTTCAAAAAGTACCTATCATTAATTATTTATTCTTAAGGGCGAAGTACAAGTGATTTTCAATCATCGATTAATTCTATTTGCACCATATATCACGAAGAACCTAGAAATATAGTTACCAAAACTTGGCTCTCTTTTTACTGATTTTGTAACATCAGAATGCGGAAGTGCATAAAAATGATAAACGATATATTTTTATATATCTAATTAAGATTAGAGTAATTCTTCTACCTTGGGTTTTTTGCTTCGTGTTTTTGCAAATTTGCTGTTCTCTCGGATGTCTCTAAGTGTCAATAAGCCAATTAGAGTATGATCAGTACCAACAATCACTGCACAAGACTGTTTCTCTGCAAGCATGAGACTCAATACTTCTGTAAGCCGTATGCCCATTGAGGCTGTCACATATCTCGTCTTCATGGCTTGTGAAACTAATGTTTTTCTTCTTAAATGCGTGGTTTCAACAATATCATCTTCTACACAAAGCAGACTTTCAACTTGACACGAGTTACTTGTATTAGGCACACTTTCGGCAATGGCACAATTAATAGATGATCCAATTGAACTACGGGGAGATTTTTCTGGAAGAATAATTAAATCTGAGTTTATAAATTTGTGCTCTACGGTGCCCCGGTCATCCCCTTTCTTTGTCTCAACAGACGAAATCCATGAAGACAAGCCAACAGCTCCAAGAAGTGGTAAAACAATCTGATAGTCTTGGGTCAGTTCAAACAGCAGCAACACGGCAGTCAGAGGCACCTGACAAACTCCTGCGAGAGTTGCAGCCATTCCAACCTGCAAAAGAAGCTTTAATTCTTTCCCAAAAAGAATATTTAATTGGATATTCCCAGCCATCACTCTCTTGACCACAAGAATGAGACATACAAGAGGTTAAAATACAAGTAAATAATCAGTTTCCAAATCTGTTCAACGTGCTTCTTCATGCATTGATTCAATATTCATGCAAGTCTAATCCTACCAAGAAACTGATGAATCCATTCCAATTGAACAGCCATATGCTCATATCAAGGAAATGCAAGGACCAATATATTTTCTATTATTACACTGGATTAGCAGTTAAGAGTCGTTGTTAAGAGATGGTTCTGAAAACTATTGCAACTACTTGAGTACCCTAAGAAGTAGCATAAATAACGGTAGCTAGCTCCGGTTGTCCAGAAATCCACTAGTTCCTATATATTCAGCATCATTTCATTTGTTCGTACATTATTCTTTCACATTGTTTAACTAACAATTTGTTTCACATTAAAGTATAACTAATCATCTGTTCATTGAAGTATTGACATACAGGCCTTTCACATTGCTTAACTAGGTGGAAAGTACACTCAATTTTGAATATCTTTGCGGCACTTTCTTGGGTTGAATATGCTTCTTGACCAGCCTTCCAAATCTCTTCAGCAGTCTCATAGAACATGTAGGTTTCACCGATACTTAGCTTCATAAAATTTGTGAGCCATGCCATCAATTGATTATCCTCAGCTTTCCAAGTTTTGTAACTGGGATTTGTGGCTGCTGGCATTTTGGTTCACCAGTGAGGCATCCGTCCCTGCCTTAGCAACAAATAAACATCATTACAGACCTAGTCCAAGCTGGGTAGTTACACTCGTTGAGCTTGTGGCCTCTAATATAAACTGGAGCAATGCCATCAACTCCCTGATTTTCTTGACCAGTCATTCTAATATTGGGATTGGCCAAAGCTTCAAAGGGGTAGGTGTGGGAATATCTGAATTTATTGTAAATATTCTACCCTAATTATTAGGGATTATTGTTGATTATTAGGAGTTATTAGAATTTATTATTGTCTTTCAGCTTTGTGTATATATACCAGTTGTAACATAATTTTGAATCAATGACGAGAAATATTTTTCTCTCAATTACCACATGGTATCAAAGCCCATAGGGTTTGAAAATCTTGCCTAGGGTTAAAGACCATATCCGCTCTCTGTGCAATGGGTTGAAGGGAGGCCTCAGTTTGGCGTCTCTGGGATTTTATGTTCATGCTATTGGAGATCTTATTGGCTCTCACCGCCATCCCAGGGAAGTTCAGAAGGTCTTGATCGATCAGACCCACAAGTTTGACGATGAATGCACGCGCACCACTTGGCATTTCTAGTGCAGTGGATAGACAGAGGTGAGTAGGAGTGCGTGACACCTATTTCCAACCAGTTCTTGGTATTTCCCAAGTCTAGGGAACCTTCTGTTAGAATTTCATGGTCTTCTGTGTCTCGTTCTGCACTGGAGCCTTTGTGTTTAGGGCTGTTGTTTTTGATTTCTCTCTATTGGTTCAGGAGGGGAGAGGAGATAAAATAAATATATAAAGACAGCTTTACCCTTATATAAGTAAAATTAATTTTTCCTAATAAAATATAGTTATGAATATTTTTAATATATAATTATAAGTATGTAATTATCCATAGTTCATATATATAAATATTGCCCATAATATATTCAATAATAATTTATTCAAAGTGTTGGCGCCGAACAAAGGCCAGTGGGTCCTGTGCCCTAATTTCTATTTAATATTTATCATTTATTGTGTTTTAATGTATCGCATCTGCCCCTAATTTTTAGGAGTTTATTTTGCTGATTCTTTCTGTTTTTAGTATCTCGGCCAGATCCTATCTGTTCTAGGGTTTGCGTCTCCTCTATATATGTATTTCCTTCCATCAGAATAAACCTAAGCTTTTATCTAGCATCCATATTTCCCCATGGTATTGTAGCAGCTACGATCCAATTCGGATTTGGGCTGCACAACGAAGGCCATGGTGACAGTGATGGATCAACTGGGAACAAAAATTTCCCATATACCAGTACAAGCCACCAAGCACCAAATGATGCTGCTGCAATCACCATTCATAGATTGAACGGTTAGAACTATAGAAAGTTCGGGCACCTTATTGGAGCAACTCCAAGACTTGATTTGACCAATAGTAAGTTTTGCACTTGGGAGGCTGACAACTCACTTGTTCAAGCATGGCTAGTGAATTCAATGACCCAAGATATTAGTGCTAGTTTTGCTTTGTTTGGCTCAGCCCGTGAAGTATGGGAGGCTGCCAAGGATATGTTTGCCTCTGTTAAAAACAAAGCTGCAATTTTGGAAATTAAAGGAGCTCTTCATGATCTAAGGAAAGGTACTTCATCCGTTACACAATATTATACTAATCTTGTTATGTATTGGCAGCAATTAGACACCTACAATACACAAGTGGTTGCGTCCTAGAGATGCTGCCTGATATGTCAAGATTAAGGAGGAGCAGAGAATAAATAAATTTTTATTGGGGCTGGATGATGCCTTTAATGATATTTTAGGCAGATCATGAGCCTTGAACCTCTACTATCAGTAAGAGAGGTTTTCTTTGCTGTAAAACATGAAGAAAGCAGAAAGAAACTGATCACATATAAGCAACCTAATGCTGAAGATCTTACTTCAAATGCCCTTGTATCCAAGGGAACTCAAAATGGTGATGGCAAGGGAAAGAAAAGCAACAAATGGTGTGATCACTATCAAAAAGCTGGCCATACCAAGAATGTATGCTAGAAAATTCATGGTAAGCCACCTAATCAAAAAGGGAGAGGAAAGTCAGAAAATAGAGCCTTTGCTGCCACTACAGAGGACAAATTTGATTATGACATGCTAAGTAAGGAGGAAGTTGACCTCTTACGGAAGATGTTAGACAAACATGATTCATATGAAAAGTATATAGCTTCTAGCAATATTGCCCTCACAGGTAATGCAATTCCTGCCTTAAATTCTAAGGTTCATCACAAAGAAATGGGGATTGTTGATTCAGGGGCCACTGATCATATGACGAGTAACCCTAGTTTGCTTCAGAATTTACAACCATATAAAGTTATTATGTTTATTAAAGTTGCAAATGGAAAATCCCTTAGAGTTCAGGGAATTGGTACAGCCTATCTTTTCAATGGATTAGAACTTGAAAATGTTTTATATGCTCCAAAATTGAAGTGCAGTCTTCTTTCTATGAGCAAAGTGACTTTGCATCAATCTTGTGGTGTTAACTTTCTCCTTAAATTGTGCACTTTACAAGACTTGGAGTTGGGGAAGATGATTGGCACTGTTGAGATGATAGAGGGGCTCTATTGTTTGGCTATACAGAAAGTTGAACATGGCTTCTCAACTAGTCTTGCTGCTGAATCAAAGTCACTTGATCAATTTACAAATAATGAAGTGTTGTTGTGGCACTATAGGTTATGCCACCAAAATTTTCATTACATGTCCAAATTGTTTCCCAATTCTATGAGTAAAAATATATTTCCTTTACACTATGATATTTGCCAACTTTTGAAGCACACAAAAAGCACCTACAAATCCCATCCACATGTACCATCTGAACCTTTTTCTCTTGTGCACGGTGACATTTGGGGACCTTCTCGCAATCCCTCCTTAACTAATGCCAAGTGGTTTGTCATTTTTATAGACGATCACACTCGACTCACATGGGTTTTCCTTATGAGAGAAAAATTTGACCTTGTCCACATTTTGATCAACTTTCATGCCATGATTAAAACTCAATTTCAAACTACCATTAAAGTTCTCCTTAGCGATAATGGAAGGGAGTATACATGCTTAGCCATGCAAACATACCTGAACCAAAATGGCATCATTCATCAAACTAGTTGTGTCCATACACCACAACAAAATGGCATTGCTAAAAGAAAGAACCGACACCTCTTAGAAGTTGCTAGGGCTCTTATGTTTACCCATAGTGTTCCAAAACATTATTGGGAAGAAGCTATTCTTACTGCTGCTCATCTAATCAATAGATTACCTTTAAGGACCCTTGACTTCCATACACCTCTTCAGGTTCTTACAAAAACCTTTCCAACCACACACCTAAATAACTATCTCCAAGAACGTGTTTTTGGCTGTCTTGCTTATGTACATAATGATAATGGTGGCAAATTTGATCCCAAAGCCTTGAAATGTATCTTCTTAGGATACTCATCTACCCAAAAGGGTTATAAATGTTATTTTCCACCTCTTAAAAAATTTTTTGTCACCATGAATGTCACTTTTGTTGAAACTCAGCCATATTACCCTCGTCCTCCCATTCAAGGGGAGAGTGACTATGAATGGGAGCCTGCACAGCCAAATTTCTCTAATGAACCTTTGACTTTGTCACCAACTCTTCCTGCCAATGATCCTATCCTTGACCCACAACCTTCTCAGACCACCCAAGACTCCTCTCAAACCATCCGAGAACCAATTGTGGACCTTGATAGATCTGATCCTGGGCCAAACAACACTGAACCTAATACATTTGATCATGTTGTGATTGATAGTACAGAATCCAAAGAGGCCGAGGCTGCTGTTCTTCCAGAGACTATTAATGAGCCTAATCACCCCTCTAGCTCTCAGCAGGTCTAGGATTCAAGTCCAACTTCAGCTTCTGATGATCGTGGGTGGCCTATTGCTTTGAGGAAAGGGGTAAGAAAATGTACTATGCACCCTATTAGTAATTTTGTCTCTTACGACAAACTCTCACCTCATATACAAAGTTTTGTGGTAAAGTTATTAGAAGAAAGATTACCCTCTAATTAGCAAGAAGCAATTTCTCATCAAAATTGGAGGGAAGCCATTCATGATGAATTAACCACATTGATAAAAAACCATACTTGGGAAATTACTAAGCTGCCTCCAGGAAAGGAAAGTGTGGGGTGTAGATGGGTTTTTACAAAGAAGTATAATCTGAATAGAACTCAATAAATACAAAGCCCGGCTTGTTACAAGAGAGTACTTGCAGACTTATGGTATTGATTACCAAGAAACATTTGCTCTTGTTGCAAAGTTGAATACCATTCGGGTGTTATTATTCTTAGCCGCCAACTGTGATAGGCCTTTACATCAACTGGATGTTAAAAATGCTTTTCTCAATGGAGACTTGAAGTAGGAGGTGTACATGGAGATTCTTGAGGGATTATTAGAACAAAGAAAGCCAGGTATGGTGTACAAACTATATAAATCTTTATATGGACTCAAGCAATCACCCATAGCTTGGTTTGAAAGATTCACCAAAGTTGTTAAGAACTTGGGATATGCTCAGTGTCAAATAGATCATACAATGTTTGTGAGACACTCAGGAAAAAATGGCAATACTTATCGTTTATGTTGATGATATAGTACTAACTAGTGATGATTTAGTTGAAATATAGAGATTGAAGAAGTCATTAGCAAAAGAATTTGAAGTAAAAGACTTGGAAGCTCTAAGATACTTCCTTGGAATGTAGGTAGCCAGATCTAACCAAGGGATTGTGGTGTCACAAAAGAAGTATACTCTTGATCTGTTATAAGAAATAGCAAAGCTAATATCGAGTCGAGTGTGGGATAGGTAAGTAGGTTTACCAATGATCCAAGAGAGAAGCATATGCAGGCTGTTTATAGAATTTTGAAGTACCTTAAGATAACCCTTGGTAGAGGAATTTTCTTTGCTAAATGTGATTCTAGAGGAATCAAAATTTATACAAATGCTGACCATGGAGGTTCACGTCTTGATAGGAGGTCCACTTCTAGGTATTGCACTTTTGTGTAGGGAAATTTGGTGATATAGAGGAGCAAAAAGCAATCTGTTGTTGCCAGAAGCAGTGCAGAATCAAAACTAAGGGCCTTGGCTCATGGAGTGTGCGAAGGAATGTGGCTACAAAGAATGCTAAAAGAACTAAAACTGACAACAGATTCACCTATTAAGATTAGGTGCGATAGCAAGTCTACTATAGCTATGATTGAAAACCCTATACATTATGAAAGAACGAAGCATGTTGAAATAGACAAGCACTTCGTTAAACCCTAGACATGGAAATTATTGATTTAGCTCATATACCAACACAAGTACAAGTTGCTAATGTATTCACCAAGCCATTGGCTAGAGCATTATTTGAAGAATTTAAAAGCAAGCTGTGAATGATTGATATCTATTCACCAGCTTGAGGGGGAGCGTTGGCGCCGAACAAAGCCTAGTGGACCGTATGCCCTAATTTCTATTCAATATTTATCATTTATTGTGTTTTAATGTATCGCATCTATCCCTGATTTTTAGGAGTTTATTTTGCTAATTCTTTCTGTTTTGAGTATCTCGGCTAGATCCTATTTGTTCCAGGGTTTGTGTCTCCTCTATATATGTATTTCCTTCCATCAGAATAAACCTAATCTTTTATCTAGCATTTATATTTCCTCACAAAGTTTACAAAGTAAAGGTATGAGCACGCAGTAAGTTTATTAACATAAAATAGAAGAATAACAAAACATGACCAAAAAAAAAATAGAATAGAAAAAATAAAATAAATGAAGGGGGGAACAAAAAATGACGATACAAGTTAGGAGGACGAACAAAACTTGAATAAAGAGGCACATGGCAATAAAGAGAGAGGGACCTTTTTGGATTATCATATTATGGTAGAAGTATATTAGTCCAATAAAACAAAATTATACCCCTCCCTCCTCATTCCCCCCATTTTGGAAGGGATGGTTTGGAGGGGAGGCTCTCCCCTCCATTTTTACAAACCAAGCAAAGGGAGGGGAGCAAAATCCCTCCCTTCCCCTCCCCTCCTTCCAAACCAAACATACCCTAAGGCATTCTTGTATGGAGTCTAAGTAGTCTAATGAAATGGCTGTGGAGGAAGCTACACTGTCCACTATTCTTGTGCTAGCTTTTCTTCTCAACCCATCCTTTTAATGTGATTTATTACATCCTAGCAAGGCTTTTTGCCTCCCTTATAGTCCTTGGTTTAAACAATCTAACAAGTCCTGTGATTTCTTCCAATAGTCCATTAAGATAAACGTCAACCAAGTATTCCTTAGATAAACTAAGCTCACAAGAAATAGTGTCAAATTTATCGCTACAGTCAGCCAGTGTCCCTTGATGCTTAAGGCGCACCAAATCACTCATGGATGTCTCACGTACAGGGCCAAAACGATCTTTAAGTTCATCGATATACCCTTCCTAAGTGGGTCGCACCCCTGCCCATGACTTTCCATGCGCGAAGTGCCATTGGAATGCCTTTAGGTTAAGATACATACTTGCAATCTTGACCTTCAACTCTTCAAGAGTTTCACCACGCTCGAAGTAGCACTTGCATTTCAGTATCCTGCCTTCAACATCTTCTAGTGTAAACTTAGGGAAGTCCATCTTGGTGAATTGTGTTGGTCACCGATACCGTTTTAGTCGCGGCCGTCATGGTGACGCTGATCCTCTAAATCTTGCTCGCAATTTCAATGGTGACCGTTGCTTCCATCACCCTTGTTACCCAGACCATGTTTACACTTGCACATGAGCATCTGCCGCTGATTTGAGATACCCCCAACCAATTCAATCAAAGGATCTACTTTATCAAAGTTTTCTTCAGGTTGAACCACATGTTATTCCATTTCTCATTTGATTTGGTTTCTGGTCTGAAACATATACTGTTGAGATGAATAAGAGAAGAAGGGGCGGCCAAGGAGCATCTGCTCTAATACCATTGATGTACGAGAATAATTTGGACTAGTAAAGAGTAGGGAAGAATTAAGAGAGATTGAGAGAAGAACAGAGAAGGCAAGAGAGATAGAGAGGAATGAAGAGGAATTAGAGAGAGATAGAGAAGAGTATATGCTGAATAGTACACAAGTCTACATTGATCAATCTTAATGTTTACAATTTGAGTTGTAGGGTATTTATAGGGATAGGAATAATACCCAACGGCTACTAATGGCCGTACATATTAATGCCTATACAAACTAACTAATGTCACTATTCTAAAATAATAACATAGTACTTCTGTGTTGCAAGGAAGAGGTTAGAAGACTCAACAGGTTCTTGACAAAATGCCAAAGCCAAACCATTTGTAGATTAAAAAATTTTGAAATTGTTAAATTTGGTGCAAAAAATATTCTCTAATATTGATTCAACTAATTACAAAGGTGTATAGGAGTATTTACAAGAGTACCACTTCATAGAGTAATAAATGCTAATACAACCTCTAACTACCAGCTAATACCCACTAAAAGAATAAGAATAATATTTACATATTTGAACAGAAATATTAAGCAATCATCATTTAATACATATAGAATATGAGAGTTCTTCACCAAGAAGGATCATGTTTCCATCCACAAAGTCATATTGGAAAGGTCAAATTCATCTCCTCTCTCAGAAAGACAAGAAATACTACATCAAGTTATAAAATTCATAGATCCAGGTGAGAAAGATTGTCACAAAATGTTACCAGGCCATAAGCTTGGGGTGAAGCCACCTCCAAAACAGATAGATGAATTTTAGGGTTGAACTCAGCAGCAATATAACCAATGAACTTCCCATATGCCATCCCAGTAGCTGCACCAATAAAGAGAGATGGGGCATAATAACCGCCCACTAATCCAGAAGCCCGGCACAGAGAAGTTGCAACAATCTTAATGGCTATTAGCTGAAGTAGTAGGTCAATGGAAACACTCTTCACAAAGGGCTGAGATTCTAACAAAATATCAACATTCTCGAAGCCCCAATAAAGGATTTCAGGATATACCAATGCTATTAGCCCAACAGATAAACCACCCAATACGGGAAATAAAGCTCTTGGCATGCCAGTGGTGTTGTGAAGATTGTCAACAAATGCTATCATATATGAAGTGCACCAAGAAAGGGCTAGTGACACCAAGCCACAAAAGATACCCAGCAATAGATACAATGGTAGCTCTGACAAAAAGTGAAATAACTCTCATGGTATACATACCAAATTTATATTAAAAAATAGGCCTCACTAAACAGCAAGCAATGTTTCCAAACGAACCAATTGCCAACCTTCTAAATATTAGAAGCATCATCTTAATAAATTAAATTTTACTATCTAATTTCGTTTTCACACAGAAAAAGTAGACAACTGAACTTGGCAAATATAGCGCTGATCTTAAACAAAATATAATATAAATTTTACAACAAATATCACTATTCACAAACTACAATCAATGCAACTCATTTCTTAGACTTAAGGAATAGGGAGAAAACACAGAGAAATGAGAGAAAAGTGGGAAGAATTTGAGGAAGAGAAAACTGAAAGGTACTTTAATCTTATTCAATGGGTAAAATGAAGTAAAAGCCAATAATCTTAAAGCTATTTATAGAACGCTAGTCCAAAATCTCGTTAATTTAAACTACTCAAGTTCTTAAAGATAATGATAAGATAATCCTTATTCAAAGAAAAGAAAACTCCTCAGTCAAAACTAAATTAAATATAAAAGATATGCCAGATAATCTAGATATACTAATTTTATAAAACAAAGAATCTTAATCATCTTTATCTTGGATAATAATAAAATAACCCTATTTATGTTTCCTATCACATTGACAAAACACCTCATGCATGAAACTAAATATCAACTTCACATGGAAAGATAAAAAACGTAGTTGGCTCACCACCAATTGAACGAAAGTCATATTCTGGAACTTTGAAGGCTGGTTCAGACCCAAGACCAACCTCAGAAACCACCGAAGCTATGACAGCACTAAGTATTACCATCGATGTAGTATTTGTAAGTGATATAGATACATCTATGGGTGAGGGCCATAACACAGATTCTACAGCAAAAAAACAACCAGCAACAGCAGCATTGAAACCTGAAAACAAATGCAGAAAAGGTTACAGAATGATTCCATGTAGTAGTAGCACAATAAAATGCAAATGCTTCATAAATATTAGCAGCATATTACATATTACAAATTTGCAAAAAGTGGCTAATCGTTCAAAAGATCACATAACATTGGATGTGACAAGATCACGCCCTAAGATGCTCTGACAAGTAAAAATTGTCAATGACATATCACCAGTCACAAACTAAACATATATAACTACCTCAAGTGGAGTAGTCAATTTGTCATGATGTTCATCTAGAAAAAAAGGAAAGGAATGACTTGGCATATCTAGTTTGCAAAGCTCAGAACAATCAATTGATGTTTTAGCTTATCAACTCAAAGACTACTAACATGAGGAAGAAAATTGAAAGTGCCAGATCCAATTTTCTCCCTGCTTTAACAAGCTTCCTATGTTCCTTCTTCATCAACAAGCTTTAAGTTTCTATAAATCATTTCTGGTTCTTCATCACATGCCCTATTCTTCCTAATACGCATGTAAACTGGCCAACTGAAAGGATACAGTGCAAACAACTACGAGTTTAGACATAAGACTGTCCTCCATTTTTCTGGTCACTAATCATTAAGTACCCAATACTACCAATTAATCTAAATTCAAGTTGCGTTGATTCCCAAGTGGGCGAGACACTGTCTCAACATGATTTTTTTTTCCCCTACCTGCCAGGTTTGAAATCAAAATATTGCTTAAGGAATGTTAAGCTCCTTACCTCTAAAGTCTCAACCTAACCACAACTGGTAATATAAGACTTTTCATGTTATCATTTATTGGGCAAATTGCACTATTATATCTTACCAGAAGAGAGTCCAGCAGCAGATCCAGCGGCCAAAAGAGACAGCATTCTGCTAGAACTCTTGTCAAAGAAAAACCCAACAGCTTTGGCAATGGAAGTACCAATATTAACACTGGGACCCTCTGGACCCAAGGAATTCCCTGTGCCTAAAGTGATACAAGCTGCCATAGCCTTTAGAATAGGTTGGGAAGCAGACTTGAGATAAGCAGAATTGCCAAGCAATGGATCTTCCCCGGCGGAAGCAAGACGTTGAAGAAGTAGATTCAACATGGCCACATTCATGCCCCCAAAAGCGGGTATTAATATTACCCTAGTCCAGGTTGCCTGAATAGGTTGTTCTCTCAACCATGAGGCCCCCTGATCGGGAATCCCACCCCAGAACAAATCACGAATTTCGTGGACCTATCAAATCATACATTATGATAAGAGAAAAGATAATAGAAATAATAGGAGAATAGAAAGGGGACCTAGAGTTCAGAATTCATCATCAATTCACACATACTCCTCTCCAGTCAGATTACAAGCCATACACGTGAGTTAACAAAACATAACAACTATAACTACTCGTTTACAATCACAATATTCCTAACATATTATTCATGTTTAGTCAGGAAAAATATTGGTTTAACGTGGGTGAATACAATTGCTGGTGGCTAATATTAGTTTAAAATTGTAACTTACTAGATTATTGAAGAGCACAACAGCGACGCCAGTGAGAAGACCAACCAAGCACGAGGATACTATTCCTGAATTTCCAGTAACCAGCCTCCATCCTGTTAATTCTAGCTGTGCTGGTGTTCCTTCATTAACGTCGTCGTCCTTAGTATGGATTGATTCGGTGTGCCCGCAATCGTTATTATCGGGCAGCGCAAACAGAGGTCTAAGACTTATTCGGCATTTCGTAGAGCAGCAATTTCCCCTTTGTATTTTGTCTGTATAACCAGGAAGGGTTGATGGCGGCGACAATGTTTTCACTGACCGTTCAGAGTGTATACAAAAAGATACCAGGATCCGACCGTGCGGACAACCCCCCACAACACACCCCAAACCTCCCATTGTTCATCTCGGCAACCCCCTCCCCATCCATCCATTTTCAACCCAATTTTTTTAAAAAAGATTTTGTAACTTTCTTTTTTTGGGAGTTTGGTAGGATGGGGCGCCAACACTGCTTTTTTTACCCCCCTTAAAAAAGTAATAAGAAAATAATTAGAAAGGCATCCCAAAGCCTATTTAAAAATTAAGGTTTATGATAGTTTATAGCAAAAATGGGTCATTAGGTAACAAATGATCATTGTATATATAAAAGTAGGGTCAAGGCTATAAGAGAAAGTTATATATTCATTTTTAGGTTGGCTAGAATTTGATACTTTGGCATGCCTTTCTTACTAATCTATATTTCAGGGTAAGTTTGGTGTTAGGTTGGGAATAATTTATTATTTTTTAATGTATATAAAATTTATTATTTTGGTTTGAAATTAGATGCGGGATGAATTATTAATTTTTAAAAATATATATATATATATACAAATTACTTTCTTACCTATTTGAAATTTAAATCTGATCATATTTAAATTTAAATTAATACCTATCTATTTAGTTTCCATCAACCATAAGGATATGCCTAAAATCTAGATTTATATGATTGAATGTACAAACACATATAAATTTTTTGAAAATTTTTGAATCTAGATTCTTTTTATATATATACTAAAGAATCCTCATTATTTCAGAAAATTTCAACATATCCTAAAGATAATTTGAAAATAAAGCTTAAAAAATGGATTGATTGAAAAAAATTTAAGATTGAAAAAGAAGTATTATTTTTTTATATTTATTAAAATTCTAAAATTATATAGCTAATTATGCAATGTTTACTGTTTTATATCAATCATATCATAAATTTAAATAGAAAATTATTGATCTATCTTTTTGATTTTCAAAAATTTCGATCATATTATAAAGTAATATATCTATATATTCAAAATTCATACGGATAGTTAGTTATGGGGCAAATAGAAAGTTTGGAAAATAAAATAATATATATGTAAAATGAATGAGTGATTATTAGTGGTATATATTCCTTTAACTATATTTATTTATTCAAAATTCGTTGAATCATATCAAATGGAGTAATCAAATTGTTTATATCAATGTTGTTAAAACCGGACCGGACTTGACGGTCCGACCGTCACCCGCTGAGTAAAATGGTTTGGTTCAACCAATTGAATCAATCTGACATTTGACCAGGGTTGACTCGAATTGAACTGGCCGATTTTGAGAGAACTGATTTGACTCGGAAACCGAGCCAGTTTTACCCGATTCAAAGCAAAAAAAATTAAAAAAAAGAAAATTAGGCTAAGTTGTTTAAATTCACAATTTCTCTTCTCTAATCACTAATTCTCTCTTTTCTTTTCTTCTCTAATCTCTAATATCTCCTTCATGGCCCAAGCTCAATCTCTAACTTTTCTTTCAACCTCTACCTCTAGCTTTAGAAATCCAATCTTTGGCATCAAGATCGGAAGCTTGTGAGTTATGCTATGACGGCGTGCCTCCAGCTCCAGCATTTTCCTTCAAGATCACAAGCTTATACAGACATGTCTCTACCTTTAGCTCTAACGGTTCAAGCATCTAGCTTTTGGAGTCAAGATCCCAAGCACAATTGACAAATTAATGTTTTATTTATATAATTGTGCATATAAATATTATTTTTTATTTAATATTTATGTTACCAGTTCGACCGCCGGTCTAACCGGTTAGACCATAAAAATCATGACCCGTTGCTCTTTCTGATTCGATATTCGGTCCGGATTTCAAAATATTGGTTTATATTTTGACACGTCTAGTTTAAAAAATAAAATTATAATATATACTCCATATATATAGTAAATGAGTGGTTACCGGTTCTATATATTATATTTTCTTTTATTTGAAATTAAAAATAATATTTTTTTGATATTAAGATTATAATATAAATATAAATTGTTTTAATAATATTTTAAAGCATTGTAATTTTCAAATAATATAGACAATAAAATATTAATAGACAATAATATCGATATCATACGTGTGTAAATTGAACAATTTATTCTTTAGATACTAAATCTTCCTCTTCCATCATGTTACTAGAGAAAATGAATGATAAATTAGACTAAGTTAATAAAGGTATTCTGTAAATTAAGAAATTAATGAAATTTTTTTTAAAAAAAGAAAAAGACTATAAGAAATCAGGATATACTTGATTCAGACATATTTTTTTTAAAAAATATTTTTTGACCTGTGCATCACTTGATTTTGTGCTTCAGGATTTTTTTGTTTGTGCGTGTAATTTTATGCTTCAAGAGTTAGGTTTAGTTGCTAATTTGTAGGTTTTTTTTAATTATTTATTTATATAAACTCAAAAAGTGATTATTGTATAATCTAATTTGAATCTTTTAGATTCAAATTCAGTTACTTGGATATTGTTATATGCTCCTAAGAGAACATAATACACTATCAACTTATTTTATATAATTATGAAATTTTGTAATTTGAATTGTAAAAATTTAAATTTGGATGAAATTTTAATAAGATCTAATATGTATAATTATTTATGTTAAATATAATCAAATTTCAATATTTATGCAAGCTACTTTCAATTTAAAATTGGTAGCTTATTAAATCCAAAACCACATAATCAAAATAAAATACTTAGAATAATTATTTAATCAATCATATAATCCCCAACCCAATTTAAAAATGATCAAATGTTAAATTTTGATTTTATCATCTTTTAATCTATCTTAGTAAACCTTGACTGTTTCAAATTAAAAATACAATTATTTAAACAAAAAATATAAATAACATCATTCAATTAAATAATATAAACAAGTAAAAGAGCATATATATTTTTTATATATCAATTTGATTTTATCATTTTTTTAATTTCACTTATATAATTGTTCAATATTCTTCAATTTTTTATTTTTCCTTTTTTGCTTGACACATGTCAGCTTAACATTTATAATCTATTATTAACACTGTCGGGAATGGTACTGTAGATCTATAATACCATATCTATAGTACCATTTGCCTTTTTCTTTTCTTTTTTTTTTTAAATTTGTTACAGTCTAATGTTTTCTTTCTTTTTTTCCCAGACAGGTATTATACCTTGATCAGTGACATTTTGAATAGATTGGATAAGTGTAGGGCTGCATAAAGGACTGGACGGCAATGGACTTCGGCCTAACCTGAAGTTTGGTCTCTTTCATAAAAAGGACTGGGTTAGGCAACCCATAATCTAATCTTTTCAAGTGATAACTTAAAAATTAATAGGACTGGACTTGGTCCATAGAATCGAGAGACTGATCCTGTTAGTTTAATACTCACTTAGCTATTTTTTTTTTCCTTTTTAGGGTTTAGGGTTTAGGGTTTGGGGTTTAAGGTTCAAGGTTCAGGGGTAGGGTTTAGGGTTTCAGGGCTAAGGGTTTAGGGTCTAGATTTTAGGGTTTAAGGTTTGGGGTTTGGGTTTTAAGGTTTAGGGTTTGGGGTTTTGGGGTTAGGGTTTGGGGGTTTTGGGCTTTCTAGTTTGGGGTTTGGGGTTTTGAGTTTAGGGTTTTAGGTTTAGGGTTTAGGGTTCAGGGGTCAGGGGTTCGGGGGTTTCAAGGTTCGGGGGTATTGAGTTCGAGGTTTAGGGTTTGGGGTTTGGGGTTCGGCATCTTGGGTCGAGGGTCTTGAGTTTAGGGTTACATCCTCAATTTTAAATTCAGATTTATTAAGCTTAAATAGACTAATAAAGTGTATCTATAAGGTGTGTGGCTAGAAAGGCCTAATGGGCGTGTTTGGTCTTGATTTCAATTGTAAACGCGGGTTTGAAGGAGAATTGGGTCACCTGGGAATAGAAGAGGAAGAATTTCTGAAAGGAGTAATTCTGTACCACGTGCCGTGGCGTGGGATTGGTCTGCTACGGCGTATGTGTGACAACATGCTTAGAAGAGGCTCTCTGTGCCATGCGCTGCAGTGCATGGTCCGATTTTTGCAGTATTAAGTCGCTAATCTGAAGTGAAAAAGAAAAAAAAACAAAAGAGAACGAGAGAGTGGTGAAAAAGCTAAGCTATGGCTTGAAGAAATTGATTGTTGGGAGTAATTTGGAGCTCATAAACACCAAAGGTAAGTTTTCTTGCTTAAATCTTCCTCTCTTCTTCCATTTTCTTAATGGTAGAGGTTACGGTTTGATTGATAATGATGATTTTCGGTCCTTAGAAGTTATGGGCCTGAACCCATTGACTTAAATAGAGTTAATGGGGGTAGATTGAGCTAAGCAAACTTGATATTTATGATTTTATGATAATTGATGGTTGGACGATATTAAATGTCTGAAATTCCCATAAATTTGGTGGTTGGGAATAATGTGGCTTCATTAATGCCCATTTAAGAGCTAAATATTATAAATGAGAGTTAAAGGAAGCTAAGAAGCCTTATGGGTACTTCTACATGAGTTTAGAATAAATTTTGAGTATTAAGAAATGATGAAATGTTAGTAGAAAATAGCTCAAAATGAATATTGATGTTTTGCATAGTAAATTCTTGTAGTGTAACTATCATTGGCACCATTCAAGCTTTTTGGAAGCTTTGGGAGTGAATAATTGAGGGGTGAAAACTTTAACTTCTCAAAGGTTTGAGGTAACCGGGGGAATTCTATCTTATACCTGTGTGTGTCTATTAGTTTATTGATTTATGAATTATTATTGAAATGTATAAAATAGACAAAAAATGCAAGTGTGGCTTAATTCGTGAAGAAATTCACTAGATCAAATTTGTGAGTTTTTTGCCTTATGATGCAAAATTTCTCCTTGAGAACAATAATGGTGGATTTTCGTATTAATATTTATTGAGAGTGCAATGATTTTTACAAATTAAGAAGCAAAGTGAATCTTTGTCTTAGGAGGAGTTCAATGATGTTTGAGAATAGAGAAGTTAAATGATTTTAAAAGTGTGAGATACAATGATTGTGAATTGGGAATTTAAAGATTTTGCAAAAAGAAGAGTAAAATGAATATTTGTTTAGGAGGAGTTCAATGATGTTTGAAAATAAGGAAGTTCAATGATTTTAAAAATGTGAGGTACAATGATTGTGAATTGGGAGTTTAACGACTTGGTTGGTTTTGAAGTTCCATGAAATGTGTTGAGAAGTCTAATAATTGTGTAATGTGAAGTTTTATGAATTGTATACATGTGAAATATGGCATGGATGTGCATTGTATGATCTTGAGAGGTGGGAGTTCGCTTAGGAGCGGAGTAGATGATAAATCCACGTGGTAAGGCCCCATCCGTGTGATGGATTGCTTAGATTAATTCTATCCATATTGTCCCGCTGGTTTGATGAGGGACTGTCCCACTGGTTCAATGAGGCACTCGAACCTAGCTAGCTATCCACCAGTTCAATGAGGAAGCTAGTCTAGAGTGTATGACACCCTATGGGTGAGAAATGGGAGAAACCGTGATCTATAAGTGAGACAGGTATGTCTTAGCCGGGTAACCCCTCACAAGTGCTTAGGCTAGGGAAGTCAAGGAATATAAACTATCCCATTGAGTTATAACCATAGTTTCATGTCAAAGGTATAAGTAGGATACAAGGGAGGTGGGATCATGCATATAGTAAGTAAAGGCACATATTGTTTATATTGATTCCATAATGATGGCATTTAGGGTTTAAGGTTTTGGGGTTTGGGGTCTAGGGGTTAGCGTTTAGGGGTTAGGGGTTAGGGTGTAGGGTGTAGGGTTTAGGATTTGGGGTTTTCGGGTTTCGGGCTGAGGGTTTGGGGCTTGGGGCTTGGGGTTTCGGGTTTAGGGTTTAGGGTTCAGGGTTCAGGGTTCAGGGTTCAGGGTTCAGGGTTTCGGGTTTCGGGTTTAGGGTTTCGGGTCTAGGGTTTCGGGTCTAGGGTGTAGGGTCTAGGGTTTAGGGTTTAGGGTTTAGGGGGTTTAGGGTTTTAGGGTTGAGGGTTGAGGGTTGAGGGTTGAGGGTTTGGGGTTTGGGGTTTGGGGTTGGGGTTTGGGGTTTCGGGTTTCGGGGTTTCGGGTTTGGGGTGTGGGTTTGGGGTTTAGGGGTTTCGGGGTTTGGGGTTTCGGGGTTTCGGGTTTGGGTTTGGGGTTTTGGGTTTCGGGGTTTAGGGTTCGGGGTTTCGGGGTTCTGGGTTTCGGGGTTTTGGGGTTTGGGGGTTTGGGGTTTGGGGTTTGGGTTTGGGGGTTTGAGGGTTTGAGGGTTTGAGGGTTGAGGGCTTAGGGTTGAGGGCTTAGGGTTGAGGGCTTAGGGTTGAGGGCTTAGGGTTTAGGGCTTAGGGTTTAGGGCTTAGGGTTTAGTGTTTTAGGGTTTTAGGGTTTTAGTGTTTTTGGGTTTAGGGTTTTAGGGTTTTTGGGTTTAGGGTTTAGGGTTTTAGGGTTTTGGGTTTACGGTTTAGGGTTTAGGGTTTAGGGTTTAGGGTTTTAGGGTTTTTTGGGTTTGGGGTTTAGGGTTTTTGGGTTTTTGGGTTTAGGGTTTTTGGGTTTTT